>NC_092135.1:29120407-31868137 GCF_043159975.1 Macaca nemestrina | reverse complement strand
GCTTTCCCCTCAAGAAGCCTTTCGCTAAGACAGTTCTTGTGGAATTGGCAAAGTGATATTTATAAGCCCATAGAGGGCAATGGTGAAAAAGGAAATATCCTCAGATGAAATCTGGAAAGAAGCTTTCTGAGAAACTGCTCTGTGATGTGTGACTTCCACTCACATAGTTACATCTGTATTTCGTGCATCTCTTTGCTAGCCTTATTTCTGTGGAATCTGAGAACAGATATTTCGGATCCCTTTGAAGACTATAGGGCCAAAGCAAATATCCTCCGATAACAAAGAGAAAGAAGCTTTCTGAGGAACTTCTTTGTGTTCTGTGAAATCGTCTCACAGAGTTACAGCTTTCCACTCAAGAAGCCTTTCGCTAAGACAGTTCTTGTGGAATTGGAAAAGTGATATTTGGAAGCCCATAGAGGACTATGGTGCAAAAGGAAATATCCTCAGATGAAATCTGGAAAGAAGCTTTCTGAGAAACTGGTCTGTGATGTGTGACTTCCACTCACAGAGCTACATCTGTATTTCGTGGATCTCTTTGCTAGCCTTATTTCTGTGGAGTCTGAGAACAGATATTTCGGATCCCTTTGAAGACTATAGCGCCAAAGGAAATATCCTCCGATAACAAAGAGAAAGAAGCTTACTGAGAAACTTCTTTGTGTTCGGTGAAATCATCTCACAGAGTTACAGCTTTCCCCTCAAGAAGCCTTTCGCTAAGACAGTTTTTGTGGAATAGGCAAAGTGATATTGGAAGCACATAGAGGGCTATGGTGAAAAAGGAAATATCCTCAGATGAAATCTGGAAAGAAGCTTTCTGAGAACTGCTTAGTGTTCTGTTAATTCATCTCACAGAGTTACATGTGTATTTCGAGGATCTCTTTGCTAGCCCTATTTCTGTGGAATCTGAGAACAGATATTTCGGATCCCTTTGAAGACTATAGGGCCAAAGGAAATATCCTCCGATAACAAAGAGAAAGAAGCTTTCTGAGAAACTTCTTTGTGTTCTGTGAATCATCTCACAGAGTTACAGCTTTCCCCTCAAGAAGCCTTTCGCTAAGACAGTTCTTGTGGAATTGGCAAAGTGATATTTGGAAGTCCATAGAGGGCTATGGTGAAAGAGGAAATATCGTCAGATGAAATCTGGAAAGAAGCTTTCTGCGAAACTGCTTAGTGTTCTCTTAATTCATCTCACAGAGTTACATGTGTATTCCGAGGATCTCTTTGCTAACCCTATTTCTGTGGAAACAGAGAACAGATATTTCGGATCCCTTGGAAGACTATAGGGCAAAAGGAAATATCCTCCGATAACAAAGAGAAAGAAGCTTTCTGAGAAACTTCTTTGTGTTCTGTGAATCATCTCACAGAGTTACAGCTTTCCCCTCAAGAAGCCTTTCGCTAAGACAGTTCTTGTGAATTGGCAAAGTGATATTTGGAAGCCCATAGAGGGCTATGGTGAAAAGGAAATATCCTCAGAGGAAATCTGGAAAGAAGCTTTCTGAGAAACTGCTTAGTGTTCTG
This sequence comes from Macaca nemestrina, assembly GCF_043159975.1. Taxonomy (NCBI): domain Eukaryota; kingdom Metazoa; phylum Chordata; class Mammalia; order Primates; family Cercopithecidae; genus Macaca; species Macaca nemestrina. Next base: position 31,866,622 of record NC_092135.1, on the reverse strand, counting down.
TGAATTCATCTCACAGAGTTACATGTGTATTTCGAGGATCTCTTTGCTAGCCCTATTTCTGTGCAATCTGAGAACAGATATTTTCGGATCCCTTTGAAGACTATAGGGCCAAAGGAAATATCCTCCGATAAAAAAGAGAAAGAACCTTTCTTAGAAACTTCTTTGTGTTCTGTGAAATCATCTCACAGAGTTACAGCTTTCCCTGAAGAAGTCTTTCGCTAAGACAGTTCTTGTGGAATTGGCAAAGTGATATTTGGAAGCCCATAGAAGGCTATGGTGAAAAAGGAAATATCCTCAGATGAAATCTGGAAAGAAGCTTTCTGCGAAACTGCTTAGTGTTCTGGTAATTCATCTCACAGCGTTACATGTGTATTACGAGGATCTCTTTGCTAGCCCTATTTCTGTGGAATCTGAGAACAGATATTTAGATCCCTTCGAAGACTATAGGGCCAAAGGAAATATCCTCGGATAACAAAGAGAAAGAAGCTTTCTGAGAAACTTCTTTGTGTTCTGTGAAATCATCTCACAGAGTTACAGCTTTCCCTCAAGAAGCCTTTCGCTAAGACAGTTCTTGTGGAATTGGCAAAGTGATATTTGGAAGCCCATAGAGGGCTATGGTGAAAAAGGAAATATCCTCAGATGAAATCTAGAAAGAAGCTTTCTGAGAAACTGCTTAGTGTTCTGTGAATTCATCTCACAGAGTTACATGTGTATTTCGAGGATCTCTTTGCTAGCCCTATTTCTGAGGAATCTGAGAACAGATGTTTCGGATCCCTTTAAAGACTATAGGGCCAAAGGAAATATCCTCCGATAACAAAGAGAAAGAAGCTTTCTGAGAAACTTCTTTTTGTTCTGTGAAATCATCTCCCAGAGTTACACCTTTCCTCTCAAGAAGCCTTTCGCTAAGACAGTTCTTGTGGAATTGGCAAAGTGCTATTTGGAGGCCCATAGAGGGCTATGGTGAAAAAGGAAATATCCTCAGATGAAATCTGGAAAGAAGCTTTCTGAGAAACTGCTTAGTGTTCTGTTAATTCATCTCACAGAGTTACCTGTGTATTTCGAGGATCTCTTTGCTAGCCCTATTTCTGTGGAATCTGAGAACAGATATTTCGGATCCCTTTGAAGACTATAGGGCCAAAGGAAATATCCTCCGATAACAAAGAGAGAAGCTTTCTGAGAAACTTCTTTGTGTTCTGTGAAATCATCTCACAGAGTTACAGCTTTCCCCTCAAGAAGCCTTTTGCTAAGACAGTTCTTGTGGAATTGGCAAAGTGATATTTGGAAACCCATAGAGGGCTATGGTGAAAAAGGAAATGTCGTCAGATGAAATCTGGAAAGAAGCTTTCTGCGAAACTGCTTAGTGTTCTGTTAATTCATCTCACAGAGTTACATGTGTATTCCGAGGATCTCTTTTCTAACCCTATTTCTGTGGAAACAGAGAACAGATATTTCGGATCCCTTGGAAGACTATAGGGCCAAAGGAAATATCCTCCGATAACAAAGAGAAAGAAGCTTTCTGAGAAACTTCTTTGTGTTCTGTGAAATCATCTCACAGAGTTACAGCTTTCCCCTCAAGAAGGCTTTCGCTAAGACAGTTTTTGTGGAATAGGCAAAGTGATATTTGGAAGCCCATAGAGGGCTATGGTGAAAAAGGAAATATCCTCAGAGGAAATCTGGAAAGAAGCTTTCTGAGAAACTGCTTAGTGTTCTGTTAATTCATCTCACAGAGTTACATGTGTATTTCGAGGATCTCTTTGCTAGCCCTATTTCTGTGGAATCTGAGAACAGATATTTCGGATCCTTTGAAGACTATAGGGCCAAAGGAAATATCCTCCGATAACAAAGAGAAAGAAGCTTTCTGAGAAACTTCTTTGTGTTCTGTGAAATCATCTCACAGAGTTACAGCTTTCCCCTAAAGAAGCCTTTCGCTAAGACAGTTCTTGTGGAATTGGCAAAGTGATATTTGGAAGCCCATAGAGGGCTATGGTGAAAAAGGAAATATCCTCAGATGAAATCTGGAAAGAAGCTTTCTGAGAAACTGCTTAGTGTTCTGTCAATTCATCTCACAGAGTTACATGTGTATTTCGAGGATCTCTTTGCTAGCCCTATTTCTGTGCAATCTGAGAACAGATATTTCGGATCCCTTTGAAGACTATAGGGCCAAAGGAAATATCCTCCGATTACAAAGAGAAAGAACCTTTCTGAGAAACTTCTTTGTGTTCTGTGAAATCATCTCACAGAGTTACAGCTTTCCCCTGAAGAAGTCTTTCGCTAAGACAGTTCTTGTGGAATTGGCAAAGTGATATTTGGAAGCCCATAGAGGGCTATGGTGAAAAAGGAAATATCCTCAGATGAAATCTGGAAAGAAGCTTTCTGCGAAACTGCTTAGTGTTCTGGTAATTCATCTCACAGAGTTACATGTGTATTTCAAGGATCTCTTTGCTAGCCCTATTTCTGTGGAATCTGAGAACAGATATTTCGGATCCCTTCGAAGACTATAGGGCCAAAGGAAATATCCTCGGATAACAAAGAGAAAGAAGCTTTCTGAGAAACTTCTTTGTGTTCTGTGAAATCATCTCACAGAGTTACAGCTTTCCCCTCCAGAAGCCTTTCGCTAAGACAGTTCTTGTGGAATTGGCAAAGTGATATTTGGAAGCCCATAGAGGGCTATGGTGAAAAAGGAAATATCCTCAGATGAAAACTAGAAAGAAGCTTTCTGAGAAACTGCTTAGTGTTCTGTGAATTCATCTCACAGAGTTACATGTGTATTTCGAGGATCTCTTTGCTAGCCGTATTTCTGTGGAAACTGAGAACAGATATTTCGGATCCCTTTGAAGACTATAGGGCCAAAGGAAATATCCTCCGAAAACAAAGAGAAAGAAGCTTTCTGAGAAACTTCCTTGTGTTTTGTGAAATCATCTCACAGAGTTACAGCTTTCCCCTCAAGAAGCCTTTCTCTAAGACAGTTCTTGTGGAATTGGCAAAGTGATATTTGGAAGCCCATAGAGGGCTAAGGGGAAAAAGGAAATATCGTTAGATGAAATCTGGAAAGAAGCTTTCTGAGAAACTGCTTAGTGTTCTGTTAATTCATCTCACAGAGTTACATGTGTATTTCGAGGATCTCTTTGCTAGCCCTATTTCTGTGGAATCTGAGAACAGATATTTCGGATCCATTTGAAGACTATAGGGCCAAAGGAAATATCCTCCGATAACAAAGAGTAAGAAGCTTTCTGAGAAACTTCTTTGTGTTCTGTGAAATCATCTCACAGAGTTACAGCTTTCCCCTCAAGAAGCCTTTCGCTAAGACAGTTCCTGTGGAATTTGAAAAGTGATATTTGGAAGCCCATAGAGGGTTATGGGGAAAAAGGAAATATCCTCAGATGAAATCTGTAAAGAAGCTTTCTGAGAAATTGCTTAGTGTTCTGTTAATTCATCTCACAGAGTTACATGTGTATTTCGAGGATCTCTTTGCTAGCCCTATTTCTGTGGAATCTGAGAAAAGATATTTCGGATCCCTTTGAAGACTATAAGGCCAAAGGAAATATCCTCCGATAACAAAGAGAAAAAAGCTTTCTGAGAAACTTCTTTGTGTTCTGTGAAATCATCTCACAGAGTTACAGCTTTCCCCTCAAGAAGCCTTTCGCTAAGACAGTTCTTGTGGAATTGGCAAGGTGATATTTGGAAGCCCATAGAGGGCTATGGTGAAAAAGGAAATATCGTCAGATGAAATCTAGAAAGAAGCTTTCTGAGAAACTGCTTAGTGTTCTGTTAATTCATCTCACAGAGTTACATGTGTATTTCGAGGATCTCTTTGCTAGCCCTATTTCTGTGGAATCTGAGAACAGATATTTCGGATCCCTTTGAAGACTATAGGGCCAAAGGAAATATCCTCCGATAACAAAGAGAAAGAAGCTTTCTGAGAAACTTCTTTGTGTTCTGTGAAATCATCTCACAGAGATACAGCTTTCCCCTGAAGAAGCCTTTCGCTAAGACAGTTCTTGTGGAATTGGCAAAGTGATATTTGGAAGCCCATAGAGGGCTACGGTGAAAAAGGAAATATCCTCAGATGAAATCTGGAAAGAAGCTTTCTGCGAAACTGCTTAGAGTTCTGTTAATTCATCTCACAGAGTTACATGTGTATTTCGAGGATCTCTTTGCTAGTCCTATTTCTGTGGAATCTGAAGACAGATATTTCGGATCCCTTTGAAGACTATAGGGCCAAAGGAAATATCCTCGGATAACAAAGAGAAAGAAGCTTTCTGAGAAACTTCTTTGTGTTCTGTGAAATCATCTCACAGAGTTACAGCTTTCCCCTCAAGAAGCCTTTCGCTAAGACAGTTCTTGTGGAATTGGCAAAGTGATATTTGGAAGCCCATACAGGGCGATGGTGAAAAAGGAAATATCCTCAGATGAAATCTGGAAAGAAGCTTTCTGAGAAACTGCTTAGTGTTCTGTTAATTCATCTCACAGAGTTACATGTGTATTTCGAGGATCTCTTTGCTAGCTCTATTTCTGTGGAATCTGAGAACAGATATTTCGGATCCCTTTGAAGACTATAGGGCCAAAGGAAATATCCTCCGATAACAAAGAGAAAGAAGCTTTCTGAGAAACTTCTTTGTGTTCTGTGAAATCATCTCACAGAGTTACAGCTTTCCCCTCAAGAAGCCTTTCGCTAAGACAGTTCTTGTGGAATAGGCAAAGTGATATTTGGAAGCCCATAGAGGGCTATGGTGAAAAAGGAAATATCGTCAGATGAAATCTGGAAAGAAGCTTTCTGCGAAACTGCTTAGTGTTCTGTAAATTCATCTCACAGAGTTCCATGTGTATTTCGAGGATCTGTTTGATAGCTCTATTTCTGTGGAATCTGAGAACAAATATTTCGGATCACTTTGTAGACTATAGGGCAAAAGGAAATATCCTCCGATAACAAAGAGAAAGAAGCTTTCTGAGAAACTTCTTTGTGTTCTGTGAAATCATCTCACAGAGTTACAGCTTTCCCCTGAAGAAGCCTTTCGCTAAGACAGTTCTTGTGGAATTGGCAAAGTGATATTTGGAAGCCCATAGAGGGCTGTGGTGAAAAAGGAAATATCGTCAGATGAAATCTGGAAAGAAGCTTTCTGTGAAACTGCTTAGTGTTCTGTTAATTCATCTCACAGAGTTACATGTGTATTTCGAGGTTCTCTTTGCTAACCCTATTTCTGTGGAAACTGAGAACAGATATTTCGGATCCCTTGGAAGACTATAGGGCCAAAGGAAATATCCTCCGATAACAAAGAGAAAGAAGCTTTCTGAGAAACTTCTTTGTGTTCTGTGAAATCATCTCACAGAGTTACAGCTTTCCCCTCAAGAAGCCTTTCGCTAAGACAGTTCTTGTGGAATAGGCAAAGTGATATTTGGAAGCCCATAGAGGGCTATGGTGAAAAAGGAAATATCCTCAGATGAAATCTGGAAAGAAGCTTTCTGAGAAACTGCTTAGTGTTCTGTTAATTCATCTCACAGAGTTACATGTGTATTTCGAGGATCTCTTTGCTAGCCCTATTTCTGTGGAATCTGAGAACAGATATTTCGGATCCCTTTGAAGACTATAGGGCCAAAGGAAATATCCTCCGATAACAAAGAGAAAGAAGCTTTCTGAGAAACTTCTTTGTGTTCTGTGAAATCATCTCACAGAGTTACAGCTTTCCCCTCAATAAGCCTTTCACTAAGACAGTTCTTGTGGAATTGGCAAAGTGATATTTGGAAGCCCATAGAGGGCTATGGTGAAAAAGGAAATATCCTCAGATGAAATCTGGAAAGAAGCTTTCTGCGAAACTGCTTAGTGTTCTGTTAATTCATCTCACAGAGTTACATGTGTATTTCGAGGATCTCTTTGCTAGCCCTATTTCTGTGGAATCTGAGAACAGATATTTCGGATCCCTTTGAAGACTATAGGGCCAAAGGAAAAATCCTCCGATAACAAAGAGAAAGAAGCTTTCTGAGAAACTTCCTTGTGTTCTGTGAAATCATCTCACAGAGTTACAGCTTTCCCCTCCAGAAGCCTTTCGCTAAGACAGTTCTTCTGGAATTGGCAAAGTGATATTTGGAAGCCCATAGAGGGCTAAGGGGAAAAAGGAAATATCGTCAGATGAAATCTGGAAAGAAGCTTTCTGAGAAACTGCTTAGTGTTCTGTTAATTCATCTCACAGAGTTACATGTGTATTTCGAGGATCTCTTTCCTAGCCCTATTTCTGTGGAATCTGAGAACAGATATTTCGGATCCCTTTGAAGACTATAGGGCCAAAGGAAATATCCTCCGATAACAAAGAGAAAGAAGCTTTCTGAGAAACTTCTTTGTGTTCTGTGAAATCATCTCACAGAGTTACAGCTTTCCCCTCAAGAAGCCTTTCGCTAAGACAGTTCTTGTGGAATTGGCAAAGTGATATTTGGAAGCCCATAGAGGGCTTAGGGGAAAAAGGAAATATCGTCAGATGAAATCTGGAAAGAAGCTTTCTGAGAAACTGCTTAGTATTCTGTTAATTCATCTCACAGAGTTACATGTGTATTTCGAGGATCCCTTTGCTAGCCCTATTTCTGTGGAATCTGAGAACAGATATTTCGGATCCCTTTGAAGTCTATAGGGCCAAAGGAAATATCCTCGGATAACAAAGAGAAAGAAGCTTTCTGAGAAACTTCTTTGTGTTCTGTGAAATCATCTCACAGAGTTACAGCTTTCCCCTCAAGAAGCCTTTCGCTAAGACAGTTCTTGTGGAATTTGAAAAGTGATATTTGGAAGCCCATACAGGGTTATGGGGAAAAAGGAAATATCGTCAGATGAAATCTGGAAAGAAGCTTTCTGCGAAACTGCTTAGTGTTCTGTTAATTCATCTCACAGAGTTACATGTGTATTTCGAGGATCTCTTTGCTAGCTCTATTTCTGTGGAATCTGAGAACAGATATTTCGGATCCCTTTGAAGACTATAGGGCCAAAGGAAATATCCTCCGATAACAAAGAGAAAGAAGCTTTCTGAGAAACTTCTTTGTGTTCTGTGAAATCATCTCACAGAGTTACAGCTTTCCCCTCCAGAAGCCTTTCGCTAAGACAGTTCTTGTGGAATAGGCAAAGTGATATTTGGAAGCCCATAGAGGGCTATGGTGAAAAAGGAAATATCCTCAGATGAAATCTGGAAAGAAGCTTTCTGAGAAACTGCTTAGTGTTCTGTTAATTCATCTCACAGAGTAACATGTGTATTTCGAGGATCTCTTTGCTAGCCCTATTTCTGTGGAATCTGAGAACAGATATTTCGGATCCCTTTGAAGACTATAGGGCCAAAGGAAATATCCTCCGATAACAAAGAGAAAGAAGCTTTCTGAGAAACTTCTTTGTGTTCTGTGAAATCATCTCACAGAGTTACAGCTTTCCCCCGAAGAAGCCTTTCGCTAAGACAGTTCTTATGGAAATGGCAAAGTGATATTTGGAAGCCCATAGAGGGCTATGGTGAAAAAGGATATATCCTCAGATGAAATCTGGAAAGAAGCTTTCTGAGAAACTGCTTAGTGTTCTGTGAATTCATCTCACAGAGTTACATGTGTATTTCGAGGATCTCTTTGCTACCCTATTTCTGTGCAATCTGAGAACAGATATTTCGGATCCCTTTGAAGACTATAGGGCCAAAGGAAATATCCTCCGATAACAAAGAGAAAGAAGCTTTCTGAGAAACTTCTTTGTGTTCTGTGAAATCATCTCGCAGAGTTACAGCTTTCCCCTTTAGAAGCCTTTCGCTAAGAAAGTTCTTGTGGAATTTGAAAAGTGATATTTGGAAGCCCGTAGAAGGCTATGGTGAAAAAGGAAATATCGTCAGATGAAATCTGGAAAGAAGCTTTCTGCGAAACTGCTTAGTGTTCTGTTAATTCATCTCACAGAGTTACATGTGTATTTCGAGGATCTCTTTGCTAGCCCTATTTCTGTGGAATCTGAGAACAGATATTTCGGATCCCTTCGAAGACTATAGGGCCAAAGGAAATATCCTCGGATAACAAAGAGAAAGAAGCTTTCTGAGAAACTTCTTTGTGTTCTGTGAAATCATCTCACAGAGTTACAGCTTTCCCCTCAAGAAGCCTTTCGCTAAGACAGTTCTTGTGGAATTGGCAAAGTGATATTTGGAAGCCCATAGAGGGCTACGGTGAAAAAGGAAATATCGTCAGATGAAATCTGGAAAGAAGCTTTCTGAGAAACTGCTTAGTGTTCTGTTAATTCATCTCACAGAGTTACATGTGTATTTCGAGGATGTCTTTGCTAGCCCTATTTCTGTGGAAACTGAGAAAAGATATTTCGGATCCCTTTGAAGACTATAGGGCCAAAGGAAATATCCTCCGATAACAAAGAGAAAGAAGCTTTCTGAGAAACTTCTTTGTGTTCTGTGAAATCATCTCACAGAGTTACAGCTTTCCCCTCAATAAGCCTTTCACTAAGACAGTTCTTGTGGAATTGGCAAAGTGATATTTGGAAGCCCATAGAAGGCTATGGTGAAAAAGGAAATATCCTCAGATGAAATCTGGAAAGAAGCTTTCTGAGAAACTGCTTAGTGTTCTGTTAATTCATCTCACAGAGTTACATGTGTATTTCGAGGATCTCTTTGCTAGCTCTATTTCTGTGGAATCTGAGAACAGATATTTCGGATCCCTTTGAAGACTATAGGGCCAAAGGAAATATCCTCCGATAACAAAGAGAAAGAAGCTTTCTGAGAAACTTCTTTGTGTTCTGTGAAATCATCTCACAGAGTTACAGCTTTCCCCTCAAGAAGCCTTTCGCTAAGACAGTTCTTGTGGAATTGGCAAAGTGATATTTAGAAGCCCATAGAGGGCTATGGTGAAAAAGGAAATATCCTCAGATGAAATCTGGAAAGAAGCTTTCTGAGAAACTGCTTAGTGTTCTGTTAATTTTCTCACAGAGTTACATGTGTATTTCGAGGATCTCTTTGCTAGCCCTATTTCTGTGGAATCTGAGAACAGATATTTCGGATCCCTTTGAAGACTATAGGGCCAAAGGAAATATCCTCCGATAACAAAGAGAAAGAAGCTTTCTGAGAAACTTCTTTGTGTTCTGTGAAATCATCTCACAGAGTTACAACTTTCCCCTCAAGAAGCCTTTCGCTAAGACAGTTCTTGTGGAATTGGCAAAGTGATATTTGGAAGCCCATAGAGGGCTATGGTGAAAAAGGAAATATCGTCAGATGAAATCTGGAAAGAAGCTTTCTGCGAAACTGCTTAGTGTTCTGTTAATTCATCTCACAGAGTTCCATGTTTATGTCGAGGTTCTGTTTGACAGCTCTATTTCTGTGGAATCTGAGAACAGATATTTCGGATATCTTTGAAGACTATAGGGCCAAAGGAAATATCCTCCGATAACAAAGAGAAAGAAGCTTTCTGAGAAACTTCTTTGTGTTCTGTGAAATCATCTCACAGAGTTACAGCTTTCCCCTCAATAAGCCTTTCACTAAGACAGTTCTTGTGGAATTGGCAAAGTGATATTTGGAATCCCATAGAGGGCTATGGTGAAAAAGGAAATATCCTCAGATGAAATCTGGAAAGAAGCTTTCTGCGAAACTGCTTAGTGTTCTGTTAATTCATCTCACAGAGTTACATGTGTATTTCGAGGATCTCTTTGCTAGCCCTATTTCTGTGGAATCTGAGAACAGATATTTCGGATCCCATTGAAGACTATAGGGCCAAAGGAAATATCCTCCGATAACAAAGAGAAAGAAGCTTTCTGAGAAACTTCTTTGTGTTCTGTGAAATCATCTCACAGAGTTACAGCTTTCCTCTCAAGAAGCCTTTTGCTAAGACAGTTCTTGTGGAATTGGCAAAGTGATATTTGGAAGCCCATAGAGGGCTATGGTGAAAAAGGAAATATCGTCAGATGAAATCTGGAAAGAAGCTTTCTGCGAAACTGCTTAGTGTTCTGTTAATTCATCTCACAGAGTTACATGTGTATTTCGAGGATCTCTTTGCTAGCTCTATTTCTGTGGAATCTGAGAACAGATATTTCGGATCCCTTTGAAGACTATAGGGCCAAAGGAAATATCCTCCGATAACAAAGAGAAAGAAGCTTTCTGAGAAACTTCTTTGTGTTCTGTGAAATCATCTCACACAGTTACAGCTTTCCCCTCAAGAAGCCTTTCGCTAAGACAGTTCTTGTGGAATTGGCAAAGTGATATTTGGAAGCCCATAGAAGGCTATGGTGAAAAAGGAAATATCGTCAGATGAAATCTGGAAAGAAGCTTTCTGCGAAACTGCTTAGTGTTCTGTTAATTCATCTCACAGAGTTACATGTGTATTTCGAGGATCTCTTTGCTAGCCCTATTTCTGTGGAATCTGAGAACAGATATTTCGGATCCCTTCGAAGACTATAGGGCCAAAGGAAATATCCTCGGATAACAAAGAGAAAGAAGCTTTCTGAGAAACTTCTTTGTGTTCTGTGAAATCATCTCACAGAGTTACAGCTTTCCCCTCAAGAAGCCTTTCGCTAAGACAGTTCTTGTGGAATTGGCAAAGTGATATTTGGAAACCCATAGAGGGCTACGGTGAAAAAGGAAATATCCTCAGATGAAATCTGGAAAGAAGCTTTCTGAGAAACTGCTTAGTGTTCTGTTAATTCATCTCACAGAGTTACATGTGTATTTCGAGGATCTCTTTGCTAACCCTATTTCTGTGGAAACTGAGAACAGATATTTCGGATCCCTTGGAAGACTATAGGGCCAAAGGAAATATCCTCCGATAACAAAGAGAAAGAAGCTTTCTGAGAAACTTCTTTGTGTTCTGTGAAATCATCTCACAGAGTTACAGCTTTCCCCTCAAGAAGCCTTTCGCTAGGACAGTTCTTGTGGAATTGGCAAAGTGATATTTGGAAGCCCATAGAGGGCTATGGTGAAAAAGGAAATATCCTCAGATGAAATCTGGAAAGAAGCTTTCTGAGAAACTGCTTAGTGTTCTGTTAATTCATCTCACAGAGTTACATGTGTATTTCGAGGATCTCTTTGCTAGCCCTATTTCTGTGGAAACTGCGAACAGAAATTTCGGATCCCTTTGAAGACTATAGGGCCAAAGGAAATATCCTCCGATAACAAAGAGAAAGAAGCTTTCTGAGAAACTTCCTTGTGTTCTGTGAAATCATCTCACAGAGTTACAGCTTTCCCCTCAAGAAGCCTTTCGCTAAGACAGTTCTTGTGGAATTGGCAAAGTGATATTTGGAAGCCCATAGAGGGCTAAGGGGAAAAAGGAAATATCGTTAGATGAAATCTGGAAAGAAGCTTTCTGAGAAACTGCTTAGTGTTCTGTTAATTCATCTCACAGAGTTACATGTGTATTTCGAGGATCTCTTTGCTAGCCCTATTTCTGTGGAATCTGAGAACAGATATTTCGGATCCCTTTGAAGACTATAGGGCCAAAGGAAATATCCTCCGATAACAAAGAGAAAGAAGCTTTCTGAGAAACTTCTTTGTGTTCTGTGAAATCATCTCACAGAGTTACAGCTTTCCCCTCAAGAAGCCTTTCGCTAAGACAGTTCTTGTGGAATTGGCAAAGTGATATTTGGAAGCCCATAGAGGGCTACGGTGAAAAAGGAAATATCCTCAGATGAAATCTGGAAAGAAGCTTTCTGAGAAACTGCTTGGAGTTCTGTGAATTCATCTCACAGAATTACATGTGTATTTCGAGGATCTCTTTGCTAGCCCTATTTCTGTGGAAATTGAGAAAAGATATTTCGGATCCCTTTGAAGACTATAGGGCCAAAGGAAAAATCCTCCGATAACAAAGAGAAAGAAGCTTTCTGAGAAACTTCTTTGTGTTCTGTGAAATCATCTCACAGAGTTACAGCTTTCCCCTCAAGAAGCCTTTCGCTAAGACAGTTCTTGTGGAATTGGCAAAGTGATATTTGGAAGCCCATAGAGGGCTATGGTGAAAAAGGAAATATCGTCAGATGAAATCTGGAAAGAAGCTTTCTGCGAAACTGCTTAGTGTTCTGTTAATTCATCTCACAGAGTTACATGTGTATTTCGAGGATCTCTTTGCTAGTCCTATTTCTGTGGAATCTGAAAACAGATATTTCGGATCCCTTTGAAGACTATGGGGCCAAAGGAAATATCCTCGGATAACAAAGAGAAAGAAGCTTTCTGAGAAACTTCTTTGTGTTCTGTGAAATCATCTCACAGAGTTACAGCTTTCCCCTCAAGAAGCCTTTCGCTAAGACAGTTCTTGTGGATTTGGCAAAGTGATATTTGGAAGCCCATAGAAGGCGATGGTGAAAAAGGAAATATCGTCAGATGAAATCTGGAAAGAAGCTTTCTGCGAAACTGCTTAGTGTTCTGTTAATTCATCTCACAGAGTTACATGTGTATTTCGAGGATCTCTTTGCTAGCCCTATTTCTGTGGAAACTGAGAAAAATATTTCGGATCCCTTTGAAGACTATAGGGCCAAAGGAAAAATCCTCCGATAACAAAGAGAAAGAAGCTTTCTGAGAAACTTCTTTGTGTTCTGTGAAATCATCTCACAGAGTTACAGCTTTCCCCTCAAGAAGCCTTTCGCTAAGACAGTTCTTGTGGAATTGGCAAAGTGATATTTGGAAGCCCATAGAGGGCTACGGTGAAAAAGGAAAATCCTCAGATGAAATCTGGAAAGAAGCTTTCTGAGAAACTGCTTAGTGTTCTGTTAATTCATCTCACAGAGTTACATGTGTATTTCGAGGATCTCTTTGCTAACCCTATTTCTGTGGAAACTGAGAACAGATATTTCGGATCCCTTGGAAGACTATAGGGCCAAAGGAAATATCCTCCGATAACAAAGAGAAAGAAACTTTCTGAGAAACTTCTTTGTGTTCTGTGAAATCATCTCACAGAGTTACAGCTTTCCCCTCTAGAAGCCTTTCGCTAAGACAGTTCTTGTGGAATTGGCAAAGTGATATTTGGAAGCCCATAGAGGGCTATGGTGAAAAAGGCAATATCCTCAGATGAAATCTGGAAAGAAGCTTTCTGAGAAACTGCTTAGTGTTCTGTTAATTCATCTCACAGAGTTACATGTGTATTTCGAGGATCTCTTTGCTAGCCCTATTTCTGTGGAAACTGAGAACAGATATTTCGGATCCCTTTGAAGACTATAGGGCCAAAGGAAATATCCTCCGATAACAAAGAGAAAGAAGCTTTCTGAGAAACTTCCTTGTGTTCTGTGAAATCACCTCACAGAGTTACAGCTTTCCCCTCAAGAAGCCTTTCGCTAAGACAGTTCTTGTGGAATTGGCAAAGTGATATTTGGAAGCCCATAGAGCGCTAAGGGGAAAAAGGAAATATCGTTAGATGAAATCTGGAAAGAAGCTTTCTGAGAAACTGCTTAGTGTTCTGTTAATTCATCTCACAGAGTTACATGTGTATTTCGAGGATCTCTTTGCTAGCCCTATTTCTGTGGAATCTGAGAACAGATATTTCGGATCCCTTTGAAGACTATAGGGCCAAAGGAAATATCCTCCGATAACAAAGAGAAAGAAGCTTTCTGAGAAACTTCTTTGTGTTCTGTGAAATCATCTCACAGAGTTACAGCTTTCCCCTCAAGAAGCCTTTCGCTAAGACAGTTCTTGTGGAATTTGAAAAGTGATATTTGGAAGCCCATAGAGGGTTATGGGGAAAAAGGAAATATCCTCAGATGAAATCTGGAAAGAAGCTTTCTGAGAAATTGCTTAGTGTTCTGTTAATTCATCTCACAGAGTTACATGTGTATTTCGAGGATCTCTTTGCTAGCCCTGTTTCTGTGGAATCTGAGAAAAGATATTTCGGATCCCTTTGAAGACTATAAGGCCAAAGGAAATATCCTCCAATAACAAAGAGAAAAAAGCTTTCTGAGAAACTTCTTTGTGTTCTGTGAAATCATCTCACAGAGTTACAGCTTTCCCCTCAAGAAGCCTTTCGCTAAGACAGTTCTTGTGGAATTGTCAAAGTGATATTTGGAAGCCCATAGAGGGCTATGGTGGAAAAGGAAATATCGTCAGAAGAAATCTAGAAAGAAGCTTTCTGAGAAACTGCTTAGTGTTCTGTTAATTCATCTCACAGAGTTACATGTGTATTTCGAGGATCTCTTTGCTAGCCCTATTTCTGTGGAATCTGAGAACAGATATTTCGGATCCCTTTGAAGACTATAGGGCCAAAGGAAATATCCTCCGATAACAAAGAGAAAGAAGCTTTCTGAGAAACTTCTTTGTGTTCTGTGAAATCATCTCACAGAGTTACAGCTTTCCCCTCAAGAAGCCTTTCGCTAAGACAGTTCTTGTGGAATTGGCAAAGTGATATTTGGAAGCCCATAGAGGGCTACGGTGAAAAAGGAAATATCCTCAGATGAAATCTGGAAAGAAGCTTTCTGAGAAACTACTTGGAGTTCTGTGAATTCATCTCACAGAATTACATGTGTATTTCGAGGATCTCTTTGCTAGCCCTATTTCTGTGGAAACTGAGAAAAGATATTTCGGATCCCTTTGAAGACTAAAGGGCCAAAGGAAAAATCCTCCGATAACAAAGAGAAAGAAGCTTTCTGAGAAACTTCTTTGTGTTCTGTGAAATCATCTCACAGAGTTACAGCTTTCCCCTCAAGAAGCCTTTCGCTAAGACAGTTCTTGTGGAATTGGCAAAGTGATATTTGGAAGCCCATAGAGGGCTATGGTGAAAAAGGAAATATCGTCAGATGAAATCTGGAAAGAAGCTTTCTGAGAAACTGCTTAGTGTTCTGTTAATTCATCTCACAGAGTTACATGTGTATTTCGAGGATGTCTTTGCTAGCTCTATTTCTGTGGAAACTGAGAACAGATATTTCGGATCCCTTTGAAGTCCGTAGGGACAAAGGAAATATCCTCCGATAACAAAGGGAAAGAAGCTTTCTGAGAAACTTCTTTGTGTTCTGTGAAATCATCTCACAGAGTTACAGCTTTCCCCTGAAGAAGCCTTTCGCTAAGACAGTTCTTGTGGAATTGGCAAAGTGATATTTGGAAGCCCATAGAGGGCTACGGTGAAAAAGGAAATATCCTCAGATGAAATCTGGAAAGAAGCTTTCTGAGAAACTGCTTGGAGTTCTGTGAATTCATCTCACAGAATTACATGTGTATTTCGAGGATCTCTTTGCTAGCCCTATTTCTGTGGAAATTGAGAAAAGATATTTCGGATCCCTTTGAAGACTATAGGGCCAAAGGAAAAATCCTCCGATAACAAAGAGAAAGAAGCTTTCTGAGAAACTTCTTTGTGTTCTGTGAAATCATCTCACAGAGTTACAGCTTTCCCCTCAAGAAGCCTTTCGCTAAGACAGTTCTTGTGGAATTGGCAAAGTGATATTTGGAAGCCCATAGAGGGCTATGGTGAAAAAGGAAATATCGTCAGATGAAATCTGGAAAGAAGCTTTCTGCGAAACTGCTTAGTGTTCTGTTAATTCATCTCACAGAGTTACATGTGTATTTCGAGGATCTCTTTGCTAGTCCTATTTCTGTGGAATCTGAAAACAGATATTTCGGATCCCTTTGAAGACTATGGGGCCAAAGGAAATATCCTCGGATAACAAAGAGAAAGAAGCTTTCTGAGAAACTTCTTTGTGTTCTGTGAAATCATCTCACAGAGTTACAGCTTTCCCCTCAAGAAGCCTTTCGCTAAGACAGTTCTTGTGGAATTGGCAAAGTGATATTTGGAAGCCCATACAGGGCGATGGTGAAAAAGGAAATATCCTCAGATGAAATCTGGAAAGAAGCTTACTGAGAAACTGCTTAGTGTTCTGTTAATTCATCTCACAGAGTTACATGTGTATTTCGAGGATCTCTTTGCTAGCCCTATTTCTGAGGAAACTGAGAACAGATATTTCGGATCCCTTTGAAAACTATAGGGCCAACGGAAATATCCTCCGATAACAAAGAGAAAGAAGCATTCTGAGAAACTTCTTTGTGTTCTGTGAAATCATCTCACAGAGTTACAGCTTTCCCCTCAAGAAGCCTTTCGCTAAGACAGTTCTTGTGGAATTGGCAAAGTGATATTTGGAAGCCCATAGAGGGCTATGGTGAAAAAGGAAATATCCTCAGATGAAATCTGGAAAGAAGCTTTCTGAGAAACTGCTTAGTGTTCTGTTAATTCATCTCACAGAGTTACATGTGTATTTCGAGGATCTCTTTGCTAGCTCTATTTCTGTGGAATCTGAGAACAGATATTTCGGATCCCTTTGAAGACTATAGGGCCAAAGGAAATATCCTCCGATAACAAAGAGAAAGAAGCTTTCTGAGAAACTTCTTTGTGTTCTGTGAAATAATCTCACAGAGTTACAGCTTTCCCCTCCAGAAGCCTTTCGCTAAGACAGTTCTTGTGGAATAGGCAAAGTGATATTTGGAAGCCCATAGAGGGCTATGGTGAAAAAGGAAATATCCTCAGATGAAATCTGGAAAGAAGCTTTCTGAGAAACTGCTTAGTGTTCTGTTAATTCATCTCACAGAGTTACATGTTTATTTCGAGGATCTCTTTGCTAGCCCTATTTCTGTGGAATCTGAGAACAGATATTTCGGATCCCTTTGAAGACTATAGGGCCAAAGGAAATATCCTCCGATAACAAAGAGAAAGAAGTTTTCTGAGAAACTTCTTTGTGTTCTGTGAAATCATCTCACAGAGTTACAGCTTTCCCCCGAAGAAGCCTTTCGCTAAGACAGTTCTTATGGAAATTGCAAAGTGATATTTGGAAGCCCATAGAGGGCTATGGTGAAAAAGGATATATACTCAGATGAAATCTGGAAAGAAGCTTTCTGAGAAACTGCTTAGTGTTCTGTGAATTCATCTCACAGAGTTACATGTGTATTTCGAGGATCTCTTTGCTACCCTATTTCTGTGCAATCTGAGAACAAATATTTCGGATTCCTTTGAAGACTATAGGGCCAAAGGAAATATCCTCCGATAACAAAGAGAAAGAAGCTTTCTGAGAAACTTCTTTGTGTTCTGTGAAATCATCTCGCAGAGTTACAGCTTTCCTCTCTAGAAGCCTTTCGCTAAGAAAGTTCTTGTGGAATTTGAAAAGTGATATTTGGAAGCCCATAGAAGGCTATGGTGAAAAAGGAAATATCGTCAGATGAAATCTGGAAAGAAGCTTTCTGCGAAACTGCTTAGTGTTCTGTTAATTCATCTCACAGAGTTACATGTGTATTTCGAGGATCTCTTTGCTAGCCCTATTTCTGTGGAATCTGAGAACAGATATTTCGGATCCCTTCTAAGACTATAGGGCCAAAGGAAATACCCTCGGATAACAAAGAGAAAGAAGCTTTCTGAGAAACTTCTTTGTGTTCTGTGAAATCATCTCACAGAGTTACAGCTTTCCCCTCAAGAAGCCTTTCGCTAAGACAGTTCTTGTGGAATTGGCAAAGTGATATTTGGAAGCCTATAGAGGGCTACGGTGAAAAAGGAAATATCGTCAGATGAAATCTGGAAAGAAGCTTTCTGAGAAACTGCTTAGTGTTCTGTTAATTCATCTCACAGAGTTACATGTGTATTTCGAGGATCTCTTTGCTAGCCCTATTTCTGTGGAATCTGAGAACAGATATTTCGGATCCCTTTGAAGACTATAGGGCCAAAGGAAATATCCTCCGATAACAAAGAGAAAGAAGCTTTCTGAGAAACTTCTTTGTGTTCTGTGAAATCATCTCACAGAGTTACAGCTTTCCCCTCAATAAGCCTTTCACTAAGACAGTTCTTGTGGAATTGGCAAAGTGATATTTGGAAGCCCATAGAAGGCTATGGTGAAAAAGGAAATATCCTCAGATGAAATCTGGAAAGAAGCTTTCTGCGAAACTGCTTAGTGTTCTGTTAATTCATCTCACAGAGTTACATGTGTATTTCGAGGATCTCTTTGCTAGCTCTATTTCTGTGGAATCTGAGAACAGATATTTCGGATCCCTTTGAAGACTATAGGGCCAAAGGAAATATCCTCCGATAACAAAGAGAAAGAAGGTTTCTGAGAAACTTCTTTGTGTTCTGTGAAATCATCTGACAGAGTTACAGCTTTCCCCTCAAGAAGCCTTTCGCTAAGACAGTTCTTGTGGAATTGGCAAAGTGATATTTGGAAGCCCATAGAGGGCTATGGTGAAAAAGGAAATATCCTCTGATGAAATCTGGAAAGAAGCTTTCTGAGAAATTGCTTAGTGTTCTGTTAATTCATCTCACAGAGTTACATGTGTATTTTGAGGATCTCTTTGCTAGCCCTATTTCTGTGGAATCTGAGAACAGATATTTCGGATCCCTTTGAAGACTATAGGGCCAAAGGAAATATCCTCCGATAACAAAGAGAAAGAAGCTTTCTGAGAAACTTCTTTGTGTTCTGTGAAATCATCTCACAGAGTTACAACTTTCCCCTCAAGAAGCCTTTCGCTAAGACAGTTCTTGTGGAATTGGCAAAGTGATATTTGGAAGCCCATAGAGGGCTACGGTGATAAAGGAAATATCCTCAGATGAAATCTGGAAAGAAGCTTTCTGAGAAACTACTTGGAGTTCTGTGAATTCATCTCACAGAATTACATGTGTATTTCGAGGATCTCTTTGCTAGCCCTATTTCTGTGGAAACTGAGAAAAGATATTTCGGATCCCTTTGAAGACTAAAGGGCCAAAGGAAAAATCCTCCGATAACAAAGAGAAAGAAGCTTTCTGAGAAACTTCTTTGTGTTCTGTGAAATCATCTCACAGAGTTACAGCTTTCCCCTCAAGAAGCCTTTCGCTAAGACAGTTCTTGTGGAATTGGCAAAGTGATATTTGGAAGCCCATAGAGGGCTATGGTGAAAAAGGAAATATCGTCAGATGAAATCTGGAAAGAAGCTTTCTGAGAAACTGCTTAGTGTTCTGTTAATTCATCTCACAGAGTTACATGTGTATTTCGAGGATGTCTTTGCTAGCTCTATTTCTGTGGAAACTGAGAACAGATATTTCGGATCCCTTTGAAGTCCGTAGGGACAAAGGAAATATCCTCCGATAACAAAGGGAAAGAAGCTTTCTGAGAAACTTCTTTGTGTTCTGTGAAATCATCTCACAGAGTTACAGCTTTCCCCTGAAGAAGCCTTTCGCTAAGACAGTTCTTGTGGAATTGACAAAGTGATATTTGGAAGCCCATAGAGGGCTACGGTGAAAAAGGAAATATCCTCAGATGAAATCTGGAAAGAAGCTTTCTGAGAAACTGCTTGGAGTTCTGTGAATTCATCTCACAGAATTACATGTGTATTTCGAGGATCTCTTTGCTAGCCCTATTTCTGTGGAAATTGAGAAAAGATATTTCGGATCCCTTTGAAGACTATAGGGCCAAAGGAAAAATCCTCCGATAACAAAGAGAAAGAAGCTTTCTGAGAAACTTCGTTGTGTTCTGTGAAATCATCTCACAGAGTTACAGCTTTCCCCTCAAGAAGCCTTTCGCTAAGACAGTTCTTGTGGAATTGGCAAAGTGATATTTGGAAGCCCATAGAGGGCTATGGTGAAAAAGGAAATATCGTCAGATGAAATCTGGAAAGAAGCTTTCTGCGAAACTGCTTAGTGTTCTGTTAATTCATCTCACAGAGTTACATGTGTATTTCGAGGATCTCTTTGCTAGTCCTATTTCTGTGGAATCTGAAAACAGATATTTCGGATCCCTTTGAAGACTATGGGGCCAAAGGAAATATCCTCGGATAACAAAGAGAAAGAAGCTTTCTGAGAAACTTCTTTGTGTTCTGTGAAATCATCTCACAGAGTTACAGCTTTCCCCTCAAGAAGCCTTTCGCTAAGACAGTTCTTGTGGAATTGGCAAAGTGATATTTGGAAGCCCATACAGGGCGATGGTGAAAAAGGAAATATCCTCAGATGAAATCTGGAAAGAAGCTTACTGAGAAACTGCTTAGTGTTCTGTTAATTCATCTCACAGAGTTACATGTGTATTTCGAGGATCTCTTTGCTAGCCCTATTTCTGTGGAAACTGAGAACAGATATTTCGGATCCCTTTGAAAACTATAGGGCCAACGGAAATATCCTCCGATAACAAAGAGAAAGAAGCATTCTGAGAAACTTCTTTGTGTTCTGTGAAATCATCTCACAGAGTTACAGCTTTCCCCTCAAGAAGCCTTTCGCTAAGACAGTTCTTGTGGAATTGGCAAAGTGATATTTGGAAGCCCATAGAGGGCTATGGTGAAAAAGGAAATATCCTCAGATGAAATCTGGAAAGAAGCTTTCTGAGAAACTGCTTAGTGTTCTGTTAATTCATCTCACAGAGTTACATGTGTATTTCGAGGATCTCTTTGCTAGCTCTATTTCTGTGGAATCTGAGAACAGATATTTCGGATCCCTTTGAAGACTATAGGGCCAAAGGAAATATCCTCCGATAACAAAGAGAAAGAAGCTTTCTGAGAAACTTCTTTGTGTTCTGTGAAATAATCTCACAGAGTTACAGCTTTCCCCTCCAGAAGCCTTTCGCTAAGACAGTTCTTGTGGAATAGGCAAAGTGATATTTGGAAGCCCATAGAGGGCTATGGTGAAAAAGGAAATATCCTCAGATGAAATCTGGAAAGAAGCTTTCTGAGAAACTGCTTAGTGTTCTGTTAATTCATCTCACAGAGTTACATGTTTATTTCGAGGATCTCTTTGCTAGCCCTATTTCTGTGGAATCTGAGAACAGATATTTCGGATCCCTTTGAAGACTATAGGGCCAAAGGAAATATCCTCCGATAACAAAGAGAAAGAAGTTTTCTGAGAAACTTCTTTGTGTTCTGTGAAATCATCTCACAGAGTTACAGCTTTCCCCCGAAGAAGCCTTTCGCTAAGACAGTTCTTATGGAAATTGCAAAGTGATATTTGGAAGCCCATAGAGGGCTATGGTGAAAAAGGATATATACTCAGATGAAATCTGGAAAGAAGCTTTCTGAGAAACTGCTTAGTGTTCTGTGAATTCATCTCACAGAGTTACATGTGTATTTCGAGGATCTCTTTGCTACCCTATTTCTGTGCAATCTGAGAACAAATATTTCGGATTCCTTTGAAGACTATAGGGCCAAAGGAAATATCCTCCGATAACAAAGAGAAAGAAGCTTTCTGAGAAACTTCTTTGTGTTCTGTGAAATCATCTCGCAGAGTTACAGCTTTCCTCTCTAGAAGCCTTTCGCTAAGAAAGTTCTTGTGGAATTTGAAAAGTGATATTTGGAAGCCCATAGAAGGCTATGGTGAAAAAGGAAATATCGTCAGATGAAATCTGGAAAGAAGCTTTCTGCGAAACTGCTTAGTGTTCTGTTAATTCATCTCACAGAGTTACATGTGTATTTCGAGGATCTCTTTGCTAGCCCTATTTCTGTGGAATCTGAGAACAGATATTTCGGATCCCTTCTAAGACTATAGGGCCAAAGGAAATACCCTCGGATAACAAAGAGAAAGAAGCTTTCTGAGAAACTTCTTTGTGTTCTGTGAAATCATCTCACAGAGTTACAGCTTTCCCCTCAAGAAGCCTTTCGCTAAGACAGTTCTTGTGGAATTGGCAAAGTGATATTTGGAAGCCTATAGAGGGCTACGGTGAAAAAGGAAATATCGTCAGATGAAATCTGGAAAGAAGCTTTCTGAGAAACTGCTTAGTGTTCTGTTAATTCATCTCACAGAGTTACATGTGTATTTCGAGGATCTCTTTGCTAGCCCTATTTCTGTGGAATCTGAGAACAGATATTTCGGATCCCTTTGAAGACTATAGGGCCAAAGGAAATATCCTCCGATAACAAAGAGAAAGAAGCTTTCTGAGAAACTTCTTTGTGTTCTGTGAAATCATCTCACAGAGTTACAGCTTTCCCCTCAATAAGCCTTTCACTAAGACAGTTCTTGTGGAATTGGCAAAGTGATATTTGGAAGCCCATAGAAGGCTATGGTGAAAAAGGAAATATCCTCAGATGAAATCTGGAAAGAAGCTTTCTGCGAAACTGCTTAGTGTTCTGTTAATTCATCTCACAGAGTTACATGTGTATTTCGAGGATCTCTTTGCTAGCTCTATTTCTGTGGAATCTGAGAACAGATATTTCGGATCCCTTTGAAGACTATAGGGCCAAAGGAAATATCCTCCGATAACAAAGAGAAAGAAGGTTTCTGAGAAACTTCTTTGTGTTCTGTGAAATCATCTGACAGAGTTACAGCTTTCCCCTCAAGAAGCCTTTCGCTAAGACAGTTCTTGTGGAATTGGCAAAGTGATATTTGGAAGCCCATAGAGGGCTATGGTGAAAAAGGAAATATCCTCTGATGAAATCTGGAAAGAAGCTTTCTGAGAAATTGCTTAGTGTTCTGTTAATTCATCTCACAGAGTTACATGTGTATTTTGAGGATCTCTTTGCTAGCCCTATTTCTGTGGAATCTGAGAACAGATATTTCGGATCCCTTTGAAGACTATAGGGCCAAAGGAAATATCCTCCGATAACAAAGAGAAAGAAGCTTTCTGAGAAACTTCTTTGTGTTCTGTGAAATCATCTCACAGAGTTACAACTTTCCCCTCAAGAAGCCTTTCGCTAAGACAGTTCTTGTGGAATTGGCAAAGTGATATTTGGAAGCCCATAGAGGGCTATGGTGAAAAAGGAAATATCCTCAGATGAAATCTGGAAAGAAGCTTTCTGCGAAACTGCTTAGTGTTCTGTTAATTCATCTCACAGAGTTCCATGTGTATGTCGAGGTTCTGTTTGATAGCTCTATTTCTGTGGAATCTGAGAACAGATATTTCGGATCACTTTGAAGACTATAGGGCCAAAGGAAATATCCTCCGATAACAAAGAGAAAGAAGCTTTCTGAGAAACTTCTTTGTGTTCTGTGAAATCATCTCACAGAGTTACAGCTTTCCCCTCAATAAGCCTTTCACTAAGACAGTTCTTGTGGAATTGGCAAAGTGATATTTGGAAGCCCATAGAGGGCTATGGTGAAAAAGGAAATATCCTCAGATGAAATCTGGAAAGAAGCTTTCTGCGAAACTGCTTAGTGTTCTGTTAATTCATCTCACAGAGTTACATGTGTATTTCGAGGATCTCTTTGCTAGCCCTATTTCTGTGGAATCTGAGAACAGATATTTCGGATCCCTTTGAACACTATAGGGCCAAGGGAAATATCCTCCGATAACAAAGAGAAAGAAGCTTTCTGAGAAACTTCTTTGTGTTCTGTGAAATCATCTCACAGAGTTACAGCTTTCCCCTCAAGAAGCCTTTCGCTAAGACAGTTCTTGTGGAATTGGCAAAGTGATATTTGGAATCCCATAGAGGGCTATGGTGAAAAAGGAAATATCGTCAGATGAAATCTAGAAAGAAGCTTTCTGAAAAACTGCTTAGTGTTCTGTTAATTCATCTCACAGAGTTACATGTGTATTTCGAGGATCTCTTTGCTAGTCCTATTTCTGTGGAATCTGAGAACAGATATTTCGGATCCCTTTGAAGACTATAGGGCCAAAGGAAATATCCTCCGATAACAAAGAGAAAGAAGCTTTCTGAGAAACTTCATTGTGTTCTGTGAAATCATCTCACAGAGTTACAGCTTTCCCCTGAAGAAGCCTTTCGCTAAGACAGTTCTTGTGGAATTGGCAATGTGATATTTGGAAGCCCATAGAGGGCTATGGTGAAAAAGGAAATATCCTCAGATGAAATCTGGAAAGAAGCTTTCTGAGAAACTGCTTGGAGTTCTGTGAATTCATCTCACAGAATTACATGTGTATTTCGAGGATCTCTTTGCTAGCCCTATTTCTGTGGAAACTGAGAAAAATATTTCGGATCCCTTTGAAGACTATAGGGCCAAAGGAAAAATCCTCCGATAACAAAGAGAAAGAAGCTTTCTGAGAAACTTCTTTGTGTTCTGTGAAATCATCTCACAGAGTTACAGCTTTCCCCTCAAGAAGCCTTTCGCTAAGACAGTTCTTGTGGAATTGGCAAAGTGATATTTGTAAGCCCATAGAGGGCTATGGTGAAAAAGGAAATATCGTCAGATGAAATCTGGAAAGAAGCTTTCTGCGAAACTGCTTAGTGTTCTGTTAATTCATCTCACAGAGTTACATGTGTATTTCGAGGATCTCTTTGCTAGTCCTATTTCTGTGGAATCTGAAAACAGATATTTCGGATCCCTTTGAAGACTATAGGGCCAAAGGAAATATCCTCCGATAACAAAGAGAAAGAAGCTTTCTGAGAAACTTCTTTGTGTTCTGTGAAATCATCTCACAGAGTTACAGCTTTCCCCTCAAGAAGCCTTTCGCTAAGACAGATCTTGTGGAATTGGCAAAGTGATATTTGGAAGCCCATAGAGGGCTATGGTGAAAAAGGAAATATCCTCAGATGAAATCTGGAAAGAAGTTTTCTGAGAAACTGCTTAGTGTTCTGTTAATTCATCTCACAGAGTTACATGTGTATTTCGAGCATCTATTTGCTAGCTCTATTTCTGTGGAATCTGAGAACAGATATTTCGGATCCCTTTGAAGACTATAGGGCCAAAGGAAATATCCTCCGATAACAAAGAGAAAGAAGCTTTCTGAGAAACTTCTTTGTGTTCTGTGAAATCATCTCACAGAGTTACAGCTTTCCCCTCCAGAAGCCTTTCGCTAAGACAGTTCTTGTGGAATAGGCAAAGTGATATTTGGAAGCCCATAGAGGGCTATGGTGAAAAAGGAAATATCCTCAGATGAAATCTGGAAAGAAGCTTTCTGAGAAACTGCTTAGTGTTCTGTTAATTCATCTCACAGAGTTACATGTTTATTTCGAGGATCTCTTTGCTAGCCCTATTTCTGTGGAATCTGAGAACAGATATTTCGGATCCCTTTGAAGACTATAGGGCCAAAGGAAATATCCTCCGATAACAAAGAGAAAGAAGCTTTCTGAGAAACTTCTTTGTGTTCTGTGAAATCATCTCACAGAGTTACAGCTTTCCCCCGAAGAAGCCTTTCGCTAAGACAGTTCTTATGGAAATGGCAAAGTGATATTTGGAAGCCCATAGAGGGCTATGGTGAAAAAGGATATATCCTCAGAAGAAATCTGGAAAGAAGCTTTCTGAGAAACTGATTAGTGTTCTGTTAATTCATCTCACAGAGTTACATGTGTATTTCGAGGATCTCTTTGCTAGCCCTATTTCTGTGCAATCTGAGAACAGATATTTCGGATCCCTTTGAAGACTATAGGGCCAAAGGAAATATCCTCCGATAACAAAGAGAAAGAAGCTTTCTGAGAAACTTCTTTGTGTTCTGTGAAATCATCTCGCAGAGTTACAGCTTTCCCCTCAAGAAGCCTTTCGCTAAGAAAGTTCTTGTGGAATTTGAAAAGTGATATTTGGAAGCCCATAGAAGGCTATGGTGAAAAAGGAAATATCGTCAGATGAAATCTGGAAAGAAGCTTTCTGCGAAACTGCTTAGTGTTCTGTTAATTTATCTCACAGAGTTACATGTGTATTTCGAGGATCTATTTGCTAGCCCTATTTCTGTGGAATCTGAGAACAGATATTTCGGATCCCTTCGAAGACTATAGGGCCAAAGGAAATATCCTCGGATAACAAAGAGAAAGAAGCTTTCTGAGAAACTTCTTTGTGTTCTGTGAAATCATCTCACAGAGTTACAGCTTTCCCCTCAAGAAGCCTTTCGCTAAGACACTTCTTGTGGAATTGGCAAAGTGATATTTGGATGCCCATAGAGGGCTACGGTGAAAAAGGAAATATCCTCAGATGAAATCTGGAAAGAAGCTTTCTGAAAAACTGCTTAGTGTTCTGTTAATTCATCTCACAGAGTTACATGTGTATTTCGAGGATCTCTTTGCTAGCCCTATTTCTGTGGAATCTGAGAACAGATATTTCGGATCCCTTTGAAGACTATAGGGCCAAAGGAAATATCCTCCGATAACAAAGAGAAAGAAGCTTTCTGAGAAACTTCTTTGTGTTCTGTGAAATCATCTCACAGAGTTACAGCTTTCCCCTGAAGAAGCCTTTCGCTAAGACAGTTCTTGTGGAATTGGCAAAGTGATATTTGGAAACCCATAGAGGGCTATGGTGAAAAAGGAAATATCCTCAGATGAAATCTGGAAAGAAGCTTTCTGCGAAACTGCTTAGTGTTCTGTGAATTCATCTCACAGAGTTACATGTGTATTTCGAGGATGTCTTTGCTAACCCTATTTCTTTGGAAACTGAGAACAGATATTCCGGATCCCTTTGAAGACTATAGGGCCTAAGGAAATATCCTCCGATAACAAAGAGAAAGAAGCTTTCTGACAAACTTCTTTGTGTTCTGTGAAATCATCTCACAGAGTTACAGCTTTCCCCTCAAGAAGCCTTTCGCTAAGACAGTTCTTGTGGTATTGGCAAAGTGATATTTGGAAGCCCATAGAGGGCTATGGTGAAAAAGGAAATATCGTCAGATGAAATCTGGAATGAAGTTTTCTGAGAAACTGCTTAGTGTTCTGTTAATTCATCTCACAGAGTTACATGTGTATTTCGAGGATCTCTTTGCTAGCTCTATTTCTGTGGAATCTGAGAACAGATATTTCGGATCCCTTTGAAGACTATAGGGCCAAAGGAAATATCCTCCGATAACAAAGAGAAAGAAGCTTTCTGAGAAACTTCTTTGTGTTCTGTGAAATCATCTCACACAGTTACAGCTTTCCCCTCAAGAAGCCTTTCGCTAAGACAGTTCTTGTGGAATTGGCAAAGTGATATTTGGAAGCCCATAGAGGGCTATGGTGAAAATGGAAATATCGTCAGATGAAATCTGGAATGAAGTTTTCTGAGAAACTGCTTAGTGTTCTGTTAATTCATCTCACAGAGTTACATGTGTATTTCGAGGATCTCTTTGCTAGCCCTATTTCTGTGGAATCTGAGAACAGATATTTCGGATCCCTTTGAAGACTATAGGGCCAAAGGAAATATCCTCCGATAACAAAGAGAAAGAAGCTTTCTGAGAAACTTCTTTGTGTTCTGTGAAATCATCTCACAGAGTTACAGCTTTCCCCTCAAGAAGCCTTTCGCTAAGACAGTTCTTGTGGAATTGGCAAAGGGATATTTGGAAGCCCATAGAGGGCTATGGTGAAAAAGGAAATATCCTCAGATGAAATCTGGAAAGAAGCTTTCTGCGAAACTGCTTAGTGTTCTGTTAATTCATCTCACAGAGTTCCATGTGTATTTCGAGGATCTCTTTGCTAGCTCTATTTCTGTGGAATCTGAGAACAGATATTTCGGATCCCTTTGAAGACTATAGGGCCAAAGGAAATATCCTCCGATAACAAAGAGAAAGAAGCTTTCTGAGAAACTTCTTTGTGTTCTGTGAAATCATCTGACAGAGTTACAGCTTTCCCCTCAAGAAGCCTTTCGCTAAGACAGTTCTTGTGGAATTGGCAAAGTGATATTTGGAAGCCCATAGAGGGCTATGGTGAAAAAGGAAATATCCTCAGATGAAATCTGGAAAGAAGCTTTCTGCGAAACTGCTTAGTGTTCTGTTAATTCATCTCACAGAGTTACATGTGTATTTCGAGGATCTCTTTGCTAGCCCTATTTCTGTGGAATCTGAGAACAGATATTTCGGATCCCTTTGAAGACTATAGGGCCAAAGGAAATATCCTCCGATAACAAAGAGAAAGAAGCTTTCTGAGAAACTTCTTTGTGTTCTGTGAAATCATCTCACAGAGTTACAGCTTTCCCCTCAAGAAGCCTTTCGCTAAGACAGTTCTTGTGGAATTGGCAAAGTGATATTTGGAAGCCCATAGAGGGCTATGGTGAAAAAGGAAATATCGTCAGATGAAATCTGGAAAGAAGCTTTCTGCGATACTGCTTAGTGTTCTGTTAATTCATCTCACAGAGTTCCATGTGTATGTCGAGGTTCTGTTTGATAGCTCTATTTCTGTGGAATCTGAGAACAGATATTTCGGATCACTTTGAAGACTATAGGGCCAAAGGAAATATCCTCCGATAACAAAGAGAAAGAAGCTTTCTGAGAAACTTCTTTGTGTTCTGTGAAATCATCTCACAGAGTTACAGCTTTCCCCTCAATAAGCCTTTCACTAAGACAGTTCTTGTGGAATTGGCAAAGTGATATTTGGAAGCCCATAGAAGGCTATGGTGAAAAAGGAAATATCCTCAGATGAAATCTGGAAAGAAGCTTTCTGCGAAACTGCTTAGTGTTCTGTTAATTCATCTCACAGAGTTACATGTGTATTTCGAGGATCTCTTTTCTAGCCCTATTTCTGTGGAATCTGAGAACAGATATTTCGGATCCCTTTGAAGACTATTGGGCCAAAGGAAATATCCTCCGATAACAAAGAGAAAGAAGCTTTCTGAGAAACTTCTTTGTGTTCTGTGAAATCATCTCACAGAGTTACAGCTTTCCCCTGAAGAAGCCTTTCGCTAAGACAGTTCTTGTGGAATTGGCAAAGTGATATTTGGAAGCCCATAGAGGGCTATGGTGAAAAATGAAATATCCTCAGATGAAATCTGGAAAGAAGCTTTCTGAGAAACTGCTTAGTGTTCTGTTAATTCATCACACAGAGTTACATGTGTATTTCGAGGATCTCTTTGCTAGCCCTATTTCTGAGGAATCTGAGAACAGATATTTCGGATCCCTTTAAAGACTATAGGGCCAAAGGAAATATCCTCCGATAACAAAGAGAAAGAAGCTTTCTGAGAAACTTCTTTTTGTTCTGTGAAATCATCTCCCAGAGTTACAGCTTTCCCCTCAAGAAGCCTTTCGCTAAGACAGTTCTTGTGGAATTGGCAAAGTGATATTTGGAGGCCCATAGAGGGCTAGGGTGAAAAAGGAAATATTGTCAGATGAAATCTGGAAAGAAGCTTTCTGCGAAACTGCTTAGTGTTCTGTTAATTCATCTCACAGAGTTACATGTGTATTTCGAGGATCTCTTGCTATCTCTATTTCTGTGGAATCTGAGAACAGATATTTCGTATCCCTTTGAAGACTATAGGGCCAAAGGAAATATCATCCAATAACAGGGAGAAAGAAGCTTTCTGAGAAACTTCTTTGTGTTCTGTGAAATCATCTCACAGAGTTACAGCTTTCCCCTCAAGAAGCCTTTCGCTAAGACAGTTCTTGTGGAATTGGCAAAGTGATATTTGGAAGCCCATAGAGGGCTATGGTGAAAAAGGAAATATCCTCAGATGAAATCTGGAAAGAAGCTTTCTGAGAAACTGCTTAGTGTTCTGTGAATTCATCTCACAGAGTTACATGTGTATTTCGAGGATCTCTTTGCTAGCCCTATTTCTGTGGAATCTGAGAACAGATATTTCGGATCCCTTTGAAGACTATAGGGCCAAAGGAAATATCCTCCGATAACAAAGAGAAAGAAGCTTTCTGAGAAACTTCTTTGTGTTCTGTGAAATCATCTCACAGAGTTACAGCTTTCCCCTCAAGAAGCCTTTCGCTAAGACAGTTCTTGTGGAATTGGCAAAGTGATATTTGGAAGCCCATAGAGGGCTATGGTGAAAAAGGAAATATCCTCAGATGAAATCTGGAAAGAAGCTTTCTGAGAAACTGCTTAGTGTTCTGTTAATTCATCTCACAGAGTTGCATGTGTATTTCGAGGATCTCTTTGCTAGCTCTATTTCTGTGGAATCTGAGAACAGATATTTCGGATCCCCTTGAAGACTATAGGGCCAAAGGAAATATCCTCCGATAACAAAGAGAAAGAAGCTTTCTGAGAAACTTCTTTGTGTTCTGTGAAATCATCTCACAGAGTTACAGCTTTCCCCTCAAGAAGCCTTTCGCTAAGACAGTTCTTGTGGAATTGGCAAAGTGATATTTGGAAGCCCATAGAGGGCTATGGTGAAAAAGGAAATATCCTCAGATGAAATCTGGAAAGAAGCTTTCTGAGAAACTGCTTAGTGTTCTGTTAATTCATCTCACAGAGTTACATGTGTATTTCGAGGATCTCTTTGCTAGCCCTATTTCTGTGGAATCTGAGAACAGATATTTCGGATCCCTTTGAAGACTATAGGGCCAAAGGAAATATCCTCCGATAACAAAGAGAAAGAAGCTTTCTGAGAAACTTCTTTGTGTTCTGTGGAATCATCTCACAGAGTTACAGCTTTCCCCTCAAGAAGCCTTTCGCTATGACAGTTCTTGTGGAATTGGCAAAGTGATATTTGGAAGCCCATAGAGGGCTATGGTGAAAGAGGAAATATCGTCAGATGAAATCTGGAAAGAAGCTTTCTGCGAAACTGCTTAGTGTTCTGTTAATTCATCTCACAGAGTTACATGTGTATTCCGAGGATCTCTTTGCTAACCCTATTTCTGTGGAAACAGAGAACAGATATTTCGGATCCCTTGGAAGACTATAGGGCAAAAGGAAATATCCTCCGATAACAAAGAGAAAGAAGCTTTCTGAGAAACTTCTTTGTGTTCTGTGAAATCATCTCACAGAGTTACAGCTTTCCCCTCAAGAAGCCTTTCGCTAAGACAGTTCTTGTGGAATAGGCAAAGTGATATTTGGAAGCCCATAGAGGGCTATGGTGAAAAAGGAAATATCCTCAGAGGAAATCTGGAAAGAAGCTTTCTGAGAAACTGCTTAGTGTTCTGTGAATTCATCTCACAGAGTTACATGTGTATTTCGAGGATCTCTTTGCTAGCCCTATTTCTGTGCAATCTGAGAACAGATATTTCGGATCCCTTTGAAGACTATAGGGCCAAAGGAAATATCCTCCGATAAAAAAGAGAAAGAACCTTTCTTAGAAACTTCTTTGTGTTCTGTGAAATCATCTCACAGAGTTACAGCTTTCCCCTGAAGAAGTCTTTCGCTAAGACAGTTCTTGTGGAATTGGCAAAGTGATATTTGGAAGCCCATAGAAGGCTATGGTGAAAAAGGAAATATCCTCAGATGAAATCTGGAAAGAAGCTTTCTGCGAAACTGCTTAGTGTTCTGGTAATTCATCTCACAGCGTTACATGTGTATTACGAGGATCTCTTTGCTAGCCCTATTTCTGTGGAATCTGAGAACAGATATTTAGATCCCTTCGAAGACTATAGGGCCAAAGGAAATATCCTCGGATAACAAAGAGAAAGAAGCTTTCTGAGAAACTTCTTTGTGTTCTGTGAAATCATCTCACAGAGTTACAGCTTTCCCCTCAAGAAGCCTTTCGCTAAGACAGTTCTTGTGGAATTGGCAAAGTGATATTTGGAAGCCCATAGAGGGCTATGGTGAAAAAGGAAATATCCTCAGATGAAATATAGAAAGAAGCTTTCTGAGAAACTGCTTAGTGTTCTGTTAATTCATCTCACATAGTTACATGTGTATTTCGAGGATCTCTTTGCTAGCCCTATTTCTGAGGAATCTGAGAACAGATGTTTCTGATCCCTTTAAAGACTATAGGGCCAAAGGAAATATCCTCCGATAACAAAGAGAAAGAAGCTTTCTGAGAAACTTCTTTTTGTTCTGTGAAATCATCTCCCAGAGTTACACCTTTCCTCTCAAGAAGCCTTTCGCTAAGACAGTTCTTGTGGAATTGGCAAAGTGCTATTTGGAGGCCCATAGAGGGCTATGGTGAAAAAGGAAATATCCTCAGATGAAATCTGGAAAGAAGCTTTCTGAGAAACTGCTTAGTGTTCTGTTAATTCATCTCACAGAGTTACCTGTGTATTTCGAGGATCTCTTTGCTAGCCCTATTTCTGTGGAATCTGAGAACAGATATTTCGGATCCCTTTGAAGACTATAGGGCCAAAGGAAATATCCTCCGATAACAAAGAGAGAAGCTTTCTGAGAAACTTCTTTGTGTTCTGTGAAATCATCTCACAGAGTTACAGCTTTCCCCTCAAGAAGCCTTTTGCTAAGACAGTTCTTGTGGAATTGGCAAAGTGATATTTGGAAACCCATAGAGGGCTATGGTGAAAAAGGAAATGTCGTCAGATGAAATCTGGAAAGAAGCTTTCTGCGAAACTGCTTAGTGTTCTGTTAATTCATCTCACAGAGTTACATGTGTATTCCGAGGATCTCTTTGCTAACCCTATTTCTGTGGAAACAGAGAACAGATATTTCGGATCCCTTGGAAGACTATAGGGCCAAAGGAAATATCCTCCGATAACAAAGAGAAAGAAGCTTTCTGAGAAACTTCTTTGTGTTCTGTGAAATCATCTCACAGAGTTACAGCTTTCCCCTCAAGAAGCCTTTCGCTAAGACAGTTCTTGTGGAATAGGCAAAGTGATATTTGGAAGCCCATAGAGGGCTATGGTGAAAAAGGAAATATCCTCAGAGGAAATCTGGAAAGAAGCTTTCTGAGAAACTGCTTAGTGTTCTGTTAATTCATCTCACAGAGTTACATGTGTATTTCGAGGATCTCTTTGCTAGCCCTATTTCTGTGGAATCTGAGAACAGATATTTCGGATCCTTTGAAGACTATAGGGCCAAAGGAAATATCCTCCGATAACAAAGAGAAAGAAGCTTTCTGAGAAATTTCTTTGTGTTCTGTGAAATCATCTCACAGAGTTACAGCTTTCCCCTAAAGAAGCCTTTCGCTAAGACAGTTCTTGTGGAATTGGCAAAGTGATATTTGGAAGCCCATAGAGGGCTATGGTGAAAAAGGAAATATCCTCAGATGAAATCTGGAAAGAAGCTTTCTGAGAAACTGCTTAGTGTTCTGTCAATTCATCTCACAGAGTTACATGTGTTTTTCGAGGATCTCTTTGCTAGCCCTATTTCTGTGCAATCTGAGAACAGATATTTCGGATCCCTTTGAAGACTATAGGGCCAAAGGAAATATCCTCCGATTACAAAGAGAAAGAACCTTTCTGAGAAACTCCTTTGTGTTCTGTGAAATCATCTCACAGAGTTACAGCTTTCCCCTGAAGAAGTCTTTCGCTAAGACAGTTCTTGTGGAATTGGCAAAGTGATATTTGGAAGCCCATAGAGGGCTATGGTGAAAAAGGAAATATCCTCAGATGAAATCTGGAAAGAAGCTTTCTGCGAAACTGCTTAGTGTTCTGGTAATTCATCTCACAGAGTTACATGTGTATTTCAAGGATCTCTTTGCTAGCCCTATTTCTGTGGAATCTGAGAACAGATATTTCGGATCCCTTCGAAGACTATAGGGCCAAAGGAAATATCCTCGGATAACAAAGAGAAAGAAGCTTTCTGAGAAACTTCTTTGTGTTCTGTGAAATCATCTCACAGAGTTACAGCTTTCCCCTCAAGAAGCCTTTCGCTAAGACAGTTCTTGTGGAATTGGCAAAGTGATATTTGGAAGCCCATAGAGGGCTATGGTGAAAAAGGAAATATCCTCAGATGAAAACTAGAAAGAAGGTTTCTGAGAAACTGCTTAGTGTTCTGTTAATTCATCTCACATAGTTACATGTGTATTTCGAGGATCTCTTTGCTAGCCCTATTTCTGAGGAATCTGAGAACAGATATTTCGGATCCCTTTAAAGACTATAGGGCCAAAGGAAATATCCTCCGATAACAAAGAGAAAGAAGCTTTCTGAGAAACTTCTTTGTGTTCTGTGAAATCATCTCCCAGAGTTACACCTTTCCTCTCAAGAACCCTTTCGCTAAGACAGTTCTTGTGGAATTGGCAAAGTGATATTTGGAGGCCCATAGAGGGCTATGGTGAAAAAGGAAATATCCTCAGATGAAATCTGGAAAGAAGCTTTCTGAGAAACTGCTTAGTGTTCTGTGAATTCATCTCACATAGTTACATGTGTATTTCGAGGATCTCTTTGCTAGCCCTATTTCTGTGGAATCTGAGAACAGATATTTCGGATCCCTTTGAAGACTATAGGGCCAAAGGAAATATCCTCCGATAACAAAGAGAAAGAAGCTTTCTGAGAAACTTCTTTGTGTTCTGTGAAATCATCTCACAGAGTTACAGCTTTCCCCTCAAGAAGCCTTTCGCTAAGACAGTTCTTGTGGAATTGGCAAAGTGATATTTGGAAGCCCATAGAGGGCTATGGTGAAAAAGGAAATATCGTCAGATGAAATCTGGA
Organism: Macaca nemestrina; assembly: GCF_043159975.1. Lineage (NCBI taxonomy): Eukaryota > Metazoa > Chordata > Mammalia > Primates > Cercopithecidae > Macaca > Macaca nemestrina. The sequence continues at coordinate 31,832,715 of NC_092135.1, read as the reverse complement.
AAGAAGCTTTCTGCGAAACTGCTTAGTGTTCTGTTAATTCATCTCACAGAGTTACATGTGTATTTCCAGGATGTCTTTGCTAGCCCTATTTCTGTGGAATCTGAGAACAGATATTTCGGATCCCTTTGAAGACTATAGGGCCAAAGGAAATATCCTCCGATAACAAACAGAAAGAAGCTTTCTGAGAAACTTCTTTGTGTTCTGTGAAATCATCTCACAGAGTTATAGCTTTCCCCTCAAGAAGCCTTTCGCTAAGACAGTTCTTGTGGAATTGGCAAAGTGATATTTGGAAGCCCATAGAGGGCTATGGTGAAAAAGGAAATATCCTCAGATGAAATCTGGAAAGAAGCTTTCTGAGAAACTGCTTAGTGTTCTGTTAATTCATCTCACAGAGTTACATGTGTATTTCGAGGATCTCTTTGCTAGCCCTATTTCTGTGGAATCTGAGAACAGATATTTCGGATCCCTTTAAAGACTATAGGGCCAAAGGAAATATCCTCCGATAACAAAGAGAAAGAAGCTTTCTGAGAAACTTCTTTGTGTTCTGTGAAATCATCTCACAGAGTTACAGCTTTCCCCTCAAGAAGCCTTTCGCTAAGACAGTTCTTGTGGAATTTGCAAAGTGATATTTGGAAGCCCATAGAGGGCTATGGTGAAAAAGGAAATATCGTCAGATGAAATCTGGAAAGAAGCTTTCTGAGAAACTGCTGAGTGTTCTGTTAATTCATCTCACAGAGTTACATGTGTATTTCGAGGATCTCTTTGCTAACCCTATTTCTGTGGAAACTGAGAACAGATATTTCGGATCGCTTGGAAGACTATAGGGCCAAAGGAAATACCCTCCGATAACAAAGAGAAAGAAGCTTTCTGAGAAACTTCTTTGTGTTCTGTGAAATCATCTCACAGAGTTACAGCTTTCCCCTCAAGAAGCCTTTCGCTAAGAAAGTTCTTGTGGAATAGGCAAAGTGATATTTGGAAGCCCATAGAGGGCTATGGTGAAAAAGGAAATATCCTCAGATGAAATCTGGCAAGAAGCTTTCTGCGAAACTGCTTAGTGTTCTGTGAATTCATCTCACAGAGTTACATGTGTATTTCCAGGATGTCTTTGCTAGCTCTATTTCTGTGGAATCTGAGAACAGATATTTCGGATCCCTTTGAAGACTATAGGGCCAAAGGAAATATCCTCCGATAACAAAGAGAAAGAAGCTTTCTGAGAAACTTCTTTGTGTTCTGTGAAATCATCTCACAGAGTTACAGCTTTCCCCTCAAGAAGCCTTTCGCTAAGACAGTTCTTGTGGAATTGGCAAAGTGATATTTGGAAGCCCATAGAGGGCTATGGTGAAAAAGGAAATATCCTCAGATGAAATCTGGAAAGAAGCTTTCTGAGAAACTGCTTAGTGTTCTGTTAATTCATCTCACAGAGTTCTATGTGTATTTCGAGGATCTCTTTGCTAGCCCTATTTCTGTGGAATCTGAGAACAGATATTTCGGATCCCTTTGAAGACTATAGGGCCAAAGGAAATATCCTCCGATAACAAAGAGAAAGAAGCTTTCTGAGAAACTTCTTTGTGTTCTGTGAAATCATCTCACAGAGTTACAGCTTTCCCCTCAAGAAGCCTTTCGCTAAGAAAGTTCTTGTGGAATAGGCAAAGTGATATTTGGAAGCCCATAGAGGGCTATGGTGAAAAAGGAAATATCCTCAGAGGAAATCTGGAAAGAAGCTTTCTGAGAAACTGCTTAGTGTTCTGTGAATTCATCTCACAGAGTTACATGTGTATTTCGAGGATCTCTTTGCTAGCCTTCTTTCTGTGGAATCTGAGAACAGATATTTCGGATCCCTTTGAAGACTATAGGGCCAAAGGAAATATCCTCCGATAACAAAGAGAAAGAAGCTTTCTGAGAAACTTCTTTGTGTTCTGTGAAATCATCTCACAGAGTTACAGCTTTCCCCTCAAGAAGCCTTTCGCTAAGACAGTTCTTGTGGAATTGGCAAAGTGATATTTGGAAGCCGATAGAGGGCTATGGTGAAAAAGGAAATATCCTCAGATGACATCTGAAAAGAAGCTTTCTGAGAAACTGCTTAGTGTTCTGTTAATTCATCTCACAGGGTTACATGTGTATTTCGAGGATCTCTTTGCTAGTCCTATTTCTGTGGAATCTGAGAACAAATATTTCGGATCCCTTTGAAGACTATAGGGCCAAAGGAAATATCCTCCGATAACAAAGAGAAAGAAGCTTTCTGAGAAACTTCTTTGTGTTCTGTGAAATCATCTCACAGAGTTACAGCTTTCCCTTCAAGAAGCCTTTCGCGAAGACAGTTCTTGTGGAATTGGCAAAGTGATATTTGGAAGCCCATAGAGGGCTATGCGGAAAAAGGAAATATCGTCAGATGAAATCTGGAAAGAAGCTTTCTGAGAAATTGCTTAGTGTTCTGTTAATTCATCTCACAGAGTTACATGTGTATTTCGAGGATCTCTTTGCTAGCCCTATTTCTGTGGAATCTGAGAACAGATATTTCGGATCCCTTTGAAGACTATAGGGCCAAAGGAAATATCCTCCGATAACAAAGAGAAAGAAGCTTTCTGAGAAACTTCTTTGTGTTCTGTGAAATCATCCCACAGAGTTACAGCTTTCCCCTCAAGAAGCCTTTCGCTAAGACAGTTCTTGTGGAATTAATTGGCAAAGAGATATTTGGAAGCCCATAGAGGGCTATGGTGAAAAAGGAAATATCGTCTGTTGAAATCTGGAAAGAAGCTTTCTGCGAAACTGCTTAGTGTTCTGTTAATTCATCTCACAGAGATACATGTGTATTTCGAGGATCTCTTTGCGACCTCTATTTCTGTGGAATCTGAGAACAGATATTTCGGATCCCTTTGAAGACTATAGGGCCAAAGGAAATATCCTCCGATAACAAAGAGAAAGAAGCTTTCTGAGAAACTTCTTTGTGTTCTGTGAAATCATCTCACAGAGTTACAGCTTTGCCCTCAAGAAGCCTTTCGCTAAGACAGTTCTTGTGGAATTGGCAAAGTGATATTTGGAAGCCCATAGAGGGCTATGGTGAAAAAGGAAATATCCTCAGATGAAATCAGGAAAGAAGCTTTCTGAGAAACTGCTTAGTGTTCTGTTAATTCATCTCACAGAGTTCCATGTGTATTTCGAGGATCTCTTTGCTAGCCCTATTTCTGTGGAATCTGAGAACAGATATTTCGGATCCCTTTGAAGACTATAGGGCCAAAGGAAATATCCTCAGATAACAAAGAGAAAGAAGGTTTCTGAGAAACTTCTTTGTGTTCTGTGAAATCATCTCACAGAATTACAGCTTTCCCCTGAAGAAGCCTTTCGCTAAGACAGTTCTTGTGGAATTGGCAAAGTGATATTTGGAAGCCCATAGAGGGCTATGGTGAAAAAGGAAATATCCTCAGATGAAATCTGGAAAGAAGCTTTCTGAGAAACTGCTTAGTGTTCTGTTAATTCATCTCACAGAGTTACATGTGTATTTCGAGGATCTCTTTGCTAGCCCTATTTCTGTGCAATCTGAGAACAGATATTTCGGATCCCTTTGAAGACTATAGGGCCAAAGGAAATATCCTGCGATAACAAAGAGAAAAAAGCTTTCTGAGAAACTTCTTTGTGTTCTGTGAAATCATCTCACAGAGTTACAGCTTTCCCCTCAAGAAGCCTTTCGCTAAGACAGTTCTTGTGGAATTTGAAAAGTGATATTTGGAAGCCCATAGAGGGCTATGGTGAAAAAGGAAATATCGTCAGATGAAATCTGGAAAGAAGCTTTCTGCGAAACTGCTTAGTGTTCTGTTAATTCATCTCACAGAGTTACATGTGTATTTCGAGGATCTCTTTGCTAGCCCTATTTCTGTGGAATCTGAGAACAGATATTTCGGATCCCTTCGAAGACTATAGGGCCAAAGGAAATATCCTCCGATAACAAAGAGAAAGAAGCTTTCTGAGAAACTTCTTTGTGTTCTGTGAAATCATCTCACAGAGTTACAGCTTTTCCCTCAAGAAGCCTTTCGCTAAGACAGTTCTTGTGGAATTGGCAAAGTGATATTTGGAAGGCCATAGAGGGCTATGGTGAAAAAGGAAATATCCTCAGATGAAATCTGGAAAGAAGCTTTCTGAGAAACTGCTTAGTGTTCTGTTAATTCATCTCACAGAGTTACATGTGTATTTCGAGGATCTCTTTGCTACCCCTATTTCTGTGGAATCTGAGAACAGATATTTCGGATCCCTTTGAAGACTATAGGGCCAAAGGAAATATCCTCCGATAACAAAGAGAAAGAAGCTTTCTGAGAAACTTCTTTGTGTTCTGTGAAATCATCTCACAGAGTTACAGCTTTCTTCTCAAGAAGCCTTTCGCTAAGACAGTTCTTGTGGAATTGGCAAAGTGATATTTGGAAGCCCATAGAGGGCTATGGTGAAAAAGGAAATATCGTCAGATGAAATCTGGAAAGAAGCTTTCTGCGAAACTGCTTAGTGTTCTGTTAATTCATCTCACAGAGTTACATGTGTATTTCGAGGATGTCTTTGCTAGCTCTATTTCTGTGGAATCTGAGAACAGATATTTCGGATCCCTTTGAAGACTATAGGGCCAAAGGAAATATCCTCCGATAACAAAGAGAAAGAAGCTTTCTGAGAAACTTCTTTGTGTTCTGTGAAATCATCTCACAGAGTTACAGCTTTTCCCTCAAGAAGCCTTTCGTTAAGACTGTTCTTGTGGAATTGGCAAAGTGATATTTGGAAGCCCATAGAGGGCTATGGTGAAAAAGGAAATATCCTCAGATGAAATCTGGAAAGAAGCTTTCTGAGAAACTGCTTAGTGTTCTGTTAATTCATCTCACAGAGTTACATGTGTATTTCGAGGATCTCTTTGCTAGCCCTATTTCTGTGGAATCTGAGAACAGATATTTCGGATCCCTTTGAAGACTATAGGGCCAAAGGAAATATCCTCGGATAACAAAGAGAAAGAAGCTTTCTGAGAAACTTCTTTGTGTTCTGTGAAATCATCTCACAGAGTTACAGCTTTCCCCTCAAGAAGCCTTTCGCTAAGACAGTTCTTGTGGAATTGGCAAATTGATATTTGGAAGCCCATAGAGGGCTATGGTGAAAAAGGAAATATCCTCAGATGAAATCTGGAAAGAAGCTTTCTGAGAAACTGCTTAGTGTTCTGTTAATTCATCTCACAGAGTTACATGTGTATTTCGAGGATCTCTTTGCTAGCCCTATTTCTGTGGAATCTGAGAACTGATATTTCGGATCCCTTTGAAGACTATAGGGCCAAAGGAAATATCCTCCGATAACAAAGAGAAAGAAGCTTTCTGAGAAACTTCTTTGTGTTCTGTGAAATCATCTCACAGAGTTACAGCTTTCCCCTCAAGAAGCCTTTCGCTAAGACAGTTCTTTTGAAATTGGCAAAGTGATATTTGGAAGCCCATAGAGGGCTATGGTGAAAAAGGAAATATCCTCAGTTGAAATCTGGAAAGAAGCTTTCTGAGAAACTGCTTAGTGTTTTGTGAATTCATCTCACAGAGTTACATGTGTATTTCGAGAATCTCTTTGCTAGCCCTATTTCTGTGGAAACTGAGAAAAGATATTTCGGATCCCTTTGAAGACTATAGGGCCACAGGAAAAATCCTCCGATAACAAAGAGAAAGAAGCTTTCTGAGAAACTTCTTTGTGTTCTGTGAAATCATCTCACAGAGTTACAGCTTTCCCCTCAAGAAGCCTTTCGCTAGAACAGTTCTTGTGGAATTGGCAAAGGGATATTTGGAAGCCCATAGAGGGCTACGGTGAAAAAGGAAATATCCTCAGATGAAATCTGGAAAGAAGCTTTCTGAGAAACTGCTTAGTGTTCTGTTAATTCATCTCACAGAGTTACATGTGTATTTCGAGGATCTCTTGGCTAGCCCTATTTCTGTGGAATCTGAGAACAGATATTTCGGATCCCTTTGAAGACTATAGGGCCAAAGGAAATATCCTCCGATAACAAAGAGAAAGAAGCTTTCTGAGAAACTTCTTTGTGTTCTGTGAAATCATCTCACAGTGTTACAGCTTTCCCCTCAAGAGGCCTTTCGCTAAGACAGTTCTTGTGGAATTGGAAAAGTGATATTTGGAAGCCCATAGAGGGCTATGGTGAAAAAGGAAATATCGTCAGATGAAATCTGGAAAGAAGCTTTCTGCGAAACTGCTTAGTGTTCTGTGAATTCATCTCACAGAGTTACATGTGTATTTCGAGAATCCCTTTGCTAGCCCTATTTCTGTGGAAACTGAGAAAAGATATTTCGGATCCCTTTGAAGACTATAGGGCCAAAGGAAATATCCTCGGATAACAAAGAGAAAGAAGCTTTCTGAGAAACTTCTTTGTGTTCTGTGAAATCATCTCACAGAGTTACAGCTTTCCCCTCAAGAAGCCTTTCGCTAAGACAGTTCTTGTGGAATTTGCAAAGTGATATTTGGAAGCCCATAGAAGGCTATGTTGAAAAAGGAAATATCGTCAGATGAAATCTGGAAAGAAGCTTTCTGCAAAACTGCTTAGTGTTCTGTTAATTCATCTCACAGAGTTACATGTGTATGTCGAGGATCTCTTTGCTAGCCCTATTTCTGTGGAATCTGAGAACAGATATTTCGGATCCCTTCGAAGACTATAGGGCCAAAGGAAATATCCTCGGATAACAAAGAGAAAGAAGCTTTCTGAGAAACTTCCTTGTGTTCTGTGAAATCATCTCACAGAGTTACAGCTTTCCGCTGAAGAAGCCTTTCGCTAAGACAGTTCTTGTGGATTTGGCAAAGTGATATTTGGAAGCCCATAGAGGGCTATTGTGAAAAAGGAAATATCGTCAGATGAAATCTGGAAAGAAGCTTTCTGAGAAACTGCTTAGTGTTCTGTTAATTCATCTCACAGAGTTACATGTGTATTTCGAGGATCTCTTTGCTACCCTATTTCTGTGGAAACTGAGAAAAGATATTTCGGATCCCTTGGAAGTCCGTAGGGACAAAGGAAATATCCTCCGATAACAAAGGGAAAGAAGCTTTCTGAGAAAATTCTTTGTGTTCTGTGAAATCATCTCACAGAGTTACATCTTTCCCCTCAAGAAGCCTTTCGCTAAGACAGTTCTTGTGGAATTGGCAAAGTGATATTTGGAAGCCCATAGAGGGCTATGGTGAAAAAGGAAATATCGTCAGATGAAATCTGGAAAGAAGCTTTCTGAGAAACTGCTTAGTGTTCTGTGAATTCATCTCACAGAGTTACATGTGTATTTCGAGGATCTCTTTGCTACCCCTATTTCTGTGGAAACTAAGAAAAGATATTTCGGATCCCTTTGAAGACTAGAGGGCCAAAGGAAATATCCTCCGATAACAAAGAGAAAGAAGCTTTCTGAGAAACTTCTTTGTGTTCTGTGAAATAATCTCACAGAGTTACAGCTTTCCCCTCAAGAAACCTTTCACTAAGACAGTTCTTGTGGAATAGGCAAAGTGATATTTGGAAGCCCATAGAGGGCTATGGTGAAAAAGGAAATATCCTCAGATGAAATCTGGAAAGAAGCTTTCTGAGAAACTGCTTAGTGTTCTGTTAATTCATCTCACAGAGTTACATGTGTATTTCGAGGATCTCTTTGCTACCCCTATTTCTGCGGAATCTGAGAACAGATATTTCGGATCCCTTTGAAGACTATAGGGCCAAAGGAAATATCCTCCGATAAAAAAGAGAAAGAAGCTTTCTGAGAAACTTCTTTGTGTTCTGTGAAATCACCTCACAGAGTTACAGCTTTCCCCTGAAGAAGCCTTTCGTTAAGACAGTTCTTGTGGAATTGGCAAAGTGATATTTGGAAGCCCTTAGAGGGCTATGGTGAAAAAGGAAATATCGTCAGATGAAATCTGGAAAGAAGCTTTCTGAGAAACTGCTTAGTGTTCTGTGAATTCATCTCACAGCGTTACATGTGTATTTCGAGGATCTCTTTGCTAGCCCTATTTCTGTGGAAACTAAGAAAAGATATTTCGGATCCCTTTGAAGACTATAGGGCCAACGCTAATATCCTCCGATAACAAAGAGAAAGAAGCTTTCTGAGAAACTTCTTTGTGTTCTGTGAAATCATCTCACAGAGTTACAGCTTTCCCCTCAAGAAGCCTTTCGCTAAGACAGTTCTTGTGGAATTTGCAAAGTGATATTTGGAAGCCCATAGAAGGCTATGGTGAAAAAGGAAATATCGTCAGATGAAATCTGGAAAGAAGCTTTCTGAGAAACTGCTTAGTGTTCTGTTAATTCATCTCACAGAGTCACATGTGTATTTCGAGGATCTCTTTGCTAGCCCTATTTCTGTGGAAACTGAGAAAAGATATTTCGGATCCCTTTGAAGTCTATAGGGCCAAAGGAAATATCCTCCGATAACAAAGAGAAAGAAGCTTTCTGAGAAACTTCTTTGTGTTCTGTGAAATCATCTCACAGAGTTACAGCTTTTCCCTCAAGAAACCTTTCGCTAAGACAGTTCTTGTGGAATTGGCAAAGTGATATTTGGAAGCCCCTAGAGGGCTATGGTGAAAAAGGAAATATCCTCAGATGAAATCTGGAAAGAAGCTTTCTGAGAAACTGCTTAGTGTTCTGTGAATTCATCTCACAGAGTTACATGTGTATTTCGAGAATCTCTTTGCTAGCCCTATTTCTGTGGAAACTGAGAAAAGATATTTCGGATCCCTTTGAAGACTATAGGGCCAAAGGAAATATCCTCCGATAACAAAGAGAAAGATGCTTTCTGAGAAACTTCTTTGTGTTCTGTGAAATCATCTCACAGAGTTACAGCTTTCCCCTCAAGAAGCCTTTCGCTAAGACAGTTCTTGTGGAATAGGCAAAGTGATATTTGGAAGCCCAGAGAGGGCTATGGTGAAAAAGGAAATATCGTCAGATGAAATCTGGAAAGAAGCTTTCTGAGAAACTGCTTAGTGTTCTGTGAATTCATCTCACAGAGTTACATGTGTATTTCGAGGATCTCTTTGCTAGCCCTATTTCTGTGGAAACTGAGAAAAGATATTTCGGATCCCTTTGAAGTTTGTAGGGACAAAGGAAATATCTTCCGATAACAAAGAGAAAGAAGCTTTCTGAGAACCTTCTTTGTGTTCTGTGAAATCATCTCACAGAGTTACATCTTTCCCCTCAAGAAGCCTTTCGCTAAGACAGTTCTTGTGGAATTGGCAAAGTGATATTTGGAAGCGCATAGAGGGCTATGGTGAAAAAGGAAATATCGTCAGATGAAATCTGGAAAGAAGCTTTCTGAGAAACTGCTTAGTGTTCTGTTAATTCATCTCACAGAGTTACATGTGTATTTGGAGGATCTCTTTGCTAGTCCTATTTCTGTGGAACCTGAAAACAGATATTTCGGATCCCTTTGAAGACTATAGGGCCAAAGGAAATATCCTCCGATAGCAAAGAGAAAGAAGCTTTCTGAGAAACTTCTTTGTGTTCTGTGAAATCAACTCACAGAGTTACAGTTTTCCCCTCAAGAAGCCTTTCGCTAAAACAGTTCTTGTGGAATAGGCAAAGTGATATTTGGAAGCCCATAGAGGGCTATGGTGAAAAAGGAAATATCCTCAGATGAAATCTGGAAAGAAGCTTTCTGAGAAACTGCTTAGTGTTCTGTTAATTCATCTCACAGAGTTACATGTGTATTTCGAGGATCTCTTGGCTAGCCCTATTTCTGTGGAAACTGAGAACAGATATTTCGGATCCCTTTGAAGACTATAGGGCCAAAGGAAATATCCTCCGATAACAAAGAGAAAGAAGCTTTCTGAGAAACTTCTTTGTGTTCTGTGAAATCATCTCACAGAGTTACAGCTTTCCCCTCAAGAAGCCTTTCGCTAAGACAGTTCTTGTGGAATTGGCAAAGTGATATTTGGAAGCCCATAGAGGGCTATGGTGAAAAAGGAAATATCCTCAGATGAAATCTGGAAAGAAGCTTTCTGAGAAACTGCTTAGTGTTCTGTGAATTCATCTCACAGAGTTACATGTGTATTTCGAGGATCTCTTTGCTAGCCCTATTTCTGTGCAATCTGAGAACAGATATTTCGGATCCCTTTGAAGACTATAGGGCCAAAGGAAATATCCTCGGATAACAAAGAGAAAGAAGCTTTCTGAGAAACTTCTTTGTGTTCTGTGAAATCATCTCACAGAGTTACAGCTTTCCCCTGAAGAAGCCTTTCGCTAAGACAGTTCTTCTGGATTTGGCAAAGTGATATTTGGAAGCCCATAGAGGGCTATGGTGAAAAAGGAAATATCGTCAGATGAAATCTGGAAAGAAGCTTTCTGCGAAACTGCTTAGTGTTCTGTTAATTCATCTCACAGAGTTACATGTGTATTTCGAGGATCACTTTGCTAGCCCTATTTCTGTGGAATCTGAGAACAGATATTTCGGATCCCTTTGAAGACTATAGGGCCAAAGGAAATATCCTCCGATAACAAAGAGAAAGATGCTTTCTGAGAAACTTCTTTGTGTTCTGTGAAATCATCTCACAGAGTTACAGCTTTCCCCTCAAGAAGCCTTTCGCTAAGACAGTTCTTGTGGAAAAGGCAAAGTGATATTTGGAAGCCCAGAGAGGGCTATGGTGAAAAAGGAAATATCCTCAGACGAAATCTGGAAAGAAGCTTTCTGAGAAACTGCTTAGTGTTCTGTTAATTCATCTCACAGAGTTACATGTGTATTTCGAAGATCTCTTTGCTAGCCCTATTTCTGAGGAATCTGAGAACAGATACTTCGGATCCCATTGAAGAATATAGGGCCGAAGGAAATATCCTCCGATAACAAAGAGAAAGAAGCTTTCTGAGAAACTTCTTTGTGTTCTGTGAAATCATCTCACAGAGTTACAGCTTTCCCCTGAAGAAGCCTTTCGCTAAGACAGTTCTTGTGGAATTGGCAAAGTGATATTTGGAAGCCCATAGAGGGCTATGGTGAAAAAGGAAATATCCTCAGATGAAATCTGGAAAGAAGCTTTCTGAGAAACTGCTAAGTGTTCTGTTAATTCATCTCACAGAGTTACATGTGTATTTCGAGGATCTCTTTGCTAGCCCTATTTCTGTGGAATCTGAGAACAGATATTTCGGATCCCTTTGAAGACTATAGGGCCAAAGGAAATATCCTCCGATAACAAAGAGAAAGAAGCTTTCTGAGAAACTTCTTTGTGTTCTGTGAAATCATCTCACAGAGTTACAGCTTTCCCCTGAAGAAGCCTTTCGCTAAGACAGTTCTTGTGGAATTGGCAAAGTGATATTTGGAAGCCCATAGAGGGCTATGGTGAAAAAGGAAATATCCTCAGATGAAATCTGGAAAGAAGCTTTCTGAGAAACTGCTTAGTGTTCTGTTAATTCATCTCACAGCGTTACATGTGCATTTCGGGATCTCTTTGCTAGCCCTATTTCTGTGCAATCTGAGAACAGATATTTCGGATCCCTTTTAAGACTATAGGGCCAAAGGAAATATCCTGCGATTACAAAGAGAAAGAAGCTTTCTGAGAAACTTCTTTGTGTTCTGTGAAATCATCTCACAGAGTTACAGCTTTCCCCTCAAGAAGCCTTTCGCTAAGACAGTTCTTGTGGAATTTGAAAAGTGATATTTGGAAGCCCATAGAGGACTATGGTGAAAAAGGAAATATCGTCAGATGAAATCTGGAAAGAAGCTTTCTGCGAAACTGCTTAGTGTTCTGTTAATTCATCTCACAGAATTACATGTGTATTTCGAGGATCTCTTTGCTAGCCCTATTTCTGTGGAATCTGAGAACAGATATTTCGGATCCCTTCGAAGACTATAGGGCCAATGGAAATATCCTCTGATAACAAAGAGAAAGAAGCTTTCTGAGAAACTTCTTTGTGTTCTGTGAAATCATCTCACAGAGTTACAGCTTTCCCCTCAAGAAGCCTTTCGCTAAGACAGTTCTTGTGGAATTTGAAAAGTGATATTTGGAAGGCCATAGAGGGCTATGGTGAAAAAGGAAATATCCTCAGATGAAATCTGGAAAGAAGCTTTCTGAGAAACTGCTTAGTGTTCTGTTAATTCATCTCACAGAGTTACATGTGTATTTCGAGGATCTCTTTGCTACCCCTATTTCTGTGGAATCTGAGAACAGATATTTCGGATCCCTTTGAAGACTATAGGGCCAAAGGAAATATCCTCCGATAACAAAGAGAAAGAAGCTTTCTGAGAAACTTCTTTGTGTTCTGTGAAATCATCTCACAGAGTTACAGCTTTCTTCTCAAGAAGCCTTTCGCTAAGACAGTTCTTGTGGAATTGGCAAAGTGATATTTGGAAGCCCATAGAGGGCTATGGTGAAAAAGGAAATATCGTCAGATGAAATCTGGAAAGAAGCTTTCTGCGAAACTGCTTAGTGTTCTGTTAATTCATCTCACAGAGTTACATGTGTATTTCGAGGATGTCTTTGCTAGCTCTATTTCTGTGGAATCTGAGAACAGATATTTCGGATCCCTTTGAAGACTATAGGGCCAAAGGAAATATCCTCCGATAACAAAGAGAAAGAAGCTTTCTGAGAAACTTCTTTGTGTTCTGTGAAATCATCTCACAGAGTTACAGCTTTCCCCTCAAGAAGCCTTTCGTTAAGACTGTTCTTGTGGAATTGGCAAAGTGATATTTGGAAGCCCATAGAGGGCTATGGTGAAAAAGGAAATATCCTCAGATGAAATCTGGAAAGAAGCTTTCTGAGAAACTGCTTAGTGTTCTGTTAATTCATCTCACAGAGTTACATGTGTATTTCGAGGATCTCTTTGCTAGCCCTATTTCTGTGGAATCTGAGAACAGATATTTCGGATCCCTTTGAAGACTATAGGGCCAAAGGAAATATCCTCGGATAACAAAGAGAAAGAAGCTTTCTGAGAAACTTCTTTGTGTTCTGTGAAATCATCTCACAGAGTTACAGCTTTCCCCTCAAGAAGCCTTTCGCTAAGACAGTTCTTGTGGAATTGGCAAATTGATATTTGGAAGCCCATAGAGGGCTATGGTGAAAAAGGAAATATCCTCAGATGAAATCTGGAAAGAAGCTTTCTGAGAAACTGCTTAGTGTTCTGTTAATTCATCTCACAGAGTTACATGTGTATTTCGAGGATCTCTTTGCTAGCCCTATTTCTGTGGAATCTGAGAACTGATATTTCGGATCCCTTTGAAGACTATAGGGCCAAAGGAAATATCCTCCGATAACAAAGAGAAAGAAGCTTTCTGAGAAACTTCTTTGTGTTCTGTGAAATCATCTCACAGAGTTACAGCTTTCCCCTCAAGAAGCCTTTCGCTAAGACAGTTCTTTTGAAATTGGCAAAGTGATATTTGGAAGCCCATAGAGGGCTATGGTGAAAAAGGAAATATCCTCAGTTGAAATCTGGAAAGAAGCTTTCTGAGAAACTGCTTAGTGTTTTGTGAATTCATCTCACAGAGATACATGTGTATTTCGAGAATCTCTTTGCTAGCCCTATTTCTGTGGAAACTGAGAAAAGATATTTCGGATCCCTTTGAAGACTATAGGGCCACAGGAAAAATCCTCCGATAACAAAGAGAAAGAAGCTTTCTGAGAAACTTCTTTGTGTTCTGTGAAATCATCTCACAGAGTTACAGCTTTCCCCTCAAGAAGCCTTTCGCTAAGACAGTTCTTGTGGAATTGGCAAAGGGATATTTGGAAGCCCATAGAGGGCTACGGTGAAAAAGGAAATATCCTCAGATGAAATCTGGAAAGAAGCTTTCTGAGAAACTGCTTAGTGTTCTGTTAATTCATCTCACAGAGTTACATGTGTATTTCGAGGATCTCTTGGCTAGCCCTATTTCTGTGGAATCTGAGAACAGATATTTCGGATCCCTTTGAAGACTATAGGGCCAAAGGAAATATCCTCCGATAACAAAGAGAAAGAAGCTTTCTGAGAAACTTCTTTGTGTTCTGTGAAATCATCTCACAGTGTTACAGCTTTCCCCTCAAGAGGCCTTTCGCTAAGACAGTTCTTGTGGAATTGGAAAAGTGATATTTGGAAGCCCATAGAGGGCTATGGTGAAAAAGGAAATATCGTCAGATGAAATCTGGAAAGAAGCTTTCTGAGAAACTGCTTAGTGTTCTGTGAATTCATCTCACAGAGTTACATGTGTATTTCGAGAATCCCTTTGCTAGCCCTATTTCTGTGGAAACTGAGAAAAGATATTTCGGATCCCTTTGAAGACTATAGGGCCAAAGGAAATATCCTCGGATAACAAAGAGAAAGAAGCTTTCTGAGAAACTTCTTTGTGTTCTGTGAAATCATCTCACAGAGTTACAGCTTTCCCCTCAAGAAGCCTTTCGCTAAGACAGTTCTTGTGGAATTTGCAAAGTGATATTTGGAAGCCCATAGAAGGCTATGTTGAAAAAGGAAATATCGTCAGATGAAATCTGGAAAGAAGCTTTCTGCAAAACTGCTTAGTGTTCTGTTAATTCATCTCACAGAGTTACATGTGTATTTCGAGGATCTCTTTGCTAGCCCTATTTCTGTGGAATCTGAGAACAGATATTTCGGATCCCTTCGAAGACTATAGGGCCAAAGGAAATATCCTCGGATAACAAAGAGAAAGAAGCTTTCTGAGAAACTTCCTTGTGTTCTGTGAAATCATCTCACAGAGTTACAGCTTTCCGCTGAAGAAGCCTTTCGCTAAGACAGTTCTTGTGGATTTGGCAAAGTGATATTTGGAAGCCCATAGAGGGCTATGGTGAAAAAGGAAATATCGTCAGATGAAATCTGGAAAGAAGCTTTCTGAGAAACTGCTTAGTGTTCTGTTAATTCATCTCACAGAGTTACATGTGTATTTCGAGGATCTCTTTGCTACCCTATTTCTGTGGAAACTGAGAAAAGATATTTCGGATCCCTTGGAAGTCCGTAGGGACAAAGGAAATATCCTCCGATAACAAAGGGAAAGAAGCTTTCTGAGAAAATTCTTTGTGTTCTGTGAAATCATCTCACAGAGTTACATCTTTCCCCTCAAGAAGCCTTTCGCTAAGACAGTTCTTGTGGAATTGGCAAAGTGATATTTGGAAGCCCATAGAGGGCTATGGTGAAAAAGGAAATATCGTCAGATGAAATCTGGAAAGAAGCTTTCTGAGAAACTGCTTAGTGTTCTGTGAATTCATCTCACAGAGTTACATGTGTATTTCGAGGATCTCTTTGCTACCCCTATTTCTGTGGAAACTAAGAAAAGATATTTCGGATCCCTTTGAAGACTAGAGGGCCAAAGGAAATATCCTCCGATAACAAAGAGAAAGAAGCTTTCTGAGAAACTTCTTTGTGTTCTGTGAAATAATCTCACAGAGTTACAGCTTTCCCCTCAAGAAACCTTTCACTAAGACAGTTCTTGTGGAATAGGCAAAGTGATATTTGGAAGCCCATAGAGGGCTATGGTGAAAAAGGAAATATCCTCAGATGAAATCTGGAAAGAAGCTTTCTGAGAAACTGCTTAGTGTTCTGTTAATTCATCTCACAGAGTTACATGTGTATTTCGAGGATCTCTTTGCTACCCCTATTTCTGCGGAATCTGAGAACAGATATTTCGGATCCCTTTGAAGACTATAGGGCCAAAGGAAATATCCTCCGATAAAAAAGAGAAAGAAGCTTTCTGAGAAACTTCTTTGTGTTCTGTGAAATCACCTCACAGAGTTACAGCTTTCCCCTGAAGAAGCCTTTCGTTAAGACAGTTCTTGTGGAATTGGCAAAGTGATATTAGGAAGCCCTTAGAGGGCTATGGTGAAAAAGGAAATATCGTCAGATGAAATCTGGAAAGAAGCTTTCTGAGAAACTGCTTAGTGTTCTGTGAATTCATCTCACAGCGTTACATGTGTATTTCGAGGATCTCTTTGCTAGCCCTATTTCTGTGGAAACTAAGAAAAGATATTTCGGATCCCTTTGAAGACTATAGGGCCAACGCTAATATCCTCCGATAACAAAGAGAAAGAAGCTTTCTGAGAAACTTCTTTGTGTTCTGTGAAATCATCTCACAGAGTTACAGCTTTCCCCTCAAGAAGCCTTTCGCTAAGACAGTTCTTGTGGAATTTGCAAAGTGATATTTGGAAGCCCATAGAAGGCTATGGTGAAAAAGGAAATATCGTCAGATGAAATCTGGAAAGAAGCTTTCTGAGAAACTGCTTAGTGTTCTGTTAATTCATCTCACAGAGTCACATGTGTATTTCGAGGATCTCTTTGCTAGCCCTATTTCTGTGGAAACTGAGAAAAGATATTTCGGATCCCTTTGAAGTCTATAGGGCCAAAGGAAATATCCTCCGATAACAAAGAGAAAGAAGCTTTCTGAGAAACTTCTTTGTGTTCTGTGAAATCATCTCACAGAGTTACAGCTTTCCCCTCAAGAAACCTTTCGCTAAGACAGTTCTTGTGGAATTGGCAAAGTGATATTTGGAAGCCCCTAGAGGGCTATGGTGAAAAAGGAAATATCCTCAGATGAAATCTGGAAAGAAGCTTTCTGAGAAACTGCTTAGTGTTCTGTTAATTCATCTCACAGAGTTACATGTGTATTTCGAGAATCTCTTTGCTAGCCCTATTTCTGTGGAAACTGAGAAAAGATATTTCGGATCCCTTTGAAGACTATAGGGCCAAAGGAAATATCCTCCGATAACAAAGAGAAAGATGCTTTCTGAGAAACTTCTTTGTGTTCTGTGAAATCATCTCACAGAGTTACAGCTTTCCCCTCAAGAAGCCTTTCGCTAAGACAGTTCTTGTGGAATAGGCAAAGTGATATTTGGAAGCCCAGAGAGGGCTATGGTGAAAAAGGAAATATCGTCAGATGAAATCTGGAAAGAAGCTTTCTGAGAAACTGCTTAGTGTTCTGTGAATTCATCTCACAGAGTTACATGTGTATTTCGAGGATCTCTTTGCTAGCCCTATTTCTGTGGAAACTGAGAAAAGATATTTCGGATCCCTTTGAAGTTTGTAGGGACAAAGGAAATATCTTCCGATAACAAAGAGAAAGAAGCTTTCTGAGAACCTTCTTTGTGTTCTGTGAAATCATCTCACAGAGTTACATCTTTCCCCTCAAGAAGCCTTTCGCTAAGACAGTTCTTGTGGAATTGGCAAAGTGATATTTGGAAGCGCATAGAGGGCTATGGTGAAAAAGGAAATATCGTCAGATGAAATCTGGAAAGAAGCTTTCTGAGAAACTGCTTAGTGTTCTGTTAATTCATCTCACAGAGTTACATGTGTATTTGGAGGATCTCTTTGCTAGTCCTATTTCTGTGGAACCTGAAAACAGATATTTCGGATCCCTTTGAAGACTATAGGGCCAAAGGAAATATCCTCCGATAGCAAAGAGAAAGAAGCTTTCTGAGAAACTTCTTTGTGTTCTGTGAAATCAACTCACAGAGTTACAGTTTTCCCCTCAAGAAGCCTTTCGCTAAAACAGTTCTTGTGGAATAGGCAAAGTGATATTTGGAAGCCCATAGAGGGCTATGGTGAAAAAGGAAATATCCTCAGATGAAATCTGGAAAGAAGCTTTCTGAGAAACTGCTTAGTGTTCTGTTAATTCATCTCACAGAGTTACATGTGTATTTCGAGGATCTCTTGGCTAGCCCTATTTCTGTGGAAACTGAGAACAGATATTTCGGATCCCTTTGAAGACTATAGGGCCAAAGGAAATATCCTCCGATAACAAAGAGAAAGAAGCTTTCTGAGAAACTTCTTTGTGTTCTGTGAAATCATCTCACAGAGTTACAGCTTTCCCCTCAAGAAGCCTTTCGCTAAGACAGTTCTTGTGGAATTGGCAAAGTGATATTTTGAAGCCCATAGAGGGCTATGGTGAAAAAGGAAATATCCTCAGATGAAATCTGGAAAGAAGCTTTCTGAGAAACTGCTTAGTGTTCTGTGAATTCATCTCACAGAGTTACATGTGTATTTCGAGGATCTCTTTGCTAGCCCTATTTCTGTGCAATCTGAGAACAGATATTTCGGATCCCTTTGAAGACTATAGGGCCAAAGGAAATATCCTCCGATAACAAAGAGAAAGAAGCTTTCTGAGAAACTTCTTTGTGTTCTGTGAAATCATCTCACAGAGTTACAGCTTTCCCCTGAAGAAGCCTTTCGCTAAGACAGTTCTTCTGGATTTGGCAAAGTGATATTTGGAAGCCCATAGAGGGCTATGGTGAAAAAGGAAATATCGTCAGATGAAATCTGGAAAGAAGCTTTCTGCGAAACTGCTTAGTGTTCTGTTAATTCATCTCACAGAGTTACATGTGTATTTCGAGGATCACTTTGCTAGCCCTATTTCTGTGGAATCTGAGAACAGATATTTCGGATCCCTTTGAAGACTATAGGGCCAAAGGAAATATCCTCCGATAACAAAGAGAAAGATGCTTTCTGAGAAACCTCTTTGTGTTCTGTGAAATCATCTCACAGAGTTACAGCTTTCCCCTCAAGAAGCCTTTCGCTAAGACAGTTCTTGTGGAAAAGGCAAAGTGATATTTGGAAGCCCAGAGAGGGCTATGGTGAAAAAGGAAATATCCTCAGACGAAATCTGGAAAGAAGCTTTCTGAGAAACTGCTTAGTGTTCTGTTAATTCATCTCACAGAGTTACATGTGTATTTCGAAGATCTCTTTGCTAGCCCTATTTCTGAGGAATCTGAGAACAGATACTTCGGATCCCATTGAAGAATATAGGGCCGAAGGAAATATCCTCCGATAACAAAGAGAAAGAAGCTTTCTGAGAAACTTCTTTGTGTTCTGTGAAATCATCTCACAGAGTTACAGCTTTCCCCTGAAGAAGCCTTTCGCTAAGACAGTTCTTGTGGAATTGGCAAAGTGATATTTGGAAGCCCATAGAGGGCTATGGTGAAAAAGGAAATATCCTCAGATGAAATCTGGAAAGAAGCTTTCTGAGAAACTGCTCAGTGTTCTGTTAATTCATCTCACAGAGTTACATGTGTATTTCGAGGATCTCTTTGCTAGCCCTATTTCTGTGGAATCTGAGAACAGATATTTCGGATCCCTTTGAAGACTATAGGGCCAAAGGAAATATCCTCCGATAACAAAGAGAAAGAAGCTTTCTGAGAAACTTCTTTGTGTTCTGTGAAATCATCTCACAGAGTTACAGCTTTCCCCTGAAGAAGCCTTTCGCTAAGACAGTTCTTGTGGAATTGGCAAAGTGATATTTGGAAGCCCATAGAGGGCTATGGTGAAAAAGGAAATATCCTCAGATGAAATCTGGAAAGAAGCTTTCTGAGAAACTGCTTAGTGTTCTGTTAATTCATCTCACAGCGTTACATGTGCATTTCGGGATCTCTTTGCTAGCCCTATTTCTGTGCAATCTGAGAACAGATATTTCGGATCCCTTTGAAGACTATAGGGCCAAAGGAAATATCCTGCGATTACAAAGAGAAAGAAGCTTTCTGAGAAACTTCTTTGTGTTCTGTGAAATCATCTCACAGAGTTACAGCTTTCCCCTCAAGAAGCCTTTCGCTAAGACAGTTCTTGTGGAATTTGAAAAGTGATATTTGGAAGCCCATAGAGGACTATGGTGAAAAAGGAAATATCGTCAGATGAAATCTGGAAAGAAGCTTTCTGCGAAACTGCTTAGTGTTCTGTTAATTCATCTCACAGAATTACATGTGTATTTCGAGGATCTCTTTGCTAGCCCTATTTCTGTGGAATCTGAGAACAGATATTTCGGATCCCTTCGAAGACTATAGGGCCAATGGAAATATCCTCTGATAACAAAGAGAAAGAAGCTTTCTGAGAAACTTCTTTGTGTTCTGTGAAATCATCTCACAGAGTTACAGCTTTCCCCTCAAGAAGCCTTTCGCTAAGACAGTTCTTGTGGAATTGGCAAAGTGATATTTGGAAGCCCATAGAGGGCTATGGTGAAAAAGGAAATATCCTCAGATGAAATCTGGAAAGAAGCTTTCTGAGAAACTGCTTAGTGTTCTGTTAATTCATCTCACAGAGTTACATGTGTATTTCGAGGATCTCTTTGCTAGCCCTATTTCTGTGGAATCTGAGAACAGATATTTCGGATCCCTTTGAAGACTATAGGGCCAAAGGAAATATCCTCCGATAACAAAGAGAAAGAAGCTTTCTGAGAAACTTCTTTGTGTTCTGTGAAATCATCTCACAGAGTTACAGCTTTCTTCTAAAGAAGCCTTTCGCTAAGACAGTTCTTGTGGAATTGGCAAAGTGATATTTGGAAGCCCATAGAGGGCTATGGTGAAAAAGGAAATATCGTCAGATGAAATCTGGAAAGAAGCTTTCTGCGAAACTGCTTAGTGTTCTGTTAATTCATCTCACAGAGTTACATGTGTATTTCGAGGATGTCTTTGCTAGCTCTATTTCTGTGGAATCTGAGAACAGATATTTCGGATCCCTTTAAAGACTATAGGGCCAAAGGAAATATCCTCCGATAACAAAGAGAAAGAAGCTTTCTGAGAAACTTCTTTGTGTTCTGTGAAATCATCTCACAGAGTTACAGCTTTCCCCTCAAGAAGCCTTTCGCTAAGACAGTTCATGTGGAATTGGCAAAGTGATATTTGGAAGCCCATAGAGGGCTATGGTGGAAAAGTAAATATCGTCAGATGAAATCTGGAAAGAAGCTTTCTGAGAAACTGCTTAGTGTTCTGTTAATTCATCTCACAGAGTTACATGTGTATTTCGAGGATCTCTTTGCGAGCTCTATTTCTGTGGAATCTGAGAACAGATATTTCGGATCCCTTTGAAGACTATAGGGCCAAAGGAAATATCCTCGGATAACAAAGAGAAAGAAGCTTTCTGAGAAACTTCTTTGTGTTCTGTGAAATCATCTCACAGAGTTACAGCTTTCCCCTCAAGAAGCCTTTCGCTAAGACAGTTCTTGTGGAATTGGCAAATTGATATTTGGAAGCCCATAGAGGGCTATGGGGAAAAAGGAAATATCGTCAGATGAAATCTGGAAAGAAGCTTTCTGAGAAACTGCTTAGTGTTCTGTTAATTCATCTCACAGAGTTACATGTGTATTTCGAGGATGTCTTTGCTAGCCCTATTTCTGTGGAATCTGAGAACAGATATTTCGGATCCCTTTGAAGACTGTAGGGCCAAAGGAAATATCCTCCGATAACAAAGAGAAAGAAGCTTTCTGAGAAACTTCTTTGTGTTCTGTGAAATCATCTCACAGAGTTACAGCTTTCCCCTCAAGAAGCCTTTCGCTAAGACAGTTCTTGTGGAATTGGCAAAGTGATATTTGGAAGCCCATAGAGGGCTATGGTGAAAAAGGAAATATCGTCAGATGAAATCTGGAAAGAAGCTTTCGGCGAAACTGCTTAGTGTTCTGTGAATTCATCTCACAGAGTTACATGTGTATTTCGAGGATCTCCTTGCTATTCCTATTTCTGTGGAATCTGAAATCAGATATTTCTGATCCCTTTGAAGACTATAGGGCCAAAGCTAATATCCTCCGATAACAAAGAGAAAGAAGCTTTCTGAGAAACTTCTTTGTGTTCTGTGAAATCATCTCACAGAGTTACAGCTTTCCCCTGATGAAGCCTTTCGTTAAGACAGTTCTTGTGGAATTGGCAAAGTGATATTTGGAAGCCCATAGAGGGCTATGGTGAAAAAGGAAATATCGTCAGATGAAATCTGGAAAGAAGCTTTCTGAGAAACTGCTTAGTGTTCTGTTAATTCATCTCACAGAGTTACATGTGTATTTCGAGGATCTCTTTGCTAGCCCTATTTCTGTGGAAACTGAGAAAAGATATTTCGGATCCCTTTGAAGACTATAGGGCCAAAGCTAATATCCTCCGATAACAAAGAGAAAGAAGCTTTCTGAGAAACTTCTTTGTGTTCTGTGAAATCATCTCACAGAGTTACAGCTTTACCCTCAAGAAGCCTTTCGCTAAGACAGTTCTTGTGGAATTTGCAAAGTGATATTTGGAAGCCCATAGAAGGCTATGGTGAAAAAGGAAATATCGTCAGATGAAATCTGGAAAGAAGCTTTCTGAGAAACTGCTTAGTGTTCTGTTAATTCATCTCACAGAGTTACATGTGTATTTCGAGGATCTCTTTGCTAGCCCTATTTCTGTGGAAACTGAGAAAAGATATTTCGGATCCCTTTGAAGTCTATAGGGCCAAAGGAAATATCCTCCGATAACAAAGATAAAGAAGCTTTCTGAGAAACTTCTTTGTGTTCTGTGAAATCATCTCACAGAGTTACAGCTTTCCCCTCAAGAAACCTTTCGCTAAGACAGTTCTTGTGGAATTGGCAAAGTGATATTTGGAAGCCCCTAGAGGGCTATGGTGAAAAAGGAAATATCCTCAGATGAAATCTGGAAAGAAGCTTTCTGAGAAACTGCTTAGTGTTCTGTGAATTCATCTCACAGAGTTACATGTGTATTTCGAGGATCTCTTTGCTAGCCCTATTTCTGTGGAAACTGAGAAAAGATATTTCGGATCCCTTTGAAGACTATAGGGCCAAAGGAAATATCCTCGATAACAAAGAGAAAGAAGCTTTCTGAGAAACTTCTTTGTGTTCTGTGAAATCATCTCACAGAGTTACAGCTTTCCCCTGAAGAGGCCTTTCGCTAAGACAGTTCTTGTGGAATTGGCAAAGTGATATTTGGAAGCGCATAGAGGGCTATGGTGAAAAAGGAAATATCGTCAGATGAAATCTGGAAAGAAGCTTTCTGAGAAACTGCTTAGTGTTCTGTGAATTCATCTCACAGAGTTACATGTGTATTTGGAGGATCTCTTTGCTAGTCCTATTTCTGTGGAACCTGAAAACAGATATTTCGGATCCCTTTGAAGACTATAGGGCCAAAGGAAATATCCTCCGATAGCAAAGAGAAAGAAGCTTTCTGAGAAACTTCTTTGTGTTTTGTGAAATCATCTCACAGAGTTACAGTTTTCCCCTCAAGAAGCCTTTCGCTAAGACAGTTCTTGTGGAATAGGCAAAGTGATATTTGGAAGCCCATAGAGGGCTATGGTGAAAAAGGAAATATCCTCAGATGAAATCTGGAAAGAAGCTTTCTGAGAAACTGCTTAGTGTTCTGTTAATTCATCTCACAGAGTTACATGTGTATTTCGAGGATCTCTTTGCTAGCCCTATTTCTGTGGAAACTGAGAACAGATATTTCGGATCCCTTTGAAGACTATAGGGCCGAAGGAAATATCCTCCGATAACAAAGAGAAAGAAGCTTTCTGAGAAACTTCTTTGTGTTCTGTGAAATCATCTCACAGAGTTACAGCTTTCCCCTCAAGAAGCCTTTCGCTAACACAGTTCTTGTGGAAAAGGCAAAGTGATATTTGGAAGCCCAGAGAGGGCTATGGTGAAAAAGGAAATATCCTCACACGAAATCTGGAAAGAAGCTTTCTGAGAAACTGCTTAGTGTTCTGTTAATTCATCTCACAGAGTTACATGTGTATTTCGAAGATCTCTTTGCTAGCCCTATTTCTGAGGAATCTGAGAACAGATACTTCGGATCCCTTTGAAGAATATAGGGCCGAAGGAAATATCCTCCGATAACAAAGAGAAAGAAGCTTTCTGAGAAACTTCTTTGTGTTCTGTGAAATCATCTCACAGAGTTACAGCTTTCCCCTGAAGAAGCCTTTCGCCAAGACAGTTCTTGTGGAATTGGCAAAGTGATATTTGGAAGCCCATAGAGGGCTATGGTGAAAAAGGAAATATCCTCAGATGAAATCTGGAAAGAAGCTTTCTGAGAAACTGCTTAGTGTTCTGTGAATTCATCTCACAGAGTTACATGTGTATTTCGAGGATCTCTTTGCTAGCCCTATTTCTGTGGAATCTGAGAACAGATATTTCGGATCCCTTTGAAGACTATAGGGCCAAAGGAAATATCCTCGGATAACAAAGAGAAAGAAGCTTTCTGAGAAACTTCTTTGTGTTCTGTGAAATCATCTCACAGAGTTACAGCTTTCCCCTGAAGAAGCCTTTCGCTAAGACAGTTCTTCTGGATTTGGCAAAGTGATATTTGGAAGCCCATAGAGGGCTATGGTGAAAAAGGAAATATCGTCAGATGAAATCTGGAAAGAAGCTTTCTGCGAAACTGCTTAGTGTTCTGTTAATTCATCTCACAGAGTTACATGTGTATTTCGAGGATCCCTTTGCTAGCCCTATTTCTGTGGAATCTGAGAACAGATATTTCGGATCCCTTTGAAGACTATAGGGCCAAAGGAAATATCCTCCGATAACAAAGAGAAAGATGCTTTCTGAGAAACTTCTTTGTGTTCTGTGAAATCATCTCACAGAGTTACAGCTTTCCCCTCAAGAAGCCTTTCGCTAAGACAGTTCTTGTGGAAAAGGCAAAGTGATATTTGGAAGCCCAGAGAGGGCTATGGTGAAAAAGGAAATATCCTCAGACGAAATCTGGAAAGAAGCTTTCTGAGAAACTGCTTAGTGTTCTGTTAATTCATCTCACAGAGTTACATGTGTATTTCGAAGATCTCTTTGCTAGCCCTATTTCTGAGGAATCTGAGAACAGATACTTCGGATCCCTTTGAAGAATATAGGGCCGAAGGAAATATCCTCCGATAACAAAGAGAAAGAAGCTTTCTGAGAAACTTCTTTGTGTTCTGTGAAATCATCTCACAGAGTTACAGCTTTCCCCTGAAGAAGCCTTTCGCTAAGACAGTTCTTGTGGAATTGGCAAAGTGATATTTGGAAGCCCATAGAGGGCTATGGTGAAAAAGGAAATATCCTCAGATGAAATCTGGAAAGAACCTTTCTGAGAAACTGCTCAGTGTTCTGTTAATTCATCTCACAGAGTTACATGTGTATTTCGAGGATCTCTTTGCTAGCCCTATTTCTGTGGAATCTGAGAACAGATATTTCGGATCCCTTTGAAGACTATAGGGCCAAAGGAAATATCCTCCGATAACAAAGCGAAAGAAGCTTTCTGAGAAACTTCTTTGTGTTCTGTGAAATCATCTCACAGAGTTACAGCTTTCCCCTGAAGAAGCCTTTCGCTAAGACAGTTCTTGTGGAATTGGCAAAGTGATATTTGGAAGCCCATAGAGGGCTATGGTGAAAAAGGAAATATCCTCAGATGAAATCTGGAAAGAAGCTTTCTGAGAAACTGCTTAGTGTTCTGTTAATTCATCTCACAGCGTTACATGTGCATTTCGAGGATCTCTTTGCTAGCCCTATTTCTGTGCAATCTGAGAACAGATATTTCGGATCCCTTTGAAGACTATAGGGCCAAAGGAAATATCCTGCGATTACAAAGAGAAAGAAGCTTTCTGAGAAACTTCTTTGTGTTCTGTGAAATCATCTCACAGAGTTACAGCTTTCCCCTCAAGAAGCCTTTCGCTAAGACAGTTCTTGTGGAATTTGAAAAGTGATATTTGGAAGCCCGTAGAGGACTATGGTGAAAAAGGAAATATCGTCAGATGAAATCTGGAAAGAAGCTTTCTGCGAAACTGCTTAGTGTTCTGTTAATTCATCTCACAGAGTTACATGTGTATTTCGAGGATCTCTTTGCTAGCCCTATTTCTGTGGAATCTGAGAACAGATATTTCGGATCCCTTCGAAGACTATAGGGCCAATGGAAATATCCTCTGATAACAAAGAGAAAGAAGCTTTCTGAGAAACTTCTTTGTGTTCTGTGAAATCATCTCACAGAGTTACAGCTTTCCCCTCAAGAAGCCTTTCGCTAAGACAGTTCTTGTGGAATTGGCAAAGTGATATTTGGAAGCCCATAGAGGGCTATGGTGAAAAAGGAAATATCCTCAGATGAAATCTGGAAAGAAGCTTTCTGAGAAACTGCTTAGTGTTCTGTTAATTCATCTCACAGAGTTACATGTGTATTTCGAGGATCTCTTTGCTAGCCCTATTTCTGTGGAATCTGAGAACAGATATTTCGGATCCCTTTGAAGACTATAGGGCCAAAGGAAATATCCTCCGATAACAAAGAGAAAGAAGCATTCTGAGAAACTTCTTTGTGTTCTGTGAAATCATCTCACAGAGTTACAGCTTTCCCCTCAAGAAGCCGTTCGCTCAGACAGTTCTTGTGGAATTGGCAAAGTGATATTTGGAAGCCCATACAGGGCTATGGTGGAAAAGTAAATATCGTCAGATGAAATCTGGAAAGAAGCTTTCTGAGAAACTGCTTAGTGTTCTGTTAATTCATCTCACAGAGTTACATGTGTATTTCGAGGATCTCTTTGCGAGCTCTATTTCTGTGGAATCTGAGAACAGATATTTCGGATCCCTTTGAAGACTATAGGGCCAAAGGAAATATCCTCGGATAACAAAGAGAAAGAAGCTTTCTGAGAAACTTCTTTGTGTTCTGTGAAATCATCTCACAGAGTTACAGCTTTCCCCTCAAGAAGCCTTTCGCTAAGACAGTTCTTGTGGAATTGGCAAATTGATATTTGGAAGCCCATAGAGGGCTATGGGGAAAAAGGAAATATCGTCAGATGAAATCTGGAAAGAAGCTTTCTGAGAAACTGCTTAGTGTTCTGTTAATTCATCTCACAGAGTTACATGTGTATTTCGAGGATGTCTTTGCTAGCCCTATTTCTGTGGAATCTGAGAACAGATATTTCGGATCCCTTTGAAGACTGTAGGGCCAAAGGAAATATCCTCCGATAACAAAGAGAAAGAAGCTTTCTGAGAAACTTCTTTGTGTTCTGTGAAATCATCTCACAGAGTTACAGCTTTCCCCTCAAGAAGCCTTTCGCTAAGACAGTTCTTGTGGAATTGGCAAAGTGATATTTGGAAGCCCATAGAGGGCTATGGTGAAAAAGGAAATATCGTCAGATGAAATCTGGAAGGAAGCTTTCGGCGAAACTGCTTAGTGTTCTGTGAATTCATCTCACAGAGTTACATGTGTATTTCGAGGATCTCCTTGCTATTCCTATTTCTGTGGAATCTGAAATCAGATATTTCGGATCCCTTTGAAGACTATAGGGCCAAAGCTAATATCCTCCGATAACAAAGAGAAAGAAGCTTTCTGAGAAACTTCTTTGTGTTCTGTGAAATCATCTCACAGAGTTACAGCTTTCCCCTGATGAAGCCTTTCGTTAAGACAGTTCTTGTGGAATTGGCAAAGTGATATTTGGAAGCCCATAGAGGGCTATGTTGAAAAAGGAAATATCGTCAGATGAAATCTGGAAAGAAGCTTTCTGAGAAACTGCTTAGTGTTCTGTTAATTCATCTCACAGAGTTACATGTGTATTTCGAGGATCTCTTTGCTAGCCCTATTTCTGTGGAAACTGAGAAAAGATATTTCGGATCCCTTTGAAGACTATAGGGCCAAAGGAAATATCCTCGATAACAAAGAGAAAGAAGCTTTCTGAGAAACTTCTTTGTGTTCTGTGAAATCATCTCACAGAGTTACAGCTTTCCCCTGAAGAGGCCTTTCGCTAAGACAGTTTTTCTGGATTTAGCAAAGTGATATTTGGAAGCCCATAGAGGGCTATGGTGAAAAACGAAATATCGTCGGATGAAATCTGGAAAGAAGCTTTCTGCGAAACTGCTTAGTGTTCTGTTAATTAATCTCACAGAGTTACATGTGTATTTCGAGGATCTCTTTGCTAGCTCTATTTCTGTGGAATCTGAGAACAGATATTTCGGATCCCTTTGAAGACTGTAGGGCCAAAGGAAATATCCTCCGATAACAAAGAGAAAGAAGCTTTCTGAGAAACTTCTTTGTGTTCTGTGAAATCATCTCACAGAGTTACAGCTTTCCCCTCAAGAAGCCTTTCGCTAAGACAGTTCTTGTGGAATTGGCAAAGTGATATTTGGAAGCCCATAGAGGGCTATGGTGAAAAAGGAAATATCGTCAGATGAAATCTGGAAAGAAGCTTTCGGCGAAACTGCTTAGTGTTCTGTGAATTCATCTCACAGAGTTACATGTGTATTTCGAGGATCTCCTTGCTATTCCTATTTCTGTGGAATCTGAAATCAGATATTTCTGATCCTTTTGAAGACTATAGGGCCAAAGCTAATATCCTCCGATAACAAAGAGAAAGAGCTTTCTGAGAAACTTCTTTGTGTTCTGTGAAATCATCTCACAGAGTTACAGCTTTCCCCTGATGAAGCCTTTCGTTAAGACAGTTCTTGTGGAATTGGCAAAGTGATATTTGGAAGCCTATAGAGGGCTATGGTGAAAAAGGAAATATCGTCAGATGAAATATGGAAAGAAGCTTTCTGAGAAACTGCTTAGTGTTCTGTTAATTCATCTCACAGAGTTACATGTGTATTTCGAGGATCTCTTTGCTAGCCCTATTTCTGTGGAAACTGAGAAAAGATATTTCGGATCCCTTTGAAGACTATAGGGCCAAAGCTAATATCCTCCGATAACAAAGAGAAAGAAGCTTTCTGAGAAACTTCTTTGTGTTCTGTGAAATCATCTCACAGAGTTACAGCTTTACCCTCAAGAAGCCTTTCGCTAAGACAGTTCTTGTGGAATTTGCAAAGTGATATTTGGAAGCCCATAGAAGGCTATGGTGAAAAAGGAAATATCGTCAGATGAAATCTGGAAAGAAGCTTTCTGAGAAACTGCTTAGTGTTCTGTTAATTCATCTCACAGAGTTACATGTGTATTTCGAGGATCTCTTTGCTAGCCCTATTTCTGTGGAAACTGAGAAAAGATATTTCGGATCCCTTTGAAGTCTATAGGGCCAAAGGAAATATCCTCCGATAACAAAGAGAAAGAAGCTTTCTGAGAAACTTCTTTGTGTTCTGTGAAATCATCTCACAGAGTTACAGCTTTCCCCTCAAGAAACCTTTTGCTAAGACAGTTCTTGTGGAATTGGCAAAGTGATATTTGGAAGCCCCTAGAGGGCTATGGTGAAAAAGGAAATATCCTCAGATGAAATCTGGAAAGAAGCTTTCTGAGAAACTGCTTAGTGTTCTGTGAATTCATCTCACAGAGTTACATGTGTATTTCGAGGATCTCTTTGCTAGCCCTATTTCTGTGGAAACTGAGAAAAGATATTTCGGATCCCTTTGAAGACTATAGGGCCAAAGGAAATATCCTCGATAACAAAGAGAAAGAAGCTTTCTGAGAAACTTCTTTGTGTTCTGTGAAATCATCTCACAGAGTTACAGCTTTCCCCTGAAGAGGCCTTTCGCTAAGACAGTTTTTCTGGATTTGGCAAAGTGATATTTGGAAGCCCATAGAGGGCTATGGTGAAAAACGAAATATCGTCGGATGAAATCTGGAAAGAAGCTTTCTGCGAAACTGCTTAGTGTTCTGTTAATTAATCTCACAGAGTTACATGTGTATTTCGAGGATCTCTTTGCTAGCTCTATTTCTGTGGAATCTGAGAACAGATATTTCGGATCCCTTTGAAGACTATAGGGCCAAAGGAAATATCCTCCGATAACAAAGAGAAAGATGCTTTCTGAGAAACTTCTTTGTGTTCTGTGAAATCATCTCACAGAGTTACAGCTTTCCCCTCAAGAAGCCTTTCGCTAAGACAGTTCTTGTGGAATAGGCAAAGTGATATTTGGAAGCCCATAGAGGGCTATGGTGAAAAAGGAAATATCCTCAGATGAAATCTGGAAAGAAGCTTTCTGAGAAACTGCTTAGTGTTCTGTTAATTCATCTCACAGAGTTACATGTGTATTTCGAGGATCTCTTTGCTAGCCCTATTTCTGTGGAAACTGAGAACAGATATTTCGGATCCCTTTGAAGACTATAGGGCCAAAGGAAATATCCTCCGATATCAAAGAGAAAGAAGCTTTCTGAGAAACTTCTTTGTGTTCTGTGAAATCATCTCACAGAGTTACAGCTTTCCCCTCAAGAAGCCTTTCGCTAACACAGTTCTTGTGGAAAAGGCAAAGTGATATTTGGAAGCCCAGAGAGGGCTATGGTGAAAAAGGAAATATCCTCACACGAAATCTGGAAAGAAGCTTTCTGAGAAACTGCTTAGTGTTCTGTTAATTCATCTCACAGAGTTACATGTGTATTTCGAAGATCTCTTTGCTAGCCCTATTTCTGAGGAATCTGAGAACAGATACTTCGGATCCCATTGAAGAATATAGGGCCGAAGGAAATATCCTCCGATAACAAAGAGAAAGAAGCTTTCTGAGAAACTTCTTTGTGTTCTGTGAAATCATCTCACAGAGTTACAGCTTTCCCCTGAAGAAGCCTTTCGCCAAGACAGTTCTTGTGGAATTGGCAAAGTGATATTTGGAAGCCCATAGAGGGCTATGGTGAAAAAGGAAATATCCTCAGATGAAATCTGGAAAGAAGCTTTCTGAGAAACTGCTTAGTGTTCTGTGAATTCATCTCACAGAGTTACATGTGTATTTCGAGGATCTCTTTGCTAGCCCTATTTCTGTGGAATCTGAGAACAGATATTTCGGATCCCTTTGAAGACTATAGGGCCAAAGGAAATATCCTCGGATAACAAAGAGAAAGAAGCTTTCTGAGAAACTTCTTTGTGTTCTGTGAAATCATCTCACAGAGTTACAGCTTTCCCCTGAAGAAGCCTTTCGCTAAGACAGTTCTTCTGGATTTGGCAAAGTGATATTTGGAAGCCCATAGAGGGCTATGGTGAAAAAGGAAATATCGTCAGATGAAATCTGGAAAGAAGCTTTCTGCGAAACTGCTTAGTGTTCTGTTAATTCATCTCACAGAGTTACATGTGTATTTCGAGGATCTCTTTGCTAGCCCTATTTCTGTGGAATCTGAGAACAGATATTTCGGATCCCTTTGAAGACTATAGGGCCAAAGGAAATATCCTCCGATAACAAAGAGAAAGATGCTTTCTGAGAAACTTCTTTGTGTTCTGTGAAATCATCTCACAGAGTTACAGCTTTCCCCTCAAGAAGCCTTTCGCTAAGACAGTTCTTGTGGAAAAGGCAAAGTGATATTTGGAAGCCCAGAGAGGGCTATGGTGAAAAAGGAAATATCCTCAGACGAAATCTGGAAAGAAGCTTTCTGAGAAACTGCTTAGTGTTCTGTTAATTCATCTCACAGAGTTACATGTGTATTTCGAAGATCTCTTTGCTAGCCCTATTTCTGAGGAATCTGAGAACAGATACTTCGGATCCCTTTGAAGAATATAGGGCCGAAGGAAATATCCTCCGATAACAAAGAGAAAGAAGCTTTCTGAGAAACTTCTTTGTGTTCTGTGAAATCATCTCACAGAGTTACAGCTTTCCCCTGAAGAAGCCTTTCGCTAAGACAGTTCTTGTGGAATTGGCAAAGTGATATTTGGAAGCCCATAGAGGGCTATGGTGAAAAAGTAAATAAACTCAGATGAAATCTGGAAAGAAGCTTTCTGAGAAACTGCTCAGTGTTCTGTTAATTCATCTCACAGAGTTACATGTGTATTTCGAGGATCTCTTTGCTAGCCCTATTTCTGTGGAATCTGAGAACAGATATTTCGGATCCCTTTGAAGACTATAGGGCCAAAGGAAATATCCTCCGATAACAAAGAGAAAGAAGCTTTCTGAGAAACTTCTTTGTGTTCTGTGAAATCATCTCACAGAGTTACAGCTTTCCCCTGAAGAAGCCTTTCGCTAAGACAGTTCTTGTGGAATTGGCAAAGTGATATTTGGAAGCCCATAGAGGGCTATGGTGAAAAAGGAAATATCCTCAGATGAAATCTGGAAAGAAGCTTTCTGAGAAACTGCTTAGCGTTCTGTTAATTCATCTCACAGCGTTACATGTGCATTTCGAGGATCTCTTTGCTAGCCCTATTTCTGTGCAATCTGAGAACAGATATTTCCGATCCCTTTTAAGACTATAGGGCCAAAGGAAATATCCTGCGATTACAAAGAGAAAGAAGCTTTCTGAGAAACTTCTTTGTGTTCTGTGAAATCATCTCACAGAGTTACAGCTTTCCCCTCAAGAAGCCTTTCGCTAAGACAGTTCTTGTGGAATTTGAAAAGTGATATTTGGAAGCCCATAGAGGACTATGGTGAAAAAGGAAATATCGTCAGATGAAATCTGGAAAGAAGCTTTCTGCGAAACTGCTTAGTGTTCTGTTAATTCATCTCACAGAGTTACATGTGTATTTCGAGGATCTCTTTGCTAGCCCTATTTCTGTGGAATCTGAGAACAGATATTTCGGATCCCTTCGAAGACTATAGGGCCAATGGAAATATCCTCTGATAACAAAGAGAAAGAAGCTTTCTGAGAAACTTCTTTGTGTTCTGTGAAATCATCTCACAGAGTTACAGCTTTCCCCTCAAGAAGCCTTTCGCTAAGACAGTTCTTGTGGAATTGGCAAAGTGATATTTGGAAGCCCATAGAGGGCTATGGTGAAAAAGGAAATATCCTCAGATGAAATCTGGAAAGAAGCTTTCTGAGAAACTGCTTAGTGTTCTGTTAATTCATCTCACAGAGTTACATGTGTATTTCGAGGATCTCTTTGCTAGCCCTATTTCTGTGGAATCTGAGAACAGATATTTCGGATCCCTTTGAAGACTATAGGGCCAAAGGAAATATCCTCCGATAACAAAGAGAAAGAAGCTTTCTGAGAAACTTCTTTGTGTTCTGTGAAATCATCTCACAGAGTTACAGCTTTCTTCTCAAGAAGCCTTTCGCTAAGACAGTTCTTGTGGAATTGGCAAAGTGATATTTGGAAGCCCATAGAGGGCTATGGTGAAAAAGGAAATATCGTCAGATGAAATCTGGAAAGAAGCTTTCTGCGAAACTGCTTAGTGTTCTGTTAATTCATCTCACAGAGTTACATGTGTATTTCGAGGATGTCTTTGCTAGCTCTATTTCTGTGGAATCTGAGAACAGATATTTCGGATCCCTTTGAAGACTATAGGGCCAAAGGAAATATCCTCCGATAACAAAGAGAAAGAAGCTTTCTGAGAAACTTCTTTGTGTTCTGTGAAATCATCTCACAGAGTTACAGCTTTCCCCTCAAGAAGCCTTTCGCTAAGACAGTTCATGTGGAATTGGCAAAGTGATATTTGGAAGCCCATAGAGGGCTATGGTGAAAAAGGAAATATCCTCAGATGAAATCTGGAAAGAAGCTTTCTGAGAAACTGCTTAGTGTTCTGTTAATTCATCTCACAGAGTTACATGTGTATTTCGAGGATCTCTTTGCTAGCCCTATTTCTGTGGAATCTGAGAACAGATATTTCGGATCCCTTTGAAGACTATAGGGCCAAAGGAAATATCCTCCGATAACAAAGAGAAAGAAGCATTCTGAGAAACTTCTTTGTGTTCTGTGAAATCATCTCACAGAGTTACAGCTTACCCCTCAAGAAGCCTTTCGCTCAGACAGTTCTTGTGGAATTGGCAAAGTGATATTTGGAAGCCCATAGAGGGCTATGGTGGAAAAGTAAATATCGTCAGATGAAATCTGGAAAGAAGCTTTCTGAGAAACTGCTTAGTGTTCTGTTAATTCATCTCACAGAGTTACATGTGTATTTCGAGGATCTCTTTGCGAGCTCTATTTCTGTGGAATGTGAGAACAGATATTTCGGATCCCTTTGAAGACTATAGGGCCAAAGGAAATATCCTCGGATAACAAAGAGAAAGAAGCTTTCTGAGAAACTTCTTTGTGTTCTGTGAAATCATCTCACAGAGTTACAGCTTTCCCCTCAAGAAGCCTTTCGCTAAGACAGTTCTTGTGGAATTGGCAAATTGATATTTGGAAGCCCATAGAGGGCTATGGGGAAAAAGGAAATATCGTCAGATGAAATCTGGAAAGAAGCTTTCTGAGAAACTGCTTAGTGTTCTGTTAATTCATCTCACAGAGTTACATGTGTATTTCGAGGATGTCTTTGCTAGCCCTATTTCTGTGGAATCTGAGAACAGATATTTCGGATCCCTTTGAAGACTGTAGGGCCAAAGGAAATATCCTCCGATAACAAAGAGAAAGAAGCTTTCTGAGAAACTTCTTTGTGTTCTGTGAAATAATCTCACAGAGTTACAGCTTTCCCCTCAAGAAGCCTTTCGCTAAGACAGTTCTTGTGGAATTGGCAAAGTGATATTTGGAAGCCCATAGAGGGCTATGGTGAAAAAGGAAATATCGTCAGATGAAATCTGGAAAGAAGCTTTCGGCGAAACTGCTTAGTGTTCTGTGAATTCATCTCACAGAGTTACATGTGTATTTCGAGGATCTCCTTGCTATTCCTATTTCTGTGGAATCTGAAATCAGATATTTCGGATCCCTTTGAAGACTATAGGGCCAAAGCTAATATCCTCCGATAACAAAGAGAAAGAAGCTTTCTGAGAAACTTCTTTGTGTTCTGTGAAATCATCTCACAGAGTTACAGCTTTCCCCTGATGAAGCCTTTCGTTAAGACAGTTCTTGTGGAATTGGCAAAGTGATATTTGGAAGCCCATAGAGGGCTATGGTGAAAAAGGAAATATCGTCAGATGAAATATGGAAAGAAGCTTTCTGAGAAACTGCTTAGTGTTCTGTTAATTCATCTCACAGAGTTACATGTGTATTTCGAGGATCTCTTTGCTAGCCCTATTTCTGTGGAAACTGAGAAAAGATATTTCGGATCCCTTTGAAGACTATAGGGCCAAAGCTAATATCCTCCGATAACAAAGAGAAAGAAGCTTTCTGAGAAACTTCTTTGTGTTCTGTGAAATCATCTCACAGAGTTACAGCTTTCCCCTCAAGAAGCCTTTCGCTAAGACAGTTCTTGTGGAATTTGCAAAGTGATATTTGGAAGCCCATAGAAGGCTATGGTGAAAAAGGAAATATCGTCAGATGAAATCTGGAAAGAAGCTTTCTGAGAAACTGCTTAGTGTTCTGTTAATTCATCTCACAGAGTTACATGTGTATTTCGAGGATCTCTTTGCTAGCCCTATTTCTGTGGAAACTGAGAAAAGATATTTCGGATCCCTTTGAAGTCTATAGGGCCAAAGGAAATATACTCCGATAACAAAGAGAAAGAAGCTTTCTGAGAAACTTCTTTGTGTTCTGTGAAATCATCTCACAGAGTTACAGCTTTCCCCTCAAGAAACCTTTCGCTAAGACAGTTCTTGTGGAATTGGCAAAGTGATATTTGGAAGCCCCTAGAGGGCTATGGTGAAAAAGGAAATATCCTCAGATGAAATCTGGAAAGAAGCTTTCTGAGAAACTGCTTAGTGTTCTGTGAATTCATCTCACAGAGTTACATGTGTATTTCGAGGATCTCTTTGCTAGCCCTATTTCTGTGGAAACTGAGAAAAGATATTTCGGATCCCTTTGAAGACTATAGGGCCAAGGGAAATATCCTCGATAACAAAGAGAAAGAAGCTTTCTGAGAAACTTCTTTGTGTTCTGTGAAATCATCTCACAGAGTTACAGCTTTCCCCTGAAGAGGCCTTTCGCTAAGACAGTTTTTCTGGATTTGGCAAAGTGATATTTGGAAGCCCATAGAGGGCTATGGTGAAAAACGAAATATCGTCGGATGAAATCTGGAAAGAAGCTTTCTGCGAAACTGCTTAGTGTTCTGTTAATTAATCTCACAGAGTTACATGTGTATTTCGAGGATCTCTTTGCTAGCTCTGTTTCTGTGGAATCTGAGAACAGATATTTCGGATCCCTTTGAAGACTATAGGGCCAAAGGAAATATCCTCCGATAACAAAGAGAAAGATGCTTTCTGAGAAACTTCTTTGTGTTCTGTGAAATCATCTCACAGAGTTACAGCTTTCCCCTCAAGAAGCCTTTCGCTAAGACAGTTCTTGTGGAATAGGCAAAGTGATATTTGGAAGCCCAGAGAGGGCTATGGTGAAAAAGGAAATATCGTCAGATGAAATCTGGAAAGAAGCTTTCTGAGAAACTGCTTAGTGTTCTGTGAATTCATCTCACAGAGTTACATGTGTATTTCGAGGATCTCTTTGCTAGCCCTATTTCTGTGGAAACTGAGAAAAGATATTTCGGATCCCTTTGTAGTTTGTAGGGACAAAGGAAATATCTTCCGATAACAAAGAGAAAGAAGCTTTCTGAGAACCTTCTTTGTGTTCTGTGAAATCATCTCACAGAGTTACATCTTTCCCCTCAAGAAGCCTTTCGCTAAGACAGTTCTTGTGGAATTGGCAAAGTGATATTTGGAAGCGCATAGAGGGCTATGGTGAAAAAGGAAATATCGTCAGATGAAATCTGGAAAGAAGCTTTCTGAGAAACTGCTTAGTGTTCTGTTAATTCATCTCACAGAGTTACATGTGTATTTGGAGGATCTCTTTGCTAGTCCTATTTCTGTGGAACCTGAAAACAGATATTTCGGATCCCTTTGAAGACTATAGGGCCAAAGGAAATATCCTCCGATAGCAAAGAGAAAGAAGCTTTCTGAGAAACTTCTTTGTGTTCTGTGAAATCATCTCACAGAGTTACAGTTTTCCCCTCAAGAAGCCTTTCGCTAAGACAGTTCTTGTGGAATAGGCAAAGTGATATTTGGAAGCCCATAGAGGGCTATGGTGAAAAAGGAAATATCCTCAGATGAAATCTGGAAAGAAGCTTTCTGAGAAACTGCTTAGTGTTCTGTTAATTCATCTCACAGAGTTACATGTGTATTTCGAGGATCTCTTTGCTAGCCCTATTTCTGTGGAAACTGAGAACAGATATTTCGGATCCCTATGAAGACTATAGGGCCAAAGGAAATATCCTCCGATAACAAAGAGAAAGAAGCTTTCTGAGAAACTTCTTTGTGTTCTGTGAAATCATCTCACAGAGTTACAGCTTTCCCCTCAAGAAGCCTTTCGCTAACACAGTTCTTGTGGAAAAGGCAAAGTGATATTTGGAAGCCCAGAGAGGGCTATGGTGAAAAAGGAAATATCCTCACACGAAATCTGGAAAGAAGCTTTCTGAGAAACTGCTTAGTGTTCTGTTAATTCATCTCACAGAGTTACATGTGTATTTCGAAGATCTCTTTGCTAGCCCTATTTCTGAGGAATCTGAGAACAGATACTTCGGATCCCTTTGAAGAATATAGGGCCGAAGGAAATATCCTCCGATAACAAAGAGAAAGAAGCTTTCTGAGAAACTTCTTTGTGTTCTGTGAAATCATCTCACAGAGTTACAGCTTTCCCCTGAAGAAGCCTTTCGCCAAGACAGTTCTTGTGGAATTGGCAAAGTGATATTTGGAAGCCCATAGAGGGCTATGGTGAAAAAGGAAATATCCTCAGATGAAATCTGGAAAGAAGGTTTCTGAGAAACTGCAAAGTGTTCTGTTAATTCATCTCACAGAGTTACATGTGTATTTCGAGGATCTCTTTGCTAGCCGTATTTCTGTAGAATCTGAGAACAGATATTTCGGATCCCTTTGAAGACTATAGGGCCAAAGGAAATATCCTCCGATAACAAAGAGAAAGAAGCTTTCTGAGAAACTTCTTTGTGTTCTGTGAAATCATCTCACAGAGTTACAGCTTTCCCCTGAAGAAGCCTTTCGCTAAGACAGTTCTTGTGGAATTGGCAAAGTGATATTTGGAAGCCCATAGAGGGCTATGGTGAAAAAGGAAATATCCTCAGATGAAATCTGGAAAGAAGCTTTCTGAGAAACTGCTTAGTGTTCTGTTAATTCATCTCACAGAGTTACATGTGCATTTCGAGGATCTCTTTGCTAGCCCTATTTCTGTGCAATCTGAGAACAGATATTTCGGATCCCTTTGAAGACTATAGGGCCAAAGAAATTTCCTGCGATTACAAAGAGAAAGAAGCTTTCTGAGAAACTTCTTTGTGTTCTGTGAAATCATCTCACAGAGTTACAGCTTTCCCCTCAAGAAGCCTTTCGCTAAGACAGTTCTTGTGGAATTTGAAAAGTGATATTTGGAAGCCCTTAGAGGACTATGGTGAAAAAGGAAATATCGTCAGATGAAATCTGGAAAGAAGCTTTCTGCGAAACTGCTTAGTGTTCTGTTAATTCATCTCACAGAGTTACATGTGTATTTCGAGGATCTCTTTGCTAGCCCTATTTCTGTGGAATCTGAGAACAGATATTTCGGATCCCTTCGAAGACTATAGGGCCAATGGAAATATCCTCCGATAACAAAGAGAAAGAAGCTTTCTGAGAAACTTCTTTGTGTTCTGTGAAATCATCTCACAGAGTTACAGCTTTCCCCTCAAGAAGCCTTTCGCTAAGACAGTTCTTGTGGAATTGGCAAAGTGATATTTGGAAGCCCATAGAGTTCTATGGTGAAAAAGGAAATATCCTCAGATGAAATCTGGAAAGAAGCTTTCTGAGAAACTGCTTAGTGTTCTGTTAATTCATCTCACAGAGTTACATGTGTATTTCCAGGATCTCTTTGCTAGCCCTATTTCTGTGGAATCTGAGAACAGATATTTCGGATCCCTTTGAAGACTATAGGGCCAAAGGAAATATCCTCCGATAACAAAGAGAAAGAAGCTTTCTGAGAAACTTCTTTGTGTTCTGTGAAATCATCTCACAGAGTTACAGCTTTCTTCTCAAGAAGCCTTTCGCTAAGACAGTTCTTGTGGAATTGGCAAAGTGATATTTGGAAGCCCATAGAGGGCTATGGTGAAAAAGGAAATATCGTCAGATGAAATCTGGAAAGAAGCTTTCTGAGAAACTGCTTAGTGTTCTGTTAATTCATCTCACAGAGTTACATGTGTATTTCGAGGATGTCTTTGCTAGCTCTATTTCTGTGGAATCTGAGAACAGATATTTCGGATCCCTTTAAAGACTATAGGGCCAAAGGAAATATCCTCCGATAACAAAGAGAAAGAAGCTTTCTGAGAAACTTCTTTGTGTTCTGTGAAATCATCTCACAGAGTTACAGCTTTCCCCTCAAGAAGCCTTTCGCTAAGACAGTTCTTGTGGAATTGGCAAAGTGATATTTGGAAGCCCATAGAGGGCTATGGTGAAAAAGGAAATATCCTCAGATGAAATCTGGAAAGAAGCTTTCTGAGAAACTGCTTAGTGTTCTGTTAATTCATCTCACAGAGTTACATGTGTATTTCGAGGATCTCTTTGCTAGCCCTATTTCTGTGGAATCTGAGAACAGATATTTCGGATCCCTTTGAAGACTATAGGGCCAAAGGAAATATCCTCCGATAACAAAGAGAAAGAAGCATTCTGAGAAACTTCTTTGTGTTCTGTGAAATCATCTCACAGAGTTACAGCTTTCCCCTCAAGAAGCCTTTCGCTCAGACAGTTCTTGTGGAATTGGCAAAGTGATATTTGGAAGCCCATAGAGGGCTATGGTGGAAAAGGAAATATCGTCAGATGAAATCTGGAAAGAAGCTTTCTGAGAAACTGCTTAGTGTTCTGTTAATTCATCTCACAGAGTTACATGTGTATTTCGAGGATCTCTTTGCGAGCTCTATTTCTGTGGAATCTGAGAACAGATATTTCGGATCCCTTTGAAGACTATAGGGCCAAAGGAAATATCCTCGGATAACAAAGAGAAAGAAGCTTTCTGAGAAACTTCTTTGTGTTCTGTGAAATCATCTCACAGAGTTACAGCTTTCCCCTCAAGTAGCCTTTCGCTAAGACAGTTCTTGTGGAATTGGCAAATTGATATTTGGAAGCCCATAGAGGGCTATGGGGAAAAAGGAAATATCCTCAGATGAAATCTGGAAAGAAGCTTTCTGAGAAACTGCTTAGTGTTCTGTTAATTCATCTCACAGAGTTACATGTGTATTTCGAGGATGTCTTTGCTAACCCTATTTCTGTGGAATCTGAGAACAGATATTTCGGATCCCTTTGAAGACTATAGGGCCAAAGGAAATATCCTCGGATAACAAACAGAAAGAAGCTTTCTGAGAAACTTCTTTGTGTTCTGTGAAATCATCTCACAGAGTTACAGCTTTCCCCTCAAGAAGCCTTTCGCTAAGACAGTTCTTTTGAAATTGGCAAAGTGATATTTGGAAGCCCATAGAGGGCTATGGTGAAAAAGGAAATATCCTCAGATGAAATCTAGAAAGAAGCTTTCTGAGAAACTGCTTAGTGTTCTGTCAATTCATCTCACAGAGTTACATGTGTATTTCGAGATTCTCTTTGCTAGCCCTATTTCTGTGGAAACTGAGAAAAGATATTTCGGATCCCTTTGAAGACTATAGGGCCAAAGGAAAAATCCTCCGATAACAAAGAGAAAGAAGCTTTCTGAGAAACTTCTTTGTGTTCTGTGAAATCATCTCACAGAGTTACAGCTTTCCCCTCAAGAAGCCTTTCGCTAAGACAGTTCTTGTGGAATTGGCAAAGTGATATTTGGAAGCCCATAGAGGGCTATGGTGAAAAAGGAAATATCGTCAGATGAAATCTGGAAAGAAGCTTTCTGCGAAACTGCTTAGTGTTCTGTTAATTCATCTCACAGAGTTACATGTGTATTTCGAGGATGTCTTTGCTAGCTCTATTTCTGTGGAATCTGAGAACAGATATTTCGGATCCCTTTGAAGACTATAGGTCCAAAGGAAATATCCTCCGATAACAAAGAGAAAGAAGCTTTCTGAGAAACTTCTTTGTGTTCTGTGAAATCATCTCACAGAGTTACAGCTTTCCCCTCAAGAAGCCTTTCGCTAAGACAGTTCTTGTGGAATTGGCAAAGTGATATTTGGAAGCCCATAGAGGGCTATGGTGAAAAAGGAAATATCCTCAGATGAAATCTGGAATGAAGCTTTCTGAGAAACTACTTAGTGTTCTGTTAATTCATCTCACAGAGTTACATGTGTATTTCGAGGATCTCTTTGCTAGCCCTATTTTTGTGGAATCTGAGAACAGATATTTCGGATCCCTTTGAAGACTATAGGGCCAAAGGAAATATCCTCCGATAACAAAGAGAAAGAAGCTTTCTGAGAAACTTCTTT
Source organism: Macaca nemestrina (assembly GCF_043159975.1). Taxonomy (NCBI): domain Eukaryota; kingdom Metazoa; phylum Chordata; class Mammalia; order Primates; family Cercopithecidae; genus Macaca; species Macaca nemestrina. Next base: position 31,792,051 of record NC_092135.1, on the reverse strand, counting down.
GTGTTCTGTGAAATCATCTCACAGAGTTACAGCTTTCCCCTCAAGAAGACTTTCGCTAAGACAGTTCTTGTGGAATTGGCAAAGTGATATTTGGAAGCCCATAGAGGACTATGGGGAAAAAGGATATATCGTCAGATGAAATCTGGAAAGAAGCTCTCTGAGAAACTGCTTACTGTTCTGTGAATTCATCTCACAGAGTTACATGTGTATTTCGAGGATCTCTTTGCTAGCCCTATTTCTGTGGAATCTGAGAACAGATATTTCGGATCACTTTGAAGACTATAGGGCCTAAGGAAATATCCTACGATAACAAAGAGAAAGAAGCTTTCTGAGAAACTTCTTTGTGTTCTGTGAAATCATCTCACAGAGGTACAGCTTTCCCCTCAAGAAGCCTTTCGCTAAGACAGTTCTTGTGGAATTGGCAAAGTGATATTTGGAAGCCCATAGAGGGCTATGGTGAAAAAGGAAATATCGTCAGATGAAATCTGGAAAGAAGCTTTCGGCGAAACTGCTTAGTGTTCTGTGAATTCATCTCACAGAGTTACATGTGTATTTCGAGGATCTCCTTGCTATTCCTATTTCTGTGGAATCTGAAATCAGATATTTCGGATCCCTTTGAAGACTATAGGGCCAAAGCTAATATCCTCCGATAACAAAGAGAAAGAAGCTTTCTGAGAAACTTCTTTGTGTTCTGTGAAATCATCTCACAGAGTTACAGCTTTCCCCTGATGAAGCCTTTCGTTAAGACAGTTCTTGTGGAATTGGCAAAGTGATATTTGGAAGCCCATAGAGGGCTATGGTGAAAAAGGAAATATCGTCAGATGAAATATGGAAAGAAGCTTTCTGAGAAACTGCTTAGTGTTCTGTTAATTCATCTCACAGAGTTACATGTGTATTTCGAGGATCTCTTTGCTAGCCCTATTTCTGTGGAAACTGAGAAAAGATATTTCGGATCCCTTTGAAGACTATAGGGCCAAAGCTAATATCCTCCGATAACAAAGAGAAAGAAGCTTTCTGAGAAACTTCTTTGTGTTCTGTGAAATCATCTCACAGAGTTACAGCTTTCCCCTCAAGAAGCCTTTCGCTAAGACAGTTCTTGTGGAATTTGCAAAGTGATATTTGGAAGCCCATAGAAGGCTATGGTGAAAAAGGAAATATCGTCAGATGAAATCTGGAAAGAAGCTTTCTGAGAAACTGCTTAGTGTTCTGTTAATTCATCTCACAGAGTTACATGTGTATTTCGAGGATCTCTTTGCTAGCCCTATTTCTGTGGAAACTGAGAAAAGATATTTCGGATCCCTTTGAAGTCTATAGGGCCAAAGGAAATATACTCCGATAACAAAGAGAAAGAAGCTTTCTGAGAAACTTCTTTGTGTTCTGTGAAATCATCTCACAGAGTTACAGCTTTCCCCTCAAGAAACCTTTCGCTAAGACAGTTCTTGTGGAATTGGCAAAGTGATATTTGGAAGCCCCTAGAGGGCTATGGTGAAAAAGGAAATATCCTCAGATGAAATCTGGAAAGAAGCTTTCTGAGAAACTGCTTAGTGTTCTGTGAATTCATCTCACAGAGTTACATGTGTATTTCGAGGATCTCTTTGCTAGCCCTATTTCTGTGGAAACTGAGAAAAGATATTTCGGGTCCCTTTGAAGACTATAGGGCCAAGGGAAATATCCTCGATAACAAAGAGAAAGAAGCTTTCTGAGAAACTTCTTTGTGTTCTGTGAAATCATCTCACAGAGTTACAGCTTTCCCCTGAAGAGGCCTTTCGCTAAGACAGTTTTTCTGGATTTGGCAAAGTGATATTTGGAAGCCCATAGAGGGCTATGGTGAAAAACGAAATATCGTCGGATGAAATCTGGAAAGAAGCTTTCTGCGAAACTGCTTAGTGTTCTGTTAATTAATCTCACAGAGTTACATGTGTATTTCGAGGATCTCTTTGCTAGCTCTGTTTCTGTGGAATCTGAGAACAGATATTTCGGATCCCTTTGAAGACTATAGGGCCAAAGGAAATATCCTCCGATAACAAAGAGAAAGATGCTTTCTGAGAAACTTCTTTGTGTTCTGTGAAATCATCTCACAGAGTTACAGCTTTCCCCTCAAGAAGCCTTTCGCTAAGACAGTTCTTGTGGAATAGGCAAAGTGATATTTGGAAGCCCAGAGAGGGCTATGGTGAAAAAGGAAATATCGTCAGATGAAATCTGGAAAGAAGCTTTCTGAGAAACTGCTTAGTGTTCTGTGAATTCATCTCACAGAGTTACATGTGTATTTCGAGGATCTCTTTGCTAGCCCTATTTCTGTGGAAACTGAGAAAAGATATTTCGGATCCCTTTGTAGTTTGTAGGGACAAAGGAAATATCTTCCGATAACAAAGAGAAAGAAGCTTTCTGAGAACCTTCTTTGTGTTCTGTGAAATCATCTCACAGAGTTACATCTTTCCCCTACAGAAGCCTTTCGCTAAGACAGTTCTTGTGGAATTGGCAAAGTGATATTTGGAAGCGCATAGAGGGCTATGGTGAAAAAGGAAATATCGTCAGATGAAATCTGGAAAGAAGCTTTCTGAGAAACTGCTTAGTGTTCTGTTAATTCATCTCACAGAGTTACATGTGTATTTGGAGGATCTCTTTGCTAGTCCTATTTCTGTGGAACCTGAAAACAGATATTTCGGATCCCTTTGAAGACTATAGGGCCAAAGGAAATATCCTCCGATAGCAAAGAGAAAGAAGCTTTCTGAGAAACTTCTTTGTGTTCTGTGAAATCATCTCACAGAGTTACAGTTTTCCCCTCAAGAAGCCTTTCGCTTAGACAGTTCTTGTGGAATAGGCAAAGTGATATTTGGAAGCCCATAGAGGGCTATGGTGAAAAAGGAAATATCCTCAGATGAAATCTGGAAAGAAGCTTTCTGAGAAACTGCTTAGTGTTCTGTTAATTCATCTCACAGAGTTACATGTGTATTTCGAGGATCTCTTTGCTAGCCCTATTTCTGTGGAAACTGAGAACAGATATTTCGGATCCCTTTGAAGACTATAGGGCCAAAGGAAATATCCTCCGATAACAAAGAGAAAGAAGCTTTCTGAGAAACTTCTTTGTGTTCTGTGAAATCATCTCACAGAGTTACAGCTTTCCCCTCAAGAAGCCTTTCGCTAACACAGTTCTTGTGGAAAAGGCAAAGTGATATTTGGAAGCCCAGAGAGGGCTATGGTGAAAAAGGAAATATCCTCACACGAAATCTGGAAAGAAGCTTTCTGAGAAACTGCTTAGTGTTCTGTTAATTCATCTCACAGAGTTACATGTGTATTTCGAAGATCTCTTTGCTAGCCCTATTTCTGAGGAATCTGAGAACAGATACTTCGGATCCCTTTGAAGAATATAGGGCCGAAGGAAATATCCTCCGATAACAAAGAGAAAGAAGCTTTCTGAGAAACTTCTTTGTGTTCTGTGAAATCATCTCACAGAGTTACAGCTTTCCCCTGAAGAAGCCTTTCGCCAAGACAGTTCTTGTGGAATTGGCAAAGTGATATTTGGAAGCCCATAGAGGGCTATGGTGAAAAAGGAAATATCCTCAGATGAAATCTGGAAAGAAGCTTTCTGAGAAACTGCAAAGTGTTCTGTTAATTCATCTCACAGAGTTACATGTGTATTTCGAGGATCTCTTTGCTAGCCGTATTTCTGTGGAATCTGAGAACAGATATTTCGGATCCCTTTGAAGACTATAGGGCCAAAGGAAATATCCTCCGATAACAAAGAGAAAGAAGCTTTCTGAGAAACTTCTTTGTGTTCTGTGAAATCATCTCACAGAGTTACAGCTTTCCCCTGAAGAAGCCTTTCGCTAAGACAGTTCTTGTGGAATTGGCAAAGTGATATTTGGAAGCCCATAGAGGGCTATGGTGAAAAAGGAAATATCCTCAGATGAAATCTGGAAAGAAGCTTTCTGAGAAACTGCTTAGTGTTCTGTTAATTCATCTCACAGAGTTACATGTGCATTTCGAGGATCTCTTTGCTAGCCCTATTTCTGTGCAATCTGAGAACAGATATTTCGGATCCCTTTGAAGACTATAGGGCCAAAGAAATTTCCTGCGATTACAAAGAGAAAGAAGCTTTCTGAGAAACTTCTTTGTGTTCTGTGAAATCATCTCACAGAGTTACAGCTTTCCCCTCAAGAAGCCTTTCGCTAAGACAGTTCTTGTGGAATTTGAAAAGTGATATTTGGAAGCCCTTAGAGGACTATGGTGAAAAAGGAAATATCGTCAGATGAAATCTGGAAAGAAGCTTTCTGCGAAACTGCTTAGTGTTCTGTTAATTCATCTCACAGAGTTACATGTGTATTTCGAGGATCTCTTTGCTAGCCCTATTTCTGTGGAATCTGAGAACAGATATTTCGGATCCCTTCGAAGACTATAGGGCCAATGGAAATATCCTCCGATAACAAAGAGAAAGAAGCTTTCTGAGAAACTTCTTTGTGTTCTGTGAAATCATCTCACAGAGTTACAGCTTTCCCCTCAAGAAGCCTTTCGCTAAGACAGTTCTTGTGGAATTGGCAAAGTGATATTTGGAAGCCCATAGAGTTCTATGGTGAAAAAGGAAATATCCTCAGATGAAATCTGGAAAGAAGCTTTCTGAGAAACTGCTTAGTGTTCTGTTAATTCATCTCACAGAGTTACATGTGTATTTCGAGGATCTCTTTGCTAGCCCTATTTCTGTGGAATCTGAGAACAGATATTTCGGATCCCTTTGAAGACTATAGGGCCAAAGGAAATATCCTCCGATAACAAAGAGAAAGAAGCTTTCTGAGAAACTTCTTTGTGTTCTGTGAAATCAGCTCACAGAGTTACAGCTTTCTTCTCAAGAAGCCTTTCGCTAAGACAGTTCTTGTGGAATTGGCAAAGTGATATTTGGAAGCCCATAGAGGGCTATGGTGAAAAAGGAAATATCGTCAGATGAAATCTGGAAAGAAGCTTTCTGAGAAACTGCTTAGTGTTCTGTTAATTCATCTCACAGAGTTACATGTGTATTTCGAGGATGTCTTTGCTAGCTCTATTTCTGTGGAATCTGAGAACAGATATTTCGGATCCCTTTAAAGACTATAGGGCCAAAGGAAATATCCTCCGATAACAAAGAGAAAGAAGCTTTCTGAGAAACTTCTTTGTGTTCTGTGAAATCATCTCACAGAGTTACAGCTTTCCCCTCAAGAAGCCTTTCGCTAAGACAGTTCTTGTGGAATTGGCAAAGTGATATTTGGAAGCCCATAGAGGGCTATGGTGAAAAAGGAAATATCCTCAGATGAAATCTGGAAAGAAGCTTTCTGAGAAACTGCTTAGTGTTCTGTTAATTCATCTCACAGAGTTACATGTGTATTTCGAGGATCTCTTTGCTAGCCCTATTTCTGTGGAATCTGAGAACAGATATTTCGGATCCCTTTGAAGACTATAGGGCCAAAGGAAATATCCTCCGATAACAAAGAGAAAGAAGCATTCTGAGAAACTTCTTTGTGTTCTGTGAAATCATCTCACAGAGTTACAGCTTTCCCCTCAAGAAGCCTTTCGCTCAGACAGTTCTTGTGGAATTGGCAAAGTGATATTTGGAAGCCCATAGAGGGCTATGGTGGAAAAGGAAATATCGTCAGATGAAATCTGGAAAGAAGCTTTCTGAGAAACTGCGTAGTGTTCTGTTAATTCATCTCACAGAGTTACATGTGTATTTCGAGGATCTCTTTGCGAGCTCTATTTCTGTGGAATCTGAGAACAGATATTTCGGATCCCTTTGAAGACTATAGGGCCAAAGGAAATATCCTCGGATAACAAAGAGAAAGAAGCTTTCTGAGAAACTTCTTTGTGTTCTGTGAAATCATCTCACAGAGTTACAGCTTTCCCCTCAAGTAGCCTTTCGCTAAGACAGTTCTTGTGGAATTGGCAAATTGATATTTGGAAGCCCATAGAGGGCTATGGGGAAAAAGGAAATATCCTCAGATGAAATCTGGAAAGAAGCTTTCTGAGAAACTGCTTAGTGTTCTGTTAATTCATCTCACAGAGTTACATGTGTATTTCGAGGATGTCTTTGCTAACCCTATTTCTGTGGAATCTGAGAACAGATATTTCGGATCCCTTTGAAGACTATAGGGCCAAAGGAAATATCCTCGGATAACAAACAGAAAGAAGCTTTCTGAGAAACTTCTTTGTGTTCTGTGAAATCATCTCACAGAGTTACAGCTTTCCCCTCAAGAAGCCTTTCGCTAAGACAGTTCTTTTGAAATTGGCAAAGTGATATTTGGAAGCCCATAGAGGGCTATGGTGAAAAAGGAAATATCCTCAGATGAAATCTAGAAAGAAGCTTTCTGAGAAACTGCTTAGTGTTCTGTCAATTCATCTCACAGAGTTACATGTGTATTTCGAGATTCTCTTTGCTAGCCCTATTTCTGTGGAAACTGAGAAAAGATATTTCGGATCCCTTTGAAGACTATAGGGCCAAAGGAAAAATCCTCCGATAACAAAGAGAAAGAAGCTTTCTGAGAAACTTCTTTGTGTTCTGTGAAATCATCTCACAGAGTTACAGCTTTCCCCTCAAGAAGCCTTTCGCTAAGACAGTTCTTGTGGAATTGGCAAAGTGATATTTGGAAGCCCATAGAGGGCTATGGTGAAAAAGGAAATATCGTCAGATGAAATCTGGAAAGAAGCTTTCTGCGAAACTGCTTAGTGTTCTGTTAATTCATCTCACAGAGTTACATGTGTATTTCGAGGATGTCTTTGCTAGCTCTATTTCTGTGGAATCTGAGAACAGATATTTCGGATCCCTTTGAAGACTATAGGGCCAAAGGAAATATCCTCCGATAACAAAGAGAAAGAAGCTTTCTGAGAAACTTCTTTGTGTTCTGTGAAATCATCTCACAGAGTTACAGCTTTCCCCTCAAGAAGCCTTTCGCTAAGACAGTTCTTGTGGAATTGGCAAAGTGATATTTGGAAGCCCATAGAGGGCTATGGTGAAAAAGGAAATATCCTCAGATGAAATCTGGAATGAAGCTTTCTGAGAAACTACTTAGTGTTCTGTTAATTCATCTCACAGAGTTACATGTGTATTTCGAGGATCTCTTTGCTAGCCCTATTTTTGTGGAATCTGAGAACAGATATTTCGGATCCCTTTGAAGACTATAGGGCCAAAGGAAATATCCTCCGATAACAAAGAGAAAGAAGCTTTCTGAGAAACTTCTTTGTGTTCTGTGAAATCATCTCACAGAGTTACAGCTTTCCCCTCAAGAAGCCTTTCGCTAAGACAGTTCTTGTGGAATTGGCAAAGTGATATTTGGAAGCCCATAGAGGACTATGGGGAAAAAGGAAATATCGTCAGATGAAATCTGGAAAGAAGCTCTCTGAGAAACTGCTTACTGTTCTGTGAATTCATCTCACAGAGTTACATGTGTATTTCGAGGATCTCTTTGCTAGCCCTATTTCTGTGGAATCTGAGAACAGATATTTCGGATCACTTTGAAGACTATAGGGCCTAAGGAAATATCCTACGATAACAAAGAGAAAGAAGCTTTCTGAGAAACTTCTTTGTGTTCTGTGAAATCATCTCACAGAGGTACAGCTTTCCCCTCAAGAAGCCTTTCGCTAAGACAGTTCTTGTGGAATTGGCAAAGTGATATTTGGAAGCCCATAGAGGGCTATGGGGAAAAAGGAAATATCCTCAGATGAAATCTGGAAAGAAGCTTTCTGAGAAACTGCTTAGTGTTCTGTTAATTCATCTCACAGAATTACATGTGTATTTCGAGGATCTCTTTGCTAGCCCTATTTCTGTGGAATCTGAGAACAGATATTTCGGATCCCTTTGAAGACTGTAGGGCCAAAGGAAATATCCTCCGATAACAAAGAGAAAGAAGCTTTCTGAGAAACTTCTTTGTGTTCTGTGAAATCATCTCACAGAGTTACAGCTTTCCCCTCAAGAAGCCTTTCGCTAAGACAGTTCTTGTGGAATTGGAAAAGTGATATTTGGAAGCCCATAGAGGGCTATGGTGAAAAAGGAAATATCGTCAGATGAAATCTGGAAAGAAGCTTTCGGCGAAACTGCTTAGTGTTCTGTGAATTCATCTCACAGAGTTACATGTGTATTTCGAGGATCTCCTTGCTATTCCTATTTCTGTGGAATCTGAAATCAGATATTTTGCATCCCTTTGAAGATTATAGGGCCAAAGGAAATATCCTCGGATAACAAAGAGAAGGAAGCTTTCTGAGAAACTTCTTTGTGTTCTGTGAAATCATCTCACAGAGTTACAGCTTTCGCCTCAAGAAGCCTTTCGCTAAGACAGTTCTTGTGGAATTGGCAAAGTGATATTTGGAAGCCCATAGAGGGCTATGGTGAAAAAGAAAATATCGTCAGATGAAATCTGGAAAGAAGCTTTCTGCGAAACTGCTTAGTGTTCTGTTAATTCATCTCACAGAGTTCCATGTGTATTTCGAGGATCTCTTTGCTAGCCCTATTTCTGTGGAATCTGAGAACAGATATTTCGGATCCCTTCGAAGTCTATAGCGCCATAGGAAATATCCTCGGATAACAAAGAGAAAGAAGCTTTCTGAGAAACTTCTTTGTGTTCCATGAAATCATCTCACAGAGTTACAGCTTTCCCCTCAAGAAGCCTTTTGCTAAGACAATTCTTGTGAAGTTGGCAAAGTGATATTTGGAAGCCCATAGAGGGCTATGGTGAAAAAGGAAATATACTCAGATGAAATCTGGAAAGAAGCTTTCTGAGAAACTGCTTAGTGTTCTGTGAATTCATCTCACAGAGTTACATGTGTATTTCGAGAATCTCTTTGCTAGCCCTATTTCTGTGGAAACTGAGAAAAGATATTTCGGATCCCTTTGAAGACTATAGGGCCAAAGGAAAAATCCTCCGATAACAAAGAGAAAGAAGCTTTCTGAGAAACTTCATTGTGTTCTGTGAAATCATCTCACAGAGTTACAGCTTTCCCCTCAAGAAGCCTTTCGCTAAGACAGTTCTTGTGGAATTGGCAAAGTGATATTTGGAAGCCCATAGAGGGCTATGGTGAAAAAGGAAATATCGTCAGATGAAATCTGGAAAGAAGCTTTCTGCGAAACTGCTTAGTGTTCTGTTAATTCATCTCACAGAGTTACATGTGTATTTCCAGGATGTCTTTGCTAGCTATATTTCTGTGGAATCTGAGAACAGATATTTCGGATCCCTTTGAAGACTATAGGGCCAAAGGAAATATCCTCCGATAACAAAGAGAAAGAAGCTTTCTGAGAAACTTCTTTGTGTTCTGTGAAATCATCTCACAGATTTATAGCTTTCCACTCAAGAAGCCTTTCGCTAAGACAGTTCTTGTGGAATTGGCAAAGTGATATTTGGAAGCCCATAGAGGGCTATGGTGAAAAAGGAAATATCCTCAGATGAAATCTGGAATGAAGCTTTCTGAGAAACTACTTAGTGTTCTGTTAATTCATCTCACAGAGTTACATGTGTATTTCGAGGATCTCTATGCTAGCCCTATTTCTGTGGAATCTGAGAACAGATATTTCGGATCCCTTTGAAGACTATAGGGCCAAAGGAAATATCCTCCGATAACAAAGAGAAAGAAGCTTTCTGAGAAACTTCTTTGTGTTCTGTGAAATCATCTCACAGAGTTACAGCTTTCCCCTCAAGAAGCCTTTCGCTAAGACAGTTCTTGTGAACTTGGCAAAGTGATATTTGGAAGCCCTTAGAGGGCTATGGGGAAAAAGGAAATATCGTCAGATGAATACTGGAAAGATGCTCTCTGAGAAACTGCTTAGCGTTCTGTGAATTCATCTCACAGAGTTACATGTGTATTTCGAGGATCTCTTTGCTAGCCCTATTTCTGTGGAATCTGAGAACAGATATTTCGGATCACTTTGAAGACTATAGGGCCTAAGGAAATATCCTCCGATAACAAAGAGAAAGAAGCTTTCTGAGAAACTTCTTTGTGTTCTGTGAAATCATCTCACAGAGTTACAGCTTTCCCCTCAAGAAGCCTTTCGCTAAGACAGTTCTTTTGGAATTGGCAAAGTGATATTTGGAAGCCCATAGAGGGCTATGGGGAAAAAGGAAATATCCTCAGATGAAATCTGGAAAGAAGCTTTCTGAGAAACTGCTTAGTGTTCTGTTAATTCATCTCACAGAATTACATGTGTATTTCGAGGATCTCTTTGCTAGCCCTATTTCTATGGAATCTGAGAACAGATATTTCGGATCCCTTTGAAGACTGTAGGGCCAAAGGAAATATCCTCCGATAACAAAGAGAAAGAAGCTTTCTGAGAAACTTCTTTGTGTTCTGTGTAATCATCTCACAGAGTTACAGCTTTCCCCTCAATAAGCGTTTCGCTAAGACAGTTCTTGTGGAATTGGCAAAGTGATATTTGGAAGCCCATAGAGGGCTATGGTGAAAAAGGAAATATCGTCAGATGAAATCTGGAAAGAAGCTTTCTGAGAAACTGCTTAGTGTTCTGTTAATTCATCTCACAGAGTTACATGTGTATTTCGAGGATCTCTTTGCTAGCCCTATTTCTGTGGAATCTGAGAACAGATATTTCGGATCCCTTTGAAGACTATAGGTCCAAAGGAAATATCCTCCGATAACAAAGAGAAAGAAGCTTTCTGAGAAACTTCTTTGTTTTCTGTGAAATCATCTCACAGAGTTACAGCTTTCCCCTCAAGAAGCCTTTCGCTAAGACAGTTCTTGTGGAATTGGCAAAGTGATATTTGGAAGCCCATAGAGGGCTATGGGGAAAAAGGAAATATCGTCAGATGAAATCTGGAAAGAAGCTTTCTGCGAAACTGCTTAGTGTTCTGTTAAATCTTCTCACAGAGTTACATGTGTATTTCGAGGATCTCTTTGCTAGCTCTATTTCTGTGGAATCTGAGAACAGATATTTCGGATCCCTTTGAAGACTATAGGGCCAAAGGAAATATCCTCCGATAACAAAGAGAAAGAAGCTTTCTGAGAAACTTCTTTGTGTTCTGTGAAATCATCTCACAGAGTTACAGCTTTCCCCTCAAGAAGCCTTTCCTAAGACAGTTCTTGTGGAATAGGCAAAGTGATATTTGGAAGCCCAGAGAGGGCTATGTTGAAAAAGGAAATATCCTCAGATGAAATCTGGAAAGAAGCATTCTGCGAAACTGCTTAGTGTTCTGTTAATTCATCTCACAGAGTTCCATGTGTATTTCGAGGATCTCTTTGCTAGCCCTATTTCTGTGGAATCTGAGAACAGATATTTCGGATCCCTTTGAAGACTATAAGGCCAAAGGAAATATCCTCCGATAACAAAGAGAAAGAAGCTTTCTGAGAAACTTCTTTGTGTTCTGTGAAATCATCTCACAGAGTTACAGCTTTCCCCTGAAGAAACTTTTCGCTAAGACAGTTCTTGTGGAATTGGCAAAGTGATATTTGGAAGCCCATAGAGGGCTATGGTGAAAAAGGAAATATCGTCAGATGAAATCTGGAAAGAAGCTTTCTGCGAAACTGCTTAGTGTTCTGTTAATTCATCTCACAGAGTTACATGTGTATTTCGAGGATCTCTTTGCTAGCCCTATTTCTGTGGAATCTGAGAACAGATATTTCGGATCCCTTTGAAGACTATAGGGCCAAAGGAAATATCCTCCGATAACAAAGAGAAAGAAGCTTTCTGAGAAACTTCTTTGTGTTCTGTGAAATCATCTCACAGAGTTACAGCTTTCCCCTCAAGAAGCCTTTCGCTAAGACAGTTCTTGTGGAATTTGAAAAGTGATATTTTGAAGCCCATAGAAGGCTGTGGTGAAAAAGGAAATATCCTCAGATGAAATCTGGAAAGAAGCTTTCTGAGAAACTGCTTAGTGTTCTGTTAATTCATCTCACAGAGTTACATGTGTATTTCGAGGATCTCTTTGCTAGTCCTATTTCTGTGGAATCTGAGAACAGATATTTCGGATCCCTTCGAAGACTATAGGGCCAAAGGAAATATCCTCGGATAACAAAGAGAAAGAAGCTTTCTGAGAAACTTCTTTGTGTTCTGTGAAATCATCTCACAGAGTTACAGCTTTCCCCTCAAGAAGCCTTTCGCTAAGACAGTTCTTGTGGAATTGGCAAAGTGATATTTGGAAGCCCTTAGAGGGCTATGGTGAAAAAGGAAATATCCTCAGATGAAATCTGGAAAGAAGCTTTCTGAGAAACTGCTTAGTGTTCTGTGAATTCATCTCACAGAGTTCCATGTGTATTTCGAGGATCTCTTTGCTAGCCCTATTTCTGTGGAATCTGAGAACAGATCTTTCGGATCCCTTTGAAGACTATAGGGCCAAAGGAAATATCCTCCGATAACAAAGAGAAAGAAGCTTTCTGAGAAACTTCTTTGTGTTCTGTGAAATCATCTCACAGAGTTACAGCTTTCCCCTCAAGAAGCCTTTCGCTAAGACAGTTCTTGTGGAATTGGCAAAGTGATATTTGGAAGCCCATAGAGGGCTATGGGTTAAAAGGAAATATCGTCAGATGAAATCTGGACAGAAGCTCTCTGAGAAACTGCTTAGTGTTCTGTGAATTCATCTCACAGAGTTACATGTGTATTTCGAGGATCTCTTTGCTAGCCCTATTTCTGTGGAATCTGAGAACAGATATTTCGGATCACTTTGAAGACTATAGGGCCTAAGGAAATATCCTCCGATAACAAAGAGAAAGAAGCTTTCTGAGAAACTTCTTTGTGTTCTGTGAAATCATCTCACAGAGTTACAGCTTTCCCCTCAATAAGCCTTTCGCTAGGACAGTTCTTGTGGAATTGGCAAAGTGATATTTGGAAGCCCATAGAGGGCTATGGTGAAAAAGGAAATATCGTCAGATGAAATCTGGAAAGAAGCTTTCTGAGAAACTGCTTAGTGTTCTGTTAATTCATCTCACAGAGTTACATGTGTATTTCGAGGATCTCTTTGCTAGCCCTATTTCTGTGCAATCTGAGAACAGATATTTCGGATCCCTTTGAGGACTATAGGGCCAAAGGAAATATCCTCCGATAACAAAGAGAAAGAAGCTTTCTGAGAAACTTCTTTGTGTTCTGTGAAATCATCTCACAGAGTTACAGCTTTCCCCTCAAGAAGCCTTTCGCTAAGACAGTTCTTGTGGAATTGGCAAAGTGATATTTGGAAGCCCATAGAGGGCTATGGTGAAAAAGGAAATATCCTCAGATGAAATATGGAAAGAAGCTTTCTGAGAAACTGCTTAATGTTCTGTGAATTAATCTCACAGAGTTACATGTGTATTTCGAGGATCTCTTTGCTAGCCCTATTTCTGTGGAAACTGAGAAAAGATATTTCGGAACCCTTTGAAGAATATAGGGCCAAAGGAAATATCCTCGGATAACAAAGAGAAAGTAGCTTTCTGAGAAACTTCTTTGTGTTCTGTGAAATCATCTCACAGAGTTACAGCATTCCCCTCAAGAAGCCTTTCGCTAAGACAGTTCTTGTGGAATTGGCAAAGTGATATTTGGAATCCCATAGAGGGCTATGGTGAAAAAGGAAATATCGTCCGATGAAATCTGGAAAGAAGCTTTCTGCGAAACTGCTTAGTGTTCTGTGAATTCATCTCACAGAGTTACATGTGTATTTCGAGGATCTCTTTGCTAGTCCTATTTCTGTGGAATCTGAAAGCAGATATTTCGGATCCCTTTGAAGACTGTAGGGCCAAAGGAAATATCCTCCGATAACAAAGAGAAAGAAGCTTTCTGATAAACTTCTTTGTGTTCTGTGAAATCATGTCACAGAGTTACAGCTTTCCCCTCAAGAAGCCTTTCGCTAAGACAGTTCTTGTGGAATTGGCAAAGTGATATTTGGAAGCCCATAGAGGGCTATGGTGAAAAAGAAAATATCGTCAGATGAAATCTGGAAAGAAGCTTTCTGAGAAACTGCTTAGTGTTCTGTTAATTCATCTCACAGAATTACATGTGTATTTCGAGGATCTCTTTGCTAGCCCTATTTCTGTGCAATGTGAGAACAGATATTTCGGATCCCTTCGAAGACTATAGGGCCAAAGGAAATATCCTCGGATAACAAAGAGAAAGAAGCTTTCTGAGAAACTTCTTTGTGTTCCGTGAAATCATCTCACAGAGTTACAGCTTTCCCCTCAAGAAGGCTTTCGCTAAGACAGTTCTTGTGGAATTGGCAAAGTGATATTTGGAAGCCCTTAGAGGGCTATGGTGAAAAAGGAAATATCCTCAGATGAAATCTGGAAAGAAGCTTTCTGAGAAACTGCTTAGTGTTCTGTGAATTCATCTCACAGAGTTCCATGTGTATTTCGAGGATCTCTTTGCTAGCCCTATTTCTGTGGAATCTGAGAACAGATATTTCGGATCCCTTTGAAGACTATAGGGCCAAAGGAAATATCCTCCGATAACAAAGAGAAAGAAGCTTTCTGAGAAACTTCTTTGTGTTCTGTGAAATCATCTCACAGAGTTACAGCTTTCCCCTCAAGAAGCCTTTCGCTAAGACAGTTCTTGTGGAATTGGCAAAGTGATATTTCGAAGCCCATAGAGGGCTATGGGTTAAAAGGAAATATCGTCAGATGAAATCTGGACAGAAGCTCTCTGAGAAACTGCTTAGTGTTCTGTGAATTCATCTCACAGAGTTACATGTGTATTTCGAGGATCTCTTTGCTAGCCCTATTTCTGTGGAATCTGAGAACAGATATTTCGGATCCCTTTGAAGACTATAGGGCCAAAGGAAATATCCTCCGATAACAAAGAGAAAGAAGCTTTCTGAGAAACTTCTTTGTGTTCTGTGAAATCATCTCACAGAGTTACAGCTTTCCCCTCAAGAAGCCTTTCGCTAAGACAGTTCTTGTGGAATTGGCAAAGTGATATTTGGAAGCCCATAGAGGGCTATGGGGAAAAAGGAAATATCCTCAGATGAAATCTGGAAAGAAGCTTTCTGAGAAACTGCTTAGTGTTCTGTTAATTCATCTCCCAGATATACATGTGTATTTCGAGGATCTCTTTGCTAGCCCTATTTCTGTGGAATCTGAGAACAGATATTTCGGATCCCTTTAAAGACTATAGGGCCAAAGGAAATATCCTCCGATAACAAAGAGAAAGAAGCTTTCTGAGAAACTTCTTTGTGTTCTGTGAAATCATCTCACAGAGTTACAGCTTTCCCCTCAAGAAGCCTTTCGCTAGGACAGTTCTTGTGGAATTGGCAAAGTGATATTTGGAAGCCCCTAGAGGGCTATGGTGAAAAAGGAAATATCCTCAGATGAAATCTGGAAAGAAGCTTTCTGAGAAACTGCTTAGTGTTCTGTTAATTCATCTCACAGAATTACATGTGTATTTCGAGGATCTCTTTGCTAGCCCTATTTCTGTGCAATCTGAGAACAGATATTTCGGATCCCTTTGAGGACTATAGGGCCAAAGGAAATATCCTCCGATAACAAAGAGAAAGAAGCTTTCTGAGAAACTTCTTTGTGTTCTGTGAAATCATCTCACAGAGTTACAGCTTTCCCCTCAAGAAGCCTTTCGCTAAGACAGTTCTTGTGGAATTGGCAAAGTGATATTTGGAAGCCCATAGAGGGCTATGGTGAAAAAGGAAATATCCTCAGATGAAATATGGAAAGAAGCTTTCTGAGAAACTGCTTAATGTTCTGTGAATTAATCTCACAGAGTTACATGTGTATTTCGAGGATCTCTTTGCTAGCCCTATTTCTGTGGAAACTGAGAAAAGATATTTCGGAACCCTTTGAAGAATATAGGGCCAAAGGAAAAATCCTCCGATAACAAAGAGAAAGAAGATTTCTGAGAAACTTCTTTGTGTTCTGTGAAATCATCTCACAGAGTTACAGCTTTCCCCTCAAGAAGCCTTTCGCTAAGACAGTTCTTGTGGAATTGGCAAAGTGATATTTGGAATCCCATAGAGGGCTATGGTGAAAAAGGAAATATCGTCCGATGAAATCTGGAAAGAAGCTTTCTGCGAAACTGCTTAGTGTTCTGTGAATTCATCTCACAGAGTTACATGTGTATTTCGAGGATCTCTTTGCTACTCCTATTTCTGTGGAATCTGAAAGCAGATATTTCGGATCCCTTTGAAGACTGTAGGGCCAAAGGAAATATCCTCGGATAACAAAGAGAAAGAAGTTTCTGATAAACTTCTTTGTGTTCTGTGAAATCATCTCACAGAGTTACAGCTTTCCCCTCAAGAAGCCTTTCGCTAAGACAGTTCTTGTGGAATTGGCAAAGTGATATTTGGAAGCCCATAGAGGGCTATGGTGAAAAAGAAAATATCGTCAGATGAAATCTGGAAAGAAGCTTTCTGAGAAACTGCTTAGTGTTCTGTTAATTCATCTCACAGAATTACATGTGTATTTCGAGGATCTCTTTGCTAGCCCTATTTCTGTGCAATCTGAGAACAGATATTTCGGATCCCTTTGAAGACTATAGGGCCAAGGGAAATATCCTCCGATAACAAAGAGAAAGAAGCTTTCTGAGAAACTTCTTTGTGTTCTGTGAAATCATCTCACAGAGTTACAGCTTTCCCCTCAAGAAGCCTTTCGCTAAGACAGTTCTTGTGGAATTGGCAAAGTGATATTTGGAAGCCCATAGAGGGCTATGTTGAAAAAGGAAATATCGTCAGATGAAATCTGGAAAGAAGCTTTCTGCGAAACTGCTTAGTGTTCTGTTAATTCATCTCACAGAGTTACATATGTAGTTCGAGGATCTCTTTGCTACCCCTATTTCTGTGGAATCTGAGAACAGATATTTCGGATCCCTTTGAGGACCATAGGGCCAAAGGAAATATCCTCCAATAACAAAGAGAAAGAAGCTTTCTGAGAAACTTCTTTGTGTTCTGTGAAATCATCTCACAGAGTTACAGCTTTCCCCTCAAGAAGCCTTTCGCTAAGACAGTTCTTGTGGAATTGGCAAAGAGATATTTGGAAGCCCATAGAGGGCTATGGTGAAAAAGGAAATATCCTCAGATGAAATATGGAAAGAAGCTTTCTGAGAAACTGCTTAATGTTCTGTGAATTAATCTCACAGAGTTACATGTGTATTTCGAGGATCTCTTTGCTAGCCCTATTTCTGTGGAAACTGAGAAAAGATATTTCGGAACCCTTTGAAGAATATAGGGCCAAAGGATAAATCCTCCGATAACAAAGAGAAAGAAGCTTTCTGAGAAACTTCTTTGTGTTCTGTGAAATCATCTCACGGAGTTACAGCTTTCCCCTCAAGAAGCCTTTCGCTAAGACAGTTCTTGTGGAATTGGCAAAGTGATATTTGGAATCCCATAGAGGGCTATGGTGAAAAAGGAAATATCGTCAGATGAAATCTGGAAAGAAGCTTTCTGCGAAACTGCTTAGTGTTCTGTGAATTCATCTCACAGAGTTACATGTGTATTTCGAGGATCTCTTTGCTAGTCCTATTTCTGTGGAATCTGAAAGCAGATATTTCGGATCCCTTTGAAGACTATAGGGCCAAAGGAAATATCCTCGGATAACAAAGAGAAAGAAGCTTTCTGAGAAACTTCTTTGTGTTCTGTGAAATCATCTCACAGAGTTACAGCTTTCCCCTCAAGAAGCCTTTCGCTAAGACAGTTCTTGTGGAATTGGCAAAGTGATATTTGGAAGCCCATAGAGGGCTATGGTGAAAAAGAAAATATCGTCAGATGAAATCTGGAAAGAAGCTTTCTGAGAAACTGCTTAATGTTCTGTGAATTAATCTCACAGAGTTACATGTGTATTTCGAGGATCTCTTTGCTAGCCCTATTTCTGTGGAAACTGAGAAAAGATATTTCGGAACCCTTTGAAGAATATAGGGCCAAAGGATAAATCCTCCGATAACAAAGAGAAAGAAGCTTTCTGAGAAACTTCTTTGTGTTCTGTGAAATCATCTCACGGAGTTACAGCTTTCCCCTCAAGAAGCCTTTCGCTAAGACAGTTCTTGAGGAATTGGCAAAGTGATATTTGGAATCCCATAGAGGGCTATGGTGAAAAAGGAAATATCGTCAGATGAAATCTGGAAAGAAGCTTTCTGCGAAACTGCTTAGTGTTCTGTGAATTCATCTCACAGAGTTACATGTGTATTTCGAGGATCTCTTTGCTAGTCCTATTTCTGTGGAATCTGAAAGCAGATATTTCGGATCCCTTTGAAGACTATAGGGCCAAAGGAAATATCCTCGGATAACAAAGAGAAAGAAGCTTTCTGAGAAACTTCTTTGTGTTCTGTGAAATCATCTCACAGAGTTACAGCTTTCCCCTCAAGAAGCCTTTCGCTAAGACAGTTCTTGTGGAATTGGCAAAGTGATATTTGGAAGCCCATAGAGGGCTATGGTGAAAAAGAAAATATCGTCAGATGAAATCTGGAAAGAAGCTTTCTGCGAAACTGCTTAGTGTTCTGTTAATTCATCTCACAGAGTTACATGTGTATTTTGAGGATCTCTTTGCTAGCCCTATTTCTGTGCAATCTGAGAACAGATATTTCGGATCCCTTTGAAGACTATAGGGCCAAAGGAAATATCCTCCGATAACAAAGAGAAAGAAGCTTTCTGAGAAACTTCTTTGTGTTCTGTGAAATCATCTCACAGAGTTACAGCTTTCCCCTCAAGAAGCCTTTCGCTAAGACAGTTCTTGTGGAATTGGCAAAGTGATATTTGGAAGCCCATAGAGGGCTATGTTGAAAAAGGAAATATCGTCAGATGAAATCTGGAAAGAAGCTTTCTGCGAAACTGCTTAGTGTTTTGTTAATTCATCTCACAGAGTTACATATGTATTTCGAGGATCTCTTTGCTAGCTGTATTTCTGTGGAATCTGAGAGCAGATATTTCGGATCCCTTTGAAGACTATAGGGCCAAAGGAAATAACCTCCGATAACAAAGAGAAAGAAGCTTTCTGAGAAACTTCTTTGTGTTCTGTGAAATCATCTCACAGAGTTACAGCTTTCCCCTCAATAAGCCTTTCGCTAGGACAGTTCTTGTGGAATTGGCAAAGTGATATTTGGAAGCCCATAGAGGGCCATGGTGAAAAAGGAAATATCCTCAGATGAAATCTGGAAAGAAGCTTTCTGAGAAACTGCTTAGTGTTCTGTTAATTCACCTCACAGAGTTACATGTGTATTTCGAGGATCTCTTTGCTAGCCCTATTTCTGTGGAATCTGAGAACAGATATTTCGGATCCCTTTGAGGACTATAGGGCCAAAGGAAATATCCTCCAATAACAAAGAGAAAGAAGCTTTCTAAGAAACTTCTTTGTGTTCTGTGAAATCATCTCACAGAGTTACAGCTTTCCCCTCAAGAAGCCTTTCGCTAAGACAGTTCTTGTGGAATTGGCAAAGTGATATTTGGAAGCCCATAGAGGGCTATGGTGAAAAAGGAAATATCCTCAGATGAAATATGGAAAGAAGCTTTCTGAGAAATTGCTTAATGTTCTGTGAATTAATCTCACAGAGTTACATGTGTATTTCGAGGATTTCTTTGCTAGCGCTATTTCTGTGGAAACTGAGAAAAGATATTTCGGAACCCTTTGAAGAATATAGGGCCAAAGGAAATATCCTCCGATAACAAAGAGAAAGAAGCTTTCTGAGAAACTTCTTTGTGTTCTCTGAAATCATCTCACAGAGTTACAGCTTTCCCCTCAAGAAGCCTTTCGCTAAGACAGTTCTTGTGGAATTGGCAAAGTGATATTTGGAATCCCATAGAGGGCTATGGTGAAAAAGGAAATATCGTCAGATGAAATCTGGAAAAAAGCTTTCTGCGAAACTGCTTAGTGTTCTGTGAATTCATCTCACAGAGTTACATGTGTATTTCGAGGATCTCTTTGCTAGTCCTATTTCTGTGGAATCTGAAAGCAGATATTTCGGATCCCTTTGAAGACTATAGGGCCAAAGGAAATATCCTCGGATAACAAAGAGAAAGAAGCTTTCTGAGAAACTTCTTTGTGTTCTGTGAAATCATCTCACAGAGTTACAGCTTTCCCCTCAATAAGCCTTTCGCTAAGACAGTTCTTGTGGAATTGGCAAAGTGATATTTGGAAGCCCATAGAGGGCTATGGTGAAAAAGAAAATATCGTCAGATGAAATCTGGAAAGAAGCTTTCTGAGAAACTGCTTAGTGTTCTGTTAATTCATCTCACAGAGTTACATGTGTATTTCGAGGATCTCTTTGCTAGCCCTATTTCTGTGCAATCTGAGAACAGATATTTCGGATCCCTTTGAAGACTATAGGGCCAAAGGAAATATCCTCCGATAACAAAGAGAAAGAAGCTTTCTGAGAAACTTCTTTGTGTTCTGTGAAATCATCTCACAGAGTTACAGCTTTCCCCTCAAGAAGCCTTTCGCTAAGACAGTTCTTGTGGAATTGGCAAAGTGATATTTGGAAGCCCATAGAGGGCTATGTTGAAAAAGGAAATATCGTCAGATGAAATCTGGAAAGAAGCTTTCTGCGAAACTGCTTAGTGTTCTGTTAATTCATCTCACAGAGTTACATACGTATTTCGAGGATCTCTTTGCTAGCTCTATTTCTGTGGAATCTGAGAGCAGATATTTCGGATCCCTTTCAAGACTATAGGGCCAAAGGAAATATCCTCCGATAACAAAGAGAAAGAAGCTTTCTGAGAAACTTCTTTGTGTTCTGTGAAATCATCTCACAGAGTTACAGCTTTCCCCTCAAGAAGCCTTTCGCTAAGACAGTTCTTGTGGACTTGGCAAAGTGATATTTGAAAGCCCATAGAGGGCTATGGGGAAAAAGGAAATATCGTCAGATGAAATCTGGAAAGAAGCTATCTGAGAAACTGCTTAGTGTTCTGTGAATTCATCTCACAGAGTTACATGTGTATTTCGAGGATCTCTTTGCTAGCCCTATTTCTGTGGAATCTGAGAACAGATATTTCGGATCACATTGAAGACTATAGGACCTAAGGAAATATCCTCCGATAACAAAGAGAAAGAAGCTTTCTGAGAAACTTCTTTGTGTTCTGTGAAATCATCTCACAGAGTTACAGCTTTCCCCTCAAGAAGCCTTTCGCTAAGACAGTTCTTGTGGAATTGGCAAGGTGATATTTGGAAGCCCATAGAGGGCTATGGGGAAAAAGGAAATATCCTCAGATGAAATATGGAAAGAAGCTTTCTGAGAAACTGCTTAATGTTCTGTGAATTAATCTCACAGAGTTACATGTGTATTTCGAGGATCTCTTTGCTAGCCCTATTTCTGTGGAAACTGAGAAAAGATATTTGGGAACCCTTTGAAGAATATAGGGCCAAAGGAAAAATCCTCCGATAACAAAGAGAAAGAAGCTTTCTGAGAAACTTCTTTGTGTTCTGTGAAATCATCTCACGGAGTTACAGCATTCCCCTCAAGAAGCCTTACGCTAAGACAGTTCTTGTGGAATTGGCAAAGTGATATTTGGAATCCCATAGAGGGCTATGGTGAAAAAGGAAATATCGTCAGATGAAATCTGGAAAGAAGCTTTCTGCGAAACTGCTTAGTGTTCTGTGAATTCATCTCACAGATTTACATGTGTATTTCGAGGATCTCTTTGCTAGTCCTATTTCTGTGGAATCTGAAAGCAGATATTTCGGATCCCTTTGAAGACTATAGGGCCAAAGGAAATATCCTCGGATAACAAAGAGAAAGAAGCTTTCTGAGAAACTTCTTTGTGTTCTGTGAAATCATCTCACAGAGTTACAGCTTTCCCCTCAAGAAGCCTTTCGCTAAGACAGTTCTTGTGGAATTGGCAAAGTGATATTTGGAAGCCCATAGAGGGCTATGGTGAAAAAGAAAATATCGTCAGATGAAATCTGGAAAGAAGCTTTCTGAGAAACTGCTTAGTGTTCTGTTAATTCATCTCACAGAGTTACATGTGTATTTCGAGGATCTCTTTGCTAGCCCTATTTCTGTGCAATCTGAGAACAGATATTTCGGATCCCTTTGAAGACTATAGGGCCAAAGGAAATATCCTCCGATAACAAAGAGAAAGAAGCTTTCTGAGAAACTTCTTTGTGTTCTGTGAAATCATCTCACAGAGTTACAGCTTTCCCCTCAAGAAGCCTTTCGCTAAGACAGTTCTTGTGGAATTGGCAAAGTGATATTTGGAAGCCCATAGAGGGCTATGTTGAAAAAGGAAATATCGTCAGATGAAATCTGGAAAGAAGCTTTCTGCGAAACTGCTTAGTGTTCTGTTAATTCATCTCACAGAGTTACATATGTATTTCGAGGATCTCTTTGCTAGCTGTATTTCTGTGGAATCTGAGAGCAGATATTTCGGATCCCTTTGAAGACTATAGGGCCAAAGGAAATAACCTCCGATAACAAAGAGAAAGAAGCTTTCTGAGAAACTTCTTTGTGTTCTGTGAAATCATCTCACAGAGTTACAGCTTTCCCCTCAATAAGCCTTTCGCTAGGACAGTTCTTGTGGAATTGGCAAAGTGATATTTGGAAGCCCATAGAGGGCTATGGTGAAAAAGGAAATATCCTCAGATGAAATCTGGAAAGAAGCTTTCTGAGAAACTGCTTAGTGTTCTGTTAATTCACCTCACAGAGTTACATGTGTATTTCGAGGATCTCTTTGCTAGCCCTATTTCTGTGGAATCTGAGAACAGATATTTCGGATCCCTTTGAGGACTATAGGGCCAAAGGAAATATCCTCCAATAACAAAGAGAAAGAAGGTTTCTGAGAAACTTCTTTGTGTTCTGTGAAATCATCTCACAGAGTTACAGCTTTCCCCTCAAGAAGCCTTTCGCTAAGACAGTTCTTGTGGAATTGGCAAAGTGATATTTGGAAGCCCATAGAGGGCTATGGTGAAAAAGGAAATATCCTCAGATGAAATCTGGAAAGAAGCTTTCTGAGAAACTGCTTAGTGTTCTGTTAATTCATCTCACAGAATTACATGTGTATTTCGAGGATCTCTTTGCTAGCCCTATTTCTGTGCAATCTGAGAACAGATATTTCGGATCCCTTTGAGGACTATAGGGCCAAAGGAAATATCCTCCGATAACAAAGAGAAAGAAGCTTTCTGAGAAACTTCTTTGTGTTCTGTGAAATCATCTCACAGAGTTACAGCTTTCCCCTCAAGAAGCCTTTCGCTAAGACAGTTCTTGTGGAATTGGCAAAGTGATATTTGGAAGCCCATAGAGGGCTATGGTGAAAAAGGAAATATCCTCAGATGAAATATGGAAAGAAGCTTTCTGAGAAACTGCTTAATGTTCTGTGAATTAATCTCACAGAGTTACATGTGTATTTCGAGGATCTCTTTGCTAGCCCTATTTCTGTGGAAACTGAGAAAAGATATTTCGGAACCCTTTGAAGAATATAGGGCCAAAGGAAAAATCCTCCGATAACAAAGAGAAAGAAGATTTCTGAGAAACTTCTTTGTGTTCTGTGAAATCATCTCAAAGAGTTACAGCTTTCCCCTCAAGAAGCCTTTCGCTAAGACAGTTCTTGTGGAATTGGCAAAGTGATATTTGGAATCCCATAGAGGGCTATGGTGAAAAAGGAAATATCGTCCGATGAAATCTGGAAAGAAGCTTTCTGCGAAACTGCTTAGTGTTCTGTGAATTCATCTCACAGAGTTACATGTGTATTTCGAGGATCTCTTTGCTAGTCCTATTTCTGTGGAATCTGAAAGCAGATATTTTGGATCCCTTTGAAGACTGTAGGGCCAAAGGAAATATCCTCGGATAACAAAGAGAAAGAAGTTTCTGATAAACTTCTTTGTGTTCTGTGAAATCATCTCACAGAGTTACAGCTTTCCCCTCAAGAAGCCTTTCGCTAAGACAGTTCTTGTGGAATTGGCAAAGTGATATTTGGAAGCCCATAGAGGGCTATGGTGAAAAAGAAAATATCGTCAGATGAAATCTGGAAAGAAGCTTTCTGAGAAACTGCTTAGTGTTCTGTTAATTCATCTCACAGAATTACATGTGTGTTTCGAGGATCTCTTTGCTAGCCCTATTTCTGTGCAATCTGAGAACAGATATTTCGGATCCCTTTGAAGACTATAGGGCCAAGGGAAATATCCTCCGATAACAAAGAGAAAGAAGCTTTCTGAGAAACTTCTTTGTGTTCTGTGAAATCATCTCACAGAGTTACAGCTTTCCCCTCAAGAAGCCTTTCGCTAAGACAGTTCTTGTGGAATTGGCAAAGTGATATTTGGAAGCCCATAGAGGGCTATGTTGAAAAAGGAAATATCGTCAGATGAAATCTGGAAAGAAGCTTTCTGCGAAACTGCTTAGTGTTCTGTTAATTCATCTCACAGAGTTACATATGTATTTCGAGGATCTCTTTGCTACCCCTATTTCTGTGGAATCTGAGAACAGATATTTCGGATCCCTTTGAGGACCATAGGGCCAAAGGAAATATCCTCCAATAACAAAGAGAAAGAAGCTTTCTGAGAAACTTCTTTGTGTTCTGTGAAATCATCTCACAGAGTTACAGCTTTCCCCTCAAGAAGCCTTTCGCTAAGACAGTTCTTGTGGAATTGGCAAAGTGATATTTGGAAGCCCTTAGAGGGCTATGGTGAAAAAGGAAATATCGTCAGATGAAATCTGGAAAGAAGCTTTCTGCGAAACTGCTTAGTGTTCTGTGAATTCATCTCACAGAGTTACATGTGTATTTCGAGGATCTCTTTGCTAGTCCTATTTCTGTGGAATCTGAAAGCAGATATTTCGGATCCCTTTGAAGACTATAGGGCCAAAGGAAATATCCTCGGATAACAAAGAGAAAGAAGCTTTCTGAGAAACTTCTTTGTGTTCTGTGAAATCATCTCACAGAGTTACAGCTTTCCCCTCAAGAAGCCTTTCGCTAAGACAGTTCTTGTGGAATTGGCAAAGTGATATTTGGAAGCCCATAGAGGGCTATGGTGAAAAAGAAAATATCGTCAGATGAAATCTGGAAAGAAGCTTTCTGAGAAACTGCTTAGTGTTCTGTTAATTCATCTCACAGAGTTACATGTGTATTTTGAGGATCTCTTTGCTAGCCCTATTTCTGTGCAATCTGAGAACAGATATTTCGGATCCCTTTGAAGACTATAGGGCCAAAGGAAATATCCTCCGATAACAAAGAGAAAGAAGCTTTCTGAGAAACTTCTTTGTGTTCTGTGAAATCATCTCACAGAGTTACAGCTTTCCCCTCAAGAAGCCTTTCGCTAAGACAGTTCTTGTGGAATTGGCAAAGTGATATTTGGAAGCCCATAGAGGGCTATGTTGAAAAAGGAAATATCGTCAGATGAAATCTGGAAAGAAGCTTTCTGCGAAACTGCTTAGTGTTTTGTTAATTCATCTCACAGAGTTACATATGTATTTCGAGGATCTCTTTGCTAGCCTTCTTTCTGTGGAATCTGAGAGCAGATATTTCGGATCCCTTTGAAGACTATAGGGCCAAAGGAAATAACCTCCGATAACAAAGAGAAAGAAGCTTTCTGAGAAACTTCTTTGTGTTCTGGGAAATCATCTCACAGAGTTACAGCTTTCCCCTCAATAAGCCTTTCGCTAGGACAGTTCTTGTGGAATTGGCAAAGTGATATTTGGAAGCCCATAGAGGGCCATGGTGAAAAAGGAAATATCCTCAGATGAAATCTGGAAAGAAGCTTTCTGAGAAACTGCTTAGTGTTCTGTTAATTCACCTCACAGAGTTACATGTGTATTTCGAGGATCTCTTTGCTAGCCCTATTTCTGTGGAATCTGAGAACAGATATTTCGGATCCCTTTGAGGACTATAGGGCCAAAGGAAATATCCTCCAATAACAAAGAGAAAGAAGCTTTCTAAGAAACTTCTTTGTGTTCTGTGAAATCATCTCACAGAGTTACAGCTTTCCCCTCAAGAAGCCTTTCGCTAAGACAGTTCTTGTGGAATTGGCAAAGTGATATTTGGAAGCCCATTGAGGGCTATGGTGAAAAAGGAAATATCCTCAGATGAAATATGGAAAGAAGCTTTCTGAGAAACTGCTTAGTGTTCTGTGAATTCATCTCACAGAGTTACATGTGTATTTCGAGGATCTCTTTGCTAGCCCTATTTCTGTGCAATCTGAGAACAGATATTTCGGATCCCTTTGAAGACTATAGGGCCAAAGGAAATATCCTCCGATAACAAAGAGAAAGAAGCTTTCTGAGAAACTTCTTTGTGTTCTGTGAAATCATCTCACAGAGTTACAGCTTTCCCCTCAAGAAGCCTTTCGCTAAGACAGTTCTTGTGGAATTGGCAAAGTGATATTTGGAAGCCCATAGAGGGCTATGGTGAAAAAGGAAATATCGTCAGATGAAATCTGGAAAGAAGCTTTCTGCGAAACTGCTTAGTGTTCTGTTAATTCATCTCACAGAGTTACATATGTATTTCGAGGATCTCTTTGCTAGCTCTATTTCTGTGGAATCTGAGAGCAGATATTTCGGATCCCTTTGAAGACTACAGGGCCAAAGGAAATATCCTCCGATAACAAAGAGAAAGAAGCTTTCTGAGAAACTTCTTTGTGTTCTGTGAAATCATCTCACAGAGTTACAGCTTTCCCCTCAAGAAGCCTTTCGCTAAGACAGTTCTTGTGGAATTGGCAAGGTGATATTTGGAAGCCCATAGAGGGCTATGGGGAAAAAGGAAATATCCTCAGATGAAATATGGAAAGAAGCTTTCTGAGAAACTGCTTAATGTTCTGTGAATTAATCTCACAGAGTTACATGTGTATTTCGAGGATCTCTTTGCTAGCCCTATTTCTGTGGAAACTGAGAAAAGATATTTCGGAACCCTTTGAAGAATATAGGGCCAAAGGAAAAATCCTCCGATAACAAAGAGAAAGAAGCTTTCTGAGAAACTTCTTTGTGTTCTGTGAAATCATCTCACGGAGTTACAGCTTTCCCCTCAACAAGCCTTTCGCTAAGACAGTTCTTGTGGAATTGGCAAAGTGATATTTGGAATCCCATAGAGGGCTATGGTGAAAAAGGAAATATCGTCAGATGAAATCTGGAAAGAAGCTTTCTGCGAAACTGCTTAGTGTTCTGTGAATTCATCTCACAGATTTACATGTGTATTTCGAGGATCTCTTTGCTAGTCCTATTTCTGTGGAATCTGAAAGCAGATATTTCGGATCCCTTTGAAGACTATAGGGCCAAAGGAAATATCCTCCGATAACAAAGAGAAAGAAGCTTTCTGAGAAACTTCTTTGTGTTCTGTGAAATCATCTCACAGAGTTACAGCTTTCCCCTCAAGAAGCCTTTCGCTAAGACAGTTCTTGTGGAATTGGCAAAGTGATATTTGGAAGCCCATAGAGGGCTATGGTGAAAAAGAAAATATCGTCAGATGAAATCTGGAAAGAAGCTTTCTGAGAAACTGCTTAGTGTTCTGTTAATTCATCTCACAGAGTTACATGTGTATTTCGAGGATCTCTTTGCTAGCCCTATTTCTGTGCAATCTGAGAACAGATATTTCGGATCCCTTTGAAGACTATAGGGCCAAAGGAAATATCCTCCGATAACAAAGAGAAAGAAGCTTTCTGAGAAACTTCTTTGTGTTCTGTGAAATCATCTCACAGAGTTACAGCTTTCCCCTCAAGAAGCCTTTCGCTAAGACAGTTCTTGTGGAATTGGCAAAGTGATATTTGGAAGCCCATAGAGGGCTATGTTGAAAAAGGAAATATCGTCAGATGAAATCTGGAAAGAAGCTTTCTGCGAAACTGCTTAGTGTTCTGTTAATTCATCTCACAGAGTTACAGATGTATTTCGAGGATCTCTTTGCTAGCTGTATTTCTGTGGAATCTGAGAGCAGATATTTCGGATCCCTTTGAAGACTATAGGGCCAAAGGAAATAACCTCCGATAACAAAGAGAAAGAAGCTTTCTGAGAAACTTCTTTGTGTTCTGTGAAATCATCTCACAGAGTTACAGCTTTCCCCTCAATAAGCCTTTCGCTAGGACAGTTCTTGTGGAATTGGCAAAGTGATATTTGGAAGCCCATAGAGGGCTATGGTGAAAAAGGAAATAACCTCAGATGAAATCTGGAAAGAAGCTTTCTGAGAAACTGCTTAGTGTTCTGTTAATTCACCTCACAGAGTTACATGTGTATTTCGAGGATCTCTTTGCTAGCCCTATTTCTGTGGAATCTGAGAACAGATATTTCGGATCCCTTTGAGGACTATAGGGCCAAAGGAAATATCCTCCAATAACAAAGAGAAAGAAGCTTTCTGAGAAACTTCTTTGTGTTCTGTGAAATCATCTCACAGAGTTACAGCTTTCCCCTCAAGAAGCCTTTCGCTAAGACAGTTCTTGTGGAATTGGCAAAGTGATATTTGGAAGCCCATAGAGGGCTATGGGGAAAAAGGAAATATCCTCAGATGAAATATGGAAAGAAGTTTTCTGAGAAACTGCTTAATGTTCTGTGAATTAATCTCACAGAGTTACATGTGTATTTCGAGGATCTCTTTGCTAGCCCTATTTCTGTGGAAACTGAGAAAAGATATTTCGGAACCCTTTGAAGAATATAGGGCCAAAGGAAAAATGCTCCGATAACAAAGAGAAAGAAGCTTTCTGAGAAACTTCTTTGTGTTCTGTGAAATCATCTCACAGAGTTACAGCTTTCCCATCAAGAAGCCTTTCGCTAAGACAGTTCTTGTGGAATTGGCAAAGTGATATTTGGAACCACATAGAGGGCTACGGTGAAAAAGGAAATATCGTCAGATGAAATCTGGAAAGAAGCTTTCTGCGAAACTGCTTAGTGTTCTGTGAATTCATCTCACAGATTTACATGTGTATTTCGAGGATCTCTTTGCTAGTCCTATTTCTGTGGAATCTGAAAGCAGATATTTCGGATCCCTTTGAAGACTATAGGGCCAAAGGAAATATCCTCGGATAACAAAGAGAAAGAAGCTTTCTGAGAAACTTCTTTGTGTTCTGTGAAATCATCTCACAGAGTTACAGCTTTCCCCTCAAGAAGCCTTTCGCTAAGACAGTTCTTGTGGAATTGGCAAAGTGATATTTGGAAGCCCATAGAGGGCTATGGTGAAAAAGAAAATATCGTCAGATGAAATCTGGAAAGAAGCTTTCTGAGAAACTGCTTAGTGTTCTGTTAATTCATCTCACAGAGTTACATGTGTATTTCGAGGATCTCTTTGCTAGCCCTATTTCTGTGGAATCTGAGAACAGATATTTCGGATCCCTTTGAAGACTATAGGGCCAAAGGAAATATCCTCCGATAACAAAGAGAAAGAAGCTTTCTGAGAAACTTCTTTGTGTTCTGTGAAATCATCTCACAGAGTTACAGCTTTCCCCTCAAGAAGCCTTTCGCTAAGACAGTTCTTGTGGAATTGGCAAAGTGATATTTGGAAGCCCATAGAGGGCTATGTTGAAAAAGGAAATATCGTCAGATGAAATATGGAAAGAAGCTTTCTGCGAAACTGCTTAGTGTTCTGTTAATTCATCTCACAGAGTTACATATGTATTTCGAGGATCTCTTTGCTAGCTGTATTTCTGTGGAATCTGAGAGCAGATATTTCGGATCCCTTTGAAGACTATAGGGCCAAAGGAAATAACCTCCGATAACAAAGAGAAAGAAGCTTTCTGAGAAACTTCTTTGTGTTCTGTGAAATCATCTCACAGAGTTACAGCTTTCCCCTCAATAAGCCTTTCGCTAGGACAGTTCTTGTGGAATTGGCAAAGTGATATTTGGAAGCCCATAGAGGGCTATGGTGAAAAAGGAAATATCCTCAGATGAAATCTGGAAAGAAGCTTTCTGAGAAACTGCTTAGTGTTCTGTTAATTCACCTCACAGAGTTACATGTGTATTTCGAGGATCTCTTTGCTAGCCCTATTTCTGTGCAATCTGAGAACAGATATTTCGGATCCCTTTGAGGACTATAGGGCCAAAGGAAATATCCTCCAATAACAAAGAGAAAGAAGCTTTCTGAGAAACTTCTTTGTGTTCTGTGAAATCATCTCACAGACTTACAGCTTTCCCCTCAAGAAGCCTTTCGCTAAGACAGTTCTTTTGGAATTGGCAAAGTGATATTTGGAATCCCATAGAGGGCTATGGTGAAAAAGGAAATATCCTCAGATGAAATATGGAAAGAAGCTTTCTGAGAAACTGCTTAATGTTCTGTGAATTAATCTCTCAGAGTTACATGTGTATTTCGAGGATCTCTTTGCTAGCCCTATTTCTGTGGAAACTGAGAAAAGATATTTCGGAACCCTTTGAAGAATATAGGGCCAAAGGAAAAATGCTCCGATAACAAAGAGAAAGAAGCTTTCTGAGAAACTTCTTTGTGTTCTGTGAAATCATCTCACAGAGTTACAGCTTTCCCCTCAAGAAGCCTTTCGCTAAGACATTTCTTGTAGAATTGGCAAAGTGATATTTGGAAGCCCATAGAGGGCTATGGTGAAAAAGGAAATATCCTCAGATGAAATATGGAAAGAAGCTTTCTGAGAAACTGCTTAATGTTTTGTGAATTAATCCCTCAGAGTTACATGTGTATTTCGAGGATCTCTTTGCTAGCCCTATTTCTGTGGAAACTGAGAAAAGTTATTTCGGAACCCTTTGAAGAATATAGGGCCAAAGGAAAAATGCTCCGATAAAAAAGAGAAAGAAGCTTTCTGAGAAACTTCTTTGTGTTCTGTGAAATCATCTCACAGAGTTACAGCTTTCCCCTCAAGAAGCCTTTCGCTAAGACAGTTCTTGTGGAATTGGCAAAGTGATATTTGGAATCCCATAGAGGGCTACGGTGAAAAAGGAAATATCGTCAGATGAAATCTGGAAAGAAGCTTTCTGCGAAACTGCTTAGTGTTCTGTGAATTCATCTCACAGATTTACATGTGTATTTCGAGGATCTCTTTGGTAGTCCTATCTCTGTGGAATCTGAAAGCAGATATTTCGGATCCCTTTGAAGACTATAGGGCCAAAGGAAATATCCTCGGATAACAAAGAGAAAGAAGCTTTCTGAGAAACTTCTTTGTGTTCTGTGAAATCATCTCACAGAGTTACAGCTTTCCCCTCAAGAAGCCTTTCGCTAAGACAGTTCTTGTGGAATTGGCAAAGTGATATTTGGAAGCCCATAGAGGGCTATGGTGAAAAAGAAAATATCGTCAGATGAAATCTGGAAAGAAGCTTTCTGAGAAACTGCTTAGTGTTCTGTTAATTCATCTCACAGAGTTACATGTGTATTTCGAGGATCTCTTCGCTAGCCCTATTTCTGTGCAATCTGAGAACAGATATTTCGGATCCCTTTGAAGACTATAGGGCCAAAGGAAATATCCTCCGATAACAAAGAGAAAGAAGCTTTCTGAGAAACTTCTTTGTGTTCTGTGAAATCATCTCACAGAGTTACAGCTTTCCCCTCAAGAAGCCTTTCGCTAAGACAGTTCTTGTGGAATTGGCAAAGTGATATTTAGAAGCCCATAGAGGGCTATGTTGAAAAAGGAAATATCGTCAGATGAAATCTGGAAAGAAGCTTTCTGCGAAACTGCTTAGTGTTCTGTTAATTCATCTCACAGAGTTACATATGTATTTCGAGGATCTCTTTGCTAGCTGTATTTCTGTGGAATCTGAGAGCAGATATTTCGGATCCCTTTGAAGACTATAGGGCCAAAGGAAATAACCTCCGATAACAAAGAGAAAGAAGCTTTCTGAGAAACTTCTTTGTGTTCTGTGAAATCATCTCACAGAGTTACAGCTTTCCCTTCAATAAGCCTTTCGCTAGGACAGTTCTTGTGGAATTGGCAAAGTGATATTTGGAAGCCCATAGAGGGCTATGGTGAAAAAGGAAATATCCTCAGATGAAATCTGGAAAGAAGCTTTCTGAGAAACTGCTTAGTGTTCTGTTAATTCACCTCACAGAGTTACATGTGTATTTCGAGGATCTCTTTGCTAGCCCTATTTCTGTGGAATCTGAGAACAGATATTTCGGATCCCTTTGAGGACTATAGGGCCAAAGGAAATATCCTCCAATAACAAAGAGAAAGAAGCTTTCTGAGAAACTTCTTTGTGTTCTGTGAAATCATCTCACAGACTTACAGCTTTCCCCTCAAGAAGCCTTTCGCTAAGACAGTTCTTGTGGAATTGGCAAAGTGATATTTGGAAGCCCATAGAGGGCTATGGTGAAAAAGGAAATATCCTCAGATGAAATATGGAAAGAAGCTTTCTGAGAAACTGCTTAATGTTCTGTGAATTAATCTCACAGAGTTACATGTGTATTTCGAGGATCTCTTTGCTAGCCCTATTTCTGTGGAAACTGAGAAAAGATATTTCGGAACCCTTTGAAGAATATAGGGCCAAAGGAAAAATGCTCCGATAACAAAGAGAAAGAAGCTTTCTGAGAAACTTCTTTGTGTTCTGTGAAATCATCTCACCGAGTTACAGCTTTCCCCTGAAGAAGCCTTTCGCTAAGACAGTTCTTGTGGAATTGGCAAAGTGATATTTGGAATCCCATAGAGGGCTACGGTGAAAAAGGAAATATCGTCAGATGAAATCTGGAAAGAAGCTTTCTGCGAAACTGCTTAGTGTTCTGTGAATTCATCTCACAGAGTTACATGTGTATTTCGAGGATCTCTTTGCTAGCCCTATTTCTGTGGAATCTGAGAACAGATATTTCGGATCACTTTGAACACTATAGGGCCTAAGGAAATATCCTCCGATAACAAAGAGAAAGAAGCTTTCTGAGAAACTTCTTTGTGTTCTGTGAAATCATCTCACAGAGTTACAGCTTTCCCCTCAAGAAGCCTTTCGCTAAGACAGTTCTTGTGGAATTGGCAAAGTGATATTTGGAAGCCCATAGAGGGCTATGGTGAAAAAGGAAATATCCTCAGATGAAATATGGAAAGAAGCTTTCTGAGAAACTGCTTAATGTTCTGTGAATTAATCTCACAGAGTTACATGTGTATTTCGAGGATCTCTTTGCTAGCCCTATTTCTGTGGAAACTGAGAAAAGATATTTCGGAACCCTTTGAAGAATATAGGGCCAAAGGAAAAATGCTCCGATAACAAAGAGAAAGAAGCTTTCTGAGAAACTTCTTTGTGTTCTGTGAAATCATCTCACCGAGTTACAGCTTTCCCCTGAAGAAGCCTTTCGCTAAGACAGTTCTTGTGGAATTGGCAAAGTGATATTTGGAATCCCATAGAGGGCTACGGTGAAAAAGGAAATATCGTCAGATGAAATCTGGAAAGAAGCTTTCTGCGAAACTGCTTAGTGTTCTGTGAATTCATCTCACAGAGTTACATGTGTATTTCGAGGATCTCTTTGCTAGCCCTATTTCTGTGGAATCTGAGAACAGATATTTCGGATCACTTTGAACACTATAGGGCCTAAGGAAATATCCTCCGATAACAAAGAGAAAGAAGCTTTCTGAGAAACTTCTTTGTGTTCTGTGAAATCATCTCACAGAGTTACAGCTTTCCCCTCAAGAATCCTTTCGCTAAGACAGTTCTTGTGGACTTGGCAAAGTGATATTTGAAAGCCCATAGAGGGCTATGGGGAAAAAGGAAATATCGTCAGATGAAATCTGGAAAGTAGCTCTCTGAGAAACTGCTTAGTGTTCTGTGAATTCATCTCACAGAGTTACATGTGTATTTCGAGGATCTCTTTGCTAGCCCTATTTCTGTGGAATCTGAGAACAGATATTTCGGATCACTTTGAAGACTATAGGGCCTAAGGAAATATCCTCCGATAACAAAGAGAAAGAAGCTTTCTGAGAAACTTCTTTGTGTTCTGTGAAATCATCTCACAGAGTTACAGCTTTCCCCTCAAGTAGCCTTTCGCTAAGACAGTTCTTGTGGAATTGGCAAAGTGATATTTGGAAGCCCATAGAGGGCTATGGGGAAAAAGGAAATATCCTCAGATGAAATATGGAAAGAAGCTTTCTGAGAAACTGCTTAATGTTCTGTGAATTAATCTCACAGAGTTACATGTGTATTTCGAGGATCTCTTTGCTAGCCCTATTTCTGTGGAAACTGAGAAAAGATATTTCGGAACCCTTTGAAGAATATAGGGCCAAAGGAAATATCCTCCGATAACAAAGAGAAAGAAGCTTTCTGAGAAACTTCTTTGTGTTCTGTGAAATCATCTCACGGAGTTACAGCTTTCCCCTCAAGAAGCCTTTCGCTAAGACAGTTCTTGTGGAATTGGCAAAGTGATATTTGGAATCCCATAGAGGGCTATGGTGAAAAAGGAAATATCCTCAGATGAAAACTGGAAAGAAGCTTTCTGCGAAACTGCTTAGTGTTCTGTGAATTCATCTCACAGAGTTACATGTGTATTTCGAGGATCTCTTTGCTAGTCCTATTTCTGTGGAATCTGCAAGCAGATATTTCGGATCCCTTTGAAGACTATAGGGCCAAAGGAAATATCCTCGGATAACAAAGAGAAAGAAGCTTTCTGAGAAACTTCTTTGTGTTCTGTGAAATCATCTCACAGAGTTACAGCTTTCCCCTCAAGAAGCCTTTCGCTAAGACAGTTCTTGTGGAATTGGCAAAGTGATATTTGGAAGCCCATAGAGGGCTATGGTGGAAAAGGAAATATCCTCAGATGAAATATGGAAAGAAGCTTTCTGAGAAACTGCTTAGTGTTCTGTTAATTCACCTCACAGAGTTACATGTGTATTTCGAGGATCTCTTTGCTAGCCCTATTTCTGTGCAATCTGAGAACAGATATTTCGGATCCCTTTGAAGACTATAGGGCCAAAGGAAATATCCTCCGATAACAAAGAGAAAGAAGCTTTCTGATAAACTTCTTTGTGTTCTGTGAAATCATCTCACAGAGTTACAGCTTTCCCCTCAAGAAGCCTTTCGCTAAGACAGTTCTTGTGGAATTGGCAAAGTGATATTTGGAAGCCCATAGAGGGCTATGTTGAAAAAGGAAATATCGTCAGATGAAATCTGGAAAGATGCTTTCTGCGAAACTGCTTAGTGTTCTGTTAATTCATCTCACAGAGTTACATATGTATTTCGAGGATCTCTTTGCTAGCCCTATTTCTGTGGAATCTGAGAACAGATATTTCGGATCCCTTTGAGGACTATAGGGCCAAAGGAAATATCCTCCAATAACAAAGAGAAAGAAGCTTTCTGAGAAACTTCTTTGTGTTCTGTGAAATCATCTCACAGAGTTACAGCTTTCCCCTCAAGAAGCCTTTCGCTAAGACAGTTCTTGTGGAATTGGCAAAGTGATATTTGGAAGCCCATAGAGGGCTATGGTGAAAAAGGAAATATCCTCAGATGAAATATGGAAAGAAGCTTTCTGAGAAACTGCTTAATGTTCTGTGAATTAATCTCACAGAGTTACATGTGTATTTCGAGGATTTCTTTGCTAGCCCTATTTCTGTGGAAACTGAGAAAAGATATTTCGGAACCCTTTGAAGAATAAAGGGCCAAAGGAAATATCCTCCGATAACAAAGAGAAAGCTTTCTGAGAAACTTCTTTGTGTTCTCTGAAATCATCTCACAGAGTTACAGCTTTCCCCTGAAGAAGCCTTTCGCTCAGATAGTTCTTGTGGAATTGGCAAAGTGATATTTGGAAGCCCATAGAGGGCTATGGTGAAAAAGGAAATATCGTCAGATGAAATCTGGAAAGAAGCTCTCTGAGAAACTGCTTAGTGTTCTGTGAATTCATCTCACAGAGTTACATGTGTATTTCGAGGATCTCTTTGCTAGCCCTATTTCTGTGGAATCTGAGAACAGACATTTCGGATCACTTTGAAGACTATAGGGCCTAAGGAAATATCCTCCGATAACAAAGAGGAAGAAGCTTTCTGAGAAACTTCTTTGTGTTCTGTGAAATCATCTCACAGAGGTACAGCTTTCCCCTCAAGAAGCCTTTCGCTAAGACAGTTCTTGTGGAATTGGCAAAGTGATATTTGGAAGCCCATAGAGGGTTATGGGGAAAAAGGAAATATCCTCAGATGAAATCTGGAAAGAAGCTTTCTGAGAAACTGCTTAGTGTTCTGTTAATTCATCTCACAGAATTACATGTGTATTTCGAGTATCTCTTTGCTAGCCCTATTTCTGTGGAATCTGAGAACAGATATTTCGGATCCCTTTGAAGACTGTAGGGCCAAAGGAAATATCCTCCGATTACAAAGAGAAAGAAGCTT
Source organism: Macaca nemestrina (assembly GCF_043159975.1). NCBI lineage: Eukaryota > Metazoa > Chordata > Mammalia > Primates > Cercopithecidae > Macaca > Macaca nemestrina. The sequence goes on along the minus strand of NC_092135.1, from coordinate 31,756,060 downwards.
TCTGAGAAACTTCTTTGTGTTCTGTGAAATCATCTCACAGAGTTACAGCTTTCCCCTCAAAAAGCCTTTCGCTAAGACAGTTCTTGTGGAATTGGCAAAGTGATATTTGGAATCCCATAGAGGGCTATGGTGAAAAAGGAAATATCGTCAGATGAAATCTGGAAAGAAGCTTTCGGCGAAACTGCTTAGTGTTCTGTGAATTCATCTCACAGAGTTACATGTGTATTTCGAGGATCTCTTTGCTAGTCCTATTTCTGTGGAATCTGAAATCAGATATTTCGGATCCCTTTGAAGACTATAGGGCCAAAGGAAATATCCTCGGATAACAAAGAGAAAGAAGCTTTCTGAGAAACTTCTTTGTGTTCTGTGAAATCATCTCACAGAGTTACAGCTTTGGCCTCAAGAAGCCTTTCGCTAAGACAGTTCTTGTGGAATTGGCAAAGTGATATTTGGAAGCCCTTAGAGGGCTATGGTGAAAAAGAAAATATCGTCAGATGAAATCTGGAAAGAAGCTTTCTGAGAAACTGCTTAGTGTTCTGTTAATTCATCTCACAGAGTTACATGTGTATTTCGAGGATCTCTTTGCTATCCCTATTTCTGTGGAATCTGAGAACAGATATTTCGGATCCCTTCGAAGACTATAGGGCCATAGGAAATATCCTCGGATAACAAAGAGAATGAAGCTTTCTGAGAAACTTCTTTGTGTTCTGGGAAATCATCTCACAGAGTTACAGCTTTCCCCTCAAGAAGCCTTTCGCTAAGACAGTTCTTGTGGAATTGGCAAAGTGATATTTGGAAGCCCATAGAGGGCTATGGTGAAAAAGGAAATATCCTCAGATGAAATCTGGAAAGAAGCTTTCTGAGAAACTGCTTAGTGTTCTGTGAATTCATCTCACAGAGTTACATGTGTATTTCGAGAATCTCTTTGCTAGCCCTATTTCTGTGGAAACTGAGAAAAGATATTTCGGATCCCTTTGAAGACTATAGGGCCAAAGGAAAAATCCTCCGATAACAAAGAGAAAGAAGCTTTCTGAGAAACTTCTTTGTGTTCTGTGAAATCATCTCACAGAGTTACAGCTTTCCCCTCAAGAAGCCTTTCGCTAAGACAGTTCTTGTGGAATTGGCAAAGTGATATTTGGAAGCCCATAGAGGGCTATGGTGAAAAAGGAAATATCGTCAGATGAAATCTGGAAAGAAGCTTTCTGCGAAACTGCTTAGTGTTCTGTTAATTCATCTCACAGAGTTACATGTGTATTTCCAGGATCTCTTTGCTAGCTCTATTTCTGTGGAATCTGAGAACAGATATTTCGGATCCCTTTGAAGACTATAGGGCCAAAGGAAATATCCTCCGATAACAAAGAGAAAGAAGCTTTCTGAGAAACTTCTTTGTGTTCTGTGAAATCATCTCACAGAGTTACAGCTTTCCCCTCAAGAAGCCTTTCGCTAAGACAGTTCTTGTGGAATTGGCAAAGTGATATTTGGAAGCCCATAGAGGGCTATGGTGAAAAAGGAAATATCCTCAGATGAAATCTGGAATGAAGCTTTCTGAGAAACTACTTAGTTTTCTGTTAATTCATCTCACAGAGTTACATGTGTATTTCGAGGATCTCTTTGCTAGCCCTATTTCTGTGGAATCTGAGAACAGATATTTCGGATCCCTTTGAAGACTATACGGCCAAAGGAAATATCCTCCGATAACAAAGAGAAAGAAGCTTATTGAGAAACTTCTTTGTGTTCTGTGAAATCATCTCACAGAGTTACAGCTTTGGCCTCAAGAAGCCTTTCGCTAAGACAGTTCTTGTGGAATTGGCAAAGTGATATTTGGAAGCCCTTAGAGGGCTATGGTGAAAAAGAAAATATCGTCAGATGAAATCTGGAAAGAAGCTTTCTGAGAAACTGCTTAGTGTTCTGTTAATTCATCTCACAGAGTTACATGTGTATTTCGAAGATCTCTTTGCTATCCCTATTTCTGTGGAATCTGAGAACAGATATTTCGGATCCCTTCGAAGACTATAGGGCCATAGGAAATATCCTCGGATAACAAAGAGAAAGAAGCTTTCTGAGAAACTTCTTTGTGTTCTGGGAAATCATCTCACAGAGTTACAGCTTTCCCCTCAAGAAGCCTTTCGCTAAGACAGTTCTTGTGAAATTGGCAAAGTGATATTTGGAAGCCCATAGAGGGCTATGGTGAAAAAGGAAATATCCTCAGATGAAATCTGGAAAGAAGCTTTCTGAGAAACTGCTTAGTGTTCTGTGAATTCATCTCACAGAGTTACATGTGTATTTCGAGAATCTCTTTGCTAGCCCTATTTCTGTGGAAACTGAGAAAAGATATTTCGGATCCCTTTGAAGACTATAGGGCCAAAGGAAAAATCCTCTGATAACAAAGAGAAAGAAGCTTTCTGAGAAACTTCTTTGTGTTCTGTGAAATCATCTCACAGAGTTACAGCTTTCCCCTCAAGAAGCCTTTCGCTAAGACAGTTCTTGTGGAATTGGCAAAGTGATATTTGGAAGCCCATAGAGGGCTATGGTGAAAAAGGAAATATCGTCAGATGAAATCTGGAAAGAAGCTTTCTGCGAAACTGCTTAGTGTTCTGTTAATTCATCTCACAGAGTTACATGTGTATTTCCAGGATCTCTTTGCTAGCTCTATTTCTGTGGAATCTGAGAACAGATATTTCGGATCCCTTTGAAGACTATAGGGCCAAAGGAAATATCCTCCGATAACAAAGAGAAAGAAGCTTTCTGAGAAACTTCTTTGTGTTCTGTGAAATCATCTCACAGAGTTACAGCTTTCCCCTCAAGAAGCCTTTCGCTAAGACAGTTCTTTTGGAATTGGCAAAGTGATATTTGGAAGCCCATAGAGGGCTATGGTGAAAAAGGAAATATCCTCAGATGAAATCTGGAATGAAGCTTTCTGAGAAACTACTTAGTTTTCTGTTAATTCATCTCACAGAGTTACATGTGTATTTCGAGGATCTCTTTGCTAGCCCTATTTCTGTGGAATCTGAGAACAGATATTTCGGATCCCTTTGAAGACTATACGGCCAAAGGAAATATCCTCCGATAACAAAGAGAAAGATGCTTTCTGAGAAACTTCTTTGTGTTCTGTGAAATCATCTCACAGAGTTACAGCTTTCCCCTCAAGAAGCCTTTCGCTAAGACAGTTCTTGTGGACTTGGCAAAGTGATATTTGGAAGCCCATAGAGGGCTATAGGGAAAAAGGAAATATCGTCAGATGAAATCTGGAAAGAAGCTCTCTGAGAAACTGCTTAGTGTTCTGTGAATTCATCTCACAGAGTTACATGTGTATTTCGAGGATCTCTTTGCTAGCCCTATTTCTGAGGAATCTGAGAACAGATATTTCGGATCACTTTGAAGACTATAGGGCCTAAGGAAATATCCTCCGATAACAAAGAGAAAGAAGCTTTCTGAGAAACTTCTTTGTGTTCTGTGAAATCATCTCACAGAGTTACAGCTTTCCCCTCAAGAAGCCTTTCGCTAAAACAGTTCTTGTGGAATTGGCAAAGTGATATTTGGAAGCCCCTAGAGGGCTATGGGGAAAAAGGAAATATCGTCAGATGAAATCTGGAAAGAAGCTTTCTGAGAAACTGCTTAGTGTTCTGTTAATTCATCTCACAGAATTACATGTGTATTTCGAGGATCTCTTTGCTAGCCCTATTTCTGTGGAATCTGAGAACAGATATTTCGGATCCCTTTGAAGACTGTAGGGCCAAAGGAAATATCCTCCGATAACAAAGAGAAAGAAGCTTTCTGAGAAACATCTTTGTGTTCTGTGTAATCATCTCACAGAGTTACAGCTTTCCCCTCAATAAGCCTTTCGCTAAGACAGTTCTTGTGGAATTGGCAAAGTGATATTTGGAAGCCCATAGAGGGCTATGGTGAAAAAGGAAATATCGTCAGATGAAATCTGGAAAGAAGCTTTCTGAGAAACTGCTTAGTGTTCTGTTAATTCATCTCACAGAGTTACATGTGTATTTCGAGGATCTCTTTGCTAGCCCAATTTCTGTGGAATCTGAGAACAGATATTTCGGATCCCTTTGAAGACTATAGGGCCAAAGGAAATATCCTCCGATAACAAAGAGAAAGAAGCTTTCTGAGAAACTTCTTTGTGTTCTGTGAAATCATCTCACAGAGTTACAGCTTTCCCCTCAAGAAGCCTTTCGCTAAGACAGTTCTTGTGGAATTGGCAAAGTGATATTTGGAAGCCCATAGAGGGCTATGGGGAAAAAGGAAATATCGTCAGATGAAATCTGGAAAGAAGCTTTCTGCGAAACTGCTTAGTGTTCTGTTAATTCATCTCACAGAGTTACATGTGTATTTCGAGGATCTCTTTGCTAGCTCTATTTCTGTGGAATCTGAGAACAGATATTTCGGATCCCTTTGAAGACTATAGGGCCAAAGGAAATATCCTCCGATAACAAACAGAAAGAAGCTTTCTGAGAAACTTCTTTGTGTTCTATGAAATCATCTCACAGAGTTACAGCTTTCGCCTCAAGAAGCCTTTCCTAAGACAGTTCTTGTGGAATAGGCAAAGTGATATTTGGAAGCCCAGAGAGGGCTATGTTGAAAAAGGAAATATTCTCAGATGAAATCTGGAAAGAAGCTTTCTGCGAAACTGCTTAGTGTTCTGTTAATTCATCTCACAGAGTTACATGTGTATTTCGAGGATCTCTTTGCTAGCCCTATTTCTGTGGAATCTGAGAACAGATATTTCGGATCCCTTTGAAGACTATAGGGCCAAAGGAAATATCCTCCGATAACAAAGAGAAAGAAACTTTCTGAGAAACTTCTTTGTGTTCTGTGAAATCATCTCACAAAGTTACAGCTTTCCCCTGAAGAAGCCTTTCGCTAAGACAGTTCTTGTGGAATTGGCAAAGTGATATTTGGAAGCCCATAGAGGGCTATGGTGAAAAAGGAAATATCCTCACATGAAATCTGGAAAGAAGCTTTCTGAGAAACTGCTTAGTGTTCTGTTAATTCATCTCACAGAGTTACATGTGTATTTCGAGGATCTCTTTGCTAGCCCTATTTCTGTGCAATATGAGAACAGATATTTCGGATCCCTTTGAAGACTATACGGCCAAAGGAAATATCCTGCGATAAAAAAGAGAAAGAAGCTTTCTGAGAAACTTCTTTGTGTTCTGTGAAATCATCTCACAGAGTTACAGCTTTCCCCTCAATAAGCCTTTCGCTAGGACAGTTCTTGTGGAATTGGCAAAGTGATATTTGGAAGCCCATAGAGGGCTATGGTGAAAAAGGAAATATCCTCAGATCAAATCTGGAAAGAAGCTTTCTGAGAAACTGCTTAGTGTTCTGTTAATTCATCTCACAGAGTTACATGTGTATTTCGAGGATCTCTTTGCTAGCCCTATTTCTGTGGAATCTGAGAACAGATATTTCGGATCCCTTTGAGGACTATAGGGCCAAAGGAAATATCCTCCGATAACAAAGAGAAAGAAGCTTTCTGAGAAACTTCTTTGTGTTCTGTGAAATCATCTCACAGAGTTACAGCTTTCCCCTCAAGAAGCCTTTCGCTAAGACAGTTCTTGTGGAATTGGCAAAGTGATATTTGGAAGCCCATAGAGGGCTATGTTGAAAAAGGAAATATCCTCAGATACAATCTGGAAAGAAGCTTTCTGAGAAACTGCTTAATGTTCTGTGAATTAATCTCACAGAGTTACATGTGTATTTCGAGGATCTCTTTGCTAGCCCTATTTCTGTGGAAACTGAGAAAAGATATTTCGGAACCTTTTGAAGACTATAGGGCCAAAGGAAAAATCCTCCGACAACAAAGAGAAAGAAGCTTTCTGAGAAACTTCTTTGTGTTCTGTGAAATCATCTCACAGAGTTACAGCTTTCCCCTCAAGAAGACTTTCGCTAAGACAGTTCTTGTGGAATTGGCAAAGTGATATTTGGAATCCCATAGAGGGCTATGGTGAAAAAGGAAATATCGTAGGATGAAATCTGGAAAGAAGCTTTCTGAGAAACTGCTTAGTGTTCTGTTAATTCATCTCACTGAGTTACATGTGTATTTCGAGGATCTCTTTGCTAGCCCTATTTCTGTGGAATCTGAGAACAGATATTTCGGATCCCTTTGAAGACTGTAGGGCCAAAGGAAATATCCTCCGATAACAAAGAGAAAGAAGCTTTCTAAGAAACTTCTTTGTGTTCTGTGAAATCATCTCACAGAGTTACAGCTTTCCCCTCAAGAAGCCTTTCGCTAAGACAGTTCTTGTGGAATTGGCAAAGTGATATTTGGAAGCCCATTGAGGGCTATGGGGAAAAAGGAAATATCGTCAGATGAAATCTGGAAAGAAGCTTTCTGCGAAACTGCTTAGTGTTCTGTTAATTCATCTCACAGAGTTACATGTGTATTTCGAGGATCTCTTTGCTAGCTCTATTTCTGTGGAATCTGAGAACAGATATTTCGGATCCCTTTGAAGACTATAGGGCCAAAGGAAATATCCTCCGATAACAAAGAGAAAGAAGCTTTCTGAGAAACTTCTTTGTGTACTATGAAATCATCTCACAGAGTTACAGCTTTCCCCTCAAGAAGCCTTTCCTAAGGCAGTTCTTGTGGAATAGGCAATGTGATATTTGGAACCCCAGAGAGGGCTATGTTGAAAAAGGAAATATCCTCAGATGAAATCTGGAAAGAAGCTTTCTGCGAAACTGCTTAGTGTTCTGTTAATTCATCTCAAAGAGTTACATGTGTATTTCGAGGATCTCTTTACTACCCCTATTTCTGTGGAATCTGAGAACAGATATTTCGGATCCCTTTGAAGACTATAGGGCCAAAGGAAATATCCTCCGATAACAAAGAGAAAGAAGCTTTCTGAGAAACTTCTTTGTGTTCTGTGAAATCATCTCACAGAGTTACAGCTTTCCCCTGAAGAAGCCTTTCGCTAAGACAGTTCTTGTGGAATTGGCAAAGTGATATTTGGAAGCCCATAGAGGGCTATGGTGAAAAAGGAAATATCCTCAGATGAAATCTGGAAAGAAGCTTCCTGAGAAACTGCTTAGTGTTCTGTTAATTCTTCTCACAGAGTTACATGTGTATTTCGAGGATCTCCTTGCTAGCCCTATTTCTGTGCAATATGAGAACAGATATTTCGGATCCCTTTGAAGACTATAGGGCCAAAGGAAATATCCTGCGATAACAAAGAGAAAGAAGCTTTCTGAGAAACTTCTTTGTGTTCTGTGAAATCATCTCACAGAGTTACAGCTTTCCCCTCGAGAAGCCTTTCGCTAAGACAGTTCTTGTGGAATTTGAAAAGTGATATTTTGAAGCCCATAGAAGGCTACGGTGAAAAAGGAAATATCGTCAGATGAAATCTGGAAAGAAGCTTTCTGCGAAACTGCTTAGTGTTCTGTTAATTCATCTCACAGAGTTACATGTGTATTTCGAGGATCTCTTTGCTAGCCCTATTTCTGTGGAATCTGAGAACAGATATTTCGGATCCCTTTGAAGACTATAGGGCCAAAGGAAATATCCTCGGATAACAAAGAGAAAGAAGCTTTCTGAGAAACTTCTTTGTGTTCTGTGAAATCATCTCACAGAGTTACAGCTTTCCCCTCAAGAAGCCTTTCGCTAAGATAGTTCTTGTGGAATTGGCAAAGTGATATTTGGAAGCCCTTAGAGGGCTATGGTGAAAAAGGAAATATCCTCAGATGAAATCTGGAAAGAAGCTTTCTGAGAAACTGCTTAGTGTTCTGTGAAATCATCTCACAGAGTTCCATGTGTATTTCGAGGATCTCTTTGCTAGCCCTATTTCTGTGGAATCTGAGAACAGATATTTCGGATCCCTTTGAAGACTATAGGGCCAAAGGAAATATCCTCGGATAACAAAGAGAAAGAAGCTTTCTGAGAAACTTCTTTGTGTTCTGTGAAATCATCCCTCAGAGTTACAGCTTTCCCCTCTAGAAGCCTTTCGCTAAGACAGTTCTTGTGGAATTGGCAAAGTGATATTTGGAAGCCCATAGAGGGCTATGGGGAAAAAGGAAATATCCTCAGATGAAATCTGGAAAGAAGCTTTCTGCGAAACTGCTTAGTGTTCTGTTAATTCATCTCACAGTGTTACATGTGTATTTCGAGGATCTCTTTGCTAGCCCTATTTCTGTGGAATCTGAGAACAGATATTTCGGATCCCTTTGAAGACTATAGGGCCAAAGGAAATATCCTCGGATAACAAAGAGAAAGAAGCTTTCTGAGAAACTTCTTTGTGTTCTGTGAAATCATCTCACAGAGTTACAGCTTTCCCCTCAAGAAGCCTTTCGCTAAGACAGTTCTTGTGGAATTGGCAAAGTGATATTTGGAAGCCCTTAGAGGGCTTTGGTGAAAAAGGAAATATCCTCAGATGAAATCTGGAAAGAAGCTTTCTGCGAAACTGCTTAGTGTCCTGTAAATTCATCTCACAGAGTTCCATGTGTATTTCGAGGATCTGTTTGATAGCTCTATTTCTGTGGAATCTGAGAACAGATATTTCGGATCACTTTGAAGACTATAGGGCCAAAGGAAATATCCTCCGATAACAAAGAGAAAGAAGCTTTCTGAGAAACTTCTTTGTGTTCTGTGAAATCATCTCACGGAGTTACAGCTTTCCCCTCAAGAAGCCTTTCGCTAAGACAGTTCTTGTGGAATTGGCAAAGTGATATTTGGAAGCCCATAGAGGGCTATGGTGAAAAAGGTAATATCGTCAGATGAAATCTGGAAAGAAGCTTTCTGCGAAACTGCTTAGTGTTCTGTGAATTCATCTCACAGAGTTACATGTGTATTTCGAGGATCTCTTTGCTAACCCTATTTCTGTGGAAACTGAGAACAGATATTTCGGATCCCTTGGAAGACTATAGGGCCAAAGGAAATATCCTCGGATAACAAAGAGAAAGAAGCTTTCTGAGAAACTTCTTTGTGTTCTGTGAAATCATCTCACAGAGTTACAGCTTTCCCCTCAAGAAGCCTTTCGCTAAGACAGTTCTTGTGGAATTGGCAAAGTGATATTTGGAAGTCCATAGAGGGCTATGGTGAAAAAGGAAATATCCTCAGATGAAATCTGGAATGAAGCTTTCTGAGAAACTGCTTAGTGTTCTGTTAATTCATCTCACAGAGTTACATGTGTATTTCGAGGATCTCTTTGCTAGCCCTATTTCTGTGGAATCTGAGAACAGATATTTCGGATCCCTTTGAAGACTATAGGGCCAAAGGAAATATCCTCCGATAACAAAGAGAAAGAAGCTTTCTGAGAAACTTCTTTGTGTTCTGTGAAATCATCTCACAGAGTTACAACTTTCCCCTCAAGAAGCCTTTCGCTAAGACAGTTCTTGTGGAATTGGCAAAGTGATATTTGGAAGCCCATAGAGGGCTATGGGGGAAAAGGAAATATCGTCAGATGAAATCTGGAAAGAAGCTCTCTGAGAAACTGCTTAGTGTTCTGTGAATTCATCTCACAGAGATACATGTGTATTTCGAGGATCTCTTTGCTAGCTCTATTTCTGTGGAATCTGAGAACAGATATTTCGGATCACTTTGAAGACTATAGGGCCTAAGGAAATATCCTCCGATAACAAAGAGAAAGAAGCTTTCTGAGAAACTTCTTTGTGTTCTTTGAAATCCTCTCACAGAGTTACAGCTTTCCCCTCAAGAAGCCTTTCGCTAAGACAGTTCTAGTGGAATTGGCAAAGTGATATTTGGAAGCCCATAGAGGGCTTTGGGGAAAAAGGACATATCCTCAGATGAAATCTGGAAAGAAGCTTTCTGAGAAACTGCTTAGTGTTCTTTTAATTCATCTCACAGAATTACATGTGTATTTCGAGCATCTCTTTGCTAGCCCTATTTCTGTGGAATCTGAGAACAGATATTTCGGATCCCTTTGAAGACTATAGGGCCAAAGGAAATATCCTCCGATAACAAAGAGAAAGAAGCTTTCTGAGAAACTTCTTTGTGTTCTGTGAAATCACCTCACGGAGTTACAGCTTTCCCCTCAATAAGCCTTTCGCTAAGACAGTTCTTGTGGAATTCGCAAAGTGATATTTGGAAGCCCATAGAGGGCTATGGTGAAAAAGGGAATATCCTCAGATGAAATATGGAAAGAAGCTTTCTGAGAAACTGCTTAATGTTCTGTGAATTCATCTCACAGAGTTACATGTGTGTTTCGAGGATCTCTTTGCTAGCCCTATTTCTGTGGAAACTGAGAAAAGATATTTCGGATCCCTTTGAAGACTATAGGGCCAAAGGAAAAATCCTCCGATAACAAAGAGAAAGAAGCTTTCTGAGAAACTTCTTTGTGTTCTGTGAAATCATCTCACAGAGTTACAGCTTTCCCCTCAAGAAGCCTTTTGCTAAGACAGTTCTTGTGGAATTGGCAAAGTGATATTTGGAATCCCATAGAGGGCTATGGTGAAAAAGGAAATATCGTCAGATGAAATCTGGAAAGAAGCTTTCTGCGAAACTGCTTAGTGTTCTGTGAATTCATCTCACAGAGTTACATGTGTATTTCGAGGATCTCTTTGCTAGTCCTATTTCTGTGGAATCTGAAAGCAGATATTTCGGATCCCTTTGAAGACTATAGGGCCAAAGGAAATATCCTCGGATAACAAAGAGAAAGAAGCTTTCTGAGAAACTTCTTTGTGTTCTGTGAAATCATCTCACAGAGTTACAGCTTTCCCCTCAAGAAGCCTTTCGCTAAGACAGTTCTTGTGGAATTGGCAAAGTGATATTTGGAAGCCCATAGAGGGCTATGGTGAAAAAGGAAATATCGTCAGATGAAATCTGGAAAGAAGCTTTCTGAGAAACTGCTTAGTGTTCTGTTAATTCATCTCACAGAGTTACATGTGTATTTCGAGGATCTCTTTGCTAGCCCTATTTCTGTGGAATCTGATAACAGATATTTCGGATCCCTTTGAAGACTAGAGGGCCAAAGGAAATATCCTCCGATAACAAAGAGAAAGAAGCTTTCTGAGAAACTTCTTTGTGTTCTGTGAAATCATCTCACAGAGTTACAGCTTTCCCCTCAAGAAGCCTTTCGCTAAGACAGTTCTTGTGGAATTGGCAAAGTGATATTTGGAAGCCCCTAGAGGGCTATGGGGAAAAAGGAAATATCGTCAGATTAAATCTGGAAAGAAGTTTTCTGCGAAACTGCTTAGTGTTCTGTTAATTCATCTCACAGAGTTACATGTGTATTTCGAGGATCTCTTTGCTAGCTCTATTTCTGTGGAATCTGAGAACAGATATTTCGGATCCCTTTGAAGACTATAGGGCCAAAGGAAATATCCTCCGATAACAAAGAGAAAGAAGCTTTCTGAGAAACTTCTTTGTGTTCTGTGAAATCATCTCACAGAGTTACAGCTTTCCCCTCAAGAAGCCTTTCCTAAGACAGTTCTTGTGGAATAGGCAAAGTGATATTTGGAAGCCCAGAGAGGGCTATGTTGAAAAAGGAAATATCCTCAGATGAAATCTGGAAAGAAGCTTTTTGCGAAACTGCTTAGTGTTCTCTTAATTCATCTCACAGAGTTACATGTGTATTTCGAGGATCTCTTTGCTAGCCCTATTTCTGTGGAATCTGAGAACAGATATTTCGGATCCCTTTGAAGACTATAGGACCAAAGGAAATATACTCGGATAACAAAGAGAAAGAAGCTTTCTGAGAAACATCTTCGTGTTCTGTGAAATCATCTCACAGAGTTACAGCTTTCCCCTGAAGAAACCTTTCGCTAAGACAGTTTTGTGGAATTGGCAAAGTGATATTTGGAAGCCCATAGAGGGCTATGGTGAAAAAGGAAATATCCTCAGATGAAATCTGGAAAGAAGCTTTCTGAGAAACTGCTTAGTGTTCTGTTAATTCATCTCACAGAGTTACATGTGTATTTCGAGGATCTCTTTGCTAGCCCTCTTTCTGTGGAATCTGAGAACAGATATTTCGGATCCCTTTGAAGACTATAGGGCCAAAGGAAATATCCTGCGATAACAAAGAGAAAGAAGCTTTCTGAGAAACATCTTTGTGTTCTGTGAAATCATCTCACAGAGTTACAGCTTTCCCCTCAAGAAGCCTTTCGCTAAGACAGTTCTTGTGGAATTGGCAAAGTGATATTTGGAAGCCCATAGAGGGCTATGGGGAAAAAGGAAATATCGTCAGATTAAATCTGGAAAGAAGTTTTCTGCGAAACTGCTTAGTGTTCTGTTAATTCATCTCACAGAGTTACATGTGTATTTCGAGGATCTCTTTGCTAGCTCTATTTCTGTGGAATCTGAGAACAGATATTTCGGATCCCTTTCAAGACTATAGGGCCAAAGGAAATATCCTCCGATAACAAAGAGAAAGAAGCTTTCTGAGAAACTTCTTTGTGTTCTGTGAAATCATCTCACAGAGTGACAGCTTTCCCCTCAAGAAGCCTTTCCTAAGACAGTTCTTGTGGAATAGGCAAAGTGATATTTGGAAGCCCAGAGAGGGCTATGTTGAAAAAGGAAATATTCTCAGATGAAATCTGGAAAGAAGCTTTCTGCGAAACTGCTTAGTGTTCTGTTAATTCATCTCACAGAGTTACATGTGTATTTCGAGGATCTCTTTGCTAGCCCTATTTCTGTGGAATCTGAGAACAGATATTTCGGATCCCTTTGAAGACTATAGGGCCAAAGGAAATATCCTCCGATAACAAAGAGAAAGAAGCTTTCTGAGAAACTTCTTTGTGTTCTGTGAAATCATCTCACAAAGTTACAGCTTTCCCCTGAAGAAGCCTTTCGCTAAGACAGTTCTTGTGGAATTGGCAAAGTGATATTTGGAAGCCCATAGAGGGCTATGGTGAAAAAGGAAATATCCTCACATGAAATCTGGAAAGAAGCTTTCTGAGAAACTGCTTAGTGCTCTGTTAATTCATCTCACAGAGTTACATGTGTATTTCGAGGATCTCTTTGCTAGCCCTATTTCTGTGCAATATGAGAACAGATATTTCGGATCCCTTTGAAGACTATAGGGCCAAAGGAAAAATCCTCCGATAACAAAGAGAAAGAAGCTTTCTGAGAAACTTCTTTGTGTTCTGTGAAATCATCTCACAGAGTTACAGCTTTCCCCTCAAGAAGCCTTTCGCTAAGACAGTTCTTGTGGAATTGGCAAAGTGATATTTGGAAGCCCATAGAGGGCTATGGGTTAAAAGGAAATATCGTCAGATGAAATCTGGAAAGAAGCTCTCTGAGAAACTGCTTAGTGTTCTGTGAATTCATCTCACCGAGTTACATGTGTATTTCGAGGATCTCTTTGCTAGCCCTATTTCTGTGGAATCTGAGAACAGATATTTCGGATCACTTTGAAGACAATAGGGCCTAAGGAAATATCCTCCGATAACAAAGAGAAAGAAGCTTTCTGAGAATCTTCTTTGTGTTCTGTGAAATCATCTCACGGAGTTACAGCTTTCCCCTCAAGAAGCCTTTCGCTAAGACAGTTCTTGTGGAATTGGCAAAGTGATATTTGGAAGCCCATAGAGGGCTATGGGGAAAAAGGAAATATCCTCAGATGAAATCTGGAAAGAAGCTTTCTGAGAAACTGCTTAGTGTTCTGTTAATTCATCTCACAGAATTACATGTGTATTTCGAGGATCTCTTGCTAGCCCTATTTCTGTGGAATCTGAGAACAGATATTTCGGATCCCTTTGAAGACTATAGGGCCAAAGGAAATATCCTCCGATAACAAAGAGAAAGAAGCTTTCTGAGAAACTTCTTTGTGTTCTGTGAAATCATCTCACAGAGTTACAGCTTTCCCCTCAATAAGCCTTTCGCTAGGACAGTTCTTGTGGAATTGGCAAAGTGATATTTGGAAGCCCATAGAGGGCTATGTTGAAAAAGGAAATATCGTCAGATGAAATCTGGAAAGAAGCTTTCTGCGAAACTGCTTAGTGTTCTGTTAATTCATCTCACAGAGTTACATGTGTATTTCGAGGATCTCTTTGCTAGCCCTATTTCTGTGGAATCTGAGAACAGATATTTCGGATCCCTTTGAGGACTATAGGGCCAAAGGAAATATCCTCCGATAACAAAGAGAAAGAAGCTTTCTGAGAAACTTCTTTGTGTTCTGTGAAATCATCTCACAGAGTTACAGCTTTCCCCTCAAGAAGCCTTTCGCTAAGACAGTTCTTGTGGAATTGGCAAAGTGATATTTGGAAGCCCATAGAGGGCTATGGTGAAAAAGGAAATATCGTCAGATGAAATCTGGAAAGAATCTTTCTGCGAAACTGCTTAGTGTTCTGTGAATTCATCTCACAGAGTTACATGTGTATTTCGAGGATCTCTTTGCTAGCTCTATTTCTGTGGAATCTGAGAACAGATATTTCGGATCCCTTTGAAGACTATAGGGCCAAAGGAAATATCCTCCGATAACAGAGAGAAAGAAGCTTTCTGAGAAACTTCTTTGTGTTCTGTGAAATCATCTCACAGAGTTACAGCTTTCCCCTCAAGAAGCCTTTCGCTAAGACAGTTCTTGTGGAATTGGCAAAGTGATATTTGGAAGCCCATAGAGGGCTATGGTGAAAAAGGAAATATCGTCAGATGAAATCTGGAAAGAAGCTTTCTGAGAAACTGCTTAGTGTTCTGTGAATTCATCTCACTGAGTTACATGTGTACTTCGAGGATCTCTTTGCTAGCCCTATTTCTGTGGAATCTGAGAACAGATATTTCGGATCCCTTTGAAGACTGTAGGGCCAAAGGAAATATCCTCCGATAACAAAGAGAAAGAAGCTTTCTGAGAAACTTCTTTGTGTTCTGTGAAATCATCTCACAGAGTTACAGCTTTCCCCTCAAGAAGCCTTTCGCTAAGACAGTTCTTGTGGAATTGGCAATGTGATATTTGGAAGCCCATAGAGGGCTATGGGGAAAAAGGAAATATCGTCAGATGAAATCTGGAAAGAAGCTTTCTGCGAAACTGCTTAGTGTTCTGTTAATTCATCTCACAGAGTTACATGTGTATTTCGAGGATCTCTTTGCTAGCTCTATTTCTGTGGAATCTGAGAACAGATATTTCGGATCCCTTTGAAGACTATAGGGCCAAAGGAAATATCCTCCGATAACAAAGAGAAAGAAGCTTTCTGAGAAACTTCTTTGTGTACTATGAAATCATCTCACAGAGTTACAGCTTTCCCCTCAAGAAGCCTTTCCTAAGGCAGTTCTTGTGGAATAGGCAAAGTGATATTTGGAAGCCCAGAGAGGGCTATGTTGAAAAAGGAAATATCCTCAGATGAAATCTGGAAAGAAGCTTTCTGTGAAACTGCTTAGTGTTCTGTTAATTCATCTCAAAGAGTTACATGTGTATTTCGAGGATCTCTTTACTACCCCTATTTCTGTGGAATCTGAGAACAGATATTTCGGATCCCTTTGAAGACTATAGGGCCAAAGGAAATATCCTACGATAACAAAGAGAAAGAAGCTTTCTGAGAAACTTCTTTGTGTTCTGTGAAATCATCTCACAGAGTTACAGCTTTCCCCTGAAGAAGCCTTTCGCTAAGACAGTTCTTGTGGAATTGGCAAAGTGATATTTGGAAGCCCATAGAGGGCTATGGTGAAAAAGGAAATATCCTCAGATGAAATCTGGAAAGAAGCTTCCTGAGAAACTGCTTAGTGTTCTGTTAATTCATCTCACAGAGTTACATGTGTATTTCGAGGATCTCCTTGCTAGTCCTATTTCTGTGCAATATGAGAACAGATATTTCGGATCCCTTTGAAGACTATAGGGCCAAAGGAAATATCCTGCGATAACAAAGAGAAAGAAGCTTTCTGAGAAACTTCTTTGTGTTCTGTGAAATCATCTCACAGAGTTACAGCTTTCCCCTCGAGAAGCCTTTCGCTAAGACAGTTCTTGTGGAATTTGAAAAGTGATATTTTGAAGCCCATAGAAGGCTATGGTGAAAAAGGAAATATCGTCAGATGAAATCTGGAAAGAAGCTTTCTGCGAAACTGCTTAGTGTTCTGTTAATTCATCTCACAGAGTTACATGTGTATTTCGAGGATCTCTTTGCTAGCCCTATTTCTGTGGAATCTGAGAACAGATATTTCGGATCCCTTTGAAGACTATAGGGCCAAAGGAAATATCCTCGGATAACAAAGAGAAAGAAGCTTTCTGAGAAACTTCTTTGTGTTCTGTGAAATCATCTCACAGAGTTACAGCTTTCCCCTCAAGAAGCCTTTGGCTAAGATAGTTCTTGTGGAATTGGCAAAGTGATATTTGGAAGCCCTTAGAGGGCTATGGTGAAAAAGGAAATATCCTCAGATGAAATCTGGAAAGAAGCTTTCTGAGAAACTGCTTAGTGTTCTGTGAAATCATCTCACAGAGTTC
Source organism: Macaca nemestrina (assembly GCF_043159975.1). NCBI lineage: Eukaryota > Metazoa > Chordata > Mammalia > Primates > Cercopithecidae > Macaca > Macaca nemestrina. The sequence goes on along the minus strand of NC_092135.1, from coordinate 31,739,729 downwards.
CATGTGTATTTCGAGGATCTCTTTGCTAGCCCTATTTCTGTGGAATCTGAGAACAGATATTTCGGATCCCTTTGAAGACTATAGGGCCAAAGGAAATATCCTCGGATAACAAAGAGAAAGAAGCTTTCTGAGAAACTTCTTTGTGTTCTGTGAAATCATCTCACAGAGTTACAGCTTTCCCCTCGAGAAGCCTTTCGCTAAGACAGTTCTTGTGGAATTTGAAAAGTGATATTTTGAAGCCCATAGAAGGCTATGGTGAAAAAGGAAATATCGTCAGATGAAATCTGGAAGGAAGCTTTCTGCGAAACTGCTTAGTGTTCTGTTAATTCATCTCACAGAGTTACATGTGTATTTCGAGGATCTCTTTGCTAGCCCCATTTCTGTGGAATCTGAGAACAGATATTTCGGATCCCTTTGAAGACTATAGGGCCAAAGGAAATATCCTCGGATAACAAAGAGAAAGAAGCTTTCTGAGAAACTTCTTTGTGTTCTCTGAAATCATCTCACAGAGTTACAGCTTTCCCCTCAAGAAGCCTTTGGCTAAGATAGTTCTTGTGGAATTGGCAAAGTGATATTTGGAAGCCCTTAGAGGGCTATGGTGAAAAAGGAAATATCCTCAGATGAAATCTGGAAAGAAGCTTTCTGAGAAACTGCTTAGTGTTCTGTGAAATCATCTCACAGAGTTCCATGTGTATTTCGAGGATCTCTTTGCTAGCCCTATTTCTGTGGAATCTGAGAACAGATATTTCGGATCCCTTTGAAGACTATAGGGCCAAAGGAAATATCCTCGGATAACAAAGAGAAAGAAGCTTTCTGAGAAACTTCTTTGTGTTCTGTGAAATCATCTCACAGAGTTACAGCTTTCCCCTCAAGAAGCCTTTCGCTAAGACAGTTCTTGTGGAATTGGCAAAGTGATATTTGGAAGCCCCTAGAGGGCTATGGGGAAAAAGGAAATATCGTCAGATGAAATCTGGAAAGAAGCTCTCTGAGAAACTGCTTAGTGTTCTGTGAATTCATCTCACAGATTTACATGTGTATTTCGAGGATCTCTTTGCTAGCCCTATTTCTGTGGAATCTGAGAACAGATATTTCGGATCACTTTGAAGACTATAGGGCCTAAGGAAATATCCTCCGATAACAAAGAGAAAGAAGCTTTCTGAGAAACTTCTTTGTGTTCTGTGAAATCATCTCACAGAGTTACAGCTTTCCCCTCTAGAAGCCTTTCGCTAAGACAGTTCTTGTGGAATTGGCAAAGTGATATTTGGAAGCCCATAGAGGGCTATGGGGAAAAAGGAAATATCCTCAGATGAAATCTGGAAAGAAGCTTTCTGCGAAACTGCTTAGTGTTCTGTTAATTCATCTCACAGTGTTACATGTGTATTTCGAGGATCTCTTTGCTAGCCCTATTTCTGTGGAATCTGAGAACAGATATTTCGGATCCCTTTGAAGACTATAGGGCCAAAGGAAATATCCTCGGATAACAAAGAGAAAGAAGCTTTCTGAGAAACTTCTTTGTGTTCTGTGAAATCATCTCACAGAGTTACAGCTTTCACCTCAAGAAGCCTTTCGCTAAGACAGTTCTTGTGGAATTGGCAAAGTGATATTTGGAAGCCCTTAGAGGGCTATGGTGAAAAAGGAAATATCCTCAGATGAAATCTGGAAAGAAGCTTTCTGCGAAACTGCTTAGTGTCCTGTAAATTCATCTCACAGAGTTCCATGTGTATTTCGAGGATCTGTTTGATAGCTCTATTTCTGTGGAATCTGAGAACAGATATTTCGGATCACTTTGAAGACTATAGGGCCAAAGGAAATATCCTCCGATAACAAAGAGAAAGAAGCTTTCTGAGAAACTTCTTTGTGTTCTGTGAAATCATCTCACGGAGTTACAGCTTTCCCCTCAAGAAGCCTTTCGCTAAGACAGTTCTTGTGGAATTGGCAAAGTGATATTTGGAAGCCCATAGAGGGCTATGGTGAAAAAGGTAATATCGTCAGATGAAATCTGGAAAGAAGCTTTCTGCGAAACTGCTTAGTGTTCCGTTAATTCATCTCACAGAGTTACATGTGTATTTCGAGGATCTCTTTGCTAACCCTATTTCTGTGGAAACTGAGAACAGATATTTCGGATCCCTTGGAAGACTATAGGGCCAAAGGAAATATCCTCGGATAACAAAGAGAAAGAAGCTTTCTGAGAAACTTCTTTGTGTTCTGTGAAATCATCTCACAGAGTTACAGCTTTCCCCTCAAGAAGCCTTTCGCTAAGACAGTTCTTGTGGAATTGGCAAAGTGATATTTGGAAGTCCATAGAGGGCTATGGTGAAAAAGGAAATATCCTCAGATGAAATCTGGAATGAAGCTTTCTGAGAAACTGCTTAGTGTTCTGTTAATTCATCTCACAGAGTTACATGTGTATTTCGAGGATCTCTTGGCTAGCCCTATTTCTGTGGAATCTGAGAACAGATATTTCGGATCCCTTTGAAGACTATAGGGCCAAAGGAAATATCCTCCGATAACAAAGAGAAAGAAGCTTTCTGAGAAACTTCTTTGTGTTCTGTGAAATCATCTCACAGAGTTACAGCTTTCCCCTCAAGAAGCCTTTCGCTAAGACAGTTCTTGTGGAATTGGCAAAGTGATATTTGGAAGCCCATAGAGGGCTATGGGGGAAAAGGAAATATCGTCAGATGAAATCTGGAAAGAAGCTCTCTGAGAAACTACTTAGTGTTCTGTGAATTCATCTCACAGAGATACATGTGTATTTCGAGGATCTCTTTGGTAGCCCTATTTCTGTGGAATCTGAGAACAGATATTTCGGATCACTTTGAAGACTATAGGGCCTAAGGAAATATCCTCCGATAACAAAGAGAAAGAAGCTTTCTGAGAAACTTCTTTGTGTTCTGTGAAATCCTCTCACAGAGTTACAGCTTTCCCCTCAAGAAGCCTTTCGCTAAGACAGTTCTTGTGGAATTGGCAAAGTGATATTTGGAAGCCCATAGAGGGCTTTGGGGAAAAAGGACATATCCTCAGATGAAATCTGGAAAGAAGCTTTCTGAGAAACTGCTTAGTGTTCTGTTAATTCATCTCACAGAATTACATGTGTATTTCGAGCATCTCTTTGCTAGCCCTATTTCTGTGGAATCTGAGAACAGATATTTCGGATCCCTTTGAAGACTATAGGGCCAAAGGAAATATCCTCCGATAACAAAGAGAAAGAAGCTTTCTGAGAAACTTCTTTGTGTTCTGTGAAATCACCTCACGGAGTTACAGCTTTCCCCTCAATAAGCCTTTCGCTAAGACAGTTCTTGTGGAATTCGCAAAGTGATATTTGGAAGCCCATAGAGGGCTATGGTGAAAAAGGGAATATCCTCAGATGAAATATGGAAAGAAGCTTTCTGAGAAACTGCTTAATGTTCTGTGAATTCATCTCACAGAGTTACATGTGTGTTTCGAGGATCTCTTTGCTAGCCCTATTTCTGTGGAAACTGAGAAAAGATATTTCGGATCCCTTTGAAGATTATAGGGCCAAAGGAAAAATCCTCCGATAACAAAGAGAAAGAAGCTTTCTGAGAAACTTCTTTGTGTTCTGTGAAATCATCTCACAGAGTTACAGCTTTCCCCTCAAGAAGCCTTTTGCTAAGACAGTTCTTGTGGAATTGGCAAAGTGATATTTGGAATCCCATAGTGGGCTATGGTGAAAAAGGAAATATCGTCAGATGAAATCTGGAAAGAAGCTTTCTGCGAAACTGCTTAGTGTTCTGTTAATTCATCTCACAGAGTTACATGTGTATTTCGAGGAACTCTTTGCTAGTCCTATTTCTGTGGAATCTGAAAGCAGATATTTCGGATCCCTTTGAAGACTATAGGGCCAAAGGAAATATCCTCGGATAACAAAGAGAAAGAAGCTTTCTGAGAAACTTCTTTGTGTTCTGTGAAATCATCTCACAGAGTTACAGCTTTCCCCTCAAGAAGCCTTTCGCTAAGACAGTTCTTGTGGAATTGGCAAAGTGATATTTGGAAGCCCATAGAGGGCTATGGTGAAAAAGGAAATATCGTCAGATGAAATCTGGAAAGAAGCTTTCTGAGAAACTGCTTAGTGTTCTGTTAATTCATCTCACAGAGTTACATGTGTATTTCGAGGATCTCTTTGCTAGCCCTATTTCTGTGGAATCTGAGAACAGATATTTCGGATCCCTTTGAAGACTATAGGGCCAAAGGAAATATCCTCCGATAACAAAGAGAAAGAAGCTTTCTGAGAAACTTCTTTGTGTTCTGTGAAATCATCTCACAGAGTTACAGCTTTCCCCTCAAGAAGCCTTTCGCTAAGACAGTTCTTGTGGAATTGGCAAAGTGATATTTGGAAGCCCATAGAGGGCTATGGGGAAAAAGGAAATATCGTCAGATTAAATCTGGAAAGAAGTTTTCTGCGAAACTGCTTAGTGTTCTGTTAATTCATCTCACAGAGTTACATGTGTATTTCGAGGATCTCTTTGCTAGCTCTATTTCTGTGGAATCTGAGAACAGATATTTCGGATCCCTTTCAAGACTATAGGGCCAAAGGAAATATCCTCCGATAACAAAGAGAAAGAAGCTTTCTGAGAAACTTCTTTGTGTTCTGTGAAATCATCTCACAGAGTGACAGCTTTCCCCTCAAGAAGCCTTTCCTAAGACAGTTCTTGTGGAATAGGCAAAGTGATATTTGGAAGCCCAGAGAGGGCTATGGGGAAAAAGGAAATATCCTCAGATGAAATCTGGAAAGAAGCTTTCTGAGAAACTGCTTAGTGTTCTGTTAATTCATCTCACAGAATTACATGTGTATTTCGAGGATCTCTTGCTAGCCCTATTTCTGTGGAATCTGAGAACAGATATTTCGGATCCCTTTGAAGACTATAGGGCCAAAGGAAATATCCTCCGATAACAAAGAGAAAGAAGCTTTCTGAGAAACTTCTTTGTGTTCTGTGAAATCATCTCACAGAGTTACAGCTTTCCCCTCAATAAGCCTTTCGCTAGGACAGTTCTTGTGGAATTGGCAAAGTGATATTTGGAAGCCCATAGAGGGCTATGTTGAAAAAGGAAATATCGTCAGATGAAATCTGGAAAGAAGCTTTCTGCGAAACTGCTTAGTGTTCTGTTAATTCATCTCACAGAGTTACATGTGTATTTCGAGGATCTCTTTGCTAGCCCTATTTCTGTGGAATCTGAGAACAGATATTTCGGATCCCTTTGAGGACTATAGGGCCAAAGGAAATATCCTCCGATAACAAAGAGAAAGAAGCTTTCTGAGAAACTTCTTTGTGTTCTGTGAAATCATCTCACAGAGTTACAGCTTTCCCCTCAAGAAGCCTTTCGCTAAGACAGTTCTTGTGGAATTGGCAAAGTGATATTTGGAAGCCCATAGAGGGCTATGGTGAAAAAGGAAATATCGTCAGATGAAATCTGGAAAGAATCTTTCTGCGAAACTGCTTAGTGTTCTGTGAATTCATCTCACAGAGTTACATGTGTATTTCGAGGATCTCTTTGCTAGCTCTATTTCTGTGGAATCTGAGAACAGATATTTCGGATCCCTTTGAAGACTATAGGGCCAAAGGAAATATCCTCCGATAACAGAGAGAAAGAAGCTTTCTGAGAAACTTCTTTGTGTTCTGTGAAATCATCTCACAGAGTTACAGCTTTCCCCTCAAGAAGCCTTTCGCTAAGACAGTTCTTGTGGAATTGGCAAAGTGATATTTGGAAGCCCATAGAGGGCTATGGTGAAAAAGGAAATATCGTCAGATGAAATCTGGAAAGAAGCTTTCTGAGAAACTGCTTAGTGTTCTGTGAATTCATCTCACTGAGTTACATGTGTACTTCGAGGATCTCTTTGCTAGCCCTATTTCTGTGGAATCTGAGAACAGATATTTCGGATCCCTTTGAAGACTGTAGGGCCAAAGGAAATATCCTCCGATAACAAAGAGAAAGAAGCTTTCTGAGAAACTTCTTTGTGTTCTGTGAAATCATCTCACAGAGTTACAGCTTTCCCCTCAAGAAGCCTTTCGCTAAGACAGTTCTTGTGGAATTGGCAATGTGATATTTGGAAGCCCATAGAGGGCTATGGGGAAAAAGGAAATATCGTCAGATGAAATCTGGAAAGAAGCTTTCTGCGAAACTGCTTAGTGTTCTGTTAATTCATCTCACAGAGTTACATGTGTATTTCGAGGATCTCTTTGCTAGCTCTATTTCTGTGGAATCTGAGAACAGATATTTCGGATCCCTTTGAAGACTATAGGGCCAAAGGAAATATCCTCCGATAACAAAGAGAAAGAAGCTTTCTGAGAAACTTCTTTGTGTACTATGAAATCATCTCACAGAGTTACAGCTTTCCCCTCAAGAAGCCTTTCCTAAGGCAGTTCTTGTGGAATAGGCAAAGTGATATTTGGAAGCCCAGAGAGGGCTATGTTGAAAAAGGAAATATCCTCAGATGAAATCTGGAAAGAAGCTTTCTGTGAAACTGCTTAGTGTTCTGTTAATTCATCTCAAAGAGTTACATGTGTATTTCGAGGATCTCTTTACTACCCCTATTTCTGTGGAATCTGAGAACAGATATTTCGGATCCCTTTGAAGACTATAGGGCCAAAGGAAATATCCTACGATAACAAAGAGAAAGAAGCTTTCTGAGAAACTTCTTTGTGTTCTGTGAAATCATCTCACAGAGTTACAGCTTTCCCCTGAAGAAGCCTTTCGCTAAGACAGTTCTTGTGGAATTGGCAAAGTGATATTTGGAAGCCCATAGAGGGCTATGGTGAAAAAGGAAATATCCTCAGATGAAATCTGGAAAGAAGCTTCCTGAGAAACTGCTTAGTGTTCTGTTAATTCATCTCACAGAGTTACATGTGTATTTCGAGGATCTCCTTGCTAGTCCTATTTCTGTGCAATATGAGAACAGATATTTCGGATCCCTTTGAAGACTATAGGGCCAAAGGAAATATCCTGCGATAACAAAGAGAAAGAAGCTTTCTGAGAAACTTCTTTGTGTTCTGTGAAATCATCTCACAGAGTTACAGCTTTCCCCTCGAGAAGCCTTTCGCTAAGACAGTTCTTGTGGAATTTGAAAAGTGATATTTTGAAGCCCATAGAAGGCTATGGTGAAAAAGGAAATATCGTCAGATGAAATCTGGAAAGAAGCTTTCTGCGAAACTGCTTAGTGTTCTGTTAATTCATCTCACAGAGTTACATGTGTATTTCGAGGATCTCTTTGCTAGCCCTATTTCTGTGGAATCTGAGAACAGATATTTCGGATCCCTTTGAAGACTATAGGGCCAAAGGAAATATCCTCGGATAACAAAGAGAAAGAAGCTTTCTGAGAAACTTCTTTGTGTTCTGTGAAATCATCTCACAGAGTTACAGCTTTCCCCTCAAGAAGCCTTTGGCTAAGATAGTTCTTGTGGAATTGGCAAAGTGATATTTGGAAGCCCTTAGAGGGCTATGGTGAAAAAGGAAATATCCTCAGATGAAATCTGGAAAGAAGCTTTCTGAGAAACTGCTTAGTGTTCTGTGAAATCATCTCACAGAGTTCCATGTGTATTTCGAGGATCTCTTTGCTAGCCCTATTTCTGTGGAATCTGAGAACAGATATTTCGGATCCCTTTGAAGACTATAGGGCCAAAGGAAATATCCTCGGATAACAAAGAGAAAGAAGCTTTCTGAGAAACTTCTTTGTGTTCTGTGAAATCATCTCACAGAGTTACAGCTTTCCCCTCGAGAAGCCTTTCGCTAAGACAGTTCTTGTGGAATTTGAAAAGTGATATTTTGAAGCCCATAGAAGGCTATGGTGAAAAAGGAAATATCGTCAGATGAAATCTGGAAGGAAGCTTTCTGCGAAACTGCTTAGTGTTCTGTTAATTCATCTCACAGAGTTACATGTGTATTTCGAGGATCTCTTTGCTAGCCCCATTTCTGTGGAATCTGAGAACAGATATTTCGGATCCCTTTGAAGACTATAGGGCCAAAGGAAATATCCTCGGATAACAAAGAGAAAGAAGCTTTCTGAGAAACTTCTTTGTGTTCTCTGAAATCATCTCACAGAGTTACAGCTTTCCCCTCAAGAAGCCTTTGGCTAAGATAGTTCTTGTGGAATTGGCAAAGTGATATTTGGAAGCCCTTAGAGGGCTATGGTGAAAAAGGAAATATCCTCAGATGAAATCTGGAAAGAAGCTTTCTGAGAAACTGCTTAGTGTTCTGTGAAATCATCTCACAGAGTTCCATGTGTATTTCGAGGATCTCTTTGCTAGCCCTATTTCTGTGGAATCTGAGAACAGATATTTCGGATCCCTTTGAAGACTATAGGGCCAAAGGAAATATCCTCGGATAACAAAGAGAAAGAAGCTTTCTGAGAAACTTCTTTGTGTTCTGTGAAATCATCTCACAGAGTTACAGCTTTCCCCTCAAGAAGCCTTTCGCTAAGACAGTTCTTGTGGAATTGGCAAAGTGATATTTGGAAGCCCCTAGAGGGCTATGGGGAAAAAGGAAATATCGTCAGATGAAATCTGGAAAGAAGCTCTCTGAGAAACTGCTTAGTGTTCTGTGAATTCATCTCACAGATTTACATGTGTATTTCGAGGATCTCTTTGCTAGCCCTATTTCTGTGGAATCTGAGAACAGATATTTCGGATCACTTTGAAGACTATAGGGCCTAAGGAAATATCCTCCGATAACAAAGAGAAAGAAGCTTTCTGAGAAACTTCTTTGTGTTCTGTGAAATCATCTCACAGAGTTACAGCTTTCCCCTCTAGAAGCCTTTCGCTAAGACAGTTCTTGTGGAATTGGCAAAGTGATATTTGGAAGCCCATAGAGGGCTATGGGGAAAAAGGAAATATCCTCAGATGAAATCTGGAAAGAAGCTTTCTGCGAAACTGCTTAGTGTTCTGTTAATTCATCTCACAGTGTTACATGTGTATTTCGAGGATCTCTTTGCTAGCCCTATTTCTGTGGAATCTGAGAACAGATATTTCGGATCCCTTTGAAGACTATAGGGCCAAAGGAAATATCCTCGGATAACAAAGAGAAAGAAGCTTTCTGAGAAACTTCTTTGTGTTCTGTGAAATCATCTCACAGAGTTACAGCTTTCACCTCAAGAAGCCTTTCGCTAAGACAGTTCTTGTGGAATTGGCAAAGTGATATTTGGAAGCCCTTAGAGGGCTATGGTGAAAAAGGAAATATCCTCAGATGAAATCTGGAAAGAAGCTTTCTGCGAAACTGCTTAGTGTCCTGTAAATTCATCTCACAGAGTTCCATGTGTATTTCGAGGATCTGTTTGATAGCTCTATTTCTGTGGAATCTGAGAACAGATATTTCGGATCACTTTGAAGACTATAGGGCCAAAGGAAATATCCTCCGATAACAAAGAGAAAGAAGCTTTCTGAGAAACTTCTTTGTGTTCTGTGAAATCATCTCACGGAGTTACAGCTTTCCCCTCAAGAAGCCTTTCGCTAAGACAGTTCTTGTGGAATTGGCAAAGTGATATTTGGAAGCCCATAGAGGGCTATGGTGAAAAAGGTAATATCGTCAGATGAAATCTGGAAAGAAGCTTTCTGCGAAACTGCTTAGTGTTCCGTTAATTCATCTCACAGAGTTACATGTGTATTTCGAGGATCTCTTTGCTAACCCTATTTCTGTGGAAACTGAGAACAGATATTTCGGATCCCTTGGAAGACTATAGGGCCAAAGGAAATATCCTCGGATAACAAAGAGAAAGAAGCTTTCTGAGAAACTTCTTTGTGTTCTGTGAAATCATCTCACAGAGTTACAGCTTTCCCCTCAAGAAGCCTTTCGCTAAGACAGTTCTTGTGGAATTGGCAAAGTGATATTTGGAAGTCCATAGAGGGCTATGGTGAAAAAGGAAATATCCTCAGATGAAATCTGGAATGAAGCTTTCTGAGAAACTGCTTAGTGTTCTGTTAATTCATCTCACAGAGTTACATGTGTATTTCGAGGATCTCTTGGCTAGCCCTATTTCTGTGGAATCTGAGAACAGATATTTCGGATCCCTTTGAAGACTATAGGGCCAAAGGAAATATCCTCCGATAACAAAGAGAAAGAAGCTTTCTGAGAAACTTCTTTGTGTTCTGTGAAATCATCTCACAGAGTTACAGCTTTCCCCTCAAGAAGCCTTTCGCTAAGACAGTTCTTGTGGAATTGGCAAAGTGATATTTGGAAGCCCATAGAGGGCTATGGGGGAAAAGGAAATATCGTCAGATGAAATCTGGAAAGAAGCTCTCTGAGAAACTACTTAGTGTTCTGTGAATTCATCTCACAGAGATACATGTGTATTTCGAGGATCTCTTTGGTAGCCCTATTTCTGTGGAATCTGAGAACAGATATTTCGGATCACTTTGAAGACTATAGGGCCTAAGGAAATATCCTCCGATAACAAAGAGAAAGAAGCTTTCTGAGAAACTTCTTTGTGTTCTGTGAAATCCTCTCACAGAGTTACAGCTTTCCCCTCAAGAAGCCTTTCGCTAAGACAGTTCTTGTGGAATTGGCAAAGTGATATTTGGAAGCCCATAGAGGGCTTTGGGGAAAAAGGACATATCCTCAGATGAAATCTGGAAAGAAGCTTTCTGAGAAACTGCTTAGTGTTCTGTTAATTCATCTCACAGAATTACATGTGTATTTCGAGCATCTCTTTGCTAGCCCTATTTCTGTGGAATCTGAGAACAGATATTTCGGATCCCTTTGAAGACTATAGGGCCAAAGGAAATATCCTCCGATAACAAAGAGAAAGAAGCTTTCTGAGAAACTTCTTTGTGTTCTGTGAAATCACCTCACGGAGTTACAGCTTTCCCCTCAATAAGCCTTTCGCTAAGACAGTTCTTGTGGAATTCGCAAAGTGATATTTGGAAGCCCATAGAGGGCTATGGTGAAAAAGGGAATATCCTCAGATGAAATATGGAAAGAAGCTTTCTGAGAAACTGCTTAATGTTCTGTGAATTCATCTCACAGAGTTACATGTGTGTTTCGAGGATCTCTTTGCTAGCCCTATTTCTGTGGAAACTGAGAAAAGATATTTCGGATCCCTTTGAAGATTATAGGGCCAAAGGAAAAATCCTCCGATAACAAAGAGAAAGAAGCTTTCTGAGAAACTTCTTTGTGTTCTGTGAAATCATCTCACAGAGTTACAGCTTTCCCCTCAAGAAGCCTTTTGCTAAGACAGTTCTTGTGGAATTGGCAAAGTGATATTTGGAATCCCATAGTGGGCTATGGTGAAAAAGGAAATATCGTCAGATGAAATCTGGAAAGAAGCTTTCTGCGAAACTGCTTAGTGTTCTGTTAATTCATCTCACAGAGTTACATGTGTATTTCGAGGAACTCTTTGCTAGTCCTATTTCTGTGGAATCTGAAAGCAGATATTTCGGATCCCTTTGAAGACTATAGGGCCAAAGGAAATATCCTCGGATAACAAAGAGAAAGAAGCTTTCTGAGAAACTTCTTTGTGTTCTGTGAAATCATCTCACAGAGTTACAGCTTTCCCCTCAAGAAGCCTTTCGCTAAGACAGTTCTTGTGGAATTGGCAAAGTGATATTTGGAAGCCCATAGAGGGCTATGGTGAAAAAGGAAATATCGTCAGATGAAATCTGGAAAGAAGCTTTCTGAGAAACTGCTTAGTGTTCTGTTAATTCATCTCACAGAGTTACATGTGTATTTCGAGGATCTCTTTGCTAGCCCTATTTCTGTGGAATCTGAGAACAGATATTTCGGATCCCTTTGAAGACTATAGGGCCAAAGGAAATATCCTCCGATAACAAAGAGAAAGAAGCTTTCTGAGAAACTTCTTTGTGTTCTGTGAAATCATCTCACAGAGTTACAGCTTTCCCCTCAAGAAGCCTTTCGCTAAGACAGTTCTTGTGGAATTGGCAAAGTGATATTTGGAAGCCCATAGAGGGCTATGGGGAAAAAGGAAATATCGTCAGATTAAATCTGGAAAGAAGTTTTCTGCGAAACTGCTTAGTGTTCTGTTAATTCATCTCACAGAGTTACATGTGTATTTCGAGGATCTCTTTGCTAGCTCTATTTCTGTGGAATCTGAGAACAGATATTTCGGATCCCTTTCAAGACTATAGGGCCAAAGGAAATATCCTCCGATAACAAAGAGAAAGAAGCTTTCTGAGAAACTTCTTTGTGTTCTGTGAAATCATCTCACAGAGTGACAGCTTTCCCCTCAAGAAGCCTTTCCTAAGACAGTTCTTGTGGAATAGGCAAAGTGATATTTGGAAGCCCAGAGAGGGCTATGTTGAAAAAGGAAATATCCTCAGATGAAATCTGGAAAGAAGCTTTCTGCGAAACTGCTTAGTGTTCTGTTAATTCATCTCACAGAGTTACATGTGTATTTCGAGGATCTCTTTGCTAGCCCTATTTCTGTGGAATCTGAGAACAGATATTTCGGATCCCTTTGAAGACTATAGGGCCAAAGGAAATATCCTCCGATAACAAAGAGAAAGAAGCTTTCTGAGAAACTTCTTTGTGTTCTGTGAAATCATCTCACAGAGTTACAGCTTTCCCCTCAAGAAGCCTTTCGCTAAGACAGTTCTTGTGGAATTGGCAAAGTGATATTTGGAAGCCCATAGAGGGCTATGGTGAAAAAGGAAATATCGTCAGATGAAATCTGGAAAGAATCTTTCTGCGAAACTGCTTAGTGTTCTGTGAATTCATCTCACAGAGTTACATGTGTATTTCGAGGATCTCTTTGCTAGCTCTATTTCTGTGGAATCTGAGAACAGATATTTCGGATCCCTTTGAAGACTATAGGGCCAAAGGAAATATCCTCCGATAACAAAAAGAAAGAAGCTTTCTGAGAAACTTCTTTGTGTTCTGTGAAATCATCTCACAGAGTTACAGCTTTCCCCTCAAGAAGCCTTTCGCTAAGACAGTTCTTGTGGAATTGGCAAAGTGATATTTGGAAGCCCATAGAGGGCTATGGTGAAAAAGGAAATATCGTCAGATGAAATCTGGAAAGAAGCTTTCTGTGAAACTGCTTAGTGTTCTGTGAATTCATCTCACATAGTTACATGTGTATTTCGAGGATCTCTTTGCTAGCCCTATTTCTGTGGAATCTGAGAACAGATATTTCGGATCCCTTTGAAGACTGTAGGGCCAAAGGAAATATCCTCCGATAACAAAGAGAAAGAAGCTTTCTGAGAAACTTCTTTGTGTTCTGTGAAATCATCTCACAGAGTTACAGCTTTCCCCTCAAGAAGCCTTTCGCTAAGACAGTTCTTGTGGAATTGGCAATGTGATATTTGGAAGCCCATAGAGGGCTATGGGGAAAAAGGAAATATCGTCAGATGAAATCTGGAAAGAAGCTTTCTGCGAAACTGCTTAGTGTTCTGTTAATTCATCTCACAGAGTTACATGTGTATTTCGAGGATCTCTTTGCTAGCCCTATTTCTGTGGAATCTGAGAACAGATATTTCGGATCCCTTTGAAGACTATAGGGCCAAAGGAAATATCCTCGGATAACAAAGAGAAAGAAGCTTTCTGAGAAACTTCTTTGTGTTCTGTGAAATCATCTCACAGAGTTACAGCTTTCCCCTCAAGAAGCCTTTGGCTAAGATAGTTCTTGTGGAATTGGCAAAGTGATATTTGGAAGCCCTTAGAGGGCTATGGTGAAAAAGGAAATATCCTCAGATGAAATCTGGAAAGAAGCTTTCTGAGAAACTGCTTAGTGTTCTGTGAAATCATCTCACAGAGTTCCATGTGTATTTCGAGGATCTCTTTGCTAGCCCTATTTCTGTGGAATCTGAGAACAGATATTTCGGATCCCTTTGAAGACTATAGGGCCAAAGGAAATATCCTCGGATAACAAAGAGAAAGAAGCTTTCTGAGAAACTTCTTTGTGTTCTGTGAAATCATCTCACAGAGTTACAGCTTTCCCCTCAAGAAGCCTTTCGCTAAGACAGTTCTTGTGGAATTGGCAAAGTGATATTTGGAAGCCCCTAGAGGGCTATGGGGAAAAAGGAAATATCGTCAGATGAAATCTGGAAAGAAGCTCTCTGAGAAACTGCTTAGTGTTCTGTGAATTCATCTCACAGAGTTACATGTGTATTTCGAGGATCTCTTTGCTAGCCCTATTTCTGTGGAATCTGAGAACAGATATTTCGGATCACTTTGAAGACTATAGGGCCTAAGGAAATATCCTCCGATAACAAAGAGAAAGAAGCTTTCTGAGAAACTTCTTTGTGTTCTGTGAAATCATCTCACAGAGTTACAGCTTTCCCCTCTAGAAGCCTTTCGCTAAGACAGTTCTTGTGGAATTGGCAAAGTGATATTTGGAAGCCCGTAGAGGGCTATGGGGAAAAAGGAAATATCCTCAGATGAAATCTGGAAAGAAGCTTTCTGCGAAACTGCTTAGTGTTCTGTTAATTCATCTCACAGTGTTACATGTGTATTTCGAGGATCTCTTTGCTAGCCCTATTTCTGTGGAATCTGAGAACAGATATTTCGGATCCCTTTGAAGACTATAGGGCCAAAGGAAATATCCTCGGATAACAAAGAGAAAGAAGCTTTCTGAGAAACTTCTTTGTGTTCTGTGAAATCATCTCACAGAGTTACAGCTTTCACCTCAAGAAGCCTTTCGCTAAGACAGTTCTTGTGGAATTGGCAAAGTGATATTTGGAAGCCCTTAGAGGGCTATGGTGAAAAAGGAAATATCCTCAGATGAAATCTGGAAAGAAGCTTTCTGCGAAACTGCTTAGTGTCCTGTAAATTCATCTCACAGAGTTCCATGTGTATTTCGAGGATCTGTTTGATAGCTCTATTTCTGTGGAATATGAGAACAGATATTTCGGATCACTTTGAAGACTATAGGGCCAAAGGAAATATCCTCCGATAACAAAGAGAAAGAAGCTTTCTGAGAAACTTCTTTGTGTTCTGTGAAATCATCTCACGGAGTTACAGCTTTCCCCTCAAGAAGCCTTTCGCTAAGACAGTTCTTGTGGAATTGGCAAAGTGATATTTGGAAGCCCATAGAGGGCTATGGTGAAAAAGGTAATATCGTCAGATGAAATCTGGAAAGAAGCTTTCTGCGAAACTGCTTAGTGTTCCGTTAATTCATCTCACAGAGTTACATGTGTATTTCGAGGATCTCTTTGCTAACCCTATTTCTGTGGAAACTGAGAACAGATATTTCGGATCCCTTGGAAGACTATAGGGCCAAAGGAAATATCCTCGGATAACAAAGAGAAAGAAGCTTTCTGAGAAACTTCTTTGTGTTCTGTGAAATCATCTCACAGAGTTACAGCTTTCCCCTCAAGAAGCCTTTCGCTAAGACAGTTCTTGTGGAATTGGCAAAGTGATATTTGGAAGTCCATAGAGGGCTATGGTGAAAAAGGAAATATCCTCAGATGAAATCTGGAATGAAGCTTTCTGAGAAACTGCTTAGTGTTCTGTTAATTCATCTCACAGAGTTCCATGTGTATTTCGAGGATCTCTTTGCTAGCCCTATTTCTGTGGAATCTGAGAACAGATATTTCGGATCCCTTTGAAGACTATAGGGCCAAAGGAAATATCCTCGGATAACAAAGAGAAAGAAGCTTTCTGAGAAACTTCTTTGTGTTCTGTGAAATCATCTCACAGAGTTACAGCTTTCCCCTCAAGAAGCCTTTCGCTAAGACAGTTCTTGTGGAATTGGCAAAGTGATATTTGGAAGCCCATAGAGGGCTATGGGGGAAAAGGAAATATCGTCAGATGAAATCTGGAAAGAAGCTCTCTGAGAAACTACTTAGTGTTCTGTGAATTCATCTCACAGAGATACATGTGTATTTCGAGGATCTCTTTGGTAGCCCTATTTCTGTGGAATCTGAGAACAGATATTTCGGATCACTTTGAAGACTATAGGGCCTAAGGAAATATCCTCCGATAACAAAGAGAAAGAAGCTTTCTGAGAAACTTCTTTGTGTTCTGTGAAATCCTCTCACAGAGTTACAGCTTTCCCCTCAAGAAGCCTTTCGCTAAGACCGTTCTTGTGGAATTGGCAAAGTGATATTTGGAAGCCCATAGAGGGCTTTGGGGAAAAAGGACATATCCTCAGATGAAATCTGGAAAGAAGCTTTCTGAGAAACTGCTTAGTGTTCTGTTAATTCATCTCACAGAATTACATGTGTATTTCGAGCATCTCTTTGCTAGCCCTATTTCTGTGGAATCTGAGAACAGATATTTCGGATCCCTTTGAAGACTATAGGGCCAAAGGAAATATCCTCCGATAACAAAGAGAAAGAAGCTTTCTGAGAAACTTCTTTGTGTTCTGTGAAATCACCTCACGGAGTTACAGCTTTCCCCTCAATAAGCCTTTCGCTAAGACAGTTCTTGTGGAATTCGCAAAGTGATATTTGGAAGCCCATAGAGGGCTATGGTGAAAAAGGGAATATCCTCAGATGAAATATGGAAAGAAGCTTTCTGAGAAACTGCTTAATGTTCTGTGAATTCATCTCACAGAGTTACATGTGTGTTTCGAGGATCTCTTTGCTAGCCCTATTTCTGTGGAAACTGAGAAAAGATATTTCGGATCCCTTTGAAGATTATAGGGCCAAAGGAAAAATCCTCCGATAACAAAGAGAAAGAAGCTTTCTGAGAAACTTCTTTGTGTTCTGTGAAATCATCTCACAGAGTTACAGCTTTCCCCTCAAGAAGCCTTTTGCTAAGACAGTTCTTGTGGAATTGGCAAAGTGATATTTGGAATCCCATAGAGGGCTATGGTGAAAAAGGAAATATCGTCAGATGAAATCTGGAAAGAAGCTTTCTGCGAAACTGCTTAGTGTTCTGTTAATTCATCTCACAGAGTTACATGTGTATTTCGAGGATCTCTTTGCTAGTCCTATTTCTGTGGAATCTGAAAGCAGATATTTCGGATCCCTTTGAAGACTATAGGGCCAAAGGAAATATCCTCGGATAACAAAGAGAAAGAAGCTTTCTGAGAAACTTCTTTGTGTTCTGTGAAATCATCTCACAGAGTTACAGCTTTCCCCTCAAGAAGCCTTTCGCTAAGACAGTTCTTGTGGAATTGGCAAAGTGATATTTGGAAGCCCATAGAGGGCTATGGTGAAAAAGGAAATATCGTCAGATGAAATCTGGAAAGAAGCTTTCTGAGAAACTGCTTAGTGTTCTGTTAATTCATCTCACAGAGTTACATGTGTATTTCGAGGATCTCTTTGCTAGCCCTATTTCTGTGGAATCTGAGAACAGATATTTCGGATCCCTTTGAAGACTATAGGGCCAAAGGAAATATCCTCCGATAACAAAGAGAAAGAAGCTTTCTGAGAAACTTCTTTGTGTTCTGTGAAATCATCTCACAGAGTTACAGCTTTCCCCTCAAGAAGCCTTTCGCTAAGACAGTTCTTGTGGAATTGGCAAAGTGATATTTGGAAGCCCATAGAGGGCTATGGGGAAAAAGGAAATATCGTCAAATTAAATCTGGAAAGAAGTTTTCTGCGAAACTGCTTAGTGTTCTGTTAATTCATCTCACAGAGTTACATGTGTATTTCGAGGATCTCTTTGCTAGCTCTATTTCTGTGGAATCTGAGAACAGATATTTCGGATCCCTTTCAAGACTATAGGGCCAAAGGAAATATCCTCCGATAACAAAGAGAAAGAAGCTTTCTGAGAAACTTCTTTGTGTTCTGTGAAATCATCTCACAGAGTGACAGCTTTCCCCTCAAGAAGCCTTTCCTAAGACAGTTCTTGTGGAATAGGCAAAGTGATATTTGGAAGCCCAGAGAGGGCTATGTTGAAAAAGGAAATATCCTCAGATGAAATCTGGAAAGAAGCTTTCTGCGAAACTGCTTAGTGTTCTGTTAATTCATCTCACAGAGTTACATGTGTATTTCGAGGATCTCTTTGCTAGCCCTATTTCTGTGCAATCTGAGAACAGATATTTCGGATCCCTTTGAAGACTATAGGGCCAAAGGAAATATCCTCCGATAACAAAGAGAAAGAAGCTTTCTGAGAAACTTCTTTGTGTTCTGTGAAATCCTCTCACAGAGTTACAGCTTTCCCCTCAAGAAGCCTTTCGCTAAGACAGTTCTTGTGGAATTGGCAAAGTGATATTTGGAAGCCCATAGAGGGCTATGGTGAAAAAGGAAATATCGTCAGATGAAATCTGGAAAGAATCTTTCTGCGAAACTGCTTAGTGTTCTGTGAATTCATCTCACAGAGTTACATGTGTATTTCGAGGATCTCTTTGCTAGCTCTATTTCTGTGGAATCTGAGAACAGATATTTCGGATCCCTTTGAAGACTATAGGGCCAAAGGAAATATCCTCCGATAACAAAGAGAAAGAAGCTTTCTGAGAAACTTCTTTGTGTTCTGTGAAATCATCTCACAGAGTTACAGCTTTCCCCTCAAGAAGCCTTTCGCTAAGACAGTTCTTGTGGAATTGGCAAAGTGATATTTGGAAGCCCATAGAGGGCTATGGTGAAAAAGGAAATATCGTCAGATGAAATCTGGAAAGAAGCTTTCTGCGAAACTGCTTAGTGTTCTGTGAATTCATCTCACATAGTTACATGTGTATTTCGAGGATCTCGTTGCTAGCCCTATTTCTGTGGAATCTGAAAGCAGATATTTCGGATCCCTTTGAAGACTATAGGGCCTAAGGAAATATCCTCCGATAACAAAGAGAAAGAAGCTTTCTGAGAAACTTCTTTGTGTTCTGTGAAATCATCTCACAGAGTTACAGCTTTCCCCTCAAGAAGCCTTCCGCTAAGACAGTTCTTGTGGAATTGGCAGAGTGATATTTGGAAGGCCATAGAGGGCTATGGTGAAAAAGAAAATATCGTCAGATGAAATCTGGAAAGAAGCTTACTGAGAAACTGCTTAATGTTCTGTGAATTCATCTCACAGAGTTACATGTGTATTTCGAGGATCTCTTTGCTAGCCCTATTTCTGTGGAATCTGAGAACAGATATTTCGGATCACTTTGAAGACTATAGGGCCTAAGGAAATATCCTCCGATAACAAAGAGAAAGAAGCTTTCTGAGAAACTTCTTTGTGTTCTGTGAAATCATCTCACAGAGTTACAGCTTTCCCCTCAAGAAGCCTTTCGCTAAGACAGTTCTTGTGGAATTGGCAAAGTGATATTTGGAAGCCCATAGAGGGCTATGGTGAAAAAGGAAATATCCTCAGATGAAATCTGGAAAGAAGCTTTCTGCGAAACTGCTTAGTGTTCTGTTAATTCATCTCACAGAGTTACATGTGTATTTCGAGGATCTCTTTGCTAACCCTATTTCTGTGGAAACTGAGAACAGATATTTCGGATCCCTTGGAAGACTATAGGGCCAAAGGAAATATCCTCGGATAACAAAGAGAAAGAAGCTTTCTGAGAAACTTCTTTGTGTTCTGTGAAATCATCTCACAGAGTTACAGCTTTCCCCTCAAGAAGCCTTTCGCTAAGACAGTTCTTGTGGAATTGGCAAAGTGATATTTGGAAGCCCATAGAGGGCTATGGGGAAAAAGGAAATATCCTCAGATGAAATCTGGAAAGAAGCTCTCTGAGAAACTGCTTAGTGTTCTGTGAATTCATCTCACAGAGGTACATGTGTATTTCGAGGATCTCTTTGCTAGCCCCATTTCTGTGGAATCTGAGAACAGATATTTCGGATCCCTTTGAAGACTACAGGGCCAAAGGAAATATCCTCGGATAACAAAGAGAAAGAAGCTTTCTGAGAAACTTCTTTGTGTTCTGTGAAATCATCTCACAGAGTTACAGCTTTCCCCTCAAGAAGCCTTTCGCTAAGACAGTTCTTGTGGAATTGGCAAAGTGATATTTGGAAGCCCATAGAGGGCTATGGGGAAAAAGAAAATATCGTCAGATGAAATCTGGAAAGAAGCTTTCTGAGAAACTGCTTAGTGTTCTGTGAATTCATCTCACAGAGTTACATGTGTATTTCGAGGATCTCTTTGCTAGCCCTATTTCTGTGGAATCTGAGAACAGATATTTCGGATCCCTTTGAAGACTATAGGGCCAAAGGAAATATCCTGCGATAACAAAGAGAAAGAAGCTTTCTGAGAAACTTCTTTGTGTTCTGTGAAATCATCTCACAGAGTTACAGCTTTCCCCTCAAGAAGCCTTTCGCTAAGACAGTTCTTGTGGAATTGGCAAAGTGATATTTGGAAGCCCATAGAGGGCTATGTTGAAAAAGTAAATATCGTCAGATGAAATCTGGAAAGAAGCTTTCTGCGAAACTGCTTAGTGTTCTGTTAATTCATCTCACAGAGTTACATGTGTATTTCGAGGATCTCTTTGCTAGCTCTATTTCTGTGGAATCTGTGGACAGATATTTCGGATCCCTTTGAAGACTATAGGGCCAAAGGAAATATCCTCCGATAACAAAGAGAAAGAAGCTTTCTGAGAAACTTCTTTGTGTTCTGTGAAATCATCTCACAGCGTTACAGCTTTCCCCTCAAGAAGCCTTTCGCTAAGACAGTTCTTGTGGAATTGGCAAAGTGATATTTGGAAGCCCATAGAGGGCTATGGTGAAAAAGGAAATATCGTCAGATGAAATCTGGAAAGAAGCTTTCTGCGAAACTGCTTAGTGTTCTGTGAATTCATCTCACATAGTTACATGTGTGTTTCGAGGATCTCGTTGCTAGCCCTATTTCTGTGGAATCTGAAAGCAGATATTTCGGATCCCTTTGAAGACTATAGGGCCTAAGGAAATATCCTCCGATAACAAAGAGAAAGAAGCTTTCTGAGAAACTTCTTTGTGTTCTGTGAAATCATCTCACAGAGTTACAGCTTTCCCCTCAAGAAGCCTTCCGCTAAGACAGTTCTTGTGGAATTGGCAGAGTGATATTTGGAAGGCCATAGAGGGCTATGGTGAAAAAGAAAATATCGTCAGATGAAATCTGGAAAGAAGCTTACTGAGAAACTGCTTAATGTTCTGTGAATTCATCTCACAGAGTTACATGTGTATTTCGAGGATCTCTTTGCTAGCCCTATTTCTGTGGAATCTGAGAACAGATATTTCGGATCCCTTTGAAGACTATAGGGCCAAAGGAAATATCCTCCGATAACAAAGAGAAAGAAGCTTTCTGAGAAACTTCTTTGTGTTCTGTGAAATCATCTCACAGAGTTACAGCTTTCCCCTCAAGAAGCCTTTCGCTAAGACAGTTCTTGTGGAATTGGCAAAGTGATATTTGGAAGCCCATAGAGGGCTATGGGGAAAAAGGAAATATCGTCAAATTAAATCTGGAAAGAAGTTTTCTGCGAAACTGCTTAGTGTTCTGTTAATTCATCTCACAGAGTTACATGTGTATTTCGAGGATCTCTTTGCTAGCTCTATTTCTGTGGAATCTGAGAACAGATATTTCGGATCCCTTTCAAGACTATAGGGCCAAAGGAAATATCCTCCGATAACAAAGAGAAAGAAGCTTTCTGAGAAACTTCTTTGTGTTCTGTGAAATCATCTCACAGAGTGACAGCTTTCCCCTCAAGAAGCCTTTCCTAAGACAGTTCTTGTGGAATAGGCAAAGTGATATTTGGAAGCCCAGAGAGGGCTATGTTGAAAAAGGAAATATCCTCAGATGAAATCTGGAAAGAAGCTTTCTGCGAAACTGCTTAGTGTTCTGTTAATTCATCTCACAGAGTTACATGTGTATTTCGAGGATCTCTTTGCTAGCCCTATTTCTGTGCAATCTGAGAACAGATATTTCGGATCCCTTTGAAGACTATAGGGCCAAAGGAAATATCCTCCGATAACAAAGAGAAAGAAGCTTTCTGAGAAACTTCTTTGTGTTCTGTGAAATCATCTCACAGAGTTACAGCTTTCCCCTCAAGAAGCCTTTCGCTAAGACAGTTCTTGTGGAATTGGCAAAGTGATATTTGGAAGCCCATAGAGGGCTATGGTGAAAAAGGAAATATCGTCAGATGAAATCTGGAAAGAATCTTTCTGCGAAACTGCTTAGTGTTCTGTGAATTCATCTCACAGAGTTACATGTGTATTTCGAGGATCTCTTTGCTAGCTCTATTTCTGTGGAATCTGAGAACAGATATTTCGGATCCCTTTGAAGACTATAGGGCCAAAGGAAATATCCTCCGATAACAAAGAGAAAGAAGCTTTCTGAGAAACTTCTTTGTGTTCTGTGAAATCATCTCACAGAGTTACAGCTTTCCCCTCAAGAAGCCTTTCGCTAAGACAGTTCTTGTGGAATTGGCAAAGTGATATTTGGAAGCCCATAGAGGGCTATGGTGAAAAAGGAAATATCGTCAGATGAAATCTGGAAAGAAGCTTTCTGCGAAACTGCTTAGTGTTCTGTGAATTCATCTCACATAGTTACATGTGTATTTCGAGGATCTCGTTGCTAGCCCTATTTCTGTGGAATCTGAAAGCAGATATTTCGGATCCCTTTGAAGACTATAGGGCCTAAGGAAATATCCTCCGATAACAAAGAGAAAGAAGCTTTCTGAGAAACTTCTTTGTGTTCTGTGAAATCATCTCACAGAGTTACAGCTTTCCCCTCAAGAAGCCTTCCGCTAAGACAGTTCTTGTGGAATTGGCAGAGTGATATTTGGAAGGCCATAGAGGGCTATGGTGAAAAAGAAAATATCGTCAGATGAAATCTGGAAAGAAGCTTACTGAGAAACTGCTTAATGTTCTGTGAATTCATCTCACAGAGTTACATGTGTATTTCGAGGATCTCTTTGCTAGCCCTATTTCTGTGGAATCTGAGAACAGATATTTCGGATCACTTTGAAGACTATAGGGCCTAAGGAAATATCCTCCGATAACAAAGAGAAAGAAGCTTTCTGAGAAACTTCTTTGTGTTCTGTGAAATCATCTCACAGAGTTACAGCTTTCCCCTCAAGAAGCCTTTCGCTAAGACAGTTCTTGTGGAATTGGCAAAGTGATATTTGGAAGCCCATAGAGGGCTATGGTGAAAAAGGAAATATCCTCAGATGAAATCTGGAAAGAAGCTTTCTGCGAAACTGCTTAGTGTTCTGTTAATTCATCTCACAGAGTTACATGTGTATTTCGAGGATCTCTTTGCTAACCCTATTTCTGTGGAAACTGAGAACAGATATTTCGGATCCCTTGGAAGACTATAGGGCCAAAGGAAATATCCTCGGATAACAAAGAGAAAGAAGCTTTCTGAGAAACTTCTTTGTGTTCTGTGAAATCATCTCACAGAGTTACAGCTTTCCCCTCAAGAAGCCTTTCGCTAAGACAGTTCTTGTGGAATTGGCAAAGTGATATTTGGAAGCCCATAGAGGGCTATGGGGAAAAAGGAAATATCCTCAGATGAAATCTGGAAAGAAGCTCTCTGAGAAACTGCTTAGTGTTCTGTGAATTCATCTCACAGAGGTACATGTGTATTTCGAGGATCTCTTTGCTAGCCCCATTTCTGTGGAATCTGAGAACAGATATTTCGGATCCCTTTGAAGACTATAGGGCCAAAGGAAATATCCTCGGATAACAAAGAGAAAGAAGCTTTCTGAGAAACTTCTTTGTGTTCTGTGAAATCATCTCACAGAGTTACAGCTTTCCCCTCAAGAAGCCTTTCGCTAAGACAGTTCTTGTGGAATTGGCAAAGTGATATTTGGAAGCCCATAGAGGGCTATGGGGAAAAAGAAAATATCGTCAGATGAAATCTGGAAAGAAGCTTTCTGAGAAACTGCTTAGTGTTCTGTGAATTCATCTCACAGAGTTACATGTGTATTTCGAGGATCTCTTTGCTAGCCCTATTTCTGTGGAATCTGAGAACAGATATTTCGGATCCCTTTGAAGACTATAGGGCCAAAGGAAATATCCTGCGATAACAAAGAGAAAGAAGCTTTCTGAGAAACTTCTTTGTGTTCTGTGAAATCATCTCACAGAGTTACAGCTTTCCCCTCAAGAAGCCTTTCGCTAAGACAGTTCTTGTGGAATTGGCAAAGTGATATTTGGAAGCCCATAGAGGGCTATGTTGAAAAAGTAAATATCGTCAGATGAAATCTGGAAAGAAGCTTTCTGCGAAACTGCTTAGTGTTCTGTTAATTCATCTCACAGAGTTACATGTGTATTTCGAGGATCTCTTTGCTAGCTCTATTTCTGTGGAATCTGTGGACAGATATTTCGGATCCCTTTGAAGACTATAGGGCCAAAGGAAATATCCTCCGATAACAAAGAGAAAGAAGCTTTCTGAGAAACTTCTTTGTGTTCTGTGAAATCATCTCACAGCGTTACAGCTTTCCCCTCAAGAAGCCTTTCGCTAAGACAGTTCTTGTGGAATTGGCAAAGTGATATTTGGAAGCCCATAGAGGGCTATGGTGAAAAAGGAAATATCCTCAGATGAAATCTGGAAAGAAGCTTTCTGCGAAACTGCTTAGTGTTCTGTTAATTCATCTCACAGAGTTACATGTGTATTTCGAGGATCTCTTTGCTAGCCCTATTTCTGTGCAATATGAGAACAGATATTTCGGATCCCTTTGAAGACTATAGGGCCAAAGGAAATATCCTGCGATAACAAAGAGAAAGAAGCTTTCTGAGAAACTTCTTTGTGTTCTGTGAAATCATCTCACAGAGTTACAGCTTTCCCCTCAAGAAGCCTTTCGCTAAGACAGTTCTTGTGGAATTTGAAAAGTGATATTTGGAAGCCCATAGAAGGCTATGGTGAAAAAGGAAATATCGTCAGATGAAATCTGGAAAGAAGCTTTCTGCGAAACTGCTTAGTGTTCTGTTAATTCATCTCACAGAGTTACATGTGTATTTCGAGGATCTCTTTGCTATCCCTATTTCTGTGGAATCTGAGAACAGATATTTCGGATCCCTTCGAAGACTATAGGGCCAAAGGAAATATCCTCGGATAACAAAGAGAAAGAAGCTTTCTGACAAACTTCTTTGTGTTCTGTGAAATCATCTCACAGAGTTACAGCTTTCCCCTCAAGTAGCCTTTCGCTAAGACAGTTCTTGTGGAATTGGCAAAGTGATATTTGGAAGCCCATAGAGGGCTATGGTGAAAAACGAAATATCCTCAGATGAAATATGTAAAGAAGCTTTCTGAGAAACTGCTTAGTGTTCTGTTAATTCTTCTCACAGAGTTACACGTGTATTTCGAGGATCTCTTTGCTAGCCCTATTTCTGTGGAATCTGAGAACACATATTTCGGATCCCTTTGAAGACTATAGGGCCAAAGGAAATATCCTCCGATAACAAAGAGAAAGAAGCTTTCTGAGAAACTTCTTTGTGTTCTGTGAAATCATCTCACAGAGTTACAGCTTTCCTCTCAAGAAGCCTTTCGCTAAGACAGTTCTTGTGGAATTGGCAAAGTGATATTTGGAAGCCCGTAGAGGGCTATGGTGAAAAAGGAAATATCGTCTGATGAAATCTGGAAAGAAGCTTTCTGCGAAACTGCTTAGTGTTCTGTTAATTCATCTCACAGAGTTACATGTGTATTTCGAGGATCTCTTTGCTAGCTCTATTTCTGTGGAATCTGAGAACAGATATTTCGGATCCCTTTGAAGTCTATGGGGCCAAAGGAAATATTCTCCGATAACAAAGAGAAAGAAGCTTTCTGAGAAACTTCTTTGTGTTCTGTGAAATCATCTCACAGAGTTACAGCTTTCCCTTCAAGAAGCCTTTCGCTAAGACAGTTCTTGTGGAATTGGCAAAGTGATATTTGGAAGCCCTTAGAGGGTTATGGTGAAAAAGGAAATATCCTCAGATGAAATCTGGAAAGAAGCTTTCTGCGAAACTGCTTAGTGTTCTGTGAATGCATCTCACAGAGTTACATGTGTATTTCGAGAATCTCTATGCTAGCCCTATTTCTGTGGAAACTGAGGAAAGATATTTCGGATCCCTTTGAAGACTATAGGGCCAAAGGAAAAATCCTTCGATAACAAAGAGAAAGAAGCTTTCTGAGAAACTTCTTTGTGTTCTGTGAAATCATCTCACAGAGTTACAGCTTTCCCCTCAAGAAGCCTTTCGCTAAGACAGTTCTTGTGGAATTGGCAAAGTGATATTTGGAAGCCCATAGAGGGCTATGGTGAAAAAGGAAATATCGTCAGATGAAATCTGGAAAGAAGCTTTCTGCGAAACTGCTTAGTGTTCTGTTAATTCATCTCACAGAGTTACATGTGTATTTCGAGGATCTCTTTGCTAGCTCTATTTCTGTGGAATCTGTGGACAGATATTTCGGATCCCTTTGAAGACTATAGGGCCATAGGAAATATCCACCGATAACAAAGAGAAAGAAGCTTTCTGAGAAACTTCTTTGTGTTCTGTGAAATCATCTCACAGAGTTACAGCTTTCCCCTCAAGAAGCCTTTCGCTAAGACAGTTCTTGTGGAATTGGCAAAGTGATATTTGGAAGCCCATAGAGGGCTATGGTGAAAAAGGAAATATCGTCAGATGAAATCTGGAAAGAAGCTTTCTGCGAAACTGCTTAGTGTTCTGTTAATTCATCTCACAGAGTTACATGTGTATTTCGAGGATCTCTTTGCTAGCCCTATTTCTGTGGAATTTGGAACAGATATTTCGGATCCCTTTGAAGACTATAGGGCCAAAGGAAATATCCTCGGATAACAAAGAGAAAGAAACTTTCTGAGAAACTTCTTTGTGTTCTGTGAAATCATCTCACAGAGTTACAGCTTTCCCCTCAAGAAGCCTTTCGCTAAGACAGTTCTTGTGGAATTGGCAAAGTGATATTTGGAAGCCCATAGAGGGCTAGGGTGAAAAAGGAAATATCCTCAGATGAAATCTGGAAAGAAGCTTTCTGCGAAACTGCTTAGTGTTCTGTTAATTCATCTCACAGAGTTACATGTGTATTTCGAGGATCTCTTTGCTAACCCTATTTCTGTGGAATCTGAGAACAGATATTTCGGATCCCTTTGAAGACTATAGGGCCAAAGGAAATATCCTCCGATAACAAAGAGAAAGAAGCTTTCTGAGAAACTTCTTTGTGTTCTGTGAAATCATCTCACAGAGTTACAGCTTTCCCCTCAAGTAGCCTTTCGCTAAGACAGTTCTTGTGGAATTGGCAAAGTGATATTTGGAAGCCCATAGAGGGCTATGGTGAAAAAGGAAATATCGTCAGATGAAATCTGGAAAGAAGCTTACTGCGAAACTGCTTAGTGTCCTGTAAATTCCTCTCACAGAGTTCCATGTGTATTTCGAGGATCTGTTTGATAGCTCTATTTCTGTGGAATCTGAGAACAGATATTTCGGATCACTTTGAAGACTATAGGGCCAAAGGAAATATCCTCCGATAACAAAGAGAAAGAAGCTTTCTGAGAAACTTCTTTGTGTTCTGTGAAATCATCTCACAGAGTTACAGCTTTCCCCTCAAGAAGCCTTTCGCTAAGACAGTTCTTGTGGAATTGGCAAAGTGATATTTGGAAGCCCATAGAGGGCTATGGGGAAAAAGGAAATATCGTCAGATGAAATCTGGAAAGAAGCTCTCTGAGAAACTGCTTAGTGTTCTGTGAATTCATCTCACAGAGATACATGTGTATTTCGAGGATCTCTTTGCTAGCCCTATTTCTGTGGAATCTGAGAACAGATATTTCGGATCCCTTTGAAGACTATAGGGCCTAAGGAAATATCCTCCGATAACAAAGAGAAAGAAGCTTTCTGAGAAACTTCTTTGTGTTCTGTGAAATCCTCTCACAGAGTTACAGCTTTCCCCTCAAGAAGCCTTTCGCTAAGACAGTTCTTGTGGAATTGGCAAAGTGATATTTGGAAGCCCATAGAGGGCTATGGGGAAAAAGGACATATCCTCAGATGAAATCTGGAAAGAAGCTTTCTGAGAAACTGCTTAGTGTTCTGTGAATTCATCTCACACAGTTACATGTGTATTTCGAGGATCTCTTTGCTAGCCCTATTTCTGTGGAATCTGAGAACAGATATTTCGGATCCCTTTGAAGACTATAGGGCCAAAGGAAATATCCTGCGATAACAAAGAGAAAGAAGCTTTCTGAGAAACTTCTTTGTGTTCTGTGAAATCATCTCACAGAGTTACAGCTTTCCCCTCAAGAAGCCTTTCGCTAAGACAGTTCTTCTGGAATTGGCAAAGTGATATTTGGAAGCCCATAGAGGGCTATGTTGAAAAAGTAAATATCGTCAGATGAAATCTGGAAAGAAGCTTTCTGCGAAACTGCTTAGTGTTCTGTTAATTCATCTCACAGAGTTACATGTGTATTTCGAGGATCTCTTTGCTAGCTCTATTTCTGTGGAATCTGTGGACAGATATTTCGGATCCCTTTGAAGACTATAGGGCCAAAGGAAATATCCTCCGATAACAAAGAGAAAGAAGCTTTCTGAGAAACTTCTTTGTGTTCTGTGAAATCATCTCACAGAGTTACAGCTTTCCCCTGAAGAAGCCTTTCGCTAAGACAGTTCTTGTGGAATTGGCAAAGTGATATTTGGAAGCCCATAGAGGGCTATGGTGAAAAAGGAAATATCCTCAGATGAAATCTGGAAAGAAGCTTTCTGCGAAACTGCTTAGTGTTCTGTTAATTCATCTCACAGAGTTACATGTGTATTTCGAGGATCTCTTTGCTAGCCCTATTTCTGTGCAATATGAGAACAGATATTTCGGATCCCTTTGAAGACTATAGGGCCAAAGGAAATATCCTGCGATAACAAAGAGAAAGAAGCTTTCTGAGAAACTTCTTTGTGTTCTGTGAAATCATCTCACAGAGTTACAGCTTTCCCCTCAAGAAGCCTTTCGCTAAGACAGTTCTTGTGGAATTTGAAAAGTGATATTTGGAAGCCCATAGAAGGCTATGGTGAAAAAGGAAATATCGTCAGATGAAATCTGGAAAGAAGCTTTCTGCGAAACTGCTTAGTGTTCTGTTAATTCATCTCACAGAGTTACATGTGTATTTCGAGGATCTCTTTGCTATCCCTATTTCTGTGGAATCTGAGAACAGATATTTCGGATCCCTTCGAAGACTATAGGGCCAAAGGAAATATCCTCGGATAACAAAGAGAAAGAAGCTTTCTGACAAACTTCTTTGTGTTCTGTGAAATCATCTCACAGAGTTACAGCTTTCCCCTCAAGTAGCCTTTCGCTAAGACAGTTCTTGTGGAATTGGCAAAGTGATATTTGGAAGCCCATAGAGGGCTATGGTGAAAAAGGAAATATCGTCAGATGAAATATGGAAAGAAGCTTTCTGAGAAACTGCTTAGTGTTCTGTTAATTCTTCTCACAGAGTTACACGTGTATTTCGAGGATCTCTTTGCTAGCCCTATTTCTGTGGAATCTGAGAACACATATTTCGGATCCCTTTGAAGACTATAGGGCCAAAGGAAATATCCTCGGATAACAAAGAGAAAGAAGCTTTCTGAGAAACTTCTTTGTGTTCTGTGAAATCATCTCACAGAGTTACAGCTTTCCTCTCAAGAAGCCTTTCGCTAAGACAGTTCTTGTGGAATTGGCAAAGTGATATTTGGAAGCCCGTAGAGGGCTATGGTGAAAAAGGAAATATCGTCTGATGAAATCTGGAAAGAAGCTTTCTGCGAAACTGCTTAGTGTTCTGTTAATTCATCTCACAGAGTTACATGTGTATTTCGAGGATCTCTTTGCTAGCTCTATTT
Source organism: Macaca nemestrina (assembly GCF_043159975.1). Taxonomy (NCBI): domain Eukaryota; kingdom Metazoa; phylum Chordata; class Mammalia; order Primates; family Cercopithecidae; genus Macaca; species Macaca nemestrina. Next base: position 31,710,201 of record NC_092135.1, on the reverse strand, counting down.
CTGTGGAATCTGAGAACAGATATTTCGGATCCCTTTGAAGTCTATAGGGCCAAAGGAAATATTCTCCGATAACAAAGAGAAAGAAGCTTTCTGAGAAACTTCTTTGTGTTCTGTGAAATCATCTCACAGAGTTACAGCTTTCCCTTCAAGAAGCCTTTCGCTAAGACAGTTCTTGTGGAATTGGCAAAGTGATATTTGGAAGCCCTTAGAGGGTTATGGTGAAAAAGGAAATATCCTCAGATGAAATCTGGAAAGAAGCTTTCTGCGAAACTGCTTAGTGTTCTGTGAATTCATCTCACAGAGTTACATGTGTATTTCGAGAATCTCTATGCTAGCCCTATTTCTGTGGAAACTGAGGAAAGATATTTCGGATCCCTTTGAAGACTATAGGGCCAAAGGAAAAATCCTTCGATAACAAAGAGAAAGAAGCTTTCTGAGAAACTTCTTTGTGTTCTGTGAAATCATCTCACAGAGTTACAGCTTTCCCCTCAAGAAGCCTTTCGCTAAGACAGTTCTTGTGGAATTGGCAAATTGATATTTGGAAGCCCATAGAGGGCTATGGTGAAAAAGGAAATATCGTCAGATGAAATCTGGAAAGAAGCTTTCTGCGAAACTGCTTAGTGTTCTGTTAATTCATCTCACAGAGTTACATGTGTATTTCGAGGATCTCTTTGCTAGCTCTATTTCTGTGGAATCTGTGGACAGATATTTCGGATCCCTTTGAAGACTACAGGGCCATAGGAAATATCCACCGATAACAAAGAGAAAGAAGCTTTCTGAGAAACTTCTTTGTGTTCTGTGAAATCATCTCACAGAGTTACAGCTTTCCCCTCAAGAAGCCTTTCGCTAAGACAGTTCTTGTGGAATTGGCAAAGTGATATTTGGAAGCCCATAGAGGGCTATGGTGAAAAAGGAAATATCGTCAGATGAAATCTGGAAAGAAGCTTTCTGCGAAACTGCTTAGTGTTCTGTTAATTCATCTCACAGAGTTACATGTGTATTTCGAGGATCTCTTTGCTAGCCCTATTTCTGTGGAATTTGGAACAGATATTTCGGATCCCTTTGAAGACTATAGGGCCAAAGGAAATATCCTCGGATAACAAAGAGAAAGAAGCTTTCTGAGAAACTTCTTTGTGTTCTGTGAAATCATCTCACAGAGTTACAGCTTTCCCCTCAAGAAGCCTTTCGCTAAGACAGTTCTTGTGGAATTGGCAAAGTGATATTTGGAAGCCCTTAGAGGGTTATGGTGAAAAAGGAAATATCCTCAGATGAAATCTGGAAAGAAGCTTTCTGAGAAACTGCTTAGTGTTCTGTGAATTCATCTCACAGAGTTACATGTGTATTTCGAGAATCTCTTTGCTAGCCCTATTTCTGTGGAAACTGAGAAAAGATATTTCGGATCCCTTTGAAGACTATAGGGCCAAAGGAAAAATCCTCCGATAACAAGGAGAAAGAAGCTTTCTGAGAATCTTCTTTGTGTTCTGTGAAATCATCTCACAGAGTTACAGCTTTCCCCTCAAGAAGCCTTTCGCTAAGACAGTTCTTGTGGAATTGGCAAAGTGATATTTGGAAGCCCATAGAGGGCTATGGTGAAAAAGGAAATATCGTCAGATGAAATCTGGAAAGAAGCTTTCTGCGAAACTGCTTAGTGTTCTGTTAATTCATCTCACAGAGTTACATGTGTATTTCGAGGATCTCTTTGCTATCCCTACTTCTGTGGAATCTGAGAACAGATATTTCGGATCCCTTCGAAGACTATAGGGCCAAAGGAAATATCCTCGGATAACAAAGAGAAAGAAGCTTTCTGAGAAACTTCTTTGTGTTCTGTGAAATCATCTCACAGAGTTACAGCTTTCCCCTCAAGAAGCCTTTCGCTAAGACAGTTCTTGTGGTATTGGCAAAGTGATATTTGGAAGCACATAGAGGTATATGGTGAAAAAGGAAATATCCTCAGATGAAATCTGGAAAGAAGCTTTCTGAGAAACTGCTTAGTGTTCTGTTAATTCATCTCACAGTGTTACACGTGTATTTCGAGGATCTCTTTGCTAGCCCAATTTCTGTGGAATCTGAGAACACATATTTCGGATCCCTTTGAAGACTATAGGGCCAAAGGAAATATCCTCCGATAACAAAGAGAAAGAAGCTTTCTGAGAAACTTCTTTGTGTTCTGTGAAATCATCTCACAGAGTTACAGCTTTCCTCTCAAGAAGCCTTTCGCTAAGACAGTTCTTGTGGAATTGGCAAAGTGATATTTGGAAGCCCATAGAGGGCTATGGTGAAAAAGGAAATATCGTCAGATGAAATCTGGAAAGAAGCTTTCGGCGAAACTGCTTAGTGTTCTGTTAATTCATCTCACAGAGTTACATGTGTATTTCGAGGATCTCCTTGCTAGCTCTATTTCTGTGGTTTCTGAGAACAGATATTTCGGATCCCTTTGAAGACTATAGGGCCAAAGGAAATATCCTCCGATAACAAAGAGAAAGAAGCTTTCTGAGAAACTTCTTTGTGTTCTGTGAAATCATCTCCCAGAGTTACAGCTTTCCCCTCAAGAAGCCTTTCGCTAAGACAGTTCTTTTGGAATTGGCAAAGTGATATTTGGAAGCCCTTAGAGGGTTATGGTGAAAAAGGAAATATCCTCAGATGAAATCTGGAAAGAAGCTTTCTGCGAAACTGCTTAGTGTTCTGTGAATTCATCTCACAGAGTTACATGTGTATTTCGAGAATCTCTTTGCTAGCCCTATTTCTGTGGAAACTGAGGAAAGATATTTCGGATCCCTTTGAAGACTATAGGGCCAAAGGAAAAATCCTTCGATAACAAAGAGAAAGAAGCTTTCTGAGAAACTTCTTTGTGTTCTGTGAAATCATCTCACAGAGTTACAGCTTTCCCCTCAAGAAGCCTTTCGCTAAGACAGTTCTTGTGGAATTGGCAAAGTGATATTTGGAAGCCCATAGAGGGCTATGGTGAAAAAGGAAATATCGTCAGATGAAATCTGGAAAGAAGCTTTCTGCGAAACTGCTTAGTGTTCTGTTAATTCATCTCACAGAGTTACATGTGTATTTCGAGGATCTCTTTGCTAGCTCTATTTCTGTGGAATCTGAGGACAGATATTTCGTATCCCTTTGAAGGCTATAGGGCCATAGGAAATATCCTCCGATAACAAAGAGAAAGAAGCTTTCTGAGAAACTTCTTTGTGTTCTGTGAAATCATCTCACAGAGTTACAGCTTTCCCCTCAAGAAGCCTTTCGCTAAGACAGTTCTTCTGGAATTGGCAAAGTGATATTTGGAAGCCCATAGAGGGCTATGGGGAAAAAGGAAATATCGTCAGATGAAATCTGGAAAGAAGCTCTCTGAGAAACTGCTTAGTGTTCTGTGAATTCATCTCACAGAGATACATGTGTATTTCGAGGATCTCTTTGCTAGCCCTATTTCTGTGGAATCTGAGAACAGATATTTCGGATCACTTTGAAGTCTATAGGGCCTAAGGAAATATCCTCCGATAACAAAGAGAAAGAAGCTTTCTGAGAAACTTCTTTGTGTTCTGTGAAATCCTCTCACAGAGTTACAGCTTTCCCCTCAAGAAGCCTTTCGCTAAGACAGTTTTTGTGGAATTGGCAAAGTGATATTTGGAAGCCCATAGAGGGCTATGGGGAAAAAGGACATATCCTCAGATGAAATCTGGAAAGAAGCTTTCTGAGAAACTGCTTAGTGTTCTGTGAATTCATCTCACAGAGTTACATATGTATTTCGAGGATCTCTTTGCTAGCCCTATTTCTGTGGAAACGGAGAAAAGATATTTCGGATCCCTTTTAAGACTATAGGGCCAAAGGAAAAATCCTCCGATAACAAAGAGAAAGAAGATTTCTGAGAAACTTCTTTGTGTTCTGTGAAATCATCTCCCAGAGTTACAGCTTTCCCCTCAAGAAGCCTTTCGCTAAGACAGTTCTTGTGGAATTGGCAAAGTGATATTTGGAATCCCATAGAGGGCTATGGTGAAAAAGAAAATATCGTCAGATGAAATCTGGAAAGGAGCTTTCTGAGAAACTGCTTAGTGTTCTGTGAATACATCTCACAGAGTTACATGTGTATTTCGAGGATCTCTTTGCTAGCCCTATTTCTGTGGAATCTGAGAACAGATATTTCGGATCCCTTTGAAGACTATAGGGCCAAAGGAAATATCCTCCGATAACAAAGAGAAAGAAGCTTTCTGAGAAACTTCTTTGTGTTCTGTGAAATCATCACAAAGAGTTACAGCTTTCCCCTCAAGAAGCCTTTCGCTAAGACAGTTCTTGTGGAATTGGCAAAGTGATATTTGGAAGCCAATAGAAGGCTATGGTGAAAAAGGAAATATCGTAAGATGAAATCTGGAAAGAAGCTTTCTGCGAAACTGCTTAGTGTTCTGTTAATTCATCTCACAGAGTTACATGTGTATTTCGAGGATCTCTTTGCTAGCCCTATTTCTGTGGAATTTGAGAACAGATATTTCGGATCCCTTCGAAGACTATAGGGCCAAAGGAAATATCCTCCGATAACAAAGAGAAAGAAGCTTTCTGAGAAACTTCTTTGTGTTCTGTGAAATCATCTCACAGAGTTACAGCTTTCCTCTCAAGAAGCCTTTCGCTAAGACAGTTCTTGTGGAATTGGCAAAGTGATATTTGGAAGCCCATAGAGGGCTATGGTGAAAAAGGAAATATCGTCAGATGAAATCTGGAAAGAAGCTTTCTGCGACACTGCTTAGTGTTCTGTTAATTCATCTCACAGAGTTACATGTGTATTTCGAGGATCTCTTTGCTAGCTCTATTTCTGTGGAATCTGAGAACAGATATTTCGGATCCCTTTGAAGACTATAGGGCCAAAGGAAATATCCTCCGATAACAAAGAGAAAGAAGCTTTCTGAGAAACTTCTTTGTGTTCTGTGAAATCATCACACAGAGTTACAGCTTTCCCCTCAAGAAGCCTTTCGCTAAGACAGTTCTTGTGGAATTGGCAAAGTGATATTTGGAAGCCCATAGAAGGCTATGGTGAAAAAGGAAATATCGTCAGATGAAATCTGGAAAGAAGCTTTCTGCGAAACTGCTTAGTGTTCTGTTAATTCATCTCACAGAGTTACATGTGTATTTCGAGGATCTCTTTGCTAGCCCTATTTCTGTGGAATCTGAGAACAGATATTTCGGATCCCTTCGAAGACTATAGGGCCAAAGGAAATATCCTCCGATAACAAAGAGAAAGAAGCTTTCTGAGAAACTTCTTTGTGTTCTGTGAAATCATCTCACAGAGTTACAGCTTTCCTCTCAAAAAGCCTTTCGCTAAGACAGTTCTTGTGGAATTGGCAAAGTGATATTTGGAAGCCCATAGAGGGCTATGGTGAAAAAGGAAATATCGTCAGATGAAATCTGGAAAGAAGCTTTCTGCGACACTGCTTAGTGTTCTGTTAATTCATCTCACAGAGTTACATGTGTATTTCGAGGATCTCTTTGCTAGCTCTATTTCTGTGGAATCTGAGAACAGATATTTCGGATCCCTTTGAAGACTATAGGGCCAAAGGAAATATCCTCCGATAACAAAGAGAAAGAAGCTTTCTGAGAAACTTCTTTGTGTTCTGTGAAATCATCTCACAGAGTTACAGCTTTCCCCTCAAGAAGCCTTTCGCTAAGATAGTTCTTGTGGAATTGGCAAAGTGATATTTGGAAGCCCTTAGAGGGCTATGGTGAAAAAGGAAATATCCTCAGATGAAATCTGGAAAGAAGCTTTCTGAGAAACTGCTTAGTGTTCTGTGAATTCATCTCACAGAGTTACATGTGTATTTCGAGGATCTCTTTGCTAGTCCTATTTCTGTGGAATCTGAAAGCAGATATTTCGGATCCCTTTGAAGACTATAGGGCCAAAGGAAATATCCTCGGATAACAAAGAGAAAGAAGCTTTCTGAGAAACTTCTTTGTGTTCTGTGAAATCATCTCACAGAGTTACAGCTTTCCCCTCAAGAAGCCTTTTGCTAAGACAGTTCTTGTGGAATTGGCAAAGTGATATTTGGAAGGCCATAGAGGGCTATGGTGAAAAAGAAAATATCGTCAGATGAAATCTGGAAAGAAGCTTTCTGAGAAACTGCTTAGTGTTCTGTGAATTCATCTCACAGAGTTACATGTGTATTTCGAGGATCTCTTTGCTAGCCCTATTTCTGTGGAATCTGAGAACAGATATTTCGGATCCCTTTGAAGGCTATAGGGCAAAAGGAAATATCCTCCGATAACAAAGAGAAAGAAGCTTTCTGAGAAACTTCTTTGTGTTCTGTGAAATCATCTCACAGAGTTACAGCTTTCCCCTCAAGAAGCCTTTCGCTAGGACAGTTCTTGTGGAATTGGCAAAGTGATATTTGGAAGCCCATAGAGGGCTATGGTGAAAAAGGAAATATCGTCAGATGAAATCTGGAAAGAAGCATTCGGCGAAACTGCTTAGTGTTCTGTTAATTCATCTCACAGAGTTACATGTGTATTTCGAGGATCTCTTTGCTAGCCCTATTTCTGTGGAATCTGAGAACAGATATTTCGGATCCCTTTGAAGACTATAGGGCCAAAGGAAATATCCTCCGATAACAAAGAGATAGAAGCTTTCTGAGAAACTTCTTTGTGTTCTGTGAAATCATCACACAGAGTTACAGCTTTCCCCTGAAGAAGCCTTTCGCTAAGACAGTTCTTGTGGAATTTGAAAAGTGATATTTGGAAGCCCATAGAAGGCTATGGTGAAAAAGGAAATATCGTCAGATGAAATCTGGAAAGAAGCTTTCTGCGAAACTGCTTAGTGTTCTGTTAATTCATCTCACAGAGTTACATGTGTATTTCGAGGATCTCTTTGCTAGCCCTATTTCTGTGGAATCTGAGAACAGATATTTCGGATCCCTTCGAAGACTATAGGGCCAAAGGAAATATCCTCGGATAACAAAGAGAAAGAAGCTTTCTGAGAAACTTCTTTGTGTTCTGTGAAATCATCTCACGGAGTTACAGCTTTCCCCTCAAGAAGCCTTTCGCTAAGACAGTTCTTGTGGAATTGGCAAAGTGATATTTGGAAGCCCATAGAGGGCTATGGTGAAAAAGGAAATATCCTCAGATGAAATCTGGAAAGAAGCTTTCTGAGAGACTGCTTAGTGTTCTGTTAATTCATCTCACAGAGTTACACGTGTATTTCGAGGATCTCTTTGCTAGCCCTATTTCTGTGGAATCTGAGAAAAGATATTTCGGATCCCTTTGAAGACTATAGGGCCAAAGGAAATATCCTCCGATAACAAAGAGAAAGAAGCTTTCTGAGAAACTTCTTTGTGTTCTGTGAAATCATCTCACAGAGTTACAGCTTTCCTCTCAAGAAGCCTTTCGCTAAGACAGTTCTTGTGGAATTGGCAAAGTGATATTTGGAAGCCCATAGAGGGCTATGGTGAAAAAGGAAATATCGTCAGATGAAATCTGGAAAGAAGCTTTCTGCGACACTGCTTAGTGTTCTGTTAATTCATCTCACAGAGTTACATGTGTATTTCGAGGATCTCTTTGCTAGCTCTATTTCTGTGGAATCTGAGAACAGATATTTCGGATCCCTTTGAAGACTATAGGGCCAAAGGAAATATCCTCCGATAACAAAGAGAAAGAAGCTTTCTGAGAAACTTCTTTGTGTTCTGTGAAATCATCTCACGGAGTTACAGCTTTCCCCTCAAGAAGCCTTTCGCTAAGATAGTTCTTGTGGAATAGGCAAAGTGATATTTGGAAGCCCTTAGAGGGCTATGGTGAAAAAGGAAATATCCTCAGATGAAATCTGGAAAGAAGCTTTCTGAGAAACTGCTTAGTGTTCTGTGAATTCATCTCACAGAGTTACATGTGTATTTCGAGGATCTCTTTGCTAGTCCTATTTCTGTGGAATCTGAAAGCAGATATTTCGGATCCCTTTGAAGACTATAGGGACAAAGGAAGTATCCTCCGATAACAAAGAGAAAGAAGCTTTCTGAGAAACTTCTTTGTGTTCTGTGAAATCATCTCACAGAGTTACAGCTTTCCCCTCAAGAAGCCTTTCGCTAAGACAGTTCTTGTGGAATTGGCAAAGTGATATTTTGAAGCCCATAGAGGGCTATGGTGAAAAAGGAAATATCGTCAGATGAAATCTGGAAAGAAGCTTTCTGAGAAACTGCTTAGTGTTCTGTTAATTCATCTCACAGAGTTACATGTGTATTTCGAGGATCTCTTTGCTAGCCCTATTTCTGTGGAATCTGAGAACAGATATTTCGGATCCCTTTGAAGACTATAGGGCCAAAGGAAATATCCTCCGATAACAAAGAGAAAGAAGCTTTCTGAGAAACTTCTTTGTGTTCTGTGAAATCATCTCACAGAGTTACAGCTTTCCCCTCAAGAAGCCTTTCGCTAAGACAGTTCTTGTGGAATTGGCAAAGGGATATTTGCAAGCCCATAGAGGGCTATGGTGAAAAAGGAAATATCCTCAGATGAAATCTGGAAAGAAGCTTTCTGAGAAACTGCTTAGTGTTCTGTTAATTCATCTCACAGAGTTCCATGTGTATTTCGAGGATCTCTTTGCTAGTCCTATTTCTGTGGAATCTGAGAACAGATATTTCGGATCCCCTTCAAGACTATAGGGCCAAAGGAAATATCCTCCGATAACAAAGAGAAAGAAGCTTTCTGAGAAACTTCTTTGTGTTCTGTGAAATCATCTCACAGAGTTACAGCTTTCCCCTCAAGAAGCCTTTCGCTAAGACAGTTCTTGTGGAATTGGCAAAGTGATATTTGGAAGCCCATAGAGGGCTATGGTGAAAAAGGAAATATCGTCAGATGAAATCTGGAAAGAAGCTTTCTGCGAAACTGCTTAGTGTTCTGTTAATTCATCTCACAGAGTTACATGTGTATTTCGAGGATCTCTTTGCTAGCCCTATTTCTGAGGAATCTGAGAACAGATATTTCGGATCCCTTTAAAGACTATAGGGCCAAAGGAAATATCCTCCGATAACAAAGAGAAAGAAGCTTTCTGAGAAACTTCTTTTTGTTCTGTGAAATCATCTCCCAGAGTTACACCTTTCCTCTCAAGAAGCCTTTCGCTAAGACAGTTCTTGTGGAATTGGCAAAGTGATACTTGGAGGCCCATAGAGGGCTATGGTGAAAAAGGAAATATCCTCAGATGAAATCTGGAAAGAAGCTTTCTGAGAAATTGCTTAGTGTTCTGTGAATTCATCTCACAGAGTTACATGTGTATTTCGAGGATCTCTTTGCTAGCCCTATTTCTGTGGAATCTGAGAACAGATATTTCGGATCCCTTTGAAGACTGTAGGGCCAAAGGAAATATCCTCCGATAACAAAGAGAAAGAAGCTTTCTGAGAAACTTCTTTGTGTTCTGTGAAATCATCTCACAGAGTTACAGCTTTCCCCTGAAGAAGCCTTTCGCTAAGACAGTTCTTGTGGAATTGGCAAAGTGATATTTGGAAGCCCATAGAGGGCTATGGTGAAAAAGGAAATATCGTCAGATGAAATCTGGAAAGAAGCTTTCTGCGAAACTGCTTAGTGTTCTGTTAATTCATCTCACAGAGTTCCATGTGTATTTCCAGGATCTCTTTGCTAGCTCTATTTCTGTGGAATCTGAGAACAGATATTTCGGATCCCTTTGAAGACTATAGTGCCAAAGGAAATATCCTCCGATAACAAAGAGAAAGAAGCTTTCTGAGAAACTTCTTTGTGTTCTGTGAAATCATCTCACAGAGTTACAGCTTTCCCCTCAAGAAGCCTTTCGCTAAGACAGTTCTTGTGGAATTAGCAAAGTGATATTTGGAAGCCCATAGAGGGCTATGGTGAAAAAGGAAATATCCTCAGATGAAATCTGGAAAGAAGCTTTCTGAGAAACTGCTTAGTGTTCTGTGAATTCATCTCACAGAGTTACATGTGTATTTCGAGGATCTCTTTGCAAGCCCTATTTCTGTGGAAACTGAGAAAAGATATTTCGGATCCCTTTGAAGACTATAGGGCCAAAGGAAAAATCCTCCGATAACAAAGAGAAAGAAGCTTTCCGAGAAACTTCTTTGTGTTCTGTGAAATCATCTCACAGAGTTACAGCTTTCCCCTCAAGAAGCCTTTCGCTAAGACAGTTCTTGTGGAATTGGCAAAGTGATATTTGGAAGCCCATAGAGGGCTATGGTGAAAAAGGAAATATCGTCAGATGAAGTCTGGAAAGAAGCTTTCTGCGAAACTGCTTAGTGTTCTGTTAATTCATCTCACAGAGTTACATGTGTATTTCGAGGATCTCTTTGCTAGCCCTATTTCTGAGGAATCTGAGAACAGATATTTCGGATCCCTTTAAAGACTATAGGGCCAAAGGAAATATCCTCCGATAACAAAGAGAAAGAAGCTTTCTGAGAAACTTCTTTGTGTTCTGTGAAATCATCTCACAGAGTTACAGCTTTCCCCTCAAGAAGCCTTTCGCTAAGACAGTTCTTGTGGAATTGGCAAAGTGATATTTGGAAGCCCCTAGAGGGCTATGGTGAAAAAAGAAATATCGTCAGATGAAATCTGGAAAGAAGCTTTCTGCGAAACTGCTTAGTGTTCTGTTAATTCATCTCACAGAGTTACATGTGTATTTCGAGGATCTCTTTGCTAGCCCTATTTCTGTGGAATCTGAGAACAGATATTTCGGATCCCTTCGAAGACTATAGGGCCAAAGGAAATATCCTCGGATAACAAAGAGAAAGAAGCTTTCTGAGAAACTTCTTTGAGTTCTGTGAAATCATCTCACAGCGTTGCAGCTTTCCCCTCAAGAAGCCTTTCGCTAAGACAGTTCTTGTGGAATTGGCAAAGTGATATTTGGAAGCCCCTAGAGGGCTATGGTGAAAAAGGAAATATCGTCAGATGAAATCTGGAAAGAAGCTTTCTGCGAAACTGCTTAGTGTTCTGTTAATTCATCTCACAGAGTTACATGTGTATTTCGAGGATCTCTTTGCTAGTCCTATTTCTGTGGAATCTGAAAACAGATATTTCGGATCCCTTTGAAGACTATAGGGCCAAAGGAAATGTCCTCCGATAACAAAGAGAAAGAAGCTTTCTGAGAAACTTCTTTGTGTTCTGTGAAATCATCTCACAGAGTTACAGCTTTCCCCTCAAGAAGCCTTTCGCTAAGACAGTTCTTGTGGAATTGGCAAAGTGATATTTGGAAGCCCATAGAGGGCTATGGTGAAAAAGGAAATATCCTCAGATGAGATCTGGAAAGAAGCTTTCTGACAAACTGCTTAGTGTTCTGTTAATTCATCTCACATAGTTACATGTGTATTTCGAGGATCTCTTTGCTAGCCCTATTTCTGTGGAATCTGAGGACAGATATTTCGGATCCCTTTGAAGACTATAGGGCCAAAGGAAATATCCTCCGATAACAAAGAGAAAGAAGCTTTCAGAGAAACTTCTTTGAGTTCTGTGAAATCATCTCACAGAGTTACAGCTTTCCCCTCAAGAAGCCTTTCGCTAAGACAGTTCTTGTGGAATTGGCAAAGTGATATTTGGAAGCCCATAGAGGGCTATGGTGAAAAAGGAAATATCCTCAGATGAAATCTGGAAAGAAGCTTTCTGCGAAACTGCTTAGTGTTCTGTTAATTCATCTCACAGAGTTACATGTGTATTTCGAGGATCTCTTTGCTAGCTCTATTTCTGTGGAATCTGAGAACAGATATTTCGGATCCCTTTGAAGACTATAGGGCCAACGGAAATATCCTCGGATAACAAAGAGAAAGAAGCTTTCTGAGAAACTTCTTTGTGTTCTGTGAAATCATCTCCCAGAGTTACACCTTTCCTCTCAAGAAGCCTTTCGCTAAGACAGTTTTTGTGGAATTGGCAAAGTGATACTTGGAGGCCCATAGAGGGCTATGGTGAAAAACGAAATATCCTCAGATGAAATCTGGAAAGAAGCTTTCTGAGAAACTGCTTAGTGTTCTGTGAATTCATCTCACAGAGTTACATGTGTATTTCGAGGATCTCTTTGCTAGCCCTATTTCTGTGGAATCTGAGAACAGATATTTCGGATCCCTTTGAAGACTGTAGGGCCAAAGGAAATATCCTCCGATAACAAAGAGAAAGAAGCTTTCTGAGAAACTTCTTTGTGTTCTGTGAAATCATCTCACAGAGTTACAGCTTTCCCCTCAAGAAGCCTTTCGCTAAGACAGTTCTTGTGGAATTGGCAAAGTGATATTTGGAAGCCCATAGAGGGCTATGGTGAAAAAGGAAATATCGTCAGATGAAATCTGGAAAGAAGCTTTCTGCGAAACTGCTTAGTGTTCTGTTAATTCATCTCACAGAGTTACACGTGTATTTCGAGGATCTGTTTGATATCTCTATTTCTGTGGAATCTGAGAACAGATATTTCGGATCCCTTTGAAGACTATAGGGCCAAAGGAAATATCCTCCGATAACAAAGAGAAAGAAGCTTTCTGAGAAACTTCTTTGTGTTCTGTGAAATCATCTCACAGAGTTACAGCTTTCCCTTCAAGAAGCCTTTCGCTAAGACAGTTCTTGTGGAATTGGCAAAGCGATATTTGGAAGCCCCTAGAGGGCTATGGTGAAAAAGGAAATATCCTCAGATGAAATCTGGAAAGAAGCTTTCTGAGAAACTGCTCAGTGTTCTGTTAATTCATCTCACAGAGTTACATGTGTATTTCGAGGATCTCTTTGCTAGTCCTATTTCTGTGGAACCTGAAAACAGATATTTCGGATCCCTTTGAAGACTATAGGGCCAAAGGAAATATCCTCCGATAACAAAGAGAAAGAAGCTTTCTGAGAAACTTCTTTGTGTTCTGTGAAATCATCTCACAGAGTTACAGCTTTCCCCTCAAGAAACCTTTCACTAAGACAGTTCTTGTGGAATTGGCAAAGTGATATTTGGAAGCCCATAGAGGGCTATGGTGAAAAAGGAAATATCCTCAGATGAAATCTGGAAAGAAGCTTTCTGAGAAACTGCTTAGTGTTCTGTTAATTCATCTCACAGAGTTACATGTGTATTTCGAGGATCTCTTTGCTACCCCTATTTCTGTGGAATCTGAGAACAGATATTTCGGATCCCTTTGAAGACTATAGGGCCAAAGGAAATATCCTCCGATAACAAGGAGAAAAAAGCTTTCTGAGAAAACTTCTTTGTGTTCTGTGAAATCATCTCACAGAGTTACAGCTTTCCCCTCAAGAAGCCTTTCGCTAAGACAGTTCTTGTGGAATAGGCAAAGTGATATTTGGAAACCCAGAGAGGGCTATGGTGAAAAAGGAAATATCGTCAGATGAAATCTGGAAAGAAGCTTTCTGAGAAACTGCTTAGTGTTCTGTGAATTCATCTCACAGAGTTACATGTGTATTTCGAGGATCTCTTTGCTAGCCCTATTTCTGTGGAAACTGAGAAAAGATATTTCGGATCCCTTTGAAGTCTGTAGGGACAAAGGAAATATCTTCCGATAACAAAGAGAAAGAAGCTTTCTGAGAACCTTCTTTGTGTTCTGTGAAATCATCTCACAGAGTTACATCTTTCCCCTCAAGAAGCCTTTCGCTAAGACAGTTCTTGTGGAATTGGCAAAGTGATATTTGGAAGCGCATAGAGGGCTATGGTGAAAAAGGAAATATCGTCAGATGAAATCTGGAAAGAAGCTTTCTGAGAAACTGCTTAGTGTTCTGTGAATTCATCTCACAGAGTTACATGTGTATTTGGAGGATCTCTTTGCTAGTCCTATTTCTGTGGATCCTGAAAACAGATATTTCGGATCCCTTTGAAGACTATAGGGCCAAAGGAAATATCCTCCGATAACAAAGAGAAAGAAGCTTTCTGAGAAACGTCTTTGTGTTCTGTGAAATCATCTCACAGAGTTAGAGCTTTCCCCTCAAGAAGCCTTTCGCTAAGACACTTCTTGTGGAATTGGCAAAGTGATATTTGGAAGCCCATAGAGGGCTATGGTGAAAAAGGAAATATCCTCAGATGAAATCTGGAAAGAAGCTTTCTGAGAAACTGCTTAGTGTTCTCTTAATTCACCTCACAGAGTTACATGTGTATTTCGAGGATCTCTTTGCTAGCCCTATTTCTGTGGAATGTGAGAAGAGATACTTCGGATTCCTTTGAAGACTATAGGGCCAAAGGAAATATCCTCCGATAACAAAGAGAAAGAAGCTTTCTGAGAAACTTCTTTGTGTTCTGTGAAATCATCTCACAGAGTTACAGCTTTCCCCTCAAGAAGCCTTTCGCTAAGACAGTTCTTGTGGAATTGGCAAAGTGATATTTGGAAGCCCATAGAGGGCTATGTTGAAAAAGGAATTATCGTCAGATGAAATCTGGAAAGAAGCTTTCTGCGAAACTGCTTAGTGTTCTGTTAATTCATCTCACAGAGTTACATGTGTATTTCGAGGATCTCTTTGCTAGCCCTATTTCTGTGGAATCTGAGAACAGATATTTCTGATCCCTTTGAAGACTATAGGGCGAAAGGAAATATCCTCGGATAACAAACGAAAGAAGCTTTCTGAGAAACTTCTTTGTGTTCTGTGAAATCATCTCACAGAGTTACAGCTTTCCCCTCAAGAAGACTTTTGCTAAGACAGTTCTTGTGGAATTGGCAAAGTGATATTTGGAAGCCCATAGAGGGCTATGGTGAAAAAGGAAATATCCTCAGATGAAATCTGGAAAGAAGCTTTCTGAGAAACTGCTTAGTGTTCTGTTAATTCATCTCACATAGTTACATGTGTATTTCGAGGATCTCTTTGCTAGCCCTATTTCTGTGGAATCTGAGAACAGATATTTCGGATCCCTTGGAAGACTATAGGGCCAAAGGAAATATCCTCGGATAACAAAGAGAAAGAAGCTTTCTGAGAAACTTCTTTGTGTTCTGTGAAATCATCTCACAGAGTTACAGCTTTCCCCTCAAGAAGCCTTTCGCTAAGACAGTTCTTGTGGAATTGGCAAAGTGATATTTGGAAGCCCATAGAGGGCTATGGTGAAAAAGGAAATATCGTCAGATGAAATCTGGAAAGAAGCTTTCTGCGAAACTGCTTAGTGTTCTGTTAATTCATCTCACAGAGTTACACGTGTATTTCGAGGATCTGTTTGATATCTCTATTTCTGTGGAATCTGAGAACAGATATTTCGGATCCCTTTGAAGACTATAGGGCCAAAGGAAATATTCTCGGATAACAAAGAGAAAGAAGCTTTCTGAGAAACTTCTTTGTGTTCTGTGAAATCATCTCACAGAGTTACAGCTTTCCCTTCAAGAAGCCTTTCGCTAAGACAGTTCTTGTGGAATTGGCAAAGCGATATTTGGAAGCCCCTAGAGGGCTATGGTGAAAAAGGAAATATCCTCAGATGAAATCTGGAAAGAAGCTTTCTGAGAAACTGCTCAGTGTTCTGTTAATTCATCTCACAGAGTTACATGTGTATTTCGAGGATCTCTTTGCTAGTCCTATTTCTGTGGAACCTGAAAACAGATATTTCGGATCCCTTTGAAGACTATAGGGCCAAAGGAAATATCCTCCGATAACAAAGAGAAAGAAGCTTTCTGAGAAACTTCTTTGTGTTCTGTGAAATCATCTCACAGAGTTACAGCTTTCCCCTCAAGAAACCTTTCACTAAGACAGTTCTTGTGGAATAGGCAAAGTGATATTTGGAAGCCCATAGAGGGCTATGGTGAAAAAGGAAATATCCTCAGATGAAATCTGGAAAGAAGCTTTCTGAGAAACTGCTTAGTGTTCTGTTAATTCATCTCACAGTGTTACATGTGTATTTCGAGGATCTCTTTGCTAGCCCTATTTCTGTGGAATCTGAGAACAGATATTTCGGATCCCTTTGAAGACTATAGGGCCAAAGGAAATATCCTCCGATAACAAGGAGAAAAAAGCTTTCTGAGAAAACTTCTTTGTGTTCTGTGAAATCATCTCACAGAGTTACAGCTTTCCCCTCAAGAAGCCTTTCGCTAAGACAGTTCTTGTGGAATAGGCAAAGTGATATTTGGAAACCCAGAGAGGGCTATGGTGAAAAAGGAAATATCGTCAGATGAAATCTGGAAAGAAGCTTTCTGAGAAACTGCTTAGTGTTCTGTGAATTCATCTCACAGAGTTACATGTGTATTTCGAGGATCTCTTTGCTAGCCCTATTTCTGTGGAAACTGAGAAAAGATATTTCGGATCCCTTTGAAGTCTGTAGGGACAAAGGAAATATCTTCCGATAACAAAGAGAAAGAAGCTTTCTGAGGACCTTCTTTGTGTTCTGTGAAATCATCTCACAGAGTTACATCTTTCCCCTCAAGAAGCCTTTCGCTAAGACAGTTCTTGTGGAATTGGCAAAGTGATATTTGGAAGCGCATAGAGGGCTATGGTGAAAAAGGAAATATCGTCAGATGAAATCTGGAAAGAAGCTTTCTGAGAAACTGCTTAGTGTTCTGTGAATTCATCTCACAGAGTTACATGTGTATTTGGAGGATCTCTTTGCTAGTCCTATTTCTGTGGATCCTGAAAACAGATATTTCGGATCCCTTTGAAGACTATAGGGCCAAAGGAAATATCCTCCGATAGCAAAGAGAAAGAAGCTTTCTGAGAAACTTCTTTGTGTTCTGTGAAATCATCTCACAGAGTTACAGCTTTCCCCTCAAGAAGCCTTTCGCTAATACAGTTCTTGTGGAATAGGCAAAGTGATATTTGGAAGCCCATAGAGGGCTATGGTGAAAAAGGAAATATCCTCAGATGAAATCTGGAAAGAAGCTTTCTGAGAAACTGCTTAGTGTTCTGTTAATTCATCTCACAGAGTTACATGTGTATTTCGTGGATCTCTTTGCTACCCCTATTTCTGTGGAATCTGAGAACAGATATTTCGGATCCCTTTGAAGACTATAGGGCCAAAGGAAATATCCTCCGATAAAAAAGAGAAAGAAGCTTTCTGAGAAACTTCTTTGTGTTCTGTGAAATCATCTCACAGAGTTATAGCGTTCCCCTGAAGAAGCCTTTCGTTAAGGCAGTTCTTGTGGAATTGGCAAAGTGATATTTGGAAGCCCATAGAGGGCTATGGTGAAAAAGGAAATATCCTCAGATGAAATCTGGAAAGAAGCTTCCTGAGAAAGTGCTTAGTGTTCTGTGAATTCATCTCACAGAGTTACATGTGTATTTCGAGGATCTCTTTGCTAGCCCTATTTCTGTGGAAACTGAGAAAAGATATTTCGGATCCCTTTGAAGACTATAGGGCCAAAGGAAATATCCTCCGATAAAAAAGAGAAAGATGCTTTCTGAGAAACTTCTTTGTGTTCTGTGAAATCATCTCACAGAGTTACAGCTTTCCCCTCAAGAAGCCTTTCGCTAAGACAGTTCTTGTGGAATTGGCAAAGTAATATTTGGAAGCGCATAGAGGGCTATGGTGAAAAAGGAAATATCGTCAGATGAAATCTGGAAAGAAGCTTTCTGAGAAACTGCTTAGTGTTCTGTTAATTCATCTCACAGAGTTACATGTGTATTTCGAGGATTTCCTTGCTAGTCCTATTTCTGTGGAACCTGAAAACAGATATTTCGGATCCCTTTGAAGACTATAGGGCCAAAGGAAATATCCTCCGATAACAAAGAGAAAGAAGCTTTCTGAGAAACTTCTTTGTGTTCTGTGAAATCATCTCACAGAGTTACAGCTTTCCCCTCAAGAAGCCTTTCGCTAAGACAGTTCTTGTGGAATAGGCAAAGTGATATTTGGAAGCCCATAGAGGGCTATGGTGAAAAAGGAAATATCCTCAGATGAAATCTGGAAAGAAGCTTTCTGAGAAACTGCTTAGTGTTCTGTTAATTCATCTCACAGAGTTCCATGTGTATTTCGAGGATCTCTTTGCTAGCCCTATTTCTGTGGAATCTGAGAACAGATATTTCGGATCCCTTTGAAGACTATAGGGCCAAAGGAAATATCCTCCGATAACAAAGAGAAAGAAGCTTTCTGAGAAACTTCTTTGTGTTCTGTGAAATCACCTCACAGAGTTACAGCTTTCCCCTGAAGAAGCCTTTCGTTAAGGCAGTTCTTGTGGAATTGGCAAAGTGATATTTGGAAGCCCTTAGAGGGCTATGGTGAAAAAGGAAATATCCTCAGATGAAATCTGGAAAGAAGCTTTCTGAGAAAGTGCTTAGTGTTCTGTGAATTCATCTCACAGAGTTACATGTGTATTTCGAGGATCTCTTTGCTAGTCCTTTTTCTGTGGAAACTGAGAAAAGATATTTCGAATCCCTTCGAAGACTATAGGGCCAAAGGAAATATCCTCCGATAACAAAGAGAAAGAAGCTTTCTTAGAAACTTCTTTGTGTTCTGTGAAATCATCTCACAGAGTTACAGCTTTCCCCTCAAGAAGCCTTTCGCTAAGACAGTTCTTGTGGAATTTGCAAAGTGATATTTGGAAGCCCATAGAAGGCTATGGTGAAAAAGGAAATATCGTCAGATGAAATCTGGAAAGAAGCTATCTGCGAAACTGCTTAGTGTTCTGTTAATTCATCTCACAGAGTTACATGTGTATTTGGAGGATCTCTTTGCTAGCCCTATTTCTGTGGAATCTGAGAACAGATATTTCGGATCCTTTTGAAGACTATAGGGCCAAAGGAAATATCCTCCGATAACAAAGAGAAAGAAGCTTTCTGAGAAACTTCTTTGAGTTCTGTGAAATCATCTCACAGAGTTACAGCTTTCCCCTCAAGAAGCCTTTCGCTAAGACAGTTCTTGTGGAATTGGCAAAGTGATATTTGGAAGCCCATAGAGGGCTATGGTGAAAAAGGAAATATCTTCAGATGAAATCTGGAAAGAAGCTTTCTGAGATACTGCTTAGTGTTCTGTTAATTCATCTCACAGAGTTCCATGTGTATTTCGAGGATCTCTTTGCAAGCCCTATTTCTGTGGAAACTGAGAAAAGATATTTCGGATCCCTTTGAAGTCTATAGGGCCAAAGGAAATATCCTCCGATAACAAAGAGAAAGAAACTTTCTGAGAAACTTCTTTGTGTTCTGTGAAATCATTTCACAGAGTTACAGCTTTCCCCTCAAGAAGCCTTTCGCTAAGACAGTTCTTGTGGAATTGGCAAAGTGATATTTGGAAGCCCATAGAGGGCTATGGTGAAAAAGGAAATATCCTCAGATGAAATCTGGAAAGAAGCTTTCTGCGAAACTGCTTAGTGTTCTGTTAATTCATCTCACAGAGTTACATGTGTATTTCGAGGATCTCTTTGCTAGCCCTATTTCTGTGGAATCTGAGAACAGATATTTCGGATCCCTTTGAAGACTATAGGGCCAAAGGAAATATCCTCCGATAACAAAGAGAAAGATGCTTTCTGAGAAACTTCTTTGTGTTCTGTGAAATCATCTCACAGAGTTACAGCTTTCCCCTCAAGAAGCCTTTCGCTAAGACAGTTCTTGTGGAAAAGGCAAAGTGATATTTGGAAGCCCAGAGACGGCTATGGTGAAAAAGGAAATATCCTCAGACGAAATCTTGAAAGAAGCTTTCTGAGAAACTACTTAGTGTTCTGTTAATTCATCTCACAGAGTTACATGTGTATTTCGAAGATCTCTTTGCTAGCCCTGTTTCTGTGGAATCTGAGAACAGATATTTCGGATCCCTTTGAAGAATATAGGGCCGAAGGAAATATCCTCCGATAACAAAGAGAAAGAAGCTTTCTGAGAAACTTCTTTGTGTTCTGTGAAATCATCTCACAGAGTTACAGCTTTCCCCTCAAGAAGCCTTTCGCTAAGACAGTTCTTGTGGAATAGGCAAAGTGATATTTGGAAGCCCATAGAGGGCTATGGTGAAAAAGGAAATATCGTCAGATGAAATCTGGAAAGAAGCTTTCTGAGAAACTGCTCAGTGTTCTGTTAATTCATCTCACAGATTTACATGTGTATTTCGAGGATCTCTTTGCTAGCCTTCTTTCTGTGGAATCTGAGAACAGTATTTCGGATCCCTTTGAAGACTATAGGGCCAAAGGAAATATCTTCCAATAACAAAGAGAAAGAAGCTTTCTGAGAAACTTCTTTGTGTTCTGTGAAATCATCTCACAGAGTTACAGCTTTCCCCTCAAGAAGCCTTTCGCTAAGACCGTTCTTGTGGAATTGGCAAAGTGATATTTGGAAACCCATAGAGGGCTATGGTGAAAAAGGAAATATCGTCAGATGAAATCTGGAAAGAAGCTTTCTGCGAAACTGCTTAGTGTTCTGTTAATTCATCTCACAGAGTTACATGCGTATTTCGAGGATCTCTTTGCTAGCTCTATTTCTGTGGAATCTGAGAACACATATTTCGGATCCCTTTGAAGACTATAGGGCCAAAGGAAATATCCTCGGATAACAAAGAGAAAGAAGCTTTCTGAGAAACTTCTTTGTGTTCTGTGAAACCAACTCACAGAGTTACAGCTTTACCCTCAAGAAGCCTTTCGCTAAGACAGTTCTTGTGGAATTGGCAAAGTGATATTTGGAAGCCCATAGAGGGCTATGGTGAAAAAGGAAATATCGTCAGATGAAATCTGGAAAGAAGCTTTCTGAGAAACTGCTTAGTGTTCTGTTAATTCATCTCACAGAGTTACATGTGTATTTCGAGGATCTCTTTGTTACCTCTATTTCTGTGGAATCTGAGAACAGATATTTCGGATCCCTTTGAAGACTATAGGGCCAAAGGAAACATCCTCCGATAACAAAGAGAAAGATGCTTTCTGAGAAACTTCTTTGTGTTCTGTGAAATCATCTCACAGAGCTACAGCTTTCCCATCAAGAAGCCTTTCGCTAAGACAGTTCTTGTGGAATAGGCAAAGTGATATTTGGAAGCCCAGAGAGGGCTATGGGGAAAAAGGAAATATCCTCAGATGAAATCTGGAAAGAAGCTTTCTGAGAAACAGCTTAGTGTTCTTTTAATTCATCTCACAGAGTTACATGTGTATTTCGAGGATCTCTTTGCTAGCCCTATTTCTGTGGAATCTGAGAAGAGATATTTCGGATCCCTTTGAAGACTATAGGGCCGAAGGAAATATCCTCCGATAACAAAGAGAAAGAAGCTTTCTGAGAAACTTCTTTGTGTTCTGGGAAATCATCTCACAGAGTTACAGCTTTCCCCTGAAGAAGCCTTTCGCTAAGACAGTTCTTGTGGAATTGCAAACTGATATTTGGAAGCCCATAGAGGGCTATGGTGAAAAAGGAAATATCCTCAGATGAAATCTGGAAAGAAGCTTTCTGAGAAACTGCTTAGTGTTCTGTTAATTCATCTCACAGAGTTACATGTGTATTTCCAGGATCTCTTTGCTAGCCCTATTTTTGTGGAATCTGAGAACAGATGTTTCGGATCCCTTTGAAGACTATAGGGCCAAAGGAAATATCCTCGGATAACAAAGAGAAAGAAGCTTTCTGAGAAACTTCTATGTGTTCTGTGAAATCATCTCACAGAGTTACAGCTTTCCCCTGAAAAAGCCTTTCGCTAAGACAGTTCTTCTGGATTTGGCAAAGTGATATTTGGAAGCCCATAGAGGGCTATGGTGAAAAAGGAAATATCGTCAGATGAAATCTGGAAAGAAGCTTTCTGCGAAAGTGCTTAGTGTTCTGTTAATTCATCTCACAGAGTTACATGTGTATTTCGAGGATCTCTTTGCTAGCCCTATTTCTGTGGAATCTGAGAACAGATATTTTGGATCCCTTTGAAGACTATAGGGCCAAAGGAAATATCCTCCGATAACAAAGAGAAAGATGCTTTCTGAGAAACTTCTTTGTGTTCTGTGAAATCATCTCACAGAGTTACAGCTTTCCCCTCAAGAAGCCTTTCGCTAAGACAGTTCTTGTGGAAAAGGCAAAGTGATATTTGGAAGCCCAGAGACGGATATGGTGAAAAAGGAAATATCCTCAGACGAAATCTTGAAAGAAGCTTTCTGAGAAACTACTTAGTGTTCTGTTAATTCATCTCACAGAGTTACATGTGTATTTCGAAGATCTCTTTGCTAGCCCTATTTCTGTGGAATCTGAGAACAGATATTTCGGATCCCTTTGAAGAATATAGGGCCGAAGGAAATATCCTCCGATAACAAAGAGAAAGAAGCTTTCTGAGAAACTTCTTTGTGTTCTGTGAAATCATCTCACAGAGTTACAGTTTTCCCCTCAAGAAGCCTTTCGCTAAGACAGTTCTTGTGGAATTGGCAAAGTGATATTTGGAAGCCCATAGAGGGCTAGGGTGAAAAAGGAAATATCGTCAGATGAAATCTGGAAAGAAGCTTTCTGAGAAACTGCTTAGTGTTCTGTTAATTCATCTCACAGAGTTACATGTGTATTTCGAGGATCTCTTTGCTAGCCCTATTTCTGTGGAATCTGAGAACAGATATTTCGGATCCCTTTGAAGACTATAGGGCCAAAGGAAATATCCTCCGATAACAAAGAGAAAGAAGCTTTCTGAGAAACTTCTTTGTTTTCTGTGAAATCATCTCACAGAGTTACAGCTTTCACCTCAAGAAGCCTTTCGCTAAGACAGTTCTTGTGGAATTGGCAAAGTGATATTTGGAAGCCCATAGAGGGCTATGGTGAAAAAGGAAATATCCTCAGATGAAATCTGGAAAGAAGCTTTCTGAGAAACTGCTTAGTGTTCTGTTAATTCATCTCACATAGTTACATGTGTATTTCGAGGATCTCTTTGCTAGCCCTATTTCTGTGGAATCTGAGAACAGATATTTCGGATCCCTTTGAAGACTATAGGGCCAAAGGAAATATCCTCCGATAACAAAGAGAAAGAAGCTTTCTGAGAAACTTCTTTGTGTTCTGTGAAATCATCTCACAGAGTTACAGCTTTCCCCTCAAGAAACCTTTCGCTAAGACAGTTCTTGTGGAATTGGCAAAGTGATATTTGGAAGCCCATAGAGGGCTATGGGGAAAAAGGAAATATCGTCAGATGAAATCTGGAAAGAAGCTTTCTGAGAAACTGCTTAGTGTTCTGTTAATTCATCTCACAGAGTTACATGTGTATTTCGAGAATCTCTTTGCTAGCCCTATTTCTGTGGAAACTGAGAAAAGATATTTCGGATCCCTTTGAAGACTATAGGGCCAAAGGAAATATCCTCCGATAACAAAGAGAAAGAAGCTTTCTGAGAAACTTCTTTGTGTTCTGTGAAATCATCTCACAGAGTTACAGCTTTCCCCTCAAGAAGCCTTTCGCTAAGACAGTTCTTGTGGAATTGGCAAAGTGATATTTGGAAGCCCATAGAGGGCTATGGTGAAAAAGGAAATATCGTCACATGAAATCTGGAAAGAAGCTTTCTGAGAAACTGCTTAGTGTTCTGTTAATTCATCTCACAGAGTTACATGTGTATTTCGAGGATCTCTTTGTTACCTCTATTTCTGTGGAATCTGAGAACAGATATTTCGGATCCCTTTGAAGACTATAGGGCCAAAGGAAACATCCTCTGATAACAAAGAGAAAGATGCTTTCTGAGAAACTTCTTTGTGTTCTGTGAAATCATCTCACAGAGCTACAGCTTTCCCATCAAGAAGCCTTTCGCTAAGACAGTTCTTGTGGAATAGGCAAAGTGATATTTGGAAGCCCAGAGAGGGCTATGGGGAAAAAGGAAATATCCTCAGAAGAAATCTGGAAAGAAGCTTTCTGAGAAACAGCTTAGTGTTCTGTTAATTCATCTCACAGAGTTACATGTGTATTTCGAGGATCTCTTTGCTAGCCCTATTTCTGTGGAATCTGAGAACAGATATTTCGGATCCCTTTGAAGAATATAGGGCCGAAGGAAATATCCTCCGATAACAAAGAGAAAGAAGCTTTCTGAGAAACTTCTTTGTGTTCTGTGAAATCACCTCACAGAGTTACAGCTTTCCCCTGAAGAAGCCTTTCGCTAAGACAGTTCTTGTGGAATTGGCAAACTGATATTTGGAATCCCATAGAGGGCTATGGTGAAAAAGGAAATATCCTCAGATGAAATCTGGAAAGAAGCTTTCTGAGAAACTGCTTAGTGTTCTGTTAATTCATCTCACAGAGTTACATGTGTATTTCGAGGATCTCTTTGCTAGCCCTATTTCTGTGCAATCTGAGAACAGATATTTCGATCCCTTTGAAGACTATGGGCCAAAGGAAATATCCTCCGATAACAAAGAGAAAGAAGCTTTCTGAGAAACTTCTTTGTGTTCTGTGAAATCATCTCACAGAGTTACAGCATTCCCATCAAGAAGCCTTTCGCTAAGACAGTTCTTGTGGAATTGGCAAAGTGATATTTGGAAGCCCATAGAGGGCTGTGGTGAAAAAGGAAATATCGTCAGTTGAAATCTGGAAAGAAGCTTTCTGAGAAACTGCTTAGTGTTCTGCTAATTCATCTCACAGAGTTACATGTGTATTTCGAGGATCTCTTTGCTAGCTCTATTTCTGTGGAATCTGAGAACACATATTTCGGATCCCTTTGAAGACTATAGGGCCAAAGGAAATATCCTCGGATAACAAAGAGAAAGAAGCTTTCTGAGAAACTTCTTTGTGTTCTGTGAAACCAACTCACAGAGTTACAGCTTTCCCCTCAAGAAGCCTTTCGCTAAGACAGTTCTTGTGGAATTGGCAAAGTGATATTTGGAAGCCCATAGAGGGCTATGGTGAAAAAGGAAATATCGTCAGATGAAATCTGGAAAGAAGCTTTCTGAGAAACTGCTTAGTGTTCTGTTAATTCATCTCACAGAGTTACATGTGTATTTCGAGGATCTCTTTGTTACCTCTATTTCTGTGGAATCTGAGAACAGATATTTCGGATCCCTTTGAAGACTATAGGGCCAAAGGAAACATCCTCCGATAACAAAGAGAAAGATGCTTTCTGAGAAACTTCTTTGTGTTCTGTGAAATTATCTCACAGAGCTACAGCTTTCCCATCAAGAAGCCTTTCGCTAAGACAGTTCTTGTGGAATTGGCAAAGTGATATTTGGAAGCCCATAGAGGGCTGGGGTGAAAAAGGAAATATCGTCAGATGAAATCTGGAAAGAAGCTTTCTGAGAAACTGCTTAGTGTTCTGTTAATTCATCTCACAGAGTTACATGTGTATTTCGAGGATCTCTTTGCTAGCCCTATTTCTGTGGAATCTGAGAACAGATATTTCGGATCCCTTTGAAGACTATAGGGCCAAAGGAAATATCCTCCGATAACAAAGAGAAAGAAGCTTTCTGAGAAACTTCTTTGTGTTCTGTGAAATCATCTCACAGAGTTACAGCTTTCCCCTCAAGAAGCCTTTCGCTAAGACAGTTCTTGTGGAATTGGCAAAGTGATATTTGGAAACCCATAGAGGGCTATGGTGAAAAAGGAAATATCGTCAGATGAAATCTGGAAAGAAGCTTTCTGCGAAACTGCTTAGTGTTCTGTTAATTCATCTCACAGAGTTACATGTGTATTTCGAGGATCTCTTTGCTAGCTCTATTTCTGTGGAATCTGAGAACACATATTTCGGATCCCTTTGAAGACTATAGGGCCAAAGGAAATATCCTCGGATAACAAAGAGAAAGAAGCTTTCTGAGAAACTCCTTTGTGTTCTGTGAAACCAACTCACAGAATTACAGCTTTCCCCTCAAGAAGCCTTTCGCTAAGACAGTTCTTGTGGAATTGGCAAAGTGATATTTGGAAGCCCATAGAGGGCTATGGTGAAAAAGGAAATATCGTCAGATGAAATCTGGAAAGAAGCTTTCTGAGAAACTGCTTAGTGTTCTGTTAATTCATCTCACAGAGTTACATGTGTATTTCGAGGGTCTCTTTGTTACCTCTATTTCTGTGGAATCTGAGAACAGATATTTCGGATCCCTTTGAAGACTATAGGGCCAAAGGAAACATCCTCCGATAACAAAGAGAAAGATGCTTTCTGAGAAACTTCTTTGTGTTCTGTGAAATCATCTCACAGAGCTACAGCTTTCCCATCAAGAAGCCTTTCGCTAAGACAGTTCTTGTGGAATAGGCAAAGTGATATTTGGAAGCCCAGAGAGGGCTATGGGGAAAAAGGAAATATCCTCAGACGAAATCTGGAAAGAAGCTTTCTGAGAAACAGCTTAGTGTTCTATTAATTCATCTCACAGAGTTACATGTGTATTTCGAGGATCTCTTTGCTAGCCCTATTTCTGTGGAATCTGAGAAGAGATATTTCGGATCCCTTTGAAGAATATAGGGCCGAAGGAAATATCCTCCGATAACAAAGAGAAAGAAGCTTTCTGAGAAACTTCTTTGTGTTCTGTGAAATCATCTCACAGAGTTACAGCTTTCCCCTCAAGAAGCCTTTCGCTAAGACAGTTCTTGTGGAATTGGCAAACTGATATTTGGAAGCCCATAGAGGGCTATGGTGAAAAAGGAAATATCCTCAGATGAAATCTGGAAAGAAGCTTTCTGAGAAACTGCTTAGTGTTCTGTTAATTCATCTCACAGAGTTACATGTGTATTTCGAGGATCTCTTTGCTAGCCCTATTTCTGTGCAATCTGAGAACAGATATTTCGATCCCTTTGAAGACTATAGGGCCAAAGGAAATATCCTCCGATAACAAAGAGAAAGAAGCTTTCTGAGAAACTTCTTTGTGTTCTTTGAAATCATCTCACAGAGTTACAGCATTCCCATCAAGAAGCCTTTCGCTAAGACAGTTCTTGTGGAATTGGCAAAGTGATATTTGGAAGCCCATAGAGGGCTGTGGTGAAAAAGGAAATATCGTCAGATGAAATCTGGAAAGAAGCTTTCTGAGAAACTGCTTAGTGTTCTGTTAATTCATCTCACAGAGTTACATGTGTATTTCGAGGATCTCTTTGCTAGCTCTATTTCTGTGGAATCTGAGAACACATATTTCGGATCCCTTTGAAGACTATAGGGCCAAAGGAAATATCCTCCGATAACAAAGAGAAAGAAGCTTTCTGAGAAACTTCTTTGTGTTCTGTGAAATCATCTGACAGAGTTACAGCTTTCCCCTCAAGAAGCCTTTCGCTAAGACAGTTCTTGTGGAATTGGAAAAGTGATATTTGGAAGCCCATAGAGGGCTATGGTGAAAAAGGAAATATCCTCAGATGAAATCTGGAAAGAAGCTTTCTGAGAAACTGCTTAGTGTTCTGTGAATTCATCTCACAGAGTTACATGTGTATTTCGAGGATCGCTTTGCTGGCCCTATTTCTGTGGAAACTGAGAAAAGATATTTCGGATCCCTTTGAAGTCTGTAGGGACAAAGGAAATATCCTCCGATAACAAAGAGAAAGAAGCTTTCTGAGAACCTTCCTTGTGTTCTGTGAAATCATCTCACAGAGTTACAGCTTTCCCCTCAAGAAGCCTTTCGCTAAGACAGTTCTTGTGGAATTGGCAAAGTGATATTTGGAAGCGCATAGAGGTCTATGGTGAAAAAGGAAATATCGTCAGATGAAATCTGGAAAGAAGCTTTCTGCGAAACTGCTTAGTGTTTTGTTAATTCATCTCACAGAGTTACATGTGTATTTCGAGGATCTCTTTGCTAGCCCTATTTCTGTGGAATCTGAGAACAGATATTTCGGATCCCTTTGAAGACTATAGGGCCAAAGGAAATATCCTCCGATAGCAAAGAGAAAGATGCTTTCTGAGAAACTTCTTTGTGTTCTGTGAAATCATCTCACAGAGTTACAGCTTTCCCCTCAAGAAGCCTTTCGCTAAGACAGTTCTTGTGGAAAAGGCAAAGTGATATTTGGAAGCCCATAGAGGGTTATGGTGAAAAAGGAAATATCCTCAGACGAAATCTGGAAAGAAGCTTTCTGAGAAACTGCTTAGTGTTCCGTTAATTCATCTCACAGAGTTACATGTGTATTTCGAAGATCTCTTTGCTAGCCCTATTTCTGTGGAATCTGAGAACAGATATTTCGGATCCCTTTGAAGAATATAGGGCCGAAGGAAATATCCTCCGATAACAAAGAGAAAGAAGCTTTCTGAGAAACTTCTTTGTGTTCTGTGAAATCATCACACAGAGTTACAGCTTTCCCCTGAAGAAGCCGTTCGCTAAGACAGTTCTTGTAGAATTGGCAAAGTGATATTTGGAAGCCCGTAGAGGGCTATGGTGAAAAAGGAAATATCCTCAGATGAAATCTGGAAAGAAGCTTTCTGAGAAACTGCTTAGTGTTCTGTGAATTCATCTCACAGAGTTACATGTGTATTTCGAGGATCTCTTTGCTAGCCCTATTTCCTTGCAATCTGAGAACAGATATTTCGGATCCCTTTGAAGACTATAGGGCCAAAGGAAATATCCTCTGATAACAAAGAGAAAGAAGCTTTCTGAGAAACTTCTTGGTGTTCTGTGAAATCATCTCACAGAGTTACAGCTTTCCCCTCAAGAAGCCTTTCGCTAAGACAGTTCTTGTGGAATTGGCAAAGTGATATTTTGAAGCCCATAGAGGGCTATGTTGAAAAAGGAAATATCCTCAAATGAAATCTGGAAAGAAGCTTTCTGAGAAACTGCTTAGTGTTCTGTGAATTCATCTCACAGAGTTACATGTGTATTTCGAGGATCTCTTTGCTAGCCCTATTTCTGTGGAATCTGAGAACAGATATTTCGGATCCCTTTGAAGACTATAGGGCCAAAGGAAATATCCTCGGATAACAAAGAGAAAGAAGCTTTCTGAGAAACTTCTTTGTGTTCTGTGAAATCATCTCACAGAGTTACAGCTTTCCCCTGAAGAAGACTTTCGCTAAGACAGTTCTTCTGGATTTGGCAAAGTGATATTTGGAAGCCCATAGAGGGCTATGGTGAAAAAGGAAATATCGTCAGATGAAATCTGGAAAGAAGCTTTCTGCGAAACTGCTTAGTGTTCTGTTAATTCATCTCACAGAGTTACATGTGTATTTCGAGGATCTCTTTGCTAGCCCTATTTCTGTGGAATCTGAGAACAGATATTTCGGATCCCTTTGAAGACTATAGGGCCAAAGGAAATATCCTCCGATAACAAAGTGAAAGATGCTTTCTGAGAAACTTCTTTGTGTTCTGTGAAATCATCTCACAGAGTTACAGCTTTCCCCTCAAGAAGCCTTTCGCTAAGACAGTTCTTGTGGAAAAGGCAAAGTGATATTTGGAAGCCCAGAGAGGGCTATGGTGAAAAAGGAAATATCCTCAGACGAAATCTGGAAAGAAGCTTTCTGAGAAAATGCTTAGTGTTCTGTTAATTCATCTCACAGAGTTACATGTGTATTTCGAAGATCTCTTTGCTAGCCCTATTTCTGTGGAATCTGAGAACAGATATTTCGGATCCCTTTGAAGAATATAGGGCCGAAGGAAATATCCTCCGATAACAAAGAGAAAGAAGCTTTCTGAGAAACTTCTTTGTGTTCTGTGAAATCATCTCACAGAGTTACAGCTTTCCCCTCAAGAAGCCTTTCGCTAAGACAGTTCTTGTGGAATTGGCAAAGGGATATTTGGAAGCCCATAGAGGGCTATGGTGAAAAAGGAAATATCCTCAGATGAAATCTGGAAAGAAGCTTTCTGAGAAACTGCTTAGTGTTCTGTTAATTCATCTCACACAGTTACATGAGTATTTCGAGGATCTCTTTGCTAGCCCTATTTCTGTGGAATCTGAGAACAGATATTTCGGATCCCTTTGAAGACTATAGGGCCAAAGGAAATATCCTCCGATAACAAAGAGAAAGAAGCTTTCTGAGAAACTTCTTTGTGTTCTGTGAAATCATCTCACAGAGTTACAGCTTTCCTCTCAAGAAGCCTTTCGCTAAGACAGTTCTTGTGGAATTGGCAAAGTGATATTTGGAAGCCCATAGAGGGCTATGGTGAAAAAGGAAATATCGTCAGATGAAATCTGGAAAGAAGCTTTCTGCGAAACTTCTTAGTGTTCTGTTAATTCATCTCACAGAGTTACATGTGTATTTCGAGGATCTCTTTGCTAGCTCTATTTCTGTGGAATGTGAGAACAGATATTTCGGATCCCTTTGAAGACTATAGGGCCAAAGGAAATATCCTCCGTTAACAAAGAGAAAGAAGCTTTCTGAGAAACTTCTTTGTGTTCTGTGAAATCATCTCACAGAGTTACAGCTTTCCCCTCAAGAAGCCTTTCGCTAAGACAGTTCTTCTGGAATTGGCAAAGTGATATTTGGAAGCCCATAGAGGGCTATGGTGAAAAAGGAAATATCCTCAGATGAAATCTGGAAAGAAGCTTTCTGAGAAACTGCTTAGTGTTCTGTGAATTCATCTCACAGAGTTACATGTGTATTTCGAGGATCTCTTTGCTAGCCCTGTTTCTGTGGAAACTGAGAACAGATATTTCGGATCCCTTTGAAGACTATAGGGCCAAAGGAAATATCCTCCGATAACAAAGAGAAAGAAGCTTTCTGAGAAACTTCTTTGTGTTCTGTGAAATCATCTCAGAGAGTTACAGCTTTCCCCTCAAGAAGCCTTTCGCTAAGACAGTTCTTGTGGAATTGGCAAAGTGATATTTGGAAGCCCATAGAGGGCTACGGTGAAAAAGGAAATATCCTCAAATGAAATCTGGAAAGAAGCTTTCTGAGAAACTGCTTAGTGTTCTGTGAATTCATTTCACAGAGTTACATGTGTATTTCGAGGATCTCTTTGCTAGCCCTATTTCTGTGGAATCTGAGAACAGATATTTCGGATCCCTTTGAAGACTATAGGGCCAAAGGAAATATGCTCGGATAACAAAGAGAAGGAAGCTTTCTGAGAAACTTCTTTGCGTTCTGTGAAATCATCTCACAGAGTTACAGCTTTCCCCTCAAGAAGCCTTTCGCTAAGACAGTTCTTCTGGATTTGGCAAAGTGATATTTGGAAGCCCATAGAGGGCTATGGTGAAAAAGGAAATATCGTCAGATGAAATCTGGAAAGAAGCTTTCTGAGAAACTGCTTAGTGTTCTGTTAATTCATCTCACAGAGTTACATGTGCATTTCGAGGATCTCTTTGCTAGCCCTATTTCTGTGGAATCTGAGAACAGATATTTCGGATCCTTTTGAAGACTATAGGGCCAAAGGAAATATCCTCCGATAACAAAGAGAAAGAAGCTTTCTGAGAAACTTCTTTGAGTTCTGTGAAATCATCTCACAGAGTTACAGCTTTCCCCTCAAGAAGCCTTTCGCTAAGACAGTTCTTGTGGAATTGGCAAAGTGATATTTGGAAGCCCATAGAGGGCTATGGTGAAAAAGGAAATATCGTCAGATAAAATCTGGAAAGAAGCTTTCTGAGAAACTGCTTAGTTTTCTGTTAATTCTTCTCACAGAGTTACATGTGTATTTCGAGGATCTCTTTGCTAGCCCTGTTACTGTGGAAACTGAGAACAGATATTTCGGATCCCTTTGAAGACTATAGGGCCAAAGGAAATATCCTCCGATAACAAAGAGAAAGAAGCTTTCTGAGAAACTTCTTTGTGTTCTGTGAAATCATCTCACAGAGTTACAGCTTTCCCCTCAAGAAGACTTTCGCTAAGACAGTTCTTGTGAAATTGGCAAAGTGATATTTGGAAGCCCATAGAGGGCTATGGTGAAAAAGGAAATATCCTCAAATGAAATCTGGAAAGAAGCTTTCTGGGAAACTGCTTAGTGTTCTGTTAATTCATCTCACGGAGTTACATGTGTATTTCGAGGATCTCTTTGCTAGCCCTATTTCTGTGGAATCTGAGAACAGATATTTCGGATCCCTTTGAAGACTATAGGGCCAAAGGAAATATCCTCCGATAAAAAAGAGAAAGATGCTTTCTGAGAAACTTCTTTGTGTTCTGTGAAATCATCTCACAGAGTTACAGCTTTCCCCTCAAGAAGCCTTTCGCTAAGACAGTTCTTGTGGAAAAGGCAAAGTGATATTTGGAAGCCCAGAGAGGGCTATGGTGAAAAAGGAAATATCCTCAGACGAAATCTGGAAAGAAGCTTTCTGAGAAACTGCTTAGTGTTCTGTTAATTCATCTCACAGAGTTACATGTGTATTTCGAAGATCTCTTTGCTAGCCCTATTTCTGTGGAATCTGAGAACAGATATTTCGGATCCCTTTGAAGAATATAGGGCCGAAGGAAATATCCTCCGATAACAAAGAGAAAGAAGCTTTCTCAGAAACTTCTTTGTGTTCTGTGAAAACATCACACAGAGTTACAGCTTTCCCCTGAAGAAGCCTTTCGCTAAGACAGTTCTTGTAGAATTGGCAAAGTGATATTTGGAAGCCCGTAGAGGGCTATGGTGAAAAAGGAAATATCCTCAGATGAAATCTGGGAAGAAGCTTTCTGAGAAACTGCTTAGTGTTCTGTGAATTCATCTCACAGAGTTACATGTGTATTTCGAGGATCTCTTTGCTAGCCCTATTTCCGTGCAATCTGAGAACAGATATTTCGGATCCCTTTGAAGACTATAGGGCCAAAGGAAATATCCTCCGATAACAGAGAGAAAGAAGCTTTCTGAGAAACTTCTTTGTGTTCTGTGAAATCATCTCACAGAGTTACAGCTTTCCCCTAAAGAAGCCTTTCGCTAAGACAGTTCTTGTGGAATTTGCAAAGTGATATTTGGAAGCCCATAGAAGGCTATGGTGAAAAAGGAAATATCGTCAGATGAAATCTGGAAAGAAGCTTTCTGCGAAACTGCTTAGTGTTCTGTTAATTCATCTCACAGAGTTACATGTGTATTTCGAGGATCTCTTTGCTAGCCCTATTTCTGTGGAATCTGAGAACAGATATTTCGGATCCCTTCGAAGAGTATAGGGCTAAAGGAAATATCCTCGGATAACAAAGAGAAAGAAGCCTTCTGAGAAACTTCTTTGTGTTCTGTGAAATCATCTCACAGAGTTACAGCTTTCCCCTCAAGAAGCCTTTCGCTAAGACAGTTCTTGTGGAATTGGCAAAGGGATATTTGGAAGCCCATAGAGGGCTATGGTGAAAAAGGAAATATCCTCAGATGAAATCTGGAAAGAAGCTTTCTGAGAAACTGCTAAGTGTTCTGTTAATTCATCTCACACAGTTACATGAGTATTTCGAGGATCTCTTTGCTAGCCCTATTTCTGTGGAATCTGAGAACAGATATTTCGGATCCCTTTGAAGACTATAGGGCCAAAGGAAATATCCTCCGATAACAAAGAGAAAGAAGCTTTCTGAGAAACTTCTTTGTGTTCTGTGAAATCATCTCACAGAGTTACAGCTTTCCTCTCAAGAAGCCTTTCGCTAAGACAGTTCTTGTGGAATTGGCAAGGTGATATTTGGAAGCCCATAGAGGGCTATGGTGAAAAAGGAAATATCGTCAGATGAAATCTGGAAAGAAGCTTTCTGCGAAACTTCTTAGTGTTCTGTTAATTCATCTCACAGAGTTACATGTGTATTTCGAGGATCTCTTTGCTAGCTCTATTTCTGTGGAATGTGAGAACAGATATTTCGGATCCCTTTGAAGACTCTAGGGCCAAAGGAAATATCCTCCGTTAACAAAGAGAAAGAAGCTTTCTGAGAAACTTCTTTGTGTTCTGTGAAATCATCTCACAGAGTTACAGCTTTCCCCTCAAGAAGCCTTTCGCTAAGACCGTTCTTGTGGAATTGGCAAAGTGATATTTGGAAACCCATAGAGGGCTATGGTGAAAAAGGAAATATCGTCAGATGAAATCTGGAAAGAAGCTTTCTGAGAAACTGCTCAGTGTTCTGTTAATTCATCTCACAGATTTACATGTGTATTTCGAGGATCTCTTTGCTAGCCTTCTTTCTGTGGAATCTGAGAACAGTATTTCGGATCCCTTTGAAGACTATAGGGCCAAAGGAAATATCTTCCAATAACAAAGAGAAAGAAGCTTTCTGAGAAACTTCTTTGTGTTCTGTGAAATCATCTCACAGAGTTACAGCTTTCCCCTCAAGAAGCCTTTCGCTAAGACCGTTCTTGTGGAATTGGCAAAGTGATATTTGGAAACCCATAGAGGGCTATGGTGAAAAAGGAAATATCGTCAGATGAAATCTGGAAAGAAGCTTTCTGCGAAACTGCTTAGTGTTCTGTTAATTCATCTCACAGAGTTACATGCGTATTTCGAGGATCTCTTTGCTAGCTCTATTTCTGTGGAATCTGAGAACACATATTTCGGATCCCTTTGAAGACTATAGGGCCAAAGGAAATATCCTCGGATAACAAAGAGAAAGAAGCTTTCTGAGAAACTTCTTTGTGTTCTGTGAAACCAACTCACAGAGTTACAGCTTTACCCTCAAGAAGCCTTTCGCTAAGACAGTTCTTGTGGAATTGGCAAAGTGATATTTGGAAGCCCATAGAGGGCTATGGTGAAAAAGGAAATATCGTCAGATGAAATCTGGAAAGAAGCTTTCTGAGAAACTGCTTAGTGTTCTGTTAATTCATCTCACAGAGTTACATGTGTATTTCGAGGATCTCTTTGTTACCTCTATTTCTGTGGAATCTGAGAACAGATATTTCGGATCCCTTTGAAGACTATAGGGCCAAAGGAAACATCCTCCGATAACAAAGAGAAAGATGCTTTCTGAGAAACTTCTTTGTGTTCTGTGAAATCATCTCACAGAGCTACAGCTTTCCCATCAAGAAGCCTTTCGCTAAGACAGTTCTTGTGGAATAGGCAAAGTGATATTTGGAAGCCCAGAGAGGGCTATGGGGAAAAAGGAAATATCCTCAGATGAAATCTGGAAAGAAGCTTTCTGAGAAACAGCTTAGTGTTCTTTTAATTCATCTCACAGAGTTACATGTGTATTTCGAGGATCTCTTTGCTAGCCCTATTTCTGTGGAATCTGAGAAGAGATATTTCGGATCCCTTTGAAGAATATAGGGCCGAAGGAAATATCCTCCGATAACAAAGAGAAAGAAGCTTTCTGAGAAACTTCTTTGTGTTCTGGGAAATCATCTCACAGAGTTACAGCTTTCCCCTGAAGAAGCCTTTCGCTAAGACAGTTCTTGTGGAATTGCAAACTGATATTTGGAAGCCCATAGAGGGCTATGGTGAAAAAGGAAATATCCTCAGATGAAATCTGGAAAGAAGCTTTCTGAGAAACTGCTTAGTGTTCTGTTAATTCATCTCACAGAGTTACATGTGTATTTCCAGGATCTCTTTGCTAGCCCTATTTTTGTGGAATCTGAGAACAGATGTTTCGGATCCCTTTGAAGACTATAGGGCCAAAGGAAATATCCTCGGATAACAAAGAGAAAGAAGCTTTCTGAGAAACTTCTATGTGTTCTGTGAAATCATCTCACAGAGTTACAGCTTTCCCCTGAAAAAGCCTTTCGCTAAGACAGTTCTTCTGGATTTGGCAAAGTGATATTTGGAAGCCCATAGAGGGCTATGGTGAAAAAGGAAATATCGTCAGATGAAATCTGGAAAGAAGCTTTCTGCGAAAGTGCTTAGTGTTCTGTTAATTCATCTCACAGAGTTACATGTGTATTTCGAGGATCTCTTTGCTAGCCCTATTTCTGTGGAATCTGAGAACAGATATTTTGGATCCCTTTGAAGACTATAGGGCCAAAGGAAATATCCTCCGATAACAAAGAGAAAGATGCTTTCTGAGAAACTTCTTTGTGTTCTGTGAAATCATCTCACAGAGTTACAGCTTTCCCCTCAAGAAGCCTTTCGCTAAGACAGTTCTTGTGGAAAAGGCAAAGTGATATTTGGAAGCCCAGAGACGGATATGGTGAAAAAGGAAATATCCTCAGACGAAATCTTGAAAGAAGCTTTCTGAGAAACTACTTAGTGTTCTGTTAATTCATCTCACAGAGTTACATGTGTATTTCGAAGATCTCTTTGCTAGCCCTATTTCTGTGGAATCTGAGAACAGATATTTCGGATCCCTTTGAAGAATATAGGGCCGAAGGAAATATCCTCCGATAACAAAGAGAAAGAAGCTTTCTGAGAAACTTCTTTGTGTTCTGTGAAATCATCTCACAGAGTTACAGTTTTCCCCTCAAGAAGCCTTTCGCTAAGACAGTTCTTGTGGAATTGGCAAAGTGATATTTGGAAGCCCATAGAGGGCTAGGGTGAAAAAGGAAATATCGTCAGATGAAATCTGGAAAGAAGCTTTCTGAGAAACTGCTTAGTGTTCTGTTAATTCATCTCACAGAGTTACATGTGTATTTCGAGGATCTCTTTGCTAGCCCTATTTCTGTGGAATCTGAGAACAGATATTTCGGATCCCTTTGAAGACTATAGGGCCAAAGGAAATATCCTCCGATAACAAAGAGAAAGAAGCTTTCTGAGAAACTTCTTTGTTTTCTGTGAAATCATCTCACAGAGTTACAGCTTTCACCTCAAGAAGCCTTTCGCTAAGACAGTTCTTGTGGAATTGGCAAAGTGATATTTGGAAGCCCATAGAGGGCTATGGTGAAAAAGGAAATATCCTCAGATGAAATCTGGAAAGAAGCTTTCTGAGAAACTGCTTAGTGTTCTGTTAATTCATCTCACATAGTTACATGTGTATTTCGAGGATCTCTTTGCTAGCCCTATTTCTGTGGAATCTGAGAACAGATATTTCGGATCCCTTTGAAGACTATAGGGCCAAAGGAAATATCCTCCGATAACAAAGAGAAAGAAGCTTTCTGAGAAACTTCTTTGTGTTCTGTGAAATCATCTCACAGAGTTACAGCTTTCCCCTCAAGAAACCTTTCGCTAAGACAGTTCTTGTGGAATTGGCAAAGTGATATTTGGAAGCCCATAGAGGGCTATGGGGAAAAAGGAAATATCGTCAGATGAAATCTGGAAAGAAGCTTTCTGAGAAACTGCTTAGTGTTCTGTTAATTCATCTCACAGAGTTACATGTGTATTTCGAGAATCTCTTTGCTAGCCCTATTTCTGTGGAAACTGAGAAAAGATATTTCGGATCCCTTTGAAGACTATAGGGCCAAAGGAAATATCCTCCGATAACAAAGAGAAAGAAGCTTTCTGAGAAACTTCTTTGTGTTCTGTGAAATCATCTCACAGAGTTACAGCTTTCCCCTCAAGAAGCCTTTCGCTAAGACAGTTCTTGTGGAATTGGCAAAGTGATATTTGGAAGCCCATAGAGGGCTATGGTGAAAAAGGAAATATCGTCACATGAAATCTGGAAAGAAGCTTTCTGAGAAACTGCTTAGTGTTCTGTTAATTCATCTCACAGAGTTACATGTGTATTTCGAGGATCTCTTTGTTACCTCTATTTCTGTGGAATCTGAGAACAGATATTTCGGATCCCTTTGAAGACTATAGGGCCAAAGGAAACATCCTCCGATAACAAAGAGAAAGATGCTTTCTGAGAAACTTCTTTGTGTTCTGTGAAATCATCTCACAGAGCTACAGCTTTCCCATCAAGAAGCCTTTCGCTAAGACAGTTCTTGTGGAATAGGCAAAGTGATATTTGGAAGCCCAGAGAGGGCTTTGGGGAAAAAGGAAATATCCTCAGAAGAAATCTGGAAAGAAGCTTTCTGAGAAACAGCTTAGTGTTCTGTTAATTCATCTCACAGAGTTACATGTGTATTTCGAGGATCTCTTTGCTAGCCCTATTTCTGTGGAATCTGAGAACAGATATTTCGGATCCCTTTGAAGAATATAGGGCCGAAGGAAATATCCTCCGATAACAAAGAGAAAGAAGCTTTCTGAGAAACTTCTTTGTGTTCTGTGAAATCACCTCACAGAGTTACAGCTTTCCCCTGAAGAAGCCTTTCGCTAAGACAGTTCTTGTGGAATTGGCAAACTGATATTTGGAATCCCATAGAGGGCTATGGTGAAAAAGGAAATATCCTCAGATGAAATCTGGAAAGAAGCTTTCTGAGAAACTGCTTAGTGTTCTGTTAATTCATCTCACAGAGTTACATGTGTATTTCGAGGATCTCTTTGCTAGCCCTATTTCTGTGCAATCTGAGAACAGATATTTCGATCCCTTTGAAGACTATGGGCCAAAGGAAATATCCTCCGATAACAAAGAGAAAGAAGCTTTCTGAGAAACTTCTTTGTGTTCTGTGAAATCATCTCACAGAGTTACAGCATTCCCATCAAGAAGCCTTTCGCTAAGACAGTTCTTGTGGAATTGGCAAAGTGATATTTGGAAGCCCATAGAGGGCTGTGGTGAAAAAGGAAATATCGTCAGTTGAAATCTGGAAAGAAGCTTTCTGAGAAACTGCTTAGTGTTCTGCTAATTCATCTCACAGAGTTACATGTGTATTTCGAGGATCTCTTTGCTAGCTCTATTTCTGTGGAATCTGAGAACACATATTTCGGATCCCTTTGAAGACTATAGGGCCAAAGGAAATATCCTCGGATAACAAAGAGAAAGAAGCTTTCTGAGAAACTTCTTTGTGTTCTGTGAAACCAACTCACAGAGTTACAGCTTTCCCCTCAAGAAGCCTTTCGCTAAGACAGTTCTTGTGGAATTGGCAAAGTGATATTTGGAAGCCCATAGAGGGCTATGGTGAAAAAGGAAATATCGTCAGATGAAATCTGGAAAGAAGCTTTCTGAGAAACTGCTTAGTGTTCTGTTAATTCATCTCACAGAGTTACATGTGTATTTCGAGGATCTCTTTGTTACCTCTATTTCTGTGGAATCTGAGAACAGATATTTCGGATCCCTTTGAAGACTATAGGGCCAAAGGAAACATCCTCCGATAACAAAGAGAAAGATGCTTTCTGAGAAACTTCTTTGTGTTCTGTGAAATTATCTCACAGAGCTACAGCTTTCCCATCAAGAAGCCTTTCGCTAAGACAGTTCTTGTGGAATTGGCAAAGTGATATTTGGAAGCCCATAGAGGGCTGGGGTGAAAAAGGAAATATCGTCAGATGAAATCTGGAAAGAAGCTTTCTGAGAAACTGCTTAGTGTTCTGTTAATTCATCTCACAGAGTTACATGTGTATTTCGAGGATCTCTTTGCTAGCCCTATTTCTGTGGAATCTGAGAACAGATATTTCGGATCCCTTTGAAGACTATAGGGCCAAAGGAAATATCCTCCGATAACAAAGAGAAAGAAGCTTTCTGAGAAACTTCTTTGTGTTCTGTGAAATCATCTCACAGAGTTACAGCTTTCCCCTCAAGAAGCCTTTCGCTAAGACAGTTCTTGTGGAATTGGCAAAGTGATATTTGGAAACCCATAGAGGGCTATGGTGAAAAAGGAAATATCGTCAGATGAAATCTGGAAAGAAGCTTTCTGCGAAACTGCTTAGTGTTCTGTTAATTCATCTCACAGAGTTACATGTGTATTTCGAGGATCTCTTTGCTAGCTCTATTTCTGTGGAATCTGAGAACACATATTTCGGATCCCTTTGAAGACTATAGGGCCAAAGGAAATATCCTCGGATAACAAAGAGAAAGAAGCTTTCTGAGAAACTCCTTTGTGTTCTGTGAAACCAACTCACAGAATTACAGCTTTCCCCTCAAGAAGCCTTTCGCTAAGACAGTTCTTGTGGAATTGGCAAAGTGATATTTGGAAGCCCATAGAGGGCTATGGTGAAAAAGGAAATATCGTCAGATGAAATCTGGAAAGAAGCTTTCTGAGAAACTGCTTAGTGTTCTGTTAATTCATCTCACAGAGTTACATGTGTATTTCGAGGATCTCTTTGTTACCTCTATTTCTGTGGAATCTGAGAACAGATATTTCGGATCCCTTTGAAGACTATAGGGCCAAAGGAAACATCCTCCGATAACAAAGAGAAAGATGCTTTCTGAGAAACTTCTTTGTGTTCTGTGAAATCATCTCACAGAGCTACAGCTTTCCCATCAAGAAGCCTTTCGCTAAGACAGTTCTTGTGGAACAGGCAAAGTGATATTTGGAAGCCCAGAGAGGGCTATGGGGAAAAAGGAAATATCCTCAGACGAAATCTGGAAAGAAGCTTTCTGAGAAACAGCTTAGTGTTCTATTAATTCATCTCACAGAGTTACATGTGTATTTCGAGGATCTCTTTGCTAGCCCTATTTCTGTGGAATCTGAGAAGAGATATTTCGGATCCCTTTGAAGAATATAGGGCCGAAGGAAATATCCTCCGATAACAAAGAGAAAGAAGCTTTCTGAGAAACTTCTTTGTGTTCTGTGAAATCATCTCACAGAGTTACAGCTTTCCCCTCAAGAAGCCTTTCGCTAAGACAGTTCTTGTGGAATTGGCAAACTGATATTTGGAAGCCCATAGAGGGCTATGGTGAAAAAGGAAATATCCTCAGATGAAATCTGGAAAGAAGCTTTCTGAGAAACTGCTTAGTGTTCTGTTAATTCATCTCACAGAGTTACATGTGTATTTCGAGGATCTCTTTGCTAGCCCTATTTCTGTGCAATCTGAGAACAGATATTTCGATCCCTTTGAAGACTATAGGGCCAAA
Organism: Macaca nemestrina; assembly: GCF_043159975.1. Taxonomy (NCBI): domain Eukaryota; kingdom Metazoa; phylum Chordata; class Mammalia; order Primates; family Cercopithecidae; genus Macaca; species Macaca nemestrina. The sequence continues at coordinate 31,670,026 of NC_092135.1, read as the reverse complement.
GGAAATATCCTCCGATAACAAAGAGAAAGAAGCTTTCTGAGAAACTTCTTTGTGTTCTTTGAAATCATCTCACAGAGTTACAGCATTCCCATCAAGAAGCCTTTCGCTAAGACAGTTCTTGTGGAATTGGCAAAGTGATATTTGGAAGCCCATAGAGGGCTGTGGTGAAAAAGGAAATATCGTCAGATGAAATCTGGAAAGAAGCTTTCTGAGAAACTGCTTAGTGTTCTGTTAATTCATCTCACAGAGTTACATGTGTATTTCGAGGATCTCTTTGCTAGCTCTATTTCTGTGGAATCTGAGAACACATATTTCGGATCCCTTTGAAGACTATAGGGCCAAAGGAAATATCCTCCGATAACAAAGAGAAAGAAGCTTTCTGAGAAACTTCTTTGTGTTCTGTGAAATCATCTGACAGAGTTACAGCTTTCCCCTCAAGAAGCCTTTCGCTAAGACAGTTCTTGTGGAATTGGAAAAGTGATATTTGGAAGCCCATAGAGGGCTATGGTGAAAAAGGAAATATCCTCAGATGAAATCTGGAAAGAAGCTTTCTGAGAAACTGCTTAGTGTTCTGTGAATTCATCTCACAGAGTTACATGTGTATTTCGAGGATCGCTTTGCTGGCCCTATTTCTGTGGAAACTGAGAAAAGATATTTCGGATCCCTTTGAAGTCTGTAGGGACAAAGGAAATATCCTCCGATAACAAAGAGAAAGAAGCTTTCTGAGAACCTTCCTTGTGTTCTGTGAAATCATCTCACAGAGTTACAGCTTTCCCCTCAAGAAGCCTTTCGCTAAGACAGTTCTTGTGGAATTGGCAAAGTGATATTTGGAAGCGCATAGAGGTCTATGGTGAAAAAGGAAATATCGTCAGATGAAATCTGGAAAGAAGCTTTCTGCGAAACTGCTTAGTGTTTTGTTAATTCATCTCACAGAGTTACATGTGTATTTCGAGGATCTCTTTGCTAGCCCTATTTCTGTGGAATCTGAGAACAGATATTTCGGATCCCTTTGAAGACTATAGGGCCAAAGGAAATATCCTCCGATAGCAAAGAGAAAGATGCTTTCTGAGAAACTTCTTTGTGTTCTGTGAAATCATCTCACAGAGTTACAGCTTTCCCCTCAAGAAGCCTTTCGCTAAGACAGTTCTTGTGGAAAAGGCAAAGTGATATTTGGAAGTCCATAGAGGGTTATGGTGAAAAAGGAAATATCCTCAGACGAAATCTGGAAAGAAGCTTTCTGAGAAACTGCTTAGTGTTCCGTTAATTCATCTCACAGAGTTACATGTGTATTTCGAAGATCTCTTTGCTAGCCCTATTTCTGTGGAATCTGAGAACAGATATTTCGGATCCCTTTGAAGAATATAGGGCCGAAGGAAATATCCTCCGATAACAAAGAGAAAGAAGCTTTCTGAGAAACTTCTTTGTGTTCTGTGAAATCATCACACAGAGTTACAGCTTTCCCCTGAAGAAGCCGTTCGCTAAGACAGTTCTTGTAGAATTGGCAAAGTGATATTTGGAAGCCCGTAGAGGGCTATGGTGAAAAAGGAAATATCCTCAGATGAAATCTGGAAAGAAGCTTTCTGAGAAACTGCTTAGTGTTCTGTGAATTCATCTCACAGAGTTACATGTGTATTTCGAGGATCTCTTTGCTAGCCCTATTTCCTTGCAATCTGAGAACAGATATTTCGGATCCCTTTGAAGACTATAGGGCCAAAGGAAATATCCTCTGATAACAAAGAGAAAGAAGCTTTCTGAGAAACTTCTTGGTGTTCTGTGAAATCATCTCACAGAGTTACAGCTTTCCCCTCAAGAAGCCTTTCGCTAAGACAGTTCTTGTGGAATTGGCAAAGTGATATTTTGAAGCCCATAGAGGGCTATGTTGAAAAAGGAAATATCCTCAAATGAAATCTGGAAAGAAGCTTTCTGAGAAACTGCTTAGTGTTCTGTGAATTCATCTCACAGAGTTACATGTGTATTTCGAGGATCTCTTTGCTAGCCCTATTTCTGTGGAATCTGAGAACAGATATTTCGGATCCCTTTGAAGACTATAGGGCCAAAGGAAATATCCTCGGATAACAAAGAGAAAGAAGCTTTCTGAGAAACTTCTTTGTGTTCTGTGAAATCATCTCACAGAGTTACAGCTTTCCCCTGAAGAAGACTTTCGCTAAGACAGTTCTTCTGGATTTGGCAAAGTGATATTTGGAAGCCCATAGAGGGCTATGGTGAAAAAGGAAATATCGTCAGATGAAATCTGGAAAGAAGCTTTCTGCGAAACTGCTTAGTGTTCTGTTAATTCATCTCACAGAGTTACATGTGTATTTCGAGGATCTCTTTGCTAGCCCTATTTCTGTGGAATCTGAGAACAGATATTTCGGATCCCTTTGAAGACTATAGGGCCAAAGGAAATATCCTCCGATAACAAAGTGAAAGATGCTTTCTGAGAAACTTCTTTGTGTTCTGTGAAATCATCTCACAGAGTTACAGCTTTCCCCTCAAGAAGCCTTTCGCTAAGACAGTTCTTGTGGAAAAGGCAAAGTGATATTTGGAAGCCCAGAGAGGGCTATGGTGAAAAAGGAAATATCCTCAGACGAAATCTGGAAAGAAGCTTTCTGAGAAAATGCTTAGTGTTCTGTTAATTCATCTCACAGAGTTACATGTGTATTTCGAAGATCTCTTTGCTAGCCCTATTTCTGTGGAATCTGAGAACAGATATTTCGGATCCCTTTGAAGAATATAGGGCCGAAGGAAATATCCTCCGATAACAAAGAGAAAGAAGCTTTCTGAGAAACTTCTTTGTGTTCTGTGAAATCATCTCACAGAGTTACAGCTTTCCCCTCAAGAAGCCTTTCGCTAAGACAGTTCTTGTGGAATTGGCAAAGGGATATTTGGAAGCCCATAGAGGGCTATGGTGAAAAAGGAAATATCCTCAGATGAAATCTGGAAAGAAGCTTTCTGAGAAACTGCTTAGTGTTCTGTTAATTCATCTCACACAGTTACATGAGTATTTCGAGGATCTCTTTGCTAGCCCTATTTCTGTGGAATCTGAGAACAGATATTTCGGATCCCTTTGAAGACTATAGGGCCAAAGGAAATATCCTCCGATAACAAAGAGAAAGAAGCTTTCTGAGAAACTTCTTTGTGTTCTGTGAAATCATCTCACAGAGTTACAGCTTTCCTCTCAAGAAGCCTTTCGCTAAGACAGTTCTTGTGGAATTGGCAAAGTGATATTTGGAAGCCCATAGAGGGCTATGGTGAAAAAGGAAATATCGTCAGATGAAATCTGGAAAGAAGCTTTCTGCGAAACTTCTTAGTGTTCTGTTAATTCATCTCACAGAGTTACATGTGTATTTCGAGGATCTCTTTGCTAGCTCTATTTCTGTGGAATGTGAGAACAGATATTTCGGATCCCTTTGAAGACTATAGGGCCAAAGGAAATATCCTCCGTTAACAAAGAGAAAGAAGCTTTCTGAGAAACTTCTTTGTGTTCTGTGAAATCATCTCACAGAGTTACAGCTTTCCCCTCAAGAAGCCTTTCGCTAAGACAGTTCTTCTGGAATTGGCAAAGTGATATTTGGAAGCCCATAGAGGGCTATGGTGAAAAAGGAAATATCCTCAGATGAAATCTGGAAAGAAGCTTTCTGAGAAACTGCTTAGTGTTCTGTGAATTCATCTCACAGAGTTACATGTGTATTTCGAGGATCTCTTTGCTAGCCCTGTTTCTGTGGAAACTGAGAACAGATATTTCGGATCCCTTTGAAGACTATAGGGCCAAAGGAAATATCCTCCGATAACAAAGAGAAAGAAGCTTTCTGAGAAACTTCTTTGTGTTCTGTGAAATCATCTCAGAGAGTTACAGCTTTCCCCTCAAGAAGCCTTTCGCTAAGACAGTTCTTGTGGAATTGGCAAAGTGATATTTGGAAGCCCATAGAGGGCTACGGTGAAAAAGGAAATATCCTCAAATGAAATCTGGAAAGAAGCTTTCTGAGAAACTGCTTAGTGTTCTGTGAATTCATTTCACAGAGTTACATGTGTATTTCGAGGATCTCTTTGCTAGCCCTATTTCTGTGGAATCTGAGAACAGATATTTCGGATCCCTTTGAAGACTATAGGGCCAAAGGAAATATGCTCGGATAACAAAGAGAAAGAAGCTTTCTGAGAAACTTCTTTGCGTTCTGTGAAATCATCTCACAGAGTTACAGCTTTCCCCTCAAGAAGCCTTTCGCTAAGACAGTTCTTCTGGATTTGGCAAAGTGATATTTGGAAGCCCATAGAGGGCTATGGTGAAAAAGGAAATATCGTCAGATGAAATCTGGAAAGAAGCTTTCTGAGAAACTGCTTAGTGTTCTGTTAATTCATCTCACAGAGTTACATGTGCATTTCGAGGATCTCTTTGCTAGCCCTATTTCTGTGGAATCTGAGAACAGATATTTCGGATCCTTTTGAAGACTATAGGGCCAAAGGAAATATCCTCCGATAACAAAGAGAAAGAAGCTTTCTGAGAAACTTCTTTGAGTTCTGTGAAATCATCTCACAGAGTTACAGCTTTCCCCTCAAGAAGCCTTTCGCTAAGACAGTTCTTGTGGAATTGGCAAAGTGATATTTGGAAGCCCATAGAGGGCTATGGTGAAAAAGGAAATATCGTCAGATAAAATCTGGAAAGAAGCTTTCTGAGAAACTGCTTAGTTTTCTGTTAATTCTTCTCACAGAGTTACATGTGTATTTCGAGGATCTCTTTGCTAGCCCTGTTACTGTGGAAACTGAGAACAGATATTTCGGATCCCTTTGAAGACTATAGGGCCAAAGGAAATATCCTCCGATAACAAAGAGAAAGAAGCTTTCTGAGAAACTTCTTTGTGTTCTGTGAAATCATCTCACAGAGTTACAGCTTTCCCCTCAAGAAGACTTTCGCTAAGACAGTTCTTGTGAAATTGGCAAAGTGATATTTGGAAGCCCATAGAGGGCTATGGTGAAAAAGGAAATATCCTCAAATGAAATCTGGAAAGAAGCTTTCTGGGAAACTGCTTAGTGTTCTGTTAATTCATCTCACGGAGTTACATGTGTATTTCGAGGATCTCTTTGCTAGCCCTATTTCTGTGGAATCTGAGAACAGATATTTCGGATCCCTTTGAAGACTATAGGGCCAAAGGAAATATCCTCCGATAAAAAAGAGAAAGATGCTTTCTGAGAAACTTCTTTGTGTTCTGTGAAATCATCTCACAGAGTTACAGCTTTCCCCTCAAGAAGCCTTTCGCTAAGACAGTTCTTGTGGAAAAGGCAAAGTGATATTTGGAAGCCCAGAGAGGGCTATGGTGAAAAAGGAAATATCCTCAGACGAAATCTGGAAAGAAGCTTTCTGAGAAACTGCTTAGTGTTCTGTTAATTCATCTCACAGAGTTACATGTGTATTTCGAAGATCTCTTTGCTAGCCCTATTTCTGTGGAATCTGAGAACAGATATTTCGGATCCCTTTGAAGAATATAGGGCCGAAGGAAATATCCTCCGATAACAAAGAGAAAGAAGCTTTCTCAGAAACTTCTTTGTGTTCTGTGAAAACATCACACAGAGTTACAGCTTTCCCCTGAAGAAGCCTTTCGCTAAGACAGTTCTTGTAGAATTGGCAAAGTGATATTTGGAAGCCCGTAGAGGGCTATGGTGAAAAAGGAAATATCCTCAGATGAAATCTGGGAAGAAGCTTTCTGAGAAACTGCTTAGTGTTCTGTGAATTCATCTCACAGAGTTACATGTGTATTTCGAGGATCTCTTTGCTAGCCCTATTTCCGTGCAATCTGAGAACAGATATTTCGGATCCCTTTGAAGACTATAGGGCCAAAGGAAATATCCTCCGATAACAGAGAGAAAGAAGCTTTCTGAGAAACTTCTTTGTGTTCTGTGAAATCATCTCACAGAGTTACAGCTTTCCCCTAAAGAAGCCTTTCGCTAAGACAGTTCTTGTGGAATTTGCAAAGTGATATTTGGAAGCCCATAGAAGGCTATGGTGAAAAAGGAAATATCGTCAGATGAAATCTGGAAAGAAGCTTTCTGCGAAACTGCTTAGTGTTCTGTTAATTCATCTCACAGAGTTACATGTGTATTTCGAGGATCTCTTTGCTAGCCCTATTTCTGTGGAATCTGAGAACAGATATTTCGGATCCCTTCGAAGAGTATAGGGCTAAAGGAAATATCCTCGGATAACAAAGAGAAAGAAGCCTTCTGAGAAACTTCTTTGTGTTCTGTGAAATCATCTCACAGAGTTACAGCTTTCCCCTCAAGAAGCCTTTCGCTAAGACAGTTCTTGTGGAATTGGCAAAGGGATATTTGGAAGCCCATAGAGGGCTATGGTGAAAAAGGAAATATCCTCAGATGAAATCTGGAAAGAAGCTTTCTGAGAAACTGCTAAGTGTTCTGTTAATTCATCTCACACAGTTACATGAGTATTTCGAGGATCTCTTTGCTAGCCCTATTTCTGTGGAATCTGAGAACAGATATTTCGGATCCCTTTGAAGACTATAGGGCCAAAGGAAATATCCTCCGATAACAAAGAGAAAGAAGCTTTCTGAGAAACTTCTTTGTGTTCTGTGAAATCATCTCACAGAGTTACAGCTTTCCTCTCAAGAAGCCTTTCGCTAAGACAGTTCTTGTGGAATTGGCAAGGTGATATTTGGAAGCCCATAGAGGGCTATGGTGAAAAAGGAAATATCGTCAGATGAAATCTGGAAAGAAGCTTTCTGCGAAACTTCTTAGTGTTCTGTTAATTCATCTCACAGAGTTACATGTGTATTTCGAGGATCTCTTTGCTAGCTCTATTTCTGTGGAATGTGAGAACAGATATTTCGGATCCCTTTGAAGACTCTAGGGCCAAAGGAAATATCCTCCGTTAACAAAGAGAAAGAAGCTTTCTGAGAAACTTCTTTGTGTTCTGTGAAATCATCTCACAGAGTTACAGCTTTCCCCTCAAGAAGCCTTTCGCTAAGACAGTTCTTGTGGAATTGGCAAAGTGATATTTGGAAGCCCATAGAGGGCTATGGTGAAAAAGGAAATATCCTCAGATGAAATCTGGAAAGAAGCTTTCTGAGAAACTGCTTAGTGTTCTGTGAATTCATCTCACAGAGTTACATGTGTATTTCGAGGATCTCTTTGCTAGCCCTGTTTCTGTGGAAACTGAGAACAGATATTTCGGATCCCTTTGAAGACTATAGGGCCAAAGGAAATATCCTCCGATAACAAAGAGAAAGAAGCTTTCTGAGAAACTTCTTTGTGTTCTGTGAAATCATCTCAGAGAGTTACAGCTTTCCCCTCAAGAAGCCTTTCGCTAAGACAGTTCTTGTGGAATTGGCAAAGTGATATTTGGAAGCCCATAGAGGGCTACGGTGAAAAAGGAAATATCCTCAAATGAAATCTGGAAAGAAGCTTTCTGAGAAACTGCTTAGTGTTCTGTGAATTCATTTCACAGAGTTACATGTGTATTTCGAGGATCTCTTTGCTAGCCCTATTTCTGTGGAATCTGAGAACAGATATTTCGGATCCCTTTGAAGACTATAGGGCCAAAGGAAATATGCTCGGATAACAAAGAGAAAGAAGCTTTCTGAGAAACTTCTTTGCGTTCTGTGAAATCATCTCACAGAGTTACAGCTTTCCCCTCAAGAAGCCTTTCGCTAAGACAGTTCTTCTGGATTTGGCAAAGTGATATTTGGAAGCCCATAGAGGGCTATGGTGAAAAAGGAAATATCGTCAGATGAAATCTGGAAAGAAGCTTTCTGAGAAACTGCTTAGTGTTCTGTTAATTCATCTCACAGAGTTACATGTGCATTTCGAGGATCTCTTTGCTAGCCCTATTTCTGTGGAATCTGAGAACAGATATTTCGGATCCTTTTGAAGACTATAGGGCCAAAGGAAATATCCTCCGATAACAAAGAGAAAGAAGCTTTCTGAGAAACTTCTTTGAGTTCTGTGAAATCATCTCACAGAGTTACAGCTTTCCCCTCAAGAAGCCTTTCGCTAAGACAGTTCTTGTGGAATTGGCAAAGTGATATTTGGAAGCCCATAGAGGGCTATGGTGAAAAAGGAAATATCGTCAGATAAAATCTGGAAAGAAGCTTTCTGAGAAACTGCTTAGTTTTCTGTTAATTCATCTCACAGAGTTACATGTGTATTTCGAGGATCTCTTTGCTAGCCCTGTTACTGTGGAAACTGAGAACAGATATTTCGGATCCCTTTGAAGACTATAGGGCCAAAGGAAATATCCTCCGATAACAAAGAGAAAGAAGCTTTCTGAGAAACTTCTTTGTGTTCTGTGAAATCATCTCACAGAGTTACAGCTTTCCCCTCAAGAAGACTTTCGCTAAGACAGTTCTTGTGAAATTGGCAAAGTGATATTTGGAAGCCCATAGAGGGCTATGGTGAAAAAGGAAATATCCTCAAATGAAATCTGGAAAGAAGCTTTCTGGGAAACTGCTTAGTGTTCTGTTAATTCATCTCACAGAGTTACATGTGTATTTCGAGGATCTCTTTGCTAGCCCTATTTCTGTGGAATCTGAGAACAGATATTTCGGATCCCTTTGAAGACTATAGGGCCAAAGGAAATATCCTCCGATAAAAAAGAGAAAGATGCTTTCTGAGAAACTTCTTTGTGTTCTGTGAAATCATCTCACAGAGTTACAGCTTTCCCCTCAAGAAGCCTTTCGCTAAGACAGTTCTTGTGGAAAAGGCAAAGTGATATTTGGAAGCCCAGAGAGGGCTATGGTGAAAAAGGAAATATCCTCAGACGAAATCTGGAAAGAAGCTTTCTGAGAAACTGCTTAGTGTTCTGTTAATTCATCTCACAGAGTTACATGTGTATTTCGAAGATCTCTTTGCTAGCCCTATTTCTGTGGAATCTGAGAACAGATATTTCGGATCCCTTTGAAGAATATAGGGCCGAAGGAAATATCCTCCGATAACAAAGAGAAAGAAGCTTTCTCAGAAACTTCTTTGTGTTCTGTGAAAACATCACACAGAGTTACAGCTTTCCCCTGAAGAAGCCTTTCGCTAAGACAGTTCTTGTAGAATTGGCAAAGTGATATTTGGAAGCCCGTAGAGGGCTATGGTGAAAAAGGAAATATCCTCAGATGAAATATGGAAAGAAGCTTTCTGAGAAACTGCTTAGTGTTCTGTGAATTCATCTCACAGAGTTACATGTCTATTTCGAGGATCTCTTTGCTAGCCCTATTTCCGTGCAATCTGAGAACAGATATTTCGGATCCCTTTGAAGACTATAGGGCCAAAGGAAATATCCTCCGATAACAGAGAGAAAGAAGCTTTCTGAGAAACTTCTTTGTGTTCTGTGAAATCATCTCACAGAGTTACAGCTTTCCCCTCAAGAAGCCTTTCGCTAAGGCAGTTCTTGTGGAAAAGGCAAAGTGATATTTGGAAGCCCAGAGAGGGCTATGGTGAAAAAGGAAATATCCTCAGACGAAATCTGGAAAGAAGCTTTCTGAGAAACTGCTTAGTGTTCTGTTAATTCATCTCACAGAGTTACATGTGTATTTCGAAGATCTCTTTGCTAGCCCTATTTCTGTGGAATCTGAGAACAGATATTTCGGATCCCTTTGAAGACTATAGGGCCGAAGGAAATATCCTCCGATAACAAAGAGAAAGAAGCTTTCTGAGAAACTTCTTTGTGTTCTGTGAAAACATCACACAGAGTTACAGCTTTCCCCTGAAGAAGCCTTTCGCTAAGACAGTTCTTGTAGAATTGGCAAAGTGATATTTGGAAGCCCGTAGAGGGCTATGGTGAAAAAGGAAATATCCTCAGATGAAATCTGGAAAGAAGCTTTCTGAGAAACTGCTTAGTGTTCTGTGAATTCATCTCACAGAGTTACATGTGTATTTCGAGGATCTCTTTGCTAGCCCTATTTCCGTGCAATCTGAGAACAGATATTTCGGATCCCTTTGAAGACTATAGGGCCAAAGGAAATATCCTCCGATAACAGAGAGAAAGAAGCTTTCTGAGAAACTTCTTTGTGTTCTGTGAAATCATCTCACAGAGTTACAGCTTTCCCCTCAAGAAGCCTTTCGCTAAGACAGTTCTTGTGGAATTGGCAAAGTGATATTTGGAAGCCCATAGAGGGCTATGTTGAAAAAGGAAATATCCTCAAATGAAATCTGGAAAGAAGCTTTCTGAGAAACTGCTTAGTGTTCTGTGAATTCATCTCACAGAGTTACATGTGTATTTCGAGGATCTCTTTGCTAGCCCTATTTCTGTGGAATCTGAGAACAGATATTTCGGATCCCTTTGAAGACTATAGGGCCGAAGGAAATATCCTCGGATAACAAAGAGAAAGAAGCTTTCTGAGAAACTTCTTTGTGTTCTGTGAAATCATCTCACAGAGTTACAGCTTTCCCCTGAAGAAGCCTTTCGCTAAGACAGTTCTTCTGGATTTGGCAAAGTGATATTTGGAAGCCCATAGAGGGCTAAGGGAAAAAGGAAATATCGTCAGATGAAATCTGTAAAGAAGCTTTCTGAGAAACTGCTTAGTGTTCTGTTAATTCATCTCACAGAGTTACATGTGTATTTCGAGGATCTCTTTGCTAGCCCTATTTCTGTGGAATCTGAGAACAGATATTTCGGATCCCTTTGAAGACTATAGGGCCAAAGGAAATATCCTCCGATAACAAAGTGAAAGATGCTTTCTGAGAAACTTCTTTGTGTTCTGTGAAATCATCTCACAGAGTTTCAGCTTTCCCCTCAAGAAGCCTTTCGCTAAGACAGTTCTTGTGGAAAAGGCAAAGTGATATTTGGAAGCCCAGAGAGGGCTATGGTGAAAATGGAAATATCCTCAGACGAAATCTGGAAAGAAGCTTTCTGAGAAACTGCTTAGTGTTCTGTTAATTTATCTCACCGAGTTACATGTGTATGTCGAAGATCTCTTTGCTAGCCCTATTTCTGTGGAATCTGAGAACAGATATTTCGGATCCCTTCGAAGAGTATAGGGCTAAAGGAAATATCCTCGGATAACAAAGAGAAAGAAGCTTTCTGAGAAACTTCTTTGTGTTCTGTGAAATCATCTCACAGAGTTACAGCTTTCCCCTCAAGAAGCCTTTCGCTAAGACAGTTCTTGTGGAATTGGCAAAGGGATATTTGGAATCCCATAGAGGGCTATGGTGAAAAAGGAAATATCCTCAGATGAAATCTGGAAAGAAGCTTTCTGAGAAACTGCTTAGTGTTCTGTTAATTCATCTCACACAGTTACATGTGTATTTCGAGGATCTCTTTGCTAGCCCTATTTCTGTGGAATCTGAGAACAGATATTTCGGATCCCTTTGAAGACTATAGGGCCAAAGGAAATATCCTCCGATAACAAAGAGAAAGAAGCTTTCTGAGAAACTTCTTTGTGTTCTGTGAAATCATCTCACAGAGTTACAGCTTTCCCCTGAAGAAGACTTTCGCTAAGACAGTTCTTCTGGATTTGGCAAAGTGATATTTGGAAGCCCATAGAGGGCTATGGTGAAAAAGGAAATATCGTCAGATGAAATCTGGAAAGAAGCTTTCTGCGAAACTGCTTAGTGTTCTGTTAATTCATCTCACAGAGTTACATGTGTATTTCGAGGATCTCTTTGCTAGCCCTATTTCTGTGGAATCTGAGAACAGATATTTCGGATCCCTTTGAAGACTATAGGGCCAAAGGAAATATCCTCCGATAACAAAGTGAAAGATGCTTTCTGAGAAACTTCTTTGTGTTCTGTGAAATCATCTCACAGAGTTACAGCTTTCCCCTCAAGAAGCCTTTCGCTAAGACAGTTCTTGTGGAAAAGGCAAAGTGATATTTGGAAGCCCAGAGAGGGCTATGGTGAAAAAGGAAATATCCTCAGACGAAATCTGGAAAGAAGCTTTCTGAGAAACTGCTTAGTGTTCTGTTAATTCATCTCACAGAGTTACATGTGTATTTCAAAGATCTCTTTGCTAGCCCTATTTCTGTGGAATCTGAGAACAGATATTTCGGATCCCTTTGAAGAATATAGGGCCGAAGGAAATATCCTCCGATAACAAAGAGAAAGAAGCTTTCTGAGAAACTTCTTTGTGTTCTGTGAAATCATCTCACAGAGTTACAGCTTTCCCCTCAAGAAGCCTTTCGCTAAGACAGTTCTTGTAGAATTGGCAAAGTGATATTTGGAAGCCCGTAGAGGGCTATGGTGAAAAAGGAAATATCCTCAGATGAAATCTGGAAAGAAGCTTTCTGAGAAACTGCTTAGTGTTCTGTGAATTCATCTCACAGAGTTACATGTGTATTTCGAGGATCTCTTTGCTAGCCCTATTTCCGTGCAATCTGAGAACAGATATTTCGGATCCCTTTGAAGACTATAGGGCCAAAGGAAATATCCTCCGATAACAAAGAGAAAGAAGCTTTCTGAGAAACTTCTTTGTGTTCTGCGAAATCATCTCACAGAGTTACAGCTTTCCCCTCAAGAAGCCTTTCGCTAAGACAGTTCTTTTGGAATAGGCAAAGTGATATTTGGAAGCCCATAGAAGGCTATGGTGAAAAAGGAAATATCGTCAGATGAAATCTGGAAAGAAGCTTTCTGCGAAACTGCTTAGTGTTCTGTTAATTCATCTCACAGAGTTCCATGTGTATTTCGAGGAACTCTTTGCTAGCCCTATTTCTGTGGAATCTGAGAACAGATATTTCGGATCCTTTTGAAGACTATAGGGCCAAAGGAAATATCCTCCGATAACAAAGAGAAAGAAGCTTTCTGAGAAACTTCTTTGAGTTCTGTGAAATCATCTCACAGAGTTACAGCTTTCCCCTCAAGAAGCCTTTCGCTAAGACAGTTCTTGTGGAATTGGCAAAGTGATATTTGGAAGCCCATAGAGGGCTATGGTGAAAAAGGAAATATCGTCAGATGAAATCTGGAAAGAAGCTTTCTGAGAAACTGCTTAGTGTTCTGTTAATTCATCTCACAGAGTTACATGTGTATTTCGCGGATCTCTTTGCTAGCCCTGTTTTTGTGGAAACTCAGAACAGATATTTCGGATCCCTTTGAAGACTATAGGGCCAAAGGAAATATCCTCCGATAACAAAGAGAAAGAAGCTTTCTGAGAAACTTCTTTGTGTTCTGTGAAATCATCTCAGAGAGTTACAGCTTTCCCCTCAAGAAGCCTTTCGCTAAGACAGTTCTTGTGGAATTGGCAAAGTGATATTTGGAAGCCCATAGAGGGCTATGGTGAAAAAGGAAATATCCTCAAATGAAATCTGGAAAGAAGCTTTCTGAGAAACTGCTTAGTGTTCTGTGAATTCATTTCACAGAGTTACATGTGTATTTCGAGGATCTCTTTGCTAGCCCTGTTTCTGTGGAATCTGAGAACAGATATTTCGGATCCCTTTGAAGACTATAGGGCCAAAGGAAATATGCTCGGATAACAAAGAGAAAGAAGCTTTCTGAGAAACTTCTTTGTGTTCTGTGAAATCATCTCACAGAGTTACAGCTTTCCCCTCAAGAAGCCTTTCGCTAAGACAGTTCTTCTGGATTTGGCAAAGTGATATTTGGAAGCCCATAGAGGGCTATGGTGAAAAAGGAAATATCGTCAGATGAAATCTGGAAAGAAGCTTTCTGAGAAACTGCTTAGTGTTCTGTTAATTCATCTCACAGAGTTACATGTGCATTTCGAGGATCTCTTTGCTAGCCCTATTTCTGTGGAATCTGAGAACATATATTTCGGATCCTTTTGAAGACTATAGGGCCAAAGGAAATATCCTCCGATAACAAAGAGAAAGAAGCTTTCTGAGAAACTTCTTTGTGTTCTGTGAAATCATCTCACAGAGTTACAGCTTTCCCCTCAAGAAGACTTTCGCTAAGACAGTTCTTGTGGAATTGGCAAAGTGATATTTGGAAGCCCATAGAGGGCTATGGTGAAAAAGGAAATATCGTCAGATGAAATCTGGAAAGAAGCTTTCTGCGAAACTGCTTAGTGTTTTGTTAATTCATCTCACAGAGTTACATGTGTATTTCGAGGATCTCTTTGATAGCCCTATTTCTGTGGAATCTGAGAACAGATATTTCGGATCCCTTTGAAGACTATAGGGCCAAAGGAAATATCCTCCGATAAAAAAGAGAAAGATGCTTTCTGAGAAACTTCTTTGTGTTCTGTGAAATCATCTCACAGAGTTACAGCTTTCCCCTCAAGAAGACTTTCGCTAAGACAGTTCTTGTGGAAAAGGCAAAGTGATATTTGGAAGCCCAGAGAGGGCTATGGTGAAAAAGGAAATATCCTCAGACGAAATCTGGAAAGAAGCTTCTGAGAAACTGCTTAGTGTTCTGTTAATTCATCTCACAGAGTTACATGTGTATTTCGAGGATCTCTTTGCTAGCCCTATTACCGTGCAATCTGAGAACAGATATTTCGGATCCCTTTGAAGACTATAGGGCCAAAGGAAATATCCTCCGATAACAGAGAGAAAGAAGCTTTCTGAGAAACTTCTTTGTGTTCTGTGAAATCATCTCACAGAGTTACAGCTTTCCCCTCAAGAAGCCTTTCGCTAAGACAGTTCTTGTGGAATTGGCAAAGTGATATTTTGAAGCCCATAGAGGGCTATGGTGAAAAAGGAAATATCCTCAAATGAAATCTGGAAAGAAGCTTTCTGAGAAACTGCTTAGTGTTCTGTGAATTCATCTCACAGAGTTACATGTGTATTTCGAGGATCTCTTTGCTAGCCCTATTTCTGTGGAATCTGAGAACAGATATTTCGGATCCCTTTGAAGACTATAGGGCCAAAGGAAATATCCTCGGATAACAAAGAGAAAGAAGCTTTCTGAGAAACTTCTTTGTGTTCTGTGAAATCATCTCACAGAGTTACAGCTTTCCCCTCAAGAAGCCTTTCGCTAAGACAGTTCTTCTGGATTTGGCAAAGTGATATTTGGAAGCCCATAGAGGGCTAAGGGGAAAAAGGAAATATCGTCAGATGAAATCTGGAAAGAAGCTTTCTGAGAAACTGCTTAGTGTTCTGTTAATTCATCTCACAGAGTTACATGTGTATTTCGAGGATCTCTTTGCTAGCCCTATTTCTGTGGAATCTGAGAACAGATATTTCGGATCCCTTTGAAGACTATAGGGCCAAAGGAAATATCCTCCGATAACAAAGTGAAAGATGCTTTCTGAGAAACTTCTTTGTGTTCTGTGAAATCAACTCACAGAGTTTCAGCTTTCCCCTCAAGAAGCCTTTCGCGAAGACAGTTCTTGTGGAAAAGGCAAAGTGATATTTGGAAGCCCAGAGAGGGCTATGGTGAAAAAGGAAATATCCTCAGACGAAATCTGGAAAGAAGCTTTCTGAGAAACTGCTTAGTGTTCTGTTAATTTATCTCACAGAGTTACATGTGTATGTCGAAGATCTCTTTGCTAGCCCTATTTCTGTGGAATCTGAGAACAGATATTTCGGATCCCTTTGAAGAATATAGGGCCGAAGGAAATATCCTCCGATAACAAAGAGAAAGAAGCTTTCTGAGAAACTTCTTTGTGTTCTGTGAAATCATCTCACAGAGTTACAGCTTTCCACTCAAGAAGCCTTTCGCTAAGACAGTTCTTGTAGAATTGGCAAAGTGATATTTGGAAGCCCGTAGAGGGCTATGGTGAAAAAGGAAATATCCTCAGATGAAATCTGGAAAGAAGCTTTCTGAGAAACTGCTTAGTGTTCTGTTAATTCATCTCACAGAGTTACATGTGTATTTCGAGGATCTCTTTGCTAGCCCTTTTTCCGTGCAATCTGAGAACAGATATTTCGGATCCCTTTGAAGACTATAGGGCCAAAGGAAATATCCTCCGATAACAAAGAGAAAGAAGCTTTCTGAGAAACTTCTTTGTGTTCTGTGAAATCATCTCACAGAGTTACAGCTTTCCCCTCAAGAAGCCTTTCGCTAAGACAGTTCTTGTGGAATTTGCAAAGTGATATTTGGAAGCCCATAGAAGGCTATGGTGAAAAAGGAAATATCGTCAGATGAAATCTGGAAAGAAGCTTTCTGCGAAACTGCTTAGTGTTCTGTTAATTCATCTCACAGAGTTACATGTGTATTTCGAGGATCTCTTTGCTAGCCCTATTTCTGTGGAATCTGAGAACAGATATTTCGGATCCCTTCGAAGAGTATAGGGCTAAAGGAAATATCCTCGGATAACAAAGAGAAAGAAGCTTTCTGAGAAACTTCTTTGTGTTCTGTGAAATCATCTCACAGAGTTACAGCTTTCCCCTCAAGAAGCCTTTCGCTAAGACAGTTCTTGTGGAATTGGCAAAGGGATATTTGGAAGCCCATAGAGGGCTATGGTGAAAAAGGAAATATCCTCAGATGAAATCTGGAAAGAAGCTTTCTGAGAAACTGCTTAGTGTTCTGTTAATTCATCTCACACAGTTACATGTGTATTTCGAGGATCTCTTTGCTAGCCCTATTTCTGTGGAATCTGAGAACAGATATTTCGGATCCCTTTGAAGACTATAGGGCCAAAGGAAATATCCTCCGATAACAAAGAGAAAGAAGCTTTCTGAGAAACTTCTTTGTGTTCTGTGAAATCATCTCACAGAGTTACAGCTTTCCTCTCAAGAAGCCTTTCGCTAAGACAGTTCTTGTGGAATTGGCAAGGTGATATTTGGAAGCCCATAGAGGGCTATGGTGAAAAAGGAAATATCGTCAGATGAAATCTGGAAAGAAGCTTTCTGCGAAACTGCTTAGTGTTCTGTTAATTCATCTCACAGAGTTACATGTGTATTTCGAGGATCTCTTTGCTAGCTCTATTTCTGTGGAATCTGAGAACAGATATTTCGGATCCCTTTGAAGACTATAGGGCCAAAGGAAATATCCTCCGATAACAAAGAGAAAGAAGCTTTCTGAGAAACTTCTTTGTGTTCTGTGAAATCATCTAACAGAGTTACAGCTTTCCCCTCAAGAAGCCTTTCGCTAAGACAGTTCTTGTGGAATTGGCAAAGTGATATTTGGAAGCCCATAGAGGGCTATGGTGAAAAAGGAAATATCCTCAGATGAAATCTGGAAAGAAGCTTTCTGAGAAACTGCTTAGTGTTCTGTAAATTCATCTCACACAGTTACCTGTGTATTTCGAGGATCTCTTTGCTAGCCCTATTTCTGTGGAATCTGAGAACAGATATTTCGGATCCCTTTGAAGACTATAGGGCCAAAGGAAATATCCTCCGATAACAAAGAGAAAGAAGCTTTCTGAGAAACTTCTTTGTGTTCTGTGAAATCATCTCACAGAGTTACAGCTTTCCTCTCAAGAAGCCTTTCGATAAGACAGTTCTTGTGGAATTGGCAAAGTGATATTTGGAAGCCCATAGAGGGCTATGGTGAAAAAGGAAATATCCTCAGATGAAATCTGGAAAGAAGCTTTCTGCGAAACTGCTTAGTGTTCTGTTAATTCATCTCACAGAGTTACATGTGTATTTCGAGGATCTCTTTGCTAGCTCTATTTCTGTGGAATGTGAGAACAGATATTTCGGATCCCTTTGAAGACTATAGGGCCAAAGGAAATATCCTCCGATAACAAAGAGAAAGAAGCTTTCTGAGAAACTTCTTAGTGTTCTGTGAAATCATCTCACAGAGTTACAGCTTTCCCCTCAAGAAGCCTTTCGCTAAGACAGTTCTTGTGGAATTGGCAAAGTGATATTTGGAAGCCCATAGAGGGCTATGGTGAAAAAGGAAATATCGTCAGATGAAATCTGGAAAGAAGCTTTCTGAGAAACTGCTTAGTGTTCTGTTAATTCATCTCACAGAGTTACATGTGTATTTCGAGGATCTCTTTGCTAGCCCTATTTCTGTGGAATCTGAGAACAGATATTTCGGATCCCTTTGAAGACTATAGGGCCAAAGGAAATATCCTCCGATAACAAAGAGAAAGAAGCTTTCTGAGAAACTTCTTTGTGTTCTGTGAAATCATCTCACAGAGTTACAGCTTTCCCCTCAAGAAGCCTTTCGCTAAGACAGTTCTTGTGGAATTGGCAAAGTGATATTTGGAAGCCCATAGAGGGCTATGGTGAAAAAGGAAATATCGTCAGATAAAATCTGGAAAGAAGCTTTCTGAGAAACTGCTTAGTTTTCTGTTAATTCATCTCACAGAGTTACATGTGTATTTCGAGGATCTCTTTGCTAGCCCTGTTACTGTGGAAACTGAGAACAGATATTTCGGATCCCTTTGAAGACTATAGGGCCAAAGGAAATATCCTCCGATAACAAAGAGAAAGAAGCTTTCTGAGAAACTTCTTTGTGTTCTGTGAAATCATCTCACAGAGTTACAGCTTTCCCCTCAAGAAGACTTTCGCTAAGACAGTTCTTGTGAAATTGGCAAAGTGATATTTGGAAGCCCATAGAGGGCTATGGTGAAAAAGGAAATATCCTCAAATGAAATCTGGAAAGAAGCTTTCTGGGAAACTGCTTAGTGTTCTGTTAATTCATCTCACAGAGTTACATGTGTATTTCGAGGATCTCTTTGCTAGCCCTATTTCTGTGGAATCTGAGAACAGATATTTCGGATCCCTTTGAAGACTATAGGGCCAAAGGAAATATCCTCCGATAAAAAAGAGAAAGATGCTTTCTGAGAAACTTCTTTGTGTTCTGTGAAATCATCTCACAGAGTTACAGCTTTCCCCTCAAGAAGCCTTTCGCTAAGACAGTTCTTGTGGAAAAGGCAAAGTGATATTTGGAAGCCCAGAGAGGGCTATGGTGAAAAAGGAAATATCCTCAGACGAAATCTGGAAAGAAGCTTTCTGAGAAACTGCTTAGTGTTCTGTTAATTCATCTCACAGAGTTACATGTGTATTTCGAAGATCTCTTTGCTAGCCCTATTTCTGTGGAATCTGAGAACAGATATTTCGGATCCCTTTGAAGAATATAGGGCCGAAGGAAATATCCTCCGATAACAAAGAGAAAGAAGCTTTCTCAGAAACTTCTTTGTGTTCTGTGAAAACATCACACAGAGTTACAGCTTTCCCCTGAAGAAGCCTTTCGCTAAGACAGTTCTTGTAGAATTGGCAAAGTGATATTTGGAAGCCCGTAGAGGGCTATGGTGAAAAAGGAAATATCCTCAGATGAAATCTGGAAAGAAGCTTTCTGAGAAACTGCTTAGTGTTCTGTGAATTCATCTCACAGAGTTACATGTGTATTTCGAGGATCTCTTTGCTAGCCCTATTTCCGTGCAATCTGAGAACAGATATTTCGGATCCCTTTGAAGACTATAGGGCCAAAGGAAATATCCTCCGATAACAGAGAGAAAGAAGCTTTCTGAGAAACTTCTTTGTGTTCTGTGAAATCATCTCACAGAGTTACAGCTTTCCCCTCAAGAAGCCTTTCGCTAAGGCAGTTCTTGTGGAAAAGGCAAAGTGATATTTGGAAGCCCAGAGAGGGCTATGGTGAAAAAGGAAATATCCTCAGACGAAATCTGGAAAGAAGCTTTCTGAGAAACTGCTTAGTGTTCTGTTAATTCATCTCACAGAGTTACATGTGTATTTCGAAGATCTCTTTGCTAGCCCTATTTCTGTGGAATCTGAGAACAGATATTTCGGATCCCTTTGAAGACTATAGGGCCGAAGGAAATATCCTCCGATAACAAAGAGAAAGAAGCTTTCTGAGAAACTTCTTTGTGTTCTGTGAAAACATCACACAGAGTTACAGCTTTCCCCTGAAGAAGCCTTTCGCTAAGACAGTTCTTGTAGAATTGGCAAAGTGATATTTGGAAGCCCGTAGAGGGCTATGGTGAAAAAGGAAATATCCTCAGATGAAATCTGGAAAGAAGCTTTCTGAGAAACTGCTTAGTGTTCTGTGAATTCATCTCACAGAGTTACATGTGTATTTCGAGGATCTCTTTGCTAGCCCTATTTCCGTGCAATCTGAGAACAGATATTTCGGATCCCTTTGAAGACTATAGGGCCAAAGGAAATATCCTCCGATAACAGAGAGAAAGAAGCTTTCTGAGAAACTTCTTTGTGTTCTGTGAAATCATCTCACAGAGTTACAGCTTTCCCCTCAAGAAGCCTTTCGCTAAGACAGTTCTTGTGGAATTGGCAAAGTGATATTTGGAAGCCCATAGAGGGCTATGTTGAAAAAGGAAATATCCTCAAATGAAATCTGGAAAGAAGCTTTCTGAGAAACTGCTTAGTGTTCTGTGAATTCATCTCACAGAGTTACATGTGTATTTCGAGGATCTCTTTGCTAGCCCTATTTCTGTGGAATCTGAGAACAGATATTTCGGATCCCTTTGAAGACTATAGGGCCGAAGGAAATATCCTCGGATAACAAAGAGAAAGAAGCTTTCTGAGAAACTTCTTTGTGTTCTGTGAAATCATCTCACAGAGTTACAGCTTTCCCCTGAAGAAGCCTTTCGCTAAGACAGTTCTTCTGGATTTGGCAAAGTGATATTTGGAAGCCCATAGAGGGCTAAGGGAAAAAGGAAATATCGTCAGATGAAATCTGTAAAGAAGCTTTCTGAGAAACTGCTTAGTGTTCTGTTAATTCATCTCACAGAGTTACATGTGTATTTCGAGGATCTCTTTGCTAGCCCTATTTCTGTGGAATCTGAGAACAGATATTTCGGATCCCTTTGAAGACTATAGGGCCAAAGGAAATATCCTCCGATAACAAAGTGAAAGATGCTTTCTGAGAAACTTCTTTGTGTTCTGTGAAATCATCTCACAGAGTTTCAGCTTTCCCCTCAAGAAGCCTTTCGCTAAGACAGTTCTTGTGGAAAAGGCAAAGTGATATTTGGAAGCCCAGAGAGGGCTATGGTGAAAATGGAAATATCCTCAGACGAAATCTGGAAAGAAGCTTTCTGAGAAACTGCTTAGTGTTCTGTTAATTTATCTCACCGAGTTACATGTGTATGTCGAAGATCTCTTTGCTAGCCCTATTTCTGTGGAATCTGAGAACAGATATTTCGGATCCCTTCGAAGAGTATAGGGCTAAAGGAAATATCCTCGGATAACAAAGAGAAAGAAGCTTTCTGAGAAACTTCTTTGTGTTCTGTGAAATCATCTCACAGAGTTACAGCTTTCCCCTCAAGAAGCCTTTCGCTAAGACAGTTCTTGTGGAATTGGCAAAGGGATATTTGGAATCCCATAGAGGGCTATGGTGAAAAAGGAAATATCCTCAGATGAAATCTGGAAAGAAGCTTTCTGAGAAACTGCTTAGTGTTCTGTTAATTCATCTCACACAGTTACATGTGTATTTCGAGGATCTCTTTGCTAGCCCTATTTCTGTGGAATCTGAGAACAGATATTTCGGATCCCTTTGAAGACTATAGGGCCAAAGGAAATATCCTCCGATAACAAAGAGAAAGAAGCTTTCTGAGAAACTTCTTTGTGTTCTGTGAAATCATCTCACAGAGTTACAGCTTTCCCCTGAAGAAGACTTTCGCTAAGACAGTTCTTCTGGATTTGGCAAAGTGATATTTGGAAGCCCATAGAGGGCTATGGTGAAAAAGGAAATATCGTCAGATGAAATCTGGAAAGAAGCTTTCTGCGAAACTGCTTAGTGTTCTGTTAATTCATCTCACAGAGTTACATGTGTATTTCGAGGATCTCTTTGCTAGCCCTATTTCTGTGGAATCTGAGAACAGATATTTCGGATCCCTTTGAAGACTATAGGGCCAAAGGAAATATCCTCCGATAACAAAGTGAAAGATGCTTTCTGAGAAACTTCTTTGTGTTCTGTGAAATCATCTCACAGAGTTACAGCTTTCCCCTCAAGAAGCCTTTCGCTAAGACAGTTCTTGTGGAAAAGGCAAAGTGATATTTGGAAGCCCAGAGAGGGCTATGGTGAAAAAGGAAATATCCTCAGACGAAATCTGGAAAGAAGCTTTCTGAGAAACTGCTTAGTGTTCTGTTAATTCATCTCACAGAGTTACATGTGTATTTCAAAGATCTCTTTGCTAGCCCTATTTCTGTGGAATCTGAGAACAGATATTTCGGATCCCTTTGAAGAATATAGGGCCGAAGGAAATATCCTCCGATAACAAAGAGAAAGAAGCTTTCTGAGA
Source organism: Macaca nemestrina (assembly GCF_043159975.1). Lineage (NCBI taxonomy): Eukaryota > Metazoa > Chordata > Mammalia > Primates > Cercopithecidae > Macaca > Macaca nemestrina. The sequence goes on along the minus strand of NC_092135.1, from coordinate 31,648,035 downwards.
AACTTCTTTGTGTTCTGTGAAATCATCTCACAGAGTTACAGCTTTCCCCTCAAGAAGCCTTTCGCTAAGACAGTTCTTGTAGAATTGGCAAAGTGATATTTGGAAGCCCGTAGAGGGCTATGGTGAAAAAGGAAATATCCTCAGATGAAATCTGGAAAGAAGCTTTCTGAGAAACTGCTTAGTGTTCTGTGAATTCATCTCACAGAGTTACATGTGTATTTCGAGGATCTCTTTGCTAGCCCTATTTCCGTGCAATCTGAGAACAGATATTTCGGATCCCTTTGAAGACTATAGGGCCAAAGGAAATATCCTCCGATAACAAAGAGAAAGAAGCTTTCTGAGAAACTTCTTTGTGTTCTGCGAAATCATCTCACAGAGTTACAGCTTTCCCCTCAAGAAGCCTTTCGCTAAGACAGTTCTTTTGGAATAGGCAAAGTGATATTTGGAAGCCCATAGAAGGCTATGGTGAAAAAGGAAATATCGTCAGATGAAATCTGGAAAGAAGCTTTCTGCGAAACTGCTTAGTGTTCTGTTAATTCATCTCACAGAGTTCCATGTGTATTTCGAGGAACTCTTTGCTAGCCCTATTTCTGTGGAATCTGAGAACAGATATTTCGGATCCTTTTGAAGACTATAGGGCCAAAGGAAATATCCTCCGATAACAAAGAGAAAGAAGCTTTCTGAGAAACTTCTTTGAGTTCTGTGAAATCATCTCACAGAGTTACAGCTTTCCCCTCAAGAAGCCTTTCGCTAAGACAGTTCTTGTGGAATTGGCAAAGTGATATTTGGAAGCCCATAGAGGGCTATGGTGAAAAAGGAAATATCGTCAGATGAAATCTGGAAAGAAGCTTTCTGAGAAACTGCTTAGTGTTCTGTTAATTCATCTCACAGAGTTACATGTGTATTTCGCGGATCTCTTTGCTAGCCCTGTTTTTGTGGAAACTCAGAACAGATATTTCGGATCCCTTTGAAGACTATAGGGCCAAAGGAAATATCCTCCGATAACAAAGAGAAAGAAGCTTTCTGAGAAACTTCTTTGTGTTCTGTGAAATCATCTCAGAGAGTTACAGCTTTCCCCTCAAGAAGCCTTTCGCTAAGACAGTTCTTGTGGAATTGGCAAAGTGATATTTGGAAGCCCATAGAGGGCTATGGTGAAAAAGGAAATATCCTCAAATGAAATCTGGAAAGAAGCTTTCTGAGAAACTGCTTAGTGTTCTGTGAATTCATTTCACAGAGTTACATGTGTATTTCGAGGATCTCTTTGCTAGCCCTGTTTCTGTGGAATCTGAGAACAGATATTTCGGATCCCTTTGAAGACTATAGGGCCAAAGGAAATATGCTCGGATAACAAAGAGAAAGAAGCTTTCTGAGAAACTTCTTTGTGTTCTGTGAAATCATCTCACAGAGTTACAGCTTTCCCCTCAAGAAGCCTTTCGCTAAGACAGTTCTTCTGGATTTGGCAAAGTGATATTTGGAAGCCCATAGAGGGCTATGGTGAAAAAGGAAATATCGTCAGATGAAATCTGGAAAGAAGCTTTCTGAGAAACTGCTTAGTGTTCTGTTAATTCATCTCACAGAGTTACATGTGCATTTCGAGGATCTCTTTGCTAGCCCTATTTCTGTGGAATCTGAGAACATATATTTCGGATCCTTTTGAAGACTATAGGGCCAAAGGAAATATCCTCCGATAACAAAGAGAAAGAAGCTTTCTGAGAAACTTCTTTGTGTTCTGTGAAATCATCTCACAGAGTTACAGCTTTCCCCTCAAGAAGACTTTCGCTAAGACAGTTCTTGTGGAATTGGCAAAGTGATATTTGGAAGCCCATAGAGGGCTATGGTGAAAAAGGAAATATCGTCAGATGAAATTTGGAAAGAAGCTTTCTGCGAAACTGCTTAGTGTTTTGTTAATTCATCTCACAGAGTTACATGTGTATTTCGAGGATCTCTTTGATAGCCCTATTTCTGTGGAATCTGAGAACAGATATTTCGGATCCCTTTGAAGACTATAGGGCCAAAGGAAATATCCTCCGATAAAAAAGAGAAAGATGCTTTCTGAGAAACTTCTTTGTGTTCTGTGAAATCATCTCACAGAGTTACAGCTTTCCCCTCAAGAAGACTTTCGCTAAGACAGTTCTTGTGGAAAAGGCAAAGTGATATTTGGAAGCCCAGAGAGGGCTATGGTGAAAAAGGAAATATCCTCAGACGAAATCTGGAAAGAAGCTTCTGAGAAACTGCTTAGTGTTCTGTTAATTCATCTCACAGAGTTACATGTGTATTTCGAGGATCTCTTTGCTAGCCCTATTACCGTGCAATCTGAGAACAGATATTTCGGATCCCTTTGAAGACTATAGGGCCAAAGGAAATATCCTCCGATAACAGAGAGAAAGAAGCTTTCTGAGAAACTTCTTTGTGTTCTGTGAAATCATCTCACAGAGTTACAGCTTTCCCCTCAAGAAGCCTTTCGCTAAGACAGTTCTTGTGGAATTGGCAAAGTGATATTTTGAAGCCCATAGAGGGCTATGGTGAAAAAGGAAATATCCTCAAATGAAATCTGGAAAGAAGCTTTCTGAGAAACTGCTTAGTGTTCTGTGAATTCATCTCACAGAGTTACATGTGTATTTCGAGGATCTCTTTGCTAGCCCTATTTCTGTGGAATCTGAGAACAGATATTTCGGATCCCTTTGAAGACTATAGGGCCAAAGGAAATATCCTCGGATAACAAAGAGAAAGAAGCTTTCTGAGAAACTTCTTTGTGTTCTGTGAAATCATCTCACAGAGTTACAGCTTTCCCCTGAAGAAGCCTTTCGCTAAGACAGTTCTTCTGGATTTGGCAAAGTGATATTTGGAAGCCCATAGAGGGCTAAGGGGAAAAAGGAAATATCGTCAGATGAAATCTGGAAAGAAGCTTTCTGAGAAACTGCTTAGTGTTCTGTTAATTCATCTCACAGAGTTACATGTGTATTTCGAGGATCTCTTTGCTAGCCCTATTTCTGTGGAATCTGAGAACAGATATTTCGGATCCCTTTGAAGACTATAGGGCCAAAGGAAATATCCTCCGATAACAAAGTGAAAGATGCTTTCTGAGAAACTTCTTTGTGTTCTGTGAAATCAACTCACAGAGTTTCAGCTTTCCCCTCAAGAAGCCTTTCGCGAAGACAGTTCTTGTGGAAAAGGCAAAGTGATATTTGGAAGCCCAGAGAGGGCTATGGTGAAAAAGGAAATATCCTCAGACGAAATCTGGAAAGAAGCTTTCTGAGAAACTGCTTAGTGTTCTGTTAATTTATCTCACAGAGTTACATGTGTATGTCGAAGATCTCTTTGCTAGCCCTATTTCTGTGGAATCTGAGAACAGATATTTCGGATCCCTTTGAAGAATATAGGGCCGAAGGAAATATCCTCCGATAACAAAGAGAAAGAAGCTTTCTGAGAAACTTCTTTGTGTTCTGTGAAATCATCTCACAGAGTTACAGCTTTCCACTCAAGAAGCCTTTCGCTAAGACAGTTCTTGTAGAATTGGCAAAGTGATATTTGGAAGCCCGTAGAGGGCTATGGTGAAAAAGGAAATATCCTCAGATGAAATCTGGAAAGAAGCTTTCTGAGAAACTGCTTAGTGTTCTGTTAATTCATCTCACAGAGTTACATGTGTATTTCGAGGATCTCTTTGCTAGCCCTTTTTCCGTGCAATCTGAGAACAGATATTTCGGATCCCTTTGAAGACTATAGGGCCAAAGGAAATATCCTCCGATAACAAAGAGAAAGAAGCTTTCTGAGAAACTTCTTTGTGTTCTGTGAAATCATCTCACAGAGTTACAGCTTTCCCCTCAAGAAGCCTTTCGCTAAGACAGTTCTTGTGGAATTTGCAAAGTGATATTTGGAAGCCCATAGAAGGCTATGGTGAAAAAGGAAATATCGTCAGATGAAATCTGGAAAGAAGCTTTCTGCGAAACTGCTTAGTGTTCTGTTAATTCATCTCACAGAGTTACATGTGTATTTCGAGGATCTCTTTGCTAGCCCTATTTCTGTGGAATCTGAGAACAGATATTTCGGATCCCTTCGAAGAGTATAGGGCTAAAGGAAATATCCTCGGATAACAAAGAGAAAGAAGCTTTCTGAGAAACTTCTTTGTGTTCTGTGAAATCATCTCACAGAGTTACAGCTTTCCCCTCAAGAAGCCTTTCGCTAAGACAGTTCTTGTGGAATTGGCAAAGGGATATTTGGAAGCCCATAGAGGGCTATGGTGAAAAAGGAAATATCCTCAGATGAAATCTGGAAAGAAGCTTTCTGAGAAACTGCTTAGTGTTCTGTTAATTCATCTCACACAGTTACATGTGTATTTCGAGGATCTCTTTGCTAGCCCTATTTCTGTGGAATCTGAGAACAGATATTTCGGATCCCTTTGAAGACTATAGGGCCAAAGGAAATATCCTCCGATAACAAAGAGAAAGAAGCTTTCTGAGAAACTTCTTTGTGTTCTGTGAAATCATCTCACAGAGTTACAGCTTTCCTCTCAAGAAGCCTTTCGCTAAGACAGTTCTTGTGGAATTGGCAAGGTGATATTTGGAAGCCCATAGAGGGCTATGGTGAAAAAGGAAATATCGTCAGATGAAATCTGGAAAGAAGCTTTCTGCGAAACTGCTTAGTGTTCTGTTAATTCATCTCACAGAGTTACATGTGTATTTCGAGGATCTCTTTGCTAGCTCTATTTCTGTGGAATCTGAGAACAGATATTTCGGATCCCTTTGAAGACTATAGGGCCAAAGGAAATATCCTCCGATAACAAAGAGAAAGAAGCTTTCTGAGAAACTTCTTTGTGTTCTGTGAAATCATCTAACAGAGTTACAGCTTTCCCCTCAAGAAGCCTTTCGCTAAGACAGTTCTTGTGGAATTGGCAAAGTGATATTTGGAAGCCCATAGAGGGCTATGGTGAAAAAGGAAATATCCTCAGATGAAATCTGGAAAGAAGCTTTCTGAGAAACTGCTTAGTGTTCTGTTAATTCATCTCACACAGTTACCTGTGTATTTCGAGGATCTCTTTGCTAGCCCTATTTCTGTGGAATCTGAGAACAGATATTTCGGATCCCTTTGAAGACTATAGGGCCAAAGGAAATATCCTCCGATAACAAAGAGAAAGAAGCTTTCTGAGAAACTTCTTTGTGTTCTGTGAAATCATCTCACAGAGTTACAGCTTTCCTCTCAAGAAGCCTTTCGATAAGACAGTTCTTGTGGAATTGGCAAAGTGATATTTGGAAGCCCATAGAGGGCTATGGTGAAAAAGGAAATATCCTCAGATGAAATCTGGAAAGAAGCTTTCTGCGAAACTGCTTAGTGTTCTGTTAATTCATCTCACAGAGTTACATGTGTATTTCGAGGATCTCTTTGCTAGCTCTATTTCTGTGGAATGTGAGAACAGATATTTCGGATCCCTTTGAAGACTATAGGGCCAAAGGAAATATCCTCCGATAACAAAGAGAAAGAAGCTTTCTGAGAAACTTCTTAGTGTTCTGTGAAATCATCTCACAGAGTTACAGCTTTCCCCTCAAGAAGCCTTTCGCTAAGACAGTTCTTGTGGAATTGGCAAAGTGATATTTGGAAGCCCATAGAGGGCTATGGTGAAAAAGGAAATATCGTCAGATGAAATCTGGAAAGAAGCTTTCTGAGAAACTGCTTAGTGTTCTGTTAATTCATCTCACAGAGTTACATGTGTATTTCGAGGATCTCTTTGCTAGCCCTATTTCTGTGGAATCTGAGAACAGATATTTCGGATCCCTTTGAAGACTATAGGGCCAAAGGAAATATCCTCCGATAACAAAGAGAAAGAAGCTTTCTGAGAAACTTCTTTGTGTTCTGTGAAATCATCTCACAGAGTTACAGCTTTCCTCTCAAGAAGCCTTTCGCGAAGACAGTTCTTGTGGAATTCGCAAAGTGATATTTGGAAGCCCATAGAGGGCTATGGTGAAAAAAGAAATATCCTCAGATGAAATCTGGAAAGAAGCTTTCTGAGAAACTGCTTAGTGTTCTGTTAATTCATCTCACAGAGTTACATGTGTATTTCGAGGATCTCTTTGCTAGCCCTATTTCTGTGGAATCTGAGAACAGATATTTCGGATCCCTTTGAAGACTATAGGGCCAAAGGAAATATCCTCGGATAACAAAGAGAAAGAAGCTTTCTGAGAAACTTCTTTGTGTTCTGTGAAATCATCTCACAGAGTTACAGCTTTCCCCTCAAGAAGCCTTTCGCTAAGACAATTCTTGTGAAATTGGCTAAGTGATATTTGGAAGCCCATAGAGGGCTATGGTGAAAAAGGAAATATCCTCAGATGAAATCTGGAAAGAAGCTTTCTGAGAAACTGCTTAGTATTCTGTGAATTCATCTCACAGAGTTACATGTGTATTTCGAGGATCTCTTTGCTAGCCCTATTTCTGTGGAATCTGAGAACAGATATTTCGGATCCCTTTGAAGACTATAGGGCCAAAGGAAATATCCTCGGATAACAATGAGAAAGAAGCTTTCTGAGAAACTTTTTTGTGTTCTGTGAAATCATCTCACAGAGTTACAGCTTTCCCCTGAAGAAGCCTTTCGCTAAGACAGTTCTTCTGGATTTGGCAAAGTGATATTTGGAAGCCCATAGAGGGCTATGGTGAAAAAGGAAATATCGTCAGATGAAATCTGGAAAGAAGCTTTCTGCGAAACTGCTTAGTGTTCTGTTAATTCATCTCACAGAGTTACATGTGTATTTCGAGGATCTCTTTGCTAGCCCTATTTCTGTGGAATCTGAGAACAGATATTTCGGATCCCTTTGAAGACTATAGGGCCAAAGGAAATATCCTCCGATAACAAAGAGAAAGATGCTTTCTGAGAAACTTCTTTGTGTTCTGTGAAATCATCTCGGAGAGTTACAGCTTTCCCCTCAAGAAGCCTTTCGCTAAGACAGTTCTTGTGGAAAAGGCAAAGTGATATATGGAAGCCCAGAGAGGGCTATGGTGAAAAAGGAAATATCCTCAGACGAAATCTGGAAAGAAGCTTTCTGAGAAACTGCTTAGTGTTCTGTTAATTCATCTCACAGAGTTACATGTGTATTTCGAAGATCTCTTTGCTAGCCCTATTTCTGTGGAATCTGAGAACAGATATTTCGGATCCCTTTGAAGACTATAGGGCCAAAGGAAATATCCTCCGATAACAAAGAGAAAGAAGCTTTCTGAGAAACTTCTTTGTGTTCTGTGAAATCATCTCACAGAGTTACAGCTTTCCTCTCAGGAAGCCTTTCGCTAAGACAGTTCTTGTGGAATTGGCAAAGTGATATTTGGAAGCCCATAGAGGGCTATGGTGAAAAAGGAAATATCGTCAGATGAAATCTGGAAAGAAGCTTTCTGCGAAACTGCTTAGTGTTCTGTTAATTCATCTCACAGAGTTACATGTGTATTTCGAGGATCTCTTTGCTAGCCCTATTTCTGTGGAATCTGAGAACAGATATTTCGGATCCCTTTGAAGACTATAGGGCCAAAGGAAATATCCTCCGATAACAAAGAGAAAGAAGCTTTCTGAGAAACTTTTTTGTGTTCTGTGAAATCATCTCACAGAGTTACAGCTTTCCACTCAAGAAGCCTTTCGCTAAGACAGTTCTTGTGGAATTGGCAAAGTGATATTTGGAAGCCCATCGAGGGCTATGGTGAAAAAGGAAATATCGTCAGATGAAATCTGGAAAGAAGCTTTCTGAGAAACTGCTTAGTGTTCTGTGAATTCATCTCACAGAGTTACATGTGTATTTCGAGGATCTCTTTGCTAGCCCTATTTCTGTGCAATCTGAGAACAGATATTTCGGATCCCTTTGAAGACTATAGGCCCAAAGGAAATATCCTCCGATAACAAAGAGAAAGAAGCTTTCTGAGAAATTTCTTTGTGTTCTGTGAAATCATCTCACAGAGTTACAGCTTTCCCCTCAAGAAGCCTTTCGTTAAGACAGTTCTCGTGGAATTTGCAAAGTGTTATTTGGAAGCCCATAGAAGGCTATGGGGAAAAACGAAATATCGTCAGATGAAATCTGGAAAGAAGCTTTCTGAGAAACTGCTTAGTGTTCTGTTAATTCATCTCACAGAGTTACATGTGTATTTCGAGGATCTCTTTGCTAGCCCTATTTCTGTGGAATCTGAGAACAGATATTTCGGATCCCTTCGAAGACTATAGGGCCAAAGGAAATATCCTCGGATAACAAAGAGAAAGAAGCTTTCTGAGAAACTTCTTTGTGTTCTGTGAAATCATCTCACAGAGTTACAGCTTTCCCCTCAAGAAGCCTTTCGCTAATACAGTTCTTGTGGAATTTGCAAAGTGATATTTGGAAGCCCATCGAGGGCTATGGTGAAAAAGGAAATATCCTCAGATGAAATCTGGAAAGAAGCTTTCTGAGAAACTGCTTAGTGTTCTATGAATTCATCTCACAGAGTTACATGTGTATTTCGAGGATCTCTTTGCTAGCCCTATTTCCGTGCAATCTGAGAACAGATATTTCGGATCCCTTTGAAGACTATAGGGCCAAAGGAAATATCCTCCGATAACAAAGAGAAAGAAGCTTTCTGAGAAACTTCTTTGTGTTCTGTGAAATCATCTCACAGAGTTACAGCTTTCCCCTCAAGAAGCCTTTCGCTAAGACAGTTCTTGTGGAATTTGCAAAGTGATATTTGGAAGCCCATAGAAGGCTATGGTGAAAAAGGAAATATCGTCAGATGAAATCTGGAAAGAAGCTTTCTGCGAAACTGCTTAGTGTTCTATGAATTCATCTCACAGAGTTACATGTGTATTTCGAGGATCTCTTTGCTAGCCCTATTTCTGTGGAATCTGAGAACAGATATTTCGGATCCCTTCGAAGTGTATAGGGCTAAAGGAAATATCCTCGGATAACAAAGAGAAAGAAGCTTTCTGAGAAACTTCTTTGTGTTCTGTGAAATCATCTCACAGAGTTACAGCTTTCCCCTCAAGAAGCCTTTCGTTAAGACAGTTCTTGTGGAATTGGCAAAGTGATATTTGGAAGCCCTTAGAGGGCTATGGTGAAAAAGGAAACATCCTCAGATGAAATCTGGAAAGAAGCTTTCTGAGAAACTGCTTAGTGTTCTGTTAATTCATCTCACAGAGTTACATGTGTATTTCGAGGATCTCTTTGCTAGCCCTATTTCTGTGGAATCTGAGAACAGATATTTCGGATCCCTTTGAAGACTATAGGGCCAAAGGAAATATCCTCCGATAACAAAGAGAAAGAAGCTTTCTGAGAAACTTCTCTGTGTTCTGTGAAATCATCTCACATAGTTACAGCTTTCCTCTCAAGAAGCCTTTCGCTAAGACAGTTCTTGTGGAATTTGCAAAGTGATATTTGGAAGCCCATAGAGGGCTATGGTGATAAAGGAAATATCGTCAGATGAAATCTGAAAAGAAGCTTTCTGAGAAACTGCTTAGTGTTCTGTGAATTCATCTCACAGAGTTACATGTGTATTTCGAGGATGTCTTTGCTAGCTCTCTTTCTGTGGAATCTGAGAACAGATATTTCGGATCCCTTTGAAGACTATAGGGTCAAAGGAAATATCCTCCGATAACAAAGAGAAAGAAGCTTTCTGAGAAACTTCTTTGTGTTCTGTGAAATCATCTCACAGAGTTACAGCTTTCCCCTCAAGAAGCCTTTCGCTAAGACAGTTCTTGTGGAATTGGCAAAGTGATATTTGGAAGCCCATAGAGGGCTATGGTGAAAAAGGAAATATCCTCAGATGAAATCTGGAAAGAAGCTTTCTGAGAAACTACTTAGTGTTCTGTTAATTCATCTCACAGAGTTACATGTGTATTTCGAGGATCTCTTTGCTAGCCCTATTTCTGTGGAATCTGAGAACAGATATTTCGGATCCCTTTGAAGACTATAGGGCCAAAGGAAATATCCTCCGATAACAAAGAGAAAGAAGCTTTCTGAGAAACTTCTTTGTGTTCTGTGAAATCATCTCACAGAGTTACAGCTTTCCCCTCAAGAAGCCTTTCGCTAAGACAATTCTTGTGAAATTGGCAAAGTGATATTTGGAAGCCCATAGAGGGCTATGGTGAAAAAGGAAATATCCTCAGATGAAATCTGGAAAGAAGCTTTCTGAGAAACTGCTTAGTGTTCTGTTAATTCATCTCACAGAGTTACATGTGTATTTCGAGGATCTCTTGGCTAGCCCTATTTCTGTGGAATCTGAGAACAGATATTTCGGATCCCTTTGAAGACTATAGGCCAAAGGAAATATCCTCGGATAACAAAGAGAAAGAAGCTTTCTGAGAAACTTCTTTGTGTTCTGTGAAATCATCTCACAGAGTTACAGCTTTCCCCTGAAGAAGCCTTTCGCTAAGACAGTTCTTCTGGATTTGGCAAAGTGATATTTGGAAGCCCATAGAGGGCTATGGTGAAAAAGGAAATATCGTCAGATGAAATCTGGAAAGAAGCTTTCTGCGAAACTGCTTAGTGTTCTGTTAATTCACCTCACAGAGTTACATGTGTATTTCGAGGATCTCTTTGCTAGCCCTATTTCTGTGGAATCTGAGAACAGATATTTCGGATCCCTTTGAAGAATATAGGTCCGAAGGAAATATCCTCCGATAACAAAGAGAAAGAAGTTTCTGAGAAACTTCTTTGTGTTCTGTGAAATCATCTCACAGAGTTACAGCTTTCCCCTCAAGAAGCCTTTCGCTAAGACAGTTCTTGTGGAATTGGCAAAGTGATATTTGGAAGCCCGTAGAGGGCTATGGTGAAAAAGGAAATATCCTCAGATGAAATCTGGAAAGAAGCTTTCTGAGAAACTGCTTAGTGTTCTGTGAATTCATCTCACAGAGTTACATGTGTATTTCGAGGATATGTTTGCTAGCCCTATTTCCGTGCAATCTGAGAACAGATAATTCGGATCCCTTTGAAGACTATAGGGCCAAAGGAAATATCCTCCGATAACAAAGAGAAAGAAGCTTTCTGAGAAAATTCTTTGTGTTCTGTGAAATCATCTCACAGAGTTACAGCTTTCCCCTCAAGAAGCCTTTCGCTAAGACAGTTCTTGTGGAATTTGCAAAGTGATATTTGGAACCCCATAGAAGGCTATGGTGAAAAAGGAAATATCGTCAGATGGAATCTGGAAAGAAGCTTTCTGCGAAACTGCTTAGTGTTCTGTGAATTCATCTCACAGAGTTACATGTGTATTTCGAGGATCTCTTTGCTAGCCCTATTTCTGTGGAATCTGAGAACAGATATTTCGGATCCCTTTGAAGACTATAGGGCCAAAGGAAATATCCTCCGATAACAAAGAGAAAGAAGCTTTCTGAGAAACTTCTTTGTGTTCTGTGAAATCATCTCACAGAGTTACAGCTTTCCCCTCAAGAAGCCTTTCGCTAAGACAATTCTTGTGGAATTGGCAAAGTGATATTTGGAAGCCCGTAGAGGGCTATGGTGAAAAAGGAAATATCGTCAGATGAAATCTGGAAAGAAGCTTTCTGCAAAACTGCTTAGTGTTCTGTTAATTCATCTCACAGAGTTACATGTGTATTTCGAGGATCTCTTTGCTAGCCCTATTCCTGTGGAATCTGAGAACAGATATTTCGGATCCCTTTGAAGACTATAGGGCCAAAGGAAATATCCTCCGATAACAAAGAGAAAGAAGCTTTCTGAGAAACTTTTTTGTGTTCTGTGAAATCATCTCACAGAGTTACAGCTTTCCTCTCAAGAAGCCTTTCGCTAAGACAGTTCTTGTGGAATTGGCAAAGTGATAATTGGAAGCCCATCGAGGGCTATGGTGAAAAAGGAAATGTCCTCAGATGAAATCTGGAAAGAAGCTTTCTGAGAAACTGCTTAGTGTTCTGTGAATTCATCTCACACAGTTACATGTGTATTTCGAGGATCTCTTTGCTAGCCCTATTTCTGTGCAATCTGAGAACAGATATTTCGGATCCCTTTGAAGACTATAGGGCCAAAGGAAATATCCTCCGATAACAAAGAGAAAGAAGCTTTCTGAGAAATTTCTTTGTGTTCTGTGAAATCATCTCACAGAGTTACAGCTTTCCCCTCAAGAAGCCTTTCGCTAAGACAGTTCTTGTGGAATTTGCAAAGTGATATTTGGAAGCCCATAGAAGTCTATGGTGAAAAACGAAATATCGTCAGATGAAATCTGGAAAGAAGCTTTCTGCGAAACTGCTTAGTGTTCTGTTAATTCATCTCACAGAGTTACATGTGTATTTCGAGGATCTCTTTGCTAGCCCTATTTCTGTGGAATCTGAGAACAGATATTTCGGATCCCTTCGAAGACTATAGGGCCAAAGGAAATATCCTCGGATAACAAAGAGAAAGAAGCTTTCTGAGAAACTTCTTTGTGTTCTGTGAAATCATCTCACAGAGTTACAGCTTTCCCCTCAAGAAGCCTTTCGCTAAGACAGTTCTTGTGGAATTGGCAAAGTGATATTTGGAAGCCCATCGAGGGCTATGGTGAAAAAGGAAATATCCTCAGATGAAATCTGGAAAGAAGCTTTCTGAGAAACTGCTTAGTGTTCTGTGAATTCATCTCACAGAGTTACATGTGTATTTCGAGGATCTCTTTGCTAGCCCTATTTCCGTGCAATCTGAGAACAGATATTTCGGATCCCTTTGAAGACTATAGGGCCAAAGGAAATATCCTCCGATAACAAAGAGAAAGAAGCTTTCATTGAAACTTCTTTGTGTTCTGTGAAATCATCTCACAGAGTTACAGCTTTCCCCTCAAGAAGCCTTTCGCTAATACAGTTCTTGTGGAATTTGCAAAGTGATATTTGGAAGCCCATAGAAGGCTATGGTGAAAAAGGAAATATCGTCAGATGAAATCTGGAAAGAAGCTTTCTGCGAAACTGCTTAGTGTTCTGTTAATTCATCTCACAGAGTTACATGTGTATTTCGAGGATCTGTTTGCTAGCCCTATTTCTGTGGAATCTGAGAACAGATATTTCGGATCCCTTCGAAGAGTATAGGGCTAAAGGAAATATCCTCGGATAACAAAGAGAAAGAAGCTTTCTGAGAAACTTCTTTGTGTTCTGTGAAATCATCTCACGGAGTTACAGCTTTACCCTCAAGAAGCCTTTCGCTAATACAGTTCTTGTGGAATTGGCAAAGTGATATTTGGAAGCCCATAGAGGGCTATGTTGAAAAAGGAAATATCCTCAGATGAAATCTGGAAAGAAGCTTTCTGAGAAACTGCTTAGTGTTCTGTTAATTCATCTCACAGAGTTACATGTGTATTTCGAGGATCTCTTTGCTAGCCCTATTTCTGTGGAATCTGAGAACAGATATTTCGGATCCCTTTGAAGACTATAGGGCCAAAGGAAAAATCCTCCGATAACAAAGAGAAAGAAGCTTTCTGAGAAACTTCTTTGTGTTCTGTGAAATCATCTCACAGAGTTACAGCTTTCCTCTCAAGAAGCCTTTTGCTAAGACAGTTCTTGTGGAATTGGCAAAGTGATATTTGGAAGCCCATAGAGGGCTATGGTGAAAAAGGAAATATCGTCAGATGAAATCTGGAAAGAAGCTTTCTGCGAAACTGCTTAGTGTTCTGTTAATTCATCTCACAGAGTTACATGTGTATTTCGAGGATCTCTTTGCTAGCCCTATTTCTGTGGAATCTGAGAACAGATATTTCGGATCCCTTTGAAGACTATAGGGCCAAAGGAAATATCCTCCGATAACAAAGAGAAAGAAGCTTTCTGAGAAACTTTTTTGTGTTCTGTGAAATCATCTCACAGAGTTACAGCTTTCCTCTCAAGAAGCCTTTCGCTAAGACAGTTCTTGTGGAATTGGCAAAGTGATATTTGGAAGCCCATAGAGGGCTATGGTGAAAAAGGAAATATCCTCAGATGAAATCTGGAAAGAAGCTTTCTGAGAAACTGCTTAGTGTTCTGTGAATTCATCTCACAGAGTTACATGTGTATTTCGAGGATCTCTTTGCTAGCCCTATTTCTGTGGAATCCGAAAACAGATATTTCGGATCCCTTTGAAGACTATAGGGCCAAAGGAAATATCCTCGGATAACAAAGAGAAAGAAGCTTTCTGAGAAACTTCTTTGTGTTCTGTGAAATCATCTCACAGAGTTACAGCTTTCCCCTCAAGAAGCCTTTCGCTAAGACAGTTCTGTGGAAATGGTAAAGTGATATTTGGAAGCCCATAGAGGGCTATGGGGAAAAAGGAAATATCGTCAGATGAAATCTGGAAAGAAGCTTTCTGAGAAACTGCTTAGTGTTCTGTTAATTCATCTCACAGAGTTACATGTGTATTTCGAGGATCTCTTTGCTAGCCCTATTTCTGTGGAATCTGAGAACAGATATTTCGGATCCCTTTGAAGACTATAGGGCCAAAGGAAATATCCTCCGATAACAAAGAGAAAGAAGCTTTCTGAGAAACTTCTTTGTGTTCTGTGAAATCATCTCACAGAGTTAGAGCTTTCCCCTGAAGAAGCCTTTCGCTAAGACAGTTCTTGTGGAATTGGCAAAGTGATATTTGGAAGCCCATAGAGGGCTATGGTGAAAAAGGAAATATCCTCAGATGAAATCTGGAAAGAAGCTTTCTGAGAAACTGCTTAGTGTTCTGTGAATTCATCTCACAGAGTTACATGTGTATTTCGAGGATCTCTTTGCTAGCCCTGTTTCTGTGGAATCTGAGAACAGATATTTCGGATCCCTTCGAAGACTATAGGGCCAAAGGAAATATCCTCCGATAACAAAGAGATAGAAGCTATCTGAGAAACTTCTTTGTGTTCTGTGAAATCATCTCACAGAGTTACAGCTTTCCCCTCAAGAAGCCTTTCGCTAAGACAGTTCTTGTGGAATTGGCAAAGTGATATTTGGAAGCCCATAGAGGGCTATGTTGAAAAAGGAAATATCCTCAGATGAAATCTGGAAAGAAGCTTTCTGAAGAACTGCTTAGTGTTCTGTTAATTCATCCCACAGAGTTACATGTGTATTTCGAGGATCTCTTTGCGAGCTCTATTTCTGTGGAATCTGAGAACAGATATTTCGGATCCCTTTGAAGACTATAGGGCCAAAGGAAATATCCTCGGATAACAAAGAGAAAGAAGCTTTCTGAGAAACTTCTTGGTGTTCTGTGAAATCATCTCACAGAGTTACAGCTTTCCCCTCAAGAAGCCTTTCGCTAAGACATTTCTTGTGGAATTGGCAAAGTGATATTTGGAAGCCCATAGAGGGCTATGGTGAAAAAGGAAATATCGTCAGATGAAATCTGGAAAGAAGCTTTCTGAGAAACTGGTTAGTGTTCTTTTAATTCATCTCACAGAGTTACATGTGTATTTAGAGGATCACTTTGCTAGCCCTATTTCTGTGGAATCTGAGAACAAATATTTCGGATCCCTTTGAAGACTATAGGGCCAAAGGAAATATCCTCGGATAACAAAGAGAAAGAAGCTTTCTGAGAAACTTCTTTGTGTTCTGTGAAATCATCTCACAGAGTTACAGCTTTCCCCTCAAGAAGCCTTTCGCTAAGACAGTTCTTGTGGAATTGGCAAAGTGATATTTGGAAGCCCGTAGAGGGCTATGGTGAAAAAGGAAATATCCTCAGATGAAATCTGGAAAGAAGCTTTCTGAGAAACTGCTTAGTGTTCTGTGAATTCATCTCACAGAGTTACATGTGTATTTCGAGGATCTGTTTGCTAGCCCTATTTCCGTGCAATCTGAGAACAGATATTTCGGATCCCTTTGAAGACTATAGGGCCAAAGGAAATATCCTCCGATAACAAAGAGAAAGAAGCTTTCTGAGAAAATTCTTTGTGTTCTGTGAAATCATCTCACAGAGTTACAGCTTTCCCCTCAAGAAGCCTTTCGCTAAGACAGTTCTTGTGGAATTTGCAAAGTGATATTTGGAAGCCCATAGAAGGCTATGGTGAAAAAGGAAATATCGTCAGATGGAATCTGGAAAGAAGCTTTCTGCGAAACTGCTTAGTGTTCTGTGAATTCATCTCACAGAGTTACATGTGTATTTCGAGGATCTCTTTGCTAGCCCTATTTCTGTGGAATCTGAGAACAGATATTTCGGATCCCTTTGAAGACTATAGGGCCAAAGGAAATATCCTCGGATAACAAAGAGAAAGAAGCTTTGTGAGAAACTTCTTTGTGTTCTGTGAAATCATCTCACAGAGTTACAGCTTTCCCCTCAAGAAGCCTTTCGCTAAGACAGTTCTTGTGGAATTGGCAAAGTGATATTTGGAAGCCCATAGAGGGCTATGGTGAAAAAGGAAATATCCTCAGATGAAATCTGGAAAGAAGCTTTCTGCGAAACTGCTTAGTGTTCTGTTAATTCATCTCACAGAGTTACATGTGTATTTCGAGGATCTCTTTGCTAGCCCTATTTCTGTGGAATCTGAGAACAGATATTTCGGATCCCTTTGAAGACTATAGGGCCAAAGGAAATATCCTCCGATAACAAAGAGAAAGAAGCTTTCTGAGAAACTTCTTTGTGTTCTGTGAAATCATCTCACAGAGTTACAGCTTTCCCCTCAAGAAGCCTTTCGCTAAGACAATTCTTGTGGAATTGGCAAAGTGATATTTGGAAGCCCGTAGAGGGCTATGGTGAAAAAGGAAATATCGTCAGATGAAATCTGGAAAGAAGCTTTCTGCAAAACTGCTTAGTGTTCTGTTAATTCATCTCACAGAGTTACATGTGTATTTCGAGGATCTCTTTGCTAGCCCTATTCCTGTGGAATCTGAGAACAGATATTTCGGATCCCTTTGAAGACTATAGGGCCAAAGGAAATATCCTCCGATAACAAAGAGAAAGAAGCTTTCTGAGAAACTTTTTTGTGTTCTGTGAAATCATCTCACAGAGTTACAGCTTTCCTCTCAAGAAGCCTTTCGCTAAGACAGTTCTTGTGGAATTGGCAAAGTGATATTTGGAAGCCCATCGAGGGCTATGGTGAAAAAGGAAATGTCCTCAGATGAAATCTGGAAAGAAGCTTTCTGAGAAACTGCTTAGTGTTCTGTGAATTCATCTCACACAGTTACATGTGTATTTCGAGGATCTCTTTGCTAGCCCTATTTCTGTGCAATCTGAGAACAGATATTTCGGATCCCTTTGAAGACTATAGGGCCAAAGGAAATATCCTCCGATAACAAAGAGAAAGAAGCTTTCTGAGAAATTTCTTTGTGTTCTGTGAAATCATCTCACAGAGTTACAGCTTTCCCCTCAAGAAGCCTTTCGCTAAGACAGTTCTTGTGGAATTTGCAAAGTGATATTTGGAAGCCCATAGAAGTCTATGGTGAAAAACGAAATATCGTCAGATGAAATCTGGAAAGAAGCTTTCTGCGAAACTGCTTAGTGTTCTGTTAATTCATCTCACAGAGTTACATGTGTATTTCGAGGATCTCTTTGCTAGCCCTATTTCTGTGGAATCAGAGAACAGATATTTCGGATCCCTTCGAAGACTATAGGGCCAAAGGAAATATCCTCGGATAACAAAGAGAAAGAAGCTTTCTGAGAAACTTCTTTGTGTTCTGTGAAATCATCTCACAGAGTTACAGCTTTCCCCTCAAGAAGCCTTTCGCTAAGACAGTTCTTGTGGAATTGGCAAAGTGATATTTGGAAGCCCATCGAGGGCTATGGTGAAAAAGGAAATATCCTCAGATGAAATCTGGAAAGAAGCTTTCTGAGAAACTGCTTAGTGTTCTGTGAATTCATCTCACAGAGTTACATGTGTATTTCGAGGATCTCTTTGCTAGCCCTATTTCCGTGCAATCTGAGAACAGATATTTCGGATCCCTTTGAAGACTATAGGGCCAAAGGAAATATCCTCCGATAACAAAGAGAAAGAAGCTTTCATTGAAACTTCTTTGTGTTCTGTGAAATCATCTCACAGAGTTACAGCTTTCCCCTCAAGAAGCCTTTCGCTAATACAGTTCTTGTGGAATTTGCAAAGTGATATTTGGAAGCCCATAGAAGGCTATGGTGAAAAAGGAAATATCGTCAGATGAAATCTGGAAAGAAGCTTTCTGCGAAACTGCTTAGTGTTCTGTTAATTCATCTCACAGAGTTACATGTGTATTTCGAGGATCTGTTTGCTAGCCCTATTTCTGTGGAATCTGAGAACAGATATTTCGGATCCCTTCGAAGAGTATAGGGCTAAAGGAAATATCCTCGGATAACAAAGAGAAAGAAGCTTTCTGAGAAACTTCTTTGTGTTCTGTGAAATCATCTCACGGAGTTACAGCTTTCCCCTCAAGAAGTCTTTCGCTAATACAGTTCTTGTGGAATTGGCAAAGTGATATTTGGAAGCCCATAGAGGGCTATGTTGAAAAAGGAAATATCCTCAGATGAAATCTGGAAAGAAGCTTTCTGAGAAACTGCTTAGTGTTCTGTTAATTCATCTCACAGAGTTACATGTGTATTTCGAGGATCTCTTTGCTAGCCCTATTTCTGTGGAATCTGAGAACAGATATTTCGGATGCCTTTGAAGACTATAGGGCCAAAGGAAAAATCCTCCGATAACAAAGAGAAAGAAGCTTTCTGAGAAACTTCTTTGTGTTCTGTGAAATCATCTCACAGAGTTACAGCTTTCCTCTCAAGAAGCCTTTTGCTAAGACAGTTCTTGTGGAATTGGCAAAGTGATATTTGGAAGCCCATAGAGGGCTATGGTGAAAAAGGAAATATCGTCAGATGAAATCTGGAAAGAAGCTTTCTGCGAAACTGCTTAGTGTTCTGTTAATTCATCTCACAGAGTTACATGTGTGTTTCGAGGATCTCTTTGCTAGCCCTATTTCTGTGGAATCTGAGAACAGATATTTCGGATCCCTTTGAAGACTATAGGGCCAAAGGAAATATCCTCCGATAACAAAGAGAAAGAAGCTTTCTGAGAAACTTTTTTGTGTTCTGTGAAATCATCTCACAGAGTTACAGCTTTCCTCTCAAGAAGCCTTTCGCTAAGACAGTTCTTGTGGAATTGGCAAAGTGATATTTGGAAGCCCATAGAGGGCTATGGTGAAAAAGGAAATATCCTCAGATGAAATCTGGAAAGAAGCTTTCTGAGAAACTGCTTAGTGTTCTGTGAATTCATCTCACAGAGTTACATGTGTATTTCGAGGATCTCTTTGCTAGCCCTATTTCTGTGGAATCTGAAAACAGATATTTCGGATCCCTTTGAAGACTATAGGGCCAAAGGAAATATCCTCGGATAACAAAGAGAAAGAAGCTTTCTGAGAAACTTCTTTGTGTTCTGTGAAATCATCTCACAGAGTTACAGCTTTCCCCTCAAGAAGCCTTTCGCTAAGACAGTTCTGTGGAAATGGTAAAGTGATATTTGGAAGCCCATAGAGGGCTATGGGGAAAAAGGAAATATCGTCAGATGAAATCTGGAAAGAAGCTTTCTGAGAAACTGCTTAGTGTTCTGTTAATTCATCTCACAGAGTTACATGTGTATTTCGAGGATCTCTTTGCTAGCCCTATTTCTGTGGAATCTGAGAACAGATATTTCGGATCCCTTTGAAGACTATAGGGCCAAAGGAAATATCCTCCGATAACAAAGAGAAAGAAGCTTTCTGAGAAACTTCTTTGTGTTCTGTGAAATCATCTCACAGAGTTAGAGCTTTCCCCTGAAGAAGCCTTTCGCTAAGACAGTTCTTGTGGAATTGGCAAAGTGATATTTGGAAGCCCATAGAGGGCTATGGTGAAAAAGGAAATATCCTCAGATGAAATCTGGAAAGAAGCTTTCTGAGAAACTGCTTAGTGTTCTGTGAATTCATCTCACAGAGTTACATGTGTATTTCGAGGATCTCTTTGCTAGCCCTGTTTCTGTGGAATCTGAGAACAGATATTTCGGATCCCTTCGAAGACTATAGGGCCAAAGGAAATATCCTCCGATAACAAAGAGAAAGAAGCTTTCTGAGAAACTTCTTTGTGTTCTGTGAAATCATCTCACAGAGTTACAGCTTTCCCCTCAAGAAGCCTTTCGCTAAGACAGTTCTTGTGGAATTGGCAAAGTGATATTTGGAAGCCCATAGAGGGCTATGTTGAAAAAGGAAATATCCTCAGATGAAATCTGGAAAGAAGCTTTCTGAAGAACTGCTTAGTGTTCTGTTAATTCATCCCACAGAGTTACATGTGTATTTCGAGGATCTCTTTGCGAGCTCTATTTCTGTGGAATCTGAGAACAGATATTTCGGATCCCTTTGAAGACTATAGGGCCAAAGGAAATATCCTCGGATAACAAAGAGAAAGAAGCTTTCTGAGAAACTTCTTGGTGTTCTGTGAAATCATCTCACAGAGTTACAGCTTTCCCCTCAAGAAGCCTTTCGCTAAGACATTTCTTGTGGAATTGGCAAAGTGATATTTGGAAGCCCATAGAGGGCTATGGTGAAAAAGGAAATATCGTCAGATGAAATCTGGAAAGAAGCTTTCTGAGAAACTGGTTAGTGTTCTTTTAATTCATCTCACAGAGTTACATGTGTATTTAGAGGATCACTTTGCTAGTCCTATTTCTGTGGAATCTGAGAACAAATATTTCGGATCCCTTTGAAGACTATAGGGCCAAAGGAAATATCCTCGGATAACAAAGAGAAAGAAGCTTTCTGAGAAACTTCTTTGTGTTCTGTGAAATCATCTCACAGAGTTACAGCTTTCCCCTCAAGAAGCCTTTCGCTAAGACAGTTCTTGTGGAATTGGCAAAGTGATATTTGGAAGCCCATAGAGGGCTATGGTGAAAAAGGAAATATCCTCAGATGAAATCTGGAAAGAAGCTTTCTGAGAAACTGCTTAGTGTTCTGTTAATTCATCTCACAGAGTTACATGTGTATTTCGAGGATCTCTTTGCTAGCCCTATTTCTGTGGAATCTGAGAACAGATATTTCGGATCCCTTTGAAGACTATAGGGCCAAAGGAAATATCCTCCGATAACAAAGAGAAAGAAGCTTTCTGAGAAACTTCTTTGTGTTCTGTGAAATCATCTCACAGAGTTACAGCTTTCCCCTCAAGAAGCCTTTCGCTAAGACAGTTCTTGTGGAATTCGCAATGTGATATTTGGAAGCCCATAGAAGGCTATGGTGAAAAACGAAATATCGTCAGATGAAATCTGGAAAGAAGCTTTCTGCGAAACTCCTTAGTGTTCTGTTAATTTATCTCACAGAGTTACATGTGTATTTCGAGGATCTCTTTGGTAGCCCTATTTCTGTGGAATCTGAGAACAGATATTTCGGATCCCTTCGAAGACTATAGGGCCAAAGGAAATATCCTCCGATAACAAAGAGAAAGAAGCTTTCTGAGAAACTTCTTTGTGTTCTGTGAAATCATCTCACAGAGTTACAGCTTTCCCCTCAAGAAGCCTTTCGCTAAGACAGTTCTTGTGGAATTGGCAAAGTGATATTTGGAAGCCCTTAGAGGGCTATGGTGAAAAAGGAAATATCCTCAGATGAAATCTGGAAAGAAGCTTTCTGAGAAACTGCTTAGTGTTCTGTGAATTCATCTCACAGAGTTACACGTGTATTTCGAGGATCTCTTGGCGAGCTCTATTTCTGTGGAATCTGAGAACAGATATTTCGGATCCCTTGGAAGACTATAGGGCCAAAGGAAATATCCTCTGATAACAAAGAGAAAGAAGCTTTCTGAGAAACTTCTTTGCGTTCTGTGAAATCATCTCACAGAGTTACAGCTTTCCTCTAAAGAAGCCTTTCGCTAAGACAGTTCTTGTGGAATTGGCAAAGTGATATTTGGAAGCCCTTAGAGGGCTATGGGGAAAAAGGAAATATCCTCAGATGAAATCTGGAAAGAAGCTTTCTGAGAAACTGCTTAGTGTTCTGTTAATTCATCTCACACAGTTACATGTGAATTTCGAGGATCTCTTTGCTAGCCCTATTTCTGTGGAATCTGAGAACAGATATTTCGGATCCCTTTGAAGACTATAGGGCCAAAGGAAATATCCTCTTATAACAAAGAGAAAGAAGCTTTCTGAGAAACTTCTTTGTGTTCTGTGAAATCATCTCACAGAGTTACAGCTTTCCCCTCAAGAAGCCTTTCGCTAAGACAGTTCTTGTGGAATTGGCAAAGTGATATTTGGAAGCCCATAGAGGGCTATGGGGAAAAAGGAAATATCGTCAGATGAAATCTGGAAAGAAGCTTTCTGAGAAACTGCTTAGTGTTCTGTTAATTCATCTCACAGAGTTACATGTGTATTTCGAGGATCTCTTTGCTAGCCCTATTTCTGTGGAATCTGAGAACAGATATTTCGGATCCCTTTGAAGACTATAGGGCCAAAGGAAATATCCTCCGATAACAAAGAGAAAGAAGCTTTCTGAGAAACTTCTTTGTGTTCTGTGAAATCATCTCACAGAGTTAGAGCTTTCCCCTCAAGAAGCCTTTCGCTAAGACAGTTCTTGTGGAATTGGCAAAGTGATATTTGGAAGCCCATAGAGGGCTATGGTGAAAAAGGAAATATCCTCACATGAAATCTGGAAAGAAGCTTTCTGAGAAACTGCTTAGTGTTCTGTTAATTCATCTCACAGAGTTACATGTGTATTTCGAGGATCTCTTTGCTAGCCCTATTTCTGTGGAATCTGAGAACAGATATTTCGGATCCCTTCGAAGACTATAGGGCCAAAGGTAATATCCTCCGATAACAAAGAGATAGAAGCTTTCTGAGAAACTTCTTTGTGTTCTGTGAAATCATCTCACAGAGTTACAGCTTTCCCCTCAAGAAGCCTTTCGCTAAGACAGTTCTTGTGGAATTGGCAAAGTGATATTTGGAAGCCCATAGAGGGCTATGGTGAAAAAGGAAATATCGTCAGATGAAATCTGGAAAGAAGCTTTCTGAGAAACTGGTTAGTGTTCTGTTAATTCATCTCACAGAGTTACATGTGTATTTAGAGGATCATTTTGCTAGCCCTATTTCTGTGGAATCTGAGAACAAATATTTCGGATCCCTTTGAAGACTATAGGGCCAAAGGAAATATCCTCGGATAACAAAGAGAAAGAAGCTTTCTGAGAAACTTCTTTGTGTTCTGTGAAATCATCTCACAGAGTTACAGCTTTCCCCTCAAGAAGGCTTTCGCTAAGACAGTTCTTGTGGAATTGGCAAAGTGATATTTGGAAGCCCATAGAGGGCTATGGTGAAAAAGGAAATATCCTCAGATGAAATCTGGATAGAAGCTTTCTGAGAAACTGCTTAGTGTTCTGTTAATTCATCTCACAGAGTTACATGTGTATTTCGAGGATCTCTTTGCTAGCCCTATTTCTGTGGAATCTGAGAACAGATATTTCGGATCCCTTTGAAGACTATAGGGCCAAAGGAAATATCCTCCGATAACAAAGAGAAAGAAGCTTTCTGAGAAACTTCTTGGTGTTCTGTGAAATCATCTCACAGAGTTACAGCTTTCCTCTAAAGAAGCCTTTCGCTAAGACAGTTCTTGTGGAATTGGCAAAGTGATATTTGGAAGCCCATAGAGGGCTATGGTGAAAAAGGAAATATCGTCAGATGAAATCTGGAAAGAAGCTTTCTGCGAAACTGCTTAGTGTTCTGTTAATTCATCTCACAGAGTTACATGTGTATTTCGAGGATCTCTTTGCTAGCCCTATTTCTGTGGAATCTGAGAACAGATATTTCGGATCCATTTGAAGACTATAGGGCCAAAGGAAATATCCTCCGATAACAAAGAGAAAGAAGCTTTCTGAGAAACTTTTTTGTGTTCTGTGAAATCATCTCACAGAGTTACAGCTTTCCTCTCAAGAAGCCTTTCGCTAAGACAGTTCTTGTGGAATTGGCAAAGTGATGTTTGGAAGCCCATAGAGGGCTATGGTGAAAACGGAAATATCCTCAGATGAAATCTGGAAAGAAGCTTTCTGAGAAACTGCTTAGTGTTCTGTGAATTCATCTCACAGAGTTACATGTGTATTTCGAGGATCTCTTTGCTAGCCCTATTTCTGTGGAATCTGAAAACAGATATTTCGGATCCCTTTGAAGACTATAGGGCCAAAGGAAATATCCTCGGATAACAAAGAGAAAGAAGCTTTCTGAGAAACTTCTTTGTGTTCTGTGAAATCATCTCACAGAGTTACAGCTTTCCTCTCAAGAAGCCTTTCGCTAAGACAGTTCTTGTGGAATTGGCAAAGTGATATTTGGAAGCCCATAGAGGGCGATGGTGATAAAGGAAATATCGTCAGATGAAATCTGAAAAGAAGCTTTCTGCGAAACTGCTTAGTGTTCTGTTAATTCATCTCACAGAGTTACATGTGTATTTCGAGGATGTCTTTGCTAGCTCTCTTTCTGTGGAATCTGAGAACAGATATTTCGGATCCCTTTGAAGACTATAGGGCCAAAGGAAATATCCTCCGATAACAAAGAGAAAGAAGCTTTCTGAGAAACTTCTTTGTGTTCTGTGAAATCATCTCACAGAGTTACAGCTGTCCCCTCAAGAAGCCTTTCGCTAAGACAGTTCTTGTGGAATTTGCAAAGTGATATTTGGAAGCCCATATAAGGCTATGGTGAAAAAGGAAATATCCTCAGATGAAATCTGGAAAGAAGCTTTCTGCGAAACTGCTTAGTGTTCTGTTAATTCATCTCACAGAGTTACATGTGTATTTCGAGGATCTCTTTGCTAGCTCTATTTCTGTGGAATGTGAGAACAGATATTTCGGATCCCTTTGAAGACTATAGGGCCAAAGGAAATATCCTCCGATAACAAAGAGAAAGAAGCTTTCTGAGAAACTTCTTTGTGTTCTGTGAAATCATCTCACAGAGTTACAGCTTTCCCCTCAAGAAGGCTTTCGCTAAGACAGTTCTTGTGGAATTGGCAAAGTGTTATTTGGAAGCCCATAGAGGGCTACGGTGAAAAAGGAAATATCCTCAGATGAAATCTGGAAAGAAGCTTTCTTAGAAACTGCTTAGTGTTTTGTTAATTCATCTCACAGTGTTACATGTGTATTTCGAGGATCTCTTTGCTAGACCTATTTCTGTGGAATCTGAGAACAGATATTTCGGATCCCTTTGAAGACTGTAGGGCCAAAGGAAATATCCTCCGATAACAAAGAGAAAGAAGCTTTCTGAGAAACGTCTTTGCGTTCTGTGAAATCATCTCACAGAGTTACAGCTTTCCCCTGAAGAAGCCTTTCGCTAAGACAGTTCTTCTGGAATTGGCAAAGTGATATTTGGAAGCCCATAGACTGCTATGGTGAAAAAGGAAATAACCTCAAATGAAATCTGGAAAGAAGCATTCTGAGAAACTGCTTAGTGTTCTGTGAATTCATCTCACAGAGTTACATGTGTATTTCGAGGATCTCTTTGCTAGCCCTATTTCTGTGCAATCTGAGAACAGATATTTCGGATCCCTTTGAAGACTATAGGGCCAAAGGAAATATCCTCCGATAACAAAGAGAAAGAAGCTTTCTGAGAAATTTCTTTGTGTTCTGTGAAATCATCTCACAGAGTTACAGCTTTCCCCTCAAGAAGCCTTTCGGTAAGACAGTTCTTGTGGAATTTGCAAAGTGATATTTGGAAGCCCATGGAAGGCTATGGTGAAAAACGAAATATCGTCAGATGAAATCTGGAAAGAAGCTTTCTGCGAAACTGCTTAGTGTTCTGTTAATTTATCTCACAGAGTTACATGTGTATTTCGAGGATCTCTTTGCTAGCCCTATTTCTGTGGAATCTGAGAACAGATATTTCGGATCCCTTCGAAGACTATAGGGCCAAAGGAAATATCCTCGGATAACAAAGAGAAAGAAGGTTTCTGAGAAACTTCTTTGGGTTCTGTGAAATCATCTCACAGAGTTACAGCTTTCCTCTCAAGAAGCCTTTCGCTAAGACAGTTCTTGTGGAATTGGCAAAGTGATATTTGGAAGCCCATAGAGGGCTATGGTGATAAAGGAAATATCGTCAGATGAAATCTGAAAAGAAGCTTTCTGCGAAACTGCTTAGTGTTCTGTAAATTCATCTCACAGAGTTACATGTGTATTTCGAGGATATCTTTGCTAGCCCTATTTCTGTGCAATCTGAGAACAAATATTTCGGATCCCTTTGAAGACTATAGGGCCAAAGGAAATATCCTCTGATAACAAAGAGAAAGAAGCTTTCTGAGAAACTTCTTTGTGTTCTGTGAAATCATCTCACAGAGTTACAGCTTTCCTCTAAAGAAGCCTTTCGCTAAGACAGTTCTTGTGGAATTGGCAAAGTGATATTTGGAAGCCCATAGAGGGCTATGGGGAAAAAGGAAATATCCTCAGATGAAATCTAGAAAGAAGCTTTCTGAGAAACTGCTTAGTGTTCTGTTAATTCATCTCACACAGTTACATGTGAATTTCGAGGATCTCTTTGCTAGCCCTATTTCTGTGGAATCTGAGAACAGATATTTCGGATCCCTTTGAAGACTATAGGGCCAAAGGAAATATCCTCTGATAACAAAGAGAAAGAAGCTTTCTGAGAAACTTCTTTGTGTTCTGTGAAATCATCTCACAGAGTTACAGCTTTCCCCTCAAGAAGCCTTTCGCTAAGACAGTTCTTGTGGAATTGGCAAAGTGATATTTGGAAGCCCATAGAGGGCTATGGGGAAAAAGGAAATATCGTCAGATGAAATCTGGAAAGAAGCTTTCTGAGAAACTGCTTAGTGTTCTGTTAATTCATCTCACAGAGTTACATGTGTATTTCGAGGATCTCTTTGCTAGCCCTATTTCTGTGGAATCTGAGAACAGATATTTCGGATCCCTTTGAAGACTATAGGGCCAAAGGAAATATCCTCCGATAACAAAGAGAAAGAAGCTTTCTGAGAAACTTCTTTGTGTTCTGTGAAATCATCTCAGAGAGTTAGATCTTTCCCCTGAAGAAGCCTTTCGCTAAGACAGTTCTTGTGGAATTGGCAAAGTGATATTTGGAAGCCCATAGAGGGCTATGGTGAAAAAGGAAATATCCTCAGATGAAATCTGGAAAGAAGCTTTCTGAGAAACTGCTTAGTGTTCTGTTAATTCATCTCACAGAGTTACATGTGTATTTCGAGGATCTCTTTGCTAGTCCTATTTCTGTGGAATCTGAGAACAGATATTTCGGATCCCTTCGAAGACTATAGGGCCAAAGGAAATATCCTCCGATAACAAAGAGATAGAAGCTTTCTGAGAAACTTCTTTGTGTTCTGTGAAATCATCTCACAGAGGTACAGCTTTCCCCTCAAGAAGCCTTTCGCTAAGACAGTTCTTGTGGAATTGGCAAAGTGATATTTGGAAGCCCATAGAGGGCTATGGTGAAAAAGGAAATATCGTCAGATGAAATCTGGAAAGAAGCTTTCTGAGAAACTGGTTAGTGTTCTGTTAATTCATCTCACAGAGTTACATGTGTATTTAGAGGATCATTTTGCTAGCCCTATTTCTGTGGAATCTGAGAACAAATATTTCGGATCCCTTTGAAGACTATAGGGCCAAAGGAAATATCCTCGGATAACAAAGAGAAAGAAGCTTTCTGAGAAACTTCTTTGTGTTCTGTGAAATCATCTCACAGAGTTACAGCTTTCCTCTCAAGAAGCCTTTCGCTAAGACAGTTCTTGTGGAATTGGCAAAGTGATATTTGGAAGCCCATAGAGGGCGATGGTGATAAAGGAAATATCGTCAGATGAAATCTGAAAAGAAGCTTTCTGCGAAACTGCTTAGTGTTCTGTTAATTCATCTCAC
The DNA here is from genome assembly GCF_043159975.1 of Macaca nemestrina. Classification (NCBI taxonomy): domain Eukaryota; kingdom Metazoa; phylum Chordata; class Mammalia; order Primates; family Cercopithecidae; genus Macaca; species Macaca nemestrina. Next base: position 31,620,397 of record NC_092135.1, on the reverse strand, counting down.
AGAGTTACATGTGTATTTCGAGGATGTCTTTGCTAGCTCTCTTTCTGTGGAATCTGAGAACAGATATTTCGGATCCCTTTGAAGACTATAGGGCCAAAGGAAATATCCTCCGATAACAAAGAGAAAGAAGCTTTCTGAGAAACTTCTTTGTGTTCTGTGAAATCATCTCACAGAGTTACAGCTGTCCCCTCAAGAAGCCTTTCGCTAAGACAGTTCTTGTGGAATTTGCAAAGTGATATTTGGAAGCCCATATAAGGCTATGGTGAAAAAGGAAATATCCTCAGATGAAATCTGGAAAGAAGCTTTCTGCGAAACTGCTTAGTGTTCTGTTAATTCATCTCACAGAGTTACATGTGTATTTCGAGGATCTCTTTGCTAGCTCTATTTCTGTGGAATGTGAGAACAGATATTTCGGATCCCTTTGAAGACTATAGGGCCAAAGGAAATATCCTCCGATAACAAAGAGAAAGAAGCTTTCTGAGAAACTTCTTTGTGTTCTGTGAAATCATCTCACAGAGTTACAGCTTTCCCCTCAAGAAGGCTTTCGCTAAGACAGTTCTTGTGGAATTGGCAAAGTGTTATTTGGAAGCCCATAGAGGGCTACGGTGAAAAAGGAAATATCCTCAGATGAAATCTGGAAAGAAGCTTTCTTAGAAACTGCTTAGTGTTTTGTTAATTCATCTCACAGTGTTACATGTGTATTTCGAGGATCTCTTTGCTAGACCTATTTCTGTGGAATCTGAGAACAGATATTTCGGATCCCTTTGAAGACTGTAGGGCCAAAGGAAATATCCTCCGATAACAAAGAGAAAGAAGCTTTCTGAGAAACTTCTTTGCGTTCTGTGAAATCATCTCACAGAGTTACAGCTTTCCCCTGAAGAAGCCTTTCGCTAAGACAGTTCTTCTGGAATTGGCAAAGTGATATTTGGAAGCCCATAGACTGCTATGGTGAAAAAGGAAATAACCTCAAATGAAATCTGGAAAGAAGCATTCTGAGAAACTGCTTAGTGTTCTGTGAATTCATCTCACAGAGTTACATGTGTATTTCGAGGATCTCTTTGCTAGCCCTATTTCTGTGCAATCTGAGAACAGATATTTCGGATCCCTTTGAAGACTATAGGGCCAAAGGAAATATCCTCCGATAACAAAGAGAAAGAAGCTTTCTGAGAAATTTCTTTGTGTTCTGTGAAATCATCTCACAGAGTTACAGCTTTCCCCTCAAGAAGCCTTTCGGTAAGACAGTTCTTGTGGAATTTGCAAAGTGATATTTGGAAGCCCATGGAAGGCTATGGTGAAAAACGAAATATCGTCAGATGAAATCTGGAAAGAAGCTTTCTGCGAAACTGCTTAGTGTTCTGTTAATTTATCTCACAGAGTTACATGTGTATTTCGAGGATCTCTTTGCTAGCCCTATTTCTGTGGAATCTGAGAACAGATATTTCGGATCCCTTCGAAGACTATAGGGCCAAAGGAAATATCCTCGGATAACAAAGAGAAAGAAGGTTTCTGAGAAACTTCTTTGGGTTCTGTGAAATCATCTCACAGAGTTACAGCTTTCCTCTCAAGAAGCCTTTCGCTAAGACAGTTCTTGTGGAATTGGCAAAGTGATATTTGGAAGCCCATAGAGGGCTATGGTGATAAAGGAAATATCGTCAGATGAAATCTGAAAAGAAGCTTTCTGCGAAACTGCTTAGTGTTCTGTAAATTCATCTCACAGAGTTACATGTGTATTTCGAGGATATCTTTGCTAGCCCTATTTCTGTGCAATCTGAGAACAAATATTTCGGATCCCTTTGAAGACTATAGGGCCAAAGGAAATATCCTCTGATAACAAAGAGAAAGAAGCTTTCTGAGAAACTTCTTTGTGTTCTGTGAAATCATCTCACAGAGTTACAGCTTTCCTCTAAAGAAGCCTTTCGCTAAGACAGTTCTTGTGGAATTGGCAAAGTGATATTTGGAAGCCCATAGAGGGCTATGGGGAAAAAGGAAATATCCTCAGATGAAATCTAGAAAGAAGCTTTCTGAGAAACTGCTTAGTGTTCTGTTAATTCATCTCACACAGTTACATGTGAATTTCGAGGATCTCTTTGCTAGCCCTATTTCTGTGGAATCTGAGAACAGATATTTCGGATCCCTTTGAAGACTATAGGGCCAAAGGAAATATCCTCTGATAACAAAGAGAAAGAAGCTTTCTGAGAAACTTCTTTGTGTTCTGTGAAATCATCTCACAGAGTTACAGCTTTCCCCTCAAGAAGCCTTTCGCTAAGACAGTTCTTGTGGAATTGGCAAAGTGATATTTGGAAGCCCATAGAGGGCTATGGGGAAAAAGGAAATATCGTCAGATGAAATCTGGAAAGAAGCTTTCTGAGAAACTGCTTAGTGTTCTGTTAATTCATCTCACAGAGTTACATGTGTATTTCGAGGATCTCTTTGCTAGCCCTATTTCTGTGGAATCTGAGAACAGATATTTCGGATCCCTTTGAAGACTATAGGGCCAAAGGAAATATCCTCCGATAACAAAGAGAAAGAAGCTTTCTGAGAAACTTCTTTGTGTTCTGTGAAATCATCTCAGAGAGTTAGATCTTTCCCCTGAAGAAGCCTTTCGCTAAGACAGTTCTTGTGGAATTGGCAAAGTGATATTTGGAAGCCCATAGAGGGCTATGGTGAAAAAGGAAATATCCTCAGATGAAATCTGGAAAGAAGCTTTCTGAGAAACTGCTTAGTGTTCTGTTAATTCATCTCACAGAGTTACATGTGTATTTCGAGGATCTCTTTGCTAGTCCTATTTCTGTGGAATCTGAGAACAGATATTTCGGATCCCTTCGAAGACTATAGGGCCAAAGGAAATATCCTCCGATAACAAAGAGATAGAAGCTTTCTGAGAAACTTCTTTGTGTTCTGTGAAATCATCTCACAGAGGTACAGCTTTCCCCTCAAGAAGCCTTTCGCTAAGACAGTTCTTGTGGAATTGGCAAAGTGATATTTGGAAGCCCATAGAGGGCTATGGTGAAAAAGGAAATATCGTCAGATGAAATCTGGAAAGAAGCTTTCTGAGAAACTGGTTAGTGTTCTGTTAATTCATCTCACAGAGTTACATGTGTATTTAGAGGATCATTTTGCTAGCCCTATTTCTGTGGAATCTGAGAACAAATATTTCGGATCCCTTTGAAGACTATAGGGCCAAAGGAAATATCCTCGGATAACAAAGAGAAAGAAGCTTTCTGAGAAACTTCTTTGTGTTCTGTGAAATCATCTCACAGAGTTACAGCTTTCCCCTCAAGAAGGCTTTCGCTAAGACAGTTCTTGTGGAATTGGCAAAGTGATATTTGGAAGCCCATAAAGGGCTATGGTGAAAAAGGAAATATCCTCAGATGAAATCTGGATAGAAGCTTTCTGAGAAACTGCTTAGTGTTCTGTTAATTCATCTCACAGAGTTACATGTGTATTTCGAGGATCTCTTTGCTAGCCCTATTTCTGTGGAATCTGAGAACAGATATTTCGGATCCCTTTGAAGACTATAGGGACAAAGGAAATATCCTCCGATAACAAAGAGAAAGAAGCTTTCTGAGAAACTTCTTGGTGTTCTGTGAAATCATCTCACAGAGTTACAGCTTTCCTCTAAAGAAGCCTTTCGCTAAGACAGTTCTTGTGGAATTGGCAAAGTGATATTTGGAAGCCCATAGAGGGCTATGGTGAAAAAGGAAATATCGTCAGATGAAATCTGGAAAGAAGCTTTCTGCGAAACTGCTTAGTGTTCTGTTAATTCATCTCACAGAGTTACATGTGTATTTCGAGGATCTCTTTGCTAGCCCTATTTCTGTGGAATCTGAGAACAGATATTTCGGATCCATTTGAAGACTATAGGGCCAAAGGAAATATCCTCCGATAACAAAGAGAAAGAAGCTTTCTGAGAAACTTTTTTGTGTTCTGTGAAATCATCTCACAGAGTTACAGCTTTCCTCTCAAGAAGCCTTTCGCTAAGACAGTTCTTGTGGAATTGGCAAAGTGATGTTTGGAAGCCCATAGAGGGCTATGGTGAAAAAGGAAATATCCTCAGATGAAATCTGGAAAGAAGCTTTCTGAGAAACTGCTTAGTGTTCTGTGAATTCATCTCACAGAGTTACATGTGTATTTCGAGGATCTCTTTGCTAGCCCTATTTCTGTGGAATCTGAAAACAGATATTTCGGATCCCTTTGAAGACTATAGGGCCAAAGGAAATATCCTCGGATAACAAAGAGAAAGAAGCTTTCTGAGAAACTTCTTTGTGTTCTGTGAAATCATCTCACAGAGTTACAGCTTTCCTCTCAAGAAGCCTTTCGCTAAGACAGTTCTTGTGGAATTGGCAAAGTGATATTTGGAAGCCCATAGAGGGCGATGGTGATAAAGGAAATATCGTCAGATGAAATCTGAAAAGAAGCTTTCTGCGAAACTGCTTAGTGTTCTGTTAATTCATCTCACAGAGTTACATGTGTATTTCGAGGATGTCTTTGCTAGCTCTCTTTCTGTGGAATCTGAGAACAGATATTTCGGATCCCTTTGAAGACTATAGGGCCAAAGGAAATATCCTCCGATAACAAAGAGAAAGAAGCTTTCTGAGAAACTTCTTTGTGTTCTGTGAAATCATCTCACAGAGTTACAGCTGTCCCCTCAAGAAGCCTTTCGCTAAGTCAGTTCTTGTGGAATTTGCAAAGTGATATTTGGAAGCCCATATAAGGCTATGGTGAAAAAGGAAATATCCTCAGATGAAATCTGGAAAGAAGCTTTCTGCGAAACTGCTTAGTGTTCTGTTAATTCATCTCACAGAGTTACATGTGTATTTCGAGGATCTCTTTGCTAGCTCTATTTCTGTGGAATGTGAGAACAGATATTTCGGATCCCTTTGAAGACTATAGGGCCAAAGGAAATATCCTCCGATAACAAAGAGAAAGAAGCTTTCTGAGAAACTTCTTTGTGTTCTGTGAAATCATCTCACAGAGTTACAGCTTTCCCCTCAAGAAGGCTTTCGCTAAGACAGTTCTTGTGGAATTGGCAAAGTGTTATTTGGAAGCCCATAGAGGGCTACGGTGAAAAAGGAAATATCCTCAGATGAAATCTGGAAAGAAGCTTTCTTAGAAACTGCTTAGTGTTTTGTTAATTCATCTCACAGTGTTACATGTGTATTTCGAGGATCTCTTTGCTAGACCTATTTCTGTGGAATCTGAGAACAGATATTTCGGATCCCTTTGAAGACTGTAGGGCCAAAGGAAATATCCTCCGATAACAAAGAGAAAGAAGCTTTCTGAGAAACTTCTTTGTGTTCTGTGAAATCATCTCACAGAGTTACAGCTTTCCCCTGAAGAAGCCTTTCGCTAAGACAGTTCTTGTGGAATTGGCAAAGTGATATTTGGAAGCCCATAGACTGCTATGGTGAAAAAGGAAATAACCTCAAATGAAATCTGGAAAGAAGCATTCTGAGAAACTGCTTAGTGTTCTGTGAATTCATCTCACAGAGTTACATGTGTATTTCGAGGATCTCTTTGCTAGCCCTATTTCTGTGCAATCTGAGAACAGATATTTCGGATCCCTTTGAAGACTATAGGGCCAAAGGAAATATCCTCCGATAACAAAGAGAAAGAAGCTTTCTGAGAAATTTCTTTGTGTTCTGTGAAATCATCTCACAGAGTTACAGCTTTCCCCTCAAGAAGCCTTTCGCTAAGACAGTTCTTGTGGAATTTGCAAAGTGATATTTGGAAGCCCATGGAAGGCTATGGTGAAAAACGAAATATCGTCAGATGAAATCTGGAAAGAAGCTTTCTGCGAAACTGCTTAGTGTTCTGTTAATTTATCTCACAGAGTTACATGTGTATTTCGAGGATCTCTTTGCTAGCCCTATTTCTGTGGAATCTGAGAACAGATATTTCGGATCCCTTCGAAGACTATAGGGCCAAAGGAAATATCCTCGGATAACAAAGAGAAAGAAGGTTTCTGAGAAACTTCTTTGTGTTCTGTGAAATCATCTCACAGAGTTACAGCTTTCCTCTCAAGAAGCCTTTCGCTAAGACAGTTCTTGTGGAATTGGCAAAGTGATATTTGGAAGCCCATAGAGGGCTATGGTGATAAAGGAAATATCGTCAGATGAAATCTGAAAAGAAGCTTTCTGCGAAACTGCTTAGTGTTCTGTAAATTCATCTCACAGAGTTACATGTGTATTTCGAGGATCTCTTTGCTAGCCCTATTTCTGTGGAATCTGAGAACAAATATTTCGGATCCCTTTGAAGACTATAGGGCCAAAGGAAATATCCTCTGATAACAAAGAGAAAGAAGCTTTCTGAGAAACTTCTTTGTGTTCTGTGAAATCATCTCACAGAGTTACAGCTTTCCTCTAAAGAAGCCTTTCGCTAAGACAGTTCTTGTGGAATTGGCAAAGTGATATTTGGAAGCCCATAGAGGGCTATGGGGAAAAAGGAAATATCCTCAGATGAAATCTGGAAAGAAGCTTTCTGAGAAACTGCTTAGTGTTCTGTTAATTCATCTCACACAGTTACATGTGAATTTCGAGGATCTCTTTGCTAGCCCTATTTCTGTGGAATCTGAGAACAGATATTTCGGATCCCTTTGAAGACTATAGGGCCAAAGGAAATATCCTCTGATAACAAAGAGAAAGAAGCTTTCTGAGAAACTACTTTGTGTTCTGTGAAATCATCTCACAGAGTTACAGCTTTCCCCTCAAGAAGCCTTTCGCTAAGACAGTTCTTGTGGAATTGGCAAAGTGATATTTGGAAGCCCATAGAGGGCTATGGGGAAAAAGGAAATATCGTCAGATGAAATCTGGAAAGAAGCTTTCTGAGAAACTGCTTAGTGTTCTGTTAATTCATCTCACAGAGTTACATGTGTATTTCGAGGATCTCTTTGCTAGCCCTATTTCTGTGGAATCTGAGAACAGATATTTCGGATCCCTTTGAAGACTATAGGGCCAAAGGAAATATCCTCCGATAACAAAGAGAAAGAAGCTTTCTGAGAAACTTCTTTGTGTTCTGTGAAATCATCTCACAGAGTTAGATCTTTCCCCTGAAGAAGCCTTTCGCTAAGACAGTTCTTGTGGAATTGGCAAAGTGATATTTGGAAGCCCATAGAGGGCTATGGTGAAAAAGGAAATATCGTCAGATGAAATCTGGAAAGAAGCTTTCTGAGAAACTGGTTAGTGTTCTGTTAATTCATCTCACAGAGTTACATGTGTATTTAGAGGATCACTTTGCTAGCCCTATTTCTGTGGAATCTGAGAACAAATATTTCGGATCCCTTTGAAGACTATAGGGCCAAAGGAAATATCCTCCGATAACAAAGAGAAAGAAGCTTTCTGAGAAACTTCTTTGTGTTCTGTGAAATCATCTCACAGAGTTAGAGCGTTCCCCTCAAGAAGCCTTTCGCTAAGACAGTTCTTGTGGAATTGGCAAAGTGATATTTGGAAGCCCATAGAGGGCTATGGTGAAAAAGGAAATATCCTCAGATGAAATCTGGAAAGAAGCTTTCTGAGAAACTGCTTAGTGTTCTGTTAATTCATCTCACAGAGTTACATGTGTATTTCGAGGATCTCTTTGCTAGCCCTATTTCTGTGGAATCTGAGAACAGATATTTCGGATCCCTTTGAAGACTATAGGGCCAAAGGAAATATCCTCCGATAACAAAGAGATAGAAGCTTTCTGAGAAACTTCTTTGTGTTCTGTGAAATCATCTCACAGAGTTACAGCTTTCCCCTCAAGAAGCCTTTCGCTAAGACAGTTCTTGTGGAATTGGCAAAGTGATATTTGGAAGCCCATAGAGGGCTATGGTGAAAAAGGAAATATCCTCAGATGAAATCTGAAAAGAAGCTTTCTGAAGAACTGCTTAGTGTTCTGTTAATTCATCTCACAGAGTTACATGTGTATTTCGAGGATCTCTTTGCGAGCTCTATTTCTGTGGAATCTGAGAACAGATATTTCGGATCCCTTTGAAGACTATAGGGCCAAAGGAAATATCCTCCGATAACAAAGAGAAAGAAGCTTTCTGAGAAACTTCTTGGTGTTCTGTGAAATCATCTCACAGAGTTACAGCTTTCCCCTCAAGTAGCCTTTCGCTAAGACAGTTCTTGTGGAATTGGCAAAGTGATATTTGGAAGCCCATAGAGGGCTATGGTGAAAAAGGAAATATCGTCAGATGAAATCTGGAAAGGAGCTTTCTGAGAAACTGGTTAGTGTTCTGTTAATTCATCTCACAGAGTTACATGTGTATTTCGAGGATCTCTTTGCTAGCCCTATTTCTGTGGAATCTGAGAACAGATATTTCGGATCCCTTTGAAGACTATAGGGCCAAAGGAAATATCCTCCGATAACAAAGAGAAAGAAGCTTTCTGAGAAACTTCTTTGTGTTCTGTGAAATCATCTCACAGAGTTACAGCTTTCCCCTCAAGAAGCCTTTCGCTAAGACAGTTCTTTTGAAATTGGCAAAGTGATATTTGGAAGCCCATAGAGGGCTATGGTGAAAAAGTAAATATCCTCAGATGAAATCTGGAAAGAAGCTTTCTGAGAAACTGCTTAGTGTTCTGTGAATTCATCTCACAGAGTTACATGTGTATTTCGAGAATCTCTTTGCTAGCCCTATTTCTGTGGAAACTGAGAAAAGATATTTCGGATCCCTTTGAAGACTATAGGGCCAAAGGAAAAATCCTCCAATAACAAAGAGAAAGAAGCTTTCTGAGAAATTTCTTTGTGTTCTGTGAAATCATCTCACAGAGTTACAGCTTTCCCCTCAAGAAGCCTTTCGCTAAGACAGTTCTTGTGGAATTTGCAAAGTGATATTTGGAAGCCCATGGAAGGCTATGGTGAAAAACGAAATATCGTCAGATGAAATCTGGAAAGAAGCTTTCTGCGAAACTGCTTAGTGTTCTGTTAATTTATCTCACAGAGTTACATGTGTATTTCGAGGATCTCTTTGCTAGCCCTATTTCTGTGGAATCTGAGAACAGATATTTCGGATCCCTTCGAAGACTATAGGGCCAAAGGAAATATCCTCGGATAACAAAGAGAAAGAAGGTTTCTGAGAAACTTCTTTGTGTTCTGTGAAATCATCTCACAGAGTTACAGCTTTCCTCTCAAGAAGCCTTTCGCTAAGACAGTTCTTGTGGAATTGGCAAAGTGATATTTGGAAGCCCATAGAGGGCTATGGTGATAAAGGAAATATCGTCAGATGAAATCTGAAAAGAAGCTTTCTGCGAAACTGCTTAGTGTTCTGTAAATTCATCTCACAGAGTTACATGTGTATTTCGAGGATCTCTTTGCTAGCCCTATTTCTGTGGAATCTGAGAACAAATATTTCGGATCCCTTTGAAGACTATAGGGCCAAAGGAAATATCCTCTGATAACAAAGAGAAAGAAGCTTTCTGAGAAACTTCTTTGTGTTCTGTGAAATCATCTCACAGAGTTACAGCTTTCCTCTAAAGAAGCCTTTCGCTAAGACAGTTCTTGTGGAATTGGCAAAGTGATATTTGGAAGCCCATAGAGGGCTATGGGGAAAAAGGAAATATCCTCAGATGAAATCTGGAAAGAAGCTTTCTGAGAAACTGCTTAGTGTTCTGTTAATTCATCTCACACAGTTACATGTGAATTTCGAGGATCTCTTTGCTAGCCCTATTTCTGTGGAATCTGAGAACAGATATTTCGGATCCCTTTGAAGACTATAGGGCCAAAGGAAATATCCTCTGATAACAAAGAGAAAGAAGCTTTCTGAGAAACTACTTTGTGTTCTGTGAAATCATCTCACAGAGTTACAGCTTTCCGCTCAAGAAGCCTTTCGCTAAGACAGTTCTTGTGGAATTGGCAAAGTGATATTTGGAAGCCCATAGAGGGCTATGGGGAAAAAGGAAATATCGTCAGATGAAATCTGGAAAGAAGCTTTCTGAGAAACTGCTTAGTGTTCTGTTAATTCATCTCACAGAGTTACATGTGTATTTCGAGGATCTCTTTGCTAGCCCTATTTCTGTGGAATCTGAGAACAGATATTTCGGATCCCTTTGAAGACTATAGGGCCAAAGGAAATATCCTCCGATAACAAAGAGATAGAAGCTTTCTGAGAAACTTCTTTGTGTTCTGTGAAATCATCTCACAGAGGTACAGCTTTCCCCTCAAGAAGCCTTTCGCTAAGACAGTTCTTGTGGAATTGGCAAAGTGATATTTGGAAGCCCATAGAGGGCTATGGTGAAAAAGGAAATATCCTCAGATGAAATCTGGAAAGAAGCTTTCTGAAGAACTGCTTAGTGTTCTGTTAATTCATCTCACAGAGTTACATGTGTATTTCGAGGATCTCTTTGCAAGCTCTATTTCTGTGGAATGTGAGAACAGATATTTCGGATCCCTTTGAAGACTATAGGGCCAAAGGAAATATCCTCGGATAACGAAGAGAAAGAAGCTTTCTGAGAAACTTCTTGGTGTTCTGTGAAATCATCTCACAGAGTTACAGCTTTCCCCTCAAGAAGCCTTTCGCTAAGACAGTTCTTTTGGAATTGGCAAAGTGATATTTGGAAGCCCATAGAGGGCTATGGTGAAAAAGGAAATATCGTCAGATGAAATCTGGAAAGAAGCTTTCTGAGAAACTGGTTAGTGTTCTGTTAATTCATCTCACAGAGTTACATGTGTATTTAGAGGATCACTTTGCTAGCCCTATTTCTGTGGAATCTGAGAACAAATATTTCGGATCCCTTTGAAGACTATAGGGCCAAAGGAAATATCCTCCGATAACAAAGAGAAAGAAGCTTTCTGAGAAACTTCTTTGTGTTCTGTGAAATCATCTCACAGAGTTAGAGCGTTCCCCTCAAGAAGCCTTTCGCTAAGACAGTTCTTGTGGAATTGGCAAAGTGATATTTGGAAGCCCATAGAGGGCTATGGTGAAAAAGGAAATATCCTCAGATGAAATCTGGAAAGAAGCTTTCTGAGAAACTGCTTAGTGTTCTGTTAATTCATCTCACAGAGTTACATGTGTATTTCGAGGATCTCTTTGCTAGCCCTATTTCTGTGGAATCTGAGAACAGATATTTCGGATCCCTTTGAAGACTATAGGGCCAAAGGAAATATCCTCCGATAACAAAGAGATAGAAGCTTTCTGAGAAACTTCTTTGTGTTCTGTGAAATCATCTCACAGAGTTACAGCTTTCCCCTCAAGAAGCCTTTCGCTAAGACAGTTCTTGTGGAATTGGCAAAGTGATATTTGGAAGCCCATAGAGGGCTATGGTGAAAAAGGAAATATCCTCAGATGAAATCTGAAAAGAAGCTTTCTGAAGAACTGCTTAGTGTTCTGTTAATTCATCTCACAGAGTTACATGTGTATTTCGAGGATCTCTTTGCGAGCTCTATTTCTGTGGAATCTGAGAACAGATATTTCGGATCCCTTTGAAGACTATAGGGCCAAAGGAAATATCCTCCGATAACAAAGAGAAAGAAGCTTTCTGAGAAACTTCTTGGTGTTCTGTGAAATCATCTCACAGAGTTACAGCTTTCCCCTCAAGTAGCCTTTCGCTAAGACAGTTCTTGTGGAATTGGCAAAGTGATATTTGGAAGCCCATAGAGGGCTATGGTGAAAAAGGAAATATCGTCAGATGAAATCTGGAAAGGAGCTTTCTGAGAAACTTGTTAGTGTTCTGTTAATTCATCTCACAGAGTTACATGTGTATTTCGAGGATCTCTTTGCTAGCCCTATTTCTGTGGAATCTGAGAACAGATATTTCGGATCCCTTTGAAGACTATAGGGCCAAAGGAAATATCCTCCGATAACAAAGAGAAAGAAGCTTTCTGAGAAACTTCTTTGTGTTCTGTGAAATCATCTCACAGAGTTACAGCTTTCCCCTCAAGAAGCCTTTCGCTAAGACAGTTCTTTTGAAATTGGCAAAGTGATATTTGGAAGCCCATAGAGGGCTATGGTGAAAAAGTAAATATCCTCAGATGAAATCTGGAAAGAAGCTTTCTGAGAAACTGCTTAGTGTTCTGTGAATTCATCTCACAGAGTTACATGTGTATTTCGAGAATCTCTTTGCTAGCCCTATTTCTGTGGAAACTGAGAAAAGATATTTCGGATCCCTTTGAAGACTATAGGGCCAAAGGAAAAATCCTCCGATAACAAAGAGAAAGAAGCTTTCTGAGAAACTTCTTTGTGTTCTGTGAAATCATCTCACAGAGTTACAGCTTTCCCCTCAAGAAGCCTTTCGCTAAGACAGTTCTTCTGGAATTGGCAAAGTGATATTTGGAAGCCCATAGAGGGCTATGGTGAAAAAGGAAATATCGTCAGATGAAATCTGGAAAGAAGCTTTCTGCGAAACTGCTTAGTGTTCTGTTAATTCATCTCACAGAGTTACATGTGTATTTCGAGGATCTCTTTGCTAGCCCTATTTCTGTGGAATCTGAGAACAGATATTTCGGATCCCTTTGAAGACTATAGGGCCAAAGGAAATATCCTCGGATAACAAAGAGAAAGAAGCTTTCTGAGAAACTTCTTTGTGTTCTGTGAAATCATCTCACAGAGTTACAGCTTTCCCCTCAAGAAGCCTTTCGCTAAGACAGTTCTTGTGGAATTGGCAAAGTGATATTTGGAAGCCCATAGAGGGCTATGGTGAAAAAGGAAATATCCTTAGATGAAATCTGGAATGAAGCTTTCTGAGAAACTACTTAGTGTTCTGTAAATTCATCTCACAGAGTTACATGTGTATTTAGAGGATCTCTTTGCTAGCCCTATTTCTGTGGAATCTGAGAACAGATATTTCGGATCCCTTTGAAGACTATAGGGCCAAAGGAAATATCCTCCGATAACAAAGAGAAAGAAGCTTTCTGAGAAACTTCTTTGTGTTCTGTGAAATCATCTCACAGAGTTACAGCTTTCCCCTCCATAAGCCTTTCGCTAAGACAGTTCTTGTGGAATTGGCAAAGTGATATTTGGAAGCCCATAGAGGGCTATGGGGAAAAAGGAAATATCGTCAGATGAAATCTGGAAAGAAGCTCTCTGAGAAACTGCTTAGTGTTCTGTGAATTCATCTCACAGAGTTACATGTGTATTTCGAGGATCTCTTTGCTAGCCCTATTTCTGTGGAATCTGAGAACAGATATTTCGGATCACTTGGAAGACTATAGGGCCTAAGGAAATATCCTCCGATAACAAAGAGAAAGAAGCTTTCTGAGAAACTTCTTTGTGTTCTGTGAAATCATCTCACAGAGGTACAGCTTTCCCCTCAAGAAGCCTTTCGCTAAGACAGTTGTTGTGGAATTGGCAAAGTGATATTTGGAAGCCCATAGAGGGCTATGGGGAAAAAGGAAATATCCTCAGATGAAATCTGGAAAGAAGCTTTCTGAGAAACTGCTTAGTGTTCTGTTAATTCATCTCACAGAATTACAGGTGTATTTCGAGGATCTCTTTGCTAGCCCTATTTCTGTGGAATCTGAGAACAGATATTTCGGATCCCTTTGAAGACTATAGGGCCAAAGGAAATATCCTCCGATAACAAAGAGAAAGAAGCTTTCTGAGAAACTTCTTTGTGTTCTGTGAAATCATCTCACAGAGTTACAGCTTTCCCCTCAAGAAGCCTTTCGCTAAGACAGTTCTTGTGGAATTGGCAAAGTGATATTTGGAAGCCCATAGAGGGCTATGGTTAAAAAGGAAATATCCTCAGATGAAATCTGGAAAGAAGCTTTCTGAGAAACTGCTTAGTGTTCTGTTAATTCATCTCACAGAGTTACATGTGTATTTCGAGGATCTCTTTGCTAGCCCTATTTCTGTGGAATCTGAGAACAGATATTTCGGATCCCTTTGAAGACTATAGGGCCAAAGGAAATATCCTCCGATAACAAAGAGAAAGAAGCTTTCTGAGAAACTTCTTTGTGTTCTGTGAAATCATCTCACAGAGTTACAGCTTTCCCCTCAAGAAGCCTTTCGCTAAGACAGTTCTTGTGGAATTGGCAAAGTGATATTTGGAAGCCCATAGAGGGCTATGGTGAAAAAGGAAATATCCTCAGATGAAATCTGGAAAGAAGCTTTCTGAGAAACTGCTTAGTGTTCTGTGAATTCATCTCACAGAGTTACATGTGTATTTCGAGAATCTCTTTGCTAACCCTATTTCTGTGGAAACTGAGAACAGATATTTCGGATCCCTTTGAAGACTATAGGGCCAAAGGAAAAATCCTCCGATAACAAAGAGAAAGAAGCTTTCTGAGAAACTTCTTTGTGTTCTGTGAAATCATCTCACAGAGTTACAGCTTTCCCCTCAAGAAGCCTTTCGCTAAGACAGTTCTTCTGGAATTGGCAAAGTGATATTTGGAAGCCCATAGAGGGCTATGGTGAAAAAGGAAATATCGTCAGATGAAATCTGGAAAGAAGCTTTCTGCGAAACTGCTTAGTGTTCTGTTAATTCATCTCACAGAGTTACATGTGTATTTCGAGGATCTCTTTGCTAGCCCTATTTCTGTGGAATCTGAGAACAGATATTTCGGATCCCTTTGAAGACCATAGGGCCAAAGGAAATATCCTCCGATAACAAAGAGAAAGAAGCTTTCTGAGAAACTTCTTTCTGTTCTGTGAAATCATCTCACAGAGTTACAGCTTTCCCCTCAAGAAGCCTTTCGCTAAGACAGTTGTTGTGGAATTGGCAAAGTGATATTTGGAAGCCCATAGAGGGCTATGTGGAAAAAGGAAATATCCTCAGATGAAATCTGGAAAGAAGCTTTCTGAGAAACTGCTTAGTGTTCTGTTAATTCATCTCACAGAATTACAGGTGTATTTCGAGGATCTCTTTGCTAGCCCTATTTCTGTGGAATCTGAGAACAGATATTTCGGATCCCTTTGAAGACTATAGGGCCAAAGGAAATATCCTCCGATAACAAAGAGAAAGAAGCTTTCTGAGAAACTTCTTTGTGTTCTGTGAAATCATCTCACAGAGTTACAGCTTTCCCTTCAAGAAGCCTTTCCTAAGACAGTTCTTGTGGAATAGGCAAAGTGATATTTGGAAGCCCAGAGAGGGCTATGTTGAAAAAGGAAATATCCTCAGCTGAAATCTGGAAAGAAGCTTTCTGCGAAACTGCTTAGTGTTCTGTTAATTCATCTCACAGAGTTACATGTGTATTTCGAGGATCTCTTTGCTAGCCCTATTCCTGTGGAATCTGAGAACAGATATTTCGGATCCCTTTGAAGATTATAGGGCCAAAGGAAATATCCTCCGATAACAAAGAGAAAGAAGCTTTCTGAGAAACTTCTTTGTGTTCTGTGAAATCATCTCACAGAGTTACAGCTTTCCCCTGAAGAAGCCTTTCGCTAAGACAGTTCTTGTGGAATTGGCAAAGTGATATTTGGAAGCCCATAGAGGGCTATGGTGAAAAAGGAAATATCCTCAGATGAAATCTGGAAAGAAGCTTTCTGAGAAACTGCTTAGTGTTCTGTTAATTCATCTCACAGAGTTACATGTGTATTTCGAAGATCTCTTTGCTAGCCCTATTTCTGTGCAATATGAGAACAGATATTTCGGATCCCTTTGAAGACTATAGGGCCAAAGGAAATATCCTGCGATAACAAAGAGAAAGAAGCTTTCTGAGAAACTTCTTTGTGTTCTGTGAAATCATCTCACAGAGTTACAGCTTTCCCCTCAAGAAGCCTTTCGCTAAGACAGTTCTTGTGGAATTTGAAAAGTGATATTTGGAAGCGCAAAGAAGGCTATGGTGAAAAAGGAAATATCGTCAGATGAAATCTGGAAAGAATCTTTCTGCGAAACTGCTTAGTGTTCTGTTAATTCATCTCACAGAGTTACATGTGTATTTCGAGGATCTCTTTGCTACCCCTATTTCTGTGGAATCTGAGAACAGATATTTCGGATCCCTTCGAAGACTATAGGGCCAAAGGAAATATCCTCGGATAACAAAGAGAAAGAAGCTTTCTGAGAAACTTCTTTGTGTTCTGTGAAATCATCTCACAGAGTTACAGCTTTCCCCTCAAGAAGCCTTTCACTAAGACAGTTCTTGTGGAATTGGCAAGGTGATATTTGGAGGCCCTTAGAGGGCTATGGTGAAAAAGGAAATATCCACAGATGAAATCTAGAAAGAAGCTTTCTGAGAAACTGCTTAGTGTTCTGTTAATTCATCTCACAGAGTTACATGTGTATTTCGAGGATCTCTTTGCTAGCCCTATTTCTGTGGAATCTGAGAACAGATATTTCGGATCCCTTTGAAGACTATAGGGCCAAAGGAAATATCCTCCGATAACAAAGAGAAAGAAGCTTTCTGAGAAACTTCTTTGTGTTCTGTGAAATCATCTCACAGAGTTACAGCTTTCCCCTCAAGAAGCCTTTCGCTAAGACAGTTCTTGTGGAATTGGCAAAGTGATATTTGGAAGCCCATAGAGGGCTATGGGGAAAAAGGAAATATCGTCAGATGAAATCTGGAAAGAAGCTCTCTGAGAAACTCCTTAGTGTTCTGTGAATTCATCTCACAGAGTTACATGTGTATTTCGAGGATCTCTTTGCTAGCCCTATTTCTGTGGAATCTGAGAACAGATATTTCGGATCCCTTTGAAGACTATAGGGCCAAAGGAAATATCCTGCGATAACAAAGAGAAAGAAGCTTTCTGAGAAACTTCTTTGTGTTCTGTGAAATCATCTCACAGAGTTACAGCTTTCCCCTGAAGAAGCCTTTCGCTAAGACAGTTCTTGTGGAATTGGCAAAGTGATATTTGGAAGCCCATAGAGGGCTATGGGGAAAAAGGAAATATCCTCAGATGAAATATGGAAAGAAGCTTTCTGAGAAACTGCTTAATGTTCTGTGAATTCATCTCACAGAGTTACATGTGTATTTCGAGGATCTCTTTGCTAGCCCTATTTCTGTGGAAACTGAGAACAGATATTTCGAATCCCTTTGAAGACTATAGGGCCAAAGGAAAAATCCTCCGATAACAAAGAGAAAGAAGCTTTCTGAGAAACTTCTTTGTGTTCTGTGAAATCATCTCACAGAGTTACAGCTTTCCCCGCAAGAAGCCTTTCGCTAAGACAGTTCTTGTGGAATTGGCAAAGTTATATTTGGAATCCCATAGAGGGCTATGGTGAAAAAGGAAATATCGTCAGATGAAATCTGGAAAGAAGCTTTCTGCGAAACTGCTTAGTGTTCTGTGAATTCACCTCAAAGAGTTACATGTGTATTTCGAGGATCTCTTTGCTAGTCCTATTTCTGTGGAATCTGAAAGCAGATATTTCGGATCCCTTTGAAGACTATAGGGCCAAAGGAAATATCCTCCGATAACAAAGAGAAAGAAGCTTTCTGAGAAACTTCTTTGTGTTCTGTGAAATCATCTCACAGAGTTACAGCTTTCCCCTCAAGAAGCCTTTCGCTAAGACAGTTCTTGTGGAATTGGCAAAGTGATATTTGGAAGCCCTTAGAGGGCTATGGTGAAAAAGAAAATATCGTCAAATGAAATCTGGAAAGAAGCTTTCTGAGAAACTGCTTAGTGTTCTGTTAATTCATCTCACAGAGTTACATGTGTATTTCGAGGATCTCTTTGCTAGCCCTATTTCTGTGCAATCTGAGAACAGATATTTCGGATCCCTTTGAAGACTATAGGGCCAAAGGAAATATCCTCCGATAACAAAGAGAAAGAAGCTTTCTGAGAAACTTCTTTGTGTTCTGTGAAATCATCTCACAGAGTTACAGCTTTCCCCTCAAGAAGCCTTTCGCTAAGACAGTTCTTGTGGAATTGGCAAAGTGATATTTGGAAGCCTATAGAGGGCTATGTTGAAAAAGGAAATATCGTCAGATGAAATCTGGAAAGAAGCTTTCTGCGAAACTGCTTAGTGTTCTGTTAATTCATCTCACAGAGTTACATGTGTATTTCGAGGATCTCTTTGCTAGCTCTATTTCTGTGTAATCTGAGAGCAGATATTTCGGATCCCTTTGAAGACTATAGGGCCAAAGGAAATATCCTCCGATAACAAAGAGAAAGAAGCTTTCTGAGAAACTTCTTTGTGTTCTGTGAAATCATCTCACAGAGTTACAGCTTTCCCCTCAAGAAGCCTTTCGCTAAGATAGTTCTTGTGGAATAGGCAAAGTGATATTTGGAAGCCCAGAGAGGGCTATGGTGAAAAAGGAAATATCCTCAGATGAAATCTGGAAAGAAGCTTTCTGAGAAACTGCTTAGTGTTCTGTTAATTCATCTCACAGAGTTACATGTGTATTTCGAGGATCTCTTTGCTAGCCCTATTTCTGTGGAATCTGAGAACAGATATTTCGGATCCCTTTGAAGACTATAGGGCCAAAGGAAATATCCTCCGATAACAAAGAGAAAGAAGCTTTCTGAGAAACTTCTTTGTGTTCTGTGAAATCATCTCACAGAGTTACAGCTTTCCCCTCAAGAAGCCTTTCGCTAAGACAGTTCTTGTGGAATTGGCAAAGTGATATTTGGAAGCCCATAGAGGGCTATGGTGAAAAAGGAAATATCCTCAGATGAAATCTGGAAAGAAGCTTTCTGAGAAACTGCTTAGTGTTCTGTTAATTCATCTCACAGAGTTACATGTGTATTTCGAGGATCTCTTTGCTAGTCCTATTTATGTGCAATCTGAGAACAGATATTTCGGATCCCTTTGAAGACTACAGGGCCAAAGGAAATATCCTGCGATAACAAAGAGAAAGAAGCTTTCTGAGAAACTTCTTTGTGTTCTGTGAAATCATCTCACAGAGTTACAGCTTTCCCCTCAAGAAGCCTTTCGCTAAGACAGTTCTTGTGGAATTTGAAAAGTGATATTTGGAAGCCCATAGAAGGCTATGGTGAAAAAGGAAATATCGTCAGATGAAATCTGGAAAGAAGCTTTCTGCGAAACTGCTTAGTGTTCTGTTAATTCATCTCACAGAGTTACATGTGTATTTCGAGGATCTCTTTGCTAGCCCTATTTCTGTGGAATCTGAGAACAGATATTTCGGATCCCTTTTAAGACTATAGGGCCAAAGGAAATATCCTCGGATAACAAAGAGAAAGAAGCTTTCTGAGAAACTTCTTTGTGTTCTGTGAAATCATCTCACAGAGTTACAGCTTTCCCCTCAAGAAGCCTTTCGCTAAGACAGTTCTTGTGGAATTGGCAAAGTGATATTTGGAAGCCCATAGAGGGCTATGGTGAAAAAGGAAATATCCTTAGATGAAATCTGGAATGAAGCTTTCTGAGAAACTACTTAGTGTTCTGTAAATTCATCTCACAGAGTTACATGTGTATTTAGAGGATCTCTTTGCTAGCCCTATTTCTGTGGAATCTGAGAACAGATATTTCGGATCCCTTTGAAGACTATAGGGCCAAAGGAAATATCCTCCGATAACAAAGAGAAAGAAGCTTTCTGAGAAACTTCTTTGTGTTCTGTGAAATCATCTCACAGAGTTACAGCTTTCCCCTCAATAAGCCTTTCGCTAAGACAGTTCTTGTGGAATTGGCAAAGTGATATTTGGAAGCCCATAGAGGGCTATGGGGAAAAAGGAAATATCGTCAGATGAAATCTGGAAAGAAGCTCTCTGAGAAACTGCTTAGTGTTCTGTGAATTCATCTCACAGAGTTACATGTGTATTTCGAGGATCTCTTTGCTAGCCCTATTTCTGTGGAATCTGAGAACAGATATTTCGGATCACTTGGAAGACTATAGGGCCTAAGGAAATATCCTCCGATAACAAAGAGAAAGAAGCTTTCTGAGAAACTTCTTTGTGTTCTGTGAAATCATCTCACAGAGGTACAGCTTTCCCCTCAAGAAGCCTTTCGCTAAGACAGTTGTTGTGGAATTGGCAAAGTGATATTTGGAAGCCCATAGAGGGCTATGGGGAAAAAGGAAATATCCTCAGATGAAATCTGGAAAGAAGCTTTCTGAGAAACTGCTTAGTGTTCTGTTAATTCATCTCACAGAATTACAGGTGTATTTCGAGGATCTCTTTGCTAGCTGTATTTCTGTGGAATCTGAGAGCAGATATTTCGGATCCCTTTGAAGACTATAGGGCCAAAGGAAATATCCTCCGATAACAAAGAGAAAGAAGCTTTCTGAGAAACTTCTTTGTGTTCTGTGAAATCATCTCACAGAGTTACAGCGTTCCCCTCAAGAAGCCTTTCCTAAGACAGTTCTTGTGGAATAGGCAAAGTGATATTTGGAAGCCCAGAGAGGGCTATGTTGAAAAAGGAAATATCCTCAGCTGAAATCTGGAAAGAAGCTTTCTGCGAAACTGCTTAGTGTTCTGTGAATTCATCTCACAGAGTTACATGTGTATTTCGAGGATCTCTTTGCTAGCCCTATTCCTGTGGAATCTGAGAACAGATATTTCGGATCCCTTTGAAGATTATAGTGCCAAAGGAAATATCCTCCGATAACAAAGAGAAAGAAGCTTTCTGAGAAACTTCTTTGTGTTCTGTGAAATCATCTCACCGAGTTACAGCTTTCCCCTGAAGAAGCCTTTCGCTAAGACAGTTCTTGTGGAATTGGCAAAGTGATATTTGGAAGCCCATAGAGGGCTATGGTGAAAAAGGAAATATCCTCAGATGAAATCTGGAAAGAAGCTTTCTGAGAAACTGCTTAGTGTTCTGTTAATTCATCTCACAGAGTTACATGTGTATTTCGAAGATCTCTTTGCTAGCCCTATTTCTGTGCAATATGAGAACAGATATTTCGGATCCCTTTGAAGACTATAGGGCCAAAGGAAATATCCTGCGATAACAAAGAGAAAGAAGCTTTCTGAGAAACTTCTTTGTGTTCTGTGAAATCATCTCACAGAGTTACAGCTTTCCCCTCAAGAAGCCTTTCGCTAAGACAGTTCTTGTGGAATTTCAAAAGTGATATTTGGAAGCGCAAAGAAGGCTATGGTGAAAAAGGAAATATCGTCAGATGAAATCTGGAAAGAATCTTTCTGCGAAACTGCTTAGTGTTCTGTTAATTCATCTCACAGAGTTACATGTGTATTTCGAGGATCTCTTTGCTACCCCTATTTCTGTGGAATCTGAGAACAGATATTTCGGATCCCTTCGAAGACTATAGGGCCAAAGGAAATATCCTCGGATAACAAAGAGAAGGAAGCTTTCTGAGAAACTTCTTTGTGTTCTGTGAAATCATCTCACAGAGTTACAGCTTTCCCCTCAAGAAGCCTTTCGCTAAGACAGTTCTTGTGGAATTGGCAAGGTGATATTTGGAGGCCCTTAGAGGGCTATGGTGAAAAAGGTAATATCCTCAGATGAAATCTAGAAAGAAGCTTTCTGAGAAACTGCTTAGTGTTCTGTTAATTCATCTCACAGAGTTACATGTGTATTTCGAGGATCTCTTTGCTAGCCCTATTTCTGTGGAATCTGAGAACAGATATTTCGGATCCCTTTGAAGACTATAGGGCCAAAGGAAATATCCTCCGATAACAAAGAGAAAGAAGCTTTCTGAGAAACTTCTTTGTGTTCTGTGAAATCATCTCACAGAGTTACAGCTTTCCCCTCAAGAAGCCTTTCGCTAAGACAGTTCTTGTGGAATTGGCAAAGTGATATTTGGAAGCCCATAGAGGGCTATGGGGAAAAAGGAAATATCGTCAGATGAAATCTGGAAAGAAGCTCTCTGAGAAACTCCTTAGTGTTCTGTGAATTCATCTCACAGAGTTACATGTGTATTTCGAGGATCTCTTTGCTAGCCCTATTTCTGTGGAATCTGAGAACAGATATTTCGGATCCCTTTGAAGACTATAGGGCCAAAGGAAATATCCTGCGATAACAAAGAGAAAGAAGCTTTCTGAGAAACTTCTTTGTGTTCTGTGAAATCATCTCACAGAGTTACAGCTTTCCCCTGAAGAAGCCTTTCGCTAAGACAGTTCTTGTGGAATTGGCAAAGTGATATTTGGAAGCCCATAGAGGGCTATGGGGAAAAAGGAAATATCCTCAGATGAAATATGGAAAGAAGCTTTCTGAGAAACTGCTTAATGTTCTGTGAATTCATCTCACAGAGTTACATGTGTATTTCGAGGATCTCTTTGCTAGCCCTATTTCTGTGGAAACTGAGAACAGATATTTCGAATCCCTTTGAAGACTATAGGGCCAAAGGAAAAATCCTCCGATAACAAAGAGAAAGAAGCTTTCTGAGAAACTTCTTTGTGTTCTGTGAAATCATCTCACAGAGTTACAGCTTTCCCCGCAAGAAGCCTTTCGCTAAGACAGTTCTTGTGGAATTGGCAAAGTTATATTTGTAATCCCATAGAGGGCTATGGTGAAAAAGGAAATATCGTCAGATGAAATCTGGAAAGAAGCTTTCTGAGAAACTGCTTAGTGTTCTGTTAATTCATCTCACAGAGTTACATGTGTATTTCGAGGATCTCTTTGCTAGCTCTATTTCAGTGTAATCTGAGAGCAGATATTTCGGATCCCTTTGAAGACTATAGGGCCAAAGGAAATATCCTCCGATAACAAAGAGAAAGAAGCTTTCTGAGAAACTTCTTTGTGTTCTGTGAAATCATCTCACAGAGTTACAGCTTTCCCCTCAAGAAGCCTTTCGCTAAGATAGTTCTTGTGGAATAGGCAAAGTGATATTTGGAAGCCCAGAGAGGGCTATGGTGAAAAAGGAAATATCCTCAGATGAAATCTGGAAAGAAGCTTTCTGAGAAACTGCTTAGTGTTCTGTTAATTCATCTCACAGAGTTACATGTGTATTTCGAGGATCTCTTTGCTAGCCCTATTTCTGTGGAATCTGAGAACAGATATTTCGGATCCCTTTGAAGACTATAGGGCCAAAGGAAATATCCTCCGATAACAAAGAGAAAGAAGCTTTCTGAGAAACTTCTTTGTGTTCTGTGAAATCATCTCACAGAGTTACAGCTTTCCCCTCAAGAAGCCTTTCGCTAAGACAGTTCTTGTGGAATTGGCAAAGTGATATTTGGAAGCCCATAGAGGGCTATGGTGAAAAAGAAAATATCCTCAGATGAAATCTGGAAAGAAGCTTTCTGAGAAACTGCTTAGTGTTCTGTTAATTCATCTCACAGAGTTACATGTGTATTTCGAGGATCTCTTTGCTAGTCCTATTTCTGTGCAATCTGAGAACAGATATTTCGGATCCCTTTGAAGACTATAGGGCCAAAGGAAATATCCTGCGATAACAAAGAGAAAGAAGCTTTCTGAGAAACTTCTTTGTGTTCTGTGAAATCATCTCACAGAGTTACAGCTTTCCCCTCAAGAAGCCTTTCGCTAAGACAGTTCTTGTGGAATTTGAAAAGTGATATTTGGAAGCCCATAGAAGGCTATGGTGAAAAAGGAAATATCGTCAGATGAAATCTGGAAAGAAGCTTTCTGCGAAACTGCTTAGTGTTCTGTTAATTCATCTCACAGAGTTACATGTGTATTTCGAGGATCTCTTTGCTATACCTATTTCTGTGGAATCTGAGAACAGATATTTCGGATCCCTTCGAAGACTATAGGGCCAAAGGAAATATCCTCGGATAACAAAGAGAAAGAAGCTTTCTGAGAAACTTCTTTGTGTTCTGTGAAATCATCTCACAGAGTTACAGCTTTCCCCTCAAGTAGCCTTTCGCTAAGACAGTTCTTGTGGAATTGGCAAAGTGATATTTGGAAGCCCATAGAGGGCTATGGTGAAAAAGGAAATATCGTCAGA
The DNA here is from genome assembly GCF_043159975.1 of Macaca nemestrina. Lineage (NCBI taxonomy): Eukaryota > Metazoa > Chordata > Mammalia > Primates > Cercopithecidae > Macaca > Macaca nemestrina. The sequence continues at coordinate 31,596,790 of NC_092135.1, read as the reverse complement.
TGAAATCTGGAAAGAAGCTTTCTGCAAAACTGCTTAGTGTTCTGTTAATTCATCTCACAGAGTTACATGTGTATTTCGAGGATCTCTTTGCTAGCCCTATTTCTGTGGAATCTGAGAACAGATATTTCGGATCCCTTTGAAGACTATAGGGCCAAAGGAAATATCCTCCGATAACAAAGAGAAAGAAGCTTTCTGAGAAACTTCTTTGTGTTCTGTGAAATCATCTCTCAGAGTTACAGCTTTCCTCTCAAGAAGCCTTTCGCTAAGACAGTTCTTGTGGAATTGGCAAAGTGATATTTGGAAGCCCATAGAGGGCTATGGTGAAAAAGGAAATATCGTCAGATGAAATCTGGAAAGAAGCTTTCTGCGAAACTGCTTAGTGTTCTGTTAATTCATCTCACAGAGTTACATGTGTATTTCGAGGATCTCTTTGCTAGCTCTATTTCTGTGGAATCTGAGAACAGATATTTCGGATCCCTTTGAAGACCATAGGGCCAAAGGAAATATCCTCCGATAACAAAGAGAAAGAAGCTTTCTGAGAAACTTCTTTCTGTTCTGTGAAATCATCTCACAGAGTTACAGCTTTCCCCTCAAGAAGCCTTTCGCTAAGACAGTTCTTGTGGAATTGGCAAAGTGATATTTGGAAGCCCTTAGAGGGCTATGGTGAAAAAGGAAATATCCTCAGATGAAATCTGGAAAGAAGCTTTCTGAGAAATTGCTTAGTGTTCTGTGAATTCATCTCACAGAGTTACATGTGTATTTCGAGAATCTCTTTGCTAGCCCTATTTCTGTGGAAACTGAGAAAAGATATTTCGGATCCCTTTGAAGACTATAGGGCCAAAGGAAAAATCCTCCGATAACAAAGAGAAAGAAGCTTTCTGAGAAACTTCTTTGTGTTCTGTGAAATCATCTCACAGAGTTACAGCTTTCCCCTCAAGAAGCCTTTCGCTAAGACAGTTCTTGTGGAATTGGCAAAGTGATATTTGGAAGCCCTTAGAGGGCTATGGTGAAAAACGAAATATCGTCAGATGAAATCTGGAAAGAAGCTTTCTGCGAAACTGCTTAGTGTTCTGTTAATTCATCTCACAGAGTTACATGTGTATTTCGAGGATCTCTTTGCTAGCTCTCTTTCTGTGGAATCTGAGAACAGATATTTCGGATCCCTTTGAAGACTATAGGGCCAAAGGAAATATCCTCCGATAACAAAGAGAAAGAAGCTTTCTGAGAAACTTCTTTGTGTTCTGTGAAATCATCTCACAGAGTTACAGCTTTCCCCTCAAGAAGCCTTTCGCTAAGACAGTTCTTGTGGAATTGGCAAAGTGATATTTGGAAGCCCATAGAGGGCTATGATGAAAAAGGAAATATCGTCAGATGAAATCTGGAAAGAAGCTTTCTGCGAAACTGCTTAGTGTTCTGTTAATTCATCTCACAGAGTTACATGTGTATTTCGAGGATCTCTTTGCTAGCCATATTTCTGTGGAATCTGAGAACAGATGTTTCGGATCCCTTTGAAGACTATAGGGCCAAAGGAAATATCCTCCGATAACAAAGAGAAAGAAGCTTTCTGAGAAACTTCTTTGTGTTCTGTGAAATCATCTCACAGAGTTACAGCTTTCCCCTGAAGAAGCCTTTCGCTAAGACAGTTCTTGTGGAATTGGCAAAGTGATATTTGGAAGCCCATAGAGGGCTACGGTGAAAAAGGAAATATCCTCAGATGAAATCTGGAAAGAAGCTTTCTGAGAAACTGCTTAGTGTTCTGTTAATTCATCTCACAGAGTTACATGTGTATTTCGAGGATCTCTTTGCTAGCCCTATTTCTGTGCAATATGAGAACAGATATTTCGGATCCCTTTGAAGACTATAGGGCCAAAGGAAATATCCTGCGATAACAAAGAGAAAGAAGCTTTCTGAGAAACTTCTTTGTGTTCTGTGAAATCATCTCACAGAGTTACAGCTTTCCCCTCAAGAAGCCTTTCGCTAAGACAGTTCTTGTGGAATTTGAAAAGTGATATTTGGAAGCCCATAGAAGGCTATGGTGAAAAAGGAAATATCGTCAGATGAAATCTGGAAAGAAGCTTTCTGCGAAACTGCTTAGTGTTCTGTTAATTCATCTCACAGAGTTACATGTGTATTTTGAGGATCTCTTTGCTAGCCCTATTTCTGTGGAATCTGAGAACAGATATTTCGGATCCCTTCGAAGACTATAGGGCCAAAGGAAATATCCTCGGATAACAAAGAGAAAGAAGCTTTCTGAGAAACTTCTTTGTGTTCTGTGAAATCATCTCACAGAGTTACAGCTTTCCCCTCAAGAAGCCTTTCGCTAAGACAGTTCTTGTGGAATTGGCAAAGTGATATTTGGAAGCCCTTAGAGGGCTATGGTGAAAAAGGAAATATCCTCAGATGAAATCTGGAAAGTAGCTTTCTGAGAAACTGCTTAGTGTTCTGTTAATTCATCTCACAGAGTTACATGTGTATTTCGAGGATCTCTTTGCTAGCCCTATTTCTGTGGAATCTGAGAACAGATATTTCGGATCCCTTTGAAGACTATAGGGCCAAAGGAAATATCCTCCGATAACAAAGAGAAAGAAGCTTTCTGAGAAACTTCTTTGTGTTCTGTGAAATCATCTCACAGAGTTACAGCTTTCCCCTCAAGAAGCCTTTCGCTAAGACAGTTCTTGTGGAATTGGCAGAGTGATATTTGGAAGCCCATAGAGGGCTATGGTGAAAAAGGAAATATCGTCAGATGAAATCTGGAAAGAAGCTTTCTGCGAAACTGCTCAGTGTCCTGTAAATTCATCTCTCAGAGTTCCATGTGTATTTCGAGGATCTGTTTGATAGCTCTATTTCTGTGGAATCTGAGAACAGATATTTCGGATCCCTTTGAAGACTATAGGGCCAAAGGAAATATCCTCCGATAACAAAGAGAAAGAAGCTTTCTGAGAAACTTCTTTGTGTTCTGTGAAATCATCTCACAGAGTTACAGCTTTCCCCTGAAGAAGCCTTTCGCTAAGACAGTTCTTGTGGAATTGGCAAAGTGATATTTGGAAGCCCTTAGAGGGCTATGGTGAAAAAGGAAATATCCTCAGATGAAATCTGGAAAGTAGCTTTCTGAGAAACTGCTTAGTGTTCTGTTAATTCATCTCACAGAGTTACATGTGTATTTCGAGGATCTCTTTGCTAGCCCTATTTCTGTGGAATCTGAGAACAGATATTTCGGATCCCTTTGAAGACTATAGGGCCAAAGGAAATATCCTCCGATAACAAAGAGAAAGAAGCTTTCTGAGAAACTTCTTTGTGTTCTGTGAAATCATCTCACAGAGTTACAGCTTTCCCCTCAAGAAGCCTTTCGCTAAGACAGTTCTTGTGGAATTGGCAGAGTGATATTTGGAAGCCCATAGAGGGCTATGGTGAAAAAGGAAATATCGTCAGATGAAATCTGGAAAGAAGCTTTCTGCGAAACTGCTCAGTGTCCTGTAAATTCATCTCTCAGAGTTCCATGTGTATTTCGAGGATCTGTTTGATAGCTCTATTTCTGTGGAATCTGAGAACAGATATTTCGGATCCCTTTGAAGACTATAGGGCCAAAGGAAATATCCTCCGATAACAAAGAGAAAGAAGCTTTCTGAGAAACTTCTTTGTGTTCTGTGAAATCATCTCACAGAGTTACAGCTTTCCCCTGAAGAAGCCTTTCGCTAAGACAGTTCTTGTGGAATTGGCAAAGTGATATTTGGAATCCCTTAGAGGGCTATGGTGAAAAAGGAAATATCGTCAGATGAAATCTGGAAAGAAGCTTTCTGCGAAACTGCTTAGTGTTCTGTTAATTCATCTCACAGAGTTACATGTGTATTTCGAGGATCTCTTTGCTAGCTCTATTTCTGTGGAACCTGAGAACAGATATTTCGGATCCCTTTGAAGACTATAGGGCCTAAGGAAATATCCTCCGATAACAAAGAGAAAGAAGCTTTCTGAGAAACTTCTTTGTGTTCTGTGAAATCATCTCACAGAGTTACAGCTTTCCCCTCAAGAAGCCTTTCGCTAAGACAGTTCTTGTGGAATTGGCAAAGTGATATTTGGAAGCCCATAGAGGGCTAAGGGGAAAAAGGAAATATCCTCAGATGAAATCTGGAAAGAAGCTTTCTCAGAAACTGCTTAGTGTTCTGTTAATTCATCTCACAGAATTACATGTGTATTTCGAGGATCTCTTTGCTAGCCCTATTTCTGTGGAATCTGAGAACAGATATGTCGGATCCCTTTGAAGACTATAGGGCCAAAGGAAATATCCTCCGATAACAAAGAGAAAGAAGCTTTCTGAGAAACTTCTTTGTGTTCTGTGAAATCATCTCACAGAGTTACAGCTTTCCCCTCAATAAGCGTTTCGCTAGGACAGTTCTTGTGGAATTGGCAAAGTGATATTTGGAAGCCCATAGAGGGCTATGGTGAAAAAGGAAATATCCTCTGATGAAATCTGGAAAGAAGATTTCTGAGAAACTGCTTAGTGTTCTGTTAATTCATCTCACAGAGTTACATGTGTATTTCGAGGATCTCTTTGCTAGCCCTATTTCTGTGGAATCTGAGAACAGATATTTCGGATCCCTTTGATGACTATAGGGCCAAAGGAAATATCCTCCGATAACAAAGAGAAAGAAGCTTTCTGAGAAACTTCTTTGTGTTCTGTGAAATCATCTCACAGAGTTACAGCTTTCCCCTCAAGAAGCCTTTCGCTAACACAGTTCTTGTGGAATTGGCAAAGTGATATTTGGAAGCCCATAGAGTGCTATGGTGAAAAAGGAAATATCCTCAGATGAAATATGGAAAGAAGCTTTCTGAGAAACTGCTTAATGTTCTGTGAATTCATCTCACAGAGTTACATGTGTATTTCGAGGATCTCTTTGCTAGCCCTATTTCTGTGGAAACTGAGAAAGGATATTTCGGATCCCTTCGAAGACTATAGGGCTAAAGGAAATATCCTCGGATAACAAAGAGAAAGAAGCTTTCTGAGAAACTTCTTTGTGTTCTGTGAAATCATCTCACAGAGTTACAGCTTTCCCCTCAAGTAGCCTTTCGCTAAGACAGTTCTTGTGGAATTGGCAAAGTGATATTTGGAAGCCCCTAGAGGGCTATGGTGAAAAAGGAAATATCCTCAGATGAAATCTGGAAAGAAGTTTTCTGAGAAACTGCTTAGTGTTCTGTTAATTCATCTCACAGAGTTATACGTGTATTTCGAGGATCTCTTTGCTAGCCCTATTTCTGTGGAATCTGAGAACAGATATTTCGGGTCCCTTTGAAGACTATAGGGCCAAAGGAAATATCCTCCGATAACAAAGAGAAAGAAGCTTTCTGAGAAACTTCTTTGTGTTCTGTGAAATCATCTCACAGAGTTACAGCTTTCCTCTCAAGAAGCCTTTCGCTAAGACAGTTCTTGTGGAATTGGCAAAGTGATATTTGGAAGCCCATAGAGGGCTATGGTGAAAAAGGAAATATCGTCAGATGAAATCTGGAAAGAAGCTTTCTGCGAAACTACTTAGTGTTCTGTTAATTCATCTCACAGAGTTACATGTGTATTTCGAGGATCTCTTTGCTAGCTCTATTTCTGTGGAATCTGAGAACAGATATTTCGGATCCCTTTGAAGACTATAGGGCCAAAGGAAATATCCTCCGATAACAAAGAGAAAGAAGCTTTCTGAGAAACTTCTTTGTGTTCTGTGAAATCATCTCACAGAGTTACAGCTTTCCCCTCAAGAAGCCTTTCGCTAAGACAGTTCTTGTGGAATTGGCAAAGTGATATTTGGAAGCCCTTAGAGGGCTAAGGTGAAAAAGGAAATATCCTCAGATGAAATCTGGAAAGAAGCTTTCTGAGAAACTGCTTAGTGTTCTGTGAATTCATCTCACAGAGTTACATGTGTATTTCGAGAATCTCTTTGCTAGCCCTATTTCTGTGCAAACTGAGAAAAGATATTTCGGATCCCTTTGAAGACTATAGGGCCAAAGGAAAATTCCTCCGATAACAAAGAGAAAGAAGCTTTCTGAGAAACTTCTTTGTGTTCTGTGAAATCATCTCACATAGTTACAGCTTTCCCCTCAAAAGCCTTTCGCTAAGACAGTTCTTGTGGAATTGGCAAAGTGATATTTGGAAGCCCATAGAGGGCTATGGTGAAAAAGGAAATATCGTCAGATGAAATCTGGAAAGAAGCTTTCTGCGAAACTACTTAGTGTTCTGTTAATTCATCTCACAGAGTTACATGTGTATTTCGAGGATCTCTTTGCTAGCTCTATTTCTGTGGAATCTGAGAACAGATATTTCGGATCCCTTTGAAGACTATAGGGCCAAAGTAAATATCCTCCGATAACAAAGAGAGAGAAGCTTTCTGAGAAACTTCTTTGTGTTCTGTGAAATCATCTCACAGAGTTACAGCTTTCCCCTCAAGAAGCCTTTCGCTAAGACAGTTCTTGTGGAATTGGCAAAGTGATATTTGGAAGCCCATAGAGGGCTATGGTGAAAAAGGAAATATCGTCAGATGAAATCTGGAAAGAAGCTTTCTGAGAAACTGCTTAGTGTTCTGTTAATTCATCTCACAGAGTTACATGTGTATTTCGAGGATCTCTTTGCTAGCCCTATTTCTGTGGAATCTGAGAACAGATATTTCGAATCCCTTTGAAGACTATAGGGCCAAAGGAAATATCCTCCGATAACAAAGAGAAAGAAGCTTTCTGAGAAACATCTTTGTGTTCTGTGAAATCATCTCACAGAGTTACAGCTTTCCCCTGAAGAAGCCTTTCGCTAAGACAGTACTTGTGGTATTCGCAAAGTGATATTTGGAAGCCCATAGAGGGCTATGGTGAAAAGGGAAATATCCTCAGATGAAATCTGGAAAGAAGCTTTCTGAGAAACTGCTTAGTGTTCTGTTAATTCATCTCACAGAGTTACATGTGTATTTCGAGGATCTCTTTGCTAGCCCTATTTCTGTGCAATATGAGAACAGATATTTCGGATCCCTTTGAAGACTATAGGGCCAAAGGAAATATCCTGCGATAACAAAGAGAAAGAAGCTTTCTGAGAAACTTCTTTGTGTTCTGTGAAATCACCTCACAGAGTTACAGCTTTCCCCTCAAGAAGCCTTTCGCTAAGACAGTTCTTGTGGAATTTGAAAAGTGATATTTGGAAGCCCAAAGAAGGCTATGGTGAAAAAGGAAATATCGTCAGATGAAATCTGGAAAGAAGCTTTCTGCGAAACTGCTTAGTGTTCTGTGAATTCATCTCACAGAGTTACATGTGTATTTCGAGGATCTCTTTGCTAGCCCTATTTCTGTGGAATCTGAGAACAGATATTTCGGATCCCTTCGAAGACTATAGGGCCAATGGAAATATCCTCGGATAACAAAGAGAAAGAAGCTTTTTGAGAAACTTCTTTGTGTTCTGTGAAATCATCTCACAGAGTTACAGCTTTCCCCTCAAGAAGCCTTTCGCTAAGACAGTTCTTGTGGAATTGGCAAAGTGATATTTGGAAGCCCTTAGAGGGCTATGGTGAAAAAGGAAATATCCTCAGATGAAATCTGGAAAGAAGCTTTCTGAGAAACTGCTTAGTGTTCTGTTAATTCATCTCACAGAGTTACATGTGCATTTCGAGGATCTCTTTGCTAGCCCTATTTCTGTGGAATCTGAGAACAGATATTTCGGATCCCTTTGAAGACTATAGGGCCAAAGGAAATATCCTCCGATAACAAAGAGAAAGAAGCTTTCTGAGAAACTTCTTTGTGTTCTGTGAAATCATCTCACAGAGTTACAGCTTTCCCCTCAAGTAGCCTTTCGCTAAGACAGTTCTTGTGGAAATGGCAAAGTGATATTTGGAAGCCCATAGAGGGCTATGGTGAAAAAGGAAATATCCTCAGATGAAATCTGGAAAGAAGCTTTCTGAGAAACTGCTTAGTGTTCTGTGAATTCATCTCACAGAGTTACATGTGTATTTCGAGGATCTCTTTGCTAGCCCTATTTCTGTGGAATCTGAGAACAGATATTTCGGATCCCTTTGAAGACTATAGGGCCAAAGGAAATATCCTCCGATAACAAAGAGAAAGAAGCTTTCTGAGAAACTTCTTTGTGTTCTGTGAAATCATCTCACAGACTTACAGCATTCCTCTCAAGAAACCTTTCGCTAAGACAGTTCTTGTGGAATTGGCAAAGTGATATTTGGAAGCCCATAGAGGGCTATGGTGAAAAAGGAAATATCGTCAGATGAAATCTGGAAAGAAGCTTTCTGCGAAACTGCTTAGTGTTCTGTTAATTCATCTCACAGAGTTACATGTGTATTTCGAGGTTCTCTTTGCTAGCTCTATTTCTGTGGAATCTGAGAACAGATATTTCGGATCCCTTTGAAGACTATAGGGCCAAAGGAAATATCCTCCGATAACAAAGAGAAAGAAGCTTTCTGAGAAACTTCTTTGTGTTCTGTGAAATCATCTCACAGAGTTACAGCTTTCCCCTCAAGAAGCCTTTCGCTAAGACAGTTCTTGTGGAATTCGCAAAGTGATATTTGGAAGCCCTTAGAGGGCTAAGGTGAAAAAGGAAATATCCTCAGATGAAATCTGGAAAGAAGCTTTCTGAGAAACTGCTTAGTGTTCTGTGAATTCATCTCACAGAGTTATATGTGTATTTCGAGAATCTCTTTGCTAGCCCTACTTCTGTGGAAACTGAGAAAAGATATTTCGGATCCCTTTGAAGACTATAGTGCCAAAGGAAAAATCCTCCGATAACAAAGAGAAAGAAGCTTTCTGAGAAACTTCTTTGTGTTCTGTGAAATCATCTCACAGAGTTACAGCTTTCCCCTCAAGATGCCTTTCGCTAAGACAGTTCTTGTGGAATTGGCAAAGTGATATTTGGAAGCCCATAGAGGGCTATGGTGAAAAAGGAAATATCGTCAGATGAAATCTGTAAAGAAGCTTTCTGCGAAACTGCTTAGTGTTCTCTTAATTCATCTCACAGAGTTACATGTGTATTTCGAGGATCTCTTTGCTAGCCCTATTTCTGTGGAATCTGAGAACAGATATTTCGGATCCCTTTGAAGACTATAGGGCCAAAGGAAATATCCTCCGATAACAAAGAGAAAGAAGCTTTCTGAGAAACTTCTTTGTGTTCTGTGAAATCATCTCACAGAGTTACAGCTTTCCCCTGAAGAAGCCTTTCGCTAAGACAGTTCTTGTGGAATTCGCAAAGTGATATTTGGAAGCCCATAGAGGGCTATGATGAAAAAGGAAATATCCTCAGATGAAATCTGGAAAGAAGCTTTCTGAGAAACTGCTTAGTGTTCTGTTAATTCATCTCACAGAGTTACATGTGTATTTCGAGGATCTCTTTGCTAGCCCTATTTCTGTGCAATATGAGAACAGATATTTCGGATCCCTTTGAAGACTATAGGGCCAAAGGAAATATCTTGCGATAACAAAGAGAAAGAAGCTTTCTGAGAAACTTCTTTGTGTTCTGTGAAATCATCTCAAAGAGTTACAGCTTTCCCCTCAAGAAGCCTTTCGCTAAGACAGTTCTTGTGGAATTGGAAAAGTGATATTTGGAAGCCCATAGTGGGCTATGGTGTAAAAGGAAATATCGTCAGATGAAATCTGGAAAGAAGCTTTCTGCGAAACTTCTTAGTGTTCTGTTAATTCAACTCACAGAGTTACATGTGTATTTCGAGGATCTCTTTGCTAGCCCTATTTCTGTGGAATCTGAGAACAGATATTTCGGATCCCTTTGAAGACTATAGGGCCAAAGGAAATATCCTCCGATAACAAAGAGAAAGAAGCTTTCTGAGAAACTTCTTTGTGTTCTGTGAAATCATCTCACAGAGTTACAGCTTTCCCCTCAAGAAGCCTTTCGCTAAGACAGTTCTTGGGGAATTGGCAAAGTGATATTTGGAAGCCCTTAGAGGGCTAAGGTGAAAAAGGAAATATCCTCAGATGAAATATGCAAAGAAGCTTTCTGAGAAACTGCTTAATGTTCTGTGAATTCATCTCACAGAGTTACATGTGTATTTCGAGGATCTCTTTGCTAGCCCTATTTCTGTGGAAACTGAGAAAAGATATTTCGGATCCCTTTGAAGACTATAGGGCCAAAGGAAAAATCCTCCGATAACAAAGAGAAAGAAGCTTTCTGAGAAACTTCTTTGTGTTCTGTGAAATCATCTCACAGAGTTACAGCTTTCCCCTCAAGAAGCCTTTAGCTAAGACAGTTCTTGTGGAATTGGCAAAGTGATATTTGGAAGCCCTTAGAGGGCTATGGTGAAAAAGGAAATATCCTCAGATGAAATCTGGAAAGAAGCTTTCTGAGAAACTGCTTAGTGTTCTGTGAATTCATCTCACAGAGTTACATGTGTATTTCGAGGATCTCTTAGCTAGCCCTATTTCTGTGGAATCTGAGAACAGATATTTCGGATCCCTTTGAAGACTATAGGGCCAAAGGAAATATCCTCCGATAACAAAGAGAAAGAAGCTTTCTGAGAAACTTCTTTGTGTTCTGTGAAATCATCTCACAGAGTTACAGCTTTCCCCTCAAGAAGCCTTTCGCTAAGACAATTCTTGTGGAATTGGCAAAGTGATATTTGAAAGCCCATAGAGGGCTATGGTGAAAAAGGAAATATCGTCAGATGAAATCTGGAAAGAAGCTTTCTGCGAAACTGCTTAGTGTTCTGTAAATTCATCTCACAGAGTTCCATGTGTATTTCGAGGATCTGTTTGATAGCTCTATTTCTGTGGAATCTGAGAACAGATATTTCGATCACTTTGTAGACTATAAGGCCAAAGGAAATATCCTCCGATAACAAAGAGAAAGAAGCTTTCTGAGAAACTTCTTTGTGTTCTGTGAAATCATCTCACAGAGTTACAGCTTTCCCCTCAATAAGCCTTTCGCTAAGACAGTTCTTGTGGAATTTGAAAAGTGATATTTGGAAGCCCATAGAGGGTTATGGGGAAAAAGGAAATATCCTCAGATGAAATCTGGAAAGAAGCTTTCTGAGAAATTGCTTAGTGTTCTGTTAATTCATCTCACAGAGTTACATGTGTATTTCGAGGATCTCTTTGCTAGCCCTATTTCTGTGGAATCTGAGAAAAGATATTTCGGATCCCTTTGAAGACTATAAGGCCAAAGGAAATATCCTCCGATAACAAAGAGAAAAAAGCTTTCTGAGAAACTTCTTTGTGTTCTGTGAAATCATCTCACAGATTTACAGCTTTCCCCTCAAGAAGCCTTTCGCTAAGACAGTTCTTGTGGAATTGGCAAAGTGATATTTGGAAGCCCATAGAGGGCTATGGTGAAAAAGGAAATATCGTCAGATGAAATCTAGAAAGAAGCTTTCTGAGAAACTGCTTAGTGTTCTGTTAATTCATCTCACAGAGTTACATGTGTATTTCGAGGATCTCTTTGCTAGCCCTATTTCTGTGGAATCTGAGAACAGATATTTCGGATCCCTTTGAAGACTATAGGGCCAAAGGAAATATCCTCCGATAACAAAGAGAAAGAAGCTTTCTGAGAAACTTCTTTGTGTTCTGTGAAATCATCTCACAGAGTTACAGCTTTCCCCTCAAGAAGCCTTTCGCTAAGACAGTTCTTGTGGAATTGGCAAAGTGATATTTGGAAGCCCTTAGAGGGCTATGGTGAAAAAGGAAATATCCTCAGATGAAATCTGGAAAGAAGCTTTCTGAGAAACTGCTTAGTGTTCTGTTAATTCATCTCACAGAGTTACATGTGTATTTCGAGGATCTCTTTGCTAGCCCTATTTCTGTGGAATCTGAGAACAGATATTTCGGATCCCTTTGAAGACTATAGGGCCAAAGGAAATATCCTCCGATAACAAAGAGAAAGAAGCTTTCTGAGAAACTTCTTTGTGTTCTGTGAAATCATCTCACAGAGTTACAGCTTTCCCCTGAAGAAGCCTTTCGCTAAGACAGTTCTTGTGGAATTGGCAAAGTGATATTTGGAAGCCCATAGAGGGCTACGGTGAAAAAGGAAATATCCTCAGATGAAATCTGGAAAGAAGCTTTCTGAGAAACTGCTTGGAGTTCTGTGAATTCATCTCACAGAATTACATGTGTATTTCGAGGATCTCTTTGCTAGCCCTATTTCTGTGGAAACTGAGAAAAGATATTTCGGATCCCTTTGAAGACTATAGGGCCAAAGGAAAAATCCTCCGATAACAAAGAGAAAGAAGCTTTCTGAGAAACTTCTTTGTGTTCTGTGAAATCATCTCACAGAGTTACAGCTTTCCCCTCAAGAAGCCTTTCGCTAAGACAGTTCTTGTGGAATTGACAAAGTGATATTTGGAAGCCCATAGAGGGCTATGGTGAAAAAGGAAATATCGTCAGATGAAATCTGGAAAGAAGCTTTCTGCGAAACTGCTTAGTGTTCTGTTAATTCATCTCACAGAGTTACATGTGTATTTCGAGGATCTCTTTGCTAGTCCTATTTCTGTGGAATCTGAAAACAGATATTTCGGATCCCTTTGAAGACTATAGGGCCAAAGGAAATATCCTCGGATAACAAAGAGAAAGAAGCTTTCTGAGAAACTTCTTTGTGTTGTGTGAAATCATCTCACAGAGTTACAGCTTTCCCCTCAAGAAGCCTTTCGCTAAGACAGTTCTTGTGGAATTGGCAAAGTGATATTTGGAAGACCATAAAGGGCTATGGTGAAAAAGGAAATATCCTCAGATGAAATCTGGAAAGAAGCTTTCTGCGAAACTGCTTAGTGTTCTGTTAATTCAACTCACAGAGTTACATGTGTATTTCGAGGATCTCTTTGCTAGCCCTATTTCTGTGGAATCTGAGAACAGATATTTCGGATCCCTTTGAAGACTATAGGGCCAAAGGAAATATCCTCCGATAACACAGAGAAAGAAGCTTTCTGAGAAACTTCTTTGTGTTCTGTGAAATCATCTCACAGAGTTACAGCTTTCCCCTCAAGAAGCCTTTCGCTAAGACAGTTCTTGTGGAATTGGCAAAGTGATATTTGGAAGCCCTTAGAGGGCTAAGGTGAAAAAGGAAATATCCTCAGATGAAATATGCAAAGAAGCTTTCTGAGAAACTGCTTAATGTTCTGTGAATTCATCTCACAGAGTTACATGTGTATTTCGAGGATCTCTTTGCTAGCCCTATTTCTGTGGAAACTGAGAAAAGATATTTCGGATCCCTTTGAAGACTATAGGGCCAAAGGAAAAATCCTCCGATAACAAAGAGAAAGAAGCTTTCTGAGAAACTTCTTTGTGTTCTGTGAAATCATCTCACAGAGTTACAGCTTTCCCCTCAAGAAGCCTTTAGCTAAGACAGTTCTTGTGGAATTGGCAAAGTGATATTTGGAATCCCATAGAGGGCTATGGTGAAAAAGGAAATATCGTCAGATGAAATCTGGAAAGAAGCTTTCTGCGAAACTGCTTAGTGTTCTGTTAATTCATCTCACAGAGTTACATGTGTATTTCGAGGATCTCTTTGCTAGTCCTATTTCTGTGGAATATGAAAGCAGATATTTCGGATCCCTTTGAAGACTATAGGGCCAAAGGAAATATCCTCGGATAACAAAGAGAAAGAAGCTTTCTGATAAACTTCTTTGTGTTCTGTGAAATCATATCACAGAGTTACAGCTTTCCCCTCAAGAAGCCTTTCGCTAAGACAGTTCTTGTGGAATTGGCAAAGTGATATTTAGAAGGCCATAGAGGGCTATGGTGAAAAAGAAAATATCGTCAGATGAAATCTGGAAAGAAGCTTTCTGAGAAACTGCTTAGTGTTCTGTTAATTCATCTCACAGAGTTACATGTGTATTTCGAGGATCTCTTTGCTAGCCCTATTTCTGTGGAATCTGAGAACAGATATTTCGGATCCCTTTGAAGACTATAGGGCCAAAGGAAATATCCTCCGATAACAAAGAGAAAGAAGCTTTCTGAGAAACTTCTTTGTGTTCTGTGAAATCATCTCACAGAGTTACAGCTTTCCCCTCAAGAAGCCTTTCGCTAAGACAGTTCTTGTGGAATTGGCAAAGTGATATTTGGAAGCCCATAGAGGGCTATGTTGAAAAAGGAAATATCGTCAGATGAAATCTGGAAAGAAGCTTTCTGCGAAACTGCTTAGTGTTCTGTTAATTCATCTCACAGAGTTACATGTGTATTTCGAGGATCTCTTTGCTAGCTCTATTTCTGTGGAATCTGAGAACAGATATTTCGGATCCCTTTGAAGACTATAGGGCCAAAGGAAATATCCTCCGATAACAAAGAGAAAGAAGCTTTCTGAGAAACTTCTTTGTGTTCTGTGAAATCATCTCGGAGAGTTACAGCTTTCCCCTCAAGAAGCCTTTCGCTAAGACAGTTCTTGTGGAATAGGCAAAGTGATATTTGGAAGCCCAGAGAGGGCTATGATGAAAAAGGAAATATCCTCAGATGAAATCTGGAAAGAAGCTTTCTGAGAAACTGCTTAGTGTTCTGTTAATTCATCTCACAGAGTTACATGTGTATTTCGAGGATCTCTTTGCTAGCCCTATTTCTGTGGAACCTGAGAACAGATATTTCGAATCCCTTTGAAGACTATAGGGCCAAAGGAAATATCCTCCAATAACAAAGAGAAAGAAGCTTTCTGAGAAACTTCTTTGTGTTCTGTGAAATCATCTCACAGAGTTACAGCTTTCCCCTCAAGAAGCCTTTCGCTAAGACAGTTCTTGTGGAATTGGCAAAGTGATATTTGGAAGCCCATAGAGGGCTATGGTGAAAAAGGAAATATCCTCAGATGAAATCTCGAAAGAAGCTTTCTGAGAAACTGCTTAGTGTTCTGTGAATTCATCTCACAGAGTTACATGTGTATTTCGAGGATCTCTTTGCTAGCCCTATTTCTGTGCAATCTGAGAACAGATATTTCGGATCCCTTTGAAGACTATAGGGCCAAAGGAAATATCCTGCGATAACAAAGAGAAAGAAGCTTTCTGAGAAACTTCTTTGTGTTCTGTGAAATCATCTCACAGAGTTACAGCTTTCCCCTCAAGAAGCCTTTCGCTAAGACAGTTCTTGTGGAATTTGAAAAGTGATATTTGGAAGCCCATAGAAGGCTATGGTGAAAAAGGAAATATCGTCAGATGAAATCTGGAAAGAAGCTTTCTGCGAAACTGCTTAGTGTTCTGTTAATTCATCTCACAGAGTTACATGTGTATTTCGAGGATCTCTTTGCTAGCCCTATTTCTGTGGAATCTGAGAACAGATATTTCGGATCCCTTCGAAGTCTGTAGGGCCAAAGGAAATATCCTCGGATAACAAAGAGAAAGAAGCTTTCTGAGAAACTTCTTTGTGTTCTGTGAAATCATCTCACAGTGTTACAGCTTTCCCCTCAATAAGCCTTTCGCTAAGACAGTTCTTGTGGAATTGGCAAAGTGATATTTGGAAGCCCTTAGAGGGCTATGGTGAAAAAGGAAATATCCTCAGATGAAATCTGGAAAGAAGCTTTCTGAGAAACTGCTTAGTGTTCTGTGAATTCATCTCACAGAGTTACATGTGTATTTCGAGGATCTCTTAGCTAGCCCTATTTCTGTGGAATCTGAGAACAGATATTTCGGATCCCTTTGAAGACTATAGGGCCAAAGGAAATATCCTCCGATAACAAAGAGAAAGAAGCTTTCTGAGAAACTTCTTTGTGTTCTCTGAAATCATCTCACAGAGTTACAGCTTTCCCCTCAAGAAGCCTTTCGCTAAGACAATTCTTGTGGAATTGGCAAAGTGATATTTGAAAGCCCATAGAGGGCTATGGTGAAAAAGGAAATATCGTCAGATGAAATCTGGAAAGAAGCTTTCTGCGAAACTGCTTAGTGTTCTGTAAATTCATCTCACAGAGTTCCATGTGTATTTCGAGGATCTGTTTGATAGCTCTATTTCTGTGGAATCTGAGAACAGATATTTCGATCACTTTGTAGACTATAAGGCCAAAGGAAATATCCTCCGATAACAAAGAGAAAGAAGCTTTCTGAGAATCTTCTTTGTGTTCTGTGAAATCATCTCACAGAGTTACAGCTTTCCCCTCAATAAGCCTTTCGCTAAGACAGTTCTTGTGGAATTTGAAAAGTGATATTTGGAAGCCCATAGAGGGTTATGGGGAAAAAGGAAATATCCTCAGATGAAATCTGGAAAGAAGCTTTCTGAGAAATTGCTTAGTGTTCTGTTAATTCATCTCACAGAGTTACATGTGTATTTCGAGGATCTCTTTGCTAGCCCTATTTCTGTGGAATCTGAGAAAAGATATTTCGGATCCCTTTGAAGACTATAAGGCCAAAGGAAATATCCTCCGATAACAAAGAGAAAAAAGCTTTCTGAGAAACTTCTTTGTGTTCTGTGAAATCATCTCACAGATTTACAGCTTTCCCCTCAAGAAGCCTTTCGCTAAGACAGTTCTTGTGGAATTGGCAAAGTGATATTTGGAAGCCCATAGAGGGCTATGGTGAAAAAGGAAATATCGTCAGATGAAATCTAGAAAGAAGCTTTCTGAGAAACTGCTTAGTGTTCTGTTAATTCATCTCACAGAGTTACATGTGTATTTCGAGGATCTCTTTGCTAGCCCTATTTCTGTGGAATCTGAGAACAGATATTTCGGATCCCTTTGAAGACTATAGGGCCAAAGGAAATATCCTCCGATAACAAAGAGAAAGAAGCTTTCTGAGAAACTTCTTTGTGTTCTGTGAAATCATCTCACAGAGTTACAGCTTTCCCCTCAAGAAGCCTTTCGCTAAGACAGTTCTTGTGGAATTGGCAAAGTGATATTTGGAAGCCCTTAGAGGGCTATGGTGAAAAAGGAAATATCCTCAGATGAAATCTGGAAAGAAGCTTTCTGAGAAACTGCTTAGTGTTCTGTTAATTCATCTCACAGAGTTACATGTGTATTTCGAGGATCTCTTTGCTAGCCCTATTTCTGTGGAATCTGAGAACAGATATTTCGGATCCCTTTGAAGACTATAGGGCCAAAGGAAATATCCTCCGATAACAAAGAGAAAGAAGCTTTCTGAGAAACTTCTTTGTGTTCTGTGAAATCATCTCACAGAGTTACAGCTTTCCCCTGAAGAAGCCTTTCGCTAAGACAGTTCTTGTGGAATTGGCAAAGTGATATTTGGAAGCCCATAGAGGGCTACGGTGAAAAAGGAAATATCCTCAGATGAAATCTGGAAAGAAGCTTTCTGAGAAACTGCTTGGAGTTCTGTGAATTCATCTCACAGAATTACATGTGTATTTCGAGGATCTCTTTGCTAGCCCTATTTCTGTGGAAACTGAGAAAAGATATTTCGGATCCCTTTGAAGACTATAGGGCCAAAGGAAAAATCCTCCGATAACAAAGAGAAAGAAGCTTTCTGAGAAACTTCTTTGTGTTCTGTGAAATCATCTCACAGAGTTACAGCTTTCCCCTCAAGAAGCCTTTCGCTAAGACAGTTCTTGTGGAATTGACAAAGTGATATTTGGAAGCCCATAGAGGGCTATGGTGAAAAAGGAAATATCGTCAGATGAAATCTGGAAAGAAGCTTTCTGCGAAACTGCTTAGTGTTCTGTTAATTCATCTCACAGAGTTACATGTGTATTTCGAGGATCTCTTTGCTAGTCCTATTTCTGTGGAATCTGAAAACAGATATATCGGATCCCTTTGAAGACTATAGGGCCAAAGGAAATATCCTCGGATAACAAAGAGAAAGAAGCTTTCTGAGAAACTTCTTTGTGTTGTGTGAAATCATCTCACAGAGTTACAGCTTTCCCCTCAAGAAGCCTTTCGCTAAGACAGTTCTTGTGGAATTGGCAAAGTGATATTTGGAAGACCATAAAGGGCTATGGTGAAAAAGGAAATATCCTCAGATGAAATCTGGAAAGAAGCTTACTGAGAAACTGCTTAGTGTTCTGTTAATTCATCTCACAGAGTTACATGTGTATTTCGAGGATCTCTTTGCTAGCCCTATTTCTGTGGAAACTGAGAACAGATATTTCGGATCCCTTTGAAGACTATAGGGCCAAAGGAAATATCCTCCGATAACAAAGAGAAAGAAGCTTTCTGAGAAACTTCTTTGTGTTCTGTGAAATCATCTCACAGAGTTACAGCTTTCCCCTCAAGAAGCCTTTCGCTAAGACAGTTCTTCTGGAATTGGCAAAGTGATATTTGGAAGCCCATAGAGGGCTATGGTGAAAAAGGAAATATCGTCAGATGAAATCTGGAAAGAAGCTTTCTGAGAAACTGCTTAGTGTTCTGTTAATTCATCTCACAGAGTTACATGTGTATTTCGAGTATCTCTTTGCTAGCTCTATTTCTGTGGAATCAGAGAACAGATATTTCGGATCCCTTTGAAGACTATAGGGCCAAAGGAAATATCCTCCGATAACAAGGAGAAAGAAGCTTTCTGAGAAACTTCTTTGTGTTCTGTGAAATCATCTCACAGAGTTACAGCTTTCCCCTCAAGAAGCCTTTCGCTAAGACAGTTCTTGTGGAATAGGCAAAGTGATATTTGGAAGCCCATAGAGGGCTATGCTGAAAAAGGAAATATCGTCAGATGAAATCTGGAAAGAAGCTTTCTGCGAAACTGCTTAGTGTTCTGTAAATTCATCTCACAGAGTTCCATGTGTATTTCGAGGATCTGTTTGATAGCTCTATTTCTGTGGAATCTGAGAACAAATATTTCGGATCACTTTGTACACTATAGGGCAAAAGGAAATATCCTCCCATAACAAAGAGAAAGAAGCTTTCTGAGAAACTTCTTTGTGTTCTGTGAAATCATCTCACAGAGTTACAGCTTTCCCCTCAAGAAGCCTTTCGCTAAGACAGTTCTTGTGGAATTGGCAAAGTGATATTTGGAAGCCCATAGAGGGCTGTGGTGAAAAAGGAAATATCGTCAGATGAAATCTGGAAAGAAGCTTTCTGTGAAACTGCTTAGTGTTCTGTTAATTCATCTCACAGAGTTACATGTGTATTTCGAGGATCTCTTTGCTAACCCTATTTCTGTGGAAAGTGAGAACAGATATTTCGGATCCCTTGGAAGACTATAGGTCCAAAGGAAATATCCTCCGATAACAAAGAGAAAGAAGCTTTCTGAGAAACTTCTTTGTGTTCTGTGAAATCATCTCACAGAGTTACAGCTTTCCCCTGAAGAAGCCTTTCGCTAAGACAGTTCTTGTGGAATTGGCAAAGTGATATTTGGAAGCCCTTAGAGGGCTATGGTGAAAAAGGAAATATCTCAGATGAAATCTGGAAAGAAGCTTTCAGAGAAACTGCTTAGTGTTCTGTGAATTCATCTCACAGAGTTACATGTGTATTTCGAGGATCTCTTTGTTAGCCCTATTTCTGTGGAAACTGAGAACAGATATTTCGGATCCCTTTGAAGACTATAGGGCCAAAGGAATAATCCTCCGATAACAAAGAGAAAGAAGCTTTCTGAGAAACTTCCTTGTGTTCTGTGAAATCATCTCACAGAGTTACAGCTTTCCCCTCAAGAAGCCTTTCGCTAAGACAGTTCTTGTGGAATTGGCAAAGTGATATTTGGAAGCCCATAGAGGGCTAAGGGGAAAAAGGAAATATCGTCAGATGAAATCTGGAAAGAAGCTTTCTGAGAAACTACTTAGTGTTCTGTTAATTCATCTCACAGAGTTACATGTGTATTTCGAGGATCTCTTTGCTAGCCCTATTTCTGTGGAATCTGAGAACAGATATTTCGGATCCCTTTGAAGACTATAGGGCCAAAGGAAATATCCTCCGATAACAAAGAGAAAGAAGCTTTCTGAGAAACTTCTTTGTGTTCTGTGAAATCATCTCACAGAGTTACAGCTTTCCCCTCAAGAAGCCTTTCGCTAAGACAGTTCTTGTGAAATTGGCAAAGTGATATTTGGAAGCCCATAGAGGGTTATGGGGAAAAAGGAAATATCCTCAGATGAAATCTGGAAAGAAGCTTTCTGAGAAACTGCTTAGTGTTCTGTTAATTCATCTCACAGAGTTACATGTGTATTTCGAGGATCTCTTTGCTAGCCCTATTTCTGTGGAATCTGAGAAAAGATATTTCGGATCCCTTTGAAGACTATAAGGCCAAAGGAAATATCCTCCGATAACAAAGACAAAAAAGCTTTCTGAGAAACTTCTTTGTGTTCTGTGAAATCATCTCACAGAGTTACAGCTTTCCCCTCAAGAAGCCTTTCGCTAAGACAGTTCTTGTGGAATTGGCAAAGTGATATTTGGATTCCCATAGAGGGCTATGGTGAAAAAGGAAATATCGTCAGATAAAATCTAGAAAGAAGCTTTCTGAAAAACTGCTTAGTGTTCTGTTAATTCATCTCACAGATTTACATGTGTATTTAGAGGATCTCTTTGCTAGTCCTATTTCTGTGGAATCTGAGAACAGATATTTCGGATCCCTTTGAAGACTATAGGGCCAAAGGAAATATCCTCCGATAACCAAGAGAAAGAAGCTTTCAGAGAAACTTCATTGTGTTCTGTGAAATCATCTCACAGAGTTACAGCTTTCCCCTGAAGAAGCCTTTCGCTAAGACAGTTCTTGTGGAATTGGCAAAGTGATATTTGGAAGCCCATAGAGGGCTACGGTGAAAAAGGAAATATCCTCAGATGAAATCTGGAAAGAAGCTTTCTGAGAAACTGCTTGGAGTTCTGTGAATTCATCTCACAGAATTACATGTGTATTTCGAGGATCTCTTTGCTAGACCTATTTCTGTGGAAACTGAGAAAAGATATTTCGGATCCCTTTGAAGACTATAGGGCCAAAGGAAAAATCCTCCGATAACAAAGAGAAAGAAGCTTTCTGAGAAACTTCTTTGTGTTCTGTGAAATCATCTCACAGAGTTACAGCTTTCCCCTCAAGAAGCCTTTCGCTAAGACAGTTCTTGTGGAATTGACAAAGTGATATTTGGAAGCCCATAGAGGGCTATGGTGAAAAAGGAAATATCGTCAGATGAAATCTGGAAAGAAGCTTTCTGCGAAACTGCTTAGTGTTCTGTTAATTCATCTCACAGAGTTACATGTGTATTTCGAGGATCTCTTTGCTAGTCCTATTTCTGTGGAATCTGAAAACAGATATTTCGGATCCCTTTGAAGACTATAGGGCCAAAGGAAATATCCTCGGATAACAAAGAGAAAGAAGCTTTCTGAGAAACTTCTTTGTGTTGTGTGAAATCATCTCACAGAGTTACAGCTTTCCCCTCAAGAAGCCTTTCGCTAAGACAGTTCTTGTGGAATTCGCAAAGTGATATTTGGAAGACCATAAAGGGCTATGGTGAAAAAGGAAATATCCTCAGATGAAATCTGGAAAGAAGCTTACTGAGAAACTGCTTAGTGTTCTGTTAATTCATCTCACAGAGTTACATGTGTATTTCGAGGATCACTTTGCTAGCCCTATTTCTGTGGAAACTGAGAACAGATATTTCGGATCCCTTTGAAGACTATAGGGCCAAAGGAAATATCCTCCGATAACAAAGAGAAAGAAGCTTTCTGAGAAACTTCTTTGTGTTCTGTGAAATCATCTCACAGAGTTACAGCTTTCCCCTCAAGAAGCCTTTCGCTAAGACAGTTCTTCTGGAATTGGCAAAGTGATATTTGGAAGCCCATAGAGGGCTATGGTGAAAAAGGAAATATCGTCAGATGAAATCTGGAAAGAAGCTTTCTGAGAAACTGCTTAGTGTTCTGTGAATTCATCTCACAGAGTTACATGTGTATTTCGAGGATCTCTTTGCTAGCTCTATTTCTGTGGAATCTGAGAACAGATATTTCGGATCCCTTTAAAGACTATAGGGCCAAAGGAAATATCCTCCGATAACAAAGAGAAAGAAGCTTTCTGAGAAACTTCTTTGTGTTCTGTGAAATCATCTCACAGAGTTACAGCTTTCCCCTGAAGAAGCCTTTCGCTAAGACAGTTCTTGTGGAATAGGCAAAGTGATATTTGGAAGCCCATAGAGGGCTATAGTGAAAAAGGAAATATCCTCAGATGAAATCTGGAAAGAAGCTTTCTGAGAAACTGCTTAGTGTTCTGTTAATTCATCTCACAGAGTTACATGTGTATTTCGAGGATCTCTTTGCTAGTCCTATTTCTGTGGAATCTGAGAACAGATATTTCGGATCCCTTTGAAGACTATAGGGCCAAAGGAAATATCCTCCGATAACAAAGAGAAAGAAGCTTTCTGAGAAACTTCATTGTGTTCTGTGAAATCATCTCACAGAGTTACAGCTTTCCCCTGAAGAAGCCTTTCGCTAAGACAGTTCTTGTGGAATTGGCAAAGTGATATTTGGAAGCCCATAGAGGGCTATGGTGAAAAAGGAAATATCCTCAGATGAAATCTGGAAAGAAGCTTTCTGAGAAACTGCTTGGAGTTCTGTGAATTCATCTCACAGAATTACATGTGTATTTCGAGGATCTCTTTGCTAGCCCTATTTCTGTGGAAACTGAGAAAAATATTTCGGATCCCTTTGAAGACTATAGGGCCAAAGGAAAAATCCTCCGATAACAAAGAGAAAGAAGCTTTCTGAGAAACTTCTTTGTGTTCTGTGAAATCATCTCACAGAGTTACAGCTTTCCCCTCAAGAAGCCTTTCGCTAAGACAGTTCTTGTGGAATTGGCAAAGTGATATTTGGAAGCCCATAGAGGGCTATGGTGAAAAAGGAAATATCGTCAGATGAAATCTGGAAAGAAGCTTTCTGCGAAACTGCTTAGTGTTCTGTTAATTCATCTCACAGAGTTACATGTGTATTTCGAGGATCTCTTTGCTAGTCCTATTTCTGTGGAATCTGAAAACAGATATTTCGGATCCCTTTGAAGACTATAGGGCCAAAGGAAATATCCTCCGATAACAAAGAGAAAGAAGCTTTCTGAGAAACTTCTTTGTGTTCTGTGAAATCAACTCACAGAGTTACACCTTTCCCCTCAAGAAGCCTTTCGCTAAGACAGTTCTTGTGGAATTGGCAAAGTGATATTTGGAAGCCCATAGAGGGCTATGGTGAAAAAGGAAATATCGTCAGATGAAATCTGGAAAGAAGCTTTCTGAGAAACTGCTTAGTGTTCTGTTAATTCATCTCACAGAGTTACATGTGTATTTCGAGCATCTCTTTGCTAGCTCTATTTCTGTGGAATCTGAGAACAGATATTTCGGATCCCTTTGAAGACTATAGGGCCAAAGGAAATATCCTCCGATAACAAAGAGAAAGAAGCTTTCTGAGAAACTTCTTTGTGTTCTGTGAAATCATCTCACAGAGTTACAGCTTTCCCCTACAGAGGCCTTTCGCTAAGACAGTTCTTGTGGAATAGGCAAAGTGATATTTGGAAGCCCATAGAGGGCTATGGTGAAAAAGGAAATATCCTCAGATGAAATCTGGAAAGAAGCTTTCTGAGAAACTGCTTAGTGTTCTGTTAATTCATCTCACAGAGTTACATGTTTATTTCGAGGATCTCTTTGCTAGCCCTATTTCTGTGGAATCTGAGAACAGATATTTCGGATCCCTTTGAAGACTATAGGGCCAAAGGAAATATCCTCCGATAACAAAGAGAAAGAAGCTTTCTGAGAAACTTCTTTGTGTTCTGTGAAATCATCTCACAGAGTTACAGCTTTCCCCTGAAGAAGCCTTTCGCTAAGACAGTTCTTGTGGAATTGGCAAAGTGATATTTGGAAGCCCATAGAGGGCTATAGTGAAAAAGGAAATATCGTCAGATGAAATCTGGAATGAAGCTTTCTGCGAAACTGCTTAGTGTTCTGTTAATTCAACTCACAGAGTTACATGTGTATTTCGAGGATCTCTTTGCTAGCCCTATTTCTGTGGAATCTGAGAACAGATATTTCGGATCCCTTTGAAGACTATAGGGCCAAAGGAAATATCCTCCGATAACAAAGAGAAAGAAGCTTTCTGAGAAACTTCTTTGTGTTCTGTGAAATCATCTCACAGAGTTACAGCTTTCCTCTCAAGAAGACTTTCGCTAAGACAGTTCTTGTGGAATTGGCAAAGTGATATTTGGAAGCCCATAGAGGGCTATGGTGAAAAAGGAAATATCGTCAGATGAAATCTGGAAAGAAGCTTTCTGCGAAACTGCTTAGTGTTCTGTTAATTCATCTCACAGAGTTACATGTGTATTTCGAGGATCTCTTTGCTAGCTCTCTTTCTGTGGAATCTGAGAACAGATATTTCGGATCCCTTTGAAGACTATAGGGCCAAAGGAAATATCCTCCGATAACAAAGAGAAAGAAGCTTTCTGAGAAACTTCTTTGTGTTCTGTGAAATCATCTGACAGAGTTACAGCTTTCCCCTCAAGAAGCCTTTCGCTAAGACAGTTCTTGTGGAATTGGCAAAGTGATATTTGGAAGCCCATAGAGGGCTATGGTGAAAAAGGAAATATCCTCAGATGAAATCTGGAAAGAAGCTTTCTGCGAAACTGCTTAGTGTTCTGTTAATTCATCTCACAGAGTTACATGTGTATTTCGAGGATCTCTTTGCTAGCCCTATTTCTGTGGAATCAGAGAACAGATATTTCGGATCCCTTTGAAGACTATAGGGCCAAAGGAAATATCCTCCGATAACAAAGAGAAAGAAGCTTTCTGAGAAACTTCTTTGTGTTCTGTGAAATCATCTCACAGAGTTACAGCTTTCCCCTCAAGAAGCCTTTCGCTAAGACAGTTCTTGTGGAATTGGCAAAGTGATATTTGGAAGCCCATAGAGGGCTATGGTGAAAAAGGAAATATCCTCAGATGAAATCTGGAAAGAAGCTTTCTGCGAAACTGCTTAGTGTTCTGTTAATTCATCTCACAGAGTTCCATGTGTATGTCGAGGTTCTGTTTGATAGCTCTATTTCTGTGGAATCTGAGAACAGATATTTCGGATCACTTTGAAGACTATAGGGCCAAAGGAAATATCCTCCGATAACAAAGAGAAAGAAGCTTTCTGAGAAACTTCTTTGTGTTCTGTGAAATCATCTCACAGAGTTACAGCTTTCCCCTCAATAAGCCTTTCACTAAGACAGTTCTTGTGGAATTGGCAAAGTGATATTTGGAAGCCCATAGAAGGCTATGGTGAAAAAGGAAATATCCTCAGATGAAATCTGGAAAGAAGCTTTCTGCGAAACTGCTTAGTGTTCTGTTAATTCATCTCACAGAGTTACATGTGTATTTCGAGGATCTCTTTGCTAGTCCTATTTCTGTGGAATATGAAAGCAGATATTTCGGATCCCTTTGAAGACTATAGGGCCAAAGGAAATATCCTCGGATAACAAAGAGAAAGAAGCTTTCTGATAAACTTCTTTGTGTTCTGTGAAATCATCTCACAGAGTTACAGCTTTCCCCTCAAGAAGCCTTTCGCTAAGACAGTTCTTGTGGAATTGGCAAAGTGATATTTGGAAGGCCATAGAGGGCTATGGTGAAAAAGAAAATATCGTCAGATGAAATCTGGAAAGGAGCTTTCTGGGAAACTGCTTAGTGTTCTGTTAATTCATCTCACAGAGTTACATGTGTATTTCGAGGATCTCTTTGCTAGCCCTATTTCTGTGGAATCTGAGAACAGATATTTCGGATCCCTTTGAAGACTATAGGGCCAAAGGAAATATCCTCCGATAACAAAGAGAAAGAAGCTTTCTGAGAAACTTCTTTGTGTTCTGTGAAATCACCTCACAGAGTTACAGCTTTCCCCTCAAGAAGCCTTTCGCTAAGACAGTTCTTGTGGAATTGGCAAAGTGATATTTGGAAACCCATAGAGGGCTATGTTGAAAAAGGAAATATCGTCAGATGAAATCTGGAAAGAAGCTTTCTGCGAAACTGCTTAGTGTTCTGTTAATTCATCTCACAGAGTTACATGTGTATTTCGAGGATCTCTTTGCTAGCTCTATTTTTGTGGAATCTGAGAACAGATATTTCGGATCCCTTTGAAGACTATAGGGCCAAAGGAAATATCCTCGGATAACAAAGAGAAAGAAGCTTTCTGAGAAACTTCTTTGTGTTCTGTGAAATCATCTCACAGAGTTACAGCTTTCCTCTCAAGCAGCCTTTCGCTAAGACAGTTCTTGTGGAATTTGCAAAGTGATATTTGGAAGCCCATAGAGGGCTATGGTGAAAAGGAAATATCGTCAGATGAAATCTGGAAAGAAGCTTTCTGCGAAACTGCTTAGTGTTCTGTTAATTCATCTCACAGAGTTACATGTGTATTTCGAGGATCTCTTTGCTAGCTCTATTTCTGTGGAATCTGAGAACAGATATTTCGGATCCCTTTGAAGACTATAGGGCCAAAGGAAATATCCTCCGATAACAAAGAGAAAGAAACTTTCTGAGAAACTTCTTTGTGTTCTGTGAAATCATCTCACAGAGTTACAGCTTTCCCCTCAAGAAGCCTTTCGCTAAGACTGTTCTTGTGGAATTGACAAAGTGATATTTGGAAGCCCTTAGAGGGCTATGGTGAAAAAGGAAATATCCTCAGATGAAATCTGGAAAGAAGCTTTCTGAGAAACTGCTTAACGTTCTGTAAATTCATCTCACAGAGTTACATGTGTATTTCGAGGATCTCTTTGCTAGCCCTATTTCTGTGGAAACTGAGAAAAGATATTTCGGATCCCTTTGAAGACTATAGGGCCAAAGGAAATATCCTCCGATAACAAAGAGAAAGAAGCTTTCTGAGAAACTTCTTTGTGTTCTGTGAAATCATCTCACAGAGTTACAGCTTTCCTCTCAAGAAGACTTTCGCTAAGACAGTTCTTGTGGAATTGGCAAAGTGATATTTGGAAGCCCATAGAGGGCTATGGTGAAAAAGGAAATATCGTCAGATGAAATCTGGAAAGAAGCTTTCTGCGAAACTGCTTAGTGTTCTGTTAATTCATCTCACAGAGTTACATGTGTATTTCGAGGATCTCTTTGCTAGCTCTCTTTCTGTGGAATCTGAGAACAGATATTTCGGATCCCTTTGAAGACTATAGGGCCAAAGGAAATATCCTCCGATAACAAAGAGAAAGAAGCTTTCTGAGAAACTTCTTTGTGTTCTGTGAAATCATCTGACAGAGTTACAGCTTTCCCCTCAAGAAGCCTTTCGCTAAGACAGTTCTTGTGGAATTGGCAAAGTGATATTTGGAAGCCCATAGAGGGCTATGGTGAAAAAGGAAATATCCTCAGATGAAATCTGGAAAGAAGCTTTCTGAGAAACTGCTTAGTGTTCTGTTAATTCATCTCACAGAGTTCCATGTGTATGTCGAGGTTCTGTTTGATAGCCCTATTTCTGTGGAATCTGAGAACAGATATTTCGGATCCCTTTGAAGACTATAGGGCCAAAGGAAATATCCTCCGATAACAAAGAGAAAGAAGCTTTCTGAGAAACTTCTTTGTGTTCTGTGAAATCATCTCACAGAGTTACAGCTTTCCCCTCAAAAAGCCTTTCACTAAGACAGTTCTTGTGGAATTGGCAAAGTGATATTTGGAAGCCCATAGAAGGCTATGGTGAAAAAGGAAATATCCTCAGATGAAATCTGGAAAGAAGCTTTCTCCGAAACTGCTTAGTGTTCTGTTAATTCATCTCACAGAGTTACATGTGTATTTCGAGGATCTCTTTGCTAGTCCTATTTCTGTGGAATATGAAAGCAGATATTTCGGATCCCTTTGAAGACTATAGGGCCAAAGGAAATATCCTCGGATAACAAAGAGAAAGAAGCTTTCTGATAAACTTCTTTGTGTTCTGTGAAATCATCTCACAGAGTTACAGCTTTCCCCTCAAGAAGCCTTTCGCTAAGACAGTTCTTGTGGAATTGGCAAAGTGATATTTGGAAGGCCATAGAGGGCTATGGTGAAAAAGAAAATATCGTCAGATGAAATCTGGAAAGGAGCTTTCTGGGAAACTGCTTAGTGTTCTGTTAATTCATCTCACAGAGTTACATGTGTATTTCGAGGATCTCTTTGCTAGCCCTATTTCTGTGGAATCTGAGAACAGATATTTCGGATCCCTTTGAAGACTATAGGGCCAAAGGAAATATCCTCCGATAACAAAGAGAAAGAAGCTTTCTGAGAAACTTCTTTGTGTTCTGTGAAATCACCTCACAGAGTTACAGCTTTCCCCTCAAGAAGCCTTTCGCTAAGACAGTTCTTGTGGAATTGGCAAAGTGATATTTGGAAACCCATAGAGGGCTATGTTGAAAAAGGAAATATCGTCAGATGAAATCTGGAAAGAAGCTTTCTGCGAAACTGCTTAGTGTTCTGTTAATTCATCTCACAGAGTTACATGTGTATTTCGAGGATCTCTTTGCTAGCTCTATTTTTGTGGAATCTGAGAACAGATATTTCGGATCCCTTTGAAGACTATAGGGCCAAAGGAAATATCCTCGGATAACAAAGAGAAAGAAGCTTTCTGAGAAACTTCTTTGTGTTCTGTGAAATCATCTCACAGAGTTACAGCTTTCCTCTCAAGAAGCCTTTCGCTAAGACAGTTCTTGTGGAATTTGCAAAGTGATATTTGGAAGCCCATAGAGGGCTATGGTGAAAAGGAAATATCGTCAGATGAAATCTGGAAAGAAGCTTTCTGCGAAACTGCTTAGTGTTCTGTTAATTCATCTCACAGAGTTACATGTGTATTTCGAGGATCTCTTTGCTAGCTCTATTTCTGTGGAATCTGAGAACAGATATTTCGGATCCCTTTGAAGACTATAGGGCCAAATGAAATATCCTCCGATAACAAAGAGAAAGAAGCTTTCTGAGAAACTTCTTTGTGTTCTGTGAAATCATCTCACAGAGTTACAGCTTTCCCCTCAAGAAGCCTTTCGCTAAGACTGTTCTTGTGGAATTGACAAAGTGATATTTGGAAGCCCTTAGAGGGCTATGGTGAAAAAGGAAATATCCTCAGATGAAATCTGGAAAGAAGCTTTCTGAGAAACTGCTTAACGTTCTGTAAATTCATCTCACAGAGTTACATGTGTATTTCGAGGATCTCTTTGCTAGCCCTATTTCTGTGGAAACTGAGAAAAGATATTTCGGATCCCTTTGAAGACTATAGGGCCAAAGGAAAAATCCTCCGATAACAAAGAGAAAGAAGCTTTCTGAGAAACTTTTTTGTGTTCTGTGAAATCATCTCACAGAGTTACAGCTTTCCCCTCAAGAAGCCTTTCGCTAAGACAGTTCTTTTGGAATTGGCAAAGTGATATTTGGAATCCCATAGAGGGCTATGGTGAAAAAGGAAATATCGTCAGATGAAATCTGGAAAGAAGCTTTCTGAGAAACTGCTTAGTGTTCTGTTAATTCATCTCACAGAGTTACATGTGTATTTCGAGGATCTCTTTGCTAGCCCTATTTCTGTGGAATCTGAGAACAGATATTTCGGATCCCTTTGAAGACTATAGGGCCAAAGGAAATATCCTGCGAATACAAAGAGAAAGAAGCTTTCTGAGAAACTTCTTTGTGTTCTGTGAAATCATCTCACAGAGTTACAGCTTTCCCCTCAAGAAGCCTTTCGCTAAGACAGTTCTTGTGGAATTTGAAAAGTGATATTTGGAAGCCCATAGAAGGCCATGGTGAAAAAGGAAATATCGTCAGATGAAATCTGAAAAGAAGCTTTCTGCGAAACTGCTTAGTGTTCTGTTAATTCATCTCACAGAGTTACATGTGTATTTCGAGGATCTCTTTGCTAGCCCTATTTCTGTGGAATCTGAGAACAGATATTTCGTATCCCTTCGAAGACTGTAGGGCCAAAGGAAATATCCTCCGATAACAAAGAGAAAGAAGCTTTCTGAGAAACTTCTTTGTGTTCTGTGAAATCATCTCACAGAGTTACAGCTTTCCCCTGAAGAAGCCTTTCGCTAAGACAGTTCTTGTGGAATTGGCAAAGTGATATTTGGAAGCCCTTAGAGGGCTATGGTGAAAAAGGAAATATCGTCAGCTGAAATCTAGAAAGAAGCTTTCTGAGAAACTGCTTAGTGTTCTGTGAATTCATTTCACAGAGTTACATGTGTATTTCGAGGATCTCTTTGCTAGCCCTATTTCTGTGGAATCTGAGAACAGATATTTCGGATCCCTTTGAAGACTATAGGGCCAAAGGAAATATCCTCCGATAACAAAGAGAAAGAAGCTTTCTGAGAAACTTCTTTGTGTTCTGTGAAATCATCTCACCGAGTTACAGCTTTCCCCTCAAGAAGCCTTTCGCTAAGACAGTTCTTGTGGAATTGGCAAAGTGATATTTGAAAGCCCATAGAGGGCTATGGTGAAAAAGGAAATATCGTCAGATGAAATCTGGAAAGAACCTTTCTGCGAAACTGCTTAGTGTTCTGTAAATTCATCTCACAGAGTTCCATGTGTATTTCGAGGATCTGTTTGATAGCTCTATTTCTGTGGAATCTGAGAACAGATATTTCGATCACTTTGTAGACTACAGGGCAAAAGGAAATATTCTCCGATAACAAAGAGAAAGAAGCTTTCTGAGAAACTTCTTTGTGTTCTGTGAAATCATCTCACAGAGTTACAGCTTTCCCCTCAAGAAGCCTTTCGCTAAGACAGTTCTTGTGGAATTGGCAAAGTGATATTTGGAAGCCCATAGAGGGCTGTGGTGAAAAAGGAAATATCGTCAGATGAAATCTGGAAAGAAGCTTTCTGCGAAACTGCTTAGTGTTCTGTTAATTCATCTCACAGAGTTACATGTGTATTTCGAGGATCTCTTTGCTAACCCTATTTCTGTGGAAACTGAGAAGAGATATTTCGGATCCCTTGGAAGACTATAGGTCCAAAGGAAATATCCTCCGATAACAAAGAGAAAGAAGCTTTCTGAGAAACTTCTTTGTGTTCTGTGAAATCATCTCACAGAGTTACAGCTTTCCCCTCAATAAGCCTTTCGCTAAGACAGTTCTTGTGGAATTGGCAAAGTGATATTTGGAAGCCCATAGAGGGCTATGGTGAAAAAGGAAATATCCTCAGATGAAATCTGGAAAGAAGCTTTCTGAGAAACTGCTTAGTGTTCTGTGAATTCATCTCACAGAGTTACATGTGTATTTCGAGGATCTCTTTGCTAGCCGTATTTCTGTGGAAACTGAGAACAGATATTTCGGATCCCTTTGAAGACTATAGGGCCAAAGGAAAAATCCTCCGATAACAAAGAGAAAGAAGCTTTCTGAGAAACTTCCTTGTGTTCTCTGAAATCATCTCACAGAGTTACAGCTTTCCCCTCAAGAAGCCTTTCGCTAAGACAGTTCTTGTGGAATTGGCAAAGTGATATTTGGAAGCCCATAGAGGGCTATGGTGAAAAAGGAAATATCCTCAGATGAAATCTGGAAAGAAGCTTTCTGAGAAACTGCTTAGTGTTCTGTGAATTCATCTCACAGAGTTACATGTGTATTTCGAGGATCTCTTTGCTAGCCCTATTTCTGTGGAAACTGAGAACAGATATTTCGGATCCCTTTGAAGACTATAGGGCCAAAGGAAAAATCCTCCTATAACAAAGAGAAAGAAGCTTTCTGAGAAACTTCCTTGTGTTCTGTGAAATCATCTCACAGAGTTACAGCTTTCCCCTCAAGAAGCCTTTCGCTAAGACAGTTCTTGTGGAATTGGCAAAGTGATATTTGGAAGCCCATAGAGGGCTAAGGGGAAAAAGGAAATATCGTTAGATGAAATCTGGAAAGAAGCTTTCTGAGAAACTCCATAGTGTTCTGTTAATTCATCTCACAGAGTTACATGTGTATTTCGAGGATCTCTTTGCTAGCCCTATTTCTGTGGAATCTGAGAACAGATATTTCGGATCCCTTTGAAGACTATAGGGCCAAAGGAAATATCCTCCGATAACAAAGAGAAAGAAGCTTTCTGAGAAACTTCTTTGTGTTCTGTGAAATCATCTCACAGGGTTACAGCTTTCCCCTCAAGAAGCCTTTAGCTAAGACAGTTCTTGTGGAATTTGAAAAGTGATATTTGGAAGCCCATAGAGGTTTATGGGGAAAAAGGAAATATCCTCAGATGAAATCTGGAAAGAAACTTTCTGAGAAATTGCTTAGTGTTCTGTTAATTCATCTCACAGAGTTACATGTGTATTTCGAGGATCTCTTTGCTAGCCCTATTTCTGTGGAATCTGAGAACAGATATTTCGGATCCCTTTGAAGACTATAAGGCCAAAGGAAATATCCTCCGATAACAAAGAGAAAGAAGCTTTCTGAGAAACTTCTTTGTGTTCTGTGAAATCATCTCACAGAGTTACAGCTTTCCCCTCAAGAAGCCTTTCGCTAAGACAGTTCTTGTGGAATTGGCAAAGTGATATTTGGAAGCCCATAGAGGGCTATGGTGAAAAAGGAAATATCGTCAGATGAAATCTAGAAAGAAGCTTTCTGAGAAACTGCTTAGTGTTCTGTGAATTCATTTCACAGAGTTACATGTGTATTTCGAGGATCTCTTTGCTAGCCCTATTTCTGTGAAATCTGAGAACAGATATTTCGGATCCCTTTGAAGACTATAGGGCCAAAGGAAATATCCTCCGATAACAAAGAGAAAGAAGCTTTCTGAGAAACTTCTTTGTGTTCTGTGAAATCATCTCACCGAGTTACAGCTTTCCCCTCAAGAAGCCTTTCGCTAAGACAGTTCTTGTGGAATTGGCAAAGTGATATTTGAAAGCCCATAGAGGGCTATGGTGAAAAAGGAAATATCGTCAGATGAAATCTGGAAAGAACCTTTCTGCGAAACTGCTTAGTGTTCTGTTAATTCATCTCACAGAGTTCCATGTGTATTTCGAGGATCTGTTTGATAGCTCTATTTCTGTGGAATCTGAGAACAGATATTTCGATCACTTTGTAGACTACAGGGCAAAAGGAAATATCCTCCGATAACAAAGAGAAAGAAGCTTTCTGAGAAACTTCTTTGTGTTCTGTGAAATCATCTCACAGAGTTACAGCTTTCCCCTCAAGAAGCCTTTCGCTAAGACAGTTCTTGTGGAATTGGCAAAGTGATATTTGGAAGCCCATAGAGGGCTGTGGTGAAAAAGGAAATATCGTCAGATGAAATCTGGAAAGAAGCTTTCTGCGAAACTGCTTAGTGTTCTGTTAATTCATCTCACAGAGTTACATGTGTATTTCGAGGATCTCTTTGCTAACCCTATTTCTGTGGAAACTGAGAACAGATATTTCGGATCCCTTGGAAGACTATAGGTCCAAAGGAAATATCCTCCGATAACAAAGAGAAAGAAGCTTTCTGAGAAACTTCTTTGTGTTCTGTGAAATCATCTCACAGAGTTACAGCTTTCCCCTCAATAAGCCTTTCGCTAAGACAGTTCTTGTGGAATTGGCAAAGTGATATTTGGAAGCCCATAGAGGGCTATGGTGAAAAAGGAAATATCCTCAGATGAAATCTGGAAAGAAGCTTTCTGAGAAACTGCTTAGTGTTCTGTGAATTCATCTCACAGAGTTACATGTGTATTTCGAGGATCTCTTTGCTAGCCCTATTTCTGTGGAATCTGAGAACAGATATTTCGGATCCCTTTGAAGACTATAGGGCCAAAGGAAATATCCTCCGATAACAAAGAGAAAGAAGCTTTCTGAGAAACTTCTTTGTGTTCTGTGAAATCATCTCACAGGGTTACAGCTTTCCCCTCAAGAAGCCTTTCGCTAAGACAGTTCTTGTGGAATTTGAAAAGTGATATTTGGAAGCCCGTAGAGGGTTATGGGGAAAAAGGAAATATCCTCAGATGAAATCTGGAAAGAAGCTTTCTGAGAAATTGCTTAGTGTTCTGTTAATTCATCTCACAGAGTTACATGTGTATTTCGAGGATCTCTTTGCTAGCCCTATTTCTGTGGAATCTGAGAAAAGATATTTCGGATCCCTTTGAAGACTATAAGGCCAAAGGAAATATCCTCCGATAACAAAGAGAAAAAAGCTTTCTGAGAAACTTCTTTGTGTTCTGTGAAATCATCTCACAGAGTTACAGCTTTCCCCTGAAGAAGCCTTTCGCTAAGACAGTTCTTGTGGAATTGGCAAAGTGATATTTGGAAGCCCATAGAGGGCTATGGTGAAAAAGGAAATATCGTCAGATGAAATCTAGAAAGAAGCTTTCTGAGAAACTGCTTAGTGTTCTGTTAATTCATCTCACAGAGTTACAAGTGTATTTCGAGGATGTCTTTGCTAGCCCTATTTCTGTGGAATCTGAGAACAGATATTTCGGATCCCTTTGAAGACTATAGGGCCAAAGGAAATATCCTCCGATAACAAAGAGAAAGAAGCTTTCTGAGAAACTTCTTTGTGTTCTGTGAAATCATCTCACAGAGTTACAGCTTTCCCCTCAAGAAGCCTTTCGCTAAGACAGTTCTTGTGGAATTGGCAAAGTGATATTTGGAAGCCCTTAGAGGGCTATGGTGAAAAAGGAAATATCCTCAGATGAAATCTGGAAAGAAGCTTTCTGAGAAACTGCTTATTGTTCTGTTAATTCATCTCACAGAGTTACATGTGTATTTCGAGGATCTCTTTGCTAGCCCTATTTCTGTGGAATCTGAGAACAGATATTTCGGATCCCTTTGAAGACTATAGGGCCAAAGGAAGTATCCTCCGATAACAAAGAGAAAGAAGCTTTCTGAGAAACTTCTTTGTGTTCTGTGAAATCATCTGACGGAGTTACAGCTTTCCCCTCAAGAAGCCTTTCGCTAAGACAGTTCTTGTGGAATTGGCAAAGTGATATTTGAAAGCCCATAGAGGGCTATGGTGAAAAAGGAAATATCGTCAGATGAAATCTGGAAAGAAGCTTTCTGCGAAACTGCTTAGTGTTCTGTAAATTCATCTCACAGAGTTCCATGTGTATTTCGAGGATCTGTTTGATAGCTCTATTTCTGTGGAATCTGAGAACAGATATTTCGATCACTTTGTAGACTATAGGGCAAAAGGAAATATCCTCCGATAACAAAGAGAAAGAAGCTTTCTGAGAAACTTCTTTGTGTTCTGTGAAATCATTTCACAGAGTTACAGCTTTCCCCTCAAGAAGCCTTCCGCTAAGACAGTTCTTGTGGAATTGGCAAAGTGATATTTGGAAGCCCATAGAGGGCTGTGGTGAAAAAGGAAATATCGTCAGATGAAATCTGGAAAGAAGCTTTCTGCGAAACTGTTTAGTGTTCTGTTAATTCATCTCACAGAGTTACATGTGTATTTCGAGGATCTCTTTGCTAACCCTATTTCTGTGGAAACTGAGAACAGATATTTCGGATCCCTTGGAAGACTATAGGGCCAAAGGAAATATCCTCCGATAACAAAGAGAAAGAAGCTTTCTGAGAAACTTCTTTGTGTTCTGTGAAATCATCTCACAGAGTTACAGCTTTCCCCTGAAGAAGCCTTTCGCTAAGACAGTTCTTGTGGAATTGGCAAAGTGATATTTGGAAGCCCATAGAGGGCTATGGTGAAAAAGGAAATATCCTCAGATGAAATCTGGAAAGAAGCTTTCTGAGAAACTGCTTAGTGTTCTGTGAATTCATCTCACAGAGTTACATGTGTATTTCGAGGATCTCTTTGCTAGCCCTATTTCTGTGGAAACTGAGAACAGATATTTCGGATCCCTTTGAAGACTATAGGGCCAAAGGAAAAATCCTCCTATAACAAAGAGAAAGAAGCTTTCTGAGAAACTTCCTTGTGTTCTGTGAAATCATCTCACAGAGTTACAGCTTTCCCCTCAAGAAGCCTTTCGCTAAGACAGTTCTTGTGGAATTGGCAAAGTGATATTTGGAAGCCCATAGAGGGCTAAGGGGAAAAAGGAAATATCGTTAGATGAAATCTGGAAAGAAGCTTTCTGAGAAACTCCTTAGTGTTCTGTTAATTCATCTCACAGAGTTACATGTGTATTTCGAGGATCTCTTTGCTAGCCCTATTTCTGTGGAATCTGAGAACAGATATTTCGGATCCCTTTGAAGACTATAGGGCCAAAGGAAATATCCTCCGATAACAAAGAGAAAGAAGCTTTCTGAGAAACTTCTTTGTGTTCTGTGAAATCATCTCACAGGGTTACAGCTTTCCCCTCAAGAAGCCTTTAGCTAAGACAGTTCTTGTGGAATTTGAAAAGTGATATTTGGAAGCCCATAGAGGTTTATGGGGAAAAAGGAAATATCCTCAGATGAAATCTGGAAAGAAACTTTCTGAGAAATTGCTTAGTGTTCTGTTAATTCATCTCACAGAGTTACATGTGTATTTCGAGGATCTCTTTGCTAGCCCTATTTCTGTGGAATCTGAGAACAGATATTTCGGATCCCTTTGAAGACTATAAGGCCAAAGGAAATATCCTCCGATAACAAAGAGAAAGAAGCTTTCTGAGAAACTTCTTTGTGTTCTGTGAAATCATCTCACAGAGTTACAGCTTTCCCCTCAAGAAGCCTTTCGCTAAGACAGTTCTTGTGGAATTGGCAAAGTGATATTTGGAAGCCCATAGAGGGCTATGGTGAAAAAGGAAATATCGTCAGATGAAATCTAGAAAGAAGCTTTCTGAGAAACTGCTTAGTGTTCTGTGAATTCATTTCACAGAGTTACATGTGTATTTCGAGGATCTCTTTGCTAGCCCTATTTCTGTGAAATCTGAGAACAGATATTTCGGATCCCTTTGAAGACTATAGGGCCAAAGGAAATATCCTCCGATAACAAAGAGAAAGAAGCTTTCTGAGAAACTTCTTTGTGTTCTGTGAAATCATCTCACCGAGTTACAGCTTTCCCCTCAAGAAGCCTTTCGCTAAGACAGTTCTTGTGGAATTGGCAAAGTGATATTTGAAAGCCCATAGAGGGCTATGGTGAAAAAGGAAATATCGTCAGATGAAATCTGGAAAGAACCTTTCTGCGAAACTGCTTAGTGTTCTGTTAATTCATCTCACAGAGTTCCATGTGTATTTCGAGGATCTGTTTGATAGCTCTATTTCTGTGGAATCTGAGAACAGATATTTCGATCACTTTGTAGACTACAGGGCAAAAGGAAATATCCTCCGATAACAAAGAGAAAGAAGCTTTCTGAGAAACTTCTTTGTGTTCTGTGAAATCATCTCACAGAGTTACAGCTTTCCCCTCAAGAAGCCTTTCGCTAAGACAGTTCTTGTGGAATTGGCAAAGTGATATTTGGAAGCCCATAGAGGGCTGT
This sequence comes from Macaca nemestrina, assembly GCF_043159975.1. Taxonomy (NCBI): domain Eukaryota; kingdom Metazoa; phylum Chordata; class Mammalia; order Primates; family Cercopithecidae; genus Macaca; species Macaca nemestrina. Next base: position 31,559,781 of record NC_092135.1, on the reverse strand, counting down.
GGTGAAAAAGGAAATATCGTCAGATGAAATCTGGAAAGAAGCTTTCTGCGAAACTGCTTAGTGTTCTGTTAATTCATCTCACAGAGTTACATGTGTATTTCGAGGATCTCTTTGCTAACCCTATTTCTGTGGAAACTGAGAAGAGATATTTCGGATCCCTTGGAAGACTATAGGTCCAAAGGAAATATCCTCCGATAACAAAGAGAAAGAAGCTTTCTGAGAAACTTCTTTGTGTTCTGTGAAATCATCTCACAGAGTTACAGCTTTCCCCTCAATAAGCCTTTCGCTAAGACAGTTCTTGTGGAATTGGCAAAGTGTTATTTGGAAGCCCATAGAGGGCTATGGTGAAAAAGGAAATATCCTCAGATGAAATCTGGAAAGAAGCTTTCTGAGAAACTGCTTAGTGTTCTGTGAATTCATCTCACAGGGTTACATGTGTATTTCGAGGATCTCTTTGCTAGCCCTATTTCTGTGGAATCTGAGAACAGATATTTCGGATCCCTTTGAAGACTATAGGGCCAAAGGAAATATCCTCCGATAACAAAGAGAAAGAAGCTTTCTGAGAAACTTCTTTGTGTTCTGTGCAATCATCTCACAGGGTTACAGCTTTCCCCTCAAGAAGCCTTTCGCTAAGACAGTTCTTGTGGAATTTGAAAAGTGATATTTGGAAGCCCGTAGAGGGTTATGGGGAAAAAGGAAATATCCTCAGATGAAATCTGGAAAGAAGCTTTCTGAGAAATTGCTTAGTGTTCTGTTAATTCATCTCACAGAGTTACATGTGTATTTCGAGGATCTCTTTGCTAGCCCTATTTCTGTGGAATCTGAGAAAAGATATTTCGGATCCCTTTGAAGACTATAAGGCCAAAGGAAATATCCTCCGATAACAAAGAGAAAAAAGCTTTCTGAGAAACTTCTTTGTGTTCTGTGAAATCATCTCACAGAGTTACAGATTTCCCCTCAAGAAGCCTTTCGCTAAGACAGTTCTTGTGGAATTGGCAAAGTGATATTTGGAAGCCCATAGAGGGCTATGGTGAAAAAGGAAATATCGTCAGATGAAATCTAGAAAGAAGCTTTCTGAGAAACTGCTTAGTGTTCTGTTAATTCATCTCACAGAGTTACAAGTGTATTTCGAGGATGTCTTTGCTAGCCCTATTTCTGTGGAATCTGAGAACAGATATTTCGGATCCCTTTGAAGACTATAGGGCCAAAGGAAATATCCTCCGATAACAAAGAGAAAGAAGCTTTCTGAGAAACTTCTTTGTGTTCTGTGAAATCATCTCACAGAGTTACAGCTTTCCCCTCAAGAAGCCTTTCGCTAAGACAGTTCTTGTGGAATTGGCAAAGTGATATTTGGAAGCCCTTAGAGGGCTATGGTGAAAAAGGAAATATCCTCAGATGAAATCTGGAAAGAAGCTTTCTGAGAAACTGCTTATTGTTCTGTTAATTCATCTCACAGAGTTACATGTGTATTTCGAGGATCTCTTTGCTAGCCCTATTTCTGTGGAATCTGAGAACAGATATTTCGGATCCCTTTGAAGACTATAGGGCCAAAGGAAGTATCCTCCGATAACAAAGAGAAAGAAGCTTTCTGAGAAACTTCTTTGTGTTCTGTGAAATCATCTGACGGAGTTACAGCTTTCCCCTCAAGAAGCCTTTCGCTAAGACAGTTCTTGTGGAATTGGCAAAGTGATATTTGAAAGCCCATAGAGGGCTATGGTGAAAAAGGAAATATCGTCAGATGAAATCTGGAAAGAAGCTTTCTGCGAAACTGCTTAGTGTTCTGTAAATTCATCTCACAGAGTTCCATGTGTATTTCGAGGATCTGTTTGATAGCTCTATTTCTGTGGAATCTGAGAACAGATATTTCGATCACTTTGTAGACTATAGGGCAAAAGGAAATATCCTCCGATAACAAAGAGAAAGAAGCTTTCTGAGAAACTTCTTTGTGTTCTGTGAAATCATTTCACAGAGTTACAGCTTTCCCCTCAAGAAGCCTTTCGCTAAGACAGTTCTTGTGGAATTGGCAAAGTGATATTTGGAAGCCCATAGAGGGCTGTGGTGAAAAAGGAAATATCGTCAGATGAAATCTGGAAAGAAGCTTTCTGCGAAACTGTTTAGTGTTCTGTTAATTCATCTCACAGAGTTACATGTGTATTTCGAGGATCTCTTTGCTAACCCTATTTCTGTGGAAACTGAGAACAGATATTTCGGATCCCTTGGAAGACTATAGGGCCAAAGGAAATATCCTCCGATAACAAAGAGAAAGAAGCTTTCTGAGAAACTTCTTTGTGTTCTGTGAAATCATCTCACAGAGTTACAGCTTTCCCCTGAAGAAGCCTTTCGCTAAGACAGTTCTTGTGGAATTGGCAAAGTGATATTTGGAAGCCCATAGAGGGCTATGGTGAAAAAGGAAATATCCTCAGATGAAATCTGGAAAGAAGCTTTCTGCGAAACTGCTTAGTGTTCTGTGAATTCATCTCACAGAGTTACATGTGTATTTAGAGGATCTCTTTGCTAGCCCTATTTCTGTGGAAACTGAGAACAGATATTTCGGATCCCTTTGAAGACTATAGGGCCAACGGAAATATCCTCCGATAACAAAGAGAAAGAAGCTTTCTGAGAAACTTCTTTGTGTTCTGTGAAATCATCTCACAGAGTTACAGCTTTCCCCTCAAGAAGCCTTTCGCTAAGACAGTTCTTGTGGAATTGGCAAAGTGATATTTGGAAGCCCATAGAGGGCTATGGTGAAAAAGGAAATATCGTCAGATGAAATCTGGAAAGAAGCTTTCTGAGAAACTGCTTAGTGTTCTGTTAATTCATCTCACAGAGTTACATGTGTATTTCGAGGATCTCTTTGCTAGCTCTATTTCTGTGGAATCTGAGAACAGATATTTCGGATCCCTTTGAAGACTATAGGGCCAAAGGAAATATCCTCCGATAACAAAGAGAAAGAAGCTTTCTGAGAAACTTCTTTGTGTTCTGTGAAATCATCTCACAGAGTTACAGCTTTCCCCTCAAGAAGCCTTTCGCTAAGACAGTTCTTGTGGAATAGGCAAAGTGATATTTGGAAGCCCATAGAGGGCTATGGTGAAAAAGGAAATATCGTCAGATGAAATCTGGAAAGAAGCTTTCTGCGAAACTGCTTAGTGTTCTGTGAATTCATTTCACAGAGTTCCATGTGTATTTCGAGGATCTGTTTGACAGCTCTATTTCTGTGGAATCTGAGAACAAATATTTCGGATCACTTTGTAGACTATAGGGCCAAAGGAAATATCCTCCGATAACAAAGAGAAAGAAGCTTTCTGAGAAACTTCTTTGTGTTCTGTGAAATCATCTCACAGAGTTACAGCTTTCCCCTCAAGAAGACTTTCGCTAAGACAGTTCTTGTGGAATTGGCAAAGTGATATTTGGAAGCCCATAGAGGGCTGTGGTGAAAAAGGAAATATCGTCAGATGAAATCTGGAAAGAAGCTTTCTGTGAAACTGCTTAGTGTTCTGTTAATTCATCTCACAGAGTTACATGTGTATTTCGAGGTTCTCTTTGCTAACCCTATTTCTGTGGAAACTGAGAACAGATATTTCGGATCCCTTGGAAGACTATAGGGCCAAAGGAAATATCCTCCGATAACAAAGAGAAAGAAGCTTTCTGAGAAACTTCTTTGTGTTCTGTGAAATCATCTCACAGAGTTACAGCTTTCCCCTGCAGAAGCCTTTCGCTAAGACAGTTCTTGTGGAATTGGCAAAGTGATATTTCGAAGCCCATAGAGGGCTATGGTGAAAAAGGAAATATCTCAGATGAAATCTGGAAAGAAGCTTTCTGAGAAACTGCTTAGTGTTCTGTGAATTCATCTCACAGAGTTACATGTGTATTTCGAGGATCTCTTTGGTAGCCCTATTTCTGTGGAATCTGAGAACAGATATTTCGGATCCCTTTGAAGACTATAGGGCCAAAGGAAATATCCTCGGATAACAAAGAGAAAGAAGCTTTCTGAGAAACTTCTTTGTGTTCTGTGAAATCATCTCACAGAGTTACAGCTTTCCCCTCAAGAAGCCTTTCGCTAAGACAGTTCTTGTGGAATTGGCAAAGTGATATTTGGAAGCCCATACAGGGTTATGGGGAAAAAGGAAATATCCTCAGATGAAATCTGGAAAGAAGCTTTCTGAGAAACTGCTTAGTGTTCTGTAAATTCATCTCACAGAGTTACATGTGTATTTCGAGGATCTCTTTGCTAGCCCTATTTCTGTGGAATCTGAGAACAGATATTTCGGATCCCTTTGAAGACTATAAGGCCAAAGGAAATATCCTCCGATAACAAAGACAAAAAAGCTTTCTGAGAAACTTCTTTGTGTTCTGTGAAATCATCTCACAGAGTTACAGCTTTCCCCTCAAGAAGCCTTTCGCTAAGACAGTTCTTGTGGAATTGGCAAAGTGATATTTGGAATCCCATAGAGGGCTATGGTGAAAAAGGAAATATCGTCAGATGAAATCTAGAAAGAAGCTTTCTGAAAAACTGCTTAGTGTTCTGTTAATTCATCTCACAGATTTACATGTGTATTTCGAGGATCTCTTTGCTAGTCCTATTTCTGTGGAATCTGAGAACAGATATTTCGGATCCCTTTGAAGACTATAGGGCCAAAGGAAATATCCTCCGATAACAAAGAGAAAGAAGCTTTCTGAGAAACTTCTTTGTGTTCTGTGAAATCATCTCACAGAGTTACAGCTTTCCCCTGAAGAAGCCTTTCGCTAAGACAGTTCTTGTGGAATTGGCAAAGTGATATTTCGAAGCCCATAGAGGGCTATGGTGAAAAAGGAAATATCTCAGATGAAATCTGGAAAGAAGCTTTCTGAGAAACTGCTTAGTGTTCTGTGAATTCATCTCACAGAGTTACATGTGTATTTCGAGGATCTCTTTGGTAGCCCTATTTCTGTGGAATCTGAGAACAGATATTTCGGATCCCTTTGAAGACTATAGGGCCAAAGGAAATATCCTCGGATAACAAAGAGAAAGAAGCTTTCTGAGAAACTTCTTTGTGTTCTCTGAAATCATCTCACAGAGTTACAGCTTTCCCCTCAAGAAGACTTTCGCTAAGACAGTTCTTGTGGAATTGGCAAAGTGATATTTGGAAGCCCATACAGGGTTATGGGGAAAAAGGAAATATCCTCAGATGAAATCTGGAAAGAAGCTTTCTGAGAAACAGCTTAGTGTTCTGTAAATTCATCTCACAGAGTTACATGTGTATTTCGAGGATCTCTTTGCTAGCCCTATTTCTGTGGAATCTGAGAACAGATATTTCGGATCCCTTTGAAGACTATAAGGCCAAAGGAAATATCCTCCGATAACAAAGACAAAAAAGCTTTCTGAGAAACTTCTTTGTGTTCTGTGAAATCATCTCACAGAGTTACAGCTTTCCCCTCAAGAAGCCTTTCGCTAAGACAGTTCTTGTGGAATTGGCAAAGTGATATTTGGAATCCCATAGAGGGCTATGGTGAAAAAGGAAATATCGTCAGATGAAATCTAGAAAGAAGCTTTCTGAAAAACTGCTTAGTGTTCTGTTAATTCATCTCACAGATTTACATGTGTATTTCGAGGATCTCTTTGCTAGTCCTATTTCTGTGGAATCTGAGAACAGATATTTCGGATCCCTTTGAAGACTATAGGGCCAAAGGAAATATCCTCCGATAACAAAGAGAAAGAAACTTTCTGAGAAACTTCATTGTGTTCTGTGAAATCATCTCACAGAGTTACAGCTTTCCCCTGAAGAAGCCTTTCGCTAAGACAGTTCTTGTGGAATTGGCAAAGTGATATTTGGAAGCCCATAGAGGGCTACGGTGAAAAAGGAAATATCCTCAGATGAAATCTGGAAAGAAGCTTTCTGAGAAACTGCTTGGAGTTCTGTGAATTCGTCTCACAGAATTACATGTGTATTTCGAGGATCTCTTTGCTAGCCCTATTTCTGTGGAAACTGAGAAAAGATATTTCGGATCCCTTTGAAGACTATAGGGCCAAAGGAAAAATCCTCCGATAACAAAGAGAAAGAAGCTTTCTGAGAAACTTCTTTGTGTTCTGTGAAATCATCTCACAGAGTTACAGCTTTCCCCTCAAAAAGCCTTTCGCTAAGACAGTTCTTGTGGAATTGGCAAAGTGATATTTGGAAGCCCATAGAGGGCTATGGTGAAAAAGGAAATATCGTCAGATGAAATCTGGAAAGAAGCTTTCTGAGAAACTGCTTAGTGTTCTGTTAATTCATGTCACAGAGTTACATGTGTATTTCGAGGATCTCTTTGCTAGTCCTATTTCTGTGGAATCTGAAAACAGATATTTCGGATCCCTTTGAAGACTATAGGGCCAAAGGAAATATCCTCGGATAACAAAGAGAAAGAAGCTTTCTGAGAAACTTCTTTCTGTTGTGTGAAATCATCTCACCGAGTTACAGCTTTCTCCTCAAGAAGCCTTTCGCTAAGACAGTTCTTGTGGAATTGGCAAAGTGATATTTAGAAGACCATAAAGGGCTATGGTGAAAAAGGAAATATCCTCAGATGAAATCTGGAAAGAAGCTTACTAAGAAACTGCTTAGTGTTCTGTTAATTCATCTCACAGAGTTACATGTGTATTTCGAGGATCTCTTTGCTAGCCCTATTTCTGTGGAAACTGAGAACAGATATTTCGGATCCCTTTGAAGACTATAGGGCCAAAGGAAATATCCTCCGATAACAAAGAGAAAGAAGCTTTCTGAGAAACTTCTTTGTGTTCTGTGAAATCATCTCACAGAGTTACAGCTTTCCCCTCAAGAAGCCTTTCGCTAAGACAGTTCTTCTGGAATTGGCAAAGTGATATTTGGAAGCCCTTAGAGGGCTATGGTGAAAAAGGAAATATCCTCAGATGAAATCTGGAAAGAAGCTTTCTGAGAAACTGCTTAGTGTTCTGTTAATTCATCTCACAGAGTTACATGTGTATTTCGAGGATCTCTTTGCTAGCTCTATTTCTGTGGAATCTGAGAACAGATATTTCGGATCCCTTTGAAGACTATAGGGCCAAAGGAAATATCCTCCGATAACAAAGAGAAAGAAGCTTTCTGAGAAACTTCTTTGTGTTCTGTGAAATCATCTCACAGAGTTACAGCTTTCCCCTCCAGAAGCCTTTCGCTAAGACAGTTCTTGTGGAATAGGCAAAGTGATATTTGGAAGCCCATAGAGGGCTATGGTGAAAAAGGAAATATCCTCAGATGAAATCTGGAAAGAAGCTTTCTGCGAAACTGCTTAGTGTTCTGTTAATTCATCTCACAGAGTTACATGTATATTTCGAAGATCTCTTTGCTAGCCCTATTTCTGTGGAATCTGAGAACAGATATTTCGGATCCCTTTGAAGACTATAGGGCCAAAGGAAATATCCTCCGATAACAAAGAGAAAGAAGCTTTCTGAGAAACTTCTTTGTGTTCTGTGAAATCATCTCACAGAGTTACAGCTTTCCCCCGAAGAAGCCTTTCGCTAAGACAGTTCTTATGGAAATGGCAAAGTGATATTTGGAAGCCCATAGAGGGCTATGGTGAAAAAGGATATATCCTCAGATGAAATCTGGAAAGAAGCTTTCTGAGAAACTGCTTAGTGTTCTGTGAATTCATCTCACAGAGTTCCATGTGTATGTCGAGGTTCTGTTTGATAGCTCTATTTCTGTGGAATCTGAGAACAGATATTTCGGATATCTTTGAAGACTATAGGGCCAAAGGAAATATTCTCCGATAACAAAGAGAAAGAAGCTTTCTGAGAAACTTCTTTGTGTTCTGTGAAATCATCTCACAGAGTTACAGCTTTCCCCTCAATAAGCCTTTCACTAAGACAGTTCTTGTGGAATTGGCAAAGTGATATTTGGAAGCCCACAGAGGGCTATGGTGAAAAAGGAAATATCCTCAGATGAAATCTGGTGAGAAGCTTTCTGCGAAACTGCTTAGTGTTCTGTTAATTCATCTCACAGAGTTACATGTGTATTTCGAGGATCTCTTTGCTAGCCCTATTTCTGTGGAATCTGAGAACAGATATTTCGGATCCCTTTGAAGACTATAGGGCCAAAGGAAAAATCCTCCGATAACAAAGAGAAAGAAGCTTTCTGAGAAACTTCTTTGTGTTCTGTGAAATCATCTCACAGAATTACAGCTTTCCCCTCCAGAAGCCTTTCGCTAAGACAGTTCTTCTGGAATTGGCAAAGTGATATTTGGAAGCCCATAGAGGGCTAAGGGGAAAAAGGAAATATCGTCAGATGAAATCTGGAAAGAAGCTTTCTGAGAAACTGCTTAGTGTTCTGTTAATTCATCTCACAGAGTTACATGTGTATTTCGAGGATCTCTTTGCTAGCCCTATTTCTGTGGAATCTGAGAACAGATATTTCGGATCCCTTTGAAGACTATAGGGCCAAAGGAAATATCCTCCGATAACAAAGAGAAAGAAGCTTTCTGAGAAACTTCTTTGTGTTCTGTGAAATCATCTCACAGAGTTACAGCTTTCCCCTCAAGAAGCCTTTCGCTAAGACAGTTCTTGTGGAATTGGCAAAGTGATATTTGGAAGCCCATAGAGGGCTTAGGGGAAAAAGGAAATATCGTCAGATGAAATCTGGAAAGAAGCTTTCTGAGAAACTGCTTAGTATTCTGTTAATTCATCTCACAGAGTTACATGTGTATTTCGAGGATCTCTTTGCTAGCCCTATTTCTGTGGAATCTGAGAACAGATATTTCGGATCCCTTTGAAGTCTATAGGGCCAAAGGAAATATCCTCGGATAACAAAGAGAAAGAAGCTTTCTGAGAAACTTCTTTGTGTTCTGTGAAATCATCTCACAGAGTTACAGCTTTCCCCTCAAGAAGCCTTTCGCTAAGACAGTTCTTGTGGAATTGGCAAAGTGATATTTGGAAGCCCATACAGGGTTATGGGGAAAAAGGAAATATCCTCAGATGAAATCTGGAAAGAAGCTTTCTGAGAAACTGCTTAGTGTTCTGTTAATTCATCTCACAGAGTTACATGTGTATTTCGAGGATCTCTTTGCTAGCTCTATTTCTGTGGAATCTGAGAACAGATATTTCGGATCCCTTTGAAGACTATAGGGCCAATGGAAATATCCTCCGATAACAAAGAGAAAGAAGCTTTCTGAGAAACTTCTTTGTGTTCTGTGAAATCATCTCACAGAGTTACAGCTTTCCCCTCCAGAAGCCTTTCGCTAAGACAGTTCTTGTGGAATAGGCAAAGTGATATTTGGAAGCCCATAGAGGGCTATGGTGAAAAAGGAAATATCCTCAGATGAAATCTGGAAAGAAGCTTTCTGAGAAACTGCTTAGTGTTCTGTTAATTCATCTCACAGAGTTACATGTTTATTTCGAGGATCTCTTTGCTAGCCCTATTTGTGTGGAATCTGAGAACAGATATTTCGGATCCCTTTGAAGACTATAGGGCCAAAGGAAATATCCTCCGATAACAAAGAGAAAGAAGCTTTCTGAGAAACTTCTTTGTGTTCTGTGAAATCATCTCACAGAGTTACAGCTTTCCCCCGAAGAAGCCTTTCGCTAAGACAGTTCTTATGGAAATGGCAAAGTGATATTTGGAAGCCCATAGAGGGCTATGGTGAAAAAGGATATATCCTCAGATGAAATCTGGAAAGAAGCTTTCTGAGAAACTGCTTAGTGTTCTGTGAATTCATCTCACAGAGTTACATGTGTATTTCGAGGATCTCTTTGCTACCCTACTTCTGTGCAATCTGAGAACAGATATTTCGGATCCCTTTGAAGACTATAGGGCCAAAGGAAATATCCTCCGATAACAAAGAGAAAGAAGCTTTCTGAGAAACTTCTTTGTGTTCTGTGAAATCATCTCGCAGAGTTACAGCTTTCCCCTCTAGAAGCCTTTCGCTAAGAAAGTTCTTGTGGAATTTGAAAAGTGATATTTGGAAGCCCATAGAAGGCTATGGTGAAAAAGGAAATATCGTCAGATGAAATCTGGAAAGAAGCTTTCTGCGAAACTGCTTAGTGTTCTGTTAATTCATCTCACAGAGTTACATGTGTATTTCGAGGATCTCTTTGCTAGCCCTATTTCTGTGGAATCTGAGAACAGATATTTCGGATCCCTTCGAAGACTATAGGGCCAAAGGAAATATCCTCGGATAACAAAGAGAAAGAAGCTTTCTGAGAAACTTCTTTGTTTTCTGTGAAATCATCTCACAGAGTTACAGCTTTCCCCTCAAGAAGCCTTTCGCTAAGACAGTTCTTGTGTAATTGGCAAAGTGATATTTGGAAGCCCATAGAGGGCTACGGTGAAAAAGGAAGTATCGTCAGATGAAATCTGGAAAGAAGCTTTCTGAGAAACTGCTTAGTGTTCTGTTAATTCATCTCACAGAGTTACATGTGTATTTCGAGGATGTCTTTGCTAGCCCTATTTCTGTGGAAACTGAGAAAAGATATTTCGGATCCCTTTGAAGACTATAGGGCCAAAGGAAATATCCTCCGATAACAAAGAGAAAGAAGCTTTCTGAGAAACTTCTTTGTGTTCTGTGAAATCATCTCACAGAGTTACAGCTTTCCCCTCAATAAGCCTTTCACTAAGACAGTTCTTGTGGAATTGGCAAAGTGATATTTGGAAGCCCATAGAAGGCTATGGTGAAAAAGGAAATATCCTCAGATGAAATATGGAAAGAAGCTTTCTGCGAAACTGCTTAGTGTTCTGTTAATTCATCTCACAGAGTTACATGTGTATTTCGAGGATCTCTTTGCTAGCTCTATTTCTGTGGAATCTGAGAACAGATATTTCGGATCCCTTTGAAGACTATAGGGCCAAAGGAAATATCCTCCGATAACAAAGAGAATGAAGCTTTCTGAGAAACTTCTTTGTGTTCTGTGAAATCATCTCACAGAGTTACAGCTTTCCCCTCAAGAAGCCTTTCGCTAAGACAGTTCTTGTGGAATTGGCAAAGTGATATTTGGAAGCCCATAGAGGGCTTAGGGGAAAAAGGAAATATCGTCAGATGAAATCTGGAAAGAAGCTTTCTGAGAAACTGCTTAGTATTCTGTTAATTCATCTCACAGAGTTACATGTGTATTTCGAGGATCTCTTTGCTAGCCCTATTTCTGTGGAATCTGAGAACAGATATTTCGGATCCCTTTGAAGTCTATAGGGCCAAAGGAAATATCCTCGGATAACAAAGAGAAAGAAGCTTTCTGAGAAACTTCTTTGTGTTCTGTGAAATCATCTCACAGAGTTACAGCTTTCCCCTCAAGAAGCCTTTCGCTAAGACAGTTCTTGTGGAATTGGCAAAGTGATATTTGGAAGCCCATACAGGGTTATGGGGAAAAAGGAAATATCCTCAGATGAAATCTGGAAAGAAGCTTTCTGAGAAACTGCTTAGTGTTCTGTTAATTCATCTCACAGAGTTACATGTGTATTTCGAGGATCTCTTTGCTAGCTCTATTTCTGTGGAATCTGAGAACAGATATTTCGGATCCCTTTGAAGACTATAGGGCCAATGGAAATATCCTCCGATAACAAAGAGAAAGAAGCTTTCTGAGAAACTTCTTTGTGTTCTGTGAAATCATCTCACAGAGTTACAGCTTTCCCCTCCAGAAGCCTTTCGCTAAGACAGTTCTTGTGGAATAGGCAAAGTGATATTTGGAAGCCCATAGAGGGCTATGGTGAAAAAGGAAATATCCTCAGATGAAATCTGGAAAGAAGCTTTCTGAGAAACTGCTTAGTGTTCTGTTAATTCATCTCACAGAGTTACATGTTTATTTCGAGGATCTCTTTGCTAGCCCTATTTGTGTGGAATCTGAGAACAGATATTTCGGATCCCTTTGAAGACTATAGGGCCAAAGGAAATATCCTCCGATAACAAAGAGAAAGAAGCTTTCTGAGAAACTTCTTTGTGTTCTGTGAAATCATCTCACAGAGTTACAGCTTTCCCCCGAAGAAGCCTTTCGCTAAGACAGTTCTTATGGAAATGGCAAAGTGATATTTGGAAGCCCATAGAGGGCTATGGTGAAAAAGGATATATCCTCAGATGAAATCTGGAAAGAAGCTTTCTGAGAAACTGCTTAGTGTTCTGTGAATTCATCTCACAGAGTTACATGTGTATTTCGAGGATCTCTTTGCTACCCTATTTCTGTGCAATCTGAGAACAGATATTTCGGATCCCTTTGAAGACTATAGTGCCAAAGGAAATATCCTCCGATAACAAAGAGAAAGAAGCTTTCTGAGAAACTTCTTTGTGTTCTGTGAAATCATCTCGCAGAGTTACAGCTTTCCCCTCTAGAAGCCTTTCGCTAAGAAAGTTCTTGTGGAATTTGAAAAGTGATATTTGGAAGCCCATAGAAGGCTATGGTGAAAAAGGAAATATCGTCAGATGAAATCTGGAAAGAAGCTTTCTGCGAAACTGCTTAGTGTTCTGTTAATTCATCTCACGGAGTTACATGTGTATTTCGAGGATCTCTTTGCTAGCCCTATTTCTGTGGAATCTGAGAACAGATATTTCGGATCCCTTCGAAGACTATAGGGCCAAAGGAAATATCCTCGGATAACAAAGAGAAAGAAGCTTTCTGAGAAACTTCTTTGTGTTCTGTGAAATCATCTCACAGAGTTACAGCTTTCCCCTCAAGAAGCCTTTCGCTAAGACAGTTCTTGTGGAATTGGCAAAGTGATATTTGGAAGCCCATAGAGGGCTACGGTGAAAAAGGAAGTATCGTCAGATGAAATCTGGAAAGAAGCTTTCTGAGAAACTGCTTAGTGTTCTGTTAATTCATCTCACAGAGTTACATGTGTATTTCGAGGATGTCGTTGCTAGCCCTATTTCTGTGGAAACTGAGAAAAGATATTTCGGATCCCTTTGAAGACTATAGGGCCAAAGGAAATATCCTCCGATAACAAAGAGAAAGAAGCTTTCTGAGAAACTTCTTTGTGTTCTGTGAAATCATCTCACAGAGTTACAGCTTTCCCCTCAAGAAGCCTTTCACTAAGACAGTTCTTGTGGAATTGGCAAAGTGATATTTGGAAGCCCATAGAAGGCTATGGTGAAAAAGGAAATATCCTCAGATGAAATCTGGAAAGAAGCTTTCTGCGAAACTGCTTAGTGTTCTGTTAATTCATCTCACAGAGTTACATGTGTATTTCGAGGATCTCTTTGCTAGCTCTATTTCTGTGGAATCTGAGAACAGATATTTCGGATCCCTTTGAAGACTATAGGGCCAAAGGAAATATCCTCCGATAACAAAGAGAATGAAGCTTTCTGAGAAACTTCTTTGTGTTCTGTGAAATCATCTCACAGAGTTACAGCTTTCCCCTCAAGAAGCCTTTCGCTAAGACAGTTCTTGTGGAATTGGCAAAGTGATATTTAGAAGCCCATAGAGGGCTATGGTGAAAAAGGAAATATCCTCAGATGAAATCTGGAAAGAAGCTTTCTGAGAAACTGCTTAGTGTTCTGTTAATTCATCTCACAGAGTTTCATGTGTATTTCGAGGATCTCTTTGCTAGCCCTATTTCTGTGGAATCTGAGAACAGATATTTCGGATCCCTTTGAAGACTATAGGGCCAAAGGAAATATCCTCCGATAACAAAGAGAAAGAAGCTTTCTGAGAAACTTCATTGTGTTCTGTGAAATCATCTCACAGAGTTACAGCTTTCCCCTGAAGAAGCCTTTCGCTAAGACAGTTCTTGTGGAATTGGCAAAGTGATATTTGGAAGCCCATAGAGGGCTATGGTGAAAAAGGAAATATCCTCAGATGAAATCTGGAAAGAAGCTTTCTGAGAAACTGCTTGGAGTTCTGTGAATTCATCTCACAGAATTACATGTGTATTTCGAGGATCTCTTTGCTAGCCCTATTTCTGTGGAAACTGAGAAAAATATTTCGGATCCCTTTGAAGACTATAGGGCCAAAGGAAAAATCCTCCGATAACAAAGAGAAAGAAGCTTTCTGAGAAACTTCTTTGTGTTCTGTGAAATCATCTCACAGAGTTACAGCTTTCCCCTCAAGAAGCCTTTCGCTAAGACAGTTCTTGTGGAATTGGCAAAGTGATATTTGGAAGCCCATAGAGGGCTACGGTGAAAAAGGAAATATCCTCAGATGAAATCTGGAAAGAAGCTTTCTGAGAAACTGCTTAGTGTTCTGTTAATTCATCTCACAGAGTTACATGTGTATTTCGAGGATCTCTTTGCTAACCCTATTTCTGTGGAAACTGAGAACAGATATTTCGGATCCCTTGGAAGACTATAGGGCCAAAGGAAATATCCTCCGATAACAAAGAGAAAGAAGCTTTCTGAGAAACTTCTTTGTGTTCTGTGAAATCATCTCACAGAGTTACAGCTTTCCCCTCAAGAAGCCTTTCGCTAAGACAGTTCTTGTGGAATTGGCAAAGTGATATTTGGAAGCCCATAGAGGGCTATGGTGAAAAAGGAAATATCCTCAGATGAAATCTGGAAAGAAGCTTTCTGAGAAACTGCTTAGTGTTCTGTTAATTCATCTCACAGAGTTACATGTGTATTTCGAGGATCTCTTTGCTAGCCCTATTTCTGTGGAAACTGAGAACAGAAATTTCGAATCCCTTTGAAGACTATAGGGCCAAAGGAAATATCCTCCGATAACAAAGAGAAAGAAGCTTTCTGAGAAACTTCCTTGTGTTCTGTGAAATCATCTCACAGAGTTACAGCTTTCCCCTCAAGAAGCCTTTCGCTAAGACAGTTCTTGTGGAATTGGCAAAGTGATATTTGGAAGCCCATAGAGGGCTAAGGGGAAAAAGGAAATATCGTTAGATGAAATCTGGAAAGAAGCTTTCTGAGAAACTGCTTAGTGTTCTGTTAATTCATCTCACAGAGTTACATGTGTATTTCGAGGATCTCTTTGCTAGCCCTATTTCTGTGGAATCTGAGAACAGATATTTCGGATCCCTTTGAAGACTATAGGGCCAAAGGAAATATCCTCCGATAACAAAGAGAAAGAAGCTTTCTGAGAAACTTCTTTGTGTTCTGTGAAATCATCTCACAGAGTTACAGCTTTCCCCTCAAGAAGCCTTTCGCTAAGACAGTTCTTGTGGAATTTGAAAAGTGATATTTAGAAGCCCATAGAGGGTTATGGGGAAAAAGGAAATATCCTCAGATGAAATCTGGAAAGAAGCTTTCTGAGAAATTGCTTAGTGTTCTGTTAATTCATCTCACAGAGTTACATGTGTATTTCGAGGATCTCTTTGCTAGCCCTATTTCTGTGGAATCTGAGAAAAGATATTTCGGATCCCTTTGAAGACTATAAGGCCAAAGGAAATATCCTCCAATAACAAAGAGAAAAAAGCTTTCTGAGAAACTTCTTTGTGTTCTGTGAAATCATCTCACAGAGTTACAGCTTTCCCCTCAAGAAGCCTTTCGCTAAGACAGTTCTTGTGGAATTGGCAAAGTGATATTTGGAAGCCCATAGAGGGCTACGGTGAAAAAGGAAATATCCTCAGATGAAATCTGGAAAGAAGCTTTCTGAGAAACTGCTTGGAGTTCTGTGAATTCATCTCACAGAATTACATGTGTATTTCGAGGATCTCTTTGCTAGCCCTATTTCTGTGGAAACTGAGAAAAATATTTCGGATCCCTTTGAAGACTATAGGGCCAAAGGAAAAATCCTCCGATAACAAAGAGAAAGAAGCTTTCTGAGAAACTTCTTTGTGTTCTGTGAAATCATCTCACAGAGTTACAGCTTTCCCCTCAAGAAGCCTTTCGCTAAGACAGTTCTTGTGGAATTGGCAAAGTGATATTTGGAAGCCCATAGAGGGCTACGGTGAAAAAGGAAATATCCTCAGATGAAATCTGGAAAGAAGCTTTCTGAGAAACTGCTTAGTGTTCTGTTAATTCATCTCACAGAGTTACATGTGTATTTCGAGGATCTCTTTGCTAACCCTATTTCTGTGGAAACTGAGAACAGATATTTCGGATCCCTTGGAAGTCTATAGGGCCAAAGGAAATATCCTCCGATAACAAAGAGAAAGAAGCTTTCTGAGAAACTTCTTTGTGTTCTGTGAAATCATCTCACAGAGTTACAGCTTTCCCCTCAAGAAGCCTTTCGCTAAGACAGTTCTTGTGGAATTGGCAAAGTGATATTTGGAAGCCCATAGAGGGCTATGGTGAAAAAGGAAATATCCTCAGATGAAATCTGGAAAGAAGATTTCTGAGAAACTGCTTAGTGTTCTGTTAATTCATCTCACAGAGTTACATGTGTATTTCGAGGATCTCTTTGCTAGCCATATTTCTGTGGAAACTGAGAACAGAAATTTCGGATCCCTTTGAAGACTATAGGGCCAAAGGAAATATCCTCCGATAACAAAGAGAAAGAAGCTTTCTGAGAAACTTCCTTGTGTTCTGTGAAATCATCTCACAGAGTTACAGCTTTCCCCTCAAGAAGCCTTTCGCTAAGACAGTTCTTGTGGAATTGGCAAAGTGATATTTGGAAGCCCATAGAGGGCTAAGGGGAAAAAGGAAATATCGTTAGATGAAATCTGGAAAGAAGCTTTCTGAGAAACTGCTTAGTGTTCTGTTAATTCATCTCACAGAGTTACATGTGTATTTCGAGGATCTCTTTGCTAGCCCTATTTCTGTGGAATCTGAGAACAGATATTTCGGATCCCTTTGAAGACTATAGGGCCAAAGGAAATATCCTCCGATTACAAAGAGAAAGAAGCTTTCTGAGAAACTTCTTTGTGTTCTGTGAAATCATCTCACAGAGTTACAGCTTTCCCCTCAAGAAGCCTTTCGCTAAGACAGTTCTTGTGGAATTGGCAAAGTGATATTTGGAAGCCCATACAGGGCTATGGTGAAAAAGGAAATATCGTCAGATGAAATCTGGAAAGAAGCTTACTGAGAAACTGCTTAGTGTTCTGTGAATTCATCTCACAGAGTTACATGTGTATTTCGAGGATCTCTTTGCTAGCCCTATTTCTGTGGAAACTGAGAACAGATATTTCGGATCCCTTTGAAGACTATAGGGCCAACGGAAATATCCTCGGATAACAAAGAGAAAGAAGCTTTCTGAGAAACTTCTTTGTGTTCTGTGAAATCATCTCACAGAGTTACAGCTTTCCCCTGAAGAAGCCTTTCGCTAAGACAGTTCTTGTGGAATTGGCAAAGTGATATTTGGAAGCCCATAGAGGGCTATGGTGAAAAAGGAAATACCGTCAGATGAAATCTGGAAAGAAGCTTTCTGAGAAACTGCTTAGTGTTCTGTTAATTCATCTCACAGAGTTACATGTGTATTTCGAGGATCTCTTTGCTAGCTCTATTTCTGTGGAAACTGAGAACAGATATTTCGGATCCCTTTGAAGTCCGTAGGGACAAAGGAAATATCCTCCGATAACAAAGGGAAAGAAGCTTTCTGAGAAACTTCTTTGTGTTCTGTGAAATCATCTCACAGAGTTACAGCTTTCCCCTGAAGAAGCCTTTCGCTAAGACAGTTCTTGTGGAATTGGCAAAGTGATATTTGGAAGCCCATAGAGGGCTACGGTGAAAAAGGAAATATCCTCAGATGAAATCTGGAAAGAAGCTTTCTGAGAAACTGCTTGGAGTTCTGTGAATTCATCTCACAGAATTACATGTGTATTTCGAGGATCTCTTTGCTAGCCCTATTTCTGTGGAAATTGAGAAAAGATATTTCGGATCCCTTTGAAGACTATAGGGCCAAAGGAAAAATCCTCCGATAACAAAGAGAAAGAAGCTTTCTGAGAAACTTCTTTGTGTTCTGTGAAATCATCTCACAGAGTTACAGCTTTCCCCTCAAGAAGCCTTTCGCTAAGACAGTTCTTGTGGAATTGGCAAAGTGATATTTGGAAGCCCATAGAGGGCTACGGTGAAAAAGGAAAATCCTCAGATGAAATCTGGAAAGAAGCTTTCTGAGAAACTGCTTAGTGTTCTGTTAATTCATCTCACAGAGTTACATGTGTATTTCGAGGATCTCTTTGCTAACCCTATTTCTGTGGAAACTGAGAACAGATATTTCGGATCCCTTGGAAGACTATAGGGCCAAGGGAAATATCCTCCGATAACAAAGAGAAAGAAGCTTTCTGAGAAACTTCTTTGTGTTCTGTGAAATCATCTCACAGAGTTACAGCTTTCCCCTCAAGAAGCCTTTCGCTAAGACAGTTCTTGTGGAATTGGCAAAGTGATATTTGGAAGCCCATAGATGGCTATGGTGAAAAAGGAAATATCCTCAGATGAAATCTGGAAAGAAGCTTTCTGAGAAACTGCTTAGTGTTCTGTTAATTCATCTCACAGAGTTACATGTGTATTTCGAGGATCTCTTTGCTAGCCCTATTTCTGTGGAAACTGAGAACAGAAATTTCGGATCCCTTTGAAGACTATAGGGCCAAAGGAAATATCCTCCGATAACAAAGAGAAAGAAGCTTTCTGAGAAACTTCCTTGTGTTCTGTGAAATCATCTCACAGAGTTACAGCTTTCCCCTCAAGAAGCCTTTCGCTAAGACAGTTCTTGTGGAATTGGCAAAGTGATATTTGGAAGCCCATAGAGGGCTAAGGGGAAAAAGGAAATATCGTTAGATGAAATCTGGAAAGAAGCTTTCTGAGAAACTGCTTAGTGTTCTGTTAATTCATCTCACAGAGTTACATGTGTATTTCGAGGATCTCTTTGCTAGCCCTATTTCTGTGGAATCTGAGAACAGATATTTCGGATCCCTTTGAAGACTATAGGGCCAAAGGAAATATCCTCCGATTACAAAGAGAAAGAAGCTTTCTGAGAAACTTCTTTGTGTTCTGTGAAATCATCTCACAGAGTTACAGCTTTCCCCTCAAGAAGCCTTTCGCTAAGACAGTTCTTGTGGAATTGGCAAAGTGATATTTGGAAGCCCATACAGGGCTATGGTGAAAAAGGAAATATCGTCAGATGAAATCTGGAAAGAAGCTTACTGAGAAACTGCTTAGTGTTCTGTGAATTCATCTCACAGAGTTACATGTGTATTTCGAGGATCTCTTTGCTAGCCCTATTTCTGTGGAAACTGAGAACAGATATTTCGGATCCCTTTGAAGACTATAGGGCCAACGGAAATATCCTCCGATAACAAAGAGAAAGAAGCTTTCTGAGAAACTTCTTTGTGTTCTGTGAAATCATCTCACAGAGTTACAGCTTTCCCCTGAAGAAGCCTTTCGCTAAGACAGTTCTTGTGGAATTGGCAAAGTGATATTTGGAAGCCCATAGAGGGCTATGGTGAAAAAGGAAATATCGTCAGATGAAATCTGGAAAGAAGCTTTCTGAGAAACTGCTTAGTGTTCTGTTAATTCATCCCACAGAGTTACATGTGTATTTCGAGGATCTCTTTGCTAGCTCTATTTCTGTGGAAACTGAGAACAGATATTTCGGATCCCTTTGAAGTCCGTAGGGACAAAGGAAATATCCTCCGATAACAAAGGGAAAGAAGCTTTCTGAGAAACTTCTTTGTGTTCTGTGAAATCATCTCACAGAGTTACAGCTTTCCCCTGAAGAAGCCTTTCGCTAAGACAGTTCTTGTGGAATTGGCAAAGTGATATTTGGAAGCCCATAGAGGGCTACGGTGAAAAAGGAAATATCCTCAGATGAAATCTGGAAAGAAGCTTTCTGAGAAACTGCTTTTAGTTCTGTGAATTCATCTCACAGAATTACATGTGTATTTCGAGGATCTCTTTGCTAGCCCTATTTCTGTGGAAATTGAGAAAAGATATTTCGGATCCCTTTGAAGACTATAGGGCCAAAGGAAAAATCCTCCGATAACAAAGAGAAAGAAGCTTTCTGAGAAACTTCTTTGTGTTCTGTGAAATCATCTCACAGAGTTACAGCTTTCCCCTCAAGAAGCCTTTCGCTAAGACAGTTCTTGTGGAATTGGCAAAGTGATATTTGGAAGCCCATAGAGGGCTATGGTGAAAAAGGAAATATCGTCAGATGAAATCTGGAAAGAAGCTTTCTGCGAAACTGCTTAGTGTTCTGTTAATTCATCTCACAGAGTTACATGTGTATTTCGAGGATCTCTTTCCTAGTCCTATTTCTGTGGAATCTGAAAACAGATATTTCGGATCCCTTTGAAGACTATGGGGCCAAAGGAAATATCCTCGGATAACAAAGAGAAAGAAGCTTTCTGAGAAACTTCTTTGTGTTCTGTGAAATCATCTCACAGAGTTACAGCTTTCCCCTCAAGAAGCCTTTCGCTAAGACAGTTCTTGTGGAATTGGCAAAGTGATATTTGGAAGCCCATAGAGGGCTATGGTGAAAAAGGAAATATCGTCAGATGAAATCTGGAAAGAAGCTTTCTGAGAAACTGCTTAGTGTTCTGTTAATTCATCTCACAGAGTTACATGTGTATTTCGAGGATCTCTTTGCTAGCCCTATTTCTGTGGAAACTGAGAACAGATATTTCGGATCCCTTTGAAGACTATAGGGCCAACGGAAATATCCTCCGATAACAAAGAGAAAGAAGCTTTCTGAGAAACTTCTTTGTGTTCTGTGAAATCATCTCACAGAGTTACAGCTTTCCCCTCAAGAAGCCTTTCGCTAAGACAGTTCTTGTGGAATTGGCAAAGTGATATTTGGAAGCCCATAGAGGGCTATGGTGAAAAAGGAAATATCGTCAGATGAAATCTGGAAAGAAGCTTTCTGAGAAACTGTTTAGTGTTCTGTTAATTCATCTCACAGAGTTACATGTGTATTTCGAGGATCTCTTTGCTAGCTCTATTTCTGTGGAATCTGAGAACAGATATTTCGGATCCCTTTGAAGACTATAGGGCCAAAGGAAATATCCTCCGATAACAAAGAGAAAGAAGCTTTCTGAGAAACTTCTTTGTGTTCTGTGAAATAATCTCACAGAGTTACAGCTTTCCCCTCCAGAAGCCTTTCGCTAAGACAGTTCTTGTGGAATAGGCAAAGTGATATTTGGAAGCCCATAGAGGGCTATGGTGAAAAAGGAAATATCCTCAGATGAAATCTGGAAAGAAGCTTTCTGAGAAACTGCTTAGTGTTCTGTTAATTCATCTCACAGAGTTACATGTTTATTTCGAGGATCTCTTTGCTAGCCCTATTTCTGTGGAATCTGAGAACAGATATTTCGGATCCCTTTGAAGACTATAGGGCCAAAGGAAATATCCTCCGAAAACAAAGAGAAAGAAGCTTTCTGAGAAACTTCTTTGTGTTCTGTGAAATCATCTCACAGAGTTACAGCTTTCCCCTCAAGAAGCCTTTCGCTAAGACAGTTCTTGTGGAATTGGCAAAGTGATATTTGGAAGCCCATAGAGGGCTACGGTGAAAAAGGAAATATCGTCAGATGAAATCTGGAAAGAAGCTTTCTGAGAAACTGCTTAGTGTTCTGTTAATTCATCTCACAGAGTTACATGTGTATTTCGAGGATCTCTTTGCTAGCCCTATTTCTGTGGAATCTGAGAACAGATATTTCGGATCCCTTTGAAGACTATAGGGCCAAAGGAAATATCCTCCGATAACAAAGAGAAAGAAGCTTTCTGAGAAACTTCTTTGTGTTCTGTGAAATCATCTCACAGAGTTACAACTTTCCCCTCAATAAGCCTTTCGCTAAGACAGTTCTTGTGGAATTGGCAAAGTGATATTTGGAAGCCCATAGAGGGCTATGGTGAAAAAGGAAATATCCTCAGATGAAATCTGGAAAGAAGCTTTCTGCGAAACTGCTTAGTGTTCTGTTAATTCATCTCACAGAGTTCCATGTGTATGTCGAGGTTCTGTTTGATAGCTCTATTTCTGTGGAATCTGAGAACAGATATTTCGGATATCTTTGAAGACTATAGGGCCAAAGGAAATATCCTCCGATAACAAAGAGAAAGAAGCTTTCTGCGAAACTTCTTTGTGTTCTGTGAAATCATCTCACAGAGTTACAGCTTTCCCCTCAATAAGCCTTTCACTAAGACAGTTCTTGTGGAATTGGCAAAGTGATATTTGGAAGCCCATAGAGGTCTATGGTGAAAAAGGAAATATCCTCAGATGAAATCTGGAAAGAAGCTTTCTGCGAAACTGCTTAGTGTTCTGTTAATTCATCTCACAGAGTTACATGTGTATTTCGAGGATCTCTTTGCTAGCCCTATTTCTGTGGAATCTGAGAACAGATATTTCGGATCCCTTTGAAGACTATAGGGCCAAAGGAAATATCCTCCGATAACAAAGAGAAAGAAGCTTTCTGAGAAACTTCTTTGTGTTCTGTGAAATCATCTCACAGAGTTACAGCTTTCCCCTCAAGAAGCCTTTCGCTAAGACAGTTCTTGTGGAATTTGAAAAGTGATATTTAGAAGCCCATAGAGGGTTATGGGGAAAAAGGAAATATCCTCAGATGAAATCTGGAAAGAAGCTTTCTGAGAAATTGCTTAGTGTTCTGTTAATTCATCTCACAGAGTTACATGTGTATTTCGAGGATCTCTTTGCTAGCCCTATTTCTGTGGAATCTGAGAAAAGATATTTCGGATCCCTTTGAAGACTATAAGGCCAAAGGAAATATCCTCCAATAACAAAGAGAAAAAAGCTTTCTGAGAAACTTCTTTGTGTTCTGTGAAATCATCTCACAGAGTTACAGCTTTCCCCTCAAGAAGCCTTTCGCTAAGACAGTTCTTGTGGAATTGGCAAAGTGATATTTGGAAGCCCATAGAGGGCTACGGTGAAAAAGGAAATATCCTCAGATGAAATCTGGAAAGAAGCTTTCTGAGAAACTGCTTGGAGTTCTGTGAATTCATCTCACAGAATTACATGTGTATTTCGAGGATCTCTTTGCTAGCCCTATTTCTGTGGAAACTGAGAAAAATATTTCGGATCCCTTTGAAGACTATAGGGCCAAAGGAAAAATCCTCCGATAACAAAGAGAAAGAAGCTTTCTGAGAAACTTCTTTGTGTTCTGTGAAATCATCTCACAGAGTTACAGCTTTCCCCTCAAGAAGCCTTTCGCTAAGACAGTTCTTGTGGAATTGGCAAAGTGATATTTGGAAGCCCATAGAGGGCTACGGTGAAAAAGGAAATATCCTCAGATGAAATCTGGAAAGAAGCTTTCTGAGAAACTGCTTAGTGTTCTGTTAATTCATCTCACAGAGTTACATGTGTATTTCGAGGATCTCTTTGCTAACCCTATTTCTGTGGAAACTGAGAACAGATATTTCGGATCCCTTGGAAGTCTATAGGGCCAAAGGAAATATCCTCCGATAACAAAGAGAAAGAAGCTTTCTGAGAAACTTCTTTGTGTTCTGTGAAATCATCTCACAGAGTTACAGCTTTCCCCTCAAGAAGCCTTTCGCTAAGACAGTTCTTGTGGAATTGGCAAAGTGATATTTGGAAGCCCATAGAGGGCTATGGTGAAAAAGGAAATATCCTCAGATGAAATCTGGAAAGAAGATTTCTGAGAAACTGCTTAGTGTTCTGTTAATTCATCTCACAGAGTTACATGTGTATTTCGAGGATCTCTTTGCTAGCCATATTTCTGTGGAAACTGAGAACAGAAATTTCGGATCCCTTTGAAGACTATAGGGCCAAAGGAAATATCCTCCGATAACAAAGAGAAAGAAGCTTTCTGAGAAACTTCCTTGTGTTCTGTGAAATCATCTCACAGAGTTACAGCTTTCCCCTCAAGAAGCCTTTCGCTAAGACAGTTCTTGTGGAATTGGCAAAGTGATATTTGGAAGCCCATAGAGGGCTAAGGGGAAAAAGGAAATATCGTTAGATGAAATCTGGAAAGAAGCTTTCTGAGAAACTGCTTAGTGTTCTGTTAATTCATCTCACAGAGTTACATGTGTATTTCGAGGATCTCTTTGCTAGCCCTATTTCTGTGGAATCTGAGAACAGATATTTCGGATCCCTTTGAAGACTATAGGGCCAAAGGAAATATCCTCCGATTACAAAGAGAAAGAAGCTTTCTGAGAAACTTCTTTGTGTTCTGTGAAATCATCTCACAGAGTTACAGCTTTCCCCTCAAGAAGCCTTTCGCTAAGACAGTTCTTGTGGAATTGGCAAAGTGATATTTGGAAGCCCATACAGGGCTATGGTGAAAAAGGAAATATCGTCAGATGAAATCTGGAAAGAAGCTTACTGAGAAACTGCTTAGTGTTCTGTGAATTCATCTCACAGAGTTACATGTGTATTTCGAGGATCTCTTTGCTAGCCCTATTTCTGTGGAAACTGAGAACAGATATTTCGGATCCCTTTGAAGACTATAGGGCCAACGGAAATATCCTCGGATAACAAAGAGAAAGAAGCTTTCTGAGAAACTTCTTTGTGTTCTGTGAAATCATCTCACAGAGTTACAGCTTTCCCCTGAAGAAGCCTTTCGCTAAGACAGTTCTTGTGGAATTGGCAAAGTGATATTTGGAAGCCCATAGAGGGCTATGGTGAAAAAGGAAATACCGTCAGATGAAATCTGGAAAGAAGCTTTCTGAGAAACTGCTTAGTGTTCTGTTAATTCATCTCACAGAGTTACATGTGTATTTCGAGGATCTCTTTGCTAGCTCTATTTCTGTGGAAACTGAGAACAGATATTTCGGATCCCTTTGAAGTCCGTAGGGACAAAGGAAATATCCTCCGATAACAAAGGGAAAGAAGCTTTCTGAGAAACTTCTTTGTGTTCTGTGAAATCATCTCACAGAGTTACAGCTTTCCCCTGAAGAAGCCTTTCGCTAAGACAGTTCTTGTGGAATTGGCAAAGTGATATTTGGAAGCCCATAGAGGGCTACGGTGAAAAAGGAAATATCCTCAGATGAAATCTGGAAAGAAGCTTTCTGAGAAACTGCTTGGAGTTCTGTGAATTCATCTCACAGAATTACATGTGTATTTCGAGGATCTCTTTGCTAGCCCTATTTCTGTGGAAATTGAGAAAAGATATTTCGGATCCCTTTGAAGACTATAGGGCCAAAGGAAAAATCCTCCGATAACAAAGAGAAAGAAGCTTTCTGAGAAACTTCTTTGTGTTCTGTGAAATCATCTCACAGAGTTACAGCTTTCCCCTCAAGAAGCCTTTCGCTAAGACAGTTCTTGTGGAATTGGCAAAGTGATATTTGGAAGCCCATAGAGGGCTACGGTGAAAAAGGAAAATCCTCAGATGAAATCTGGAAAGAAGCTTTCTGAGAAACTGCTTAGTGTTCTGTTAATTCATCTCACAGAGTTACATGTGTATTTCGAGGATCTCTTTGCTAACCCTATTTCTGTGGAAACTGAGAACAGATATTTCGGATCCCTTGGAAGACTATAGGGCCAAGGGAAATATCCTCCGATAACAAAGAGAAAGAAGCTTTCTGAGAAACTTCTTTGTGTTCTGTGAAATCATCTCACAGAGTTACAGCTTTCCCCTCAAGAAGCCTTTCGCTAAGACAGTTCTTGTGGAATTGGCAAAGTGATATTTGGAAGCCCATAGATGGCTATGGTGAAAAAGGAAATATCCTCAGATGAAATCTGGAAAGAAGCTTTCTGAGAAACTGCTTAGTGTTCTGTTAATTCATCTCACAGAGTTACATGTGTATTTCGAGGATCTCTTTGCTAGCCCTATTTCTGTGGAAACTGAGAACAGAAATTTCGGATCCCTTTGAAGACTATAGGGCCAAAGGAAATATCCTCCGATAACAAAGAGAAAGAAGCTTTCTGAGAAACTTCCTTGTGTTCTGTGAAATCATCTCACAGAGTTACAGCTTTCCCCTCAAGAAGCCTTTCGCTAAGACAGTTCTTGTGGAATTGGCAAAGTGATATTTGGAAGCCCATAGAGGGCTAAGGGGAAAAAGGAAATATCGTTAGATGAAATCTGGAAAGAAGCTTTCTGAGAAACTGCTTAGTGTTCTGTTAATTCATCTCACAGAGTTACATGTGTATTTCGAGGATCTCTTTGCTAGCCCTATTTCTGTGGAATCTGAGAACAGATATTTCGGATCCCTTTGAAGACTATAGGGCCAAAGGAAATATCCTCCGATTACAAAGAGAAAGAAGCTTTCTGAGAAACTTCTTTGTGTTCTGTGAAATCATCTCACAGAGTTACAGCTTTCCCCTCAAGAAGCCTTTCGCTAAGACAGTTCTTGTGGAATTGGCAAAGTGATATTTGGAAGCCCATACAGGGCTATGGTGAAAAAGGAAATATCGTCAGATGAAATCTGGAAAGAAGCTTACTGAGAAACTGCTTAGTGTTCTGTGAATTCATCTCACAGAGTTACATGTGTATTTCGAGGATCTCTTTGCTAGCCCTATTTCTGTGGAAACTGAGAACAGATATTTCGGATCCCTTTGAAGACTATAGGGCCAACGGAAATATCCTCCGATAACAAAGAGAAAGAAGCTTTCTGAGAAACTTCTTTGTGTTCTGTGAAATCATCTCACAGAGTTACAGCTTTCCCCTGAAGAAGCCTTTCGCTAAGACAGTTCTTGTGGAATTGGCAAAGTGATATTTGGAAGCCCATAGAGGGCTATGGTGAAAAAGGAAATATCGTCAGATGAAATCTGGAAAGAAGCTTTCTGAGAAACTGCTTAGTGTTCTGTTAATTCATCCCACAGAGTTACATGTGTATTTCGAGGATCTCTTTGCTAGCTCTATTTCTGTGGAAACTGAGAACAGATATTTCGGATCCCTTTGAAGTCCGTAGGGACAAAGGAAATATCCTCCGATAACAAAGGGAAAGAAGCTTTCTGAGAAACTTCTTTGTGTTCTGTGAAATCATCTCACAGAGTTACAGCTTTCCCCTGAAGAAGCCTTTCGCTAAGACAGTTCTTGTGGAATTGGCAAAGTGATATTTGGAAGCCCATAGAGGGCTACGGTGAAAAAGGAAATATCCTCAGATGAAATCTGGAAAGAAGCTTTCTGAGAAACTGCTTTTAGTTCTGTGAATTCATCTCACAGAATTACATGTGTATTTCGAGGATCTCTTTGCTAGCCCTATTTCTGTGGAAATTGAGAAAAGATATTTCGGATCCCTTTGAAGACTATAGGGCCAAAGGAAAAATCCTCCGATAACAAAGAGAAAGAAGCTTTCTGAGAAACTTCTTTGTGTTCTGTGAAATCATCTCACAGAGTTACAGCTTTCCCCTCAAGAAGCCTTTCGCTAAGACAGTTCTTGTGGAATTGGCAAAGTGATATTTGGAAGCCCATAGAGGGCTATGGTGAAAAAGGAAATATCGTCAGATGAAATCTGGAAAGAAGCTTTCTGCGAAACTGCTTAGTGTTCTGTTAATTCATCTCACAGAGTTACATGTGTATTTCGAGGATCTCTTTCCTAGTCCTATTTCTGTGGAATCTGAAAACAGATATTTCGGATCCCTTTGAAGACTATGGGGCCAAAGGAAATATCCTCGGATAACAAAGAGAAAGAAGCTTTCTGAGAAACTTCTTTGTGTTCTGTGAAATCATCTCACAGAGTTACAGCTTTCCCCTCAAGAAGCCTTTCGCTAAGACAGTTCTTGTGGAATTGGCAAAGTGATATTTGGAAGCCCATAGAGGGCTATGGTGAAAAAGGAAATATCGTCAGATGAAATCTGGAAAGAAGCTTTCTGAGAAACTGCTTAGTGTTCTGTTAATTCATCTCACAGAGTTACATGTGTATTTCGAGGATCTCTTTGCTAGCCCTATTTCTGTGGAAACTGAGAACAGATATTTCGGATCCCTTTGAAGACTATAGGGCCAACGGAAATATCCTCCGATAACAAAGAGAAAGAAGCTTTCTGAGAAACTTCTTTGTGTTCTGTGAAATCATCTCACAGAGTTACAGCTTTCCCCTCAAGAAGCCTTTCGCTAAGACAGTTCTTGTGGAATTGGCAAAGTGATATTTGGAAGCCCATAGAGGGCTATGGTGAAAAAGGAAATATCGTCAGATGAAATCTGGAAAGAAGCTTTCTGAGAAACTGTTTAGTGTTCTGTTAATTCATCTCACAGAGTTACATGTGTATTTCGAGGATCTCTTTGCTAGCTCTATTTCTGTGGAATCTGAGAACAGATATTTCGGATCCCTTTGAAGACTATAGGGCCAAAGGAAATATCCTCCGATAACAAAGAGAAAGAAGCTTTCTGAGAAACTTCTTTGTGTTCTGTGAAATAATCTCACAGAGTTACAGCTTTCCCCTCCAGAAGCCTTTCGCTAAGACAGTTCTTGTGGAATAGGCAAAGTGATATTTGGAAGCCCATAGAGGGCTATGGTGAAAAAGGAAATATCCTCAGATGAAATCTGGAAAGAAGCTTTCTGAGAAACTGCTTAGTGTTCTGTTAATTCATCTCACAGAGTTACATGTTTATTTCGAGGATCTCTTTGCTAGCCCTATTTCTGTGGAATCTGAGAACAGATATTTCGGATCCCTTTGAAGACTATAGGGCCAAAGGAAATATCCTCCGAAAACAAAGAGAAAGAAGCTTTCTGAGAAACTTCTTTGTGTTCTGTGAAATCATCTCACAGAGTTACAGCTTTCCCCTCAAGAAGCCTTTCGCTAAGACAGTTCTTGTGGAATTGGCAAAGTGATATTTGGAAGCCCATAGAGGGCTACGGTGAAAAAGGAAATATCGTCAGATGAAATCTGGAAAGAAGCTTTCTGAGAAACTGCTTAGTGTTCTGTTAATTCATCTCACAGAGTTACATGTGTATTTCGAGGATCTCTTTGCTAGCCCTATTTCTGTGGAATCTGAGAACAGATATTTCGGATCCCTTTGAAGACTATAGGGCCAAAGGAAATATCCTCCGATAACAAAGAGAAAGAAGCTTTCTGAGAAACTTCTTTGTGTTCTGTGAAATCATCTCACAGAGTTACAACTTTCCCCTCAATAAGCCTTTCGCTAAGACAGTTCTTGTGGAATTGGCAAAGTGATATTTGGAAGCCCATAGAGGGCTATGGTGAAAAAGGAAATATCCTCAGATGAAATCTGGAAAGAAGCTTTCTGCGAAACTGCTTAGTGTTCTGTTAATTCATCTCACAGAGTTCCATGTGTATGTCGAGGTTCTGTTTGATAGCTCTATTTCTGTGGAATCTGAGAACAGATATTTCGGATATCTTTGAAGACTATAGGGCCAAAGGAAATATCCTCCGATAACAAAGAGAAAGAAGCTTTCTGCGAAACTTCTTTGTGTTCTGTGAAATCATCTCACAGAGTTACAGCTTTCCCCTCAATAAGCCTTTCACTAAGACAGTTCTTGTGGAATTGGCAAAGTGATATTTGGAAGCCCATAGAGGTCTATGGTGAAAAAGGAAATATCCTCAGATGAAATCTGGAAAGAAGCTTTCTGC
Source organism: Macaca nemestrina (assembly GCF_043159975.1). NCBI lineage: Eukaryota > Metazoa > Chordata > Mammalia > Primates > Cercopithecidae > Macaca > Macaca nemestrina. The sequence continues at coordinate 31,530,587 of NC_092135.1, read as the reverse complement.
GAAACTGCTTAGTGTTCTGTTAATTCATCTCACAGAGTTACATGTGTATTTCGAGGATCTCTTTGCTAGCCCTATTTCTGTGGAATCTGAGAACAGATATTTCGGATCCCTTTGAAGACTATAGGGCCAAAGGAAATATCCTCCGATAACAAAGAGAAAGAAGCTTTCTGAGAAACTTCTTTGTGTTCTGTGAAATCATCTCACAGAGTTACAGCTTTCCCCTCAAGAAGCCTTTCGCTAAGACAGTTCTTGTGGAATTGGCAAAGTGATATTTGGAATCCCATAGAGGGCTATGGTGAAAAAGGAAATATCGTCAGATGAAATCTAGAAAGAAGCTTTCTGAAAAACTGCTTAGTGTTCTGTTAATTCATCTCACAGAGTTACATGTGTATTTCGAGGATCTCTTTGCTAGTCCTATTTCTGTGGAATCTCAGAACAGATATTTCGGATCCCTTTGAAGACTATAGGGCCAAAGGAAATATCCTCCGATAACAAAGAGAAAGAAGCTTTGTGAGAAACTTCATTGTGTTCTGTGAAATCATCTCACAGAGTTACAGCTTTCCCCTGAAGAAGCCTTTCGCTAAGACAGTTCTTGTGGAATTGGCAAAGTGATATTTGGAAGCCCATAGAGGGCTATGGGGAAAAAGGAAATATCCTCAGATGAAACCTGGAAAGAAGCTTTCTGCGAAACTGCTTAGTGTTCTGTGAATTCATCTCACAGAGTTACATGTGTATTTCGAGGATGTCTTTGCTAACCCTATTTCTGTGGAAACTGAGAACAGATATTCCGGATCCCTTTGAAGACTATAGGGCCTAAGGAAATATCCTCCGATAACAAAGAGAAAGAAGCTTTCTGACAAACTTCTTTGTGTTCTGTGAAATCATCTCACAGAGTTACAGCTTTCCCCTGAAGAAGCCTTTCGCTAAGACAGTTCTTGTGGAATTGGCAAAGTGATATTTGGAAGCCCATAGAGGGCTATGGTGAAAAAGGAAATATCGTCAGATGAAATCTGGAATGAAGTTTTCTGAGAAACTGCTTAGTGTTCTGTTAATTCATCTCACAGAGTTACATGTGTATTTCGAGGATCTCTTTGCTAGCTCTATTTCTGTGGAATCTGAGAACAGATATTTCGGATCCCTTTGAAGACTATAGGGCCAAAGGAAATATCCTCCGATAACAAAGAGAAAGAAGCTTTCTGAGAAACTTCTTTGTGTTCTGTGAAATCATCTCACACAGTTACAGCTTTCCCCTCAAGAAGCCTTTCGCTAAGACAGTTCTTGTGGAATTGGCAAAGTGATATTTGGAAGCCCATAGAGGGCTATGGTGAAAAAGGAAATATCGTCAGATGAAATCTGGAATGAAGTTTTCTGAGAAACTGCTTAGTGTTCTGTTAATTCATCTCACAGAGTTACATGTGTATTTCGAGGATCTCTTTGCTAGCCCTATTTCTGTGGAATCTGAGAACAGATATTTCGGATCCCTTTGAAGACTATAGGGCCAAAGGAAATATCCTCCGATAACAAAGAGAAAGAAGCTTTCTGAGAAACTTCTTTGTGTTCTGTGAAATCATCTCACAGAGTTACAGCTTTCCCCTCAAGAAGCCTTTCGCTAAGACAGTTCTTGTGGAATTGGCAAAGTGATATTTGGAAGCCCTTAGAGGGCTATGGTGAAAAAGGAAATATCCTCAGATGAAATCTGGAAAGAAGCTTTCTGCGAAACTGCTTAGTGTTCTGTTAATTCATCTCACAGAGTTACATGTGTATTTCGAGGATCTCTTTGCTAGCTCTATTTCTGTGGAATCTGAGAACAGATATTTCGGATCCCTTTGAAGACTATAGGGCCAAAGGAAATATCCTCCGATAACAAAGAGAAAGAAGCTTTCTGAGAAACTTCTTTGTGTTCTGTGAAATCATCTGACAGAGTTACAGCTTTCCCCTCAAGAAGCCTTTCGCTAAGACAGTTCTTGTGGAATTGGCAAAGTGATATTTGGAAGCCCATAGAGGGCTATGGTGAAAAAGGAAATATCCTCAGATGAAATCTGGAAAGAAGCTTTCTGAGAAACTGCTTAGTGTTCTGTTAATTCATCTCACAGAGTTACATGTGTATTTCGAGGGTCTCTTTGCTAGCCCTATTTCTGTGGAATCTGAGAACAGATATTTCGGATCCCTTTGAAGACTATAGGGCCAAAGGAAATATCCTCCGATAACAAAGAGAAAGAAGCTTTCTGAGAAACTTCTTTGTGTTCTGTGAAATCATCTCACAGAGTTACAGCTTTCCCCTCAAGAAGCCTTTCGCTAAGACAGTTCTTGTGGAATTGGCAAAGTGATATTTGGAAGCCCATAGAGGGCTATGGTGAAAAAGGAAATATCGTCAGATGAAATCTGGAAAGAAGCTTTCTGCGATACTGCTTAGTGTTCTGTTAATTCATCTCACAGAGTTCCATGTGTATGTCGAGGTTCTGTTTGATAGCTCTATTTCTGTGGAATCTGAGAACAGATATTTCGGATCACTTTGAAGACTATAGGGCCAAAGGAAATATCCTCCGATAACAAAGAGAAAGAAGCTTTCTGAGAAACTTCTTTGTGTTCTGTGAAATCATCTCACAGAGTTACAGCTTTCCCCTCAATAAGCCTTTCACTAAGACAGTTCTTGTGGAATTGGCAAAGTGATATTTGGAAGCCCATAGAAGGCTATGGTGAAAAAGGAAATATCCTCAGATGAAATCTGGAAAGAAGCTTTCTGCGAAACTGCTTAGTGTTCTGTTAATTCATCTCACAGAGTTACATGTGTATTTCGAGGATGTCTTTGCTAGCCCTTTTTCTGTGGAATCTGAGAACAGATATTTCGGATCCCTTTGAAGACTATAGGGCCAAAGGAAATATCCTCCGATAACAAAGAGAAAGAAGCTTTCTGAGAAACTTCTTTGTGTTCTGTGAAATCATCTCACAGAGTTACAGCTTTCCCCTCAAGAAGCCTTTCGCTAAGACCATTCTTGTGGAATTGGCAAAGTGATATTTGGAAGCCCATAGAGGGCTATGGGGAAAAAGGAAATATCGTCAGATGAAATCTGGAAAGAAGCTTTCTGAGAAACTCCTTAGTGTTCTGTTAATTCATCTCACAGAGTTACATGTGTATTTCGAGGATCTCTTTGCTAGCCCTATTTCTGTGGAATCTGAAAACAGATATTTCGGATCCCTTTGAAGACTATAGGGCCAAAGGAAATATCCTCGGATAACAAACGAAAGAAGCTTTCTGAGAAACTTCTTTGTGTTCTGTGAAATCATCTCACAGAGTTACAGCTTTCCCCTCAAGAAGCCTTTTGCTAAGACAGTTCTTGTGGAATTGGCAAAGTGATATTTGGAAGCCCATAGAGGGCTATGGTGAAAAAGGAAATATCCTCAGATGAAATCTGGAAAGAAGCTTTCTGAGAAACTGCTTAGTGTTCTGTTAATTCATCTCACAGAGTTACATGTGTATTTCGAGGATCTCTTTGCTAGCCCTATTTCTGTGGAATCTGAGAACAGATATTTCGGATCCCTTTGAAGACTATAGGGCCAAAGGAAATATCCTACGATGACAAAGAGAAAGAAGCTTTCTGAGAAACTTCTTTGTGTTCTGTGAAATCATCTCACAGAGTTACAGCTTTCCCCTCAAGAAGCCTTTCGCTAAGACAGTTCTTGTGGAATTGGCAAAGTGATATTTGGAAGCCCATTGAGGGCTATGGGGAAAAAGGAAATATCCTCAGATGAAATCTGGAAAGAAGCTTTCTGAGAAACTCCTTAGTGTTCTGTTAATTCATCTCACAGAGTTACATGTGTATTTCGAGGATCTCTTTGCTAGCCCTATTTCTGTGGAATCTGAGAACAGATATTTCGGATCCCTTTGAAGACTATAGGGCCAAAGGAAATATCCTCCGATAACAAAGAGAAAGAAGCTTTCTGAAAAACTTCTTTGTGTTCTATGAAATCATCTCACAGAGTTACAGCTTTCCCCTCAAGAATCCTTTCGCTAAGACAGTTCTTGTGGAATTGGCAAAGTGATATTTGGAAGCCCATAGAGGGCTATGCTGAAAAAGGAAATATCGTCAGATGAAATCTGGAAAGAAGCTTTCTGAGAAACTGCTTAGTGTTCTGTTAATTCATCTCACAGAGTTACATGTGTATTTCGAGGATCTCTTTGCTAGCCCTATTTCTGTGGAATCTGAGAACAGATATTTCGGATCCCTTTGAAGACTATAGGGCCAAAGGAAATATCCTCCGATAACAAAGAGAAAGAAGCTTTCTGAGAAACTTCTTTGTGTTCTGTGAAATCATCTCACAGAGTTACAGCTTTCCCCTCAAGAAGCCTTTCGCTAAGACAGTTCTTGTGGAATTGGCAAAGTGATATTTGGAAGCCCATAGAGGGCTATGGGGAAAAAGGAAATATCGTCAGATGAAATCTGGAAAGAAGCTTTCTGAGAAACTGCTTAGTGTTCTGTTAATTCATCTCACAGAGTTACATGTGTATTTCGAGGATCTCTTTGCTAGCCCTATTTCTGTGGAATCTGAGAACAGATATTTCGGATCCCTTTGAAGACTATAGGGCCAAAGGAAATATCCTCCGATAACAAAGAGAAAGAAACTTTCTGAGAAACTTCTTTGTGTTCTGTGAAATCATCTCACAGAGTTACAGCTTTCACCTCAAGAAGCCTTTCGCTAAGACAGTTCTTGTGGAATTGGCAAAGTGATATTTGGAAGCCCATAGACGGCTATGGTGAAAAAGGAAATATCCTCAGATGAAATCTGGAAAGAAGCTTTCTGAGAAACTGCTTAGTGTTCTGTTAATTCATCTCACAGAGTTACATGTTTATTTCGAGGATCTCTTTGCTAGCCCTATTTCTGTGGAAACTGAGAAAAGATATTTCGGATCCCTTTGAAGACTATACGGCCAAAGGAAAAATCCTCTGATAACAAAGAGAAAGAAGCTTTCTGAGAAACTTCTTTGTGTTCTGTGAAATCATCTCCCGGAGTTACAGCTTTCCCCTCAAGAAGCCTTTCGCTAAGACAGTTCTTGTGGAATTGGCAAAGTGATATTTGGAAGCCCATAGAGGGCTATGGTGAAAAAGGAAATATCGTCAAATGAAATCTGGAAAGAAGCTTGCTGCGAAACTGCTTAGTGTTCTGTTAATTCATCTCACAGAGTTACATGTGTATTTCGAGGATCTCTTTGCTAGTCCTTTTTCTGTGGAATCTGAAAGCAGATATTTCGGATCCTTTGAAGACTATAGGGGCAAAGGAATTATCCTGCGATAACAAAGAGAAAGAAGCTTTCTGAGAAACTTCTTTGTGTTCTGTGAAATCATCTCACAGAGTTACAGCTTTCCCCTCAAGAAGCCTTTCGCTAAGACAGTTCTTGTGGAATTGGCAAAGTGATATTTGGAAGCCCATAGAGGGCTATGGTGAAAAAGGAAATATCCTCAGATGAAATCTGGAAAGAAGCTTTCTGAGAAACTGCTTAGTGTTCTGTTAATTCATCTCACAGAGTTACATGTGTATTTCGAGGATCTCTTTCCTAGCCCTATTTCTGCGGAATCTGAGAACAGATATTTCGGATCCCTTTGAAGACTATAGGGCCAAAGGAAAAATCCTCCGATAACAAAGAGAAAGAAGCTTTCTGAGAAACTTCTTTGTGTTCTGTGAAATCATCTCACAGAGTTACAGCTTTCTTCTCAAGAAGCCTTTCGCTAAGACAGTTCTTGTGGAATTTTCAAAGTGATATTTGGAAGCCCATAGAGGGCTATGGTGAAAATGAAATATCGTCAGATGAAATCTGGAAAGAAGCATTCTGCGAACCTGCTTAGTGTTCTGTTAATTCATCTCACAGAGTTACATGTGTATTTCGAGGTTCTCTTTGCTAGTCCTATTTCTGTGGAATCTGAAAACAGATATTTCGGATCCCTTTGAAGACTATAGGGCCAAAGGAAATATCCTCGGATAACAAAGAGAAAGAAGCTTTCTGAGAAACTTCTTTGTGTTCTGTGAAATCATCTCACAGAGTTACAGCTTTCCCCTCAAGAAGCCTTTCGCTAAGACAGTTCTTGTGGAATTGGCAAAGTGATATTTGGAAGCCCATAGAGGGCTATGGTGAAAAAGGAAATATCGTCAGATGAAATCTGGAAAGAAGCTTTCTGCGAAACTGCTTAGTGTTCTGTTAATTCATCTCACAGAGTTACATGTGTATTTCGAGGATCTCTTTGCTAACCCTGTTTCTGTGGAAACTGAAAACAGATATTTCGGATCGCTTGGAAGACTATAGGGCCAAAGGAAATATCCTCCGATAACAAAGAGAAAGAAGCTTTCTGAGAAACTTCTTAGTGTTCTGTGAAATCATCTCACAGAGTTACAGCTTTCCCCTAAAGAAGCCTTTCGCTAAGACAGTTCTTGTGGAATTGGCAAAGTGATATTTGGAAGCCCATAGAGGGCTATGGTGAAAAAGGAAATATCGTCAGATGAAATCTGGAAAGAAGCTTTCTGAGAAACTGCTTAGTGTTCTGTTAATTCATCTGACGGAGTTACATGTGTATTTCGAGGATCTCTTTGCTAGCCCTATTTCTGTGGAATCTGAGAACAGATATTTCGGATCCCTTTGAAGACTATAGGGCCAAAGGAAATATCCTCCGATAACAAAGAGAAAGAAGATTTCTGAGAAACTTCTTTGTGTTCTGTGAAATCATCTCACAGAGTTACAGCTTTCCCCTCAAGAAGCCTTTCGCTAAGACAGTTCTTGTGGAATTGGCAAAGTGATATTTGGAAGCCCATAGAGGGCTATGGTGAAAAAGGAAATATCCTCAGATGAAATCTGGAAAGAAGCTTTCTGAGAAACTGCTTAGTGTTCTGTTAATTCATCTCACAGAGTTACATGTGTATTTCGAGGATCTCTTTGCTAGCCCTATTTCTGTGGAATCTGAGAACAGATATTTCGGATCCCTTTGAAGACTATAGGGCCAAAGGAAATATCCTCCGATAACAAAGAGAAGGAAGCTTTCTGAGAAACTTCTTTGTGTTCTGTGAAATCATCTCACAGAGTTACAGCTTTCCCCTCAAGAAGCCTTTCGCTAAGACAGTTCTTGTGGAATTGGCAAAGTGATATTTGGAAGCCCATAGAGGGCTATGGTGAAAAAGGAAATATCCTTAGATGAAATCTGGAAAGAAGCTTTCTGTGAAACTGCTTAGTGTTCTGTTAATTCATCTCACAGAGTTACATGTGTATTTCGAGGATCTCTTTGCTAGCCCTATTTCTGTGGAATCTGAGAACAGATATTTCGGATCCCTTTGAAGACTATAGGGCCAAAGGAAATATCCTCGGATAACAAAGAGAAAGAAGCTTTCTGAGAAACTTCTTTGTGTTCTGTGAAATCATCTCACAGAGTTACAGCTTTCCCCTCAAGAAGCCTTTCGCTAAGACAGTTCTTGTGGAATTGGCAAAGTGATATTTGGAAGCCCATAGAGGGCTATGGTGAAAAAGGAAATATCGTCAGATGAAATCTGGAAAGAAGCTTTCTGAGAAACTGCTTAGTGTTCTGTTAATTCATCTCACAGAGTTACATGTGTATTTCGAGGATCTCTTTGCTAGCCCTATTTCTGTGGAATCTGAGAACAGATATTTCGGATCCCTTTGAAGACTATAGGGCCAAAGGAAATATCCTCCGATAACAAAGAGAAAGAAGCTTTCTGAGAAACTTCTTTGTGTTCTGTGAAATCATCTCACAGAGTTACAGCTTTCCCCTCAAGAAGCCTTTCGCTAAGACAGTTCTTGTGGAATTGGCAAAGTGATATTTGGAAGCCCATAGAGGGCTATGGTGAAAAAGGAAATATCGTCAGATGAAATCTGGAAAGAAGCTTTCTGAGAAACTGCTTAGTGTTCTGTTAATTCATCTCACAGAGTTACATGTGTATTTCGAGAATCTATTTGCTAGCCCTATTTCTGTGGAATCTGAGAACAGATATTTCGGATCCCTTTGAAGACTATAGGGCCAAAGGAAATATCCTCGGATAACAAAGAGAAAGAAGCTTTCTGAGAAACTTCTTTGTGTTCTGTGAAATCATCTCACAGAGTTACAGCTTTCCCCTCAAGAAGCCTTTCGCTAAGACAGTTCTTGTGGAATTGGCAAAGTGATATTTGGAAGCCCATCGAGGGCTATGGTGAAAAAGGAAATATCGTCGGATGAAATCTGGAAAGACCTTTCTGAGAAACTGCTTAGTGTTCTGTTAATTCATCTCACAGAGTTACATGTGTATTTCGAGGATCTCTTTGCTAGCCCTATTTCTGTGGAAACTGAGAAAAGATATTTCGGATCCCTTTGAAGACTATAGGGCCAAAGGAAAAATCCTCCGATAACAAAGAGAAAGAAGCTTTCTGAGAAAATTCTTTGTGTTCTGTGTAATCATCTCACAGAGTTACAGCTTTCCCCTCAAGAAGCCTTTCGGTAAGACAGTTGTTGTGGAATTGGCAAAGTGATATTTGGAAGCCCATAGAGGGTTATGGTGAAAAAGGAAATATCGTCAGATGAAATCTGGAAAGAAGCTTTCTGCGAAACTGCTTAGTGTTCTGTTAATTCGTTTCACAGAGTTACATGTGTATTTCGAGGATCTCTTTGCTAGTCCTATTTCTGTGGAATCTGAAAACAGATATTTCGGATCCCTTTGAAGACTATAGGGCCAAAGGAAATATCCTCGGATAACAAAGAGAAAGAAGCTTTCTGAGAAACTTCTTTGTGTTCTGTGAAATCATCTCACAGAGTTACAGCTTTCCCCTCAAGAAGCCTTTCGCCTAGACAGTTCTTGTGGAATTGGCAAAGTGATATTTGGAAGCCGATAGAGGGCTATGGTGAAAAAGGAAATATCCTCAGATGAAATCTGGAAAGAAGCTTTCTGAGAAACTGCTTAGTGTTCTGTTATTTCATCTCACAGAGTTACATGTGTATTTCGAGGATCTCTTTGCTAGCCCTATTTCTGTGGAATCTGAGAACAAATATTTCGGATCCCTTTGAAGACTATAGGGCCAAAGGAAATATCCTCCGATAACAAAGAGAAAGAAGCTTTCTGAGAAACTTCTTTGTGTTCTGTGAAATCATCTCACAGAGTTACAGCTTTCTCCTCAAGAAGCCTTTCGCTAAGACAGTTCTTGTGGAATTGGCAAAGTGATATTTGGAAGCCCATAGAGGGCTAAGGTGAAAAAGGAAATATCGTCAGATGAAATCTGGAAAGAAGCTTTCTGCGAAACTGCTTAGTGTTCTGTTAATTCATCTCACAGAGTTACATGGGTATTTCGAGGATCTCTTTACTAGTCCTATTTCTGTGGAATCTGAAAACAGATAATTCGGATCCCTTTGAAGACTATAGGGCCAAAGGAAATATCCTCCGATAACAAAGAGAAAGAAGCTTTCTGAGAAACTTCTTTGTGTTCTGTGAAATCATCTCACAGAGTTACAGCTTTCCCCTAAAGAAGCCTTTCGCTAAGACAGTTCTTGTGGAATTGGCAAAGTGATATTTGGAAGCCCATAGAGGGCTATGGTGAAAAAGGAAATATCGTCAGATGAAATCTGGAAAGAAGCTTTCAGCGAAACTGCTTAGTGTTCTGTTAATTCATCTCACAGAGTTACATGTGTATTTCGAGGATCTCTTTGCTAGTCCTATTTCTGTGGAATGTGAAAACAGATATTTCGGATCCCTTTGAAGACTATAGGGCCAAAGGAAATATCCTCCGATAACAAAGAGAAAAAAGCTTTCTGAGAAACTTCTTTGTGTTCTGTGAAATCATCTCACAGAGTTGCAGCTTTTCCCTAAAGAAGCCTTTCGCTAAGACAGTTCTTGTGGAATTGGCAAAGTGATATTTGGAAGCCGATAGAGGGCTATGGTGAAAAAGGAAATATCCTCAGATGAAATCTGGAAAGATGCTTTCTGAGAAACTGCTTAGTGTTCTGTTAATTCATCTCACAGAGTTACATGTGTATTTCGAGGATCTCTTTGCTAGCCCTATTTCTGTGGAATCTGAGAACAAATATTTCGGATCCCTTTGAAGACTATAGGGCCAAAGGAAATATCCTCCGATAACAAAGAGAAAGAAGCTTTCTGAGAAACTTCTTTGTGTTCTGTGAAATCATTTCGCAGAGTTACAGCTTTCCCCTCAAGAAGCCTTTCGCTAAGACAGTTCTTGTGGTTTGGCAAAGTGATATTTGGAAGCCCATAGAGGGCTATGGTGAAAAAGGAAATATCCTCAGATGAAATCTGGAAAGATGCTTTCTGAGAAACTGCTTAGTGTTCTGTTAATTCATCTCACAGAGTTACATGTGTATTTCGAGGATCTCTTTGCTAGCCCTATTTCTGTGGAATCTGAGAACAGATATTTCGGATCCCTTTGAAGACTATAGGGCCAAAGGAAATATCCTCTGATAACAAAGAGAAAGAAGCTTTCTGAGAAACTTCTTTGTGTTCTGTGAAATCATCTCACAGAGTTACAGCTTTCCCCTCAAGAAGCCTTTCGCTAAGACAGTTCTTGTGGAATTGGCAAAGTGATATTTGGAAGCCCATAGAGGGCTATGGTGAAAAAGGAAATATCGTCAGATGAAATCTGGAAAGGAGGTTTCTGCGAAGCTGCTTAATGTTCTGCTAATTCATCTCACAGAGTTACATGTGTATTTCGAGGATCTCTTTGCTAGCTCTATTTCTGTGGAATCTGAGAACAGATATTTCGGATCCCTTGGAAGACTATAGGTCCAAAGGAAATATCCTCCGATAACAAAGAGAAAGAAGCTTTCTGAGAAACTTCTTTGTGTTCTGTGAAATCATCTCACAGAGTTACAGCTTTCTCCTCAAGAAGCCTTTCGCTAAGACAGTTCTTGTGGAATTGGCAAAGTGATATTTGGAAGCCCATAGAGGGCTAAGGTGAAAAAGGAAATATCGTCGGATGAAATCTGGAAAGAAGCTTTCTGCGAAACTGCTTAGTGTTCTGTTAATTCATCTCACAGAGTTACATGGGTATTTCGAGGATCTCTTTACTAGTCCTATTTCTGTGGAATCTGAAAACAGATATTTCGGATCCCTTTGAAGACTATAGGGCCAAAGGAAATATCCTCGGATAACAAAGAGAAAGAAGCTTTCTGAGAAACTTCTTTGTGTTCTGTGAAATCATCTCACAGAGTTACAGCTTTCCCCTAAAGAAGCCTTTCGCTAAGACAGTTCTTGTGGAATTGGCAAAGTGATATTTGGAAGCCCATAGAGGGCTATGGTGAAAAAGGAAATATCGTCAGATGAAATCTGGAAAGAAGCTTTCAGCGAAACTGCTTAGTGTTCTGTTAATTCATCTCACAGAGTTACATGTGTATTTCGAGGATCTCTTTGCTAGTCCTATTTCTGTGGAATGTGAAAACAGATATTTCGGATCCCTTTGAAGACTATAGGGCCAAAGGAAATATCCTCCGATAACAAAGAGAAAAAAGCTTTCTGAGAAACTTCTTTGTGTTCTGTGAAATCATCTCACAGAGTTGCAGCTTTCCCCTAAAGAAGCCTTTCGCTAAGACAGTTCTTGTGGAATTGGCAAAGTGATATTTGGAAGCCGATAGAGGGCTATGGTGAAAAAGGAAATATCCTCAGATGAAATCTGGAAAGATGCTTTCTGAGAAACTGCTTAGTGTTCTGTTAATTCATCTCACAGAGTTACATGTGTATTTCGAGGATCTCTTTGCTAGCCCTATTTCTGTGGAATCTGAGAACACATATTTCGGATCCCTTTGAAGACTATAGGGCCAAAGGAAATATCCTCCGATAACAAAGAGAAAGAAGCTTTCTGAGAAACTTCTTTGTGTTCTGTGAAATCATCTCGCAGAGTTACAGCTTTCCCCTCAAGAAGCCTTTCGCTAAGACAGTTCTTGTGGAATTGGCAAAGTGATATTTGGAAGCCCATAGAGGGCTATGGTGAAAAAGGAAATATCCTCAGATGAAATCTGGAAAGATGCTTTCTGAGAAACTGCTTAGTGTTCTGTTAATTCATCTCACAGAGTTACATGTGTATTTCGAGGATCTCTTTGCTAGCCCTATTTCTGTGGAATCTGAGAACAGATATTTCGGATCCCTTTGAAGACTATAGGGCCAAAGGAAATATCCTCTGATAACAAAGAGAAAGAAGCTTTCTGAGAAACTTCTTTGTGTTCTGTGAAATCATCTCACAGAGTTACAGCTTTCCCCTCAAGAAGCCTTTCGCTAAGACAGTTCTTGTGGAATTGGCAAAGTGATATTTGGAAGCCCATAGAGGGCTATGGTGAAAAAGGAAATATCGTCAGATGAAATCTGGAAAGGAGCTTTCTGCGAAGCTGCTTAATGTTCTGCTAATTCATCTCACAGAGTTACATGTGTATTTCGAGGATCTCTTTGCTAGCTCTATTTCTGTGGAATCTGAGAACAGATATTTCGGATCCCTTTGAAGACTATAGGGCCAAAGGAAATATCCTCCGATAACAAAGAGAAAGAAGCTTTCTGAAAAACTTCTTTGTGTTCTGTGAAATCATCTCACAGAGTTACAGCTTTCCCCTCAAGTAGCCTTTCGCTAAGACAGTTCTTGTGGAATAGGCAAAGTGATATTTGGAAGCCCATAGAGGGCTATGGTGAAAAAGGAAATATCGTCAGATGAAATCTGGAAAGAAGCTTTCTGAGAAACTACTTAGTGTTCTGTTAATTCATCTCACAGAGTTACATGTGTATTTCGAGGATCTCTTTGCTAGACCTATTTCTGTGGAATCTGAGAACAGATATTTCGGATCCCTTTGAAGACTATAGTGCCAAAGGAAATATCCTCCGATAACAAAGAGAAAGAATCTTTCTGAGAAACTTCTTTGTGTTCTGTGAAATCATCTCACAGAGTTACACCTTTCCCCTCAAGAAGCCTTTCGCTAAGACAGTTCTTGTGGAATTGGCAAAGTGATATTTGCAAGCCCATAGAGGGCTATGGTGAAAAAGGAAATATCGTCAGATGAAATCTGGAAAGAAGCTTTCTGAGAAACTGCTTAGTGTTCTGTTAATTCATCTCACAGAGTTACATGTGTATTTCGAGGATCTCTTTGCTAGCCCTATTTCTGTGGAAACTGAGAAAAGATATTTCGGATCCCTTTGAAGACTATAGGGCCAAAGGAAAAATCCTCCGATAACAAAGAGAAAGAAGCTTTCTGAGAAACTTCTTTGTGTTCTGTGAAATCATCTCACAGAGTTACAGCTTTCCCCTCAAGAAGCCTTTCGCTAAGACAGTTCTTGTGGAATTGGCAAAGTGATATTTGGAAGCCCATAGAGGGCTATGGTGAAAAAGGAAATATCGTCAGATGAAATCTGGAAAGAAGCTTTCTGCGAAACTGCTTAGTGTTCTGTTAATTCATCTCACAGAGTTACATGTGTATTTCGAGGATCTCTTTGCTAGTCCTATTTCTGTGGAATCTGAAAACAGGTATTTCGGATCCCTTTGAAGACTATAGGGCGAAAGGAAATATCCTCGGATAACAAACGAAAGAAGCTTTCTGATAAACTTCTTTGTGTTCTGTGAAATCATCTCACAGAGTTACAGCTTTCCCCTCAAGAAGGCTTCTGCTAAGACAGTTCTTGTGGAATTGGCAAAGTGATATTAGGAAGCCCATAGAGGGCTATGGTGAAAAAGGAAATATCCTCAGATTTAATCTGGAAAGAAGCTTTCTGAGAAACTGCTTAGTGTTCTGTTAATTCATCTCACAGAGTTACATGCGTATTTCGAGGATCTCTTTGCTAGCCCTATTTCTGTGGAATCTGAGAACAGATATTTCTGATCCCTTTGAAGACCCTAGGGCCAAAGGAAATATCCTCCGATAACAAAGAGAAAGAAGCTTTCTGAGAAACTTCTTTGTGTTCTGTGAAATCATCTCACAGAGTTACAGCTTTCCCCTCAAGAAGCCTTTCGCTAATACCATTCTTGTGGAATTGGCAAAGTGATATTTGGAAGCCCATAGAGGGCTATGGGGAAAAAGGAAATATCGTCAGATGAAATCTGGAAAGAAGCTTTCTGAGAAACTCCTTAGTGTTCTGTTAATTCATCTCACAGAGTTACATGTGTATTTCGAGGATCTCTTTGCTAGCCCTATTTCTGTGGAATCTGAAAACAGATATTTCGGATCCCTTTGAAGACTATAGGGCCAAAGGAAATATCCTCGGATAACAAACGAAAGAAGCTTTCTGAGAAACTTCTTTGTGTTCTGTGAAATCATCTCACAGAGTTACAGCTTTCCCCTCAAGAAGCCTTTTGCTAAGACAGTTCTTGTGGAATTGGCAAAGTGATATTTGGAAGCCCATAGAGGGCTATGGTGAAAAAGGAAATATCCTCAGATGAAATCTGGAAAGAAGCTTTCTGCGAAACTGCTTAGTGTTCTGTTAATTCATCTCACAGAGTTACATGTGTATTTCGAGGATCTCTTTGCTAGTCCTATTTCTGTGGAATCTGAAAACAGATATTTCGGATCCCTTTGAAGACTATAGGGCGAAAGGAAATATCCTCGGATAACAAACGAAAGAAGCTTTCTGATAAACTTCTTTGTGTTCTGTGAAATCATCTCACAGAGTTACAGCTTTCCCCTCAAGAAGGCTTTTGCTAAGACAGTTCTTGTGGAATTGGCAAAGTGATATTTGGAAGCCCATAGAGGGCTATGGTGAAAAAGGAAATATCCTCAGATGAAATCTGGAAAGAAGCTTTCTGAGAAACTGCTTAGTGTTCTGTTAATTCATCTCACAGAGTTACATGTGTATTTCGAGGATCTCTTTGCTAGCCCTATTTCTGTGGAATCTGAGAACAGATATTTCGGATCCCTTTGAAGACTATAGGGCCAAAGGAAATATCCTCCGATAACAAAGAGAAAGAAGCTTTCTGAGAAACTTCTTTGTGTTCTGTGAAATCATCTCACAGAGTTACAGCTTTCCCCTCAAGAAGCCTTTCGCTAAGACCATTCTTGTGGAATTGGCAAAGTGATATTTGGAAGCCCATAGAGGGCTATGGGGAAAAAGGAAATATCGTCAGATGAAATCTGGAAAGAAGCTTTCTGAGAAACTGCTTAGTGTTCTGTTAATTCATCTCACAGAGTTACATGTGTATTTCGAGGATCTCTTTGCTAGCCCTATTTCTGTGGAATCTGAAAACAGATATTTCGGATCCCTTTGAAGACTATAGGGCCAAAGGAAATATCCTCGGATAACAAACGAAAGAAGCTTTCTGAGAAACTTCTTTGTGTTCTGTGAAATCATCTCACAGAGTTACAGCTTTCCCCTCAAGAAGCCTTTTGCTAAGACAGTTCTTGTGGAATTGGCAAAGTGATATTTGGAAGCCCATAGAGGGCTATGGTGAAAAAGGAAATATCCTCAGATGAAATCTGGAAAGAAGCTTTCTGAGAAACTGCTTAGTGTTCTGTTAATTCATCTCACAGAGTTACATGTGTATTTCGAGGATCTCTTTGCTAGCCCTATTTCTGTGGAATCTGAGAACAGATATTTCGGATCCCTTTGAAGACTATAGGGCCAAAGGAAATATCCTACGATGACAAAGAGAAAGAAGCTTTCTGAGAAACTTCTTTGTGTTCTGTGAAATCATCTCACAGAGTTACAGCTTTCCCCTCAAGAAGCCTTTCGCTAAGACAGTTCTTGTGGAATTGGCAAAGTGATATTTGGAAGCCCATTGAGGGCTATGGGGAAAAAGGAAATATCCTCAGATGAAATCTGGAAAGAAGCTTTCTGAGAAACTCCTTAGTGTTCTGTTAATTCATCTCACAGAGTTACATGTGTATTTCGAGGATCTCTTTGCTAGCCCTATTTCTGTGGAATCTGAGAACAGATATTTCGGATCCCTTTGAAGACTATAGGGCCAAAGGAAATATCCTCCGATAACAAAGAGAAAGAAGCTTTCTGAAAAACTTCTTTGTGTTCTGTGAAATCATCTCACAGAGTTACAGCTTTCCCCTCAAGAATCCTTTCGCTAAGACAGTTCTTGTGGAATTGGCAAAGTGATATTTGGAAGCCCATAGAGGGCTATGCTGAAAAAGGAAATATCGTCAGATGAAATCTGGAAAGAAGCTTTCTGAGAAACTGCTTAGTGTTCTGTTAATTCATCTCACAGAGTTACATGTGTATTTCGAGGATCTCTTTGCTAACCCTATTTCTCTGGAACCTGAGAAAAGATATTTCGGATCCCTTTGAAGACTATAGGGCCAAAGGAAAAATCCTCCGATAACAAAGAGAAAGAAGCTTTCTGAGAAACTTCTTTGTGTTCTGTGAAATCATCTCACAGAGTTACAGCTTTCCCCTCAAGAAGCCTTTCGCTAAGACAGTTCTTGTGGAATTGGCAAAGTGATATTTGGAAGCCCATAGAGGGCTATGGTGAAAAAGGAAATATCGTCAGATGAAATCTGGAAAGAAGCTTTCTGAGAAACTGCTTAGTGTTCTGTTAATTCATCTCACAGAGTTACATGTGTATTTCGAGGATCTCTTTGCTAGCCCTATTTCTGTGGAATCTGAGAACAGATATTTCGGATCCCTTTGAAGACTATAGGGCCAAAGGAAATATCCTCCGATAACAAAGAGAAAGAAGCTTTCTGAGAAACTTCTTTGTGTTCTGTGAAATCATCTCACAGAGTTACAGCTTTCCCCTCAAGAAGCCTTTCGCTAAGACAGTTCTTGTGGAATTGGCAAAGTGATATTTGGAAGCCCATAGAGGGCTATGGGGAAAAAGGAAATATCGTCAGATGAAATCTGGAAAGAAGCTTTCTGAGAAACTGCTTAGTGTTCTGTTAATTCATCTCACAGAGTTACATGTGTATTTCGAGGATCTCTTTGCTAGCCCTATTTCTGTGGAATCTGAGAACAGATATTTCGGATCCCTTTGAAGACTATAGGGCCAAAGGAAATATCCTCCGATAACAAAGAGAAAGAAACTTTCTGAGAAACTTCTTTGTGTTCTGTGAAATCATCTCACAGAGTTACAGCTTTCCCCTCAAGAAGCCTTTCGCTAAGACAGTTCTTGTGGAATTGGCAAAGTGATATTTGGAAGCCCATAGACGGCTATGGTGAAAAAGGAAATATCCTCAGATGAAATCTGGAAAGAAGCTTTCTGAGAAACTGCTTAGTGTTCTGTGAATTCATCTCACAGAGTTACATGTGTATTTCGAGGATCTCTTTGCTAGCCCTATTTCTGTGGAAACTGAGAAAAGATATTTCGGATCCCTTTGAAGACTATACGGCCAAAGGAAAAATCCTCTGATAACAAAGAGAAAGAAGCTTTCTGAGAAACTTCTTTGTGTTCTGTGAAATCATCTCACGGAGTTACAGCTTTCCCCTCAAGAAGCCTTTCGCTAAGACAGTTCTTGTGGAATTGGCAAAGTGATATTTGGAAGCCCATAGAGGGCTATGGTGAAAAAGGAAATATCCTCAGATGAAATCTGGAAAGAAGCTTTCTGAGAAACTGCTTAGTGTTCTGTTAATTCATCTCACAGAGTTACATGTGTATTTCGAGGATCTCTTTGCTAGCCCTATTTCTGTGGAATCTGAGAACAGATATTTCGGATCCCTTTGAAGACTATAGGGCCAAAGGAAATATCCTCCGATAACAAAGAGAAAGAAGCTTTCTGAGAAACTTCTTTGTGTTCTGTGAAATCATCTCACAGAGTTACAGCTTTCCCCTCAAGAAGCCTTTCGCTAAGACCATTCTTGTGGAATTGGCAAAGTGATATTTGGAAGCCCATAGAGGGCTATGGGGAAAAAGGAAATATCGTCAGATGAAATCTGGAAAGAAGCTTTCTGAGAAACTCCTTAGTGTTCTGTTAATTCATCTCACAGAGTTACATGTGTATTTCGAGGATCTCTTTGCTAGCCCTATTTCTGTGGAATCTGAAAACAGATATTTCGGATCCCTTTGAAGACTATAGGGCCAAAGGAAATATCCTCGGATAACAAACGAAAGAAGCTTTCTGAGAAACTTCTTTGTGTTCTGTGAAATCATCTCACAGAGTTACAGCTTTCCCCTCAAGAAGCCTTTTGCTAAGACAGTTCTTGTGGAATTGGCAAAGTGATATTTGGAAGCCCATAGAGGGCTATGGTGAAAAAGGAAATATCCTCAGATGAAATCTGGAAAGAAGCTTTCTGCGAAACTGCTTAGTGTTCTGTTAATTCATCTCACAGAGTTACATGTGTATTTCGAGGATCTCTTTGCTAGTCCTATTTCTGTGGAATCTGAAAACAGATATTTCGGATCCCTTTGAAGACTATAGGGCGAAAGGAAATATCCTCGGATAACAAACGAAAGAAGCTTTCTGATAAACTTCTTTGTGTTCTGTGAAATCATCTCACAGAGTTACAGCTTTCCCCTCAAGAAGGCTTTTGCTAAGACAGTTCTTGTGGAATTGGCAAAGTGATATTTGGAAGCCCATAGAGGGCTATGGTGAAAAAGGAAATATCCTCAGATGAAATCTGGAAAGAAGCTTTCTGAGAAACTGCTTAGTGTTCTCTTAATTCATCTCACAGAGTTACATGTGTATTTCGAGGATCTCTTTGCTAGCCCTATTTCTGTGGAATCTGAGAACAGATATTTCGGATCCCTTTGAAGACTATAGGGCCAAAGGAAATATCCTCCGATAACAAAGAGAAAGAAGCTTTCTGAGAAACTGCTTAGTGTTCTGTTAATTCATCTCACAGAGTTACATGTGTATTTCGAGGATCTCTTTGCTAGCCCTATTTCTGTGGAATCTGAAAACAGATATTTCGGATCCCTTTGAAGACTATAGGGCCAAAGGAAATATCCTCGGATAACAAACGAAAGAAGCTTTCTGAGAAACTTCTTTGTGTTCTGTGAAATCATCTCACAGAGTTACAGCTTTCCCCTCAAGAAGCCTTTTGCTAAGACAGTTCTTGTGGAATTGGCAAAGTGATATTTGGAAGCCCATAGAGGGCTACGGTGAAAAAGGAAATATCCTCAGATGAAATCTGGAAAGAAGCTTTCTGAGAAACTGCTTAGTGTTCTGTTAATTCATCTCACAGAGTTACATGTGTATTTCGAGGATCTCTTTGCTAGCCCTATTTCTGTGGAATCTGAGAACAGATATTTCGGATCCCTTTGAAGACTATAGGGCCAAAGGAAATATCCTACGATGACAAAGAGAAAGAAGCTTTCTGAGAAACTTCTTTGTGTTCTGTGAAATCATCTCACAGAGTTACAGCTTTCCCCTCAAGAAGCCTTTCGCTAAGACAGTTCTTGTGGAATTGGCAAAGTGATATTTGGAAGCCCATTGAGGGCTATGGGGAAAAAGGAAATATCCTCAGATGAAATCTGGAAAGAAGCTTTCTGAGAAACTCCTTAGTGTTCTGTTAATTCATCTCACAGAGTTACATGTGTATTTCGAGGATCTCTTTGCTAGCCCTATTTCTGTGGAATCTGAGAACAGATATTTCGGATCCCTTTGAAGACTATAGGGCCAAAGGAAATATCCTCCGATAACAAAGAGAAAGAAGCTTTCTGAAAAACTTCTTTGTGTTCTGTGAAATCATCTCACAGAGTTACAGCTTTCCCCTCAAGAATCCTTTCGCTAAGACAGTTCTTGTGGAATTGGCAAAGTGATATTTGGAAGCCCATAGAGGGCTATGCTGAAAAAGGAAATATCGTCAGATGAAATCTGGAAAGAAGCTTTCTGAGAAACTGCTTAGTGTTCTGTTAATTCATCTCACAGAGTTACATGTGTATTTCGAGGATCTCTTTGCTAACCCTATTTCTCTGGAACCTGAGAAAAGATATTTCGGATCCCTTTGAAGACTATAGGGCCAAAGGAAAAATCCTCCGATAACAAAGAGAAAGAAGCTTTCTGAGAAACTTCTTTGTGTTCTGTGAAATCATCTCACAGAGTTACAGCTTTCCCCTCAAGAAGCCTTTCGCTAAGACAGTTCTTGTGGAATTGGCAAAGTGATATTTGGAAGCCCATAGAGGGCTATGGTGAAAAAGGAAATATCGTCAGATGAAATCTGGAAAGAAGCTTTCTGAGAAACTGCTTAGTGTTCTGTTAATTCATCTCACAGAGTTACATGTGTATTTCGAGGATCTCTTTGCTAGCCCTATTTCTGTGGAATCTGAGAACAGATATTTCGGATCCCTTTGAAGACTATAGGGCCAAAGGAAATATCCTCCGATAACAAAGAGAAAGAAGCTTTCTGAGAAACTTCTTTGTGTTCTGTGAAATCATCTCACAGAGTTACAGCTTTCCCCTCAAGAAGCCTTTCGCTAAGACAGTTCTTGTGGAATTGGCAAAGTGATATTTGTAAGCCCATAGAGGGCTATGGGGAAAAAGGAAATATCGTCAGATGAAATCTGGAAAGAAGCTTTCTGAGAAACTGCTTAGTGTTCTGTTAATTCATCTCACAGAGTTACATGTGTATTTCGAGGATCTCTTTGCTAGCCCTATTTCTGTGGAATCTGAGAACAGATATTTCGGATCCCTTTGAAGACTATAGGGCCAAAGGAAATATCCTCCGATAACAAAGAGAAAGAAACTTTCTGAGAAACTTCTTTGTGTTCTGTGAAATCATCTCACAGAGTTACAGCTTTCCCCTCAAGAAGCCTTTCGCTAAGACAGTTCTTGTGGAATTGGCAAAGTGATATTTGGAAGCCCATAGACGGCTATGGTGAAAAAGGAAATATCCTCAGATGAAATCTGGAAAGAAGCTTTCTGAGAAACTGCTTAGTGTTCTGTGAATTCATCTCACAGAGTTACATGTGTATTTCGAGGATCTCTTTGCTAGCCCTATTTCTGTGGAAACTGAGAAAAGATATTTCGGATCCCTTTGAAGACTATACGGCCAAAGGAAAAATCCTCTGATAACAAAGAGAAAGAAGCTTTCTGAGAAACTTCTTTGTGTTCTGTGAAATCATCTCACGGAGTTACAGCTTTCCCCTCAAGAAGCCTTTCGCTAAGACAGTTCTTGTGGAATTGGCAAAGTGATATTTGGAAGCCCATAGAGGGCTATGGTGAAAAAGGAAATATCGTCAAATGAAATCTGGAAAGAAGCTTGCTGCGAAACTGCTTAGTGTTCTGTTAATTCATCTCACAGAGTTACATGTGTATTTCGAGGATCTCTTTGCTAGTCCTTTTTCTGTGGAATCTGAAAGCAGATATTTCGGATCCTTTGAAGACTATAGGGCCAAAGGAATTATCCTGCGATAACAAAGAGAAAGAAGCTTTCTGAGAAACTTCTTTGTGTTCTGTGAAATCATCTCACAGAGTTACAGCTTTCCCCTCAAGAAGCCTTTCGCTAAGACAGTTCTTGTGGAATTGGCAAAGTGATATTTGGAAGCCCATAGAGGGCTATGGTGAAAAAGGAAATATCCTCAGATGAAATCTGGAAAGAAGCTTTCTGAGAAACTGCTTAGTGTTCTGTTAATTCATCTCACAGAGTTACATGTGTATTTCGAGGATCTCTTTCCTAGCCCTATTTCTGCGGAATCTGAGAACAGATATTTCGGATCCCTTTGAAGACTATAGGGCCAAAGGAAAAATCCTCCGATAACAAAGAGAAAGAAGCTTTCTGAGAAACTTCTTTGTGTTCTGTGAAATCATCTCACAGAGTTACAGCTTTCCCCTCAAGAAGCCTTTCGCTAAGACAGTTCTTGTGGAATTTTCAAAGTGATATTTGGAAGCCCATAGAGGGCTATGGTGAAAATGAAATATCGTCAGATGAAATCTGGAAAGAAGCATTCTGCGAACCTGCTTAGTGTTCTGTTAATTCATCTCACAGAGTTACATGTGTATTTCGAGGTTCTCTTTGCTAGTCCTATTTCTGTGGAATTTGAAAACAGATATTTCGGATCCCTTTGAAGACTATACGGCCAAAGGAAATATCCTCGGATAACAAAGAGAAAGAAGCTTTCTGAGAAACTTCTTTGTGTTCTGTGAAATCATCTCACAGAGTTACAGCTTTCCCCTCAAGAAGCCTTTCGCTAAGACAGTTCTTGTGGAATTGGCAAAGTGATATTTGGAAGCCCATAGAGGGCTATGGTGAAAAAGGAAATATCGTCAGATGAAATCTGGAAAGAAGCTTTCTGCGAAAGTGCTTAGTGTTCTGTTAATTCATCTCACAGAGTTACATGTGTATTTCGAGGATCTCCTTGCTAACCCTGTTTCTGTGGAAAATGAAAACAGATATTTCGGATCGCTTGGAAGACTACAGGGCCAAAGGAAATATCCTCCGATAACAAAGAGAAAGAAGCTTTCTGAGAAACTTCTTTGTGTTCTGTGAAATCATCTCACAGAGTTACAGCTTTCCCCTAAAGAAGCCTTTCGCTAAGACAGTTCTTGTGGAATTGGCAAAGTGATATTTGGAAGCCCTTAGAGGGCTATGGTGAAAAAGGAAATATCGTCAGATGAAATCTGGAAAGAAGCTTTCTGAGAAACTGCTTAGTGTTCTGTTAATTCATCTGACAGAGTTACATGTGTATTTCGAGGATCTCTTTGCTAGCCCTATTTCTGTGGAATCTGAGAACAGATATTTCGGATCCCTTTGAAGACTATAGGGCCAAAGGAAATATCCTCCGATAACAAAGAGAAAGAAGATTTCTGAGAAACTTCTTTGTGTTCTGTGAAATCATCTCACAGAGTTACAGCTTTCCCCTCAAGAAGCCTTTCGCTAAGACAGTTCTTGTGGAATTGGCAAAGTGATATTTGGAAGCCCATAGAGGGCTATGGTGAAAAATTAAATATCCTCAGACGAAATCTGGAAAGAAGCTTTCTGAGAAACTGCGTAGTGTTCTGTGAATTCATCTCACAGAGTTACATGTGTATTTCGAGGATCTCTTTGCTAGCCCTATTTCTGTGGAATCTGAGAACAGATATTTCGGATCCCTTTGAAGACTATAGGGCCAAAGGAAATATCCTCCGATAACAAAGAGAAAGAAGCTTTCTGAGAAACTTCTTTGTGTTCTGTGAAATCATCTCACAGAGTTACAGCTTTCCCCTCAAGAAGCCTTTCGCTAAGACAGTTCTTGTGGAATTGGCAAAGTGATATTTGGAAGCCCATAGAGGGCTAAGGTGAAAAAGGAAATATCGTCAGATGAAATCTGGAAAGAAGCTTTCTGCGAAACTGCTTAGTGTTCTGTTAATTCATCTCACAGAGTTACATGGGTATTTCGAGGATCTCTTTACTAGTCCTATTTCTGTGGAATCTGAAAACAGATATTTCGGATCCCTTTGAAGACTATAGGGCCAAAGGAAATATCCTCCGATAACAAAGAGAAAGAAGCTTTCTGAGAAACTTCTTTGTGTTCTGTGAAATCATCTCACAGAGTTACAGCTTTCCCCTAAAGAAGCCTTTCGCTAAGACAGTTCTTGTGGAATTGGCAAAGTGATATTTGGAAGCCCATAGAGGGCTATGGTGAAAAAGGAAATATCGTCAGATGAAATCTGGAAAGAAGCTTTCAGCGAAACTGCTTAGTGTTCTGTTAATTCATCTCACAGTGTTACATGTGTATTTCGAGGATCTCTTTGCTAGTCCTATTTCTGTGGAATGTGAAAACAGATATTTCGGATCCCTTTGAAGACTATAGGGCCAAAGGAAATATCCTCCGATAACAAAGAGAAAAAAGCTTTCTGAGAAACTTCTTTGTGTTCTGTGAAATCATCTCACAGAGTTGCAGCTTTCCCCTCAAGAAGCCTTTCGCTAAGACAGTTCTTGTGGAATTGGCAAAGTGATATTTGGAAGCCGATAGAGGGCTATGGTGAAAAAGGAAATATCCTCAGATGAAATCTGGAAAGATGCTTTCTGAGAAACTGCTTAGTGTTCTGTTAATTCATCTCACAGAGTTACATGTGTATTTCGAGGATCTCTTTGCTAGCCCTATTTCTGTGGAATCTGAGAGCAAATATTTCGGATCCCTTTGAAGACTATAGGGCCAAAGGAAATATCCTCCGATAACAAAGAGAAAGAAGCTTTCTGAGAAACTTCTTTGTGTTCTGTGAAATCATCTCGCAGAGTTACAGCTTTCCCCTCAAGAAGCCTTTCGCTAAGACAGTTCTTGTGGAATTGGCAAAGTGATATTTGGAAGCCCATAGAGGGCTATGGTGAAAAAGGAAATATCCTCAGATGAAATCTGGAAAGAAGCTTTCTGCGAAACTGCTTAGTGTTCTGTTAATTCATCTCACAGAGTTATATGTGTATTTCGAGGATCTCTTTGCGAGCTCTATTTCTGTGGAATCTGAGAACAGATATTTCGGATCCCTTTGAAGACTATAGGGCCAAAGGAAATATCCTCGGATAACAAAGAGAAATAAGCTTTCTGAGAAACTTCTTTGTGTTCTGTGAAATCATCTCACAGAGTTACAGCTTTCCCCTCAAGAAGCCTTTCGCTAAGACAGTTCTTGTGGAATAGGAAAAGTGATATTTGGAAGCCCATAGAGGGCTATGGTGAAAAAGGAAATATCCTCAGATGAAATCTGGAAAGAAGCTTTCTGAGAAACTGCTTAGTGTTCTGTTAATTCATCTCACAGACTTACATGTGTATTTCGAGGATCTCTTTGCTAGCCCTATTTCTGTGGAATCTGAGAACAGATATTTCGGATCCCTTTGAAGACTATAGGGCCAAAGGAAATATCCTCCGATAACAAAGAGAAAGAAGCTTTCTGAGAAACTTCTTTGTGTTCTGTGAAATCATCTCACAGAGTTACAGCTTTCCTCTCAAGATGCCTTTCGCTAAGACAGTTCTTGTGGAATTGGCAAAGTGATATTTGGAAGCCCATAGAGGGCTATGGTGAAAAAGGAAATATCCTCAGATGAAATCTGAAAAGAAGCTTTCTGAGAAACTGCTTAGTGTTCTGTTAATTCATCTCACAGAGTTACATGTGTATTTCGAGAATCTCTTTGCTAGCCCTATTTCTGTGGAATCTGAGAACAGATATTTCGGATCCCTTTGAAGACTATAGGGCCAAAGGAAATATCCTCGGATAACAAAGAGAAAGAAGCTTTCTGAGAAACTTCTTTGTGTTCTGTGAAATCATCTCATAGAGTTACAGCTTTCCCCTCAAGAAGCCTTTCGCTAAGACAGTTCTTGTGGAATTGGCAAAGTGATATTTGGAAGCCCATCGAGGGCTATGGTGAAAAAGGAAATATCGTCGGATGAAATCTGGAAAGAAGCTTTCTGCGAAACTGCTTAGTGTTCTGTTAATTCGTTTCACAGAGTTACATGTGTATTTCGAGGATCTCTTTGCTAGTCCTATTTCTGTGGAATCTGAAAACAGATATTTCGGATCCCTTTGAAGACTATAGGGCCAAAGGAAATATCCTCGGATAACAAAGAGAAAGAAGCTTTCTGAGAAACTTCTTTGTGTTCTGTGAAATCATCTCACAGAGTTACAGCTTTCCCCTCAAGAAGCCTTTCGCTAAGACAGTTCTTGTGGAATTGGCAAAGTGATATTTGGAAGCCGATAGAGGGCTATGGTGAAAAAGGAAATATCCTCAGATGAAATCTGGAAAGAAGCTTTCTGAGAAACTGCTTAGTGTTCTGTTTTTTCATCTCACAGAGTTACAAGTGTATTTCGAGGATCTCTTTGCTAGCCCTAATTCTGTGGAATCTGAGAACAAATATTTCGGATCCCTTTGAAGACTATAGGGCCAAAGGAAATATCCTCCGATAACAAAGAGAAAGAAGCTTTCTGAGAAACTTCTTTGTGTTCTGTGAAATCATCTCACAGAGTTACAGCTTTCTCCTCAAGAAGCCTTTCGCTAAGACAGTTCTTGTGGAATTGGCAAAGTGATATTTGGAAGCCCATAGAGGGCTATGGTGAAAAAGGAAATATCGTCAGATGAAATATGGAAAGAAGCTTTCTGCGAAACTGCTTAGTGTTCTGTTAATTCATCTCACAGAGTTACATGTGTATTTCGAGGATCTCTTTG
Source organism: Macaca nemestrina (assembly GCF_043159975.1). Lineage (NCBI taxonomy): Eukaryota > Metazoa > Chordata > Mammalia > Primates > Cercopithecidae > Macaca > Macaca nemestrina. Next base: position 31,504,640 of record NC_092135.1, on the reverse strand, counting down.
CTAGTCCTATTTCTGTGGAATCTGAAAACAGATATTTCGGATCCCTTTGAAGACTATAGGGCCAAAGGAAATATCCTCCGATAACAAAGAGAAAGAAGCTTTCTGAGAAACTTCTTTGTGTTCTGTGAAATCATCTCACAGAGTTACAGCTTTCCCCTAAAGAAGCCTTTCGCTAAGACAGTTCTTGTGGAATTGGCAAAGTGATATTTGGAAGCCCATCGAGGGCTATGGTGAAAAAGGAAATATCCTCAGATGAAATCTGGAAAGAAGCTTTCTGAGAAACTGCTTAGTGTTCTGTTAATTCATCTCACAGAGTTACATGTGTATTTCGAGGATCTCTTTGCTAGCCCTATTTCTGTGGAATCTGAGAACAAATATTTCGGATCCCTTTGAAGACTATAGGGCCAAAGGAAATATCCTCCGATAACAAAGAGAAAGAAGCTTTCTGAGAAACTTCTTTGTGTTCTGTGAAATCATCTCACAGAGTTACAGCTTTCCCCTCAAGAAGCCTTTCGCTAAGACAGTTCTTGTGGAATTGGCAAAGTGATATTTGGGAGCCCATAGAGGGCTATGGTGAAAAAGGAAATATCCTCAGATGAAATCTGGAAAGAAGCTTTCTGCGAAACTGCTTAGTGTTCTGTTAATTCATCTCACAGAGTTACATGTGTATTTCGAGGATCTCTTTGCGAGCTCTATTTCTGTGGAATCTGAGAACAGATATTTCGGATCCCTTTGAAGACTATAAGGCCAAAGGAAATATCCTCGGATAACAAAGAGAAATAAGCTTTCTGAGAAACTTCTTTGTGTTCTGTGAAATCATCTCACAGAGTTAGAGCTTTCCCATCAAGAAGCCTTTCGCTAAGACAGTTCTTGTGGAATAGGAAAAGTGATATTTGGAAGCCCATAGAGGGCTATGGTGAAAAAGGAAATATCCTCAGATGAAATCTGGAAAGAAGCTTTCTGAGAAACTGCTTAGTGTTCTGTTAATTCATCTCACAGACTTACATGTGTATTTCGAGGATCTCTTTGCTAGCCCTATTTCTGTGGAATCTGAGAACAGATATTTCGGATCCCTTTGAAGACTATAGGGCCAAAGGAAATATCCTCCGATAACAAAGAGAAAGAAGCTTTCTGAGAAACTTCTTTGTGTTCTGTGAAATCATCTCACAGAGTTACAGCTTTCCTCTCAAGAAGCCTTTCGCTAAGACAGTTCTTGTGGAATTGGCAAAGTGATATTTGGAAGCCCTTAGAGGGCTATGGTGAAAAAGGAAATATCGTCAGATGAAATCTGGAAAGAAGCTTTCTGAGAAACTGCTTAGTGTTCTGTTAATTCATCTCACAGAGTTACATGTGTATTTCGAGAATCTCTTTGCTAGCCCTATTTCTGTGGAATCTGAGAACAGATATTTCGGATCCCTTTGAAGACTATAGGGCCAAAGGAAATATTCTCGGATAACAAAGAGAAAGAAGCTTTCTGAGAAACTTCTTTGTGTTCTGTGAAATCATCTCACAGAGTTACAGCTTTCCCCACAAGAAGCCTTTCGCTAAGACAGTTCTTGTGGAATTGGCAAAGTGATATTTGGAAGCCCATCGAGGGCTATGGTGAAAAAGGAAATATCGTCGGATGAAATCTGGAAAGAAGCTTTCTGCGAAACTGCTTAGTGTTCTGTTAATTCGTTTCACAGAGTTACATGTGTATTTCGAGGATCTCTTTGCTAGTCCTATTTCTGTGGAATCTGAAAACAGATATTTCGGATCCCTTTGAAGACTATAGGGCCAAAGGAAATATCCTCGGATAACAAAGAGAAAGAAGCTTTCTGAGAAACTTCTTTGTGTTCTGTGAAATCATCTCACAGAGTTACAGCTTTACCCTCAAGAAGCCTTTCGCTAAGACAGTTCTTGTGGAATTGGCAAAGTGATATTTGGAAGCCGATAGAGGGCTATGGTGAAAAAGGAAATATCCTCAGATGAAATCTGGAAAGAAGCTTTCTGAGAAACTGCTTAGTGTTCTGTTTTTTCATCTCACAGAGTTACATGTGTATTTCGAGGATCTCTTTCCTAGCCCTATTTCTGTGGAATCTGAGAACAAATATTTCGGATCCCTTTGAAGACTATAGGGCCAAAGGAAATATCCTCCGATAACAAAGAGAAAGAAGCTTTCTGAGAAACTTCTTTGTGTTCTGTGAAATCATCTCACAGAGTTACAGCTTTCTCCTCAAGAAGCCTTTCGCTAAGACAGTTCTTGTGGAATTGGCAAAGTGATATTTGGAAGCCCATAGAGGGCTATGGTGAAAAAGGAAATATCGTCAGATGAAATCTGGAAAGAAGCTTTCTGCGAAACTGCTTAATGTTCTGTTAATTCATCTCACAGAGTTACATGTGTATTTCGAGGATCTCTTTGCTAGTCCTATTTCTGTGGAATCTGAAAACAGATATTTCGGATCCCTTTGAAGACTATAGGGCCAAAGGAAATATCCTCCGATAACAAAGAGAAAGAAGCTTTCTGAGAAACTTCTTTGTGTTCTGTGAAATCATCTCACAGAGTTACAGCTTTCCCCTAAAGAAGCCTTTCGCTAAGACAGTTCTTGTGGAATTGGCAAAGTGATATTTGGAAGCCCATAGAGGGCTATGGTGAAAAAGGAAATATCCTCAGATGAAATCTGGAAAGAAGCTTTCTGAGAAACTGCTTAGTGTTCTGTTAATTCATCTCACAGAGTTACATGTGTATTTCGAGGATCTCTTTGCTAGCCCTATTTCTGTGGAATCTGAGAACAGATATTTCGGATCCCTTTGAAGACTATAGGGCCAAAGGAAATATCCTCCGATAACAAAGAGAAAGAAGCTTTCTGAGAACTTCTTTGTGTTCTGTGAAATCATCTCACAGAGTTACAGCTTTCCCCTCAAGAAGCCTTTCGCTAAGACAGTTCTTGTGGAATAGGAAAGGTGATATTTGGAAGCCCATAGAGGGCTATGGTGAAAAAGGAAATATCCTCAGATGAAATCTGGAAAGAAGCTTTCTGAGAAACTGCTTAGTGTTCTGTTAATTCATCTCACAGACTTACATGTGTATTTCGAGGATCTCTTTGCTAGCCCTATTTCTGTGGAATCTGAGAACAGATATTTCGAATCCCTTCGAAGACTATAGGGCCAAAGGAAATATCCTCCGATAACAAAGAGAAAGAAGCTTTCTGAGAAACTTCTTTGTGTTCTGTGAAATCATCTCACAGAGTTACAGCTTTCCTCTCAAGAAGCCTTTCGCTAAGACAGTTCTTGTGGAATTGGCAAAGTGATATTTGGAAGCCCATAGAGGGCTATGGTGAAAAAGGAAATATCGTCAGATGAAATCTGGAAAGAAGCTTTCTGCGAAACTGCTTAGTGTTCTGTTAATTCATCTCACAGAGTTACATGTGTATTTCGAGTATCTCTTTGCTAGCTCTATTTCTGTGGAATCTGAGAACAGATATTTCGGATCACTTTGAAGACTACAGGGCCAACGGAAATATCCTCGGAAAAAAAAGAGAAAGAAGCTTTCTGAGAAACTTCTTTGTGTTCTGTGAAATCATCTCACAGAGTTACAGCTTTCCCCTCAAGAAGCCTTTCGCTAAGACAGGTCTTGTGGAATTGGCAAAGTGAAATTTGGAAGCCCATAGAGGGCTATGGGGAAAAATGAAATATCCTCATATGAAATCTGGAAAGAAGCTCTCTGAGAAACTGCTTAGTGTTCTGTTAATTCATTTCACAGAGTTACATGTGTATTTCCAGGATCTCTTTGCTAGCCTTCTTTCTGTGGAATCTGAGAACAGATATTTCGGATCCCTTGAAGACTATAGGGCCAAAGGAAATATCCTCGGATAACAAAGAGAAAGAAGCTTTCTGAGAAACTTCTTTGTGTTCTGTGAAATCATCTCACAGAGTTACAGCTTTCCCCTCAAGAAGCCTTTCGCTAAGACAGTTCTTGTGGAATTGGCAAAGTGATATTTGGAAGCCGATAGAGGGCTATGGTGAAAAAGGAAATATCCTCAGATGAAATCTGGAAAGAAGCTTTCTGAGAAACTGCTTAGTGTTCTGTTATTTCATCTCACAGAGTTACATGTGTATTTCGAGGATCTCTTTGCTAGCCCTATTTCTGTGGAATCTGAGAACAAATATTTCGAATCCCTTTGAAGACTATAGGGCCAAAGGAAATATCCTCCGATAACAAAGAGAAAGAAGCTTTCTGAGAAACTTCTTTGTGTTCTGTGAAATCATCTCACAGAGTTACAGCTTTCCCCTAAAGAAGCCTTTCGCTAAGACAGTTCTTGTGGAATTGGCAAAGTGATATTTGGAAGCCCATAGAGGGCTATGGTGAAAAAGGAAATATCCTCAGATGAAATCTGGAAAGAAGCTTTCTGAGAAACTGCTTAGTGTTCTGTTAATTCATCTCACAGAGTTACATGTGTATTTCGAGGATCTCTTTGCTAGCCCTATTTCTGTGGAATCTGAGAACAGATATTTCGGATCCCTTTGAAGACTATAGGGCCAAAGGAAATATCCTCCGATAACAAAGAGAAAGAAGCTTTCTGAGAAACTTCTTTGTGTTCTGTGAAATCATCTCACAGAGTTACAGCTTTCCCCTAAAGAAGCCTTTCGCTAAGACAGTTCTTGTGGAATTGGCAAAGTGATATTTGGAAGCCCATAGAGGGCTATGGTGAAAAAGGAAATATCCTCAGATGACATCTGGAAAGAAGCTTTCTGAGAAACAGCTTAGTGTTCTGTTAATTCATCTCACAGAGTTACATGTGTATTTCGAGGATCTCTTTGCTAGCCCTATTTCTGTGGAATCTGAGAACAAATATTTCGGATCCCTTTGAAGACTATAGGGCCAAAGGAAATATCCTCCGATAACAAAGAGAAAGAAGCTTTCTGAGAAACTTCTTTGTGTTCTGTGAAATCATCTCACAGAGTTACAGCTTTCCCCTCAAGAAGCCTTTCGCTAAGACAGTTCTTGTGGATTTGGCAAAGTGATATTTGGAAGCCCTTAGAGGGCTATGGTGAAAAAGGAAATATCCTCAGATGAAATCTGGAAAGAAGCTTTCTGCGAAACTGCTTAGTGTTCTGTTAATTCATCTCACAGAGTTACATGTGTATTTCGAGGATCTCTTTGCGAGCTCTATTTCTGTGGAATCTGAGAACAGATATTTCGGATCCCTTTGAAGACTATAGGGCCAAAGGAAATATCCTCGGATAACAAAGAGAAATAAGCTTTCTGAGAAACTTCTTTGTGTTCTGTGAAATCATCTCACAGAGTTACAGCTTTCCCCTCAAGAAGCCTTTCGCTAAGACAGTTCTTGTGGAATAGGAAAAGTGATATTTGGAAGCCCATAGAGGGCTAAGGTGAAAAAGGAAATATCCTCAGATGAAATCTGGAAAGAAGCTTTCTGAGAAACTGCTTAGTGTTCTGTTAATTCATCTCACAGACTTACATGTCTATTTCGAGGATCTCTTTGCTAGCCCTATTTCTGTGGAATCTGAGAACAGATATTTCGGATCCCTTCGAAGACTATAGGGCCAAAGGAAATATCCTCCGATAACAAAGAGAAAGAAGCTTTCTGAGAAACTTCTTTGTGTTCTGTGAAATCATCTCACAGAGTTACAGCTTTCCTCTCAAGAAACCTTTCGCTAAGACAGTTCTTGTGGAATTGGCAAAGTGATATTTGGAAGCCCATAGAGGGCTATGGTGAAAAAGGAAATATCGTCAGATGAAATCTGGAAAGAAGCTTTCTGAGAAACTGCTTAGTGTTCTGTTAATTCATCTCACAGAGTTACAAGCGTATTTCGAGTATCTCTTTGCTAGCTCTATTTCTGTGGAATCTGAGAACAGATATTTCGGATCACTTTGAAGACTACAGGGCCAACGGAAATATCCTCGGATAAAAAAGAGAAAGAAGCTTTCTGAGAAACTTCTTTGTGTTCTGTGAAATCATCTCACAGAGTTAAAGCTTTCCCCTCAAGAAGCCTTTGGCTAAGACAGGTCTTGTGGAATTGGCAAAGTGAAATTTGGAAGCCCATAGAGGGCTATGGGGAAAAATGAAATATCCTCAGATGAAATCTGGAAAGAAGCTTTCTGAGAAACTGCTTAGTGTTCTGTTAATTCATTTCACAGAGTTACATGTGTATTTCCAGGATCTCTTTGCTAGCCTTCTTTCTGTGGAATCTGAGAACAGATATTTCGGATCCCTTGAAGACTATAGGGCCAAAGGAAATATCCTCCGATAACAAAGAGAAAGAAGCTGTCTGAGAAACTTCTTTGTGTTCTGTGAAATCATCTCACAGAGTTACAGCTTTCCCCTCAAGATGCCTTTCGCTAAGACAGTTCTTGTGGAATTGGCAAAGTGATATTTGGAAGCCCATAGAGGGCTATGGTGAAAAAGGAAATATCCTCAGATGAAATCTGGAAAGAAGCTTTCTGAGAAACTGCTTAGTGTTCTGTTAATTCATCTCACAGAGTTACATGTGTATTTCGAGGATCTCTTTGCTAGCCCTATTTCTGTGGAATCTGAGAACAGATATTTCGGATCCCTTTGAAGACTACAGGACCAAAGGAAATATCCTCCGATAACAAAGAGAAAGAAGCTTTCTGAGAAACTTCTTTGTGTTCTGTGAAATCATCTCACAGAGTTACAGCTTTCCCCTCAAGAAGCCTTTCGCTAAGACAGTTCTTGTGGAATTGGCAAAGTGATATTTGGAAGCCCATAGAGGGCTATGGTGAAAAAGGAAATATCGTCAGATGAAATCTGGAAAGAAGCTTTCTGAGAAACTGCTTAGTGTTCTGTTAATTCATCTCACAGAGTTACATGTGTATTTCGAGAATCTCTTTGCTAGCCCTATTTCTGTGGAATCTGAGAACAGATATTTCGGATCCCTTTGAAGACTATAGGGCCAAAGGAAATATCCTCCGATAACAAAGAGAAAGAAGCTTTCTTCGAAACTTCTTTGTGTTCTGTGAAATCATCTCACAGAGTTACAGCTTTCCCCTGAAGAAGCCTTTCGCTAAGACAGTTCTTGTGGAATTGGCAAAGTGATATTTGAAAGCCCATCGAGGGCTATGGTGAAAAAGGAAATATCGTCGGATGAAATCTGGAAAGAAGCTTTCTGAGAAACTGCTTAGTGTTCGGTGAATTCATCTCACAGATTTACATGTGTATTTCGAGGATCTCTTTGCTAGCCCTATTTCTGTGGAAACTGAGAAAAGATATTTCGGATCCCTTTGAAGACTATAGGGCCAAAGGAAAAATCCTCCGATAACAAAGAGAAAGAAGCTTTCTGAGAAAATTCTTTGTGTTCTGTGAAATCATCTCACAGAGTTACAGCTTTCCCCTCAAGAAGCCTTTCGCTAAGACAGTTCTTGTGGAATTGGCAAAGTGATATTTGGAAGCCCATAGAGGGCTATGGTGAAAAAGGAAATATCGTCAGATGAAATCTGGAAAGAAGCTTTCTGCGAAACTGCTTAGTGTTCTGTTAATTCATCTCACAGAGTTACATGTGTATTTCGAGGATCTCTTTGCTAGTCCTATTTCTGTGGAATCTGAAAACAGATATTTCGGATCCCTTTGAAGACTATAGGGCCAAAGGAAATATCCTCGGATAACAAAAAGAAAGAAGCTTTCTGAGAAACTTCTTTGTGTTCTGTGAAATCATCTCACAGAGTTACAGCTTTCCCGTGAAGAAGCCTTTCGCTAAGACAGTTTTTGTGGAATTGGCAAAGTGATATTTGGAAGCCCATAGAGGGCTAGGGTGAAAAAGGAAATATCCTCAGATGAAATCTGGAAAGAAGCTTTCTGAGAAACTGCTTAGTGTTCTGTTAATTCATCTCACAGAGTTACATGTGTATTTCGAGGATCTCTTTGCTAGCCCTATTTCTGTGGAAACTGAGATAAGATATTTCGGTTCCCTATGAAGACTATAGGGCCAAAGGAAAAATCCTCCGATAACAAAGAGAAAGAAGCTTTCCGAGAAACTTCTTTGTGATCTGTGAAATCATCTCACAGAGTTACAGCTTTCCCCTCAAGAAGCCTTTCGCTAAGACAGTTCTTGTGGAATTGGCAAAGTGATATTTGGAAGCCCATAGAGGGCTATGGTGAAAAAGGAAATATCCTCAGATGAAATCTGGAAAGAAGCTTTCTGCGAAACTGCTTAGTGTTCTGTTAATTTATCTCACAGAGTTACATGTGTATTTCGAGGGTCTCTTTGATAGTCCTATTTCTGTGGAATCTGAAAACAGATATTTCGGATCCCTTTGAAGACTATAGGGCCAAAGGAAATATCCTCCGATAACAAAGAGAAAGAAGCTTTCTGAGAAACTTCTTTGTGTTCTGTGAAATCATCTCACAGAGTTACAGCTTTCCCCTGAAGAAGCCTTTCGCTAAGACAGTTCTTGTGGAATTGGCAAAGTGATATTTGGAAGCCCATAGAGGGCTATGGTGAAAAAGGAAATATCCTCAGATGAAATCTGGAAAGAAGCTTTCTGAGAAACTGCTTAGTGTTCTGTGAATTCATCTCACAGAGTTACATGTGTACTTCGAGGATCTCTTTGTTAGCCCTATTTCTGTGGAAACTGAGAAAAGATATTTCGGATCCCTTTGAAGACTATAGGGCCAAAGGAAAAATCCTCCGATAACAAAGAGAAAGAAGCTTTCTGAGAAACTTCTTTGTGTTCTGTGAAATCATCTCACAGAGTTACAGCTTTCTCCTCAAGAAGCCTTTCGCTAAGACAGTTCTTGTGGAATAGGCAAAGTGATATTTGGAAGCCCATAGAGGGCTATGGTGAAAAAGGAAATATCGTCAGATGAAATCTGGAAAGAAGCTTTCTGCGAAACTGCTTAGTGTTCTGTTAATTCATCTCACAGAGTTACATGTGTATTTCGAGGATCTCTTTGCTAGTCCTATTTCTGTGGAATCTGAAAACAGATATTTCGGATCCCTTTGAAGACTATGGGGCCAAAGGAAATATCCTCCGATAACAAAGAGAAAGAAGCTTTCTGAGAAACTTCTTTGTGTTCTGTGAAATCATCTCACAGAGTTACAGCTTTCCCCTAAAGAAGCCTTTCGCTAAGACAGTTCTTGTGGAATTGGCAAAGTGATATTTGGAAGCCGATAGAGGGCTATGGTGAAAAAGGAAATATCCTCAGATGAAATCTGGAAAGAAGCTTTCTGAGAAACTGCTTAGTGTTCTGTTAATTCATCTCACAGAGTTACATGTGTATTTCGAGGATCTCTTTGCTGGCCCTATTTCTGTGGAATCTGAGAACAGATATTTCGGATCCCTTTGAAGACTATAGGGCCAAAGGAAATATCCTCCGATAACAAAGAGAAAGAAGCTTTCTGAGAAACTTCTTTGTGTTCTGTGAAATCATCTCACAGAGTTACAGCTTTCCCCTCAAGAAGCCTTTCGCTAAGACAGTTCTTGTGGAATTGGCAAAGTGATATTTGGAAGCCCATAGAGGGCTATGGTGAAAAGGGAAATATCCTCAGATGAAATCTGGAAAGAAGCTTTCTGCGAAACTGCTTAGTGTTCTGTTAATTTATCTCACAGAGTTACATGTGTATTTCGAGGATCTCTTTGCGACCTCTATTTCTGTGGAATCTGAGAACAGATATTTCGGATCCCTTTGAAGACTATAGGGCCAAAGGAAATATCCTCGGATAACAAAGAGAAATAAGCTTTCTGAGAAACTTCTTTGTGTTCTGTGAAATCATCTCACAGAGTTACAGCTTTCCCCTCAAGAAGCCTTTCGCTAAGACAGTTCTCGTGGAATAGGAAAAGTGATATTTGGAAGCCCATAGAGGGCTATGGTGAAAAAGGAAATATCCTCAGATGAAATCTGGAAAGAAGCTTTCTGAGAAACTGCTTAGTGTTCTGTTAATTCATCTCACAGAGTTACATGTGTATTTCGAGGATCTCTTTGCTAGCCCTATTTCTGTGGAATCTGAGAACAGATATTTCGGATCCCTTTGAAGACTATAGGGCCAAAGGAAATATCCTCCGATAACAAAGAGAAAGAAGCTTTCTGAGAAACTTCTTTGTGTTCTGTGAAATCATCTCACAGAGTTACAGCTTTCCTCTCAAGAAGCCTTTCGCTAAGACAGTTCTTGTGGAATTGGCAAAGTGATATTTGGAAGCCCATAGAGGGCTATGGTGAAAAAGGAAATATCCTCAGATGAAATCTGGAAAGAAGCTTTCTGAGAAACTGCTTAGTGTTCTGTTAATTCATCTCACAGACTTACATGTGTATTTCGAGGATCTCTTTGCTAGCCCTATTTCTGTGGAATCTGAGAACAGATATTTCGGATCCCTTCGAAGACTATAGGGCCAAAGGAAATATCCTCCGATAACAAAGAGAAAGAAGCTTTCTGAGAAACTTCTTTGTGTTCTGTGAAATCATCTCACAGAGTTACAGCTTACCTCTCAAGAAGCCTTTCGCTAAGACAGTTCTTGTGGAATTGGCAAAGTGATATTTGGAAGCCCATAGAGGGCTATGGTGAAAAAGGAAATATCGTCAGATGAAATCTGGAAAGAAGCTTTCTGCGAAACTGCTTAGTGTTCTGTTAATTCATCTCACAGAGTTACATGTGTATTTAGAGTATCTCTTTGCTAGCTCTATTTCTGTGGAATCTGAGAACAGATATTTCGGATCACTTTGAAGACTACAGGGCCAACGGAAATATCCTCGGATAAAAAAGAGAAAGAAGCTTTCTGAGAAACTTCTTTGTGTTCTGTGAAATCATCTCACAGAGTTAAAGCTTTCCCCTCAAGAAGCCTTTCGCTAAGACAGGTCTTGTGGAATTGGCAAAGTGAAATTTGGAAGCCCATAGAGGGCTATGGGGAAAAATGAAATATCCTCATATGAAATCTGGAAAGAAGCTTTCTGAGAAACTGCTTAGTGTTCTGTTAATTCATTTCACAGAGTAACATGTGTATTTCCAGGATCTCTTTGCTAGCCTTCTTTCTGTGGAATCTGAGAACAGATATTTCGGATCCCTTGAAGACTATAGGGCCAAAGGAAATATCCTCCGATAACAAAGAGAAAGAAGCTGTCTGAGAAACTTCTTTGTGTTCTGTGAAATCATCTCACAGAGATACAGCTTTCCGCTCCAGAAGCCTTTCGCTAAGACAGTTCTTGTGGAATTGGCAAAGTGATATTTGGAAGCCCATAGAGGGCTATGGTGAAAAAGGAAATATCCTCAGGTGAAATCTGGAAAGAAGCTTTCTGAGAAACTGCTTAGTGTTCTGTTAATTCATCTCACAGAGTTACATGTGTATTTCGAGGATCTCTTTGCTAGCCCTATTTCTGTGGAATCTGAGAACAGATATTTCGGATCCCTTTGAAGACTACAGGACCAAAGGAAATATCCTCCGATAACAAAGAGAAAGAAGCTTTCTGAGAAACTTCTTTGTGTTCTGTGAAATCATCTCACAGAGTTACAGCTTTCCCCTCAAGAAGCCTTTCGCTAAGACAGTTCTTGTGGAATTGGCAAAGTGATATTTGGAAGCCCATAGAGGGCTATGGTGAAAAAGGAAATATCGTCAGATGAAATCTGGAAAGAAGCTTTCTGAGAAAATGCTTAGTGTTCTGTTAATTCATCTCACAGAGTTACATGTGTATTTCGAGAATCTCTTTGCTAGCCCTATTTCTGTGGAATCTGAGAACAGATATTTCGGATCCCTTTGAAGACTATAGGGCCAAAGGAAATATCCTCCGATAACAAAGAGAAAGAAGCTTTCTTCGAAACTTCTTTGTGTTCTGTGAAATCATCTCACAGAGTTACAGCTTTCCCCTGAAGAAGCCTTTCGCTAAGACAGTTCTTGTGGAATTGGCAAAGTGATATTTGGAAGCCCATCGAGGGCTATGGTGAAAAAGGAAATATCGTCGGATGAAATCTGGAAAGAAGCTTTCTGCGAAACTGCTTAGTGTTCTGTTAATTCATCTCACAGAGTTACATGTGTATTTCGAGGATCTCTTTGCTAGTCCTATTTCTGTGGAATCTGAAAACAGATATTTCGGATCCCTTTGAAGACTATGGGGCCAAAGGAAATATCCTCCGATAACAAAGAGAAAGAAGCTTTCTGAGAAACTTCTTTGTGTTCTGTGAAATCATCTCACAGAGTTACAGCTTTCCCCTAAAGAAGCCTTTCGCTAAGACAGTTCTTGTGGAATTGGCAAAGTGATATTTGGAAGCCGATAGAGGGCTATGGTGAAAAAGGAAATATCCTCAGATGAAATCTGGAAAGAAGCTTTCTGAGAAACTGCTTAGTGTTCTGTTAATTCATCTCACAGAGTTACATGTGTATTTCGAGGATCTCTTTGCTGGCCCTATTTCTGTGGAATCTGAGAACAGATATTTCGGATCCCTTTGAAGACTATAGGGCCAAAGGAAATATCCTCCGATAACAAAGAGAAAGAAGCTTTCTGAGAAACTTCTTTGTGTTCTGTGAAATCATCTCACAGAGTTACAGCTTTCCCCTCAAGAAGCCTTTCGCTAAGACAGTTCTTGTGGAATTGGCAAAGTGATATTTGGAAGCCCATAGAGGGCTATGGTGAAAAGGGAAATATCCTCAGATGAAATCTGGAAAGAAGCTTTCTGCGAAACTGCTTAGTGTTCTGTTAATTTATCTCACAGAGTTACATGTGTATTTCGAGGATCTCTTTGCGACCTCTATTTCTGTGGAATCTGAGAACAGATATTTCGGATCCCTTTGAAGACTATAGGGCCAAAGGAAATATCCTCGGATAACAAAGAGAAATAAGCTTTCTGAGAAACTTCTTTGTGTTCTGTGAAATCATCTCACAGAGTTACAGCTTTCCCCTCAAGAAGCCTTTCGCTAAGACAGTTCTCGTGGAATAGGAAAAGTGATATTTGGAAGCCCATAGAGGGCTATGGTGAAAAAGGAAATATCCTCAGATGAAATCTGGAAAGAAGCTTTCTGAGAAACTGCTTAGTGTTCTGTTAATTCATCTCACAGAGTTACATGTGTATTTCGAGGATCTCTTTGCTAGCCCTATTTCTGTGGAATCTGAGAACAGATATTTCGGATCCCTTTGAAGACTATAGGGCCAAAGGAAATATCCTCCGATAACAAAGAGAAAGAAGCTTTCTGAGAAACTTCTTTGTGTTCTGTGAAATCATCTCACAGAGTTACAGCTTTCCTCTCAAGAAGCCTTTCGCTAAGACAGTTCTTGTGGAATTGGCAAAGTGATATTTGGAAGCCCATAGAGGGCTATGGTGAAAAAGGAAATATCCTCAGATGAAATCTGGAAAGAAGCTTTCTGAGAAACTGCTTAGTGTTCTGTTAATTCATCTCACAGACTTACATGTGTATTTCGAGGATCTCTTTGCTAGCCCTATTTCTGTGGAATCTGAGAACAGATATTTCGGATCCCTTCGAAGACTATAGGGCCAAAGGAAATATCCTCCGATAACAAAGAGAAAGAAGCTTTCTGAGAAACTTCTTTGTGTTCTGTGAAATCATCTCACAGAGTTACAGCTTACCTCTCAAGAAGCCTTTCGCTAAGACAGTTCTTGTGGAATTGGCAAAGTGATATTTGGAAGCCCATAGAGGGCTATGGTGAAAAAGGAAATATCGTCAGATGAAATCTGGAAAGAAGCTTTCTGCGAAACTGCTTAGTGTTCTGTTAATTCATCTCACAGAGTTACATGTGTATTTAGAGTATCTCTTTGCTAGCTCTATTTCTGTGGAATCTGAGAACAGATATTTCGGATCACTTTGAAGACTACAGGGCCAACGGAAATATCCTCGGATAAAAAAGAGAAAGAAGCTTTCTGAGAAACTTCTTTGTGTTCTGTGAAATCATCTCACAGAGTTAAAGCTTTCCCCTCAAGAAGCCTTTCGCTAAGACAGGTCTTGTGGAATTGGCAAAGTGAAATTTGGAAGCCCATAGAGGGCTATGGGGAAAAATGAAATATCCTCATATGAAATCTGGAAAGAAGCTTTCTGAGAAACTGCTTAGTGTTCTGTTAATTCATTTCACAGAGTAACATGTGTATTTCCAGGATCTCTTTGCTAGCCTTCTTTCTGTGGAATCTGAGAACAGATATTTCGGATCCCTTGAAGACTATAGGGCCAAAGGAAATATCCTCCGATAACAAAGAGAAAGAAGCTGTCTGAGAAACTTCTTTGTGTTCTGTGAAATCATCTCACAGAGATACAGCTTTCCGCTCCAGAAGCCTTTCGCTAAGACAGTTCTTGTGGAATTGGCAAAGTGATATTTGGAAGCCCATAGAGGGCTATGGTGAAAAAGGAAATATCCTCAGGTGAAATCTGGAAAGAAGCTTTCTGAGAAACTGCTTAGTGTTCTGTTAATTCATCTCACAGAGTTACATGTGTATTTCGAGGATCTCTTTGCTAGCCCTATTTCTGTGGAATCTGAGAACAGATATTTCGGATCCCTTTGAAGACTACAGGACCAAAGGAAATATCCTCCGATAACAAAGAGAAAGAAGCTTTCTGAGAAACTTCTTTGTGTTCTGTGAAATCATCTCACAGAGTTACAGCTTTCCCCTCAAGAAGCCTTTCGCTAAGACAGTTCTTGTGGAATTGGCAAAGTGATATTTGGAAGCCCATAGAGGGCTATGGTGAAAAAGGAAATATCGTCAGATGAAATCTGGAAAGAAGCTTTCTGAGAAAATGCTTAGTGTTCTGTTAATTCATCTCACAGAGTTACATGTGTATTTCGAGAATCTCTTTGCTAGCCCTATTTCTGTGGAATCTGAGAACAGATATTTCGGATCCCTTTGAAGACTATAGGGCCAAAGGAAATATCCTCCGATAACAAAGAGAAAGAAGCTTTCTTCGAAACTTCTTTGTGTTCTGTGAAATCATCTCACAGAGTTACAGCTTTCCCCTGAAGAAGCCTTTCGCTAAGACAGTTCTTGTGGAATTGGCAAAGTGATATTTGGAAGCCCATCGAGGGCTATGGTGAAAAAGGAAATATCGTCGGATGAAATCTGGAAAGAAGCTTTCTGAGAAACTGCTTAGGGTTCGGTGAATTCATCTCACAGAGTTACATGTGTATTTCGAGGATCTCTTTGCTAGCCCTATTTCTGTGGAAACTGAGAAAAGATATTTCGGATCCCTTTGAAGACTATAGGGACAAAGGAAAAATCCTCCGATAACAAAGAGAAAGAAGCTTTCTGAGAAAATTCTTTGTGTTCTGTGAAATCATCTCACAGAGTTACAGCTTTCCCCTCAAGAAGCCTTTCGCTAAGACAGTTCTTGTGGAATTGGCAAAGTGATATTTGGAAGCCCATAGAGGGTTATGGTGAAAAAGGAAATATCGTCAGATGAAATCTGGAAAGAAGCTTTCTGCGAAACTGCTTAGTGTTCTGTTAATTCATCTCACAGAGTTACATGTGTATTTCGAGGATCTCTTTGCTAGTCCTATTTCTGTGGAATCTGAAAACAGATATTTCGGATCCCTTTGAAGACTATAGGGCCAAAGGAAATATCCTCGGATAACAAAAAGAAAGAAGCTTTCTGAGAAACTTCTTTGTGTTCTGTGAAATCATCTCACAGAGTTACAGCTTTCCCCTCAAGAAGCCTTTCGCTAAGACAGTTCTTGTGGAATTGGCAAAGTGATATTTGGAAGCCGATAGAGGGCTATGGTGAAAAAGGAAATATCCTCAGATGAAATCTGGAAAGAAGCTTTCTGAGAAACTGCTTAGTGTTCTGTTATTTCATCTCACAGAGTTACATGTGTATTTCGAGGATCTCTTTGCTAGCCCTATTTCTGTGGAATCTGAGAACAAATATTTCGGATCCCTTTGAAGACTATAGGGCCAAAGGAAATATCCTCCGATAACAAAGAGAAAGAAGCTTTCTGAGAAACTTCTTTGTGTTCTGTGAAATCATCTCACAGAGTTACAGCTTTCCCCTGAAGAAGCCTTTCGCTAAGACAGTTTTTGTGGAATTGGCAAAGTGATATTTGGAAGCCCATAGAGGGCTAGGGTGAAAAAGGAAATATCCTCAGATGAAATCTGGAAAGAAGCTTTCTGAGAAACTGCTTAGTGTTCTGTTAATTCATCTCACAGAGTTACATGTGTACTTCGAGGATCTCTTTGTTAGCCCTATTTCTGTGGAAACTGAGAAAAGATATTTCGGATCCCTTTGAAGACTATAGGGCCAAAGGAAAAATACTCCGATAACAAAGAGAAAGAAGCTTTCTGAGAAACTTCTTTGTGTTCTGTGAAATCATCTCACAGAGTTACAGCTTTCTCCTCAAGAAGCCTTTCGCTAAGACAGTTCTTGTGGAATTGGCAAAGTGATATTTGGAAGCCCATAGAGGGCTATGGTGAAAAAGGAAATATCGTCAGATGAAATCTGGAAAGAAGCTTTCTGCGAAACTGCTTAGTGTTCTGTTAATTCATCTCACCGAGTTACATGTGTATTTCGAGGATCTCTTTGCTAGTCCTATTTCTGTGGAATCTGAAAACAGATATTTCGGATCCCTTTGAAGACTATAGGGCCAAAGGAAATATCCTCCGATAACAAAGAGAAAGAAGCTTTCTGAGAAACTTCTTTGTGTTCTGTGAAATCATCTCACAGAGTTACAGCTTTCCCCTAAAGAAGCCTTTCGCTAAGACAGTTCTTGTGGAATTGGCAAAGTGATATTTGGAAGCCGATAGAGGGCTATGGTGAAAAAGGAAATATCCTCAGATGAAATCTGGAAAGAAGCTTTCTGAGAAACTGCTTAGTGTTCTGTTAATTCATCTCACGGACTTACATGTGTATTTCGAGGATCTCTTTGCTAGCCCTATTTCTGTGGAATCTGAGAACAGATATTTCGGATCCCTTTGAAGACTATAGGGCCAAAGGAAATATCCTCCGATAACAAAGAGAAAGAAGCTTTCTGAGAAACTTCTTTGTGTTCTGTGAAATCATCTCACAGAGTTACAGCTTTCTCCTCAAGAAGCCTTTCGCTAAGACAGTTCTTGTGGAATTGGCAAAGTGATATTTGGAAGCCCATAGAGGGCTATGGTGAAAAAGGAAATATCCTCAGATGAAATCTGGAAAGAAGCTTTCTGCGAAACTGCTTAGTGTTCTGTTAATTCATCTCACAGAGTTACATGTGTATTTCGAGGATCTCTTTGCGAGCTCTATTTCTGTGGAATCTGAGAACAGATATTTCGGATCCCTTTGAAGACTATAGGGCCAAAGGAAATATCCTCGGATAACAAAGAGAAATAAGCTTTCTGAGAAACTTCTTTGTGTTCTGTGAAATCATCTCACAGAGTTACAGCTTTCCCCTCAAGAAGCCTTTCGCTAAGACAGTTCTTGTGGAATAGGAAAAGTGATATTTGGAAGCCCATAGAGGGCTATGGTGAAAAAGGAAATATCCTCAGATGAAATCTGGAAAGAAGCTTTCTGAGAAACTGCTTAGTGTTCTGTTAATTCATCTCACGGACTTACATGTGTATTTCGAGGATCTCTTTGCTAGCCCTATTTCTGTGGAATCTGAGAACAGATATTTCGGATCCCTTTGAAGACTATAGGGCCAAAGGAAATATCCTCCGATAACAAAGAGAAAGAAGCTTTCTGAGAAACTTCTTTGTGTTCTGTGAAATCATCTCACAGAGTTACAGCTTTCCTCTCAAGAAGCCTTTCGCTAAGACAGTTCTTGTGGAATTGGCAAAGTGATATTTGGAAGCCCATAGAGGGCTATGGTGAAAAAGGAAATATCGTCAGATGAAATCTGGAAAGAAGCTTTCTGAGAAACTGCTTAGTGTTCTGTTAATTCATCTCACAGAGTTACATGTGTATTTCGAGAATCTCTTTGCTAGCCCTATTTCTGTGGAATCTGAGAACAGATATTTCGGATCCCTTTGAAGACTATAGGGCCAAAGGAAATATCCTCGGATAACAAAGAGAAAGAAGCTTTCTGAGAAACTTCTTTGTGTTCTGTGAAATCATCTCACAGAGTTACAGCTTTCCCCTGAAGAAGCCTTTCGCTAAGACAGTTCTTGTGGAATTGGCAAAGTGATATTTGGAAGCCCATACAGGGCTATGGTGAAAAAGGAAATATCGTCGGATGAAATCTGGAAAGAAGCTTTCTGAGAAACTGCTTAGTGTTCTGTTAATTCATCTCACAGAGTTACATGTGTATTTCGAGGATCTCTTTGCTAGCCCTATTTCTGTGGAAACTGAGAAAAGATATTTCGGATCCCTTTGAAGACTATAGGGCCAAAGGAAATATCCTCCGATAACAAAGAGAAAGAAGCTTTCTGAGAAACTTCTTTGTGTTCTGTGAAATCATCTCAAAGACTTACAGCTTTCCCCTAAAGAAGCCTTTCACTAAGACAGGTCTTGTGGAATTGGCAAAGTGATATTTGGAAGCCCGTAGAGGGCTATGGTGAAAAAGGAAATATCCTCAGATGACATCTGGAAAGAAGCTTTCTGAGAAACTGCTTAGTGTTCTGTTAATTCATCTCACAGTGTTACATGTGTATTTCGAGGATCTCTTTGCTAGCCCTATTTCTGTGGAATCTGAGAACAAATATTTCGGATCCCTTTGAAGACTATAGGGCCAAAGGAAATATCCTCCGATAACAAAGAGAAAGAAGCTTTCTGAGAAACTTCTTTGTGTTCTGTGAAATCATCTCACAGAGTTACAGCTTTCCCCTCAAGAAGCCTTTCGCTAAGACAGTTCTTGTGGATTTGGCAAAGTGATATTTGGAAGCCCATAGAGGGCTATGGTGAAAAAGGAAATATCCTCAGATGAAATCTGGAAAGAAGCTTTCCGCGAAACTGCTTAGTGTTCTGTTAATTCATCTCACAGAGTTACATGTGTATTTCGAGGATCTCTTTGCGAGCTCTATTTCTGTGGAATCTGAGAACAGATATTTCGGATCCCTTTGAAGACTATAGGGCCAAAGGAAATATCCTCGGATAACAAAGAGAAATAAGCTTTCTGAGAAACTTCTTTGTGTTCTGTGAAATCATCTCACAGAGTTACAGCTTTCCCCTCAAGAAGCCTTTCGCTAAGACAGTTCTTGTGGAATAGGAAAAGTGATATTTGGAAGCCCATAGAGGGCTATGGTGAAAAAGGAAATATCCTCAGATGAAATCTGGAAAGAAGCTTTCTGAGAAACTGCTTAGTGTTCTGTTAATTCATCTCACAGACTTACATGTGTATTTCGAGGATCTCTTTGCTAGCCCTATTTCTGTGGAATCTGAGAACAGATATTTCGGATCCCTTCGAAGACTATAGGGCCAAAAGAAATATCCTCCGATAACAAAGAGAAAGAAGCTTTCTGAGAAACTTCTTTGTGTTCTGTGAAATCATCTCACAGAGTTACAGCTTTCCTCTCAAGAAGCCTTTCGCTAAGACAGTTCTTGTGGAATTGGCAAAGTGATATTTGGAAGCCCATAGAGGGCTACGGTGAAAAAGGAAATATCCTCAGATGAAATCTGGAAAGAAGCTTTCTGCGAAACTGCTTAGTGTTCTGTTAATTCATCTCACAGAGTTACATGTGTATTTCGAGTATCTCTTTGCTAGCTCTATTTCTGTGGAATCTGAGAACAGATATTTCGGATCACTTTGAAGACTACAGGGCCAACGGAAATATCCTCGGATAAAAAAGAGAAAGAAGCTTTCTGAGAAACTTCTTTGTGTTCTGTGAAATCATCTCACAGAGTTAAAGCTTTCCCCTCAAGAAGCCTTTCGCTAAGACAGGTCTTGTGGAATTGGCAAAGTGAAATTTGGAAGCCCATAGAGGGCTATGGGGAAAAATGAAATATCCTCATATGAAATCTGGAAAGAAGCTTTCTGAGAAACTGCTTAGTGTTCTGTTAATTCATTGCACAGAGTTACATGTGTATTTCCAGGATCTCTTTGCTAGCCTTCTTTCTGTGGAATCTGAGAACAGATATTTCGGATCCCTTGAAGACTATAGGGCCAAAGGAAATATCCTCCGATAACAAAGAGAAAGAAGCTGTCTGAGAAACTTCTTTGTGTTCTGTGAAATCATCTCACAGAGTTACAGCTTTCCCCTCAAGATGCCTTTCGCTAAGACAGTTCTTGTGGAATTGGCAAAGTGATATTTGGAAGCCCATAGAGGGCTATGGTGAAAAAGGAAATATCCTCAGATGAAATCTGGAAAGAAGCTTTCTGAGAAACTGCTTAGTGTTCTGTTAATTCATCTCACAGAGTTACATGTGTATTTCGAGGATCTCTTTGCTAGCCCTATTTCTGTGGAATCTGAGAACAGATATTTCGGATCCCTTTGAAGACTACAGGACCAAAGGAAATATCCTCCGATAACAAAGAGAAAGAAGCTTTCTGAGAAACTTCTTTGTGTTCTGTGAAATCATCTCACAGAGTTACAGCTTTCCCCTCAAGAAGCCTTTCGCTAAGACAGTTCTTGTGGAATTGGCAAAGTGATATTTGGAAGCCCATAGAGGGCTATGGTGAAAAAGGAAATATCGTCAGATGAAATCTGGAAAGAAGCTTTCTGAGAAACTGCTTAGTGTTCTGTTAATTCATCTCACAGTGTTACATGTGTATTTCGAGAATCTCTTTGCTAGCCCTATTTCTGTGGAATCTGAGAACAGATATTTCGGATCCCTTTGAAGACTATAGGGCCAAAGGAAATATCCTCCGATAACAAAGAGAAAGAAGCTTTCTGAGAAACTTCTTTGTGTTCTGTGAAATCATCTCACAGAGTTACAGCTTTCCCCTGAAGAAGCCTTTCGCTAAGACAGTTCTTGTGGAATTGGCAAAGTGATATTTGGAAGCCCATCGAGGGCTATGGTGAAAAAGGAAATATCGTCGGATGAAATCTGGAAAGAAGCTTTCTGAGAAACTGCTTAGTGTTCGGTGAATTCATCTCACAGAGTTACATGTGTATTTCGAGGATCTCTTTGCTAGCCCTATTTCTGTGGAAACTGAGAAAAGATATTTCGGATCCCTTTGAAGACTATAGGGCCAAAGGAAAAATCCTCCGATAACAAAGAGAAAGAAGCTTTCTGAGAAAATTCTTTGTGTTCTGTGAAATCATCTCACAGAGTTACAGCTTTCCCCTCAAGAAGCCTTTCGCTAAGACAGTTCTTGTGGAATTGGCAAAGTGATATTTGGAAGCCCATAGAGGGCTATGGTGAAAAAGGAAATATCGTCAGATGAAATCTGGAAAGAAGCTTTCTGCGAAACTGCTTAGTGTTCTGTTAATTCATCTCACAGAGTTACATGTGTATTTCGAGGATCTCTTTGCTAGTCCTATTTCTGTGGAATCTGAAAACAGATATTTCGGATCCCTATGAAGACTATAGGGCCAAAGGAAATATCCTCGGATAACAAAAAGAAAGAAGCTTTCTGAGAAACTTCTTTGTGTTCTGTGAAATCATCTCACAGAGTTACAGCTTTCCCCTCAAGAAGCCTTTCGCTAAGACAGTTCTTGTGGAATTGGCAAAGTGATATTTGGAAGCCGATAGAGGGCTATGGTGAAAAAGGAAATATCCTCAGATGAAATCTGGAAAGAAGCTTTCTGAGAAACTGCTTAGTGTTCTGTTATTTCATCTCACAGAGTTACATGTGTATTTCGAGGATCTCTTTGCTAGCCCTATTTCTGTGGAATCTGAGAACAAATATTTCGGATCCCTTTGAAGACTATAGGGCCAAAGGAAATATCCTCCGATAACAAAGAGAAAGAAGCTTTCTGAGAAACTTCTTTGTGTTCTGTGAAATCATCTCACAGAGTTACAGCTTTCCCCTGAAGAAGCCTTTCGCTAAGACAGTTTTTGTGGAATTGGCGAAGTGATATTTGGAAGCCCATAGAGGGCTAGGGTGAAAAAGGAAATATCCTCAGATGAAATCTGGAAAGAAGCTTTCTGAGAAACTGCTTAGTGTTCTGTTAATTCATCTCACAGAGTTACATGTGTATTTCGAGGATCTCTTTGCTAGCCCTATTTCTGTGGAAACTGAGATAAGATATTTCGGTTCCCTATGAAGACTATAGGGCCAAAGGAAAAATCCTCCGATAACAAAGAGAAAGAAGCTTTCCGAGAAACTTCTTTGTGTTCTGTGAAATCATCTCACAGAGTTACAGCTTTCCCCTCAAGAAGCCTTTCACTAAGACAGTTCTTGTGGAATTGGCAAAGTGATATTTGGAAGCCCATAGAGGGCTATGGTGAAAAAGGAAATATCCTCAGATGAAATCTGGAAAGAAGCTTTCTGCGAAACTGCTTAGTGTTCTGTTAATTTATCTCACAGAGTTACATGTGTATTTCGAGGGTCTCTTTGCTAGTCCTATTTCTGTGGAATCTGAAAACAGATATTTCGGATCCCTTTGAAGACTATAGGGCCAAAGGAAATATCCTCCGATAACAAAGAGAAAGAAGCTTTCTGAGAAACTTCTTTGTGTTCTGTGAAATCATCTCACAGAGTTACAGCTTTCTCCTCAAGAAGCCTTTCGCTAAGACAGTTCTTGTGGAATTGGCAAAGTGATATTTGGAAGCCCATAGAGGGCTATGGTGTAAAAGGAAATATCGTCAGATGAAATCTGGAAAGAAGCTTTCTGCGAAACTGCTTAGTGTTCTTTTAATTCATCTCACAGAGTTACATGTGTATTTCGAGGATCTCTTTGCTAGTCCTATTTCTGTGGAATCTGAAAACAGATATTTCGGATCCCTTTGAAGACTATGGGGCCAAAGGAAATATCCTCCGATAACAAAGAGAAAGAAGCTTTCTGAGAAACTTCTTTGTGTTCTGTGAAATCATCTCACAGAGTTACAGCTTTCCCCTAAAGAAGCCTTTCGCTAAGACAGTTCTTGTGGAATTGGCAAAGTGATATTTGGAAGCCGATAGAGGGCTATGGTGAAAAAGGAAATATCCTCAGATGAAATCTGGAAAGAAGCTTTCTGAGAAACTGCTTAGTGTTCTGTTAATTCATCTCACAGAGTTACATGTGTATTTCGAGGATCTCTTTTCTGGCCCTATTTCTGTGGAATCTGAGAACAGATATTTCGGATCCCTTTGAAGACTATAGGGCCAAAGGAAATATCCTCCGATAACAAAGAGAAAGAAGCTTTCTGAGAAACTTCTTTGTGTTCTGTGAAATCATCTCACAGAGTTACAGCTTTCCCCTCAAGAAGCCTTTCGCTAAGACAGTTCTTGTGGAATTGGCAAAGTGATATTTGGAAGCCCATAGAGGGCTATGGTGAAAAAGGAAATATCCTCAGATGAAATCTGGAAAGAAGCTTTCTGCGAAACTGCTTAGTGTTCTGTTAATTCATCTCACAGAGTTACATGTGTATTTCGAGGATCTCTTTGCGAGCTCTATTTCTGTGGAATCTGAACACAGATATTTCGGATCCCTTTGAAGACTATAGGGCCAAAGGAAATATCCTCGGATAACAAAGAGAAATAAGCTTTCTGAGAAACTTCTTTGTGTTCTGTGAAATCATCTCACAGAGTTACAGCTTTCCCCTCAAGAAGCCTTTCGCTAAGACAGTTCTTGTGGAAAAGGAAAAGTGATATTTGGAAGCCCATAGAGGGCTATGGTGAAAAAGGAAATATCCTCAGATGAAATCTGGAAAGAAGCTTTCTGAGAAACTGCTTAGTGTTCTGTGAATTCATCTCACAGACTTACATGTGTATTTCGAGGATCTCTTTGCTAGCCCTATTTCTGTGGAATCTGAGAACAGATATTTCGGATCCCTTCGAAGACTATAGGGCCAAAGGAAATATCCTCCGATAACAAAGAGAAAGAAGCTTTCTGAGAAACTTCTTTGTGTTCTGTGAAATCATCTCACAGAGTTACAGCTTTCCTCTCAAGAAGCCTTTCGCTAAGACAGTTCTTGTGGAATTGGCAAAGTGATATTTGGAAGCCCATAGAGGGCTATGGTGAAAAAGGAAATATCGTCAGATGAAATCTGGAAAGAAGCTTTCTGCGAAACTGCTTAGTGTTCTGTTAATTCATCTCACAGAGTTACATGTGTATTTCGAATATCTCTTTGCTAGCTCTATTTCTGTGGAATCTGAGAACAGATATTTCGGATCACTTTGAAGACTACAGTGCCAACGGAAATATCCTCGGATAAAAAAGAGAAAGAAGCTTTCTGAGAAACTTCTTTGTGTTCTGTGAAATCATCTCACAGAGTTACAGCTTTCCCCTCAAGAAGCCTTTCGCTAAGACAGGTCTTGTGGAATTGGCAAAGTGAAATTTGGAAGCCCATAGAGGGCTCTGGGGAAAAATGAAATATCCTCATATGAAATCTGGAAAGAAGCTTTCTGAGAAACTGCTTAGTGTTCTGTTAATTCATTTCACAGAGTTACATGTGTATTTCCAGGATCTCTTTGCTAGCCTTCTTTCTGTGGAATCTGAGAACAGATATTTCGGATCCCTTGAAGACTATAGGGCCAAAGGAAATATCCTCGGATAACAAAGAGAAAGAAGCTTTCTGAGAAACTTCTTTGTGTTCTGTGAAATCATCTCACAGAGTTACAGCTTTCCCCTCAAGAAGCCTTTCGCTAAGACAGTTCTTGTGGAATTGGCAAAGTGATATTTGGAAGCCGATAGAGGGCTATGGTGAAAAAGGAAATATCCTCAGATGAAATCTGGAAAGAAGCTTTCTGAGAAACTGCTTAGTGTTGTGTTATTTCATCTCACAGAGTTACATGTGTATTTCGAGGATCTCTTTGCTAGCCCTATTTCTGTGGAATCTGAGAACAAATATTTCGGATCCCTTTGAAGACTATAGGGCCAAAGGAAATATCCTCCGATAACAAAGAGAAAGAAGCTTTCTGAGAAACTTCTTTGTGTTCTGTGAAATCATCTCACAGAGTTACAGCTTTCTCCTCAAGAAGCCTTTCGCTAAGACAGTTCTTGTGGAATTGGCAAAGTGATATTTGGAACCCCTAGAGGGCTATGGTGAAAAAGGAAATATCGTCAGATGAAATCTGGAAAGAAGCTTTCTGCGAAACTGCTTAGTGTTCTGTTAATTCATCTCACAGAGTTACATGTGTATTTCGAGGATCTCTTTGCTAGTCCTATTTCTGTGGAATCTGAAAACAGATATTTCGGATCCCTTTGAAGACTATAGGGCCAAAGGAAATATCCTCCGATAACAAAGAGAAAGAAGCTTTCTGAGAAACTTCTTTGTGTTCCGTGAAATCATCTCACAGAGTTACAGCTTTCCCATCAAGAAGCCTTTCGCTAAGACAGTTCTTGTGGAATTGGCAAAGTGATATTTGGAAGCCCATAGAGGGCTATGGTGAAAAAGGAAATATCGTCAGATGAAATCTGGAAAGAAGCTTGCTGCGAAACTGCTTAGTGTTCTGTTAATTCATCTCACAGAGTTACATGTGTATTTCGAGGATTTCTTTGCGAGCTCTATTTCTGTGGAATCTGAGAACAGATATTTCGGATCCCTTTGAAGACTATAGGGCCAAAGGAAATATCCTCGGATAACAAAGAGAAATAAGCTTTCTGAGAAACTTCTTTGTGTTCTGTGAAATCATCTCACAGAGTTACAGCTTTCCCCTCAAGAAGCCTTTCGCTAAGACAGTTCTTGTGGAATTGGCAAAGTGATATTTGGAAGCCCATAGAGGGCTATGGTGAAAAAGGAAATATCCTCAGATGAAATCTGGAAAGAAGCTTTCTGCGAAACTGCTTAGTGTTCTGTTAATTCA
Organism: Macaca nemestrina; assembly: GCF_043159975.1. Classification (NCBI taxonomy): domain Eukaryota; kingdom Metazoa; phylum Chordata; class Mammalia; order Primates; family Cercopithecidae; genus Macaca; species Macaca nemestrina. The sequence continues at coordinate 31,478,961 of NC_092135.1, read as the reverse complement.
TCTCACAGAGTTACATGTGTATTTCGAGGATCTCTTTGCGAGCTCTATTTCTGTGGAATCTGAGAACAGATATTTCGGATCCCTTTGAAGACTATAGGGCCAAAGGAAATATCCTCGGATAACAAAGAGAAAGAAGCTTTCTGAGAAACTTCTTTGTGTTCTGTGAAATCATCTCACAGAGTTACAGCTTTCCCCTCAAGAAGCCTTTCGCTAAGACAGTTCTTGTGGAATTGGCAAAGTGATATTTGGAAGCCCATAGAGGGCTATGGTGAAAAAGGAAATATCCTCAGATGAAATCTGGAAAGAAGCTTTCTGCGAAACTGCTTAGTGTTCTGTTAATTCATCTCACAGAGTTACATGTGTATTTCGAGGATCTCTTTGCGAGCTCTATTTCTGTGGAATCTGAGAACAGATATTTCGGATCCCTTTGAAGACTATAGGGCCAAAGGAAATATCCTCGGATAACAAAGAGAAATAAGCTTTCTGAGAAACTTCTTTGTGTTCTGTGAAATCATCTCACAGAGTTACAGCTTTCCCCTCAAGAAGCCTTTCGCTAAGACAGTTCTTGTGGAATAGGAAAAGTGATATTTGGAAGCCCATAGAGGGCTATGGTGAAAAAGGAAATATCCTCAGATGAAATCTGGAAAGAAGCTTTCTGAGAAACTGCTTAGTGTTCTGTTAATTCATCTCACGGACTTACATGTGTATTTCGAGGATCTCTTTGCTAGCCCTATTTCTGTGGAATCTGAGAACAGATATTTCGGATCCCTTTGAAGACTATAGGGCCAAAGGAAATATCCTCCGATAACAAAGAGAAAGAAGCTTTCTGAGAAACTTCTTTGTGTTCTGTGAAATCATCTCACAGAGTTACAGCTTTCCTCTCAAGAAGCCTTTCGCTAAGACAGTTCTTGTGGAATTGGCAAAGTGATATTTGGAAGCCCATAGAGGGCTATGGTGAAAAAGGAAATATCGTCAGATGAAATCTGGAAAGAAGCTTTCTGAGAAACTGCTTAGTGTTCTGTTAATTCATCTCACAGAGTTACATGTGTATTTCGAGAATCTCTTTGCTAGCCCTATTTCTGTGGAATCTGAGAACAGATATTTCGGATCCCTTTGAAGACTATAGGGCCAAAGGAAATATCCTCGGATAACAAAGAGAAAGAAGCTTTCTGAGAAACTTCTTTGTGTTCTGTGAAATCATCTCACAGAGTTACAGCTTTCCCCTGAAGAAGCCTTTCGCTAAGACAGTTCTTGTGGAATTGGCAAAGTGATATTTGGAAGCCCATACAGGGCTATGGTGAAAAAGGAAATATCGTCGGATGAAATCTGGAAAGAAGCTTTCTGAGAAACTGCTTAGTGTTCTGTTAATTCATCTCACAGAGTTACATGTGTATTTCGAGGATCTCTTTGCTAGCCCTATTTCTGTGGAAACTGAGAAAAGATATTTCGGATCCCTTTGAAGACTATAGGGCCAAAGGAAATATCCTCCGATAACAAAGAGAAAGAAGCTTTCTGAGAAACTTCTTTGTGTTCTGTGAAATCATCTCACAGACTTACAGCTTTCCCCTAAAGAAGCCTTTCACTAAGACAGGTCTTGTGGAATTGGCAAAGTGATATTTGGAAGCCCATAGAGGGCTATGGTGAAAAGGGAAATATCCTCAGATGACATCTGGAAAGAAGCTTTCTGAGAAACTGCTTAGTGTTCTGTTAATTCATCTCACAGTGTTACATGTGTATTTCGAGGATCTCTTTGCTAGCCCTATTTCTGTGGAATCTGAGAACAAATATTTCGGATCCCTTTGAAGACTATAGGGCCAAAGGAAATATCCTCCGATAACAAAGAGAAAGAAGCTTTCTGAGAAACTTCTTTGTGTTCTGTGAAATCATCTCACAGAGTTACAGCTTTCCCCTCAAGAAGCCTTTCGCTAAGACAGTTCTTGTGGATTTGGCAAAGTGATATTTGGAAGCCCATAGAGGGCTATGGTGAAAAAGGAAATATCCTCAGATGAAATCTGGAAAGAAGCTTTCCGCGAAACTGCTTAGTGTTCTGTTAATTCATCTCACAGAGTTACATGTGTATTTCGAGGATCTCTTTGCGAGCTCTATTTCTGTGGAATCTGAGAACAGATATTTCGGATCCCTTTGAAGACTATAGGGCCAAAGGAAATATCCTCGGATAACAAAGAGAAATAAGCTTTCTGAGAAACTTCTTTGTGTTCTGTGAAATCATCTCACAGAGTTACAGCTTTCCCCTCAAGAAGCCTTTCGCTAAGACAGTTCTTGTGGAATAGGAAAAGTGATATTTGGAAGCCCATAGAGGGCTATGGTGAAAAAGGAAATATCCTCAGATGAAATCTGGAAAGAAGCTTTCTGAGAAACTGCTTAGTGTTCTGTTAATTCATCTCACAGATTTACATGTGTATTTCGAGGATCTCTTTGCTAGCCCTATTTCTGTGGAATCTGAGAACAGATATTTCGGATCCCTTCGAAGACTATAGGGCCAAAAGAAATATCCTCCGATAACAAAGAGAAAGAAGCTTTCTGAGAAACTTCTTTGTGTTCTGTGAAATCATCTCACAGAGTTACAGCTTTCCTCTCAAGAAGCCTTTCGCTAAGACAGTTCTTGTGGAATTGGCAAAGTGATATTTGGAAGCCCATAGAGGGCTACGGTGAAAAAGGAAATATCCTCAGATGAAATCTGGAAAGAAGCTTTCTGCGAAACTGCTTAGTGTTCTGTTAATTCATCTCACAGAGTTACATGTGTATTTCGAGTATCTCTTTGCTAGCTCTATTTCTGTGGAATCTGAGAACAGATATTTCGGATCACTTTGAAGACTACAGGGCCAACGGAAATATCCTCGGATAAAAAAGAGAAAGAAGCTTTCTGAGAAACTTCTTTGTGTTCTGTGAAATCATCTCACAGAGTTAAAGCTTTCCCCTCAAGAAGCCTTTCGCTAAGACAGGTCTTGTGGAATTGGCAAAGTGAAATTTGGAAGCCCATAGAGGGCTATGGGGAAAAATGAAATATCCTCATATGAAATCTGGAAAGAAGCTTTCTGAGAAACTGCTTAGTGTTCTGTTAATTCATTGCACAGAGTTACATGTGTATTTCCAGGATCTCTTTGCTAGCCTTCTTTCTGTGGAATCTGAGAACAGATATTTCGGATCCCTTGAAGACTATAGGGCCAAAGGAAATATCCTCCGATAACAAAGAGAAAGAAGCTGTCTGAGAAACTTCTTTGTGTTCTGTGAAATCATCTCACAGAGTTACAGCTTTCCCCTCAAGATGCCTTTCGCTAAGACAGTTCTTGTGGAATTGGCAAAGTGATATTTGGAAGCCCATAGAGGGCTATGGTGAAAAAGGAAATATCCTCAGATGAAATCTGGAAAGAAGCTTTCTGAGAAACTGCTTAGTGTTCTGTTAATTCATCTCACAGAGTTACATGTGTATTTCGAGGATCTCTTTGCTAGCCCTATTTCTGTGGAATCTGAGAACAGATATTTCGGATCCCTTTGAAGACTACAGGACCAAAGGAAATATCCTCCGATAACAAAGAGAAAGAAGCTTTCTGAGAAACTTCTTTGTGTTCTGTGAAATCATCTCACAGAGTTACAGCTTTCCCCTCAAGAAGCCTTTCGCTAAGACAGTTCTTGTGGAATTGGCAAAGTGATATTTGGAAGCCCATAGAGGGCTATGGTGAAAAAGGAAATATCGTCAGATGAAATCTGGAAAGAAGCTTTCTGAGAAACTGCTTAGTGTTCTGTTAATTCATCTCACAGTGTTACATGTGTATTTCGAGAATCTCTTTGCTAGCCCTATTTCTGTGGAATCTGAGAACAGATATTTCGGATCCCTTTGAAGACTATAGGGCCAAAGGAAATATCCTCCGATAACAAAGAGAAAGAAGCTTTCTGAGAAACTTCTTTGTGTTCTGTGAAATCATCTCACAGAGTTACAGCTTTCCCCTGAAGAAGCCTTTCGCTAAGACAGTTCTTGTGGAATTGGCAAAGTGATATTTGGAAGCCCATCGAGGGCTATGGTGAAAAAGGAAATATCGTCGGATGAAATCTGGAAAGAAGCTTTCTGAGAAACTGCTTAGTGTTCGGTGAATTCATCTCACAGAGTTACATGTGTATTTCGAGGATCTCTTTGCTAGCCCTATTTCTGTGGAAACTGAGAAAAGATATTTCGGATCCCTTTGAAGACTATAGGGCCAAAGGAAAAATCCTCCGATAACAAAGAGAAAGAAGCTTTCTGAGAAAATTCTTTGTGTTCTGTGAAATCATCTCACAGAGTTACAGCTTTCCCCTCAAGAAGCCTTTCGCTAAGACAGTTCTTGTGGAATTGGCAAAGTGATATTTGGAAGCCCATAGAGGGCTATGGTGAAAAAGGAAATATCGTCAGATGAAATCTGGAAAGAAGCTTTCTGCGAAACTGCTTAGTGTTCTGTTAATTCATCTCACAGAGTTACATGTGTATTTCGAGGATCTCTTTGCTAGTCCTATTTCTGTGGAATCTGAAAACAGATATTTCGGATCCCTATGAAGACTATAGGGCCAAAGGAAATATCCTCGGATAACAAAAAGAAAGAAGCTTTCTGAGAAACTTCTTTGTGTTCTGTGAAATCATCTCACAGAGTTACAGCTTTCCCCTCAAGAAGCCTTTCGCTAAGACAGTTCTTGTGGAATTGGCAAAGTGATATTTGGAAGCCGATAGAGGGCTATGGTGAAAAAGGAAATATCCTCAGATGAAATCTGGAAAGAAGCTTTCTGAGAAACTGCTTAGTGTTCTGTTATTTCATCTCACAGAGTTACATGTGTATTTCGAGGATCTCTTTGCTAGCCCTATTTCTGTGGAATCTGAGAACAAATATTTCGGATCCCTTTGAAGACTATAGGGCCAAAGGAAATATCCTCCGATAACAAAGAGAAAGAAGCTTTCTGAGAAACTTCTTTGTGTTCTGTGAAATCATCTCACAGAGTTACAGCTTTCCCCTGAAGAAGCCTTTCGCTAAGACAGTTTTTGTGGAATTGGCGAAGTGATATTTGGAAGCCCATAGAGGGCTAGGGTGAAAAAGGAAATATCCTCAGATGAAATCTGGAAAGAAGCTTTCTGAGAAACTGCTTAGTGTTCTGTTAATTCATCTCACAGAGTTACATGTGTATTTCGAGGATCTCTTTGCTAGCCCTATTTCTGTGGAAACTGAGATAAGATATTTCGGTTCCCTATGAAGACTATAGGGCCAAAGGAAAAATCCTCCGATAACAAAGAGAAAGAAGCTTTCCGAGAAACTTCTTTGTGTTCTGTGAAATCATCTCACAGAGTTACAGCTTTCCCCTCAAGAAGCCTTTCGCTAAGACAGTTCTTGTGGAATTGGCAAAGTGATATTTGGAAGCCCATAGAGGGCTATGGTGAAAAAGGAAATATCCTCAGATGAAATCTGGAAAGAAGCTTTCTGCGAAACTGCTTAGTGTTCTGTTAATTTATCTCACAGAGTTACATGTGTATTTCGAGGGTCTCTTTGCTAGTCCTATTTCTGTGGAATCTGAAAACAGATATTTCGGATCCCTTTGAAGACTATAGGGCCAAAGGAAATATCCTCCGATAACAAAGAGAAAGAAGCTTTCTGAGAAACTTCTTTGTGTTCTGTGAAATCATCTCACAGAGTTACAGCTTTCCCCTCAAGAAGCCTTTCGCTAAGACAGTTCTTGTGGAATTGGCAAAGTGATATTTGGAAGCCCATAGAGGGCTATGGTGTAAAAGGAAATATCGTCAGATGAAATCTGGAAAGAAGCTTTCTGCGAAACTGCTTAGTGTTCTTTTAATTCATCTCACAGAGTTACATGTGTATTTCGAGGATCTCTTTGCTAGTCCTATTTCTGTGGAATCTGAAAACAAATATTTCGGATCCCTTTGAAGACTATGGGGCCAAAGGAAATATCCTCCGATAACAAAGAGAAAGAAGCTTTCTGAGAAACTTCTTTGTGTTCTGTGAAATCATCTCACAGTGTTACAGCTTTCCCCTAAAGAAGCCTTTCGCTAAGACAGTTCTTGTGGAATTGGCAAAGTGATATTTGGAAGCCGATAGAGGGCTATGGTGAAAAAGGAAATATCCTCAGATGAAATCTGGAAAGAAGCTTTCTGAGAAACTGCTTAGTGTTCTGTTAATTCATCTCACAGAGTTACATGTGTATTTCGAGGATCTCTTTTCTGGCCCTATTTCTGTGGAATCTGAGAACAGATATTTCGGATCCCTTTGAAGACTATAGGGCCAAAGGAAATATCCTCCGATAACAAAGAGAAAGAAGCTTTCTGAGAAACTTCTTTGTGTTCTGTGAAATCATCTCACAGAGTTACAGCTTTCCCCTCAAGAAGCCTTTCGCTAAGACAGTTCTTGTGGAATTGGCAAAGTGATATTTGGAAGCCCATAGAGGGCTATGGTGAAAAAGGAAATATCCTCAGATGAAATCTGGAAAGAAGCTTTCTGCGAAACTGCTTAGTGTTCTGTTAATTCATCTCACAGAGTTACATGTGTATTTCGAGGATCTCTTTGCGAGCTCTATTTCTGTGGAATCTGAGAACAGATATTTCGGATCCCTTTGAAGACTATAGGGCCAAAGGAAATATCCTCGGATAACAAAGAGAAATAAGCTTTCTGAGAAACTTCTTTGTGTTCTGTGAAATCATCTCACAGAGTTACAGCTTTCCCCTCAAGAAGCCTTTCGCTAAGACAGTTCTTGTGGAAAAGGAAAAGTGATATTTGGAAGCCCATAGAGGGCTATGGTGAAAAAGGAAATATCCTCAGATGAAATCTGGAAAGAAGCTTTCTGAGAAACTGCTTAGTGTTCTGTTAATTCATCTCACAGACTTACATGTGTATTTCGAGGATCTCTTTGCTAGCCCTATTTCTGTGGAATCTGAGAACAGATATTTCGGATCCCTTTGAAGACTATAGGGCCAAAGGAAATATCCTCCGATAACAAAGAGAAAGAAGCTTTCTGAGAAACTTCTTTGTGTTCTGTGAAATCATCTCACAGAGTTACAGCTTTCCTCTCAAGAAGCCTTTCGCTAAGACAGTTCTTGTGGAATTGGCAAAGTGATATTTGGAAGCCCATAGAGGGCTACGGTGAAAAAGGAAATATCCTCAGATGAAATCTGGAAAGAAGCTTTCTGAGAAACTGCTTAGTGTTCTGTGAATTCATCTCACAGACTTACATGTGTATTTCGAGGATCTCTTTGCTAGCCCTATTTCTGTGGAATCTGAGAACAGATATTTCGGATCCCTTCGAAGACTATAGGGCCAAAGGAAATATCCTCCGATAACAAAGAGAAAGAAGCTTTCTGAGAAACTTCTTTGTGTTCTGTGAAATCATCTCACAGAGTTACAGCTTTCCTCTCAAGAAGCCTTTCGCTAAGACAGTTCTTGTGGAATTGGCAAAGTGATATTTGGAAGCCCATAGAGGGCTATGGTGAAAAAGGAAATATCGTCAGATGAAATCTGGAAAGAAGCTTTCTGCGAAACTGCTTAGTGTTCTGTTAATTCATCTCACAGAGTTACATGTGTATTTCGAATATCTCTTTGCTAGCTCTATTTCTGTGGAATCTGAGAACAGATATTTCGGATCACTTTGAAGACTACAGTGCCAACGGAAATATCCTCGGATAAAAAAGAGAAAGAAGCTTTCTGAGAAACTTCTTTGTGTTCTGTGAAATCATCTCACAGAGTTACAGCTTTCCCCTCAAGAAGCCTTTCGCTAAGACAGGTCTTGTGGAATTGGCAAAGTGAAATTTGGAAGCCCATAGAGGGCTCTGGGGAAAAATGAAATATCCTCATATGAAATCTGGAAAGAAGCTTTCTGAGAAACTGCTTAGTGTTCTGTTAATTCATTTCACAGAGTTACATGTGTATTTCCAGGATCTCTTTGCTAGCCTTCTTTCTGTGGAATCTGAGAACAGATATTTCGGATCCCTTCGAAGACTATAGGGCCAAAGGAAATATCCTCCGATAACAAAGAGAAAGAAGCTTTCTGAGAAACTTCTTTGTGTTCTGTGAAATCATCTCACAGAGTTACAGCTTTCCTCTCAAGAAGCCTTTCGCTAAGACAGTTCTTGTGGAATTGGCAAAGTGATATTTGGAAGCCCATAGAGGGCTATGGTGAAAAAGGAAATATCCTCAGATGAAATCTGGAAAGAAGCTTTCTGAGAAACTGCTTAGTGTTGTGTTATTTCATCTCACAGAGTTACATGTGTATTTCGAGGATCTCTTTGCTAGCCCTATTTCTGTGGAATCTGAGAACAAATATTTCGGATCCCTTTGAAGACTATAGGGCCAAAGGAAATATCCTCCGATAACAAAGAGAAAGAAGCTTTCTGAGAAACTTCTTTGTGTTCTGTGAAATCATCTCACAGAGTTACAGCTTTCTCCTCAAGAAGCCTTTCGCTAAGACAGTTCTTGTGGAATTGGCAAAGTGATATTTGGAACCCCTAGAGGGCTATGGTGAAAAAGGAAATATCGTCAGATGAAATCTGGAAAGAAGCTTTCTGCGAAACTGCTTAGTGTTCTGTTAATTCATCTCACAGAGTTACATGTGTATTTCGAGGATCTCTTTGCTAGTCCTATTTCTGTGGAATCTGAAAACAGATATTTCGGATCCCTTTGAAGACTATAGGGCCAAAGGAAATATCCTCCGATAACAAAGAGAAAGAAGCTTTCTGAGAAACTTCTTTGTGTTCCGTGAAATCATCTCACAGAGTTACAGCTTTCCCCTCAAGAAGCCTTTCGCTAAGACAGTTCTTGTGGAATTGGCAAAGTGATATTTGGAAGCCCATAGAGGGCTATGGTGAAAAAGGAAATATCGTCAGATGAAATCTGGAAAGAAGCTTGCTGCGAAACTGCTTAGTGTTCTGTTAATTCATCTCACAGAGTTACATGTGTATTTCGAGGATTTCTTTGCGAGCTCTATTTCTGTGGAATCTGAGAACAGATATTTCGGATCCCTTTGAAGACTATAGGGCCAAAGGAAATATCCTCGGATAACAAAGAGAAATAAGCTTTCTGAGAAACTTCTTTGTGTTCTGTGAAATCATCTCACAGAGTTACAGCTTTCCCCTCAAGAAGCCTTTCGCTAAGACAGTTCTTGTGGAATAGGAAAAGTGATATTTGGAAGCCCATAGAGGGCTATGGTGAAAAAGGAAATATCCTCAGATGAAATCTGGAAAGAAGCTTTCTGAGAAACTGCTTAGTGTTCTGTTAATTCATCTCACAGAGTTACATGTGTATTTCGAGGATCTCTTTGCTAGCCCTATTTCTGTGGAATCTGAGAACAGATATTTCGGATCCCTTCGAAGACTATAGGGCCAAAGGAAATATCCTCCGATAACAAAGAGAAAGAAGCTTTCTGAGAAACTTCTTTGTGTTCTGTGAAATCATCTCACAGAGTTACAGCTTTCCTCTCAAGATGCCTTTCGCTAAGACAGTTCTTGTGGAATTGGCAAAGTGATATTTGGAAGCCCATAGAGGGCTATGGTGAAAAAGGAAATATCGTCAGATGAAATTTGGAAAGAAGCTTTCTGCGAAACTGCTTAGTGTTCTGTTAATTCATCTCACAGAGTTACATGTGTATTTCGAGTATCTCTTTGCTAGCTCTATTTCTGTGAAATCTGAGAACAGATATTTCGGATCACTTTGAAGACTACAGGGCCAACGGAAATATCCTCGGATAAAAAAGAGAAAGAAGCTTTCTGAGAAACTTCTTTGTGTTCTGTGGAATCATCTCACAGAGTTAAAGCTTTCCCCTCAAGAAGCCTTTCGCTAAGACAGGTCTTGTGGAATTGGCAAAGTGAAATTTGGAAGGCCATAGAGGGCTATGGGGAAAAATGAAATATCCTCATATGAAATCTGGAAAGAAGCTTTCTGAGAAACTGCTTAGTGTTCTGTTAATTCATTTCACAGAGTTACATGTGCATTTCCAGGATCTCTTTGCTAGCCTTCTTTCTGTGGAATCTGAGAACAGATATTTCGGATCCCTTGAAGACCATAGGGCCAAAGGAAATATCCTCCGATAACAAAGAGAAAGAAGCTTTCTGAGAAACTTCTTTGTGTTCTGTGAAATCATCTCACAGAGTTACAGCTTTCCCCTCAAGAAGCCTTTCGCTAAGACAGTTCTTGTGGAATTGGCAAAGTGATATTTGGAAGCCCATAGAGGGCTATGGTGAAAAAGGAAATATCCTCAGATGAAATCTGGAAAGAAGCTTTCTGAGAAACTGCTTAGTGTTCTGTTAATTCATCTCACAGAGTTACATGTGTATTTCGAGGATCTCTTTCCTAGCCCTATTTCTGTGGAATCTGAGAACAGATATTTCGGATCCCTTTGAAGACTACAGGGCCAAAGGAAATATCCTCCGATAACAAAGAGAAAGAAGCTTTCTGAGAAACTTCTTTGTGTTCTGTGAAATCATCTCACAGAGTTACAGCTTTCCCCTCAAGAAGCCTTTCGCTAAGACAGTTCTTGTGGAATTGGCAAAGTGATATTTGGAAGCCCATAGAGGGCTATGGTGAAAAAGGAAATATCGTCAGATGAAATCTGGAAAGAAGCTTTCTGAGAAACTGCTTAGTGTTCTGTTAATTCATCTCACAGAGTTACATGTGTATTTCGAGAATCTCTTTGCTAGCCCTATTTCTGTGGAATCTGAGAAAAGATATTTCGGATCCCTTTGAAGACTATAGGGCCAAAGGAAATATCCTCCGATAACAAAGAGAAAGAAGCTTTCTGAGAAACTTCTTTGTGTTCTGTGAAATCATCTCACAGAGTTACAGCTTTCCCCTGAAGAAGCCTTTCGCTAAGACAGTTCTTGTGGAATTGGCAAAGTGATATTTGGAAGCCCATCGAGGGCTATGGTGAAAAAGGAAATATCGTCGGATGAAATCTGGAAAGAAACTTTCTGAGAAACTGCTTAGTGTTCGGTGAATTCATCTCACAGAGTTACATGTGTATTTCGAGGATCTCTTTGCTAGCCCTATTTCTGTGGAAACTGAGAAAAGATATTTCGGATCCCTTTGAAGTCTATAGGGCCAAAGGAAAAATCCTCCGATAACAAAGAGAAAGAAGCTTTCTGAGAAAATTCTTTGTGTTCTGTGAAATCATCTCACAGAGTTACAGCTTTCCCCTCAAGAAGCCTTTCGCTAAGACATTTCTTGTGGAATTGGCAAAGTGATATTTGGAAGCCCATAGAGGGTTATGGTGAAAAAGGAAATATCGTCAGATGAAATCTGGAAAGAAGCTTTCTGGGAAACTGCTTAGTGTTCTGTTAATTCATCTCACAGAGTTACATGTGTATTTCGAGGATCTCTTTGCTAGTCCTATTTCTGTGGAATCTGAAAACAGATATTTCGGATCCCTTTGAAGACTATAGGGCCAAAGGAAATATCCTCGGATAACAAAAAGAAAGAAGCTTTCTGAGAAACTTCTTTGTGTTCTGTGAAATCATCTCACAGAGTTACAGCTTTCCCCTCAAGAAGCCTTTCGCTAAGACAGTTTTTGTGGAATTGGCAAAGTGATATTTGGAAGCCCATAGAGGGCTATGGTGAAAAAGGAAATATCCTCAGATGAAATCTGGAAAGAAGCTTTTTGAGAAACTGCTTAGTGTTCTGTTAATTCATCTCACAGAGTTACATGTGTATTTCGAGGATCTCTTTGCTAGCCCTATTTCTGTGGAAACTGAGATAAGATATTTCGGTTCCCTATGAAGACTATAGGGCCAAAGGAAAAATCCTCCGATAACAAAGAGAAAGAAGCTTTCCGAGAAACTTCTTTGTGTTCTGTGAAATCATCTCACAGAGTTGCAGCTTTCCCCTCAAGAAGCCTTTCGCTAAGACAGTTCTTGTGGAATTGGCAAAGTGATATTTGGAAGCCCATGGAGGGCTATGGTGAAAAAGGAAATATCGTCAGATGAAATCTGGAAAGAAGCTTTCTGCGAAACTGCTTAGTGTTCTGTTAATTTATCTCACAGAGTTACATGTGTATTTCGAGGGTCTCTTTGCTAGTCCTATTTCTGTGGAATCTGAAAACAGATATTTCGGATCCCTTTGAAGACTATAGGGCCAAAGGAAATATCCTCCGATAACAAAGAGAAAGAAGCTTTCTGAGAAACTTCTTTGTGTTCTGTGAAATCATCTCACAGAGTTAGATCTTTCCCCTGAAGAAGCCTTTCGCTAAGACAGTTCTTGTGGAATTGGCAAAGTGATATTTGGAAGCCGATAGAGGGCTATGGTGAAAAAGGAAATATCCTCAGATGATCTCTGGAAAGAAGCTTTCTGAGAAACTGCTTAGTGTTCTGTTAATTCATCTCACAGAGTTACATGTGTATTTCGAGGATCTCTTTGCTGGCCCTATTTCTGTGGAATCTGAGAACAAATATTTCGGATCCCTTTGAAGACTATAGGGCCAAAGGAAATATCCTCCGATAACAAAGAGAAAGAAGCTTTCTGAGAAACTTCTTTGTGTTCTGTGAAATCATCTCACAGAGTTACAGCTTTTCCCTCTAGAAGCCTTTCGCTAAGACAGTTCTTGTGGAATAGGAAAAGTGATATTTGGAAGCCCATCGAGGGCTATGGTGAAAAAGGAAATATCGTCGGATGAAATCTGGAAAGAAGCTTTCTGAGAAACTGCTTAGTGTTCGGTGAATTCATCTCACAGAGTTACATGTGTATTTCGAGGATCTCTTTGCTAGCCCTATTTCTGTGGAAACTGAGAAAAGATATTTCGGATCCCTTTGAAGACTATAGGGCCAAAGGAAAAATCCTCCGATAACAAAGAGAAAGAAGCTTTCTGAGAAAATTCTTTGTGTTCTGTGAAATCATCTCACAGAGTTACAGCTTTCCCCTCAAGAAGCCTTTCGCTAAGACAGTTCTTGTGGAATTGGCAAAGTGATATTTGGAAGCCCATAGAGGGTTATGGTGAAAAAGGAAATATCGTCAGATGAAATCTGGAAAGAAGCTTTCTGCGAAACTGCTTAGTGTTCTGTTAATTCATCTCACAGAGTTACATGTGTATTTCGAGGATCTCTTTGCTAGTCCTATTTCTGTGGAATCTGAAAACAGATATTTCGGATCCCTTTGAAGACTATAGGGCCAAAGGAAATATCCTCGGATAAAAAAAAGAAAGAAGCTTTCTGAGAAACTTCTTTGTGTTCTGTGAAATCATCTCACAGAGTTACAGCTTTCCCCTCAAGAAGCCTTTCGCTAAGACAGTTCTTGTGAAATTGGCAAAGTGATATTTGTAAGCCGATAGAGGGCTATGGTGAAAAAGGAAATATCCTCAGATGAAATCTGGAAAGAAGCTTTCTGAGAAACTGCTTAGTGTTCTGTTATTTCATCTCACAGAGTTACATGTGTATTTCGAGGATCTCTTTGCTAGCCCTATTTCTCTGGAATCTGAGAACAAATATTTCGGATCCCTTTGAAGACTATAGGGCCAAAGGAAATATCCTCCGATAACAAAGAGAAAGAAGCTTTCTGAGAAACTTCTTTGTGTTCTGTGAAATCATCTCACAGAGTTACAGCTTTCCCCTGAAGAAGCCTTTCGCTAAGACAGTTTTTGTGGAATTGGCAAAGTGATATTTGGAAGCCCATAGAGGGCTAGGGTGAAAAAGGAAATATCCTCAGATGAAATCTGGAAAGAAGCTTTCTGAGAAACTGCTTAGTGTTCTGTTAATTCATCTCACAGAGTTACATGTGTATTTCGAGGATCTCTTTGCTAGCCCTATTTCTGTGGAAACTGAGATAAGATATTTCGGTTCCCTATGAAGACTATAGGGCCAAAGGAAAAATCCTCCGATAACAAAGAGAAAGAAGCTTTCCGAGAAACTTCTTTGTGTTCTGTGAAATCATCTCACAGAGTTGCAGCTTTCCCCTCAAGAAGCCTTTCGCTAAGACAGTTCTTGTGGAATTGGCAAAGTGATATTTGGAAGCCCATAGAGGGCTATGGTGAAAAAGGAAATATCGTCAGATGAAAACTGGAAAGAAGCTTTCTGCGAAACTGCTTAGTGTTCTGTGAATTCATCTCACAGAGTTACATGTGTACTTCGAGGATCTCTTTGTTAGCCCTATTTCTGTGGAAACTGAGAAAAGATATTTCGGATCCCTTTGAAGACTATAGGGCCAAAGGAAAAATCCTCCGATAACAAAGAGAAAGAAGCTCTCTGAGAAACTTCTTTGTGTTCTGTGAAATCATCTCACAGAGTTACAGCTTTCTCCTCAAGAAGCCTTTCGCTAAGACAGTTCTTGTGGAATTGGCAAAGTGATATTTGGAAGCCCATAGAGGGCTATGGTGAAAAAGGAAATATCGTCAGATGAAATCTGGAAAGAAGCTTTCTGAGAAACTGCTTAGTGTTCTGTTAATTCATCTCACAGAGTTACATGTGTATTTCGAGGATCTCTTTGCTAGTCCTATTTCTGTGGAATCTGAAAACAGATATTTCGGATCCCTTTGAAGACTATAGGGCCAAAGGAAATATCCTCCGATAACAAAGAGAAAGAAGCTTTCTGAGAAACTTCTTTGTGTTCTGTGAAATCATCTCACAGAGTTACAGCTTTCCCCTAAAGAAGCCTTTCGCTAAGACAGTTCTTGTGGAATTGGAAAAGTGAGATTGGGAAGCCGATAGAGGGCTATGCTGAAAAAGGAAATATCCTCAGATGAAATCTGGAAAGAAGCTTTCTGAGAAACTGCTTAGTGTTCTGTTAATTCATCTCACAGAGTTACATGTATATTTCGAGGATCTCTTTGCTGGCCCTATTTCTATGGAATCTGAGAATAAATATTTCGGATCCCTTTGAAGACTATAGGGCCAAAGGAAATATCCTCCGATAACAAAGAGAAACAAGCTTTCTGAGAAAATTCTTTGTGTTCTGTGAAATCATCTCACAGAGTTACAGCTTTCCCCTCAAGAAGCCTTTCGCTAAGACAGTTCTTGTGGAATTGGCAAAGTGATATTTGGAAGCCCATAGAGGGCTATGGTGAAAAAGGAAATATCCTCAGATGAAATCTGGAAAGAAGCTTTCTGCGAAACTGCTTAGTGTTCTGTTAATTCATCTCACAGAGTTACATGTGTATTTCGAGGATCTCTTTGCTAGCTCTTTTTCTGTGGAATCTGAGAACAGATATTTCGGATCACTTTGAAGACTACAGGGCCAACGGAAATATCCTCGGATAAAAAAGAGAAAGAAGCTTTCTGAGAAACTTCTTTGTGTTCTGTGAAATCATCTCACAGAGTTAAAGCTTTCCCCTCAAGAAGCCTTTCGCTAAGACAGGTCTTGTGGAATTGGCAAAGTGAAATTTGGAAGGCCATAGAGGGCTATGGGGAAAAATGAAATATCCTCATATGAAATCTGGAAAGAAGCTTTCTGAGAAACTGCTTAGTGTTCTGTTAATTCATTTCACAGAGTTACATGTGTATTTCCAGGATCTCTTTGCTAGCCTTCTTTCTGTGGAATCTGAGAACAGATATTTCGGATCCCTTGAAGAGTATAGGGCCAAAGGAAATATCCTCCGATAACAAAGAGAAAGAAGCTTTCTGAGAAACTTCTTTGTGTTCTGTGAAATCATCTCACAGAGTTACAGCTTTCCCCTCAAGAAGCCTTTCGCTAAGACAGTTCTTGTGGAATTGGCAAAGTGATATTTGGAAGCCCATAGAGGGCTATGGTGAAAAAGGAAATATCCTCAGATGAAATCTGGAAAGAAGCTTTCTGAGAAACTGCTTAGTGTTCGGTGAATTCATCTCACAGAGTTACATGTGTATTTCGAGGATCTCTTTGCTAGCCCTATTTCTGTGGAATCTGAGAACAGATATTTCGGATCCCTTTGAAGACTACAGGGCCAAAGGAAATATCCTCCGATAACAAAGAGAAAGAAGCTTTCTGAGAAACTTCTTTGTGTTCTGTGAAATCATCTCACAGAGTTACAGCTTTCCCCTCAAGAAGCCTTTCGCTAAGACAGTTCTTGTGGAATTGGCAAAGTGATATTTGGAAGCCCATAGAGGGCTATGGTGAAAAAGGAAATATCGTCAGATGAAATCTGGAAAGAAGCTTTCTGCGAAACTGCTTAGTGTTCTGTTAATTCATCTCACCGAGTTACATGTGTATTTCGAGTATCTCTTTGCTAGCTCTATTTCTGTGGAATCTGAGAACAGATTTTTCGGATCACTTTGAAGACTACAGGGCCAACGGAAATATCCTCGGATAAAAAAGAGAAAGAAGCTTTCTGAGAAACTTCTTTGTGTTCTGTGAAATCATCTCACAGAGTTAAAGCTTTCCCCTCAAGAAGCCTTTCGCTAAGACAGGTCTTGTGGAATTGGCAAAGTGAAATTTGGAAGGCCATAGAGGGCTATGGGGAAAAATGAAATATCCTCATATGAAATCTGGAAAGAAGCTTTCTGAGAAACTGCTTAGTGTTCTGTTAATTCATTTCACAGAGTTACATGTGTATTTCCAGGATCTCTTTGCTAGCCTTCTTTCTGTGGAATCTCAGAACAGATATTTCTGATCCCTTGAAGACTATAGGGCCAAAGGAAATATCCTCCGATAACAAAGAGAAAGAAGCTTTCTGAGAAACTTCTTTGTGTTCTGTGAAATCATCTCACAGAGTTACAGCTTTCCCCTCAAGAAGCCTTTCGCTAAGACAGTTCTTGTGGAATTGGCAAAGTGATATTTGGAAGCCCATAGAGGGCTATGGTGAAAAAGGAAATATCCTCAGATGAAATCTGGAAAGAAGCTTTCTGAGAAACTGCTTAGTGTTCTGTTAATTCATCTCACAGAGTTACATGTGTATTTCGAGGATCTCTTTGCTAGCCCTATTTCTGTGGAATCTGAGAACAGATATTTCGGATCCCTTTGAAGACTACAGGGCCAAAGGAAATATCCTCCGATAACAAAGAGAAAGAAGCTTTCTGAGAAACTTCTTTGTGTTCTGTGAAATCATCTCACAGAGTTACAGCTTTCCCCTCAAGAAGCCTTTCGCTAAGACAGCTCTTGTGGAATTGGCAAAGTAATATTTGGAAGCCCATAGAGGGCTATGGTGAAAAAGGAAATATCGTCAGATGAAATCTGAAAAGAAGCTTTCTGAGAAACTGCTTAGTGTTCTGTTAATTCATCTCACAGAGTTACATGTGTATTTCGAGAATCTCTTTGCTAGCCCTGTTTCTGTGGAATCTGAGAACAGATATTTCGGATCCCTTTGAAGACTATAGGGCCAAAGGAAATATCCTCCGATAACAAAGAGAAAGAAGCTTTCTGAGAAACTTCTTTGTGTTCTGTGAAATCATCTCACAGAGTTACAGCTTTCCCCTGAAGAAGCCTTTCGCTAAGACAGTTCTTGTGGAATAGGCAAAGTGATATTTGGAAGCCCATCGAGGGCTATGGTGAAAAAGGAAATATCGTCGGATGAAATCTGGAAAGAAGCTTTCTGAGAAACTGCTTAGTGTTCGGTGAATTCATCTCACAGAGTTACATGTGTATTTCGAGGATCTCTTTGCTAGCCCTATTTCTGTGGAAACTGAGAAAAGATATTTCGGATCCCTTTGAAGACTATAGGGCCAAAGGAAAAATCCTCCGATAACAAAGAGAAAGAAGCTTTCTGAGAAAATTCTTTGTGTTCTTTGAAATCATCTCACAGAGTTACAGCTTTCCCCTCAAGAAGCCTTTCGCTAAGACAGTTCTTGTGGAATTGGCAAAGTGATATTTGGAAGCCCATAGAGGGTTATGGTGAAAAAGGAAATATCGTCCGATGAAATCTGGAAAGAAGCTTTCTGCGAAACTGCTTAGTGTTCTGTTAATTCATCTCACAGAGTTACATGTGTATTTCGAGGATCTCTTTGCTAGTCCTATTTCTGTGGAATCTGAAAACAGATATTTCGGATCCCTTTGAAGACTATAGGGCCAAAGGAAATATCCTCGGATAACAAAAAGAAAGAAGCTTTCTGAGAAACTTCTTTGTGTTCTGTGAAATCATCTCACAGAGTTACAGCTTTCCCCTCAAGAAGACTTTCGCTAAGACAGTTCTTGTGGAATTGGCAAAGTGATATTTAGAAGCCGATAGAGGGCTATGGTGAAAAAGGAAATATCCTCAGATGAAATCTGGAAAGAAGCTTTCTGAGAAACTGCTTAGTGTTCTGTTATTTCATCTCACAGAGTTACATGTGTATTTCGAGGATCTCTTTGCTAGTCCTATTTCTCTGGAATCTGAGAACAAATATTTCGGATCCCTTTGAAGACTATAGGGCCAAAGGAAATATCCTCCGATAACAAAGAGAAAGAAGCTTTCTGAGAAACTTCTTTGTGTTCTGTGAAATCATCTCACAGAGTTACAGCTTTCCCCTGAAGAAGCCTTTCGCTAAGACAGTTTTTGTGGAATTGGCAAAGTGATATTTGGAAGCCCATAGAGGGCTAGGGTGAAAAAGGAAATATCCTCAGATGAAATCTGGAAAGAAGCTTTCTGAGAAACTGCTTAGTGTTCTGTTAATTCATCTCACAGAGTTACATGTGTATTTCGAGGATCTCTTTGCTAGCCCTATTTCTTGGAAACTGAGATAAGATATTTCGGTTCCCTATGAAGACTATAGGGCCAAAGGAAAAATCCTCCGATAACAAAGAGAAAGAAGCTTTCCGAGAAACTTCTTTGTGTTCTGTGAAATCATCTCACAGAGTTGCAGCTTTCCCCTCAAGAAGCCTTTCGCTAAGACAGTTCTTGTGGAATTGGCAAAGTGATATTTGGAAGCCCATAGAGGGCTATGGTGAAAAAGGAAATATCGTCAGATGAAATCTGGAAAGAAGCTTTCTGCGAAACTGCTTAGTGTTCTGTTAGTTTATCTCACAGAGTTACATGTGTATTTCGAGGGTCTCTTTGCTAGTCCTATTTCTGTGGAATCTGAAAACAGATATTTCGGATCCCTTTGAAGACTATAGGGCCAAAGGAAATATCCTCCGATAACAAAGAGAAAGAAGCTTTCTGAGAAACTTCTTTGTGTTCTGTGAAATCATCTCACAGAGTTACAGCTTTCCCCTCAAGAAGCCTTTCGCTAAGACAGTTCTTGTGGAATTGGCAAAGTGATATTTGGAAGCCCATAGAGGGCTATCGTGAAAAAGGAAATATCCTCAGATGAAATCTGGAAAGAAGCTTTCTGAGAAACTGCTTAGTGTTCTGTGAATTCATCTCACAGAGTTACATGTGTACTTCGAGCATCTCTTTGTTAGCCCTATTTCTGTGGAAACTGAGAAAAGATATTTCGTATCCCTTTGAAGACTATAGGGCCAAAGGAAAAATCCTCCGATAACAAAGAGAAAGAAGCTTTCCGAGAAACTTCTTTGTGTTCTGTGAAATCATCTCACAGAGTTGCAGCTTTCCCCTCAAGAAGCCTTTCGCTAAGACAGTTCTTGTGGAATTGGCAAAGTGATATATGGAAGCCCATAGAGGGCTATGGTGAAAAAGGAAATATCGTCAGATGAAATCTGGAAAGAAGCTTTCTGCGAAACTGCTTAGTGTTCTGTGAATTCATCTCACAGAGTTACATGTGTACTTCGAGGATCTCTTTGTTAGCCCTATTTCTGTGGAAACTGAGAAAAGATATTTCGGATCCCTTTGAAGACTATAGGGCCAAAGGAAAAATCCTCCGATAACAAAGAGAAAGAAGCTTTCTGAGAAACTTCTTTGTGTTCTGTGAAATCATCTCACAGAGTTACAGCTTTCTCCTCAAGAAGCCTTTCGCTAAGACAGTTCTTGTGGAATTGGCAAAGTGATATTTGGAAGCCCATAGAGGGCTATGGTGAAAAAGGAAATATCGTCAGATGAAATCTGGAAAGAAGCTTTCTGAGAAACTGCTTAGTGTTCTGTTAATTCATCTCATAGAGTTACATGTGTATTTCGAGGATCTCTTTGCTAGTCCTATTTCTGTGGAATCTGAAAACAGATATTTCGGATCCCTTTGAAGACTATAGGGCCAAAGGAAATATCCTCCGATAACAAAGAGAAAGAAGCTTTCTGAGAAACTTCTTTGTGTTCTGTGAAATCATCTCACAGAGTTACAGCTTTCCCCTAAAGAAGCCTTTCGCTAAGACAGTTCTTGTGGAATTGGCAAAGTGATATTTGGAAGCCGTTAGAGGGCTATGGTGAAAAAGGAAATATCCTCAGATGAAATCTGGAAAGAAGCTTTCTGAGATACTGCTTAGTGTTCTGTTAATTCATCTCACAGAGTTACATGTGTATTTCGAGGATCTCTTTGCTGGCCCTATTTCTGTGGAATCTGAGAATAAATATTTCGGATCCCTTTGAAGACTATAGGGCCAAAGGAAATATCCTCCGATAACAAAGAGAAAGAAGCTTTCTGAGAAAGTTCTTTGTGTTCTGTGAAATCATCTCACAGAGTTACAGCTTTCCTCTCAAGAAGACTTTCGCTAAGACAGTTCTTGTGGAATTGGCAAAGTGATATTTGGAAGCCCATAGAGGGCTATGGTGAAAAAGGAAATATCCTCAGATGAAATCTGGAAAGAAGCTTTCTGCGAAACTGCTTAGTGTTCTGTTAATTCATCTCACAGAGTTACATGTGTATTTCGAGAATCTCCTTGCTAGCCCTATTTCTGTGGAATCTGAGAACAGATATTTCGGATCCCTTTGAAGACTATAGGGCCAAAGGAAATATCCTCCGATAACAAAGAGAAAGAAGCTTTCTGAGAAACTTCTTTGTGTTCTGTGAAATCATCTCACAGAGTTACAGCTTTCCTCTCAAGAAGCCTTTCGCTAAGACAGTTCTTGTGGAATTGGCAAAGTGATATTTGGAAGCCCATAGAGGGCTATGGGGAAAAAGGAAATATCGTCAGATGAAATCTGGAAAGAAGCTTTCTGAGAAACTGCTTAGTGTTCTGTTAATTCATCTCACAGAGTTACATGTGTATTTCGAGAATCTCTTTGCTAGCCCTATTTCTGTGGAATCTGAGAACAGATATTTCGGATCCCTTTGAAGACTATAGGGCCAAAGGAAATATCCTCGGATAACAAAGAGAAAGAAGCTTTCTGAGAAACTTCTTTGTGTTCTGTGAAATCATCTCACAGAGTTACAGCTTTCCCCTCAAGAAGCCTTTCGCTAAGACAGTTCTTGTGGAATTGGCAAAGTGATATTTGGAAGCCCATAGAGGGCTATGGTGAAAAAGGAAATATCCTCAGATGAAATCTGGAAAGAAGCTTTTTGAGAAACTGCTTAGTGTTCTGTTAATTCATCTCACAGAGTTACATGTGTATTTCGAGGATCTCTTTGCTAGCCCTATTTCTGTGGAAACTGAGATAAGATATTTCGGTTCCCTATGAAGACTATAGGGCCAAAGGAAAAATCCTCCGATAACAAAGAGAAAGAAGCTTTCCGAGAAACTTCTTTGTGTTCTGTGAAATCATCTCACAGAGTTGCAGCTTTCCCCTCAAGAAGCCTTTCGCTAAGACAGTTCTTGTGGAATTGGCAAAGTGATATTTGGAAGCCCATAGAGGGCTATGGTGAAAAAGGAAATATCGTCAGATGAAATCTGGAAAGAAGCTTTCTGCGAAACTGCTTAGTGTTCTGTTAATTTATCTCACAGAGTTACATGTGTATTTCGAGGGTCTCTTTGCTAGTCCTATTTCTGTGAAATCTGAAAACAGATATTTCGGATCCCTTTGAAGACTATAGGGCCAAAGGAAATATCCTCCGATAACAAAGAGAAAGAAGCTTTCTGAGAAACTTCTTTGTGTTCTGTGAAATCATCTCACAGAGTTAGATCTTTCCCCTGAAGAAGCCTTTCGCTAAGACAGTTCTTGTGGAATTGGCAAAGTGATATTTGGAAGCCGATAGAGGGCTATGGTGAAAAAGGAAATATCCTCAGATGATCTCTGGAAAGAAGCTTTCTGAGAAACTGCTTAGTGTTCTGTTAATTCATCTCACAGAGTTACATGTGTATTTCGAGGATCTCTTTGCTGGCCCTATTTCTGTGGAATCTGAGAACAAATATTTCGGATCCCTTTGAAGACTATAGGGCCAAAGGAAATATCCTCCGATAACAAAGAGAAAGAAGCTTTCTGAGAAACTTCTTTGTGTTCTGTGAAATCATCTCACAGAGTTACAGCTTTCCCCTCAAGAAGCCTTTCGCTAAGACAGTTCTTGTGGAATTGGCAAAGTGATATTTGGAAGCCCATAGAGGGCTATGGTGAAAAAGGAAATATCCTCAGATGAAATCTGGAAAGAAGCTTTCTGCGAAACTGCTTAGTATTCTGTTAATTCATCTCACAGAGTTACATGTGTATTTCGAGGATCTCTTTGCGAGCTCTATTTCTGTGGAATCTGAGAACAGATATTTCGGATCCCTTTGAAGACTATAGGGCCAAAGGAAATATCCTCGGATAAAAAAGAGAAATAAGCTTTCTGAGAAACTTCTTTGTGTTCTGTGAAATCATCTCACAGAGTTACAGGTTTCCCCTCAAGAAGCCTTTCGCTAAGACAGTTCTTGTGGAATAGGAAAAGTGATATTTGGAAGCCCATAGAGGGCTATGGTGAAAAAGGAAATATCCTCAGATGAAATCTGGAAAGAAGCTTTCTGAGAAACTGCTTAGTGTTCTGTTAATTCATCTCACAGACTTACATGTGTATTTCGAGGATCTCTTTGCTAGCCCTATTTCTGTGGAATCTGAGAACAGATATTTCGGATCCCTTTGAAGACTATAGGGCCAAAGGAAATATCTTACGATAACAAAGAGAAAGAAGCTTTCTGAGAAACTTCTTTGTGTTCTGTGAAATCATCTCACAGAGTTACAGCTTTCCTCTCAAGAAGCCTTTCGCTAAGACAGTTCTTGTGGAATTGGCAAAGTGATATTTGGAAGCCCATAGAGGGCTATGGTGAAAAAGGAAATATCGTCAGATGAAATCTGGAAAGAAGCTTTCTGAGAAACTGCTTTGTGTTCTGTTAATTCATCTCACAGAGTTATATGTGTATTTCGAGAATCTCCTTGCTAGCCCTATTTCTGTGGAATCTGAGAACAGATATTTCGGATTCCTTTGAAGACTATAGGGCCAAAGGAAATATCCTCGGATAACAAAGAGAAAGAAGCTTTCTGAGAAACTTCTTTGTGTTCTGTGAAATCATCTCACAGAGTTACAGCTTTCCCCTGAAGAAGCCTTTCGCTAAGACAGTTCTTGTGGAATAGGAAAAGTGATATTTGGAAGCCCATAGAGGGCTATGCTGAAAAAGGAAATATCGTCAGATGAAATCTGGAAAGAAGCTTTCTGAGAAACTGCTTAGTGTTCTGTTAATTCATCTCACAGACTTACATGTGTATTTCGAGGATCTCTTTGCTAGCCCTATTTCTGTGGAATCTGAGAACAGATATTTCGGATCCCTTTGAAGACTATAGGGCCAAAGGAAATATCCTCCGATAACAAAGAGAAAGAAGCTTTCTGAGAAACTTCTTTGTGTTCTGTGAAATCATCTCACAGAGTTACAGCTTTCCTCTCAAGAAGCCTTTCGCTAAGACAGTTCTTGTGGAATTGGCAAAGTGATATTTGGAAGCCCATAGAGGGCTATGGGGAAAAAGGAAATATCGTCAGATGAAATCTGGAAAGAAGCTTTCTGAGAAACTGCTTAGTGTTCTGTTAATTCATCTCACAGAGTTACATGTGTATTTCGAGAATCTCTTTGCTAGCCCTATTTCTGTGGAATCTGAGAACAGATATTTCGGATCCCTTTGAAGACTATAGGGCCAAAGGAAATATCCTCGGATAACAAAGAGAAAGAAGCTTTCTGAGAAACTTCTTTGTGTTCTGTGAAATCATCTCACAGAGTTACAGCTTTCCCCTCAAGAAGCCTTTCGCTAAGACAGTTCTTGTGGAATTGGCAAAGTGATATTTGGAAGCCCATAGAGGGCTATGGTGAAAAAGGAAATATCCTCAGATGAAATCTGGAAAGAAGCTTTTTGAGAAACTGCTTAGTGTTCTGTTAATTCATCTCACAGAGTTACATGTGTATTTCGAGGATCTCTTTGCTAGCCCTATTTCTGTGGAAACTGAGATAAGATATTTCGGTTCCCTATGAAGACTATAGGGCCAAAGGAAAAATCCTCCGATAACAAAGAGAAAGAAGCTTTCCGAGAAACTTCTTTGTGTTCTGTGAAATCATCTCACAGAGTTGCAGCTTTCCCCTCAAGAAGCCTTTCGCTAAGACAGTTCTTGTGGAATTGGCAAAGTGATATTTGGAAGCCCATAGAGGGCTATGGTGAAAAAGGAAATATCGTCAGATGAAATCTGGAAAGAAGCTTTCTGCGAAACTGCTTAGTGTTCTGTTAATTTATCTCACAGAGTTACATGTGTATTTCGAGGGTCTCTTTGCTAGTCCTATTTCTGTGAAATCTGAAAACAGATATTTCGGATCCCTTTGAAGACTATAGGGCCAAAGGAAATATCCTCCGATAACAAAGAGAAAGAAGCTTTCTGAGAAACTTCTTTGTGTTCTGTGAAATCATCTCACAGAGTTAGATCTTTCCCCTGAAGAAGCCTTTCGCTAAGACAGTTCTTGTGGAATTGGCAAAGTGATATTTGGAAGCCGATAGAGGGCTATGGTGAAAAAGGAAATATCCTCAGATGATCTCTGGAAAGAAGCTTTCTGAGAAACTGCTTAGTGTTCTGTTAATTCATCTCACAGAGTTACATGTGTATTTCGAGGATCTCTTTGCTGGCCCTATTTCTGTGGAATCTGAGAACAAATATTTCGGATCCCTTTGAAGACTATAGGGCCAAAGGAAATATCCTCCGATAACAAAGAGAAAGAAGCTTTCTGAGAAACTTCTTTGTGTTCTGTGAAATCATCTCACAGAGTTACAGCTTTCCCCTCAAGAAGCCTTTCGCTAAGACAGTTCTTGTGGAATTGGCAAAGTGATATTTGGAAGCCCATAGAGGGCTATGGTGAAAAAGGAAATATCCTCAGATGAAATCTGGAAAGAAGCTTTCTGCGAAACTGCTTAGTATTCTGTTAATTCATCTCACAGAGTTACATGTGTATTTCGAGGATCTCTTTGCGAGCTCTATTTCTGTGGAATCTGAGAACAGATATTTCGGATCCCTTTGAAGACTATAGGGCCAAAGGAAATATCCTCGGATAAAAAAGAGAAATAAGCTTTCTGAGAAACTTCTTTGTGTTCTGTGAAATCATCTCACAGAGTTACAGCTTTCCCCTCTAGAAGCCTTTCGCTAAGACAGTTCTTGTGGAATAGGAAAAGTGATATTTGGAAGCCCATCGAGGGCTATGGTGAAAAAGGAAATATCGTCGGATGAAATCTGGAAAGAAGCTTTCTGAGAAACTGCTTAGTGTTCGGTGAATTCATCTCACAGAGTTACATGTGTATTTCGAGGATCTCTTTGCTAGCCCTATTTCTGTGGAAACTGAGAAAAGATATTTCGGATCCCTTTGAAGACTATAGGGCCAAAGGAAAAATCCTCCGATAACAAAGAGAAAGAAGCTTTCTGAGAAAATTCTTTGTGTTCTGTGAAATCATCTCACAGAGTTACAGCTTTCCCCTCAAGAAGCCTTTCGCTAAGACAGTTCTTGTGGAATTGGCAAAGTGATATTTGGAAGCCCATAGAGGGTTATGGTGAAAAAGGAAATATCGTCAGATGAAATCTGGAAAGAAGCTTTCTGCGAAACTGCTTAGTGTTCTGTTAATTCATCTCACAGAGTTACATGTGTATTTCGAGGATCTCTTTGCTAGTCCTATTTCTGTGGAATCTGAAAACAGATATTTCGGATCCCTTTGAAGACTATAGGGCCAAAGGAAATATCCTCGGATAACAAAAAGAAAGAAGCTTTCTGAGAAACTTCTTTGTGTTCTGTGAAATCATCTCACAGAGTTACAGCTTTCCCCTCAAGAAGCCTTTCGCTAAGACAGTTCTTGTGGAATTGGCAAAGTGATATTTGTAAGCCGATAGAGGGCTATGGTGAAAAAGGAAATATCCTCAGATGAAATCTGGAAAGAAGCTTTCTGAGAAACTGCTTAGTGTTCTGTTATTTCATCTCACAGAGTTACATGTGTATTTCGAGGATCTCTTTGCTAGCCCTATTTCTCTGGAATCTGAGAACAAATATTTCGGATCCCTTTGAAGACTATAGGGCCAAAGGAAATATCCTCCGATAACAAAGAGAAAGAAGCTTTCTGAGAAACTTCTTTGTGTTCTGTGAAATCATCTCACAGAGTTACAGCTTTCCCCTGAAGAAGCCTTTCGCTAAGACAGTTTTTATGGAATTGGCAAAGTGATATTTGGAAGCCCATAGAGGGCTAGGGTGAAAAAGGAAATATCCTCAGATGAAATCTGGAAAGAAGCTTTCTGAGAAACTGCTTAGTGTTCTGTTAATTCATCTCACAGAGTTACATGTGTATTTCGAGGATCTCTTTGCTAGCCCTATTTCTGTGGAAACTGAGATAAGATATTTCGGTTCCCTATGAAGACTATAGGGCCAAAGGAAAAATCCTCCGATAACAAAGAGAAAGAAGCTTTCCGAGAAACTTCTTTGTGTTCTGTGAAATCATCTCACAGAGTTGCAGCTTTCCCCTCAAGAAGCCTTTCGCTAAGACAGTTCTTGTGGAATTGGCAAAGTGATATTTGGAAGCCCATAGAGGGCTATGGTGAAAAAGGAAATATCGTCAGATGAAAACTGGAAAGAAGCTTTCTGCGAAACTGCTTAGTGTTCTGTGAATTCATCTCACAGAGTTACATGTGTACTTCGAGGATCTCTTTGTTAGCCCTATTTCTGTGGAAACTGAGAAAAGATATTTCGGATCCCTTTGAAGACTATAGGGCCAAAGGAAAAATCCTCCGATAACAAAGAGAAAGAAGCTTTCTGAGAAACTTCTTTGTGTTCTGTGAAATCATCTCACAGAGTTACAGCTTTCTCCTCAAGAAGCCCTTCGCTAAGACAGTTCTTGTGGAATTGGCAAAGTGATATTTGGAAGCCCATACAGGGCTATGGTGAAAAAGGAAATATCGTCAGATGAAATCTGGAAAGAAGCTTTCTGAGAAACTGCTTAGTGTTCTGTTAATTCATCTCACAGAGTTACATGTGTATTTCGAGGATCTCTTTGCTAGTCCTATTTCTGTGGAATCTGAAAACAGATATTTCGGATCCCTTTGAAGACTATAGGGCCAAAGGAAATATCCTCCGATAACAAAGAGAAAGAAGCTTTCGGAGAAACTTCTTTGTGTTCTGTGAAATCATCTCACAGAGTTACAGCTTTCCCCTAAAGAAGCCTTTCGCTAAGACAGTTCTTGTGGAATTGGAAAAGTGAGATTTGGAAGCCGATAGAGGGCTATGCTGAAAAAGGAAATATCGTCAGATGAAATCTGGAAAGAAGCTTTCTGAGAAACTGCTTAGTGTTCTGTTAATTCATCTCACAGAGTTACATGTATATTTCGAGGATCTCTTTGCTGGCCCTATTTCTATGGAATCTGAGAATAAATATTTCGGATCCCTTTGAAGACTATAGGGCCAAAGGAAATATCCTCCGATAACAAAGAGAAACAAGCTTTCTGAGAAAATTCTTTGTGTTCTGTGAAATCATCTCACAGAGTTACAGCTTTCCCCTCAAGAAGCCTTTCGCTAAGACAGTTCTTGTGGAATTGGCAAAGTGATATTTGGAAGCCCATAGAGGGCTATGGTGAAAAAGGAAATATCGTCAGATGAAATCTGGAAAGAAGCTTTCTGAGAAACTGCTTAGTGTTCTGTTAATTCATCTCACAGAGTTACATGTGTATTTCGAGGATCTCTTTGCTAGTCCTATTTCTGTGGAATCTGAAAACAGATATTTCGGATCCTTTTGAAGACTATAGGGCCAAAGGAAATATCCTCCGATAACAAAGAGAAAGAAGGTTTCTGAGAAACTTCTTTGTGTTCTGTGAAATCATCTCACAGAGTTACAGCTTTCCCCTCAAGAAGCCTTTCGCTAAGACAGTTCTTGTGGAATTGGCAAAGTGATATTTGGAAGCCGATAGAGGGCTATGGTGAAAAAGGACATATCCTCAGATGAAATCTGGAAAGAAGCTTTCTGCGAAACTGCTTAGTGTTCTGTTAATTCATCTCACAGAGTTACATGTGTATTTCGAGGATCTCTTTGCGAGCTCTATTTCTGTGGAATCTGAGAACAGATATTTCGGATCCCTTTGAAGACTATAGGGCCAAAGGAAATATCCTCGGATAACAAAGAGAAATAAGCTTTCTGAGAAACTTCTTTGTGTTCTGTGAAATCATCTCACAGAGTTACAGCTTTCCCCTCAAGAAGCCTTTCGCTAAGACAGTTCTTGTGGAATAGGAAAAGTGATATTTGGAAGCCCATCGAGGGCTATGGTGAAAAAGGAAATATCGTCGGATGAAATCTGGAAAGAAGCTTTCTGAGAAACTGCTTAGTGTTCGGAGAATTCATCTCACAGAGTTACATGTGTATTTCGAGGATCTCTTTGCTAGCCCTATTTCTGTGGAAACTGAGAAAAGATATTTCGGATCCCTTTGAAGACTATAGGGCCAAAGGAAATATCCTCCGATAACAAAGAGAAAGAAGCTTTCTGGGAAAATTCTTTGTGTTCTGTGAAATCATCTCACAGAGTTACAGCTTTCCCCTCAAGAAGCCTTTCGCTAAGACAGTTCTTGTGGAATTGGCAAAGTGATATTTGGAAGCCCGTAGAGGGTTATGGTGAAAAAGGAAATATCGTCAGATGAAATCTGGAAAGAAGCTTTCTGCGAAACTGCTTAGTGTTCTGTTAATTCATCTCACAGAGTTACATGTGTATTTCGAGGATCTCTTTGCTAGTCCTATTTCTGTGGAATCTGAAAACAGATATTTCGGATCCCTTTGAAGACTATAGGGCCAAAGGAAATATCCTCGGATAACAAAAAGAAAGAAGCTTTCTGAGAAACTTCTTTGTGTTCTGTGAAATCATCTCACAGAGTTACAGCTTTCCCCTCAAGAAGCCTTTCGCTAAGACAGTTCTTGTGGAATTGGCAAAGTTATATTTGGAAGCCGATAGAGGGCTATGGTGAAAAAGGAAATATCCTCAGATGAAATCTGGAAAGAAGCTTTCTGAGAAACTGCTTAGTGTTCTGTTATTTCATCTCACAGAGTTACATGTGTATTTCGAGGATCTCTTTGCTAGCCCTATTTCTCTGGAATCTGAGAACAAATATTTCGGATCCCTTTGAAGACTATAGGGCCAAAGGAAATATCCTCCGATAACAAAGAGAAACAAGCTTTCTGAGAAACTTCTTTGTGTTCTGTGAAATCATCTCACAGAGTTACAGCTTTCCCCTGAAGAAGCCTTTCGCTAAGACAGTTTTTGTGGAATTGGCAAAGTGATATTTGGAAGCCCATAGAGGGCTAGGGTGAAAAAGGAAATATCCTCAGATGAAATCTGGAAAGAAGCTTTCTGAGAAACTGCTTAGTGTTCTGTTAATTCATCTCACAGAGTTACATGTGTATTTCGAGGATCTCTTTGCTAGCCCTATTTCTGTGGAAACTGAGATAAGATATTTCGGTTCCCTATGAAGACTATAGGGCCAAAGGAAAAATCCTCCGATAACAAAGAGAAAGAAGCTTTCCGAGAAACTTCTTTGTGTTCTGTGAAATCATCTCACAGAGTTGCAGCTTTCCCCTCAAGAAGCCTTTCGCTAAGACAGTTCTTGTGGAATTGGCAAAGTGATATTTGGAAGCCCATAGAGGGCTATGGTGAAAAAGGAAATATCGTCAGATGAAAACTGGAAAGAAGCTTTCTGCGAAACTGCTTAGTGTTCTGTGAATTCATCTCACAGAGTTACATGTGTACTTCGAGGATCTCTTTGTTAGCCCTATTTCTGTGGAAACTGAGAAAAGATATTTCGGATCCCTTTGAAGACTATAGGGCCAAAGGAAAAATCCTCCGATAACAAAGAGAAAGAAGCTTTCTGAGAAACTTCTTTGTGTTCTGTGAAATCATCTCACAGAGTTACAGCTTTCTCCTCAAGAAGCCTTTCGCTAAGACAGTTCTTGTGGAATTGGCAAAGTGATATTTGGAAGCCCATAGAGGGCTATGGTGAAAAAGGAAATATCGTCAGATGAAATCTGGAAAGAAGCTTTCTGAGAAACTGCTTAGTGTTCTGTTAATTCATCTCACAGAGTTACATGTGTATTTCGAGGATCTCTTTGCTAGTCCTATTTCTGTGGAATCTGAAAACAGATATTTCGGATCCCTTTGAAGACTATAGGGCCAAAGGAAATATCCTCCGATAACAAAGAGAAAGAAGCTTTCTGAGAAACTTCTTTGTGTTCTGTGAAATCATCTCACAGAGTTACAGCTTTCCCCTAAAGAAGCCTTTCGCTAAGACAGTTCTTGTGGAATTGGAAAAGTGAGATTTGGAAGCCGATAGAGGGCTATGCTGAAAAAGGAAATATCCTCAGATGAAATCTGGAAAGAAGCTTTCTGAGAAACTGCTTAGTGTTCTGTTAATTCATCTCACAGAGTTACATGTATATTTCGAGGATCTCTTTGCTGGCCCTATTTCTATGGAATCTGAGAATAAATATTTCGGATCCCTTTGAAGACTATAGGGCCAAAGGAAATATCCTCCGATAACAAAGAGAAACAAGCTTTCTGAGAAAATTCTTTGTGTTCTGTGAAATCATCTCACAGAGTTACAGCTTTCCCCTCAAGAAGCCTTTCGCTAAGACAGTTCTTGTGGAATTGGCAAAGTGATATTTGGAAGCCCATAGAGGGCTATGGTGAAAAAGGAAATATCGTCAGATGAAATCTGGAAAGAAGCTTTCTGAGAAACTGCTTAGTGTTCTGTTAATTCATCTCACAGAGTTACATGTGTATTTCGAGGATCTCTTTGCTAGTCCTATTTCTGTGGAATCTGAAAACAGATATTTCGGATCCCTTTGAAGACTATAGGGCCAAAGGAAATATCCTCCGATAACAAAGAGAAAGAAGCTTTCTGAGAAACTTCTTTGTGTTCTGTGAAATCATCTCACAGAGTTACAGCTTTCCCCTCAAGAAGCCTTTCGCTAAGACAGTTCTTGTGGAATTGGCAAAGTGATATTTGGAAGCCGATAGAGGGCTATGGTGAAAAAGGACATATCCTCAGATGAAATCTGGAAAGAAGCTTTCTGCGAAACTGCTTAGTGTTCTGTTAATTCATCTCACAGAGTTACATGTGTATTTCGAGGATCTCTTTGCGAGCTCTATTTCTGTGGAATCTGAGAACAGATATTTCGGATCCCTTTGAAGACTATAGGGCCAAAGGAAATATCCTCGGATAACAAAGAGAAATAAGCTTTCTGAGAAACTTCTTTGTGTTCTGTGAAATCATCTCACAGAGTTACAGCTTTCCCCTCAAGAAGCCTTTCGCTAAGACAGTTCTTGTGGAATAGGAAAAGTGATATTTGGAAGCCCATCGAGGGCTATGGTGAAAAAGGAAATATCGTCGGATGAAATCTGGAAAGAAGCTTTCTGAGAAACTGCTTAGTGTTCGGAGAATTCATCTCACAGAGTTACATGTGTATTTCGAGGATCTCTTTGCTAGCCCTATTTCTGTGGAAACTGAGAAAAGATATTTCGGATCCCTTTGAAGACTATAGGGCCAAAGGAAAAATCCTCCGATAACAAAGAGAAAGAAGCTTTCTGGGAAAATTCTTTGTGTTCTGTGAAATCATCTCACAGAGTTACAGCTTTCCCCTCAAGAAGCCTTTCGCTAAGACAGTTCTTGTGGAATTGGCAAAGTGATATTTGGAAGCCCATAGAGGGTTATGGTGAAAAAGGAAATATCGTCAGATGAAATCTGGAAAGAAGCTTTCTGCGAAACTGCTTAGTGTTCTGTTAATTCATCTCACAGAGTTACATGTGTATTTCGAGGATCTCTTTGCTAGTCCTATTTCTGTGGAATCTGAAAACAGATATTTCGGATCCCTTTGAAGACTATAGGGCCAAAGGAAATATCCTCGGATAACAAAAAGAAAGAAGCTTTCTGAGAAACTTCTTTGTGGTCTGTGAAATCATCTCACAGAGTTACAGCTTTCCCCTCAAGAAGCCTTTCGCTAAGACAGTTCTTGTGGAATTGGCAAAGTGATATTTGGAAGCCGATAGAGGGCTATGGTGAAAAAGGAAATATCCTCAGATGAAATCTGGAAAGAAGCTTTCTGAGAAACTGCTTAGTGTTCTGTTATTTCATCTCACAGAGTTACATGTGTATTTCGAGGATCTCTTTGCTAGCCCTATTTCTCTGGAATCTGAGAACAAATATTTCGGATCCCTTTGAAGACTATAGGGCCAAAGGAAATATCCTCCGATAACAAAGAGAAAGAAGCTTTATGAGAAACTTCTTTGTGTTCTGTGAAATCATCTCACAGAGTTACAGCTTTCCCCTGAAGAAACCTTTCGCTAAGACAGTTTTTGTGGAATTGGCAAAGTGATATTTGGAAGCCCATAGAGGGCTAGGGTGAAAAAGGAAATATCCTCAGATGAAATCTGGAAAGAAGCTTTCTGAGAAACTGCTTAGTGTTCTGTTAATTCATCTCACAGAGTTACATGTGTATTTCGAGGATCTCTTTGCTACCCCTATTTCTGTGGAAACTGAGATAAGATATTTCGGTTCCCTATGAAGACTATAGGGCCAAAGGAAAAATCCTCCGATAACAAAGAGAAAGAAGCTTTCCGAGAAACTTCTTTGTGTTCTGTGAAATCATCTCACAGAGTTGCAGCTTTCCCCTCAAGAAGCCTTTCGCTAAGACAGTTCTTGTGGAATTGGCAAAGTGATATTTGGAAGCCCATAGAGGGCTATGGTGAAAAAGGAAATATCGTCAGATGAAATCTGGAAAGAAGCTTTCTGCGAAACTGCTTAGTGTTCTGTGAATTCATCTCACAGAGTTACATGTGTACTTCGAGGATCTCTTTGTTAGCCCTATTTCTGTGGAAACTGAGAAAAGATATTTCGGATCCCTTTGAAGACTATAGGGCCAAAGGAAAAATCCTCCGATAACAAAGAGAAAGAAGCTTTCTGAGAAACTTCTTTGTGTTCTGTGAAATCATCTCACAGAGTTACAGCTTTCTCCTCAAGAAGCCTTTCGCTAAGACAGTTCTTGTGGAATTGGCAAAGTGATATTTCGAAGCCCATAGAGGGCTATGGTGAAAAAGGAAATATCGTCAGATGAAATCTGGAAAGAAGCTTTCTGAGAAACTGCTTAGTGTTCTGTTAATTCATCTCATAGAGTTACATGTGTATTTCGAGGATCTCTTTGCTAGTCCTATTTCTGTGGAATCTGAAAACAGATATTTCGGATCCCTTTGAAGACTATAGGGCCAAAGGAAATATCCTCCGATAACAAAGAGAAAGAAGCTTTCTGAGAAACTTCTTTGTGTTCTGTGAAATCATCTCACAGAGTTACAGCTTTCCCCTAAAGAAGCCTTTCGCTAAGACAGTTCTTGTGGAATTGGCAAAGTGATATTTGGAAGCCGTTAGAGGGCTATGGTGAAAAAGGAAATATCCTCAGATGAAATCTGGAAAGAAGCTTTCTGAGAAACTGCTTAGTGTTCTGTTAATTCATCTCACAGAGTTACATGTGTATTTCGAGGATCTCTTTGCTGGCCCTATTTCTGTGGAATCTGAGAATAAATATTTCGGATCCCTTTGAAGACTATAGGGCCAAAGGAAATATCCTCCGATAACAAAGAGAAAGAAGCTTTCTGAGAAACTTCTTTGTGTTCTGTGAAATCATCTCACAGAGTTACAGCTTTCCTCTCAAGAAGACTTTCGCTAAGACAGTTCTTGTGGAATTGGCAAAGTGATATTTGGAAGCCCATAGAGGGCTATGGTGAAAAAGGAAATATCCTCAGATGAAATCTGGAAAGAAGCTTTCTGCGAAACTGCTTAGTGTTCTGTTAATTCATCTCACAGAGTTACATGTGTATTTCGAGGATCTCTTTGCTAGCCCTATTTCTGTGGAAACTGAGAAAAGATATTTCGGATCCCTTTGAAGACTATAGGGCCAAAGGAAAAATCCTCCGATAACAAAGAGAAAGAAGCTTTCTGAGAAAATTCTTTGTGTTCTGTGAAATCATCTCACAGAGTTACAGCTTTCCCCTCAAGAAGCCTTTCGCTAAGACAGTTCTTGTGGAATTGGCAAAGTGATATTTGGAAGCCCATAGAGGGTTATGGTGAAAAAGGAAATATCGTCAGATGAAATCTGGAAAGAAGCTTTCTGCGAAACTGCTTAGTGTTCTGTTAATTCATCTCACAGAGTTACATGTGTATTTCGAGGATCTCTTTGCTGGCCCTATTTCTGTGGAATCTGAGAACAAATATTTCGGATCCCTTTGAAGACTATAGGGCCAAAGGAAATATCCTCCGATAACAAAGAGAAAGAAGCTTTCTGAGAAACTTCTTTGTGTTCTGTGAAATCATCTCACAGAGTTACAGCTTTCCTCTCAAGAAGACTTTCGCTAAGACAGTTCTTGTGGAATTGGCAAAGTGATATTTGGAAGCCCATAGAGGGCTATGGTGAAAAAGGAAATATCCTCAGATGAAATCTGGAAAGAAGCTTTCTGCGAAACTGCTTAGTGTTCTGTTAATTCATCTCACAGAGTTACATGTGTATTTCAAGGATCTCTTTGCGAGCTCTATTTCTGTGGAATCTGAGAACAGATATTTCGGATCCCTTTGAAGACTATAGGGCCAAAGGAAATATCCTCGGATAACAAAGAGAAAGAAGCTTTCTGAGAAACTTCTTTGTGTTCTGTGAAATCATCTCACAGAGTTACAGGTTTCCCCTCAAGAAGCCTTTCGCTAAGACAGTTCTTGTGGAATAGGAAAAGTGATATTTGGAAGCCCATAGAGGGCTATGGTGAAAAAGGAAATATCCTCAGATGAAATCTGGAAAGAAGCTTTCTGAGAAACTGCTTAGTGTTCTGTTAATTCATCTCACAGACTTACATGTGTATTTCGAGGATCTCTTTGCTAGCCCTATTTCTGTGGAATCTGAGAACAGATATTTCGGATCCCTTTGAAGACTATAGGGCCAAAGGAAATATCCTCCGATAACAAAGAGAAAGAAGCTTTCTGAGAAACTTCTTTGTGTTCTGTGAAATCATCTCACAGAGTTACAGCTTTCCTCTCAAGAAGCCTTTCGCTAAGACAGTTCTTGTGGAATTGGCAAAGTGATATTTGGAAGCCCATAGAGGGCTATGGTGAAAAAGGAAATATCGTCAGATGAAATCTGGAAAGAAGCTTTCTGAGAAACTGCTTTGTGTTCTGTTAATTCATCTCACAGAGTTATATGTGTATTTCGAGAATCTCCTTGCTAGCCCTATTTCTGTGGAATCTGAGAACAGATATTTCGGATTCCTTTGAAGACTATAGGGCCAAAGGAAATATCCTCGGATAACAAAGAGAAAGAAGCTTTCTGAGAAACTTCTTTGTGTTCTGTGAAATCATCTCACAGAGTTACAGCTTTCCCCTGAAGAAGCCTTTCGCTAAGACAGTTCTTGTGGAATAGGAAAAGTGATATTTGGAAGCCCATAGAGGGCTATGCTGAAAAAGGAAATATCGTCAGATGAAATCTGGAAAGAAGCTTTCTGAGAAACTGCTTAGTGTTCTGTTAATTCATCTCACAGACTTACATGTGTATTTCGAGGATCTCTTTGCTAGCCCTATTTCTGTGGAATCTGAGAACAGATATTTCGGATCCCTTTGAAGACTATAGGGCCAAAGGAAATATCTTCCGATAACAAAGAGAAAGAAGCTTTCTGAGAAACTTCTTTGTGTTCTGTGAAATCATCTCACAGAGTTACAGCTTTCCTCTCAAGAAGCCTTTCGCTAAGACAGTTCTTGTGGAATTGGCAAAGTGATATTTGGAAGCCCATAGAGGGCTATGGGGAAAAAGGAAATATCGTCAGATGAAATCTGGAAAGAAGCTTTCTGAGAAACTGCTTAGTGTTCTGTTAATTCATCTCACAGAGTTACATGTGTATTTCGAGAATCTCTTTGCTAGCCCTATTTCTGTGGAATCTGAGAACAGATATTTCGGATCCCTTTGAAGACTATAGGGCCAAAGGAAATATCCTCGGATAACAAAGAGAAAGAAGCTTTCTGAGAAACTTCTTTGTGTTCTGTGAAATCATCTCACAGAGTTACAGCTTTCCCCTCAAGAAGCCTTTCGCTAAGACAGTTCTTGTGGAATTGGCAAAGTGATATTTGGAAGCCGATAGAGGGCTATAGTGAAAAAGGAAATATCCTCAGATGAAATCTGGAAAGAAGCTTTCTGAGAAACTGCTTAGTGTTCTGTTATTTCATCTCACAGAGTTACATGTGTATTTCGAGGATCTCTTTGCTAGCCCTATTTCTGTGGAATCTGAGAACAAATATTTCGGATCCCTTTGAAGACTATAGGGCCAAAGGAAATATCCTCCGATAACAAAGAGAAAGAAGCTTTCTGAGAAACTTCTTTGTGTTCTGTGAAATCATCTCACAGAGTTACAGCTTTCCCCTCAAGAAGCGTTTCGCTAAGACAGTTCTTGTGGAATAGGAAAAGTGATATTTGGAAGCCCATAGTGGGCTATGGTGAAAAAGGAAATATCCTCAGATGAAATCTGGAAAGAAGCTTTCTGAGAAACTGCTTAGTGTTCTGTTAATTCATCTCACAGAGTTACATGTGTATTTCGAGGATCTCTTTGCTAGCCCTATTTCTGTGGAATCTGAGAACAGATATTTCGGATCCCTTTGAAGACTATAGGGCCAAAGGAAATATCCTCCGATAACAAAGAGAAAGAAGCTTTCTGAGAAACTTCTTTGTGTTCTGTGAAATCATCTCACAGAGTTACAGCTTTCCTCTCAAGAAGCCTTTCGCTAAGACAGTTCTTGTGGAATTGGCAAAGTGATATTTGGAAGCCCATAGAGGGCTATGGTGAAAAAGGAAATATCGTCAGATGAAATCTGGAAAGAAGCTTTCTGAGAAACTGCTTAGTGTTCTGTTAATTCATCTCACAGAGTTACATGTGTATTTAGAGAATCTCTTTGCTATCCCTATTTCTGTGGAATCTGAGAACAGATATTTCGGATCCCTTTGAAGACTATAGGGCCAAAGGAAATATCCTCGGATAACAAAGAGAAAGAAGCTTTCTGAGAAACTTCTTTGTGTTCTGTGAAATCATCTCACAGAGTTACAGCTTTCCCCTGAAGAAGCCTTTCGCTAAGACAGTTCTTGTGGAATTGGCAAAGTGATATTTGGAAGCCGATAGAGGGCTATGGTGAAAAAGGAAATATCCTCAGATGAAATCTGGAAAGAAGCTTTCTGAGAAACTGCTTAGTGTTCTGTGAATTCATCTCACAGAGTTACATGTGTATTTCGAGGATCTCTTTTCTAGTCCTATTTCTGTGGAATCTGAAAACAGATATTTCGGATCCCTTTGAAGACTATAGGGCCAAAGGAAATATCCTCGGATAACAAAGAGAAAGAAGCTTTCTGAGAAACTTCTTTGTGTTCTGTGAAATCATCTCACAGAGTTACAGCTTTCCCCTCAATAAGCCTTTCACTAAGACAGTTCTTGTGGAATTGGCAAAGTGATATTTGGAAGCCGATAGAGGGCTATGGTGAAAAAGGAAATATCCTCAGATGAAATCTGGAAAGAAGCTTTCTGAGAAACTGCTTAGTGTTCTGTTAATTCATCTCACAGAGTTACATGTGTATTTCGAGGATCTCTTTGCTAGCCCTATTTCTGTGGAATCTGAGAACAAATATTTCGGATCCCTTTGAAGACTATAGGGCTAAAGGAAATATCCTCCAATAACAAAGAGAAAGAAGCTTTCTGAGAAACTTCTTTGTGTTCTGTGAAATCATCTCACAGAGTTACAGCTTTCCCCTCAAGAAGCCGTTCGCTAAGACAGTTCTTGTGGAATTGGCAAAGTGATATTTGGAAGCCCATAGAGGGCTATGGTGAAAAAGGAAATATCCTCAGATGAAATCTGGAAAGAAGCTTTCTGAGAAACTGCTTAGTGTTCTGTTAATTCATCTCACAGAGTTACATGTGTATTTCGAGGATCTCTTTGCTAGCCTTATTTCTGTGGAATCTGAGAACAGATATTTCGGATCCCTTTGAAGACTATAGGGCCAAAGGAAATATCCTCCGATAACAAAGAGAAAGAAGCTTTCTGAGAAACTTCTTTGTGTTCTGTGAAATCATCTCACAGAGTTACAGCTTTCCCCTCAAGAAGCCTTTCGCTAAGAAAGTTCTTGTGGAATTGGCAAAGTGATATTTGGAAGCCCATAGAGGGCAATGGTGAAAAAGGATATATCGTCAGATGAAATCTGGAAAGAAGCTTGCTGCGAAACTGCTTAGTGTTCTGTTAATTCATCTCACAGAGTTACATGTGTATTTCGAGGATCTCTTTGCTAGCCCTATTTCTGTGGAAACTGAGAAAAGATATTTCGGATCCCTTTGAAGACTATAGGGCCAAAGGAAATGTCCTCCGATAACAAAGAGAAAGAAGCTTTCCGAGAAACTTCTTTGTGTTCTGTGAAATCATCTCACAGAATTACAGCTTTCCCCTTAAGAAGCCTTTCGCTAAGACAGTTCTTGTGGAATTGGCAAAGTGATATTTGGAAGCCCATAGAGGGCTATGGTGAAAAAGGAAATATCGTCAGATGAAATCTGGAAAGAAGCTTTCTGCGAAACTCCTTAGTGTTCTGTTAATTCATCTCACAGAGTTACATGTGTATTTCGAGGATCTCTTTGCTAGTCCTATTTCTGTGGAATCTGAGAACAGATATTTCGGATCCCTTTGAAGACTATAGGGCCAAAGGAAATATCCTCGGATAACAAAGAGAAAGACGCTTTCTGAGAAACTTCTTTCTGTTCTGTGAAATCATCTCACAGAGTTACAGCTTTCCCCTCAAGAAGCCTTTCGCTAAGACAGTTCTTGTGGAATTGGAAAAGTGATATTTGGAAGCCCATAGAGGGCTATGGTGAAAAAGGAAATATCCTCAGATGAAATCTGGAAAGAAGCTTTCTGAGAAACTGCTTAGTGTTCTGTTAATTCATCTCACAGAGTTACATGTGTATTTCGAGGATCTGTTTGCTAGCCCTATTTCTGTGGAATCTGAGAACAGATATTTCGGATCCCTTTGAAGACTATAGGGCCAAAGGAAATATCCTCCGATAACAAAGAGAAAGAAGCTTTCTGAGAAACTTCTTTGTGTTCTGTGAAATCATCTCACAGAGTTACAGCTTCCCCTGAAGAAGCCTTTCGCTAAGACAGCTCTTGTGGAATTGGCAAAGTGATATTTGGAAGCCCATAGAGGGCTATGGTGAAAAAGGAAATATCGTCAGATGAAATCTGGAAAGAAGCTTTCTGCGAAACTCCTTAGTGTTCTGTTAATTCATCTCACAGAGTTACATGTGTATTTCGAGGATCTCTTTGCTAGCCCTATTTCTGTGGAATCTGAGAACAAATATTTCGGATCCCTTTGTAGACTATAGGGCCAAAGGAAATATCCTCCGATAACAAAGAGAAAGAAGCTTTCTGAGAAACTTCTTTGTGTTCTGTGAAATCATCTCACAGAGTTACAGCTTTCCCCTCAAGAAGCCTTTCGCTAAGACAGTTCTTGTGGAATTGGCAAAGTGATATTTGGAAGCCCATAGAGGGCTATGGTGAAAAAGGAAATATCGTCAGATGAAATCTGGAAAGAAGCTTTCTGCGAAACTGCTTAGTGTTCTGTTAATTCATCTCACAGAGTTACATGTGTATTTCGAGGATCTCTTTGCTAGTCCTATTTCTGTGGAATCTGAGAACAGATATTTCGGATCCCTTTGAAGACTATAGGGCCAAAGGAAATATCCTCGGATAACAAAGAGAAAGAAGCTTTCTGAGAAACTTCTTTGTATTCTGTGAAATCATCTCACAGAGTTACAGCTTTCCCCTCAAGAAGCCTTTCGCTAAGACAGTTCTTGTGGAATTGGCAAAGTGATATTTGGAAGCCCATAGAGGGCTATGGTGAAAAAGGAAATATCCTCAGATGAAATCTGGAAAGAAGCTTTCTGAGAAACTGCTTAGTGTTCTGTTAATTCATCTCACAGAGTTACATGTGTATTTCGAGGATCTCTTTGCTAGTCCTATTTCTGTGGAATCTGAGAACAGATATTTCGGATCCCTTTGAAGACTATAGGGCCAAAGGAAATATCCTCCGATAACAAAGAGAAAGAAGCTTTCTAAGAAACTTCTTTGTGTTCTGTGAAATCATCTCACAGAGTTACAGCTTTCCCCTGAAGAAGCCTTTCGCTAAGACAGCTCTTGTGGAATTGGCAAAGTGATATTTGGAAGCCCATAGAGGGCTATGGTGAAAAAGGAAATATCGTCAGATGAAATCTGGAAAGAAGCTTTCTGCGAAACTGCTTAGTGTTCTGTTAATTCATCTCACAGAGTTACATGTGTATTTCGAGGATCTCTTTGCTAGCCCTATTTCTGTGGAATCTGAGAACAGATATTTCGGATCCCTTTGAAGACAATAGGGCCAAAGGAAATATCCTCCGATAACAAAGAGAAAGAATCTTTCTGAGAAACTTCTTTGTGTTCTGTGAAATCATCTCACAGAGTTACAGCTTCCCCTGAAGAAGCCTTTCGCTAAGACAGCTCTTGTGGAATTGGCAAAGTGATATTTGGAAGCCCATAGAGGGCTATGGTGAAAAAGGAAATATCGTCAGATGAAATCTGGAAAGAAGCTTTCTGCGAAACTCCTTAGTGTTCTGTTAATTCATCTCACAGAGTTACATGTGTATTTCGAGGATCTCTTTGCTAGCCCTATTTCTGTGGAATCTGAGAACAAATATTTCGGATCCCTTTGTAGACTATAGGGCCAAAGGAAATATCCTCCGATAACAAAGAGAAAGAAGCTTTCTGAGAAACTTCTTTGTGTTCTGTGAAATCATTTCACAGAGTTACAGCTTTCCCCTCAAGAAGCCTTTCGCTAAGACAGTTCTTGTGGAATTGGCAAAGTGATATTTGGAAGCCCATAGAGGGCTATGGTGAAAAAGGAAATATCGTCAGATGAAATCTGGAAAGAAGCTTTCTGCGAAACTGCTTAGTGTTCTGTTAATTCATCTCACAGAGTTACATGTGTATTTCGAGGATCTCTTTGCTAGTCCTATTTCTGTGGAATCTGAGAACAGATATTTCGGATCCCTTTGAAGACTATAGGGCCAAAGGAAATATCCTCGGATAACAAAGAGAAAGAAGCTTTCTGAGAAACTTCTTTGTATTCTGTGAAATCATCTCACAGAGTTACAGCTTTCCCATCAAGAAGCCTTTCGCTAAGACAGTTCTTGTGGAATTGGCAAAGTGATATTTGGAAGCCCATAGAGGGCTATGGTGAAAAAGGAAATATCGGCAGATGAAATCTGGAAAGAAGCTTTCTGAGAAACTGCTTAGTGTTCTGTTAATTCATCTCACAGAGTTACATGTGTATTTCGAGGATCTCTTTGCTAGCCCTATTTCTGTGGAATCTGAGAACAGATATTTCGGATCCCTTTGAAGACTATAGGGCCAAAGGAAATATCCTCCGATAACAAAGAGAAAGAAGCTTTCTAAGAAACTTCTTTGTGTTCTGTGAAATCATCTCACAGAGTTACAGCTTTCCCCTGAAGAAGCCTTTCGCTAAGACAGCTCTTGTGGAATTGGCAAAGTGATATTTGGAAGCCCATAGAGGGCTATGGTGAAAAAGGAAATATCGTCAGATGAAATCTGGAAAGAAGCTTTCTGCGAAACTGCTTAGTGTTCTGTTAATTCATCTCACAGAGTTACATGTGTATTTCGAGGATCTCTTTGCTAGCCCTATTTCTGTGAAAACTGAGAAAGATATTTCGGATCCCTTTGAAGACTATAGGGCCAAAGGAAATATCCTCCGATAACAAAGAGAAAGAAGCTTTCCGAGAAACTTCTTTGTGTTCTGTGAAATCATCTCACAGAGTTACAGCTTTCCCCTGAAGAAGCCTTTCACTAAGACAGTTCTTGTGGAATTGGCAAAGTGATATTTGGAAGCCGATAGAGGGCTATGGTGAAAAAGGAAATATCCTCAGATGAAATCTGGAAAGAAGCTTTCTGAGAAACTGCTTAGTGTTCTGTTAATTCATCTCACAGAGTTACATGTGTATTTCGAGGATCTCTTTGCTAGCCCTATTTCTGTGGAATCTGAGAACAGATATTTCGGATCCCTTTGAAGACTATAGGGCCAAAGGAAATATCCTCCGATAACAAAGAGAAAGAAGCTTTCTGAGAAACTTCTTTGTGTTCTGTGAAATCATCTCACAGAGTTACAGCTTTCCCCTGAAGAAGCCTTTCACTAAGACAGCTCTTGTGGAATTGGCAAAGTGATATATGGAAGCCCATAGAGGGCTATGGTGAAAAAGGAAATATCGTCAGATGAAATCTGGAAAGAAGCTTTCTGCGAAACTGCTTAGTGTTCTGTTAATTCATCTCACAGAGTTACATGTGTATTTCGAGGATCTCTTTGCTAGTCCTATTTATGTGGAATCTGAGAACAGATATTTCGGATCCCTTTGAAGACTATAGGGCCAAAGGAAATATCCTCCGATAACAAAGAGAAAGAAGCTTTCTGAGAAACTTCTTTGTGTTCTGTGAAATCATCTCACAGAGTTACAGCTTTCCCCTCAAGAAGCCTTTCGCTAAGACAGTTCTTGTGGAATTGGCAAAGTGATATTTGGAAGCCGATAGAGGGCTATGGTGAAAAAGGAAATATCCTCAGATGAAATCTGGAAAGAAGCTTTCTGCGAAACTGCTTAGTGTTCTGTTAATTCATCTCACAGAGTTACATGTGTATTTCGAGGATCTCTTTGCTAGCCCTATTTCTGTGGAATCTGAGAACAAATATTTCGGATCCCTTTGAAGACTATAGGGCCAAAGGAAATATCCTCCGATAACAAA
The DNA here is from genome assembly GCF_043159975.1 of Macaca nemestrina. Classification (NCBI taxonomy): domain Eukaryota; kingdom Metazoa; phylum Chordata; class Mammalia; order Primates; family Cercopithecidae; genus Macaca; species Macaca nemestrina. The sequence goes on along the minus strand of NC_092135.1, from coordinate 31,435,969 downwards.
GAGAAAGAAGCTTTCTGAGAAACTTCTTTGTGTTCTGTGAAATCATCTCACAGAGTTACAGCTTTCCCCTCAAGAAGCCTTTCGCTAAGACAGTTCTTGTGGAATTGGCAAAGTGATATTTGGAAGCCCATAGAGGGCTATGGTGAAAAAGGAAATATCGTCAGATGAAATCTGGAAAGAAGCTTGCCGCGAAACTGCTTAGTGTTCTGTTAATTCATCTCACAGAGTTACATGTGTATTTCGAGGATCTCTTTGCTAGCCCTATTTCTGTGGAAACTGAGAAAAGATATTTCGGATCCCTTTGAAGACTATAGGGCCAAAGGAAATATCCTCCGATAACAAAGAGAAAGAAGCTTTCCGAGAAACTTCTTTGTGTTCTGTGAAATCATCTCACAGAGTTACAGCTTTCCTCTCAAGAAGCCTTTCGCTAAGACAGGTCTTGTGGAATTGGCAAAGTGATATTTGGAAGCCCTTAGAGGGCTATGGTGAAAAAGGAAATATCGTCAGATGAAATTTGGAAAGAAGCTTTCTGCGAAACTGCTTAGTGTTCTGTTAATTCATCTCACAGAGTTACATGTGTATTTCGAGTATCTCTTTGCTAGCTCTATTTCTGTGGAATCTGAGAACAGATATTTCGGATCACTTTGAAGACTACAGGGCCAACGGAAATATCCTCGGATAAAAAAGAGAAAGAAGCTTTCTGAGAAACTTCTTTGTGTTCTGTGAAATCATCTCACAGAGTTAAAGCTTTCCCCTCAAGAAGCCTTTCGCTAAGACAGGTCTTGAGGAATTGGCAAAGTGAAATTTGGAAGGCCATAGAGGGCTATGGGCAAAAATGAAATATCCTCATATGAAATCTGGAAAGAAGCTTTCTGAGAAACTGCTTAGTGTTCTGTTAATTCATTTCACAGAGTTACATGTGTATTTCCAAGATCTCTTTGCTAGCCTTCTTTCTGTGGAATCTGAGAACAGATATTTCGGATCCCTTGAAGACTATAGGGCCAAAGGAAATATCCTCCGATAACAAAGAGAAAGAAGCTTTCTGAGAAACTTCTTTGTGTTCTGTGAAATCATCTCACAGAGTTACAGCTTTCCCCTCAAGAAGCCTTTCGCTAAGACAGTTCTTGTGGAATTGGCAAAGTGATATTTGGAAGCCCATAGAGGGCTATGGTGAAAAAGGAAATATCGTCAGATGAAATCTGGAAAGAAGCTTTCTGAGAAACTGCGTAGTGATCTGTTAATTCATCTCACAGAGTTACATGTGTATTTCGAGGATCTCTTTGCTAGCCCTATTTCTGTGGAATCTGAGAACAGATATTTCGGATCCCTTTGAAGACTACAGGGCCAAAGGAAATATCCTCCGATAACAAAGAGAAAGAAGCTTTCTGAGAAACTTCTTTGTGTTCTGTGAAATCATCTCACAGAGTTACAGCTTTCCCCTCAAGAAGCCTTTCGCTAAGACAGTTCTTGTGGAATTGGCAAAGTGATATTTGGAAGCCCATAGAGGGCTATGGTGAAAAAGGAAATATCGTCAGATGAAATCTGGAAAGAAGCTTTCTGCGAAACTGCTTAGTGTTCTGTTAATTCATCTCACAGAGTTACATGTGTATTTCGAGTATCTCTTTGCTAGCTCTATTTCTGTGGAATCTGAGAACAGATATTTCGGATCACTTTGAAGACTACAGGGCCAACGGAAATATCCTCGGATAAAAAAGAGAAAGAAGCTTTCTGAGAAACTTCTTTGTGTTCTGTGAAATCATCTCACAGAGTTAAAGCTTTCCCCTCAAGAAGCCTTTCGCTAAGACAGGTCTTGTGGAATTGGCAAAGTGAAATTTGGAAGGCCATAGAGGGCTATGGGGAAAAATGAAATATCCTCAGATGAAATCTGGAAAGAAGCTTTCTGAGAAACTGCTTAGTGTTCTGTTAATTCATCTCACAGAGTTACATGTGTATTTCGAGGATCTCTTTGCTAGCCCTATTTCTGTGGAATCTGAGAACAGATATTTCGGATCCCTTTGAAGACTACAGGGCCAAAGGAAATATCCTCCGATAACAAAGAGAAAGAAGCTTTCTGAGAAACTTCTTTGTGTTCTGTGAAATCATCTCACAGAGTTACAGCTTTCCCCTCAAGAAGCCTTTCGCTAAGACAGTTCTTGTGGAATTGGCAAAGTGATATTTGGAAGCCCTTAGAGGGCTATGGTGAAAAAGGAAATATCGTCAGATGAAATCTGGAAAGAAGCTTTCTGAGAAACTGCTTAGTGTTCTGTTAATTCATCTCACAGAGTTACATGTGTATTTCGAGAATCTCTTTGCTAGCCCTATTTCTGTGGAATCTGAGAACAGATATTTCGGATCCCTTTGAAGACTATAGGGCCAAAGGAAATATCCTCCGATAACAAAGAGAAAGAAGCTTTCTGAGAAACTTCTTTGTGTTCTGTGAAATCATCTCACAGAGTTACAGCTTTCCCCTCAAGAAGCCTTTCGCTAAGACAGTTCTTGTGGAATAGGCAAAGTGATATTTGGAAGCCCATCGAGGGCTATGGTGAAAAAGGAAATATCGTCGGATGAAATCTGGAAAGAAGCTTTCTGAGAAACTGCTTAGTGTTCGGTGAATTCATCTCACAGAGTTACATGTGTATTTCGAGGATCTCTTTGCTAGCCCTATTTCTGTGGAAACTGAGAAAAGATATTTCGGATCCCTTTGAAGACTATAGGGCCAAAGGAAAAATCCTCCGATAACAAAGAGAAAGAAGCTTTCTGAGAAAATTCTTTGTGTTCTGTGAAATCATCTCACAGAGTTACAGCTTTCCCCTCAAGAAGCCTTTCGCTAAGACAGTTCTTGTGGAATTGGCAAAGTGATATTTGGAAGCCCATAGAGGGTTATGGTGAAAAAGGAAATATCGTCCGATGAAATCTGGAAAGAAGCTTTCTGCGAAACTGCTTAGTGTTCTGTTAATTCATCTCACAGAGTTACATGTGTATTTCGAGGATTTCTTTGCTAGCCCTATTTCTGTGGAATCTGAGAACAGATATTTCGGATCCCTTTGAAGACTACAGGGCCAAAGGAAATATCCTCCGATAACAAAGAGAAAGAAGCTTTCTGAGAAACTTCTTTGTGTTCTGTGAAATCATCTCACAGAGTTACAGCTTTCCCCTCAAGAAGCCTTTCGCTAAGACAGTTCTTGTGGAATTGGCAAAGTGATATTTGGAAGCCCTTAGAGGGCTATGGTGAAAAAGGAAATATCGTCAGATGAAATCTGGAAAGAAGCTTTCTGAGAAACTGCTTAGTGTTCTGTTAATTCATTTCACAGAGTTACATGTGTATTTCGAGAATCTCTTTGCTAGCCCTATTTCTGTGGAATCTGAGAACAGATATTTCGGATCCCTTTGAAGACTATAGGGCCAAAGGAAATATCCTCCGATAACAAAGAGAAAGAAGCTTTCTGAGAAACTTCTTTGTGTTCTGTGAAATCATCTCACAGAGTTACAGCTTTCCCCTGAAGAAGCCTTTCGCTAAGACAGTTCTTGTGGAATAGGCAAAGTGATATTTGGAAGCCCATCGAGGGCTATGGTGAAAAAGGAAATATCGTCGGATGAAATCTGGAAAGAAGCTTTCTGAGAAACTGCTTAGTGTTCGGTGAATTCATCTCACAGAGTTACATGTGTATTTCGAGGATTTCTTTGCTAGCCCTATTTCTGTGGAAACTGAGAAAAGATATTTCGGATCCCTTTGAAGACTATAGGGCCAAAGGAAAAATCCTCCGATAACAAAGAGAAAGAAGCTTTCTGAGAAAATTCTTTGTGTTCTGTGAAATCATCTCACAGAGTTACAGCTTTCCCCTCAAGAAGCCTTTCGCTAAGACAGTTCTTGTGGAATTGGCAAAGTGATATTTGGAAGCCCATAGAGGGTTATGGTGAAAAAGGAAATATCGTCCGATGAAATCTGGAAAGAAGCTTTCTGCGAAACTGCTTAGTGTTCTGTTAATTCATCTCACAGAGTTACATGTGTATTTCGAGGATCTCTTTGCTAGTCCTATTTCTGTGGAATCTGAAAACAGATATTTCGGATCCCTTTGAAGACTATAGGGCCAAAGGAAATATCCTCGGATAACAAAAAGAAAGAAGCTTTCTGAGAAACTTCTTTGTGTTCTGTGAAATCATCTCACAGAGTTACAGCTTTCCCCTCAAGAAGCCTTTCGCTAAGACAGTTCTTGTGGAATTGGCAAAGTGATATTTAGAAGCCGATAGAGGGCTATGGTGAAAAAGGAAATATCCTCAGATGAAATCTGGAAAGAAGCTTTCTGAGAAACTGCTTAGTGTTCTGTTATTTCATCTCACAGAGTTACATGTGTATTTCGAGGATCTCTTTGCTAGCCCTATTTCTCTGGAATCTGAGAACAAATATTTCGGATCCCTTTGAAGACTATAGGGCCAAAGGAAATATCCTCCGATAACAAAGAGAAAGAAGCTTTCTGAGAAACTTCTTTGTGTTCTGTGAAATCATCTCACAGAGTTACAGCTTTCCCCTGAAGAAGCCTTTCGCTAAGACAGTTTTTGTGGAATTGGCAAAGTGATATTTGGAAGCCCATAGAGGGGTAGGGTGAAAAAGGAAATATCCTCAGATGAAATCTGGAAAGAAGCTTTCTGAGAAACTGCTTAGTGTTCTGTTAATTCATCTCACAGAGTTACATGTGTATTTCGAGGATCTCTTTGCTAGCCCTATTTCTGTGGAAACTGAGATAAGATATTTCGGTTCCCTATGAAGACTAGAGGGCCAAAGGAAAAATCCTCCGATAACAAAGAGAAAGAAGCTTTCCGAGAAACTTCTTTGTGTTCTGTGAAATCATCTCACAGAGTTGCAGCTTTCCCCTCAAGAAGCCTTTCGCTAAGACAGTTCTTGTGGAATTGGCAAAGTGATATTTGGAAGCCCATAGAGGGCTATGGTGAAAAAGGAAATATCGTCAGATGAAATCTGGAAAGAAGCTTTCTGCGAAACTGCTTAGTGTTCTGTTAATTTATCTCACAGAGTTACATGTGTATTTCGAGGGTCTCTTTGCTAGTCCTATTTCTGTGGAATCTGAAAACAGATATTTCGGATCCCTTTGAAGACTATAGGGCCAAAGGAAATATCCTCCGATAACAAAGAGAAAGAAGCTTTCTGAGAAACTTCTTTGTGTTCTGTGAAATCATCTCACAGAGTTACAGCTTTCCACGGAAGAAGCCTTTCGCTAAGACAGTTCTTGTGGAATTGGCAAAGTGATATTTGGAAGCCCATAGAGGGCTATCGTGAAAAAGGAAATATCCTCAGATAAAATCTGGAAAGAAGCTTTCTGAGAAACTGCTTAGTGTTCTGTGAATTCATCTCACATAGTTACATGTGTACTTCGAGCATCTCTTTGTTAGCCCTATTTCTGTGGAAACTGAGAAAAGATATTTCGTATCCCTTTGAAGACTATAGGGCCAAAGGAAAAATCCTCCGATAACAAAGAGAAAGAAGCTTTCTGAGAAACTTCTTTGTGTTCTGTGAAATCATCTCACAGAGTTACAGCTTTCTCCTCAAGAATCCTTTCGCTAAGACAGTTCTTGTGGAATTGGCAAAGTGATATTTGGAAGCCCATAGAGGGCTATGGTGAAAAAGGAAATATCGTCAGATGAAATCTGGAAAGAAGCTTTCTGAGAAACTGCTTAGTGTTCTGTTAATTCATCTCACAGAGTTACATGTGTATTTCGAGGATCTCTTTGCTAGTCCTATTTCTGTGGAATCTGAAAACAGATATTTCGGATCCCTTTGAAGACTATAGGGCCAAAGGAAATATCCTCCGATAACAAAGAGAAAGAAGCTTTCTGAGAAACTTCTTTGTGTTCTGTGAAATCATCTCACAGAGTTACAGCTTTCCCCTGAAGAAGCCTTTCGCTAAGACAGTTCTTGTGGAATTGGCAAAGTGATATTTAGAAGCCGATAGAGGGCTATGGTGAAAAAGGAAATATCCTCAGATGAAATCTGGAAAGAAGCTTTCTGAGAAACTGCTTAGTGTTCTGTTATTTCATCTCACAGAGTTACATGTGTATTTCGAGGATCTCTTTGCTAGCCCTATTTCTCTGGAATCTGAGAACAAATATTTCGGATCCCTTTGAAGACTATAGGGCCAAAGGAAATATCCTCCGATAACAAAGAGAAAGAAGCTTTCTGAGAAACTTCTTTGTGTTCTGTGAAATCATCTCACAGAGTTACAGCTTTCCCCTGAAGAAGCCTTTCGCTAAGACAGTTTTTGTGGAATTGGCAAAGTGATATTTGGAAGCCCATAGAGGGGTAGGGTGAAAAAGGAAATATCCTCAGATGAAATCTGGAAAGAAGCTTTCTGAGAAACTGCTTAGTGTTCTGTTAATTCATCTCACAGAGTTACATGTGTATTTCGAGGATCTCTTTGCTAGCCCTATTTCTGTGGAAACTGAGATAAGATATTTCGGTTCCCTATGAAGACTAGAGGGCCAAAGGAAAAATCCTCCGATAACAAAGAGAAAGAAGCTTTCCGAGAAACTTCTTTGTGTTCTGTGAAATCATCTCACAGAGTTGCAGCTTTCCCCTCAAGAAGCCTTTCGCTAAGACAGTTCTTGTGGAATTGGCAAAGTGATATTTGGAAGCCCATAGAGGGCTATGGTGAAAAAGGAAATATCGTCAGATGAAATCTGGAAAGAAGCTTTCTGCGAAACTGCTTAGTGTTCTGTTAATTTATCTCACAGAGTTACATGTGTATTTCGAGGGTCTCTTTGCTAGTCCTATTTCTGTGGAATCTGAAAACAGATATTTCGGATCCCTTTGAAGACTATAGGGCCAAAGGAAATATCCTCCGATAACAAAGAGAAAGAAGCTTTCTGAGAAACTTCTTTGTGTTCTGTGAAATCATCTCACAGAGTTACAGCTTTCCACGGAAGAAGCCTTTCGCTAAGACAGTTCTTGTGGAATTGGCAAAGTGATATTTGGAAGCCCATAGAGGGCTATCGTGAAAAAGGAAATATCCTCAGATAAAATCTGGAAAGAAGCTTTCTGAGAAACTGCTTAGTGTTCTGTGAATTCATCTCACATAGTTACATGTGTACTTCGAGCATCTCTTTGTTAGCCCTATTTCTGTGGAAACTGAGAAAAGATATTTCGTATCCCTTTGAAGACTATAGGGCCAAAGGAAAAATCCTCCGATAACAAAGAGAAAGAAGCTTTCTGAGAAACTTCTTTGTGTTCTGTGAAATCATCTCACAGAGTTACAGCTTTCTCCTCAAGAAGCCTTTCGCTAAGACAGTTCTTGTGGAATTGGCAAAGTGATATTTGGAAGCCCATAGAGGGCTATGGTGAAAAAGGAAATATCGTCAGATGAATTCTGGAAAGAAGCTTTCTGAGAAACTGCTTAGTGTTCTGTTAATTCATCTCACAGAGTTACATGTGTATTTCGAGGATCTCTTTGCTAGTCCTATTTCTGTGGAATCTGAAAACAGATATTTCGGATCCCTTTGAAGACTATAGGGCCAAAGGAAATATCCTCCGATAACAAAGAGAAAGAAGCTTTCTGAGAAACTTCTTTGTGTTCTGTGAAATCATCTCACAGAGTTACAGCTTTCCCCTGAAGAAGCCTTTCGCTAAGACAGTTCTTGTGGAATTGGCAAAGTGATATTTGGAAGCCGATAGAGGGCTATGGTGAAAAAGGAAATATCGTCAGATGAAATCTGGAAAGAAGCTTTCTGAGAAACTGCTTAGTGTTCTGTTAATTCATCTCACAGAGTTACATGTGTATGTCGAGGATCTCTTTGCTGGCCCTATTTCTGTGGAATCTGAGAACAAATATTCCGGATCCCTTTGAAGACTATAGGGCCAAAGGAAATATCCTCGGATAACAAAGAGAAAGAAGCTTTCTGAGAAACTTCTTTGTGTTCTGTGAAATCATCTCACAGAGTTACAGCTTTCCCCTCAAGAAGCCTTTCGCTAAGACAGTTCTTGTGGAATAGGAAAAGTGATATTTGGAAGCCCATCGAGGGCTATGGTGAAAAAGGAAATATCGTCGGATGAAATCTGGAAAGAAGCTTTCTGAGAAACTGCTTAGTGTTCGGTGAATTCATCTCACAGAGTTACATGTGTATTTCGAGGATCTCTTTGCTAGCCCTATTTCTGTGGAAACTGAGAAAAGATATTTCGGATCCCTTTGAAGACTATAGGGCCAAAGGAAAAATCCTCCGATAACAAAGAGAAAGAAGCTTTCTGGGAAAATTCTTTGTGTTCTGTGAAATCATCTCACAGAGTTACAGCTTTCCCCTCAAGAAGCCTTTCGCTAAGACAGTTCTTGTGGAATTGGCAAAGTGATATTTGGAAGCCCATAGAGGGTTATGGTGAAAAAGGAAATATCGTCCGATGAAATCTGGAAAGAAGCTTTCTGCGAAACTGCTTAGTGTTCTGTTAATTCATCTCACAGAGTTACATGTGTATTTCGAGGATCTCTTTGCTAGTCCTATTTCTGTGGAATCTGAAAACAGATATTTCGGATCCCTTTGAAGACTATAGGGCCAAAGGAAATATCCTCGGATAACAAAAAGAAAGAAGCTTTCTGAGAAACTTCTTTGTGTTCTGTGAAATCATCTCACAGAGTTACAGCTTTCCCCTCAAGAAGCCTTTCGCTAAGACAGTTCTTGTGGAATTGGCAAAGTGATATTTGGAAGCCGATAGAGGGCTATGGTGAAAAAGGAAATATCCTCAGATGAAATCTGGAAAGAAGCTTTCTGAGAAACTGCTTAGTGTTCTGTTATTTCATCTCACAGAGTTACATGTGTATTTCGAGGATCTCTTTGCTAGCCCTATTTCTCTGGAATCTGAGAACAAATATTTCGGATCCCTTTGAAGACTATAGGGCCAAAGGAAATATCCTCCGATAACAAAGAGAAAGAAGCTTTCTGAGAAACTTCTTTGTGTTCTGTGAAATCATCTCACAGAGTTACAGCTTTCCCCTGAAGAAACCTTTCGCTAAGACAGTTTTTGTGGAATTGGCAAAGTGATATTTGGAAGCCCATAGAGGGCTAGGGTGAAAAAGGAAATATCCTCAGATGAAATCTGGAAAGAAGCTTTCTGAGAAACTGCTTAGTGTTCTGTTAATTCATCTCACAGAGTTACATGTGTATTTCGAGGATCTCTTTGCTACCCCTATTTCTGTGGAAACTGAGATAAGATATTTCGGTTCCCTATGAAGACTATAGGGCCAAAGGAAAAATCCTCCGATAACAAAGAGAAAGAAGCTTTCCGAGAAACTTCTTTGTGTTCTGTGAAATCATCTCACAGAGTTGCAGCTTTTCCCTCAAGAAGCCTTTCGCTAAGACAGTTCTTGTGGAATTGGCAAAGTGATATTTGGAAGCCCATAGAGGGCTATGGTGAAAAAGGAAATATCGTCAGATGAAATCTGGAAAGAAGCTTTCTGCGAAACTGCTTAGTGTTCTGTGAATTCATCTCACAGAGTTACATGTGTACTTCGAGGATCTCTTTGTTAGCCCTATTTCTGTGGAAACTGAGAAAAGATATTTCGGATCCCTTTGAAGACTATAGGGCCAAAGGAAAAATCCTCCGATAACAAAGAGAAAGAAGCTTTCTGAGAAACTTCTTTGTGTTCTGTGAAATCATCTCACAGAGTTACAGCTTTCTCCTCAAGAAGCCTTTCGCTAAGACAGTTCTTGTGGAATTGGCAAAGTGATAATTGGAAGCCCATAGAGGGCTATGGTGAAAAAGGAAATATCGTCAGATGAAATCTGGAAAGAAGCTTTCTGAGAAACTGCTTAGTGTTCTGTTAATTCATCTCACAGAGTTACATGTGTATTTCGAGGATCTCTTTGCTAGTCCTATTTCTGTGGAATCTGAAAACAGATATTTCGGATCCCTTTGAAGACTATAGGGCCAAAGGAAATATCCTCCGATAACAAAGAGAAAGAAGCTTTCTGAGAAACTTCTTTGTGTTCTGTGAAATCATCTCACAGAGTTACAGCTTTCCCCTAAAGAAGCCTTTCGCTAAGACAGTTCTTGTGGAATTGGCAAAGTGATATTTGGAAGCCGATAGAGGGCTATGGTGAAAAAGGAAATATCCTCAGATGAAATCTGGAAAGAAGCTTTCTGCGAAACTGCTTAGTGTTCTGTTAATTCATCTCACAGAGTTACATGTGTATTTCGAGGATCTCTTTGCGAGCTCTATTTCTGTGGAATCTGAGAACAGATATTTCGGATCCCTTTGAAGACTATAGGGCCAAAGGAAATATCCTCGGATAACAAAGAGAAAGAAGCTTTCTGAGAAACTTCTTTGTGTTCTGTGAAATCATCTCACAGAGTTACAGCTTTCCCCTGAAGAAGCCTTTCGCTAAGACAGTTCTTGTGGAATAGGAAAAGTGATATTTGGAAGCCCATAGAGGGCTATGGTGAAAAAGGAAATATCCTCAGATGAAAATTGGAAAGAAGCTTTCTGAGAAACTGCTTAGTGTTCTGTTAATTCATCTCACAGACTTACATGTGTATTTCGAGGATCTCTTTGCTAGCCCTATTTCTGTGGAATCTGAGAACAGATATTTCGGATCCCTTTGAAGACTATAGGGCCAAAGGAAATATCCTCCGATAACAAAGAGAAAAAAGCTTTCTGAGAAACTTCTTTGTGTTCTGTGAAATCATCTCACAGAGTTACAGCTTTCCTCTCAAGAAGCCTTTCGCTAAGACAGTTCTTGTGGAATTGGCAAAGTGATATTTGGAAGCCCATAGAGGGCTATGGTGAAAAAGGAAATATCGTCAGATGAAATCTGGAAAGAAGCTTTCTGAGAAACTGCTTTGTGTTCTGTTAATTCATCTCACAGAGTTATATGTGTATTTCGAGAATCTCCTTGCTAGCCCTATTTCTGTGGAATCTGAGAACAGATATTTCGGATCCCTTTGAAGACTATAGGGCCAAAGGAAATATCCTCGGATAACAAAGAGAAAGAAGCTTTCTGAGAAACTTCTTTGTGTTCTGTGAAATCATCTCACAGAGTTACAGCTTTCCCCTGAAGAAGCCTTTCGCTAAGACAGTTCTTGTGGAATAGGAAAAGTGATATTTGGAAGCCCATAGAGGGCTATGGTGAAAAAGGAAATATCGTCAGATGAAATCTGGAAAGAAGCTTTCTGAGAAACTGCTTAGTGTTCTGTTAATTCATCTCACAGACTTACATGTGTATTTCGAGGATCTCTTTGCTAGCCCTATTTCTGTGGAATCTGAGAACAGATATTTCGGATCCCTTTGAAGACTATAGGGCCAAAGGAAATATCCTCCGATAACAAAGAGAAAGAAGCTTTCTGAGAAACTTCTTTGTGTTCTGTGAAATCATCTCACAGAGTTACAGCTTTCCTCTCAAGAAGCCTTTCGCTAAGACAGTTCTTGTGGAATTGGCAAAGTGATATTTGGAAGCCCATAGAGGGCTATGGTGAAAAAGGAAATATCGTCAGATGAAATCTGGAAAGAAGCTTTCTGAGAAACTGCTTAGTGTTCTGTTAATTCATCTCACAGAGTTACATGTGTATTTCGAGAATCTCTTTGCTAGCCCTATTTCTGTGGAATCTGAGAACAGATATTTCGGATCCCTTTGAAGACTATAGGGCCAAAGGAAATATCCTCGGATAACAAAGAGAAAGAAGCTTTCTGAGAAACTTCTTTGTGTTCTGTGAAATCATCTCACAGAGTTACAGCTTTCCCCTCAAGAAGCCTTTCGCTAAGACAGTTCTTGTGGAATTGGCAAAGTGATATTTGGAAGCCGATAGAGGGCTATAGTGAAAAAGGAAATATCCTCAGATGAAATCTGGAAAGAAGCTTTCTGAGAAACTGCTTAGTGCTCTGTTATTTCATTAAACAGAGTTACATGTGTATTTCGAGGATCTCTTTGCTAGCCCTATTTCTGTGGAATCTGAGAACAAATATTTCGGATCCCTTTGAAGACTATAGGGCCAAAGGAAATATCCTCCGATAACAAAGAGAAAGAAGCTTTCTGAGAAACTTCTTTGTGTTCTGTGAAATCATCTCACAGAGTTACAGCTTTCCCCTCAAGAAGCGTTTCGCTAAGACAGTTCTTGTGGAATAGGAAAAGTGATATTTGGAAGCCCATAGTGGGCTATGGTGAAAAAGGAAATATCCTCAGATGAAATCTGGAAAGAAGCTTTCTGAGAAACTGCTTAGTGTTCTGTTAATTCATCTCACAGACTTACATGTGTATTTCGAGGATCTCTTTGCTAGCCCTATTTCTGTGGAATCTGAGAACAGATATTTCGGATCCCTTTGAAGACTATAGGGCCAAAGGAAATATCCTCCGATAACAAAGAGAAAGAAGCTTTCTGAGAAACTTCTTTGTGTTCTGTGAAATCATCTCACAGAGTTACAGCTTTCCTCTCAAGAAGCCTTTCGCTAAGACAGTTCTTGTGGAATTGGAAAAGTGATATTTGGAAGCCCATAGAGGGCTATGGTGAAAAAGGAAATATCGTCAGATGAAATCTGGAAAGAAGCTTTCTGAGAAACTGCTTAGTGTTCTGTTAATTCATCTCACAGAGTTACATGTGTATTTAGAGAATCTCTTTGCTAGCCCTATTTCTGTGGAATCTGAGAACAGATATTTCGGATCCCTTTGAAGACTATAGGGCCAAAGGAAATATCCTCGGATAACAAAGAGAAAGAAGCTTTCTGAGAAACTTCTTTGTGTTCTGTGAAATCATCTCACAGAGTTACAGCTTTCCCCTGAAGAAGCCTTTCGCTAAGACAGTTCTTGTGGAATTGGCAAAGTGATATTTGGAAGCCGATAGAGGGCTATGGTGAAAAAGGAAATATCCTCAGATGAAATCTGGAAAGAAGCTTTCTGAGAAACTGCTTAGTGTTCTGTGAATTCATCTCACAGAGTTACATGTGTATTTCGAGGATCTCTTTGCTAGCCCTATTTCTGTGGAAACTGAGAAAAGATATTTCGGATACCTTTGAAGACTATAGGGCCAAAGGAAAAATCCTCCGATAACAAAGAGAAAGAAGCTTTCTGAGAAACTTCTTTGTGTTCTGTGAAATCATCTCACAGAGTTACAGCTTTCTCCTCAAGAAGCCTTTCGCTAAGACAGTTCTTGTGGAATTGGCAAAGTGATATTTGGAAGCCCATAGAGGGCTATGTTGAAAAAGGAAATATCGTCAGATGAAATCTGGAAAGAAGCTTTCTGCGAAACTGCTTAGTGTTCTGTTAATTCATCTCACAGAGTTACATGTGTATTTCGAGGATCTCTTTTCTAGTCCTATTTCTGTGGAATCTGAAAACAGATATTTCGGATCCCTTTGAAGACTATAGGGCCAAAGGAAATATCCTCGGATAACAAAGAGAAAGAAGCTTTCTGAGAAACTTCTTTGTGTTCTGTGAAATCATCTCACAGAGTTACAGCTTTCCCCTCAAGAAGCCTTTCACTAAGACAGTTCTTGTGGAATTGGCAAAGTGATATTTGGAAGCCGATAGAGGGCTATGGTGAAAAAGGAAATATCCTCAGATGAAATCTGGAAAGAAGCTTTCTGAGAAACTGCTTAGTGTTCTGTTAATTCATCTCACAGAGTTACATGTGTATTTCGAGGATCTCTTTGCTAGCCCTATTTCTGTGGAATCTGAGAACAAATATTTCGGATCCCTTTGAAGACTATAGGGCTAAAGGAAATATCCTCCGATAACAAAGAGAAAGAAGCTTTCTGAGAAACTTCTTTGTGTTCTGTGAAATCATCTCACAGAGTTACAGCTTTCCCCTGAAGAAGCCTTTCGCTAAGACAGTTCTTGTGGAATTGGCAAAGTGATATTTGGAAGCCCATAGAGGGCTACGGTGAAAAAGGAAATATCCTCAGATGAAATCTGGAAAGAAGCTTTCTGAGAAACTGCTTAGTGTTCTGTTAATTCATCTCACAGAGTTACATGTGTATTTCGAGGATCTCTTTGCTAGCCTTATTTCTGTGGAATCTGAGAACAGATATTTCGGATCCCTTTGAAGACTATAGGGCCAAAGGAAATATCCTCCGATAACAAAGAGAAAGAAGCTTTCTGAGAAACTTCTTTGTGTTCTGTGAAATCATCTCACAGAGTTACAGCTTTCCCCTCAAGAAGCCTTTCGCTAAGAAAGTTCTTGTGGAATTGGCAAAGTGATATTTGGAAGCCCATAGAGGGCAATGGTGAAAAAGGATATATCGTCAGATGAAATCTGGAAAGAAGCTTTCTGCGAAACTGCTTAGTGTTCTGTTAATTCATCTCACAGAGTTACATGTGTATTTCGAGGATCTCTTTGCTAGCCCTATTTCTGTGGAAACTGAGAAAAGATATTTCGGATCCCTTTGAAGACTATAGGGCCAAAGGAAATATCCTCCGATAACAAAGAGAAAGAAGCTTTCCGAGAAACTTCTTTGTGTTCTGTGAAATCATCTCACAGAGTTACAGCTTTCCCCTCAAGAAGCCTTTCGCTAAGACAGTTCTTGTGGAATTGGCAAAGTGATATTTGGAAGCCCATAGAGGGCTATGGTGAAAAAGGAAATATCGTCAGATGAAATCTGGAAAGAAGCTTTCTGCGAAACTGCTTAGTGTTCTGTTAATTCATCTCACAGAGTTACATGTGTATTTCGAGGATCTCTTTGCTAGTCCTATTTCTGTGGAATCTGAGAACAGATATTTCGGATCCCTTTGAAGACTATAGGGCCAAAGGAAATATCCTCGGATAACAAAGAGAAAGAAGCTTTCTGAGAAACTTCTTTGTGTTCTGTGAAATCATCTCACAGAGTTACAGCTTTCCCCTCAAGAAGCCTTTCGCTAAGACAGTTCTTGTGGAATTGGCAAAGTGATATTTGGAAGCCCATAGAGGGCTATGGTGAAAAAGGAAATATCCTCAGATGAAATCTGGAAAGAAGCTTTCTGAGAAACTGCTTAGTGTTCTGTTAATTCATCTCACAGAGTTACATGTGTATTTCGAGGATCTGTTTGCTAGCCCTATTTCTGTGGAATCTGAGAACAGATATTTCGGATCCCTTTGAAGACTATAGGGCCAAAGGAAATATCCTCCGATAACAAAGAGAAAGAAGCTTTCTGAGAAACTTCTTTGTGTTCTGTGAAATCATCTCACAGAGTTACAGCTTCCCCTGAAGAAGCCTTTCGCTAAGACAGCTCTTGTGGAATTGGCAAAGTGATATTTGGAAGCCCATAGAGGGCTATGGTGAAAAAGGAAATATCGTCAGATGAAATCTGGAAAGAAGCTTTCTGCGAAACTCCTTAGTGTTCTGTTAATTCATCTCACAGAGTTACATGTGTATTTCGAGGATCTCTTTGCTAGCCCTATTTCTGTGGAATCTGAGAACAAATATTTCGGATCCCTTTGTAGACTATAGGGCCAAAGGAAATATCCTCCGATAACAAAGAGAAAGAAGCTTTCTGAGAAACTTCTTTGTGTTCTGTGAAATCATCTCACAGAGTTACAGCTTTCCCCTCAAGAAGCCTTTCGCTAAGACAGTTCTTGTGGAATTGGCAAAGTGATATTTGGAAGCCCATAGAGGGCTATGGTGAAAAAGGAAATATCGTCAGATGAAATCTGGAAAGAAGCTTTCTGCGAAACTGCTTAGTGTTCTGTTAATTCATCTCACAGAGTTACATGTGTATTTCGAGGATCTCTTTCCTAGTCCTATTTCTGTGGAATCTGAGAACAGATATTTCGGATCCCTTTGAAGACTATAGGGCCAAAGGAAATATCCTCGGATAACAAAGAGAAAGAAGCTTTCTGAGAAACTTCTTTGTATTCTGTGAAATCATCTCACAGAGTTACAGCTTTCCCCTCAAGAAGCCTTTCGCTAAGACAGTTCTTGTGGAATTGGCAAAGTGATATTTGGAAGCCCATAGAGGGCTATGGTGAAAAAGGAAATATCCTCAGATGAAATCTGGAAAGAAGCTTTCTGAGAAACTGCTTAGTGTTCTGTTAATTCATCTCACAGAGTTACATGTGTATTTCGAGGATCTCTTTGCTAGCCCTATTTCTGTGGAATCTGAGAACAGATATTTCGGATCCCTTTGAAGACTATAGGGCCAAAGGAAATATCCTCCGATAACAAAGAGAAAGAAGCTTTCTAAGAAACTTCTTTGTGTTCTGTGAAATCATCTCACAGAGTTACAGCTTTCCCCTGAAGAAGCCTTTCGCTAAGACAGCTCTTGTGGAATTGGCAAAGTGATATTTGGAAGCCCATAGAGGGCTATGGTGAAAAAGGAAATATCGTCAGATGAAATCTGGAAAGAAGCTTTCTGCGAAACTCCTTAGTGTTCTGTTAATTCATCTCACAGAGTTACATGTGTATTTCGAGGATCTCTTTGCTAGTCCTATTTCTGTGGAATCTGAGAACAGATATTTCGTATCCCTTTGAAGACTATAGGGCCAAAGGAAATATCCTCCTATAACAAAGAGAAAGAAGCTTTCTGAGAAACTTCTTTGTGTTCTGTGAAATCATCTCACAGAGTTACAGCTTTCCGCTGAAGAAGCCTTTCGCTAAGACAGTTCTTGTGGAATTGGCAAAGTGATATTTGGAAGCCGATAGAGGGCTATGGTGAAAAAGGAAATATCGTCAGATGAAATCTGGAAAGAAGCTTGCCGCGAAACTGCTTAGTGTTCTGTTAATTCATCTCACAGAGTTACATGTGTATTTCGAGGATCTCTTTGCTAGCCCTATTTCTGTGGAAACTGAGAAAAGATATTTCAGATCCCTTTGAAGACTATAGGGCCAAAGGAAATATCCTCCGATAACAAAGAGAAAGAAGCTTTCCGAGAAACTTCTTTGTGTTCTGTGAAATCATCTCACAGAGTTACAGCTTTCCCCTCAAGAAGCCTTTCGCTAAGACAGTTCTTGTGGAATTGGCAAAGTGATATTTGGAAGCCCATAGAGGGCTATGGTGAAAAAGGAAACATCCTCAGATGAAATCTGGAAAGAAGCTTTCTGAGAAACTGCTTAGTGTTCTGTTAATTCATCTCACAGAGTTACATGTGTATTTCGAGGATCTCTTTGCTAGCCCTATTTCTGTGGAATCTGAGAACAGATATTTCGGATCCCTTTGAAGACTATAGGGCCAAAGGAAATATCCTCCGATAACAAAGAGAAAGAAGCTTTCTGAGAAACTTCTTTGTGTTCTGTGAAATCATCTCACAGAGTTACAGCTTTCCCCTGAAGAAGCCTTTCACTAAGACAGCTCTTGTGGAATTGGCAAAGTGATATTTGGAAGCCCATAGAGGGCTATGGTGAAAAAGGAAATATCGTCAGATGAAATCTGGAAAGAAGCTTTCTGCGAAACTGCTTAGTGTTCTGTTAATTCATCTCACAGAGTTACATGTGTATTTCGAGGATCTCTTTGCTAGCCCTATTTCTGTGGAATCTGAGAGCAAATATTTCGGATCCCTTTGAAGACTATAGGGCCAAAGGAAATATCCTCCGATAACAAAGAGAAAGAAGCTTTCTGAGAAACTTCTTTGTGTTCTGTGAAATCATCTCACAGAGTTACAGCTTTCCCCTCAAGAAGCCTTTCGCTAAGACAGTTCTTGTGGAATTGGCAAAGTGATATTTGGAAGCCCATAGAGGGCTATGGTGAAAAAGGAAATATCGTCAGATGAAATCTGGAAAGAAGCTTGCTGCGAAACTGCTTAGTGTTCTGTTAATTCATCTCACAGAGTTACATGTGTATTTCGAGGATCTCTTTGCTAGCCCTATTTCTGTGGAAACTGAGAAAAGATATTTCGGATCCCTTTGAAGACTATAGGGCCAAAGGAAATATCCTCCGATAACAAAGAGAAAGAAGCTTTCCGAGAAACTTCTTTGTGTTCTGTGAAATCATCTCACAGAGTTACAGCTTTCCCCTCAAGAAGCCTTTCGCTAAGACAGTTCTTGTGGAATTGGCAAAGTGATATTTGGAAGCCCATAGAGGGCTATGGTGAAAAAGGAAATATCGTCAGATGAAATCTGGAAAGAAGCTTTCTGAGAAACTGCTTAGTGTTCTGTTAATTCATCTCACAGAGTTACATGTGTATTTCGAGGATCTCTTTGCTAGTCCTATTTCTGTGGAATCTGAGAACAGATATTTCGGATCCCTTTGAAGACTATAGGGCCAAAGGAAATATCCTCGGATAACAAAGAGAAAGAAGCTTTCTGAGAAACTTCTTTGTGTTCTGTGAAATCATCTCACAGAGTTACAGCTTTCCCCTCAAGAAGCCTTTCGCTAAGACAGTTCTTGTGGAATTGGCAAAGTGATATTTGGAAGCCGATAGAGGGCTATGGTGAAAAAGGAAATATCCTCAGATGAAATCTGGAAAGAAGCTTTCTGAGAAACTGCTTAGTGTTCTGTTAATTCATCTCACAGAGTTACATGTGTATTTCGAGGATCTCTTTGCTAGCCCTATTTCTGTGGAATCTGAGAACAGATATTTCGAATCCCTTTGAAGACTATAGGGCCAAAGGAAATATCCTCCGATAACAAAGAGAAAGAAGCTTTCTGAGAAACTTCTTTGTGTTCTGTGAAATCATCTCACAGAGTTACAGCTTTCCCCTGAAGAAGCCTTTCGCTAAGACAGCTCTTGTGGAATTGGCAAAGTGATATTTGGAAGCCCATAGAGGGCTATGGTGAAAAAGGAAATATCGTCAGATGAAATCTGGAAAGAAGCTTTCTGCGAAACTGCTTAGTGTTCTGTTAATTCATCTCACAGAGTTACATGTGTATTTCGAGGATCTCTTTGCTAGTCCTATTTCTGTGGAATCTGAGAAAAGATATATCGGATCCCTTTGAAGACTATAGGGCCAAAGGAAATGTCCTCGGATAACAAAGAGAAAGAAGCTTTCTGAGAAACTTCTTTGTGTTCTGTGAAATCATCTCACAGAGTTACAGCTTTCCCCTCAAGAAGCCTTTCGCTAAGACAGTTCTTGTGGAATTGGCAAAGTGATATTTGGAAGCCGATAGAGGGCTATGGTGAAAAAGGAAATATCCTCAGATGAAATCTGGAAAGAAGCTTTCTGAGAAACTGCTTAGTGTTCTGTTAATTCATCTCACAGAGTTACATGTGTATTTCGAGGATCTCTTTGCTAGCCCTATTTCTGTGGAATCTGAGAACAAATATTTCGGATTCCTTTGAAGACTATAGGGCCAAAGGAAATATCCTCCGATAACAAAGAGAAAGAAGCTATCTGAGAAACTTCTTTGTGTTCTGTGAAATCATCTCACAGAGTTACAGCTTTCCCCTCAAGAAGCCTTTCGCTAAGACAGTTCTTGTGGAATTGGCAAAGTGATATTTGGAAGCCCATAGAGGGCTATGGTGAAAAAGGAAATATCGTGAGATGAAATCTGGAAAGAAGCTTGCCGCGAAACTGCTTAGTGTTCTGTTAATTCATCTCACAGAGTTACATGTGTATTTCGAGGATCTCTTTGCTAGCCCTATTTCTGTGGAAACTGAGAAAAGATATTTCGGATCCCTTTGAAGACTATAGGGCCAAAGGAAATATCCTCCGATAACAAAGAGAAAGAAGCTTTCTGAGAAACTTCTTTGTGTTCTGTGAAATCATCTCACAGAGTTACAGCTTTCCCCTCAAGAAGCCTTTCGCTAAGACAGTTCTTGTGGAATTGGCAAAGTGATATTTGGAAGCCCATAGAGGGCTATGGTGAAAAAGGAAATATCGTCAGATGAAATCTGGAAAGAAGCTTTCTGCGAAACTGCTTAGTGTTCTGTTAATTCATCTCACAGAGTTACATGTGTATTTCGAGGATCTCTTTGCTAGTCCTATTTCTGTGGAATCTGAAAACAGATATTTCGGATCCCTTTGAAGACTATAGGGCCAAAGGAAATATCCTCGGATAACAAAGAGAAAGAAGCTTTCTGAGAAACTTCTTTGTGTTCTGTGAAATCATCTCACAGAGTTACAGCTTTCCCCTCAAGAAGCCTTTCGCTAAGACAGTTCTTGTGGAATTGGCAAAGTGATATTTGGAAGCCGATAGAGGGCTATGGTGAAAAAGGAAATATCCTCAGATGAAATCTGGAAAGAAGCTTTCTGAGAAACTGCTTAGTGTTCTGTTAATTCATCTCACAGAGTTACATGTGTATTTCGAGGATCTCTTTGCTAGCCCTATTTCTGTGGAATCTGAGAACAGATATTTCGGATCCCTTTGAAGACTATAGGGCCAAAGGAAATATCCTCCGATAACAAAGAGAAAGAAGCTTTCTGAGAAACTTCTTTGTGTTCTGTGAAATCATCTCACAGAGTTACAGCTTTCCGCTGAAGAAGCCTTTCGCTAAGACAGTTCTTGTGGAATTGGCAAAGTGATATTTGGAAGCCCATAGAGGGCTATGGTGAAAAAGGAAATATCGTCAGATGAAATCTGGAAAGAAGCTTTCTGCGAAACTGCTTAGTGTTCTGTGAATTCATCTCACAGATTTACATGTGTATTTCGAGGATCTCTTTGCTAGTCCTATTTCTATGGAATCTGAAAACAGATATTTCGGATCCCTTTGAAGACTATAGGGCCAAAGGAAATATCCTCGGATAACAAAGAGAAAGAAGCTTTCTGAGAAACTTCTTTGTGTTCTGTGAAATCATCTCACAGAGTTACAGCTTTCCCCTCAAGAAGACTTTCGCTAAGACAGTTCTTGTGGAATTGGCAAAGTGATATTTGGAAGCCGATAGAGGTCTATGGTGAAAAAGGAAATATCCTCAGATGAAATCTGGAAAGAAGCTTTCTGAGAAACTGCTTAGTGTTCTGTTAATTCATCTCACAGAGTTACATGTGTATTTCGAGGATCTCTTTGCTAGCCCTATTTCTGTGGAATCTGAGAACAGATATTTCGGATCCCTTTGAAGACTATAGGGCCAAAGGAAATATCCTCCGATAACAAAGAGAAAGAAGCTTTCTGAGAAACTTCTTTGTGTTCTGTGAAATCATCTCACAGAGTTACAGCTTTCCCCTGAAGAAGCCTTTCGCTAAGACAGCTCTTGTGGAATTGGCAAAGTGATATTTGGAAGCCCATAGAGGGCTATGGTGAAAAAGGAAATATCGTCAGATGAAATCTGGAAAGAAGCTTTCTGCGAAACTGCTTAGTGTTCTGTTAATTCATCTCACAGAGTTACATGTGTATTTCGAGGATCTCTTTGCTAGTCCTATTTCTGTGGAATCTGAGAACAGATATTTCGGATCCCTTTGAAGACTATAGGGCCAAAGGAAATATCCTCCGATAACAAAGAGAAAGAAGCTTTCTGAGAAACTTCTTTGTGTTCTGTGAAATCATCTCACAGAGTTACAGCTTTCCCCTCAAGTAGCCTTTCGCTAAGACAGTTCTTGTGGAATTGGCAAAGTGATATTTGGAAGCCGATAGAGGGCTATGGTGAAAAAGGAAATATCCTCAGATGAAATCTGGAAAGAAGCTTTCTGAGAAACTGCTTAGTGTTCTGTTAATTCATCTCACAGAGTTACATGTGTATTTCGAGGATCTCTTTGCTAGCCCTATTTCTGTGCAATCTAAGAACAAATATTTCGGATCCCTTTGAAGACTATAGGGCCAAAGGAAATATCCTCGGATAACAAAGAGAAAGAAGATTTCTGAGAAACTTCTTTGTGTTCTGTGAAATCATCTCACAGAGTTACAGCTTTCCCCTCAAGAAGCCTTTCGCTAAGACAGTTCTTGTGGAATTGGCAAAGTGATATTTGGAAGCCGATAGAGGGCTATGGTGAAAAAGGAAATATCCTCAGATGAAATCTGGAAAGAAGCTTTCTGAGAAACTGCTTAGTGTTCTGTTAATTCATCTCACAGAGTTACATGTGTATTTCGAGGATCTCTTTGCTAGCCCTATTTCTGTGGAATCTGAGAACAGATATTTCGGATCCCTTTGAAGACTATAGGGCCAAAGGAAATATCCTCCGATAACAAAGAGAAAGAAGCTTTCTGAGAAACTTCTTTGTGTTCTGTGAAATCATCTCACAGAGTTACAGCTTTCCCCTGAAGAAGCCTTTCGCTAAGACAGCTATTGTGGAATTGGCAAAGTGATATTTGGAAGCCCATAGAGGGCTATGGTGAAAAAGGAAATATCGTCAGATGAAATCTGGAAAGAAGCTTTCTGAGAAACTGCTTAGTGTTCTGTTAATTCATCTCACAGAGTTACATGTGTATTTCGAGGATCTCTTTGCTAGTCCTATTTCTGTGGAATCTGAGAACAGATATTTCGGATCCCTTTGAAGACTATAGGGCCAAAGGAAATATCCTCGGATAACAAAGAGAAAGAAGCTTTCTGAGAAACTTCTTTGTGTTCTGTGAAATCATCTCACAGAGTTACAGCTTTCCCCTCAAGAAGCCTTTCGCTAAGACAGTTCTTGTGGAATTGGCAAAGTGATATTTGGAAGCCGATAGAGGGCTATGGTGAAAAAGGAAATATCCTCAGATGAAATCTGGAAAGAAGCTTTCTGAGAAACTGCTTAGTGTTCTGTTAATTCATCTCACAGAGTTACATGTGTATTTCGAGGATCTCTTTGCTAGCCCTATTTCTGTGCAATCTGAGAACAAATATTTCGGATCCCTTTGAAGACTATAGGGCCAAAGGAAATATCCTCGGATAACAAAGAGAAAGAAGCTTTCTGAGAAACTTCTTTGTGTTCTGTGAAATCATCTCACAGAGTTACAGCTTTCCCCTCAAGAAGCCTTTCGCTAAGACAGTTCTTGTGGAATTGGCAAAGTGATATTTGGAAGCCCATAGAGGGCTATGGTGAAAAAGGAAATATCCTCAGATGAAATCTGGAAAGAAGCCTTCTGAGAAACTGCTTAGTGTTCTGTTAATTCATCTCACAGAGTTACATGTGCATTTCGAGGATCTCTTTGCTAGCCCTATTTCTGTGGAATCTGAGAACAGATATTTCGGATCCCTTTGAAGACTATAGGGCCAAAGGAAATATCCTCCGATAACAAAGAGAAAGAAGCTTTCTGAGAAACTTCTTTGTGTTCTGTGAAATCATCTCACAGAGTTACAGCTTTCCCCTCAAGAAGCCTTTCGCTAAGACAGCTCTTGTGGAATTGGCAAAGTGATATTTGGAAGCCCATAGAGGGCTATGGTGAAAAAGGAAATATCGTCAGATGAAATCTGGAAAGAAGCTTTCTGCGAAACTGCTTAGTGTTCTGTTAATTCATCTCACAGAGTTACATGTGTATTTCGAGGATCTCTTTGCTAGTCCTCTTTCTGTGGAATATGAGAACAGATATTTCGGATCCCTTTGAAGACTATAGGGCCAAAGGAAATATCCTCGGATAACAAAGAGAAAGAAGCTTTCTGAGAAACTTCTTTGTGTTCTGTGAAATCATCTCACAGAGTTACAGCTTTCCCCTCAAGAAGCCTTTCGCTAAGACAGTTCTTGTGGAATTGGCAAAGTGATATTTGGAAGCCGATTGAGGGCTATGGTGAAAAAGGAAATATCCTCAGATGAAATCTGGAAAGAAGCTTTCTGAGAAACTGCTTAGTGTTCTGTTAATTCATCTCACAGAGTTACATGTGTATTTCGAGGATCTCTTTGCTAGCCCTATTTCTGTGGAATCTGAGAACAAATATTTCGGATCCCTTTGAACACTATAGGGCCAAAGGAAATATCCTCCGATAACAAAGAGAAAGAAGCTTTCTGAGAAACTTCTTTGTGTTCTGTGAAATCATCTCACAGAGTTACAGCTTTCCCCTCAAGAAGCCTTTCGCTAAGACAGTTCTTGTGGAATTGGCAAAGTGATATTTGGAAGCCCATAGAGGGCTATGGTGAAAAAGGAAATATCGTCAGATGAAATCTGGAAAGAAGCTTGCCGCGAAACTGCTTAGTGTTCTGTTAATTCATCTCACAGAGTTACATGTGTATTTCTAGGATCTCTTTGCTAGCCCTATTTCTGTGGAAACTGAGAAAAGATATTTCGGATCCCTTTGAAGACTATAGGGCCGAAGGAATTATCCTCCGATAACAAAGAGAAAGAAGCTTTCCGAGAAACTTCTTTGTGTTCTGTGAAATCATCTCACAGAGTTACAGCTTTCCCCTCAAGAAGCCTTTCGCTAAGACAGTTCTTGTGTAATTGGCAAAGTGATATTTGGAAGCCCATAGAGGGCTATGGTGAAAAAGGAAATATCGTCAGATGAAATCTGGAAAGAAGCTTTCTGCGAAACTGCTTAGTGTTCTGTTAATTCATCTCACAGAGTTACATGTGTATTTCGAGGATCTCTTTGCTAGTCCTATTTCTGTGGAATCTGAAAACAGATATTTCGGATCCCTTTGAAGACTATAGGGCCAAAGGAAATATCCTCGGATAACAAAGAGAAAGAAGCTTTCTGAGAAACTTCTTTGTGTTCTGTGAAATCATCTCACAGAGTTACAGCTTTCCCCTCAAGAAGCCTTTCGCTAAGACAGTTCTTGTGGAATTGGCAAAGTGATATTTGGAAGCCGATAGAGGGCTATGGTGAAAAAGGAAATATCCTCAGATGAAATCTGGAAAGAAGCTTTCTGAGAAACTGCTTAGTGTTCTGTTAATTCATCTCACAGAGTTACATGTGTATTTCGAGGATCTCTTTGCTAGCCCTATTTCTGTGGAATCTGAGAACAGATATTTCGCATCCCTTTGAAGACTATAGGGCCAAAGGAAATATCCTCCGATAACAAAGAGAAAGAAGCTTTCTGAGAAACTTCTTTGTGTTCTGTGAAATCATCTCACAGAGTTACAGCTTTCCCCTGAAGAAGCCTTTCGCTAAGACAGTTCTTGTGGAATTGGCAAAGTGATATTTGGAAGCCCATAGAGGGCTATGGTGAAAAAGGAAATATCGTCAGATGAAATCTGGAAAGAAGCTTTCTGCGAAACTGCTTAGTGTTCTGTTAATTCATCTCACAGATTTACATGTGTATGTCGAGGATCTCTTTGCTAGTCCTATTTCTGTGGAATCTGAAAACAGATATTTCGGATCCCTTTGAAGACTATAGGGAAAAGGAAATATCCTCGGATAACAAAGAG
The DNA here is from genome assembly GCF_043159975.1 of Macaca nemestrina. Classification (NCBI taxonomy): domain Eukaryota; kingdom Metazoa; phylum Chordata; class Mammalia; order Primates; family Cercopithecidae; genus Macaca; species Macaca nemestrina. The sequence goes on along the minus strand of NC_092135.1, from coordinate 31,410,930 downwards.
AAAGAAGCTTTCTGAGAAACTTCTTTGTGTTCTGTGAAATCATCTCACAGAGTTACAGCTTTCCCCTCAAGAAGCCTTTCGCTAAGACAGTTCTTGTGGAATTGGCAAAGTGATATTTGGAAGCCGATAGAGGGCTATGGTGAAAAAGGAAATATCCTCAGATGAAATCTGGAAAGAAGCTTTCTGAGAAACTGCTTAGTGTTCTGTGAATTCATCTCACAGAGTTACATGTGTATTTTGAGGATCTCTTTGCTAGCCCTATTTCTGTGGAATCTGAGAACAAATATTTCGGATCCCTTTGAAGACTATAGGGCCAAAGGAAATATCCTCCGATAACAAAGAGAAAGAAGCTTTCTGAGAAACTTCTTTGTGTTCTGTGAAATCATCTCACAGAGTTACAGCTTTCCCCTCAAGAAGCCTTTCGCTAAGACAGTTCTTGTGGAATTGGCAAAGTGATATATGGAAGACCATAGAGGGCTATGGTGAAAAAGGAAATATCGTCAGATGAAATCTGGAAAGAAGCTTGCCGCGAAATGCTTAGTGTTCTGTTAATTCATCTCACAGAGTTACATGTGTATTTCGAGGATCTCTTTGCTAGCCCTATTTCTGTGGAAACTGAGAAAAGATATTTCGGATCCCTTTGAAGACTATAGAGCCAAAGGAAATATCCTCCGATAACAAAGAGAAAGAAGCTTTCTGAGAAACTTCTTTGTGTTCTGTGAAATCATCTCACAGAGTTACAGCTTTCCCCTCAAGAAGCCTTTCGCTAAGACAGTTCTTGTGGAATTGGCAAAGTGATATTTGGAAGCCCATAGAGGGCTATGGTGAAAAAGGAAATATCGTCAGATGAAATCTGGAAAGAAGCTTTCTGCGAAACTGCTTAGTGTTCTGTTAATTCATCTCACAGAATTACATGTGTATTTCGAGGATCTCTTTGCTAGTCCTATTTCTGTGGAATCTGAAAACAGATATTTCGGATCCCTTTGAAGACTATAGGGCCAAAGGAAATATCCTCGGATAACAAAGAGAAAGAAGCTTTCTGAGAAACTTCTTTGTGTTCTGTGAAATCATCTCACAGAGTTACAGCTTTCCCCTCAAGAAGCCTTTCGCTAAGACAGTTCTTGTGGAATTGGCAAAGTGATATTTGGAAGCCGATAGAGGGCTATGGTGAAAAAGGAAATATCCTCAGATGAAATCTGGAAAGAAGCTTTCTGAGAAACTGCTTAGTGTTCTGTTAATTCATCTCACAGAGTTACATGTGTATTTCGAGGATCTCTTTGCTAGCCCTATTTCTGTGGAATCTGAGAACAGATATTTCGCATCCCTTTGAAGACTATAGGGCCAAAGGAAATATCCTCCGATAACAAAGAGAAAGAAGCTTTCTGAGAAACTTCTTTGTGTTCTGTGAAATCATCTCACAGAGTTACAGCTTTCCCCTGAAGAAGCCTTTCGCTAAGACAGTTCTTGTGGAATTGGCAAAGTGATATTTGGAAGCCCATAGAGGGCTATGGTGAAAAATGAAATATCGTCAGATGAAATCTGGAAAGAAGCTTTCTGCGAAACTGCTTAGTGTTCTGTTAATTCATCTCACAGATTTACATGTGTATGTCGAGGATCTCTTTGCTAGTCCTATTTCTGTGGAATCTGAAAACAGATATTTCGGATCCCTTTGAAGACTATAGGGCCAAAGGAAATATCCTCGGATAACAACGAGAAAGAAGCTTTCTGAGAAACTTCTTTGTGTTCTGTGAAATCATCTCACAGAGTTACAGCTTTCCCCTCAAGAAGCCTTTCGCTAAGACAGTTCTTGTGGAATTGGCAAAGTGATATTTGGAAGCCGATAGAGGGCTATGGTGAAAAAGGAAATATCCTCAGATGAAATCTGGAAAGAAGCTTTCTGAGAAACTGCTTAGTGTTCTGTTAATTCATCTCACAGAGTTACATGTGTATTTCGAGGATCTCTTTGCTAGCCCTATTTCTGTGGAATCTGAGAACAAATATTTCGGATCCCTTTGAAGACTATAGGGCCAAAGGAAATATCCTCCGATAACAAAGAGAAAGAAGCTTTCTGAGAAACTTCTTTGTGTTCTGTGAAATCATCTCACAGAGTTACAGCTTTCCCCTCAAGAAGCCTTTCGCTAAGACAGTTCTTGTGGAATTGGCAAAGTGATATATGGAAGACCATAGAGGGCTATGGTGAAAAAGGAAATATCGTCAGATGAAATCTGGAAAGAAGCTTGCCGCGAAATGCTTAGTGTTCTGTTAATTCATCTCACAGAGTTACATGTGTATTTCGAGGATCTCTTTGCTAGCCCTATTTCTGTGGAAACTGAGAAAAGATATTTCGGATCCCTTTGAAGACTATAGAGCCAAAGGAAATATCCTCCGATAACAAAGAGAAAGAAGCTTTCTGAGAAACTTCTTTGTGTTCTGTGAAATCATCTCACAGAGTTACAGCTTTCCCCTCAAGAAGCCTTTCGCTAAGACAGTTCTTGTGGAATTGGCAAAGTGATATTTGGAAGCCCATAGAGGGCTATGGTGAAAAAGGAAATATCGTCAGATGAAATCTGGAAAGAAGCTTTCTGCGAAACTGCTTAGTGTTCTGTTAATTCATCTCACAGAATTACATGTGTATTTCGAGGATCTCTTTGCTAGTCCTATTTCTGTGGAATCTGAAAACAGATATTTCGGATCCCTTTGAAGACTATAGGGCCAAAGGAAATATCCTCGGATAACAAAGAGAAAGAAGCTTTCTGAGAAACTTCTTTGTGTTCTGTGAAATCATCTCACAGAGTTACAGCTTTCCCCTCAAGAAGCCTTTCGCTAAGACAGTTCTTGTGGAATTGGCAAAGTGATATTTGGAAGCCGATAGAGGGCTATGGTGAAAAAGGAAATATCCTCAGATGAAATCTGGAAAGAAGCTTTCTGAGAAACTGCTTAGTGTTCTGTTAATTCATCTCACAGAGTTACATGTGTATTTCGAGGATCTCTTTGCTAGCCCTATTTCTGTGGAATCTGAGAACAGATATTTCGGATCCCTTTGAAGACTATAGGGCCAAAGGAAATATCCTCCGATAACAAAGAGAAAGAAGCTTTCTGAGAAACTTCTTTGTGTTCTGTGAAATCATCTCACAGAGTTACAGCTTTCCCCTGAAGACGCCTTTCGCTAAGACAGTTCTTGTGGAATTGGCAAAGTGATATTTGGAAGCCCATAGAGGGCTATGGTGAAAAAGGAAATATCGTCAGATGAAATCTGGAAAGAAGCTTTCTGCGAAACTGCTTAGTGTTCTGTTAATTCATCTCACAGAGTTACATGTGTATTTTGAGGATCTCTTTGCTAGTCCTATTTCTGTGGAATCTGAAAACAGATATTTCGGATCCCTTTGAAGACTATAGGGCCAAAGGAAATATCCTCGGATAACAAAGAGAAAGAAGCTTTCTGAGAAACTTCTTTGTGTTCTGTGAAATCATCTCACAGAGTTACAGCTTTCCCCTGAAGAAGCCTTTCGCTAAGACAGTTCTTGTGGAATTGGCAAAGTGATATTTGGAAGCCCATAGAGGGCTATGGTGAAAAAGGAAATATCCTCAGATGAAATCTGGAAAGAAGCTTTCTGAGAAACTGCTTAGTGTTCTGTTAATTCATCTCACAGAGTTACATGTGTATTTCGAGGATCTCTTTGCTAGCCCTATTTCTGAGGAATCTGAGAACAAATATTTCGGATCCCTTTGAAGACTACAGATCCAAAGGAAATATTCTCCGATAACAAAGAGAAAGAAGCTTTCTGAGAAACTTCTTTGTGTTCTGTGAAATCATCTCACAGAGTTACAGCTTTCCCCTCAAGAAGCCTTTCGCTAAGACAGTTCTTGTGGAATTGGCAAAGTGATATTTGGAAGCCGATAGAGGGCTATGGTGAAAAAGGAAATATCCTCAGATGAAATCTGGAAAGAAGCTTTCTGAGAAACTGCTTAGTGTTCTGTTAATTCATCTCAAAGAGTTACATGTGTGTTTCGAGGATCTCTTTGCTAGCTCTATTTCTGTGGAATCTGAGAACAGATATTTTGGATCCCTTTGAAAACTATAGGGCCAAAGGAAATATTCTCCGATAACAAATAGAAAGAAGCTTTCTGAGAAACTTCTTTGTGTTCTGTGAAATCATCTCACAGAGTTACAGCTTTCCCCTCAAGAAGCCTTTCGCTAAGACAGCTCTTGTGGAATTGGCAAAGTGATATTTGGAAGCCCATAGAGGGCTATGGGGAAAAAAGAAATATCGTCAGATGAAATCTGGAAAGAAGCTTTCTGAGAAACTGCTTAGTGTTCTGTTAATTCATCTCACAGAGTTACATGTGTATTTCGAGGATCTCTTTGCTAGCCCTATTTCTGTGGAATCTGAGAACAGATATTTCGGATCCCTTTGAAGACTATAGGGCCAAAGGAAATACCCTCCGATAACAAAGAGAAAGAAGCTTTCTGAGAAACTTCTTTGTGTTCTGTGAAATCATCTCACAGAGTTACAGCTTTCCCCTCAAGAAGCCTTTCGCTAAGACAGTTCTTGTGGAATTGGCAAAGTGATATTTGGAAGCCCATAGAGGGCTATGGTGAAAAAGGAAATATCCTCAGATGAAATCTGGAAAGAAGCTTTCTGAGAAACTGCTTAGTGTTCTGTTAATTCATCTCACAGAGTTACATGTGTATTTCGAGGATTTCTTTGCTAGCTCTATTTCTGTGGAATCTGAGAACAGATATTTCGGATCCCTTTGAAGACTATAGGGCCAAAGGAAATATCCTCCGATAACAAAGAGAAAGAAGCTTTCTAAAAAACTTCTTTGTGTTCTGTGAAATCATCTCACAGAGTTACAGCTTTCCCCTCAAGTAGCCTTTCGCTAAGACAGTTCTTGTGGAATAGGCAAAGCGATATTTGGAAGCCCATAGAGGGCTATGGTGAAAGAGGAAATATCGTCAGATGAAATCTGGAAAGAAGCTTTCTGAGAAACTGCTTAGTGTTCTGTGAATTCATCTCACAGAGTTACATGTGTATTTCGAGGATCTCTTTGCTAGCCCTATTTCTGTGGAAACTGAGAAAAGATATTTCAGATCCCTTTGAAGACTATAGGGCCAAAGGAAAAATCCTCCGATAACAAAGAGAAAGAAGCTTTCTGAGAAACTTCTTTGTGTTCTGTGAAATCATCTCACAGAGTTACAGCTTTCCCCTCAAGAAGCCTTTCGCTAAGACAGTTCTTGTGGAATTGGCAATGTGATATTTGGAAGCCCATATAGGGCTATGGTGAAAAAGGAAATATCCTCAGATGAAATCTGGAAAGAAGCTTTCTGAGAAACTGCTTAGTGTTCTGTTAATTCATCTCACAGAGTTACATGTGTATTTCGAGGATTTCTTTGCTAGCTCTATTTCTGTGGAATCTGAGAACCGATATTTCGGATCCCTTTGAAGACTATAGGGCCAAAGGAAAAATCCTCCGATAACAAAGAGAAAGAAGCTTTCTGAGAAACTTCTTTGTGTTCTGTGAAATCATCTCACAGAGTTACAGCTTTCCCCTCAAGAAGCCTTTCGCTACGACAGTTCTTGTGGAATTGGCAAAGTGATATTTGGAAGCCCATAGAGGGCTATGGTGAAAAAGGAAATATCGTCAGATGAAATCTGGAAAGAAGCTTGCTGCGAAACTGCTTAGTGTTCTCTTAATTCATCTCAAAGAGTTACATGTGTATTTCGAGGATCTCTTTCCTAGCCCTATTTCTGTGGAATCTGAGAACAGATATTTCGGATCCCTTTGAAGACTATAGGGCCAAAGGAAATATCCTCCGATAACAAAGAGAAAGAAGCTTTCTGAGAAACTTCTTTGTGTTCTGTGAAATCATCTCACAGAGTTACAGCTTTTCCCTCAAGAAGCCTTACGCTAAGACAGTTCTTGTGGAATTGGCAAAGTGATATTTGGAAACCCATAGAGGGCTAGGGTGAAAAAGGAAATATCCTCAGATGAAATCTGGAAAGAAGCTTTCTGAGAAACTGCTTAGTGTTCTCTTAATTCATCTCACAGAGTTACATGTGTATTTCGAGGATCTCTTTGCTAGCCCTATTTCTGTGGAATCTGAGAACAGATATTTCGGATCCCTTTGAAGACTATAGGGCCAAAGGAAATATCCTCTGATAACAAAGAGAAAGAAGCTTTCTGAGAAACTTCTTTGTGTTCTGTGAAATCATCTCACAGAGTTACAGCTTTCCCCTCAAGAAGCCTTTCTCTAAGACAGTTCTTGTGGAATTGGCAAAGTGATATTTGGAAGCCCATAGAGGGCTATGGTGAAAAAGGATATATCCTCAGATGAAATCTGGAAAGAAGCTTTGTGAGAAACTGCTTAGTGTTCTGTTAATTCATCTCACAGAGTTACATGTGTATTTCGAGGATTTCTTTGCTAGCTCTATTTCTGTGGAAATGAGAACAGATATTTCGGATCCCTTTGAAGACTATAGGCCCAAAGGAAATATCCTCCGATAACAAAGAGAAAGAAGCTTTCTGAAAAACTTCTTTGTGTTCTGTGAAATCATCTCACAGAGTTACAGCTTTCCCCTCAATTAGCCTTTCGCTAAGACAGTTCTTGTGGAATAGGCAAAGTGATATTTGGAAGCCCATAGAGGGCTATGGTGAAAAAGGAAATATCCTCAGATGAAATCTGGAAAGAAGCTTTCTGAGAAACTGCTTAGTGTTCTGTTAATTCATCTCGCAGAGTTACATGTGTATTTCGAGGATCTCTTTGCTAGCCCTATTTCTGTGGAATCTGAGAACAGATATTTCGGATCCCTTTGAAGACTATAGGGCCAAAGGAAATATCCTCCGATAACAAAGAGAAAGAAGCTTTCTGAGAAACTTCTTTGTGTTCTGTGAAATCATCTCACAGAGTTACAGCTTTCCCCTCAAGAAGTCTTTCGCTAAGACAGTTCTTGTGGAATTGGCAAAGTGATATTTTGAAGCCCATAGAGGGCTATGGTGAAAAAGGAAATATCCTCAGATGAAATCTGGAAAGAAGCTTTCTGAAAAACTGCTTAGTGTTCTGTGAATTCATCTCACAGAGTTACATGTGTATTTCGAGGATATCTTTGCTAGCCCTATTTCTGTGGAATCTGAAAACAGATATTTCGGATCCCTTTGAAGACTATAGGGCCAAAGGAAATATCTTCGGATAACAAAGAGAAAGAAGCTTTCTGAGAAACTTCTTTGTGTTCTGTGAAATCATCTCAAAGAGTTACAGCTTTCCCCTCAAGAAGCCTTTCGCTAAGACAGTTCTTGTGGAATTGGCAAAGTGATATTTTGAAGCCCATAGAGGGCTATGGTGAAAAAGGAAATATCCTCAGATGAAATCTGGAAAGAAGCTTTCTGAGAAACTGCTTAGTGTTCTGTGAATTCATCTCACAGAGTTACATGTGTATTTCGAGGATTTCTTTGCTAGTCCTATTTCTGTGGAAACTGTGAAAAGATATTTCGGATCCCTTTGAAGACTATAGGGCCAAAGGAAAAATCCTCTGATAACAAAGAGAAAGAAGCTTTCTGAGAAACTTCTTTGTGTTCTGTGAAAACATCTCACGGAGTTACAACTTTCCCCTCAAGAAGCCTTTCGCTAAGACAGTTCTTGTGGAATGGGCAAAGTGATATTTGGAAGCCCATAGAGGGCTATGGTGAAAAAGGAAATATCGTCAGATGAAATTTGGAAAGAAGCTTGCTGCGAAACTGCTTAGTGTTCTGTTAATTCATCTCACCGAGTTACATGTGTATTTCGAGGATCTCTTTGCTAGCCCTATTTCTGTGGAATCTGAGAACAGATATTTCGGATCCCTTTGAAGACTATAGGGCCAAAGGAAATATCCTCCGATAACAAAGAGAAAGAAGCTTTCTGAGAAACTTCTTTGTGTTCTGTGAAATCATCTCACAGAGTTACAGCTTTCCCCTCAAGAAGTCTTTCGCTAAGACAGTTCTTGTGGAATTGGCAAAGTGATATTTGGAAGCCCATAGAGGGCTATGGTGAAAAAGGAAATATCCTCAGATGAAATCTGGAAAGAAGCTTTCTGAGAAACTGCTTAGTGTTCTGTTAATTCATCTCACAGAGTTACATGTGTATTTCGAGGATCTCTTTGCTAGCCCTATTTCTGTGGAATCTGAGAACAGATATTTCGGATCCCTTTGAAGACTATAGGGCCAAAGGAAATATCCTCCGATAACAAAGAGAAAGAAGCTTTCTGAGAAACTTCTTTGTGTTCTGTGAAATCATCTCACAGAGTTACAGCTTTCCCCTCAAGAAGCCTTTCGCTAGGACAGTTCTTGTGGAATTGGCAAAGTGATATTTGGAAGCCCATAGAGGGCTATGGTGAAAAAGGAAATATCCTCAGATGAAATCTGGAAAGAAGCTTTCTGCGAAACTGCTTAGTGTTCTGTAAATTCATCTCACAGAGTTACATGTGTATTTCGAGGATCTCTTTGCTAGTCCTATTTCTGTGGAATCTGAAAACAGATATTTCGGATCCCTTTGAAGACTATAGGGCCAAAGGAAATATCCTCGGATAACAAAGAGAAAGAAGCTTTCTGAGAAACTTCTTTGTGTTCTGTGAAATCATCTCACAGAGTTACAGCTTTCCCCTCAAGAAGCCTTTCGCTAAGACAGTTCTTCTGGAATTGGCAAAGTGATATTTTGAAGCCCATAGAGGGCAATGGTGAAAAAGGAAATATCCTCAGATGAAATCTGGAAAGAAGCTTTCTGAAAAACTGCTTAGTGTTCTGTGAATTCATCTCACAGAGTTACATGTGTATTTCGAGGATCTCTTTGCTAGCCCTATTTCTGTGGAAACTGTGAAAAGATATTTCGGATCCCTTTGAAGACTATAGGGCCAAAGGAAAAATCCTCTGATAACAAAGAGAAAGAAGCTTTCTGAGAAACTTCTTTGTGTTCTGTGAAATCATCTCACGGAGTTACAACTTTCCCCTCAACAAGCCTTTCGCTAAGACAGTTCTTGTGGAATTGGCTAAGTGATATTTGGAAGCCCATAGAGGGCTATGGTGAAAAAGGAAATATCGTCAGATGAAATTTGGAAAGAAGCTTGCTGCGAAACTGCTTAGTGTTCTGTTAATTCATCTCACCGAGTTACATGTGTATTTCGAGGATCTCTTTGCTAGTCCTATTTCTGTGGAATCTGAAAACAGATATTTCGGATCCCTTTGAAGACTATAGGGCCAAAGGAAAAATCCTCCGATAACAAAGAGAAAGAAGCTTTCTGAGAAACTTCTTTGTGTTCTGTGAAATCATCTCACAGAGTTACAGCTTTCCCCTCAAGAAGTCTTTCGCTAAGACAGTTCTTGTGGAATTGGCAAAGTGATATTTGGAAGCCCATAGAGGGCTATGGTGAAAAAGGAAATATCGTCAGATGAAATCTGGAAAGAAGCTTTCTGAGAAACTGCTTAGTGTTCTGTTAATTCATCTCACAGAGTTACATGTGTATTTCGAGGATCTCTTTGCTAGCCCTATTTCTGTGGAATCTGAGAACAGATATTTCGGATCCCTTTGAAGACTATAGGGCCAAAGGAAATATCCTCCGATAACAAAGAGAAAGAAGCTTTCTGAGAAACTTCTTTGTGTTCTGTGAAATCATCTCACAGAGTTACAGCTTTCCCCTCAAGAAGCCTTTCGCTAAGACAGTTCTTGTGGAATTGGCAAAGTGATATTTGGAAGCCCATAGAGGGCTATGGTGAAAAAGGAAATATCCTCAGATGAAATCTGGAAAGAAGCTTTCTGAGAAACTGCTTAGTGTTCTGTTAATTCATCTCACAGAGTTACATGTGTATTTCGAGGATCTCTTTGCTAGCCCTATTTCTGTGGAATCTGAGAACAGATATTTCGGATCCCTTTGAAGACTATAGGGCCAAAGGAAATATCCTCCGATAACAAAGAGAAAGAAGCTTTCTGAGAAACTTCTTTGTGTTCTGTGAAATCATCTCACAGAGTTACAGCTTTCCCCTCAAGAAGCCTTTCGCTAAGACAGTTCTTGTGGAATTGGCAAAGTGATATTTGGAAGCCCATAGAGGGCTATGGTGAAAAAGGAAATATCCTCAGATGAAATCTGGAAAGAAGCTTTCTGAGAAACTGCTTAGTGTTTTATTAATTCATCTCACAGAGTTACATGTGTATTTCGAGGATCTCTTTGCTAGCTCTATTTCTGTGGAAACTGAGAAAAGATATTTCGGATCCCTTTGAAGACTATAGGGCCAAAGGAAATATCCTCCGATAACAAAGAGAAAGAAGCTTTCTGAGAAACTTCTTTGTGTTCTGTGAAATCATCTCACAGAGTTACAGCTTTCCCCTCAAGAAGCCTTTCGCTAAGACAGTTCTTGTGGAATAGGCAAAGTGATATTTGGAAGCCCATAGAGGGCTATCGTGAAAAAGGAAATATCGTCTGATGAAATCTGGAAAGAAGCTTTCTGAGAAACTGCTTAGTGTTCTGTTAATTCATCTCGCAGAGTTACATGTGTATTTCGAGGATCTCTTTGCTAGCCCTATTTCTGTGGAATCTGAGAACAGATATTTCGGATCCCTTTGAAGACTATAGGGCCAAAGGAAATATCCTCCGATAACAAAGAGAAAGAAGCTTTCTGAGAAACTTCTTTGTGTTCTGTGAAATCATCTCACAGAGTTACAGCTTTCCCCTCAAGAAGTCTTTCGCTAAGACAGTTCTTGTGGAATTGGCAAAGTGATATTTTGAAGCCCATAGAGGGCTATGGTGAAAAAGGAAATATCCTCAGATGAAATCTGGAAAGAAGCTTTCTGAAAAACTGCTTAGTGTTCTGTGAATTCATCTCACAGAGTTACATGTGTATTTCGAGGATATCTTTGCTAGCCCTATTTCTGTGGAATCTGAAAACAGATATTTCGGATCCCTTTGAAGACTATAGGGCCAAAGGAAATATCTTCGGATAACAAAGAGAAAGAAGCTTTCTGAGAAACTTCTTTGTGTTCTGTGAAATCATCTCAAAGAGTTACAGCTTTCCCCTCAAGAAGCCTTTCGCTAAGACAGTTCTTGTGGAATTGGCAAAGTGATATTTTGAAGCCCATAGAGGGCTATGGTGAAAAAGGAAATATCCTCAGATGAAATCTGGAAAGAAGCTTTCTGAGAAACTGCTTAGTGTTCTGTGAATTCATCTCACAGAGTTACATGTGTATTTCGAGGATTTCTTTGCTAGTCCTATTTCTGTGGAAACTGTGAAAAGATATTTCGGATCCCTTTGAAGACTATAGGGCCAAAGGAAAAATCCTCTGATAACAAAGAGAAAGAAGCTTTCTGAGAAACTTCTTTGTGTTCTGTGAAAACATCTCACGGAGTTACAACTTTCCCCTCAAGAAGCCTTTCGCTAAGACAGTTCTTGTGGAATGGGCAAAGTGATATTTGGAAGCCCATAGAGGGCTATGGTGAAAAAGGAAATATCGTCAGATGAAATTTGGAAAGAAGCTTGCTGCGAAACTGCTTAGTGTTCTGTTAATTCATCTCACCGAGTTACATGTGTATTTCGAGGATCTCTTTGCTAGCCCTATTTCTGTGGAATCTGAGAACAGATATTTCGGATCCCTTTGAAGACTATAGGGCCAAAGGAAATATCCTCCGATAACAAAGAGAAAGAAGCTTTCTGAGAAACTTCTTTGTGTTCTGTGAAATCATCTCACAGAGTTACAGCTTTCCCCTCAAGAAGTCTTTCGCTAAGACAGTTCTTGTGGAATTGGCAAAGTGATATTTGGAAGCCCATAGAGGGCTATGGTGAAAAAGGAAATATCCTCAGATGAAATCTGGAAAGAAGCTTTCTGAGAAACTGCTTAGTGTTCTGTTAATTCATCTCACAGAGTTACATGTGTATTTCGAGGATCTCTTTGCTAGCCCTATTTCTGTGGAATCTGAGAACAGATATTTCGGATCCCTTTGAAGACTATAGGGCCAAAGGAAATATCCTCCGATAACAAAGAGAAAGAAGCTTTCTGAGAAACTTCTTTGTGTTCTGTGAAATCATCTCACAGAGTTACAGCTTTCCCCTCAAGAAGCCTTTCGCTAGGACAGTTCTTGTGGAATTGGCAAAGTGATATTTGGAAGCCCATAGAGGGCTATGGTGAAAAAGGAAATATCCTCAGATGAAATCTGGAAAGAAGCTTTCTGCGAAACTGCTTAGTGTTCTGTAAATTCATCTCACAGAGTTACATGTGTATTTCGAGGATCTCTTTGCTAGTCCTATTTCTGTGGAATCTGAAAACAGATATTTCGGATCCCTTTGAAGACTATAGGGCCAAAGGAAATATCCTCGGATAACAAAGAGAAAGAAGCTTTCTGAGAAACTTCTTTGTGTTCTGTGAAATCATCTCACAGAGTTACAGCTTTCCCCTCAAGAAGCCTTTCGCTAAGACAGTTCTTCTGGAATTGGCAAAGTGATATTTTGAAGCCCATAGAGGGCAATGGTGAAAAAGGAAATATCCTCAGATGAAATCTGGAAAGAAGCTTTCTGAAAAACTGCTTAGTGTTCTGTGAATTCATCTCACAGAGTTACATGTGTATTTCGAGGATCTCTTTGCTAGCCCTATTTCTGTGGAAACTGTGAAAAGATATTTCGGATCCCTTTGAAGACTATAGGGCCAAAGGAAAAATCCTCTGATAACAAAGAGAAAGAAGCTTTCTGAGAAACTTCTTTGTGTTCTGTGAAATCATCTCACGGAGTTACAACTTTCCCCTCAACAAGCCTTTCGCTAAGACAGTTCTTGTGGAATTGGCTAAGTGATATTTGGAAGCCCATAGAGGGCTATGGTGAAAAAGGAAATATCGTCAGATGAAATTTGGAAAGAAGCTTGCTGCGAAACTGCTTAGTGTTCTGTTAATTCATCTCACCGAGTTACATGTGTATTTCGAGGATCTCTTTGCTAGTCCTATTTCTGTGGAATCTGAAAACAGATATTTCGGATCCCTTTGAAGACTATAGGGCCAAAGGAAATATCCTCCGATAACAAAGAGAAAGAAGCTTTCTGAGAAACTTCTTTGTGTTCTGTGAAATCATCTCACAGAGTTACAGCTTTCCCCTCAAGAAGTCTTTCGCTAAGACAGTTCTTGTGGAATTGGCAAAGTGATATTTGGAAGCCCATAGAGGGCTATGGTGAAAAAGGAAATATCGTCAGATGAAATCTGGAAAGAAGCTTTCTGAGAAACTGCTTAGTGTTCTGTTAATTCATCTCACAGAGTTACATGTGTATTTCGAGGATCTCTTTGCTAGCCCTATTTCTGTGGAATCTGAGAACAGATATTTCGGATCCCTTTGAAGACTATAGGGCCAAAGGAAATATCCTCCGATAACAAAGAGAAAGAAGCTTTCTGAGAAACTTCTTTGTGTTCTGTGAAATCATCTCACAGAGTTACAGCTTTCCCCTCAAGAAGCCTTTCGCTAAGACAGTTCTTGTGGAATTGGCAAAGTGATATTTGGAAGCCCATAGAGGGCTATGGTGAAAAAGGAAATATCCTCAGATGAAATCTGGAAAGAAGCTTTCTGAGAAACTGCTTAGTGTTCTGTTAATTCATCTCACAGAGTTACATGTGTATTTCGAGGATCTCTTTGCTAGCCCTATTTCTGTGGAATCTGAGAACAGATATTTCGGATCCCTTTGAAGACTATAGGGCCAAAGGAAATATCCTCCGATAACAAAGAGAAAGAAGCTTTCTGAGAAACTTCTTTGTGTTCTGTGAAATCATCTCACAGAGTTACAGCTTTCCCCTCAAGAAGCCTTTCGCTAAGACAGTTGTTGTGGAATTGGCAAAGTGATATTTGGAAGCCCATAGAGGGCTATGGTGAAAAAGGAAATATCCTCAGATGAAATCTGGAAAGAAGCTTTCTGAGAAACTGCTTAGTGTTTTATTAATTCATCTCACAGAGTTACATGTGTATTTCGAGGATCTCTTTGCTAGCTCTATTTCTGTGGAAACTGAGAAAAGATATTTCGGATCCCTTTGAAGACTATAGGGCCAAAGGAAATATCCTCCGATAACAAAGAGAAAGAAGCTTTCTGAGAAACTTCTTTGTGTTCTGTGAAATCATCTCACAGAGTTACAGCTTTCCCCTCAAGAAGCCTTTCGCTAAGACAGTTCTTGTGGAATAGGCAAAGTGATATTTGGAAGCCCATAGAGGGCTATCGTGAAAAAGGAAATATCGTCTGATGAAATCTGGAAAGAAGCTTTCTGAGAAACTGCTTAGTGTTCTGTTAATTCATCTCGCAGAGTTACATGTGTATTTCGAGGATCTCTTTGCTAGCCCTATTTCTGTGGAATCTGAGAACAGATATTTCGGATCCCTTTGAAGACTATAGGGCCAAAGGAAATATCCTCCGATAACAAAGAGAAAGAAGCTTTCTGAGAAACTTCTTTGTGTTCTGTGAAATCATCTCACAGAGTTACAGCTTTCCCCTCAAGAAGCCTTTCGCTAAGACAGTTCTTGTGGAATTGGCAAAGTGATATTTGGAAGCCCATAGAGGGCTATGGTGAAATAGGAAATATCGTCAGATGAAATCTGGAAAGAAGGTTTCTGAGAAACTGCTTAGTGTTCTGTGAATTCATCTCACAGAGTTACATGTGTATTTCGAGGATCTCTTTGCTAGCCCTATTTCTGTGGAAACTGAGAAAAGATATTTCGGATCCCTTTGAAGACTATAGGGCCAAAGGAAAAATCCTCCGATAACAAAGAGAAAGAAGCTTTCTGAGAATCTTCTTTGTGTTCTGTGAAATCATCTCTCAGAGTTACAGCTTTCCCCTGAAGAAGCCTTTCGCTAAGACAGTTCTTGTGGAACTGGCAAAGTGATATTTGGAAGCCCATAGAGGGCTATGGTGAAAAAGGAAATATCCTCAGATGAAATCTGGAAAGAAGCTTTCTGAGAAACTGCTTAGTGTTCTGTGAATTCATCTCACAGAGTTACATGTGTATTTCGAGGATCTCTTTGCTAGCCCTATTTCTGTGGAAACTGAGAAAAGATATTTCGGATCCCTTTGAAGACTATAGGGCCAAAGGAAATATCCTCCGATAACAAAGAGAAAGAAGCTTTCTGAGAAACTTCTTTGTGTTCTGTGAAATCATCTCACAGAGTTACAGCTTTCCCCTCAAGAAGCCTTTCGCTAATACAGTTCTTGTGGAGTAGGCAAAGTGATATTTGGAAGCCCATAGAGGGCTATGGTGAAAAAGGAAATATCGTCAGATGAAACCTGGAAAGAAGCTTTCTGAGAAACTGCTTAGCGTTCTGTTAATTCATCTCACAGAGTTACATGTGTATTTCGAGGATCTCTTTGCTAGCCCTATTTCTGTGGAATCTGAGAACAGATATTTCGGATCCCTTTGAAGACTATAGGGCCAAAGGAAATATCCTCCGATAACAAAGAGAAAGAAGCTTTCTGAGAAACTTCTTTGTGTTCTGTGAAATCATCTCACAGAGTTACAGCTTTCCCCTGAAGAAGCCTTTCGCTAAGACAGTTCTTGTGGAATTGGCAAAGTGATATTTGGAAGCCGATAGAGGGCTATGGTGAAAAAGGAAATATCGTCAGATGAAATCTGGAAAGAAGCTTTCTGAGAAACTGCTTAGTGTTCTGTTAATTCATCTCACAGAGTTACATGTGTATTTCGAGGATCTCTTTGCTAGCCCTATTTCTGTGGAAACTGAGAAAAGATATTTCGGATCCCTTTGAAGACTATAGGGCCAAAGGAAAAATCCTCCGATAACAAAGAGAAAGAAGCTTTCTGAGAAACTTCTTTGTGTTCTGTGAAATCATCTCACAGAGTTACAGCTTTCCCCTCAAGAAGCCTTTCACTAAGACAGTTCTTGTGGAATTGGCAAAGTGATATTTGGAAGCCCATAGAGGCCTATGGTGAAAAAGGAATTATCCTCAGAAGAAATCTGGAAGGAAGCTTTCTGCGAAACTGCTTAGTGTTCTGTTAATTCATCTCACAGAGTTACATGTGTATTTCGAGGTTCTCTTTGCTAGTCCTATTTCTGTGGAATCTGAAAACAGATATTTCGGATCCCTTTGAAGACTATAGGGCCAAAGGAAATATCCTCGGATAACAAAGAGAAAGAAGGTTTCTGAGAAACTTCTTTGTGTTCTGTGAAATCATCTCACAGAGTTACAGCTTTCCCCTCAAGAAGCCTTTCGCTAAGACAGTTCTTGTGGAATTGGCAAAGTGATATTTGGAAGCCCATAAAGGGCTCTGGTGAAAAAGGAAATATCGTCAGATGAAATCTGGAAAGAAGCTTTCTGCGAAACTGCTTAGTGTTTTGTTAATTCATCTCACAGAGTTACATGTGTATTTCGAGGATCTCTTTGCTAGCCCTATTTCTGTGGAATCTGAGAACAGATATTTCGGATCCCTTTGAAGACTATAGGGCCAAAGGAAATATCCTCCGATAACAAGGAGAAAGAAGCTTTCTGAGAAACTTCTTTGTGTTCTGTGAAATCATCTCACAGAGTTACAGCTTTCCCCTCAAGAAGCCTTTCGCTAAGACAGTTCTTGTGGAATGGGCAAAGTGATATTTGGAAGCCCATAGAGGGCTATGGTGAAAAAGGAAATATCCTCAGATGAAATCTGGAAAGAAGCTTTCTGAGAAACTGCTTAGTGTTCTGTTAATTCATCTCACAGAGTTACATGTGTATTTCGAGGATCTCTTTGCTAGTCCTATTTCTGTGGAATCTGAAAACAGATATTTCGGATCCCTTTGAAGACTATAGGGCCAAAGGAAATATCCTCCGATAACAAAGAGAAAGAAGCTTTCTGAGAAACTTCTTTGTGTTCTGTGAAATCATCTCACAGAGTTACAGCTTTCCCCTCAAGAAGCCTTTCGCTAAGACAGTTCTTGTGGAATAGGCAAAGTGATATTTGGAAGCCCATAGAGGGCTATGGTGAAAAAGGAAATATCGTCAGATGAAACCTGGAAAGAAGCTTTCTGAGAAACTGCTTAGCGTTCTGTTAATTCATCTCACATAGTTACATGTGTATTTCGAGGATCTCTTTGCTAGCCCTATTTCTGTGGAATCTGAGAACAGATATTTCGGATCCCTTTGAAGACTATAGGGCCAAAGGAAATATCCTCCGATAACAAAGAGAAAGAATCTTTCTGAGAAACTTCTTTGTGTTCTGTGAAATCATCTCACAGAGTTACAGCTTTCCCCTCAAGAAGCCTTTCGCTAAGACAGTTCTTGTGGAATTGGCAAAGTGATATTTGGAAGCCCATAGAGGGCTATGGTGAAATAGGAAATATCGTCAGATGAAATCTGGAAAGAAGCTTTCTGAGAAACTGCTTAGTGTACTGTTAATTCATCTCACAGAGTTACATGTGTATTTCGAGGATCTCTTTGCTAGCCCTATTTCTGTGGAAACTGAGAAAAGATATTTCGGATCCATTTGAAGACTATAGGGCCAAAGGAAAAATCCTCCGATAACAAAGAGAAAGAAGCTTTCTGAGAAACTTCTTTGTGTTCTGTGAAATCATCTCACAGAGTTACAGCTTTCCCCTCAAGAAGCCTTTCGCTAAGACAGTTCTTGTGGAATTGGCAAAGTGATATTTGGAAGCCCATAGAGGGCTATGGTGAAAAAGGAAATATCGTCAGATGAAATCTGGAAAGAAGCTTTCTGCGAAACTGCTTAGTGTTCTGTTAATTCATCTCACAGCGTTACATGTGTATTTCGAGGTTCTCTTTGCTAGTCCTCTTTCTGTGGAATCTGAAAACAGATATTTCGGATCCCGTTGAAGACTATAGGGCCAAAGGAAATATCCTCGGATAACAAACAGAAAGAAGCTTTCTGAGAAACTTCTTTGTGTTCTGTGAAATCATCTCACAGAGTTACAGCTTTCCCCTCAAGAAGCCTTTCGCTAAGACAGTTCTTGTGGAATTGGCAAAGTGATATTTGGAAGCCCATAGAGGGCTATGGTGAAAAAGGAAATATCGTCAGATGAAATCTGGAAAGAAGCTTTCTGAGAAACTGCTTAGTGTTCTGTGAATTCATCTCACAGAGTTACATGTGTATTTCGAGGATCTCTTTGCTAGCCTTATTTCTGTGGAATCTGAGAACAGATATTTCGGATCCCTTTGAAGACTATAGGGCCAAAGGAAATATCCTCGGATAACAAAGAGAAAGAAGCTTTCTGAGAAACTTCTTTGTGTTCTGTGAAATCATCTCACAGAGTTACAGCTTTCCGGTGAAGAAGCCTTTCGCTAAGGCAGTTTTTGTGGAATTGGCAAAGTGATAATTGGAAGCCCATAGAGGGCTAGGGTGAAAAAGGAAATATCCTCAGATGAAATCTGGAAAGAAGCTTTCTGAGAAACTGCTTAGTGTTCTGTGAATTCATCTCACAGAGTTACATGTGTATTTCGAGGATCTCTTTGCTAGCCCTATTTCTGTGGAAACTGAGAAGAGATATTTCGGATCCCTTTGAAGACTATAGGGCCAAAGGAAAAATCCTCCGATAACAAAGAGAAAGAAGCTCTCTGAGAAACTTCTTTGTGTTCTGTGAAATCATCTCACAGAGTTACAGCTTTCCCCTCAAGAAGCCTTTCGCTAAGACAGTTCTTGTGGAATTGGCAAAGTGATATTTGGAAGCCCATAGAGGGCTATGGTGAAAAAGGAAATATCGTCAGATGAAATCTTGAAAGAAGCTTTCTGCGAAACTGCTTAGTGTTCTGTTAATTCATCTCACAGAGTTACATGTGTATTTCGAGGTTCTCTTTGCTAGTCCTATTTCTGTGGAATCTGAAAACAGATATTTCGGATCCCTTTGAAGACTATAGGGCCAAAGGAAATATCCTCGGATAACAAAGAGAAAGAAGCTTTCTGAGAAACTTCTTTCTGTTCTGTGAAATCATCTCACAGAGTTACAGCTTTCCCCTCAAGAAGCCTTTCGCTAAGACAGTTCTTGTGGAATTGGCAAAGTGATATTTGGAAGCCCATAGAGGGCTATGGTGAAAAAGGAAATATCCTCAGATGAAATCTGGAAAGAAGCTTTCTGAGAAACTGCTTAGTGTTCTCTTAATTCATCTCACAGAGTTACATGTGTATTTCGAGGATCTCTTTGCTAGCCCTATTTCTGTGGAATCTGAGAACAGATATTTCGGATCCCTTTGAAGACTATAGGGCCAACGGAAAAATCCTCCGATAACAAAGAGAAAGAAGCTTTCTGAGAAACTTCTTTGTGTTCTGTGAAATCATCTCACAGAGTTACAGCTTTCCCCTCAAGAAGCCTTTCGCTAAGACAGTTCTTGTGGAATTGGCAAAGTGATATTTGGAACCCCTAGAGGGCTATGGTGAAAAAGGAATTATCCTCAGAAGAAATCTGGAAGGAAGCTTTCTGCGAAACTGCTTAGTGTTCTGTTAATTCATCTCACAAAGTTACATGTGTATTTCGAGATTCTCTTTGCTAGTCCTATTTCTGTGGAATCTGAAAACAGATATTCCGGATCCCTTTGAAGACTATAGGGCCAAAGGAAATATCCTCGGATAACAAAGAGAAAGAAGGTTTCTGAGAAACTTCTTTGTGTTCTGTGAAATCATCTCACAGAGTTACAGCTTTCCCCTCAAGAAGCCTTTCGCTAAGACAGTTCTTGTGGAATTGGCAAAGTGATATTTGGAAGCCCATAAAGGGCTCTGGTGAAAAAGGAAATATCGTCAGATGAAATCTGGAAAGAAGCTTTCTGCGAAACTGCTTAGTGTTTTGTTAATTCATCTCACAGAGTTACATGTGTATTTCGAGGATCTCTTTGCTAGCCCTATTTCTGTGGAATCTGAGAACAGATATTTCGGATCCCTTTGGAGACTATAGGGCCAAAGGAAATATCCTCCGATAACAAGGAGAAAGAAGCTTTCTGAGAAACTTCTTTGTGTTCTGTGAAATCATCTCACAGAGTTACAGCTTGCCCCTCAAGAAGCCTTTCGCTAAGACAGTTCTTGTGGAATAGGCAAAGTAATATTTGGAAGACCTTAGAGGGCTATGGTGAAAAAGGAAATATCGTCAGATGAAACCTGGAAAGAAGCTTTCTGAGAAACTGCTTAGCGTTCTGTTAATTCATCTCACAGAGTTACATGTGTATTTCGAGGATCTCTTTGCTAGCCCTATTTCTGTGGAATCTGAGAACAGATATTTCGGATCCCTTTGAAGACTATAGGGCCAAAGGAAATATCCTCCGATAACAAAGAGAAAGAAGCTTTCTGAGAAACTTTTTTGTGTTCTGTGAAATCATCTCACAGAGTTACAGCTTTCCCCTCAAGAAGCCTTTCGCTAAGACAGTTCTTGTGGAATTGGCAAAGTGATATTTGGAAGCCCATAGAGGGCTATGGTGAAATAGGAAATATCGTCAGATGAAATCTGGAAAGAAGCTTTCTGAGAAACTGCTTAGTGTTCTGTGAATTCATCTCACAGAGTTACATGTGTATTTCGAGGATCTCTTTGCTAGCCCTATTTCTGTGGAAACTGAGAAAAGATATTTCGGATCCCTTTGAAGACTATAGGGCCAAAGGAAAAATCCTCCGATAACAAAGAGAAAGAAGCTTTCTGAGAAACTTCTTTGTGTTCTGTGAAATCATCTCACAGAGTTACAGCTTTCCCCTCAAGAAGCCTTTCGCTAAGACAGTTCTTGTGGAATTGGCAAAGTGATATTTGGAAGCCCATAGAGGGCTATGGTGAAAAAGGAAATATCGTCAGATGAAATCTGGAAAGAAGCTTTCTGCGAAACTGCTTAGTGTTCTGTTAATTCATCTCACAGAGTTACATGTGTATTTCGAGGTTCTCTTTGCTAGTCCTCTTTCTGTGGAATCTGAAAACAGATATTTCGGATCCCGTTGAAGACTACATTGCCAAAGGAAATATCCTCGGATAACAAACAGAAAGAAGCTTTCTGAGAAACTTCTTTGTGTTCTGTGAAATCATCTCACAGAGTTACAGCTTTCCCCTCAAGAAGCCTTTCGCTAAGACAGTTCTTGTGGAATTGGCAAAGTGATATTTGGAAGCCCATAGAGGGCTATGGTGAAAAAGGAAATATCCTCAGATGAAATCTGGAAAGAAGCTTTCTGAGAAACTGCTTAGTGTTCTGTGAATTCTTCTCACAGAGTTACATGTGTATTTCGAGGATCTCTTTGCTAGCCTTATTTCTGTGGAATCTGAGAACAGATATTTCGGATCCCTTTGAAGACTATAGGGCCAAAGGAAATATCCTCGGATAACAAAGAGAAAGAAGCTTTCTGAGAAACTTCTTTGTGTTCTGTGAAATCATCTCACAGAGTTACAGCTTTCCGGTGAAGAAGCCTTTCGCTAAGGCAGTTCTTGTGGAATTGGCAAAGTGATAATTGGAAGCCCATAGAGGGCTATGGTGAAAAAGGAAATATCCTCAGATGAAATCTGGAAAGAAGCTTTCTGAGAAACTGCTTAGTGTTCTGTGAATTCATCTCACAGAGTTACATGTGTATTTCGAGGATCTCTTTGCTAGCATAATTTCTGTGGAAACTGAGAAGAGATATTTCGGATCCCTTTGAAGACTATAGGGCCAAAGGAAAAATCCTCCGATAACAAAGAGAAAGAAGCTTTCTGAGAAACTTCTTTGTGTTCTGTGAAATCATCTCACAGAATTACAGCTTTCCCCTCAAGAAGCCTTTCGCTAAGACAGTTCTTGTGGAATTGGCAAAGTGATATTTGGAAGCCCATAGAGGGCTATGGTGAAAAAGGAAATATCGTCAGATGAAATATGGAAAGAAGCTTTCTGCGAAACTGCTTAGTGTTTTGTTAATTCATCTCACAGAGTTACATGTGTATTTCGAGGATCTCTTTGCTAGCCCTATTTCTGTGGAATCTGAGAACAGATATTTCGGATCCCTTTGAAGACTATAGGGCCAAAGGAAATATCCTCCGATAACAAAGAGAAAGAAGCTTTCTGAGAAACTTCTTTGTGTTCTGTGAAATCATCTCACAGAGTTACAGCTTTCCCCTCAAGAAGCCTTTCGCTAAGACAGTTCTTGTGGAATTGGCAAAGGGATATTTGGAAGCCCATAGAGGGCTATGGGGAAAAAGGAAATATCGTCAGATGAAATCTGGAAAGAAGCTTTCTGAGAAACTACTTAGTGTTCTGTTAATTCATCTCACAGAGTTACATGTGTATTTCGAGGATCTCTTTGCTAGCCCTATTTCTGTGGAATCTGAGAACAGATATTTCGGATCCCTTTGAAGACTATAGGGCGAAAGGAAATATCCTCCGATAACAAAGAGAAAGAAGCTTTCTGAGAAACTTCTTTGTGTTCTGTGAAATCATCTCACAGAGTTACAGCTTTCCCCTCAAGAAGCCTTTCGCTAAGACAGTTCTTGTGGAATTGGCAAAGTGATATTTGGAAGCCCATAGAGGGCTATGGTGAAAAAGGAAATATCCTCAGATGAAATCTGGAAAGAAGCTTTCTGAGAAACTGCTTAGTGTTCTGTGAATTCATCTCACAGAGTTACATGTGTATTTCGAGGATCTCTTTGCGGCCCTATTTCTGTGGAAACTGAGAAAAGATATTTCGGATCCCTTTGAAGACTATAGGGCCAAAGGAAAAATCCTCCGATATCAAAGAGAAAGAAGCTTTCTGAGAAACTTCTTTGTGTTCTGTGAAATCATCTCACGGAGTTACAGCTTTCCCCTCAAGAAGCCTTTCGCTAAGTCAGTTCTTGTGGAATTGGCAAAGTGATATTTGGAAGCCCATAGAGGGCTATGGTGAAAAAGGAAATATCGTAAGATGAAATCTGGAAAGAAGCTTTCTGCGAAACTGCTTAGTGTTCTGTTAATTCATCTCACAGAGTTACATGTGTATTTCGAGGATCTCTTTGCTAGTCCTATTTCTGTGGAATCTGAGAACAGATATTTCGGATCCCTTTGAAGACTATAGGGCCAAAGGAAATATCCTCGGATAACAAAGAGAAAGAAGCTTTCTGAGAAACTTCTTTGTGTTCTGTGAAATCATCTCACAGAGTTACAGCTTTCCCCTCAAGAAGCCTTTCGCTAAGACAGTTCTTGTGGAATTGGCAAAGTGATATTTGAAAGCCCATAGAGGGCTATGGTGAAAAAGGAAATATCCTCAGATGAAATCTGGAAAGAAGCTTTCTGAGAAACTGCTTAGTGTTCTGTTAATTCATCTCACAGAGTTACATGTGTATTTCGAGCATCTCTTTGCTAGCCCTATTTCTGTGGAAACTGAGAAAAGATATTTCAGATCCCTTTGAAGACTATAGGGCCAAAGGAAATATCCTCCGATAACAAAGAGAAAGAAGCTTTCTGAGAAACTTCTTTGTGTTCTGTGAAATCATCTCACAGAGTTACAGCTTTCCCCTCAAGAAGCCTTTCGCTAAGACAGTTCTTGTGGAATTGGCAAAGTGATATTTGGAAGCCCATAGAGGGCTATGGTGAAAAAGGAAATATCGTCAGATGAAATCTGGAAAGAAGCTTTCTGCGAAACTGCTTAGTGTTTTGTTAATTCATCTCACAGAGTTACATGTGTATTTCGAGGATCTCTTTGCTAGCCCTATTTCTGTGGAATCTGAGAACAGATATTTCGGATCCCTTTGAAGACTGTAGGGCCAAAGGAAATATCCTCCGATAACAAAGAGAAAGAAGCTTTCTGAGAAACTTCTTTGTGTTCTCTGAAATCATCTCACAGAGTTACAGCTTTCCCCTCAAGAAGCCTTTCGCTAAGACAGTTCTTGTGGTATTGGCAAAGGGATATTTGGAAGCCCATAGAGGGCTATGGGGAAAAAGGAAATATCGTCAGATGAAATCTGGAAAGAAGCTTTCTGAGAAACTGCTTAGTGTTCTGTTAATTCATCTCACAGAGTTACATGTGTATTTCGAGGATCTCTTTGCTAGCCCTATATCTGTGGAATCTGAGAACAGATATTTCAGATCCCTTTGAAGACTATAGGGCCAAAGGAAATATCCTCCGATAACAAAGAGAAAGAAGCTTTCTGAGAAACTTCTTTGTGTTCTGTGAAATCATCTCACAGAGTTACAGCTTTCCCCTGAAGAAGCCTTTCGCTAAGACAGTTCTTGTGGAATTGGCAAAGTGATATTTGGAAGCCCATCGAGGGCTATGGTGAAAATGGAAATATCCTCAGATGAAATCTGGAAAGAAGCTTTCTGAGAAACTGCTTAGTGTTCTGTGAATTCATCTCACAGAGTTACATGTGTATTTCGAGGATCTCTTTGCTAGCCCTATTTCTGTGGAAACTGAGAAAAGATATTTCGGATCCCTTTGAAGACTATAGGGCCAAAGGAAAAATCCTCCGATATCAAAGAGAAAGAAGCTTTCTGAGAAACTTCTTTGTGTTCTGTGAAATCATCTCACGGAGTTACAGCTTTCCCCTCAAGAAGCCTTTCGCTAAGACAGTCCTTGTGGAATTGGCAAAGTGATATTTGGAAGCCCATAGAGGGCTATGGTGAAAAAGGAAATATCGTCAGATGAAATCTGGAAAGAAGCTTGCTGCGAAACTGCTTAGTGTTCTGTTAATTCATCTCACAGAGTTACATGTGTATTTCGAGGTTCTCTTTGCTAGTCCTATTTCTGTGGAATCTGAAAACAGATATTTCGGATCCCTTTGAAGACTATAGGGCCAAAGGAAATATCCTCGGATAACAAAGAGAAAGAAGCTTTCTGAGAAACTTCTTTGTGTTCTGTGAAATCATCTCACAGAGTTACAGCTTTCCCCTCAAGAAGCCTTTCGCTAAGACAGTTCTTGTGGAATTGGCAAAGTGATATTTGGAAGCCCATAGAGGGCTATGGTGAAAAAGGAAATATCCTCAGATGAAATCTGGAAAGAAGCTTTCTGAGAAACTGCTTAGTGTTCTCTTAATTCATCTCACAGAGTTACATGTGTATTTCGAGGATCTCTTTGCTAGCCCTATTTCTGTGGAATCTGAGAACAGATATTTCGGATCCCTTTGAAGACTATAGGGCCAAAGGAAAAATCCTCCGATAACAAAGAGAAAGAAGCTTTCTGAGAAACTTCTTTGTGTTCTGTGAAATCATCTCACAGAGTTACAGCTTTCCCCTCAAGAAGCCTTTCGCTAAGACAGTTCTTGTGGAATTGGCAAAGTGATATTTGGAACCCCTAGAGGGCTATGGTGAAAAAGGAAATATCCTCAGAAGAAATATGGAAGGAAGCTTTCTGCGAAACTGCTTAGTGTTCTGTAAATTCATCTCACAGAGTTACATGTGTATTTCGAGGTTCTCTTTGCTAGTCCTATTTCTGTGGAATCTGAAAACAGTTATTTCGGATCCCTTTGAAGACTATAGGGCCAAAGGAAATATTCTCGGATAACAAAGAGAAAGAAGGTTTCTGAGAAACTTCTTTGTGTTCTGTGAAATCATCTCACAGAGTTACAGCTTTCCCCTCAAGAAGCCTTTCGCTAAGACAGTTCTTGTGGAATTGGCAAAGTGATATTTGGAAGCCCATAAAGGGCTCTGGTGAAAAAGGAAATATCGTCAGATGAAATCTGGAAAGAAGCTTTCTGCGAAACTGCTTAGTGTTTTGTTAATTCATCTCACAGAGTTACATGTGTATTTCGAGGATCTCTTTGCTAGCCCTATTTCTGTGGAATCTGAGAACAGATATTTCGGATCCCTTTGAAGATTATAGGGCCAAAGGAAATATCCTCTGATAAGAAGGAGAAAGAAGCTTTCTGAGAAACTTCTTTGTGTTCTGTGAAATCATCTCACAGAGTTACAGCTTTCCCCTCAAGAAGCCTTTCGCTAAGACAGTTCTTGTGGAATAGGCAAAGTGATATTTGGAAGCCCATAGAGGGCTATGGTGAAAAAGGAAATATCGTCAGATGAAACCTGGAAAGAAGCTTTCTCAGAAACTGCTTAGCGTTCTGTTAATTCATCTCACAGAGTTACATGTGTATTTCGAGGATCTCTTTGCTAGCCCTATTTCTGTGGAATCTGAGAACAGATATTTCGGATCCCTTTGAAGACTATAGGGCCAAAGGAAATATCCTCCGATAACAAAGAGAAAGAAGCTTTCTGAGAAACTTCTTTGTGTTCTGTGAAATCATCTCACAGAGTTACAGCTTTCCCCTCAAGAAGCCTTTCGCTAAGACAGTTCTTGTGTAATTGGCAAAGTGATATTTGGAAGCCCATAGAGGGCTATGGTGAAATAGGAAATATCGTCAGATGAAATCTGGAAAGAAGCTTTCTGAGAAACTGCTTAGTGTTCTGTGAATTCATCTCACAGAGTTACATGTGTATTTCGAGGATCTCTTTGCTAGCCCTATTTCTGTGGAAACTGAGAAAAGATATTTCGGATCCCTTTGAAGACTATAGGGCCAAAGGAAAAATCCTCCGATAACAAAGAGAAAGAAGCTTTCTGAGAAACTTCTTTGTGTTCTGTGAAATCATCTCACAGAGTTACAGCTTTCCCCTCAAGAAGCCTTTCGCTAAGACAGTTCTTGTGGAATTGGCAAAGTGATATTTGGAAGCCCATAGAGGGCTATGGTGAAAAAGGGAATATCGTCAGATGAAATCTGGAAAGAAGCTTTCTGCGAAACTGCTTAGTGTTCTGTTAATTCATCTCACAGAGTTACATGTGTATTTCGAGGTTCTCTTTGCTAGTCCTCTTTCTGTGGAATCTGAAAACAGATATTTCGGATCCCGTTGAAGACTATAGGGCCAAAGGAAATATCCTCGGATAACAAACAGAAAGAAGCTTTCTGAGAAACTTCTTTGTGTTCTGTGAAATCATCTCACAGAGTTACAGCTTTCCCCTCAAGAAGCCTTTCGCTAAGACAGTTCTTGTGGAATTGGCAAAGTGATATTTCGAAGCCCATAGAGGGCTATGGTGAAAAAGGAAATATCGTCAGATGAAATCTGGAAAGAAGCTTTCTGCGAAACTGCTTAGTGTTTTGTTAATTCATCTCACAGAGTTACATGTGTATTTCGAGGATCTCTTTGCTAGCCCTATTTCTGTGGAATCTGAGAACAGATATTTCGGATCCCTTTGAAGACTATAGGGCCAAAGGAAATATCCTCCGATAACAAAGAGAAAGAAGCTTTCTGAGAAACTTCTTTGTGTTCTGTGAAATCATCTCACAGAGTTACAGCTTTCCCCTCAAGAAGCCTTTCGCTAAGACAGTTCTTGTGGTATTGGCAAAGGGATATTTGGAAGCCCATAGAGGGCTATGGGGAAAAAGGAAATATCGTCAGATGAAATCTGGAAAGAAGCTTTCTGCGAAACTGCTTAGTGTTCTGTGAATTCATCTCACAGAGTTACATGTGTATTTCGAGGATCTCTTTGCTAGCCCTATTTCTGTGGAATCTGAGAACAGATATTTCGGATCCCTTTGAAGACTATAGGGCCAACGGAAAAATCCTCCGATAACAAAGAGAAAGAAGCTTTCTGAGAAACTTCTTTGTGTTCTGTGAAATCATCTCACAGAGTTACAGCTTTCCCCTCAAGGAGCCTTTCGCTAAGACAGTTCTTGTGGAATTGGCAAAGTGATATTTGGAACCCCTAGAGAGCTATGGTGAAAAAGGAATTATCCTCAGAAGAAATCTGGAAGGAAGCTTTCTGCGAAACTGCTTAGTGTTCTGTTAATTCATCTCACAGAGTTACATGTGTATTTCGAGGTTCTCTTTGCTAGTCCTATTTCTGTGGAATCTGAAAACAGATATTTCGGATCCCTTTGAAGACTATAGGGCCAAAGGAAATATCCTCGGATAACAAAGAGAAAGAAGCTTTCTCAGAAACTTCTTTGTGTTCTCTGAAATCATCTCACAGAGTTACAGCTTTCCACTCAAGAAGCCTTTCGCTAAGACAGTTCTTGTGGAATTGGCAAAGTGATATTTGGAAGCCCATAAAGGGCTCTGGTGAAAAAGGAAATATCGTCAGATGAAATCTGGAAAGAAGCTTTCTGCGAAACTGCTTAGTGTTTTGTTAATTCATCTCACAGAGTTACATGTGTATTTCGAGGATCTCTTTGCTAGCCCTATTTCTGTGGAATCTGAGAACAGATATTTCGGATCCCTTTGAAGACTATAGGGCCAAAGGAAATATCCTCGGATAACAAAGAGAAAGAAGCTTTCTGAGAAACTTCTTTGTGTTCTGTGAAATCATCTCACCTAGTTACAGCTTTCCGGTGAAGAAGCCTTTCGCTAAGGCAGTTCTTGTGGAATTGGCAAAGTGATAATTGGAAGCCCATAGAGGGCTAGGGTGAAAAAGGAAATATCCTCAGATGAAATCTGGAAAGAAGCTTTCTGCGAAACTGCTTAGTGTTTTGTTAATTCATCTCACAGAGTTACATGTGTATTTCGAGGATCCCTTTGCTAGCTCTATTTCTGTGGAATCTGAGAACAGATATTTCGGATCCCTTTGAAGATTACAGGGCCAAAGGAAATATCCTCCGATAACAAAGAGAAAGAAGCTTTCTGAGAAACTTCTTTGTGTTCTGTGAAATCATCTCACAGAGTTACAGCTTTCCCCTCAAGAAGCCTTTCGCTAAGACAGTTCTTGTGGAATTGGCAAAGTGATATTTGGAAGCCCATAGAGGGCTATGGTGAAAAAGGAAATATCGTCAGATGAAATCTGGAAAGAAGCTTTCTGAGAAACTGCTTAGTGTTCTGTTAATTCATCTCACTGAGTTCCATGTGTATTTCGAGGATCTCTTTGCTGGCCCTATTTCTGTGGAAACTGAGAAAAGATATTTCGGATCCCTTTGAAGACTATAGGGCCAAAGGAAAAATCCTCCGATAACAAAGAGAAAGAAGCTTTCTGAGAAACTTCTTTGTGTTCTGTGAAATCATCTCACAGAGTTACAGCTTTCCCCTCAAGAAGCCTTTCGCTAAGACAGTTCTTGTGGAATTGGCAAAGTGATATTTGGAAGCCCATAGAGGGCTGTGGTGAAAAAGGAAATATCGTCAGATGAAATCTGGAAAGAAGCTTGCTGCGAAACTGCTTAGTGTTCTGTTAATTCATCTCAGAGTGTTACATGTGTATTTCGAGGATCTCTTTGCTAGCTATATTTCTGTGGAATCTGAGAACAGATAATACGGATCCCTTTGAAGACTATAGGGCCAAAGGAAATATCCTCCGATAACAAAGAGAAAGAAGCTTTCTGAGAAACTTCTTTGTGTTCTGTGAAATCATCTCACAGAGTTACAGCTTTCCCCTCAAGAAGCCTTTCGCTAAGACAGTTCTTGTGGCATTGGCAAAGTGATATTTGGAAGCCCATAGAGGGCTGTGGTGAAAAAGGAAATATCGTCAGATAAAATCTGGAAAGAAGCTTTCTGCGAAACTGCTTAGTGTTCTGTTAATTCATCTCACAGAGTTACAAGAGTATTTCGAGGTTCTCTTTGATAGTCCTATTTCTGTGGAATCTGAAAACAGATATTTCGGATCCCTTTGAAGGCTATAGGGCCAAAGGAAATATCCTCGGATAACAAAGAGAAAGAAGCTTTCTGAGAAACTTCTTTGTGTTCTGTGAAATCATCTCACAGAGTTACAGCTTTCCCCTCAAGAAGCCTTTCGCTAAGACAGTTCTTGTGGAATTGGCAAAGGGATATTTGGAAGCCCATACAGGGCTATGGTGAAAAAGGAAATATCCTCAGATGAAATCTGGAAAGAAGCTTTCTGAGAAACTGCTTAGTGTTCTGTTAATTCATCTCACAGAGTTACATGTGTATTTCGAGGATCTCTTTGCTAGCCCTATTTCTGTGGAAACTGAGAAAAGATATTTCGGATCCCTTTGAAGACTATAGGGCCAAAGGAAAAATCCTCCGATAACAAAGAGAAAGAAGCTTTCTGAGAAACTTCTTTGTGTTCTGTGAAATCATCTCACAGAGTTACAGCTTTCCCCTCAAGAAGCCTTTCGCTAAGACAGTTCTTGTGGAATTGGCAAAGTGATATTTGGAAGCCCATAGAGGGCTATGGTGAAAAAGGAAATATGCTCAGATGAAATCTGGAAAGAAGCTTGCTGCGAAACTGCTTAGTGTTCTGTTAATTCATCTCACAGAGTTACATGTGTATTTCGAGGATCTCTTTGCTAGTCCTATTTCTGTGGAATCTGAAAACAGATATTTCGGATCCCTTTGAAGACTATAGGGCCAAAGGAAATATCCTCGGATAACAAAGAGAAAGAAGCTTTCTGAGAAACTTCTTTGTGTTCTGTGAAATCATCTCACAGAGTTACAGCTTTCCCCTCAAGAAGCCTTTCGCTAAGACAGTTCTTGTGGAATTGGCAAAGTGATATTTGGAAGCCCATAGAGGGCTATGGTGAAAAAGGAAATATCCTCAGATGAAATCTGGAAAGAAGCTTTCTGAGAAACTGCTTAGTGTTCTGTTAATTCATCTCACAGAGTTACATGTGTATTTCGAGGATCTCTTTGCTAGCCCTATTTCTGTGGAAACTGAGAAAAGATATTTCGGATCCCTTTGAAGACAATAGGGCCAAAGGAAAAATCCTCCGATAACAAAGAGAAAGAAGCTTTCTGAGAAACTTCTTTGTGTTCTGTGAAATCATCTCACAGAGTTACAGCTTTCCCCTCAAGAAGCCTTTCGCTAAGACAGTTCTTGTGGAATTGGCAAAGTGATATTTGGAAGCCCATAGAGGGCTGTGGTGAAAAAGGAAATATCGTCAGATGAAATCTGGAAAGAAGCTTGCTGCGAAACTGCTTAGTGTTCTGTTAATTCATCTCAGAGAGTTACATGTGTATTTCGAGGATCTCTTTGCTAGCTATATTTCTGTGGAATCTGAGAACAGATATTTCGGATCCCTTTGAAGACTATAGGGCCAAAGGAAATATCCTCGGATAACAAAGAGAAAGAAGCTTTCTGAGAAACTTCTTTGTGTTCTGTGAAATCATCTCACAGAGTTACAACTTTCCCCTCAAGAAGCCTTTCGCTAAGACAGTTCTTGTGGAATTGGCAAAGTGATATTTGGAGGCCATAGAGGGCTATGGTGAAAAAGGAAATATCCTCAGATGAAATCTGGAAAGAAGCTTTCTGAGAAACTGCTTAGTGTTCTGTGAATTCATCTCACAGAGTTACATGTGTATTTCGAGGATCTCTTTGCTAGCCATATTTCTGTGGAAACTGAGAAAAGATATTTCGGATCCCTTTGAAGACTATAGGGCCAAAGGAAAAATCCTCCGATAACAAAGAGAAAGAAGCTTTCTGAGAAACTTCTTTGTGTTCTGTGAAATCATCTCACAGAGTTACAGCTTTCCCCTCAAGAAGCCTTTCGCTAAGAGAGTTCTTGTGGAATTGGCAAAGTGATATTTGGAAGCCCATAGAGGGCTATGGTGAAAAAGGAAATATCGTCAGATGAAATCTGGAAAGAAGCTTTCTGAGAAACTGCTTAGTGTTCTGTTAATTCATCTCACAGAGTTACATGTGTATTTCGAGGATCTCTTTGCTAGCCCTATTTCTGTGGAATCTGAGAACAGATATTTCGGATCCCTTTGAAGACTATAGGGCCAAAGGAAATATCCTCCGATAACAAAGAGAAAGAAGCTTTCTGAGAAACTTCTTTGTGTTCTGTGAAATCATCTCACAGAGTTACAGCTTTCCCCTCAAGAAGCCTTTCGCTAAGACAGTTCTTGTGGAATTGGCAAAGTGATATTTGGAAGCCCATAGAGGGCTATGGTGAAAAAGGAAATATCCTCAGATGAAATCTGGAAAGAAGCTTTCTGAGAAACTGCTTAGTGTTCTGTTAATTCATCTCACAGAGTTACATGTGTATTTCGAGGATCTCTTTGCTAGCCCTATTTCTGTGGAAACTGAGAAAAGATATTTCGGATCCCTTTGAAGACTATAGGGCCAAAGGAAAAATCCTCCGATAACAAAGAGAAAGAAGCTTTCTGAGAAACTTCTTTGTGTTCTGTGAAATCATCTCACAGAGTTACAGCTTTCCCCTCAAGAAGCCTTTCGCTAAGACAGTTCTTGTGGAATTGGCAAAGTGATATTTGGAAGCCCATAGAGGGCTATGGTGAAAAAGGAAATATCGTCAGATGAAATCTGGAAGGAAGCTTTCTGAGAAACTGCTTAGTGTTCTGTTAATTCATCTCACAGAGTTATATGTGTATTTCGAGGATCTCTTTGCTAGCCCTATTTCTGTGGAATCTGAGAACAGATATTTCGGATCCCTTTGAAGACTATAGGGCCAAAGGAAATATCCTCGGATAACAAAGAGAAAGAAGCTTTCTGAGAAACTTCTTTGTGTTCTGTGAAATCATCTCACAGAGTTACAGCTTTCCCCTCAAGAAGCCTTTCGCTAAGACAGTTCTTGTGGAATTGGCAAAGTGATATTTGGAAGCCCATAGAGGGCTATGGTGAAAAAGGAAATATCGTCAGATGAAATCTGGAAAGAAGCTTTCTGAGAAACTGCTTAGTGTTCTGTTAATTCATCTCACAGAGTTCCATGTGTATTTCGAGGATCTCTTTGCTACTCCTATTTCTGTGGAATCTGAAAACAGATATTTCGAATCCCTTTGAAGACTATAGGGCCAAAGGAAATATCCTCGGATAACAAAGAGAAAGAAGCTTTCTGAGAAACTTCTTTGTGTTCTGTGAAATCATCTCACAGAGTTACAGCTTTCCCCTGAAGAAGCCTTTCGCTAAGACAGTTCTTGTGGAATTGGCAAAGTGATATTTGGAAGCCCATAGAGGGCTATGGTGAAAAAGGAAATATCGTCAGATGAAATCTGGAAGGAAGCTTTCTGAGAAACTGCTTAGTGTTCTGTTAATTCATCTCACAGAGTTACATGTGTATTTCGAGGATCTCTTTGCAAGCCCTATTTCTGTGGAATCTGAGAACAGATATTTCAGATCCCTTTGAAGACTATAGGGCCAAAGGAAATTTCCTCCGATAACAAAGAGGAAGAAGCTTTCTGAGAAACTTCTTTGTGTTCTGTGAAATCATCTCACAGAGTTACAGCTTTCCCCTCAAGAAGCCTTTCGCTAAGACAGTTCTTGTGGAATTGGCAAAGTGATATTTGGAAGCCCATAGAGGGCTATGGTGAAAAAGGAAATATCCTCAGATGAAATCTGGAAAGAAGCTTTCTGAGAAACTGCTTAGTGTTCTGTTAATTCATCTCACAGAGTTACATGTGTATTTCGAGGATCTCTTTGCTAGCCCTATTTCTGTGGAATCTGAGAACAGATATTTCGGATCCCTTTGAAGACTATAGGGCCAAAGGAAATATCCTCCGATAACAAAGAGAAAGAAGATTTCTGAGAAAGTTCTGTGTGTTCTGTGAAATCATCTCACAGAGTTACAGCTTTCCCCTCAAGAAGCCTTTCGCTAAGACAGTTCTTGTGGAATTGGCAAAGTGATATTTTGAAGCCCATAGAGGGCTATGGTGAAAAAGGAAATATCCTCAGATGAAATCTGGAAAGAAGCTTTCTGAGTAACTGCTTAGTGTTCTGTGAATACATCTCACAGAGTTACATGTGTATTTCGTAGATCTCTTTGCTAGCCCTTTTTCTGTGGAAACTGAGAAAAGATATTTCGGATCCCTTTGAAGACTGTAGGGCCAAAGGAAAAATCCTCCGATAACAAAGAGAAAGAAGCTTTCTGAGAAACTTCTTTGAGTTCTGTGAAATCATCTCACAGAGTTACAGCTTTCCCCTCAAGAAGCCTTTCCCTAAGACAGTTCTTGTGGAATTGGCAAAGTGATATTTGGAAGCCCATAGAGGGCTATGGTGAAAAAGGAAATATCGTCAGATGAAATCTGGAAAGAAGCTTTCTGAGAAACTGCTTAGTGTTCTGTTAATTCATCTCACAGAGTTACATGTGTATTTCGAGGATCTCTTTGCTAGCCCTATTTCTTTGGAATCTGAGAACAGATATTTCGGATCCCTTTGAAGACTATAGGGCCAAAGGAAATATCCTCCGATAACAAAGAGAAAGAAGCTTTCTGAGAAACTTCTTTGTGTTCTGTGAAATCATCTCACAGAGTTACAGCTTTCCCCTGAAAAAGCCTTTCGCTAAGACAGTTCTTGTGGAATTGGCAAAGTGATATTTGGAAGCCCATAGAGGGCTATGGTGAAAAAGGAAATATCGTCAGATGAAATCTGGAAAGAAGCTTTCTGAGAAACTGCTTAGTGTTCTGTTAATTCATCTCACAGAGTTACATGTGTATTTCGAGGATCTCTTTGCTAGCCCTATTTCTGTGGAAACTGAGAAAAGATATTTCGGATCCCTTTGAAGACTATAGGGCCAAAGGAAATATCCTCCGATAACAAAGAGAAAGAAGCTTTCTGAGAAACTTCTTTGTGTTCTGTGAAATCATCTCACAGAGTTACAGCTTTCCCCTGAAGAAGCCTTTCGCTAAGACAGTTCTTGTGGAATTGGCAAAGTGATATTTGGAAGCCCATAGAGGGCTATGGTGAAATAGGAAATATCGTCAGATGAAATCTGGAAAGAAGCTTTCTGAGAAACTGCTTAGTGTTCTGTTAATTCATCTCACAGAGTTACATGTGTATTTCGAGGATCTCTTTGCTAGCCTTATTTCTGTGGAAACTGAGAAAAGATATTTCGGATCCCTTTGAAGACTATAGGGCCAAAGGAAAAGTCCTCCGATAACAAAGAGAAAGAAGTTTCTGAGAAACTTCTTTGTGTTCTGTGAAATCGCCTCACAGAGTTACAGCTTTCCCCTCAAGAAGCCTTTCGCTAAGACAGTTCCTGTGGAATTGGCAAAGTGATATTTGGAAGCCCATAGAGGGCTATGGTGAAAAAGGAAATATCCTCAGATGAAATCTGGAAAGAAGCTTTCTGAGAAACTGCTTAGTGCTCTGTTAATTCATCTCACAGAGTTACATGTGTATTTCGAGGATCTCTTTGCTAGCCCTATTTCTGTGGAAACTGAGAAAAGATATTTCGGATCCCTTTGAAGACTATAGGGCCAAAGGAAAAATCCTCCGATAACAAAGAGAAAGAAGCTTTCTGAGAAACTTCTTTGTGTTCTGTGAAATCATCTCACAGAGTTACAGCTTTCCCCTCAAGAAGCCTTTCGCTAAGACAGTTCTTGTGGAATTGGCAAAGTGATATTTGGAAGCCCATAGAGGGCTATGGTGAAGGAGGAAATATCCTCAGATGAAATCTGGAAAGAAGCTTTCTGAGAAACTGCTTAGTGTTCTGTTAAATCATCTCACAGAGTTCCATGTGTATTTCGAGGATCTCTTTGCTAGCCCTATTTCTGCGGAATCTGAGAACAGATATTTCGGATCCCTTTGAGGACTATAGGGCCAAAGGAAATATCCTCCGATAACAAAGAGAAAGAAGCTTTCTGAGAAACTTCTTTGTGTTCTGTGAAATCATCTCACAGAGTTACAGCTTTCCCCTCAAGAAGCCTTTCCCTAAGACAGTTCTTGTGGAATTGGCAAAGTGATATTTGGAAGCCCATAGAGGGCTATGGTGAAAAAGGAAATATCGTCAGATGAAATCTGGAAAGAAGCTTTGTGAGAAATTGCTTAGAGTTCTGTTAATTCATCTCACAGAGTTACATGTGTATTTCGAGGATCTCTTTGCTAGCCCTATTTCTTTGGAATCTGAGAACAGATATTTCGGATGCCTTTGAAGACTATAGGGCCAAAGGAAATATCCTCCGATAACAAAGAGAAAGAAGCTTTCTGAGAAACTTCTTTGTGATCTGTGAAATCATCTCACAGAGTTACAGCTTTCCCCTGAAGAAGCCTTTCGCTAAGACAGTTCTTGTGGAATTGGCAAAGTGATATTTGGAAGCCCATAAAGGGCTATGGTGAAATAGGAAATATCGTCAGATGAAATCTGGAAAGAAGCTTTCTGAGAAACTGCTTAGTGTTCTGTGAATTCATCTCACAGAGTTACATGTGTATTTCGAGGATCTCTTTGCTAGCCCTATTTCTGTGGAAACTGAGAAAAGATATTTCGGATAACTTTGAAGACTATAGGACCAAAGGAAAAATCCTCCGATAACAAAGAGAAAGAAGCTTTCTGAGAAACTTCTTTGTGTTCTGTGAAATCATCTCACAGAGTTACAGCTTTCCCCTGAAGAAGCCTTTCGCTAAGACAGTTCTTGTGGAATTGGCAAAGTGATATTTGGAAGCCCATAGAGGGCTATGGTGAAAAAGGAAATATCCTCAGATGAAATCTGGAAAGAAGCTTTCTGAGAAACTGCTTAGTGTTCTGTTAATTCATCTCACAGAGTTACATGTGTATTTCGAGGATCTCTTTGCTAGCCCTATTTCTGTGGAAACTGAGAAAAGATATCTCGGATCTCTTTGAAGACTATAGGGCCAAAGGAAAAATCCTCCGATAACAAAGAGAAAGAAGCTTTCTGAGAAACTTCTTTGTGTTCTGTGAAATCATCTCACAGAGTTACAGCTTTCCCCTCAAGAAGCCTTTCGCTAAGACAGTTCTTGTGGAATTGGCAAAGTGATATTTGGAAGCCCATAGAGGGCTGTGGTGAAAAAGGAAATATCGTCAGATGAAATCTGGAAAGAAGCTTGCTGCGAAACTGCTTAGTGTTCTGTTAATTCATCTCACAGAGTTACATGTGTATTTCGAGGATCTCTTTGCTACTCCTATTTCTGTGGAATCTGAAAACAGATATTTCGGATCCCTTTGAAGACTATAGGGCCAAAGGAAATATCCTCGGATAACAAAGAGAAAGAAGCTTTCTGAGAAACTTCTTTTTGTTCTCTGAAATCATCTCACAGAGTTACAGCTTTCCCCTCAAGAAGCCTTTCGCTAAGACAGTTCTTGTGGAATTGGCAAAGTGATATTTGGAAGCCCATGGAGGGCTAAGGTGAAAAAGGAAATATCGTCAGATGAAACCTGGAAGGAAGCTTTCTGAGAAACTGCTTAGTGTTCTGTTAATTCATCTCACAGAGTTACATGTGTATTTCGAGGATCTCTTTGCTAGCCCTATTTCTGTGGAATCTGAGAACAGATATTTCGGATCCCTTTGAAGACTATAGGGCCAAAGGAAATATCCTCCGATAACAAAGAGAAAGAAGCTTTCTGAGAAACTTCTTTGTGTTCTGTGAAATCATCTCACAGAGTTACAGCTTTACCCTCAAGAAGTCTTTCGCTAAGACGGTTCTTGTGGAATTGGCAAAGTGATATTTGGAAGCCCATAGAGGGCTATGGTGAAAAAGGAAATATCGTCAGATGAAATCTGGAAAGAAGCTTTCTGAGAAACTGCTTAGTGTTCTGTTAATTCATCTCACAGAGTTACATGTGTATTTCGAGGATCTCTTTGCTAGCCCTATTTCTGTGGAATCTGAGAACAGATATTTCGGATCCCTTTGAAGACTATAGGGCCAAAGGAAAAATCCTCCGATTACAAAGAGAAAGAAGCTTTCTGAGAAACTTCTTTGTGTTCTGTGAAATCATCTCACAGAGTTACAGCTTATCCTCAAGAAGCCTTTCGCTAAGACAGTTCTTGTGGAATTGGCAAAGTGATATTTGGAAGCCCATAGAGGGCTACGGTGAAAAAGGAAATATCGTCAGATGAAATCTGGAAAGAAGCTTTCTGAGAAACTGCTTAGTGTTCTCTTAATTCATCTCACAGAGTTACATGTGGATTTCGAGGATCTCTTTGCTAGCCCTATTTCTGTGGAATCTGAGAACAGATATTTCGGATCCCTTTGAAGACTATAGGGCCAAAGGAAATATCCTCCGATAACAAAGAGAAAGAAGCTTTCTGAGAAAGTTCTGTGTGTTCTGTGAAATCATCTCACAGAGTTACAGCTTTCCCCTCAAGAAGCCTTTCGCTAAGACAGTTCTTGTGGAATTGGCAAAGTGATATTTGGAAGCCCATAGAGGGCTATGGTGAAAAAGGAAATATCCTCAGATGAAATCTGGAAAGAAGCTTTCTGAGAAACTGCTTAGTGTTCTGTTAATTCATCTCACAGAGTTACATGTGTATTTCGAGGATCTGTTTGCTAGACCTATTTCTGTGGAATCTGAAAACAGATATTTCGGATCCCTTTGAAGACTATAGGGCCAAAGGAAATATCCTCCGATAACAAAGAGAAAGAAGCTTTCTGAGAAACTTCTTTGTGTTCTGTGAAATCATCTCACAGAGTTACAGCTTTCCCCTCAAGAAGCCTTTTGCTAAGACAGTTCTTGTGGAATTGGCAAAGTGATATTTGGAAGCCCATAGAGGGCTATGGTGAAAAAGGAAATATCCTCAGATGAAATCTGGAAAGAATCTTTCTGAGAAACTGCTTAGTGTTCTTTTAATTCATCTCACAGAGTTACATGTGTATTGCGAGGATCTCTTTGCTAGCCCTATTTCTGCGGAATCTGAGAACAGATATTTCGGATCCCTTTGAAGACTATAGGGCCAAAGGAAATATCCTCGGATAACAAAGAGAAATAAGCTTTCTGAGAAACTTCTTTGTGTTCTGTGAAATCATCTCACAGAGTTACAGCTTTCCCCTCAAGAAGCCTTTCCCTAAGACAGTTCTTGTGGAATTGGCAAAGTGATATTTGGAAGCCCATAGAGGGCTATGGTGAAAAAGGAAATATCGTCAGATGAAATCTGGAAAGAAGCTTTCTGAGAAACTGCTTAGTGTTCTGTTAATTCATCTCACAGAGTTCCATGTGTATTTCGAGGATCTCTTTGCTAGCCCTATTTCTTTGGAATCTGAGAACAGATATTTCGGATCCCTTTGAAGACTATAGGGCCAAAGGAAATATCCTCCGATAACAAAGAGAAAGAAGCTTTCTGAGAAACTTCTTTGTGTTCTGTGAAATCATCTCACAGAGTTACAGCTTTCCCCTGAAGAAGCCTTTCGCTAAGACAGTTCTTGTGGAATTGGCAAAGTGATATTTGGAAGCCCATAGAGGGCTATGGTGAAATAGGAAATATCGTCAGATGAAATCTGGAAAAAAGCTTTCTGAGAAACTGCTTAGTGTTCTGTGAATTCATCTCACAGAGTTACATGTTTATTTCGAGGATCTCTTTGCTAGCCCTATTTCTGTGGAAACTGAGAAAAGATATTTCGGATCCCTTTGAAGACTATAGGGCCAAAGGAAAAATCCTCCGATAACAAAGAGAAAGAAGCTTTCTGAGAAACTTCTTTGTGTTCTGTGAAATCATCTCACAGAGTTACAGCTTTCCCCTCAAGAAGCCTTTCGCTAAGACAGTTCTTGTGGAATTGGCAAAGTGATATTTGGAAGCCCATAGAGGGCTATGGTGAAAAAGGAAATATCGTCAGATGAAATCTGGAAAGAAGCTTTCTGCGAAACTGCTTAGTGTTCTGTTAATTCATCTCACAGAGTTACATGTGTATTTCGAGGATCTCTTTGCTAGCCCTATTTCTGTGGAATCTGAGAACTGATATTTCGGATCCCTTTGAAGACTATAGGGCCAAAGGAAATATCCTCCGATAACAAAGAGAAAGAAGCTTTCTGAGAAAGTTCTGCGTGTTCTGTGAAATCATCTCACAGAGTTACAGCTTTCCCCTCAAGAAGCCTTTCGCTAAGACAGTTCTTGTGGAATTGGCAAAGTGATATTTGGAAGCCCATAGAGGGCTATGGTGAAAAAGGAACTATCGTCAGATGAAATCTGGAAAGAAGCTTTCTGCGAAACTGCTTAGTGTTCTGTTAATTCATCTCACAGAGTTACATGTGTATTTCGAGGATCTCTTTGCTAGCCCTATTTGTGTGGAATCTGAGAACAGATATTTCGGATCCCTTTGAAGACTATAGGGCCAAAGGAAATATCCTCCGATAACAAAGAGAAAGAAGCTTTCTGAGAAACTTCTTTGTGTTCTGTGAAATCATCTCACAGAGTTACAGCTTTCCCCTCAAGAAGCCTTTCGCTAAGACAGTTCTTGTGGAATTGGCAAAGTGATATTTGGAAGCCCATAGAGGGCTACGGTGAAAAAGGAAATATCCTCAGATGAAATCTGGAAAGAAGCTTTCTGAGTAACTGCTTAGTGTTCTGTGAATTCATCTCACAGAGTTACATGTGTATTTCGTAGATCTCTTTGCTAGCCCTGTTTCTGTGGAAACTGAGAAAAGATATTTCGGATCCCTTTGAAGATTATAGGGCCAAAGGAAAAATCCTCCGATAACAAAGAGAAAGAAGCTTTCTGAGAAACTTCTTTGTGTTCTGTGAAATCATCTCACAGAGTTACAGCTTTCCCCTCAAGAAGCCTTTCGCTAAGACAGTTCTTGTGGAATTGGCAAAGTGATATTTGGAAGCCCATAGAGGGCTACGGTGAAAAAGGAAATATCCTCAGATGAAATCTGGAAAGAAGCTTTCTGAGTAACTGCTTAGTGTTCTGTGAATTCATCTCACAGAGTTACATGTGTATTTCGTAGATCTCTTTGCTAGCCCTGTTTCTGTGGAAACTGAGAAAAGATATTTCGGATCCCTTTGAAGATTATAGGGCCAAAGGAAAAATCCTCCGATAACAAAGAGAAAGAAGCTTTCTGAGAAACTTCTTTGTGTTCTGTGAAATCATCTCACGGAGTTACAGCTTTCCCCTCAAGAAGCCTTTCGCTAAGACAGTTCTTGTGGAATTGGCAAAGTGATATTTGGAAGCCCATAGAGGGCTATGGTGAAAAAGGAAATATCGTCAGATGAAATCTGGAAAGAAGCTTTCTGAGAAACTGCTTAGTGTTCTCTTAATTCATCTCACAGAGTTACATGTGTATTTCGAGGATCTCTTTGCTAGCCCTATTTCTGTGGAATCTGAGAACAGATATTTCGGATCCCTTTGAAGACTATAGGGCCAAAGGAAATATCCTCCGATAACAAATAGAAAGAAGCTTTCTGAGAAAGTTCTGTGTGTTCTGTGAAATCATCTCACAGAGTTACAGCTTTCCCCTCAAGAAGCCTTTCGCTAAGACAGTTCTTGTGGAATTGGCAAAGTGATATATGGAAGCCCATAGAGGGCTATGGTGAAAAAGGAACTATCGTCAGATGAAATCTGGAAAGAAGCTTTCTGAGAAACTGCTTAGTGTTCTGTCAATTCATCTCACAGAGTTACATGTGTATTTCGAGGATCTCTTTGCTAGCCCTATTTCTGTGGAATCTGAGAACAGATATTTCGGATCCCTTTGAAGAGTATAGGGCCAAAGGAAATATCCTCCGATAACAAAGAGAAAGAAGCTTTCTGAGAAACTTCTTTGTGTTCTGTGAAATCATCTCACAGAGTTACAGCTTTCCCCTCAAGAAGCCTTTCGCTAAGACAGTTCTTGTGGAATTGGCAAAGTGATATTTGGAAGCCCATAGAGGGCTATGGTGAAAGAGGAAATAATCTCAGATGAAATCTGGAAAGAAGCTTTCTGAGAAACTGCTTAGTGTTCTGTTAAATCATCTCACAGCGTTCCATGTGTATTTCGAGGATCTCTTTGCTAGCCCTATTTCTGCGGAATCTGAGAACAGATATTTCGGATCCCTTTGAGGACTATAGGGCCAAAGGAAATATCCTCCGATAACAAAGAGAAAGAAGCTTTCTGAGAAACTTCTTTGTGTTCTGTGAAATCATCTCACAGAGTTACAGCTTTCCCCTCAAGAAGCCTTTCCCTAAGAGAGTTCTTGTGGAATTGGCAAAGTGATATTTGGAAGCCCATAGAGGGCTATGGTGAAAAAGGAAATATCGTCAGATGAAATCTGGAAAGAAGCTTTCTGAGAAATTGCTTAGTGTTCTGTTAATTCATCTCACAGAGTTACATGTGTATTTCGAGGATCTCTTTGCTAGCCCTATTTCTTTGGAATCTGAGAACAGATATTTCGGATCCCTTTGAAGACTATAGGGCCAAAGGAAATATCCTCCGATAACAAAGAGAAAGAAGCTTTCTGAGAAACTTCTTTGTGTTCTGTGAAATCATCTCACAGAGTTACAGCTTTCCCCTCAAGAAGCCTTTCGCTAAGACAGTTCTTGTGGAATTGGCAAAGTGATATTTGGAAGCCCATAGAGGGCTATGGTGAAATAGGAAATATCGTCAGATGAAATCTGGAAAGAAGCTTTCTGAGAAACTGCTTAGTGTTCTGTGAATTCATCTCACAGAGTTACATGTGTATTTCGAGGATCTCTTTGCTAGCCCTGTTTCTGTGGAAACTGAGAAAAGATATTTCGGATCCCTTTGAAGACTATAGGACCAAAGGAAAAATCCTCCGATAACAAAGAGAAAGAAGCTTTCTGAGAAACTTCTTTGTGTTCTGTGAAATCATCTCACAGAGTTACAGCTTTCCCCTGAAGAAGCCTTTCGCTAAGACAGTTCTTGTGGAATTGGCAAAGTGATATTTGGAAGCCCATAGAGGGCTATGGTGAAAAAGGAAATATCCTCAGATGAAATCTGGAAAGAAGCTTTCTGAGAAACTGCTTAGTGTTCTGTTAATTCATCTCACAGAGTTACATGTGTATTTCGAGGATCTCTTTGCTAGCCCTATTTCTGTGGAAACTGAGAAAAGATATCTCGGATCTCTTTGAAGACTATAGGGCCAAAGGAAAAATCCTCCGATAACAAAGAGAAAGAAGCTTTCTGAGAAACTTCTTTGTGTTCTGTGAAATCATCTCACAGAGTTACAGCTTTCCCCTCAAGAAGCCTTTCGCTAAGACAGTTCTTGTGGAATTGGCAAAGTGATATTTGGAAGCCCATAGAGGGCTGTGGTGAAAAAGGAAATATCGTCAGATGAAATCTGGAAAGAAGCTTGCTGCGAAACTGCTTAGTGTTCTGTTAATTCATCTCACAGAGTTACATGTGTATTTCGAGGATCTCTTTGCTACTCCTATTTCTGTGGAATCTGAAATCAGATATTTCGGATCCCTTTGAAGACTATAGGGCCAAAGGAAATATCCTCGGATAACAAAGAGAAAGAAGCTTTCTGAGAAACTTCTTTGTGTTCTCTGAAATCATCTCACAGAGTTACAGCTTTCCCCTGAAGAAGCCTTTCGCTAAGACAGTTCTTGTGGAATTGGCAAAGTGATATTTGGAAGCCCATGGAGGGCTATGGTGAAAAAGGAAATATCATCAGATGAAACCTGGAAGGAAGCTTTCTGAGAAACTGCTTAGTGTTCTGTGAATTCATCTCACAGAGTTACATGTGTATTTCGAGGATCTCTTTGCTAGCCCTATTTCTGTGGAATCTGAGAACAGATATTTCGGATCCCTTTGAAGACTATAGGGCC
Source organism: Macaca nemestrina (assembly GCF_043159975.1). Lineage (NCBI taxonomy): Eukaryota > Metazoa > Chordata > Mammalia > Primates > Cercopithecidae > Macaca > Macaca nemestrina. Next base: position 31,367,750 of record NC_092135.1, on the reverse strand, counting down.
AAAGGAAATATCCTCCGATAACAAAGAGAAAGAAGCTTTCTGAGAAACTTCTTTGTGTTCTGTGAAATCATCTCACAGAGTTACAGCTTTACCCTCAAGAAGCCTTTCGCTAAGACGGTTCTTGTGGAATTGGCAAAGTGATATTTGGAAGCCCATAGAGGGCTATGGTGAAAAAGGAAATATCGTCAGATGAAATCTGGAAAGAAGCTTTCTGAGAAACTGCTTAGTGTTCTGTTAATTCATCTCACAGAGTTACATGTGTATTTCGAGGATCTCTTTGCTAGCCCTATTTCTGTGGAATCTGAGAACAGATATTTCGGATCCCTTTGAAGACTATAGGGCCAAAGGAAAAATCCTCCGATAACAAAGAGAAAGAAGCTTTCTGAGAAACTTCTTTGTGTTCTGTGAAATCATCTCACAGAGTTACAGCTTTCCCCTCAAGAAGCTTTTCGCTAAGACAGTTCTTGTGGAATTGGCAAAGTGATATTTGGAAGCCCATAGAGGACTACGGTGAAAAAGGAAATATCGTCAGATGAAATCTGGAAAGAAGCTTTCTGAGAAACTGCTTAGTGTTCTCTTAATTCATCTCACAGAGTTACATGTGTATTTCGAGGATCTCTTTGCTAGCCCTATTTCTGTGGAATCTGAGAACAGATATTTCGGATCCCTTTGAAGACTATAGGGCCAAAGGAAATATCCTCCGATAACAAAGAGAAAGAAGCTTTCTGAGAAAGTTCTGTGTGTTCTGTGAAATCATCTCACAGAGTTACAGCTTTCCCCTCAAGAAGCCTTTCGCTAAGACAGTTCTTGTGGAATTGGCAAAGTGATATTTGGAAGCCCATAGAGGGCTATGGTGAAAAAGGAAATATCCTCAGATGAAATCTGGAAAGAAGCTTTCTGAGAAACTGCTTAGTGTTCTGTTAATTCATCTCACAGAGTTACATGTGTATTTCGAGGATCTCTTTGCTAGCCCTATTTCTGTGGAAACTGAGAAAAGATATCTCGGATCTCTTTGAAGACTATAGGGCCAAAGGAAAAGTCCTCCGATAACAAAGAGAAAGAAGCTTTCTGAGAAACTTCTTTGTGTTCTGTGAAATCATCTCACAGAGTTACAGCTTTCCCCTGAAGAAGCCTTTCGCTAAGACAGTTCTTGTGGAATTGGCAAAGTGATATTTGGAAGCCCATAGAGGGCTGTGGTGAAAAAGGAAATATCGTCAGATGAAATCTGGAAAGAAGCTTGCTGCGAAACTGCTTAGTGTTCTGTTAATTCATCTCACAGAGTTACATGTGTATTTCGAGGATCTCTTTGCTACTCCTATTTCTGTGGAATCTGAAAACAGATATTTCGGATCCCTTTGAAGACTATAGGGCCAAAGGAAATATCCTCGGATAACAAAGAGAAAGAAGCTTTCTGAGAAACTTCTTTGTGTTCTCTGAAATCATCTCACAGAGTTACAGCTTTCCCCTCAAGAAGCCTTTCGCTAAGACAGTTCTTGTGGAATTGGCAAAGTGATATTTGGAAGCCCATGGAGGGCTATGGTGAAAAAGGAAATATCGTCAGATGAAACCTGGAAGGAAGCTTTCTGAGAAACTGCTTAGTGTTCTGTGAATTCATCTCACAGAGTTACATGTGTATTTCGAGGATCTCTTTGCTAGCCCTATTTCTGTGGAATCTGAGAACAGATATTTCGGATCCCTTTGAAGACTATAGGGCCAAAGGAAATATCCTCCGATAACAAAGAGAAAGAAGCTTTCTGAGAAACTTCTTTGTGTTCTGTGAAATCATCTCACAGAGTTACAGCTTTACCCTCAAGAAGCCTTTCGCTAAGACGGTTCTTGTGGAATTGGCAAAGTGATATTTGGAAGCCCATAGAGGGCTATGGTGAAAAAGGAAATATCGTCAGATGAAATCTGGAAAGAAGCTTTCTGAGAAACTGCTTAGTGTTCTGTTAATTCATCTCACAGAGTTACATGTGTATTTCGAGGATCTCTTTGCTAGCCCTATTTCTGTGGAATCTGAGAACAGATATTTCGGATCCCTTTGAAGACTATAGGGCCAAAGGAAAAATCCTCCGATAACAAAGAGAAAGAAGCTTTCTGAGAAACTTCTTTGTGTTCTGTGAAATCATCTCACAGAGTTACAGCTTTCCCCTCAAGAAGTCTTTCGCTAAGACAGTTCTTGTGGAATTGGCAAAGTGATATTTGGAAGCCCATAGAGGACTACGGTGAAAAAGGAAATATCGTCAGATGAAATCTGGAAAGAAGCTTTCTGAGAAACTGCTTAGTGTTCTCTTAATTCATCTCACAGAGTTACATGTGTATTTCGAGGATCTCTTTGCTAGCCCTATTTCTGTGGAATCTGAGAACAGATATTTCGGATCCCTTTGAAGACTATAGGGCCAAAGGAAATATCCTCCGATAACAAAGAGAAAGAAGCTTTCTGAGAAAGTTCTGTGTGTTCTGTGAAATCATCTCACAGAGTTACAGCTTTCCCCTCAAGAAGCCTTTCGCTAAGACAGTTCTTGTGGAATTGGCAAAGTGATATTTGGAAGCCCATAGAGGGCTATGGTGAAAAAGGAACTATCGTCAGATGAAATCTGGAAAGAAGCTTTCTGAGAAACTGCTTAGTGTTCTGTTAATTCATCTCACAGAGTTACATGTGTATTTCGAGGATCTATTTGCTAGCCCTATTTCTGTGGAATCTGAAAACAGATATTTCGGATCCCTTTGAAGACTATAGGGCCAAAGGAAATATCCTCCGATAACAAAGAGAAAGAAGCTTCCTGAGAAACTTCTTTGTGTTCTGTGAAATCATCTCACAGAGTTACAGCTTTCCCCTCAAGAAGCCTTGTGCTAAGACAGTTCTTGTGGAATTGGCAAAGTGATATTTGGAAGCCCATAGAGGGCTATGGTGAAAAAGGAAATATCCTCAGATGAAATCTGGAAAGAAGCTTTCTGAGAAACTGCTTAGTGTTCTTTTAATTCATCTCACAGAGTTACATGTGTATTGCGAGGATCTCTTTGCTAGCCCTATTTCTGCGGAATCTGAGAACAGATATTTCGGATCCCTTTGAAGACTATAGGGCCAAAGGAAATATCCTCGGATAACAAAGAGAAAGAAGCTTTCTGAGAAACTTCTTTGTGTTCTGTGAAATCATCTCACAGAGTTACAGCTTTCCCCTCAAGAAGCCTTTCCCTAAGACAGTTCTTGTGGAATTGGCAATGTGATATTTGGAAGCCCATAGAGGGCTATGGTGAAAAAGGAAATATCGTCAGATGAAATCTGGAAAGAAGCTTTCTGAGAAACTGCTTAGTGTTCTGTTAATTCATCTCACAGAGTTACATGTGTATTTCGAGGATCTCTTTGCTAGCCCTATTTCTTTGGAATCTGAGAACAGATATTTCGGATCCCTTTGAAGAATATAGGGCCAAAGGAAATATCCTCCGATAACAAAGAGAAAGAAGCTTTCTGAGAAACTTCTTTGTGTTCTGTGAAATCATCTCACAGAGTTACAGCTTTCCCCTGAAGAAGCCTTTCGCTAAGACAGTTCTTGTGGAATTGGCAAAGTGATATTTGGAAGCCCATAGAGGGCTATGGTGAAATAGGAAATATCGTCAGATGAAATCTGGAAGGAAGCTTTCTGAGAAACTGCTTAGTGTTCTGTGAATTCATCTCACAGAGTTACATGTGTATTTCGAGGATCTCTTTGCTAGCCCTATTTCTGTGGAAACTGAGAAAAGATATTTCGGATCCCTTTGAAGACTATAGGGCCAAAGGAAAAATCCTCCGATAACAAAGAGAAAGAAGCTTTCTGAGAAACTTCTTTGTGTTCTGTGAAATCATCTCACAGAGTTACAGCTTTCCCCTCAAGAAGCCTTTCCCTAAGACAGTTCTTGTGGAATTGGCAAAGTGATATTTGGAAGCCCATAGAGGGCTATGGTGAAAAAGGAAATATCGTCAGATGAAATTTGGAAAGAAGCTTTCTGAGAAACTGCTTAGTGTTCTGTTAATTCATCTCACAGAGTTACATGTGTATTTCGAGGATCTCTTTGCTAGCCCTATTTCTGTGGAATCTGAGAACTGATATTTCGGATCCCTTTGAAGACTATAGGGCCAAAGGAAATATCCTCCGATAACAAAGAGAAAGAAGCTTTCTGAGAAAGTTCTTCGTGTTCTGTGAAATCATCTCACAGAGTTACAGCTTTCCCCTCAAGAAGCCTTTCGCTAAGACAGTTCTTGTGGAATTGGCAAAGTGATATTTGGAAGCCCATAGAGGGCTATGGTGAAAAAGGAACTATCGTCAGATGAAATCTGGAAAGAAGCTTTCTGAGAAACTGCTTAGTGTTCTGTTAATTCATCTCACAGAGTTACATGTGTATTTCGAGGATCTCTTTGCTAGCCCTATTTGTGTGGAATCTGAGAACAGATATTTCGGATCCCTTTGAAGACTATAGGGCCAAAGGAAATATCCTCCGATAACAAAGAGAAAGAAGCTTTCTGAGAAACTTCTTTGTGTTCTGTGAAATCATCTCACAGAGTTACAGCTTTCCCCTCAAGAAGCCTTTCGCTAAGACAGTTCTTGTGGAATTGGCAAAGTGATATTTGGAAGCCCATAGAGGGCTATGGTGAAAAAGGAAATATCCTCAGATGAAATCTGGAAAGAAGCTTTCTGAGTAACTGCTTAGTGTTCTGTGAATTCATCTCACAGAGTTACATGTGTATTTCGTAGATCTCTTTGCTAGCCCTGTTTCTGTGGAAACTGAGAAAAGATATTTCGGATCCCTTTGAAGACTATAGGGCCAAAGGAAAAATCCTCCGATAACAAAGAGAAAGAAGCTTTCTGTGAAACTTCTTTGTGTTCTGTGAAATCATCTCACGGAGTTACAGCTTTCCCCTCAAGAAGCCTTTCGCTAAGACAGTTCTTGTGGAATTGGCAAAGTGATATTTGGAAGCCCATAGAGGGCTATGGTGAAAAAGGAAATATCGTCAGATGAAATCTGGAAAGAAGCTTTCTGAGAAACTGCTTAGTGTTCTCTTAATTCATCTCACAGAGTTACATGTGTATTTCGAGGATCTCTTTGCTAGCCCTATTTCTGTGGAATCTGAGAACAGATATTTCGGATCCCTTTGAAGACTATAGGGCCAAAGGAAATATCCTCCGATAACAAATAGAAAGAAGCTTTCTGAGAAAGTTCTGTGTGTTCTGTGAAATCATCTCACAGAGTTACAGATTTCCCCTCAAGAAGCCTTTCGCTAAGACAGTTCTTGTGGAATTGGCAAAGTGATATTTGGAAGCCCATAGAGGGCTAGGGTGAAAAAGGAACTATCGTCAGATGAAATCTGGAAAGAAGCTTTCTGAGAAACTGCTTAGTGTTCTGTCAATTCATCTCACAGAGTTACATGTGTATTTCGAGGATCTCTTTGCTAGCCCTATTTCTGTGGAATCTGAGAACAGATATTTCGGATCCCTTTGAAGACTATAGGGCCAAAGGAAATATCCTCCGATAACAAAGAGAAAGAAGCTTTCTGAGAAACTTCTTTGTGTTCTGTGAAATCATCTCACAGAGTTACAGCTTTCCCCTCAAGAAGCCTTTCGCTAAGACAGTTCTTGTGGAATTGGCAAAGTGATATTTGGAAGCCCATAGAGGGCTATGGTGAAAAAGGAAATATCGTCAGATGAAATCTGGAAAGAAGCTTTCTGAGTAACTGCTTAGTGTTCTGTGAATTCATCTCACAGAGTTACATGTGTATTTCGTAGATCTCTTTGCTAGCCCTGTTTCTGTGGAAACAGAGAAAAGATATTTCGGATCCCTTTGAAGACTATAGGGCCAAAGGAAAAATCCTCCGATAACAAAGAGAAAGAAGCTTTCTGAGAAACTTCTTTTTGTTCTGTGAAATCATCTCACGGAGTTACAGCTTTCCCCTCAAGAAGCCTTTCGCTAAGACAGTTCTTGTGGAATTGGCAAAGTGATATTTGGAAGCCCTTAGAGGGCTATGGTGAAAAAGTAAATATCCTCAGAAGAAATCTGGAAAGAAGCTTGCTGCGAAACTGCTTAGTGTTCTGTTAATTCATCTCGCAAAGTTACATGTGTATTTCGAGGATCTATTTGCTAGTCCTATTTCTGTGGAATCTGAAAACAGATATTTCGGATCCCTTTGAAGACTATAGGGCCAAAGGAAATATCCTCCGATAACAAAGAGAAAGAAGCTTTCTGAGAAACTTCTTTGTGTTCTGTGAAATCATCTCACAGAGTTACAGCTTTCCCCTCAAGAAGCCTTTTGCTAAGACAGTTCTTGTGGAATTGGCAAAGTGATATTTGGAAGCCCATAGAGGGTTATGGTGAAAAAGGAAATATCCTCAGATGAAATCTGGAAAGAAGCTTTCTGAGAAACTGCTTAGTGTTCTGTTAATTCATCTCACAGAGTTACATGTGTATTTCGAGGATCTCTTTGCTAGCCCTATTTCTGCGGAATCTGAGAACAGATATTTCGGATCCCTTTGAAGACTATAGGGCCAAAGGAAATATCCTCGGATAACAAAGAGAAAGAAGCTTTCTGAGAAACTTCTTTGTGTTCTGTGAAATCATCTCACAGAGTTACAGCTTTCCCCTCAAGAAGCCTTTCCCTAAGACAGTTCTTGTGGAATTGGCAAAGTGATATTTGGAAGCCCATAGAGGGCTATGGTGAAATAGGAAATATCGTCAGATGAAATCTGGAAAGAAGCTTTCTGAGAAACTGCTTAGTGTTCTGTGAATTCATCTCACAGAGTTACATGTGTATTTCGAGGATCTCTTTGCTAGCCCTATTTCTGTGGAAACTGAGAAAAGATATTTCGGATCCCTTTGAAGACTATAGGGCCAAAGGAAAAATCCTCCGATAACAAAGAGAAAGAAGCTTTCTGAGAAACTTCTTTGTGTTCTGTGAAATCATCTCACAGAGTTACAGCTTTCCCCTCAAGAAGCCTTTCGCTAAGACAGTTCTTGTGGAATTGGCAAAGTGATATTTGGAAGCCCATAGAGGGCTATGGTGAAAAAGGAAATATCGTCAGATGAAATCTGGAAAGAAGCTTTCTGCGAAACTGCTTAGTGTTCTGTTAATTCATCTCACAGAGTTACATGTGTATTTCGAGGATCTCTTTGCTAGCCCTATTTCTGTGGAATCTGAGAACTGATATTTCGGATCCCTTTGAACACTATAGGGCCAAAGGAAATATCCTCCGATAACAAAGAGAAAGAAGCTTTCTGAGAAAGTTCTGTGTGTTCTGTGAAATCATCTCACAGAGTTACAGCTTTCCCCTCAAGAAGCCTTTCGCTAAGACAGTTCTTGTGGAATTGGCAAAGTGATATTTGGAAGCCCATAGAGGGCTATGGTGAAAAAGGAACTATCATCAGATGAAATCTGGAAAGAAGCTTTCTGAGAAACTGCTTAGTGTTCTGTTAATTCATCTCACAGAGTTACATGTGTATTTCGAGGATCTCTTTGCTAGCCCTATTTCTGTGGAATCTGAGAACAGATATTTCGGATCCCTTTGAAGACTATAGGGCCAAAGGAAATATCCTCCGATAACAAAGAGAAAGAAGCTTTCTGAGAAACTTCTTTGTGTTCTGTGAAATCATCTCACGGAGTTACAGCTTTCCCCTCAAGAAGCCTTTCGCTAAGACAGTTCTTGTGGAATTGGAAAAGTGATATTTGGAAACCCAAAGAGGGCTATGGTGAAAAAGGAAATATCCTCAGATGAAATCTGGAAAGAAGCTTTCTGAGTAACTGCTTAGTGTTCTGTGAATTCATCTCACAGAGTTACATGTGTATTTCGTAGATCTCTTTGCTAGCCCTGTTTCTGTGGAAACTGAGAAAAGATATTTCGGATCCCTTTGAAGACTATAGGGCCAAAGGAAAAATCCTCCGATAACAAAGAGAAAGAAGCTTTCTGAGAAACTTCTTTGTGTTCTGTGAAATCATCTCACGGAGTTACAGCTTTCCCGTCAAGAAGTATTCGCTAAGACAGTTCTTGTGGAATTGGCAAAGTGATATTTGGAAGCCCTTAGAGGGCTATGGTGAAAAAGGAAATATCCTCAGAAGAAATCTGGAAAGAAGCTTGCTGCGAAACTGCTTAGTGTTCTGTTAATTCATCTCGCAGAGTTACATGTGTATTTCGAGGATCTTTTTGCTAGTCCTATTTCTGTGGAATCGGAAAACAGATATTTCGGATCCCTTTGAAGACTATAGGGGCAAAGGAAATATCCTCCGATAACAAAGAGAAAGAAGCTTTCTAAGAAACTTCTTTGTGTTCTGTGAAATCATCTCACAGAGTTACAGCTTTCCCCTCAAGAAGCCTTTCGCTAAGACAGTTCTTGTGGAATTGGCAAAGTGATATTTGGAAGCCCATAGAGGGCTATGGTGAAAAAGGAAATATCGTCAGATGAAATCTGGAAAGAAGCTTTCTGCGAAACTGCTTAGTGTTCTGTTAATTCATCTCACAGAGTTACATGTGTATTTCGAGGATCTCTTTGCTAGCCCTATTTCTGTGGAATCTGTGAACTGATATTTCGGATCCCTTTGAAGACTATAGGGCCAAAGGAAGTATCCTCCGATAACAAAGAGAAAGAAGCTTTCAGAGAAAGTTCTGTGTGTTCTGTGAAATCATCTCACAGAGTTACAGCTTTCCCCTCAAGAAGCCTTTCGCTAAGACAGTTCTTGTGGAATTGGCAAAGTGATATTTGGAAGCCCATAGAGGGCTAGGGTGAAAAAGGAAATATCGTCAGATGAAATCTGGAAAGAAGCTTTCTGAGAAACTGCTTAGTGTTCTGTTAATTCATCTCACAGAGTTACATGTGTATTTCGAGGATCTCTTTGCTAGCCCTATTTCTGTGGAATCTGAGAACAGATATTTCGGATCCCTTTGAAGACTATAGGGCCAAAGGAAATATCCTCCGATAACAAAGAGAAAGAAGCTTTCTGAGAAACTTCTTTGTGTTCTGTGAAATCATCTCACAGAGTTACAGCTTTCCCCTCAAGAAGCCTTTCGCTAAGACAGTTCTTGTGGAATTGGCAAAGTGATATTTGGAAGCCCATAGAGGGCTAGGGTGAAAAAGGAAATATCCTCAGATGAAATCTGGAAAGAAGCTTTCTGAGAAACTGCTTAGTGTTCTGTTAATTCATCTCACAGAGTTACATGTGTATTTCGTAGATCTCTTTGCTAGCCCTGTTTCTGTGGAAACTGAGAAAAGATATTTCGGATCCCTTTGAAGACTATAGGGCCAAAGGAAATATCCTCCGATAACAAAGAGAAAGAAGCTTTCTGAGAAACTTCTTTGTGTTCTGTGAAATCATCTCACGGAGTTACAGCTTTCCCCTCAAGAAGCCTTTCGCTAAGACAGTTCTTGTGGAATTGGCAAAGTGATATTTGGAAGCCCAAAGAGGGCTATGGTGAAAAAGGAAATATCCTCAGATGAAATCTGGAAAGAAGCTCTCTGAGTAACTGCTTAGTGTTCTGTGAATTCATCTCACAGAGTTACATGTGTATTTCGTAGATCTCTTTGCTAGCCCTGTTTCTGTGGAAACTGAGAAAAGATATTTCGGATCCCTTTGAAGACTATAGGGCCAAAGGAAAAATCCTCCGATAACAAAGAGAAAGAAGCTTTCTGAGAAACTTCTTTGTGTTCTGTGAAATCATCTCACGGAGTTACAGCTTTCCCCTCAAGAAGTATCCGCTAAGACAGTTCTTGTGGAATTGGCAAAGTGATATTTGGAAGCCCTTAGAGGGCTATGGTGAAAAAGGAAATATCCTCAGAAGAAATCTGGAAAGAAGCTTGCTGCGAAACTGCTTAGTGTTCTGTTAATTCATCTCACAGAGTTACATGTGTATTTCGAGGATCTTTTTGCTAGTCCTATTTCTGTGGAATCTGAAAACAGATATTTCGGATCCCTTTGAAGACTATAGGGGCAAAGGAAATATCCTCCGATAACAAAGAGAAAGAAGCTTTCTGAGAAACTTCTTTGTGTTCTGTGAAATCATCTCACAGAGTTACAGCTTTCCCCTCAAGAAGCCTTTCGCTAAGACAGTTCTTGTGTAATTGGCAAAGTGATATTTGGAAGCCCATAGAGGGCTATGGTGAAAAAGGAAATATCGTCAGATGAAATCTGGAAAGAAGCTTTCTGCGAAACTGCTTAGTGTTCTGTGAATTCATCTCACAGAGTTACATGTGTATTTCGAGGATCTCTTTGCTAGCCCTATTTCTGTGGAATCTGTGAACTGATATTTCGGATCCCTTTGAAGACTATAGGGCCAAAGGAAGTATCCTCCGATATCAAAGAGAAAGAAGCTTTCAGAGAAAGTTCTGTGTGTTCTGTGAAATCATCTCACAGAGTTACAGCTTTCCCCTCAAGAAGCCTTTCGCTAAGACAGTTCTTGTGGAATTGGCAAAGTGATATTTGGAAGCCCATAGAGGGCTATGGTGAAAAAGGAACTATCGTCAGATGAAATCTGGAAAGAAGCTTTCTGAGAAACTGCTTAGTGTTCTGTTAATTCATCTCACAGAGTTACATGTGTATTTCGAGGATCTCTTTGCTAGCCCTATTTCTGTGCAATATGAGAACAGATATTTCGGATCCCTTTGAAGACTATAGGGCCAAAAGAAATATCCTCCGATAACAAAGAGAAAGAAGCTTTCTGAGAAACTTCTTTGTGTTCTGTGAAATCATCTCACAGAGTTACAGCTTTCCCCTCAAGAAGCCTTTCGCTAAGACAGTTCTTGTGGAATTGGCAAAGTGATATTTGGAAGCCCATAGAGGGCTATGGTGAAAAAGGAAATATCCTCAGATGAAATCTGGAAAGAAGCTTTCTGAGAAACTGCTTAGTGTTCTGTGAATTCATCTCACAGAGTTACATGTGTATTTCGTAGATCTCTTTGCTAGCCCTGTTTCTGTGGAAACTGAGAAAAGATATTTCGGATCCCTTTGAAGACTATAGGGCCAAAGGAAAAATCCTCCGATAACAAAGAGAAAGAAGCTTTCTGAGAAACTTCTTTGTGTTCTGTGAAATCATCTCACGGAGTTACAGCTTTCCCCTCAAGAAGCCTTTCGCTAAGACAGTTCTTGTGGAATTGGCAAAGTGATATTTGGAAGCCCTTAGAGGGCTATGGTGAAAAAGGAAATATCCTCAGAAGAAATCTGGAAAGAAGCTTGCTGCGAAACTGCTTAGTGTTCTGTTAATTCATCTCGCAGAGTTACATGTGTATTTCGAGGATCTTTTTGCTAGTCCTATTTCTGTGGAATCTGAAACAGATATTTCGGATCCCTTTGAAGACTATAGGGGCAAAGGAAATATACTCCGATAACAAAGAGAAAGAAGCTTTCTGAGAAACTTCTTTGTGTTCTGTGAAATCATCTCACAGAGTTACAGCTTTCCCCTCAAGAAGCCTTTTGCTAAGACAGTTCTTGTGGAATTGGCAAAGTGATATTTGGAAGCCCATAGAGGGCTATGGTGAAAAAGGAAATATCCTCATAGGAAATCTGGAAAGAAGCTTTCTGAGAAACTGCTTAGTGTTCTGTTAATTCATCTCACAGAGTTACATGTGTATTTCGAGGATCTCTTTGCTAGCCCTATTTCTGCGGAATCTGAGAACAGATATTTCGGATCCCTTTGAAGACTATAGGGCCAAAGGAAATATCCTCGGATAACAAAGAGAAAGAAGCTTTCTGAGAAACTTCTTTGTGTTCTGTGAAATCATCTCACAGAGTTACAGCTTTCCCCTCAAGAAGCCTTTCCCTAAGACAGTTCTTGTGGAATTGGCAAAGTGATATTTGGAAGCCCATAGAGGGCTATGGTGAAAAAGGAAATATCGTCAGATGAAATCTGGAAAGAAGCTTTCTGAGAAACTGCTTAGTGTTCTGTTAATTCATCTCACAGAGTTACATGTGTATTTCGAGGATCTCTTTGCTAGCCCTATTTCTGTGGAAACTGAGAACAGATATTTCGGATCCCTTTGAAGACTATAGGGCCAAAGGAAATATCCTCCGATAACAAAGAGAATGAAGCTTTCTGAGAAACTTCTTTGTGTTCTGTGAAATCATCTCACAGAGTTACAGCTTTCCCCTGAAGAAGCCTTTCGCTAAGACAGTTCTTGTGGAATTGGCAAAGTGATATTTGGAAGCCCATAGAGGGCTATGGTGAAATAGGAAATATCGTCAGATGAAATCTGGAAAGAAGCTTTCTGAGAAACTGCTTAGTGTTCTGTGAATTCATCTCACAGAGTTACATGTGTATTTCGAGGATCTCTTTGCTAGCCCTATTTCTGTGGAAACTGAGAAAAGATATTTCGGATCCCTTTGAAGACTATAGGGCCAAAGGAAAAATCCTCCGATAACAAAGAGAAAGAAGCTTTCTGAGAAACTTCTTTGTGTTCTGTGAAATCATCTCACAGAGTTACAGCTTTCCCCTCAAGAAGCCTTTCGCTAAGACAGTTCTTGTGGAATTGGCAAAGTGATATTTGGAAGCCCATAGAGGGCTATGGTGAAAAAGGAAATATCGTCAGATGAAATCTGGAAAGAAGCTTTCTGAGAAACTGCTTAGTGTTCTCTTAATTCATCTCACAGAGTTACATGTGTATTTCGAGGATCTCTTTGCTAGCCCTATTTCTGTGGAATCTGAGAACAGATATTTCGGATCCCTTTGAAGACTATAGGGCCAAAGGAAATATCCTCCGATAACAAATAGAAAGAAGCTTTCTGAGAAAGTTCTGTGTGTTCTGTGAAATCATCTCACAGAGTTACAGCTTTCCCCTCAAGAAGCCTTTCGCTAAGACAGTTCTTGTGGAATTGGCAAAGTGATATTTGGAAGCCCATAGAGGGCTATGGTGAAAAAGGAACTATCGTCAGATGAAATCTGGAAAGAAGCTTTCTGAGAAACTGCTTAGTGTTCTGTCAATTCATCTCACAGAGTTACATGTGTATTTCGAGGATCTCTTTGCTAGCCCTATTTCTGTGGAATCTGAGAACAGATATTTCGGATCCCTTTGAAGACTATAGGGCCAAAGGAAATATCCTCCGATAACAAAGAGAAAGAAGCTTTCTGAGAAACTTCTTTGTGTTCTGTGAAATCATCTCACAGAGTTACAGCTTTCCCCTCAAGAAGCCTTTCGCTAAGACAGTTCTTGTGGAATTGGCAAAGTGATATTTGGAAGCCCATAGAGGGCTATGGTGAAAAAGGAAATATCGTCAGATGAAATCTGGAAAGAAGCTTTCTGAGTAACTGCTTAGTGTTCTGTGAATTCATCTCACAGAGTTACATGTGTATTTCGTAGATCTCTTTGCTAGCCCTGTTTCTGTGGAAACTGAGAAAAGATATTTCGGATCCCTTTGAAGACTATAGGGCCAAAGGAAAAATCCTCCGATAACAAAGAGAAAGAAGCTTTCTGAGAAACTTCTTTTTGTTCTGTGAAATCATCTCACGGAGTTACAGCTTTCCCCTCAAGAAGCCTTTCGCTAAGACAGTTCTTGTGGAATTGGCAAAGTGATATTTGGAAGCCCTTAGAGGGCTATGGTGAAAAAGAAATATCCTCAGAAGAAATCTGGAAAGAAGCTTGCTGCGAAACTGCTTAGTGTTCTGTTAATTCATCTCGCAGAGTTACATGTGTATTTCGAGGATCTATTTGCTAGTCCTATTTCTGAGGAATCTGAAAACAGATATTTCGGATCCCTTTGAAGACTATAGGGGCAAAGGAAATATCCTCCGATAACAAAGAGAAAGAAGCTTTCTGAGAAACTTCTTTGTGTTCTGTGAAATCATCTCACAGAGTTACAGCTTTCCCCTCAAGAAGCCTTTTGCTAAGACAGTTCTTGTGGAATTGGCAAAGTGATATTTGGAAGCCCATAGAGGGCTATGGTGAAAAAGGAAATATCCTCAGATGAAATCTGGAAAGAAGCTTTCTGAGAAACTGCTTAGTGTTCTGTGAATTCATCTCACAGAGTTACATGTGTATTTCGTGGATCTCTTTGCTAGCCCTATTTCTGTGGAAACTGAAAAAAGATATTTCGGATCCCTTTGAAGACTATAGGGCCAAAGGAAAAATCCTCCGATAACAAAGAGAAAGAAGCTTTCTGAGAAACTTCTTTGTGTTCTGTGAAATCATCTCACAGAGTTACAGCTTTCCCCTCAAGAAGCCTATCGCTAAGACAGTTCTTGTGGAATTGGCAAAGTGATATTTGGAAGCCCATAGAGGGCTATGGTGAAAAAGGAAATATCGTCAGATGAAATCTGGAAAGAAGCTTTCTGCGAAACTGCTTAGTGTTCTGTTAATTCATCTCACAGAGTTACATGTGTATTTCGAGGATCTCTTTGCTAGCCCTATTTCTGTGGAATCTGAGAACTGATATTTCGGATCCCTTTGAACACTATAGGGCCAAAGGAAATATCCTCCGATAACAAAGAGAAAGAAGCTTTCTGAGAAAGTTCTGTGTGTTCTGTGAAATCATCTCACAGAGTTACAGCTTTCCCCTCAAGAAGCCTTTCGCTAAGACAGTTCTTGTGGAATTGGCAAAGTGATATTTGGAAGCCCATAGAGGGCTATGGTGAAAAAGGAACTATCATCAGATGAAATCTGGAAAGAAGCTTTCTGAGAAACTGCTTAGTGTTCTGTTAATTCATCTCACAGAGTTACATGTGTATTTCGAGGATCTCTTTGCTAGCCCTATTTCTGTGGAATCTGAGAACAGATATTTCGGATCCCTTTGAAGACTATAGGGCCAAAGGAAATATCCTCCGATAACAAAGAGAAAGAAGCTTTCTGAGAAACTTCTTTGTGTTCTGTGAAATCATCTCACGGAGTTACAGCTTTCCCCTCAAGAAGCCTTTCGCTAAGACAGTTCTTGTGGAATTGGAAAAGTGATATTTGGAAGCCCAAAGAAGGCTATGGTGAAAAAGGAAATATCCTCAGATGAAATCTGGAAAGAAGCTTTCTGAGTAACTGCTTAGTGTTCTGTGAATTCATCTCACAGAGTTACATGTGTATTTCGTAGATCTCTTTGCTAGCCCTGTTTCTGTGGAAACTGAGAAAAGATATTTCGGATCCCTTTGAAGACTATAGGGCCAAAGGAAAAATCCTCCGATAACAAAGAGAAAGAAGCTTTCTGAGAAACTTCTTTGTGTTCTGTGAAATCATCTCACGGAGTTACAGCTTTCCCCTCAAGAAGCCTTTCGCTAAGACAGTTCTTGTGGAATTGGCAAAGTGATATTTGGAAGCCCTTAGAGGGCTATGGTGAAAAAGGAAATATCCTCAGAAGAAATCTGGAAAGAAGCTTGCTGCGAAACTGCTTAGTGTTCTGTTAATTCATCTCGCAGAGTTACATGTGTATTTCGAGGATCTTTTTGCTAGTCCTATTTCTGTGGAATCTGAAAACAGATATTTCGGATCCCTTTGAAGACTATAGAGGCAAAGGAAATATCCTCCGATAACAAAGAGAAAGAAGCTTTCTGAGAAACTTCTTTGTGTTCTGTGAAATCATCTCACAGAGTTACAGCTTTCCCCTCAAGAAGCCTTTCGCTAAGACAGTTCTGGTGGAATTGGCAAAGTGATATTTGGAAGCCCATAGAGGGCTAAGGTGAAAAAGGAAATATCGTCAGATGAAATCTGGAAAGAAGCTTTCTGCGAAACTGCTTAGTGTTCTGTTAATTCATCTCACAGAGTTATATGTGTATTTCGAGGATCTCTTTGCTAGCCCTATTTCTGTGGAATCTGAGAACAGATATTTCGGATCCCTTTGAAGACTATAGGGCCAAAGGAAATATCCTCCGATAACAAAGAGAAAGAAGCTTTCTGAGAAACTTCTTTGTGTTCTGTGAAATCATCTCACAGAGTTACAGCTTTCCCCTCAAGAAGCCTTTCGCTAAGACAGTTCTTGTGGAATTGGCAAAGTGATATTTGGAAGCCCATAGAGGGCTATGGTGAAAAAGGAAATATCCTCAGATGAAATCTGGAAAGAAGCTTTCTGAGAAACTGCTTAGTGTTCTGTGAATTCATCTCACAGAGTTACATGTGTATTTCGTAGATCTCTTTGCTAGCCCTGTTTCTGTGGAAACTGAGAAAAGATATTTCGGATCCCTTTGAAGACTATAGGGCCAAAGGAAAAATCCTCCGATAACAAAGAGAAAGAAGCTTTCTGAGAAACTTCTTTGTGTTCTGTGAAATCATCTCACGGAGTTACAGCTTTCCCCTCAAGAAGCCTTTCGCTAAGACAGTTCTTGTGGAATTGGCAAAGTGATATTTGGAAGCCCTTAGAGGGCTATGGTGAAAAAGGAAATATCCTCAGAAGAAATCTGGAAAGAAGCTTGCTGCGAAACTGCTTAGTGTTCTGTTAATTCATCTCGCAGAGTTACATGTGTATTTCGAGGATCTTTTTGCTAGTCCTATTTCTGTGGAATCTGAAAACAGATATTTCGGATCCCTTTGAAGACTATAGGGGCAAAGGAAATATCCTCGGATAACAAAGAGAAAGAAGCTTTCTGAGAAACTTCTTTGTGTTCTGTGAAATCATCTCACAGAGTTACAGCTTTGCCCTCAAGAAGCCTTTCGCTAAGACAGTTTTTGTGGAATTGGCAAAGTGATATTTGGAAGCCCATAGAGGGCTATGGTGAAAAAGGAAATATCCCCAGATGAAATCTGGAAAGAAGCTTTCTGCGAAACTGCTTAGTGTTCTGTTATTTCATCTCACAGAGTTACATGTGTATTTCGAGGATCTCTTTGCTAGCCCTATTTCTGTGCAATCTGAAAACAGATATTTCGGATCCCTTTGAAGACTATAGGGCCAAAGGAAATATCCTCGGATAACAAAGAGAAAGAAGCTTTCTGAGAAACTTCTTTGTGTTCTGTGAAATCATCTCACAGAGTTACAGCTTTCCCCTCAAGAAGCCTTTCCCTAAGACAGTTCTTGTGGAATTGGCAAAGTGATATTTGGAAGCCCATAGAGGGCTATGGTGAAAAAGGAAATATCGTCAGATGAAATCTGGAAAGAAGCTTTCTGAGAAACTGCTTAGTGTTCTGTTAATTCATCTCACAGAGTTACATGTGTATTTCGAGGATCTCTTTGCTAGCCCTATTTCTGTGGAAACTGAGAACAGATATTTCGGATCCCTTTGAAGACTATAGGGCCAAAGGAAATATCCTCCGATAACAAAGAGAAAGAAGCTTTCTGAGAAACTTCTTTGTGTTCTGTGAAATCATCTCACAGAGTTACAGCTTTCCCCTCAAGAAGCCTTTCGCTAAGACAGTTCTTGTGGAATTGGCAAAGTGATATTTGGAAGCCCATAGAGGGCTATGTTGAAATAGGAAATATCGTCAGATGAAATCTGGAAAGAAGCTTTCTGAGAAACTGCTTAGTGTTCTGTGAATTCATCTCACAGAGTTACATGTGTATTTCGAGGATCTCTTTGCTAGCCCTATTTCTGTGGAAACTGAGAAAAGATATTTCGGATCCCTTTGAAGACTATAGGCCCAAAGGAAATATCCTCCGATAACAAAGAGAAAGAAGCTTTCTGAGAAACTTCTTTGTGTTCTGTGAAATCATCTCACAGAGTTACAGCTTTCCCCTCAAGAAGCCTTTCGCTAAGACAGTTCTTGTGGAATTGGCAAAGTGATATTTGGAAGCCCATAGAGGGCTATGCTGAAAAAGGAAATATCCTCAGATGAAATCTGGAAAGAAGCTTTCTGAGAAACTGCTTAGTGTTCTGTTAATTCATCTCACAGAATTACATGTGTATTTCGAGGATCTCTTTGCTAGCCCTATTTCTGTGGAAACTGAGAACAGATATTTCGGATCCCTTTGAAGACTATAGGGCCAAAGGAAATATCCTCGGATAACAAAGAGAAAGAAGCTTTCTGAGAAACTTCTTTGTGTTCTGTGAAATCATCTCACAGAGTTACAGCTTTCCCCTCAAGAAGCCTTTCGCTAAGACAGTTCTTGTGGAATTGGCAAAGTGATATTTGGAAGCCCATACAGGGCTATAGGGAAAAAGGAAATATCGTCAGATGAAATCTGGAAAGAAGCTTGCTGCGAAACTGCTTAGTGTTCTGTTAATTCATCTCACAGAGTTACATGTGTATTTCGAGGATCTCTTTGCTACTCCTATTTCTGTGGAATCTGAAAACAGATATTTCGGATCCCTTTGAAGACTATAGGGCCAAAGGAAATATCCTCGGATAACAAAGAGAAAGAAGCTTTCTGAGAAACTTCTTTGTGTTCTCTGAAATCATCTCACAGAGTTACAGCTTTCCCCTCAAGAAGCCTTTCGCTAAGACAGTTCTTGTGTAATTGGCAAAGTGGTATTTGGAAGCCCATAGAGGGCTATGGTGAAAAATGAAATATCGTCAGATGAAATCTGGAAGGAAGCTTTCTGAGAAACTGCTTAGTGTTCTGTTAATTCATCTCACAGAGTTACATGTGTATTTCGAGGATCTCTTTGCTAGCCCTATTTCTGTGGAATCTGAGAACAGATATTTCGGATCCCTTTGAAGACTATAGGTCCAAAGGAAATATCCTCCGATAACAAAGAGAAAGAAGCTTTCTGAGAAACTTCTTTGTGTTCTGTGAAATCATCTCACAGAGTTACAGCTTTCCCCTCAAGAAGCCTTTCGCTAAGACAGTTCTTGTGGAATTGGCAAAGTGATATTTGGAAGCCCTTAGAGGGCTATGGTGAAAAAGGAAATATCCTCAGAAGAAATCTGGAAAGAAGCTTGCTGCGAAACTGCTTAGTGTTCTGTTAATTCATCTCGCAGAGTTACATGTGTATTTCGAGGATCTTTTTGCTAGTCCTATTTCTGTGGAATCTGAAAACAGATATTTCGGATCCCTTTGAAGACTATAGGGCCAAAGGAAATATCCTCGGATAACAAAGAGAAAGAAGCTTTCTGAGAAACTTCTTTGTGTTCTGTGAAATCATCTCACAGAGTTACAGCTTTCCCCTCAAGAAGCCTTTCGCTAAGACAGTTCTTGTGTAATTGGCAAAGTGATATTTGGAAGCCCATAGAGGGCTATGGTGAAAAAGGAAATATCGTCAGATGAAATCTGGAAGGAAGCTTTCTGAGAAACTGCTTAGTGTTCTGTTAATTCATCTCACAGAGTTACATGTGTATTTCGAGGATCTCTTTGCTAGCCCTATTTCTGTGGAATCTGAGAACAGATATTTCGGATCCCTTTGAAGACTATAGGTCCAAAGGAAATATCCTCCGATAACAAAGAGAAAGAAGCTTTCTGAGAAACTTCTTTGTGTTCTGTGAAATCATCTCACAGAGTTACATCTTTCCTCTCAAGAAGCCTTTCGCTAAGACAGTTCTTGTGGAATTGGCAAAGTGATATTTGGAAGCCCTTAGAGGGCTATGGTGAAAAAGGAAATATCCTCAGAAGAAATCTGGAAAGAAGCTTTCTGAGAAACTGCTTAGTGTTCTGTTAATTCATCTCACAGAGTTACATGTGTATTTCGAGGATCTCTTTGCTAGCCCTATTTCTGCGGAATCTGAGAACAGATATTTCGGATCCCTTTGAAGACTATAGGGCCAAAGGAAATATCCTCCGATAACAAAGAGAAAGAAGCTTTCTGAGAAACTTCTTTGTGTTCTGTGAAATCATCTCACAGAGTTACAGCTTTCCTCTCAAGAAGCCTTTCGCTAAGACAGTTCTTGTGGAATTGGCAAAGTGATATTTGGAAGCCCATAGAGGGCTATGGTGAAATAGGAAATATCGTCAGATGAAATCTGGAAAGAAGCTTTCTGAGAAACTGCTTAGTGTTCTGTGAATTCATCTCACAGAGTTACAAGTGTATTTCGAGGATCTCTTTGCTAGCCCTATTTCTGTGGAAACTGAGAAAAGATATTTCGGATCCCTTTGAAGACTATAGGGCCAAAGGAAAAATCCTCCGATAACAAAGAGAAAGAAGCTTTCTGAGAAACTTCTTTGTGTTCTGTGAAATCATCTCACAGAGTTACATCTTTCCCATGAAGAAGCCTTTCGCTAAGACAGTTCTTGTGGAATTGGCAAAGTGATATTTGGAAGCACATAGAGGGCTATGGTGAAAAAGGAAATATCGTCAGATGAAATCTGGAAAGAAGCTTTCTGCGAAACTGCTTAGTGTTCTGTTAATTCATCTCACAGAGTTACATGTGTATTTCGAGGATCTCTTTGCTAGCCCTATTTCTGTGGAATGTGAGAACTGATATTTCGGATCCCTTTGAAGACTATAGGGCCAAAGGAAATATCCTCGGTAACAAAGAGAAAGAAGCTTTCTGAGAATCTTCTTTGTGTTCTGTGAAATCATCTCACAGAGTTACAGCTTTCCCCTCAAGAAGCCTTTCGCTAAGACAGTTCTTGTGGAATTGGCAAAGTGATATATGGAAGCCCATAGAGGGCTATGGTGAAAAAGGAAATATCCTCAGATGAAATCTGGAAAGAAGCTTTCTGAGAAACTGCTTAGTGTTCTATGAATTCATCTCACAGAGTTACATGTGTATTTCGAGGATCTCTTTGCTAGGCCTATTTCTGTGGAAACTGAGAAAAGATATTTCGGATCCCTTTGAAGACTATAGGGCCAAAGGAAATATCCTCCGATAACAAAGAGAAAGAAGCTTTCTGAGAAACTTCTTTGTGTTCTGTGAAATCATCTCACAGATTTACAGCTTTCCCCTCAAGAAGCCTTTCGCTAAGACAGTTCTTGTGGAATTGGCAAAGTGATATTTGGAAGCCCATAGAGGGCTATGGTGATAAAGGAAATATCGTCAGATGAAATCTGGAAAGAAGCTTTCTGAGAAACTGCTTAGTGTTCTGTTAATTCATCTCATAGAGTTCCATGTGTATTTCGAGGATCTCTTTGCTAGCCCTATTTCTGTGGAATATGAGAACAGATATTTCGGATCCCTTTGAAGACTATAGGGCCAAAGGAAATATCCTCCGATAACAAAGAGAAAGAAGCTTTCTGAGAAACTTCTTTGTGTTCTGTGAAATCATCTCACAGAGTTACAGCTTTCCCCTCAAGAAGCCTTTCGCTAAGACAGTTCTTGTGGAATTGGCAAAGGGATATTTGGAAGCCCATAGAGGGCTATGGTGAAAAAGGAAATATCCTCAGATGAAATCTGGAAAGAAGCTTTCTGAGAAACTGCTTAGTGTTCTGTGAATTCATCTCACAGAGTTACATGTGTATTTCGAGGATCTCTTTGCTAGCTCTATTTCTGTGGAATCTGAGAACAGATATTTCGGATCCCTTTGAAGACTACAGGGCCAAAGGAAATATCCTCCGATAGCAAAGAGAAAGAAGCTTTCTGAGAAACTTCTTTGTGTTCTGTGAAATCATCTCACAGAGTTACAGCTTTCCCCTCAAGAAGCCTTTCGCTAAGACAGTTCTTGTGGAATTGGCAAAGTGATATTTGGAAGCCCATAGAGGGCTATGGTGAAAAAGGAAATATCGTCAGATGAAATCTGGAAAGAAGCTTGCTGCGAAACTGCTTAGTGTTCTGTTAATTCATCTCACAGAGTTACATGTGTATTTCGAGGATCTCTTTGCTAGTCCTATTTCTGTGGAATCTGAAAACAGATATTTCGGATCCCTTTGAAGACTATAGGGCCAAAGGAAATATCCTCGGATAACAAAGAGAAAGAAGCTTTCTGAGAAACTTCTTTGTGTTCTGTGAAATCATCTCACAGAGTTACAGCTTTCCCCTGAAGAAGCCTTTCACTAAGACAGTTCTTGTGGAATTGGCAAAGTGATATTTGGAAGCCCATAGAGGGCTATGGTGAAAAAGGAAATATCCTCAGATGAAATCTGGAAAGAAGCTTTCTTAGAAACTGCTTAGTGTTCTGTTAATTCATCTCACAGAGTTACATGTGTATTTCGAGGATCTCTTTGCTAGCCCTATTTCTGTGGAATCTGAGAACAGATATTTCGGATCCCTTTGAAGACTATAGGGCCAAAGGAAATATCCTCTGATAACAAAGAGAAAGAAGCTTTCTGAGAAACTTCTTTGTGTTCTGTGAAATCATCTCACAGAGTTACAGCTTTCCCCTCAAGAAGCCTTTCGCTAAGACAGTTCTTTTGGAATTGGCAAAGTGATATTTGGAAGCCCATAGAGGGCTATGGTGAAAAAGGAAATATCCTCAGATGAAATCTGGAAAGAAGCTTTCTGAGAAACTGCTTAGTGTTCCGTTAATTCATCTCACAGAGTTACATGTGTATTTCGAGGATCTCTTTGCTAGCCCTATTTCTGCGGAATCTGAGAACAGATATTTCGGATCCCTTTGAAGACTATAGGGCCAAAGGAAATATCCTCGGATAACAAAGAGAAAGAAGCTTTCTGAGAAACTTCTTTGTGTTCTGTGAAATCATCTCACAGAGTTACAGCTTTCCCCTCAAGAAGCCTTTCGCTAAGACAGTTCTTGTGGAATTGGCAAAGTGATATTTGGAAGCCCGTAGAGGGCTATGGTGAAAAAGGAAATATCGTCAGATGAAATCTGGAAAGAAGCTTTCTGCGAAACTGCTTAGTGTTCTGTTAATTCATCTCACAGAGTTACATGTGTATTTCGAGGATCTCTTTGCTAGCCCTATTTCTGTGGAATCTGAGAACAGATATTTCGGATCCCTTTGAAGACTATAAGGCCAAAGGAAATATCCTCCGATAACAAAGAGAAAGAAGCTTTCTGAGAAACTTCTTTGTGTTCTGTGAAATCATCTCACAGAGTTACAGCTTTCCCCTCAAGAAGCCTTTCGCTAAGACAGTTCTTGTGGAATAGGCAAAGTGATATTTGGAAGCCCATAGAGGGCTATGGTGAAAAAGGAAATATCGTCAGATGAAACCTGGAAAGAAGCTTTCTGAGAAACTGCTTAGCGTTCTGTTAATTCATCTCACAGAGTTACATGTGTATTTCGAGGATCTCTTTGCTAGCCCTATTTCTGTGGAATCTGAGAACAGATATTTCGGATCCCTTTGAAGACTATAGGGCCAAAGGAAATATCCTCCGATAACAAAGAGAAAGAAGCTTTCTGAGAAACTTCTTTGTGTTCTGTGAAATCATCTCACAGAGTTACAGCTTTCCCCTGAAGAAGCCTTTCGCTAAGACAGTTCTTGTGGAATTGGCAAAGTGATATTTGGAAGCCCATAGAGGGCTATTGTGAAAAAGGAAATATCGTCAGATGAAATCTGGAAAGAAGCTTTCTGAGAAACTGCTTAGTGTTTTGTTAATTCATCTCACAGAGTTACATGTGTATTTCGAGGATCTCTTTGCTAGCTCTATTTCTGTGGAATCTGAGAACAGATATTTCGGATCCCTTTGAAGACTATAGGGCCAAAGGAAAAATCCTCCGATAACAAAGAGAAAGAAGCTTTCTGAGAAACTTCTTTGTGTTCTGTGAAATCATCTCACAGAATTAGAGCTTTCCCCTCAAGAAGTCTTTCGCTAAGACAGTTCTTGTGGAATTGGCAAAGTGATATTTGGAAGCCCATAGAGGGCTATGGTGAAAAAGAAAATATCGTCAGATGAAATCTGGAAAGAAGCTTTCTGAGAAACTGCTTAGTGTTCTGTTAATTCATCTCACAGAGTTACATGTGTATTTCGAGGTTCTCTTTGCTAGTCCTATTTCTGTGGAATCTGAAAACAGATATTTCGGATCCCTTTGAAGACTTTAGGGCCAAAGGAAATATCCTCCGATAACAAAGAGAAAGAAGCTTTCTGAGAAACTTCTTTGTGTTCTGTGAAATCATCTCACAGAGTTACAGTTTTCCCCTCAAGAAGCCTTTCGCTAAGACAGTTCTTGTGGAATTGGCAAAGTGATATTTGGAAGCTCATAGACGGCTATGGTGAAAAAGGAAATATCGTCAGATGAAATCTGGAAAGAAGCTTTCTGAGAAACTGCTTAGTGTTCTGTGGATTCATCTCACAGAGTTACATGTATATTTCGAGGATCTCTTTGCTAGCCCTATTTCTGTGGAAACTGAGAAAGGATATTTCGGATCCCTTTGAAGACTATAGGGCCAAAGGAAATATCCTCGGATAACAAAGAGAAAGAAGCTTTCTGAGAAACTTCTTTGTGTTCTGTGAAATCATCTCACAGAGTTACAGCTTTCCCCTCAAGAAGCCTTTCGCTAAGACAGTTCTTTTGGAATTGGCAAAGGGATATTTGGAAGCCCATAGAGGGCTATGGTGAAAAAGGAAATATCCTCAGATGAAATCTGGAAAGAAGCTTTCTGAGAAACTGCTTAGTGTTCCGTTAACTCATCTCACAGAGTTACATGTGTATTTCGAGGAACTCTTTGCTAGCCCTATTTCTGCGGAATCTGAGAACAGATATTTCGGATCCCTTTGAAGACTATAGGACCAAAGGAAATATCCTCCGATAACAAAGAGAAAGAAGCTTTCTGAGAAACTTCTTTGTGTTCTGTGAAATCATCTCACAGAGTTACAGCTTTCCCCTCAAGAAGGCTTTCGCTAAGACAGTTCTTGTGGAATTGGCAAAGTGATATTTGGAAGCCCATAGAGGGCTATGGTGAAAAAGGAAATATCGTCAGATGAAATCTGGAAAGAAGCTTTCTGCGAAACTGCTTAGTGTTCTGTTAATTCATCTCACAGAGTTACATGTGTATTTCGAGGATCTCTTTGCTAGCCCTATTTCTGTGGAATCTGAGAACAGATATTTCGGATCCCTTTGAAGACTATAGGGCCAAAGGAAATATCCTCCGATAACAAAGAGAAAGAAGCTTTCTGAGAAACTTCTTTGTGTTCTGTGAAATCATCTCACAGAGATACAGCTTTCCACTCAAGAAGCCTTTCACTAAGACAGTTCTTGTGGAATAGGCAAAGTGATATTTGGAAGCCCATAGAGGGCTATGGTGAAAAAGAAAATATCGTCAGATGAAATCTGGAAAGAAGCTTTCTGAGAAACTGCTTAGTGTTCTGTTAATTCATCTCACAGAGTTACATGTGTATTTCGAGGTTCTCTTTGCTAGTCCTATTTCTGTGGAATCTGAAAACAGATATTTCGGATCCCTTTGAAGACTTTAGGGCCAAAGGAAATATCCTCCGATAACAAAGAGAAAGAAGCTTTCTGAGAAACTTCTTTGTGTTCTGTGAAATCATCTCACAGAGTTACAGTTTTCCCCTCAAGAAGCCTTTCGCTAAGACAGTTCTTGTGGAATTGGCAAAGTGATATTTGGAAGCTCATAGACGGCTATGGTGAAAAAGGAAATATCGTCAGATGAAATCTGGAAAGAAGCTTTCTGAGAAACTGCTTAGTGTTCTGTGAATTCATCTCACAGAGTTACATGTATATTTCGAGGATCTCTTTGCTAGCCCTATTTCTGTGGAAACTGAGTAAGGATATTTCGGATCCCTTTGAAGACTATAGGGCCAAAGGAAATATCCTCGGATAACAAAGAGAAAGAAGCTTTCTGAGAAACTTCTTTGTGTTCTGTGAAATCATCTCACAGAGTTACAGCTTTCCCCTCAAGAAGCCTTTCGCTAAGACAGTTCTTTTGGAATTGGCAAAGTGATATTTGGAAGCCCATAGAGGGCTATGGTGAAAAAGGAAATATCCTCAGATGAAATCTGGAAAGAAGCTTTCTGAGAAACTGCTTAGTGTTCCGTTAACTCATCTCACAGAGTTACATGTGTATTTCGAGGAACTCTTTGCTAGCCCTATTTCTGCGGAATCTGAGAACAGATATTTCGGATCCCTTTGAAGACTATAGGGCCAAAGGAAATATCCTCCGATAACAAAGAGAAAGAAGCTTTCTGAGAAACTTCTTTGTGTTCTGTGAAATCATCTCACAGAGTTACAGCTTTCCCCTCAAGAAGCCTTTCGCTAAGACAGTTCTTGTGGAATTGGCAAAGTGATATTTGGAAGCCCATAGAGGGCTATGGTGAAAAAGGAAATATCGTCAGATGAAATCTGGAAAGAAGCTTTCTGCGAAACTGCTTAGTGTTCTGTTAATTCATCTCACAGAGTTACATGTGTATTTCGAGGATCTCTTTGCTAGCCCTATTTCTGTGGAATCTGAGAACAGATATTTCGGATCCCTTTGAAGACTATAGGGCCAAAGGAAATATCCTCCGATAACAAAGAGAAAGAAGCTTTCTGAGAAACTTCTTTGTGTTCTGTGAAATCATCTCACAGAGTTACAGCTTTCCCCTCAAGAAGCCTTTCGCTAAGACAGTTCTTGTGGAATAGGCAAAGTGATATTTGGAAGCCCATAGAGGGCTATGGTGAAAAAGGAAATATCGTCAGATGAAACCTGGAAAGAAGCTTTCTGAGAAACTACTTAGTGTTCTGTTAATTCATCTCACAGAGTTACATGTGTATTTCGAGGATCTCTTTGCTAGCCCTATTTCTGTGGAATCTGAGAACAGATATTTCGGATCCCTTTGAAGACTATAGGGCCAAAGGAAATATCCTCCGATAACAAAGAGAAAGAAGCTTTCTGAGAAACTTCTTTGTGTTCTGTGAAATCATCTCACAGAGTTACAGCTTTCCCCTCAAGAAGCCTTTCGCTAAGACAGTTCTTGTGGAATTGGCAAAGTGATATTTGGAAGCCCATAGAGGGCTATGGTGAAATAGGAAATATCGTCAGAGGAAATCTGGAAAGAAGCTTTCTGAGAAACTGCTTAGTGTTCTGTGAATTCATCTCACAGAGTTACATGTGTATTTCGAGGATCTCTTTGCTAGCCCTATTTCTGTGGAATCTGAGAACAGATATTTCGGATCCCTTTGAAGACTATAGGGCCAAAGGAAATATCCTCCGATAACAAAGAGAAAGAAGCTTTCTGAGAAACTTCTTTGTGTTCTGTGAAATCATCTCACAGAGTTACAGCTTTCCCCTCAAGAAGCCTTTCGCTAAGACAGTTCTTGTGGAATTGGCAAAGTGATATTTGGAAGCCCATAGAGGGCTATGGTGAAATAGGAAATATCCTCAGATGAAATCTGGAAAGAAGCTTTCTGAGAAACTGCTTAGTGTTCTGTGAATTCATCTCACAGAGTTACATGTGTATTTCGAGGATCTCGTTGCTAGTCCTATTTCTGTGGAATCTGAAAACAGATATTTCGGATCCCTTTGAAGACTATAGGGCCAAAGGAAATATCCTCCGATAACAAAGAGAAAGAAGCTTTCTGAGAAACTTCTTTGTGTTCTGTGAAATCATCTCACAGAGTTACAGCTTTCCCCTCAAGAAGCCTTTCGCTAAGACAGTTCTTGTGGAGTAGGCAAAGTGATATTTGGAAGCCCATAGAGGGCTATGGTGAAATAGGAAATATCGTCAGATGAAACCTGGAAAGAAGCTTTCTGAGAAACTGCTTAGCGTTCTGTTCATTCATCTCACAGAGTTACATGTGTATTTCGAGGATCTCTTTGCTAGCCCTATTTCTGTGGAATCTGAGAACAGATATTTCGGATCCCTTTGAAGACTATAGGGCCAAAGGAAATATCCTCCGATAACAAAGAGAAAGAAGCTTTCTGAGAAACTTCTTTGTGTTCTGTGAAATCATCTCACAGAGTTACAGCTTTCCCCTGAAGAAGCCTTTCGCTAAGACAGTTCTTGTGGAATTGGCAAAGTGATATTTGGAAGCCCATAGAGGGCTATGGTGAAAAAGGAAATATCGTCAGATGAAATCTGGAAAGAAGCTTTCTGAGAAACTGCTTAGTGTTCTGTTAATTCATCTCACAGAGTTACATGTGTATTTCGAGGATCTCTTTGCTAGCCCTATTTCTGTGGAAACTGAGAAAAGATATTTCGGATCCCTTTGAAGACTATAGGGCCAAAGGAAAAATCCTCCGATAACAAAGAGAAAGAAGCTTTCTGAGAAACTTCTTTGTGTTCTGTGAAATCATCTCACAGAGTTACAGCTTTCCCCTCAAGAAGCCTTTCGCTAAGACAGTTCTTGTGGAATTGGCAAAGTGATATTTGGAAGCCCATAGAGGGCTATGGTGAAAAAGGAAATATCGTCAGATGAAATCTGGAAAGAAGCTTTCTGCGAAACTGCTTAGTGTTTTGTTAATTCATCTCACAGTGTTACATGTGTATTTCGAGGATCTCTTTGCTAGCCCTATTTCTGTGGAATCTGAGAACAGATATTTCGGATCCCTTTGAAGACTATAGGGCCAAATGAAATATCCTCCGATAACAAGGAGAAAGAAGCTTTCTGAGAAACTTCTTTGTGTTCTGTGAAATCATCTCACAGAGTTACAGCTTTCCCCTCAAGAAGCCTTTCGCTAAGACAGTTCTTGTGGAATTGGCAAAGTGATATTTGGAAGCCCACAGAGGGCTATGGTGAAATAGGAAATACCGTCAGATGAAATCTGGAAAGAAGCTTTCTGAGAAACTGCTTAGTGTTCTGTGAATTCACCTCACAGAGTTACATGTGTATTTCGAGGATCTCTTTGCTAGCCCTATTTCTGTGGAATCTGAGAACAGATATTTCGGATCCCTTTGAAGACTATAGGGCCAAAGGAAATATCCTCCGATAACAAAGAGAAAGAAGCTTTCTGAGAAATTTCTTTGTGTTCTGTGAAATCATCTCACAGAGTTACAGCTTTCCCCTCAAGAAGCCTTTCGCTAAGACAGTTCTTGTGGAATGGGCAAAGTGATATTTGGAAGCCCATAGAGGGCTATGGTGAAAAAGGAAATATCCTCAGATGAAATCTGGAAAGAAGCTTTCTGAGAAACTGCTTAGTGTTCTGTGAATTCATCTCACAGTGTTACATGTGTATTTCGAGGATCTCTTTGCTAGTCCTATTTCTGTGGAATCTGAAATCAGATATTTCGGATCCCTTTGAAGACTATAGGGCCAAAGGAAATATCCTCCGATAACAAAGAGAAAGAAGCTTTCTGAGAAACTTCTTTGTGTTCTGTGAAATCATCTCACAGAGTTACAGCTTTCCCCTCAAGAAGCCTTTCGCTAAGACAGTTCTTGTGGAATTGGCAAAGTGATATTTGGAAGCCCATAGAGGGCTATGGTGAAAAAGGAAATATCGTCAGATGAAACCTGGAAAGAAGCTTTCTGAGAAACTGCTTAGCGTTCTGTTAATTCATCTCACAGAGTTACATGTGTATTTCGAGGATCTCTTTGCTAGCCCTATTTCTGTGGAATCTGAGAACAGATATTTCGGATCCCTTTGAAGACTATAGGGCCAAAGGAAATATCCTCCGATAACAAAGAGAAAGAAGCTTTCTGAGAAACTTCTTTGTGTTCTGTGAAATCATCTCACAGAGTTACAGCTTTCCCCTCAAGAAGCCTTTTGCTAAGACAGTTCTTGTGGAATTGGCAAAGTGATATTTGGAAGCCCATAGAGGGCTATGGTGAAATAGGAAATATCGTCAGATGAAATCTGGAAAGAAGCTTTCTGAGAAACTGCTTAGTGTTCTGTGAATTCATCTCACAGAGTTACATGTGTATTTCGAGGATCTCTTTGCTAGCCCTATTTCTGTGGAAACTGAGAAAAGATATTTCGGATCCCTTTGAAGACTATAGGGCCAAAGGAAAAATCCTCCGATAACAAAGAGAAAGAAGCTTTCTGAGAAACTTCTTTGTGTTCTGTGAAATCATCTCACAGAGTTACAGCTTTCCCCTCAAGAAGCCTTTCGCTAAGACAGTTCTTGTGGAATTGGCAAAGTGATATTTGGAAGCCCATAGAGGGCTATGGTGAAAAAGGAAATATCCTCAGATGAAATCTGGAAAGAAGCTTTCTGCGAAACTGCTTAGTGTTCTGTTAATTCATCTCACAGAGTTACATGTGTATTTCGAGGATCTCTTTGCTAGTCCTATTTCTGTGGAATCTGAAAACAGATATTTCGGATCCCTTTGAAGACTATAGGGCCGAAGGAAATATCCTCGGATAACAAAGAGAAAGAAGCTTTCTGAGAAACTTCTTTGTGTTCTGTGAAATCATCTCACAGAGTTACAGCTTTCCCCTCAAGAAGCCTTTCGCTAAGACAGTTCTTGTGGAATTGGCAAAGTGATATTTGGAAGCCCATAGAGGGCTATGGTGAAAAAGGAAATATCGTCAGATGAAATCTGGAAAGAAGCTTTCTGAGAAACTGCTTAGTGTTCTGTTAATTCATCTCACAGAGTTACATGTGTATTTCGAGGATCTCTTTGCTAGCCCTATTTCTGTGGAAACTGAGAAAAGATATTTCGGATCCCTTTGAAGACTATAGGGCCAAAGGAATTATCCTCCGATAACAAAGAGAAAGAAGCTTTCTGAGAAACTTCTTTGTGTTCTGTGAAATCATCTCACAGAGTTACAGCTTTCCCCTCAAGAAGCCTTTCGCTAAGACAGTTCTTGTGGAATTGGCAAAGTGATATTTGGAAGCCCATAGAGGGCTATCGTGAAAAAGGAAATATCGTCAGATGAAATCTGGAAAGAAGCTTTCTGCGAAACTGCTTAGTGTTTTGTTAATTCATCTCACAGAGTTACATGTGTATTTCGAGGATCTCTTTGCTAGCCCTATTTCTGTGGAATCTGAGAACAGATATTTCGGATCCCTTTGAAGACTATAGGGCCAAAGGAAATATCCTCCGATAACAAAGAGAAAGAAGCTTTCTGAGAAACTTCTTTGTGTTCTCTGAAATCATCTCACAGAGTTACAGCTTTCCCCTCAAGAAGCCTTTCGCTAAGACAGTTCTTGTGGTATTGGCAAAGGGATATTTGGAAGCCCATAGAGGGCTATGGGGAAAAAGGAAATATCGTCAGATGAAATCTGGAAAGAAGCTTTCTGAGAAACTGCTTAGTGTTCTGTTAATTCATCTCACAGAGTTACATGTGTATTTCGAGGATCTCTTTGCTAGCCCTATATCTGTGGAATCTGAGAACAGATATATCGGATCCCTTTGAAGACTATAGGGCCAAAGGAAATATCCTCCGATAACAAAGAGAAAGAAGCTTTCTGAGAAACTTCTTTGTGTTCTGTGAAATCATCTCACAGAGTTACAGCTTTCCCCTCAAGAAGCCTTTCGCTAAGACAGTTCTTGTGGAATTGGCAAAGTGATATTTGGAGGCCCATAGAGGGCTATGGTGAAAAAGGAAATATCCTCAGATGAAATCTGGAAAGAAGCTTTCTGAGAAACTGCTTAGTGTTCTCTTAATTCATCTCACAGAGTTACATGTGTATTTCGAGGATCTCTTTGCTAGCAATATTTCTGTGGAATCTGAGAACAGATATTTCGGATACCTTTGAAGACTATAGGGCCAAAGGAAAAATCCTCCGATAACAAAGAGAAAGAAGCTTTCTGAGAAACTTCTTTGTGTTCTGTGAAATCATCTCACAGAGTTACAGCTTTCCCCTCAAGAAGCCTTTCGCTAAGACAGTTCTTGTGGAATTGGCAAAGTGATATTTGGAAGCCCATAGAGGGCTATGGTGAAAAAGGTAATATCGTCAGATGAAATCTGGAAAGAAGCTTTCTGAGAAACTGCTTAGTGTTGTGTTAATTCATCTCACAGAGTTACATGTGTATTTCGAGGATCTCTTTGGTAGCCCTATTTCTGTGGAAACTGAGAAAAGATATTTCGGATCCCTTTGAAGACTATAGGGCCAAAGGAAAAATCCTCCGATAACAAAGAGAAAGAAGCTTTCTGAGAAACTTCTTTGTGTTCTGTGAAATCATCTCACAGAGATACAGCTTTCCCCTGAAGAAGCCTTTCGCTAAGACAGTTCTAGTGGAATTGGCAAAGTGATATTTGGAAGCCCATAGAGGGCTATGGTGAAAAAGGAAATATCGTCAGATGAAATCTGGAAAGAAGCTTTCTGAGAAACTGCTTAGTGTTCTCTTAATTCATCTCACAGAGTTACATGTGTATTTCGAGGATCTCTTTGCTAGCCCTATTTCTGCGGAATCTGAGAACAGATATTTCGGATCCCTTTGAAGACTGTAGGGCCAAAGGAAATATCCTCGGATAACAAAGAGAAAGAAGCTTTCTGAGAAACTTCTTTGTGTTCTGTGAAATCATCTCACAGAGTTACAGCTTTCCCCTCAAGAAGCCTTTCCCTAAGACAGTTCTTGTGGAATTGGCAAAGTGATATTTGGAAGCCCATAGAGGGCTATGGTGAAAAAGGAAATATCGTCAGATGAAATCTGGAAAGAAGCTTTCTGAGAAACTGCTTAGTGTTCTCTTAATTCATCTCACAGAGTTACATGTGTATTTCGAGGATCTCTTTGCTAGCCCTATTTCTGTGGAAACTGAGAAAAGATATTTCGGATCCCTTTGAAGACTATAGGGCCAAAGGAAATATCCTCCGATAACAAAGAGAAAGAAGCTTTCTGAGAAACTTCTTTGTGTTCTGTGAAATCATCTCACAGAGTTACAGCTTTCCCCTCAAGAAGCCTTTCGCTAAGACAGTTCTTGTGGAATTGGCAAAGTGATATTTGGAAGCCCATAGAGGGCTATGGTGAAATAGGAAATATCGTCAGATGAAATCTGGAAAGAAGGTTTCTGAGAAACTGCTTAGTGTTCTGTGAATTCATCTCACAGAGTTACAAGTGTATTTCGAGGATCTCTTTGCTAGCCCTATTTCTGTGTAAACTGAGAAAAGATATTTCGGATCCCTTTGAAGACTATAGGGCCAAAGGAAAAATCCTCCGATAACAAAGAGAAAGAAGCTTTCTGAGAAACTTCTTTGTGTTCTGTGAAATCATCTCACAGAGTTACATCTTTCCCATGAAGAAGCCTTTCGCTAAGACAGTTCTTGTGGAATTGGCAAAGTGATATTTGGAAGCACATAGAGGGCTATGGTGAAAAAGGAAATATCGTCAGATGAAATCTGGAAAGAAGCTTTCTGCGAAACTGCTTAGTGTTCTGTTAATTCATCTCACAGAGTTACATGTGTATTTCGAGGATCTCTTTGCTAGCCCTATTTCTGTGGAATGTGAGAACTGATATTTCGGATCCCTTTGAAGACTATAGGGCCAAAGGAAATATCCTCGGTAACAAAGAGAAAGAAGCTTTCTGAGAATCTTCTTTGTGTTCTGTGAAATCATCTCACAGAGTTACAGCTTTCCCCTCAAGAAGCCTTTCGCTAAGACAGTTCTTGTGGAATTGGCAAAGTGATATATGGAAGCCCATAGAGGGCTATGGTGAAAAAGGAAATATCCTCAGATGAAATCTGGAAAGAAGCTTTCTGAGAAACTGCTTAGTGTTCTGTGAATTCATCTCACAGAGTTACATGTGTATTTCGAGGATCTCTTTGCTAGACCTATTTCTGTGGAAACTGAGAAAAGATATTTCGGATCCCTTTGAAGACTATAGGGCCAAAGGAAATATCCTCCGATAACAAAGAGAAAGAAGCTTTCTGAGAAACTTCTTTGTGTTCTGTGAAATCATCTCACAGAGTTACAGCTTTCCCCTCAAGAAGCCTTTCGCTAAGACAGTTCTTGTGGAATTGGCAAAGTGATATTTGGAAGCCCATAGAGGGCTATGGTGAAAAAGGAAATATCGTCAGATGAAATCTGGAAAGAAGCTTGCTGCGAAACTGCTTAGTGTTCTGTTAATTCATCTCACAGAGTTACATGTGTATTTCGAGGATCTCTTTGCTAGTCCTATTTCTGTGGAATCTGAAAACAGATATTTCGGATCCCTTTGAAGACTATAGGGCCAAAGGAAATATCCTCGGATAACAAAGAGAAAGAAGCTTTCTGAGAAACTTCTTTGTGTTCTGTGAAATCATCTCACAGAGTTACAGCTTTCCCCTGAAGAAGCCTTTCACTAAGACAGTTCTTGTGGAATTGGCAAAGTGATATTTGGAAGCCCATAGAGGGCTATGGTGAAAAAGGAAATATCCTCAGATGAAATCTGGAAAGAAGCTTTCTTAGAAACTGCTTAGTGTTCTGTTAATTCATCTCACAGAGTTACATGTGTATTTCGAGGATCTCTTTGCTAGCCCTATTTCTGTGGAATCTGAGAACAGATATTTCGGATCCCTTTGAAGACTATAGGGCCAAAGGAAATATCCTCTGATAACAAAGAGAAAGAAGCTTTCTGAGAAACTTCTTTGTGTTCTGTGAAATCATCTCACAGAGTTACAGCTTTCCCCTCAAGAAGCCTTTCGCTAAGACAGTTCTTGTGGAATTGGCAAAGTGATATTTGGAAGCCCATAAAGGACTCTGGTGAAAAAGGAAATATCGTCAGATGAAATCTGGAAAGAAGCTTTCTGCGAAACTGCTTAGTGTTTTGTTAATTCATCTCACAGAGTTACATGTGTATTTCGAGGATCTCTTTGCTAGCCCTATTTCTGTGGAATCTGAGAACAGATATTTCGGATCCCTTTGAAGACTATAGGGCCAAAGGAAATATCCTCTGATAACAAGGAGAAA
Source organism: Macaca nemestrina (assembly GCF_043159975.1). Classification (NCBI taxonomy): domain Eukaryota; kingdom Metazoa; phylum Chordata; class Mammalia; order Primates; family Cercopithecidae; genus Macaca; species Macaca nemestrina. The sequence goes on along the minus strand of NC_092135.1, from coordinate 31,333,425 downwards.
GAAGCTTTCTGAGAAACTTCTTTGTGTTCTGTGAAATCATCTCACAGAGTTACAGCTTGCCCCTCAAGAAGCCTTTCGCTAAGACAGTTCTTGTGGAATTGGCAAAGTGATATTTGGAAGCCCATAGAGGGCTATGGTGAAATAGGAAATATCGTCAGATGAAATCTGGAAAGAAGGTTTCTGAGAAACTGCTTAGTGTTCTGTGAATTCATCTCACAGAGTTACATGTGTATTTCGAGGATCTCTTTGCTAGTCCTATTTCTGTGGAATCTGAAAACGGATATTTCGGATCCCTTTGAAGACTATAGGGCCAAAGGAAATATCCTCCGATAACAAAGAGAAAGAAGCTTTCTGAGAAACTTCTTTGTGTTCTGTGAAATCATCTCACAGAGTTACAGCTTTCCCCTCAAGAAGCCTTTCGCTAAGACAGTTCTTGTGGAATAGGCAAAGTGATATTTGGAAGCCCATAGAGGGCTATGGTGAAAAAGGAAATATCGTCAGATGAAACCTGGAAAGAAGCTTTCTGAGAAACTGCTTAGCGTTCTGTTAATTCATCTCACAGAGTTACATGTGTATTTCGAGGATCTCTTTGCTAGCCCTATTTCTGTGGAATCTGAGAACAGATATTTCGGATCCCTTTGAAGACTATAGGGCCAAAGGAAATATCCTCCGATAACAAAGAGAAAGAAGCTTTCTGAGAAACTTCTTTGTGTTCTGTGAAATCATCTCACAGAGTTACAGCTTTCCCCTCAAGAAGCCTTTCGCTAAGTCAGTTCTTGTGGAATTGGCAAAGTGATATTTGGAAGCCCATAGAGGGCTATGGTGAAATAGGAAATATCGTCAGATGAAATCTGGAAAGAAGCTTTCTGAGAAACTGCTTAGTGTTCTGTGAATTCATCTCACAGAGTTACATGTGTATTTCGAGGATCTCTTTGCTAGCCCTATTTCTGTGGAAACTGAGAAAAGATATTTCGGATCCCTTTGAAGACTATAGGGCCAAAGGAAAAATCCTCCGATAACAAAGAGAAAGAAGCTTTCTGAGAAACTTCTTTGTGTTCTGTGAAATCATCTCACAGAGTTACAGCTTTCCCCTCAAGAAGCCTTTCGCTAAGACAGTTCTTGTGGAATTGGCAAAGTGATATTTGGAAGCCCATAGAGGGCTACGGTGAAAAAGGAAATATCGTCAGATGAAATCTGGAAAGAAGCTTTCTTCGAAACTGCTTAGTGTTCTGTTAATTCATCTCACAGAGTTACATGTGTATTTCGAGGTTCTCTTTGCTAGTCCTCTTTCTGTGGAATCTGAAAACAGATATTTCGGATCCCGTTGAAGACTATAGGGCCAAAGGAAATATCCTCGGATAACAAACAGAAAGAAGCTTTCTGAGAAACTTCTTTGTGTTCTGTGAAATCATCTCACAGAGTTACAGCTTTCCCCTCAAGAAGCCTTTCGCTAAGACAGTTCTTGTGGAATTGGCAAAGTGATATTTGGAAGCCCATAAAGGACTCTGGTGAAAAAGGAAATATCGTCAGATGAAATCTGGAAAGAAGCTTTCTGAGAAACTGCGTAGTGTTCTGTGAATTCTCCTCACAGAGTTACATGTGTATTTCGAGGATCTCTTTGCTAGCCTTATTTCTGTGGAATCTGAGAACAGATATTTCGGATCCCTTTGAAGACTATAGGGCCAAAGGAAATATCCTCGGATAACAAAGAGAAAGAAGCTTTCTGAGAAACTTCTTTGTGTTCTGTGAAATCATCTCACAGAGTTACAGCTTTCCGGTGAAGAAGCCTTTCGTTAAGGCAGTTCTTGTGGAATTGGCAAAGTGATAATTGGAAGCCCATAGAGGGCTAGGGTGAAAAAGGAAATATCCTCAGATGAAATCTGGAAAGAAGCTTTCTGAGAAACTGCTTAGTGTTCTGTGAATTCATCTCACAGAGTTACATGTGTATTTCGAGGATCTCTTTGCTAGCATAATTTCTGTGGAAACTGGGAAGAGATATTTCGGATCCCTTTGAAGACTATAGGGAAAAAGGAAAAATCCTCCGATAACAAAGAGAAAGAAGCTTTCTGAGAAACTTCTTTGTGTTCTGTGAAATCATCTCACAGAGTTACAGCTTTCCCCTCAAGAAGCCTTTCGCTAAGACAGTTCTTGTGGAATTGGCAAAGTGATATTTGGAAGCCCATAGAGGGCTATGGTTAAAAAGGAAATATCGTCAGATGAAATATGGAAAGAAGCTTTCTGCGAAACTGCTTAGTGTTTTGTTAATTCATCTCACAGAGTTACATGTGTATTTCGAGGATCTCTTTGCTAGCCCTATTTCCGTGGATTCTGAGAACAGATATTTCGAATCCCTTTGAAGACTATAGGGCCAAAGGAAATAACCTCCGATAACAAAGAGAAAGAAGCTTTCTGAGAAACTTCTTTGTGTTCTGTGAAATCATCTCACAGAGTTACAGCTTTCCCCTCAAGAAGCCTTTCGCTAAGACAGTTCTTGTGGAATTGGCAAAGGGATATTTGGAAGCCCATAGAGGGCTATGGGGAAAAAGGAAATATCGTCAGATGAAATCTGGAAAGAAGCTTTCTGAGAAACTGCTTAGTGTTCTGTGAATTCATCTCACAGAGTTACATGTGTATTTCGAGGATCTCTTTGCTAGCCCTATTTCTGTGGAATCTGAGAACAGATATTTCGGATCCCTTTGAAGACTATAGGGCCAAAGGAAATATCCTCCGATAACAAAGAGAAAGAAGCTTTCTGAGAAACTTCTTTGTGTTCTGTGAAATCATCTCACAGAGTTACAGCTTTCCCCTCAAGAAGCCTTTCGCTAAGACAGTTCTTGTGGAATTGGCAAAGTGATATTTGGAAGCCCATAGAGGGCTATGGTGAAAAAGGAAATATCCTCAGATGAAATCTGGAAAGAAGCTTTCTGAGAAACTGCTTAGTGTTCTGTGAATTCATCTCACAGAGTTACATGTGTATTTCGAGGATCTCTTTGCCGGCCCTATTTCTGTGGAAACTGAGAAAAGATATTTCGGATCCCTTTGAAGACTATAGGGCCAAAGGAAAAATCCTCCGATATCAAAGAGAAAGAAGCTTTCTGAGAAACTTCTTTGTGTTCTGTGAAATCATCTCACGGAGTTACAGCTTTCCCCTCAAGAAGCCTTTCGCTAAGTCAGTTCTTGTGGAATTGGCAAAGTGATATTTGGAAGCCCATAGAGGGCTATGGTGAAAAAGGAAATATCGTCAGATGAAATCTGGAAAGAAGCTTTCTGCGAAACTGCTTAGTGTTCTGTTAATTCATCTCACAGAGTTACATGTGTATTTCGAGGATCTCTTTGCTAGTCCTATTTCTGTGGTATCTGAAAACAGATATTTCGGATCCCTTTGAAGACTATAGGGCCAAAGGAAATATCCTCGGATAACAAAGAGAAAGAAGCTTTCTGAGAAACTTCTTTGTGTTCTGTGAAATCATCTCACAGAGTTACAGCTTTCCCCTCAAGAAGGCTTTCGCTAAGACAGTTCTTGTGGAATTGGCAAAGGGATATTTGGAAGCCCATAGAGGGCTATGGTGAAAAAGGAAATATCGTCAGATGAAATCTGGAAAGAAGCTTTCTGAGAAACTGCTTAGTGTTCTGTTAATTCATCTCACAGAGTTACATGTGTATTTCGAGGATCTCTTTGCTAGCCCTATTTCTGTGGAATCTGAGAACAGATATTTCGGATCCCTTTGAAGACTATAGGGCCAAAGGAAATATCCTCGGATAACAAAGAGAAAGAAGCTTTCTGAGAATCTTCTTTGTGTTCTGTGAAATCATCTCACAGAGTTACAGCTTTCCCCTGAAGAAGCCTTTCGCTAAGACAGTTCTTGTGGAATTGGCAAAGTGATATTTGGAAGCCCATAGAGGGCTATGGTGAAAAAGGAAATATCCTCAGATGAAATCTGGAAAGAAGCTTTCTGAGAAACTGCTTAGTGTTCTGTGAATTCATCTCACAGAGTTACATGTGTATTTCGAGGATCTCTTTGCTAGCCCTATTTCTGTGGAAACTGAGAAAAGATATTTCGGATCCCTTTGAAGACTATACGGCCAAAGGAAAAATCCTCCGATAACAAAGAGAAAGAAGCTTTCTGAGAATCTTCTTTGTGTTCTGTGAAATCATCTCACAGATTTACAGCTTTCCCCTCAAGAAGCCTTTCGCTAAGACAGTTCTTGTGGAATTGGCAAAGTGATATTTGGAAGCCCATAGAGGGCTATGGTGAAAAAGGAAATATCCTCAGATGAAATCTGGAAAGAAGCTTTCTGAGAAACTGCTTAGTGTTCTGTTAATTCATCTCACAGAGTTACATGTGTATTTCGAGGATCTCTTTGCTAGCCCTATTTCTGTGGAATCTGAGAACAGATATTTCGGATCCCTTTGAAGACTATAGGGCCAAAGGAAATATCCTCCGATAACAAAGAGAAAGAAGCTTTCTGAGAAACTTCTTTGTGTTCTGTGAAATCATCTCACAGAGTTACAGCTTTCCCCTGAAGAAGCCTTTCGCTTAGACAGTTCTTGTGGAATTGGCAAAGGGATATTTGGAAGCCCATAGAGGGCTATGGGGAAAAAGGAAATATCGTCAGATGAAATCTGGAAAGAAGCTTTCTGAGAAACTGCTTAGTGTTCTGTTAATTCATCTCACAGAGTTACATGTGTATTTCGAGGATCTGTTTGCTAGCCCTATTTCTGTGGAATCTGAGAACAGATATTTCGGATCCCTTTGAAGACTATAGGGCCAAAGGAAATATCCTCCGATAACAAAGAGGAAGAAGCTTTCTGAGAAACTACTTTGTGTTCTCTGAAATCATCTCACAGAGTTACAGCTTTCCCCTCAAGAAGCCTTTCGCTAAGACAGTTCTTGTGGAATTGGCAAAGTGATATTTGGAAGCCCATAGAGGGCTATGGTGAAAAAGGAAATATCCTCAGATGAAATCTGGAAAGAAGCTTTCTGAGAAACTGCTTAGTGTTCTGTGAATTCATCTCACAGATTTACATGTGTATTTCGAGGATCTCTTTGCTAGCCCTATTTCTGTGGAAACTGAGAAAAGATATTTCGGATCCCTTTGAAGACAATAGGGCCAAAGGAAAAATCCTCCGATATCAAAGAGAAAGAAGCTTTCTGAGAAACTTCTTTGTGTTCTGTGAAATCATCTCACGGAGTTACAGCTTTCCCCTCAAGAAGCCTTTCGCTAAGACAGTTCTTGTGGAATTGGCAAAGTGATATTTGGAAGCCCATAGAGGGCTATGGTGAAAAAGGAAATATCGTCAGATGAAATCTGGAAAGAAGCTTGCTGCGAAACTGCTTAGTGTTCTGTTAATTCATCTCACCGAGTTACATGTGTATTTCGAGGTTCTCTTTGCTAGTCCTATTTCTGTGGAATCTGAAAACAGATATTTCGGATCCCTTGGAAGACTATAGGGCCAAAGGAAATATCCTCGGATAACAAAGAGAAAGAAGCTTTCTGAGAAACTTCTTTGTGTTCTGTGAAATCATCTCACAGAGTTACAGCTTTCCCCTCAAGAAGCCTTTCGCTAAGACAGTTCTTGTGGAATTGGCAAAGTGATATTTGGAAGCCCATAGAGGGCTATGGTGAAAAAGGAAATATCCTCAGATGAAATCTGGAAAGAAGCTTTCTGAGAAACTCCTTAGTGTTCTGTGAATTCATCTCACAGAGTTCCATGTGTATTTCGAGGATCTCTTTGCTAGTCCTATTTCTGTGGAATCTGAGAACAGATATTTCGGATCCCTTTGAAGACTATTGGGCCAAAGGAAAAATCCTCCGATAACAAAGAGAAAGAAGCTTTCTGAGAAACTTCTTTGTGTTCTGTGATATCATCTCACAGAGTTACAGCTTTCCCCTCAAGAAGCCTTTCGCTAAGACAGTTCTTGTGGAATTGGCAAAGTGATATTTGGAAGCCCATAGAGGGCTATGGTGAAAAAGGAAATATCCTCAGATGAAATCTGGAAAGAAGCTTTCTGAGAAACTGCTTAGTGTTCTGTTAATTCATCTCACAGAGTTACATGTGTATTTCGAGCATCTCTTTGCTAGCCCTATTTCTGTGGAAACTGAGAAAAGATATTTCGGATCCCTTTGAAGACTATAGGGCCAAAGGAAATATCCTCGGATAACAAAGAGAAAGAAGCTTTCTGAGAAACTTCTTTGTGTTCTGTGAAATCATCTCACAGAGTTACAGCTTTCCCCTCAAGAAGCCTTTCGCTAAGACAGTTCTTGTGGAATTGGCAAAGTGATATTTGGAAGCCCATAGAGGGCTATGGTGAAAAAGGAAATATCGTCAGATGAAATCTGGAAAGAAGCTTTCTGCGAAACTGCTTAGTGTTTTGTTAATTCATCTCACAGAGTTACATGTGTATTTCGAGGATCTCTTTGCTAGCCCTATTTCTGTGGAATCTGAGAACAGATATTTCGGATCCCTTTGAAGACTATAGGGCCAAAGGAAATATCCTCCGATAACAAAGAGAAAGAAGCTTTCTGAGAAACTTCTTTGTGTTCTCTGAAATCATCTCACAGAGTTACAGCTTTCCCCTCAAGAAGGCTTTCGCTAAGACAGTTCTTGTGGAATTGGCAAAGGGATATTTGGAAGCCCATAGAGGGCTATGGTGAAAAAGGAAATATCGTCAGATGAAATCTGGAAAGAAGCTTTCTGAGAAACTGCTTAGTGTTCTGTTAATTCATCTCACAGAGTTACATGTGTATTTCGAGGATCTCTTTGCTAGCCCTATTTCTGTGGAATCTGAGAACAGATATTTCGGATCCCTTTGAAGACTATAGGGCCAAAGGAAATATCCTCGGATAACAAAGAGAAAGAAGCTTTCTGAGAATCTTCTTTGTGTTCTGTGAAATCATCTCACAGAGTTACAGCTTTCCCCTGAAGAAGCCTTTCGCTAAGACAGTTCTTGTGGAATTGGCAAAGTGATATTTGGAAGCCCATAGAGGGCTATGGTGAAAAAGGAAATATCGTCAGATGAAACCTGGAAAGAAGCTTTCTGAGAAACTGCTTAGCGTTCTGTGAATTCATCTCACAGAGTTACATGTGTATTTCGAGGATCTCTTTGCTAGCCCTATATCTGTGGAATCTGAGAACAGATATTTCGGATCCCTTTGAAGACTATAGGGCCAAAGGAAATATCCTCCGATAACAAAGAGAAAGAAGCTTTCTGAGAAACTTCTTTGTGTTCTGTGAAATCATCTCACAGAGTTACAGCTTTCCACTCAAGAAGCCTTTCGCTAAGACAGTTCTTGTGGAATTGGCAAAGTGATATTTGGAAGCCCATAGAGGGCTATGGTGAAAAAGGAAATATCCTCAGATGAAATCTGGAAAGAAGCTTTCTGAGAAACGGCTTAGTGTTCTGTGAATTCATCTCACAGAGTTACATGTGTATTTCGAGGATCTCTTTGCTAGCCCTATTTCTGAGGAAACTGAGAAAAGATATTTCGGATCCCTTTGAAGACTATAGGGCCAAAGGAAAAATCCTCCGATATCAAAGAGAAAGAAGCTTTCTGAGAAACTTCTTTGTGTTCTGTGAAATCATCTCACGGAGTTACAGCTTTCCCCTCAAGAAGCCTTTCGCTAAGACAGTTCTTGTGGAATTGGGAAAGTGATATTTGGAAGCCCATAGAGGGCTATGGTGAAAAAGGAAATATCGTCAGATGAAATCTGGAAAGAAGCTTGCTGCGAAACTGCTTAGTGTTCTGTTAATTCATCTCACAGAGTTACATGTGTATTTCGAGGTTCTCTTTGCTAGTCCTATTTCTGTGGAATCTGAAAACAGATATTTCGGATCCCTTTGAAGACTATAGGGCCAAAGGAAATATCCTCGGATAACAAAGAGAAAGAAGCTTTCTGAGAAACTTCTTTGTGTTCTGTGAAATCATCTCACAGAGTTACAGCTTTCCCCTCAAGAAGCCTTTCGCTAAGACAGTTCTTGTGGAATTGGCAAAGGGATATTTGGAAGCCCATAGAGGGCTATGGGGAAAAAGGAAATATCGTCAGATGAAATCTGGAAAGAAGCTTTCTGAGAAACTGCTTAGTGTTCTGTTAATTCATCTCACAGAGTTACATGTGTATTTCGAGGATCTCTTTGCTAGCCCTATTTCTGTGGAATCTGAGAACAGATATTTCGGATCCCTTTGAAGACTATAGGGCCAAAGGAAATATCCTCGGATAACAAAGAGAAAGAAGCTTTCTGAGAATCTTCTTTGTGTTCTGTGAAATCATCTCACAGAGTTACAGCTTTCCCCTGAAGAAGCCTTTCGCTAAGACAGTTCTTGTGGAATTGGCAAAGTGATATTTGGAAGCCCATAGAGGGCTATGGTGAAAAAGGAAATATCCTCAGATGAAATCTGGAAAGAAGCTTTCTGAGAAACTGCTTAGTGTTCTGTGAATTCATCTCACAGAGTTACATGTGTATTTCGAGGATCTCTTTGCTAGCCCTATTTCTGTGGAAACTGAGAAAAGATATTTCGGATCCCTTTGAAGACTATACGGCCAAAGGAAAAATCCTCCGATAACAAAGAGAAAGAAGCTTTCTGAGAAACTCCTTTGTGTTCTGTGAAATCATCTCACAGAGTTACAGCTTTCCCCTCAAGAAGCCTTTCGCTAAGACAGTTCTTGTGGAATTGGCAAAGTGATATTTGGAAGCCCATAGAGAGCTATGGTGAAAAAGGAAATATCCTCAGATGAAATCTGGAAAGAAGCTTTCTGAGAAACTGCTTAGTGTTCTGTGAATTCATCTCACAGAGTTACATGTGTATTTCGAGGATCTCTTTGCTAGCCCTATTTCTGTGGAAACTGAGAAAAGATATTTCGGATCCCTTTGAAGACTATAGGGCCAAAGGAAAAATCCTCCGATATCAAAGAGAAAGAAGCTTTCTGAGAAACTTCTTTGTGTTCTGTGAAATCATCTCACGGAGTTACAGCTTACCCCTCAAGAAGCCTTTCGCTAAGACAGTTCTTGTGGAATTGGCAAAGTGATATTTGGAAGCCCATAGAGGGCTATGGTGAAAAAGGAAATATCGTCAGATGAAATCTGGAAAGAAGCTTGCTGCGAAACTGCTTAGTGTTCTGTTAATTCATCTCACCGAGTTACATGTGTATTTCGAGGTTCTCTTTGCTAGTCCTATTTCTGTGGAATCTGAAAACAGATATTTCGGATCCCTTTGAAGACTATAGGGCCAAAGGAAATATCCTCGGATAACAAAGAGAAAGAAGCTTTCTGAGAAACTTCTTTGTGTTCTGTGAAATCATCTCACAGAGTTACAGCTTTCCCCTCAAGAAGCCTTTCGCTAAGACAGTTCTTGTGGAATTGGCAAAGTGATATTTGGAAGCCCATAGAGGGCTATGGTGAAAAAGGAAATATCCTCAGATGAAATCTGGAAAGAAGCTTTCTGAGAAACTGCTTAGTGTTCTGTGAATTCATCTCACAGAGTTCCATGTGTATTTCGAGGATCTCTTTGCTAGTCCTATTTCTGTGGAATCTGAGAACAGATATTTCGGATCCCTTTGAAGACTATTGGGCCAAAGGAAAAATCCTCCGATAACAAAGAGAAAGAAGCTTTCTGAGAAACTTCTTTGTGTTCTGTGATATCATCTCACAGAGTTACAGCTTTCCCCTCAAGAAGCCTTTCGCTAAGACAGTTCTTGTGGAATTGGCAAAGTGATATTTGGACGCCCATAGAGGGCTATGGTGAAAAAGGAAATATCCTCAGATGAAATCTGGAAAGAAGCTTTCTGCGAAACTGCTTAGTGTTCTGTTAATTCATCTCACAGAGTTACATGTGTATTTCGAGGATCTCTTTGCTAGTCCTATTTCTGTGGAATCTGAAAACAGATATTTCGGGTCCCTTTGAAGACTATAGGGCCAAAGGAAATATCCTCGGATAACAAAGAGAAAGAAGCTTTCTGAGAAACTTCTTTGTGTTCTGTGAAATCATCTCACAGAGTTACAGCTTTCCCCTCAAGAAGCCTTTCGCTAAGACAGTTCTTGTGGAATTGGCAAAGTGATATTTGGAAGCCCATAGAGGGCTATGGTGAAAAAGGAAATATCCTCAGATGAAATCTGGAAAGAAGCTTTCTGAGAAACTGCTTAGTGTTCTGTGAATTCATCTCACAGAGTTACATGTGTATTTCGAGCATCTCTTTGCTAGCCCTATTTCTGTGGAAACTGAGAAAAGATATTTCGGATCCCTTTGAAGACTATAGGGCCAAAGGAAATATCCTCCGATAACAAAGAGAAAGAAGCTTTCTGAGAAACTTCTTTGTGTTCTGTGAAATCATCTCACAGAGTTACAGCTTTCCCCTCAAGAAGCCTTTCGCTAAGACAGTTCTTGTGGAATTGGCAAAGTGATATTTGGAAGCCCATAGAGGGCTATGGTGAAAAAGGAAATATCCTCAGATGAAATCTGGAAAGAAGCTTTCTGCGAAACTGCTTAGTGTTTTGTTAATTCATCTCACAGAGTTACATGTGTATTTCGAGGATCTCTTTGCTAGCCCTATTTCTGTGGAATCTGAGAACAGATATTTCGGATCCCTTTGAAGACTATAGGGCCAAAGGAAATATCCTCCGATAACAAAGAGAAAGAAGCTTTCTGAGAAACTTCTTTGTGTTCTCTGAAATCATCTCACAGAGTTACAGCTTTCCCCTCAAGAAGCCTTTCGCTAAGACAGTTCTTGTGGTATTGGCAAAGGGATATTTGGAAGCCCATAGAGGGCTATGGGGAAAAAGGAAATATCGTCAGATGAAATCTGGAAAGAAGCTTTCTGAGAAACTGCTTAGTGTTCTGTTAATTCATCTCACAGAGTTACATGTGTATTTCGAGGATCTCTTTGCTAGCCCTATATCTGTGGAATCTGAGAACAGATATTTCGGATCCCTTTGAAGACTATAGGGCCAAAGGAAATATCCTCCGATAACAAAGAGAAAGAAGCTTTCTGAGAAACTTCTTTGTGTTCTGTGAAATCATCTCACAGAGTTACAGCTTTCCCCTCAAGAAGACTTTCGCTAAGACAGTTCTTGTGGAATTGGCAAAGTGATATTTGGAAGCCCATAGAGGGCTATGGTGAAAAAGGAAATATCCTCAGATGAAATCTGGAAAGAAGCTTTCTGAGAAACGGCTTAGTGTTCTGTGAATTCATCTAACAGTGTTACATGTGTATTTCGAGGATCTCTTTGCTAGCCCTATTTCTGTGGAAACTGAGAAAAGATATTTCGGATCCCTTTGAAGACTATAGGGCCAAAGGAAAAATCCTCCGATATCAAAGAGAAAGAAGCTTTCTGAGAAACTTCTTTGTGTTCTGTGAAATCATCTCACGGAGTTACAGCTTTCCCCTCAAGAAGCCTTTCGCTAAGACAGTTCTTGTGGAATTGGCAAAGTGATATTTTGAAGCCCATAGAGGGCTATGGTGAAAAAGGAAATATCGTCAGATGAAATCTGGAAAGAAGCTTGCTGCGAAACTGCTTAGTGTTCTGTTAATTCATCTCACAGAGTTACATGTGTATTTCGAGGTTCTCTTTGCTAGTCCTATTTCTGTGGAATCTGAAAACAGATATTTCGGATCCCTTTGAAGACTATAGGGCCAAAGGAAATATCCTCGGATAACAAAGAGAAAGAAGCTTTCTGAGAAACTTCTTTGTGTTCTGTGAAATCATCTCACAGAGTTACAGCTTTCCCCTCAAGAAGCCTTTCGCTAAGACAGTTCTTGTGGAATTGGCAAAGTGATATTTGGAAGCCCATAGAGGGCTACGGTGAAAAAGGAAATATCCTCAGATGAAATCTGGAAAGAAGCTTTCTGAGAAACTGCTTAGTGTTCTCTTAATTCATCTCACAGAGATCCATGTGTATTTCGAGGATCTCTTTGCTAGCCCTATTTCTGTGGAATCTGAGAACAGATATTTCGGATCCCTTTGAAGACTATAGGGCCAAAGGAAAAATCCTCCGATAACAAAGAGAAAGAAGCTTTCTGAGAAACTTCTTTGTGTTCTGTGAAATCATCTCACAGAGTTACAGCTTTCCCCTCAAGAAGCCTTTCGCTAAGACAGTTCTTGTGGAATTGGCAAAGTGATATTTGGAAGCCCATAGAGGGCTATGGTGAAATAGGAAATATCGTCAGATGAAATCTGGAAAGAAGCTTTCTGAGAAACTGCTTAGTGTTCTGTGAATTCATCTCACAGAGTTACATGTGTATTTCGAGGATCTCTTTGCTAGCCCTATTTCTGTGGAAACTGAAAAAAGATATTTCGGATCCCTTTGAAGACTATAGGGCCAAAGGAAAAATCCTCCGATAACAAAGAGAAAGAAGCTTTCTGAGAAACTTCTTTGTGTTCTGTGAAATCATCTCACAGAGTTACAGCTTTCCCCTCAAGAAGCCTTTCGCTAAGACAGTTCTTGTGGAATTTGCAAAGTGATATTTGGAAGCCCATAGAGGGCTATGGTGAAAAAGGAAATATCGTCAGATGAAATCTGGAAAGAAGCTTTCTGCGAAACTGCTTAGTGTTCTGTTAATTCATCTCACAGAGTTACATGTGTATTTCGAGGTTCTCTTTGCTAGTCCTCTTTCTGTGGAATCTGAAAACAGATATTTCGGATCCCGTTGAAGACTCTAGGGCCAAAGGAAATATCCTCGGATAACAAAGAGAAAGAAGCTTTCTGAGAAACTTCTTTGTGTTCTGTGAAATCATCTCACAGAGTTACAGCTTTCCCCTCAAGAAGCCTTTCGCTAAGACAGTTCTTGTGGAATTGGCAAAGTGATATTTGGAAGCCCATAGAGGGCTATGGTGAAAAAGAAAATATCGTCAGATGAAATCTGGAAAGAAGCTTTCTGAGAAACTGCTTAGTGTTCTGTGAATTCTTCTCACAGAGTTACATGTGTATTTCGAAGATCTCTTTGCTAGCCTTATTTCTGTGGAATCTGAGAACAGATATTTCGGATCCCTTTGAAGACTATAGGGCCAAAGGAAATATCCACGGATAACAAAGAGAAAGAAGCTTTCTGAGAAACTTCTTTGTGTTCTGTGAAATCATCTCACAGAGTTACAGCTTTCCGGTGAAGAAGCCTTTCGCTAAGGCAGTTCTTGTGGAATTGGCAAAGTGATAATTGGAAGACCATAGAGGGCTAGGGTGAAAAAGGAAATATCCTCAGATGAAATCTGGAAAGAAGCTTTCTGAGAAACTGCTTAGTGTTCTGTGAATTCATCTCACAGAGTTACATGTGTATTTCGAGGATCTCTTTGCTAGCATAATTTCTGTGGAAACTGAGAAGAGATATTTCGGATCCCTTTGAAGACTATAGGGCCAAAGGAAAAATCCTCCGATAACAAAGAGAAAGAAGCTTTCTGAGAAACTTCTTTGTGTTCTGTGAAATGATCTCACAGAGTTACAGCTTTCCCCTCAAGAAGCCTTTCGCTAAGACAGTTCTTGTGGAATTGGCAAAGTGATATTTGGAAGCCCATAGAGGGCTGTGGTGAAAAAGGAAATATCGTCAGATGAAATCTGGAAAGAAGCTTTCTGCGAAACTGCTTAGTGTTTTGTTAATTCATCTCACAGAGTTAAATGTGTATTTCGAGGATCTCTTTGCTAGCCCTATTTCTGTGGAATCTGAGAACAGATATTTCGGATCCCTTTGAAGACTATAGGGCCAAAGGAAATATCCTCCGATAACAAAGAGAAAGAAGCTTTCTGAGAAACTTCTTTGTGTTCTCTGAAATCATCTCACAGAGTTACAGCTTTCCCCTCAAGAAGCCTTTCGCTAAGACAGTTCTTGTGGAATTGGCAAAGGGATATTTGGAAGCCCGTAGAGGGCTATGGGGAAAAAGGAAATATCGTCAGATGAAATCTGGAAAGAAGCTTTCTGAGAAACTGCTTAGTGTTCTGTTAATTCATCTCACAGAGTTACATGTGTATTTCGAGGATCTGTTTGCTAGCCCTATTTCTGTGGAATCTGAGAACAGATATTTCGGATCCCTTTGAAGACTATAGGGCCAAAGGAAATATCCTCCGATAACAAAGAGAAAGAAGCTTTCTGAGAAACTTCTTTGTGTTCTGTGAAATCATCTCACAGAGTTACAGCTTTCCCCTCAAGAAGCCTTTCGCTAAGACAGTTCTTGTGGAATTGGCAAAGTGATATTTGGAAGCCCATAGAGGGCTATGGTGAAAAAGGAAATATCCTCAGATGAAATCTGGAAAGAAGCTTTCTGAGAAACTGCTTAGTGTTCTGTGAATTCATCTCACAGAGTTACATGTGTATTTCGAGGATCTCTTTGCCGGCCCTATTTCTGTGGAAACTGAGAAAAGATATTTCGGATCCCTTTGAAGACTATAGGGCCAAAGGAAAAATCTTCCGATATCAAGGGGAAAGAAGCTTTCTGAGAAACTTCTTTGTGTTCTGTGAAATCATCTCACGGAGTTACAGCTTTCCCCTCAAGAAGCCTTTCGCTAAGTCAGTTCTTGTGGAATTGGCAAAGTGATATTTGGAAGCATATAGAGGGCTATGGTGAAAAAGGAAATATCGTCAGATGAAATCTGGAAAGAAGCTTTCTGCGAAACTGCTTAGTGTTCTGTTAATTCATCTCACAGAGTTACATGTGTATTTCGAGGATCTCTTTGCTAGTCCTATTTCTGTGGTATCTGAAAACAGATATTTCGGATCCCTTTGAAGACTATAGGGCCAAAGGAAATATCCTCGGATAACAAAGAGAAAGAAGCTTTCTGAGAAATTTCTTTGTGTTCTGTGAAATCATCTCACAGAGTTACAGCTTTCCCCTCAAGAAGCCTTTCGCTAAGACAGTTCTTGTGGAATTGGCAAAGGGATATTTGGAAGCCCATAGAGGGCTATGGTGAAAAAGGAAATATCCTCAGATGAAATCTGCAAAGAAGCTTTCTGAGAAACTGCTTAGTGTTCTGTGAATTCATCTCACAGAGTTACATGTGTATTTCGAGGATCTCTTTGCTAGCCCTATTTCTGTGGAAACTGAGAAAAGATATTTCGGATCCCTTTCAAGACTATAGGGCAAAAGGAAAAATCCTCCGATATCAAAGAGAAAGAAGCTTTCTGAGAAACTTCTTTGTGTTCTGTGAAATCGTCTCACGGAGTTACAGCTTTCCCCTCAAGAAGCCTTTCGCTAAGACAGTTCTTGTGGAATTGGCAAAGTGATATTTGGAAGCCCATAGAGGGCTATGGTGAAAAAGGAAATATCGTCAGATGAAATCTGGAAAGAAGCTTGCTGCGAAACTGCTTAGTGTTCTGTTAATTCATCTCACCGAGTTACATGTGTATTTCGAGGTTCTCTTTGCTAGTCCTATTTCTGTGGAATCTGAAAACAGATATTTCGGATCCCTTTGAAGACTATAGGGCCAAAGGAAATATCCTCGGATAACAAAGAGAAAGAAGCTTTCTGAGAAACTTCTTTGTGTTCTGTGAAATCATCTCACAGAGTTACAGCTTTCCCCTCAAGAAGCCTTTCGCTAAGACAGTTCTTGTGGAATTGGCAAAGTGATATTTGGAAGCCCATAGAGGGCTATGGTGAAAAAGGAAATATCCTCAGATGAAATCTGGAAAGAAGCTTTCTGAGAAACTGCTTAGTGTTCTGTTAATTCATCTCACAGAGTTACATGTGTATTTCGAGCATCTCTTTGCTAGCCCTATTTCTGTGGAAACTGAGAAAAGATATTTCAGATCCCTTTGAAGACTATAGGGCCAAAGGAAATATCCTCCGATAACAAAGAGAAAGAAGCTTTCTGAGAAACTTCTTTGTGTTCTGTGAAATCATCTCACAGAGTTACAGCTTTCCCCTCAAGAAGCCTTTCGCTAAGACAGTTCTTGTGGAATTGGCAAAGTGATATTTGGAAGCCCATAGAGGGCTATGGTGAAAAAGGAAATATCGTCAGATGAAATCTGGAAAGAAGCTTTCTGCGAAACTGCTTAGTGTTTTGTTAATTCATCTCACAGAGTTACATGTGTATTTCGAGGATCTCTTTGCTAGCCCTATTTCTGTGGAATCTGAGAACAGATATTTCGGATCCCTTTGAAGACTATAGGGCCAAAGGAAATATCCTCCGATAACAAAGAGAAAGAAGCTTTCTGAGAAACTTCTTTGTGTTCTCTGAAATCATCTCACAGAGTTACAGCTTTCCCCTCAAGAAGCCTTTCGCTAAGACAGTTCTTGTGGTATTGGCAAAGGGATATTTGGAAGCCCATAGAGGGCTATGGGGAAAAAGGAAATATCGTCAGATGAAATATGGAAAGAAGCTTTCTGAGAAACTGCTTAGTGTTCTGTTAATTCATCTCACAGAGTTACATGTGTATTTCGAGGATCTCTTTGCTAGCCCTATTTCTGTGGAATCTGAGAACAGATATTTCGGATCCCTTTGAAGACTATAGGGCCAAAGGAAATATCCTCCGATAACAAAGAGAAAGAAGCTTTCTGAGAAACTTCTTTGTGTTCTGTGAAATCATCTCACAGAGTTACAGCTTTCCCCTCAAGAAGCCTTTCGCTAAGACAGTTCTTGTGGAATTGGCAAAGTGATATTTGGAAGCCCATAAAGGGCTATGGTGAAAAAGGAAATATCCTCAGATGAAATCTGGAAAGAAGCTTTCTGAGAAACTGCTTAGTGTTCTGTGAATTCATCTCACAGAGTTACATGTGTATTTCGAGGATCTCTTTGCTAGCCCTATTTCTGTGGAATCTGAGAACTGATATTTCGGATCCCTTTGAAGACTATAGGGCCAAAGGAAAAATCCTCCGATATCAAAGAGAAAGAAGCTTTCTGAGAAACTTCTTTGTGTTCTGTGAAATCATCTCACAGAGTTACAGCTTTCCCCTCAAGAAGCCTTTCGCTAAGACAGTTCTTGTGGAATTGGCAAAGTGATATTTGGAAGCCCATAGAGGGCTATGGTGAAAAAGGAAATATCGTCAGATGAAATCTGGAAAGAAGCTTGCTGCGAAACTGCTTAGTGTTCTGTTAATTCATCTCACAGAGTTACCTGTGTATTTCGAGGTTCTCTTTGCTAGTCCTATTTCTGTGGAATCTGAAAACAGATATTTCGGATCCCTTTGAAGACTATAGGGCCAAAGGAAATATCCTCCGATAACAAAGAGAAAGAAGCTTTCTGAGAAACTTCTTTGTGTTCTGTGAAATCATCTCACAGAGTTACAGCTTTCCCCTCAAGAAGCCTTTCGCTAAGACAGTTCTTGTGGAATTGGCAAAGTGGTATTTGGAAGCCCATAGAGGGCTATGGTGAAAAAGGAAATATCCTCAGATGAAATCTGGAAAGAAGCTTTCTGCGAAACTGCTTAGTGTTTTGTTAATTCATCTCACAGAGTTACATGTGTATTTCGAGGATCTCTTTGCTAGCCCTATTTCTGTGGAATCTGAGAACAGATATTTCGGATCCCTTTGAAGACTATAGGGCCAAAGGAAATATCCTCCGATAACAAAGAGAAAGAAGCTTTCTGAGAAACTTCTTTGTGTTCTCTGAAATCATCTCACAGAGTTACAGCTTTCCCCTCAAGAAGCCTTTCGCTAAGACAGTTCTTGTGGTATTGGCAAAGGGATATTTGGAAGCCCATAGAGGGCTATGGGGAAAAAGGAAATATCGTCAGATGAAATCTGGAAAGAAGCTTTCTGAGAAACTGCTTAGTGTTCTGTTAATTCATCTCACAGAGTTACATGTGTATTTCGAGGATCTCTTTGCTAGCCCTATATCTGTGGAATCTGAGAACAGATATTTCGGATCCCTTTGAAGACTATAGGGCCAAAGGAAATATCCTCCGATAACAAAGAGAAAGAAGCTTTCTGAGAAACTTCTTTGTGTTCTGTGAAATCATCTCACAGAGTTACAGCTTTCCCCTCAAGAAGACTTTCGCTAAGACAGTTCTTGTGGAATTGGCAAAGTGATATTTGGAAGCCCATAGAGGGCTATGGTGAAAAAGGAAATATCCTCAGATGAAATCTGGAAAGAAGCTTTCTGAGAAACGGCTTAGTGTTCTGTGAATTCATCTAACAGTGTTACATGTGTATTTCGAGGATCTCTTTGCTAGCCCTATTTCTGTGGAAACTGAGAAAAGATATTTCGGATCCCTTTGAAGACTATAGGGCCAAAGGAAAAATCCTCCGATATCAAAGAGAAAGAAGCTTTCTGAGAAACTTCTTTGTGTTCTGTGAAATCATCTCACGGAGTTACAGCTTTCCCCTCAAGAAGCCTTTCGCTAAGACAGTTCTTGTGGAATTGGCAAAGTGATATTTTGAAGCCCATAGAGGGCTATGGTGAAAAAGGAAATATCGTCAGATGAAATCTGGAAAGAAGCTTGCTGCGAAACTGCTTAGTGTTCTGTTAATTCATCTCACAGAGTTACATGTGTATTTCGAGGTTCTCTTTGCTAGTCCTATTTCTGTGGAATCTGAAAACAGATATTTCGGATCCCTTTGAAGACTATAGGGCCAAAGGAAATATCCTCGGATAACAAAGAGAAAGAAGCTTTCTGAGAAACTTCTTTGTGTTCTGTGAAATCATCTCACAGAGTTACAGCTTTCCCCTCAAGAAGCCTTTCGCTAAGACAGTTCTTGTGGAATTGGCAAAGTGATATTTGGAAGCCCATAGAGGGCTATGGTGAAAAAGGAAATATCCTCAGATGAAATCTGGAAAGAAGCTTTCTGAGAAACTGCTTAGTGTTCTCTTAATTCATCTCACAGAGATCCATGTGTATTTCGAGGATCTCTTTGCTAGCCCTATTTCTGTGGAATCTGAGAACAGATATTTCGGATCCCTTTGAAGACTATAGGGCCAAAGGAAAAATCCTCCGATAACAAAGAGAAAGAAGCTTTCTGAGAAACTTCTTTGTGTTCTGTGAAATCATCTCACAGAGTTACAGCTTTCCCCTCAAGAAGCCTTTCGCTAAGACAGTTCTTGTGGAATTGGCAAAGTGATATTTGGAAGCCCATAGAGGGCTATGGTGAAATAGGAAATATCGTCAGATGAAATCTGGAAAGAAGCTTTCTGAGAAACTGCTTAGTGTTCTGTGAATTCATCTCACAGAGTTACATGTGTATTTCGAGGATCTCTTTGCTAGCCCTATTTCTGTGGAAACTGAAAAAAGATATTTCGGATCCCTTTGAAGACTATAGGGCCAAAGGAAAAATCCTCCGATAACAAAGAGAAAGAAGCTTTCTGAGAAACTTCTTTGTGTTCTGTGAAATCATCTCACAGAGTTACAGCTTTCCCCTCAAGAAGCCTTTCGCTAAGACAGTTCTTGTGGAATTTGCAAAGTGATATTTGGAAGCCCATAGAGGGCTATGGTGAAAAAGGAAATATCGTCAGATGAAATCTGGAAAGAAGCTTTCTGCGAAACTGCTTAGTGTTCTGTTAATTCATCTCACAGAGTTACATGTGTATTTCGAGGTTCTCTTTGCTAGTCCTCTTTCTGTGGAATCTGAAAACAGATATTTCGGATCCCGTTGAAGACTCTAGGGCCAAAGGAAATATCCTCGGATAACAAACAGAAAGAAGCTTTCTGAGAAACTTCTTTGTGTTCTGTGAAATCATCTCACAGAGTTACAGCTTTCCCCTCAAGAAGCCTTTCGCTAAGACAGTTCTTGTGGAATTGGCAAAGTGATATTTGGAAGCCCATAGAGGGCTATGGTGAAAAAGAAAATATCGTCAGATGAAATCTGGAAAGAAGCTTTCTGAGAAACTGCTTAGTGTTCTGTGAATTCTTCTCACAGAGTTACATGTGTATTTCGAAGATCTCTTTGCTAGCCTTATTTCTGTGGAATCTGAGAACAGATATTTCGGATCCCTTTGAAGACTATAGGGCCAAAGGAAATATCCACGGATAACAAAGAGAAAGAAGCTTTCTGAGAAACTTCTTTGTGTTCTGTGAAATCATCTCACAGAGTTACAGCTTTCCGGTGAAGAAGCCTTTCGCTAAGGCAGTTCTTGTGGAATTGGCAAAGTGATAATTGGAAGACCATAGAGGGCTAGGGTGAAAAAGGAAATATCCTCAGATGAAATCTGGAAAGAAGCTTTCTGAGAAACTGCTTAGTGTTCTGTGAATTCATCTCACAGAGTTACATGTGTATTTCGAGGATCTCTTTGCTAGCATAATTTCTGTGGAAACTGAGAAGAGATATTTCGGATCCCTTTGAAGACTATAGGGCCAAGGGAAAAATCCTCCGATAACAAAGAGAAAGAAGCTTTCTGAGAAACTTCTTTGTGTTCTGTGAAATGATCTCACAGAGTTACAGCTTTCCCCTCAAGAAGCCTTTCGCTAAGACAGTTCTTGTGGCATTGGCAAAGTGATATTTGGAAGCCCATAGAGGGCTGTGGTGAAAAAGGAAATATCGTCAGATGAAATCTGGAAAGAAGCTTTCTGCGAAACTGCTTAGTGTTTTGTTTATTCATCTCACAGAGTTAAATGTGTATTTCGAGGATCTCTTTGCTAGCCCTATTTCTGTGGAATCTGAGAACAGATATTTCGGATCCCTTTGAAGACTATAGGGCCAAAGGAAATATCCTCCGATAACAAAGAGAAAGAAGCTTTCTGAGAAACTTCTTTGTGTTCTCTGAAATCATCTCACAGAGTTACAGCTTTCCCCTCAAGAAGCCTTTCGCTAAGACAGTTCTTGTGGAATTGGCAAAGGGATATTTGGAAGCCCGTAGAGGGCTATGGGGAAAAAGGAAATATCGTCAGATGAAATCTGGAAAGAAGCTTTCTGAGAAACTGCTTAGTGTTCTGTTAATTCATCTCACAGAGTTACATGTGTATTTCGAGGATCTGTTTGCTAGCCCTATTTCTGTGGAATCTGAGAACAGATATTTCGGATCCCTTTGAAGACTATAGGGCCAAAGGAAATATCCTCCGATAACAAAGAGAAAGAAGCTTTCTGAGAAACTTCTTTGTGTTCTGTGAAATCATCTCACAGAGTTACAGCTTTCCCCTCAAGAAGCCTTTCGCTAAGACAGTTCTTGTGGAATTGGCAAAGTGATATTTGGAAGCCCATAGAGGGCTATGGTGAAAAAGGAAATATCCTCAGATGAAATCTGGAAAGAAGCTTTCTGAGAAACTGCTTAGTGTTCTGTGAATTCATCTCACAGAGTTACATGTGTATTTCGAGGATCTCTTTGCCGGCCCTATTTCTGAGGAAACTGAGAAAAGATATTTCGGATCCCTTTGAAGACTATAGGGCCAAAGGAAAAATCTTCCGATATCAAGGGGAAAGAAGCTTTCTGAGAAACTTCTTTGTGTTCTGTGAAATCATCTCACGGAGTTACAGCTTTCCCCTTAAGAAGCCTTTCGCTAAGTCAGTTCTTGTGGAATTGGCAAAGTGATATTTGGAAGCATATAGAGGGCTATGGTGAAAAAGGAAATATCGTCAGATGAAATCTGGAAAGAAGCTTTCTGCGAAACTGCTTAGTGTTCTGTTAATTCATCTCACAGAGTTACATGTGTATTTCGAGGATCTCTTTGCTAGTCCTATTTCTGTGGTATCTGAAAACAGATATTTCGGATCCCTTTGAAGACTATAGGGCCAAAGGAAATATCCTCGGATAACAAAGAGAAAGAAGCTTTCTGAGAAATTTCTTTGTGTTCTGTGAAATCATCTCACAGAGTTACAGCTTTCCCCTCAAGAAGCCTTTCGCTAAGACAGTTCTTGTGGAATTGGCAAAGGGATATTTGGAAGCCCATAGAGGGCTATGGTGAAAAAGGAAATATCCTCAGATGAAATCTGGAAAGAAGCTTTCTGAGAAACTGCTTAGTGTTCTGTGAATTCATCTCACAGAGTTACATGTGTATTTCGAGGATCTCTTTGCTAGCCCTATTTCTGTGGAAACTGAGAAAAGATATTTCGGATCCCTTTCAAGACTATAGGGCAAAAGGAAAAATCCTCCGATATCAAAGAGAAAGAAGCTTTCTGAGAAACTTCTTTGTGTTCTGTGAAATCGTCTCACGGAGTTACAGCTTTCCCCTCAAGAAGCCTTTCGCTAAGACAGTTCTTGTGGAATTGGCAAAGTGATATTTGGAAGCCCATAGAGGGCTATGGTGAAAAAGGAAATATCGTCAGATGAAATCTGGAAAGAAGCTTGCTGCGAAACTGCTTAGTGTTCTGTTAATTCATCTCACCGAGTTACATGTGTATTTCGAGGTTCTCTTTGCTAGTCCTATTTCTGTGGAATCTGAAAACAGATATTTCGGATCCCTTTGAAGACTATAGGGCCAAAGGAAATATCCTCGGATAACAAAGAGAAAGAAGCTTTCTGAGAAACTTCTTTGTGTTCTGTGAAATCATCTCACAGAGTTACAGCTTTCCCCTCAAGAAGCCTTTCGCTAAGACAGTTCTTGTGGAATTGGCAAAGTGATATTTGGAAGCCCATAGAGGGCTATGGTGAAAAAGGAAATATCCTCAGATGAAATCTGGAAAGAAGCTTTCTGAGAAACTGCTTAGTGTTCTGTTAATTCATCTCACAGAGTTACATGTGTATTTCGAGCATCTCTTTGCTAGCCCTATTTCTGTGGAAACTGAGAAAAGATATTTCAGATCCCTTTGAAGACTATAGGGCCAAAGGAAATATCCTCCGATAACAAAGAGAAAGAAGCTTTCTGAGAAACTTCTTTGTGTTCTGTGAAATCATCTCACAGAGTTACAGCTTTCCCCTCAAGAAGCCTTTCGCTAAGACAGTTCTTGTGGAATTGGCAAAGTGATATTTGGAAGCCCATAGAGGGCTATGGTGAAAAAGGAAATATCGTCAGATGAAATCTGGAAAGAAGCTTTCTGCGAAACTGCTTAGTGTTTTGTTAATTCATCTCACAGAGTTACATGTGTATTTCGAGGATCTCTTTGCTAGCCCTATTTCTGTGGAAACTGAGAAAAGATATTTCGGATCCCTTTGAAGACTATAGGGCCAAAGGAAATATCCTCCGATAACAAAGAGAAAGAAGCTTTCTGAGAAACTTCTTTGTGTTCTCTGAAATCATCTCACAGAGTTACAGCTTTCCCCTCAAGAAGCCTTTCGCTAAGACAGTTCTTGTGGTATTGGCAAAGGGATATTTGGAAGCCCATAGAGGGCTATGGGGAAAAAGGAAATATCGTCAGATGAAATCTGGAAAGAAGCTTTCTGAGAAACTGCTTAGTGTTCTGTTAATTCATCTCACAGAGTTACATGTGTATTTCGAGGATCTCTTTGCTAGCCCTATTTCTGTGGAATCTGAGAACAGATATTTCGGATCCCTTTGAAGACTATAGGGCCAAAGGAAATATCCTCCGATAACAAAGAGAAAGAAGCTTTCTGAGAAACTTCTTTGTGTTCTGTGAAATCATCTCACAGAGTTACAGCTTTCCCCTCAAGAAGCCTTTCGCTAAGACAGTTCTTGTGGAATTGGCAAAGTGATATTTGGAAGCCCATAAAGGGCTATGGTGAAAAAGGAAATATCCTCAGATGAAATCTGGAAAGAAGCTTTCTGAGAAACTGCTTAGTGTTCTGTGAATTCATCTCACAGAGTTACATGTGTATTTCGAGGATCTCTTTGCTAGCCCTATTTCTGTGGAATCTGAGAACTGATATTTCGGATCCCTTTGAAGACTATAGGGCCAAAGGAAAAATCCTCCGATATCAAAGAGAAAGAAGCTTTCTGAGAAACTTCTTTGTGTTCTGTGAAATCATCTCACAGAGTTACAGCTTTCCCCTCAAGAAGCCTTTCGCTAAGACAGTTCTTGTGGAATTGGCAAAGTGATATTTGGAAGCCCATAGAGGGCTATGGTGAAAAAGGAAATATCGTCAGATGAAATCTGGAAAGAAGCTTGCTGCGAAACTGCTTAGTGTTCTGTTAATTCATCTCACAGAGTTACCTGTGTATTTCGAGGTTCTCTTTGCTAGTCCTATTTCTGTGGAATCTGAAAACAGATATTTCGGATCCCTTTGAAGACTATAGGGCCAAAGGAAATATCCT
Organism: Macaca nemestrina; assembly: GCF_043159975.1. Classification (NCBI taxonomy): domain Eukaryota; kingdom Metazoa; phylum Chordata; class Mammalia; order Primates; family Cercopithecidae; genus Macaca; species Macaca nemestrina. The sequence continues at coordinate 31,309,432 of NC_092135.1, read as the reverse complement.
CCGATAACAAAGAGAAAGAAGCTTTCTGAGAAACTTCTTTGTGTTCTGTGAAATCATCTCACAGAGTTACAGCTTTCCCCTCAAGAAGCCTTTCGCTAAGACAGTTCTTGTGGAATTGGCAAAGTGGTATTTGGAAGCCCATAGAGGGCTATGGTGAAAAAGGAAATATCCTCAGATGAAATCTGGAAAGAAGCTTTCTGAGAAACTGCTTAGTGTTCTCTTAATTCATCTCAGAGAGTTACATGTGTATTTCGAGGATCTCTTTGCTAGCCCTATTTCTGTGGAATCTGAGAACAGATATTTCGGATCCCTTTGAAGACTATAGGGCCAAAGGAAAAATCCTCCGATAACAAAGAGAAAGAAGCTTTCTGAGAAACTTCTTTGTGTTCTGTGAAATCATCTCACAGAGTTACAGCTTTCCCCTCAAGAAGCCTTTCGCTAAGACAGTTCTTGTGGAATTGGCAAAGTGATATTTGGAACCCCTAGAGGGCTATGGTGAAAAAGGAAATATCCTCAGAAGAAATCTGGAAGGAAGCTTTCTGCGAAACTGCTTAGTGTTCTGTTAATTCATCTCACAGAGTTACATGTGTATTTCGAGGTTCTCTTTGCTAGTCCTATTTCTGTGGAATCTGAAAACAGATATTTCGGATCCCTTTGAAGACTATAGGGCCAAAGGAAATATCCTCGGATAACAAAGAGAAAGAAGCTTTCTGAGAAACTTCTTTGTGTTCTGTGAAATCATCTCACAGAGTTACAGCTTTCCCCTCAAGAAGCCTTTCGCTAAGACAGTTCTTGTGGAATTGGCAAAGTGATATTTGGAAGCCCATAAAGGGCTCTGGTGAAAAAGGAAATATCGTCAGATGAAATCTGGAAAGAAGCTTTCTGCGAAACTGCTTAGTGTTTTGTTAAATCATCTCACAGAGTTACATGTGTATTTCGAGGATCTCTTTGCTAGCCCTATTTCTGTGGAATCTGAGAACAGATATTTCGGATCCCTTTGAAGACTATAGGGCCAAAGGAAATATCCTCCGATAACAAGGAGAAAGAAGCTTTCTGAGAAACTTCTTTGTGTTCTGTGAAATCATGTCACAGAGTTACAGCTTGCCCCTCAAGAAGCCTTTCGCTAAGACAGTTCTTGTGGAATAGGCAAAGTGATATTTGGAAGCCCATAGAGGGCTATGGTGAAAAAGGAAATATCGTCAGATGAAACCTGGAAAGAAGCTTTCTGAGAAACTGCTTAGCGTTCTGTTAATTCATCTCACAGAGTTACATGTGTATTTCGAGGATCTCTTTGCTAGCCATATTTCTGTGGAATCTGAGAACAGATATTTCGGATCCCTTTGAAGACTATAGGGCCAAAGGAAATATCCTCCGATAACAAAGAGAAAGAAGCTTTCTGAGAAACTTCTTTGTGTTCTGTGAAATCATCTCACAGAGTTACAGCTTTCCCCTCAAGAAGCCTTTCGCTAAGACAGTTCTTGTGGAATTGGCAAAGTGATATTTGGAAGCCCATAGAGGGCTATGGTGAAATAGGAAATATCGTCAGATGAAATCTGGAAAGAAGCTTTCTGAGAAACTGCTTAGTGTTCTGTGAATTCATCTCACAGAGTTACATGTGTATTTCGAGGATCTCTTTGCTAGCCCTATTTCTGTGGAAACTGAGAAAAGATATTTCGGATCCCTTTGAAGACTATAGGGCCAAAGGAAAAATCCTCCGATAACAAAGAGAAAGAAGCTTTCTGAGAAACTTCTTTGTGTTCTGTGAAATCATCTCACAGAGTTACAGCTTTCCCCTCAAGAAGCCTTTCGCTAAGACAGTTCTTGTGGAATTGGCAAAGTGATATTTGGAAGCCCATAGAGGGCTATGGTGAAAAAGGAAATATCCTCAGATGAAATCTGGAAAGAAGCTTTCTGCGAAACTGCTTAGTGTTCTCTTAATTCATCTCACAGAGTTACATGTGTATTTCGAGGTTCTCTTTGCTAGTCCTCTTTCTGTGTAATCTGAAAACAGATATTTCGGATCCCGTTGAAGACTATAGGGCCAAAGGAAATATCCTCGGATAACAAACAGAAAGAAGCTTTCTGATAAACTTCTTTGTGTTCTCTGAAATCATCTCACAGAGTTACAGCTTTCCCCTCAAGAAGCCTTTCGCTAAGACAGTTCTTGTGGTATTGGCAAAGGGATATTTGGAAGCCCATAGAGGGCTATGGGGAAAAAGGAAATATCGTCAGATGAAATCTGGAAAGAAGCTTTCTGAGAAACTGCTTAGTGTTCTGTTAATTCATCTCACAGAGTTACATGTGTATTTCGAGGATCTCTTTGCTAGCCCTATATCTGTGGAATCTGAGAACAGATATTTCGGATCCCTTTGAAGACTATAGGGCCAAATTAAATATCCTCCGATAACAAAGAGAAAGAAGCTTTCTGAGAAACTTCTTTGTGTTCTGTGAAATCATCTCACAGAGTTACAGCTTTCCCCTCAAGAAGCCTTTCGCTAAGACAGTTCTTGTGGAATTGGCAAAGTGATATTTGGAAGCCCATAGAGGGCTATGGTGAAAAAGGAAATATCCTCAGATGAAATCTGGAAAGAAGCTGTCTGAGAAACGGCTTAGTGTTCTGTGAATTCATCTCACAGAGTTACATGTGTATTTCGAGGATCTCTTTGCTAGCCCTATTTCTGTGGAAACTGAGAAAAGATATTTCGGATCCCTTTGAAGATTATAGGGCCAAAGGAAAAATCCTCCGATAGCAAAGAGAAAGAAGCTTTCTGAGAAACTTCTTTGTGTTCTGTGAAATCATCTCACGGAGTTACAGCTTTCCCCTCAAGAAGCCTTTCGCTAAGACAGTTCTTGTGGAATTGGCAAAGTGATATTTGGAAGCCCATAGAGGGCTATGGTGAAAAAGGAAATATCGTCAGATGAAATCTGGAAAGAAGCTTTCTGCGAAACTGCTTAGTGTTTTGTTAATTCATCTCACAGAGTTCCATGTGTATTTCGAGGATCTCTTTGCTAGCCCTATTTCTGTGGAATCTGAGAACAGATATTTCGGATCCCTTTGAAGACTATAGGGCCAAAGGAAATATCCTCCGATAACAAAGAGAAAGAAGCTTTCTGAGAAACTTCTTTGTGTTCTCTGAAATCATCTCACAGAGTTACAGCTTTCCCCTCAAGAAGCCTTTCGCTAAGACAGTTCTTGTGGTATTGGCAAAGGGATATTTGGAAGCCCATAGAGGGCTATGGGGAAAAAGGAAATATCGACAGATGAAATCTGGAAAGAAGCTTTCTGAGAAACTGCTTAGTGTTCTGTTAATTCATCTCACAGAGTTACATGTGTATTTCGAGGATCTCTTTGCTAGCCCTATATCTGTGGAATCTGAGAACAGATATTTCGGATCCCTTTGAAGACTATAGGGCCAAAGGAAATATCCTCCGATAACAAAGAGAAAGAAGCTTTCTGAGAAACTTCTTTGTGTTCTGTGAAATCATCTCACAGAGTTACAGCTTTCCCCTCAAGAAGCCTTTCGCTAAGACAGTTCTTGTGGAATTGGCAAAGTGATATTTGGAAGCCCATAGAGGGCTATGGTGAAAAAGGAAATATCCTCAGATGAAATCTGGAAAGAAGCTTTCTAAGAAACTGCTTAGTGTACTGTGAATTCATCTCACAGAGTTACATGTGTATTTCGAGGATCTCTTTGCTAGCCCTATTTCTGTGGAAACTGAGAAAAGATATTTCGGATCCCTTTGAAGACTATAGGGCCAAAGGAAAAATCCTCCGATATCAAAGAGAAAGAAGCTTTCTGAGAAACTTCTTTGTGTTCTGTGAAATCATCTCACGGAGTTACAGCTTTCCTCTCAAGAAGCCTTTCGCTAAGACAGTTCTTGTGGAATTGGCTAAGTGATATTTGGAAGCCCATAGAGGGCTATGCTGAAAAAGGAAATATCGTCAGATGAAATCTGGAAAGAAGCTTGCTGCGAAACTGCTTAGTGTTCTGTTAATTCATCTCACAGAGTTACATGTGTATTTCGAGGTTCTCTTTGCTAGTCCTATTTCTGTGGAATCTGAAAACAGATATTTCGGATCCCTTTGAAGACTATAGGGCCAAAGGAAATATCCTCGGATAACAAAGAGAAAGAAGCTTTCTGAGAAACTTCTTTGTGTTCTGTGAAATCATCTCACAGAGTTACAGCTTTCCCCTCAAGAAGCCTTTCGCTAAGACAGTTCTTGTGGAATTGGCAAAGTGATATTTGGAAGCCCATAGAGGGCTATGGTGAAAAAGGAAATATCCTCAGATGAAATCTGGAAAGAAGCTTTCTGAGAAACTGCTTAGTGTACTGTGAATTCATCTCACAGAGTTACATGTGTATTTCGAGGATCTCTTTGCTAGCCCTATTTCTGTGGAAACTGAGAAAAGATATTTCGGATCCCTTTGAAGACTATAGGGCCAAAGGAAAAATCCTCCGATATCAAAGAGAAAGAAGCTTTCTGAGAAACTTCTTTGTGTTCTGTGAAATCATCTCACGGAGTTACAGCTTTCCTCTCAAGAAGCCTTTCGCTAAGACAGTTCTTGTGGAATTGGCTAAGTGATATTTGGAAGCCCATAGAGGGCTATGCTGAAAAAGGAAATATCGTCAGATGAAATCTGGAAAGAAGCTTGCTGCGAAACTGCTTAGTGTTCTGTTAATTCATCTCACAGAGTTACATGTGTATTTCGAGGTTCTCTTTGCTAGTCCTATTTCTGTGGAATCTGAAAACAGATATTTCGGATCCCTTTGAAGACTATAGGGCCAAAGGAAATATCCTCGGATAACAAAGAGAAAGAAGCTTTCTGAGAAACTTCTTTGTGTTCTGTGAAATCATCTCACAGAGTTACAGCTTTCCCCTCAAGAAGCCTTTCGCTAAGACAGTTCTTGTGGAATTGGCAAAGTGATATTTGGAAGCCCATAGAGGGCTATGGTGAAAAAGGAAATATCCTCAGATGAAATCTGGAAAGAAGCTTTCTGAGAAACTGCTTAGTGTTCTCTTAATTCATCTCACAGAGTTCCATGTGTATTTCGAGGATCTCTTTGCTAGTCCTATTTCTGTGGAATCTGAGAACAGATATTTCGGATCCCTTTGAAGACTATTGGGCCAAAGGAAAAATCCTCCGATAACAAAGAGAAAGAAGCTTTCTGAGAAACTTCTTTGTGTTCTGTGATATCATCTCACAGAGTTACAGCTTTCCCCTCAAGAAGCCTTTCGCTAAGACAGTTCTTGTGGAATTGGCAAAGTGATATTTGGACGCCCATAGAGGGCTATGGTGAAAAAGGAAATATCCTCAGATGAAATCTGGAAAGAAGCTTTCTGCGAAACTGCTTAGTGTTCTGTTAATTCATCTCACAGAGTTACATGTGTATTTCGAGGATCTCTTTGCTAGTCCTATTTCTGTGGAATCTGAGAACAGATATTTCGGATCCCTTTGAAGACTATAGGGCCAAAGGAAATATCCTCGGATAACAAAGAGAAAGAAGCTTTCTGAGAAACTTCTTTGTGTTCTGTGAAATCATCTCACAGAGTTACAGCTTTCCCCTCAAGAAGCCTTTCGCTAAGACAGTTCTTGTGGAATTGGCAAAGTGATATTTGGAAGCCCATAGAGGGCTATGGTGAAAAAGGAAATATCCTCAGATGAAATCTGGAAAGAAGCTTTCTGAGAAACTGCTTAGTGTTCTGTTAATTCATCTCACAGAGTTACATGTGTATTTCGAGCATCTCTTTGCTAGCCCTATTTCTGTGGAAACTGAGAAAAGATATTTCAGATCCCTTTGAAGACTATAGGGCCAAAGGAAATATCCTCCGATAACAAAGAGAAAGAAGCTTTCTGAGAAACTTCTTTGTGTTCTCTGAAATCATCTCACAGAGTTACAGCTTTCCCCTCAAGAAGCCTTTCGCTAAGACAGTTCTTGTGGTATTGGCAAAGGGATATTTGGAAGCCCATAGAGGGCTATGGGGAAAAAGGAAATATCGTCAGATGAAATCTGGAAAGAAGCTTTCTGAGAAACTGCTTAGTTTTCTGTTAATTCATCTCACAGAGTTACATGTGTATTTCGAGGATCTCTTTGCTAGCCCTATTTCTGTGGAATCTGAGAACAGATATTTCGGATCCCTTTGAAGACTATAGGGCCAAAGGAAATATCCTCGGATAACAAAGAGAAAGAAGCTTTCTGAGAAACTTCTTTGTGTTCTGTGAAATCATCTCACAGAGTTACAGCTTTCCCCTCAAGAAGCCTTTCGCTAAGACAGTTCTTGTGGAATTGGCAAAGTGATATTTGGAAGCCCATAGAGGGCTATGGTGAAAAAGGAAATATCCTCAGATGAAATCTGGAAAGAAGCTTTCTGAGAAACTGCTTAGTGTTCTGTTAATTCATCTCACAGAGTTACATGTGTATTTCGAGGATCTCTTTGCTAGCCCTATTTCTGTGGAATCTGAGAACTGATATTTCGGATCCCTTTGAAGACTATAGGGCCAAAGGAAAAATCCTCCGATATCACAGAGAAAGAAGCTTTCTGAGAAACTTCTTTGTGTTCTGTGAAATCATCTCACAGAGTTACAGCTTTCCCCTCAAGAAGCCTTTCGCTAAGACAGTTCTTGTGGAATTGGCAAAGTGATATTTGGAAGCCCATAGAGGGCTATGGTGAAAAAGGAAATATCGTCAGATGAAATCTGGAAAGAAGCTTGCTGCGAAACTGCTTAGTGTTCTGTTAATTCATCTCACAGAGTTACCTGTGTATTTCGAGGTTCTCTTTGCTAGTCCTATTTCTGTGGAATCTGAAAACAGATATTTCGGATCCCTTTGAAGACTATAGGGCCAAAGGAAATATCCTCCGATAACAAAGAGAAAGAAGCTTTCTGAGAAACTTCTTTGTGTTCTGTGAAATCATCTCACAGAGTTACAGCTTTCCCCTCAAGAAGCCTTTCGCTAAGACAGTTCTTGTGGAATTGGCAAAGTGATATTTGGAAGCCCATAGAGGGCTATGGTGAAAAAGGAAATATCCTCAGATGAAATCTGGAAAGAAGCTTTCTGAGAAACTGCTTAGTGTTCTCTTAATTCATCTCAGAGAGTTACATGTGTATTTCGAGGATCTCTTTGCTAGCCCTATTTCTGTGGAATCTGAGAACAGATATTTCGGATCCCTTTGAAGACTATAGGGCCAAAGGAAAAATCCTCCGATAACAAAGAGAAAGAAGCTTTCTGAGAAACTTCTTTGTGTTCTGTGAAATCATCTCACAGAGTTACAGCTTTCCCCTCAAGATGCCTTTCGCTAAGACAGTTCTTGTGGAATTGGCAAAGTGATATTTGGAACCCCTAGAGGGCTATGGTGAAAAAGGAAATATCCTCAGAAGAAATCTGGAAGGAAGCTTTCTGCGAAACTGCTTAGTGTTCTGTTAATTCATCTCACAGAGTTACATGTGTATTTCGAGGTTCTCTTTGCTAGTCCTATTTCTGTGGAATCTGAAAACAGATATTTCGGATCCCTTTGAAGACTATAGGGCCAAAGGAAATATCCTCGGATAACAAAGAGAAAGAAGGTTTCTGAGAAACTTCTTTGTGTTCTGTGAAATCATCTCACAGAGTTACAGCTTTCCCCTCAAGAAGCCTTTCGCTAAGACAGTTCTTGTGGAATTGGCAAAGTGATATTTGGAAGCCCATAAAGGGCTCTGGTGAAAAAGGAAATATAGTCAGATGAAATCTGGAAAGAAGCTTTCTGCGAAACTGCTTAGTGTTTTGTTAATTCATCTCACAGAGTTACATGTGTATTTCGAGGATCTCTTTGCTAGCCCTATTTCTGTGGAATCTGAGAACAGATATTTCGGATCCCTTTGAAGACTATAGGGCCAAAGGAAATATCCACCGATAACAAGGAGAAAGAAGCTTTCTGAGAAACTTCTTTGTGTTCTGTGAAATCATCTCACAGAGTTACAGCTTGCCCCTCAAGAAGCCTTTCGCTAAGACAGTTCTTGTGGAATAGGCAAAGTGATATTTGGAAGCCCATAGAGGGCTATGGTGAAAAAGGAAATATCGTCAGATGAAACCTGGAAAGAAGCTTTCTGAGAAACTGCTTAGCGTTCTGTTAATTCATCTCACAGAGTTACATGTGTATTTCGAGGATCTCTTTGCTAGCCATATTTCTGTGGAATCTGAGAACAGATATTTCGGATCCCTTTGTAGACTATAGGGCCAAAGGAAATATCCTCCGATAACAAAGAGAAAGAAGCTTTCTGAGAAACTTCTTTGTGTTCTGTGAAATCATCTCACAGAGTTACAGCTTTCCCCTCAAGAAGCCTTTCGCTAAGACAGTTCTTGTGGAATTGGCAAAGTGATATTTGGAAGCCCATAGAGGGCTATGGTGAAAAAGGAAATATCCTCAGATGAAATCTGGAAAGAAGCTGTCTGAGAAACGGCTTAGTGTTCTGTGAATTCATCTCACAGAGTTACATGTGTATTTCGAGGATCTCTTTGCTAGCCCTATTTCTGTGGAAACTGAGAAAAGATATTTCGGATCCCTTTGAAGACTATAGGGCCAAAGGAAAAATCCTCCGATAGCAAAGAGAAAGAAGCTTTCTGAGAAACTTCTTTGTGTTCTGTGAAATCATCTCACGGAGTTACAGCTTTCCCCTCAAGAAGCCTTTCGCTAAGACAGTTCTTGTGGAATTGGCAAAGTGATATTTGGAAGCCCATAGAGGGCTATGGTGAAAAAGGAAATATCGTCAGATGAAATCTGGAAAGAAGCTTGCTGCAAAACTGCTTAGTGTTCTGTTAATTCATCTCACAGAGTTACATGTGTATTTCGAGGTTCTCTTTGCTAGTCCTATTTCTGTGGAATCTGAAAACAGATATTTCGGATCCCTTTGAAGACTATAGGGCCAAAGGAAATATCCTCGGATAACAAAGAGAAAGAAGCTTTCTGAGAAACTTCTTTGTGTTCTGTGAAATCATCTCACAGAGTTACAGCTTTCCCCTCAAGAAGCCTTTCGCTAAGACAGTTCTTGTGGAATTGGCAAAGTGATATTTGGAAGCCCATAGAGGGCTATGGTGAAAAAGGAAATATCCTCAGATGAAATCTGGAAAGAAGCTTTCTGAGAAACTGCTTAGTGTTCTCTTAATTCATCTCACAGAGTTACATGTGTATTTCGAGGATCTCTTTGCTAGCCCTATTTCTGTGGAATCTGAGAACAGATATTTCGGATCCCTTTGAAGACTATAGGGCCAACGGAAAAATCCTCCGATAACAAAGAGAAAGAAGCTTTCTGAGAAACTCCTTTGTGTTCTGTGAAATCATCTCACAGAGTTACAGCTTTCCCCTCAAGAAGCCTTTCGCTAAGACAGTTCTTGTGGAATTGGCAAAGTGATATTTGGAACCCCTAGAGGGCTATGGTGAAAAAGGAATTATCCTCAGAAGAAATCTGGAAGGAAGCTTTCTGCGAAACTGCTTAGTGTTCTGTTAATTCATCTCACAGAGTTACATGTGTATTTCGAGGTTCTCTTTGCTAGTCCTATTTCTGTGGAATCTGAAAACAGATATTTCGGATCCCTTTGAAGACTATAGGGCCAAAGGAAATATCCTCGGATAACAAAGAGAAAGAAGGTTTCTGAGAAACTTCTTTGTGTTCTGTGAAATCATCTCACAGAGTTACAGCTTTCCCCTCAAGAAGCCTTTCGCTAAGACAGTTCTTGTGGAATTGGCAAAGTGATATTTGGAAGCCCATAAAGGGCTCTGGTGAAAAAGGAAATATCGTCAGATGAAATCTGGAAAGAAGCTTTCTGCGAAACTGCTTAGTGTTCTGTTAATTCATCTCACAGAGTTACATGTGTATTTCGAGGTTCTCTTTGCTAGTCCTCTTTCTGTGGAATCTGAAAACAGATATTTCGGATTCCGTTGAAGACTATATTGCCAAAGGAAATATCCTCGGATAACAAACAGAAAGAAGCTTTCTGAGAAACTTCTTTGTGTTCTGTGAAATCATCTCACAGAGTTACAGCTTTCCCCTCAAGAAGCCTTTCGCTAAGACAGTTCTTGTGGAATTGGCAAAGTGATATTTGGAAGCCCATAGAGGGCTATGGTGAAAAAGGAAATATCGTCAGATGAAATCCGGAAAGAAGCTTTCTGAGAAACTGCTTAGTGTTCTGTGAATTCTTCTCACAGAGTTACATGTGTATTTCGAGGATCCCTTTGCTAGCCTTATTTCTGTGGAATCTGAGAACAGATATTTCTGATCCCTTTGAAGACTATAGGGCCAAAGGAAATATCCTCGGATAACAAAGAGAAAGAAGCTTTCTGAGAAACTTCTTTGTGTTCTGTGAAATCATCTCACAGAGTTACAGCTTTCCGGTGAAGAAGCCTTTCGCTAAGGCAGTTCTTGTGGAATTGGCAAAGTGATAATTGGAAGCCCATAGAGGGCTAGGGTGAAAAAGGAAATATCCTCAGATGAAATCTGGAAAGAAGCTTTCTGAGAAACTGCTTAGTGTTCTGTGAATTCATCTCACAGAGTTACATGTGTATTTCGAGGATCTCTTTGCTAGCATAATTTCTGTGGAAACTGAGAAGAGATATTTCGGATCCCTTTGAAGACTATAGGGCCAAAGGAAAAATCCTCCGATATCAAAGAGAAAGAAGCTTTCTGAGAAACTTCTTTGTGTTCTGTGAAATCATCTCACAGAATTACAGCTTTCCCCTCAAGAAGCCTTTCGCTAAGACAGTTCTTGTGGAATTGGCAAAGTGATATTTGGAAGCCCATAGAGGGCTATGGTGAAAAAGGAAATATCGTCAGATGAAATATGGAAAGAAGCTTTCTGCGAAACTGCTTAGTGTTTTGTTAATTCATCTCACAGAGTTACATGTGTATTTCGAGGATCTCTTTGCTAGCCCTATTTCTGTGGAATCTGAGAACAGATATTTCGGATCCCTTTGAAGACTATAGGGCCAAAGGAAATATCCTCCGATAACAAAGAGAAAGAAGCTTTCTGAGAAACTTCTCTGTGTTCTTTGAAATCATCTCACAGAGTTACAGCTTTCCCCTCAAGAAGCCTTTCGCTAAGACAGTTCTTGTGGAATTGGCAAAGGGATATTTGGAAGCCCATAGAGGGCTATGGGGAAAAAGGAAATATCGTCAGATGAAATCTGGAAAGAAGCTTTCTGAGAAACTACTTAGTGTTCTGTTAATTCATCTCACAGAGTTACATGTGTATTTCGAGGATCTCTTTGCTAGCCCTATTTCTGTGGAATCTGAGAACAGATATTTCGGATCCCTTTGAAGACTATAGGGCCAAAGGAAATATCCTCGGATAACAAAGAGAAAGAAGCTTTCTGAGAAACTTCTTTGTGTTCTGTGAAATCATCTCACAGAGTTACAGCTTTCCCCTCAAGAAGCCTTTCGCTAAGACAGTTCTTGTGGAATTGGCAAAGTGATATTTGGAAGCCCATAGAGGGCTATGGTGAAAAAGGAAATATCCTCAGATGAAATCTGGAAAGAAGCTTTCTGAGAAACTGCTTAGTGTTCTGTTAATTCATCTCACAGAGTTACATGTGTATTTCGAGGATCTCTTTGCTAGCCCTATTTCTGTGGAATCTGAGAACTGATATTTCGGATCCCTTTGAAGACTATAGGGCCAAAGGAAAAATCCTCCGATATCACAGAGAAAGAAGCTTTCTGAGAAACTTCTTTGTGTTCTGTGAAATCATCTCACAGAGTTACAGCTTTCCCCTCAAGAAGCCTTTCGCTAAGACAGTTCTTGTGGAATTGGCAAAGTGATATTTGGAAGCCCATAGAGGGCTATGGTGAAAAAGGAAATATCGTCAGATGAAATCTGGAAAGAAGCTTGCTGCGAAACTGCTTAGTGTTCTGTTAATTCATCTCACAGAGTTACCTGTGTATTTCGAGGTTCTCTTTGCTAGTCCTATTTCTGTGGAATCTGAAAACAGATATTTCGGATCCCTTTGAAGACTATAGGGCCAAAGGAAATATCCTCCGATAACAAAGAGAAAGAAGCTTTCTGAGAAACTTCTTTGTGTTCTGTGAAATCATCTCACAGAGTTACAGCTTTCCCCTCAAGAAGCCTTTCGCTAAGACAGTTCTTGTGGAATTGGCAAAGTGATATTTGGAAGCCCATAGAGGGCTATGGTGAAAAAGGAAATATCCTCAGATGAAATCTGGAAAGAAGCTTTCTGAGAAACTGCTTAGTGTTCTCTTAATTCATCTCAGAGAGTTACATGTGTATTTCGAGGATCTCTTTGCTAGCCCTATTTCTGTGGAATCTGAGAACAGATATTTCGGATCCCTTTGAAGACTATAGGGCCAAAGGAAAAATCCTCCGATAACAAAGAGAAAGAAGCTTTCTGAGAAACTTCTTTGTGTTCTGTGAAATCATCTCACAGAGTTACAGCTTTCCCCTCAAGATGCCTTTCGCTAAGACAGTTCTTGTGGAATTGGCAAAGTGATATTTGGAACCCCTAGAGGGCTATGGTGAAAAAGGAAATATCCTCAGAAGAAATCTGGAAGGAAGCTTTCTGCGAAACTGCTTAGTGTTCTGTTAATTCATCTCACAGAGTTACATGTGTATTTCGAGGTTCTCTTTGCTAGTCCTATTTCTGTGGAATCTGAAAACAGATATTTCGGATCCCTTTGAAGACTATAGGGCCAAAGGAAATATCCTCGGATAACAAAGAGAAAGAAGGTTTCTGAGAAACTTCTTTGTGTTCTGTGAAATCATCTCACAGAGTTACAGCTTTCCCCTCAAGAAGCCTTTCGCTAAGACAGTTCTTGTGGAATTGGCAAAGTGATATTTGGAAGCCCATAAAGGGCTCTGGTGAAAAAGGAAATATAGTCAGATGAAATCTGGAAAGAAGCTTTCTGCGAAACTGCTTAGTGTTTTGTTAATTCATCTCAAAGAGTTACATGTGTATTTCGAGGATCTCTTTGCTAGCCCTATTTCTGTGGAATCTGAGAACAGATATTTCGGATCCCTTTGAAGACTATAGGGCCAAAGGAAATATCCACCGATAACAAGGAGAAAGAAGCTTTCTGAGAAACTTCTTTGTGTTCTGTGAAATCATCTCACAGAGTTACAGTTTGCCCCTCAAGAAGCCTTTCGCTAAGACAGTTCTTGTGGTATAGGCAAAGTGATATTTGGAAGCCCATAGAGGGCTATGGTGAAAAAGGAAATATCGTCAGATGAAACCTGGAAAGAAGCTTTCTGAGAAACTGCTTAGCGTTCTGTTAATTCATCTCACAGAGTTACATGTGTATTTCGAGGATCTCTTTGCTAGCCATATTTCTGTGGAATCTGAGAACAGATATTTCGGATCCCTTTGTAGACTATAGGGCCAAAGGAAATATCCTCCGATAACAAAGAGAAAGAAGCTTTCTGAGAAACTTCTTTGTGTTCTGTGAAATCATCTCACAGAGTTACAGCTTTCCCCTCAAGAAGCCTTTCGCTAAGACAGTTCTTGTGGAATTGGCAAAGTGATATTTGGAAGCCCATAGAGGGCTATGGTGAAAAAGGAAATATCCTCAGATGAAATCTGGAAAGAAGCTGTCTGAGAAACGGCTTAGTGTTCTGTGAATTCATCTCACAGAGTTACATGTGTATTTCGAGGATCTCTTTGCTAGCCCTATTTCTGTGGAAACTGAGAAAAGATATTTCGGATCCCTTTGAAGACTATAGGGCCAAAGGAAAAATCCTCCGATAGCAAAGAGAAAGAAGCTTTCTGAGAAACTTCTTTGTGTTCTGTGAAATCATCTCACGGAGTTACAGCTTTCCCCTCAAGAAGCCTTTCGCTAAGACAGTTCTTGTGGAATTGGCAAAGTGATATTTGGAAGCCCATAGAGGGCTATGGTGAAAAAGGAAATATCGTCAGATGAAATCTGGAAAGAAGCTTGCTGCAAAACTGCTTAGTGTTCTGTTAATTCATCTCACAGAGTTACATGTGTATTTCGAGGTTCTCTTTGCTAGTCCTATTTCTGTGGAATCTGAAAACAGATATTTCGGATCCCTTTGAAGACTATAGGGCCAAAGGAAATATCCTCGGATAACAAAGAGAAAGAAGCTTTCTGAGAAACTTCTTTGTGTTCTGTGAAATCATCTCACAGAGTTACAGCTTTCCCCTCAAGAAGCCTTTCGCTAAGACAGTTCTTGTGGAATTGGCAAAGTGATATTTGGAAGCCCATAGAGGGCTATGGTGAAAAAGGAAATATCCTCAGATGAAATCTGGAAAGAAGCTTTCTGAGAAACTGCTTAGTGTTCTGTGAATTCATCTCACAGAGTTACATGTGTATTTCGAGGATCTCTTTGCTAGCCCTATTTCTGTGGAATCTGAGAACAGATATTTCGGATCCCTTTGAAGACTATAGGGCCAACGGAAAAATCCTCCGATAACAAAGAGAAAGAAGCTTTCTGAGAAACTCCTTTGTGTTCTGTGAAATCATCTCACAGAGTTACAGCTTTCCCCTCAAGAAGCCTTTCGCTAAGACAGTTCTTGTGGAATTGGCAAAGTGATATTTGGAACCCCTAGAGGGCTATGGTGAAAAAGGAATTATCCTCAGAAGAAATCTGGAAGGAAGCTTTCTGCGAAACTGCTTAGTGTTCTGTTAATTCATCTCACAGAGTTACATGTGTATTTCGAGGTTCTCTTTGCTAGTCCTATTTCTGTGGAATCTGAAAACAGATATTTCGGATCCCTTTGAAGACTATAGGGCCAAAGGAAATATCCTCGGATAACAAAGAGAAAGAAGGTTTCTGAGAAACTTCTTTGTGTTCTGTGAAATCATCTCACAGAGTTACAGCTTTCCCCTCAAGAAGCCTTTCGCTAAGACAGTTCTTGTGGAATTGGCAAAGTGATATTTGGAAGCCCATAAAGGGCTCTGGTGAAAAAGGAAATATCGTCAGATGAAATCTGGAAAGAAGCTTTCTGCGAAACTGCTTAGTGTTCTGTTAATTCATCTCACAGAGTTACATGTGTATTTCGAGGTTCTCTTTGCTAGTCCTCTTTCTGTGGAATCTGAAAACAGATATTTCGGATTCCGTTGAAGACTATATTGCCAAAGGAAATATCCTCGGATAACAAACAGAAAGAAGCTTTCTGAGAAACTTCTTTGTGTTCTGTGAAATCATCTCACAGAGTTACAGCTTTCCCCTCAAGAAGCCTTTCGCTAAGACAGTTCTTGTGGAATTGGCAAAGTGATATTTGGAAGCCCATAGAGGGCTATGGTGAAAAAGGAAATATCGTCAGATGAAATCCGGAAAGAAGCTTTCTGAGAAACTGCTTAGTGTTCTGTGAATTCTTCTCACAGAGTTACATGTGTATTTCGAGGATCCCTTTGCTAGCCTTATTTCTGTGGAATCTGAGAACAGATATTTCTGATCCCTTTGAAGACTATAGGGCCAAAGGAAATATCCTCGGATAACAAAGAGAAAGAAGCTTTCTGAGAAACTTCTTTGTGTTCTGTGAAATCATCTCACAGAGTTACAGCTTTCCGGTGAAGAAGCCTTTCGCTAAGGCAGTTCTTGTGGAATTGGCAAAGTGATAATTGGAAGCCCATAGAGGGCTAGGGTGAAAAAGGAAATATCCTCAGATGAAATCTGGAAAGAAGCTTTCTGAGAAACTGCTTAGTGTTCTGTGAATTCATCTCACAGAGTTACATGTGTATTTCGAGGATCTCTTTGCTAGCATAATTTCTGTGGAAACTGAGAAGAGATATTTCGGATCCCTTTGAAGACTATAGGGCCAAAGGAAAAATCCTCCGATATCAAAGAGAAAGAAGCTTTCTGAGAAACTTCTTTGTGTTCTGTGAAATCATCTCACAGAATTACAGCTTTCCCCTCAAGAAGCCTTTCGCTAAGACAGTTCTTGTGGAATTGGCAAAGTGATATTTGGAAGCCCATAGAGGGCTATGGTGAAAAAGGAAATATCGTCAGATGAAATATGGAAAGAAGCTTTCTGCGAAACTGCTTAGTGTTTTGTTAATTCATCTCACAGAGTTACATGTGTATTTCGAGGATCTCTTTGCTAGCCCTATTTCTGTGGAATCTGAGAACAGATATTTCGGATCCCTTTGAAGACTATAGGGCCAAAGGAAATATCCTCCGATAACAAAGAGAAAGAAGCTTTCTGAGAAACTTCTTTGTGTTCTTTGAAATCATCTCACAGAGTTACAGCTTTCCCCTCAAGAAGCCTTTCGCTAAGACAGTTCTTGTGGAATTGGCAAAGGGATATTTGGAAGCCCATAGAGGGCTATGGGGAAAAAGGAAATATCGTCAGATGAAATCTGGAAAGAAGCTTTCTGAGAAACTACTTAGTGTTCTGTTAATTCATCTCACAGAGTTACATGTGTATTTCGAGGATCTCTTTGCTAGCCCTATTTCTGTGGAATCTGAGAACAGATATTTCGGATCCCTTTGAAGACTATAGGGCCAAAGGAAATATCCTCCGATAACAAAGAGAAAGAAGCTTTCTGAGAAACTTCTTTGTGTTCTGTGAAATCATCTCACAGAGTTACAGCTTTCCCCTCAAGAAGCCTTTCGCTAAGACAGTTCTTGTGGAATTGGCAAAGTGATATTTGGAAGCCCATAGAGGGCTATGGTGAAAAAGGAAATATCCTCAGATGAAATCTGGAAAGAAGCTTTCTGAGAAACTGCTTAGTGTTCTGTGAATTCATCTCACAGAGTTACATGTGTATTTCGAGGATCTCTTTGCCGGCCCTATTTCTGTGGAAACTGAGAAAAGATATTTCGGATCCCTTTGAAGACTATAGGGCCAAAGGAAAAATCCTCCGATATCAAAGAGAAAGAAGCTTTCTGAGAAACTTCTTTGTGTTCTGTGAAATCATCTCACGGAGTTACAGCTTTCCCCTCAAGAAGCCTTTCGCTAAGTCAGTTCTTGTGGAATTGGCAAAGTGATATTTGGAAGCCCATAGAGGGCTATGGTGAAAAAGGAAATATCGTCAGATGAAATCTGGAAAGAAGCTTTCTGCGAAACTGCTTAGTGTTCTGTTAATTCATCTCACAGAGTTACATGTGTATTTCGAGGATCTCTTTGCTAGTCCTATTTCTGTGGAATCTGAGAACAGATATTTCGGATCCCTTTGAAGACTATAGGGCCAAAGGAAATATCCTCGGATAACAAAGAGAAAGAAGCTTTCTGAGAAACTTCTTTGTGTTCTGTGAAATCATCTCACAGAGTTACAGCTTTCCCCTCAAGAAGCCTTTCGCTAAGACAGTTCTTGTGGAATTGGCAAAGTGATATTTGAAAGCCCATAGAGGGCTATGGTGAAAAAGGAAATATCCTCAGATGAAATCTGGAAAGAAGCTTTCTGAGAAACTGCTTAGTGTTCTGTGAATTCATCTCACAGAGTTACATGTGTATTTCGAGGATCTCTTTGCTAGCCCTATTTCTGTGGAATCTGAGAACTGATATTTCGGATCCCTTTGAAGACTATAGGGCCAAAGGAAAAATCCTCCGATATCAAAGAGAAAGAAGCTTTCTGAGAAACTTCTTTGTGTTCTGTGAAATCATCTCACAGAGTTACAGCTTTCCCCTCAAGAAGCCTTTCGCTAAGACAGTTCTTGTGGAATTGGCAAAGTGATATTTGGAAGCCCATAGAGGGCTATGGTGAAAAAGGAAATATCGTCAGATGAAATCTGGAAAGAAGCTTGCTGCGAAACTGCTTAGTGTTCTGTTAATTCATCTCACAGAGTTACCTGTGTATTTCGAGGTTCTCTTTGCTAGTCCTATTTCTGTGGAATCTGAAAACAGATATTTCGGATCCCTTTGAAGACTATAGGGCCAAAGGAAATATCCTCCGATAACAAAGAGAAAGAAGCTTTCTGAGAAACTTCTTTGTGTTCTGTGAAATCATCTCACAGAGTTACAGCTTTCCCCTCAAGAAGCCTTTCGCTAAGACAGTTCTTGTGGAATTGGCAAAGTGGTATTTGGAAGCCCATAGAGGGCTATGGTGAAAAAGGAAATATCCTCAGATGAAATCTGGAAAGAAGCTTTCTGAGAAACTGCTTAGTGTTCTCTTAATTCATCTCAGAGAGTTACATGTGTATTTCGAGGATCTCTTTGCTAGCCCTATTTCTGTGGAATCTGAGAACAGATATTTCGGATCCCTTTGAAGACTATAGGGCCAAAGGAAAAATCCTCCGATAACAAAGAGAAAGAAGCTTTCTGAGAAACTTCTTTGTGTTCTGTGAAATCATCTCACAGAGTTACAGCTTTCCCCTCAAGAAGCCTTTCGCTAAGACAGTTCTTGTGGAATTGGCAAAGTGATATTTGGAACCCCTAGAGGGCTATGGTGAAAAAGGAAATATCCTCAGAAGAAATCTGGAAGGAAGCTTTCTGCGAAACTGCTTAGTGTTCTGTTAATTCATCTCACAGAGATACATGTGTATTTCGAGGTTCTCTTTGCTAGTCCTATTTCTGTGGAATCTGAAAACAGATATTTCGGATCCCTTTGAAGACTATAGGGCCAAAGGAAATATCCTCGGATAACAAAGAGAAAGAAGCTTTCTGAGAAACTTCTTTGTGTTCTGTGAAATCATCTCACAGAGTTACAGCTTTCCCCTCAAGAAGCCTTTCGCTAAGACAGTTCTTGTGGAATTGGCAAAGTGATATTTGGAAGCCCATAAAGGGCTCTGGTGAAAAAGGAAATATCGTCAGATGAAATCTGGAAAGAAGCTTTCTGCGAAACTGCTTAGTATTTTGTTAAATCATCTCACAGAGTTACATGTGTATTTCGAGGATCTCTTTGCTAGCCCTATTTCTGTGGAATCTGAGAACAGATATTTCGGATCCCTTTGAAGACTATAGGGCCAAAGGAAATATCCTCCGATAACAAGGAGAAAGAAGCTTTCTGAGAAACTTCTTTGTGTTCTGTGAAATCATGTCACAGAGTTACAGCTTGCCCCTCAAGAAGCCTTTCGCTAAGACAGTTCTTGTGGAATAGGCAAAGTGATATTTGGAAGCCCATAGAGGGCTATGGTGAAAAAGGAAATATCGTCAGATGAAACCTGGAAAGAAGCTTTCTGAGAAACTGCTTAGCGTTCTGTTAATTCATCTCACAGAGTTACATGTGTATTTCGAGGATCTCTTTGCTAGCCATATTTCTGTGGAATCTGAGAACAGATATTTCGGATCCCTTTGAAGACTATAGGGCCAAAGGAAATATCCTCCGATAACAAAGAGAAAGAAGCTTTCTGAGAAACTTCTTTGTGTTCTGTGAAATCATCTCACAGAGTTACAGCTTTCCCCTCAAGAAGCCTTTCGCTAAGACAGTTCTTGTGGAATTGGCAAAGTGATATTTGGAAGCCCATAGAGGGCTATGGTGAAATAGGAAATATCGTCAGATGAAATCTGGAAAGAAGCTTTCTGAGAAACTGCTTAGTGTTCTGTGAATTCATCTCACAGAGTTACATGTGTATTTCGAGGATCTCTTTGCTAGCCCTATTTCTGTGGAAACTGAGAAAAGATATTTCGGATCCCTTTGAAGACTATAGGGCCAAAGGAAAAATCCTCCGATAACAAAGAGAAAGAAGCTTTCTGAGAAACTTCTTTGTGTTCTGTGAAATCATCTCACAGAGTTACAGCTTTCCCCTCAAGAAGCCTTTCGCTAAGACAGTTCTTGTGGAATTGGCAAAGTGATATTTGGAAGCCCATAGAGGGCTATGGTGAAAAAGGAAATATCGTCAGATGAAATCTGGAAAGAAGCTTTCTGCGAAACTGCTTAGTGTTCTCTTAATTCATCTCACAGAGTTACATGTGTATTTCGAGGTTCTCTTTGCTAGTCCTCTTTCTGTGTAATCTGAAAACAGATATTTCGGATCCCGTTGAAGACTATAGGGCCAAAGGAAATATCCTCGGATAACAAACAGAAAGAAGCTTTCTGATAAACTTCTTTGTGTTCTCTGAAATCATCTCACAGAGTTACAGCTTTCCCCTCAAGAAGCCTTTCGCTAAGACAGTTCTTGTGGTATTGGCAATGGGATATTTGGAAGCCCATAGAGGGCTATGGGGAAAAAGGAAATATCGTCAGATGAAATCTGGAAAGAAGCTTTCTGAGAAACTGCTTAGTGTTCTGTTAATTCATCTCACAGAGTTACATGTGTATTTCGAGGATCTCTTTGCTAGCCCTATATCTGTGGAATCTGAGAACAGATATTTCGGATCCCTTTGAAGACTATAGGGCCAAATTAAATATCCTCCGATAACAAAGAGAAAGAAGCTTTCTGAGAAACTTCTTTGTGTTCTGTGAAATCATCTCACAGAGTTACAGCTTTCCCCTCAAGAAGCCTTTCGCTAAGACAGTTCTTGTGGAATTGGCAAAGTGATATTTGGAAGCCCATAGAGGGCTATGGTGAAAAAGGAAATATCCTCAGATGAAATCTGGAAAGAAGCTGTCTGAGAAACGGCTTAGTGTTCTGTGAATTCATCTCACAGAGTTACATGTGTATTTCGAGGATCTCTTTGCTAGCCCTATTTCTGTGGAAACTGAGAAAAGATATTTCGGATCCCTTTGAAGATTATAGGGCCAAAGGAAAAATCCTCCGATAGCAAAGAGAAAGAAGCTTTCTGAGAAACTTCTTTGTGTTCTGTGAAATCATCTCACGGAGTTACAGCTTTCCCCTCAAGAAGCCTTTCGCTAAGACAGTTCTTGTGGAATTGGCAAAGTGATATTTGGAAGCCCATAGAGGGCTATGGTGAAAAAGGAAATATCGTCAGATGAAATCTGGAAAGAAGCTTTCTGCGAAACTGCTTAGTGTTTTGTTAATTCATCTCACAGAGTTCCATGTGTATTTCGAGGATCTCTTTGCTAGCCCTATTTCTGTGGAATCTGAGAACAGATATTTCGGATCCCTTTGAAGACTATAGGGCCAAAGGAAATATCCTCCGATAACAAAGAGAAAGAAGCTTTCTGAGAAACTTCTTTGTGTTCTCTGAAATCATCTCACAGAGTTACAGCTTTCCCCTCAAGAAGCCTTTCGCTAAGACAGTTCTTGTGGTATTGGCAAAGGGATATTTGGAAGCCCATAGAGGGCTATGGGGAAAAAGGAAATATCGACAGATGAAATCTGGAAAGAAGCTTTCTGAGAAACTGCTTAGTGTTCTGTTAATTCATCTCACAGAGTTACATGTGTATTTCGAGGATCTCTTTGCTAGCCCTATATCTGTGGAATCTGAGAACAGATATTTCGGATCCCTTTGAAGACTATAGGGCCAAAGGAAATATCCTCCGATAACAAAGAGAAAGAAGCTTTCTGAGAAACTTCTTTGTGTTCTGTGAAATCATCTCACAGAGTTACAGCTTTCCCCTCAAGAAGCCTTTCGCTAAGACAGTTCTTGTGGAATTGGCAAAGTGATATTTGGAAGCCCATAGAGGGCTATGGTGAAAAAGGAAATATCCTCAGATGAAATCTGGAAAGAAGCTTTCTAAGAAACTGCTTAGTGTACTGTGAATTCATCTCACAGAGTTACATGTGTATTTCGAGGATCTCTTTGCTAGCCCTATTTCTGTCGAAACTGAGAAAAGATATTTCGGATCCCTTTGAAGACTATAGGGCCAAAGGAAAAATCCTCCGATATCAAAGAGAAAGAAGCTTTCTGAGAAACTTCTTTGTGTTCTGTGAAATCATCTCACGGAGTTACAGCTTTCCTCTCAAGAAGCCTTTCGCTAAGACAGTTCTTGTGGAATTGGCTAAGTGATATTTGGAAGCCCATAGAGGGCTATGCTGAAAAAGGAAATATCGTCAGATGAAATCTGGAAAGAAGCTTGCTGCGAAACTGCTTAGTGTTCTGTTAATTCATCTCACAGAGTTACATGTGTATTTCGAGGTTCTCTTTGCTAGTCCTATTTCTGTGGAATCTGAAAACAGATATTTCGGATCCCTTTGAAGACTATAGGGCCAAAGGAAATATCCTCGGATAACAAAGAGAAAGAAGCTTTCTGAGAAACTTCTTTGTGTTCTGTGAAATCATCTCACAGAGTTACAGCTTTCCCCTCAAGAAGCCTTTCGCTAAGACAGTTCTTGTGGAATTGGCAAAGTGATATTTGGAAGCCCATAGAGGGCTATGGTGAAAAAGGAAATATCCTCAGATGAAATCTGGAAAGAAGCTTTCTGAGAAACTGCTTAGTGTACTGTGAATTCATCTCACAGAGTTACATGTGTATTTCGAGGATCTCTTTGCTAGCCCTATTTCTGTGGAAACTGAGAAAAGATATTTCGGATCCCTTTGAAGACTATAGGGCCAAAGGAAAAATCCTCCGATATCAAAGAGAAAGAAGCTTTCTGAGAAACTTCTTTGTGTTCTGTGAAATCATCTCACGGAGTTACAGCTTTCCTCTCAAGAAGCCTTTCGCTAAGACAGTTCTTGTGGAATTGGCTAAGTGATATTTGGAAGCCCATAGAGGGCTATGCTGAAAAAGGAAATATCGTCAGATGAAATCTGGAAAGAAGCTTGCTGCGAAACTGCTTAGTGTTCTGTTAATTCATCTCACAGAGTTACATGTGTATTTCGAGGTTCTCTTTGCTAGTCCTATTTCTGTGGAATCTGAAAACAGATATTTCGGATCCCTTTGAAGACTATAGGGCCAAAGGAAATATCCTCGGATAACAAAGAGAAAGAAGCTTTCTGAGAAACTTCTTTGTGTTCTGTGAAATCATCTCACAGAGTTACAGCTTTCCCCTCAAGAAGCCTTTCGCTAAGACAGTTCTTGTGGAATTGGCAAAGTGATATTTGGAAGCCCATAGAGGGCTATGGTGAAAAAGGAAATATCCTCAGATGAAATCTGGAAAGAAGCTTTCTGCGAAACTGCTTAGTGTTTTGTTAATTCATCTCACAGAGTTCCATGTGTATTTCGAGGATCTCTTTGCTAGTCCTATTTCTGTGGAATCTGAGAACAGATATTTCGGATCCCTTTGAAGACTATTGGGCCAAAGGAAAAATCCTCCGATAACAAAGAGAAAGAAGCTTTCTGAGAAACTTCTTTGTGTTCTGTGATATCATCTCACAGAGTTACAGCTTTCCCCTCAAGAAGCCTTTCGCTAAGACAGTTCTTGTGGAATTGGCAAAGTGATATTTGGACGCCCATAGAGGGCTATGGTGAAAAAGGAAATATCCTCAGATGAAATCTGGAAAGAAGCTTTCTGCGAAACTGCTTAGTGTTCTGTTAATTCATCTCACAGAGTTACATGTGTATTTCGAGGATCTCTTTGCTAGTCCTATTTCTGTGGAATCTGAGAACAGATATTTCGGATCCCTTTGAAGACTATAGGGCCAAAGGAAATATCCTCGGATAACAAAGAGAAAGAAGCTTTCTGAGAAACTTCTTTGTGTTCTGTGAAATCATCTCACAGAGTTACAGCTTTCCCCTCAAGAAGCCTTTCGCTAAGACAGTTCTTGTGGAATTGGCAAAGTGATATTTGGAAGCCCATAGAGGGCTATGGTGAAAAAGGAAATATCCTCAGATGAAATCTGGAAAGAAGCTTTCTGAGAAACTGCTTAGTGTTCTGTTAATTCATCTCACAGAGTTACATGTGTATTTCGAGCATCTCTTTGCTAGCCCTATTTCTGTGGAAACTGAGAAAAGATATTTCAGATCCCTTTGAAGACTATAGGGCCAAAGGAAATATCCTCCGATAACAAAGAGAAAGAAGCTTTCTGAGAAACTTCTTTGTGTTCTCTGAAATCATCTCACAGAGTTACAGCTTTCCCCTCAAGAAGCCTTTCGCTAAGACAGTTCTTGTGGTATTGGCAAAGGGATATTTGGAAGCCCATAGAGGGCTATGGGGAAAAAGGAAATATCGTCAGATGAAATCTGGAAAGAAGCTTTCTGAGAAACTGCTTAGTGTTCTGTTAATTCATCTCACAGAGTTACATGTGTATTTCGAGGATCTCTTTGCTAGCCCTATTTCTGTGGAATCTGAGAACAGATATTTCGGATCCCTTTGAAGACTATAGGGCCAAAGGAAATATCCTCGGATAACAAAGAGAAAGAAGCTTTCTGAGAAACTTCTTTGTGTTCTGTGAAATCATCTCACAGAGTTACAGCTTTCCCCTCAAGAAGCCTTTCGCTAAGACAGTTCTTGTGGAATTGGCAAAGTGATATTTGGAAGCCCATAGAGGGCTATGGTGAAAAAGGAAATATCCTCAGATGAAATCTGGAAAGAAGCTTTCTGAGAAACTGCTTAGTGTTCTGTGAATTCATCTCACAGAGTTACATGTGTATTTCGAGGATCTCTTTGCTAGCCCTATTTCTGTGGAATCTGAGAACTGATATTTCGAATCCCTTTGAAGACTATAGGGCCAAAGGAAAAATCCTCCGATATCAAAGAGAAAGAAGCTTTCTGAGAAACTTCTTTGTGTTCTGTGAAATCATCTCACAGAGTTACAGCTTTCCCCTCAAGAAGCCTTTCGCTAAGACAGTTCTTGTGGAATTGGCAAAGTGATATTTGGAAGCCCATAGAGGGCTATGGTGAAAAAGGAAATATCGTCAGATGAAATCTGGAAAGAAGCTTGCTGCGAAACTGCTTAGTGTTCTGTTAATTCATCTCACAGAGTTACCTGTGTATTTCGAGGTTCTCTTTGCTAGTCCTATTTCTGTGGAATCTGAAAACAGATATTTCGGATCCCTTTGAAGACTATAGGGCCAAAGGAAATATCCTCCGATAACAAAGAGAAAGAAGCTTTCTGAGAAACTTCTTTGTGTTCTGTGAAATCATCTCACAGAGTTACAGCTTTCCCCTCAAGAAGCCTTTCGCTAAGACAGTTCTTGTGGAATTGGCAAAGTGATATTTGGAAGCCCATAGAGGGCTATGGTGAAAAAGGAAATATCCTCAGATGAAATCTGGAAAGAAGCTTTCTGAGAAACTGCTTAGTGTTCTCTTAATTCATCTCAGAGAGTTACATGTGTATTTCGAGGATCTCTTTGCTAGCCCTGTTTCTGTGGAATCTGAGAACAGATATTTCGGATCCCTTTGAAGACTATAGGGCCAAAGGAAAAATCCTCCGATAACAAAGAGAAAGAAGCTTTCTGAGAAACTTCTTTGTGTTCTGTGAAATCATCTCACAGAGTTACAGCTTTCCCCTCAAGATGCCTTTCGCTAAGACAGTTTTTGTGGAATTGGCAAAGTGATATTTGGAACCCCTAGAGGGCTATGGTGAAAAAGGAAATATCCTCAGAAGAAATCTGGAAGGAAGCTTTCTGCGAAACTGCTTAGTGTTCTGTTAATTCATCTCACAGAGTTACATGTGTATTTCGAGGTTCTCTTTGCTAGTCCTATTTCTGTGGAATCTGAAAACAGATATTTCGGATCCCTTTGAAGACTATAGGGCCAAAGGAAATATCCTCGGATAACAAAGAGAAAGAAGGTTTCTGAGAAACTTCTTTGTGTTCTGTGAAATCATCTCACAGAGTTACAGCTTTCCCCTCAAGAAGCCTTTCGCTAAGACAGTTCTTGTGGAATTGGCAAAGTGATATTTGGAAGCCCATAAAGGGCTCTGGTGAAAAAGGAAATATAGTCAGATGAAATCTGGAAAGAAGCTTTCTGCGAAACTGCTTAGTGTTTTGTTAATTCATCTCACAGAGTTACATGTGTATTTCGAGGATCTCTTTGCTAGCCCTATTTCTGTGGAATCTGAGAACAGATATTTCGGATCCCTTTGAAGACTATAGGGCCAAAGGAAATATCCACCGATAACAAGGAGAAAGAAGCTTTCTGAGAAACTTCTTTGTGTTCTGTGAAATCATCTCACAGAGTTACAGCTTGCCCCTCAAGAAGCCTTTCGCTAAGACAGTTCTTGTGGAATAGGCAAAGTGATATTTGGAAGCCCATAGAGGGCTATGGTGAAAAAGGAAATATCGTCAGATGAAACCTGGAAAGAAGCTTTCTGAGAAACTGCTTAGCGTTCTGTTAATTCATCTCACAGAGTTACATGTGTATTTCGAGGATCTCTTTGCTAGCCATATTTCTGTGGAATCTGAGAACAGATATTTCGGATCCCTTTGTAGACTATAGGGCCAAAGGAAATATCCTCCGATAACAAAGAGAAAGAAGCTTTCTGAGAAACTTCTTTGTGTTCTGTGAAATCATCTCACAGAGTTACAGCTTTCCCCTCAAGAAGCCTTTCGCTAAGACAGTTCTTGTGGAATTGGCAAAGTGATATTTGGAAGCCCATAGAGGGCTATGGTGAAAAAGGAAATATCCTCAGATGAAATCTGGAAAGAAGCTGTCTGAGAAACGGCTTAGTGTTCTGTGAATTCATCTCACAGAGTTACATGTGTATTTCGAGGATCTCTTTGCTAGCCCTATTTCTGTGGAAACTGAGAAAAGATATTTCGGATCCCTTTGAAGACTATAGGGCCAAAGGAAAAATCCTCCGATAGCAAAGAGAAAGAAGCTTTCTGAGAAACTTCTTTGTGTTCTGTGAAATCATCTCACGGAGTTACAGCTTTCCCCTCAAGAAGCCTTTCGCTAAGACAGTTCTTGTGGAATTGGCAAAGTGATATTTGGAAGCCCATAGAGGGCTATGGTGAAAAAGGAAATATCGTCAGATGAAATCTGGAAAGAAGCTTGCTGCAAAACTGCTTAGTGTTCTGTTAATTCATCTCACAGAGTTACATGTGTATTTCGAGGTTCTCTTTGCTAGTCCTATTTCTGTGGAATCTGAAAACAGATATTTCGGATCCCTTTGAAGACTATAGGGCCAAAGGAAATATCCTCGGATAACAAAGAGAAAGAAGCTTTCTGAGAAACTTCTTTGTGTTCTGTGAAATCATCTCACAGAGTTACAGCTTTCCCCTCAAGAAGCCTTTCGCTAAGACAGTTCTTGTGGAATTGGCAAAGTGATATTTGGAAGCCCATAGAGGGCTATGGTGAAAAAGGAAATATCCTCAGATGAAATCTGGAAAGAAGCTTTCTGAGAAACTGCTTAGTGTTCTCTTAATTCATCTCACAGAGTTACATGTGTATTTCGAGGATCTCTTTGCTAGCCCTATTTCTGTGGAATCTGAGAACAGATATTTCGGATCCCTTTGAAGACTATAGGGCCAACGGAAAAATCCTCCGATAACAAAGAGAAAGAAGCTTTCTGAGAAACTCCTTTGTGTTCTGTGAAATCATCTCACAGAGTTACAGCTTTCCCCTCAAGAAGCCTTTCGCTAAGACAGTTCTTGTGGAATTGGCAAAGTGATATTTGGAACCCCTAGAGGGCTATGGTGAAAAAGGAATTATCCTCAGAAGAAATCTGGAAGGAAGCTTTCTGCGAAACTGCTTAGTGTTCTGTTAATTCATCTCACAGAGTTACATGTGTATTTCGAGGTTCTCTTTGCTAGTCCTATTTCTGTGGAATCTGAAAACAGATATTTCGGATCCCTTTGAAGACTATAGGGCCAAAGGAAATATCCTCGGATAACAAAGAGAAAGAAGGTTTCTGAGAAACTTCTTTGTGTTCTGTGAAATCATCTCACAGAGTTACAGCTTTCCCCTCAAGAAGCCTTTCGCTAAGACAGTTCTTGTGGAATTGGCAAAGTGATATTTGGAAGCCCATAAAGGGCTCTGGTGAAAAAGGAAATATCGTCAGATGAAATCTGGAAAGAAGCTTTCTGCGAAACTGCTTAGTGTTCTGTTAATTCATCTCACAGAGTTACATGTGTATTTCGAGGTTCTCTTTGCTAGTCCTCTTTCTGTGGAATCTGAAAACAGATATTTCGGATTCCGTTGAAGACTATATTGCCAAAGGAAATATCCTCGGATAACAAACAGAAAGAAGCTTTCTGAGAAACTTCTTTGTGTTCTGTGAAATCATCTCACAGAGTTACAGCTTTCCCCTCAAGAAGCCTTTCGCTAAGACAGTTCTTGTGGAATTGGCAAAGTGATATTTGGAAGCCCATAGAGGGCTATGGTGAAAAAGGAAATATCGTCAGATGAAATCTGGAAAGAAGCTTTCTGAGAAACTGCTTAGTGTTCTGTGAATTCTTCTCACAGAGTTACATGTGTATTTCGAGGATCCCTTTGCTAGCCTTATTTCTGTGGAATCTGAGAACAGATATTTCTGATCCCTTTGAAGACTATAGGGCCAAAGGAAATATCCTCGGATAACAAAGAGAAAGAAGCTTTCTGAGAAACTTCTTTGTGTTCTGTGAAATCATCTCACAGAGTTACAGCTTTCCGGTGAAGAAGCCTTTCGCTAAGGCAGTTCTTGTGGAATTGGCAAAGTGATAATTGGAAGCCCATAGAGGGCTAGGGTGAAAAAGGAAATATCCTCAGATGAAATCTGGAAAGAAGCTTTCTGAGAAACTGCTTAGTGTTCTGTGAATTCATCTCACAGAGTTACATGTGTATTTCGAGGATCTCTTTGCTAGCATAATTTCTGTGGAAACTGAGAAGAGATATTTCGGATCCCTTTGAAGACTATAGGGCCAAAGGAAAAATCCTCCGATAACAAAGAGAAAGAAGCTTTCTGAGAAACTTCTTTGTGTTCTGTGAAATCATCTCACAGAATTACAGCTTTCCCCTCAAGAAGCCTTTCGCTAAGACAGTTCTTGTGGAATTGGCAAAGTGATATTTGGAAGCCCATAGAGGGCTATGGTGAAAAAGGAAATATCGTCAGATGAAATATGGAAAGAAGCTTTCTGCGAAACTGCTTAGTGTTTTGTTAATTCATCTCACAGAGTTACATGTGTATTTCGAGGATCTCTTTGCTAGCCCTATTTCTGTGGAATCTGAGAACAGATATTTCGGATCCCTTTGAAGACTATAGGGCCAAAGGAAATATCCTCCGATAACAAAGAGAAAGAAGCTTTCTGAGAAACTTCTTTGTGTTCTTTGAAATCATCTCACAGAGTTACAGCTTTCCCCTCAAGAAGCCTTTCGCTAAGACAGTTCTTGTGGAATTGGCAAAGGGATATTTGGAAGCCCATAGAGGGCTATGGGGAAAAAGGAAATATCGTCAGATGAAATCTGGAAAGAAGCTTTCTGAGAAACTACTTAGTGTTCTGTTAATTCATCTCACAGAGTTACATGTGTATTTCGAGGATCTCTTTGCTAGCCCTATTTCTGTGGAATCTGAGAACAGATATTTCGGATCCCTTTGAAGACTATAGGGCCAAAGGAAATATCCTCCGATAACAAAGAGAAAGAAGCTTTCTGAGAAACTTCTTTGTGTTCTGTGAAATCATCTCACAGAGTTACAGCTTTCCCCTCAAGAAGCCTTTCGCTAAGACAGTTCTTGTGGAATTGGCAAAGTGATATTTGGAAGCCCATAGAGGGCTATGGTGAAAAAGGAAATATCCTCAGATGAAATCTGGAAAGAAGCTTTCTGAGAAACTGCTTAGTGTTCTGTGAATTCATCTCACAGAGTTACATGTGTATTTCGAGGATCTCTTTGCCGGCCCTATTTCTGTGGAAACTGAGAAAAGATATTTCGGATCCCTTTGAAGACTATAGGGCCAAAGGAAAAATCCTCCGATATCAAAGAGAAAGAAGCTTTCTGAGAAACTTCTTTGTGTTCTGTGAAATCATCTCACGGAGTTACAGCTTTCCCCTCAAGAAGCCTTTCGCTAAGTCAGTTCTTGTGGAATTGGCAAAGTGATATTTGGAAGCCCATAGAGGGCTATGGTGAAAAAGGAAATATCGTCAGATGAAATCTGGAAAGAAGCTTTCTGAGAAACTGCTTAGTGTTCTGTTAATTCATCTCACAGAGTTACATGTGTATTTCGAGGATCTCTTTGCTAGTCCTATTTCTGTGGAATCTGAGAACAGATATTTCGGATCCCTTTGAAGACTATAGGGCCAAAGGAAATATCCTCGGATAACAAAGAGAAAGAAGCTTTCTGAGAAACTTCTTTGTGTTCTGTGAAATCATCTCACAGAGTTACAGCTTTCCCCTCAAGAAGCCTTTCGCTAAGACAGTTCTTGTGGAATTGGCAAAGTGATATTTGAAAGCCCATAGAGGGCTATGGTGAAAAAGGAAATATCCTCAGATGAAATCTGGAAAGAAGCTTTCTGAGAAACTGCTTAGTGTTCTGTTAATTCATCTCACAGAGTTACATGTGTATTTCGAGCATCTCTTTGCTAGCCCTATTTCTGTGGAAACTGAGAAAAGATATTTCAGATCCCTTTGAAGACTATAGGGCCAAAGGAAATATCCTCCGATAACAAAGAGAAAGAAGCTTTCTGAGAAACTTCTTTGTGTTCTGTGAAATCATCTCACAGAGTTACAGCTTTCCCCTCAAGAAGCCTTTCGCTAAGACAGTTCTTGTGGAATTGGCAAAGTGATATTTGGAAGCCCATAGAGGGCTATGGTGAAAAAGGAAATATCGTCAGATGAAATCTGGAAAGAAGCTTTCTGCGAAACTGCTTAGTGTTTTGTTAATTCATCTCACAGAGTTACATGTGTATTTCGAGGATCTCTTTGCTAGCCCTATTTCTGTGGAATCTGAGAACAGATATTTCGGATCCCTTTGAAGACTATAGGGCCAAAGGAAATATCCTCCGATAACAAAGAGAAAGAAGCTTTCTGAGAAACTTCTTTGTGTTCTCTGAAATCATCTCACAGAGTTACAGCTTTCCCCTCAAGAAGCCTTTCGCTAAGACAGTTCTTGTGGTATTGGCAAAGGGATATTTGGAAGCCCATAGAGGGCTATGGGGAAAAAGGAAATATCGTCAGATGAAATCTGGAAAGAAGCTTTCTGAGAAACTGCTTAGTGTTCTGTTAATTCATCTCACAGATTTACATGTGTATGTCGAGGATCTCTTTGCTAGCCCTATATCTGTGGAATCTGAGAACAGATATTTCAGATCCCTTTGAAGACTATAGGGCCAAAGGAAATATCCTCCGATAACAAAGAGAAAGAAGCTTTCTGAGAAACTTCTTTGTGTTCTGTGAAATCATCTCACAGAGTTACAGCTTTCCCCTCAAGAAGCCTTTCGCTAAGACAGTTCTTGTGGAATTGGCAAAGTGATATTTGGAAGCCCATAGAGGGCTCTGGTGAAAAAGGAAATATAGTCAGATGAAATCTGGAAAGAAGCTTTCTGCGAAACTGCTTAGTGTTTTGTTAATTCATCTCACAGAGTTACATGTGTATTTCGAGGATCTCTTTGCTAGCCCTATTTCTGTGGAATCTGAGAACAGATATTTCGGATCCCTTTGAAGACTATAGGGCCAAAGGAAATATCCACCGATAACAAGGAGAAAGAAGCTTTCTGAGAAACTTCTTTGTGTTCTGTGAAATCATCTCACAGAGTTACAGCTTGCCCCTCAAGAAGCCTTTCGCTAAGACAGTTCTTGTGGAATAGGCAAAGTGATATTTGGAAGCCCATAGAGGGCTATGGTGAAAAAGGAAATATCGTCAGATGAAACCTGGAAAGAAGCTTTCTGAGAAACTGCTTAGCGTTCTGTTAATTCATCTCACAGAGTTACATGTGTATTTCGAGGATCTCTTTGCTAGCCATATTTCTGTGGAATCTGAGAACAGATATTTCGGATCCCTTTGAAGACTATAGGGCCAAAGGAAATATCCTCCGATAACAAAGAGAAAGAAGCTTTCTGAGAAACTTCTTTGTGTTCTGTGAAATCATCTCACAGAGTTACAGCTTTCCCCTCAAGAAGCCTTTCGCTAAGACAGTTCTTGTGGAATTGGCAAAGTGATATTTGGAAGCCCATAGAGGGCTATGGTGAAAAAGGAAATATCCTCAGATGAAATCTGGAAAGAAGCTGTCTGAGAAACGGCTTAGTGTTCTGTGAATTCATCTCACAGAGTTACATGTGTATTTCGAGGATCTCTTTGCTAGCCCTATTTCTGTGGAAACTGAGAAAAGATATTTCGGATCCCTTTGAAGACTATAGGGCCAAAGGAAAAATCCTCCGATAGCAAAGAGAAAGAAGCTTTCTGAGAAACTTCTTTGTGTTCTGTGAAATCATCTCACGGAGTTACAGCTTTCCCCTCAAGAAGCCTTTCGCTAAGACAGTTCTTGTGGAATTGGCAAAGTGATATTTGGAAGCCCTTAGAGGGCTATGGTGAAAAAGGAAATATCGTCAGATGAAATCTGGAAAGAAGCTTGCTGCAAAACTGCTTAGTGTTCTGTTAATTCATCTCACAGAGTTACATGTGTATTTCGAGGTTCTCTTTGCTAGTCCTATTTCTGTGGAATCTGAAAACAGATATTTCGGATCCCTTTGAAGACTATAGGGCCAAAGGAAATATCCTCCGATAACAAAGAGAAAGAAGCTTTCTGAGAAACTTCTTTGTGTTCTGTGAAATCATCTCACAGAGTTACAGCTTTCCCCTCAAGAAGCCTTTCGCTAAGACAGTTCTTGTGGAATTGGCAAAGTGATATTTGGAAGCCCATAGAGGGCTATGGTGAAAAAGGAAATATCCTCAGATGAAATCTGGAAAGAAGCTTTCTGAGAAACTGCTTAGTGTTCTCTTAATTCATCTCACAGAGTTACATGTGTATTTCGAGGATCTCTTTGCTAGCCCTATTTCTGTGGAATCTGAGAACAGATATTTCGGATCCCTTTGAAGACTATAGGGCCAACGGAAAAATCCTCCGATAACAAAGAGAAAGAAGCTTTCTGAGAAACTCCTTTGTGTTCTGTGAAATCATCTCACAGAGTTACAGCTTTCCCCTCAAGAAGCCTTTCGCTAAGACAGTTCTTGTGGAATTGGCAAAGTGATATTTGGAACCCCTAGAGGGCTATGGTGAAAAAGGAATTATCCTCAGAAGAAATCTGGAAGGAAGCTTTCTGCGAAACTGCTTAGTGTTCTGTTAATTCATCTCACAGAGTTACATGTGTATTTCGAGGTTCTCTTTGCTAGTCCTATTTCTGTGGAATCTGAAAACAGATATTTCGGATCCCTTTGAAGACTATAGGGCCAAAGGAAATATCCTCGGATAACAAAGAGAAAGAAGGTTTCTGAGAAACTTCTTTGTGTTCTGTGAAATCATCTCACAGAGTTACAGCTTTCCCCTCAAGAAGCCTTTCGCTAAGACAGTTCTTGTGGAATTGGCAAAGTGATATTTGGAAGCCCATAAAGGGCTCTGGTGAAAAAGGAAATATCGTCAGATGAAATCTGGAAAGAAGCTTTCTGCGAAACTGCTTAGTGTTCTGTTAATTCATCTCACAGAGTTACATGTGTATTTCGAGGTTCTCTTTGCTAGTCCTCTTTCTGTGGAATCTGAAAACAGATATTTCGGATTCCGTTGAAGACTATATTGCCAAAGGAAATATCCTCGGATAACAAACAGAAAGAAGCTTTCTGAGAAACTTCTTTGTGTTCTGTGAAATCATCTCACAGAGTTACAGCTTTCCCCTCAAGAAGCCTTTCGCTAAGACAGTTCTTGTGGAATTGGCAAAGTGATATTTGGAAGCCCATAGAGGGCTATGGTGAAAAAGGAAATATCGTCAGATGAAATCTGGAAAGAAGCTTTCTGAGAAACTGCTTAGTGTTCTGTGAATTCTTCTCACAGAGTTACATGTGTATTTCGAGGATCCATTTGCTAGCCTTATTTCTGTGGAATCTGAGAACAGATATTTCTGATCCCTTTGAAGACTATAGGGCCAAAGGAAATATCCTCGGATAACAAAGAGAAAGAAGCTTTCTGAGAAACTTCTTTGTGTTCTGTGAAATCATCTCACAGAGTTACAGCTTTCCGGTGAAGAAGCCTTTCGCTAAGGCAGTTCTTGTGGAATTGGCAAAGTGATAATTGGAAGCCCATAGAGGGCTAGGGTGAAAAAGGAAATATCCTCAGATGAAATCTGGAAAGAAGCTTTCTGAGAAACTGCTTAGTGTTCTGTGAATTCATCTCACAGAGTTACATGTGTATTTCGAGGATCTCTTTGCTAGCATAATTTCTGTGGAAACTGAGAAGAGATATTTCGGATCCCTTTGAAGACTATAGGGCCAAAGGAAAAATCCTCCGATAACAAAGAGAAAGAAGCTTTCTGAGAAACTTCTTTGTGTTCTGTGAAATCATCTCACAGAATTACAGCTTTCCCCTCAAGAAGCCTTTCGCTAAGACAGTTCTTGTGGAATTGGCAAAGTGATATTTGGAAGCCCATAGAGGGCTATGGTGAAAAAGGAAATATCGTCAGATGAAATATGGAAAGAAGCTTTCTGCGAAACTGCTTAGTGTTTTGTTAATTCATCTCACAGAGTTACATGTGTATTTCGAGGATCTCTTTGCTAGCCCTATTTCTGTGGAATCTGAGAACAGATATTTCGGATCCCTTTGAAGACTATAGGGCCAAAGGAAATATCCTCCGATAACAAAGAGAAAGAAGCTTTCTGAGAAACTTCTTTGTGTTCTTTGAAATCATCTCACAGAGTTACAGCTTTCCACTCAAGAAGCCTTTCGCTAAGACAGTTCTTGTGGAATTGGCAAAGGGATATTTGGAAGCCCATAGAGGGCTATGGGGAAAAAGGAAATATCGTCAGATGAAATCTGGAAAGAAGCTTTCTGAGAAACTACTTAGTGTTCTGTTAATTCATCTCACAGAGTTACATGTGTATTTCGAGGATCTCTTTGCTAGCCCTATTTCTGTGGAATCTGAGAACAGATATTTCGGATCCCTTTGAAGACTATAGGGCCAAAGGAAATATCCTCCGATAACAAAGAGAAAGAAGCTTTCTGAGAAACTTCTTTGTGTTCTGTGAAATCATCTCACAGAGTTACAGCTTTCCCCTCAAGAAGCCTTTCGCTAAGACAGTTCTTGTGGAATTGGCAAAGTGATATTTGGAAGCCCATAGAGGGCTATGGTGAAAAAGGAAATATCCTCAGATGAAATCTGGAAAGAAGCTTTCTGAGAAACTGCTTAGTGTTCTGTGAATTCATCTCACAGAGTTACATGTGTATTTCGAGGATCTCTTTGCCGGCCCTATTTCTGTGGAAACTGAGAAAAGATATTTCGGATCCCTTTGAAGACTATAGGGCCAAAGGAAAAATCCTCCGATATCAAAGAGAAAGAAGCTTTCTGAGAAACTTCTTTGTGTTCTGTGAAATCATCTCACGGAGTTACAGCTTTCCCCTCAAGAAGCCTTTCGCTAAGTCAGTTCTTGTGGAATTGGCAAAGTGATATTTGGAAGCCCATAGAGGGCTATGGTGAAAAAGGAAATATCGTCAGATGAAATCTGGAAAGAAGCTTTCTGCGAAACTGCTTAGTGTTCTGTTAATTCATCTCACAGAGTTACATGTGTATTTCGAGGATCTCTTTGCTAGTCCTATTTCTGTGGAATCTGAGAACAGATATTTCGGATCCCTTTGAAGACTATAGGGCCAAAGGAAATATCCTCGGATAACAAAGAGAAAGAAGCTTTCTGAGAAACTTCTTTGTGTTCTGTGAAATCATCTCACAGAGTTACAGCTTTCCCCTCAAGAAGCCTTTCGCTAAGACAGTTCTTGTGGAATTGGCAAAGTGATATTTGAAAGCCCATAGAGGGCTATGGTGAAAAAGGAAATATCCTCAGATGAAATCTGGAAAGAAGCTTTCTGAGAAACTGCTTAGTGTTCTGTTAATTCATCTCACAGAGTTACATGTGTATTTCGAGCATCTCTTTGCTAGCCCTATTTCTGTGGAAACTGAGAAAAGATATTTCAGATCCCTTTGAAGACTATAGGGCCAAAGGAAATATCCTCCGATAACAAAGAGAAAGAAGCTTTCTGAGAAACTTCTTTGTGTTCTGTGAAATCATCTCACAGAGTTACAGCTTTCCCCTCAAGAAGCCTTTCGCTAAGACAGTTCTTGTGGAATTGGCAAAGTGATATTTGGAAGCCCATAGAGGGCTATGGTGAAAAAGGAAATATCGTCAGATGAAATCTGGAAAGAAGCTTTCTGCGAAACTGCTTAGTGTTTTGTTAATTCATCTCACAGAGTTACATGTGTATTTCGAGGATCTCTTTGCTAGCCCTATTTCTGTGGAATCTGAGAACAGATATTTCGGATCCCTTTGAAGACTATAGGGCCAAAGGAAATATCCTCCGATAACAAAGAGAAAGAAGCTTTCTGAGAAACTTCTTTGTGTTCTCTGAAATCATCTCACAGAGTTACAGCTTTCCCCTCAAGAAGCCTTTCGCTAAGACAGTTCTTGTGGTATTGGCAAAGGGATATTTGGAAGC
Organism: Macaca nemestrina; assembly: GCF_043159975.1. Lineage (NCBI taxonomy): Eukaryota > Metazoa > Chordata > Mammalia > Primates > Cercopithecidae > Macaca > Macaca nemestrina. Next base: position 31,273,288 of record NC_092135.1, on the reverse strand, counting down.
CCATAGAGGGCTATGGGGAAAAAGGAAATATCGTCAGATGAAATCTGGAAAGAAGCTTTCTGAGAAACTGCTTAGTGTTCTGTTAATTCATCTCACAGAGTTACATGTGTATTTCGAGGATCTCTTTGCTAGCCCTATATCTGTGGAATCTGAGAACAGATATTTCAGATCCCTTTGAAGACTATAGGGCCAAAGGAAATATCCTCCGATAACAAAGAGAAAGAAGCTTTCTGAGAAACTTCTTTGTGTTCTGTGAAATCATCTCACAGAGTTACAGCTTTCCCCTCAAGAAGCCTTTCGCTAAGACAGTTCTTGTGGAATTGGCAAAGTGATATTTGGAAGCCCATAGAGGGCTATGGTGAAAAAGGAAATATCGTCAGATGAAATCTGGAAAGAAGCTTTCTGCGAAACTGCTTAGTGTTTTGTTAATTCATCTCACAGAGTTACATGTGTATTTCGAGGATCTCTTTGCTAGTCCTCTTTCTGTGGAATCTGAGAACAGATATTTCGGATCCCTTTGAAGACTATAGGGCCAAAGGAAATATCCTCCGATAACAAAGAGAAAGAAGCTTTCTGAGAAACTTCTTTGTGTTCTCTGAAATCATCTCACAGAGTTACAGCTTTCCCCTCAAGAAGCCTTTCGCTAAGACAGTTCTTGTGGTATTGGCAAAGGGATATTTGGAAGCCCATAGAGGGCTATGGGGAAAAAGGAAATATCGTCAGATGAAATCTGGAAAGAAGCTTTCTGAGAAACTGCTTAGTGTTCTGTTAATTCATCTCACAGAGTTACATGTGTATTTCGAGGATCTCTTTGCTAGCCCTATATCTGTGGAATCTGAGAACAGATATTTCAGATCCCTTTGAAGACTATAGGGCCAAAGGAAATATCCTCCGATAACAAAGAGAAAGAAGCTTTCTGAGAAACTTCTTTGTGTTCTGTGAAATCATCTCACAGAGTTACAGCTTTCCCCTCAAGAAGCCTTTCGCTAAGACAGTTCTTGTGGAATTGGCAAAGTGATATTTGGAAGCCCATAGAGGGCTATGGTGAAAAAGGAAATATCCTCAGATGAAATCTGGAAAGAAGCTTTCTGAGAAACTGCTTAGTGTTCTGTGAATTCATCTCACAGAGTTACATGTGTATTTCGAGGATCTCTTTGCTAGCCCTATTTCTGTGGAAACTGAGAAAAGATATTTCGGATCCCTTTGAAGACTATAGGGCCAAAGGAAAAATCCTCCGATATCAAAGAGAAAGAAGCTTTCTGAGAAACTTCTTTGTGTTCTGTGAAATCATCTCACGGAGTTACAGCTTTCCCCTCAAGAAGCCTTTCGCTAAGACAGTTCTTGTGGAATTGGCAAAGTGATATTTGGAAGCCCATAGAGGGCTATGGTGAAAAAGGAAATATCGTCAGATGAAATCTGGAAAGAAGCTTGCTGCGAAACTGCTTAGTGTTCTGTTAATTCATCTCACAGAGTTACATGTGTATTTCGAGGTTCTCTTTGCTAGTCCTATTTCTGTGGAATCTGAAAACAGATATTTCGGATCCCTTTGAAGACTATAGGGCCAAAGGAAATATCCTCGGATAACAAAGAGAAAGAAGCTTTCTGAGAAACTTCTTTGTGTTCTGTGAAATCATCTCACAGAGTTACAGCTTTCCCCTCAAGAAGGCTTTCGCTAAGACAGTTCTTGTGGAATTGGCAAAGTGATATTTGGAACCCCTAGAGGGCTATGGTGAAAAAGGAAATATCCTCAGAAGAAATCTGGAAGGAAGCTTTCTGCGAAACTGCTTAGTGTTCTGTTAATTCATCTCACAGAGTTACATGTGTATTTCGAGGTTCTCTTTGCTAGTCCTATTTCTGTGGAATCTGAAAACAGATATTTCGGATCCCTTTGAAGACTATAGGGCCAAAGGAAATATCCTCGGATAACAAAGAGAAAGAAGGTTTCTGAGAAACTTCTTTGTGTTCTGTGAAATCATCTCACAGAGTTACAGCTTTCCCCTCAAGAAGCCTTTCGCTAAGACAGTTCTTGTGGAATTGGCAAAGTGATATTTGGAAGCCCATAAAGGGCTCTGGTGAAAAAGGAAATATCGTCAGATGAAACCTGGAAAGAAGCTTTCTGAGAAACTGCTTAGCGTTCTGTTAATTCATCTCACAGAGTTACATGTGTATTTCGAGGATCTCTTTGCTAGCCCTATTTCTGTGGAATCTGAGAACAGATATTTCGGATCCCTTTGAAGACTATAGGGCCAAAGGAAATATCCTCCGATAACAAAGAGAAAGAAGCTTTCTGAGAAACTTCTTTGTGTTCTGTGAAATCATCTCACAGAGTTACAGCTTTCCCCTCAAGAAGCCTTTCGCTAAGACAGTTCTTGTGGAATTGGCAAAGTGATATTTGGAAGCCCATAGAGGGCTATGGTGAAAAAGGAAATATCCTCAGATGAAATCTGGAAAGAAGCTTTCTGAGAAACTGCTTAGTGTTCTGTGAATTCATCTCACAGAGTTACATGTGTATTTCGAGGATCTCTTTGCTAGCCCTATTTCTGTGGAAACTGAGAAAAGATATTTCGGATCCCTTTGAAGACTATAGGGCCAAAGGAAAAATCCTCCGATATCAAAGAGAAAGAAGCTTTCTGAGAAACTTCTTTGTGTTCTGTGAAATCATCTCACGGAGTTACAGCTTTCCCCTCAAGAAGCCTTTCGCTAAGACAGTTCTTGTGGAATTGGCAAAGTGATATTTGGAAGCCCATAGAGGGCTATGGTGAAAAAGGAAATATCGTCAGATGAAATCTGGAAAGAAGCTTGCTGCGAAACTGCTTAGTGTTCTGTTAATTCATCTCACAGAGTTACATGTGTATTTCGAGGTTCTCTTTGCTAGTCCTATTTCTGTGGAATCTGAAAACAGATATTTCGGATCCCTTTGAAGACTATAGGGCCAAAGGAAATATCCTCGGATAACAAAGAGAAAGAAGCTTTCTGAGAAACTTCTTTGTGTTCTGTGAAATCATCTCACAGAGTTACAGCTTTCCCCTCAAGAAGCCTTTCGCTAAGACAGTTCTTGTGGAATTGGCAAAGTGATATTTGGAAGCCCATAGAGGGCTATGGTGAAAAAGGAAATATCCTCAGATGAAATCTGGAAAGAAGCTTTCTGAGAAACTGCTTAGTGTTCTCTTAATTCATCTCACAGAGTTACATGTGTATTTCGAGGATCTCTTTGCTAGCCCTATTTCTGTGGAATCTGAGAACAGATATTTCGGATCCCTTTGAAGACTATAGGGCCAAAGGAAAAATCCTCCGATAACAAACAGAAAGAAGCTTTCTGAGAAACTTCTTTGTGTTCTGTGAAATCATCTCACAGAGTTACAGCTTTCCCCTCAAGAAGCCTTTCGCTAAGACAGTTCTTGTGGAATTGGCAAAGTGATATTTGGAACCCCTAGAGGGCTATGGTGAAAAAGGAAATATCCTCAGAAGAAATCTGGAAGGAAGCTTTCTGCGAAACTGCTTAGTGTTCTGTTAATTCATCTCACAGAGTTACATGTGTATTTCGAGGTTCTCTTTGCTAGTCCTATTTCTGTGGAATCTGAAAACAGATATTTCGGATCCCTTTGAAGACTATAGGGCCAAAGGAAATATCCTCGGATAACAAAGAGAAAGAAGCTTTCTGAGAAACTTCTTTGTGTTCTGTGAAATCATCTCACAGAGTTACAGCTTTCCCCTCAAGAAGCCTTTCGCTAAGACAGTTCTTGTGGAATTGGCAAAGTGATATTTGGAAGCCCATAAAGGGCTCTGGTGAAAAAGGAAATATCGTCAGATGAAACCTGGAAAGAAGCTTTCTGAGAAACTGCTTAGCGTTCTGTTAATTCATCTCACAGAGTTACATGTGTATTTCGAGGATCTCTTTGCTAGCCCTATTTCTGTGGAATCTGAGAACAGATATTTCGGATCCCTTTGAAGACTATAGGGCCAAAGGAAATATCCTCCGATAACAAAGAGAAAGAAGCTTTCTGAGAAACTTCTTTGTGTTCTGTGAAATCATCTCACAGAGTTACAGCTTTCCCCTCAAGAAGCCTTTCGCTAAGACAGTTCTTGTGGAATTGGCAAAGTGATATTTGGAAGCCCATAGAGGGCTATGGTGAAATAGGAAATATCGTCAGATGAAATCTGGAAAGAAGCTTTCTGAGAAACTGCTTAGTGTTCTGTTAATTCATCTCACAGAGTTACATGTGTATTTCGAGGATCTCTTTGCTAGCCCTATTTCTGTGGAAACTGAGAAAAGATATTTCGGATCCCTTTGAAGACTATAGGGCCAAAGGAAAAATCCTCCGATAACAAAGAGAAAGAAGCTTTCTGAGAAACTTCTTTGTGTTCTGTGAAATCATCTCACAGAGTTACAGCTTTCCCCTCAAGAAGCCTTTCGCTAAGACAGTTCTTGTGGAATTGGCAAAGTGATATTTGGAAGCCCATAGAGGGCTATGGTGAAAAAGGGAATATCGTCAGATGAAATCTGGAAAGAAGCTTTCTGCGAAACTGCTTAGTGTTCAGTTAATTCATCTCACAGAGTTACATGTGTATTTCGAGGTTCTCTTTGCTAGTCCTCTTTCTGTGGAATCTGAAAACAGATATTTCGGATCCCGTTGAAGACTATAGGGCCAAAGGAAATATCCTCGGATAACAAACAGAAAGAAGCTTTCTGAGAAACTTCTTTGTGTTCTGTGAAATCATCTCACAGAGTTACAGCTTTCCCCTCAAGAAGCCTTTCGCTAAGACAGTTCTTGTGGAATTGGCAAAGTGATATTTGGAAGCCCATAGAGGGCTATGGTGAAAAAGGAAATATCGTCAGATGAAATCTGGAAAGAAGCTTTCTGCGAAACTGCTTAGTGTTTTGTTAATTCATCTCACAGAGTTACATGTGTATTTCGAGGATCTCTTTGCTAGCCCTATTTCTGTGGAATCTGAGAACAGATATTTCGGATCCCTTTGAAGACTATAGGGCCAAAGGAAATATCCTCCGATAACAAAGAGAAAGAAGCTTTCTGAGAAACTTCCTTGTGTTCTCTGAAATCATCTCACAGAGTTACAGCTTTCCCCTCAAGAAGCCTTTCGCTAAGACAGTTCTTGTGGTATTGGCAAAGGGATATTTGGAAGCCCATAGAGGGCTATGGGGAAAAAGGAAATATCGTCAGATGAAATCTGGAAAGAAGCTTTCTGAGAAACTGCTTAGTGTTCTGTGAATTCATCTCACAGAGTTACATGTGTATTTCGAGGATCTCTTTGCTAGCCCTATTTCTGTGGAATCTGAGAACAGATATTTCGTATCCCTTTGAAGACTATAGGGCCAACGGAAAAATCCTCCGATAACAAAGAGAAAGAAGCTTTCTGAGAAACTTCTTTGTGTTCTGTGAAATCATCTCACAGAGTTACAGCTTTCCCCTCAAGGAGCCTTTCGCTAAGACAGTTCTTGTGGAATTGGCAAAGTGATATTTGGAACCCCTAGAGAGCTATGGTGAAAAAGGAATTATCCTCAGAAGAAATCTGGAAGGAAGCTTTCTGCGAAACTGCTTAGTGTTCTGTTAATTCATCTCACAGAGTTACATGTGTATTTCGAGGTTCTCTTTGCTAGTTCTATTTCTGTGGAATCTGAAAACAGATATTTCGGATCCCTTTGAAGACTATGGGGCCAAAGGAAATATCCTCGGATAACAAAGAGAAAGAAGGTTTCTGAGAAACTTCTTTGTGTTCTGTGAAATCATCTCACAGAGTTACAGCTTTCCCCTCAAGAAGCCTTTCGCTAAGACAGTTCTTGTGGAATTGGCAAAGTGATATTTGGAAGCCCATAAAGGGCTCTGGTGAAAAAGGAAATATCGTCAGATGAAATCTGGAAAGAAGCTTTCTGCGAAACTGCTTAGTGTTTTGTTAATTCATCTCACAGAGTTACATGTGTATTTCGAGGATCTCTTTGCTAGCCCTATTTCTGTGGAATCTGAGAACAGATATTTCGGATCCCTTTGAAGACTATAGGGCCAAAGGAAATATCCTCGGATAACAAAGAGAAAGAAGCTTTCTGAGAAACTTCTTTGTGTTCTGTGAAATCATCTCACAGAGTTACAGCTTTCCGGTGAAGAAGCCTTTCGCTAAGGCAGTTCTTGTGGAATTGGCAAAGTGATAATTGGAAGCCCATAGAGGGCTAGGGTGAAAAAGGAAATATCCTCAGATGAAATCTGGAAAGAAGCTTTCTGAGAAACTGCTTAGTGTTCTGTGAATTCATCTCACAGAGTTACATGTGTATTTCGAGGATCTCTTTGCTAGCATAATTTCTGGGGAAACTGAGAAGAGATATTTCGGATCCCTTTGAAGACTATAGGGCCAAAGGAAAAATCCTCCGATAACAAAGAGAAAGAAGCTTTCTGAGAAACTTCTTTGTGTTCTCTGAAATCATCTCACAGAGTTACAGCTTTCCCCTCAAGAAGCCTTTCGCTAAGACAGTTCTTGTGGTATTGGCAAAGGGATATTTGGAAGCCCATAGAGGGCTATGGGGAAAAAGGAAATATCGTCAGATGAAATCTGGAAAGAAGCTTTCTGAGAAACTGCTTAGTGTTCTGTGAATTCATCTCACAGAGTTACATGTGTATTTCGAGGATCTCTTTGCTAGCCCTATTTCTGTGGAATCTGAGAACAGATATTTCGTATCCCTTTGAAGACTATAGGGCCAACGGAAAAATCCTCCGATAACAAAGAGAAAGAAGCTTTCTGAGAAACTTCTTTGTGTTCTGTGAAATCATCTCACAGAGTTACAGCTTTCCCCTCAAGGAGCCTTTCGCTAAGACAGTTCTTGTGGAATTGGCAAAGTGATATTTGGAACCCCTAGAGAGCTATGGTGAAAAAGGAATTATCCTCAGAAGAAATCTGGAAGGAAGCTTTCTGCGAAACTGCTTAGTGTTCTGTTAATTCATCTCACAGAGTTACATGTGTATTTCGAGGTTCTCTTTGCTAGTTCTATTTCTGTGGAATCTGAAAACAGATATTTCGGATCCCTTTGAAGACTATAGGGCCAAAGGAAATATCCTCGGATAACAAAGAGAAAGAAGGTTTCTGAGAAACTTCTTTGTGTTCTGTGAAATCATCTCACAGAGTTACAGCTTTCCCCTCAAGAAGCCTTTCGCTAAGACAGTTCTTGTGGAATTGGCAAAGTGATATTTGGAAGCCCATAAAGGGCTCTGGTGAAAAAGGAAATATCGTCAGATGAAATCTGGAAAGAAGCTTTCTGCGAAAATGCTTAGTGTTTTGTTAATTCATCTCACAGAGTTACATGTGTATTTCGAGGATCTCTTTGCTAGCCCTATTTCTGTGGAATCTGAGAACAGATATTTCGGATCCCTTTGAAGACTATAGGGCCAAAGGAAATATCCTCGGATAACAAAGAGAAAGAAGCTTTCTGAGAAACTTCTTTGTGTTCTGTGAAATCATCTCACAGAGTTACAGCTTTCCGGTGAAGAAGCCTTTCGCTAAGGCAGTTCTTGTGGAATTGGCAAAGTGATAATTGGAAGCCCATAGAGGGCTAGGGTGAAAAAGGAAATATCCTCAGATGAAATCTGGAAAGAAGCTTTCTGAGAAACTGCTTAGTGTTCTGTGAATTCATCTCACAGAGTTACATGTGTATTTCGAGGATCTCTTTGCTAGCATAATTTCTGGGGAAACTGAGAAGAGATATTTCGGATCCCTTTGAAGACTATAGGGCCAAAGGAAAAATCCTCCGATAACAAAGAGAAAGAAGCTTTCTGAGAAACTTCTTTGTGTTCTGTGAAATGATCTCACAGAGTTACAGCTTTCCCCTCAAGAAGCCTTTCGCTAAGACAGTTCTTGTGGAATTGGCAAAGTGATATTTGGAAGCCCATAGAGGGCTATGGTGAAAAAGGAAATATCGTCAGATGAAATCTGGAAAGAAGCTTTCTGCGAAACTGCTTAGTGTTTTGTTAATTCATCTCACAGAGTTACATGTGTATTTCGAGGATCTCTTTGCTAGCCCTATTTCTGTGGAATCTGAGAACAGATATTTCGGATCCCTTTGAAGACTATAGGGCCAAAGGAAATATCCTCCGATAACAAGGAGAAAGAAGCTTTCTGAGAAACTTCTTTGTGTTCTGTGAAATCATCTCACAGAGTTACAGCTTGCCCCTCAAGAAGCCTTTCGCTAAGACAGTTCTTGTGGAATAGGCAAAGTGATATTTGGAAGCCCATAGAGGGCTATGGTGAAAAAGGAAATATCGTCAGATGAAACCTGGAAAGAAGCTTTCTGAGAAACTGCTTAGCGTTCTGTTAATTCATCTCACAGAGTTACATGTGTATTTCGAGGATCTCTTTGCTAGCCCTATTTCTGTGGAATCTGAGAACAGATATTTCGGATCCCTTTGAAGACTATAGGGCCAAAGGAAATATCCTCCGATAACAAAGAGAAAGAAGCTTTCTGAGAAACTTCTTTGTGTTCTGTGAAATCATCTCACAGAGTTACAGCTTTCCCCTCAAGAAGTCTTTCGCTAAGACAGTTCTTGTGGAATTGGCAAAGTGATATTTGGAAGCCCATAGAGGGCTATGGTGAAAAAGGAAATATCCTCAGATGAAATCTGGAAAGAAGCTTTCTGAGAAACTGCTTAGTGTTCTGTGAATTCATCTCACAGAGTTACATGTGTATTTCGAGGATCTCTTTGCCGGCCCTATTTCTGTGGAAACTGAGAAAAGATATTTCGGATCCCTTTGAAGACTATAGGGCCAAAGGAAAAATCCTCCGATATCAAAGAGAAAGAAGCTTTCTGAGAAACTTCTTTGTGTTCTGTGAAATCATCTCACGGAGTTACAGCTTTCCCCTCAAGAAGCCTTTCGCTAAGTCAGTTCTTGTGGAATTGGCAAAGTGATATTTGGAAGCCCATAGAGGGCTATGGTGAAAAAGGAAATATCGTCAGATGAAATCTGGAAAGAAGCTTTCTGCGAAACTGCTTAGTGTTCTGTTAATTCATCTCACAGAGTTACATGTGTATTTCGAGGATCTCTTTGCTAGTCCTATTTCTGTGGTATCTGAAAACAGATATTTCGGATCCCTTTGAAGACTATAGGGCCAAAGGAAATATCCTCGGATAACAAAGAGAAAGAAGCTTTCTGAGAAACTTCTTTGTGTTCTGTGAAATCATCTCACAGAGTTACAGCTTTCCCCTCAAGAAGCCTTTCGCTAAGACAGTTCTTGTGGAATTGGCAAAGGGATATTTGGAAGCCCATAGAGGGCTAGGGTGAAAAAGGAAATATCGTCAGATGAAATCTGGAAAGAAGCTTTCTGAGAAACTGCTTAGTGTTCTGTTAATTCATCTCACAGAGTTACATGTGTATTTCGAGGATCTCTTTGCTAGCCCTATTTCTGTGGAATCTGAGAACAGATATTTCGGATCCCTTTGAAGACTATAGGGCCAAAGGAAATATCCTCGGATAACAAAGAGAAAGAAGCTTTCTGAGAATCTTCTTTGTGTTCTGTGAAATCATCTAACAGAGTTACAGCTTTCCCCTCAAGAAGCCTTTCGCTAAGACAGTTCTTGTGGAATTGGCAAAGTGATATTTGGAAGCCCATAGAGGGCTATGGTGAAAAAGGAAATATCCTCAGATGAAATCTGGAAAGAAGCTTTCTGAGAAACTGCTTAGTGTTCTGTGAATTCATCTCACAGAGTTACATGTGTATTTCGAGGATCTCTTTGCTAGCCCTATTTCTGTGGAAACTGAGAAAAGATATTTCGGATCCCTTTGAAGACTATACGGCCAAAGGAAAAATCCTCCGATAACAAAGAGAAAGAAGCTTTCTGAGAAACTTCTTTGTGTTCTGTGAAATCATCTCACAGAGTTACAGCTTTCCCCTCAAGAAGCCTTTCGCTAAGACAGTTCTTGTGGAATTGGCAAAGTGATATTTGGAAGCCCATAGAGGGCTATGGTGAAAAAGGAAATATCCTCAGATGAAATCTGGAAAGAAGCTTTCTGAGAAACTGCTTAGTGTTCTGTGAATTCATCTCACAGAGTTACATGTGTATTTCGAGGATCTCTTTGCTAGCCCTATTTCTGTGGAATCTGAGAACAGATATTTCGGATCCCTTTGAAGACTATAGGGCCAAAGGAAATATCCTCCGATAACAAAGAGAAAGAAGCTTTCTGAGAAACTTCTTTGTGTTCTGTGAAATCATCTCACAGAGTTACAGCTTTCCCCTGAAGAAGCCTTTCGCTAAGACAGTTCTTGTGGAATTGGCAAAGGGATATTTGGAAGCCCATAGAGGGCTATGGGGAAAAAGGAAATATCGTCAGATGAAATCTGGAAAGAAGCTTTCTGAGAAACTGCTTAGTGTTCTGTTAATTCATCTCACAGAGTTACATGTGTATTTCGAGGATCTGTTTGCTAGCCCTATTTCTGTGGAATCTGAGAACAGATATTTCGGATCCCTTTGAAGACTATAGGGCCAAAGGAAATATCCTCCGATAACAAAGAGAAAGAAGCTTTCTGAGAAACTACTTTGTGTTCTGTGAAATCGTCTCACAGAGTTACAGCTTTCCCCTCAAGAAGCCTTTCGCTAAGACAGTTCTTGTGGAATTGGCAAAGTGATATTTGGAAGCCCATAGAGGGCTATGGTGAAAAAGGAAATATCCTCAGATGAAATCTGGAAAGAAGCTTTCTGAGAAACTGCTTAGTGTTCTGTGAATTCATCTCACAGAGTTACATGTGTATTTCGAGGATCTCTTTGCTAGCCCTATTTCTGTGGAAACTGAGAAAAGATATTTCGGATCCCTTTGAAGACTATAGGGCCAAAGGAAAAATCCTCCGATATCAAAGAGAAAGAAGCTTTCTGAGAAACTTCTTTGTGTTCTGTGAAATCATCTCACGGAGTTACAGCTTTCCCCTCAAGAAGCCTTTCGCTAAGACAGTTCTTGTGGAATTGGCAAAGTGATATTTGGAAGCCCATAGAGGGCTATGGTGAAAAAGGAAATATCGTCAGATGAAATCTGGAAAGAAGCTTGCTGCGAAACTGCTTAGTGTTCTGTTAATTCATCTCACCGAGTTACATGTGTATTTCGAGGTTCTCTTTGCTAGTCCTATTTCTGTGGAATCTGAAAACAGATATTTCGGATCCCTTTGAAGACTATAGGGCCAAAGGAAATATCCTCGGATAACAAAGAGAAAGAAGCTTTCTGAGAAACTTCTTTGTGTTCTGTGAAATCATCTCACAGAGTTACAGCTTTCCCCTCAAGAAGCCTTTCGCTAAGACAGTTCTTGTGGAATTGGCAAAGTGATATTTGGAAGCCCATAGAGGGCTATGGTGAAAAAGGAAATATCCTCAGATGAAATCTGGAAAGAAGCTTTCTGAGAAACTGCTTAGTGTTCTGTGAATTCATCTCACAGAGTTCCATGTGTATTTCGAGGATCTCTTTGCTAGTCCTATTTCTGTGGAATCTGAGAACAGATATTTCGGATCCCTTTGAAGACTATTGGGCCAAAGGAAAAATCCTCCGATAACAAAGAGAAAGAAGCTTTCTGAGAAACTTCTTTGTGTTCTGTGATATCATCTCACAGAGTTACAGCTTTCCCCTCAAGAAGCCTTTCGCTAAGACAGTTCTTGTGGAATTGGCAAAGTGATATTTGGACGCCCATAGAGGGCTATGGTGAAAAAGGAAATATCCTCAGATGAAATCTGGAAAGAAGCTTTCTGCGAAACTGCTTAGTGTTTTGTTAATTCATCTCACAGAGTTACATGTGTATTTCGAGGATCTCTTTGCTAGTCCTATTTCTGTGGAATCTGAAAACAGATATTTCGGATCCCTTTGAAGACTATAGGGCCAAAGGAAATATCCTCGGATAACAAAGAGAAAGAAGCTTTCTGAGAAACTTCTTTGTGTTCTGTGAAATCATCTCACAGAGTTACAGCTTTCCCCTGAAGAAGCCTTTCGCTAAGACAGTTCTTGTGGAATTGGCAAAGTGATATTTGGAAGCCCATAGAGGGCTATGGTGAAAAAGGAAATATCCTCAGATGAAATCTGGAAAGAAGCTTTCTGAGAAACTGCTTAGTGTTCTGTTAATTCATCTCACAGAGTTACATGTGTATTTCGAGCATCTCTTTGCTAGCCCTATTTCTGTGGAAACTGAGAAAAGATATTTCGGATCCCTTTGAAGACTATAGGGCCAAAGGAAATATCCTCCGATAACAAAGAGAAAGAAGCTTTCTGAGAAACTTCTTTGTGTTCTGTGAAATCATCTCACAGAGTTACAGCTTTCCCCTCAAGAAGCCTTTCGCTAAGACAGTTCTTGTGGAATTGGCAAAGTGATATTTGGAAGCCCATAGAGGGCTATGGTGAAAAAGGAAATATCGTCAGATGAAATCTGGAAAGAAGCTTTCTGCGAAACTGCTTAGTGTTTTGTTAATTCATCTCACAGAGTTACATGTGTATTTCGAGGATCTCTTTGCTAGCCCTATTTCTGTGGAATCTGAGAACAGATATTTCGGATCCCTTTGAAGACTATAGGGCCAAAGGAAATATCCTCCGATAACAAAGAGAAAGAAGCTTTCTGAGAAACTTCTTTGTGTTCTCTGAAATCATCTCACAGAGTTACAGCTTTCCCCTCAAGAAGCCTTTCGCTAAGACAGTTCTTGTGGTATTGGCAAAGGGATATTTGGAAGCCCATAGAGGGCTATGGGGAAAAAGGAAATATCGTCAGATGAAATCTGGAAAGAAGCTTTCTGAGAAACTGCTTAGTGTTCTGTTAATTCATCTCACAGAGTTACATGTGTATTTCGAGGATCTCTTTGCTAGCCCTATATCTGTGGAATCTGAGAACAGATATTTCGGATCCCTTTGAAGACTATAGGGCCAAAGGAAATATCCTCCGATAACAAAGAGAAAGAAGCTTTCTGAGAAACTTCTTTGTGTTCTGTGAAATCATCTCACAGAGTTACAGCTTTCCCCTCAAGAAGCCTTTCGCTAAGACAGTTCTTGTGGAATTGGCAAAGTGATATTTGGAAGCCCATAGAGGGCTATGGTGAAAAAGGAAATATCCTCAGATGAAATCTGGAAAGAAGCTCTCTGCGAAACTGCTTAGTGTTTTGTTAATTCATCTCACAGAGTTACATGTGTATTTCGAGGATCTCTTTGCTAGTCCTATTTCTGTGGAATCTGAAAACAGATATTTCGGATCCCTTTGAAGACTATAGGGCCAAAGGAAATATCCTCGGATAACAAAGAGAAAGAAGCTTTCTGAGAAACTTCTTTGTGTTCTGTGAAATCATCTCACAGAGTTACAGCTTTCCCCTGAAGAAGCCTTTCGCTAAGACAGTTCTTGTGGAATTGGCAAAGTGATATTTGGAAGCCCATAGAGGGCTATGGTGAAAAAGGAAATATCCTCAGATGAAATCTGGAAAGAAGCTTTCTGAGAAACTGCTTAGTGTTCTGTTAATTCATCTCACAGAGTAACATGTGTATTTCGAGCATCTCTTTGCTAGCCCTATTTCTGTGGAAACTGAGAAAAGATATTTCGGATCCCTTTGAAGACTATAGGGCCAAAGGAAATATCCTCCGATAACAAAGAGAAAGAAGCTTTCTGAGAAACTTCTTTGTGTTCTGTGAAATCATCTCACAGAGTTACAGCTTTCCCCTCAAGAAGCCTTTCGCTAAGACAGTTCTTGTGGAATTGGCAAAGTGATATTTGGAAGCCCATAGAGGGCTATGGTGAAAAAGGAAATATCGTCAGATGAAATCTGGAAAGAAGCTTTCTGCGAAACTGCTTAGTGTTTTGTTAATTCATCTCACAGAGTTACATGTGTATTTCGAGGATCTCTTTGCTAGCCCTATTTCTGTGGAATCTGAGAACAGATATTTCGGATCCCTTTGAAGACTATAGGGCCAAAGGAAATATCCTCCGATAACAAAGAGAAAGAAGCTTTCTGAGAAACTTCTTTGTGTTCTGTGAAATCATCTCACAGAGTTACAGCTTTCCCCTCAAGAAGCCTTTCGCTAAGACAGTTCTTGTGGTATTGGCAAAGGGATATTTGGAAGCCCATAGAGGGCTATGGGGAAAAAGGAAATATCGTCAGATGAAATCTGGAAAGAAGCTTTCTGAGAAACTGCTTAGTGTTCTGTTAATTCATCTCACAGAGTTACATGTGTATTTCGAGGATCTCTTTGCTAGCCCTATATCTGTGGAATCTGAGAACAGATATTTCGGATCCCTTTGAAGACTATAGGGCCAAAGGAAATATCCTCCGATAACAAAGAGAAAGAAGCTTTCTGAGAAACTTCTTTGTGTTCTGTGAAATCATCTCACAGAGTTACAGCTTTCCCCTCAAGAAGCCTTTCGCTAAGACAGTTCTTGTGGAATTGGCAAAGTGATATTTGGAAGCCCATAGAGGGCTATGGTGAAAAAGGAAATATCCTCAGATGAAATCTGGAAAGAAGCTTTCTGAGAAACGGCTTAGTGTTCTGTGAATTCATCTCACAGAGTTACATGTGTATTTCGAGGATCTCTTTGCTAGCCCTATTTCTGTGGAAACTGAGAAAAGATATTTCGGATCCCTTTGAAGACTATAGGGCCAAAGGAAAAATCCTCCGATATCAAAGAGAAAGAAGCTTTCTGAGAAACTTCTTTGTGTTCTGTGAAATCATCTCACGGAGTTACAGCTTTCCCCTCAAGAAGCCTTTCGCTAAGACAGTTCTTGTGGAATTGGCAAAGTGATATTTGGAAGCCCATAGAGGGCTATGGTGAAAAAGGAAATATCGTCAGATGAAATCTGGAAAGAAGCTTGCTGCGAAACTGCTTAGTGTTCTCTTAATTCATCTCACAGAGTTACATGTGTATTTCGAGGTTCTCTTTGCTAGTCCTATTTCTGTGGAATCTGAAAACAGATATTTCGGATCCCTTTGAAGACTATAGGGCCAAAGGAAATATCCTCGGATAACAAAGAGAAAGAAGCTTTCTGAGAAACTTCTTTGTGTTCTGTGAAATCATCTCACGGAGTTACAGCTTTCCCCTCAAGAAGCCTTTCGCTAAGACAGTTCTTGTGGAATTGGCAAAGTGATATTTGGAAGCCCATAGAGGGCTATGGTGAAAAAGGAAATATCCTCAGATGAAATCTGGAAAGAAGCTTTCTGAGAAACTGCTTAGTGTTCTCTTAATTCATCTCACAGAGTTACATGTGTATTTCGAGGATCTCTTTGCTAGCCCTATTTCTGTGGAATCTGAGAACAGATATTTCGGATCCCTTTGAAGACTATAGGGCCAAAGGAAAAATCCTCCGATAACAAAGAGAAAGAAGCTTTCTGAGAAACTTCTTTGTGTTCTGTGAAATCATCTCACAGAGTTACAGCTTTCCCCTCAAGAAGCCTTTCGCTAAGACAGTTCTTGTGGAATTGGCAAAGTGATATTTGGAACCCCTAGAGGGCTACGGTGAAAAAGGAAATATCCTCAGAAGAAATCTGGAAGGAAGCTTTCTGCGAAACTGCTTAGTGTTCTGTTAATTCATCTCACAGAGTTACATGTGTATTTCGAGGATCTCTTTGCTAGTCCTATTTCTGTGGAATCTGAAAACAGATATTTCGGATCCCTTTGAAGACTATAGGGCCAAAGGAAATATCCTCGGATAACAAAGAGAAAGAAGCTTTCTGAGAAACTTCTTTGTGTTCTGTGAAATCATCTCACAGAGTTACAGCTTTCCCCTCAAGAAGCCTTTCGCTAAGACAGTTCTTGTGGAATTGGCAAAGGGATATTTGGAAGCCCATAGAGGGCTATGGTGAAAAAGGAAATATCCTCAGATGAAATCTGGAAAGAAGCTTTCTGAGAAACTGCTTAGTGTTCTCTTAATTCATCTCACAGAGTTACATGTGTATTTCGAGGATCTCTTTGCTAGCCCTATTTCTGTGGAATCTGAGAACAGATATTTCGGATCCCTTTGAAGACTATAGGGCCAAAGGAAAAATCCTCCGATAACAAAGAGAAAGAAGCTTTCTGAGAAACTTCTTTGTGTTCTGTGAAATCATCTCACAGAGTTACAGCTTTCCCCTCAAGAAGCCTTTCGCTAAGACAGTTCTTGTGGAATTGGCAAAGTGATATTTGGAACCCCTAGAGGGCTATGGTGAAAAAGGAAATATCCTCAGAAGAAATCTGGAAGGAAGCTTTCTGCGAAACTGCTTAGTGTTCTGTTAATTCATCTCACAGAGTTACATGTGTATTTCGAGGATCTCTTTGCTAGTCCTATTTCTGTGGAATCTGAAAACAGATATTTCGGATCCCTTTGAAGACTATAGGGCCAAAGGAAATATCCTCGGATAACAAAGAGAAAGAAGCTTTCTGAGAAACTTCTTTGTGTTCTGTGAAATCATCTCACAGAGTTACAGCTTTCCCCTCAAGAAGCCTTTCGCTAAGACAGCTCTTGTGGAATTGGCAAAGGGATATTTGGAAGCCCATAGAGGGCTATGGTGAAAAAGGAAATATCGTCAGATGAAATCTGGAAAGAAGCTTTCTGAGAAACTGCTTAGTGTTCTGTGAATTCATCTCACAGAGTTACATGTGTATTTCGAGGATCTCTTTGCTAGCCCTATTTCTGTGGAATCTGAGAACAGATATTTCGGATCCCTTTGAAGACTATAGGGCCAAAGGAAATATCCTCGGATAACAAAGAGAAAGAAGCTTTCTGAGAATCTTCTTTGTGTTCTGTGAAATCATCTCACAGAGTTACAGCTTTCCCCTGAAGAAGCCTTTCGCTAAGACAGTTCTTGTGGAATTGGCAAAGTGATATTTGGAAGCCCATAGAGGGCTATGGTGAAAAAGGAAATATCCTCAGATGAAATCTGGAAAGAAGCTTTCTGAGAAACTGCTTAGTGTTCTGTGAATTCATCTCACAAACTTACATGTGTATTTCGAGGATCTCTTTGCTAGCCCTATTTCTGTGGAAACTGAGAAAAGATATTTCGGATCCCTTTGAAGACTATACGGCCAAAGGAAAAATCCTCCGATAACAAAGAGAAAGAAGCTTTCTGAGAAACTTCTTTGTGTTCTGTGAAATCATCTCACAGAGTTACAGCTTTCCCCTCAAGAAGCCTTTCGCTAAGACAGTTCTTGTGGAATTGGCAAAGTGATATTTGGAAGCCCATTGAGGGCTATGGTGAAAAAGGAAATATCCTCAGATGAAATCTGGAAAGAAGCTTTCTGAGAAACTGCTTAGTGTTCTGTGAATTCATCTCACAGAGTTACATGTGTATTTCGAGGATCTCTTTGCTAGCCCTATTTCTGTGGAATCTGAGAACAGATATTTCGGATCCCTTTGAAGACTATAGGGCCAAAGGAAATATCCTCCGATAACAAAGAGAAAGAAGCTTTCTGAGAAACTTCTTTGTGTTCTGTGAAATCATCTCACAGAGTTACAGCTTTCCCCTCAAGAAGCCTTTCGCTAAGACAGTTCTTGTGGAATTGGCAAAGGGATATTTGGAAGCCCATAGAGGGCTATGGTGAAAAAGGAAATATCGTCAGATGAAATCTGGAAAGAAGCTTGCTGCGAAACTGCTTAGTGTTCTGTTAATTCATCTCACAGAGTTACATGTGTATTTCGAGGTTCTCTTTGCTAGTCCTATTTCTGTGGAATCTGAAAACAGATATTTCGGATCCCTTTGAAGACTATAGGGCCAAAGGAAATATCCTCGGATAACAAAGAGAAAGAAGCTTTCTGAGAAACTTCTTTGTGTTCTGTGAAATCATCTCACAGAGTTACAGCTTTCCCCTCAAGAAGCCTTTCGCTAAGACAGTTCTTGTGGAATTGGCAAAGTGATATTTGGAAGCCCATAGAGGGCTATGGTGAAAAAGGAAATATCCTCAGATGAAATCTGGAAAGAAGCTTTCTGAGAAACTGCTTAGTGTTCTGTGAATTCATCTCACAGAGTTCCATGTGTATTTCGAGGATCTCTTTGCTAGTCCTATTTCTGTGGAATCTGAGAACAGATATTTCGGATCCCTTTGAAGACTATTGGGCCAAAGGAAAAATGCTCCGATAACAAAGAGAAAGAAGCTTTCTGAGAAACTTCTTTGTGTTCTGTGATATCATCTCACAGAGTTACTGCTTTCCCCTCAAGAAGCCTTTCGCTAAGACAGTTCTTGTGGAATTGGCAAAGTGATATTTGGACGCCCATAGAGGGCTATGGTGAAAAAGGAAGTATCCTCAGATGAAATCTGGAAAGAAGCTTTCTGCGAAACTGCTTAGTGTTCTGTTAATTCATCTCACAGAGTTACATGTGTATTTCGAGGATCTCTTTACTAGTCCTATTTCTGTGGAATCTGAAAACAGATATTTCGGATCCCTTTGAAGACTATAGGGCCAAAGGAAATATCCTCGGATAACAAAGAGAAAGAAGCTTTCTGAGAAACTTCTTTGTGTTCTGTGAAATCATCTCACAGAGTTACAGCTTTCCCCTCAAGAAGCCTTTCGCTAAGACAGTTCTTGTGGAATTGGCAAAGTGATATTTGGAAGCCCATAGAGGGCTATGGTGAAAAAGGAAATATCCTCAGATGAAATCTGGAAAGAAGCTTTCTGAGAAACTGCTTAGTGTTCTGTTAATTCATCTCACAGAGTTACATGTGTATTTCGAGGATCTCTTTGCTAGCCCTATTTCTGTGGAAACTGAGAACAGATATTTCGGATCCCTTTGAAGACTATAGGGCCAAATGAAATATCCTCCGATAACAAAGAGAAAGAAGCTTTCTGAGAAACTTCTTTGTGTTCTGTGAAATCATCTCACAGAGTTACAGCTTTCCCCTCAAGAAGCCTTTCCCTAAGACAGTTCTTGTGGAATTGGCAAAGTGATATTTGGAAGCCCATAGAGGGCTATGGTGAAAAAGGAAATATCGTCAGATGAAATCTGGAAAGAAGCTTTCTGCGAAACTGCTTAGTGTTTTGTTAATTCATCTCACAGAGTTACATGTGTATTTCGAGGATCTCTTTGCTAGCCCTATTTCTGTGGAATCTGAACACAGATATTTCGGATCCCTTTGAAGACTATAGGGCCAAAGGAAATATCCTCCGATAACAAAGAGAAAGAAGCTTTCTGAGAAACTTCTTTGTGTTCTCTGAAATCATCTCACAGAGTTACAGCTTTCCCCTCAAGAAGTCTTTCGCTAAGACAGTTCTTGTGCTATTGGCAAAGGGATATTTGGAAGCCCATAGAGGGCTATGGGGAAAAAGGAAATATCGTCAGATGAAATCTGGAAAGAAGCTTTCTGAGAAACTGCTTAGTGTTCTGTTAATTCATCTCACAGAGTTACATGTGTATTTCGAGGATCTCTTTGCTAGCCCTATATCTGTGGAATCTGAGAACAGATATTTCGGATCCCTTTGAAGACTATAGGGCCAAAGGAAATATCCTCCGATAACAAAGAGAAAGAAGCTTTCTGAGAAACTTCTTTGTGTTCTGTGAAATCATCTCACAGAGTTACAGCTTTCCCCTCAAGAAGCCTTTCGCTAAGACAGTTCTTGTGGAATTGGCAAAGTGATATTTGGAAGCCCATAGAGGGCTATGGTGAAAAGGGAAATATCCTCAGATGAAATCTGGAAAGAAGCTTTCTGAGAAACGGCTTAGTGTTCTGTGAATTCATCTCACAGAGTTACATGTGTATTTCGAGGATCTCTTTGCTAGCCCTATTTCTGTGGAAACTGAGAAAAGATATTTCGGATCCCTTTGAAGACTATAGGGCCAAAGGAAAAATCCTCCGTTATCAAAGAGAAAGAAGCTTTCTGAGAAACTTCTTTGTGTTCTGTGAAATCATCTCACGGAGTTACAGCTTTCCCCTCAAGAAGCCTTTCGCTAAGACAGTTCTTGTGGAATTGGCAAAGTGATATTTGGAAGCCCATAGAGGGCTATGGTGAAAAAGGAAATATCCTCAGATGAAATCTGGAAAGAAGATTGCTGCGAAACTGCTTAGTGTTCTGTTAATTCATCTCACAGAGTTACATGTGTATTTCGAGGTTCTCTTTGCTAGTCCTATTTCTGTGGAATCTGAAAACAGATATTTCGGATCCCTTTGAAGACTATAGGGCCAAAGGAAATATCCTCGGATAACAAAGAGAAAGAAGCTTTCTGAGAAACTTCTTTGTGTTCTGTGAAATCATCTCACAGAGTTACAGCTTTCCCCTCAAGAAGCCTTTCGCTAAGACAGTTCTTGTGGAATTGGCAAAGTGATATTTGGAAGCCCAAAGAGGGCTATGGTGAAAAAGGAAATATCCTCAGATGAAATCTGGAAAGAAGCTTTCTGAGAAACTGCTTAGTGTTCTGTTAATTCATCTCACAGAGTTACATGTGTATTTCGAGGATCTCTTTGCTAGCCCTATTTCTGTGGAATCTGAGAACAGATATTTCGGATCCCTTTGAAGACTATAGGGCCAAAGGAAAAATCCTCCGATAACAAAGAGAAAGAAGCTTTCTGAGAAACTTCTTTGTGTTCTGTGAAATCATCTCACAGAGTTACAGCTTTCCCCTCAAGAAGCCTTTCGCTAAGACAGTTCTTGTGGAATTGGCAAAGTGATATTTGGAACCCCTAGAGGGCTATGGTGAAAAAGGAAATATCCTCAGAAGAAATCTGGAAGGAAGCTTTCTGCGAAACTGCTTAGTGTTCTGTTAATTCATCTCACAGAGTTACATGTGTATTTCGAGGATCTCTTTGCTAGTCCTATTTCTGTGGAATCTGAAAACAGATATTTCGGATCCCTTTGAAGACTATAGGGCCAAAGGAAATATCCTCGGATAACAAAGAGAAAGAAGCTTTCTGAGAAACTTCTTTGTGTTCTGTGAAATCATCTCACAGAGTTACAGCTTTCCCCTCAAGAAGCCTTTCGTTAAGACAGTTCTTGTGGAATTGGCAAAGTGATATTTGGAAGCCTATAGAGGGCTATGGTGAAAAAGGAAATATCGTCAGATGAAATCTGGAAACAAGCTTTCTGAGAAACTGCTTAGTGTTCTGTTAATTCATCTCACAGAGTTACATGTGTATTTCGAGGATCTCTTTGCTAGCCCTATTTCTGTGGAATCTGAGAACAGATATTTCGGATCCCTTTGAAGACTATAGGGCCAAAGGAAATATCCTCGGATAACAAAGAGAAAGAAGCTTTCTGAGAATCTTCTTTGTGTTCTGTGAAATCATCTCACAGAGTTACAGCTTTCCCCTGAAGAAGCCTTTCGCTAAGACAGTTCTTGTGGAATTCGCAAAGTGATATTTGGAAGCCCATAGAGGGCTATGGTGAAAAAGGAAATATCCTCAGATGAAATCTGGAAAGAAGCTTTCTGAGAAACTGCTTAGTGTTCTGTGATTTCATCTCACAGAGTTACATGTGTATTTCGAGGATCTCTTTGCTACCCCTATTTCTGTGGAAACTGAGAAAAGATATTTCGGATCCCTTTGAAGACTATAGGGCCAAAGGAAAAATCCTCCGATAACAAAGAGAAAGAAGCTTTCTGAGAAACTTCTTTGTGTTCTGTGAAATCATCTCACAGAGTTACAGCTTTCCCCTCAAGAAGCCTTTCTCTAAGACAGTTCTTGTGGAATTGGCAAAGTGATATTTGGAACCCCTAGAGGGCTATGGTGAAAAAGGAAATATCCTCAGAAGAAATCTGGAAGGAAGCTTTCTGCGAAACTTCTTAGTGTTCTGTTAATTCATCTCACAGAGTTACATGTGTATTTCGAGGATCTCTTTGCTAGTCCTATTTCTGTGGAATCTGAAAACAGATATTTCGGATCCCTTTGAAGACTATAGGGCCAAAGGAAATATCCTCGGATAACAAAGAGAAAGAAGCTTTCTGAGAAACTTCTTTGTGTTCTGTGAAATCATCTCACAGAGTTACAGCTTTCCCCTCAAGAAGCCTTTCGCTAAGACAGTTCTTGTGGAATTGGCAAAGTGATATTTGGAAGCCCATAGAGGGCTTTGGTGAAAAAGGAAATATCGTCAGATGAAATCTGGAAAGAAGCTTTCTGAGAAACTGCTTAGTGTTCTGTTAATTCATCTCACAGAGTTACATGTGTATTTCGAGGATCTCTTTGCTAGCCCTATTTCTGTGGAATCTGAGAACAGATATTTCGGATCCCTTTGAAGACTATAGGGCCAAAGGAAATATCCTCGGATAACAAAGAGAAAGAAGCTTTCTGAGAAACTTCTTTGTGTTCTGTGAAATCATCTCACAGAGTTACAGCTTTCCCCTCAAGAAGCCTTTCGCTAAGACAGTTCTTGTGGAATTGGCAAAGTGATATTTGGAAGACCGTAGAGGGCTATGGTGAAAAAGGAAATATCGTCAGATGAAATCTGAAAAGAAGCTTTCTGAGAAACTGCTTAGTGTTCTGTTAATTCATCTCACAGAGTTACATGTGTATTTCGAGGATCTCTTTGCTAGCCCTATTTCTGTGGAATCTGAGAACAGATATTTCGGATCCCTTTGAAGACAATAGGGCCAAAGGAAATATCCTCCGATAACAAAGAGAAAGAAGCTTTCTGAGAATCTTCTTTGTGTTCTGTGAAATCATCTCACAGAGTTACAGCTTTCCCCTCAAGAAGCCTTTCGCTAAGACAGTTCTTGTGGAATTGGCAAAGTGATATTTGGAAGCCCATAGAGGGCTGTGGTGAAAAAGGAAATATCGTCAGATGAAATCTGGAAGGAAGCTTGCTGCGAAACTGCTTAGTGTTCTGTTAATTCATCTCAGAGAGTTACATGTGTATTTCGAGGATCTCTTTGCTAGCTATATTTCTGTGGAATCTGAGAACAGATATTTCGGATCCCTTTGAAGACTATAGGGCCAAAGGAAATATCCTCCGATAACAAAGAGAAAGAAGCTTTCTGAGAAACTTCTTTGTGTTCTGTGAAATCATCTCACAGAGTTACAGCTTTCCCCTCAAGAAGCCTTTCGCTAAGACAGTTCTTGTGGAATTGGCAAAGTGATATTTGGAAGCCCATAGAGGGCTGTGGTGAAAAAGGAAATATCGTCAGATGAAATCTGGAAAGAAGCTTTCTGCGAAACTGCTTAGTGTTCTGTTAATTCATCTCACAGAGTTACAAGAGTATTTCGAGGTTCTCTTTGCCTGTCCTATTTCTGTGGAATCTGAAAACAGATATTTCGGATCCCTTTGAAGGCTATAGGGCCAAAGGAAATATCCTCGGATAACAAAGAAAAAGAAGCTTTCTGAGAAACTTCTTTGTGTTCTGTGAAATCATCTCACAGAGTTACAGCTTTCCCCTCAAGAAGCCTTTCGCTAAGACAGTTCTTGTGGAATTGGCAAAGTGATATTTGGAAGCCCATACAGGGCTATGGTGAAAAAGGAAATAACATCAGATGAAATCTGGAAAGAAGCTTTCTGAGAAACTGCTTAGTGTTCTGTTAATTCATCTCACAGAGTTACATGTGTATTTCGAGGATCTCTTTGCTAGCCCTATTTCTGTGGAAACTGAGAAAAGATATTTCGGATCCCTTTGAAGACTATAGGGCCAAAGGAAATATCCTCGGATAACAAAGAGAAAGAAGCTTTCTGAGAAACTTCTTTGTGTTCTGTGAAATCATCTCACAGAGTTACAGCTTTCCCCTCAAGAAGCCTTTCGCTAAGACAGTTCTTGTGGAATTGGCAAAGTGATATTTGGAAGCCCATAGAGGGCTATGGTGAAAAAGGAAATATCCTCAGATGAAATCTGGAAAGAAGCTTTCTGAGAAACTGCTTAGTGTTCTGTTAATTCATCTCACAGAGTTACATGTGTATTTCGAGGATCTCTTTGCTAGCCCTATTTCTGTGGAAACTGAGAAAAGATATTTCGGATCCCTTTGAAGACTATAGGGCCAAAGGAAATATCCTCGGATAACAAAGAGAAAGAAGCTTTCTGAGAAACTTCTTTGTGTTCTGTGAAATCATCTCACAGAGTTACAGCTTTCCCCTCAAGAAGCCTTTCGCTAAGACAGTTCTTGTGGAATTGGCAAAGTGATATTTGGAAGCCCATAGAGGGCTATGGTGAAAAAGGAAATATCGTCAGATGAAATCTGGAAAGAAGCTTTCTGCGAAACTGCTTAGTGTTTTGTTAATTCATCTCACAGAGTTACATGTGTATTTCGAGGATCTCTTTGCTAGCCCTATTTCTGTGGAATCAGAAAACAGATATTTCGGATCCCTTTGAAGACTATAGGGCCAAAGGAAATATCCTCCGATAACAAAGAGAAAGAAGCTTTCTGAGAAACTTCTTTGTGTTCTCTGAAATCATCTCACAGAGTTACAGCTTTCCCCTCAAGAAGCCTTTCGCTAAGACAGTTCTTGTGGTATTGGCAAAGGGATATTTGGAAGCCCATAGAGGGCTAAGGGGAAAAAGGAAATATCGTCAGATGAAATCTGGAAAGAAGCTTTCTGAGAAACTGCTTAGTGTTCTGTTAATTCATCTCACAGAGTTACATGTGTATTTCGAGGATCACTTTGCTAGCCCTATATCTGTGGAATCTGAGAACAGATATTTCGGATCCCTTTGAAGACTATAGGGCCAAAGGAAATATCCTCCGATAACAAAGAGAAAGAAGCTTTCTGAGAAACTTCTTTGTGTTCTGTGAAATCATCTCACAGAGTTACAGCTTTCCCCTCAAGAAGCCTTTCGCTAAGACAGTTCTTGTGGAATTGGCAAAGTGATATTTGGAAGCCCATAGAGGGCTATGGTGAAAAAGGAAATATCCTCAGATGAAATCTGGAAAGAAGCTTTCTGAGAAACGGCTTAGTGTTCTGTGAATTCATCTCACAGAGTTACATGTGTATTTCGAGGATCTCTTTGCTAGCCCTATTTCTGTGGAAACTGAGAAAAGATATTTCGGATCCCTTTGAAGACTATAGGGCCAAAGGAAAAATCCTCCGATATCAAAGAGAAAGAAGCTTTCTGAGAAACTTCTTTATGTTCTGTGAAATCATCTCACGGAGTTACAGCTTTCCCCTCAAGAAGCCTTTCGCTAAGACAGTTCTTGTGGAATTGGCAAAGTGATATTTGGAAGCCCATAGAGGGCTATGGTGAAAAAGGAAATATCGTCAGATGAAATCTGGAAAGAAGCTTGCTGCGAAACTGCTTAGTGTTCTGTTAATTCATCTCACAGAGTTACATGTGTATTTCGAGGTTCTCTTTGCTAGTCCTATTTCTGTGGAATCTGAAAACAGATATTGTGGATCCCTTTGAAGACTATAGGGCCAAAGGAAATATCCTCGGATAACAAAGAGAAAGAAGCTTTCTGAGAAAATTCTTTGGTTCTGTGAAATCATCTCACAGAGTTACAGCTTTCCCCTCAAGAAGCCTTTCGCTAAGACAGTTCTTGTGGAATTGGCAAAGTGATATTTGGAAGCCCATAGAGGGCTATGGTGAAAAAGGAAATATCGTCAGATGAAATCTGGAAAGAAGCTTTCTGAGAAAATGCTTAGTGTTTTGTTAATTCATCTCACAGAGTTACATGTGTATTTCGAGGATCTCTTTGCTAGCCCTATTTCTGTGGAATCTGAGAACAGATATTTCGGATCCCTTTGAAGACTATAGGGCCAAAGGAAAAATCCTCCGATAACAAAGAGAAAGAAGCTTTCTGAGAAACTTCTTTGTGTTCTGTGAAATCATCTCACAGAGTTACAGCTTTCCCCTCAAGAAGCCTTTCGCTAAGACAGTTCTTGTGGAATTGGCAAAGTGATATTTGGAAGCCCATAGAGGGCTATGGTGAAAAAGGAAATATCCTCAGATGAAATCTGGAAAGAAGCTTTCTGCGAAACTGCTTAGTGTTCTGTTAATTCATCTCACAGAGTTACATGTGTATTTCGAGGATCTTTTTGCTAGTCCTATTTCTGTGGAATCTGAAAACAGATATTTAGGATCCCTTTGAAGACTATAGGGCCAAAGGAAATATCCTCGGATAACAAAGAGAAAGAAGCTTTCTGAGAAACTTCTTTGTGTTCTGTGAAATCATCTCACAGAGTTACAGCTTTCCCCTCAAGAAGCCTTTCGCTAAGACAGTTCTTGTGGAATTGGAAAAGTGATATTTGGAAGCCCGTAGAGGGCTATGGTGAAAAAGGAAATATCGTCAGATGAAATCTGAAAAGAAGCTTTCTGAGAAACTGCTTAGTGTTCTGTTAATTCATCTCACAGAGTTACATGTGTATTTCGAGGATCTCTTTGCTAGCCCTATTTCTGTGGAATCTGAGAACAGATATTTCGGATCCCTTTGAAGACTATAGGGCCAAAGGAAATAACCTCCGATAACAAAGAGAAAGAAGCTTTCTGAGAAACTTCTTTGTGTTCTCTGAAATCATCTCACAGAGTTACAGCTTTCCCCTCAAGAAGCCTTTCGCTAAGACAGTTCTTGTGGTATTGGCAAAGGGATATTTGGAAGCCCATAGAGGGCTATGGTGAAAAAGGAAATATCCTCAGAAGAAATCTGGAAGGAAGCTTTCTGAGAAACTGCTTAGTGTTCTGTGAATTCATCTCACAGAGTTACATGTGTATTTCGACGATCTCTTTGCTAGTCCTATTTCTGTGGAATCTGAAAACAGATATTTCGGATCCCTTTGAAGACTATAGGGCCAAAGGAAAAATCCTCCGATAACAAAGAGAAAGAAGCTTTCTGAGAAACTTCTTTGTGTTCTGTGAAATCATCTCACAGAGTTACAGCTTTCCCCTCAAGAAGCCTTTCGCTAAGACAGTTCTTGTGGAATTGGCAAAGTGATATTTGGAACCCCTAGAGGGCTATGGTGAAAAAGGAAATATCCTCAGAAGAAATCTGGAAGGAAGCTTTCTGCGAAACTGCTTAGTGTTCTGTTAATTCATCTCACAGAGTTACATGTGTATTTCGAGGATCTCTTTGCTAGTCCTATTTCTGTGGAATCTGAAAACAGATATTTCGGATCCCTTTGAAGACTATAGGGCCAAAGGAAATATCCTCGGATAACAAAGAGAAAGAAGCTTTCTGAGAAACTTCTTTGTGTTCTGTGAAATCATCTCACAGAGTTACAGCTTTCCCCTCAAGAAGCCTTTCGCTAAGACAGTTCTTGTGGAATTGGCAAAGTGATATTTGGAAGCCTATAGAGGGCTATGGTGAAAAAGGAAATATCGTCAGATGAAATCTGGAAAGAAGATTTCTGAGAAACTGCTTAGTGTTCTGTCAATTCATCTCACAGAGTTACATGTGTATTTCGAGGATCTCTTTGCTAGCCCTATTTCTGTGGAATCTGAGAACAGATATTTCGGATCCCTTTGAAGACTATAGGGCCAAAGGAAATATCCTCGGATAACAAAGAGAAAGAAGCTTTCTGAGAATCTTCTTTGTGTTCTGTGAAATCATCTCACAGAGTTACAGCTTTCCCCTGAAGAAGCCTTTCGCTAAGACAGTTCTTGTGGAATTGGCAAAGTGATATTTGGAAGCCCATAGAGGGCTACGGTGAAAAAGGAAATATCCTCAGATGAAATCTGGAAAGAAGCTTTCTGAGAAACTGCTTAGTGTTCTGTGATTTCATCTCACAGAGTTACATGTGTATTTCGAGGATCTCTTTGCTAGCCCTATTTCTGTGGAAACTGAGAAAAGATATTTCGGATCCCTTTGAAGACTATAGGGCCAAAGGAAAAATCCTCCGATAACAAAGAGAAAGAAGCTTTCTGAGAAACTTCTTTGTGTTCTGTGAAATCATCTCACAGAGTTACAGCTTTCCCCTCAAGAAGCCTTTCGCTAAGACAGTTCTTGTGGAATTGGCAAAGTGATATTTGGAAGCCCATAGAGGGCTATGGTGAAAAAGGAAATATCGTCAGATGAAATCTGGAAAGAAGCTTTCTGCGAAACTGCTTAGTGTTTTGTTAATTCATCTCACAGAGTTACATGTGTATTTCGAGGATCTCTTTGCTAGCCCTATTTCTGTGGAATCTGAGAACAGATATTTCGGATCCCTTTGAAGACTATAGGGCCAAAGGAAATATCCTCCGATAACAAAGAGAAAGAAGCTTTCTGAGAAATTTCTTTGTGTTCTGTGAAATCATCTCACAGAGTTACAGCTTTCCCCTCAAGAAGCCTTTCGCTAAGACAGTTCTTGTGGAATTGGCAAAGTGATATTTTGAAGCCCATAGAGGGCTATGGTGAAAAAGGAAATATCGTCAGATGAAATCTGGAAAGAAGCTTGCTGCGAAACTGCTTAGTGTTCTGTTAATTCATCTCACAGAGTTACATGTGTATTTCGAGGTTCTCTTTGCTAGTCCTATTTCTGTGGAATCTGAAAACAGATATTGTGGATCCCTTTGAAGACTATAGGGCCAAAGGAAATATCCTCGGATAACAAAGAGAAAGAAGCTTTCTGAGAAAATTCTTTGGTTCTGTGAAATCATCTCACAGAGTTACAGCTTTCCCCTCAAGAAGCCTTTCGCTAAGACAGTTCTTGTGGAATTGGCAAAGTGATATTTGGAAGCCCATAGAGGGCTATGGTGAAAAAGGAAATATCGTCAGATGAAATCTGGAAAGAAGCTTTCTGAGAAAATGCTTAGTGTTTTGTTAATTCATCTCACAGAGTTACATGTGTATTTCGAGGATCTCTTTGCTAGCCCTATTTCTGTGGAATCTGAGAACAGATATTTCGGATCCCTTTGAAGACTATAGGGCCAAAGGAAAAATCCTCCGATAACAAAGAGAAAGAAGCTTTCTGAGAAACTTCTTTGTGTTCTGTGAAATCATCTCACAGAGTTACAGCTTTCCCCTC
The DNA here is from genome assembly GCF_043159975.1 of Macaca nemestrina. NCBI lineage: Eukaryota > Metazoa > Chordata > Mammalia > Primates > Cercopithecidae > Macaca > Macaca nemestrina. The sequence goes on along the minus strand of NC_092135.1, from coordinate 31,244,543 downwards.
AAGAAGCCTTTCGCTAAGACAGTTCTTGTGGAATTGGCAAAGTGATATTTGGAAGCCCATAGAGGGCTATGGTGAAAAAGGAAATATCCTCAGATGAAATCTGGAAAGAAGCTTTCTGCGAAACTGCTTAGTGTTCTGTTAATTCATCTCACAGAGTTACATGTGTATTTCGAGGATCTTTTTGCTAGTCCTATTTCTGTGGAATCTGAAAACAGATATTTAGGATCCCTTTGAAGACTATAGGGCCAAAGGAAATATCCTCGGATAACAAAGAGAAAGAAGCTTTCTGAGAAACTTCTTTGTGTTCTGTGAAATCATCTCACAGAGTTACAGCTTTCCCCTCAAGAAGCCTTTCGCTAAGACAGTTCTTGTGGAATTGGAAAAGTGATATTTGGAAGCCCGTAGAGGGCTATGGTGAAAAAGGAAATATCGTCAGATGAAATCTGAAAAGAAGCTTTCTGAGAAACTGCTTAGTGTTCTGTTAATTCATCTCACAGAGTTACATGTGTATTTCGAGGATCTCTTTGCTAGCCCTATTTCTGTGGAATCTGAGAACAGATATTTCGGATCCCTTTGAAGACTATAGGGCCAAAGGAAATAACCTCCGATAACAAAGAGAAAGAAGCTTTCTGAGAAACTTCTTTGTGTTCTCTGAAATCATCTCACAGAGTTACAGCTTTCCCCTCAAGAAGCCTTTCGCTAAGACAGTTCTTGTGGTATTAGCAAAGGGATATTTGGAAGCCCATAGAGGGCTATGGTGAAAAAGGAAATATCCTCAGAAGAAATCTGGAAGGAAGCTTTCTGAGAAACTGCTTAGTGTTCTGTGAATTCATCTCACAGAGTTACATGTGTATTTCGACGATCTCTTTGCTAGTCCTATTTCTGTGGAATCTGAAAACAGATATTTCGGATCCCTTTGAAGACTATAGGGCCAAAGGAAATATCCTCGGATAACAAAGAGAAAGAAGCTTTCTGAGAAACTTCTTTGTGTTCTGTGAAATCATCTCACAGAGTTACAGCTTTCCCCTCAAGAAGCCTTTCGCTAAGACAGTTCTTGTGGAATTGGCAAAGTGATATTTGGAAGCCCATAGAGGGCTTTGGTGAAAAAGGAAATATCGTCAGATGAAATCTGGAAAGAAGCTTTCTGAGAAACTGCTTAGTGTTCTGTTAATTCATCTCACAGAGTTACATGTGTATTTCGAGGATCTCTTTGCTAGCCCTATTTCTGTGGAATCTGAGAACAGATATTTCGGATCCCTTTGAAGACTATAGGGCCAAAGGAAATATTCTCGGATAACAAAGAGAAAGAAGCTTTCTGAGAATCTTCTTTGTGTTCTGTGAAATCATCTCACAGAGTTACAGCTTTCCCCTGAAGAAGCCTTTCGCTAAGACAGTTCTTGTGGAATTGGCAAAGTGATATTTGGAAGCCCATAGAGGGCTATGGTGAAAAAGGAAATATCCTCAGCTGAAATCTGGAAACAAGTTTTCTGAGAAACTGCTTAGTGTTCTGTGATTTCATCTCACAGAGTTACATGTGTATTTCGAGGATCTCTTTGCTAGCCCTATTTCTGTGGAAACTGAGAACAGATATTTCGGATCCCTTTGAAGACTATAGGGCCAAAGGAAAAATCCTCCGATAACAAAGCGAAAGAAGCTTTCTGAGAAACTTCTTTGTGTTCTGTGAAATCATCTCACAGAGTTACAGCTTTCCCCTCAAGAAGCCTTTCGCTAAGACAGTTCTTGTGGAATTGGAAAAGTGATATTTGGAAGCCCATAGAGGGCTATGGTGAAAAAGGAAATATCCTCAGATGAAATCTGGAAAGAAGCTTTCTGAGAAACTGCTTAGTGTTTTGTTAATTCATCTCACAGAGTTACATGTGTATTTCGAGGATCTCTTTGCTAGCCCTATTTCTGCGGAATCTGAGAACAGATATTTCGGATCCCTTTGAAGACTATAGGGCCAAAGGAAATATCCTCCGATAACAAAGAGAAAGAAGCTTTCTGAGAAACTTCTTTGTGTTCTGTGAAATCATCTCACAGAGTTACAGCTTTCCCCTCAAGAAGCCTTTCGCTAAGACAGTTCTTGTGGAATTGGCAAAGTGATATTTGGAAGCCCATAGAGGGCTATGGTGAAAAAGGAAATATCGTCAGATGAAATCTGGAAAGAAGCTTGCTGCGAAACTGCTTAGTGTTCTGTTAATTCATCTCACAGAGTTACATGTGTATTTCGAGGATCTCTTTGCTAGTCCTATTTCTGTGGAATCTGAAAACAGATATTTCGGATCCCTTTGAAGATTATAGGGCCAAAGGAAATATCCTCGGATAACAAAGAGAAAGAAGCTTTCTGAGAAAATTCTTTGTGTTCTGTGAAATCATCTCACAGAGTTACAGCTTTCCCCTCAAGAAGCCTTTCGCTAAGACAGTTCTTGTGGAATTGGCAAAGTGATATTTGGAAGCCCATAGAGGGCTATGGTGAAAAAGGAAATATCCTCAGATGAAATCTGGAAAGAAGCTTTCTGAGAAACTGCTTAGTGTTCTCTTAATTCATCTCAGAGAGTTACATGTGTATTTCGAGGATCTCTTTGCTAGCCCTATTTCTGTGGAATCTGAGAACAGATATTTCGGATCCCTTTGAAGACTATAGGGCCAAAGGAAAAATCCTCCGATAACAAAGAGAAAGAAGCTTTCTGAGAAACTTCTTTGTGTTCTGTGAAATCATCTCACAGAGTTACAGCTTTCCCCTCAAGAAGCCTTTCGCTAAGACAGTTCTTGTGGAATTGGCAAAGTGATATTTGGAAGCCCATAGAGGGCTATGGTGAAAAAGGAAATATCCTCAGATGAAATCTGGAAAGAAGATTTCTGCGAAACTGCTTAGTGTTCTGTTAATTCATCTCACAGAGTTACATGTGTATTTCGAGGATCTCTTTGCTAGTCCTATTTCTGTGGAATCTGAAAACAGATATTTCGGATCCCTTTAAAGACTATAGGGCCAAAGGAAATATCCTCGGATAACAAAGAGAAAGAAGCTTTCGGAGAAACTTCTTTGTGTTCTGTGAAATCATCTCACAGAGTTACAGCTTTCCCCTCAAGAAGCCTTTCGCTAAGACAGTTCTTGTGGAATTGGCAAAGTGATATTTGGAAGCCCATAGAGGGCTATGGTGAAAAAGGAAATATCCTCAGATGAAATCTGGAAAGAAGCTTTCTGAGAACCTGCTTAGTGTTCTGTTAATTCATCTCACAGAGTTACATGTGTATTTCGAGGATCTCTTTGCTAGCCCTATTTCTGTGGAAACTGAGAAAAGATAATTCGGATCCCTTTGAAGACTATAGGGCCAAAGGAAAAATCCTCCGATAACAAAGAGAAAGAAGCTTTCTGAGAAACTTCTTTGTGTTCTGTGAAATCATCTCACAGAGTTACAGCTTTCCCCTCAAGAAGCCTTTCGCTAAGACAGTTCCTGTGGAATTGGCAAAGTGATATTTGGAAGCCCATAGAGGGCTATGGTGAAAAAGGAAATATCCTCAGATGAAATCTGGAAAGAAGCTTTCTGAGAACCTGCTTAGTGTTCTGTTAATTCATCTCACAGAGTTACATGTGTATTTCGAGGATCTCTTTGCTAGCCCTATTTCTGTGGAATCTGAGAACAGATATTTCGGATCCCTTTGAAGACTATAGGGCCAAAGGAAATATCCTCGGATAACAAAGAGAAAGAAGCTTTCTGAGAAACTTCTTTGTGTTCTGTGAAATCATCTCACAGAGTTACAGCTTTCCCCTCAAGAAGCCTTTCGCTAAGACAGTTCTTGTGGAATTGGCAAAGTGATATTTGGAAGCCCATAGAGGGCTATGGTGAAAAAGGAAATATCCTCAGATGAAATCTGGAAAGAAGCTTTCTGAGAAACTGCTTAGTGTTCTGTGAATTCATCTCACAGAGTTACATGTGTATTTCGAGGATCTCTTTGCTAGCCCTATTTCTGTGGAAACTGAGAAAAGACATTTCGGATCCCTTTGAAGACTATAGGGCCAAAGGAAAAATCCTCCGACAACAAAGAGAAAGAAGCTTTCTGAGAAACTTCTTTGTGTTCTGTGAAATCATCTCACAGAGTTACAGCTTTCACCTCAAGAAGCCTTTCGCTAAGACAGTTCTTGTGGAATTGGCAAAGTGATATTTGGAAGCCCATAGAGGGCTATGGTGAAAAAGGAAATATCATCAGATGAAATCTGGAAAGAAGCTTTCTGCGAAACTGCTTAGTGTTTTGTTAATTCATCTCACAGAGTTACATGTGTATTTCGAGGATCTCTTTGCTAGCTCTATTTCTGTGGAATCTGAGAACAGATATTTCGGATCCCTTTGAAGACTACAGGGCCAAAGAAAATATCCTCCGATAACAAAGAGAAAGAAGCTTTCTGAGAAACTTCTTTGTGTTCTGTGAAATCATCTCACAGAGTTACAGCTTTCCCCTCAAGAAGCCTTTCGCTAAGACAGTTCTTGTGGAATTGGCAAAGTGATATTTGGAAGCCCTTAGAGGGCTATGGTGAAAAAGGAAATATCGTCAGATGAAATCTGGAAAGAAGCTTTCTGCGAAAATGCTTAGTGTTCTGTTAATTCATCTCACAGAGTTACATGTGTATTTCGAGGATCTCTTTGCTAGCTCTATTTCTGTGGAATCTGAGAACAGATATTTCGGATCCCTTTTAAGACTACAGGGCCAAAGGAAATATCCTCCGATAACAAAGAGAAAGAAGCTTTCTGAGAAACTTCTTTGTGTTCTGTGAAATCATCTCACAGAGTTACAGCTTTCCCCTCAAGAAGCCTTTCGCTAAGACAGTTCTTGTGGAATTGGCAAAGTGATATTTGGAAGCCCATAGAGGGCTATGGTGAAAAAGGAAATATCGTCACATGAAATCTGGAAAGAAGCTTTCTGAGAAACTGCTTAGTGTTCTGTTAATTCATCTCACCGAGTTCCATGTGTATTTCGAGGATCTCTTTGCTGGCCCTATTTCTGTGGAATCTGAGAACAGATATTTCGGATCCCTTTGAAGACTATAGGGCCAAAGGAAAAATCCTCCGATAACAAAGAGAAAGAAGCTTTCTGAGAAACTTCTTTGTGTTCTGTGAAATCATCTCACAGAGTTACAGCTTTCCCCTCAAGAAGCCTTTCGCTAAGACAGTTCTTGTGGAATTGGCAAAGTGATATTTGGAAGCCCATAGAGGGCTGTGGTGAAAAAGGAAATATCGTCAGATGAAATCTGGAAAGAAGCTTTCTGCGAAACTGCTTAGTGTTCTGTTAATTCATCTCACAGAGTTACATGTGTATTTCGAGGATCTCTTTGCTAGTCCTATTTCTGTGGAATCTGAAAACAGATATTTCGGATCCCTTTGAAGACTATAGGGCCAAAGGAAATATCCTCGGATAACAAAGAGAAAGAAGCTTTCTGAGAAACTTCTTTGTGTTCTGTGAAATCATCTCACAGAGTTACAGCTTTCCCCTCAAGAAGCCTTTCGCTAAGACAGTTCTTGTGGAATTGGCAAAGTGATATTTGGAGGCCATAGAGGGCTATGGTGAAAAAGGAAATATCGTCAGATGAAATCTGGAAAGAAGCTTTCTGCGAAACTGCTTAGTGTTCTGTTAATTCATCTCACAGAGTTCCATGTGTATTTCGAGGATCTCTTTGCTAGCCCTATTTCTGTGGAAACTGAGAAAAGATATTTCGGATCCCTTTGAAGACTATAGGGCCAAAGGAAAAATCCTCCGATAACAAAGAGAAAGAAGCTTTCTGAGAAACTTCTTTGTGTTCTGTGAAATCATCTCACAGAGTTACAGCTTTCCCCTCAAGAAGCCTTTCGCTAAGACAGTTCTTGTGGAATTGGCAAAGTGATATTTGGAAGCCCATAGAGGGCTATGGTGAAAAAGGAAATATCGTCAGATGAAATCTGGAAGGAAGCTTTCTGAGAAACTGCTTAGTGTTCTGTTAATTCATCTCACAGAGTTACATGTGTATTTCGAGGATCTCTTTGCTAGCCCTATTTCTGTGGAATCTGAGAACAGATATTTCAGATCCCTTTGAAGACTATAGCGCCAAAGGAAATTTCCTCCGATAACAAAAAGAAAGAAGCTTTCTGAGAATCTTCTTTGTGTTCTGTGAAATCATCTCACAGAGTTACAGCTTTCCCCTCAAGAAGCCTTTCGCTAAGACAGTTCTTGTGGAATGGGCAAAGTGATATTTGGAAGCCCATAGAGGGCTATGGTGAAAAAGGAAATATCGTCACATTAAATCTGGAAAGAAGCTTTCTGAGAAACTGCTTAGTGTTCTGTTAATTCATCTCACAGAGTTACATGTGTATTTCGAGGATCTCTTTGCTAGCCCTATTTCTGTGGAATCTGAGAACAGATATTTCGGATCCTTTGAAGACTATAGGGCCAAACGAAATATCCTCCGATAACAAAGAGAAAGAAGCTTTCTGAGAAACTTCTTTGTGTTCTGTGAAATCATCTCACAGAGTTACAGCTTTCCCCTCAAGAAGCCTTTCGCTAAGACAGTTCTTGTGGAATTGGCAAAGTGATATTTTGAAGCCCATAGAGGGCTATGGTGAAAAAGGAAATATCCTCAGATGAAATCTGGAAAGAAGCTTTGTGAGTAACTGCTTAGTGTTCTGTGAATTCATCTCACAGAGTTACATGTGTATTTCGTAGATCTCTTTGCTAGCCCTGTTTCTGTGGAAACTGAGAAAAGTTATTTCGGATCCCTTTGAAGACTATAGGGCCAAAGGAAAAATCCTCCGATAACAAAGAGAAAGAAGCTTTCTGAGAAACTTCTTTGAGTTCTGTGAAATCATCTCACAGAGTTACAGCTTTCCCCTCAAGAAGCCTTTCCCTAAGACAGTTCTTGTGGAATTGGCAAAGTGATATTTGGAAGCCCATAGAGGGCTATGGTGAAAAAGGAAATATCGTCAGATGAAATCTGGAAAGAAGCTTTCTGAGAAACTGCTTAGTGTTCTGTTAATTCATCTCACAGAGTTACATGTGTATGTCGAGGATCTCTTGGCTAGCCCTATTTCTTTGGAATCTGAGAACAGATATTTCGGATCCCTTTGAAGACTATAGGGCCAAAGGAAATATCCTCCGATAACAAAGAGAAAGAAGCTTTCTGAGAAACTTCTTTGTGTTCTGTGAAATCATCTCACAGAGTTACAGCTTTCCCCTGAAGAAGCCTTTCGCTAAGACAGTTCTTGTGGAATTGGCAAAGTGATATTTGGAAGCCCATAGAGGGCTATGGTGAAAAAGGAAATATCGTCAGATGAAATCTGGAAAGAAGCTTTCTGAGAAACTGCTTAGTGTTCTGTTAATTCATCTCACAGAGTTACATGTGTATTTCGAGGATCTCTTTGCTAGCCCTATTTCTTTGGAATCGGAGAACAGATATTTCGGATCCCTTTGAAGACTATAGGGCCAAAGGAAATATCCTCCGATAACAAAGAGAAAGAAGCTTTCTGAGAAACTTCTTTGTGTTCTGTGAAATCATCTCACAGAGTTACAGCTTTCCCCTCAAGAAGCCTTTCGCTAAGACAGTTCTTGTGGAATTGGCAAAGTGATATTTGGAAGCCCATAGAGGGCTATGGTGAAATAGGAACTATCGTCAGATGAAATCTGGAAAGAAGCTTTCTGAGAAACTGCTTAGTGTTCTGTGAATTCATCTCACAGAGTTACATGTGTATTTCGAGGATCTCTTTGCTAGCCCTATTTCTGTGGAAACTGAGAAAAGATATTTCGGATCCCTTTGAAGACTATAGGGCCAAAGGAAAAATCCTCCGATAACAAACAGAAAGAAGTTTCTGAGAAACTTCTTTGTGTTCTGTGAAATCATCTCACAGAGTTACAGCTTTCCCCTCAAGAAGCCTTTCGCTAAGACAGTTCTTGTGGAATTGGCAAAGTGATATTTGGAAGCCCATAGAGGGCTATGGTGAAAAAGGAAATATCCTCAGATGAAATCTGGAAAGAAGCTTTCTGAGAAACTGCTTAGTGTTCTGTTAATTCATCTCACAGAGTTACATGTGTATTTCGAGGATCTCTTTGCTAGCCCTATTTCTGTGGAAACTGAGAAAAGATATTTCGGATCCCTATGAAGACTATAGGGCCAAAGGAAAAATCCTCCGATAACAAAGAGAAAGAAGCTTTCTGAGAAACTTCTTTGTGTTCTGTGAAATCATCTCACAGAGTTACAGCTTTCCCCTCAAGAAGCCTTTCGCTAAGACAGTTCTTGTGGAATTGGCAAAGTGATATTTGGAAGCCCATAGAGGGCTATGGTGAAAAAGGAAATATCGTCAGATGAAATCTGGAAAGAAGCTTTCTGCGAAACTGCTTAGTGTTTTGTTAATTCATCTCACAGAGTTACATGTGTATTTCGAGGATCTCTTTGCTAGCTCTATTTCTGTGGAATCTGAGAACAGATATTTCGGATCCCTTTGAAGACTACAGGGCCAAAGAAAATATCCTCCGATAACAAAGAGAAAGAAGCTTTCTGAGAAACTTCTTTGTGTTCTGTGAAATCATCTCACAGAGTTACAGCTTTCCCCTCAAGAAGCCTTTCGCTAACACAGTTCTTGTGGAATTGGCAAAGTGATATTTGGAAGCCCATAGAGGGCTATGGTGAAAAAGGAAATATCGTCAGATGAAATCTGGAAAGAAGCTTTCTGCGAAAATGCTTAGTGTTCTGTTAATTCATCTCACAGAGTTACATGTGTATTTCGAGGATCTCTTTGCTAGCTCTATTTCTGTGGAATCTGAGAAAAGATATTTCGGATCCCTTTGAAGACTATAGGGCCAAAGGAAAAATCCTCCGATAACAAAGAGAAAGAAGCTTTCTGAGAAACTTCTTTGTGTTCTGTGAAATCATCTCACAGAGTTACAGCTTTCCCCTCAAGAAGCCTTTCGCTAAGACAGTTCTTGTGGAATTGGCAAAGTGATATTTGGAAGCCCATAGAGGGCTGTGGTGAAAAAGGAAATATCGTCAGATGAAATCTGGAAAGAAGCTTGCTGCGAAACTGCTTAGTGTTCTGTTAATTCATCTCACAGAGTTACATGTGTATTTCGAGGATCTCTTTGGTAGTCCTATTTCTGTGGAATCTGAAAACAGATATTTCGGATCCCTTTGAAGACTATAGGGCCAAAGGAAATATCCTCGGATAACAAAGAGAAAGAAGCTTTCTGAGAAACTTCTTTGTGTTCTGTGAAATCATCTCACAGAGTTACAGCTTTCCCCTCAAGAAGCCTTTCGCTAAGACAGTTCTTGTGGAATTGGCAAAGTGATATTTGGAGGCCATAGAGGGCTATGGTGAAAAAGGAAATATCCTCAGATGAAATCTGGAAAGAAGCTTTCTGAGAAACTGCTTAGTGTTCTGTGAATTCATCTCACAGAGTTACATGTGTATTTCGAGGATCTCTTTGCTAGCCCTATTTCTGTGGAAACTGAGAAAAGATATTTCGGATCCCTTTGAAGACTATAGGGCCAAAGGAAAAATCCTCCAATAACAAAGATAAAGAAGCTTTCTGAGAAACTTCTTTGTGTTCTGTGAAATCATCTCACAGAGTTACAGCTTTCCCCTCAAGAAGCCTTTCGCTAAGACAGTTCTTGTGGAATTGGCAAAGTGATATTTGGAAGCCCATAGAGGGCTATGGTGAAAAAGGAAATATCGTCAGATGAAATCTGGAAAGAAGCTTTCTGAGAAACTGCTTAGTGTTCTGTTAATTCATCTCACAGAGTTCCATGTGTATTTCGAGGATCTCTTTGCTAGCCCTATTTCTGTGGAATCTGAGAACAGATATTTCGGATCCCTTTGAAGACTATAGGGCCAAAGGAAATATCCTCCGATAACAAAGAGAAAGAAGCTTTCTGAGAAACTTCTTTGTGTTCTGTGAAATCATCTCACAGAGTTACAGCTTTCCCCTCAAGAAGCCTTTCGCTAAGACAGTTCTTGTGGAATTGGCAAAGTGATATTTGGAAGCCCATAGAGGGCTATGGTGAAATAGGAAATATCGTCAGATGAAATCTGGAAAGAAGCTTTCTGAGAAACTGCTTAGTGTTCTGTGAATTCATCTCACAGAGTTACATGTGTATTTCGAGGATCTCTTTGCTAGCCCTATTTCTGTGGAAACTGAGAAAAGATATTTCGGATCCCTTTGAAGACTATAGGGCCAAAGGAAAAATCCTCCGATAACAAAGAGAAAGAAGTTTCTGAGAAACTTCTTTGTGTTCTGTGAAATCATCTCACAGAGTTACAGCTTTCCCCTCAAGAAGCCTTTCGCTAAGACAGTTCTTGTGGAATTGGCAAAGTGATATTTGGAAGCCCATAGAGGGCTATGGTGAAAAAGGAAATATCCTCAGATGAAATCTGGAAAGAAGCTTTCTGAGAAACTGCTTAGTGTTCTGTTAATTCATCTCACAGAGTTACATGTGTATTTCGAGGATCTCTTTGCTAGCCCTATTTCTGTGGAAACTGAGAAAAGATATTTCGGATCCCTATGAAGACTATAGGGCCAAAGGAAAAATCCTCCGATAACAAAGAGAAAGAAGCTTTCTGAGAAACTTCTTTGTGTTCTGTGAAATCATCTCACAGAGTTACAGCTTTCCCCTCAAGAAGCCTTTCGCTAAGACAGTTCTTGTGGAATTGGCAAAGTGATATTTGGAAGCCCATAGAGGGCTATGGTGAAAAAGGAAATATCGTCAGATGAAATCTGGAAAGAAGCTTTCTGCGAAACTGCTTAGTGTTTTGTTAATTCATCTCACAGAGTTACATGTGTATTTCGAGGATCTCTTTGCTAGCTCTATTTCTGTGGAATCTGAGAACAGATATTTCGGATCCCTTTGAAGACTACAGGGCCAAAGAAAATATCCTCCGATAACAAAGAGAAAGAAGCTTTCTGAGAAACTTCTTTGTGTTCTGTGAAATCATCTCACAGAGTTACAGCTTTCCCCTCAAGAAGCCTTTCGCTAACACAGTTCTTGTGGAATTGGCAAAGTGATATTTGGAAGCCCATAGAGGGCTATGGTGAAAAAGGAAATATCGTCAGATGAAATCTGGAAAGAAGCTTTCTGCGAAAATGCTTAGTGTTCTGTTAATTCATCTCACAGAGTTACATGTGTATTTCGAGGATCTCTTTGCTAGCTCTATTTCTGTGGAATCTGAGAACAGATATTTCGGATCCCTTTGAAGACTATAGGGCCAAAGGAAAAATCCTCCGATAACAAAGAGAAAGAAGCTTTCTGAGAAACTTCTTTGTGTTCTGTGAAATCATCTCACAGAGTTACAGCTTTCCCCTCAAGAAGCCTTTCGCTAAGACAGTTCTTGTGGAATTGGCAAAGTGATATTTGGAAGCCCATAGAGGGCTGTGGTGAAAAAGGAAATATCGTCAGATGAAATCTGGAAAGAAGCTTGCTGCGAAACTGCTTAGTGTTCTGTTAATTCATCTCACAGAGTTACATGTGTATTTCGAGGATCTCTTTGCTAGTCCTATTTCTGTGGAATCTGAAAACAGATATTTCGGATCCCTTTGAAGACTATAGGGCCAAAGGAAATATCCTCGGATAACAAAGAGAAAGAAGCTTTCTGAGAAACTTCTTTGTGTTCTGTGAAATCATCTCACAGAGTTACAGCTTTCCCCTCAAGAAGCCTTTCGCTAAGACAGTTCTTGTGGAATTGGCAAAGTGATATTTGGAGGCCATAGAGGGCTATGGTGAAAAAGGAAATATCCTCAGATGAAATCTCGAAAGAAGCTTTCTGAGAAACTGCTTAGTGTTCTGTGAATTCATCTCACAGAGTTACATGTGTATTTCGAGGATTTCTTTGCTAGCCCTATTTCTGTGGAAACTGAGAAAAGATATTTCGGATCCCTTTGAAGACTATAGGGCCAAAGGAAAAATCCTCCAATAACAAAGAGAAAGAAGCTTTCTGAGAAACTTCTTTGTGTTCTGTGAAATCATCTCACAGAGTTACAGCTTTCCCCTGAAGAAGCCTTTCGCTAAGACAGTTCTTGTGGAATTGGCAAAGTGATATTTGGAAGCCCATAGAGGGCTATGGTGAAAAAGGAAATATCGTCAGATGAAATCTGGAAAGAAGCTTTCTGAGAAACTGCTTAGTGTTCTGTTAATTCATCTCACAGAGTTCCATGTGTATTTCGAGGATCTCTTTGCTAGCCCTATTTCTGTGGAATCTGAGAACAGATATTTCGGATCCCTTTGAAGACTATAGGGCCAAAGGAAATATCCTCCGATAACAAAGAGAAAGAAGCTTTCTGAGAAACTTCTTTGTGTTCTGTGAAATCATCTCACAGAGTTACAGCTTTCCCCTCAAGAAGCCTTTCGCTAAGACAGTTCTTGTGGAATTGGCAAAGTGATATTTGGAAGCCCATAGAGGGCTATGGTGAAAAAGGAAATATCCTCAGATGAAATCTGGAAAGAAGCTTTCTGAGAAACTGCTTAGTGTTCTGTTAATTCATCTCAAAGAGTTACATGTGTATTTCGAGGATCTCTTTGCTAGCCCTATTTCTGTGGAAACCGAGAAAAGATATTTCGGATCCCTTTGAAGACTATAGGACCAAAGGAAAAATCCTCCGATAACAAAGAGAAAGAAGCTTTCTGAGAAACTTCTTTGTGTTCTGTGAAATCATCTCACAGAGTTACAGCTTTCCCCTCAAGAAGCCTTTCGCTAAGACAGTTCTTGTGGAATTGGCAAAGTGATATTTGGAAGCCCATAGAGGGCTATGGTGAAAAAGGAAATATCGTCAGATGAAATCTGGAAGGAAGCTTTCTGAGAAACTGCTTAGTGTTCTGTTAATTCATCTCACAGAGTTATATGTGTATTTCGAGGATCTCTTTTCTAGCCCTATTTCTGTGGAATCTGAGAACAGATATTTCGGATCCCTTTGAAGACTATAGGGCCAAAGGAAATATCCTCCGATAACAAAGAGAAAGAAGCTTTCTGAGAAACTTCTTTGTGTTCTGTGAAATCATCTCACAGAGTTACAGCTTTCCCCTCAAGAAGCCTTTCGCTAAGACAGTTCTTGTGGAATTGGCAAAGTGATATTTGGAAGCCCATAGAGGGCTATGGTGAAAAAGGAAATATCGTCAGATGAAATCTGGAAAGAAGCTTTCTGAGAAACTGCTTAGTGTTCTGTTAATTCATCTCACAGAGTTCCATGTGTATTTCGAGGATCTCTTTGCTACTCCTATTTCTGTGGAATCTGAAAACAGATATTTCGGATCCCTTTGAAGACTATAGGGCCAAAGGAAATATCCTCGGATAACAAAGAGAAAGAAGCTTTCTGAGAAACTTCTTTGTGTTCTCTGAAATCATCTCACAGAGTTACAGCTTTCCCCTGAAGAAGCCTTTCGCTAAGATAGTTCTTGTGGAATTGGCAAAGTGATATTTGGAAGCCCATAGAGGGCTATGGTGAAAAAGGAAATATCGTCAGATGAAATCTGGAAGGAAGCTTTCTGAGAAACTGCTTAGTGTTCTGTTAATTCATCTCACAGAGTTACATGTGTATTTCGAGGATCTCTTTGCTAGCCCTATTTCTGTGGAATCTGAGAACAGATATTTCAGATCCCTTTGAAGACTATAGGGCCAAAGGAAATTTCCTCCGATAACAAAAAGAAAGAAGCTTTCTGAGAAACTTCTTTGTGTTCTGTGAAATCATCTCACAGAGTTACAGCTTTCCCCTCAAGAAGCCTTTCGCTAAGACAGTTCTTGTGGAATTGGCAAAGTGATATTTGGAAGCCCATAGAGGGCTATGGTGAAAAAGGAAATATCGTCACATGAAATCTGGAAAGAAGCTTTCTGAGAAACTGCTTAGTGTTCTGTTAATTCATCTCACAGAGTTACATGTGTATTTCGAGGATCTCTTTGCTAGCCCTATTTCTGTGGAATCTGAGAACAGATATTTCGGATCCCTTTGAAGACTATAGGGCCAAAGGAAATGTCCTCCGATAACAAAGAGAAAGAAGCTTTCTGAGAAACTTCTTTGTGTTCTGTGAAATCATCTCACAGAGTTACAGCTTTCCCCTCAAGAAGCCTTTCGCTAAGACAGTTCTTGTGGAATTGGCAAAGTGATATTTTGAAGCCCATAGAGGGCTATGGTGAAAAAGGAAATATCCTCAGATGAAATCTGGAAAGAAGCTTTCTGAGTAACTGCTTAGTGTTCTGTGAATTCATCTCACAGAGTTACATGTGTATTTCGTAGATCTCTTTGCTAGCCCTGTTTCTGTGGAAACTGAGAAAAGATATTTCGGATCCCTTTGAAGACTATAGGGCCAAAGGAAAAATCCTCCGATAACAAAGAGAAAGAAGCTTTCTGAGAAACTTCTTTGAGTTCTGTGAAATCATCTCACAGAGTTACAGCTTTCCCCTCAAGAAGCCTTTCCCTAAGACAGTTCTTGTGGAATTGGCAAAGTGATATTTGGAAGCCCATAGAGGGCTATGGTGAAAAAGGAAATATCGTCAGATGAAATCTGGAAAGAAGCTTTCTGAGAAACTGCTTAGTGTTCTGTTAATTCATCTCACAGAGTTACATGTGTATGTCGAGGATCTCTTGGCTAGCCCTATTTCTTTGGAATCTGAGAACAGATATTTCGGATCCCTTTGAAGACTATAGGGCCAAAGGAAATATCCTCCGATAACAAAGAGAAAGAAGCTTTCTGAGAAACTTCTTTGTGTTCTGTGAAATCATCTCACAGAGTTACAGCTTTCCCCTCAAGAAGCCTTTCGCTAAGACAGTTCTTGTGGAATTGGCAAAGTGATATTTGGAAGCCCATAGAGGGCTATGGTGAAAAAGGAAATATCGTCAGATGAAATCAGGAAAGAAGCTTTCTGAGAAACTGCTTAGTGTTCTGTTAATTCATCTCACAGAGTTACATGTGCATTTCGAGGATCTCTTTGCTAGCCCTATTTCTGTGGAATCTGAGAACAGATATTTCGGATCCCTTTGAAGACTATAGGGCCAAAGGAAAAATTCTCCGATAACAAAGAGAAAGAAGCTTTCTGAGAAACTTCTTTGTGTTCTGTGAAATCATCTCACAGAGTTACAGCTTTCCCCTCAAGAAGCCTTTCGCTAAGACAGTTCTTGTGGAATTGGCAAAGTGATATTTGGAAGCCCATAGAGGGCTATGGTGAAAAAGGAAATATCGTCAGATGAAATCTGGAAAGAAGCTTTCTGCGAAACTGCTTAGTGTTTTGTTAATTCATCTCACAGAGTTACATGTGTATTTCGAGGATCTCTTTGCTAGCTCTATTTCTGTGGAATCTGAGAACAGATATTTCGGATCCCTTTGAAGACTATAGGGCCAAAGGAAATATCCTCCGATAACAAAGAGAAAGAAGCTTTCTGAGAAACTTCTTTGTGTTCTGTGAAATCATCTCACAGAGTTACAGCTTTCCCCTCAAGAAGCCTTTCGCTAAGACAGTTCTTGTGGAATAGGCAAAGTGATATTTGGAAGCCCATAGAGGGCTATGGTGAAAAAGGAAATATCGTCAGATGAAATCTGGAAAGAAGCTTTCTGAGAAACTGCTTAGTGTTCTGTTAATTCATCTCACAGAGTTCCATGTGTATTTCGAGGATCTCTTTGCTAGCCCTATTTCTGTGGAATCTGAGAACAGATATTTCGGATCCCTTTGAAGACTATAGGGCCAAAGGAAATATCCTCCGATAACAAAGAGAAAGAAGCTTTCTGAGAAACTTCTTTGTGTTCTGTGAAATCATCTCACAGAGTTACAGCTTTCCCCTCAAGAAGCCTTTCACTAAGACAGTTCTTGTGGAATTGGCAAAGTGATATATGGAAGCCCATAGAGGGCTATGGTGAAAAAGGAAATATCGTCAGATGAAATCTGGAAAGAAGCTTTCTGCGAAACTGCTTAGTGTTCTGTTAATTCATCTCACAGAGTTACATGTGTATTTCGAGGATCTCTTTGCTAGCCCTATTTCTGTGGAATCTGAGAACAGATATTTCGGATCCCTTTGAAGACTATAGGGCCAAAGGAAATATCCTCCGATAACAAAGAGAAAGAAGCTTTCTGAGAAAGTTCTGTGTGTTCTGTGAAATCATCTCACAGAGTTACAGCTTTCCCCTCAAGAAGCCTTTCGCTAAGACAGTTCTTGTGGAATTGGCAAAGTGATATTTGGAAGCCCATAGAGGGCTATGGTGAAATAGGAACTATCGTCAGATGAAATCTGGAAAGAAGCTTTCTGAGAAACTGCTTAGTGTTCTGTTAATTCATCTCACAGAGTTACATGTGTATTTCGAGGATCTCTTTGCTAGCCCTATTTCTGTGGAATCTGAGAACAGATATTTCGGATCCCTTTGAAGACTATAGGGCCAAAGGAAATATCCTCCGATAACAAAGAGAAAGAAGCTTTCTGAGAAACTTCTTTGTGTTCTGTGAAATTATCTCACAGAGTTACAGCTTTCCCCTCAAGAAGCCTTTCGCTAAGACAGTTCTTGTGGAATTGGCAAAGTGATATTTGGAAGCCCATAGAGGGCTATGGTGAAAAAGGAAATATCGTCAGATGAAATCTGGAAAGAAGCTTTCTGAGTAACTGCTTAGTGTTCTGTGAATTCATCTCACAGAGTTACATGTGTATTTCGTAGATCTCTTTGCTAGCCCTGTTTCTGTGGAAACTGAGAAAAGATATTTCGGATCCCTTTGAAGACTATAGGGCCAAAGGAAAAATCCTCCGATAACAAAGAGAAAGAAGCTTTCTGAGAAACTTCTTTGTGTTCTGTGAAATCATCTCACGGAGTTACAGCTTTCCCCTCAAGAAGCCTTTCGCTAAGACAGTTCTTGTGGAATTGGCAAAGTGATATTTGGAAGCCCTTAGAGGGCTATGGTGAAAAAGGAAATATCCTCAGAAGAAATCTGGAAAGAAGCTTGCTGCGAAACTGCTTAGTGTTCTGTTAATTCATCTCGCAGAGTTACATGTGTATTTCGAGGATCTTTTTGCTAGTCCTATTTCTGTGGAATCTGAAAACAGATATTTCGGATCCCTTTGAAGACTATAGGGGCAAAGGAAATATCCTCCGATAACAAAGAGAAAGAAGCTTTCTGAGAAACTTCTTTGTGTTCTGTGAAATCATCTCACAGAGTTACAGCTTTCCCCTCAAGAAGCCTTTTGCTAAGACAGTTCTTGTGGAATTGGCAAAGTGATATTTGGAAGCCCATAGAGGGCTATGGTGAAAAAGGAAATATCCTCAGATGAAATCTGGAAAGAAGCTTTCTGAGAAACTGCTTAGTGTTCTGTGAATTCATCTCACAGAGTTACATGTGTATTTCGAGGATCTCTTTGCTAGCCCTATTTCTGTGGAAACTGAGAAAAGATATTTCGGATCCCTTTGAAGACTATAGGGCCAAAGGAAAAATCCTCCGATAACAAAGAGAAAGAAGCTTTCTGAGAAACTTCTTTGTGTTCTGTGAAATCATCTCACAGAGTTACAGCTTTCACCTCAAGAAGCCTTTCGCTAAGACAGTTCTTGTGGAATTGGCAAAGTGATATTTGGAAGCCCATAGAGGGCTATGGTGAAAAAGGAAATATCGTCAGATGAAATCTGGAAAGAAGCTTTCTGCGAAACTGCTTAGTGTTTTGTTAATTCATCTCACAGAGTTACATGTGTATTTCGAGGATCTCTTTGCTAGCTCTATTTCTGTGTAATCTGAGAACAGATATTTCGGATCCCTTTGAAGACTACAGGGCCAAAGAAAATATCCTCCGATAACAAAGAGAAAGAAGCTTTCTGAGAAACTTCTTTGTGTTCTGTGAAATCATCTCACAGAGTTACAGCTTTCCCCTCAAGAAGCCTTTCGCTAAGACAGTTCTTGTGGAATTGGCAAAGTGATATTTGGAAGCCCATAGAGGGCTATGGTGAAAAAGGAAATATCCTCAGATGAAATCTGGAAAGAAGCTTTCTGAGAACCTGCTTAGTGTTCTGTTAATTCATCTCACCGAGTTACATGTGTATTTCGAGGATCTCTTTGCTGGCCCTATTTCTGTGGAATCTGAAAACAGATATTTCGGATCCCTTTGAAGACTATAGGGCCAAAGGAAATATCCACGGATAATAAAGAGAAAGAAGCTTTCTGAGAAACTTCTTTGTGTTCTGTGAAATCATCTCACAGAGTTACAGCTTTCCCCTCAAGAAGCCTTTCGCTAAGACAGTTCTTGTGGAATTGGCAAAGTGATATTTGGAGGCCATAGAGGACTATGGTGAAAAAGGAAATATCCTCAGATGAAATCTGGAAAGAAGCTTTCTGAGAAACTGCTTAGTGTTCTGTGAATTCATCTCACAGAGTTACATGTGTATTTTGAGGATCTCTTTGCTAGCCCTATTTCTGTGGAAACTGAGAAAAGATATTTCGGATCCCTTTGAAGACTATAGGGCCAAAGGAAAAATCCTCCGATAACAAAGATAAAGAAGCTTTCTGAGAAACTTCTTTGTGTTCTGTGAAATTATCTCACAGAGTTACAGCTTTCCCCTCAAGAAGCCTTTCGCTAAGACAGTTCTTGTGGAATTGGCAAAGTGATATTTGGAAGCCCATAGAGGGCTATGGTGAAAAAGGAAATATCGTCAGATGAAATCTGGAAAGAAGCTTTCTGAGAAACTGCTTAGTGTTCTGTTAATTCATCTCACAGAGTTCCATGTGTATTTCGAGGATCTCTTTGCTAGCCCTATTTCTGTGGAATCTGAGAACAGATATTTCGGATCCCTTTGAAGACTATAGGGCCAAAGGAAATATCCTCCGATAACAAAGAGAAAGAAGCTTTCTGAGAAACTTCTTTGTGTTCTGTGAAATCATCTCACAGAGTTACAGCTTTCCCCTCAAGAAGCCTTTCGCTAAGACAGTTCTTGTGGAATTGGCAAAGTGATATTTGGAAGCCCATAGAGGGCTATGGTGAAAAAGGAAATATCCTCAGATGAAATCTGGAAAGAAGCTTTCTGAGAAACTGCTTAGTGTTCTGTTAATTCATCTCACAGAGTTACATGAGTATTTCGAGGATCTCTTTGCTAGCCCTATTTCTGTGGAAACCGAGAAAAGATATTTCGGATCCCTTTGAAGACTATAGGGCCAAAGGAAAAATCCTCCGATAACAAAGAGAAAGAAGCTTTCTGAGAAACTTCTTTGTGTTCTGTGAAATCATCTCACGGAGTTACAGCTTTCCCCTCAAGAAGCCTTTCGCTAAGACAGTTCTTGTGGAATTGGCAAAGTGATATTTGGAAGCCCACAGAGGGCTATGGTGAAAAAGGAAATATCGTCAGATGAAATCTGGAAGGAAGCTTTCTGAGAAACTGCTTAGTGTTCTGTTAATTCATCTCACAGAGTTATATGTGTATTTCGAGGATCTCTTTGCTAGCCCTATTTCTGTGGAATCTGAGAACAGATATTTCGGATCCCTTTGAAGACTATAGGGCCAAAGGAAATATCCTCCGATAACAAAGAGAAAGAAGCTTTCTGAGAAACTTCTTTGTGTTCTGTGAAATCATCTCACAGAGTTACAGCTTTCCCCTCAAGAAGCCTTTCGCTAAGACAGTTCTTGTGGAATTGGCAAAGTGATATTTGGAAGCCCATAGAGGGCTATGGTGAAAAAGGAAATATCGTCAGATGAAATCTGGAAAGAAGCTTTCTGAAAAACTGCTTAGTGTTCTGTTAATTCATCTCACAGAGTTCCATGTGTATTTCGAGGATCTCTTTGCTACTCCTATTTCTGTGGAATCTGAAAACAGATATTTCGGATCCCTTTGAAGACTATAGGGCCAAAGGAAATATCCTCGGATAACAAAGAGAAAGAAGCTTTCTGAGAAACTTCTTTGTGTTCTCTGAAATCATCTCACAGAGTTACAGCTTTCCCCTAAAGAAGCCTTTCGCTAAGACAGTTCTTGTGGAATTGGCAAAGTGATATTTGGAAGCCCATAGAGGGCTATGGTGAAAAAGGAAATATCGTCAGATGAAATCTGGAAGGAAGCTTTCTGAGAAACTGCTTAGTGTTCTGTTAATTCATCTCACAGAGTTACATGTGTATTTCGAGGATCTCTTTGCTAGCCCTATTTCTGTGGAATCTGAGAACAGATATTTCAGATCCCTTTGAAGACTATAGGGCCAAAGGAAATTTCCTCCGATAACAAAAAGAAAGAAGCTTTCTGAGAAACTTCTTTGTGTTCTGTGAAATCATCTCACAGAGTTACAGCTTTCCCCTCAAGAAGCCTTTCGCTAAGACAGTTCTTGTGGAATGGGCAAAGTGATATTTGGAAGCCCATAGAGGGCTATGGTGAAAAAGGAAATATCGTCACATGAAATCTGGAAAGAAGCTTTCTGAGAAACTGCTTAGTGTTCTGTTAATTCATCTCACAGAGTTACATGTGTATTTCGAGGATCTCTTTGCTAGCCCTATTTCTGTGGAATCTGAGAACAGATATTTCGGATCCCTTTGAAGACTATAGGGCCAAAGGAAATATCCTCCGATAACAAAGAGAAAGAAGCTTTCTGAGAAACTTCTTTGTGTTCTGTGAAATCATCTCACAGAGTTACAGCTTTCCCCTCAAGAAGCCTTTCGCTAAGACAGTTCTTTTGGAATTGGCAAAGTGATATTTTGAAGCCCATAGAGGGCTATGGTGAAAAAGGAAATATCCTCAGATGAAATCTGGAAAGAAGCTTTCTGAGTAACTGCTTAGTGTTCTGTGAATTCATCTCACAGAGTTACATGTGTATTTCGTAGATCTCTTTGCTAGCCCTGTTTCTGTGGAAACTGAGAAAAGATATTTCGGATCCCTTTGAAGACTATAGGGCCAAAGGAAAAATCCTCCGATAACAAAGAGAAAGAAGCTTTCTGAGAAACTTCTTTGAGTTCTGTGAAATCATCTCACAGAGTTACAGCTTTCCCCTCAAGAAGCCTTTCCCTAAGACAGTTCTTGTGGAATTGGCAAAGTGATATTTGGAAGCCCATAGAGGGCTATGGTGAAAAAGGAAATATCGTCAGATGAAATCTGGAAAGAAGCTTTCTGAGAAACTGCTTAGTGTTCTGTTAATTCATCTCACATAGTTACATGTGTATGTCGAGGATCTCTTGGCTAGCCCTATTTCTTTGGAATCTGAGAACAGATTTTTCGGATCCCTTTGAAGACTATAGGGCCAAAGGAAATATCCTCCGATAACAAAGAGAAAGAAGCTTTCTGAGAAACTTCTTTGTGTTCTGTGAAATCATCTCACAGAGTTACAGCTTTCCCCTGAAGAAGCCTTTCGCTAAGACAGTTCTTGTGGAATTGGCAAAGTGATATTTGGAAGCCCATAGAGGGCTATGGTGAAAAAGGAAATATCGTCAGATGAAATCTGGAAAGAAGCTTTCTGAGAAACTGCTTAGTGTTCTGTTAATTCATCTCACAGAGTTACATGTGTATTTCGAGGATCTCTTTGCTAGCCCTATTTCTTTGGAATCGGAGAACAGATATTTCGGATCCCTTTGAAGACTATAGGGCCAAAGGAAATATCCTCCGATAACAAAGAGAAAGAAGCTTTCTGAGAAACTTCTTTGTGTTCTGTGAAATCATCTCACAGAGTTACAGCTTTCCCCTCAAGAAGCCTTTCGCTAAGACAGTTCTTGTGGAATTGGCAAAGTGATATTTGGAAGCCCATGGAGGGCTATGGTGAAATAGGAAATATCGTCAGATGAAATCTGGAAAGAAGCTTTCTGAGAAACTGCTTAGTGTTCTGTGAATTCATCTCACAGAGTTACATGTGTATTTCGAGGATCTCTTTGCTAGCCCTATTTCTGTGGAAACTGAGAAAAGATATTTCGGATCCCTTTGAAGACTATAGGGCCAAAGGAAAAATCCTCCGATAACAAAGAGAAAGAAGTTTCTGAGAAACTTCTTTGTGTTCTGTGAAATCATCTCACAGAGTTACAGCTTTCCCCTCAAGAAGCCTTTCGCTAAGACAGTTCTTGTGGAATTGGCAAAGTGATATTTGGAAGCCCATAGAGGGCTATGGTGAAAAAGGAAATATTCTCAGATGAAATCTGGAAAGAAGCTTTCTGAGAAACTGCTTAGTGTTCTGTTAATTCATCTCACAGAGTTACATGTGTATTTCGAGGATCTCTTTGCTAGCCCTATTTCTGTGGAAACTGAGAAAAGATATTTCGGATCCCTTTGAAGACTATAGGGCCAAAGGAAAAATCCTCCGATAACAAAGAGAAAGAAGCTTTCTGAGAAACTTCTTTGTGTTCTGTGAAATCATCTCACAGAGTTACAGCTTTCCCCTCAAGAAGCCTTTCGCTAAGACAGTTCTTGTGGAATTGGCAAAGTGATATTTGGAAGCCCATAGAGGGCTATGGTGAAAGAGGAAATATCCTCAGATGAAATCTGGAAAGAAGCTTTCTGAGAAACTGCTTAGTGTTCTGTTAATTCATCTCACAGAGTTCCATGTGTATTTCGAGGATCTCTTTGCTAGCCCTATTTCTGCGGAATCTGAGAACAGATATTTCGGATCCCTTTGAGGACTATAGGGCCAAAGGAAATATCCTCCGATAACAAAGAGAAAGAAGCTTTCTGAGAAACTTCTTTGTGTTCTGTGAAATCATCTCACAGAGTTACACCTTTCCCCTCAAGAAGCCTTTCCCTAAGACAGTTCTTGTGGAATTGGCAAAGTGATATTTGGAAGCCCATAGAGGGCTATGGTGAAAAATGAAATATCGTCAGATGAAATCTGGAAAGAAGCTTTCTGAGAAATTGCTTAGTGTTCTGTTAATTCATCTCACAGAGTTACATGTGTATTTCGAGGATCTCTTTGCTAGCCCTATTTCTTTGGAATCTGAGAACAGATATTTCGGATCCCTTTGAAGACTATAGGGCCAAAGGAAATATCCTCCGATAACAAAGAGAAAGAAGCTTTCTGAGAAACTTCTTTGTGTTCTGTGAAATCATCTCACAGAGTTACAGCTTTCCCCTGAAGAAGCCTTTCGCTAAGACAGTTCTTGTGGAATTGGCAAAGTGATATTTGGAAGCCCATAGAGGGCTATGGTGAAATAGGAAATATCGTCAGATGAAATCTGGAAAGAAGCTTTCTGAGAAACTGCTTAGTGTTCTGTGAATTCATCTCACAGAGTTACATGTGTATTTCGAGGATCTCTTTGCTAGCCCTATTTCTGTGGAAACTGAGAAAAGATATTTCGGATCCCTTTGAAGACTATAGGACCAAAGGAAAAATCCTCCGATAACAAAGAGAAAGAAGCTTTCTGAGAAACTTCTTTGTGTTCTGTGAAATCATCTCACAGAGTTACAGCTTTCCCCTCAAGAAGCCTTTCGCTAAGACAGTTCTTGTGGAATTGGCAAAGTGATATTTGGAAGCCCATAGAGGGCTATGGTGAAAAAGGAAATATCGTCAGATGAAATCTGGAAAGAAGCTTTCTGAGAAACTGCTTAGTGTTCTGTTAATTCATCTCACAGAGTTACATGTGTATTTCGAGGATCTCTTTGCTAGCCCTATTTCTGTGGAATCTGAGAACTGATATTTCGGATCCCTTTGAAGACTATAGGGCCAAAGGAAATATCCTCGGTAACAAAGAGAAAGAAGCTTTCTGAGAAACTTCTTTGTGTTCTGTGAAATCATCTCACAGAGTTACAGCTTTCCCCTCAAGAAGCCTTTCGCTAAGACAGTTCTTGTGGAATTGGCAAAGTGATATTTGGAAGCCCATAGAGGGCTATGGTGAAAAAGGAAATATCCTCAGATGAAATCTGGAAAGAAGCTTTCTGAGAAACGGCTTAGTGTTCTGTGAATTCATCTCACAGAGTTACATGTGTATTTCGAGGATCTCTTTGCTAGCCCTATTTCTGTGGAAACTGAGAAAAGATATTTCGGATCCCTTTGAAGACTATAGGGCCAAAGGAAAAATCCTCCGATAACAAAGAGAAAGAAGCTTTCTGAGAAACTTCTTTGTGTTCTGTGAAATCATCTCACAGAGTTACAGCTTTCCCCTCAAGAAGCCTTTCGCTAAGACAGTTCTTGTGGAATTGGCAAAGTGATATTTGGAAGCCCATAGAGGGCTATGGTGAAAAAGGAAATATCCTCAGATGAAATCTGGAAAGAAGCTTTCTGAGAAACTGCTTAGTGTTCTGTTAATTCATCTCACAGAGTTACATGTGTATTTCGAGGATCTCTTTGCTAGCCCTATTTCTGTGGAATCTGAGAACTGATATTTCGGATCCCTTTGAAGACTATAGGGCCAAAGGAAATATCCTCGGTAACAAAGAGAAAGAAGCTTTCTGAGAAACTTCTTTGTGTTCTGTGAAATCATCTCACAGAGTTACAGCTTTCCCCTCAAGAAGCCTTTCGCTAAGACAGTTCTTGTGGAATTGGCAAAGTGATATTTGGAAGCCCATAGAGGGCTATGGTGAAAAAGGAAATATCCTCAGATGAAATCTGGAAAGAAGCTTTCTGAGAAACGGCTTAGTGTTCTGTGAATTCATCTCACAGAGTTACATGTGTATTTCGAGGATCTCTTTGCTAGCCCTATTTCTGTGGAAACTGAGAAAAGATATTTCGGATCCCTTTGAAGACTATAGGGCCAAAGGAAAAATCCTCCGATAACAAAGAGAAAGAAGCTTTCTGAGAAACTTCTTTGTGTTCTGTGAAATCATCTCACAGAGTTACAGCTTTCCCCTCAAGAAGCCTTTCGCTAAGACAGTTCTTGTGGAATTGGCAAAGTGATATTTGGAAGCCCATAGAGGGCTATGGTGAAAAAGGAAATATCGTCAGATGAAATCTGGAAAGAAGCTTTCTGAGAAACTGCTTAGTGTTCTGTTAATTCATCTCATAGAGTTCCATGTGTATTTCGAGGATCTCTTTGCTAGCCCTATTTCTGTGGAATCTGAGAACAGATATTTCGGATCCCTTTGAAGACTATAGGGCCAAAGGAAATATCCTCCGATAACAAAGAGAAAGAAGCTTTCTGAGAAACTTCTTTGTGTTCTGTGAAATCATCTCACAGAGTTACAGCTTTCCCCTGAAGAAGCCTTTCGCTAAGACAGTTCTTGTGGAATTGGCAAAGTGATATTTGGAAGCCCATAGAGGGCTATGGTGAAAAAGGAAATATCCTCAGATGAAATCTGGAAAGAAGCTTTCTGAGAAACTGCTTAGTGTTCTGTTAATTCATCTCACAGAGTTACATGTGTATTTCGAGGATCTCTTTGCTAGCCCTATTTCTGTGGAAACTGAGAAAAGATATCTCGGATCTCTTTGAAGACTATAGGGCCAAAGGAAAAATCCTCTGATAACAAAGAGAAAGAAGCTTTCTGAGAAACTTCTTTGTGTTCTATGAAATCATCTCACAGAGTTACAGCTTTCCCCTCAAGAAGCCTTTCGCTAAGACAGTTCTTGTGGAATTGGCAAAGTGATATTTGGAAGCCCATAGAGGGCTGTGGTGAAAAAGGAAATATCGTCAGATGAAATCTGGAAAGAAGCTTTCTGCGAAACTGCTTAGTGTTCTGTTAATTCATCTCACAGAGTTACATGTGTATTTCGAGGATCTCTTTGCTACTCCTATTTCTGTGGAATCTGAAAACAGATATTTCGGATCCCTTTGAAGACTATAGGGCCAAAGGAAATATCCTCGGATAACAAAGAGAAAGAAGCTTTCTGAGAAACTTCTTTGTGTTCTCTGAAATCATCTCACAGAGTTACAGCTTTCCCCTCAAGAAACCTTTCGCTAAGACAGTTCTTGTGGAATTGGCAAAGTGATATTTGGAAGCCCATAGAGGGCTATGGTGAAAAAGGAAATATCGTCAGATGAAACCTGGAAGGAAGCTTTCTGAGAAACTGCTTAGTGTTCTGTGAATTCATCTCACAGAGTTACATGTGTATTTCGAGGATCTCTTTGCTAGCCCTATTTCTGTGTAATCTGAGAACAGATATTTCGGATCCCTTTGAAGACTATAGGGCCAAAGGAAATATCCTCCGATAACAAAGAGAAAGAAGCTTTCTGAGAAACTTCTTTGTGTTCTGTGAAATCATCTCACAGAGTTACAGCTTTCCCCTCAAGAAGCCTTTCGCTAAGACAGTTCTTGTGGAATTGGCAAAGTGATATTTGGAAGCCCATAGAGGGCTATGGTGAAAAAGGAAATATCGTCAGATGAAATCTGGAAAGAAGCTTTCTGAGAAACTGCTTAGTGTTCTGTTAATTCATCTCACAGAGTTACATGTGTATTTCGAGGATCTCTTTGCTAGCCCTATTTCTGTGGAATCTGAGAACAGATATTTCGGATCCCTTTGAAGACTATAGGGCCAAAGGAAAAATTCTCCGATAACAAAGAGAAAGAAGCTTTCTGAGAAACTTCTTTGTGTTCTGTGAAATCATCTCACAGAGTTACAGCTTTCCCCTCAAGAAGCCTTTCGCTAAGACAGTTCTTGTGGAATTGGCAAAGTGATATTTGGAAGCCCATAGAGGGCTATGGTGAAAAAGGAAATATCGTCAGATGAAATCTGGAAAGAAGCTTTCTGCGAAACTGCTTAGTGTTTTGTTAATTCATCTCACAGAGTTACATGTGTATTTCGAGGATCTCTTTGCTAGCTCTATTTCTGTGGAATCTGAGAACAGATATTTCGGATCCCTTTGAAGACTATAGGGCCAAAGGAAATATCCTCCGATAACAAAGAGAAAGAAGCTTTCTGAGAAACTTCTTTGTGTTCTGTGAAATCATCTCACAGAGTTACAGCTTTCCCCTCAAGAAGCCTTTCGCTAAGACAGTTCTTGTGGAATAGGCAAAGTGATATTTGGAAGCCCATAGAGGGCTATGGTGAAAAAGGAAATATCGTCAATGAAATCTGGAAAGAAGCTTTCTGAGAAACTGCTTAGTGTTCTGTTAATTCATCTCACAGAGTTCCATGTGCATTTCGAGGATCTCTTTGCTAGCCCTATTTCTGTGGAATCTGAGAACAGATATTTCGGATCCCTATGAAGACTATAGGGCCAAAGGAAATATCCTCCGATAACAAAGAGAAAGAAGCTTTCTGAGAAACTTCTTTGTGTTCTGTGAAATCATCTCACAGAGTTACAGCTTTCCCCTGAAGAAGCCTTTCGCTAAGACAGTTCTTGTGGAATTGGCAAAGTGATATTTGGAAGCCCATAGAGGGCTATGGTGAAAAAGGAAATATCGTCAGATGAAATCTGGAAAGAAGCTTTCTGAGAAACTGCTTAGTGTTCTGTTAATTCATCTCACAGAGTTACATGTGTATTTCGAGGATCTCTTTGCTAGCCCTATTTCTGTGGAATCTGAGAACAGATATTTCGGATCCCTTTGAAGACTATAGGGCCAAAGGAAATATCCTCCGATAACAAAGAGAAAGAAGCTTTCTGAGAAACTTCTCTGTGTTCTGTGAAATCATCTCACAGAGTTACAGCTTTCCCCTCAAGAAGCCTTTCGCTAAGACAGTTCTTGTGGAATTGGCAAAGTGATATTTGGAAGCCCATAGAGGGCTATGGTGAAAAAGGAACTATCGTCAGATGAAATCTGGAAAGAAGCTTTCTGAGAAACTGCTTAGTGTTCTGTTAATTCATCTCACAGAGTTACATGTGTATTTCGAGGATCTCTTTGCTAGCCCTATTTCTGTGGAAACTGAGAAAAGATATTTCGGATCCCTTTGAAGACTATAGGGCCAAAGGAAATATCCTCCGATAACAAAGAGAAAGAAGCTTTCTGAGAAACTTCTTTGTGTTCTGTGAAATCATCTCACAGAGTTACAGCTTTCCCCTCAAGAAGCCTTTCGCTAAGACAGTTCTTGTGGAATTGGCAAAGTGATATTTGGAAGCCCATAGAGGGCTATGGTGAAAAAGGAAATATCCTCAGATGAAATCTGGAAAGAAGCTTTCTGAGTAACTGCTTAGTGTTCTGTGAATTCATCTCACAGTGTTACATGTGTATTTCGTAGATCTCTTTGCTAGCCCTGTTTCTGTGGAAACTGAGAAAAGATATTTCGGATCCCTTTGAAGACTATAGGGCCAAAGGAAAAATCCTCCGATAACAAAGAGAAAGAAGCTTTCTGAGAAACTTCTTTGTGTTCTGTGAAATCATCTCACGGAGTTACAGCTTTTCCCTCAAGAAGCCTTTCGCTAAGACAGTTCTTCTGGAATTGGCAAAGTGATATTTGGAAGCCCTTAGAGGGCTATGGTGAAAAAGGAAATATCCTCAGAAGAAATCTGGAAAGAAGCTTGCTGCGAAACTGCTTAGTGTTCTGTTAATTCATCTCGCAGAGTTACATGTGTATTTCGAGGATCTTTTTGCTAGTCCTATTTCTGTGGAATCTGAAAACAGATATTTCGGATCCCTTTGAAGACTATAGGGGCAAAGGAAATATCCTCCGATAACAAAGAGAAAGAAGCTTTCTGAGAAACTTCTTTGTGTTCTGTGAAATCATCTCACAGAGTTACAGCTTTCCCCTCAAGAAGCCTTTTGCTAAGACAGTTCTTGTGGAATTGGCAAAGTGATATTTGGAAGCCCATAGAGGGCTATGGTGAAAAAGGAAATATCCTCAGATGAAATCTGGAAAGAAGCTTTCTGAGAAACTGCTTAGTGTTCTGTTAATTCATCTCACAGAGTTACATGTGTATTTCGAGGATCTCTTTGCTAGCCCTATTTCTGCGGAATCTGAGAACAGATATTTCGGATCCCTTTGAAGACTATAGGGCCAAAGGAAATATCCTCGGATAACAAAGAGAAAGAAGCTTTCTGAGAAACTTCTTTGTGTTCTGTGAAATCATCTCACAGAGTTACAGCTTTCCCCTCAAGAAGCCTTTCGCTAAGACAGTTCTTGTGGAATTGGCAAAGTGATATTTGGAAGCCCATAGAGGGCTATGGTGAAAAAGGAAATATCGTCAGATGAAATCTGGAAAGAAGGTTCTGAGAAACTGCTTAGTATTCTGTGAATTCATCTCACAGAGTTACATGTGTATTTCGAGGATCTCTTTGCTAGCCCTATTTCTGTGGAAACTGAGAAAAGATATTTCGAATCCCTTTGAAGACTATAGGGCCAAAGGAAAAATCCTCCGATAACAAAGAGAAAGAAGCTTTCTGAGAAACTTCTTTGTGTTCTGTGAAATCATCTCACAGAGTTACATCTTTCCCCTCAAGAAGCCTTTCGCTAAGACAGTTCTTGTGGAATTGGCAAAGTGATATTTGGAAGCCCATAGAGGGCTATGGTGAAAAAGGAAATATCCTCAGATGAAATCTGGAAAGAAGCTTTCTGAGAAACTGCTTAGTGTTCTGTGAATTCATCTCACAGAGTTACATGTGTATTTCGAGGATCTCTTTGCTAGCCCTATTTCTGTGGAAACTGAGAAAAGATATTTCGGATCCCTTTGAAGACTATAGGGCCAAAGGAAATATCCTCCGATAACAAAGAGAAAGAAGCTTTCTGAGAAACTTCTTTGTGTTCTGTGAAATCATCTCACAGAGTTACAGCTTTCCCCTCAAGAAGCCTTTCGCTAAGACAGTTCTTGTGGAATTGGCAAAGTGATATTTGGAAGCCCATAGAGGGCTATGGTGAAAAAGGAAATATAGTCAGATGAAATCTGGAAAGAAGCTTTCTGAGAAACTGCTTAGTGTTCTGTTAATTCATCTCATAGAGTTCCATGTGTATTTCGAGGATCTCTTTGCTAGCCCTATTTCTGTGGAATCTGAGAACAGATATTTCGGATCCCTTTGAAGACTAAAGGGCCAAAGGAAATATCCTCCGATAACAAAGAGAAAGAAGCTTTCTGAGAAACTTCTTTGTGTTCTGTGAAATCATCTCACAGAGTTACAGCTTTCCCCTGAAGAAGCCTTTCGCTAAGACAGTTCTTGTGGAATTGGCAAAGTGATATTTGGAAGCCCATAGAGGGCTATGGTGAAAAAGGAAATATCCTCAGATGAAATCTGGAAAGAAGCTTTCTGAGAAACTGCTTAGTGTTCTGTGAATTCATCTCACAGAGTTACATGTGTATTTCGAGGATCTCTTTGCTAGCCCTATTTCTGTGGAAACTGAGAACAGATATTTCGGATCCCTTTGAAGACTATAGGGCCAAAGGAAATATCCTCCGATAACAAAGAGAAAGAAGCTTTCTGAGAAACTTCTTTGTGTTCTGTGAAATCATCTCACAGAGTTACAGCTTTCCCCTCAAGAAGCCTTTCGCTAAGACAGTTCTTGTGGAATTGGCAAAGTGATATTTGGAAGCCCATAGAGGGCTGGGGTGAAAAAGGAAATATCGTCAGATGAAATCTGGAAAGAAGCTTACTGCGAAACTGCTTAGTGTTCTGTTAATTCATCTCACAGAGTTACATGTGTATTTCGAGGATCTCTTTGCTACTCCTATTTCTGTGGAATCTGAAAACAGATATTTCGGATCCCTTTGAAGACTATAGGGCCAAAGGAAATATCCTCGGATAACAAAGAGAAAGAAGCTTTCTGAGAAACTTCTTTGTGTTCTCTGAAATCATCTCACAGAGTTACAGCTTTCCCCTCAAGAAGCCTTTCGCTAAGACAGTTCTTGTGGAATTGGCAAAGTGATATTTGGAAGCCCATAGAGGGCTATGGTGAAAAAGGAAATATCGTCAGATGAAATCTGGAAAGAAGCTTTCTGAGAAACTGCTTAGTGTTCTGTGAATTCATCTCACAGAGTTACATGTGTATTTCGAGGATCTCTTTGCTAGCCCTATTTCTGTGGAATCTGAGAACAGATATTTCGGATCCCTTTGAAGTCTAAAGGGCCAAAGGAAAAATCCTCGGATAACAAAGAGAAAGAAGCTTTCTGAGAAACTTCTTTGTGTTCTGTGAAATCATCTCACAGAGTTACAGCTTTCCCCTCAAGAAGCTTTTCGCTAAGACAGTTCTTGTGGAATTGGCAAAGTGATATTTGGAAGCCCATAGAGGGCTGTGGTGAAAAAGGAAATATCGTCAGATGAAATCTGGAAAGAAGCTTTCTGCGAAACTGCTTAGTGTTCTGTTAATTCATCTCACAGAGTTACATGTGTATTTCGAGGATCTCTTTGCTACTCCTATTTCTGTGGAATCTGAAAACAGATATTTCGGATCCCTTTGAAGACTATAGGGCCAAAGGAAATATCCTCGGATAACAAAGAGAAAGAAGCTTTCTGAGAAACTTCTTTGTGTTCTCTGAAATCATCTCACAGAGTTACAGCTTTCCCCTCAAGAAGCCTTTCGCTAAGACAGTTCTTGTGGAATTGGCAAAGTGATATTTGGAAGCCCATAGAGGGCTATGGTGAAAAAGGAAATATCGTCAGATGAAATCTGGAAGGAAGCTTTCTGAGAAACTGCTTAGTGTTCTGTTAATTCATCTCACAGAGTTACATGTGTATTTCGAGGATCTCTTTGCTAGCCCTATTTCTGTGGAATCTGAGAACAGATATTTCGGATCCATTTGAAGACTATAGGGCCAAAGGAAATATCCTCCGACAACAAAGAGAAAGAAGCTTTCTGAGAAACTTCTTTGTGTTCTGTGAAATCATCTCACAGAGTTACAGCTTTCCCCTCAAGAAGCCTTTCGCTAAGACAGTTCTTGTGGAATTGGCAAAATGATATTTGGAAGCCCATAGAGGGCTATAGTGAAAAAGGAAATATCCTCAGATGAAATCTGGAAAGAAGCTTTCTGAGAAACTGCTTAGTGTTCTGTTAATTCATCTCACAGAGTTACATGTGTATTTCGAGGATCTCTTTGCTAGCCCTATTTCTGTGGAATCTGAGAACAGATATTTCGGATCCCTTTGAAGACTATAGGGCCAAAGGAAAAATCCTCCGATAACAAAGAGAAAGAAGCTTTCTGAGAAACTTCTTTGTGTTCTGTGAAATCATCTCACAGAGTTACAGCTTTCCCCTCAAGAAGCCTTTCGCTAAGACAGTTCTTGTGGAATTGGCAAAGTGATATTTGGAAGCCCATAGAGGGCTATGGTGAAAAAGGAAATATCGTCAGATGAAATCTGGAAAGAAGCTTTCTGCGAAACTGCTTAGTGTTTTGTTAATTCATCTCACAGAGTTACATGTGTATTTCGATGATCTCTTTGCTAGCTCTATTTCTGTGGAATCTGAGAACAGATATTTCGGATCCCTTTGAAGACTATAGGGCCAAAGGAAATATCCTCCGATAACAAAGAGAAAGAAGCTTTCTGAGAAACTTCTTTGTGTTCTGTGAAATCATCTCACAGAGTTACAGCTTTCCCCTCAAGAAGCCTTTCGCTAAGACAGTTCTTGTGGAATAGGCAAAGTGATATTTGGAAGCCCATAGAGGGCTATGGTGAAAAAGGAAATATCGTCAGATGAAATCTGGAAAGAAGCTTTCTGAGAAACTGCTTAGTGTTCTGTTAATTCATCTCACAGAGTTCCATGTGTATTTCGAGGATCTCTTTGCTAGCCCTATTTCTGTGGAATCTGAGAACAGATATTTCGGATCCCTTTGAAGACTATAGGGCCAAAGGAAATATCCTCCGATAACAAAGAGAAAGAAGCTTTCTGAGAAAGTTCTGTGTGTTCTGTGAAATCATCTCACAGAGTTACAGCTTTCCCCTCAAGAAGCCTTTCGCTAAGACAGTTCTTGTGGAATTGGCAAAGTGATATTTGGAAGCCCATAGAGGGCTATGGTGAAAAAGGAAATATCGTCAGATGAAATCTGGAAAGAAGCTTTCTGAGTAACTGCTTAGTGTTCTGTGAATTCATCTCACAGAGTTACATGTGTATTTCGTAGATCTCTTTGCTAGCCCTGTTTCTGTGGAAACTGAGAAAAGATATTTCGGATCCCTTTGAAGACTTTAGGGCCAAAGGAAAAATCCTCCGATAACAAAGAGAAAGAAGCTTTCTGAGAAACTTCTTTGTGTTCTGTGAAATCATCTCACGGAGTTACAGCTTTCCCCTCAAGAAGCCTTTCGCTAAGACAGTTCTTGTGGAATTGGCAAAGTGATATTTGGAAGCCCATAGAGGGCTATGGTGAAAAAGGAAATATCGTCAGATGAAATCTGGAAAGAAGCTTTCTGCGAAACTGCTTAGTGTTTTGTTAATTCATCTCACAGAGTTACATGTGTATTTCGATGATCTCTTTGC
Organism: Macaca nemestrina; assembly: GCF_043159975.1. Taxonomy (NCBI): domain Eukaryota; kingdom Metazoa; phylum Chordata; class Mammalia; order Primates; family Cercopithecidae; genus Macaca; species Macaca nemestrina. The sequence continues at coordinate 31,211,442 of NC_092135.1, read as the reverse complement.
TAGCTCTATTTCTGTGGAATCTGAGAACAGATATTTCGGATCCCTTTGAAGACTATAGGGCCAAAGGAAATATCCTCCAATAACAAAGAGAAAGAAGCTTTCTGAGAAACTTCTTTGTGTTCTGTGAAATCATCTCACAGAGTTACAGCTTTCCCCTCAAGAAGCCTTTCGCTAAGACAGTTCTTGTGGAATAGGCAAAGTGATATTTGGAAGCCCATAGAGGGCTATGGTGAAAAAGGAAATATCGTCAGATGAAATCTGGAAAGAAGCTTTCTGAGAAACTGCTTAGTGTTCTGTTAATTCATCTCACAGAGTTCCATGTGTATTTCGAGGATCTCTTTGCTAGCCCTATTTCTGTGGAATCTGAGAACAGATATTTCGGATCCCTTTGAAGACTATAGGGCCAAAGGAAATATCCTCCGATAACAAAGAGAAAGAAGCTTTCTGAGAAACTTCTTTGTGTTCTGTGAAATCATCTCACGGAGTTACAGCTTTCCCCTCAAGAAGCCTTTCGCTAAGACAGTTCTTGTGGAATTGGCAAAGTGATATTTGGAAGCCCATAGAGGGCTATGGTGAAAAAGGAAATATCGTCAGATGAAATCTGGAAAGAAGCTTTCTGCGAAACTGCTTAGTGTTTTGTTAATTCATCTCACAGAGTTACATGTGTATTTCGATGATCTCTTTGCTAGCTCTATTTCTGTGGAATCTGAGAACAGATATTTCGGATCCCTTTGAAGACTATAGGGCCAAAGGAAATATCCTCCGATAACAAAGAGAAAGAAGCTTTCTGAGAAACTTCTTTGTGTTCTGTGAAATCATCTCACAGAGTTACAGCTTTCCCCTCAAGAAGCCTTTCGCTAAGACAGTTCTTGTGGAATAGGCAAAGTGATATTTGGAAGCCCATAGAGGGCTATGGTGAAAAAGGAAATATCGTCAGATGAAATCTGGAAAGAAGCTTTCTGAGAAACTGCTTAGTGTTCTGTTAATTCATCTCACAGAGTTCCATGTGTATTTCGAGGATCTCTTTGCTAGCCCTATTTCTGTGGAATCTGAGAACAGATATTTCGGATCCCTTTGAAGACTATAGGGCCAAAGGAAATATCCTCCGATAACAAAGAGAAAGAAGCTTTCTGAGAAAGTTCTGTGTGTTCTGTGAAATCATCTCACAGAGTTACAGCTTTCCCCTCAAGAAGCCTTTCGCTAAGACAGTTCTTGTGGAATTGGCAAAGTGATATTTGGAAGCCCATAGAGGGCTATGGTGAAAAAGGAAATATCGTCAGATGAAATCTGGAAAGAAGCTTTCTGAGTAACTGCTTAGTGTTCTGTGAATTCATCTCACAGAGTTACATGTGTATTTCGTAGATCTCTTTGCTAGCCCTGTTTCTGTGGAAACTGAGAAAAGATATTTCGGATCCCTTTGAAGACTTTAGGGCCAAAGGAAAAATCCTCCGATAACAAAGAGAAAGAAGCTTTCTGAGAAACTTCTTTGTGTTCTGTGAAATCATCTCACGGAGTTACAGCTTTCCCCTCAAGAAGCCTTTCGCTAAGACAGTTCTTGTGGAATTGGCAAAGTGATATTTGGAAGCCCATAGAGGGCTATGGTGAAAAAGGAAATATCGTCAGATGAAATCTGGAAAGAAGCTTTCTGCGAAACTGCTTAGTGTTTTGTTAATTCATCTCACAGAGTTACATGTGTATTTCGATGATCTCTTTGCTAGCTCTATTTCTGTGGAATCTGAGAACAGATATTTCGGATCCCTTTGAAGACTATAGGGCCAAAGGAAATATCCTCCAATAACAAAGAGAAAGAAGCTTTCTCAGAAACTTCTTTGTGTTCTGTGAAATCATCTCACAGAGTTACAGCTTTCCCCTCAAGAAGCCTTTCGCTAAGACAGTTCTTGTGGAATAGGCAAAGTGATATTTGGAAGCCCATAGAGGGCTATGGTGAAAAAGGAAATATCGTCAGATGAAATCTGGAAAGAAGCTTTCTGAGAAACTGCTTAGTGTTCTGTTAATTCATCTCACAGAGTTCCATGTGTATTTCGAGGATCTCTTTGCTAGCCCTATTTCTGTGGAATCTGAGAACAGATATTTCGGATCCCTTTGAAGACTATAGGGCCAAAGGAAATATCCTCCGATAACAAAGAGAAAGAAGCTTTCTGAGAAACTTCTTTGTGTTCTGTGAAATCATCTCACGGAGTTACAGCTTTCCCCTCAAGAAGCCTTTCGCTAAGACAGTTCTTGTGGAATTGGCAAAGTGATATTTGGAAGCCCATAGAGGGCTATGGTGAAAAAGGAAATATCGTCAGATGAAATCTGGAAAGAAGCTTTCTGCGAAACTGCTTAGTGTTTTGTTAATTCATCTCACAGAGTTACATGTGTATTTCGATGATCTCTTTGCTAGCTCTATTTCTGTGGAATCTGAGAACAGATATTTCGGATCCCTTTGAAGACTATAGGGCCAAAGGAAATATCCTCCGATAACAAAGAGAAAGAAGCTTTCTGAGAAACTTCTTTGTGTTCTGTGAAATCATCTCACAGAGTTACAGCTTTCCCCTCAAGAAGCCTTTCGCTAAGACAGTTCTTGTGGAATAGGCAAAGTGATATTTGGAAGCCCATAGAGGGCTATGGTGAAAAAGGAAATATCGTCAGATGAAATCTGGAAAGAAGCTTTCTGAGAAACTGCTTAGTGTTCTGTTAATTCATCTCACAGAGTTCCATGTGTATTTCGAGGATCTCTTTGCTAGCCCTATTTCTGTGGAATCTGAGAACAGATATTTCGGATCCCTTTGAAGACTATAGGGCCAAAGGAAATATCCTCCGATAACAAAGAGAAAGAAGCTTTCTGAGAAACTTCTTTGTGTTCTGTGAAATCATCTCACAGAGTTACAGCTTTCCCCTCAAGAAGCCTTTCGCTAAGACAGTTCTTGTGGAATTGGCAAAGTGATATTTGGAAGCCCATAGAGGGCTATGGTGAAAAAGGAAATATCGTCAGATGAAATCCGGAAAGAAGCTTTCTGAGAAACTGCTTAGTGTTCTGTTAATTCATCTCACAGAGTTACATGTGTATTTCGAGGATCTCTTTGCTAGCCCTATTTCTGTGGAATCTGAGAACAGATATTTCGGATCCCTTTGAAGACTATAGGGCCAAAGGAAATATCCTCCGATAACAAAGAGAAAGAAGCTTTCTGAGAAAGTTCTGTGTGTTCTGTGAAATCATCTCACAGAGTTACAGCTTTCCCCTCAAGAAGCCTTTCGCTAAGACAGTTCTTGTGGAATTGGCAAAGTGATATTTGGAAGCCCATAGAGGGCTATGGTGAAAAAGGAAATATCGTCAGATGAAATCTGGAAAGAAGCTTTCTGAGTAACTGCTTAGTGTTCTGTGAATTCATCTCACAGATTTACATGTGTATTTCGTAGATCTCTTTGCTAGCCCTGTTTCTGTGGAAACTGAGAAAAGATATTTCGGATCCCTTTGAAGACTTTAGGGCCAAAGGAAAAATCCTCCGATAACAAAGAGAAAGAAGCTTTCTGAGAAACTTCTTTGTGTTCTGTGAAATCATCTCACAGAGTTACAGCTTTCCCCTCAAGAAGCCTTTCGCTAAGACAGTTCTTGTGGAATTGGCAAAGTGATATTTGGAAGCCCATAGAGGGCTATGGTGAAAAAGGAAATATCGTCAGATGAAATCTGGAAAGAAGCTTTCTGCGAAACTGCTTAGTGTTTTGTTAATTCATCTCACAGAGTTACATGTGTATTTCGATGATCTCTTTGCTAGCTCTATTTCTGTGGAATCTGAGAACAGATATTTCGGATCCCTTTGAAGACTATAGGGCCAAAGGAAATATCCTCCGATAACAAAGAGAAAGAAGCTTTCTGAGAAACTTCTTTGTGTTCTGTGAAATCATCTCACAGAGTTACAGCTTTCCCCTCAAGAAGCCTTTCGCTAAGACAGTTCTTGTGGAATAGGCAAAGTGATATTTGGAAGCCCATAGAGGGCTATGGTGAAAAAGGAAATATCGTCAGATGAAATCTGGAAAGAAGCTTTCTGAGAAACTGCTTAGTGTTCTGTTAATTCATCTCACAGAGTTCCATGTGTATTTCGAGGATCTCTTTGCTAGCCCTATTTCTGTGGAATCTGAGAACAGATATTTCGGATCCCTTTGAAGACTATAGGGCCAAAGGAAATATCCTCCGATAACAAAGAGAAAGAAGCTTTCTGAGAAACTTCTTTGTGTTCTGTGAAATCATCTCACAGAGTTACAGCTTTCCCCTCAAGAAGCCTTTCGCTAAGACAGTTCTTGTGGAATTGGCAAAGTGATATTTGGAAGCCCATAGAGGGCTATGGTGAAAAAGGAAATATCGTCAGATGAAATCCGGAAAGAAGCTTTCTGAGAAACTGCTTAGTGTTCTGTGAATTCATCTCACAGAGTTACATGTGTATTTCGAGGATCTCTTTGCTAGCCCTATTTCTGTGGAATCTGAGAACAGATATTTCGGATCCCTTTGAAGACTATAGGGCCAAAGGAAATATCCTCCGATAACAAAGAGAAAGAAGCTTTCTGAGAAACTTCTTTGTGTTCTGTGAAATCATCTCACAGAGTTACAGCTTTCCCCTCAAGAAGCCTTTCGCTAAGACAGTTCTTGTGGAATTGGCAAAGTGATATTTGGAAGCCCATAGAGGGCTATGGTGAAAAAGGAAATATCGTCGGATGAAATCTGGAAAGAAGCTTTCTGAGTAACTGCTTAGTGTTCTGTGAATTCATCTCACAGAGTTACATGTGTATTTCGTAGATCTCTTTGCTAGCCCTGTTTCTGTGGAAACTGAGAAAAGATATTTCGGATCCCTTTGAAGACTTTAGGGCCAAAGGAAAAATCCTCCGATAACAAAGAGAAAGAAGCTTTCTGAGAAACTTCTTTGTGTTCTGTGAAATCATCTCACGGAGTTACAGCTTTCCCCTCAAGAAGCCTTTCGCTAAGACAGTTCTTGTGGAATTGGCAAAGTGATATTTGGAAGCCCATAGAGGGCTATGGTGAAAAAGGAAATATCGTCAGATGAAATCTGGAAAGAAGCTTTCTGCGAAACTGCTTAGTGTTTTGTTAATTCATCTCACAGAGTTACATGTGTATTTCGATGATCTCTTTGCTAGCTCTATTTCTGTGGAATCTGAGAACAGATATTTCGGATCCCTTTGAAGACTATAGGGCCAAAGGAAATATCCTCCAATAACAAAGAGAAAGAAGCTTTCTGAGAAACTTCTTTGTGTTCTGTGAAATCATCTCACAGAGTTACAGCTTTCCCCTCAAGAAGCCTTTCGCTAAGACAGTTCTTGTGGAATAGGCAAAGTGATATTTGGAAGCCCATAGAGGGCTATGGTGAAAAAGGAAATATCGTCAGATGAAATCTGGAAAGAAGCTTTCTGAGAAACTGCTTAGTGTTCTGTTAATTCATCTCACAGAGTTCCATGTGTATTTCGAGGATCTCTTTGCTAGCCCTATTTCTGTGGAATCTGAGAACAGATATTTCGGATCCCTTTGAAGACTATAGGGCCAAAGGAAAAATCCTCCGATAACAAAGAGAAAGAAGCTTTCTGAGAAACTTCTTTGTGTTCTGTGAAATCATCTCACAGAGTTACAGCTTTCCCCTCAAGAAGCCTTTCGCTAAGACAGTTCTTGTGGAATTGGCAAAGTGATATTTGGAAGCCCATAGAGGGCTATGGTGAAAAAGGAAATATCGTCAGATGAAATCTGGAAAGAAGCTTTCTGAGAAACTGCTTAGTGTTTTGTTAATTCATCTCACAGAGTTACATGTGTATTTCGATGATCTCTTTGCTATCTCTATTTCTGTGGAATCTGAGAACAGATATTTCGGATCCCTTTGAAGACTATAGGGCCAAAGGAAATATCCTCCGATAACAAAGAGAAAGAAGCTTTCTGAGAAACTTCTTTGTGTTCTGTGAAATCATCTCACAGAGTTACAGCTTTCCCCTCAAGAAGCCTTTCGCTAAGACAGTTCTTGTGGAATAGGCAAAGTGATATTTGGAAGCCCATAGAGGGCTATGGTGAAAAAGGAAATATCGTCAGATGAAATCTGGAAAGAAGCTTTCTGAGAAACTGCTTAGTGTTCTGTTAATTCATCTCACAGAGTTCCATGTGTATTTCGAGGATCTCTTTGCTAGCCCTATTTCTGTGGAATCTGAGAACAGATATTTCGGATCCCTTTGAAGACTATAGGGCCAAAGGAAATATCCTCCGATAACAAAGAGAAAGAAGCTTTCTGAGAAACTTCTTTGTGTTCTGTGAAATCATCTCACAGAGTTACAGCTTTCCCCTCAAGAAGCCTTTCGCTAAGACAGTTCTTGTGGAATTGGCAAAGTGATATTTGGAAGCCCATAGAGGGCTATGGTGAAAAAGGAAATATCGTCAGATGAAATCCGGAAAGAAGCTTTCTGAGAAACTGCTTAGTGTTCTGTGAATTCATCTCACAGAGTTACATGTGTATTTCGAGGATCTCTTTGCTAGCCCTATTTCTGTGGAATCTGAGAACAGATATTTCGGATCCCTTTGAAGACTATAGGGCCAAAGGAAATATCCTCCGATAACAAAGAGAAAGAAGCTTTCTGAGAAAGTTCTGTGTGTTCTGTGAAATCATCTCACAGAGTTACAGCTTTCCCCTCAAGAAGCCTTTCGCTAAGACAGTTCTTGTGGAATTGGCAAAGTGATATTTGGAAGCCCATAGAGGGCTATGGTGAAAAAGGAAATATCGTCAGATGAAATCTGGAAAGAAGCTTTCTGAGTAACTGCTTAGTGTTCTGTGAATTCATCTCACAGAGTTACATGTGTATTTCGTAGATCTCTTTGCTAGCCCTGTTTCTGTGGAAACTGAGAAAAGATATTTCGGATCCCTTTGAAGACTTTAGGGCCAAAGGAAAAATCCTCCGATAACAAAGAGAAAGAAGCTTTCTGAGAAACTTCTTTGTGTTCTGTGAAATCATCTCACGGAGTTACAGCTTTCCCCTCAAGAAGCCTTTCGCTAAGACAGTTCTTGTGGAATTGGCAAAGTGATATTTGGAAGCCCTTAGAGGGCTATGGTGAAAAAGGAAATATCCTCAGAAGAAATCTGGAAAGAAGCTTGCTTCGAAACTGCTTAGTGTTCTGTTAATTCATCTCGCAGAGTTACATGTGTATTTCGAGGATCTCTTTGCTAGTCCTATTTCTGTGGAATCTGAAAACAGATATTTCGAATCCCTTTGAAGACTGTAGGCGCAAAGGAAATATCCTCCGATAACAAAGAGAAAGAAGCTTTCTGAGAAACTTCTTTGTGTTCTCTGAAATCATCTCACAGAGTTACAGCTTTCCCCTCAAGAAGCCTTTCGCTAAGACAGTTCTTGTGGAATTGGCAAAGTGATATTTGGAAGCCCATAGAGGGCTATGGTGAAAAAGGAAATATCGTCAGATGAAATCTGGAAAGAAGCTTTCTGCGAAACTGCTTAGTGTTCTGTTAATTCATCTCACAGAGTTACATGTGTATTTCGAGGATCTCTTTGCTACTCCTATTTCTGTGGAATCTGAAATCAGATATTTCGGATCCCTTTGAAGACTATAGGGCCAAAGGAAATATCCTCGGATAACAAAGAGAAAGAAGCTTTCTGAGAAACTTCTTTGTGTTCTGTGAAATCATCTCACAGAGTTACAGCTTTCCCCTCAGGAAGCCTTTCGCTAAGACAGTTCTTGTGGAATTGGCAAAGTGATATTTGGAAGCCCATAGAGGGCTATGGTGAAAAATGAAATATCGTCAGATGAAATCTGGAAGGAAGCTTTCTGAGAAACTGCTTAGTGTTCTGTTAATTCATCTCACAGAGTTACATGTGTATTTCGAGGATCGCTTTGCTAGCCCTATTTCTGTGGAATCTGAGAACAGATATTTCGGATCCCTTTGAAGACTATAGGGCCAAAGGAAATATCCTCCGATAACAAAGAGAAAGAAGCTTTCTGAGAAACTTCTTTGTGTTCTGTGAAATCATCTCACAGAGTTACAGCTTTCCCCTCAAGAAGCCTTTCGCTAAGACAGTTCTTGTGGAATTGGCAAAGTGATATTTGGAAGCCCATAGAGGGCTATGGTGAAAAAGGAAATATCGTCAGATGAAATCTGGAAAGAAGCTTTCTGAGAAACTGCTTAGTGTTCTGTTAATTCATCTCACAGAGTTACATGTGTATTTCGAGGATCTCTTTGCCGGCCCTATTTCTGTGGAAACTGAGAAAAGATATTACGGATCCCTTTGAAGACTATAGGGCCAAAGTAAAAATCCTCCGATATCAAAGAGAAAGAAGCTTTCTGAGAAACTTCTTTGTGTTCTGTGAAATCATCTCACAGAGTTACAGCTTTCCCCTCAAGAAGCCTTTCGCTAAGACAGTTCTTGTGGAATTGGCAAAGTGATATTTGGAAGCCCATAGAGGGCTGTGGTGAAAAAGGAAATATCCTCAGAAGAAATCTGGAAAGAAGCTTGCTGCGAAACTGCTTAGTGTTCTGTTAATTCATCTCAGAGAGTTACATGTGTATTTCGAGGATCTCTTTGCTAGCTATATTTCTGTGGAATCTGAGAACAGATATTTCGGAACCCTTTGAAGACTATAGGGCCAAAGGAAATATCCTCCGATAACAAAGAGAAAGAAGCTTTCTGAGAAACTTCTTTGTGTTCTGTGAAATCATCTCACAGAGTTACAGCTTTCCCCTCAAGAAGCCTTTCGCTAAGACAGTTCTTGTGGAATTGGCAAAGTGATATTTGGAAGCCCATAGAGGGCTATGGTGAAAAAGGAAATATCGTCAGATGAAATCTGGAAAGAAGCTTTCTGCGAAACTGCTTAGTGTTCTCTTAATTCATCTCACAGAGTTACATGCGTGTTTCGAGGTTCTCTTTGCTAGTCCTATTTCTGTGGAATCTGAAAACAGATATTTCGGATCCCTTTGAAGACTAGAGGGCCAAAGGAAATATCCTCCGATAACAAAGAGAAAGAAGCTTTCTGAGAAACTTCTTTGTGTTCTGTGAAATCATCTCACAGAAATACAGCTTTCCCCTCAAGAAGCCTTTAGCTAAGACAGTTCTTGTGGAATTGGCAAAGTGATATTTGGAAGACCATAGAGGGCAATGGTGAAAAAGGAAATATCCTCAGATGAAATCTGGAAAGAAGATTTCTGAGAAACTGCTTAGTGTTCTGTTAATTCATCTCACAGAGTTACATGTGTATTTCGAGGCTCACTTTGCTAGCCCTATTTCTGTGGAAACTGAGAAAAGATATTTCGGATCCCTTTGAAGACTATAGGGCCAAAGGAAAAATCCTCCGATAACAAAGAGAAAGAAGCTTTCTGAGAAACTTCTTTGTGTTCTGTGAAATCATCTCACAGAGTTACAGCTTTCCCCTCAAGAAGCCTTTCGCTAAGACAGTTCTTGTGGAATTGGCAAAGTGATATTTGGAAGCCCATAGAGGGCTGTGGTGAAAAAGGAAATATCGTCAGATGAAATCTGGAAAGAAGCTTGCTGCGAAACTGCTTAGTGTTCTGTTAATTCATCTCAGAGAGTTACATGTGTATTTCGAGGATCTCTTTGCTAGCTATATTTCTGTGGAATCTGAGAACAGATATTTCGGATCCCTTTGAAGACTATAGGGCCAAAGGAAATATCCTCCGATAACAAAGAGAAAGAAGCTTTCTGAGAAACTTCTTTGTGTTCTGTGAAATCATCTCACAGAGTTACAGCTTTCCCCTCAAGAAGCCTTTCGCTAAGACAGTTCTTGTGGAATTGGCAAAGTGATATTTGGAAGCCCATAGAGGGCTGTGGTGAAAAAGGAAATATCGTCAGATGAAATCTGGAAAGAAGCTTTCTGCGAAACTGCTTAGTGTTCTCTTAATTCATCTCACAGAGTTACATGCGTATTTCGAGGTTCTCTTTGCTTGTCCTATTTCTGTGGAATCTGAAAACAGATATTTCGGATCCCTTTGAAGACTATAGGGCCAAAGGAAATATCCTCGGATAACAAAGAGAAAGAAGCTTTCTGAGAAACTTCTTTGTGTTCTGTGAAATCATATCACAGAGTTACAGCTTTCCCCTCAAGAAGCCTTTCGCTAAGACAGTTCTTGTGGAATTGGCAAAGTGATATTTGGAAGCCCATACAGGGCTATGGTGAAAAAGGAAATATCCTCAGATGAAATCTGGAAAGAAGCTTTCTGAGAAACTGCTTAGTGTTCTGTTAATTCATCTCACAGAGTTACATGTGTATTTCGAGGATCTCTTTGCTAGCCCTATTTCTGTGGAAACTGAGAAAAGATATTTCGGATCCCTTTGAAGACTATAGGGCCAAAGGAAAAATCCTCCGATAACAAAGAGAAAGAAGCTTTCTGAGAAACTTCTTTGTGTTCTGTGAAATCATCTCACAGAGTTACAGCTTTCCCCTCAAGAAGCCTTTCGCTAAGACAGTTCTTGTGGAATTGGCAAAGTGATATTTGGAAGCCCATAGAGGGCTATGGTGAAAAAGGAAATATCCTCAGATGAAATCTGGAAAGAAGCTTTCTGAGAAACTGCTTAGTGTTCTGTTAATTCATCTCACAGAGTTACATGTGTATTTCGAGGATCTCTTTGCTAGCCCTATTTCTGTGGAAACTGAGAACAGATATTTCGGATCCCTTTGAAGACTATAGGGCCAAAGGAAATATCCTCCGATAACAAAGAGAAAGAAGCTTTCTGAGAAACTTCTTTGTGTTCTGTGAAATCATCTCACAGAGTTACAGCTTTCCCCTCAAGAAGCCTTTCGCTAAGACAGTTCTTGTGGAATTGGCAAAGTGATATTTGGAAGCCCATAGAGGGCTGTGGTGAAAAAGGAAATATCGTCAGATGAAATCTGGAAAGAAGCTTTCTGCGAAACTGCTTAGTGTTCTGTTAATTCATCTCACAGAGTTACATGTGTATTTCGAGGATCTCTTTGCTACTCCTATTTCTGTGGAATCTGAAAACAGATATTTCGGATCCCTTTGAAGACTATAGGGCCAAAGGAAATATCCTCGGATAACAAAGAGAAAGAAGCTTTCTGAGAAACTTCTTTGTGTTCTGTGAAATCATCTCACAGAGTTACAGCTTTCCCCTCAAGAAGCCTTTCACTAAGACAGTTCTTGTGGAATTGGCAAAGTGATATTTGGAAGCCCATAGAGGGCTATGGTGAAAAATGAAATATCGTCAGATGAAATCTGGAAGGAAGCTTTCTGAGAAACTGCTTAGTGTTCTGTTAATTCATCTCACAGAGTTACATGTGTATTTCGAGGATCTCTTTGCTAGCCCTATTTCTGTGGAATCTGAGAACAGATATTTCGGATCCCTTTGAAGACTATAGGGCCAAAGGAAATATCCTCCGATAACAAAGAGAAAGAAGCTTTCTGAGAAACTTCTTTGTGTTCTGTGAAATCATCTCACAGAGTTACAGCTTTCCCCTCAAGAAGCCTTTCGCTAAGACAGTTCTTGTGGAATTGGCAAAGTGATATTTGGAAGCCCATAGAGGGCTATGGTGAAAAAGGAAATATCGTCAGATGAAATCTGGAAAGAAGCTTTCTGAGAAACTGCTTAGTGTTCTGTTAATTCATCTCACAGAGTTACATGTGTATTTCGAGGATCTCTTTGCTAGCCCTGTTTCTGTGGAATCTGAGAACAGATATTTCGGATCCCTTTGAAGACTATAGGGCCAAAGGAAAAATCCTCCGATAACAAAGAGAAAGAAGCTTTCAGAGAAACTTCTTTGTGTTCTGTGAAATCATCTCACGGAGTTACAGCTTTCCCCTCAAGAAGCCTTTCGCTAAGACAGTTCTTGTGGAATTGGCAAAGTGATATTTGGAAGCCCTTAGAGGGCTATGGTGAAAAAGGAAATATCCTCAGAAGAAATCTGGAAAGAAGCTTGCTTCGAAACTGCTTAGTGTTCTGTTAATTCATCTCGCAGAGTTACATGTGTATTTCGAGGATCTCTTTGCTAGTCCTATTTCTGTGGAATCTGAAAACAGATATTTCGGATCCCTTTAAAGACTATAGGCGCAAAGGAAATATCCTCCGATAACAAAGAGAAAGAAGCTTTCTGAGAAACTTCTTTGTGTTCTGTGAAATCATCTCACAGAGTTACAGCTTTCCCCTCAAGAAGCCTTTCGCTAAGACAGTTCTTGTGGAATTGGCAAAGTGATATTTGGAAGCCCATAGAGGGCTATGGTGAAAAAGGAAATATCCTCAGATGAAATCTGGAAAGAAGCTTTCTGCGAAACTGCTTAGTGTTCTGTTAATTCATCTCACAGAGTTACATGTGTATTTCGAGGATCTCTTTGCTAGCCCTATTTCTGCGGAATCTGAGAACAGATATTTCGGATCCCTTTGAAGACTATAGGGCCAAAGGAAATATCCTCGGATAACAAAGAGAAAGAAGCTTTCTGAGAAACTTCTTTGTGTTCTGTGAAATCATCTCACAGAGTTACAGCTTTCCCCTCAAGAAGCCTTTCCCTAAGACAGTTCTTGTGGAATTGGCAAAGTGATATTTGGAAGCCCATAGAGGGCTATGGTGAAAAAGGAAATATCGTCAGATGAAATCTGGAAAGAAGCTTTCTGAGAAACTGCTTAGTGTTCTGTTAATTCATCTCACAGAGTTACATGTGTATTTCGAGGATCTCTTTGCTAGCCCTATTTCTTTGGAATCTGAGAACAGATATTTCGGATCCCTTTGAAGACTATAGGGCCAAAGGAAATATCCTCCGATAACAAAGAGAAAGAAGCTTTCTGAGAAACTTCTTTGTGTTCTGTGAAATCATCTCACAGAGTTACAGCTTTCCCCTGAAGAAGCCTTTCGCTAAGACAGTTCTTGTGGAATTGGCAAAGTGATATTTGGAAGCCCATAGAGGGCTATGGTGAAATAGGAAATATCGTCAGATGAAATCTGGAAAGAAGCTTTCTGAGAAACTGCTTAGTGTTCTGTGAATTCATCTCACAGAATTACATGTGTATTTCGAGGATCTCTTTGCAAGCCCTATTTCTGTGGAAACTGAGAAAAGATATTTCGGATCCCTTTGAAGACTATAGGGCCAAAGGAAAAATCCTCCGATAACAAAGAGAAAGAAGCTTTCTGAGAAACTTCTTTGTGTTCTGTGAAATCATCTCACAGAGTTACAGCTTTCCCCTCAAGAAGCCTTTCGCTAAGACAGTTCTTGTGGAATTGGCAAAGTGATATTTGGAAGCCCATAGAGGGCTATGGTGAAAAAGGAAATATCCTCAGATGATATCTGGAAAGAAGCTTTCTAAGAAACTGCTTAGTGTTCTGTTAATTCATCTCACAGAGTTACATGTGTATTTCGAGGATCTCTTTGCTAGCCCTATTTCTGTGGAATCTGAGAACTGATATTTCGGATCCCTTTGAAGACTATAGGGCCAAAGGAAATATCCTCGGTAACAAAGAGAAAGAAGCTTTCTGAGAATCTTCTTTGTGTTCTGTGAAATCATCTCACAGAGTTACAGCTTTCCCCTCAAGAAGCCTTTCGCTAAGACAGTTCTTGTGGAATTGGCAAAGTGATATATGGAAGCCCATAGAGGGCTATGGTGAAAAAGGAAATATCCTCAGATGAAATCTGGAAAGAAGCTTTCTGAGAAACTGCTTAGTGTTCTGTGAATTCATCTCACAGAGTTCCATGTGTATTTCGAGGATCTCTTTGCTAGCCCTATTTCTGTGAAAACTGAGAAAAGATATTTCGGATCCCTTTGAAGACTATAGGGCCAAAGGAAAAATCCTCCGATAACAAAGAGAAAGAAGCTTTCTGAGAAACTTCTTTGTGTTCTGTGAAATCATCTCACAGAGTTACAGCTTTCCCCTCAAGAAGCCTTTCGCTAAGACAGTTCTTGTGGAATTGGCAAAGTGATATTTGGAAGCCCATAGAGGGCTATGGTGAAAAAGGAAATATCGTCAGATGAAATCTGGAAAGAAGCTTGCTTCGAAACTGCTTAGTGTTCTGTTAATTCATCTCGCAGAGTTACATGTGTATTTCGAGGATCTCTTTGCTAGTCCTATTTCTGTGGAATCTGAAAACAGATATTTCGGATCCCTTTAAAGACTATAGGCGCAAAGGAAATATCCTCCGATAACAAAGAGAAAGAAGCTTTCTGAGAAACTTCTTTGTGTTCTGTGAAATCATCTCACAGAGTTACAGCTTTCCCCTCAAGAAGCCTTTCGCTAAGACAGTTCTTGTGGAATTGGCAAAGTGATATTTGGAAGCCCATAGAGGGCTATGGTGAAAAAGGAAATATCCTCAGATGAAATCTGGAAAGAAGCTTTCTGCGAAACTGCTTAGTGTTCTGTTAATTCATCTCACAGAGTTACATGTGTATTTCGAGGATCTCTTTGCTAGCCCTATTTCTGCGGAATCTGAGAACAGATATTTCGGATCCCTTTGAAGACTATAGGGCCAAAGGAAATATCCTCGGATAACAAAGAGAAAGAAGCTTTCTGAGAAACTTCTTTGTGTTCTGTGAAATCATCTCACAGAGTTACAGCTTTCCCCTCAAGAAGCCTTTCCCTAAGACAGTTCTTGTGGAATTGGCAAAGTGATATTTGGAAGCCCATAGAGGGCTATGGTGAAAAAGGAAATATCGTCAGATGAAATCTGGAAAGAAGCTTTCTGAGAAACTGCTTAGTGTTCTGTTAATTCATCTCACAGAGTTACATGTGTATTTCGAGGATCTCTTTGCTAGCCCTATTTCTTTGGAATCTGAGAACAGATATTTCGGATCCCTTTGAAGACTATAGGGCCAAAGGAAATATCCTCCGATAACAAAGAGAAAGAAGCTTTCTGAGAAACTTCTTTGTGTTCTGTGAAATCATCTCACAGAGTTACAGCTTTCCCCTGAAGAAGCCTTTCGCTAAGACAGTTCTTGTGGAATTGGCAAAGTGATATTTGGAAGCCCATAGAGGGCTATGGTGAAATAGGAAATATCGTCAGATGAAATCTGGAAAGAAGCTTTCTGAGAAACTGCTTAGTGTTCTGTGAATTCATCTCACAGAGTTACATGTGTATTTCGAGGATCTCTTTGCTAGCCCTATTTCTGTGGAAACTGAGAAAAGATATTTCGGATCCCTTTGAAGACTATAGGGCCAAAGGAAAAATCCTCCGATAACAAAGAGAAAGAAGCTTTCTGAGAAACTTCTTTGTGTTCTGTGAAATCATCTCACAGAGTTACAGCTTTCCCCTCAAGAAGCCTTTCGCTAAGACAGTTCTTGTGGAATTGGCAAAGTGATATTTGGAAGCCCATAGAGGGCTATGGTGAAAAAGGAAATATCCTCAGATGATATCTGGAAAGAAGCTTTCTAAGAAACTGCTTAGTGTTCTGTTAATTCATCTCACAGAGTTACATGTGTATTTCGAGGATCTCTTTGCTAGCCCTATTTCTGTGGAATCTGAGAACTGATATTTCGGATCCCTTTGAAGACTATAGGGCCAAAGGAAATATCCTCGGTAACAAAGAGAAAGAAACTTTCTGAGAATCTTCTTTGTGTTCTGTGAAATCATCTCACAGAGTTACAGCTTTCCCCTCAAGAAGCCTTTCGCTAAGACAGTTCTTGTGGAATTGGCAAAGTGATATATGGAAGCCCATAGAGGGCTATGGTGAAAAAGGAAATATCCTCAGATGAAATCTGGAAAGAAGCTTTCTGAGAAACTGCTTAGTGTTCTGTGAATTCATCTCACAGAGTTACATGTGTATTTCGAGGATCTCTTTGCTAGCCCTATTTCTGTGGAAACTGAGAAAAGATATTTCGGATCCCTTTGAAGACTATAGGGCCAAAGGAAAAATCCTCCGATAACAAAGAGAAAGAAGCTTTCTGAGAAACTTCTTTGTGTTCTGTGAAATCATCTCACAGAGTTACAGCTTTCCCCTCAAGAAGCCTTTCGCTAAGACAGTTCTTGTGGAATTGGCAAAGTGATATTTGGAAGCCCATAGAGGGCTATGGTGAAAAAGGAAATATCGTCAGATGAAATCTGGAAAGAAGCTTTCTGAGAAACTACTTAGTGTTCTGTTAATTCATCTCATAGAGTTCCATGTGTATTTCGAGGATCTCTTTGCTAGCCCTATTTCTGTGGAATCTGAGAACAGATATTTCGGATCCCTTTGAAGACTATAGGGCCAAAGGAAATATCCTCCGATAACAAAGAGAAAGAAGCTTTCTGAGAAACTTCTTTGTGTTCTGTGAAATCATCTCACAGAGTTACAGCTTTCCCCTCAAGAAGCCTTTCGCTAAGACAGTTCTTGTGGAATTGGCAAAGTGATATTTGGAAGCCCATAGAGGGCTATGGTGAAAAAGGAAATATCCTCAGATGAAAACTGGAAAGAAGCTTTCTGAGAAACTGCTTAGTGTTCTGTTAATTCATCTCACAGAGTTACATGTGTATTTCGAGGATCTCTTTGCTAGCCCTATTTCTGTGGAAACTGAGAACAGATATTTCGGATCCCTTTGAAGACTATAGGGCCAAAGGAAATATCCTCCGATAACAAAGAGAAAGAAGCTTTCTGAGAAACTTCTTTGTGTTCTGTGAAATCATCTCACAGAGTTACAGCTTTCCCCTCAAGAAGCCTTTCGCTAAGACAGTTCTTGTGGAATTGGCAAAGTGATATTTGGAAGCCCATAGAGGGCTATGGTGAAAAAGGAAATATCGTCAGATGAAATCTGGAAAGAAGCTTTCTGAGAAACTGCTTAGTGTTCTGTTAATTCATCTCACAGAGTTACATGTGTATTTCGAGGATCTCTTTGCTAGCCCTATTTCTTTGGAATCTGAGAACAGATATTTCGGATCCCTTTGAAGACTATAGGGCCAAAGGAAATATCCTCCGATAACAAAGAGAAAGAAGCTTTCTGAGAAACTTCTTTGTGTTCTGTGAAATCATCTCACAGAGTTACAGCTTTCCCCTCAAGAAGCCTTTCGCTAAGACAGTTCTTGTGGAATTGGCAAAGTGATATTTGGAAGCCCATAGAGGGCTATGGTGAAATAGGAAATATCGTCAGATGAAATCTGGAAAGAAGCTTTCTGAGAAACTGCTTAGTGTTCTGTTAATTCATCTCACAGAGTTACATGTGTATTTCGAGGATCTCTTTGCTAGCCCTATTTCTGTGGAAACTGAGAAAAGATATTTCGGATCCCTTTGAAGACTATAGGGCCAAAGGAAAAATCCTCCGATAACAAAGAGAAAGAAGCTTTCTGAGAAACTTCTTTGTGTTCTGTGAAATCATCTCACAGAGTTACAGCTTTCCCCTCAAGAAGCCTTTCGCTAAGACAGTTCTTGTGGAATTGGCAAAGTGATATTTGGAAGCCCATAGAGGGCTATGGTGAAAAAGGAAATATCCTCAGATGATATCTGGAAAGAAGCTTTCTAAGAAACTGCTTAGTGTTCTGTTAATTCATCTCACAGAGTTACATGTGTATTTCGAGGATCTCTTTGCTAGCCCTATTTCTGTGGAATCTGAGAACTGATATTTCGGATCCCTTTGAAGACTATAGGGCCAAAGGAAATATCCTCGGTAACAAAGAGAAAGAAGCTTTCTGAGAATCTTCTTTGTGTTCTGTGAAATCATCTCACAGAGTTACAGCTTTCCCCTCAAGAAGCCTTTCGCTAAGACAGTTCTTGTGGAATTGGCAAAGTGATATATGGAAGCCCATAGAGGGCTATGGTGAAAAAGGAAATATCCTCAGATGAAATCTGGAAAGAAGCTTTCTGAGAAACTGCTTAGTGTTCTGTTAATTCATCTCACAGAGTTACATGTGTATTTCGAGGATCTCTTTGCTAGCCCTATTTCTGTGGAAACTGAGAAAAGATATTTCGGATCCCTTTGAAGACTATAGGGCCAAAGGAAAAATCCTCCGATAACAAAGAGAAAGAAGCTTTCTGAGAAACTTCTTTGTGTTCTGTGAAATCATCTCACAGAGTTACAGCTTTCCCCTCAAGAAGCCTTTCGTTAAGACAGTTCTTGTGGAATTGGCAAAGTGATATTTGGAAGCCCATAGAGGGCTATGGTGAAAAAGGAAATATCGTCAGATGAAATCTGGAAAGAAGCTTTCTGAGAAACTGCTTAGTGTTCTGTTAATTCATCTCATAGAGTTCCATGTGTATTTCGAGGATCTCTTTGCTAGCCCTATTTCTGTGGAATCTGAGAACAGATATTTCGGATCCCTTTGAAGACTATAGGGCCAAAGGAAATATCCTCCGATAACAAAGAGAAAGAAGCTTTCTGAGAAACTTCTTTGTGTTCTGTGAAATCATCTCACAGAGTTACAGCTTTCCCCTCAAGAAGCCTTTCGCTAAGACAGTTCTTGTGGAATTGGCAAAGTGATATTTGGAAGCCCATAGAGGGCTATGGTGAAAAAGGAAATATCCTCTGATGAAAACTGGAAAGAAGCTTTCTGAGAAACTGCTTAGTGTTCTGTTAATTCATCTCACAGAGTTACATGTGTATTTCGAGGATCTCTTTGCTAGCCCTATTTCTGTGGAATCTGAGAACAGATATTTCGGATCCCTTTGAAGACTATAGGGCCAAAGGAAATATCCTCAGATAACAAAGAGAAAGAAGCTTTCTGAGAAACTTCTTTGTGTTCTGTGAAATCATCTCACAGAGTTACAGCTTTCCCCTCAAGAAGCCTTTCACTAAGACAGTTCTTGTGGAATTGGCAAAGTAATATTTGGAAGCCCATAGAGGGCTATGGTGAAAAAGGAAATATCGTCAGATGAAATCTGGAAAGAAGCTTTCTGAGAAACTGCTTAGTGTTCTGTTAATTCATCTCACAGAGTTACATGTGTATTTCGAGGATCTCTTTGCTAGCCCTATTTCTGTGGAATCTGAGAACAGATATTTCGGATCCCTTTGAAGACTATAGGGCCAAAGGAAAAATCCTCCGATAACAAAGAGAAAGAAGCTTTCTGAGAAACTTCTTTGTGTTCTGTGAAATCATCTCACAGAGTTACAGCTTTCCCCTGAAGAAGCCTTTCGCTAAGACAGTTCTTGTGGAATTGGCAAAGTGATATTTGGAAGCCCATAGAGGGGTATGGTGAAAAAGGAAATATCGTCAGATGAAATCTGGAAAGAAGCTTTCTGCGAAACTGCTTAGTGTTTTGTTAATTCATCTCACAGAGTTACATGTGTATTTCGAGGATCTCTTTGCTAGCTCTACTTCTCTGGAATCTGAGAACAGATATTTCGGATCCCTTTGAAGACTATAGGGCCAAAGGAAATATCCTCCGATAACAAAGAGAAAGAAGCTTTCTGAGAAACTTCTTTGTGTTCTGTGAAATCATCTCACAGAGTTACAGCTTTCCCCTCAAGAAGCCTTTCGCTAAGACAGTTCTTGTGGAATAGGCAAAGTGATATTTGGAAGCCCATAGAGGGCTGTGGTGAAAAAGGAAATATCGTCAGATGAAATCTGGAAAGAAGCTTTCTGCGAAACTGCTTAGTGTTCTGTTAATTCATCTCAGAGAGTTACATGTGTATTTCGAGGATCTCTTTGCTAGCTATATTTCTGTGGAATCTGAGAACAGATATTTCGGATCCCTTTGATGACTATAGGGCCAAAGGAAATATCCTCCGATAACAAAGAGAAAGAAGCTTTCTGAGAAACTTCTTTGTGTTCTGTGAAATCATCTCACAGAGTTACAGCTTTCCCCTCAAGAAGCCTTTCGCTAAGACAGTTCTTGTGGAATTGGCAAAGTGATATTTGGAAGCCCATAGAGGGCTGTGGTGAAAAAGGAAATATCGTCAGATGAAATCTGGAAAGAAGCTTTCTGCGAAACTGCTTAGTGTTCTCTTAATTCATCTCACAGAGTTACACGCGTATTTCGAGGTTCTCTTTGCTAGTCCTATTTCTGTGGAATCTGAAAACAGATATTTCGGATCCCTTTGAAGACTATAGGGCCAAAGGAAATATCCTCGGATAACAAAGAGAAAGAAGCTTTCTGAGAAACTTCTTTGTGTTCTGTGAAATCATCTCACAGAGTTACAGCTTTCCCCTCAAGAAGCCTTTCGCTAAGACAGTTCTGGTGGAATTGGCAAAGTGATATTTGGAAGCCCATACAGGGCTATGGTGAAAAAGGAAATATCCTCAGATGAAATCTGGAAAGAAGCTTTCTGAGAAACTGCTTAGTGTTCTGTTAATTCATCTCACAGAGTTACATGTGTATTTCGAGGATCTCTTTGCTAGCCCTATTTCTGTGGAAACTGAGAAAAGATATTTCGGATCCCTTTGAAGACTATAGGGCCAAAGGAAAAATCCTCCGATAACAAAGAGAAAGAAGCTTTCTGAGAAACTTCTTTGTGTTCTGTGAAATCATCTCACAGAGTTACAGCTTTCCCCTCAAGAAGCCTTTCGCTAAGACAGTTCTTGTGGAATTGGCAAAGTGATATTTGGAAGCCCATAGAGGGCTATGGTGAAAAAGGAAATATCCTCAGATGAAATCTGGAAAGAAGATTTCTGAGAAACTGCTTAGTGTTCTGTTAATTCATCTCACAGAGTTACATGTGTATTTCGAGGATCTCTTTGCTAGTCCTATTTCTGTGGCATCTGAAAACAGATATTTCGGATCCCTTTGAAGACTATAGGGCCAAAGGAAATATCCTCGGATAACAAAGAGAAAGAAGCTTTCTGAGAAACTTCTTTGTGTTCTGTGAAATCATCTCACAGAGTTACAGCTTTCCCCTCAAGAAGCCTTTCACTAAGACAGTTCTTGTGGAATTGGCAAAGTGATATTTGGAAGCCCATAGAGGGCTATGGTGAAAAAGGAAATATCGTCAGATGAAATCTGGAAAGAAGCTTTCTGAGAAACTGCTTAGTGTTCTGTTAATTCATCTCACAGAGTTCCATGTGTATTTCGAGGATCTCTTTGCTAGCCCTATTTCTGTGGAATCTGAGAACAGATATTTCGGATCCCTTTGAAGACTATAGGGCCAAAGGAAATATCCTCCGATAACAAAGAGAAAGAAGCTTTCTGAGAAACTTCTTTGTGTTCTGTGAAATCATCTCACAGAGTTACAGCTTTCCCCTCAAGAAGCCTTTCGCTAAGACAGTTCTTGTGGAATTGGCAAAGTGATATTTGGAAGCCCATAGAGGGCTGTGGTGAAAAAGGAAATATCGTCAGATGAAATCTGGAAAGAAGCTTTCTGCGAAACTGCTTAGTGTTCTGTTAATTCATCTCACAGAGTTACATGAGTATTTCGAGGTTCTCTTTGCTAGTCCTATTTCTGTGGAATCTGAAAACAGATATTTCGGATCCCTTTGAAGACTATAGGGCCAAAGGAAATATCCTCGGATAACAAAGAGAAAGAAGCTTTCTGAGAAACTTCTTTGTGTTCTGTGAAATCATCTCACAGAGTTACAGCTTTCCCCTCAAGAAGCCTTTCGCTAAGACAGTTCTTGTGGAATTGGCAAAGTGATATTTGGAAGCCGATAGAGGGCTATGGAGGAAAAGGAAATATCCTCAGATGAAATCTGGAAAGAAGCTTTCTGAGAAACTGCTTAGTGTTCTGTTAATTCATCTCACAGAGTTACATGTGTATTTCGAGGATCTCTTTGCTAGCCCTGTTTCTGTGGAAACTGAGAACAGATATTTCGGATCCCCTTGAAGAATATAGGGCCAAAGGAAAAATCCTCCGATAACAAAGAGAAAGAAGCTTTCTGAGAAACTTCTTTGTGTTCTGTGAAATCATCTCACGGAGTTACAGCTTTCCCCTCAAGAAGCCTTTCGCTAAGACAGTTCTTGTGGAATTGGCAAAGTGATATTTGGAAGCCCTTAGAGGGCTATGGTGAAAAAGGAAATATCCTCAGAAGAAATCTGGAAAGAAGCTTGCTTCGAAACTGCTTAGTGTTCTGTTAATTCATCTCGCAGAGTTACATGTGTATTTCGAGGATCTCTTTGCTAGTCCTATTTCTGTGGAATCTGAAAACAGATATTTCGGATCCCTTTGAAGACTATAGGCGCAAAGGAAATATCCTCCGATAACAAAGAGAAAGAAGCTTTCTGAGAAACTTCTTTGTGTTCTGTGAAATCATCTCACAGAGTTACAGCTTTCCCCTCAAGAAGCCTTTCCCTAAGACAGTTCTTGTGGAATTGGCAAAGTGATATTTGGAAGCCGATAGAGGGCTATGGTGAAAAAGGAAATATCGTCAGATGAAATCTGGAAAGAAGCTTTCTGAGAAACTGCTTAGTGTTCTGTTAATTCATCTCACAGAGTTACATGTGTATTTCGAGGATCTCTTTGCTAGCCCTATTTCTTTGGAATCTGAGAACAGATATTTCGGATCCCTTTGAAGACTATAGGGCCAAAGGAAATATCCTCCGATAACAAAGAGAAAGAAGCTTTCTGAGAAACTTCTTTGTGTTCTGTGAAATCATCTCACAGAGTTACAGCTTTCCCCTGAAGAAGCCTTTCGCTAAGACAGTTCTTGTGGAATTGGCAAAGTGATATTTGGAAGCCCATAGAGGGCTATGGTGAAATAGGAAATATCGTCAGATGAAATCTGGAAAGAAGCTTTCTGAGAAACTGCTTAGTGTTCTGTGAATTCATCTCACAGAGTTACATGTGTATTTCGAGGATCTCTTTGCTAGCCCTATTTCTGTGGAAACTGAGAAAAGATATTTCGGATCCCTTTGAAGACTACAGGGCCAAAGGAAAAATCCTCCGATAACAAAGAGAAAGAAGCTTTCTGAGAAACTTCTTTGTGTTCTGTGAAATCATCTCACAGAGTTACAACTTTCCCCTCAAGAAGCCTTTCGCTAAGACAGTTCTTGTGGAATTGGCAAAGTGATATTTGGAAGCCCATAGAGGGCTATGGTGAAAAAGGAAATATCCTCAGATGATATCTGGAAAGAAGCTTTCTGAGAAACTGCTTAGTGTTCTGTTAATTCATCTCACAGAGTTACATGTGTATTTCGAGGATCTCTTTGCTAGCCCTATTTCTGTGGAATCTGAGAACTGATATTTCGGATCCCTTTGAAGACTATAGGGCCAAAGGAAATATCCTCGGTAACAAAGAGAAAGAAGCTTTCTGAGAATCTTCTTTGTGTTCTGTGAAATCATCTCACAGAGTTACAGCTTTCCCCTGAAGAAGCCTTTCGCTAAGACAGTTCTTGTGGAATTGGCAAAGTGATATATGGAAGCCCATAGAGGGCTATGGTGAAAAAGGAAATATCCTCAGATGAAATCTGGAAAGAAGCTTTCTGAGAAACTGCTTAGTGTTCTGTGAATTCATCTCACAGAGTTACATGTGTATTTCGAGGATCTCTTTGCTAGCCCTATTTCTGTGGAAACTGAGAAAAGATATTTCGGATCCCTTTGAAGACTATAGGGCCAAAGGAAAAATCCTCCGATAACAAAGAGAAAGAAGCTTTCTGAGAAACTTCTTTGTGTTCTGTGAAATCATCTCACAGAGTTACAGCTTTCCCCTCAAGAAGCCTTTCGTTAAGACAGTTCTTGTGGAATTGGCAAAGTGATATTTGGAAGCCCATAGAGGGCTATGGTGAAAAAGGAAATATCGTCAGATGAAATCTGGAAAGAAGCTTTCTGAGAAACTGCTTAGTGTTCTGTTAATTCATCTCATAGAGTTCCATGTGTATTTCGAGGATCTCTTTGCTAGCCCTATTTCTGTGGAATCTGAGAACAGATATTTCGGATCCCTTTGAAGACTATAGGGCCAAAGGAAATATCCTCCGATAACAAAGAGAAAGAAGCTTTCTGAGAAACTTCTTTGTGTTCTGTGAAATCATCTCACAGAGTTACAGCTTTCCCCTGAAGAAGCCTTTCGCTAAGACAGTTCTTGTGGAATTGGCAAAGTGATATTTGGAAGCCCATAGAGGGCTATGGTGAAAAAGGAAATATCCTCAGAAGAAATCTGGAAAGAAGCTTTCTGAGAAACTGCTTAGTGTTCTGTTAATTCATCTCACAGAGTTACATGTGTATTTCGAGGATCTCTTTGCTAGCCCTATTTCTGTGGAAACTGAGAACAGATATTTCGGATCCCTTTGAAGACTATAGGGCCAAAGGAAATATCCTCCGATAACAAAGAGAAAGAAGCTTTCTGAGAAACTTCTTTGTGTTCTGTGAAATCATCTCACAGAGTTACAGCTTTCCCCTCAAGAAGCCTTTCGCTAAGACAGTTCTTGTGGAATTGGCAAAGTGATATTTGGAAGCCCATAGAGGGCTATGGTGAAAAAGGAAATATCGTCAGATGAAATCTGGAAAGAAGCTTGCTGCGAAACTGCTTAGTGTTCTGTTAATTCATCTCACAGAGTTACATGTGTATTTCGAGGATCTCTTTGCTACTCCTATTTCTGTGGAATCTGAAAACAGATATTTCGGATCCCTTGGAAGACTATAGGGCCAAAGGAAATATCCTCGGATAACAAAGAGAAAGAAGCTTTCTGAGAAACTTCTTTGTGTTCTGTGAAATCATCTCACAGAGTTACAGCTTTCCCCTCAAGGAGCCTTTCGCTAAGACAGTTCTTGTGGAATTGGCAAAGTGATATTTGGAAGCCCATAGAGGGCTATGGTGAAAAATGAAATATCGTCAGATGAAATCTGGAAGGAAGCTTTCTGAGAAACTGCTTAGTGTTCTGTTAATTCATCTCACAGAGTTACATGTGTATTTCGAGGATCTCTTTGCTAGCCCTATTTCTGTGGAATCTGAGAACAGATATTTCGGATCCCTTTGAAGACTATAGGGCCAAAGGAAATATCCTCGGATAACAAAGAGAAAGAAGCTTTCTGAGAAACTTCTTTGTGTTCTGTGAAATCATCTCACAGAGTTACAGCTTTCCCCTCAAGAAGCCTTTCGCTAAGACAGTTCTTGTGGAATTGGCAAAGTGATATTTGGAAGCCCATAGAGGGCTATGGTGAAAAAGGAAATATCGTCAGATGAAATCTGGAAAGAAGCTTTCTGAGAAACTGCTTAGTGTTCTGTTAATTCATCTCACAGAGTTACATGTGTATTTCGAGGATCTCTTTGCTAGCCCTATTTCTGTGGAATCTGAGAACAGATATTTCGGATCCCTTTGAAGACTATAGGGCCAAAGGAAAAATCCTCCGATAACAAAGAGAAAGAAGCTTTCTGAGAAACTTCTTTGTGTTCTGTGAAATCATCTCACAGAGTTACAGCTTTCCCCTCAAGAAGCCTTTCGCTAAGACAGTTCTTGTGGAATTGGCAAAGTGATATTTGGAAGCCCATACAGGGCTATGGTGAAAAAGGAAATATCGTCAGATGAAATCTGGAAAGAAGCTTTCTGCGAAACTGCTTAGTGTTTTGTTAATTCATCTCACAGAGTTACATGTGTATTTCGAGGATCTCTTTGCTAGCTCTATTTCTCTGGAATCTGAGAACAGATATTTCGGATCCCTTTGAAGACTATAGGGCCAAAGGAAATATCCTCCGATAACAAAGAGAAAGAAGCTTTCTGAGAAACTTCTTTGTGTTCTGTGAAATCATCTCACAGAGTTACAACTTTCCCCTCAAGAAGCCTTTCGCTAAGACAGTTCTTGTGGAATAGGCAAAGTGATATTTGGAAGCCGATAGAGGGCTATGGTGAAAAAGGAAATATCGTCAGATGAAATCTGGAAAGAAGCTTTCTGAGAAACTGCTTAGTGTTCTGTCAATTCATCTCACAGAGTTCCATGTGTATTTCGAGGATCTCTTTGCTAGCCCTATTTCTGTGGAATCTGAGAACAGATATTTCGGATCCCTTTGAATACTAGAGGGCCAAAGGAAATATCCTGCGATAACAAAGAGAAAGAAGCTTTCTGAGAAACTTCTTTGTGTTCTGTGAAATCATCTCACAGAGTTACAGCTTTCCCCTCAAGAAGCCTTTCGCTAAGACAGTTCTTGTGGAATTGGCAAAGTGATATTTGGAAGACCATAGAGGGCTATGGTGAAAAAGGAAATATCCTCAGATGAAATCTGGAAAGAAGCTTTCTGAGAAACTGCTTAGTGTTCTGTTAATTCATCTCACAGAGTTACATGTGTATTTCGAGGCTCTCTTTGCTAGCCCTATTTCTGTGGAAACTGAGAAAAGATATTTAGGATCCCTTTGAAGACTATAGGGCCAAAGGAAAAATCCTCCGATAACAAAGAGAAAGAAGCTTTCTGAGAAACTTCTTTGTGTTCTGTGAAATCATCTCACAGAGTTACAGCTTTCCCCTCAAGAAGCCTTTCGCTAAGACAGTTCTTGTGGAATTGGCAAAGTGATATTTGGAAGCCCATAGAGGGCTGTGGTGAAAAAGGAAATATCGTCAGATGAAATCTGGAAAGAAGCTTTCTGAGAAACTGCTTAGTGTTCTGTTAATTCATCTCAGAGAGTTACATGTGTATTTCGAGGATCTCTTTGCTAGCTATATTTCTGTGGAATCTGAGAACAGATATTTCGGATCCCTTTGAAGACTATAGGGCCAAAGGAAATATCCTCGGATAACAAAGAGAAAGAAGCTTTCTGAGAAACTTCTTTGTGTTCTGTGAAATCATCTCACAGAGTTACAGCTTTCCCCTCAAGAAGCCTTTCGCTAAGACAGTTCTTGTGGAATTGGCAAAGTGATATTTGGAAGCCCATAGAGGGCTGTGGTGAAAAAGGAAATATCGTCAGATGAAATCTGGAAAGAAGCTTTCTGCGAAACTGCTTAGTGTTCTCTTAATTCATCTCACAGAGTTACATACGTATTTCGAGGTTCTCTTTGCTAGTCCTATTTCTGTGGAATCTGAAAACAGATATTTCGGATCCCTTTGAAGACTATAGGGCCAAAGGAAATATCCTCGGATAACAAAGAGAAAGAAGCTTTCTGAGAAACTTCTTTGTGTTCTGTGAAATCATCTCACAGAGTTACAGCTTTCCCCTCAAGAAGCCTTTCGCTAAGACAGTTCTTGTGGAATTGGCAAAGTGATAATTGGAAGCCCATACAGGGCTATGGTGAAAAAGGAAATATCCTCAGATGAAATCTGGAAAGAAGCTTTCTGAGAAACTGCTTAGTGTTCTGTGAATTCATCTCACAGAGTTACATGTGTATTTCGAGGATCTCTTTGCTAGCCCTATTTCTGTGGAAACTGAGAAAAGATATTTCGGATCCCTTTGAAGACTATAGGGCCAAAGGAAAAATCCTCCGATAACAAAGAGAAAGAAGCTTTCTGAGAAACTTCTTTGTGTTCTGTGAAATCATCTAACAGAGTTACAGCTTTCCCCTGAAGAAGCCTTTCGCTAAGACAGTTCTTGTGGAATTGGCAAAGTGATATTTGGAAGCCCATAGAGGGCTATGGTGAAAAAGGAAATATCCTCAGATGAAATCTGGAAAGAAGATTTCTGCGAAACTGCTTAGTGTTCTGTTAATTCATCTCACAGAGTTACATGTGTATTTCGAGGATCTCTTTGCTAGTCCTATTTCTGTGGAATCTGAAAACAGATATTTCGGATCCCTTTGAAGACTATAGGGCCAAAGGAAATATCTTCGGATAACAAAGAGAAAGAAGCTTTCTGAGAAACTTCTTTGTGTTCTGTGAAATCATCTCACAGAGTTACAGCTTTCCCCTCAAGAAGCCTTTCGCTAAGACAGTTCTTGTGGAATTGGCAAAGTGATATTTGGAAGCCCATAGAGGGCTATGGTGAAAAAGAAAATATCCTCAGATGAAATCTGGAAAGAAGATTTCTGCGAAACTGCTTAGTGTTCTGTTAATTCATCTCACAGAGTTACATGAGTATTTCGAGGTTCTCTTTGCTAGTCCTATTTCTGTGGAATCTGAAAAAAGATATTTCGGATCCCTTTGAAGACTATAGGGCCAAAGGAAATATCCTCGGATAACAAAGAGAAAGAAGCTTTCTGAGAAACTTCTTTGTGTTCTGTGAAATCATCTCACAGAGTTACAGCTTTCCCCTCAAGAAGCCTTTCGCTAAGACAGTTCTTGTGGAATTGGCAAAGTGATATTTGGAAGCCCATAGAGGGCTATGGTGAAAAAGGAAATATCCTCAGATGAAATCTGGAAAGAAGCTTTCTGAGAAACTGCTTAGTGTTCTGTTAATTCATCTCACAGAGTTACATGTGTATTTCGAGGATCTCTTTTATAGCCCTATTTCTGTGGAAACTGAGAAAAGATATTTCGGATCCCTTTGAAGACTATAGGGCCAAAGGAAAAATCCTCCGATAACAAAGAGAAAGAAGCTTTCTGAGAAACTTCTTTGTGTTCTGTGAAATCATCTCACAGAGTTACAGCTTTCCCCTCAAGAAGCCTTTCGCTAAGACAGTTCTTGTGGAATTGGCAAAGTGATATTTGGAAGCCCATAGAGGGCTATGGTGAAAAAGGAAATATCCTCAGATGAAATCTGGAAAGAAGATTTCTGCGAAACTGCTTAGTGTTCTGTTAATTCATCTCACAGAGTTACATGGGTATTTCGAGGATCTCTTTGCTAGTCCTATTTCTGTGGAATCTGAAAACAGATATTTCGGATCCCTTTGAAGACTATAGGGCCAAAGGAAATATCCTCGGATAACAAAGAGAAAGAAGCTTTCTGAGAAACTTCTTTGTGTTCTGTGAAATCATCTCACAGAGTTACAGCTTTCCCCTCAAGAAGCCTTTCACTAAGACAGTTCTTGTGGAATTGGCAAAGTGATATTTGGAAGCCCATAGAGGGCTATGGTGAAAAAGGAAATATCGTCAGATGAAATCTGGAAAGAAGCTTTCTGAGAAACTGCTTAGTGTTCTGTTAATTCATCTCACAGAGTTCCATGTGTATTTCGAGGATCTCTTTGCTCGCCCTATTTCTGTGGAATCTGAGAACAGATATTTCGGATCCCTTTGTAGACTATAGGGCCAAAGGAAATATCCTCCGATAACAAAGAGAAAGAAGCTTTCTGAGAAACTTCTTTGTGTTCTGTGAAATCATCTCACAGAGTTACAGCTTTCCCCTCAAGAAGCCTTTCGCTAAGACAGTTCTTGTGGAATTGGCAAAGTGATATTTGGAAGCCCATAGAGGGCTGTGGTGAAAAAGGAAATATCGTCAGATGAAATCTGGAAAGAAGCTTTCTGAGAAACTGCTTAGTGTTCTGTTAATTCATCTCACAGAGTTACATGAGTATTTCGAGGTTCTCTTTGCTAGTCCTATTTCTGTGGAATCTGAAAACAGATATTTCGGATCCCTTTGAAGACTATAGGGCCAAAGGAAATATCCTCGGATAACAAAGAGAAAGAAGCTTTCTGAGAAACTTCTTTGTGTTCTGTGAAATCATCTCACAGAGTTACAGCTTTCCCCTCAAGAAGCCTTTCGCTAAGACAGTTCTTGTGGAATTGGCAAAGTGATATTTGGAAGCCGATAGAGGGCTATGGAGGAAAAGGAAATATCCTCAGATGAAATCTGGAAAGAAGCTTTCTGAGAAACTGCTTAGTGTTCTGTTAATTCATCTCACAGAGTTACATGTGTATTTCGAGGATCTCTTTGCTAGCCCTGTTTCTGTGGAAACTGAGAACAGATATTTCGGATCCCCTTGAAGAATATAGGGCCAAAGGAAAAATCCTCCGATAACAAAGAGAAAGAAGCTTTCTGAGAAACTTCTTTGTGTTCTGTGAAATCATCTCACGGAGTTACAGCTTTCCCCTCAAGAAGCCTTTCGCTAAGACAGTTCTTGTGGAATTGGCAAAGTGATATTTGGAAGCCCTTAGAGGGCTATGGTGAAAAAGGAAATATCCTCAGAAGAAATCTGGAAAGAAGCTTGCTTCGAAACTGCTTAGTGTTCTGTTAATTCATCTCGCAGAGTTACATGTGTATTTCGAGGATCTCTTTGCTAGTCCTATTTCTGTGGAATCTGAAAACAGATATTTCGGATCCCTTTGAAGACTATAGGCGCAAAGGAAATATCCTCCGATAACAAAGAGAAAGAAGCTTTCTGAGAAACTTCTTTGTGTTCTGTGAAATCATCTCACAGAGTTACAGCTTTCCCCTCAAGAAGCCTTTCCCTAAGACAGTTCTTGTGGAATTGGCAAAGTGATATTTGGAAGCCGATAGAGGGCTATGGTGAAAAAGGAAATATCGTCAGATGAAATCTGGAAAGAAGCTTTCTGAGAAACTGCTTAGTGTTCTGTTAATTCATCTCACAGAGTTACATGTGTATTTCGAGGATCTCTTTGCTAGCCCTATTTCTTTGGAATCTGAGAACAGATATTTCGGATCCCTTTGAAGACTATAGGGCCAAAGGAAATATCCTCCGATAACAAAGAGAAAGAAGCTTTCTGAGAAACTTCTTTGTGTTCTGTGAAATCATCTCACAGAGTTACAGCTTTCCCCTGAAGAAGCCTTTCGCTAAGACAGTTCTTGTGGAATTGGCAAAGTGATATTTGGAAGCCCATAGAGGGCTATGGTGAAATAGGAAATATCGTCAGATGAAATCTGGAAAGAAGCTTTCTGAGAAACTGCTTAGTGTTCTGTGAATTCATCTCACAGAGTTACATGTGTATTTCGAGGATCTCTTTGCTAGCCCTATTTCTGTGGAAACTGAGAAAAGATATTTCGGATCCCTTTGAAGACTACAGGGCCAAAGGAAAAATCCTCCGATAACAAAGAGAAAGAAGCTTTCTGAGAAACTTCTTTGTGTTCTGTGAAATCATCTCACAGAGTTACAACTTTCCCCTCAAGAAGCCTTTCGCTAAGACAGTTCTTGTGGAATTGGCAAAGTGATATTTGGAAGCCCATAGAGGGCTATGGTGAATAAGGAAATATCCTCAGATGATATCTGGAAAGAAGCTTTCTGAGAAACTGCTTAGTGTTCTGTTAATTCATCTCACAGAGTTACATGTGTATTTCGAGGATCTCTTTGCTAGCCCTATTTCTGTGGAATCTGAGAACTGATATTTCGGATCCCTTTGAAGACTATAGGGCCAAAGGAAATATCCTCGGTAACAAAGAGAAAGAAGCTTTCTGAGAATCTTCTTTGTGTTCTGTGAAATCATCACACAGAGTTACAGCTTTCCCCTGAAGAAGCCTTTCGCTAAGACAGTTCTTGTGGAATTGGCAAAGTGATATATGGAAGCCCATAGAGGGCTATGGTGAAAAAGGAAATATCCTCAGATGAAATCTGGAAAGAAGCTTTCTGAGAAACTGCTTAGTGTTCTGTGAATTCATCTCACAGAGTTACATGTGTATTTCGAGGATCTCTTTGCTAGCCCTATTTCTGTGGAAACTGAGAAAAGATATTTCGGATCCCTTTGAAGACTATAGGGCCAAAGGAAAAATCCTCCGATAACAAAGAGAAAGAAGCTTTCTGAGAAACTTCTTTGTGTTCTGTGAAATCATCTCACAGAGTTACAGCTTTCCCCTCAAGAAGCCTTTCGCTAACACAGTTCTTGTGGAATTGGCAAAGTGATATTTGGAAGCCCATAGAGGGCTATGGTGAAAAAGGAAATATCGTCAGATGAAATCTGGAAAGAAGCTTTCTGAGAAACTGCTTAGTGTTCTGTTAATTCATCTCATAGAGTTCCATGTGTATTTCGAGGATCTCTTTGCTAGCCCTATTTCTGTGGAATCTGAGAACAGATATTTCGGATCCCTTTGAAGACTATAGGGCCAAAGGAAATATCCTCCGATAACAAAGAGAAAGAAGCTTTCTGAGAAACTTCTTTGTGTTCTGTGAAATCATCTCACAGAGTTACAGCTTTCCCCTGAAGAAGCCTTTCGCTAAGACAGTTCTTGTGGAATTGGCAAAGTGATATTTGGAAGCCCAT
Source organism: Macaca nemestrina (assembly GCF_043159975.1). Taxonomy (NCBI): domain Eukaryota; kingdom Metazoa; phylum Chordata; class Mammalia; order Primates; family Cercopithecidae; genus Macaca; species Macaca nemestrina. The sequence continues at coordinate 31,179,673 of NC_092135.1, read as the reverse complement.
AGAGGGCTATGGTGAAAAAGGAAATATCCTCAGAAGAAATCTGGAAAGAAGCTTTCTGAGAAACTGCTTAGTGTTCTGTTAATTCATCTCACAGAGTTACATGTGTATTTCGAGGATCTCTTTGCTAGCCCTATTTCTGTGGAAACTGAGAACAGATATTTCGGATCCCTTTGAAGACTATAGGGCCAAAGGAAATATCCTCCGATAACAAAGAGAAAGAAGCTTTCTGAGAAACTTCTTTGTGTTCTGTGAAATCATCTCACAGAGTTACAGCTTTCCCCTCAAGAAGCCTTTCGCTAAGACAGTTCTTGTGGAATTGGCAAAGTGATATTTGGAAGCCCATAGAGGGCTATGGTGAAAAAGGAAATATCGTCAGATGAAATCTGGAAAGAAGCTTGCTGCGAAACTGCTTAGTGTTCTGTTAATTCATCTCACAGAGTTACATGTGTATTTCGAGGATCTCTTTGCTACTCCTATTTCTGTGGAATCTGAAAACAGATATTTCGGATCCCTTGGAAGACTATAGGGCCAAAGGAAATATCCTCGGATAACAAAGAGAAAGAAGCTTTCTGAGAAACTTCTTTGTGTTCTGTGAAATCATCTCACAGAGTTACAGCTTTCCCCTCAAGGAGCCTTTCGCTAAGACAGTTCTTGTGGAATTGGCAAAGTGATATTTGGAAGCCCATAGAGGGCTATGGTGAAAAATGAAATATCGTCAGATGAAATCTGGAAGGAAGCTTTCTGAGAAACTGCTTAGTGTTCTGTTAATTCATCTCACAGAGTTACATGTGTATTTCGAGGATCTCTTTGCTAGCCCTATTTCTGTGGAATCTGAGAACAGATATTTCGGATCCCTTTGAAGACTATAGGGCCAAAGGAAATATCCTCGGATAACAAAGAGAAAGAAGCTTTCTGAGAAACTTCTTTGTGTTCTGTGAAATCATCTCACAGAGTTACAGCTTTCCCCTCAAGAAGCCTTTCGCTAAGACAGTTCTTGTGGAATTGGCAAAGTGATATTTGGAAGCCCATAGAGGGCTATGGTGAAAAAGGAAATATCGTCAGATGAAATCTGGAAAGAAGCTTTCTGAGAAACTGCTTAGTGTTCTGTTAATTCATCTCACAGAGTTACATGTGTATTTCGAGGATCTCTTTGCTAGCCCTATTTCTGTGGAATCTGAGAACAGATATTTCGGATCCCTTTGAAGACTATAGGGCCAAAGGAAAAATCCTCCGATAACAAAGAGAAAGAAGCTTTCTGAGAAACTTCTTTGTGTTCTGTGAAATCATCTCACAGAGTTACAGCTTTCCCCTCAAGAAGCCTTTCGCTAAGACAGTTCTTGTGGAATTGGCAAAGTGATATTTGGAAGCCCATACAGGGCTATGGTGAAAAAGGAAATATCGTCAGATGAAATCTGGAAAGAAGCTTTCTGCGAAACTGCTTAGTGTTTTGTTAATTCATCTCACAGAGTTACATGTGTATTTCGAGGATCTCTTTGCTAGCTCTATTTCTCTGGAATCTGAGAACAGATATTTCGGATCCCTTTGAAGACTATAGGGCCAAAGGAAATATCCTCCGATAACAAAGAGAAAGAAGCTTTCTGAGAAACTTCTTTGTGTTCTGTGAAATCATCTCACAGAGTTACAACTTTCCCCTCAAGAAGCCTTTCGCTAAGACAGTTCTTGTGGAATAGGCAAAGTGATATTTGGAAGCCGATAGAGGGCTATGGTGAAAAAGGAAATATCGTCAGATGAAATCTGGAAAGAAGCTTTCTGAGAAACTGCTTAGTGTTCTGTTAATTCATCTCACAGAGTTCCATGTGTATTTCGAGGATCTCTTTGCTAGCCCTATTTCTGTGGAATCTGAGAACAGATATTTCGGATCCCTTTGAATACTAGAGGGCCAAAGGAAATATCCTCCGATAACAAAGAGAAAGAAGCTTTCTGAGAAACTTCTTTGTGTTCTGTGAAATCATCTCACAGAGTTACAGCTTTCCCCTCAAGAAGCCTTTCGCTAAGACAGTTCTTGTGGAATTGGCAAAGTGATATTTGGAAGACCATAGAGGGCTATGGTGAAAAAGGAAATATCCTCAGATGAAATCTGGAAAGAAGCTTTCTGAGAAACTGCTTAGTGTTCTGTTAATTCATCTCACAGAGTTTCATGTGTATTTCGAGGCTCTCTTTGCTAGCCCTATTTCTGTGGAAACTGAGAAAAGATATTTAGGATCCCTTTGAAGACTATAGGGCCAAAGGAAAAATCCTCCGATAACAAAGAGAAAGAAGCTTTCTGAGAAACTTCTTTGTGTTCTGTGAAATCATCTCACAGAGTTACAGCTTTCCCCTCAAGAAGCCTTTCGCTAAGACAGTTCTTGTGGAATTGGCAAAGTGATATTTGGAAGCCCATAGAGGGCTGTGGTGAAAAAGGAAATATCGTCAGATGAAATCTGGAAAGAAGCTTTCTGAGAAACTGCTTAGTGTTCTGTTAATTCATCTCAGAGAGTTACATGTGTATTTCGAGGATCTCTTTGCTAGCTATATTTCTGTGGAATCTGAGAACAGATATTTCGGATCCCTTTGAAGACTATAGGGCCAAAGGAAATATCCTCGGATAACAAAGAGAAAGAAGCTTTCTGAGAAACTTCTTTGTGTTCTGTGAAATCATCTCACAGAGTTACAGCTTTCCCCTCAAGAAGCCTTTCGCTAAGACAGTTCTTGTGGAATTGGCAAAGTGATATTTGGAAGCCCATAGAGGGCTGTGGTGAAAAAGGAAATATCGTCAGATGAAATCTGGAAAGAAGCTTTCTGCGAAACTGCTTAGTGTTCTCTTAATTCATCTCACAGAGTTACATGCGTATTTCGAGGTTCTCTTTGCTAGTCCTATTTCTGTGGAATCTGAAAACAGGTATTTCGGATCCCTTTGAAGACTATAGGGCCAAAGGAAATATCCTCGGATAACAAAGAGAAAGAAGCTTTCTGAGAAACTTCTTTGTGTTCTGTGAAATCATCTCTCAGAGTTACAGCTTTCCCCTCAAGAAGCCTTTCGCTAAGACAGTTCTTGTGGAATTGGCAAAGTGATAATTGGAAGCCCATACAGGGCTATGGTGAAAAAGGAAATATCCTCAGATGAAATCTGGAAAGAAGCTTTCTGAGAAACTGCTTAGTGTTCTGTGAATTCATCTCACAGAGTTACATGTGTATTTCGAGGATCTCTTTGCTAGCCCTATTTCTGTGGAAACTGAGAAAAGATATTTCGGATCCCTTTGAAGACTATAGGGCCAAAGGAAAAATCCTCCGATAACAAAGAGAAAGAAGCTTTCTGAGAAACTTCTTTGTGTTCTGTGAAATCATCTAACAGAGTTACAGCTTTCCCCTGAAGAAGCCTTTCGCTAAGACAGTTCTTGTGGAATTGGCAAAGTGATATTTGGAAGCCCATAGAGGGCTATGGTGAAAAAGGAAATATCCTCAGATGAAATCTGGAAAGAAGATTTCTGCGAAACTGCTTAGTGTTCTGTTAATTCATCTCACAGAGTTACATGTGTATTTCGAGGATCTCTTTGCTAGTCCTATTTCTGTGGAATCTGAAAACAGATATTTCGGATCCCTTTGAAGACTATAGGGCCAAAGGAAATATCTTCGGATAACAAAGAGAAAGAAGCTTTCTGAGAAACTTCTTTGTGTTCTGTGAAATCATCTCACAGAGTTACAGCTTTCCCCTCAAGAAGCCTTTCGCTAAGACAGTTCTTGTGGAATTGGCAAAGTGATATTTGGAAGCCCATAGAGGGCTATGGTGAAAAAGGAAATATCCTCAGATGAAATCTGGAAAGAAGATTTCTGCGAAACTGCTTAGTGTTCTGTTAATTCATCTCACAGAGTTACATGAGTATTTCGAGGTTCTCTTTGCTAGTCCTATTTCTGTGGAATCTGAAAAAAGATATTTCGGATCCCTTTGAAGACTATAGGGCCAAAGGAAATATCCTCGGATAACAAAGAGAAAGAAGCTTTCTGAGAAACTTCTTTGTGTTCTGTGAAATCATCTCACAGAGTTACAGCTTTCCCCTCAAGAAGCCTTTCGCTAAGACAGTTCTTGTGGAATTGGCAAAGTGATATTTGGAAGCCCATAGAGGGCTATGGTGAAAAAGGAAATATCGTCAGATGAAATCTGGAAAGAAGCTTTCTGAGAAACTGCTTAGTGTTCTGTTAATTCATCTCACAGAGTTACATGTGTATTTCGAGGATCTCTTTTATAGCCCTATTTCTGTGGAAACTGAGAAAAGATATTTCGGATCCCTTTGAAGACTATAGGGCCAAAGGAAAAATCCTCCGATAACAAAGAGAAAGAAGCTTTCTGAGAAACTTCTTTGTGTTCTGTGAAATCATCTCACAGAGTTACAGCTTTCCCCTCAAGAAGCCTTTCGCTAAGACAGTTCTTGTGGAATTGGCAAAGTGATATTTGGAAGCCCATAGAGGGCTATGGTGAAAAAGGAAATATCCTCAGATGAAATCTGGAAAGAAGATTTCTGCGAAACTGCTTAGTGTTCTGTTAATTCATCTCACAGAGTTACATGGGTATTTCGAGGATCTCTTTGCTAGTCCTATTTCTGTGGAATCTGAAAACAGATATTTCGGATCCCTTTGAAGACTATAGGGCCAAAGGAAATATCCTCGGATAACAAAGAGAAAGAAGCTTTCTGAGAAACTTCTTTGTGTTCTGTGAAATCATCTCACAGAGTTACAGCTTTCCCCTCAAGAAGCCTTTCACTAAGACAGTTCTTGTGGAATTGGCAAAGTGATATTTGGAAGCCCATAGAGGGCTATGGTGAAAAAGGAAATATCGTCAGATGAAATCTGGAAAGAAGCTTTCTGAGAAACTGCTTAGTGTTCTGTTAATTCATCTCACAGAGTTCCATGTGTATTTCGAGGATCTCTTTGCTCGCCCTATTTCTGTGGAATCTGAGAACAGATATTTCGGATCCCTTTGTAGACTATAGGGCCAAAGGAAATATCCTCCGATAACAAAGAGAAAGAAGCTTTCTGAGAAACTTCTTTGTGTTCTGTGAAATCATCTCACAGAGTTACAGCTTTCCCCTCAAGAAGCCTTTCGCTAAGACAGTTCTTGTGGAATTGGCAAAGTGATATTTGGAAGCCCATAGAGGGCTGTGGTGAAAAAGGAAATATCGTCAGATGAAATCTGGAAAGAAGCTTTCTGAGAAACTGCTTAGTGTTCTGTTAATTCATCTCACAGAGTTACATGAGTATTTCGAGGTTCTCTTTGCTAGTCCTATTTCTGTGGAATCTGAAAACAGATATTTCGGATCCCTTTGAAGACTATAGGGCCAAAGGAAATATCCTCGGATAACAAAGAGAAAGAAGCTTTCTGAGAAACTTCTTTGTGTTCTGTGAAATCATCTCACAGAGTTACAGCTTTCCCCTCAAGAAGCCTTTCGCTAAGACAGTTCTTGTGGAATTGGCAAAGTGATATTTGGAAGCCCATAGAGGGCTGTGGTGAAAAAGGCAATATCGCCAGATGAAATCTGGAAAGAAGCTTTCTGAGAAACTGCTTAGTGTTCTGTTAATTCATCTCACAGTTTACATGAGTACTTCGAGGTTCTCTTTGCTAGTCCTATTTCTGTGGAATCTGAAAACAGATATTTCGGATCCCTTTGAAGACTATAGGGCCAAAGGAAATATCCTCGGATAACAAAGAGAAAGAAGCTTTCTGAGAAACTTCTTTGTGTTGTGTGAAATCATCTCACAGAGTTACAGCTTTCCCCTCAAGAAGCCTTTCGCTAAGACAGTTCTTGTGGAATAGGCAAAGTGATATTTGGAAGCCCATAGAGGGCTATGGTGAAAAAGGAAATATCGTCAGATGAAATCTGGAAAGAAGCTTTCTGAGAAACTGCTTAGTGTTCTGTTAATTCATCTCACAGAGTTCCATGTGTATTTCGAGGATCTCTTTGCTAGCCCTATTTCTGTGGAATCTGAGAACAGATATTTCGGATCCCTTTGAATACTAGAGGGCCAACGGAAATATCCTCCGATAAAAAAGAGAAAGAAGCTTTCTGAGAAACTTCTTTGTGTTCTGTGAAATCATCTCACAGAGTTACAGCTTTCCCCTCAAGAAGCCTTTCGCTAAGACAGTTCTTGTGGAATTGGCAAAGTGATATTTGGAAGACCATAGAGGGCTATGGTGAAAAAGGAAATATCCTCAGATGAAATCTGGAAAGAAGCTTTCTGAGAAACTGCTTAGTGTTCTGTTAATTCATCTCACAGAGTTACATGTGTATTTCGAGGCTCTCTTTGCTAGCCCTATTTCTGTGGAAACTGAGAAAAGATATTTAGGATCCCTTTGAAGACTATAGGGCCAAAGGAAAAATCCTCCGATAACAAAGAGAAAGAAGCTTTCTGAGAAACTTCTTCGTGTTCTGTGAAATCATCTCACAGAGTTACAGCTTTCCCCTCAAGAAGCCTTTCGCTAAGACAGTTCTTGTGGAATTGGCAAAGTGATATTTGGAAGCCCATAGAGGGCTGTGGTGAAAAAGGAAATATCGTCAGATGAAATCTGGAAAGAAGCTTTCTGCGAAACTGCTTAGTGTTCTGTTAATTCATCTCAGAGAGTTACATGTGTATTTCGAGGATCTCTTTGCTAGCTATATTTCTGTGGAATCTGAGAACAGATATTTCGGATCCCTTTGAAGACTATAGGGCCAAAGGAAATATCCTCGGATAACAAAGAGAAAGAAGCTTTCTGAGAAACTTCTTTGTGTTCTGTGAAATCATCTCACAGAGTTACAGCTTTCCCCTCAAGAAGCCTTTCGCTAAGACAGTTCTTGTGGAATTGGCAAAGTGATATTTGGAAGCCCATAGAGGGCTGTGGTGAAAAAGGAAATATCGTCAGATGAAATCTGGAAAGAAGCTTTCTGCGAAACTGCTTAGTGTTCTCTTAATTCATCTCACAGAGTTACATGCGAATTTCGAGGTTCTCTTTGCTAGTCCTATTTCTGTGGAATCTGAAAACAGATATTTCGGATCCCTTTGAAGACTATAGGGCCAAAGGAAATATCCTCGGATAACAAAGAGAAAGAAGCTTTCTGAGAAACTTCTTTGTGTTCTGTGAAATCATCTCATAGAGTTACAGCTTTCCCCTCAAGAAGCCTTTCGCTAAGACAGTTCTTGTGGAATTGGCAAAGTGATAATTGGAAGCCCATACAGGGCTATGGTGAAAAAGGAAATATCCTCAGATGAAATCTGGAAAGAAGCTTTCTGAGAAACTGCTTAGTGTTCTGTTAATTCATCTCACAGAGTTACATGTGTATTTCGAGGATCTCTTTGCTAGCCCTATTTCTGTGGAAACTGAGAAAAGATATTTCGGATCCCTTTGAAGACTATAGGGCCAAAGGAAAAATCCTCCGATAACAAAGAGAAAGAAGCTTTCTGGGAAACTTCTTTGTGTTCTGTGAAATCATCTAACAGAGTTACAGCTTTCCCCTGAAGAAGCCTTTCGCTAAGACAGTTCTTGTGGAATTGGCAAAGTGATATTTGGAAGCCCATAGAGGGCTATGGTGAAAAAGGAAATATCCTCAGATGAAATCTGGAAAGAAGATTTCTGCGAAACTGCTTAGTGTTCTGTTAATTCATCTCACAGAGTTACATGTGTATTTCGAGGATCTCTTTGCTAGTCCTATTTCTGTGGAATCTGAAAACAGATATTTCGGATCCCTTTGAAGACTATAGGGCCAAAGGAAATATCTTCGGATAACAAAGAGAAAGAAGCTTTCTGAGAAACTTCTTTGTGTTCTGTGAAATCATCTCACAGAGTTACAGCTTTCCCCTCAAGAAGCCTTTCGCTAAGACAGTTCTTGTGGAATTGGCAAAGTGATATTTGGAAGCCCATAGAGGGCTATGGTGAAAAAGGAAATATCCTCAGATGAAATCTGGAAAGAAGATTTCTGCGAAACTGCTTAGCGTTCTGTTAATTCATCTCACAGAGTTACATGAGTATTTCGAGGTTCTCTTTGCTAGTCCTATTTCTGTGGAATCTGAAAAAAGATATTTCGGATCCCTTTGAAGACTATAGGGCCAAAGGAAATATCCTCGGATAACAAAGAGAAAGAAGCTTTCTGAGAAACTTCTTTGTGTTCTGTGAAATCATCTCACAGAGTTACAGCTTTCCCCTCAAGAAGCCTTTCGCTAAGACAGTTCTTGTGGAATTGGCAAAGTGATATTTGGAAGCCCATAGAGGGCTATGGTGAAAAAGGAAATATCCTCAGATGAAATCTGGAAAGAAGCTTTCTGAGAAACTGCTTAGTGTTCTGTTAATTCATCTCACAGAGTTACATGTGTATTTCGAGGATCTCTTTTATAGCCCTATTTCTGTGGAAACTGAGAAAAGATATTTCGGATCCCTTTGAAGACTATAGGGCCAAAGGAAAAATCCTCCGATAACAAAGAGAAAGAAGCTTTCTGAGAAACTTCTTTGTGTTCTGTGAAATCATCTCACAGAGTTACAGCTTTCCCCTCAAGAAGCCTTTCGCTAAGACAGTTCTTGTGGAATTGGCAAAGTGATATTTGGAAGCCCATAGAGGGCTATGGTGAAAAAGGAAATATCCTCAGATGAAATCTGGAAAGAAGATTTCTGCGAAACTGCTTAGTGTTCTGTTAATTCATCTCACAGAGTTACATGGGTATTTCGAGGATCTCTTTGCTAGTCCTATTTCTGTGGAATCTGAAAACAGATATTTCGGATCCCTTTGAAGACTATAGGGCCAAAGGAAATATCCTCGGATAACAAAGAGAAAGAAGCTTTCTGAGAAACTTCTTTGTGTTCTGTGAAATCATCTCACAGAGTTACAGCTTTCCCCTCAAGAAGCCTTTCACTAAGACAGTTCTTGTGGAATTGGCAAAGTGATATTTGGAAGCCCATAGAGGGCTATGGTGAAAAAGGAAATATCGTCAGATGAAATCTGGAAAGAAGCTTTCTGAGAAACTGCTTAGTGTTCTGTTAATTCATCTCACAGAGTTCCATGTGTATTTCGAGGATCTCTTTGCTCGCCCTATTTCTGTGGAATCTGAGAACAGATATTTCGGATCCCTTTGTAGACTATAGGGCCAAAGGAAATATCCTCCGATAACAAAGAGAAAGAAGCTTTCTGAGAAACTTCTTTGTGTTCTGTGAAATCATCTCACAGAGTTACAGCTTTCCCCTCAAGAAGCCTTTCGCTAAGACAGTTCTTGTGGAATTGGCAAAGTGATATTTGGAAGCCCATACAGGGCTATGGTGAAAAAGGAAATATCCTCAGATGAAATCTGGAAAGAAGCTTTCTGAGAAACTGCTTAGTGTTCTGTGAATTCATCTCACAGAGTTACATGTGTATTTCGAGGATCTCTTTGCTAGCCCTATTTCTGTGGAAACTGAGAAAAGATATTTCGGATCCCTTTGAAGACTATAGGGCCAAAGGAAAAATCCTCCGATAACAAAGAGAAAGAAGCTTTCTGAGAAACTTCTTTGTGTTCTGTGAAATCATCTCACAGAGTTACAACTTTCCCCTCAAGAAGCCTTTCGCTAAGACAGTTCTTGTGGAATTGGCAAAGTGATATTTGGAAGCCCATAGAGGGCTATGGTGAAAAAGGAAATATCCTCAGATGAAATCTGGAAAGAAGATTTCTGCGAAACTGCTTAGTGTTCTGTTAATTCATCTCACAGAGTTACATGGGTATTTCGAGGATCTCTTTGCTAGTCCTATTTCTGTGGAATCTGAAAACAGATATTTCGGATCCCTTTGAAGACTATAGGGCCAAAGGAAATATCCTCGGATAACAAAGAGAAAGAAGCTTTCTGAGAAACTTCTTTGTGTTCTGTGAAATCATCTCACAGAGTTACAGCTTTCCCCTCAAGAAGCCTTTCACTAAGACAGTTCTTGTGGAATTGGCAAAGTGATATTTGGAAGTCCCTAGAGTGCTATGGTGAAAAAGGAAATATCGTCAGATGAAATCTGGAAAGCAGCTTTCTGAGAAACTGCTTAGTGTTCTGTGAATTCATCTCACAGAGTTACATGTGTATTTCGAGGATCTCTTTGCTAGCCCTATTTCTCTGGAATCTGAGAACAGATATTTCGGATCCCTTTGAAGACTATAGGGCCAAAGGAAATATCCTCCGATAACAAAGAGAAAGAAGCTTTCTGAGAAACTTCTTTGTGTTCTGTGAAATCATCTCACAGAGTTACAGCTTTCCCCTGAAGAAGCCTTTCGCTAAGACAGTTCTTGTGGAATTGGCAAAGTGATATTTGGAAGCCCATAGAGGGCTATGGTGAAAAAGGAAATATCGTCAGATGAAATCTGGAAAGAAGCTTTCTGCGAAACTGCTTAGTGTTCTGTTAATTCATCTCACAGATTTACATGTGTATTTCGAGGATCTCTTTGCTAGTCCTATTTCTGTGGAATCTGAAAACAGATATTTCGGATCCCTTTGAAGACTATAGGGCCAAAGGAAATATCCTCGGATAACAAAGAGAAAGAAGCTTTCTGAGAAACTTCTTTGTGTTCTGTGAAATCATCTCACAGAGTTACAGCTTTCCCCTCAAGAAGCCTTTCGCTAAGACAGTTCTTGTGGAATTGGCAAAGTGATATTTGGAAGCCGATAGAGGGCTATGGTGAAAAAGGAAATATCGTCAGATGAAATCTGGAAAGAAGCTTTCTGAGAAACTGCTTAGTGTTCTGTTAATTCATCTCACAGAGTTACATGTGTATTTCGAGGATCTCTTTGCTAGCCCTATTTCTGTGGAATCTGAGAACAGATATTTCGGATCCCTTTGAAGACTATATGGCCAAAGGAAAAATCCTCCGATAACAAAGAGAAAGAAGCTTTCTGAGAAACTTCTTTGTGTTCTGTGAAATCATCTCACAGAGTTACAGCTTCCCCTCAAGAAGCCTTTCGCTAAGACAGTTCTTGTGGAATTGGCAAAGTGATATTTGGAAGCCCATAGAGGGCTGTGGTGAAAAAGGAAATATCGTCAGATGAAATCTGGAAAGAAGCTTTCTGAGAAACTGCTTAGTGTTCTGTTAATTCATCTCACAGAGTTACATGAGTATTTCGAGGTTCTCTTTGCTAGTCCTATTTCTGTGGAATCTGAAAACAGATATTTCGGATCCCTTTGAAGACTATAGGGCCAAAGGAAATATCCTCGGATAACAAAGAGAAAGAAGCTTTCTGAGAAACTTCTTTGTGTTCTGTGAAATCATCTCACAGAGTTACAGCTTTCCCCTCAAGAAGCCTTTCGCTAAGACAGTTCTTGTGGAATTGGCAAAGTGATATTTGGAAGCCCATACAGGGCTATGGTGAAAAAGGAAATATCCTCAGATGAAATGTGGAAAGAAGCTTTCTGAGAAACTGCTTAGTGTTCTGTTAATTCATCTCACAGAGTTACATGTGTATTTCGAGGATCTCTTTGCTAGCCCTATTTCTGTGGAAACTGAGAAAAGATATTTCGGATCCCTTTGAAGACTATAGGGCCAAAGGAAAAATCCTCCGATAACAAAGAGAAAGAAGCTTTCTGAGAAACTTCTTTGTGTTCTGTGAAATCATCTCACAGAGTTACAGCTTTCCCCTCAAGAAGCCTTTCGCTAAGACAGTTCTTGTGGAATTGGCAAAGTGATATTTGGAAGCCCATAGAGGGCTATGGTGAAAAAGGAAATATCCTCAGATGAAATCTGGAAAGAAGATTTCTGCGAAACTGCTTAGTGTTCTGTGAATTCATCTCACAGAGTTACATGTGTATTTCGAGGATCTCTTTGCTAGTCCTATTTCTGTGGAATCTGAAAACAGATATTTCGGATCCCTTCGAAGACTATAGGGCCAAAGGAAATATCCTCGGATAACAAAGAGAAAGAAGCTTTCTGAGAAACTTCTTTGGGTTCTGTGAAATCATCTCACAGAGTTACAGCTTTCCCCTCAAGACGCCTTTCACTAAGACAGTTCTTGTGGAATTGGCAAAGTGATATTTGGAAGCCCATAGAGGGCTATGGTGAAAAAGGAAATATCGTCAGATGAAATCTGGAAAGAAGCTTTCTGAGAAACTGCTTAGTGTTCTGTTAATTCATCTCACAGAGTTACATGGGTATTTCGAGGATCTCTTTGCTAGCCCTATTTCTGTGGAATCTGAGAACAGCTATTTCGGATCCCTTTGAAGACTATAGGGCCAAAGGAAATATCCTCCGATAACAAAGAGAAAGAAGCTTTCTGAGAAACTTCTGTGTGTTCTGTGAAATCATCTCACAGAGTTACAGCTTTCCCCTCAAGAAGCCTTTCGCTAAGACAGTTCTTGTGTAATTGGCAAAGTGATATTTGGAAGCCCATAGAGGGCTATGGTGAAAAAGGAAATATCCTCAGATGAAATCTGGAAAGAAGCTTTCTGAGATCCTGCTTAGTGTTCTGTTAATTCATCTCACAGAGTTACATGTGTATTTCGAGGATCTCTTTGCTAGCCCTATTTCTGTGGAATCTGAGAACAGATATTTCGGATCCCTTTGAAGACTATAGGGCCAAAGGAAATATCCTCGGATAACAAAGAGAAAGAAGCTTTCTGAGAACCTTCTGTGTGTACTGTGAAATCATCTCACAGAGTTACAGCTTTCCCCTCAAGAAGCCTTTCGCTAAGACAGTTCTTGTGGAATTGGCAAAGTGATATTTGGAAGACCATAGAGGGCTATGGTGAAAAAGGAAATATCCTCAGATGAAATCTGGAAGGAAGCTTTCTGAGAAACTGCTTAGTGTTCTGTGAATTCATCTCACAGAGTTACATGTGTATTTCGAGGATCTCTTTGCTAGCCCTATTTCTGTGGAAACTGAGAAAAGATATTTCGGATCCCTTTGAAGACTATAGGGCCAAAGGAAAAATCCTCCGATAACAAAGAGAAAGAAGCTTTCTGAGAAACTTCTTTGTGTTCTGTGAAATCATCTCACAGAGTTACAGCTTTCCCCTCAAGAAGCCTTTCGCTAAGACAGTTCTTGTGGAATTGGCAAAGTGATATTTGGAAGCCCATAGAGGGCTATGGTGAAAAAGGAAATATCCTCAGATGAAATCTGGAAAGAAGCTTTCTGAGAAACTGCTTAGTGTTCTGTGAATTCGTCTCACAGAGTTACATGTGTATTTCGAGGATCTCTTTGCTAGCCCTATTTCTGTGGAATCTGAGAACAGATATTTCGGATCCCTTTGAAGACTATAGGGCCAAAGGAAATATCCTCCGATAACAAAGAGAAAGAAGCTTTCTGAGAAACTTCTGTGTGTTCTGTGAAATCATCTCACAGAGTTTCAGCTTTCCCCTCAAGAAGCCTTTCGCTAAGACAGTTCTTGTGGAATTGGCAAAGTGATATTTGGAAGCCCATAGAGGGCTATGATGAAAAAGGATATATCGTCAGATGAAATCTGGAAAGAAGCTTTCTGCGAAACTGCTTAGTGTTTTTCTAATTCATCTCACAGAGTTACATGTGTATTTCGAGGATCTCTTTGCTAGCTCTATTTCTGTGGAATCTGAGAACAGATATTTCGGATCCCTTTGAAGACTACAGGGCCAAAGGAAATATCCTCCGATAACAAAAGAAAGAAGCTTTCTGAGAAACTTCTTTGTGTTCTGTGAAATCATCTCACAGAGTTACAGCTTTCCCCTCAAGAAGCCTTTCGCTAAGACAGTTCTTGTGGAATTGGCAAAGTGATATTTGGAAGCCCATAGAGGGCTATGGTGAAAAAGGAAATATCGTCACATGAAATCTGGAAAGAAGCTTTCTGAGAAACTGCTTAGTGTTCTGTTAATTCATCTCACCGAGTTCCATGTGTATTTTGAGGATCTCTTTGCTGGCCCTATTTCTGTGGAATCTGAGAAAAGATATTTCGGATCCCTTTGGAGACTATAGGGCCAAAGGAAAAATCCTCCGATAACAAAGAGATAGAAGCTTTCTGAGAAACTTCTTTGTGTTCTGTGAAATCATCTCACAGAGTTACAGCTTTCCCCTGAAGAAGCCTTTCGCTAAGACAGTTCTTGTGGAATTGGCAAAGTGATATTTGGAAGCCCATAGAGGGCTGTGGTGAAAAAGAAAATATCGTCAGATGAAATCTGGAAAGAAGCTTGCTGCGAAACTGCTTAGTGTTCTGTTAATTCATCTCACAGAGTTACATGTGTATTTCGAGGATCTCTTTGCTAGTCCTATTTCTGTGGAATCTGAAATCAGATATTTCGGATCCCTTTGAAGACTATAGGGCCAAAGGAAATATCCTCGGATAACAAAGAGAAAGAAGCTTTCTGAGAAACTTCTTTGTGTTCTGTGAAATCATCTCACAGAGTTACAGCTTTCCCCTCAAGAAGCCTTTCGCTAAGACAGTTCTTGTGGAATTGGCAAAGTGATATTTGGAAGCCCATAGAGGGCTATGGTGAAAAAGGAAATATCCTCAGATGAAATCTGGAAAGAAGCTTTCTGAGAAACTGCTTAGTGTTCTGTGAATTCATCTCACAGAGTTACATGTGTATTTCGAGGATCTCTTTGCTAGCCCTATTTCTGTGGAAACTGAGAAAAGATATTTCGGATCCCTTTGAAGACTATAGGGCCAAAGGAAAAATCCTCCGATAACAAAGAGAAAGAAGCTTTCTGAGAAACTTCTTTGTGTTCTGTGAAATCATCTCACAGAGTTACAGCTTTCCCCTCAAGAAGCCTTTCGCTAAGACAGTTCTTGTGGAATTGGCAAAGTGATATTTGGAAGCCCATAGAGGGCTATGGTGAAAAAGGAAATATCGTCAGATGAAATCTGGAAAGAAGCTTTCTGAGAAAATGCTTAGTGTTCTGTTAATTCATCTCACAGAGTTCCATGTGTATTTCGAGGATCTCTTTGCTAGCCCTATTTCTGTGGAATCTGAGAACAGATATTTCGGATCCCTTTGAAGACTATAGGGCCAAAGGAAATATCCTCCGATAACAAAGAGAAAGAAGCTTTCTGAGAAACTTCTTTGTGTTCTCTGAAATCATCTCACAGAGTTACAGCTTTCCCCTCAAGAAGCCTTTCGCTAAGACAGTTCTTGTGGAATTGGCAAAGTGATATTTGGAAGCCCATAGAGGGCGATGGTGAAAAAGGAAATATCGTCAGATGAAATCTGGAAGGAAGCTTTCTGAGAAACTGCTTAGTGTTCTGTTAATTCATCTCACAGAGTTACATGTGTATTTCGAGGATCTCTTTGCTAGCCCTATTTCTGTGGAATCTGAGAACAGATATTTCGGATCCCTTTGAAGACTATAGGGCCAAAGGAAATATCCTTCGATACCAAAGAGAAAGAAGCTTTCTGAGAAACTTCTTTGTGTTCTGTGAAATCATCTCACAGAGTTACAGCTTTCCCCTCAAGAAGCCTTTCGCTAAGACAGTTCTTGTGGAATTGGAAAAGTGATATTTGGAAGCCCATAGAGGGCTATGGTGAAAAAGGAAATATCGTCAGATGAAATCTGGAAAGAAGCTTTCTGAGAAACTGCTTAGTGTTCTGTTAATTCATCTCACAGAGTTACATGTGTATTTCGAGGATCTCTTTGCTAGCCCTATTTCTGTGGAATCTGAGAACAGATATTTCGGATCCCTTTGAAGACTATAGGGCCAAAGGAAATATCCTCCGATAACAAAGAGAAAGAAGCTTTCTGAGAAAGTTCTGTGTGTTCTGTGAAATCATCTCACAGAGTTACAGCTTTCCCCTCAAGAAGCCTTTCGCTAAGACAGTTCTTGTGGAATTGGCAAAGTGATATTTGGAAGCCCATAGAGGGCTATGGTGAAAAAGGAACTATCGTCAGATGAAATCTGGAAAGAAGCTTTCTGAGAAACTGCTTAGTGTTCTGTTAATTCATCTCACAGAGTTACATGAGTATTTCGAGGATCTCTTTGCTAGCCCTATTTCTGTGGAAACCGAGAAAATATATTTCGGATCCCTTTGAAGACTATAGGGCCAAAGGAAAAATCCTCGGATAACAAAGAGAAAGAAGCTTTCTGAGAAACTTCTTTGTGTTCTGTGAAATCATCTCACAGAGTTACAGCTTTCCCCTCAAGAAGCCTTTCGCTAAGACAGTTCTTGTGGAATTGGCAAATTGATATTTGGAAGCCCATAAAGGGCTATGGTGAAAAAGGAAATATCCTCAGATGAAATCTGGAAAGAAGATTTCTGAGAAACTACTTAGTGTTTTTTTAATTCATCTCACAGAGTTACACGGGTATTTCGAGGATCTCTTTGCTAGCTCTATTTCTGTGGAATCTGAGAACAGATATTTCGGATCCCTTTGAAGACTAGAGGGCCAAAGGAAATATCCTCGGATAACAAAGAGCAAGAAGCTTTCTGAGAAACTTCTTTGTGTTCTGTGAAATCATCTCACAGAGTTACAGCTTTCCCCTCAAGAAGCCTTTCGCTAAGACAGTTCTTGTGGAATAGGCAAAGTGATATTTGGAAGCCCATAGAGGGCTATGGTGAAAAAGGAAATATCGTCAGATGAAATCTGGAAAGAAGCTTTCTGAGAAACTGCTTAGTGTTCTGTTAATTCATCTCACAGAGTTACATGTGTATTTCGAGGATCTCTTTGCTAGCTCTATTTCTGTGGAATCAGAAAACAGATATTTCGGATCCCTTTGAAGACTATAGTGCCTAAGGAAATATCCTCGGATAACAAAGAGAAAGAAGCTTTCTGAGAAACTTCTTTGTGTTCTGTGAAATCATCTCACCGAGTTACAGCTTTCCCCTCAAGAAGCCTTTCGCTAAGACAGTTCTTGTGGAATTGGCAAAGGGATATTTGGAAGCCCATAGAGGGCTATGGGGAAAAAGGAAATATCGTCAGATGAAATCTGGAAAGAAGCTTTCTGAGAAACTGCTTAGTGTTCTGTTAATTCATCTCACAGAGTTACATGTGTATTTCGAGGATCTCTTTGCTAGCCCTATTTCTGTGGAATCTGAGAACAGATATTTCGGATCCCTTTGAAGACTATAGGGCCAAAGGAAATATCCTCCGATAACAAAGAGAAAGAAGCTTTCTGAGAAACTTCTTTGAGTTCTGTGAAATCATCTCACAGAGTTACAGCTTTCCCCTGAAGAAGCCTTTCGCTAAGACAGTTCTTGTGGAATTGGCAAAGTGATATTTGGAAGCCCATAGAGGGCTATGGTGAAAAAGGAAATATCCTCAGATGAAATCTGGAAAGAAGCTTTCTGAGAAACTGCTTAGTGTTCTGTGAATTCATCTCACAGAGTTACATGTGTATTTCGAGGATCTCTTTGCTAGCCCTATTTCTGTGGAAACTGAGAAAAGATATTTCGGATTCCTTTGAAGACTATAGGGCGAAATGAAAAATCCTCCGATATCAAAGATAAAGAAGATTTCTGAGAAACTTCTTTGTGTTCTGTGAAATCATCTCACGGAGTTACAGCTTTCCCCTCAAGAAGCCTTTCGTTAAGACAGTTCTTGTGGAATTGGCAAAGTGATATTTGGAAGCCCATAGAGGGCTATTGTGAAAAAGGAAATATCGTCAGATGAAATCTGGAAAGAAGCTTCCTGCGAAACTGCTTAGTGTTCTGTTAATTCCTCTCACAGAGTTACATGTGTATTTCGAGGTTCTCTTTGCTAGTCCTATTTCTGTGGAATCTGAAAACAGATATTTCGGATCCCTTTGAAGACTATAGGGCCAAAGGAAATATCCTCCGATAACAAAGAGAAAGAAGCTTTCTGAGAAACTTCTTTGTGTTCTGTGAAATCATCTCACAGAGTTACAGCTTTCCCCTAAAGAAGCCTTTCGCTAAGACACTTCTTGTGGAATTGGCAAAGTGATATTTGGAAGCCCATAGAGGGCTATGGTGAAAAAGGAAATATCCGCAGATGAAATCTGGAAAGAAGCTTTCTGAGAAACTGCTTAGTGTTCTCTTAATTCATCTCACAGAGGTACATGTGTATTTCGAGGATCTCTTTGCTAGCCCTATTTCTGTGGAATCTGAGAACAGATATTTCGGATCCCTTTGAAGACTATAGGGCCAAAGGAAAAATCCTCCGATAACAAAGAGAAAGAAGCTTTCTGAGAAACTTCTTTGTGTTCTGTGAAATCATCTCACAGAGTTACAGCTTTCCCCTCAAGAAGCCTTTCGCTAAGACAGTTCTTGTGGAATTGGAAAAGTGATATTTGGAACCCCTAAAGGGCTATGGTGAAAAAGGAAATATCCTCAGAAGAAATCTGGAAAGAAGCTTTCTGCGAAACTGCTTAGTGTTCTGTTAATTCATCTCACAGAGTTACATGTGTATTTCGAGGATCTCTTTGCTAGTCCTATTTCTGTGGAATCTGAAAACAGATATTTCGGATCCCTTTGAAGACTATAGGGCCAAAGGAAATATCCTCGGATAACAAAGAGAAAGAAGCTTTCTGAGAAACTTCTTTGTGTTCTGTGAAATCATCTCACAGAGTTACAGCTTTCCCCTCAAGAAGCCTTTCGCTAAGACAGTTCTTGTGGAATTGGCAAAGTGATATTTGGAAGCCCATAGAGGGCTATGGTGAAAAAGGAAATATCCTCAGATGAAATCTGGAAAGAAGCTTTCTGAGAAACTGCTTAGTGTTCTGTTAATTCATCTCACAGAGTTACATGAGTATTTCGAGGATCTCTTTGCTAGCCCTATTTCTGTGGAAACTGAGAAAATATATTTCGGATCCCTTTGAAGACTATAGGGCCAAAGGAAAAATCCTCGGATAACAAAGAGAAAGAAGCTTTCTGAGAAACTTCTTTGTGTTCTGTGAAATCATCTCACAGAGTTACAGCTTTCCCCTCAAGAAGCCTTTCGCTAAGACAGTTCTTGTGGAATTGGCAAATTGATATTTGGAAGCCCATAGAGGGCTATGGTGAAAAAGGAAATATCCTCAGATGAAATCTGGAAAGAAGATTTCTGAGAAACTACTTAGTGTTTTTTTAATTCATCTCACAGAGTTACACGGGTATTTCGAGGATCTCTTTGCTAGCTCTATTTCTGTGGAATCTGAGAACAGATATTTCGGATCCCTTTGAAGACTAGAGGGCCAAAGGAAATATCCTCGGATAACAAAGAGCAAGAAGCTTTCTGAGAAACTTCTTTGTGTTCTGTGAAATCATCTCACAGAGTTACAGCTTTCCCCTCAAGAAGCCTTTCGCTAAGACAGTTCTTGTGGAATTGGCAAAGTGATATTTGGAAGCCCATAGAGGGCTATGGTGAAAAAGGAAATATCCTCAGATGAAATCTGGAAAGAAGCTTTCTGAGAAACTGCTTAGTGTTCTGTTAATTCATCTCACAGAGTTACATGTGTATTTCGAGGATCTCTTTGCTAGCCCTATTTCTGTGGAATCTGAGAACAGATATTTCGGATCCCTTTGAAGACTATAGGGCCAAAGGAAATATCCTCGGATAACAAAGAGAAAGAAGCTTTCTGAGAATCTTCTTTGTGTTCTGTGAAATCATGTCACAGAGTTACAGCTTTCCCCTGAAGAAGCCTTTCGCTAAGACAGTTCTTGTGGAATTGGCAAAGTGATATTTGGAAGCCCTTAGAGGGCTATGGTGAAAAAGCAAATATCCTCAGATGAAATCTGGAAAGAAGCTTTCTGAGAAACTGCTTAGTGTTCTGTGAATTCATCTCACAGAGTTACATGTGTATTTCGAGGATCTCCATGCCAGCCCTATTTCTGTGGAAACTGAGAAAAGATATTTCGGATCCCTTTGAAGACTATAGGGCCAAAGGAAAAATCCTCCGTTAACAAAGAGAAAGAAGCTTTCTGAGAAACTTCTTTGTGTTCTGTGAAATCATCTCACAGAGTTACAGCTTTCCCCTCAAGAAGCCTTTCGCTAAGACACTTCTTGTGGAATTGGCAAAGTGATATTTGGAAGCCCGTAGAGGGCTGTGGTGAAAAAGGAAATATCGTCAGATGAAATCTGGAAAGAAGCTTTCTGCGAAACTGCTTAGTGTTCTGTTAATTCATCTCACAGAGTTACATGTGTATTTCGAGGATCTCTTTGCTAGCCCTATTTCTGTGGAATCTGAGAACAGATATTTCGGATCCCTTTGAAGATTATAGGGCCAAAGGAAATATCCTCCGATAACAAAGAGAAAGAAGCTTTCTGAGAAACTTCTTTGAGTTCTGTGAAATCATCTCACAGAGTTACAGCTTTCCCCTGAAGAAGCCTTTCGCTAAGACAGTTCTTGTGGAATTGGCAAAGTGATATTTGGAAGCCCATAGAGGGCTATGGGGAAAAAGGAAATATCGTCAGATGAAATCTGGAAAGAAGCTTCCTGCGAAACTGCTTAGTGTTCTGTTAATTCGTCTCACAGAGTTACATGTGTATTTCGAGGTTCTCTTTGCTCGTCCTATTTCTGTGGAATCTGAAAACAGATATTTCGGATCCCTTTGAAGACTATAGGGCCAAAGGAAATATCCTCCGATAACAAAGAGAAAGAAGCTTTCTGAGAAACTTCTTTGTGTTCTGTGAAATCATCTCACAGAGTTACAGCTTTCCCCTAAAGAAGCCTTTCGCTAAGACAGTTCTTGTGGAATTGGCAAAGTGATATTTGGAAGCCCATAGAGGGCTATGGTGAAAAAGGAAATATCCGCAGATGAAATCTGGAAAGAAGCTTTCTGAGAAACTGCTTAGTGTTCTCTTAATTCATCTCACAGAGTTACATGTGTATTTCGAGTATCTCTTTGCTAGCCCTATTTCTGTGGAATCTGAGAACAGATATTTCGGATCCCTTTGAAGACTATAGGGCCAAAGGAAAAATCCTCCGATAACAAAGAGAAAGAAGCTTTCTGAGAAACTTCTTTGTGTTCTGTGAAATCATCTCACAGAGTTACAGCTTTCCCCTCAAGAAGCCTTTCGCTAAGACAGTTCTTGTGGAATTGGAAAAGTGATATTTGGAACCCCTAGAGGGCTATGGTGAAAAAGGAAATATCCTCAGAAGAAATCTGGAAAGAAGCTTTCTGCGAAACTGCTTAGTGTTCTGTTAATTCATCTCACAGAGTTACATGTGTATTTCGAGGATCTCTTTGCTAGTCCTATTTCTGTGGAATCTGAAAACAGATATTTCGGATCCCTTTGAAGACTATAGGGCCAAAGGAAATATCCTCGGATAACAAAGAGAAAGAAGCTTTCTGAGAAACTTCTTTGTGTTCTGTGAAATCATCTCACAGAGTTACAGCTTTCCCCTCAAGAAGCCTTTCGCTAAGACAGTTCTTGTGGAATTGGCAAAGTGATATTTGGAAGCCCATAGAGGGCTATGGTGAAAAAGGAAATATCCTCAGATGAAATCTGGAAAGAAGCTTTCTGAGAAACTGCTTAGTTTTCTGTTAATTCATCTCACAGAGTTACATGTGTATTTCGAGGATCTCTTTGCTAGCCCTATTTCTGTGGAATCTGAGAACAGATATTTCGGATCCCTTTGAAGACTATAGGGCCAAAGGAAATATCCTCGGATAACAAAGAGAAAGAAGCTTTCTGAGAATCTTCTTTTTGTTCTGTGAAATCATCTCACAGAGTTACAGCTTTCCCCTGAAGAAGCCTTTCGCTAAGACAGTTCTTGTGGAATTGGCAAAGTGATATTTGGAAGCCCATAGAGGGCTATGGTGAAAAAGCAAATATCGTCAGATGAAATCTGGAAAGAAGCTTTCTGCGAAACTGCTTAGTGTTCTGTGAATTCATCTCACAGAGTTACATGTGTATTTCGAGGATCTCCATGCTAGCCCTATTTCTGTGGAAACTGAGAAAAGATATTTCGGATCCCTTTGAAGACTATAGGGCCAAAGGAAATATCCTCCGATAACAAAGAGAAAGAAGCTTTCTGAGAAACTTCTTTGTGTTCTGTGAAATCATCTCACAGAGTTACAGCTTTCCCCTCAAGAAGCCTTTCGCTAAGACACTTCTTGTGGAATTGGCAAAGTGATATTTGGAAGCCCGTAGAGGGCTATGGTGAAAAAGGAAATATCGTCAGATCAAATCTGGAAAGAAGCTTTCTGCGAAACTGCTTAGTGTTCTGTCAATTCATCTCACAGAGTTACATGTGTATTTCGAGGATCTCTTTGCTAGCCCTATTTCTCTGGAATCTGAGAACAGATATTTCGGATCCCTTTGAAGACTATAGGGCCAAAGGAAATATCCTCCGATAACAAAGAGAAAGAAGCTTTCTGAGAAACTTCTTTGTGTTCTGTGAAATCATCTCACAGAGTTACAGCTTTCCCCTCAAGAAGCCTTTCGCTAAGACAGTTCTTGTGGAATTGGCAAAGTGATATTTGGAAGCCCATAGAGGGCTATGGTGAAAAAGGAAATATCGTCAGATGAAATCTGGAAAGAAGCTTTCTGCGAAACTGCTTAGTGTTCTGTTAATTCATCTCACAGAGTTACATGTGTATTTCGAGGTTCTCTTTGCTAGTTCCATTTCTGTGGAATCTGAAAACAGATATTTCGGATCCCTTTGAAGACTATAGGGCCAAAGGAAATATCCTCGGATAACAAAGAGAAAGAAGCTTTCTGAGAAACTTCTTTGTGTTCTGTGAAATCATCTCACAGAGTTACAGCTTTCCCCTGAAGAAGCCTTTCGCTAAGACAGTTCTTGTGGAATTGGCAAAGTGATATTTGGAAGCCCATAGAGGGCTATGGTGAAAAAGGAAATATCGTCAGATGAAATCTGGAAAGAAGCTTTCTGAGAAACTGCTTAGTGTTTTTTTAATTCATCTCACAGAGTTACACGGGTATTTCGAGGATCTCTTTGCTAGCTCTATTTCTGTGGAATCTGAGAACAGATATTTCGGATCCCTTTTAAGACTAT
The DNA here is from genome assembly GCF_043159975.1 of Macaca nemestrina. Classification (NCBI taxonomy): domain Eukaryota; kingdom Metazoa; phylum Chordata; class Mammalia; order Primates; family Cercopithecidae; genus Macaca; species Macaca nemestrina. The sequence continues at coordinate 31,156,859 of NC_092135.1, read as the reverse complement.
AGGGCCAAAGGAAATATTCTCGGATAACAAAGAGAAAGAAGCTTTCTGAGAAACTTCTTTGTGTTCTGTGAAATCATCTCACAGAGTTACAGCTTTCCCCTCAAGAAGCCTTTCGCTAAGACAGTTCTTGTGGAATAGGCAAAGTGATATTTGGAAGCCCATAGAGGGCTATGGTGAAAAAGGAAATATCGTCAGATGAAATCTGGAAAGAAGCTTTCTGAGAAACTGCTTAGTGTTCTGTTAATTCATCTCACAGGGTTCCATGTGTATTTCGAGGATCTCTTTGCTAGCTCTATTTCTGTGGAATCAGAAAACAGATATTTCGGATCCCTTTGAAGACTATAGTGCCTAAGGAAATATCCTCGGATAACAAAGAGAAAGAAGCTTTCTGAGAAACTTCTTTGTGTTCTGTGAAATCATCTCACCGAGTTACAGCTTTCCCCTCAAGAAGCCTTTCGCTAAGACAGTTCTTGTGGAATTGGCAAAGGGATATTTGGAAGCCCATAGAGGGCTATGGGGAAAAAGGAAATATCGTCAGATGAAATCTGGAAAGAAGCTTTCTGAGAAACTGCTTAGTGTTCTGTTAATTCATCTCACAGAGTTACATGTGTATTTCGAGGATCTCTTTGCTAGCCCTATTTCTGTGGAATCTGAGAACAGATATTTCGGATCCCTTTGAAGACAATAGGGCCAAAGGAAATATCCTCCGATAACAAAGAGAAAGAAGCTTTCTGAGAAACTTCTTTGAGTTCTTTGAAATCATCTCACAGAGTTACAGCTTTCCCCTCAAGAAGCCTTTCGCTAAGACAGTTCTTGTGGAATTGGCAAAGTGATATTTGGAAGCCCATAGAGGGCTATGGGGAAAAAGGAAATATCCTCAGATGAAATCTGGAAAGAAGCTTTCTGAGAAACTGCTTAGTGTTCTGTGAATTCATCTCACAGAGTTCCATGTGTATTTCGAGGATCTCTTTGCTAGCCCTATTTCTGTGGAAACTGAGAAAAGATATTTCGGAACCCTTTGAAGACTATAGGGCCAAAGGAAAAATCCTCCGATATCAAAGATAAAGAAGCTTTCTGAGAAACTTCTTTGTGTTCTGTGAAATCATCTCACGGAGTTACAGCTTTCCCCTCAAGAAGCCTTTCGCTAAGACAGTTCTTGTGGAATTGGCAAAGTGATATTTGGAAGCCCATAGAGGGCTATGGTGAAAAAGGAAATATCGTCAGATGAAATCTGGAAAGAAGCTTCCTGCGAAACTGCTTAGTGTTCTGTTAATTCGTCTCACAGAGTTACATGTGTATTTCGAGGTTCTCTTTGCTAGTCCTATTTCTGTGGAATCTGAAAACAGATATTTCGGATCCCTTTGAAGACTATAGGGCCAAAGGAAATATCCTCGGATAACAAAGAGAAAGAAGCTTTCTGAGAAACTTCTTTGTGTTCTGTGAAATCATCTCACAGAGTTACAGCTTTCCCCAAAAGAAGTCTTTCGCTAAGACAGTTCTTGTGGAATTGGCAAAGTGATATTTGGAAGCCCATAGAGGGCTATGGTGAAAAAGGAAATATCCTCAGATGAAATCTGGAAAGAAGCTTTCTGAGAAACTGCTTAGTGTTCTCTTAATTCATCTCACAGAGTTACATGTGTATTTCGAGGATCTCTTTGCTAGCCCTATTTCTGTGGAATCTGAGAACAGATATTTCGGATCCCTTTGAAGACTATAGGGCCAAAGGAAATATCCTCGGATAACAAAGAGAAAGAAGCTTTCTGAGAATCTTCTTTGTGTTCTGTGAAATCATCTCACAGAGTTACAGCTTTCCCCTGAAGAAGCCTTTCGCTAAGACAGTTCTTGTGGAATTGGCAAAGTGATATTTGGAAGCCCATAGAGGGCTATGGTGAAAAAGCAAATATCCTCAGATGAAATCTCGAAAGAAGCTTTCTGAGAATCTGCTTAGTGTTCTGTGAATTCATCTCACAGAGTTACATGTGTATTTCGAGGATCTCCATGCTAGCCCTATTTCTGTGGAAACTGAGAAAAGATATTTCGGATCCCTTTGAAGACTATAGGGCCAAAGGAAAAATCCTCCGATAACAAAGAGAAAGAAGCTTTCTGGGAAACTTCTTTGTGTTCTGTGAAATCATCTCCCAGAGTTACAGCTTTCCCCTCAAGAAGCCTTTCGCTAAGACACTTCTTGTGGAATTGGCAAAGTGATATTTGGAAGCCCGTAGAGGGCTATGGTGAAAAAGGAAATATCGTCAGATGAAATCTGGAAAGAAGCTTTCTGCGAAACTGCTTAGTGTTCTGTTAATTCATCTCACAGAGTTACATGTGTATTTCGAGGATCTCTTTGCTAGCTCTATTTCTGTGGAATCTGAGAACAGATATTTCGGATCCCTTTGAAGACTATAGGGCCAAAGGAAATATCCTCCGATAACAAAGAGAAAGAAGCTTTCTGAGAAACTTCTTTGTGTTCTGTGAAATCATCTCACAGAGTTACAGCTTTCCCCTCAAGAAGCCTTTCGCTAAGACAGTTCTTGTGGAATTGGCAAAGTGATATTTGGAAGCCCATAGAGGGCTATGGTGAAAAAGGAAATATCGTCAGATGAAATCTGGAAAGAAGCTTTCTGCGAAACTGCTTAGTGTTCTGTTAATTCATCTCACAGAGTTACATGTGTATTTCGAGGTTCTCTTTGCTAGTTCCATTTCTGTGGAATCTGAAAACAGATATTTCGGATCCCTTTGAAGACTATAGGGCCAAAGGAAATATCCTCGGATAACAAAGAGAAAGAAGCTTTCTGAGAAACTTCTTTGTGTTCTGTGAAATCATCTCACAGAGTTACAGCTTTCCCCTGAAGAAGCCTTTCGCTAAGACAGTTCTTGTGGAATTGGCAAAGTGATATTTGGAAGCCCATAGAAGGCTATGGTGAAAAAGGAAATATCGTCAGATGAAATCTGGAAAGAAGCTTTCTGAGAAACTGCTTAGTGTTTTTTTAATTCATCTCACAGAGTTACACGGGTATTTCGAGGATCTCTTTGCTAGCTCTATTTCTGTGGAATCTGAGAACAGATATTTCGGATCCCTTTTAAGATTATAGGGCCAAAGGAAATATTCTCGGATAACAAAGAGAAAGAAGCTTTCTGAGAAACTTCTTTGTGTTCTGTGAAATCATCTCACAGAGTTACAGCTTTCCCCTCAAGAAGCCTTTCGCTAAGACAGTTCTTGCGGAATAGGCAAAGTGATATTTGGAAGCCCATAGAGGGCTATGGTGAAAAAGGAAATATCGTCAGATGAAATCTGGAAAGAAGCTTTCTGAGAAACTGCTTAGTGTTCTGTTAATTCATCTCACAGTGTTCCATGTGTATTTCGAGGATCTCTTTGCTAGCCCTATTTCTGTGGAATCTGAGAACAGATATTTCGGATCCCTTTGAAGACTATAGGGCCAAAGGAAAAATCCTCCGATAACAAAGAGAAAGAAGCTTTCTGAGAAACTTCTTTGTGTTCTGTGAAATCATCTCACAGAGTTACAGCTTTCCCCTCAAGAAGCCTTTCGCTAAGACAGTTCTTGTGGAATTGGAAAAGTGATATTTGGGACCCCCAGAGGGCTATGGTGAAAAAGGAAATATCCTCAGAAGAAATCTGGAAAGAAGCTTTCTGCGAAACTGCTTAGTGTTCTGTGAATTCATCTCACAGAGTTACATGTGTATTTCGAGGATCTCTTTGCTAGTCCTATTTCTGTGGAATCTGAAAACAGATATTTCGGATCCCTTTGAAGACTATAGGGCCAAAGGAAATATCCTCGGATAACAAAGAGAAAGAAGCTTTCTGAGAAACTTCTTTGTGTTATGTGAAATCATCTCACAGAGTTACAGCTTTCCCCTCAAGAAGCCTTTCGCTAAGACAGTTTTGTGGAATTGGCAAAGTGATATTTGGAAGCCCATAGAGGGCTATGGTGAAAAAGGAAATATCCTCAGATGAAATCTGGAAAGAAGCTTTCTGAGAAACTGCTTAGTGTTCTGTTAATTCATCTCACAGAGTTACATGTGTATTTCGAGGATCTCTTTGCTAGCCCTATTTCTGTGGAATCTGAGAACAGATATTTCGGATCCCTTTGAAGACTATAGGGCCAAAGGAAATATCCTCGGATAACAAAGAGAAAGAAGCTTTCTGAGAATCTTCTTTGTGTTCTGTGAAATCATCTCACAGAGTTACAGCTTTCCCCTCAAGAAGCCTTTCGCTAAGACAGTTCTTGTGGAATTGGCAAAGTGATATTTGGAAGCCCATAGAGGGCTGTGGTGAAAAAGCAAATATCCTCAGATGAAATCTCGAAAGAAGCTTTCTGAGAAACTTCTTAGTGTTCTGTGAATTCATCTCACAGAGTTACATGTGTATTTCGAGGATCTCCATGCTAGCCCTATTTCTGTGGAATCTGAGAACAGATATTTCGGATCCCTTTGAAGACTATAGGGCCAAAGGAAAAATCCTCCGATAACAAAGAGAAAGAAGCTTTCTGAGAAACTTCTTTGTGTTCTGTGAAATCATCTCACAGAGTTACAGCTTTCCCCTCAAGAAGCCTTTCGCTAAGACACTTCTTGTGGAATTGGCAAAGTGATATTTGGAAGCCCGTAGAGGGCTATGGTGAAAAAGGAAATATCGTCAGATGAAATCTGGAAAGAAGCTTTCTGCGAAACTGCTTAGTGTTCTGTTAATTCATCTCACAGAGTTACATGTGTATTTCGAGGATCTCTTTGCTAGCTCTATTTCTGTGGAATCTGAGAACAGATATTTCGGATCCCTTTGAAGACTATAGGGCCAAAGGAAATATCCTCCGATAACAAAGAGAAAGAAGCTTTCTGAGAAACTTCTTTGTGTTCTGTGAAATCATCTCACAGAGTTACAGCTTTCCCCTCAAGAAGCCTTTCGCTAAGACAGTTCTTGTGGAATTGGCAAAGTGATATTTGGAAGCCCATAGAGGGCTATGGTGAAAAAGGAAATATCGTCAGATGAAATCTGGAAAGAAGCTTTCTGCGAAACTGCTTAGTGTTCTGTTAATTCATCTCACAGAGTTACATGTGTATTTCGAGGTTCTCTTTGCTAGTTTCATTTCTGTGGAATCTGAAAACAGATATTTCGGATCCCTTTGAAGACTATAGGGCCAAAGGAAATATCCTCGGATAACAAAGAGAAAGAAGCTTTCTGAGAAACTTCTTTGTGTTCTGTGAAATCATCTCACAGAGTTACAGCTTTCCCCTGAAGAAGCCTTTCGCTAAGACAGTTCTTGTGGAATTGGCAAAGTGATATTTGGAAGCCCATAGAGGGCTATGGTGAAAAAGGAAATATCGTCAGATGAAATCTGGAAAGAAGCTTTCTGAGAAACTGCTTAGTGTTCTGTTAATTCATCTCACAGAGTTACATGTGTATTTCGAGGATCTCTTTGCTAGCCCTATTTCTGTGGAATCTGAGAACAGATATTTCGGATCCCTTTGAAGACTATAGGGCCAAAGGAAATATCCTCCGATAACAAAGAGAAAGAAGCTTTCTGAGAAACTTCTTTGAGTTCTTTGAAATCATCTCACAGAGTTACAGCTTTCCCCTCAAGAAGCCTTTCGCTAAGACAGTTCTTGTGGAATTGGCAAAGTGATATTTGGAAGCCCATAGAGGGCTATGGTGAAAAAGGAAATATCCTCAGATGAAATCTGGAAAGAAGCTTTCTGAGAAACTGCTTAGTGTTCTGTGAATTCATCTCACAGAGTTACATGTGTATTTCGAGGATCTCTTTGCTAGCCCTATTTCTGTGGAAACTGAGAAAAGATATTTCGGAACCCTTTGAAGACTATAGGGCCAAAGGAAAAATCCTCCGATATCAAAGATAAAGAAGCTTTCTGAGAAACTTCTTTGTGTTCTGTGAAATCATCTCACGGAGTTACAGCTTTCCCCTCAAGAAGCCTTTCGCTAAGACAGTTCTTGTGGAATTGGCAAAGTGATATTTGGAAGCCCATAGAGGGCTATGGTGAAAAAGGAAATATCGTCAGATGAAATCTGGAAAGAAGCTTCCTGCGAAACTGCTTAGTGTTCTGTTAATTCGTCTCACAGAGTTACATGTGTATTTCGAGGTTCTCTTTGCTAGTCCTATTTCTGTGGAATCTGAAAACAGATATTTCGGATCCCTTTGAAGACTATAGGGCCAAAGGAAATATCCTCGGATAACAAAGAGAAAGAAGCTTTCTGAGAAACTTCTTTGTGTTCTGTGAAATCATCTCACAGAGTTACAGCTTTCCCCTAAAGAAGTCTTTCGCTAAGACAGTTCTTGTGGAATTGGCAAAGTGATATTTGGAAGCCCATAGAGGGCTATGGTGAAAAAGGAAATATCCTCAGATGAAATCTGGAAAGAAGCTTTCTGAGAAAATGCTTAGTGTTCTCTTAATTCATCTCACAGAGTTACATGTGTATTTCGAGTATCTCTTTGCTAGCCCTATTTCTGTGGAATCTGAGAACAGATATTTCGGATCCCTTTGAAGACTATAGGGCCAAAGGAAAAATCCTCCGATAACAAAGAGAAAGAAGCTTTCTGAGAAACTTCTTTGTGTTCTGTGAAATCATCTCACAGAGTTACAGCTTTCCCCTCAAGAAGCCTTTCGCTAAGACAGTTCTTGTGGAATTGGAAAAGTGATATTTGGAACCCCTAGAGGGCTATGGTGAAAAAGGAAATATCCTCAGAAGAAATCTGGAAAGAAGCTTTCTGCGAAACTGCTTAGTGTTCTGTTAATTCATCTCACAGAGTTACATGTGTATTTCGAGGGTCTCTTTGCTAGTCCTATTTCTGTGGAATCTGAAAACAGATATTTCGGATCCCTTTGAAGACTATAGGGCCAAAGGAAATATCCTCGGATAACAAAGAGAAAGAAGCTTTCTGAGAAACTTCTTTGTGTTCTGTGAAATCATCTCACAGAGTTACAGCTTTCCCCTCAAGAAGCCTTTCGCTAAGACAGTTCTTGTGGAATTGGCAAAGTGATATTTGGAAGCCCATAGAGGGCTATGGTGAAAAAGGAAATATCCTCAGATGAAATCTGGAAAGAAGCTTTCTGAGAAACTGCTTAGTGTTCTGTTAATTCATCTCACAGAGTTACATGTGTATTTCGAGGATCTCTTTGCTAGCCCTATTTCTGTGGAATCTGAGAACAGATATTTCGGATCCCTTTGAAGACTATAGGGCCAAAGGAAATATCCTCGGATAACAAAGAGAAAGAAGCTTTCTGAGAATCTTCTTTGTGTTCTGTGAAATCATCTCACAGAGTTACAGCTTTCCCCTCAAGAAGGCTTTCGCTAAGACAGTTCTTGTGGAATTGGCAAAGTGATATTTGGAAGCCCATAGAGGGCTATGGTGAAAAAGCAAATATCCTCAGATGAAATCTGGAAAGAAGCTTTCTGAGAAACTGCTTAGTGTTCTGTTAATTCATCTCACAGAGTTACATGTGTATTTCGAGGATCTCTTTGCTAGCCCTATTTCTGTGGAAACTGAGAAAAGATATTTCGGATCCCTTTGAAGACTATAGGGCCAAAGGAAAAATCCTCCGATAACAAAGAGAAAGAAGCTTTCTGAGAAACTTCTTTGTGTTCTGTGAAATCATCTCACAGAGTTACAGCTTTCCCCTCAAGAAGCCTTTCGCTAAGACAGTTCTTGTGGAATTGGCAAAGTGATATTTGGAAGCCCATAGAGGGCTATGGTGAAAAAGGAAATATCCTCAGATGAAATCTGGAAAGAAGATTTCTGCGAAGCTGCTTAGTGTTCTGTTAATTCATCTCACAGAGTTACAAGTGTATTTCGAGGATCTCTTTGCTAGTCCTATTTCTGTGGAATCTGAAAACAGATATTTCGGATCCCTTTGAAGACTATAGGGCCAAAGGAAATATCCTCGGATAACAAAGAGAAAGAAGCTTTCTGAAAAACTTCTTTGTGTTCTGTGAAATCATCTCACAGAGTTACAGCTTTCCCCTCAAGAAGCCTTTCACTAAGACAGTTCTTGTGGAATTGGCAAAGTGATATTTGGAAGCCCATAGAGGGCTATGGTGAAAAAGGAAATATCGTCAGATGAAATCTGGAAAGAAGCTTTCTGAGAAACTGCTTAGTGTTCTGTTAATTCATCTCACAGAGTTCCATGTGTATTTCGAGGATCTCTTTGCTAGCCCTATTTCTGTGGAATCTGAGAACAGATATTTCGGATCCCTTTGTAGACTATAGGGCCAAAGGAAATATCCTCCGATAACAAAGAGAAAGAAGCTTTCTGAGAAACTTCTTTGTGTTCTGTGAAATCATCTCACAGAGTTACAGCTTTCCCCTCAAGAAGCCTTTCGCTAAGACAGTTCTTGTGGAATTGGCAAAGTGATATTTGGAAGCCCATAGAGGGCTGTGGTGAGAAAGGAAATATCGTCAGATGAAATCTGGAAAGAAGCTTTCTGCGAAACTGCTTAGTGTTCTGTTAATTCATCTCACAGTGTTACATGAGTATTTCGAGGTTCTCTTTGCTAGTCCTATTTCTGTGGAATCTGAAAACAGATATTTCGGATCCCTTTGAAGACTATAAGGCCAAAGGAAATATCCTCGGATAACAAAGAGAAAGAAGCTTTCTGAGAAACTTCTTTGTGTTCTGTGAAATCATCTCACAGAGTTACAGCTTTCCCCTCAAGAAGCCTTTCGCTAAGACACTTCTTGTGGAATTGGCAAAGTGATATTTGGAAGCCCGTAGAGGGCTATGGTGAAAAAGGAAATATCGTCAGATGAAATCTGGAAAGAAGCTTTCTGCGAAACTGCTTAGTGTTCTGTTAATTCATCTCACAGAGTTACATGTGTATTTCGAGGATCTCTTTGCTAGCTCTATTTCTGTGGAATCTGAGAACAGATATTTCGGATCCCTTTGAAGACTATAGGGCCAAAGGAAATATCCTCCGATAACAAAGAGAAAGAAGCTTTCTGAGAAACTTCTTTGTGTTCTGTGAAATCATCTCACAGAGTTACAGCTTTCCCCTCAAGAAGCCTTTCGCTAAGACAGTTCTTGTGGAATTGGCAAAGTGATATTTGGAAGCCCATAGAGGGCTATGGTGAAAAAGGAAATATCGTCAGATGAAATCTGGAAAGAAGCTTTCTGCGAAACTGCTTAGTGTTCTGTTAATTCATCTCACAGAGTTACATGTGTATTTCGAGGTTCTCTTTGCTAGTTTCATTTCTGTGGAATCTGAAAACAGATATTTCGGATCCCTTTGAAGACTATAGGGCCAAAGGAAATATCCTCGGATAACAAAGAGAAAGAAGCTTTCTGAGAAACTTCTTTGTGTTCTGTGAAATCATCTCACAGAGTTACAGCTTTCCCCTGAAGAAGCCTTTCGCTAAGACAGTTCTTGTGGAATTGGCAAAGTGATATTTGGAAGCCCATAGAGGGCTATGGTGAAAAAGGAAATATCGTCAGATGAAATCTGGAAAGAAGCTTTCTGAGAAACTGCTTAGTGTTCTGTTAATTCATCTCACAGAGTTACATGTGTATTTCGAGGATCTCTTTGCTAGCCCTATTTCTGTGGAATCTGAGAACAGATATTTCGGATCCCTTTGAAGACTATAGGGCCAAAGGAAATATCCTCCGATAACAAAGAGAAAGAAGCTTTCTGAGAAACTTCTTTGAGTTCTTTGAAATCATCTCACAGAGTTACAGCTTTCCCCTCAAGAAGCCTTTCGCTAAGACAGTTCTTGTGGAATTGGCAAAGTGATATTTGGAAGCCCATAGAGGGCTATGGTGAAAAAGGAAATATCCTCAGATGAAATCTGGAAAGAAGCTTTCTGAGAAACTGCTTAGTGTTCTGTGAATTCATCTCACAGAGTTACATGTGTATTTCGAGGATCTCTTTGCTAGCCCTATTTCTGTGGAAACTGAGAAAAGATATTTCGGAACCCTTTGAAGACTATAGGGCCAAAGGAAAAATCCTCCGATATCAAAGATAAAGAAGCTTTCTGAGAAACTTCTTTGTGTTCTGTGAAATCATCTCACGGAGTTACAGCTTTCCCCTCAAGAAGCCTTTCGCTAAGACAGTTCTTGTGGAATTGGCAAAGTGATATTTGGAAGCCCATAGAGGGCTATGGTGAAAAAGGAAATATCGTCAGATGAAATCTGGAAAGAAGCTTCCTGCGAAACTGCTTAGTGTTCTGTTAATTCGTCTCACAGAGTTACATGTGTATTTCGAGGTTCTCTTTGCTAGTCCTATTTCTGTGGAATCTGAAAACAGATATTTCGGATCCCTTTGAAGACTATAGGGCCAAAGGAAATATCCTCGGATAACAAAGAGAAAGAAGCTTTCTGAGAAACTTCTTTGTGTTCTGTGAAATCATCTCACAGAGTTACAGCTTTCCCCTAAAGAAGTCTTTCGCTAAGACAGTTCTTGTGGAATTGGCAAAGTGATATTTGGAAGCCCATAGAGGGCTATGGTGAAAAAGGAAATATCCTCAGATGAAATCTGGAAAGAAGCTTTCTGAGAAAATGCTTAGTGTTCTCTTAATTCATCTCACAGAGTTACATGTGTATTTCGAGTATCTCTTTGCTAGCCCTATTTCTGTGGAATCTGAGAACAGATATTTCGGATCCCTTTGAAGACTATAGGGCCAAAGGAAAAATCCTCCGATAACAAAGAGAAAGAAGCTTTCTGAGAAACTTCTTTGTGTTCTGTGAAATCATCTCACAGAGTTACAGCTTTCCCCTCAAGAAGCCTTTCGCTAAGACAGTTCTTGTGGAATTGGAAAAGTGATATTTGGAACCCCTAGAGGGCTATGGTGAAAAAGGAAATATCCTCAGAAGAAATCTGGAAAGAAGCTTTCTGCGAAACTGCTTAGTGTTCTGTTAATTCATCTCACAGAGTTACATGTGTATTTCGAGGGTCTCTTTGCTAGTCCTATTTCTGTGGAATCTGAAAACAGATATTTCGGATCCCTTTGAAGACTATAGGGCCAAAGGAAATATCCTCGGATAACAAAGAGAAAGAAGCTTTCTGAGAAACTTCTTTGTGTTCTGTGAAATCATCTCACAGAGTTACAGCTTTCCCCTCAAGAAGCCTTTCGCTAAGACAGTTCTTGTGGAATTGGCAAAGTGATATTTGGAAGCCCATAGAGGGCTATGGTGAAAAAGGAAATATCCTCAGATGAAATCTGGAAAGAAGCTTTCTGAGAAACTGCTTAGTGTTCTGTTAATTCATCTCACAGAGTTACATGTGTATTTCGAGGATCTCTTTGCTAGCCCTATTTCTGTGGAATCTGAGAACAGATATTTCGGATCCCTTTGAAGACTATAGGGCCAAAGGAAATATCCTCGGATAACAAAGAGAAAGAAGCTTTCTGAGAATCTTCTTTGTGTTCTGTGAAATCATCTCACAGAGTTACAGCTTTCCCCTCAAGAAGGCTTTCGCTAAGACAGTTCTTGTGGAATTGGCAAAGTGATATTTGGAAGCCCATAGAGGGCTATGGTGAAAAAGCAAATATCCTCAGATGAAATCTGGAAAGAAGCTTTCTGAGAAACTGCTTAGTGTTCTGTTAATTCATCTCACAGAGTTACATGTGTATTTCGAGGATCTCTTTGCTAGCCCTATTTCTGTGGAAACTGAGAAAAGATATTTCGGATCCCTTTGAAGACTATAGGGCCAAAGGAAAAATCCTCCGATAACAAAGAGAAAGAAGCTTTCTGAGAAACTTCTTTGTGTTCTGTGAAATCATCTCACAGAGTTACAGCTTTCCCCTCAAGAAGCCTTTCGCTAAGACAGTTCTTGTGGAATTGGCAAAGTGATATTTGGAAGCCCATAGAGGGCTATGGTGAAAAAGGAAATATCCTCAGATGAAATCTGGAAAGAAGATTTCTGCGAAGCTGCTTAGTGTTCTGTTAATTCATCTCACAGAGTTACAAGTGTATTTCGAGGATCTCTTTGCTAGTCCTATTTCTGTGGAATCTGAAAACAGATATTTCGGATCCCTTTGAAGACTATAGGGCCAAAGGAAATATCCTCGGATAACAAAGAGAAAGAAGCTTTCTGAAAAACTTCTTTGTGTTCTGTGAAATCATCTCACAGAGTTACAGCTTTCCCCTCAAGAAGCCTTTCACTAAGACAGTTCTTGTGGAATTGGCAAAGTGATATTTGGAAGCCCATAGAGGGCTATGGTGAAAAAGGAAATATCGTCAGATGAAATCTGGAAAGAAGCTTTCTGAGAAACTGCTTAGTGTTCTGTTAATTCATCTCACAGAGTTCCATGTGTATTTCGAGGATCTCTTTGCTAGCCCTATTTCTGTGGAATCTGAGAACAGATATTTCGGATCCCTTTGTAGACTATAGGGCCAAAGGAAATATCCTCCGATAACAAAGAGAAAGAAGCTTTCTGAGAAACTTCTTTGTGTTCTGTGAAATCATCTCACAGAGTTACAGCTTTCCCCTCAAGAAGCCTTTCGCTAAGACAGTTCTTGTGGAATTGGCAAAGTGATATTTGGAAGCCCATAGAGGGCTGTGGTGAGAAAGGAAATATCGTCAGATGAAATCTGGAAAGAAGCTTTCTGCGAAACTGCTTAGTGTTCTGTTAATTCATCTCACAGTGTTACATGAGTATTTCGAGGTTCTCTTTGCTAGTCCTATTTCTGTGGAATCTGAAAACAGATATTTCGGATCCCTTTGAAGACTATAAGGCCAAAGGAAATATCCTCGGATAACAAAGAGAAAGAAGCTTTCTGAGAAACTTCTTTGTGTTCTGTGAAATCATCTCACAGAGTTACAGCTTTCCCCTCAAGAAGCCTTTCGCTAAGACAGTTCTTGTGGAATTGGCAAAGTGATATTTGGAAGCCCATAGAGGGCTGTGGTGAAAAAGGAAATATCGTCAGATGAAATCTGGAAAGAAGCTTTCTGCGAAACTGCTTAGTGTTTTTTTAATTCATCTCACAGAGTTACATGAGTATTTCGAGGTTCTCTTTGCTAGTCCTATTTCTGTGGAATCTGAAAACAGATATTTCGGATCCCTTTGAAGACTATAGGGCCAAAGGAAATATCCTCGGATAACAAAGAGAAAGAAGCTTTCTGAGAAACTTCTTTGTGTTCTGTGAAATCATCTCACAGAGTTACAGCTTTCCCCTCAAGAAGCCTTTCGCTAAGACAGTTCTTGTGGAATTGGCAAAGTGATATTTGGAAGCCCATAGAGGGCTGTGGTGAAAAAGGAAATATCGTCAGATGAAATCTGGAAAGAAGCTTTCTGCGAAACTGCTTAGTGTTCTGTTAATTCATCTCACAGAGTTACATGAGTACTTCGAGGTTCTCTTTGCCAGTCCTATTTCTGTGGAATCTGAAAACAGATATTTCGGATCCCTTTGAAGACTATAGGGCCAAAGGAAATATCCTCGGATAACAAAGAGAAAGAAGCTTTCTGAGAAACTTCTTTGTGTTCTGTGAAATCATCTCACAGAGTTACAGCTTTCCCCTCAAGAAGCCTTTCGCTAAGACAGTTCTTGTGGAATTGGCAAAGTGATATTTGGAAGCCCATACAGGGCTATGGTGAAAAAGGAAATATCCTCAGATGAAATCTGGAAAGAAGCTTTCTGAGAAACTGCTTAGTGTTCTGTTAATTCATCTCACAGAGTTACATGTGTATTTCGAGGATCTCTTTGCTAGCCCTATTTCTGTGGAAACTGAGAAAAGATATTTCGGATCCCTTTGAAGACTATAGGGCCAAAGGAAAAATCCTCCGATAACAAAGAGAAAGAAGCTTTCTGAGAAACTTCTTTGTGTTCTGTGAAATCATCTCACAGAGTTACAACTTTCCCCTCAAGAAGCCTTTCGCTAAGACAGTTCTTGTGGAATTGGCAAAGTGATATTTGGAAGCCCATAGAGGGCTATGGTGTAAAAGGAAATATCCTCAGATGAAATCTGGAAAGAAGCTTTCTGAGAAACTGCTTAGTGTTCTGTTAATTCATCTCACAGAGTTCCATGTGTATTTCGAGGATCTCTTTGCTAGCCCTATTTCTGTGGAATCTGAGAACAGATATTTCGGATCCCTTTGTAGACTATAGGGCCAAAGGAAATATCCTCCGATAACAAAGAGAAAGAAGCTTTCTGAGAAACTTCTTTGTGTTCTGTGAAATCATCTCACAGAGTTACAGCTTTCCCCTCAAGAAGCCTTTCGCTAAGACAGTTCTTGTGGAATTGGCAAAGTGATATTTGGAAGCCCATAGAGGGCTGTGGTGAGAAAGGAAATATCGTCAGATGAAATCTGGAAGGAAGCTTTCTGCGAAACTGCTTAGTGTTCTGTTAATTCATCTCACAGTGTTACATGAGTATTTCGAGGTTCTCTTTGCTAGTCCTATTTCTGTGGAATCTGAAAACAGATATTTCGGATCCCTTTGAAGACTATAAGGCCAAAGGAAATATCCTCGGATAACAAAGAGAAAGAAGCTTTCTGAGAAACTTCTTTGTGTTCTGTGAAATCATCTCACAGAGTTACAGCTTTCCCCTCAAGAAGCCTTTCGCTAAGACAGTTCTTGTGGAATTGGCAAAGTGATATTTGGAAGCCCATAGAGGGCTGTGGTGAAAAAGGAAATATCGTCAGATGAAATCTGGAAAGAAGCTTTCTGCGAAACTGCTTAGTGTTCTGTTAATTCATCTCACAGAGTTACATGTGTATTTCGAGGATCTCTTTGCTACTCCTATTTCTGTGGAATCTGAAAACAGATATTTCGGATCCCTTTGAAGACTATAGGGCCAAAGGAAATATCCTCGGATAACAAAGAGAAAGAAGCTTTCTGAGAAACTTCTTTGTGTTCTGTGAAATCATCTCACAGAGTTACAGCTTTCCCCTCAAGAAGCCTTTCGCTAAGACAGTTCTTGTGGAATTGGCAAAGTGATATTTGGAAGCCCATAGAGGGCTATGGTGAAAAATGAAATATCGTCAGATGAAATCTGGAACTAATCTTTCTGAGAAACTGCTTAGTGTTCTGTTAATTCATCTCACAGAGTTACATGTGTATTTCGAGGATCTCTTTGCTAGCCCTCTTTCTGTGGAATCTGAGAACAGATATTTCGGATCCCTTTGAAGACTATAGGGCCAAAGGAAATATCCTCGGATAACAAAGAGAAAGAAGCTTTCTGAGAAACTTCTTTGTGTTCTGTGAAATCATCTCACAGAGTTAGAGCTTTCCCCTCAAGAAGCCTTTCGCTAAGACAGTTCTTGTGGAATTGGCAAAGTGATATTTGGAAGCCCATAGAGGGCTATGGTGAAAAAGGAAATATCGTCAGATGAAATCTGGAAAGAAGCTTTCTGAGAAACTGCTTAGTGTTCTGTTAATTCATCTCACAGAGTTACATGTGTATTTCGAGGATCTCTTTGCTAGCCCTATTTCTGTGGAATCTGAGAACAGATATTTCGGATCCCTTTGAAGACTATAGGGCCAAAGGAAAAATCCTCCGATAACAAAGAGAAAGAAGCTTTCTGAGAAACTTCTTTGTGTTCTGTGAAATCATCTCACAGAGTTACAGCTTTCCCCTCAAGAAGCCTTTCGCTAAGACAGTTCTTGTGGAATTGGCAAAGTGATATTTGGAAGCCCATAGAGGGCTAGGGTGAAAAAGGAAATATCGTCAGATGAAATCTGGAAAGAAGCTTTCTGAGAAACTGCTTAGTGTTTTGTTAATTCATCTCACAGAGTTACATGTGTATTTCGAGGATCTCTTTGCTAGCTCTATTTCTCTGGAATCTGAGAACAGATATTTCGGATCCCTTTGAAGACTATAGGGCCAAAGGAAATATCCTCCGATAACAAAGAGAAAGAAGCTTTCTGAGAAACTTCTTTGTGTTCTGTGAAATCATCTCACAGAGTTACAGCTTTCCCCTCAAGAAGCCTTTCGCTAAGACAGTTCTTGTGGAATAGGCAAAGTGATATTTGGAAGCCCGTAGAGGGCTATGGTGAAAAAGGAAATATCGTCAGATGAAATCTGGAAAGAAGCTTTCTGAGAAACTGCTTAGTGTTCTGTTAATTCATCTCACCGAGTTCCATATGTATTTCGAGGATCTCTTTGCTAGCCCTATTTCTGTGGAATCTGAGAACAGATATTTCGGATCCCTTTGAAGACTAGAGGGCCAAAGGAAATATCCTCCGATAACAAAGAGAAAGAAGCTTTCTGAGAAACTTCTTTGTGTTCTGTGAAATCATCTCACAGAGTTACAGCTTTCCCCTCAAGAAGCCTTTCGCTAAGACAGTTCTTGTGGAATTGGCAAAGTGATATTTGGAAGCCCATAGAGGGCTGTGGTGAAAAATGAAATATCGTCAGATGAAATCTGGAAAGAAGCTTTCTGCGAAACTGCTTAGTGTTCTCTGAATTCATCTCACAGAGTTACATGCGTATTTCGAGGTTCTCTTTGCTAGTCCTATTTCTGTGGAATCTGAAAACAGATATTTCGGATCCCTTTGAAGACTATAGGGCCAAAGGAAATATCCTCGGATAACAAAGAGAAAGAAGCTTTCTGAGAAACTTGTTTGTGTTCTGTGAAATCATCTCACAGAGTTACAGCTTTCCCCTCAAGAAGCCTTTCGCTAAGACAGTTCTTGTGGAATTGGCAAAGTGATATTTGGAAGCCCATACAGGGCTATGGTGAAAAAGGAAATATCCTCAGATGAAATCTGGAAAGAAGCTTTCTGAGAAACTGCTTAGTGTTCTGTTAATTCATCTCACAGAGTTACATGTGTATTTCGAGGATCTCTTTGCTAGCCCTATTTCTGTGGAAACTGAGAAAAGATATTTCGGATCCCTTTGAAGACTATAGGGCCAAAGGAAAAATCCTCCGATAACAAAGAGAAAGAAGCTTTCTGAGAAACTTCTTTGTGTTCTGTGAAATCATCTCACAGAGTTACAGCTTTCCCCTCAAGAAGCCTTTCGCTAAGACAGTTCTTGTGGAATTGGCAAAGTGATATTTGGAAGCCCATAGAGGGCTATGGTGAAAAAGGAAATATCCTCAGATGAAATCTGGAAAGAAGATTTCTGCGAAGCTGCTTAGTGTTCTGTTAATTCATCTCACAGAGTTACAAGTGTATTTCGAGGATCTCTTTGCTAGTCCTATTTCTGTGGAATCTGAAAACAGATATTTCGGATCCCTTTGAAGACTATAGGGCCAAAGGAAATATCCTCGGATAACAAAGAGAAAGAAGCTTTCTGAAAAACTTCTTTGTGTTCTGTGAAATCATCTCACAGAGTTACAGCTTTCCCCTCAAGAAGCCTTTCACTAAGACAGTTCTTGTGGAATTGGCAAAGTGATATTTGGAAGCCCATAGAGGGCTATGGTGAAAAAGGAAATATCGTCAGATGAAATCTGGAAAGAAGCTTTCTGAGAAACTGCTTAGTGTTCTGTTAATTCATCTCACAGAGTTCCATGTGTATTTCGAGGATCTCTTTGCTAGCCCTATTTCTGTGGAATCTGAGAACAGATATTTCGGATCCCTTTGTAGACTATAGGGCCAAAGGAAATATCCTCCGATAACAAAGAGAAAGAAGCTTTCTGAGAAACTTCTTTGTGTTCTGTGAAATCATCTCACAGAGTTACAGCTTTCCCCTCAAGAAGCCTTTCGCTAAGACAGTTCTTGTGGAATTGGCAAAGTGATATTTGGAAGCCCATAGAGGGCTGTGGTGAGAAAGGAAATATCGTCAGATGAAATCTGGAAAGAAGCTTTCTGCGAAACTGCTTAGTGTTCTGTTAATTCATCTCACAGTGTTACATGAGTATTTCGAGGTTCTCTTTGCTAGTCCTATTTCTGTGGAATCTGAAAACAGATATTTCGGATCCCTTTGAAGACTATAAGGCCAAAGGAAATATCCTCGGATAACAAAGAGAAAGAAGCTTTCTGAGAAACTTCTTTGTGTTCTGTGAAATCATCTCACAGAGTTACAGCTTTCCCCTCAAGAAGCCTTTCGCTAAGACAGTTCTTGTGGAATTGGCAAAGTGATATTTGGAAGCCCATAGAGGGCTGTGGTGAAAAAGGAAATATCGTCAGATGAAATCTGGAAAGAAGCTTTCTGCGAAACTGCTTAGTGTTTTTTTAATTCATCTCACAGAGTTACATGAGTATTTCGAGGTTCTCTTTGCTAGTCCTATTTCTGTGGAATCTGAAAACAGATATTTCGGATCCCTTTGAAGACTATAGGGCCAAAGGAAATATCCTCGGATAACAAAGAGAAAGAAGCTTTCTGAGAAACTTCTTTGTGTTCTGTGAAATCATCTCACAGAGTTACAGCTTTCCCCTCAAGAAGCCTTTCGCTAAGACAGTTCTTGTGGAATTGGCAAAGTGATATTTGGAAGCCCATACAGGGCTATGGTGAAAAAGGAAATATCCTCAGATGAAATCTGGAAAGAAGCTTTCTGAGAAACTGCTTAGTGTTCTGTTAATTCATCTCACAGAGTTACATGTGTATTTCGAGGATCTCTTTGCTAGCCCTATTTCTGTGGAAACTGAGAAAAGATATTTCGGATCCCTTTGAAGACTATAGGGCCAAAGGAAAAATCCTCCGATAACAAAGAGAAAGAAGCTTTCTGAGAAACTTCTTTGTGTTCTGTGAAATCATCTCACAGAGTTACAGCTTTCCCCTAAAGAAGCCTTTCGCTAAGACAGTTCTTGTGGAATTGGCAAAGTGATATTTGGAAGCCCATAGAGGGCTATGGTGAAAAAGGAAATATCCTCAGATGAAATCTGGAAAGAAGATTTCTGCGAAACTGCTTAGTGTTCTGTTAATTCATCTCACAGAGTTACATGGGTATTTCGAGGATGTCTTTGCTAGTCCTATTTCTGTGGAATCTGAAAACAGATATTTCGGATCCCTTTGAAGACTATAGGGCCAAAGGAAATATCCTCGGATAACAAAGAGAAAGAAGCTTTCTGAGAAACTTCTTTGTGTTCTGTGAAATCATCTCACAGAGTTACAGCTTTCCCCTCAAGAAGCCTTTCACTAAGACAGTTCTTGTGGAATTGGCAAAGTGATATTTGGAAGCCCATAGAGGGCTATGGTGAAAAAGGAAATATCGTCAGATGAAATCTGGAAAGAAGCTTTCTGAGAAACTGCTTAGTGTTCTGTTAATTCATCTCACAGTGTTCCATGTGTATTTCGAGGATCTCTTTGCTCGCCCTATTTCTGTGGAATCTGAGAACAGATATTTCGGATCCCTTTGTAGACTATAGGGCCAAAGGAAATATCCTCCGATAACAAAGAGAAAGAAGCTTTCTGAGAAACTTCTTTGTGTTCTGTGAAATCATCTCACAGAGTTACAGCTTTCCCCTCAAGAAGCCTTTCGCTAAGACAGTTCTTGTGGAATTGGCAAAGTGATATTTGGAAGCCCATAGAGGGCTGTGGTGAAAAAGGAAATATCGTCAGATGAAATCTGGAAAGAAGCTTTCTGCGAAACTGCTTAGTGTTCTGTTAATTCATCTCACAGAGTTACATGAGTATTTCGAGGTTCTGTTTGCTAGTCCTATTTCTGTGGAATCTGAAAACAGATATTTCGGATCCCTTTGAAGACTATAGGGCCAAAGGAAATATCCTCGGATAACAAAGAGAAAGAAGCTTTCTGAGAAACTTCTTTGTGTTCTGTGAAATCATCTCACAGAGTTACAGCTTTCCCCTCAAGAAGCCTTTCGCTAAGACAGTTCTTGTGGAATTGGCAAAGTGATATTTGGAAGCCCATAGAGGGCTGTGGTGAAAAAGGAAATATCGTCAGATGAAATCTGGAAAGAAGCTTTCTGCGAAACTGCTTAGTGTTCTGTTAATTCATCTCACAGAGTTACATGAGTACTTCGAGGTTCTCTTTGCCAGTCCTATTTCTGTGGAATCTGAAAACAGATATTTCGGATCCCTTTGAAGACTATAGGGCCAAAGGAAATATCCTCGGATAACAAAGAGAAAGAAGCTTTCTGAGAAACTTCTTTGTGTTCTGTGAAATCATCTCACAGAGTTACAGCTTTCCCCTCAAGAAGCCTTTCGCTAAGACAGTTCTTGTGGAATTGGCAAAGTGATATTTGGAAGCCCATACAGGGCTATGGTGAAAAAGGAAATATCCTCAGATGAAATCTGGAAAGAAGCTTTCTGAGAAACTGCTTAGTGTTCTGTTAATTCATCTCACAGAGTTACATGTGTATTTCGAGGATCTCTTTGCTAGCCCTATTTCTGTGGAAACTGAGAAAAGATATTTCGGATCCCTTTGAAGACTATAGGGCCAAAGGAAAAATCCTCCGATAACAAAGAGAAAGAAGCTTTCTGAGAAACTTCTTTGTGTTCTGTGAAATCATCTCACAGAGTTACAACTTTCCCCTCAAGAAGCCTTTCGCTAAGACAGTTCTTGTGGAATTGGCAAAGTGATATTTGGAAGCCCATAGAGGGCTATGGTGTAAAAGGAAATATCCTCAGATGAAATCTGGAAAGAAGCTTTCTGAGAAACTGCTTAGTGTTCTGTTAATTCATCTCACAGAGTTCCATGTGTATTTCGAGGATCTCTTTGCTAGCCCTATTTCTGTGGAATCTGAGAACAGATATTTCGGATCCCTTTGTAGACTATAGGGCCAAAGGAAATATCCTCCGATAACAAAGAGAAAGAAGCTTTCTGAGAAACTTCTTTGTGTTCTGTGAAATCATCTCACAGAGTTACAGCTTTCCCCTCAAGAAGCCTTTCGCTAAGACAGTTCTTGTGGAATTGGCAAAGTGATATTTGGAAGCCCATAGAGGGCTGTGGTGAGAAAGGAAATATCGTCAGATGAAATCTGGAAGGAAGCTTTCTGCGAAACTGCTTAGTGTTCTGTTAATTCATCTCACAGTGTTACATGAGTATTTCGAGGTTCTCTTTGCTAGTCCTATTTCTGTGGAATCTGAAAACAGATATTTCGGATCCCTTTGAAGACTATAAGGCCAAAGGAAATATCCTCGTTTAACAAAGAGAAAGAAGCTTTCTGAGAAACTTCTTTGTGTTCTGTGAAATCATCTCACAGAGTTACAGCTTTCCCCTCAAGAAGCCTTTCGCTAAGACAGTTCTTGTGGAATTGGCAAAGTGATATTTGGAAGCCCATAGAGGGCTGTGGTGAAAAAGGAAATATCGTCAGATGAAATCTGGAAAGAAGCTTTCTGCGAAACTGCTTAGTGTTCTGTTAATTCATCTCACAGAGTTACATGTGTATTTCGAGGATCTCTTTGCTACTCCTATTTCTGTGGAATCTGAAAACAGATATTTCGGATCCCTTTGAAGACTATAGGGCCAAAGGAAATATCCTCGGATAACAAAGAGAAAGAAGCTTTCTGAGAAACTTCTTTGTGTTCTGTGAAATCATCTCACAGAGTTACAGCTTTCCCCTCAAGAAGCCTTTCGCTAAGACAGTTCTTGTGGAATTGGCAAAGTGATATTTGGAAGCCCATAGAGGGCTATGGTGAAAAATGAAATATCGTCAGATGAAATCTGGAAGGAATCTTTCTGAGAAACTGCTTAGTGTTCTGTTAATTCATCTCACAGAGTTACATGTGTATTTCGAGGATCTCTTTGCTAGCCCTCTTTCTGTGGAATCTGAGAACAGATATTTCGGATCCCTTTGAAGACTATAGGGCCAAAGGAAATATCCTCGGATAACAAAGAGAAAGAAGCTTTCTGAGAAACTTCTTTGTGTTCTGTGAAATCATCTCACAGAGTTAGAGCTTTCCCCTCAAGAAGCCTTTCGCTAAGACAGTTCTTGTGGAATTGGCAAAGTGATATTTGGAAGCCCATAGAGGGCTATGGTGAAAAAGGAAATATCGTCAGATGAAATCTGGAAAGAAGCTTTCTGAGAAACTGCTTAGTGTTCTGTTAATTCATCTCACAGAGTTACATGTGTATTTCGAGGATCTCTTTGCTAGCCCTATTTCTGTGGAATCTGAGAACAGATATTTCGGATCCCTTTGAAGACTATAGGGCCAAAGGAAAAATCCTCCGATAACAAAGAGAAAGAAGCTTTCTGAGAAACTTCTTTGTGTTCTGTGAAATCATCTCACAGAGTTACAGCTTTCCCCTCAAGAAGCCTTTCGCTAAGACAGTTCTTGTGGAATTGGCAAAGTGATATTTGGAAGCCCATAGAGGGCTAGGGTGAAAAAGGAAATATCGTCAGATGAAATCTGGAAAGAAGCTTTCTGAGAAACTGCTTAGTGTTTTGTTAATTCATCTCACAGAGTTACATGTGTATTTCGAGGATCTCTTTGCTAGCTCTATTTCTCTGGAATCTGAGAACAGATATTTCGGATCCCTTTGAAGACTATAGGGCCAAAGGAAATATCCTCCGATAACAAAGAGAAAGAAGCTTTCTGAGAAACTTCTTTGTGTTCTGTGAAATCATCTCACAGAGTTACAGCTTTCCCCTCAAGAAGCCTTTCGCTAAGACAGTTCTTGTGGAATAGGCAAAGTGATATTTGGAAGCCCGTAGAGGGCTATGGTGAAAAAGGAAATATCGTCAGATGAAATCTGGAAAGAAGCTTTCTGAGAAACTGCTTAGTGTTCTGTTAATTCATCTCACCGAGTTCCATATGTATTTCGAGGATCTCTTTGCTAGCCCTATTTCTGTGGAATCTGAGAACAGATATTTCGGATCCCTTTGAAGACTAGAGGGCCAAAGGAAATATCCTCCGATAACAAAGAGAAAGAAGCTTTCTGAGAAACTTCTTTGTGTTCTGTGAAATCATCTCACAGAGTTACAGCTTTCCCCTCAAGAAGCCTTTCGCTAAGACAGTTCTTGTGGAATTGGCAAAGTGATATTTGGAAGCCCATAGAGGGCTGTGGTGAAAAATGAAATATCGTCAGATGAAATCTGGAAAGAAGCTTTCTGCGAAACTGCTTAGTGTTCTCTGAATTCATCTCACAGAGTTACATGCGTATTTCGAGGTTCTCTTTGCTAGTCCTATTTCTGTGGAATCTGAAAACAGATATTTCGGATCCCTTTGAAGACTATAGGGCCAAAGGAAATATCCTCGGATAACAAAGAGAAAGAAGCTTTCTGAGAAACTTGTTTGTGTTCTGTGAAATCATCTCACAGAGTTACAGCTTTCCCCTCAAGAAGCCTTTCGCTAAGACAGTTCTTGTGGAATTGGCAAAGTGATATTTGGAAGCCCATACAGGGCTATGGTGAAAAAGGAAATATCCTCAGATGAAATCTGGAAAGAAGCTTTCTGAGAAACTGCTTAGTGTTCTGTTAATTCATCTCACAGAGTTACATGTGTATTTCGAGGATCTCTTTGCTAGCCCTATTTCTGTGGAAACTGAGAAAAGATATTTCGGATCCCTTTGAAGACTATAGGGCCAAAGGAAAAATCCTCCGATAACAAAGAGAAAGAAGCTTTCTGAGAAACTTCTTTGTGTTCTGTGAAATCATCTCACAGAGTTACAGCTTTCCCCTCAAGAAGCCTTTCGCTAAGACAGTTCTTGTGGAATTGGCAAAGTGATATTTGGAAGCCCATAGAGGGCTATGGTGAAAAAGGAAATATCCTCAGATGAAATCTGGAAAGAAGATTTCTGCGAAGCTGCTTAGTGTTCTGTTAATTCATCTCACAGAGTTACAAGTGTATTTCGAGGATCTCTTTGCTAGTCCTATTTCTGTGGAATCTGAAAACAGATATTTCGGATCCCTTTGAAGACTATAGGGCCAAAGGAAATATCCTCGGATAACAAAGAGAAAGAAGCTTTCTGAAAAACTTCTTTGTGTTCTGTGAAATCATCTCACAGAGTTACAGCTTTCCCCTCAAGAAGCCTTTCACTAAGACAGTTCTTGTGGAATTGGCAAAGTGATATTTGGAAGCCCATAGAGGGCTATGGTGAAAAAGGAAATATCGTCAGATGAAATCTGGAAAGAAGCTTTCTGAGAAACTGCTTAGTGTTCTGTTAATTCATCTCACAGAGTTCCATGTGTATTTCGAGGATCTCTTTGCTAGCCCTATTTCTGTGGAATCTGAGAACAGATATTTCGGATCCCTTTGTAGACTATAGGGCCAAAGGAAATATCCTCCGATAACAAAGAGAAAGAAGCTTTCTGAGAAACTTCTTTGTGTTCTGTGAAATCATCTCACAGAGTTACAGCTTTCCCCTCAAGAAGCCTTTCGCTAAGACAGTTCTTGTGGAATTGGCAAAGTGATATTTGGAAGCCCATAGAGGGCTGTGGTGAGAAAGGAAATATCGTCAGATGAAATCTGGAAAGAAGCTTTCTGCGAAACTGCTTAGTGTTCTGTTAATTCATCTCACAGTGTTACATGAGTATTTCGAGGTTCTCTTTGCTAGTCCTATTTCTGTGGAATCTGAAAACAGATATTTCGGATCCCTTTGAAGACTATAAGGCCAAAGGAAATATCCTCGGATAACAAAGAGAAAGAAGCTTTCTGAGAAACTTCTTTGTGTTCTGTGAAATCATCTCACAGAGTTACAGCTTTCCCCTCAAGAAGCCTTTCGCTAAGACAGTTCTTGTGGAATTGGCAAAGTGATATTTGGAAGCCCATAGAGGGCTGTGGTGAAAAAGGAAATATCGTCAGATGAAATCTGGAAAGAAGCTTTCTGCGAAACTGCTTAGTGTTTTTTTAATTCATCTCACAGAGTTACATGAGTATTTCGAGGTTCTCTTTGCTAGTCCTATTTCTGTGGAATCTGAAAACAGATATTTCGGATCCCTTTGAAGACTATAGGGCCAAAGGAAATATCCTCGGATAACAAAGAGAAAGAAGCTTTCTGAGAAACTTCTTTGTGTTCTGTGAAATCATCTCACAGAGTTACAGCTTTCCCCTCAAGAAGCCTTTCGCTAAGACAGTTCTTGTGGAATTGGCAAAGTGATATTTGGAAGCCCATACAGGGCTATGGTGAAAAAGGAAATATCCTCAGATGAAATCTGGAAAGAAGCTTTCTGAGAAACTGCTTAGTGTTCTGTTAATTCATCTCACAGAGTTACATGTGTATTTCGAGGATCTCTTTGCTAGCCCTATTTCTGTGGAAACTGAGAAAAGATATTTCGGATCCCTTTGAAGACTATAGGGCCAAAGGAAAAATCCTCCGATAACAAAGAGAAAGAAGCTTTCTGAGAAACTTCTTTGTGTTCTGTGAAATCATCTCACAGAGTTACAGCTTTCCCCTAAAGAAGCCTTTCGCTAAGACAGTTCTTGTGGAATTGGCAAAGTGATATTTGGAAGCCCATAGAGGGCTATGGTGAAAAAGGAAATATCCTCAGATGAAATCTGGAAAGAAGATTTCTGCGAAACTGCTTAGTGTTCTGTTAATTCATCTCACAGAGTTACATGGGTATTTCGAGGATGTCTTTGCTAGTCCTATTTCTGTGGAATCTGAAAACAGATATTTCGGATCCCTTTGAAGACTATAGGGCCAAAGGAAATATCCTCGGATAACAAAGAGAAAGAAGCTTTCTGAGAAACTTCTTTGTGTTCTGTGAAATCATCTCACAGAGTTACAGCTTTCCCCTCAAGAAGCCTTTCACTAAGACAGTTCTTGTGGAATTGGCAAAGTGATATTTGGAAGCCCATAGAGGGCTATGGTGAAAAAGGAAATATCGTCAGATGAAATCTGGAAAGAAGCTTTCTGAGAAACTGCTTAGTGTTCTGTTAATTCATCTCACAGTGTTCCATGTGTATTTCGAGGATCTCTTTGCTCGCCCTATTTCTGTGGAATCTGAGAACAGATATTTCGGATCCCTTTGTAGACTATAGGGCCAAAGGAAATATCCTCCGATAACAAAGAGAAAGAAGCTTTCTGAGAAACTTCTTTGTGTTCTGTGAAATCATCTCACAGAGTTACAGCTTTCCCCTCAAGAAGCCTTTCGCTAAGACAGTTCTTGTGGAATTGGCAAAGTGATATTTGGAAGCCCATAGAGGGCTGTGGTGAAAAAGGAAATATCGTCAGATGAAATCTGGAAAGAAGCTTTCTGCGAAACT
This sequence comes from Macaca nemestrina, assembly GCF_043159975.1. Classification (NCBI taxonomy): domain Eukaryota; kingdom Metazoa; phylum Chordata; class Mammalia; order Primates; family Cercopithecidae; genus Macaca; species Macaca nemestrina. The sequence continues at coordinate 31,130,911 of NC_092135.1, read as the reverse complement.
GCTTAGTGTTCTGTTAATTCATCTCACAGAGTTACATGAGTATTTCGAGGTTCTGTTTGCTAGTCCTATTTCTGTGGAATCTGAAAACAGATATTTCGGATCCCTTTGAAGACTATAGGGCCAAAGGAAATATCCTCGGATAACAAAGAGAAAGAAGCTTTCTGAGAAACTTCTTTGTGTTCTGTGAAATCATCTCACAGAGTTACAGCTTTCCCCTCAAGAAGCCTTTCGCTAAGACAGTTCTTGTGGAATTGGCAAAGTGATATTTGGAAGCCCATAGAGGGCTGTGGTGAAAAAGGAAATATCGTCAGATGAAATCTGGAAAGAAGCTTTCTGCGAAACTGCTTAGTGTTCTGTTAATTCATCTCACAGAGTTACATGAGTACTTCGAGGTTCTCTTTGCCAGTCCTATTTCTGTGGAATCTGAAAACAGATATTTCGGATCCCTTTGAAGACTATAGGGCCAAAGGAAATATCCTCGGATAACAAAGAGAAAGAAGCTTTCTGAGAAACTTCTTTGTGTTCTGTGAAATCATCTCACAGAGTTACAGCTTTCCCCTCAAGAAGCCTTTCGCTAAGACAGTTCTTGTGGAATTGGCAAAGTGATATTTGGAAGCCCATACAGGGCTATGGTGAAAAAGGAAATATCCTCAGATGAAATCTGGAAAGAAGCTTTCTGAGAAACTGCTTAGTGTTCTGTTAATTCATCTCACAGAGTTACATGTGTATTTCGAGGATCTCTTTGCTAGCCCTATTTCTGTGGAAACTGAGAAAAGATATTTCGGATCCCTTTGAAGACTATAGGGCCAAAGGAAAAATCCTCCGATAACAAAGAGAAAGAAGCTTTCTGAGAAACTTCTTTGTGTTCTGTGAAATCATCTCACAGAGTTACAACTTTCCCCTCAAGAAGCCTTTCGCTAAGACAGTTCTTGTGGAATTGGCAAAGTGATATTTGGAAGCCCATAGAGGGCTATGGTGTAAAAGGAAATATCCTCAGATGAAATCTGGAAAGAAGCTTTCTGAGAAACTGCTTAGTGTTCTGTTAATTCATCTCACAGAGTTCCATGTGTATTTCGAGGATCTCTTTGCTAGCCCTATTTCTGTGGAATCTGAGAACAGATATTTCGGATCCCTTTGTAGACTATAGGGCCAAAGGAAATATCCTCCGATAACAAAGAGAAAGAAGCTTTCTGAGAAACTTCTTTGTGTTCTGTGAAATCATCTCACAGAGTTACAGCTTTCCCCTCAAGAAGCCTTTCGCTAAGACAGTTCTTGTGGAATTGGCAAAGTGATATTTGGAAGCCCATAGAGGGCTGTGGTGAGAAAGGAAATATCGTCAGATGAAATCTGGAAGGAAGCTTTCTGCGAAACTGCTTAGTGTTCTGTTAATTCATCTCACAGTGTTACATGAGTATTTCGAGGTTCTCTTTGCTAGTCCTATTTCTGTGGAATCTGAAAACAGATATTTCGGATCCCTTTGAAGACTATAAGGCCAAAGGAAATATCCTCGGATAACAAAGAGAAAGAAGCTTTCTGAGAAACTTCTTTGTGTTCTGTGAAATCATCTCACAGAGTTACAGCTTTCCCCTCAAGAAGCCTTTCGCTAAGACAGTTCTTGTGGAATTGGCAAAGTGATATTTGGAAGCCCATAGAGGGCTGTGGTGAAAAAGGAAATATCGTCAGATGAAATCTGGAAAGAAGCTTTCTGCGAAACTGCTTAGTGTTTTTTTAATTCATCTCACAGAGTTACATGAGTATTTCGAGGTTCTCTTTGCTAGTCCTATTTCTGTGGAATCTGAAAACAGATATTTCGGATCCCTTTGAAGACTATAGGGCCAAAGGAAATATCCTCGGATAACAAAGAGAAAGAAGCTTTCTGAGAAACTTCTTTGTGTTCTGTGAAATCATCTCACAGAGTTACAGCTTTCCCCTCAAGAAGCCTTTCGCTAAGACAGTTCTTGTGGAATTGGCAAAGTGATATTTGGAAGCCGTTAGAGGGCTATGGTGAAAAAGGAAATATCCTCAGATGAAATCTGGAAAGAAGCTTTCTGAGAAACTGCTTAGTGTTCTGTTAATTCATCTCACAGAGTTACATGTGTATTTCGAGGATCTCTTTGCTAGCCCTATTTCTGTGGAAACTGAGAAATGATATTTCGGATCCCTTTGAAGACTATAGGGCCAAAGGAAAAATCCTCCGATAACAAAGAGAAAGAAGCTTTCTGAGAAACTTCTTTGTGTTCTGTGAAATCATCTCACAGAGTTACAGCTTTCCCCTAAAGAAGCCTTTCGCTAAGACAGTTCTTGTGGAATTGGCAAAGTGATATTTGGAAGCCCATAGAGGGCTATGGTGAAAAAGGAAATATCCTCAGAAGAAATCTGGAAAGAAGATTTCTGCGAAACTGCTTAGTGTTCTGTTAATTCATCTCACAGAGTTACATGGGTATTTCGAGGATCTCTTTGCTAGTCCTATTTCTGTGGAATCTGAAAACAGATATTTCGGATCCCTTTGAAGACTATAGGGCCAAAGGAAATATCCTCGGATAACAAAGAGAAAGAAGCTTTCTGAGAAACTTCTTTGTGTTCTGTGAAATCATCTCACAGAGTTACAGCTTTCCCCTCAAGAAGCCTTTCACTAAGACAGTTCTTGTGGAATTGGCAAAGTGATATTTGGAAGCCCATAGAGGGCTATGGTGAAAAAGGAAATATCGTCAGATGAAATCTGGAAAGAAGCTTTCTGAGAAACTGCTTAGTGTTCTGTTAATTCATCTCACAGTGTTCCATGTGTATTTCGAGGATCTCTTTGCTCGCCCTATTTCTGTGGAATCTGAGAACAGATATTTCGGATCCCTTTGTAGACTATAGGGCCAAAGGAAATATCCTCCGATAACAAAGAGAAAGAAGCTTTCTGAGAAACTTCTTTGTGTTCTGTGAAATCATCTCACAGAGTTACAGCTTTCCCCTCAAGAAGCCTTTCGCTAAGACAGTTCTTGTGGAATTGGCAAAGTGATATTTGGAAGCCCATAGAGGGCTGTGGTGAAAAAGGAAATATCGTCAGATGAAATCTGGAAAGAAGCTTTCTGCGAAACTGCTTAGTGTTCTGTTAATTCATCTCACAGAGTTACATGAGTATTTCGAGGTTCTGTTTGCTAGTCCTATTTCTGTGGAATCTGAAAACAGATATTTCGGATCCCTTTGAAGACTATAGGGCCAAAGGAAATATCCTCGGATAACAAAGAGAAAGAAGCTTTCTGAGAAACTTCTTTGTGTTCTGTGAAATCATCTCACAGAGTTACAGCTTTCCCCTCAAGAAGCCTTTCGCTAAGACAGTTCTTGTGGAATTGGCAAAGTGATATTTGGAAGCCCATAGAGGGCTGTGATGAAAAAGGAAATATCGTCAGATGAAATCTGGAAAGAAGCTTTCTGCGAAACTGCTTAGTGTTCTGTTAATTCATCTCACAGAGTTACATGAGTACTTCGAGGTTCTCTTTGCCAGTCCTATTTCTGTGGAATCTGAAAACAGATATTTCGGATCCCTTTGAAGACTATAGGGCCAAAGGAAATATCCTCGGATAACAAAGAGAAAGAAGCTTTCTGAGAAACTTCTTTGTGTTCTGTGAAATCATCTCACAGAGTTACAGCTTTCCCCTCAAGAAGCCTTTCGCTAAGACAGTTCTTGTGGAATTGGCAAAGTGATATTTGGAAGCCCATACAGGGCTATGGTGAAAAAGGAAATATCCTCAGATGAAATCTGGAAAGAAGCTTTCTGAGAAACTGCTTAGTGTTCTGTTAATTCATCTCACAGAGTTACATGTGTATTTCGAGGATCTCTTTGCTAGCCCTATTTCTGTGGAAACTGAGAAAAGATATTTCGGATCCCTTTGAAGACTATAGGGCCAAAGGAAAAATCCTCCGATAACAAAGAGAAAGAAGCTTTCTGAGAAACTTCTTTGTGTTCTGTGAAATCATCTCACAGAGTTACAACTTTCCCCTCAAGAAGCCTTTCGCTAAGACAGTTCTTGTGGAATTGGCAAAGTGATATTTGGAAGCCCATAGAGGGCTATGGTGTAAAAGGAAATATCCTCAGATGAAATCTGGAAAGAAGCTTTCTGAGAAACTGCTTAGTGTTCTGTTAATTCATCTCACAGAGTTACATGTGTATTTCGAGGATCTCTTTGCTAGCCCTATTTCTCTGGAATCTGAGAACAGATATTTCGGATCCCTTTGAAGACTATAGGGCCAAAGGAAATATCCTCCGATAACAAAGAGAAAGAAGCTTTCTGAGAAACTTCTTTGTGTTCTGTGAAATCATCTCACAGCGTTACAGCTTTTCCCTCAAGAAGCCTTTCGCTAAGACAGTTCTTGTGGAATTGGCAAAGTGATATTTGGAATCCCATACAGGGCTATGGTGAAAAAGGAAATATCCTCAGATGAAATCTGGAAAGAAGATTTCTGCGAAACTGCTTAGTGTTCTGTTAATTCATCTCACAGAGTTACATGTGTATTTCGAGGATCTCTTTGCTAGTCCTATTTCTGTGGAATCTGAAAACAGATATTTCGGATCCCTTTGAAGACTATAGGGCCAAAGGAAATATCCTCGGATAACAAAGAGAAAGAAGCTTTCTGAGAAACTTCTTTGTGTTCTGTGAAATCATCTCACAGAGTTACAGCTTTCCCCTCAAGAAGCCTTTCACTAAGACAGTTCTTGTGGAATTGGCAAAGTGATATTTGGAAGCCCATAGAGGGCTATGGTGAAAAAGGAAATATCGTCAGATGAAATCTGGAAAGAAGCTTTCTGAGAAACTGCTTAGTGTTCTGTTAATTCATCTCACAGAGTTACATGGGTATTTCGAGGATCTCTTTGCTAGCCCTATTTCTGTGGAATCTGAGAACAGCTATTTCGGATCCCTTTGAAGACTATAGGGCCAAAGGAAATATCCTCCGATAACAAAGAGAAAGAAGCTTTCTGAGAAACTTCTGTGTGTTCTGTGAAATCATCTCACAGAGTTACAGCTTTCCCCTCAAGAAGCCTTTCGCTAAGACAGTTCTTGTGGAATTGGCAAAGTGATATTTGTAAGCCCATAGAGGGCTATGGTGAAAAAGGAAATATCCTCAGATGAAATCTGGAAAGAAGCTTTCTGAGAACCTGCTTAGTGTTCTGTTAATTCATCTCACAGAGTTACATGTGTATTTCGAGGATCTCTTTGCTAGCCCTATTTCTGTGGAATCTGAGAACAGATATTTCGGATCCCTTTGAAGACTATAGGGCCAAAGGAAATATCCTCGGATAACAAAGAGAAAGAAGCTTTCTGAGAAACTTCTGTGTGTACTGTGAAATCATCTCACAGAGTTACAGCTTTCCCCTCAAGAAGCCTTTCGCTAAGACAGTTCTTGTGGAATTGGCAAAGTGATATTTGGAAGCCCATAGAGGGCTATGGTGAAAAAGGAAATATCCTCAGATGAAATCTGGAAAGAAGCTTTCTGAGAAACTGCTTAGTGTTCTGTGAATTCATCTCACAGAGTTACATGTGTATTTCGAGGATCTCTTTGCTAGCCCTATTTCTGTGGAAACTGAGAAAAGATATTTCGGATCCCTTTGAAGACTATAGGGCCAAAGGAAAAATCCTCCGATAACAAAGAGAAAGAAGCTTTCTGAGAAACTTCTTTGTGTTCTGTGAAATCATCTCACTGAGTTACAGCTTTCCCCTCAAGAAGCCTTTCGCTAAGACAGTTGTTGTGGAATTGGCAAAGTGATATTTGGAAGCCCATAGAGGGCTATGGTGAAAAAGGAAATATCGTCAGATGAAATCTGGAAAGAAGCTTTCTGCGAAACTGCTTAGTGTTCTGTTAATTCTTCTCACAGAGTTACATGTGTATTTCGAGGATCTCTTTGCTAGTGCTATTTCTGTGGAATCTGAAAACAGATATTTCGGATCCCTTTGAAGACTATAGGGCCAAAGGAAATATCCTCGGATAACAAAGAGAAAGAAGCTTTCTGAGAAACTTCTTTGTGTTCTGTGAAATCATCTCACAGAGTTACAGCTTTCCCCTCAAGAAGCCTTTCGCTAAGACAGTTCTTGTGGAATTGGCAAAGTGATATTTGGAAGCCCATAGAGGGCTATGGTGAAAAAGGAAATATCCTCAGATGAAATCTGGAAAGAAGCTTTCTGAGAAACTGCTTAGTGTTCTGTGAATTCATCTCACAGAGTTACATGTGTATTTCGAGGATCTCTTTGCTAGCCCTATTTCTGTGGAAACTGAGAAAAGATATTTCGGATCCCTTTGAAGACTATAGGGCCAAAGGAAAAATCCTCCGATAACAAAGAGAAAGAAGCTTTCTGAGAAACTTCTTTGTGTTCTGTGAAATCATCTCACAGAGTTACAGCTTTCCCCTCAAGAAGCCTTTCGCTAAGACAGTTCTTGTGGAATTGGAAAAGTGATATTTGGAAGCCCATAGAGGGCTATGGTGAAAAAGGAAATATCGTCAGATGAAATCTGGAAAGAAGCTTTCTGAGAAAATGCTTAGTGTTCTGTTAATTCATCTCACAGAGTTCCATGTGTATTTCGAGGATCTCTTTGCTAGCCCTATTTCTGTGGAATCTGAGAACAGATATTTCGGATCCCTTTGAAGACTATAGGGCCAAAGGAAATATCCTCCGATAACAAAGAGAAAGAAGCTTTCTGAGAAACTTCTTTGTGTTCTGTGAAATCATCTCACAGAGTTACAGCTTTCCCCTCAAGAAGCCTTTCGCTAAGACAGTTCTTGTGGAATTGGCAAAGTGATATTTGGAAGCCCATAGAGGGCTATGGTGAAAAAGGAAATATCGTCAGCTGAAATCTGGAAGGAAGCTTTCTGAGAAACTGCTTAGTGTTCTGTTAATTCATCTCACAGAGTTACATGTGTATTTCGAGGATCTCTTTGCTAGCCCTATTTCTGTGGAATCTGAGAACAGATATTTCGGATCCCTTTGAAGACTATAGGGCCAAAGGAAATATCCTCCGATACCAAAGAGAAAGAAGCTTTCTGAGAAACTTCTTTGTGTTCTGTGAAATCATCTCACAGAGTTACAGCTTTCCCCTCAAGAAGCCTTTCGCTAAGACAGTTCTTGTGGAATTGTCAAAGTGATATTTGGAAGCCCATAGAGGGCTATGGTGAAAAAGGAAATATCGTCAGATGAAATCTGGAAAGAAGCTTTCTGAGAAACTGCTTAGTGTTCTGTTAATTCATCTCACAGAGTTACATGTGTATTTCGAGGATCTCTTTGCTAGCCCTATTTCTGTGGAATCTGAGAACAGATTTTTCGGATCCCTTTGAAGACTATAGGGCCAAAGGAAATATCCTCCGATAACAAAGAGAAAGAAGCTTTCTGAGAAAGTTCTTTGTGTTCTGTGAAATCATCTCACAGAGTTACAGCTTTCCCCTCAAGAAGCCTTTCGCTAAGACAGTTCTTGTGGAATTGGCAAAGTGATATTTGGAAGCCCATAGAGGGCTATGGTGAAAAAGGAAATATCGTCACATGAAATCTGGAAAGAAGCTTTCTGAGAAACTGCTTAGTGTTCTGTTAATTCATCTCACCGAGTTCCATGTGTATTTTGAGGATCTCTTTGCTGGCCCTATTTCTGTGGAAACTGAGAAAAGATATTTCGGATCCCTTTGAAGACTATAGGGCCAAAGGAAAAATCCTCGGATAACAAAGAGAAAGAAGCTTTCTGAGAAACTTCTTTGTGTTCTGTGAAATCATCTCACAGAGTTACAGCTTTCCCCTCAAGAAGCCTTTCGCTAAGACAGTTCTTGTGGAATTGGCAAAGTGATATTTGGAAGCCCATAGAGGGCTGTGGTGAAAAAGGAAATATCGTCAGATGAAATCTGGAAAGAAGCTTGCTGCGAAACTGCTTAGTGTTCTGTTAATTCATCTCACAGAGTTACATGTGTATTTCGAGGATCTCTTTGCTAGTCCTATTTCTGTGGAATCTGAGAACAGATATTTCGGATCCCTTTGAAGACAATAGGGCCAAAGGAAATATCCTCGGATAACAAAGAGAAAGAAGCTTTCTGAGAAACTTCTTTGTGTTCTGTGAAATCATCTCACAGAGTTACAGCTTTCCCCTCAAGAAGCCTTTCGCTAAGACAGTTCTTGTGGAATTGGCAAAGTGATATTTGGAAGCCCATAGAGGGCTATGGTGAAAAAGGAAATATCCTCAGATGAAATCTGGAAAGAAGCTTTCTGAGAAACTGCTTAGTGTTCTGTGAATTCATCTCACAGAGTTACATGTGTATTTCGAGGATCTCTTTGCTAGCCCTATTTCTGTGGAAACTGAGAAAAGATATTTCGGATCCCTTTGAAGACAATAGGGCCAAAGGAAATATCCTCGGATAACAAAGAGAAAGAAGCTTTCTGAGAAACTTCTTTGTGTTCTGTGAAATCATCTCACAGAGTTACAGCTTTCCCCTCAAGAAGCCTTTCGCTAAGACAGTTCTTGTGGAATTGGCAAAGTGATATTTGGAAGCCCATAGAGGGCTATGGTGAAAAAGGAAATATCCTCAGATGAAATCTGGAAAGAAGCTTTCTGAGAAACTGCTTAGTGTTCTGTGAATTCATCTCACAGAGTTACATGTGTATTTCGAGGATCTCTTTGCTAGCCCTATTTCTGTGGAAACTGAGAAAAGATATTTCGGATCCCTTTGAAGACTATAGGGCCAAAGGAAAAATCCTCCGATAACAAAGAGAAAGAAGCTTTCTGAGAAACTTCTTTGTGTTCTGTGAAATCATCTCACAGAGTTACAGCTTTCCCCTCAAGAAGCCTTTCGCTAAGACAGTTCTTGTGGAATTGGAAAAGTGATATTTGGAAGCCCATAGAGGGCTATGGTGAAAAAGGAAATATCGTCAGATGAAATCTGGAAAGAAGCTTTCTGAGAAAATGCTTAGTGTTCTGTTAATTCATCTCACAGAGTTCCATGTGTATTTCGAGGATCTCTTTGCTAGCCCTATTTCTGTGGAATCTGAGAACAGATATTTCGGATCCCTTTGAAGACTATAGGGCCAAAGGAAATATCCTCCGATAACAAAGAGAAAGAAGCTTTCTGAGAAACTTCTTTGTGTTCTGTGAAATCATCTCACAGAGTTACAGCTTTCCCCTCAAGAAGCCTTTCGCTAAGACAGTTCTTGTGGAATTGGCAAAGTGATATTTGGAAGCCCATAGAGGGCTATGGTGAAAAAGGAAATATCGTCAGCTGAAATCTGGAAGGAAGCTTTCTGAGAAACTGCTTAGTGTTCTGTTAATTCATCTCACAGAGTTACATGTGTATTTCGAGGATCTCTTTGCTAGCCCTATTTCTGTGGAATCTGAGAACAGATATTTCGGATCCCTTTGAAGACTATAGGGCCAAAGGAAATATCCTCCGATACCAAAGAGAAAGAAGCTTTCTGAGAAACTTCTTTGTGTTCTGTGAAATCATCTCACAGAGTTACAGCTTTCCCCTCAAGAAGCCTTTCGCTAAGACAGTTCTTGTGGAATTGTCAAAGTGATATTTGGAAGCCCATAGAGGGCTATGGTGAAAAAGGAAATATCGTCAGATGAAATCTGGAAAGAAGCTTTCTGAGAAACTGCTTAGTGTTCTGTTAATTCATCTCACAGAGTTACATGTGTATTTCGAGGATCTCTTTGCTAGCCCTATTTCTGTGGAATCTGAGAACAGATTTTTCGGATCCCTTTGAAGACTATAGGGCCAAAGGAAATATCCTCCGATAACAAAGAGAAAGAAGCTTTCTGAGAAAGTTCTGTGTGTTCTGTGAAATCATCTCACAGAGTTACAGCTTTCCCCTCAAGAAGCCTTTCGCTAAGACAGTTCTTGTGGAATTGGCAAAGTGATATTTGGAAGCCCATAGAGGGCTATGGTGAAAAAGGAACTATCGTCAGATGAAATCTGGAAAGAAGCTTTCTGAGAAACTGCTTAGTGTTCTGTGAATTCATCTCACAGAGTTACATGTGTATTTCGTAGATCTCTTTGCTAGCCCTGTTTCTGTGGAAACTGAGAAAAGATATTTCGGATCCCTTTGAAGACTATAGGGCCAAAGGAAAAATCCTCGGATAACAAAGAGAAAGAAGCTTTCTGAGAAACTTCTTTGTGTTCTGTGAAATCATCTCACGGAGTTACAGCTTTCCCCTCAAGAAGCCTTTCGCTAAGACAGTTCTTGTGGAATTGGCAAAGTGATATTTGGAAGCCCATAGAGGGCTATGGTGAAAAAAAAAATATCCTCAGAAGAAATCTGGAAAGAAGCTTGCTGCGAAACTGCTTAGTGTTCTGTTAATTCATCTCGCAGAGTTACATGTGTATTTCGAGGATCTCTTTGCTAGTCCTATTTCTGTGGAATCTGAAAACAGATATTTCGGATCCCTTTGAAGACTATAGGGGCAAAGGAAATATCCTCCGATAACAAAGAGAAAGAAGCTTTCTGAGAAACTTCTTTGTGTTCTGTGAAATCATCTCACAGAGTTACAGCTTTCCCCTCAAGAAGCCTTTCGCTAAGACAGTTCTTGTGGAATTGGCAAAGTGATATTTGGAAGCCCATAGAGGGCTATGGTGAAAAAGGAAATATCCTCAGATGAAATCTGGAAAGAAGCTTTCTGAGAAACTGCTTAGTGTTCTGTTAATTCATCTCACAGAGTTACATGTGTATTTCGAGGATCTCTTTGCTAGCCCTATTTCTGCGGAATCTGAGAACAGATATTTCGGATCCCTTTGAAGACTATAGGGCCAAAGGAAATATCCTCCGATAACAAAGAGAAAGAAGCTTTCTGAGAAACTTCTTTGTGTTCTGTGAAATCATCTCACAGAGTTACAGCTTTCCCCTCAAGAAGCCTTTCCCTAAGACAGTTCTTGTGGAATTGGCAAAGTGATATTTGGAAGCCCATAGAGAGCAATGGTGAAAAAGGAAATATGGTCAGATGAAATCTGGAAAGAAGCTTTCTGAGAAACTGCTTAGTGTTCTGTTAATTCATCTCACAGAGTTACATGTGTATTTCGAGGATCTCTTTGCTAGCCCTATTTCTTTGGAATCTGAGAACAGATATTTCGGATCCCTTTGAAGACTATAGGGCCAAAGGAAATATCCTCCGATAACAAAGAGAAAGAAACTTTCTGAGAAACTTCTTTGTGTTCTGTGAAATCATCTCACAGAGTTACAGCTTTCCCCTGAAGAAGCCTTTCGCTAAGACAGTTCTTGTGGAATTGGCAAAGTGATATTTGGAAGCCCATAGAGGGCTATGGTGAAATAGGAAATATTGTCAGATGAAATCTGGAAAGAAGCTTTCTGAGAAACTGCTTAGTGTTCTGTGAATTCATCTCACAGAGTTACATGTGTATTTCGAGGATCTCTTTGCTAGCCCTATTTCTGTGGAATCTGAGAACAGATATTTCGGATCCCTTTGAAGACTATAGGGCCAAAGGAAAAATCCTCCGATAACAAAGAGAAAGAAGCTTCCTGAGAAACTTCTTTGTGTTCTGTGAAATCATCTCACATAGTTACAGCTTTCCCCTCAAGAAGCCTTTCGCTAAAACAGTTCTTGTGGAATTGGCAAAGTGATATTTGGAAGCCCATAGAGGGCTATGGTGAAAAAGGAAATATCGTCAGATGAAATCTGGAAAGAAGCTTTCTGAGAAACTGCTTAGTGTTCTGTTAATTCATCTCACAGAGTTACATGTGTATTTCGAGGATCTCTTTGCTAGCCCTATTTCTGTGGAATCTGAGAACTGATATTTCGGATCCCTTTGAAGACTATAGGGCCAAAGGAAATATCCTCGGTAACAAAGAGAAAGAAGCTTTCTGAGAAACTTCTTTGTGTTCTGTGAAATCATCTCACAGAGTTACAGCTTTCGCCTCAAGAAGCCTTTCGCTAAGACAGTTCTTGTGGAATTGGCAAAGTGATATTTGGAAGCCCATAGAGGGCTATGGTGAAAAAGGAAATATCCTCAGATGAAATCTGGAAAGAAGCTTTCTGAGAAACTGCTTAGTGTTCTGTGAATTCATCTCACAGAGTTACATGTGTATTTCGAGGATCTCTTTGCTAGCCCTATTTCTGTGGAAACTGAGAAAAGATATTTCGGATCCCTTTGAAGACTATAGGGCCAAAGGAAAAATCCTCCGATAACAAAGAGAAAGAAGCTTTCTGAGAAACTTCTTTGTGTTCTGTGAAATCATCTCACAGAGTTACAGCTTTCCCCTCAGGAAGCCTTTCGCTAAGACAGTTCTTGTGGAATTGGCAAAGTGATATTTGGAAGCCCATAGAGGGCTATGGTGAAAAAGGAAATATCCTCAGATGAAATATGGAAAGAAGCTTTCTGAGAAACTGCTTAGTGTTCTGTTAATTCATCTCACAGAGTTACATGTGTATTTCGAGGATCTCTTTGCTAGCCCTATTTCTGTGGAAACTGAGAAAAGATATTTCGGATCCCTTTGAAGACTATAGGGCCAAAGGAAAAATCCTCCGATAACAAAGAGAAAGAAGCTTTCTGAGAAACTTCTTTGTGTTCTGTGAAATCATCTCACAGAGTTACAGCTTTCCCCTCAAGAAGCCTTTCGCTAAGACAGTTCTTGTGGAATTGGCAAAGTGATATTTGGAAGCCCATAGAGGGCTGTGGTGAAAAAGGAAATATCGTCAGATGAAATCTGGAAAGAAGCTTGCTGCGAAACTGCTTAGTGTTCTGTTAATTCATCTCACAGAGTTACATGTGTATTTCGAGGATCTCTTTGCTACTCCTATTTCTGTGGAATCTGAAAACAGATATTTCGGATCCCTTTGAAGACTATAGGGCCAAAGGAAATATCCTCCGATAACAAAGAGAAAGAAGCTTTCTGAGAAACTTCTTTGTGTTCTGTGAAATCATCTCACAGAGTTACAGCTTTCCCCTCAAGAAGCCTTTCGCTAAGACAGTTCTTGTGGAATTGGCAAAGTGATATTTGGAAGCCCATAGAGGGCTATGGTGAAAAAGGAAATATCGTCAGATGAAATCTGGAAAGAAGCTTTCTGAGAAACTGCTTAGAGTTCTGTTAATTCATCTCACAGAGTTCCATGTGTATTTCGAGGATCTCTTTGCTAGCCCTATTTCTGTGGAATCTGAGAACAGATATTTCGGATCCCTTTGAAGACTATAGGGCCAAAGGAAATATCCTCCGATAACAAAGAGAAAGAAGCTTTCTGAGAAACTTCTTTGTGTTCTGTGAAATCATCTCACAGAGTTACAGCTTTCCCCTGAAGAAGCCTTTCGCTAAGACAGTTCTTGTGGAATTGGCAAAGTGATATTTGGAAGCCCATAGAGGGCTATGGTGAAAAAGGAAATATCCTCAGATGAAATCTGGAAAGAAGCTTTCTGAGAAACTGCTTAGTGTTCTGTTAATTCATCTCACAGAGTTCCATGTGTATTTCGAGGATCTCTTTGCTAGCCCTATTTCTGTGGAATCAGAAAACAGATATTTCGGATCCCTTTGAAGACTATAGTGCCTAAGGAAATATCCTCGGATAACAAAGAGAAAGAAGCTTTCTGAGAAACTTCTTTGTGTTCTGTGAAATCATCTCACAGAGTTACAGCTTTCCCCTCAAGAAGCCTTTCGCTAAGACAGTTCTTGTGGAATTGGCAAAGGGATATTTGGAAGCCCATAGAGGGCTATGGGGAAAAAGGAAATATCATCAGATGAAATCTGGAAAGAAGCTTTCTGAGAAACTGCTTAGTGTTCTGTTAATTCATCTCACAGAGTTACATGTGTATTTCGAGGATCTCTTTGCTAGCCCTATTTCTGTGGAATCTGAGAACAGATATTTCGGATCCCTTTGAAGACTATAGGGCCAAAGGAAATATCCTCCGATAACAAAGAGAAAGAAGCTTTCTGAGAAACTTCTTTGTGTTCTGTGAAATCATCTCACAGAGTTACAGCTTTCCCCTCAAGAAGCCTTTCGCTAAGACAGTACTTGTGGAATTGGCAAAGTGATATTTGGAAGCCCATAGAGGGCTATGGTGAAAAAGGAAATATCCCCAGATGAAATCTGGAAAGAAGCTTTCTGAGAAACTGCTTAGTGTTCTGTTAATTCATCTCACAGAGTTACATGTGTATTTCGAGGATCTCTTTGCTAGCCCTATTTCTGTGGAAACTGAGAAAAGATATTTCGGATCCCTTTGAAGACTATAGGGCCAAAGGAAAAATCCTCCGATAACAAAGAGAAAGAAGCTTTCTGAGAAACTTCTTTGTGTTCTGTGAAATCATCTCACAGAGTTACAGCTTTCCCCTCAAGAAGCCTTTCGCTAAGACAGTTCTTGTGGAATTGGCAAAGTGATATTTGGAAGCCCATAGAGGGCTGTGGTGAAAAAGGAAATATCGTCAGATGAAATCTGGAAAGAAGCTTGCTGCGAAACTGCTTAGTGTTCTGTTAATTCATCTCACAGAGTTACATGTGTATTTCGAGGATCTCTTTGCTAGCCCTATTTCTGTGGAAACTGAGAAAAGATATTTCGGATCCCTTTGAAGACTATAGGGCCAAAGGAAAAATCCTCCGATAACAAAGAGAAAGAAGCTTTCTGAGAAACTTCTTTGTGTTCTGTGAAATCATCTCACAGAGTTACAGCTTTCCCCTCAAGAAGCCTTTCGCTAAGACAGTTCTTGTGGAATTGGCAAAGTGATATTTGGAAGCCCATAGAGGGCTGTGGTGAAAAAGGAAATATCGTCAGATGAAATCTGGAAAGAAGCTTGCTGCGAAACTGCTTAGTGTTCTGTTAATTCATCTCACAGAGTTACATGTGTATTTCGAGGATCTCTTTGCTACTCCTATTTCTGTGGAATCTGAAAACAGATATTTCGGATCCCTTTGAAGACTATAGGGCCAAAGGAAATATCCTCCGATAACAAAGAGAAAGAAGCTTTCTGAGAAACTTCTTTGTGTTCTGTGAAATCATCTCACAGAGTTACAGCTTTCCCCTGAAGAAGCCTTTCGCTAAGACAGTTCTTGTGGAATTGGCAAAGTGATATTTGGAAGCCCATAGAGGGCTATGGTGAAAAAGGAAATATCGTCAGATGAAATCTGGAAAGAATCTTTCTGAGAAACTGCTTAGAGTTCTGTTAATTCATCTCACAGAGATCCATGTGTATTTCGAGGATCTCTTTGCTAGCCCTATTTCTGTGGAATCTGAGAACAGATATTTCGGATCCCTTTGAAGACTATAGGGCCAAAGGAAATATCCTCCGATAACAAAGAGAAAGAAGCTTTCTGAGAAACTTCTTTGTGTTCTGTGAAATCATCTCACAGAGTTACAGCTTTCCCCTGAAGAAGCCTTTCGCTAAGACAGTTCTTGTGGAATTGGCAAAGTGATATTTGGAAGCCCATAGAGGGCTATGGTGAAAAAGGAAATATCCTCAGATGAAATCTGGAAAGAAGCTTTCTGAGAAACTGCTTAGTGTTCTGTTAATTCATCTCACAGAGTTCCATGTGTATTTCGAGGATCTCTTTGCTAGCCCTATTTCTGTGGAATCAGAAAACAGATATTTCGGATCCCTTTGAAGACTATAGTGCCTAAGGAAATATCCTCGGATAACAAAGAGAAATAAGCTTTCTGAGAAACTTCTTTGTGTTCTGTGAAATCATCTCACAGAGTTACAGCTTTCCCCTCAAGAAGCCTTTCGCTAAGACAGTTCTTGTGGAATTGGCAAAGGGATATTTGGAAGCCCATAGAGGGCTATGGGGAAAAAGGAAATATCATCAGATGAAATCTGGAAAGAAGCTTTCTGAGAAACTGCTTAGTGTTCTGTTAATTCATCTCACAGAGTTACATGTGTATTTCGAGGATCTCTTTGCTAGCCCTATTTCTGTGGAATCTGAGAACAGATATTTCGGATCCCTTTGAAGACTATAGGGCCAAAGGAAATATCCTCCGATAACAAAGAGAAAGAAGCTTTCTGAGAAACTTCTTTGTGTTCTGTGAAATCATCTCACAGAGTTACAGCTTTCCCCTCAAGAAGCCTTTCGCTAAGACAGTTCTTGTGGAATTGGCAAAGTGATATTTGGAAGCCCATAGAGGGCTATGGTGAAAAAGGAAATATCCTCAGATGAAATCTGGAAAGAAGCTTTCTGAGAAACTGCTTAGTGTTCTGTTAATTCATCTCACAGAGTTACATGTGTATTTCGAGGATCTCTTTGCTAGCCCTATTTCTGTGGAAACTGAGAAAAGATATTTCGGATCCCTTTGAAGACTATAGGGCCAAAGGAAAAATCCTCCGATAACAAAGAGAAAGAAGCTTTCTGAGAAACTTCTTTGTGTTCTGTGAAATCATCTCACAGAGTTACAGCTTTCCCCTCAAGAAGCCTTTCGCTAAGACAGTTCTTGTGGAATTGGCAAAGTGATATTTGGAAGCCCATAGAGGGCTGTGGTGAAAAAGGAAATATCGTCAGATGAAATCTGGAAAGAAGCTTGCTGCGAAACTGCTTAGTGTTCTGTTAATTCATCTCACAGAGTTACATGTGTATTTCGAGGATCTCTTTGCTACTCCTATTTCTGTGGAATCTGAAAACAGATATTTCGGATCCCTTTGAATACTATAGGGCCAAAGGAAATATCCTCCGATAACAAAGAGAAAGAAGCTTTCTGAGAAACTTCTTTGTGTTCTGTGAAATCATCTCACAGAGTTACAGCTTTCCCCTCAAGAAGCCTTTCGCTAAGACAGTTCTTGTGAAATTGGCAAAGTGATATTTGGAAGCCCATAGAGGGCTATGGTGAAAAAGGAAATATCGTCAGATGAAATCTGGAAAGAAGCTTTCTGAGAAACTGCTTAGAGTTCTGTTAATTCATCTGACAGAGTTCCATGTGTATTTCGAGGATCTCTTTGCTAGCCCTATTTCTGTGGAATCTGAGAACAGATATTTCGGATCCCTTTGAAGACTATAGGGCCAAAGGAAATATCCTCCGATAACAAAGAGAAAGAAGCTTTCTGAGAAACTTCTTTGTGTTCTGTGAAATCATCTCACAGAGTTACAGCTTTCCCCTGAAGAAGCCTTTCGCTAAGACAGTTCTTGTGGAATTGGCAAAGTGATATTTGGAAGCCCATAGAGGGCTATGGTGAAAAAGGAAATATCCTCAGATGAAATCTGGAAAGAAGCTTTCTGAGAAACTGCTTAGTGTTCTGTTAATTCATCTCACAGAGTTCCATGTGTATTTCGAGGATCTCTTTGCTAGCCCTATTTCTGTGGAATCAGAAAACAGATATTTCGGATCCCTTTGAAGACTATAGTGCCTAAGGAAATATCCTCGGATAACAAAGAGAAAGAAGCTTTCTGAGAAACTTCTTTGTGTTCTGTGAAATCATCTCACAGAGTTACAGCTTTCCCCTCAAGAAGCCTTTCGCTAAGACAGTTCTTGTGGAATTGGCAAAGGGATATTTGGAAGCCCATAGAGGGCTATGGGGAAAAAGGAAATATCGTCAGATGAAATCTGGAAAGAAGCTTTCTGAGAAACTGCTTAGTGTTCTGTTAATTCATCTCACAGAGTTACATGTGTATTTCGAGGATCTCTTTGCTAGCCCTATTTCTGTGGAATCTGAGAACAGATATTTCGGATCCCTTTGAAGACTATAGGGCCAAAGGAAATATCCTCCAATAACAAAGAGAAAGAAGCTTTCTGAGAAACTTCTTTGTGTTCTGTGAAATCATCTCACAGAGTTACAGCTTTCCCCTCAAGAAGCCTTTCGCTAAGACAGTTCTTGTGGAATTGGCAAAGTGATATTTGGAAGCCCATAGAGGGCTATGGTGAAAAAGGAAATATCCTCAGATGAAATCTGGAAAGAAGCTTTCTGAGAAACTGCTTAGTGTTCTGTGAATTCATCTCACAGAGTTACATGTGTATTTCGAGGATCTCTTTGCTAGCCCTATTTATTTGGAAACTGAGAAAAGATATTTCGGATCCCTTTGAAGACTATAGGGCCAAAGGAAAAATCTTCCGATATCAAAGAGAAAGAAGCTTTCTGAGAAACTTCTTTGTGTTCTGTGAAATCATCTCACGGAGTTACAGATTTCCCCTCAAGAAGCCTTTCGCTAAGACAGTTCTTGTGGAATTGGCAAAGTGATATTTGGAAGCCCATAGAGGGCTATGGTGAAAAAGGAAATATCGTCAGATGAAATCTGGAAAGAAGCTTGCTCCGAAACTGCTTAGTGTTCTGTTAATTCATCTCACAGAGTTACATGTGTATTTCGAGGTTCTCTTTGCTAGTCCTATTTCTGTGGAATCTGAAAACAGATATTTCGGATCCCTTTGAAGACTATAGGGCCAAAGGAAATATCCTCGGATAACAAAGAGAAAGAAGCTTTCTGAGAAACTTCTTTGTGTTCTGTGAAATCATCTCACAGAGTTACAGCTTTCCCCTCAAGAAGCCTTTCGCTAAGACAGTTCTTGCGGAATTCGAAAAGTGATATTTGGAACCCCTAGAGGGCTATGGTGAAAAAGGAAATATCCTCAGAAGAAATCTGGAAAGAAGCTTTCTGCGAAACTGCTTAGTGTTCTGTTAATTCATCTCACAGAGTTACATGTGTATTTCGAGGATCTCTTTGATAGTCCTATTTCTGTGGAATCTGAAAACAGATATTTCGAATCCCATGAAGACTATAGGGCCAAAGGAAATATCCTCGGATAACAAAGAGAAAGAAGCTTTCTGAGAAACTTCTTTGTGTTCTGTGAAATCATCTCACAGAGTTACAGCTTTCCCCTCAAGAAGCCTTTCGCTAAGACAGTTCTTGTGGAATTGGCAAAGTGATATTTGGAAGCCCATAGAGGGCTATGGTGAAAAAGGAAATATCCTCAGATGAAATCTGGAAAGAAGCTTTCTGAGAAACTGCTTAGTGTTCTGTTAATTCACCTCACAGAGTTACATGTGTATTTCGAGGATCTCTTTGCTAGCCCTATTTCTGTGGAATCTGAGAACAGATATTTCGGATCCCTTTGAAGACTATAGGGCCAAAGGAAATATCCTCGGATAACAAAGAGAAAGAAGCTTTCTGAGAATCTTCTTTGTGTTCTGTGAAATCATCTCACAGAGTTACAGCTTTCCCCTGAAGAAGCCTTTCGCTAAGACAGTTCTTGTGGAATTGGCAAAGTGATATTTGGAAGCCCATAGAGGGCTATGGTGAAAAAGCAAATATCCTCAGATGAAATCTGGAAAGAAGCTTTCTGAGAAACTGCTTAGTGTTCTGTGAATTCATCTCACAGAGTTACATGTGTATTTCGAGGATCTCTTTGCTAGCCCTATTTCTGTGGAAACTGAGAAAAGATATTTCGGATCCCTTTGAAGACTATAGGGCCAAAGGAAAAATCCTCCGATAACAAAGAGAAAGAAGCTTTCTGAGAAACTTCTTTGTGTTCTGTGAAATCATCTCACAGAGTTACAGCTTTCCCCTCAAGAAGCCTTTCGCTAAGACAGTTGTTGTGGAATTGGCAAAGTGATATTTGGAAGCCCATAGAGGGCTATGGTGAAAAAGGAAATATCGTCAGATGAAATCTGGAAAGAAGCTTTCTGCGAAACTGCTTAGTGTTCTGTTAATTCATCTCACAGAGTTACATGTGTATTTCGAGGTTCTCTTTGCTAGTCCCATTTCTGTGGAATCTGAAAACAGATATTTCGGATCCCTTTGAAGACTATAGGGCCAAAGGAAATATCCTCGGATAACAAAGAGAAAGAAGCTTTCTGAGAAACTTCTTTGTGTTCTGTGAAATCATCTCACAGAGTTACAGCTTTCCCCTCAAGAAGCCTTTCGCTAAGACAGTTCTTGTGGAATTGGCAAAGTGATATTTGGAAGCCCATAGAGGGCTATGGTGAAAAAGGAAATATCGTCAGATGAAATCTGGAAAGAAGCTTTCTGAGAAACTGCTTAGTGTTCTGTTAATTCATCTCACAGACTTACATGTGTATTTCGAGGATCTCTTTGCTAGCCCTATTTCTTTGGAAACTGAGAAAATATATTTCGGATCCCTTTGAAGACTATAGGGCCAAAGGAAAAATCCTCGGATGACAAAGAGAAAGAAGCCTTCTGAGAAACTTCTTTGTGTTCTGTGAAATCATCTCACAGAGTTACAGCTTTCCCCTGAAGAAGCCTTTCGCTAAGACAGTTCTTGTGGAATTGGCAAATTGATATTTGGAAGCCCATAGAGGGCTATGGTGAAAAAGGAAATATCCTCAGATGAAATCTGGAAAGAAGATTTCTGAGAAACTGCTTAGTGTTTTTTTAATTCATCTCACAGAGTTACACGGGTATTTCGAGGATCTCTTTGCTAGCTCTATTTCTGTGGAATCTGAGAACAGATATTTCGGATCCCTTTGAAGACTATAGGGCCAAAGGAAATATCCTCGGATAACAAAGAGAAAGAAGCTTTCTGAGAAACTTCTTTGTGTTCTGTGAAATCATCTCACAGAGTTACAGCTTTCCCCTCAAGAAGCCTTTCGCTAAGACAGTTCTTGTGGAATAGGCAAAGTGATATTTGGAATCCCATAGAGGGCTATGGTGAAAAAGGAAATATCGTCAGATGAAATCTGGAAAGAAGCTTTCTGAGAAACTGCTTAGTGTTCTGTTAATTCATCTCACAGAGTTCCATGTGTATTTCGAGGATCTCTTTGCTAGCTCTATTTCTGTGGAATCAGAAAACAGATATTTCGGATCCCTTTGAAGACTATAGTGCCTAAGGAAATATCCTCGGATAACAAAGAGAAAGAAGCTTTCTGAGAAACTTCTTTGTGTTCTGTGAAATCATCTCACCGAGTTACAGCTTTCCCCTCAAGAAGCCTTTCGCTAAGACAGTTCTTGTGGAATTGGCAAAGGGATATTTGGAAGCCCATAGAGGGCTATGGGGAAAAAGGAAATATCGTCAGATGAAATCTGGAAAGAAGCTTTCTGAGAAACTGCTTAGTGTTCTGTTAATTCATCTCACAGAGTTACATGTGTATTTCGAGGATCCCTTTGCTAGCCCTATTTCTGTGGAATCTGAGAACAGATATTTCGGATCCCTTTGAAGACTATAGGGCCAAAGGAAATATCCTCGGATAACAAAGAGAAAGAAGCTTTCTGAGAATCTTCTTTGTGTTCTGTGAAATCATCTCACAGAGTTACCGCTTTCCCCTGAAGAAGCCTTTCGCTAAGACAGTTCTTGTGGAATTGGCAAAGTGATATTTGGAAGCCCATAGAGGGCTATGGTGAAAAAGCAAATATCCTCAGATGAAATCTGGAAAGAAGCTTTCTGAGAAACTGCTTAGTGTTCTGTTAATTCATCTCACAGAGTTACATGTGTATTTCGAGGATCTCCATGCTAGCCCTATTTCTGTGGAAACTGAGAAAAGATATTTAGGATCCCTTTGAAGACTATAGGGCCAAAGGAAAAATCCTCCGATAACAAAGAGAAAGAAGCTTTCTGAGAAACTTCTTTGTGTTCTGTGAAATCATCTCACAGAGTTACAGCTTTCCCCTCAAGAAGCCTTTCGCTAAGACACTTCTTGTGGAATTGGCAAAGTGATATTGGAAGCCCGTAGAGGGCTATGGTGAAAAAGGAAATATCCTCAGATGAAATCTGGAAAGAAGCTTTCTGCGAAACTGCTTAGTGTTCTGTTAATTCATCTCACAGAGTTACATGTGTATTTCGAGGATCTCTTTGCTAGCTCTATTTCTGTGGAATCTGAGAACAGATATTTCGGATCCCTTTGAAGACTATAGGGCCAAAGGAAATATCCTCCGATAACAAAGAGAAAGAAGCTTTCTGAGAAACTTCTTTGTGTTCTGTGAAATCATCTCACAGAGTTACAGCTTTCCCCTGAAGAAGCCTTTCGCTAAGACAGTTCTTGTGGAATTGGCAAAGTGATATTTGGAAGCCCATAGAGGGCTATGGTGAAAAAGGAAATATCGTCAGATGAAATCTGGAAAGAAGCTTTCTGCGAAACTGCTTAGTGTTCTGTGAATTCATCTCACAGAGTTACATGTGTATTTCGAGGTTCTCTTTGCTAGTTCCATTTCTGTGGAATCTGAAAACAGATATTTCGGATCCCTTTGAAGACTATAGGGCCAAAGGAAATATCCTCGGATAACAAAGAGAAAGAAGCTTTCTGAGAAACTTCTTTGTGTTCTGTGAAATCATCTCACAGAGTTACAGCTTTCCCCTCAAGAAGCCTTTCGCTAAGACAGTTCTTGTGGAATTGGCAAAGTGATATTTGGAAGCCCATAGAGGGCTATGGTGAATAAGGAAATATCGTCAGATGAAATCTGGAAAGAAGCTTTCTGAGAAACTGCTTAGTGTTTTTTTAATTCATCTCACAGAGTTACACGGGTATTTCGAGGATATCTTTGCTAGCTCTATTTCTGTGGAATCTGAGGACAGATATTTCGGATCCCTTTGAAGACTATAGGGCCAAAGGAAATATTCTCGGATAACAAAGAGAAAGAAGCTTTCTGAGAAACTTCTTTGTGTTCTGTGAAATCATCTCACAGAGTTACAGCTTTCCCCTCAAGAAGCCTTTCGCTAAGACAGTTCTTGTGGAATAGGCAAAGTGATATTTGGAAGCCCATAGAGGGCTATGGTGAAAAAGGAAATATCGTCAGATGAAATCTGGAAAGAAGCTTTCTGAGAAACTGCTTAGTGTTCTGTTAATTCATCTCACAGAGTTCCATGTGTATTTCGAGGATCTCTTTGCTAGCTCTATTTCTGTGGAATCAGAAAACAGATATTTCGGATCCCTTTGAAGACTATAGTGCCTAAGGAAATATCCTCGGATAACAAAGAGAAAGAAGCTTTCTGAGAAACTTCTTTGTGTTCTGTGAAATCATCTCACCGAGTTACAGCTTTCCCCTCAAGAAGCCTTTCGCTAAGACAGTTCTTGTGGAATTGGCAAAGGGATATTTGGAAGCCCATAGAGGGCTATGGGGAAAAAGGAAATATCGTCAGATGAAATCTGGAAAGAAGCTTTCTGAGAAACTGCTTAGTGTTCTGTTAATTCATCTCACAGAGTTACATGTGTATTTCGAGGATCTCTTTGCTAGCCCTATTTCTGTGGAATCTGAGAACAGATATTTCGGATCCCTTTGAAGACTATAGGGCCAAAGGAAAAATCCTCCGATAACAAAGAGAAAGAAGCTTTCTGAGAAACTTCTTTGAGTTCTGTGAAATCATCTCACAGAGTTACAGCTTTCCCCTCAAGAAGCCTTTCGCTAATACAGTTCTTGTGGAATTGGCAAAGTGATATTTGGAAGCCCATAGAGGGCTATGGTGAAAAAGGAAATATCCTCAGATGAAATCTGGAAAGAAGCTTTCTGAGAAACTGCTTAGTGTTCTGTGAATTCATCTCACAGAGTTACATGTGTATTTCGAGGATCTCTTTGCTAGCCCTATTTCTGTGGAAACTGAGAAAAGATATTTCGTATCCCTTTGAAGACTATAGGGCCAAAGGAAAAATCCTCCGATATCAAAGATAAAGAAGCTTTCTGAGAAACTTCTTTGTGTTCTGTGAAATCATCTCGCGGAGTTACAGCTTTCCCCTCAAGAAGCCTTTCGCTAAGACAGTTCTTGTGGAATTGGCAAAGTGATATTTGGAAGCCCATAGAGGGCTACGGTGAAAAAGGAAATATCGTCAGATGAAATCTGGAAAGAAGCTTCCTGCGAAACTGCTTAGTGTTCTGTTAATTCTTCTCACAGAGTTACATGTGTATTTCGAGGTTCTCTTTGCTAGTCCTATTTCTGTGGAATCTGAAAACAGATATTTCGGATCCCTTTGAAGACTATAGGGCCAAAGGAAATATTCTCGGATAACAAAGAGAAAGAAGCTTTCTGAGAAACTTCTTTGTGTTCTGTGAAATCATCTCACAGAGTTACAGCTTTCCCCTCAAGAAGCCTTTCGCTAAGACAGTTCTTGTGGAATTGGCAAAGTGATATTTGGAAGCCCATAGAGGGCTATGGTGAATAAGGAAATATCGTCAGATGAAATCTGGAAAGAAGCTTTCTGAGAAACGGCTTAGTGTTTTTTTAATTCATCTCACAGAGTTACACGGGTATTTCGAGGATATCTTTGCTAGCTCTATTTCTGTGGAATCTGAGAACAGATATTTCGGATCCCTTTGAAGACTATAGGGCCAAAGGAAATATTCTCGGATAACAAAGAGAAAGAAGCTTTCTGAGAAACTTCTTTGTGTTCTGTGAAATCATCTCACAGAGTTACATCTTTCCCCTGAAGAAGCCTTTCGCTAAGACAGTTCTTGTGGAATAGGCAAAGTGATATTTGGAAGCCCATAGAGGGTTATGGTGAAAAAGGAAATATCCTCAGATGAAATCTGGAAAGAAGCTTTCTGAGAAACTGCTTAGTGTTCTCTTAATTCATCTCACAGAGTTACATGTGTATTTCGAGTATCTCTTTGCTAGCCCTATTTCTGTGGAATCTGAGAACAGATATTTCGGATCCCTTTGAAGACTATAGGGCCAAAGGAAAAATCCTCCGATAACAAGGAGAAAGAAGCTTTCTGAGAAACTTCTTTGTGTTCTGTGAAATCATCTCACAGAGTTACAGCTTTCCCCTCAAGAAGCCTTTCGCTAAGACAGTTCTTGTGGAATTGGAAAAGTGATATTTGGAACCCCTAGAGGGCTATGGTGAAAAAGGAAATATCCTCAGAAGAAATCTGGAAAGAAGCTTTCTGCGAAACTGCTTAGTGTTCTGTTAATTCATCTCACAGAGTTACATGTGTATTTCGAGGATCTCTTTGCTAGTCCTATTTCTGTGGAATCTGAAAACAGATATTTCGGATCCCTTTGAAGACTATAGGGCCAAAGGAAATATCCTCGGATAACAAAGAGAAAGAAGCTTTCTGAGAAACTTCTTTGTGTTCTGTGAAATCATCTCACAGAGTTACAGCTTTCCCCTCAAGAAGCCTTTCGCTAAGACAGTTCTTGTGGAATTGGTAAAGTGATATTTGGAAGCCCATAGAGGGCTATGGTGAAAAAGGAAATATCCTCAGATGAAATCTGGAAAGAAGCTTTCTGAGAAACTGCTTAGTGTTCTGTTAATTCATCTCACAGAGTTACATGTGTATTTCGAGGATCTCTTTGCTAGCCCTATTTCTGTGGAATCTGAGAACAGATATTTCGGATCCCTTTGAAGACTATAGGGCCAAAGGAAATATCCTCGGATAACAAAGAGAAAGAAGCTTTCTGAGAATCTTCTTTGTGTTCTGTGAAATCATCTCACAGAGTTACAGCTTTCCCCTGAAGAAGCCTTTCGCTAAGACAGTTCTTGTGGAATTGGCAAAGTGATATTTGGAAGCCCCTAGAGGGCTATGGTGAAAAAGCAAATATCCTCAGATGAAATCTGGAAAGAAGCTTTCTGAGAAACTGCTTAGTGTTCTGTTAATTCATCTCACAGAGTTACATGTGTATTTCGAGGATCTCCATGCTAGCCCTATTTCTGTGGAAACTGAGAAAAGATATTTAGGATCCCTTTGAAGACTATAGGGCCAAAGGAAAAATCCTCCGATAACAAAGAGAAAGAAGCTTTCTGAGAAACTTCTTTGTGTTCTGTGAAATCATCTCACAGAGTTACAGCTTTCCCCTCAAGAAGCCTTTCGCTAAGACCCTTCTTGTGGAATTGGCAAAGTGATATTTGGAAGCCCGTGGAGGGCTATGGTGAAAAAGGAAATATCGTCAGATGAAATCTGGAAAGAAGCTTCCTGCGAAACTGCTTAGTGTTCTGTTAATTCATCTCACAGAGTTACATGTGTATTTCGAGGATCTCTTTGCTAGCTCTATTTCTGTGGAATCTGAGAACAGATATTTCGGATCCCTTTGAAGACTATAGGGCCAAAGGAAATATCCTCCGATAACAAAGAGAAAGAAGCTTTCTGAGAAACTTCTTTGTGTTCTGTGAAATCATCTCACAGAGTTACAGCTTTCCCCTCAAGAAGCCTTTCGCTAAGACAGTTCTTGTGGAATTGGCAAAGTGATATTTGGAAGCCCATAGAGGGCTATGGTGAAAAAGGAAATATCGTCAGATGAAATCTGGAAAGAAGCTTTCTGAGAAACTGCTTAGAGTTCTGTTAATTCATCTCACAGAGTTCCATGTGTATTTCGAGGATCTCTTTGCTAGCCCTATTTCTGTGGAATCTGAGAACAGATATTTCGGATCCCTTTGAAGAGTATAGGGCCAAAGGAAATATCCTCCGATAACAAAGAGAAAGAAGCTTTCTGAGAAACTTCTTTGTGTTCTGTGAAATCATCTCACAGAGTTACAGCTTTCCCCTGAAGAAGCGTTTCGCTAAGACAGTTCTTGTGGAATTGGCAAAGTGATATTTGGAAGCCCATAGAGGGCTATGGTGAAAAAGGAAATATCCTCAGATGAAATCTGGAAAGAAGCTTTCTGAGAAACTGCTTAGTGTTCTGTTAATTCATCTCACAGAGTTACATGGGTATTTCGAGGATCTCTTTGCTAGCCCTATTTCTGTGGAATCAGAAAACAGATATTTCGGATCCCTTTGAAGACTATAGTGCCTAAGGAAATATCCTCGGATAACAAAGAGAAAGAAGCTTTCTGAGAAACTTCTTTGTGTTCTGTGAAATCATCTCACAGAGTTACAGCTTTCCCCTCAAGAAGCCTTTCGCTAAGACAGTTCTTGTGGAATTGGCAAAGGGATATTTGGAAGCCCATAGAGGGCTATGGGGAAAAAGGAAATATCGTCAGATGAAATCTGGAAAGAAGCTTTCTGAGAAACTGCTTAGTGTTCTGTTAATTCATCTCACAGAGTTACATGTGTATTTCGAGGATCTCTTTGCTAGCCCTATTTCTGTGGAATCTGAGAATAGATATTTCGGATCCCTTTGAAGACTATAGGGCCAAAGGAAATATCCTCCGATATCAAAGATAAAGAAGCTTTCTGAGAAACTTCTTTGTGTTCTGTGAAATCATCTCACGGAGTTACAGATTTCCCCTCAAGAAGCCTTTCGCTAAGACAGTTCTTGTGGAATTGGCAAAGTGATATTTGGAAGCCCATAGAGGGCTATGGTGAAAAAGGAAATATCGTCAGATGAAATCTGGAAAGAAGCTTGCTGCGAAACTGCTTAGTGTTCTGTTAATTCATCTCACAGAGTTACATGTGTATTTCGAGGTTCTCTTTGCTAGTCCTATTTCTGTGGAATCTGAAAACAGATATTTCGGATCCCTTTGAAGACTATAGGGCCAAAGGAAATATCCTCGGATAACAAAGAGAAAGAAGCTTTCTGAGAAACTTCTTTGTGTTCTGTGAAATCATCTCACAGAGTTACAGCTTTCCCCTCAAGAAGCCTTTCGCTAAGACAGTTCTTGTGGAATTGGCAAAGTGATATTTGGAAGCCCATAGAGGGCTATGGTGAAAAAGGAAATATCCTCAGATGAAATCTGGAAAGAAGCTTTCTGAGAATCTGCTTAGTGTTCTCTTAATTCATCTCACAGAGTTACATGTGTATTTCGAGGATCTCTTTGTTAGCCCTATTTCTGTGGAATCTGAGAACAGATATTTCGGATCCCTTTGAAGACTATAGGGCCAAAGGAAAAATCCTCCGATAACAAAGAGAAAGAAGCTTTCTGAGAAACTTCTTTGTGTTCTGTGAAATCATCTCACAGAGTTACAGCTTTCCCCTCAAGAAGCCTTTCGCTAAGACAGTTCTTGCGGAATTCGAAAAGTGATATTTGGAACCCCTAGAGGGCTATGGTGAAAAAGGAAATATCCTCAGATGAAATCTGGAAAGAAGCTTTCTGAGAACCTGCTTATTGTTCTGTTAATTCATCTCACAGAGTTACATGTGTATTTCGAGGATCTCTTTGCTAGCCCTATTTCTGTGGAATCTGAGAACAGATATTTCGGATCCCTTTGAAGACTATAGGGCCAAAGGAAATATCCTCCAATAACAAAGAGAAAGAAGCTTTCTGAGAAACTTCTTTGTGTTCTGTGAAATCATCTCACAGAGTTACAGCTTTCCCCTCAAGAAGCCTTTCGCTAAGACAGTTCTTGTGGAATTGGCAAAGGGATATTTGGAAGCCCATAGAGGGCTATGGGGAAAAAGGAAATATCGTCAGATGAAATCTGGAAAGAAGCTTTCTGAGAAACTGCTTAGTGTTCTGTTAATTCATCTCACAGAGTTACATGTGTATTTCGACGATCTCTTTGCTAGCCCTATTTCTGTGGAATCTGAGAACAGATATTTCGGATCCCTTTGAAGACTATAGGGCCAAAGGAAATATCCTCCGATAACAAAGAGAAAGAAGCTTTCTGAGAAACTTCTTTGTGTTCTGTGAAATCATCTCACAGAGTTACAGCTTTCCCCTCAAGAAGCCTTTCGCTAAGACAGTTCTTGTGGAATTGGCAAAGTGATATTTGGAAGCCCATAGAGGGCTATGGTGAAAAAGGAAATATCGTCAGATGAAATCTGGAAAGAAGCTTTCTGCGAAACTGCTTAGTGTTCTGTTAATTCTTCTCACAGAGTTACATGTGTATTTCGAGGATCTCTTTGCTAGTGCTATTTCTGTGGAATCTGAAAACAGATATTTCGGATCCCTTTGAAGACTATAGGGCCAAAGGAAATATCCTCGGATAACAAAGAGAAAGAAGCTTTCTGAGAAACTTCTTTGTGTTCTGTGAAATCATCTCACAGAGTTACAGCTTTCCCCTCAAGAAGCCTTTCGCTAAGACAGTTCTTGTGGAATTGGCAAAGTGATATTTGGAAGCCCATAGAGGGCTATGGTGAAAAAGGAAATATCCTCAGATGAAATCTGGAAAGAAGCTTTCTGAGAAACTGCTTAGTGTTCTATGAATTCGTCTCACAGAGTTACATGTGTATTTCGAGGATCTCTTTGCTAGCCCTATTTCTGTGGAATCTGAGAACAGATATTTCGGATCCCTTTGAAGACTATAGGGCCAAAGGAAATATCCTCCGATAACAAAGAGAAAGAAGCTTTCTGAGAAACTTCTGTGTGTTCTGTGAAATCATCTCACAGAGTTACAGCTTTCCCCTCAAGAAGCCTTTCGCTAAGACAGTTCTTGTGGAATTGGCAAAGTGATATTTGGAAGCCCCTAGAGGGCTATGGTGAAAAAGGAAATATCGTCAGATGAAATCTGGAAAGAAGCTTTCTGCGAAACTGCTTAGTGTTTTTTTAATTCATCTCACAGAGTTACATGTGTATTTCGAGGATCTCTTTGCTAGCTCTATTTCTGTGGAATCTGAGAACAGATATTTCGGATCCCTTTGAAGACTACAGGGCCAAAGGAAATATCCTCCGATAACAAAAGAAAGAAGCTTTCTGAGAAACTTCTTTGTGTTCTGTGAAATCATCTCACAGAGTTACAGCTTTCCCTACAAGAAGCCTTTCGCTAAGACAGTTCTTGTGGAATTGGCAAAGTGATATTTGGAAGCCCATAGAGGGCTATGGTGAAAAAGGAAATATCGTCACATGAAATCTGGAAAGAAGCTTTCTGAGAAACTGCTTAGTGTTCTGTTAATTCATCTCACCGAGTTCCATGGGTATTTTGAGGATCTCTTTGCTGGCCCTATTTCTGTGGAAACTGAGAAAAGATATTTCGGATCCCTTTGAAGACTATAGGGCCAAAGGAAAAATCCTCGGATAACAAAGAGAAAGAAGCTTTCTGAGAAACTTCTTTGTGTTCTGTGAAATCATCTCACAGAGTTACAGCTTTCCCCTCAAGAAGCCTTTCGCTAAGACAGTTCTTGTGGAATTGGCAAAGTGATATTTGGAAGCCCATAGAGGGCTGTGGTGAAAAAGGAAATATCGTCAGATGAAATCTGGAAAGAAGCTTGCTGCGAAACTGCTTAGTGTTCTGTTAATTCATCTCACAGAGTTACATGTGTATTTCGAGGATCTCTTTGCTAGTCCTATTTCTGTGGAATCTGAAAACAGATATTTCGGATCCCTTTGAAGACTATAGGGCCAAAGGAAATATCCTCGGATAACAAAGAGAAAGAAGCTTTCTGAGAAACTTCTTTGTGTTCTGTGAAATCATCTCACAGAGTTACAGCTTTCCCCTCAAGAAGCCTTTCGCTAAGACAGTTCTTGTGGAATTGGCAAAGTGATATTTGGAAGCCCATAGAGGGCTATGGTGAAAAAGGAAATATCCTCAGATGAAATCTGGAAAGAAGCTTTCTGAGAAACTGCTTAGTGTTCTGTTAATTCATCTCACAGAGTTACATGTGTATTTCGAGGATCTCTTTGCTAGCCCTATTTCTGTGGAAACTGAGAAAAGATATTTCGGATCCCTTTGAAGACTATAGGGCCAAAGGAAAAATCCTCCGATAACAAAGAGAAAGAAGCTTTCTGAGAAACTTCTTTGTGTTCTGTGAAATCATCTCACAGAGTTACAGCTTTCCCCTCAGGAAGCCTTTCGCTAAGACAGTTCTTGTGGAATTGGCAAAGTGATATTTGGAAGCCCATAGAGGGCTATGGTGAAAAAGGAAATATCGTCAGATGAAATCTGGAAAGAAGCTTTCTGAGAAAATGCTTAGTGTTCTGTTAATTCATCTCACAGAGTTCCATGTGTATTTCGAGGATCTCTTTGCTAGCCCTATCTCTGTGGAATCTGAGAACAGATATTTCGGATCCCTTTGAAGACTATAGGGCCAAAGGAAATATCCTCCGATAACAAAGAGAAAGAAGCTTTCTGAGAAACTTCTTTGTGTTCTGTGAAATCATCTCACAGAGTTACAGCTTTCCCCTCAAGAAGCCTTTCGCTAAGACAGTTCTTGTGGAATTGGCAAAGTGATATTTGGAAGCCCATAGAGGGCTATGGTGAAAAAGGAAATATCGTCAGCTGAAATCTGGAAGGAAGCTTTCTGAGAAACTGCTTAGTGTTCTGTTAATTCATCTCAC
The DNA here is from genome assembly GCF_043159975.1 of Macaca nemestrina. NCBI lineage: Eukaryota > Metazoa > Chordata > Mammalia > Primates > Cercopithecidae > Macaca > Macaca nemestrina. The sequence goes on along the minus strand of NC_092135.1, from coordinate 31,100,021 downwards.
AGAGTTACATGTGTATTTCGAGGATCTCTTTGCTAGCCCTATTTCTGTGGAATCTGAGAACAGATATTTCGGATCCCTTTGAAGACTATAGGGCCAAAGGAAATATCCTCCGATAACAAAGAGAAAGAAGCTTTCTGAGAAAGTTCTGTGTATTCTGTGAAATCATCTCACAGATTTACAGTTTTCCCCTCAAGAAGCCTTTCGCTAAGACAGTTCTTGTGGAATTGGCAAAGTGATATTTGGAAGCCCATAGAGGGCTATGGTGAAAAAGGAACTATCGTCAGATGAAATCTGGAAAGAAGCTTTCTGAGAAACTGCTTCGTGTTCTGTTAATTCATCTCACAGAGTTACATGTGTATTTCGAGGATCTCTTTGCTAGCCCTATTTCTGTGGAATCTGAGAACAGATATTTCGGATCCCTTTGAAGACTATAGGGCCAAAGGAAATATCCTCCGATAACAAAGAGAAAGAAGCTTTCTGAGAAACTTCTTTGTGTTCTGTGAAATCATCTCACAGAGTTACAGCTTTCCCCTGAAGAAGCCTTTCGCTAAGACAGTTCTTGTGGAATTGGCAAAGTGATATTTGGAAGCCCCTAGAGGGCTATGGTGAAAAAGGAAATATCCTCAGATGAAATCTGGAAAGAAGCTTTCTGAGTAACTGCTTCGTGTTCTGTGAATTCATCTCACAGAGTTACATGTGTATTTCGTAGATCTCTTTGCTAGCCCTGTTTCTGTGGAAACTGAGAAAAGATATTTCGGATCCCTTTGAAGACTATAGGGCCAAAGGAAAAATCCTCGGATAACAAAGAGAAAGAAGCTTTCTGGGAAACTTCTTTGTGTTCTGTGAAATCATCTCACGGAGTTACAGCTTTCCCCTCAAGAAGCCTTTCGCTAAGACAGTTCTTGTGGAATTGGCAAAGTGATATTTGAAAGCCCATAGAGGGCTATGGTGAAAAAGGAAATATCCTCAGAAGAAATCTGGAAAGAAGCTTGCTGCGAAACTGCTTAGTGTTCTGTTAATTCATCTCGCAGAGTTACATGTGTATTTCGAGGATCTCTTTGCTAGTCCTATTTCTGTGGAATCTGAAAACAGATATTTCGGATCCCTTTGAAGACTATAGGGGCAAAGGAAATATCCTCCGATAACAAAGAGAAAGAAGCTTTCTGAGAAACTTCTTTGTGTTCTGTGAAATCATCTCACAGAGTTACAGCTTTCCCCTCAAGAAGCCTTTCGCTAAGACAGTTCTTGTGGAATTGGCAAAGTGATATTTGGAAGCCCATAGAGGGCTATGGTGAAAAAGGAAATATCCTCAGATGAAATCTGGAAAGAAGCTTTCTGAGAAACTGCTTAGTGTTCTGTTAATTCATCTCACAGAGTTACATGTGTATTTCGAGGATCTCTTTGCTAGCCCTATTTCTGCGGAATCTGAGAACAGATATTTCGGATCCCTTTGAAGACTATAGGGCCAAAGGAAATATCCTCCGATAACAAAGAGAAAGAAGCTTTCTGAGAAACTTCTTTGTGTTCTGTGAAATCATCTCACAGAGTTACAGCTTTCCCCTCAAGAAGCCTTTCCCTAAGACAGTTCTTGTGGAATTGGCAAAGTGATATTTGGAAGCCCATAGAGGGCAATGGTGAAAAAGGAAATATGGTCAGATGAAATCTGGAAAGAAGCTTTCTGAGAAACTGCTTAGTGTTCTGTTAATTCATCTCACAGAGTTACATGTGTATTTCGAGGATCTCTTTGCTAGCCCTATTTCTTTGGAATCTGAGAATAGATATTTCGGATCCCTTTTAAGACTATAGGGCCAAAGGAAATATCCTCCGATAACAAAGAGAAAGAAACTTTCTGAGAAACTTCTTTGTGTTCTGTGAAATCATCTCACAGAGTTACAGCTTTCCCCTGAAGAAGCCTTTCGCTAAGACAGTTCTTGTGGAATTGGCAAAGTGATATTTGGAAGCCCATAGAGGGCTATGGTGAAATAGGAAATATCGTCAGATGAAATCTGGAAAGAAGCTTTCTGAGAAACTGCTTAGTGTTCTGTGAATTCATCTCACAGAGTTACATGTGTATTTCGAGGATCTCTTTGCTAGCCCTATTTCTGTGGAATCTGAGAACAGATATTTCGGATCCCTTTGAAGACTATAGGGCCAAAGGAAAAATCCTCCGATAACAAAGAGAAAGAAGCTTCCTGAGAAACTTCTTTGTGTTCTGTGAAATCATCTCACAGAGTTACAGCTTTCCCCTCAAGAAGCCTTTCGCTAAGACAGTTCTTGTGGAATTGGCAAAGTGATATTTGGAAGCCCATAGAGGGCTATGGTGAAAAAGGAAATATCGTCAGATGAAATCTGGAAAGAAGCTTTCTGAGAAACTGCTTAGTGTTCTGTTAATTCATCTCACAGAGTTACATGTGTATTTCGAGGATCTCTTTGCTAGCCCTATTTCTGTGGAATCTGAGAACTGATATTTCGGATCCCTTTGAAGACTATAGGGCCAAAGGAAATATCCTCGGTAACAAAGAGAAAGAAGCTTTCTGAGAATCTTCTTTGTGTTCTGTGAAATCATCTCACAGAGTTACAGCTTTCCCCTCAAGAAGCCTTTCGCTAAGACAGTTCTTGTGGAATTGGCAAAGTGATATATGGAAGCCCATAGAGGGCTATGGTGAAAAAGGAAATATCCTCAGATGAAATCTGGAAAGAAGCTTTCTGAGAAACTGCTTAGTGTTCTGTGAATTCATCTCACAGAGTTCCATGTGTATTTCGAGGATCTCTTTGCTAGCCCTATTTCTGTGGAAACTGAGAAAAGATATTTCGGATCCCTTTGAAGACTATAGGGCCAAAGGAAAAATCCTCCGATAACAAAGAGAAAGAAGCTTTCTGAGAAACTTCTTTGTGTTCTGTGAAATCATCTCACAGAGTTACAGCTTTCCCCTCAAGAAGCCTTTCGCTAAGACAGTTCTTGTGGAATTGGCAAAGTGATATTTGGAAGCCCATAGAGGGCTATGGTGAAAAAGGAAATATCCTCAGATGAAATCTGGAAAGAAGCTTTCTGAGAAACTGCTTAGTGTTCTGTTAATTCATCTCACAGAGTTACATGTGTATTTCGAGGATCTCTTTGCTAGCCCTATTTCTGTGGAAACTGAGAAAAGATATTTCGGATCCCTTTGAAGACTATAGGGCCAAAGGAAAAATCCTCCGATAACAAAGAGAAAGAAGCTTTCTGAGAAACTTCTTTGTGTTCTGTGAAATCATCTCACAGAGTTACAGCTTTCCCCTCAAGAAGCCTTTCGCTAAGACAGTTCTTGTGGAATTGGCAAAGTAATATTTGGAAGCCCATAGAGGGCTGTGGTGAAAAAGGAAATATCGTCAGATGAAATCTGGAAAGAAGCTTGCTGCGAAACTGCTTAGTGTTCTGTTAATTCATCTCACAGAGTTACATGTGTATTTCGAGGATCTCTTTGCTACTCCTATTTCTGTGGAATCTGAAAACAGATATTTCGGATCCCTTTGAAGACTATAGGGCCAAAGGAAATATCCTCGGATAACAAAGAGAAAGAAGCTTTCTGAGAAACTTCTTTGTGTTCTGTGAAATCATCTCACAGAGTTACAGCTTTCCCCTCAAGAAGCCTTTCGCTAAGACAGTTCTTGTGGAATTGGCAAAGTGATATTTGGAAGCCCATAGAGGGCTATGGTGAAAAAGGAAATATCGTCAGATGAAATCTGGAAAGAAGCTTTCTGAGAAACTGCTTAGAGTTCTGTTAATTCATCTCACAGAGTTCCATGTGTATTTCGAGGATCTCTTTGCTAGCCCTATTTCTGTGGAATCTGAGAACAGATATTTCGGATCCCTTTGAAGACTATAGGGCCAAAGGAAATATCCTCCGATAACAAAGAGAAAGAAGCTTTCTGAGAAACTTCTTTGTGTTCTGTGAAATCACCTCACAGAGTTACAGCTTTCCCCTGAAGAAGCCTTTCGCTAAGACAGTTCTTGTGGAATTGGCAAAGTGATATTTGGAAGCCCATAGAGGGCTATGGTGAAAAAGGAAATATCCTCAGATGAAATCTGGAAAGAAGCTTTCTGAGAAACTGCTTAGAGTTCTGTTAATTCATCTCACAGAGTTCCATGTGTATTTCGAGGATCTCTTTGCTAGCCCTATTTCTGTGGAATCAGAAAACAGATATTTCGGATCCCTTTGAAGACTATAGTGCCTAAGGAAATATCCTCGGATAACAAAGAGAAAGAAGCTTTCTGAGAAACTTCTTTGTGTTCTGTGAAATCATCTCACAGAGTTACAGCTTTCCCCTCAAGAAGCCTTTCGCTAAGACAGTTCTTGTGGAATTGGCAAAGGGATATTTGGAAGCCCATAGAGGGCTATGGGGAAAAAGGAAATATCATCAGATGAAATCTGGAAAGAAGCTTTCTGAGAAACTGCTTAGTGTTCTGTTAATTCATCTCACAGAGTTACATGTGTATTTCGAGGATCTCTTTGCTAGCCCTATTTCTGTGGAATCTGAGAACAGATATTTCGGATCCCTTTGAAGACTATAGGGCCAAAGGAAATATCCTCCGATAACAAAGAGAAAGAAGCTTTCTGAGAAACTTCTTTGTGTTCTGTGAAATCATCTCACAGAGTTACAGCTTTCCCCTCAAGAAGCCTTTCGCTAAGACAGTTCTTGTGGAATTGGCAAAGTGATATTTGGAAGCCCATAGAGGGCTATGGTGAAAAGGGAAATATCCTCAGATGAAATCTGGAAAGAAGCTTTCTGAGAAACTGCTTAGTGTTCTGTTAATTCATCTCACAGAGTTACATGTGTATTTCGAGGATCTCTTTGCTAGCCCTATTTCTGTGGAAACTGAGAAAAGATATTTCGGATCCCTTTGAAGACTATAGGGCCAAAGGAAAAATCCTCCGATAACAAAGAGAAAGAAGCTTTCTGAGAAACTTCTTTGTGTTCTGTGAAATCATCTCACAGAGTTACAGCTTTCCCCTCAAGAAGCCTTTCGCTAAGACAGTTCTTGTGGAATTGGCAAAGTGATATTTGGAAGCCCATAGAGGGCTGTGGTGAAAAAGGAAATATCGTCAGATGAAATCTGGAAAGAAGCTTGCTGCGAAACTGCTTAGTGTTCTGTTAATTCATCTCACAGAGTTACATGTGTATTTCGAGGATCTCTTTGCTACTCCTATTTCTGTGGAATCTGAAAACAGATATTTCGGATCCCTTTGAAGACTATAGGGCCAAAGGAAATATCCTCCGATAACAAAGAGAAAGAAGCTTTCTGAGAAACTTCTTTGTGATCTGTGAAATCATCTCACAGAGTTACAGCTTTCCCCTCAAGAAGCCTTTCGCTAAGACAGTTCTTGTGGAATTGGCAAAGTGATATTTGGAAGCCCATAGAGGGCTATGTTGAAAAAGGAAATATCGTCAGATGAAATCTGGAAAGAAGCTTTCTGAGAAACTGCTTAGAGTTCTGTTAATTCATCTCACAGAGTTCCATGTGTATTTCGAGGATCTCTTTGCTAGCCCTATTTCTGTGGAATCTGAGAACAGATATTTCGGATCCCTTTGAAGACTATAGGGCCAAAGGAAATATCCTCCGATAACAAAGAGAAAGAAGCTTTCTGAGAAACTTCTTTGTGTTCTGTGAAATCATCTCACAGAGTTACAGCTTTCCCCTGAAGAAGCCTTTCGCTAAGACAGTTCTTGTGGAATTGGCAAAGTGATATTTGGAAGCCCATAGAGGGCTATGGTGAAAAAGGAAATATCCTCAGATGAAATCTGGAAAGAAGCTTTCTGAGAAACTGCTTAGTGTTCTGTTAATTCATCTCACAGAGTTCCATGTGTATTTCGAGGATCTCTTTGCTAGCCCTATTTCTGTGGAATCAGAAAACAGATATTTCGGATCCCTTTGAAGACTATAGTGCCTAAGGAAATATCCTCGGATAACAAAGAGAAAGAAGCTTTCTGAGAAACTTCTTTGTGTTCTGTGAAATCATCTCACAGAGTTACAGCTTTCCCCTCAAGAAGCCTTTCGCTAAGACAGTTCTTGTGGAATTGGCAAAGGGATATTTGGAAGCCCATAGAGGGCTATGGGGAAAAAGAAAATATCCTCAGATGAAATCTGGAAAGAAGCTTTCTGAGAAACTGCTTAGTGTTCTGTGAATTCATCTCACAGAGTTACATGTGTATTTCGAGGATCTCTTTGCTAGCCCTATTTCTTTGGAAACTGAGAAAAGATATTTCGGATCCCTTTGAAGACTATAGGGCCAAAGGAAAAATCCTCCGATATCAAAGAGAAAGAAGCTTTCTGAGAAACTTCTTTGTGTTCTGTGAAATCATCTCACGGAGTTACAGATTTCCCCTCAAGAAGCCTTTCGCTAAGACAGTTCTTGTGGAATTGGCAAAGTGATATTTGGAAGCCCATAGAGGGCTATGGTGAAAAAGGAAATATCGTCAGATGAAATCTGGAAAGAAGCTTGCTCCGAAACTGCTTAGTGTTCTGTTAATTCATCTCACAGAGTTACATGTGTATTTCGAGGTTCTCTTTGCTAGTCCTATTTCTGTGGAATCTGAAAACAGATATTTCGGATCCCTTTGAAGACTATAGGGCCAAAGGAAATATCCTCCGATAACAAAGAGAAAGAAGCTTTCTGAGAAACTTCTTTGTGTTCTGTGAAATCATCTCACAGAGTTACAGCTTTCCCCTCAAGAAGCCTTTCGCTAAGACAGTTCTTGTGGAATTGGCAAAGTGATATTTGGAAGCCCATAGAGTTCTATGGTGAAAAAGGAAATATCCTCAGATGAAATCTGGAAAGAAGCTTTCTGAGAATCTGCTTAGTGTTCTCTTAATTCATCTCACAGAGTTACATGTGTATTTCGAGGATCTCTTTGCTAGCCCTATTTCTGTGGAATCTGAGAACAGATATTTCGGATCCCTTTGAAGACTATAGGGCCAAAGGAAAAATCCTCCGATAACAAAGAGAAAGAAGCTTTCTGAGAAACTTCTTTGTGTTCTGTGAAATCATCTCACAGAGTTACAGCTTTCCCCTCAAGAAGCCTTTCGCTAAGACAGTTCTTGCGGAATTCGAAAAGTGATATTTGGAACCCCTAGAGGGCTATGGTGAAAAAGGAAATATCCTCAGAAGAAATCTGGAAAGAAGCTTTCTGCGAAACTGCTTAGTGTTCTGTTAATTCATCTCACAGAGTTACATGTGTATTTCGAGGATCTCTTTGATAGTCCTATTTCTGTGGAATCTGAAAACAGATATTTCGAATCCCATGAAGACTATAGGGCCAAAGGAAATATCCTCGGATAACAAAGAGAAAGAAGCTTTCTGAGAAACTTCTTTGTGTTCTGTGAAATCATCTCACAGAGTTACAGCTTTCCCCTCAAGAAGCCTTTCGCTAAGACAGTTCTTGTGGAATTGGCAAAGTGATATTTGGAAGCCCATAGAGGGCTATGGTGAAAAAGGAAATATCCTCAGATGAAATCTGGAAAGAAGCTTTCTGAGAAACTGCTTAGTGTTCTGTTAATTCATCTCACAGAGTTACATGTGTATTTCGAGGATCTCTTTGCTAGCCCTATTTCTGTGGAATCTGAGAACAGATATTTCGGATCCCTTTGAAGACTATAGGGCCAAAGGAAATATCCTCGGATAACAAAGAGAAAGAAGCTTTCTGAGAATCTTCTTTGTGTTCTGTGAAATCATCTCACAGAGTTACAGCTTTCCCCTGAAGAAGCCTTTCGCTAAGACAGTTCTTGTGGAATTGGCAAAGTGATATTTGGAAGCCCATAGAGGGCTATGGTGAAAAAGCAAATATCCTCAGATGAAATCTGGAAAGAAGCTTTCTGAGAAACTGCTTAGTGTTCTGTGAATTCATCTCACAGAGTTACATGTGTATTTCGAGGATCTCTTTGCTAGCCCTATTTCTGTGGAAACTGAGAAAAGATATTTCGGATCCCTTTGAAGACTATAGGGCCAAAGGAAAAATCCTCCGATAACAAAGAGAAAGAAGCTTTCTGAGAAACTTCTTTGTGTTCTGTGAAATCATCTCACAGAGTTACAGCTTTCCCCTCAAGAAGCCTTTCGCTAAGACACTTCTTGTGGAATTGGCAAAGTGATATTTGGAAGCCCGTAGAGGGCTATGGTGAAAAAGGAAATATCGTCAGATGAAATCTGGAAAGAAGGTTTCTGCGAAACTGCTTAGTGTTCTGTTAATTCATCTCACAGAGTTACATGTGTATTTCGAGGATCTCTTTGCTAGCTCTATTTCTGTGGAATCTGAGAACAGATATTTCGGATCCCTTTGAAGACTATAGGGCCAAAGGAAATATCCTCCGATAACAAAGAGAAAGAAGCTTTCTGAGAAACTTCTTTGTGTTCTGTGAAATCATCTCACAGAGTTACAGCTTTCCCCTCAAGAAGCCTTTCGCTTAGACAGTTCTTGTGGAATAGGCCAAGTGATATTTGGAAGCCCATAGAGGGCTATGGTGAAAAAGGAAATATCGTCAGATGAAATCTGGAAAGAAGCTTTCTGAGAAACTGCTTAGTGTTCTGTTAATTCATCTCACAGAGTTACATGTGTATTTCAAGGATCTCTTTGCTAGCCCTATTTCTGTGGAATCTGAGAACAGATATTTCGGATCCCTTTGAAGAGTATAGGGCCAAAGGAAATATCCTCGGATAACAAAGAGAAAGAAGCTTTCTGAGAAACTTCTTTGTGTTCTGTGAAATCATCTCACAGAGTTACAGCTTTCCCCTCAAGAAGTCTTTCGCTAAGACAGTTCTTGTGGAATTGGCAAAGTGATATTTGGAAGCCCATAGAGGGCTATGGTGAAATAGGAAACATCGTCAGATGAAATCTGGAAAGAAGCTTTCTGAGAAACTGCTTAGTGTTCTGTGAATTCATCTCACAGAGTTACATGGGTATTTCGAGGATCTCTTTGCTAGCCCTATTTCTGTGGAAACTGAGAAAAGATATTTCGGATCCCTTTGAAGACTATAGGGCCAAAGGAAAAATCCTCCGATAACAAAGAGAAAGAAGCTTTCTGAGAAACTTCTTTGTGTTCTGTGAAATCATCTCACAGAGTTACAGCTTTCCCCTCAAGAAGCCTTTCGCTAAGACAGTTCTTGTGGAATTGGCAAAGTGATATTTGGAAGCCCATAGAGGGCTATGGTGAAAAAGGAAATATCGTCAGATGAAATCTGGAAAGAAGCTTTCTGCGAAACTGCTTAGTGTTCTGTTAATTCATCTCACAGAGTTACATGTGTATTTCGAGGTTCTCTTTGCTAGTCCCATTTCTGTGGAATCTGAAAACAGATATTTCGGATCCCTTTGAAGACTATAGGGCCAAAGGAAATATCCTCGGATAACAAAGAGAAAGAAGCTTTCTGAGAAACTTCTTTGTGTTCTGTGAAATCATCTCACAGAGTTACAGCTTTCCCCTCAAGAAGCCTTTCGCTAAGACAGTTCTTGTGGAATTGGCAAAGTGATATTTGGAAGCCCATAGAGGGCTATGGTGAAAAAGGAAATATCGTCAGATGAAATCTGGAAAGAAGCTTTCTGAGAAACTGCTTAGTGTTCTGTTAATTCATCTCACAGACTTACATGTGTATTTCGAGGATCTCTTTGCTAGCCCTATTTCTTTGGAAACTGAGAAAATATATTTCGGATCCCTTTGAAGACTATAGGGCCAAAGGAAAAATCCTCGGATGACAAAGAGAAAGAAGCCTTCTGAGAAACTTCTTTGTGTTCTGTGAAATCATCTCACAGAGTTACAGCTTTCCCCTGAAGAAGCCTTTCGCTAAGACAGTTCTTGTGGAATTGGCAAATTGATATTTGGAAGCCCATAGAGGGCTATGGTGAAAAAGGAAATATCCTCAGATGAAATCTGGAAAGAAGATTTCTGAGAAACTGCTTAGTGTTTTTTTAATTCATCTCACAGAGTTACACGGGTATTTCGAGGATCTCTTTGCTAGCTCTATTTCTGTGGAATCTGAGAACAGATATTTCGGATCCCTTTGAAGACTATAGGGCCAAAGGAAATATCCTCGGATAACAAAGAGAAAGAAGCTTTCTGAGAAACTTCTTTGTGTTCTGTGAAATCATCTCACAGAGTTACAGCTTTCCCCTCAAGAAGCCTTTCGCTAAGACAGTTCTTGTGGAATAGGCAAAGTGATATTTGGAATCCCATAGAGGGCTATGGTGAAAAAGGAAATATCGTCAGATGAAATCTGGAAAGAAGCTTTCTGAGAAACTGCTTAGTGTTCTGTTAATTCATCTCACAGAGTTCCATGTGTATTTCGAGGATCTCTTTGCTAGCTCTATTTCTGTGGAATCAGAAAACAGATATTTCGGATCCCTTTGAAGACTATAGTGCCTAAGGAAATATCCTCGGATAACAAAGAGAAAGAAGCTTTCTGAGAAACTTCTTTGTGTTCTGTGAAATCATCTCACCGAGTTACAGCTTTCCCCTCAAGAAGCCTTTCGCTAAGACAGTTCTTGTGGAATTGGCAAAGGGATATTTGGAAGCCCATAGAGGGCTATGGGGAAAAAGGAAATATCGTCAGATGAAATCTGGAAAGAAGCTTTCTGAGAAACTGCTTAGTGTTCTGTTAATTCATCTCACAGAGTTACATGTGTATTTCGAGGATCCCTTTGCTAGCCCTATTTCTGTGGAATCTGAGAACAGATATTTCGGATCCCTTTGAAGACTATAGGGCCAAAGGAAATATCCTCGGATAACAAAGAGAAAGAAGCTTTCTGAGAATCTTCTTTGTGTTCTGTGAAATCATCTCACAGAGTTACCGCTTTCCCCTGAAGAAGCCTTTCGCTAAGACAGTTCTTGTGGAATTGGCAAAGTGATATTTGGAAGCCCATAGAGGGCTATGGTGAAAAAGCAAATATCCTCAGATGAAATCTGGAAAGAAGCTTTCTGAGAAACTGCTTAGTGTTCTGTTAATTCATCTCACAGAGTTACATGTGTATTTCGAGGATCTCCATGCTAGCCCTATTTCTGTGGAAACTGAGAAAAGATATTTAGGATCCCTTTGAAGACTATAGGGCCAAAGGAAAAATCCTCCGATAACAAAGAGAAAGAAGCTTTCTGAGAAACTTCTTTGTGTTCTGTGAAATCATCTCACAGAGTTACAGCTTTCCCCTCAAGAAGCCTTTCGCTAAGACACTTCTTGTGGAATTGGCAAAGTGATATTGGAAGCCCGTAGAGGGCTATGGTGAAAAAGGAAATATCCTCAGATGAAATCTGGAAAGAAGCTTTCTGCGAAACTGCTTAGTGTTCTGTTAATTCATCTCACAGAGTTACATGTGTATTTCGAGGATCTCTTTGCTAGCTCTATTTCTGTGGAATCTGAGAACAGATATTTCGGATCCCTTTGAAGACTATAGGGCCAAAGGAAATATCCTCCGATAACAAAGAGAAAGAAGCTTTCTGAGAAACTTCTTTGTGTTCTGTGAAATCATCTCACAGAGTTACAGCTTTCCCCTGAAGAAGCCTTTCGCTAAGACAGTTCTTGTGGAATTGGCAAAGTGATATTTGGAAGCCCATAGAGGGCTATGGTGAAAAAGGAAATATCGTCAGATGAAATCTGGAAAGAAGCTTTCTGCGAAACTGCTTAGTGTTCTGTGAATTCATCTCACAGAGTTACATGTGTATTTCGAGGTTCTCTTTGCTAGTTCCATTTCTGTGGAATCTGAAAACAGATATTGCGGATCCCTTTGAAGACTATAGGGCCAAAGGAAATATCCTCGGATAACAAAGAGAAAGAAGCTTTCTGAGAAACTTCTTTGTGTTCTGTGAAATCATCTCACAGAGTTACAGCTTTCCCCTCAAGAAGCCTTTCGCTAAGACAGTTCTTGTGGAATTGGCAAAGTGATATTTGGAAGCCCATAGAGGGCTATGGTGAATAAGGAAATATCGTCAGATGAAATCTGGAAAGAAGCTTTCTGAGAAACTGCTTAATGTTTTTTTAATTCATCTCACAGAGTTACACGGGTATTTCGAGGATATCTTTGCTAGCTCTATTTCTGTGGAATCTGAGGACAGATATTTCGGATCCCTTTGAAGACTATAGGGCCAAAGGAAATATTCTCGGATAACAAAGAGAAAGAAGCTTTCTGAGAAACTTCTTTGTGTTCTGTGAAATCATCTCACAGAGTTACAGCTTTCCCCTCAAGAAGCCTTTCGCTAAGACAGTTCTTGTGGAATAGGCAAAGTGATATTTGGAAGCCCATAGAGGGCTATGGTGAAAAAGGAAATATCGTCAGATGAAATCTGGAAAGAAGCTTTCTGAGAAACTGCTTAGTGTTCTGTTAATTCATCTCACAGAGTTCCATGTGTATTTCGAGGATCTCTTTGCTAGCTCTATTTCTGTGGAATCAGAAAACAGATATTTCGGATCCCTTTGAAGACTATAGTGCCTAAGGAAATATCCTCGGATAACAAAGAGATAGAAGCTTTCTGAGAAACTTCTTTGTGTTCTGTGAAATCATCTCACCGAGTTACAGCTTTCCCCTCAAGAAGCCTTTCGCTAAGACAGTTCTTGTGGAATTGGCAAAGGGATATTTGGAAGCCCATAGAGGGCTATGGGGAAAAAGGAAATATCGTCAGATGAAATCTGGAAAGAAGCTTTCTGAGAAACTGCTTAGTGTTCTGTTAATTCATCTCACAGAGTTACATGTGTATTTCGAGGATCTCTTTGCTAGCCCTATTTCTGTGGAATCTGAGAACAGATATTTCGGATCCCTTTGAAGACTATAGGGCCAAAGGAAAAATCCTCCGATAACAAAGAGAAAGAAGCTTTCTGAGAAACTTCTTTGAGTTCTGTGAAATCATCTCACAGAGTTACAGCTTTCCCCTCAAGAAGCCTTTCGCTAATACAGTTCTTGTGGAATTGGCAAAGTGATATTTGGAAGCCCATAGAGGGCTATGGTGAAAAAGGAAATATCCTCAGATGAAATCTGGAAAGAAGCTTTCTGAGAAACTGCTTAGTGTTCTGTGAATTCATCTCACAGAGTTACATGTGTATTTCGAGGATCTCTTTGCTAGCCCTATTTCTGTGGAAACTGAGAAAAGATATTTCGTATCCCTTTGAAGACTATAGGGCCAAAGGAAAAATCCTCCGATATCAAAGATAAAGAAGCTTTCTGAGAAACTTCTTTGTGTTCTGTGAAATCATCTCACGGAGTTACAGCTTTCCCCTCAAGAAGCCTTTCGCTAAGACAGTTCTTGTGGAATTGGCAAAGTGATATTTGGAAGCCCATAGAGGGCTACGGTGAAAAAGGAAATATCGTCAGATGAAATCTGGAAAGAAGATTCCTGCGAAACTGCTTAGTGTTCTGTTAATTCTTCTCACAGAGTTACATGTGTATTTCGAGGTTCTCTTTGCTAGTCCTATTTCTGTGGAATCTGAAAACAGATATTTCGGATCCCTTTGAAGACTATAGGGCCAAAGGAAATATTCTCGGATAACAAAGAGAAAGAAGCTTTCTGAGAAACTTCTTTGTGTTCTGTGAAATCATCTCACAGAGTTACAGCTTTCCCCTCAAGAAGCCTTTCGCTAAGACAGTTCTTGTGGAATTGGCAAAGTGATATTTGGAAGCCCATAGAGGGCTATGGTGAATAAGGAAATATCGTCAGATGAAATCTGGAAAGAAGCTTTCTGAGAAACGGCTTAGTGTTTTTTTAATTCATCTCACAGAGTTACACGGGTATTTCGAGGATATCTTTGCTAGCTCTATTTCTGTGGAATCTGAGAACAGATATTTCGGATCCCTTTGAAGACTATAGGGCCAAAGGAAATATTCTCGGATAACAAAGAGAAAGAAGCTTTCTGAGAAACTTCTTTGTGTTCTGTGAAATCATCTCACAGAGTTACATCTTTCCCCTGAAGAAGCCTTTCGCTAAGACAGTTCTTGTGGAATAGGCAAAGTGATATTTGGAAGCCCATAGAGGGTTATGGTGAAAAAGGAAATATCCTCAGATGAAATCTGGAAAGAAGCTTTCTGAGAAACTGCTTAGTGTTCTCTTAATTCATCTCACAGAGTTACATGTGTATTTCGAGTATCTCTTTGCTAGCCCTATTTCTGTGGAATCTGAGAACAGATATTTCGGATCCCTTTGAAGACTATAGGGCCAAAGGAAAAATCCTCCGATAACAAAGAGAAAGAAGCTTTCTGAGAAACTTCTTTGTGTTCTGTGAAATCATCTCACAGAGTTACAGCTTTCCCCTCAAGAAGCCTTTCGCTAAGACAGTTCTTGTGGAATTGGAAAAGTGATATTTGGAACCCCTAGAGGGCTATGGTGAAAAAGGAAATATCCTCAGAAGAAATCTGGAAAGAAGCTTTCTGCGAAACTGCTTAGTGTTCTGTTAATTCATCTCACAGAGTTACATGTGTATTTCGAGGATCTCTTTGCTAGTCCTATTTCTGTGGAATCTGAAAACAGATATTTCGGATCCCTTTGAAGACTATAGGGCCAAAGGAAATATCCTCGGATAACAAAGAGAAAGAAGCTTTCTGAGAAACTTCTTTGTGTTCTGTGAAATCATCTCACAGAGTTACAGCTTTCCCCTCAAGAAGCCTTTCGCTAAGACAGTTCTTGTGGAATTGGTAAAGTGATATTTGGAAGCCCATAGAGGGCTATGGTGAAAAAGGAAATATCCTCAGATGAAATCTGGAAAGAAGCTTTCTGAGAAACTGCTTAGTGTTCTGTTAATTCATCTCACAGAGTTACATGTGTATTTCGAGGATCTCTTTGCTAGCCCTATTTCTGTGGAATCTGAGAACAGATATTTCGGATCCCTTTGAAGACTATAGGGCCAAAGGAAATATCCTCGGATAACAAAGAGAAAGAAGCTTTCTGAGAATCTTCTTTGTGTTCTGTGAAATCATCTCACAGAGTTACAGCTTTCCCCTGAAGAAGCCTTTCGCTAAGACAGTTCTTGTGGAATTGGCAAAGTGATATTTGGAAGCCCCTAGAGGGCTATGGTGAAAAAGCAAATATCCTCAGATGAAATCTGGAAAGAAGCTTTCTGAGAAACTGCTTAGTGTTCTGTTAATTCATCTCACAGAGTTACATGTGTATTTCGAGGATCTCCATGCTAGCCCTATTTCTGTGGAAACTGAGAAAAGATATTTCGGATCCCTTTGAAGACTATAGGGCCAAAGGAAAAATCCTCCGATAACAAAGAGAAAGAAGCTTTCTGAGAAACTTCTTTGTGTTCTGTGAAATCATCTCACAGAGTTACAGCTTTCCCCTCAAGAAGCCTTTCGCTAAGACCCTTCTTGTGGAATTGGCAAAGTGATATTTGGAAGCCCGTGGAGGGCTATGGTGAAAAAGGAAATATCGTCAGATGAAATCTGGAAAGAAGCTTTCTGCGAAACTGCTTAGTGTTCTGTTAATTCATCTCACAGAGTTACATGTGTATTTCGAGGATCTCTTTGCTAGCTCTATTTCTGTGGAATCTGAGAACAGATATTTCGGATCCCTTTGAAGACTATAGGGCCAAAGGAAATATCCTCCGATAACAAAGAGAAAGAAGCTTTCTGAGAAACTTCTTTGTGTTCTGTGAAATCATCTCACAGAGTTACAGCTTTCCCCTCAAGAAGCCTTTCGCTAAGACAGTTCTTGTGGAATTGGCAAAGTGATATTTGGAAGCCCATAGAGGGCTATGGTGAAAAAGGAAATATCGTCAGATGAAATCTGGAAAGAAGCTTTCTGAGAAACTGCTTAGAGTTCTGTTAATTCATCTCACAGAGTTCCATGTGTATTTCGAGGATCTCTTTGCTAGCCCTATTTCTGTGGAATCTGAGAACAGATATTTCGGATCCCTTTGAAGAGTATAGGGCCAAAGGAAATATCCTCCGATAACAAAGAGAAAGAAGCTTTCTGAGAAACTTCTTTGTGTTCTGTGAAATCATCTCACAGAGTTACAGCTTTCCCCTGAAGAAGCGTTTCGCTAAGACAGTTCTTGTGGAATTGGCAAAGTGATATTTGGAAGCCCATAGAGGGCTATGGTGAAAAAGGAAATATCCTCAGATGAAATCTGGAAAGAAGCTTTCTGAGAAACTGCTTAGTGTTCTGTTAATTCATCTCACAGAGTTACATGGGTATTTCGAGGATCTCTTTGCTAGCCCTATTTCTGTGGAATCAGAAAACAGATATTTCGGATCCCTTTGAAGACTATAGTGCCTAAGGAAATATCCTCGGATAACAAAGAGAAAGAAGCTTTCTGAGAAACTTCTTTGTGTTCTGTGAAATCATCTCACAGAGTTACAGCTTTCCCCTCAAGAAGCCTTTCGCTAAGACAGTTCTTGTGGAATTGGCAAAGGGATATTTGGAAGCCCATAGAGGGCTATGGGGAAAAAGGAAATATCGTCAGATGAAATCTGGAAAGAAGCTTTCTGAGAAACTGCTTAGTGTTCTCTTAATTCATCTCACAGAGTTACATGTGTATTTCGAGGATCTCTTTGCTAGCCCTATTTCTGTGGAATCTGAGAACAGATATTTCGGATCCCTTTGAAGACTATAGGGCCAAAGGAAATATCCTCCGATATCAAAGATAAAGAAGCTTTCTGAGAAACTTCTTTGTGTTCTGTGAAATCATCTCACGGAGTTACAGCTTTCCCCTCAAGAAGCCTTTCGCTAAGACAGTTCTTGTGGAATTGGCAAAGTGATATTTGGAAGCCCATAGAGGGCTATGGTGAAAAAGGAAATATCGTCAGATGAAATCTGGAAAGAAGCTTGCTGCGAAACTGCTTAGTGTTCTGTTAATTCATCTCACAGAGTTACATGTGTATTTCGAGGTTCTCTTTGCTAGTCCTATTTCTGTGGAATCTGAAAACAGATATTTCGGATCCCTTTGAAGACTATAGGGCCAAAGGAAATATCCTCGGATAACAAAGAGAAAGAAGCTTTCTGAGAAACTTCTTTGTGTTCTGTGAAATCATCTCACAGAGTTACAGCTTTCCCCTCAAGAAGCCTTTCGCTAAGACAGTTCTTGTGGAATTGGCAAAGTGATATTTGGAAGCCCATAGAGGGCTATGGTGAAAAAGGAAATATCCTCAGATGAAATCTGGAAAGAAGCTTTCTGAGAATCTGCTTAGTGTTCTCTTAATTCATCTCACAGAGTTACATGTGTATTTCGAGGATCTCTTTGTTAGCCCTATTTCTGTGGAATCTGAGAACAGATATTTCGGATCCCTTTGAAGACTATAGGGCCAAAGGAAAAATCCTCCGATAACAAAGAGAAAGAAGCTTTCTGAGAAACTTCTTTGTGTTCTGTGAAATCATCTCACAGAGTTACAGCTTTCCCCTCAAGAAGCCTTTCGCTAAGACAGTTCTTGCGGAATTCGAAAAGTGATATTTGGAACCCCTAGAGGGCTATGGTGAAAAAGGAAATATCCTCAGATGAAATCTGGAAAGAAGCTTTCTGAGAACCTGCTTATTGTTCTGTTAATTCATCTCACAGAGTTACATGTGTATTTCGAGGATCTCTTTGCTAGCCCTATTTCTGTGGAATCTGAGAACAGATATTTCGGATCCCTTTGAAGACTATAGGGCCAAAGGAAATATCCTCCAATAACAAAGAGAAAGAAGCTTTCTGAGAAACTTCTTTGTGTTCTGTGAAATCATCTCACAGAGTTACAGCTTTCCCCTCAAGAAGCCTTTCGCTAAGACAGTTCTTGTGGAATTGGCAAAGGGATATTTGGAAGCCCATAGAGGGCTATGGGGAAAAAGGAAATATCGTCAGATGAAATCTGGAAAGAAGCTTTCTGAGAAACTGCTTAGTGTTCTGTTAATTCATCTCACAGAGTTACATGTGTATTTCGACGATCTCTTTGCTAGCCCTATTTCTGTGGAATCTGAGAACAGATATTTCGGATCCCTTTGAAGACTATAGGGCCAAAGGAAATATCCTCCGATAACAAAGAGAAAGAAGCTTTCTGAGAAACTTCTTTGTGTTCTGTGAAATCATCTCACAGAGTTACAGCTTTCCCCTCAAGAAGCCTTTCGCTAAGACAGTTCTTGTGGAATTGGCAAAGTGATATTTGGAAGCCCATAGAGGGCTATGGTGAAAAAGGAAATATCGTCAGATGAAATCTGGAAAGAAGCTTTCTGCGAAACTGCTTAGTGTTCTGTTAATTCTTCTCACAGAGTTACATGTGTATTTCGAGGATCTCTTTGCTAGTGCTATTTCTGTGGAATCTGAAAACAGATATTTCGGATCCCTTTGAAGACTATAGGGCCAAAGGAAATATCCTCGGATAACAAAGAGAAAGAAGCTTTCTGAGAAACTTCTTTGTGTTCTGTGAAATCATCTCACAGAGTTACAGCTTTCCCCTCAAGAAGCCTTTCGCTAAGACAGTTCTTGTGGAATTGGCAAAGTGATATTTGGAAGCCCATAGAGGGCTATGGTGAAAAAGGAAATATCCTCAGATGAAATCTGGAAAGAAGCTTTCTGAGAAACTGCTTAGTGTTCTATGAATTCGTCTCACAGAGTTACATGTGTATTTCGAGGATCTCTTTGCTAGCCCTATTTCTGTGGAATCTGAGAACAGATATTTCGGATCCCTTTGAAGACTATAGGGCCAAAGGAAATATCCTCCGATAACAAAGAGAAAGAAGCTTTCTGAGAAACTTCTGTGTGTTCTGTGAAATCATCTCACAGAGTTACAGCTTTCCCCTCAAGAAGCCTTTCGCTAAGACAGTTCTTGTGGAATTGGCAAAGTGATATTTGGAAGCCCCTAGAGGGCTATGGTGAAAAAGGAAATATCGTCAGATGAAATCTGGAAAGAAGCTTTCTGCGAAACTGCTTAGTGTTTTTTTAATTCATCTCACAGAGTTACATGTGTATTTCGAGGATCTCTTTGCTAGCTCTATTTCTGTGGAATCTGAGAACAGATATTTCGGATCCCTTTGAAGACTACAGGGCCAAAGGAAATATCCTCCGATAACAAAAGAAAGAAGCTTTCTGAGAAACTTCTTTGTGTTCTGTGAAATCATCTCACAGAGTTACAGCTTTCCCTACAAGAAGCCTTTCGCTAAGACAGTTCTTGTGGAATTGGCAAAGTGATATTTGGAAGCCCATAGAGGGCTATGGTGAAAAAGGAAATATCGTCACATGAAATCTGGAAAGAAGCTTTCTGAGAAACTGCTTAGTGTTCTGTTAATTCATCTCACCGAGTTCCATGGGTATTTTGAGGATCTCTTTGCTGGCCCTATTTCTGTGGAAACTGAGAAAAGATATTTCGGATCCCTTTGAAGACTATAGGGCCAAAGGAAAAATACTCCGATAACAAAGAGAAAGAAGCTTTCTGAGAAACTTCTTTGTGTTCTGTGAAATCATCTCACAGAGTTACAGCTTTCCCCTCAAGAAGCCTTTCGCTAAGACAGTTCTTGTGGAATTGGCAAAGTGATATTTGGAAGCCCATAGAGGGCTGTGGTGAAAAAGGAAATATCGTCAGATGAAATCTGGAAAGAAGCTTGCTGCGAAACTGCTTAGTGTTCTGTTAATTCATCTCACAGAGTTACATGTGTATTTCGAGGATCTCTTTGCTAGTCCTATTTCTGTGGAATCTGAAAACAGATATTTCGGATCCCTTTGAAGACTATAGGGCCAAAGGAAATATCCTCGGATAACAAAGAGAAAGAAGCTTTCTGAGAAACTTCTTTGTGTTCTGTGAAATCATCTCACAGAGTTACAGCTTTCCCCTCAAGAAGCCTTTCGCTAAGACAGTTCTTGTGGAATTGGCAAAGTGATATTTGGAAGCCCATAGAGGGCTATGGTGAAAAAGGAAATATCCTCAGATGAAATCTGGAAAGAAGCTTTCTGAGAAACTGCTTAGTGTTCTGTTAATTCATCTCACAGAGTTACATGTGTATTTCGAGGATCTCTTTGCTAGCCCTATTTCTGTGGAAACTGAGAAAAGATATTTCGGATCCCTTTGAAGACTATAGGGCCAAAGGAAAAATCCTCCGATAACAAAGAGAAAGAAGCTTTCTGAGAAACTTCTTTGTGTTCTGTGAAATCATCTCACAGAGTTACAGCTTTCCCCTCAGGAAGCCTTTCGCTAAGACAGTTCTTGTGGAATTGGCAAAGTGATATTTGGAAGCCCATAGAGGGCTATGGTGAAAAAGGAAATATCGTCAGATGAAATCTGGAAAGAAGCTTTCTGAGAAAATGCTTAGTGTTCTGTTAATTCATCTCACAGAGTTCCATGTGTATTTCGAGGATCTCTTTGCTAGCCCTATCTCTGTGGAATCTGAGAACAGATATTTCGGATCCCTTTGAAGACTATAGGGCCAAAGGAAATATCCTCCGATAACAAAGAGAAAGAAGCTTTCTGAGAAACTTCTTTGTGTTCTGTGAAATCATCTCACAGAGTTACAGCTTTCCCCTCAAGAAGCCTTTCGCTAAGACAGTTCTTGTGGAATTGGCAAAGTGATATTTGGAAGCCCATAGAGGGCTATGGTGAAAAAGGAAATATCGTCAGCTGAAATCTGGAAGGAAGCTTTCTGAGAAACTGCTTAGTGTTCTGTTAATTCATCTCACAGAGTTACATGTGTATTTCGAGGATCTCTTTGCTAGCCCTATTTCTGTGGAATCTGAGAACAGATATTTCGGATCCCTTTGAAGACTATAGGGCCAAAGGAAATATCCTCCGATAACAAAGAGAAAGAAGCTTTCTGAGAAAGTTCTGTGTATTCTGTGAAATCATCTCACAGATTTACAGTTTTCCCCTCAAGAAGCCTTTCGCTAAGACAGTTCTTGTGGAATTGGCAAAGTGATATTTGGAAGCCCATAGAGGGCTATGGTGAAAAAGGAACTATCGTCAGATGAAATCTGGAAAGAAGCTTTCTGAGAAACTGCTTCGTGTTCTGTGAATTCATCTCACAGAGTTACATGTGTATTTCGAGGATCTCTTTGCTAGCCCTATTTCTGTGGAATCTGAGAACAGATATTTCGGATCCCTTTGAAGACTATAGGGCCAAAGGAAATATCCTCCGATAACAAAGAGAAAGAAGCTTTCTGAGAAACTTCTTTGTGTTCTGTGAAATCATCTCACAGAGTTACAGCTTTCCCCTGAAGAAGCCTTTCGCTAAGACAGTTCTTGTGGAATTGGCAAAGTGATATTTGGAAGCCCCTAGAGGGCTATGGTGAAAAAGGAAATATCCTCAGATGAAATCTGGAAAGAAGCTTTCTGAGTAACTGCTTCGTGTTCTGTGAATTCATCTCACAGAGTTACATGTGTATTTCGTAGATCTCTTTGCTAGCCCTGTTTCTGTGGAAACTGAGAAAAGATATTTCGGATCCCTTTGAAGACTATAGGGCCAAAGCAAAAATCCTCGGATAACAAAGAGAAAGAAGCTTTCTGAGAAACTTCTTTGTGTTCTGTGAAATCATCTCACGGAGTTACAGCTTTCCCCTCAAGAAGCCTTTCGCTAAGACAGTTCTTGTGGAATTGGCAAAGTGATATTTGAAAGCCCATAGAGGGCTATGGTGAAAAAGGAAATATCCTCAGAAGAAATCTGGAAAGAAGCTTGCTGCGAAACTGCTTAGTGTTCTGTTAATTCATCTCGCAGAGTTACATGTGTATTTCGAGGATCTCTTTGCTAGTCCTATTTCTGTGGAATCTGAAAACAGATATTTCGGATCCCTTTGAAGACTATAGGGGCAAAGGAAATATCCTCCGATAACAAAGAGAAAGAAGCTTTCTGAGAAACTTCTTTGTGTTCTGTGAAATCATCTCACAGAGTTACAGCTTTCCCCTCAAGAAGCCTTTCGCTAAGACAGTTCTTGTGGAATTGGCAAAGTGATATTTGGAAGCCCATAGAGGGCTATGGTGAAAAAGGAAATATCCTCAGATGAAATCTGGAAAGAAGCTTTCTGAGAAACTGCTTAGTGTTCTGTTAATTCATCTCACAGAGTTACATGTGTATTTCGAGGATCTCTTTGCTAGCCCTATTTCTGCGGAATTTGAGAACAGATATTTCGGATCCCTTTGAAGACTATAGGGCCAAAGGAAATATCCTCCGATAACAAAGAGAAAGAAGCTTTCTGAGAAACTTCTTTGTGTTCTGTGAAATCATCTCACAGAGTTACAGCTTTCCCCTCAAGAAGCCTTTCCCTAAGACAGTTCTTGTGGAATTGGCAAAGTGATATTTGGAAGCCCATAGAGGGCAATGGTGAAAAAGGAAATATGGTCAGATGAAATCTGGAAAGAAGCTTTCTGAGAAACTGCTTAGTGTTCTGTTAATTCATCTCACAGAGTTACATGTGTATTTCGAGGATCTCTTTGCTAGCCCTATTTCTTTGGAATCTGAGAATAGATATTTCGGATCCCTTTTAAGACTATAGGGCCAAAGGAAATATCCTCCGATAACAAAGAGAAAGAAACTTTCTGAGAAACTTCTTTGTGTTCTGTGAAATCATCTCACAGAGTTACAGCTTTCCCCTGAAGAAGCCTTTCGCTAAGACAGTTCTTGTGGAATTGGCAAAGTGATATTTGGAAGCCCATAGAGGGCTATGGTGAAATAGGAAATATCGTCAGATGAAATCTGGAAAGAAGCTTTCTGAGAAACTGCTTAGTGTTCTGTGAATTCATCTCACAGAGTTACATGTGTATTTCGAGGATCTCTTTGCTAGCCCTATTTCTGTGGAATCTGAGAACAGATATTTCGGATCCCTTTGAAGACTATAGGGCCAAAGGAAAAATCCTCCGATAACAAAGAGAAAGAAGCTTCCTGAGAAACTTCTTTGTGTTCTGTGAAATCATCTCACAGAGTTACAGCTTTCCCCTCAAGAAGCCTTTCGCTAAGACAGTTCTTGTGGAATTGGCAAAGTGATATTTGGAAGCCCATAGAGGGCTATGGTGAAAAAGGAAATATCGTCAGATGAAATCTGGAAAGAAGCTTTCTGAGAAACTGCTTAGTGTTCTGTTAATTCATCTCACAGAGTTACATGTGTATTTCGAGGATCTCTTTGCTAGCCCTATTTCTGTGGAATCTGAGAACTGATATTTCGGATCCCTTTGAAGACTATAGGGCCAAAGGAAATATCCTCGGTAACAAAGAGAAAGAAGCTTTCTGAGAATCTTCTTTGTGTTCTGTGAAATCATCTCACAGAGTTACAGCTTTCCCCTCAAGAAGCCTTTCGCTAAGACAGTTCTTGTGGAATTGGCAAAGTGATATATGGAAGCCCATAGAGGGCTATGGTGAAAAAGGAAATATCCTCAGATGAAATCTGGAAAGAAGCTTTCTGAGAAACTGCTTAGTGTTCTGTGAATTCATCTCACAGAGTTCCATGTGTATTTCGAGGATCTCTTTGCTAGCCCTATTTCTGTGGAAACTGAGAAAAGATATTTCGGATCCCTTTGAAGACTATAGGGCCAAAGGAAAAATCCTCCGATAACAAAGAGAAAGAAGCTTTCTGAGAAACTTCTTTGTGTTCTGTGAAATCATCTCACAGAGTTACAGCTTTCCCCTCAAGAAGCCTTTCGCTAAGACAGTTCTTGTGGAATTGGCAAAGTGATATTTGGAAGCCCATAGAGGGCTATGGTGAAAAAGGAAATATCCTCAGATGAAATCTGGAAAGAAGCTTTCTGAGAAACTGCTTAGTGTTCTGTTAATTCATCTCACAGAGTTACATGTGTATTTCGAGGATCTCTTTGCTAGCCCTATTTCTGTGGAAACTGAGAAAAGATATTTCGGATCCCTTTGAAGACTATAGGGCCAAAGGAAAAATCCTCCGATAACAAAGAGAAAGAAGCTTTCTGAGAAACTTCTTTGTGTTCTGTGAAATCATCTCACAGAGTTACAGCTTTCCCCTCAAGAAGCCTTTCGCTAAGACAGTTCTTGTGGAATTGGCAAAGTAATATTTGGAAGCCCATAGAGGGCTGTGGTGAAAAAGGAAATATCGTCAGATGAAATCTGGAAAGAAGCTTGCTGCGAAACTGCTTAGTGTTCTGTTAATTCATCTCACAGAGTTACATGTGTATTTCGAGGATCTCTTTGCTACTCCTATTTCTGTGGAATCTGAAAACAGATATTTCGGATCCCTTTGAAGACTATAGGGCCAAAGGAAATATCCTCGGATAACAAAGAGAAAGAAGCTTTCTGAGAAACTTCTTTGTGTTCTGTGAAATCATCTCACAGAGTTACAGCTTTCCCCTCAAGAAGCCTTTCGCTAAGACAGTTCTTGTGGAATTGGCAAAGTGATATTTGGAAGCCCATAGAGGGCTATGGTGAAAAAGGAAATATCGTCAGATGAAATCTGGAAAGAAGCTTTCTGAGAAACTGCTTAGAGTTCTGTTAATTCATCTCACAGAGTTCCATGTGTATTTCGAGGATCTCTTTGCTAGCCCTATTTCTGTGGAATCTGAGAACAGATATTTCGGATCCCTTTGAAGACTATAGGGCCAAAGGAAATATCCTCCGATAACAAAGAGAAAGAAGCTTTCTGAGAAACTTCTTTGTGTTCTGTGAAATCATCTCACAGAGTTACAGCTTTCCCCTGAAGAAGCCTTTCGCTAAGACAGTTCTTGTGGAATTGGCAAAGTGATATTTGGAAGCCCATAGAGGGCTATGGTGAAAAAGGAAATATCCTCAGATGAAATCTGGAAAGAAGCTTTCTGAGAAACTGCTTAGAGTTCTGTTAATTCATCTCACAGAGTTCCATGTGTATTTCGAGGATCTCTTTGCTAGCCCTATTTCTGTGGAATCAGAAAACAGATATTTCGGATCCCTTTGAAGACTATAGTGCCTAAGGAAATATCCTCGGATAACAAAGAGAAAGAAGCTTTCTGAGAAACTTCTTTGTGTTCTGTGAAATCATCTCACAGAGTTACAGCTTTCCCCTCAAGAAGCCTTTCGCTAAGACAGTTCTTGTGGAATTGGCAAAGGGATATTTGGAAGCCCATAGAGGGCTATGGGGAAAAAGGAAATATCATCAGATGAAATCTGGAAAGAAGCTTTCTGAGAAACTGCTTAGTGTTCTGTTAATTCATCTCACAGAGTTACATGTGTATTTCGAGGATCTCTTTGCTAGCCCTATTTCTGTGGAATCTGAGAACAGATATTTCGGATCCCTTTGAAGACTATAGGGCCAAAGGAAATATCCTCCGATAACAAAGAGAAAGAAGCTTTCTGAGAAACTTCTTTGTGTTCTGTGAAATCATCTCACAGAGTTACAGCTTTCCCCTCAAGAAGCCTTTCGCTAAGACAGTTCTTGTGGAATTGGCAAAGTGATATTTGGAAGCCCATAGAGGGCTATGGTGAAAAGGGAAATATCCTCAGATGAAATCTGGAAAGAAGCTTTCTGAGAAACTGCTTAGTGTTCTGTTAATTCATCTCACAGAGTTACATGTGTATTTCGAGGATCTCTTTGCTAGCCCTATTTCTGTGGAAACTGAGAAAAGATATTTCGGATCCCTTTGAAGACTATAGGGCCAAAGGAAAAATCCTCCGATAACAAAGAGAAAGAAGCTTTCTGAGAAACTTCTTTGTGTTCTGTGAAATCATCTCACAGAGTTACAGCTTTCCCCTCAAGAAGCCTTTCGCTAAGACAGTTCTTGTGGAATTGGCAAAGTGATATTTGGAAGCCCATAGAGGGCTGTGGTGAAAAAGGAAATATCGTCAGATGAAATCTGGAAAGAAGCTTGCTGCGAAACTGCTTAGTGTTCTGTTAATTCATCTCACAGAGTTACATGTGTATTTCGAGGATCTCTTTGCTACTCCTATTTCTGTGGAATCTGAAAACAGATATTTCGGATCCCTTTGAAGACTATAGGGCCAAAGGAAATATCCTCCGATAACAAAGAGAAAGAAGCTTTCTGAGAAACTTCTTTGTGATCTGTGAAATCATCTCACAGAGTTACAGCTTTCCCCTCAAGAAGCCTTTCGCTAAGACAGTTCTTGTGGAATTGGCAAAGTGATATTTGGAAGCCCATAGAGGGCTATGGTGAAAAAGGAAATATCGTCAGATGAAATCTGGAAAGAAGCTTTCTGAGAAACTGCTTAGAGTTCTGTTAATTCATCTCACAGAGTTCCATGTGTATTTCGAGGATCTCTTTGCTAGCCCTATTTCTGTGGAATCTGAGAACAGATATTTCGGATCCCTTTGAAGACTATAGGGCCAAAGGAAATATCCTCCGATAACAAAGAGAAAGAAGCTTTCTGAGAAACTTCTTTGTGTTCTGTGAAATCATCTCACAGAGTTACAGCTTTCCCCTGAAGAAGCGTTTCGCTAAGACAGTTCTTGTGGAATTGGCAAAGTGATATTTGGAAGCCCATAGAGGGCTATGGTGAAAAAGGAAATATCCTCAGATGAAATCTGGAAAGAAGCTTTCTGAGAAACTGCTTAGTGTTCTGTTAATTCATCTCACAGAGTTCCATGTGTATTTCGAGGATCTCTTTGCTAGCCCTATTTCTGTGGAATCAGAAAACAGATATTTCGGATCCCTTTGAAGACTATAGTGCCTAAGGAAATATCCTCGGATAACAAAGAGAAAGAAGCTTTCTGAGAAACTTCTTTGTGTTCTGTGAAATCATCTCACAGAGTTACAGCTTTCCCCTCAAGAAGCCTTTCGCTAAGACAGTTCTTGTGGAATTGGCAAAGGGATATTTGGAAGCCCATAGAGGGCTATGGGGAAAAAGAAAATATCCTCAGATGAAATCTGGAAAGAAGCTTTCTGAGAAACTGCTTAGTGTTCTGTTAATTCATCTCACAGAGTTACATGTGTATTTCGAGGATCTCTTTGCTAGCCCTATTTCTGTGGAATCTGAGAACAGATATTTCGGATCCCTTTGAAGACTATAGGGCCAAAGGAAATATCCTCCGATAACAAAGAGAAAGAAGCTTTCTGAGAAACTTCTTTGTGTTCTGTGAAATCATCTCACAGAGTTAGAGCTTTCCCCTCAAGAAGCCTTTCGCTAAGACAGTTCTTGTGGAATTGGCAAAGTGATATTTGGAAGCCCATAGAGGGCTATGGTGAAAAAGGAAATATCCTCAGATGAAATCTGGAAAGAAGCTTTCTGAGAAACTGCTTAGTGTTCTGTGAATTCATCTCACAGAGTTACATGTGTATTTCGAGGATCTCTTTGCTAGCCCTATTTCTTTGGAAACTGAGAAAAGATATTTCGGATCCCTTTGAAGACTATAGGGCCAAAGGAAAAATCCTCCGATATCAAAGAGAAAGAAGCTTTCTGAGAAACTTCTTTGTGTTCTGTGAAATCATCTCACGGAGTTACAGATTTCCCCTCAAGAAGCCTTTCGCTAAGACAGTTCTTGTGGAATTGGCAAAGTGATATTTGGAAGCCCATAGAGGGCTATGGTGAAAAAGGAAATATCGTCAGATGAAATCTGGAAAGAAGCTTGCTCCGAAACTGCTTAGTGTTCTGTTAATTCATCTCACAGAGTTACATGTGTATTTCGAGGTTCTCTTTGCTAGTCCTATTTCTGTGGAATCTGAAAACAGATATTTCGGATCCCTTTGAAGACTATAGGGCCAAAGGAAATATCCTCCGATAACAAAGAGAAAGAAGCTTTCTGAGAAACTTCTTTGTGTTCTGTGAAATCATCTCACAGAGTTACAGCTTTCCCCTCAAGAAGCCTTTCGCTAAGACAGTTCTTGTGGAATTGGCAAAGTGATATTTGGAAGCCCATAGAGTTCTATGGTGAAAAAGGAAATATCCTCAGATGAAATCTGGAAAGAAGCTTTCTGAGAATCTGCTTAGTGTTCTCTTAATTCATCTCACAGAGTTACATGTGTATTTCGAGGATCTCTTTGCTAGCCCTATTTCTGTGGAATCTGAGAACAGATATTTCGGATCCCTTTGAAGACTATAGGGCCAAAGGAAAAATCCTCCGATAACAAAGAGAAAGAAGCTTTCTGAGAAACTTCTTTGTGTTCTGTGAAATCATCTCACAGAGTTACAGCTTTCCCCTCAAGAAGCCTTTCGCTAAGACAGTTCTTGCGGAATTCGAAAAGTGATATTTGGAACCCCTAGAGGGCTATGGTGAAAAAGGAAATATCCTCAGAAGAAATCTGGAAAGAAGCTTTCTGCGAAACTGCTTAGTGTTCTGTTAATTCATCTCACAGAGTTACATGTGTATTTCGAGGATCTCTTTGCTAGCCCTATTTCTGTGGAAACTGAGAAAAGATATTTCGGATCCCTTTGAAGACTATAGGGCCAAAGGAAAAATCCTCCGATAACAAAGAGAAAGAAGCTTTCTGAGAAACTTCTTTGTGTTCTGTGAAATCATCTCACAGAGTTACAGCTTTCCCCTCAAGAAGCCTTTCGCTAAGACAGTTCTTGTGGAATTGGCAAAGTGATATTTGGAAGCCCATAGAGGGCTGTGGTGAAAAAGGAAATATCGTCAGATGAAATCTGGAAAGAAGCTTGCTGCGAAACTGCTTAGTGTTCTGTTAATTCATCTCACAGAGTTACATGTGTATTTCGAGGATCTCTTTGCTACTCCTATTTCTGTGGAATCTGAAAACAGATATTTCGGATCCCTTTGAAGACTATAGGGACAAAGGAAATATCCTCCGATAACAAAGAGAAAGAAGCTTTCTGAGAAACTTCTTTGTGATCTGTGAAATCATCTCACAGAGTTACAGCTTTCCCCTCAAGAAGCCTTTCGCTAAGACAGTTCTTGTGGAATTGGCAAAGTGATATTTGGAAGCCCATAGAGGGCTATGGTGAAAAAGGAAATATCGTCAGATGAAATCTGGAAAGAAGCTTTCTGAGAAACTGCTTAGAGTTCTGTTAATTCATCTCACAGAGTTCCATGTGTATTTCGAGGATCTCTTTGCTAGCCCTATTTCTGTGGAATCTGAGAACAGATATTTCGGATCCCTTTGAAGACTATAGGGCCAAAGGAAATATCCTCCGATAACAAAGAGAAAGAAGCTTTCTGAGAAACTTCTTTGTGTTCTGTGAAATCATCTCACAGAGTTACAGCTTTCCCCTGAAGAAGCGTTTCGCTAAGACAGTTCTTGTGGAATTGGCAAAGTGATATTTGGAAGCCCATAGAGGGCTATGGTGAAAAAGGAAATATCCTCAGATGAAATCTGGAAAGAAGCTTTCTGAGAAACTGCTTAGTGTTCTGTTAATTCATCTCACAGAGTTCCATGTGTATTTCGAGGATCTCTTTGCTAGCCCTATTTCTGTGGAATCAGAAAACAGATATTTCGGATCCCTTTGAAGACTATAGTGCCTAAGGAAATATCCTCGGATAACAAAGAGAAAGAAGCTTTCTGAGAAACTTCTTTGTGTTCTGTGAAATCATCTCACAGAGTTACAGCTTTCCCCTCAAGAAGCCTTTCGCTAAGACAGTTCTTGTGGAATTGGCAAAGGGATATTTGGAAGCCCATAGAGGGCTATGGGGAAAAAGAAAATATCCTCAGATGAAATCTGGAAAGAAGCTTTCTGAGAAACTGCTTAGTGTTCTGTTAATTCATCTCACAGAGTTACATGTGTATTTCGAGGATCTCTTTGCTAGCCCTATTTCTGTGGAATCTGAGAACAGATATTTCGGATCCCTTTGAAGACTATAGGGCCAAAGGAAATATCCTCCGATAACAAAGAGAAAGAAGCTTTCTGAGAAACTTCTTTGTGTTCTGTGAAATCATCTCACAGAGTTAGAGCTTTCCCCTCAAGAAGCCTTTCGCTAAGACAGTTCTTGTGGAATTGGCAAAGTGATATTTGGAAGCCCATAGAGGGCTATGGTGAAAAAGGAAATATCCTCAGATGAAATCTGGAAAGAAGCTTTCTGAGAAACTGCTTAGTGTTCTGTGAATTCATCTCACAGAGTTACATGTGTATTTCGAGGATCTCTTTGCTAGCCCTATTTCTTTGGAAACTGAGAAAAGATATTTCGGATCCCTTTGAAGACTATAGGGCCAAAGGAAAAATCCTCCGATATCAAAGAGAAAGAAGCTTTCTGAGAAACTTCTTTGTGTTCTGTGAAATCATCTCACGGAGTTACAGATTTCCCCTCAAGAAGCCTTTCGCTAAGACAGTTCTTGTGGAATTGGCAAAGTGATATTTGGAAGCCCATAGAGGGCTATGGTGAAAAAGGAAATATCGTCAGATGAAATCTGGAAAGAAGCTTGCTCCGAAACTGCTTAGTGTTCTGTTAATTCATCTCACAGAGTTACATGTGTATTTCGAGGTTCTCTTTGCTAGTCCTATTTCTGTGGAATCTGAAAACAGATATTTCGGATCCCTTTGAAGACTATAGGGCCAAAGGAAATATCCTCCGATAACAAAGAGAAAGAAGCTTTCTGAGAAACTTCTTTGTGTTCTGTGAAATCATCTCACAGAGTTACAGCTTTCCCCTCAAGAAGCCTTTCGCTAAGACAGTTCTTGTGGAATTGGCAAAGTGATATTTGGAAGCCCATAGAGTTCTATGGTGAAAAAGGAAATATCCTCAGATGAAATCTGGAAAGAAGCTTTCTGAGAATCTGCTTAGTGTTCTCTTAATTCATCTCACAGAGTTACATGTGTATTTCGAGGATCTCTTTGCTAGCCCTATTTCTGTGGAATCTGAGAACAGATATTTCGGATCCCTTTGAAGACTATAGGGCCAAAGGAAAAATCCTCCGATAACAAAGAGAAAGAAGCTTTCTGAGAAACTTCTTTGTGTTCTGTGAAATCATCTCACAGAGTTACAGCTTTCCCCTCAAGAAGCCTTTCGCTAAGACAGTTCTTGCGGAATTCGAAAAGTGATATTTGGAACCCCTAGAGGGCTATGGTGAAAAAGGAAATATCCTCAGAAGAAATCTGGAAAGAAGCTTTCTGCGAAACTGCTTAGTGTTCTGTTAATTCATCTCACAGAGTTCCATGTGTATTTCGAGGATCTCTTTGATAGTCCTATTTCTGTGGAATCTGAAAACAGATATTTCGAATCCCATGAAGACTATAGGGCCAAAGGAAATATCCTCGGATAACAAAGAGAAAGAAGCTTTCTGAGAAACTTCTTTGTGTTCTGTGAAATCATCTCACAGAGTTACAGCTTTCCCCTCAAGAAGCCTTTCGCTAAGACAGTTCTTGTGGAATTGGCAAAGTGATATTTGGAAGCCCATAGAGGGCTATGGTGAAAAAGGAAATATCCTCAGATGAAATCTGGAAAGAAGCTTTCTGAGAAACTGCTTAGTGTTCTGTTAATTCATCTCACAGAGTTACATGTGTATTTCGAGGATCTCTTTGCTAGCCCTATTTCTGTGGAATCTGAGAACAGATATTTCGGATCCCTTTGAAGACTATAGGGCCAAAGGAAATATCCTCGGATAACAAAGAGAAAGAAGCTTTCTGAGAATCTTCTTTGTGTTCTGTGAAATCATCTCACAGAGTTACAGCTTTCCCCTGAAGAAGCCTTTCGCTAAGACAGTTCTTGTGGAATTGGCAAAGTGATATTTGGAAGCCCATAGAGGGCTATGGTGAAAAAGCAAATATCCTCAGATGAAATCTGGAAAGAAGCTTTCTGAGAAACTGCTTAGTGTTCTGTGAATTCATCTCACAGAGTTACATGTGTATTTCGAGGATCTCTTTGCTAGCCCTATTTCTGTGGAAACTGAGAAAAGATATTTCGGATCCCTTTGAAGACTATAGGGCCAAAGGAAATATCCTCCGATAACAAAGAGAAAGAAGCTTTCTGAGAAACTTCTTTGTGTTCTGTGAAATCATCTCACAGAGTTACAGCTTTCCCCTCAAGAAGCCTTTCGCTAAGACACTTCTTGTGGAATTGGCAAAGTGATATTTGGAAGCCCGTAGAGGGCTATGGTGAAAAAGGAAATATCGTCAGATGAAATCTGGAAAGAAGGTTTCTGCGAAACTGCTTAGTGTTCTGTTAATTCATCTCACAGAGTTACATGTGTATTTCGAGGATCTCTTTGCTAGCTCTATTTCTGTGGAATCTGAGAACAGATATTTCGGATCCCTTTGAAGACTATAGGGCCAAAGGAAATATCCTCCGATAACAAAGAGAAAGAAGCTTTCTGAGAAACTTCTTTGTGTTCTGTGAAATCATCTCACAGAGTTACAGCTTTCCCCTCAAGAAGCCTTTCGCTTAGACAGTTCTTGTGGAATAGGCCAAGTGATATTTGGAAGCCCATAGAGGGCTATGGTGAAAAAGGAAATATCGTCAGATGAAATCTGGAAAGAAGCTTTCTGAGAAACTGCTTAGTGTTCTGTTAATTCATCTCACAGAGTTACATGTGTATTTCAAGGATCTCTTTGCTAGCCCTATTTCTGTGGAATCTGAGAACAGATATTTCGGATCCCTTTGAAGAGTATAGGGCCAAAGGAAATATCCTCGGATAACAAAGAGAAAGAAGCTTTCTGAGAAACTTCTTTGTGTTCTGTGAAATCATCTCACAGAGTTACAGCTTTCCCCTCAAGAAGTCTTTCGCTAAGACAGTTCTTGTGGAATTGGCAAAGTGATATTTGGAAGCCCATAGAGGGCTATGGTGAAATAGGAAACATCGTCAGATGAAATCTGGAAAGAAGCTTTCTGAGAAACTGCTTAGTGTTCTGTGAATTCATCTCACAGAGTTACATGGGTATTTCGAGGATCTCTTTGCTAGCCCTATTTCTGTGGAAACTGAGAAAAGATATTTCGGATCCCTTTGAAGACTATAGGGCCAAAGGAAAAATCCTCCGATAACAAAGAGAAAGAAGCTTTCTGAGAAACTTCTTTGTGTTCTGTGAAATCATCTCACAGAGTTACAGCTTTCCCCTCAAGAAGCCTTTCGCTAAGACAGTTCTTGTGGAATTGGCAAAGTGATATTTGGAAGCCCATAGAGGGCTATGGTGAAAAAGGAAATATCGTCAGATGAAATCTGGAAAGAAGCTTTCTGCGAAACTGCTTAGTGTTCTGTTAATTCATCTCACAGAGTTACATGTGTATTTCGAGGTTCTCTTTGCTAGTCCCATTTCTGTGGAATCTGAAAACAGATATTTCGGATCCCTTTGAAGACTATAGGGACAAAGGAAATATCCTCGGATAACAAAGAGAAAGAAGCTTTCTGAGAAACTTCTTTGTGTTCTGTGAAATCATCTCACAGAGTTACAGCTTTCCCCTCAAGAAGCCTTTCGCTAAGACAGTTCTTGTGGAATTGGCAAAGTGATATTTGGAAGCCCATAGAGGGCTATGGTGAAAAAGGAAATATCGTCAGATGAAATCTGGAAAGAAGCTTGCTGCGAAACTGCTTAGTGTTCTGTTAATTCATCTCACAGAGTTACATGTGTATTTCGAGGTTCTCTTTGCTAGTCCTATTTCTGTGGAATCTGAAAACAGATATTTCGGATCCCTTTGAAGGCTATAGGGCCAAAGGAAATATCCTCGGATAACAAAGAGAAAGAAGCTTTCTGAGAAACTTCTTTGTGTTCTGTGAAATCATCTCACAGAGTTACAGCTTTCCCCTCAAGAAGCCTTTCGCTAAGACAGTTCTTGTGGAATTGGCAAAGTGATATTTGGAAGCCCATAGAGGGCTATGGTGAAAAAGGAAATATCCTCAGATGAAATCTGGAAAGAAGCTTTCTGAGAAACTGCTTAGTGTTCTGTTAATTCATCTCACAGAGTTACATGTGTATTTCGAGGATCTCTTTGCTAGCCCTATTTCTGTGGAATCTGAGAACAGATATTTCGGATCCCGTTGAAGACTATAGGGCCAAAGGAAAAATCCTCCGATAATAAAAGAGAAAGAAGCTTTCTGAGAAACTTCTTTGTGTTCTGTGAAATCATCTCACAGAGTTACAGCTTTCTCCTCAAGAAGCCTTTCGCTAAGACAGTTCTTGTGGAATTGGAAAAGTGATATTTGGAACCCCTAGAGGGCTATGGTGAAAAAGGAAATATCCTCAGAAGAAATCTGGAAAGAAGCTTTCTGCGAAACTGCTTAGTGTTCTGTTAATTCATCTCACAGAGTTACATGTGTATTTCGAGGATCTCTTTGCTAGTCCTATTTCTGTGGAATCTGAAAACAGATATTTCGGATCCCTTTGAAGAGTATAGGGCCAAAGGAAATATCCTCGGATAACAAAGAGAAAGAAGCTTTCTGAGAAACTTCTTTGTGTTCTGTGAAATCATCTCACAGAGTTACAGCTTTCCCGTCAAGAAGCCTTTCGCTAAGACAGTTCTTGTGGAATTGGCAAAGTGATATTTGGAAGCCCATAGAGGGCTATGGTGAAATAGGAATCATCGTCAGATGAAATCTGGAAAGAAGCTTTCTGAGAAACTCCTTAGTGTTCTGTGAATTCTTCTCACAGAGTTACATGTGTATTTCTAGGATCTCTTTGCTAGCCCTATTTCTGTGGAATCTGAGAACAGATATTTCGGATCCCTTTGAAGACTATAGGGCCAAAGGAAATATCCTCGGATAACAAAGAGAAAGAAGCTTTCTGAGAATCTTCTTTGTGTTCTGTGAAATCATCTCACAGAGTTACAGCTTTCCCCTGAAGAAGCCTTTCGCTAAGACAGTTCTTGTGGAATTGGCAAAGTGATATTTGGAAGCCCATAGAGGGCTATGGTGAAAAAGGAAATATCCTCAGATGAAATCTGGAAAGAAGCTTTCTGAGAAACTGCTTAGTGTTCTGTGAATTCATCTCACAGAGTTACATGTGTATTTCAAGGATCTCTTTGCTAGCCCTATTTCTGAGGAAACTGAGAAAAGATATTTCGGATCCCTTTGAAGACTATAGGGCCAAAGGAAAAATCCTCCGATAACAAAGAGAAAGAAGCTTTCTGAGAAACTTCTTTGTGTTCTGTGAAATCATCTAACAGAGTTACAGCTTTCTCCTCAAGAAGCCTTTCGCTAAGACAGTTCTTGTGGAATTGGCAAAGTGATATTTGGAAGCCCTTAGAGGGCTATGGTGAAAAAGGAAATATCGTCAGATGAAATCTGGAAAGAAGCTTGCTGCGAAACTGCTTAGTGTTCTCTTAATTCATCTCAAAGAGTTACATGTGTATTTCGAGGATCTCTTTGCTAGTCCCATTTCTGTGGAATCTGAAAACAGATATTTCGGATCCCTTTGAAGACTATAGGGCCAAAGGAAATATCCTCGGATAACAAAGAGAAAGAAGCTTTCTGAGAAACTTCTTTGTGTTCTGTGAAATCATCTCACAGAGTTACAGCTTTCCCCTCAAGAAGCCTTTCGCTAAGACAGTTCTTGTGGAATTGGCAAAGTGATATTTGGAAGCCCATAGAGGGCTATGGTGAAAAAGGAAATATCGTCAGATGAAATCTGGAAAGAAGCTTGCTGCGAAACTGCTTAGTGTTCTGTTAATTCATCTCACAGAGTTACATGTGTATTTCGAGGTTCTCTTTGCTAGTCCTATTTCTGTGGAATCTGAAAACAGATATTTCGGATCCCTTTGAAGGCTATAGGGCCAAAGGAAATATCCTCGGATAACAAAGAGAAAGAAGCTTTCTGAGAAACTTCTTTGTGTTCTGTGAAATCATCTCACAGAGTTACAGCTTTCCCCTCAAGAAGCCTTTCGCTAAGACAGTTCTTGTGGAATTGGCAAAGTGATATTTGGAAGCCCATAGAGGGCTATGGTGAAAAAGGAAATATCCTCAGATGAAATCTGGAAAGAAGCTTTCTGAGAAACTGCTTAGTGTTCTGTTAATTCATCTCACAGAGTTACATGTGTATTTCGAGGATCTCTTTGCTAGCCCTATTTCTGTGGAATCTGAGAACAGATATTTCGGATCCCGTTGAAGACTATAGGGCCAAAGGAAAAATCCTCCGATAATAAAAGAGAAAGAAGCTTTCTGAGAAACTTCTTTGTGTTCTGTGAAATCATCTCACAGAGTTACAGCTTTCTCCTCAAGAAGCCTTTCGCTAAGACAGTTCTTGTGTAATTGGAAAAGTGATATTTGGAACCCCTAGAGGGCTATGGTGAAAAAGGAAATATCCTCAGAAGAAATCTGGAAAGAAGCTTTCTGCGAAACTGCTTAGTGTTCTGTTAATTCATCTCACAGAGTTACATGTGTATTTCGAGGATCTCTTTGCTAGTCCTATTTCTGTGGAATCTGAAAACAGATATTTCGGATCCCTTTGAAGAGTATAGGGCCAAAGGAAATATCCTCGGATAACAAAGAGAAAGAAGCTTTCTGAGAAACTTCTTTGTGTTCTGTGAAATCATCTCACAGAGTTACAGCTTTCCCGTCAAGAAGCCTTTCGCTAAGACAGTTCTTGTGGAATTGGCAAAGTGATATTTGGAAGCCCATAGAGGGCTATGGTGAAATAGGAATCATCGTCAGATGAAATCTGGAAAGAAGCTTTCTGAGAAACTGCTTAGTGTTCTGTGAATTCTTCTCACAGAGTTACATGTGTATTTCTAGGATCTCTTTGCTAGCCCTATTTCTGTGGAATCTGAGAACAGATATTTCGGATCCCTTTGAAGACTATAGGGCCAAAGGAAATATCCTCGGATAACAAAGAGAAAGAAGCTTTCTGAGAATCTTCTTTGTGTTCTGTGAAATCATCTCACAGAGTTACAGCTTTCCCCTGAAGAAGCCTTTCGCTAAGACAGTTCTTGTGGAATTGGCAAAGTGATATTTGGAAGCCCATAGAGGGCTATGGTGAAAAAGGAAATATCCTCAGATGAAATCTGGAAAGAAGCTTTCTGAGAAACTGCTTAGTGTTCTGTGAATTCATCTCACAGAGTTACATGTGTATTTCAAGGATCTCTTTGCTAGCCCTATTTCTGAGGAAACTGAGAAAAGATATTTCGGATCCCTTTGAAGACTATAGGGCCAAAGGAAAAATCCTCCGATAACAAAGAGAAAGAAGCTTTCTGAGAAACTTCTTTGTGTTCTGTGAAATCATCTAACAGAGTTACAGCTTTCTCCTCAAGAAGCCTTTCGCTAAGACAGTTCTTGTGGAATTGGCAAAGTGATATTTGGAAGCCCTTAGAGGGCTATGGTGAAAAAGGAAATATCGTCAGATGAAATCTGGAAAGAAGCTTGCTGCGAAACTGCTTAGTGTTCTCTTAATTCATCTCAAAGAGTTACATGTGTATTTCGAGGATCTCTTTGCTAGTCCCATTTCTGTGGAATCTGAAAACAGATATTTCGGATCCCTTTGAAGACTATAGGGCCAAAGGAAATATCCTCGGATAACTAAGAGAAAGAAGCTTTCTGAGAAACTTCTTTGTGTTCTGTGAAATCATCTCACAGAGTTACAGCTTTCCCCTCAAGAAGCCTTTCGCTAAGACAGTTCTTGTGGAATTGGCAAAGTGATATTTGGAAGCCCATAGAGGGCTATGGTGAAAAAGGAAATATCGTCAGATGAAATCTGGAAAGAAGCTTGCTGCGAAACTGCTTAGTGTTCTGTTAATTCATCTCACAGAGTTACATGTGTATTTCGAGGATCTCTTTGCTAGCCCTATTTCTGTGGAATCTGAGAACAGATATTTCGGATCCCGTTGAAGACTATAGGGCCAAAGGAAAAATCCTCCGATAACAAAGAGAAAGAAGCTTTCTGAGAAACTTCTTTGTGTTCTGTGAAATCATCTCACAGAGTTACAGCTTTCTCCTCAAGAAGCCTTTCGCTAAGACAGTTCTTGTGGAATTGGAAAAGTGATATTTGGAACCCCTAGAGGGCTATGGTGAAAAAGGAAATATCCTCAGAAGAAATCTGGAAAGAAGCTTTCTGCGAAACTGCTTAGTGTTCTGTTAATTCATCTCACAGAGTTACATGTGTATTTCGAGGATCTCTTTGCTAGTCCTATTTCTGTGGAATCTGAGAACAGATATTTCGGATCCCTTTGAAGACTATAGGGCCAAAGGAAATATCCTCGGATAACAAAGAGAAAGAAGCTTTCTGAGAAACTTCTTTGTGTTCTGTGAAATCATCTCACAGAGTTACAGCTTTCCCGTCAAGAAGCCTTTCGCTAAGACAGTTCTTGTGGAATTGGCAAAGTGATATTTGGAAGCCCATAGAGGGCTATGGTGAAAAAGGAAATATCCTCAGATGAAATCTGGAAAGAAGCTTTCTGAGAAACTGCTTAGTGTTATGTTAATTCATCTCACAGAGTTACATGTGTATTTCGAGGATCTCTTTGCTAGCCCTATTTCTGTGGAATCTGAGAACAGATATTTCGGATCCCTTTGAAGACTATAGGGCCAAAGGAAATATCCTCGGATAACAAAGAGAAAGAAGCTTTCTGAGAATCTTCTTTGTGTTCTGTGAAATCATCTCACAGAGTTACAGCTTTCCCCTGAAGAAGCCTTTCGCTAAGACAGTTCTTGTGGAATTGGCAAAGTGATATTTGGAAGCCCATAGAGGGCTATGGTGAAAAAGGAAATATCCTCAGATGAAATCTGGAAAGAAGCTTTCTGAGAAACGGCTTAGTGTTCTGTGAATTCATCTCACAGAGTTACATGTGTATTTCGAGGATCTCTTTGCTAGCCCTATTTCTGAGGAAACTGAGAAAAGATATTTCGGATCCCTTTGAAGACTATAGGGCCAAAGGAAAAATCCTCCGATAACAAAGAGAAAGAAGCTTTCTGAGAAACTTCTTTGTGTTCTGTGAAATCATCTCACAGAGTTACAGCTTTCCCCTCAAGAAGCCTTTCGCTAAGACAGTTCTTGTGGAATTGGCAAAGTGATATTTGGAAGCCCATAGAGGGCTATGGTGAAAAAGGAAATATCGTCAGATGAAATCTGGAAAGAAGCTTGCTGCGAAACTGCTTAGTGTTCTCTTAATTCATCTCAAAGAGTTACATGTGTATTTCGAGGTTCTCTTTGCTAGTCCTATCTCTGTGGAATCTGAAAACAGATATTTAGGATCCCTTTGAAGACTATAGGGCGAAAGGAAATATCCTCGGATAACAAAGAGAAAGAAGCTTTCTGAGAAACTTCTTTGTGTTCTGTGAAATCATCTCACCGAGTTACAGCTTTCCCCTCAAGAAGCCTTTCGCTAAGACAGTTCTTGTGGAATTGGCAAAGGGATATTTGGAAGCCCATAGAGGGCTATGGTGAAAAAGGAAATATCCTCAGATGAAATCTGGAAAGAAGCTTTCTGAGAAACTGCCTAGTGTTCTCTTAATTCATCTCACAGAGTTACATGTGTATTTCGAGGATCTCTTAGCTAGCCCTATTTCTGTGGAATCTGAGAACAGATATTTCGGATCCCTTTGAAGACTATAGGGCCAAAGGAAAAATCCTCCGATAACAAAGAGAAAGAAGCTTTCTGAGAAACTTCTTTGTGTTCTGTGAAATCATCACACAGAGTTACAGCTTTCCCCTCAAGAAGCCTTTCGCTAAGATAGTTCTTGTGGAATTGGCAAAGTGATATTTGGAAGCCCATAGAGGGCTATGGTGAAAAAGGAAATATCGTCAGATGAAATCTGGAAAGAAGCTTTCTGAGAAACTGCTTAGTGTTCTGTTAATTCATCTCACAGAGTTACATGTGTATTTCGAGGATCTCTTTGCCAGCCCTATTTCTGTGGAATCTGAGAACAGATATTTCGGATCCCTTTGAAGACTATAGGGCCAAAGGAAATATCCTCGGATAACAAAGAGAAAGAAGCTTTCTGAGAATCTTCTTTGTGTTCTGTGAAATCATCTCACAGAGTTACAGCTTTCCCCTCAAGAAGCCTTTCGCTAAGACAGTTCTTGTGGAATTGGCAAAGTGATATTTGGAAGCCCCTAGAGGGCTATGGGGAAAAAGGAAATATCGTCAGATGAAATCTGGAAAGAAGCTTTCTGAGAAACTGCTTAGTGTTCTGTTAATTCATCTCACAGAGTTACATGTGTATTTGGAGGATCTCTTTCCTAGCCCTATTTCTGTGGAATCTGAGAACAGATATTTCGGATCCCTTTGAAGAGTATAGGGCCAAAGGAAATATCCTCTGATAACAAAGAGAAAGAAGCTTTCTGAGAAACTTCTTTGAGTTCTGTGAAATCATCTCACAGAGTTACAGCTTTCCCCTCAAGAAGGCTTTCGCTAAGACAGTTCTTGTGGAATTGGCAAAGTGATATTTCGAAGCCCATAGAGGGCTATGGTGAAAAAGGAAATATCGTCAGATGAAATCTGGAAAGAAGCTTTCTGAGAAACTGCTTAGTGTTCTGTTAATTCATCTCACAGAGTTACATGTGTATTTCGAGGATCTCTTTGCCAGCCCTATTTCTGTGGAATCTGAGAACAGATATTTCGGATCCCTTTGAAGACTATAGGGCCAAAGGAAATATCCTCGGATAACAAAGAGAAAGAAGCTTTCTGAGAAACTTCTTTGTGTTCTGTGAAAACATCTCACAGAGTTACAGCTTTCCCCTCAAGAAGACTTTCGCTAAGACAGTTCTTGTGTAATTGGCAAAGTGATATTTGGAAGCCCCTAGAGGGCTATGGGGAAAAAGGAAATATCGTCAGATGAAATCTGGAAAGAAGCTTTCTGAGAAACTGCTTAGTGTTCTGTTAATTCATCTCACAGAGTTACATGTGTATTTCGAGGATCTCTTTGCTAGCCCTATTTCTGTGGAATCTGAGAACAGATATTTCGGATCCCTTTGAAGACTATAGGGCCAAAGGAAATATCCTCCGATAACAAAGAGAAAGAAGCTTTCTGAGAAACTTCTTTGAGTTCTGTGAAATCATCTCACAGAGTTACAGCTTTCCCCTCAAGAAGGCTTTCGCTAAGACAGTTCTTGTGGAATTGGCAAAGTGATATTTGGAAGCCCATAGAGGGCTATGGTGAAAAAGGAAATATCCTCAGATGAAATCTGGAAAGAAGCTTTCTGAGAAACTGCTTAGTGTTCTGTTAATTCATCTCACAGAGTTACATGTGTATTTCGAGGATCTCTTTGCTAGCCCTATTTCTGTGGAAACTGAGAAAAGATATTTCGGATCCCTTTGAAGACTATAGGGCCAAAGGAAAAATCCTCCGATATCAAAGATAAAGAAGCTTTCTGAGAAACTTCTTTGTGTTCTGTGAAATCATCTCACGGAGTTACAGCTTTCCCCTCAAGAAGCCTTTCGCTAAGACAGTTCTTGTGGAATTGGCAAAGTGATATTTGGAAGCCCATAGAGGGCTATGGTGAAAAAGGAAATATCGTCAGATGAAATCTGGAAAGAAGCTTGCTGCGAAACTGCTTAGTGTTCTGATAATTCATCTCACAGAGTTACATGTGTATTTCGAGGTTCTCTTTGCTAGTCCTATTTCTGTGGAATCTGAAAACAGATATTTCGGATCCCTTTGAAGACTATAGGGCCAAAG
The DNA here is from genome assembly GCF_043159975.1 of Macaca nemestrina. Taxonomy (NCBI): domain Eukaryota; kingdom Metazoa; phylum Chordata; class Mammalia; order Primates; family Cercopithecidae; genus Macaca; species Macaca nemestrina. The sequence goes on along the minus strand of NC_092135.1, from coordinate 31,058,774 downwards.
GAAATATCCTCGGATAACAAAGAGAAAGAAGCTTTCTGAGAAACTTCTTTGTGTTCTGTGAAATCATCTCACAGAGTTACAGCTTTCCCCTCAAGAAGCCTTTCGCTAAGACAGTTCTTTTGGAATTGGCAAAGTGATATTTGGAAGCCCATAGAGGGCTATGGTGAAAAAGGAAATATCCTCAGATGAAATCTGGAAAGAAGCTTTCTGAGAAACTGCTTAGTGTTCTCTTAATTCATCTCACAGAGTTACATGTGTATTTCGAGGATCTCTTTGCTAGCCCTATTTCTGTGGAATCTGAGAACAGATATTTCGGATCCCTTTGAAGACTATAGGGCCAAAGGAAAAATCCTCCGATAACAAAGAGAAAGAAGCTTTCTGAGAAACTTCTTTGTGTTCTGTGAAATCATCTCACAGAGTTACAGCTTTCCACTCAAGAAGCCTTTCGCTGAGACAGTTCTTGTGGAATTGGAAAAGTGATATTTGGAACCCCTAGAGGGCTATGGTGAAAAAGGAAATATCCTCAGAAGAAATCTGGAAAGAAGCTTTCTGCGAAACTGCTTAGTGTTCTGTTAATTCATCTCACAGAGTTACATGTGTATTTCGAGGATCTCTTTGCTAGTCCTATTTCTGTGGAATCTGAAAACAGATATTTCGGATCCCTTTGAAGACTACAGGGCCAAAGGAAATATCCTCGGATAACAAAGAGAAAGAAGCTTTCTTGAATCTTCTTTGTGTTCTGTGAAATCATCTCACAGAGTTACAGCTTTCCCCTAAAGAAGCCTTTCGCTAAGACAGTTCTTGTGGAATTGGCAAAGTGATATTTGGAAGCCCATAGAGGGCTATGGTGAAAAAGGAAATATCCTCAGATGAATCCTGGAAAGAAGCTTTCTGAGAAACTGCTTAGTGTTCTGTTAATTCATCTCACAGAGTTCCATGTGTATTTCGAGGATCTCTTTGCTAGCCCTATTTCTGTGGAATCTGAGAACAGATATTTCGGATCCCTTTGAAGACTATAGGGCCAAAGGAAATATCCTCGGATAACAAAGAGAAAGAAGCTTTCTGAGAATCTTCTTTGTGTTCTGTGAAATCATCTCACAGAGTTACAGCTTTCCCCTCAAGAAGCCTTTCGCTAAGACAGTTCTTGTGGAATTGGCAAAGTGATATTTGGAAGCCCATAGAGGGCTATGGTGAAAAAGCAAATATCCTCAGATGAAATCTGGAAAGAAGCTTTCTGAGAAACTGCTTAGTGTTCTGTGAATTCATCTCACAGAGTTACATGTGTATTTCGAGGATCTCTTTGCTAGCCCTATTTCTGTGGAAACTGAGAACAGATATTTCGGATCCCTTTGAAGACTATAGGGCCAAAGGAAAAATCCTCCGATAACAAAGAGAAAGAAGCTTTCTGAGAAAATTCTTTGTGTTCTGTGAAATCATCTCACAGAGTTACAGCTTTCCCCTCAAGAAGCCTTTCGCTAAGACACTTCTTGTGGAATTGGCAAAGTGATATTTGGAAGCCCGTAGAGGGCTATGGTGAAAAAGGAAATATCGTCAGATGAAATCTGGAAAGAAGCTTTCTGCGAAACTGCTTAGTGTTCTGTTAATTCATCTCACAGAGTTACATGTGTATTTCGAGGATCTCTTTGCTAGCTCTATTTCTGTGGAATCTGAGAACAGATATTTCGGATCCCTTTGAAGACTATAGGGCCAAAGGAAATATCCTCCGATAACAAAGAGAAAGAAGCTTTCTGAGAAACTTCTTTGTGTTCTGTGAAATCATCTCACAGAGTTACAGCTTTCCCCTCAAGAAGCCTTTCGCTAAGACAGTTCTTGTGGAATAGGCCAAGTGATATTTGGAAGCCCATAGAGGGCTATGGTGAAAAAGGAAATATCGTCAGATGAAATCTGGAAAGAAGCTTTCTGCGAAACTGCTTAGTGTTCTGTTAATTCATCTCACAGAGTTACATGTGTATTTCAAGGATCTCTTTGCTAGCCCTATTTCTGTGGAATCTGAGAACAGATATTTCGGATCCCTTTGAAGACTATAGGGCCAAAGGAAATATCCTCGGATAACAAAGAGAAAGAAGCTTTCTGAGAAACTTCTTTGTGTTCTGTGAAATCATCTCACAGAGTTACAGCTTTCCCCTCAAGAAGTCTTTCGCTAAGACAGTTCTTGTGGAATTGGCAAAGTGATATTTGGAAGCCCATAGAGGGCTATGGTGAAATAGGAAATATCGTCAGATGAAATCTGGAAAGAAGCTTTCTGAGAAACTGCTTAGTGTTCTGGGAATTCATCTCACAGAGTTACATGTGTATTTCGAGGATCTCTTTGCTAGCCCTATTTCTGTGGAAACTGAGAAAAGATATTTCGGATCCCTTTGAAGACTATAGGGCCAAAGGAAAAATCCTCCGATAACAAAGAGAAAGAAGCTTTCTGAGAAACTTCTTTGTGTTCTGTGAAATCATCTCACAGAGTTACAGCTTTCCCCTCAAGAAGCCTTTCGCTAAGACAGTTCTTGTGGAATTGGCAAAGTGATATTTGGAAGCCCATAGAGGGCTATGGTGAAAAAGGAAATATCGTCAGATGAAATCTGGAAAGAAGCTTTCTGAGAAACTGCTTAGTGTTCTGTTAATTCATCTCACAGAGATCCATGTGTATTTCGAGGATCTCTTTGCTAGCCCTATTTCTGTGGAATCTGAGAACAGATATTTCGGATCCCTTTGAAGACTATAGGGCCAAAGGAAATATCCTCCGATAACAAAGAGAAAGAAGCTTTCTGAGAAACTTCTTTGAGTTCTTTGAAATCATCTCACAGAGTTACAGCTTTCCCCTCAAGAAGACTTTCGCTAAGACAGTTCTTGTGGAATTGGCAAAGTGATATTTGGAAGCCCATAGAGGGCTATGGTGAAAAAGGAAATATCGTCAGATGAAACCTGGAAAGAAGCTTTCTGAGAAACTGCTTAGTGTTCTCTTAATTCATCTCACAGAGTTACATGTGTATTTCGAGTATCTCTTTGCTAGCCCTATTTCTGTGGAATCTGAGAACAGATATTTCGGATCCCTTTGAAGACTATAGGGCCAAAGGAAAAATCCTCCGATAACAAAGAGAAAGAAGCTTTCTGAGAAACTTCTTTGTGTTCTGTGAAATCATCTCACAGAGTTACAGCTTTCCCCTCAAGAAACCTTTCGCTAAGACAGTTCTTGTGGAATTGGCAAAGTGATATTTGGAAGCCCATACAGGGCTATGGTGATAAAGGAAATATCCTCAGATGAAATCTGGAAAGAAGCTTTCTGCGAAACTGCTTAGTGTTCTGTTAATTCATCTCACAGAGTTACATGTGTATTTCGAGGATCTCTTTGCTAGTCCTATTTCTGTGGAATCTGAAAACAGATATTTCGGATCCCTTTGAAGACTATAGGGCCAAAGGAAATATCCTCGGATAACAAAGAGAAAGAAGCTTTCTGAGAAACTTCTTTGTGTTCTGTGAAATCATCTCACAGAGTTACAGCTTTCCCCTCAAGAAGCCTTTCGCTAAGACAGTTCTTGTGGAATTGGCAAAGTGATATTTGGAAGCCCATAGAGGGCTATGGTGAAAAAGGAAATATCCTCAGATGAAATCTGGAAAGAAGCTTTCTGAGAAACTGCTTAGTGTTCTGTTAATTCATCTCACAGAGTTACATGTGTATTTCGAGGATCTCTTTGCTAGCCCTATTTCTGTGGAATCTGAGAACAGATATTTCGGATCCCTTTGAACACTATAGGGCCAAAAGAAATATCCTCGGATAACAAAGAGAAAGAAGCTTTCTGAGAATCTTCTTTGTGTTCTGTGAAATCATCTCACAGAGTTACAGCTTTCTCCTCAAGAAGCCTTTCGCTAAGACAGTTCTTGTGGAATTGGCAAAGTGATATTTGGAAGCCCATAGAGGGCTATGGTGAAAAAGCAAATATCCTCAGATGAAATCTGGAAAGAAGCTTTCTGAGAAACTGCTTAGTGTTCTGTGAATTCATCTCACAGAGTTACATGTGTATTTCGAGGATCTCTTTGCTAGCCCTATTTCTGTGGAAACTGAGAAAAGATATTTCGGATCCCTTTGAAGACTATAGGGCCAAAGGAAAAATCCTCCGATAACAAAGAGAAAGAAGCTTTCTGAGAAACTTCTTTGTGTTCTGTGAAATCATCTCACAGAGTTACAGCTTTCCCCTCAAGAAGCCTTTCGCTAAGACACTTCTTGTGGAATTGGCAAAGTGATATTTGGAAGCCCGTAGAGGGCTATGGTGAAAAAGGAAATATCGTCAGATGAAATCTGGAAAGAAGCTTTCTGCGAAACTGCTTAGTGTTCTCTTAATTCATCTCACAGAGTTACATGTGTATTTCGAGGATCTCTTTGCTAGCTCTATTTCTGTGGAATCTGAGAACAGATATTTCGGATCCCTTTGAAGACTATAGGGCCAAAGGAAATATCCTCCGATAACAAAGAGAAAGAAGCTTTCTGAGAAACTTCTCTGTGTTCTGTGAAATCATCTCACAGAGTTACAGCTTTCCCCTGAAGAAGCCTTTCGCTAAGACAGTTCTTGTGGAATTGGCAAAGGGATATTTGGAAGCCCATAGAGGGCTATGGTGAAAAAGGAAATATTGTCAGATGAAATCTGGAAAGAAGCTTTCTGAGAAACTGCTTAGTGTTCTGTTAATTCATCTCACAGAGTTACATGTGTATTTCGAGGATCTCTTTGCTAGCCCTATTTCTGTGGAATCTGAGAACAGATATTTCGGATCCCTTTGAAGACTATAGGGCCAAAGGAAATATCCTCCGATAACAAAGAGAAAGAAGCTTTCTGAGAAACTTCTTTGAGTTCTGTGAAATCATCTCACAGAGTTACAGCTTTCCCCTCAAGAAGCCTTTCGCTAAGACAGTTCTTGTGGAATTGGCAAAGTGATATTTGGAAGCCCATAGAGGGCTATGGTGAAAAAGGAAATATCCTCAGATGAAATCTGGAAAGAAGCTTTCTGAGAAACTGCTTAGTGTTCTCTTAATTCATCTCAGAGAGTTACATGTGTATTTCGAGGATCTCTTTGCTAGCCCTATTTCTGTGGAAACTGAGAAAAGATATTTCGGATCCCTTTGAAGACTATAGGGCCAAAGGAAAAATCCTCCGATATCAAAGAGAAAGAAGCTTTCTGAGAAACTTCTTTGTGTTCTGTGAAATCATCTCACGGAGTTACAGCTTTCCCCTCAAGAAGCCTTTCGCTAAGACAGTTCTTGTGGAATTGGAAAAGTGATATTTGGAACCCCTAGAGGGCTATGGTGAAAAAGGAAATATCCTCAGAAGAAATCTGGAAAGAAGCTTTCTGCGAAACTGCTTAGTGTTCTGTTAATTCATCTCACAGAGTTACATGTGTATTTCGAGGATCTCTTTGCTAGTCCTATTTCTGTGGAATCTGAAAACAGATATTTCGGATCCCTTTGAAGACTATAGGGCCAAAGGAAATATCCTCGGATAACAAAGAGAAAGAAGCTTTCTGAGAAACTTCTTTGTGTTCTGTGAAATCATCTCACAGAGTTACAGCTTTCCCCTCAAGAAGCCTTTCGCTAAGACAGTTCTTGTGGAATTGGCAAAGTGATATTTGGAAGCCCATAGAGGGCTATGGTGAAAAAGGAAATATCCTTAGATGAAATCTGGAAAGAAGCTTTCTGAGAAACTGCTTAGTGTTCTGTTAATTCATCTCACAGAGTTACATGTGTATTTCGAGGATCTCTTTGCTAGCCCTATTTCTGTGGAATCTGAGAACAGATATTTCGGATCCCTTTGAAGACTATAGGGCCAAAGGAAATATCCTCGGATAACAAAGAGAAAGAAGCTTTCTGAGAATCTTCTTTGTGTTCTGTGAAATCATCTCACAGAGTTACATCTTTCCCCTGAAGAAGCCTTTCGCTAAGACAGTTCTTGTGGAATTGGCAAAGTGATATTTGGAAGCCCATAGAGTGCTATGGTGAAAAAGCAAATATCCTCAGATGAAATCTGGAAAGAAGCTTTCTGAGAAACTCCTTAGTGTTCTGTTAATTCATCTCACAGAGTTACATGTGTATTTCGAGGATCTCTTTGCTAGCCCTATTTCTGTGGAATCTGAGAAAAGATATTTTGGATCCCTTTGAAGACTATAGGGCCAAAGGAAAAATCCTCCGATAACAAAGAGAAAGAAGCTTTCTGAGAAACTTCTTTGTGTTCTGTGAAATCATCTCACAGAGTTACAGCTTTCCCCTCAAGAAGCCTTTCGCTAAGACACTTCTTGTGGAATTGGCAAAGTGATATTTGGAAGCCCGTAGAGGGCTATGGTGAAAAAGGAAATATCGTCAGATGAAATCTGGAAAGAAGCTTTCTGCGAAACTACTTAGTGTTCTCTTAATTCATCTCACAGAGTTACATGTGTATTTCGAGGATCTCTTTGCTAGCTCTATTTCTGTGGAATCTGAGAACAGATATTTCGGATCCCTTTGAAGACTATAGGGCCAAAGGAAATATCCTCCGATAACAAAGAGAAAGAAGCTTTCTGAGAAACTTCTCTGTGTTCTGTGAAATCATCTCACAGAGTTACAGCTTTCCCCTGAAGAAGCCTTTCGCTAAGACAGTTCTTGTGGAATTGGCAAAGGGATATTTGGAAGCCCATAGAGGGCTATGGGGAAAAAGGAAATATTGTCAGATGAAATCTGGAAAGAAGCTTTCTGAGAAACTGCTTAGTGTTCTGTTAATTCATCTCACAGAGTTACATGTGTATTTCGAGGATCTCTTTGCTAGCCCTATTTCTGTGGAATCTGAGAACAGATATTTCGGATCCCTTTGAAGACTATAGGGCCAAAGGAAATATCCTCCGATAACAAAGAGAAAGAAGCTTTCTGAGAAACTTCTTTGAGTTCTGTGAAATCATCTCACAGAGTTACAGCTTTCCCCTCAAGAAGCCTTTCGCTAAGACAGTTCTTGTGGAATTGGCAAAGTGATATTTGGAAGCCCATAGAGGGCTATGGTGAAAAAGGAAATATCCTCAGATGAAATCTGGAAAGAAGCTTTCTGAGAAACTGCTTAGTGTTCTCTTAATTCATCTCACAGAGTTACATGTGTATTTCGAGGATCTCTTTGCTAGCCCTATTTCTGTGGAAACTGAGAAAAGATATTTCGGATCCCTTTGAAGACTATAGGGCCAAAGGAAAAATCCTCCGATATCAAAGAGAAAGAAGCTTTCTGAGAAACTTCCTTGTGTTCTCTGAAATCATCTCACGGAGTTACAGCTTTCCCCTGAAGAAGCCTTTCGCTAAGACAGTTCTTGTGGAATTGGAAAAGTGATATTTGGAACCCCTAGAGGGCTATGGTGAAAAAGGAAATATCCTCAGAAGAAATCTGGAAAGAAGCTTTCTGCGAAACTGCTTAGTGTTCTGTTAATTCATCTCACAGAGTTACATGTGTATTTCGAGGATCTCTTTGCTAGTCCTATTTCTGTGGAATCTGAAAACAGATATTTCGGATCCCTTTGAAGACTATAGGGCCAAAGGAAATATCCTCGGATAACAAAGAGAAAGAAGCTTTCTGAGAAACTTCTTTGTGTTCTGTGAAATCATCTCACAGAGTTACAGCTTTCCCCTCAAGAAGCCTTTCGCTAAGACAGTTCTTGTGGAATTGGCAAAGTGATATTTGGAAGCCCATAGAGGGCTATGGTGAAAAAGGAAATATCCTCAGATGAAATCTGGAAAGAAGCTTTCTGAGAAACTGCTTAGTGTTCTGTTAATTCATCTCACAGAGTTACATGTGTATTTCGAGGATCTCTTTGCTAGCCCTATTTCTGTGGAGTCTGAGAACAGATATTTCGGATCCCTTTGAAGACTATAGGGCCAAAGGAAATATCCTCGGATAACAAAGAGAAAGAAGCTTTCTGAGAATCTTCTTTGTGTTCTGTGAAATCATCTCACAGAGTTACAGCTTTCCCCTGAAGAAGCCTTTCGCTAAGACAGTTCTTGTGGAATTGGCAAAGTGATATTTGGAAGCCCATAGAGGGCTATGGTGAAAAAGCAAATATCCTCAGATGAAATCTGGAAAGAAGCTTTCTGAGAAACTGCTTAGTGTTCTGTTAATTCATCTCACAGAGTTACATGTGTATTTCGAGGATCTCTTTGCTAGCCCTATTTCTGTGGAATCTGAGAAAAGATATTTTGGATCCCTTTGAAGACTATAGGGCCAAAGGAAAAATCCTCCGATAACAAAGAGAAAGAAGCTTTCTGAGAAACTTCTTTGTGTTCTGTGAAATCATCTCACAGAGTTACAGCTTTCCCCTCAAGAAGCCTTTCGCTAGGACACTTCTTGTGGAATTGGCAAAGTGATATTTGGAAGCCCGTAGAGGGCTATGGTGAAAAAGGAAATATCGTCAGATGAATTCTGGAAAGAAGCTTTCTGCGAAACTGCTTAGTGTTCTGTTAATTCATCTCACAGAGTTACATGTGTATTTCGAGGATCTCTTTGCTAGCTCTATTTCTGTGGAATCTGAGAACAGATATTTCGGATCCCTTTGAAGACTATAGGGCCAAAGGAAATATCCTCGGATAACAAAGAGAAAGAAGCTTTCTGAGAAACTTCTTTGTGTTCTGTGAAATAATCTCACCGAGTTACAGCTTTCCCCTCAAGAAGCCTTTCGCTAAGACAGTTCTTGTGGAATTGGCAAAGGGATATTTGGAAGCCCATAGAGGGCTATGGGGAAAAAGGAAATATTGTCAGATGAAATCTGGAAAGAAGCTTTCTGAGAAACTGCCTAGTGTTCTGTTAATTCATCTCACAGAGTTACATGTGTATTTCGAGGATCTCTTTGCTAGCCCTATTTCTGTGGAATCTGAGAACAGATATTTCGGATCCCTTTGAAGACTATAGGACCAAAGGAAATATCCTCCGATAACAAAGAGAAAGAAGCTTTCTGAGAAACTTCTTTGAGTTCTGTGAAATCATCTCACAGAGTTACAGCTTTCCCCTCAAGAAGCCTTTCGCTAAGACAGTTCTTGTGGAATTGGCAAAGTGATATTTGGAAGCCCATAGAGGGCTATGGTGAAAAAGGAAATATCCTCAGATGAAATCTGGAAAGAAGCTTTCTGAGAAACTGCTTAGTGTTCTCTTAATTCATCTCAGAGAGTTACATGTGTATTTCGAGGATCTCTTTGCTAGCCCTATTTCTGTGGAAACTGAGAAAAGATATTTCGGATCCCTTTGAAGAATATAGGGCCAAAGGAAAAATCCTCCGATATCAAAGAGAAAGAAGCTTTCTGAGAAACTTCTTTGTGTTCTGTGAAATCATCTCACGGAGTTACAGCTTTCCCCTCAAGAAGCCTTTCGCTAAGACAGTTCTTGTGGAATTGGAAAAGTGATATTTGGAACCCCTAGAGGGCTATGGTGAAAAAGGAAATATCCTCAGAAGAAATCTGGAAAGAAGCTTTCTGCGAAACTGCTTCGTGTTCTGTTAATTCATCTCACAGAGTTACATGTGTATTTCGAGGATCTCTTTGCTAGTCCTATTTCTGTGGAATCTGAGAACAGATATTTCGGATCCCTTTGAAGACTATAGGGCCAAAGGAAATATCCTCGGATAACAAAGAGAAAGAAGCTTTCTGAGAATCTTCTTTGTGTTCTGTGAAATCATCTCACAGAGTTACATCTTTCCCCTGAAGAAGTCTTTCGCTAAGACAGTTCTTGTGGAATTGGCAAAGTGATATTTGGAAGCCCATAGAGTGCTATGGTGAAAAAGCAAATATCCTCAGATGAAATCTGGAAAGAAGCTTTCTGAGAAACTCCTTAGTGTTCTGTTAATTCATCTCACAGAGTTACATGTGTATTTCGAGGATCTCTTTGCTAGCCCTATTTCTGTGGAATCTGAGAAAAGATATTTTGGATCCCTTTGAAGACTATAGGGCCAAAGGAAAAATCCTCCGATAACAAAGAGAAAGAAGCTTTCTGAGAAACTTCTTTGTGTTCTGTGAAATCATCTCACAGAGTTACAGCTTTCCCCTCAAGAAGCCTTTCGCTAGGACACTTCTTGTGGAATTGGCAAAGTGACATTTGGAAGCCCGTAGAGGGCTATGGTGAAAAAGGAAATATCGTCAGATGAATTCTGGAAAGAAGCTTTCTGCGAAACTGCTTAGTGTTCTGTTAATTCATCTCACAGAGTTACATGTGTATTTCGAGGATCTCTTTGCTAGCTTTATTTCTGTGGAATCTGAGAACAGATATTTCGGATCCCTTTGAAGACTATAGGGCCAAAGGAAATATCCTCCGATAACAAAGAGAAAGAAGCTTTCTGAGAAACTTCTTTGTGTTCTGTGAAATCATCTCACAGAGTTACAGCTTTCCCCTCAAGAAGCCTTTCGCTAAGACAGTTCTTGTGGAATTGGCAAAGTGATATTTGGAAGCCCATAGAGGGCTATTGTGAAAAAGGAAATATCGTCAGATGAAATCTGGAAAGAAGCTTTCTGCGAAACTGCTTAGTGTTCTGTTAATTCATCTCACAGAGTTACATGTGTATTTCGAGGTTCTCTTTGCTAGTCCCATTTCTGTGGAATCTGAAAACAGATATTTCGGATCCCTTTGAAGACTATAGGGCCAAAGGAAATATCCTCGGATAACAAAGAGAAAGAAGCTTTCTGAGAAACTTCTTTGTGTTCTGTGAAATCATCTGACAGAGTTACAGTTTTCCCCTGAAGAAGCCTTTCGCTAAGACAGTTCTTGTGGAATTGGCAAAGTGATATTTGGAAGCCCATAGAGGGCTATGGTGAAAAAGGAAATATCCTCAGATGAAATCTGGAAAGAAGCTTTCTGAGAAACTGCTTAGTGTTCTGTGAATTCATCTCACAGAGTTACATGTGTATTTCGAGGATCTCTTTGCTAGCCCTATTTCTGTGGAAACTGAGAAAATATATTTCGGATCCCTTTGAAGACTATAGGGCCAAAGGAAAAATCCTCGGATAACAAAGAGAAAGAAGCTTTCTGAGAAACTTCTTTGTGTTCTGTGAAATCATCTCACAGAGTTACAGCTTTCCCCTCAAGAAGCCTTTCGCTAAGACAGTTCTTGTGGAATTGGCAAAGTGATATTTGGAAGCCCATAGAGGGCTATGGTGAAAAAGGAAATATCGTCAGATGAAATCTGGAAAGAAGCTTTCTGAGAAACTGCTTAGTGTTTTTTTAATTCATCTCACAGAGTTACATGGGTATTTCGAGGATCTCTTTGCTAGCTCTATTTCTGTGGAATCTGAGAACAGATATTTCGGATCCCTTTGAAGACTATAGGGCCAAAGGAAATATCCTCGGATAACAAAGAGAAAGAAGCTTTCTGAGAAACTTCTTTGTGTTCTGTGAAACCATCTCACAGAGTTACAGCTTTCCCCTCAAGAAGCCTTTCGCTAAGACAGTTCTTGTGGAATAGGCAAAGTGATATTTGGAAGCCCATAGAGGGCTATGGTGAAAAAGGAAATATCCTCAGATGAAATCTGGAAAGAAGCTTTCTGAGAAACTGCTTAGTGTTCTGTTAATTCATCTCACAGAGTTCCATGTGTATTTCGAGGATCTCTTTGCTAGCCCTATTTCTGTAGAATCAGAAAACAGATATTTCGGATCCCTTTGAAGACTATAGTGCCTAAGGAAATATCCTCGGATAACAAAGAGAAAGAAGCTTTCTGAGAAACTTCTTTGTGTTCTGTGAAATCATCTCACAGAGTTACAGCTTTCCCCTCAAGAAGCCTTTCGCTAAGACAGTTCTTGTGGAATTGGCAAAGTGATATTTGGAAGCCCCTAGAGGGCTATGGGGAAAAAGGAAATATCGTCAGATGAAATCTGGAAAGAAGCTTTCTGAGAAACTGCTTAGTGTTCTGTTAATTCATCTCACAGAGTTACATGTGTATTTCGAGGATCTCTTTCCTAGCCCTATTTCTGTGGAATCTGAGAACAGATATTTCGGATCCCTTTGAAGACTATAGGGCCAAAGGAAATATCCTCCGATAACAAAGAGAAAGAAGCTTTCTGAGAAACTTCTATGAGTTCTGTGAAATCATCTCACAGAGTTACAGCTTTCCCCTCAAGAAGCCTTTCGCTAAGACAGTTCTTGTGGAATTGGCAAAGTGATATTTGGAAGACCATAGAGGGCTATGGTGAAAAAGGAAATATCCTCAGATGAAATCTGGAAAGAAGCTTTCTGAGAAACTGCTTAGTGTTCTGTGAATTCATCTCACAGAGTTACATGTGTATTTCGAGGATCTCTTTGCTAGCCCTATTTCTGTGGAAACTGAGAAAAGATATTTCGGATCCCTTTGAAGACTATAGGGCCAAAGGAAAAATCCTCCGATATCAAAGATAAAGAAGCTTTCTGAGAAACTTCTTTGTGTTCTGTGAAATCATCTCACGGAGTTACAGCTTTCCCCTCAAGAAGCCTTTCGCTAAGACAGTTCTTGTGGAATTGGCAAAGTGATATTTGGAAGCCCATAGAGGGCTATGGTGAAAAAGGAAATATCGTCAGATGAAATCTGGAAAGAAGCTTGCTGCGAAACTGCTTTGTGTTCTGATAATTCATCTCACAGAGTTACATGTGTATTTCGAGGATCTCTTTGCTAGCCCTATTTCTGTGGAATCTGAGAACAGATATTTCGGATCCCTTTGAAGACTATAGGGCCAAAGGAAAAATCCTCCGATAACAAAGAGAAAGAAGCTTTCTGAGAAACTTCTTTGTGTTCTGTGAAATCATCTCACAGAGTTACAGCTTTCCCCTCAAGAAGCCTTTCGCTGAGACAGTTCTTGTGGAATTGGAAAAGTGATATTTGGAACCCCTAGAGGGCTATGGTGAAAAAGGAAATATCCTCAGAAGAAATCTGGAAAGAAGCTTTCTGCGAAACTGCTTAGTGTTCTGTTAATTCATCTCACAGAGTTACATGTGTATTTCGAGGATCTCTTTGCTAGTCCTATTTCTGTGGAATCTGAAAACAGATATTTCGGATCCCTTTGAAGACTATAGGGCCAAAGGAAATATCCTCGGATAACAAAGAGAAAGAAGCTTTCTGAGAATCTTCTTTGTGTTCTGTGAAATCATCTCACAGAGTTACAGCTTTCCCCTGAAGAAGCCTTTCGCTAAGACAGTTCTTGTGGAATTGGCAAAGTGATATTTGGAAGCCCATAGAGGGCTATGGTGAAAAAGGAAATATCCTCAGATGAATCCTGGAAAGAAGCTTTCTGAGAAACTGCTTAGTGTTCTGTTAATTCATCTCACAGAGTTCCATGTGTATTTCGAGGATCTCTTTGCTAGCCCTATTTCTGTGGAATCTGAGAACAGATATTTCGGATCCCTTTGAAGACTATAGGGCCAAAGGAAATATCCTCGGATAACAAAGAGAAAGAAGCTTTCTGAGAATCTTCTTTGTGTTCTGTGAAATCATCTCACAGAGTTACAGCTTTCCCCTGAAGAAGCCTTTCGCTAAGACAGTTCTTGTGGAATTGGCAAAGTGATATTTGGAAGCCCATAGAGGGCTATGGTGAAAAAGCAAATATCCTCCGATGAAATCTGGAAAGAAGCTTTCTGAGAAACTGCTTAGTGTTCTGTGAATTCATCTCACAGAGTTACATGTGTATTTCGAGGATCTCTTTGCTAGCCCTATTTCTGTGGAAACTGAGAAAAGATATTTCGGATCCCTTTGAAGACTATTATGCCAAAGGAAAAATCCTCCGATAACAAAGAGAAAGAAGCTTTCTGAGAAACTTCTTTGTGTTCTGTGAAATCATCTCACAGAGTTACAGCTTTCCCCTCAAGAAGCCTTTCGCTAAGACACTTCTTGTGGAATTGGCAAAGTGATATTTGGAAGCCCGTAGAGGGCTATGGTGAAAAAGGAAATATCGTCAGATGAAATCTGGAAAGAAGCTTTCTGCGAAACTGCTTAGTGTTCTGTTAATTCATCTCACAGAGTTACATGTGTATTTCGAGGATCTCTTTGCTAGCCCTATTTCTGTGGAATCTGAGAACAGATATTTCGGATCACTTTGAAGACTATAGGGCCAAAGTAAATATCCTCGGATAACAAAGAGAAAGAAGCTTTCTGAGAATCTTCTTTGTGTTCTGTGAAATCATCTCACAGAGTTACATCTTTCCCCTGAAGAAGCCTTTCGCTAAGACAGTTCTTGTGGAATTGGCAAAGTGATATTTGGAAGCCCATAGAGTGCTATGGTGAAAAAGCAAATATCCTCAGATGAAATCTGGAAAGAAGCTTTCTGAGAAACTCCTTAGTGTTCTGTTAATTCATCTCACAGAGTTACATGTGTATTTCGAGGATCTCTTTGCTAGCCCTATTTCTGTGGAATCTGAGAAAAGATATTTTGGATCCCTTTGAAGACTATAGGGCCAAAGGAAAAATCCTCCGATAACAAAGAGAAAGAAGCTTTCTGAGAAACTTCTTTGTGTTCTGTGAAATCATCTCACAGAGTTACAGCTTTCCCCTCAAGAAGCCTTTCGCTAGGACACTTCTTGTGGAATTGGCAAAGTGACATTTGGAAGCCCGTAGAGGGCTATGGTGAAAAAGGAAATATCGTCAGATGAATTCTGGAAAGAAGCTTTCTGCGAAACTGCTTAGTGTTCTGTTAATTCATCTCACAGAGTTACATGTGTATTTCGAGGATCTCTTTGCTAGCTCTATTTCTGTGGAATCTGAGAACAGATATTTCGGATCCCTTTGAAGACTATAGGGCCAAAGGAAATATCCTCCGATAACAAAGAGAAAGAAGCTTTCTGAGAAACTTCTTTGTGTTCTGTGAAATCATCTCACAGAGTTACAGCTTTCCCCTCAAGAAGCCTTTCGCTAAGACAGTTCTTGTGGAATTGGCAAAGTGATATTTGGAAGCCCATAGAGGGCTATGGTGAAAAAGGAAATATCGTCAGATGAAATCTGGAAAGAAGCTTTCTGCGAAACTGCTTAGTGTTCTGTTAATTCATCTCACAGAGTTACATGTGTATTTCGAGGTTCTCTTTGCTAGTCCCATTTCTGTGGAATCTGAAAACAGATATTTCGGATCCCTTTGAAGACTATAGGGCCAAAGGAAATATCCTCGGATAACAAAGAGAAAGAAGCTTTCTGAGAAACTTCTTTGTGTTCTGTGAAATCATCTGACAGAGTTACAGTTTTCCCCTGAAGAAGCCTTTCGCTAAGACAGTTCTTGTGGAATTGGCAAAGTGATATTTGGAAGCCCATAGAGGGCTATGGTGAAAAAGGAAATATCCTCAGATGAAATCTGGAAAGAAGCTTTCTGAGAAACTGCTTAGTGTTCTGTGAATTCATCTCACAGAGTTACATGTGTATTTCGAGGATCTCTTTGCTAGCCCTATTTCTGTGGAAACTGAGAAAATATATTTCGGATCCCTTTGAAGACTATAGGGCCAAAGGAAAAATCCTCGGATAACAAAGAGAAAGAAGCTTTCTGAGAAACTTCTTTGTGTTCTGTGAAATCATCTCACAGAGTTACAGCTTTCCCCTCAAGAAGCCTTTCGCTAAGACAGTTCTTGTGGAATTGGCAAAGTGATATTTGGAAGCCCATAGAGGGCTATGGTGAAAAAGGAAATATCGTCAGATGAAATCTGGAAAGAAGCTTTCTGAGAAACTGCTTAGTGTTTTTTTAATTCATCTCACAGAGTTACATGGGTATTTCGAGGATCTCTTTGCTAGCTCTATTTCTGTGGAATCTGAGAACAGATATTTCGGATCCCTTTGAAGACTATAGGGCCAAAGGAAATATCCTCGGATAACAAAGAGAAAGAAGCTTTCTGAGAAACTTCTTTGTGTTCTGTGAAACCATCTCACAGAGTTACAGCTTTCCCCTCAAGAAGCCTTTCGCTAAGACAGTTCTTGTGGAATAGGCAAAGTGATATTTGGAAGCCCATAGAGGGCTATGGTGAAAAAGGAAATATCGTCAGATGAAATCTGGAAAGAAGCTTTCTGAGAAACTGCTTAGTGTTCTGTTAATTCATCTCACAGAGTTCCATGTGTATTTCGAGGATCTCTTTGCTAGCCCTATTTCTGTAGAATCAGAAAACAGATATTTCGGATCCCTTTGAAGACTATAGTGCCTAAGGAAATATCCTCGGATAACAAAGAGAAAGAAGCTTTCTGAGAAACTTCTTTGTGTTCTGTGAAATCATCTCACAGAGTTACAGCTTTCCCCTCAAGAAGCCTTTCGCTAAGACAGTTCTTGTGGAATTGGCAAAGTGATATTTGGAAGCCCCTAGAGGGCTATGGGGAAAAAGGAAATATCGTCAGATGAAATCTGGAAAGAAGCTTTCTGAGAAACTGCTTAGTGTTCTGTTAATTCATCTCACAGAGTTACATGTGTATTTCGAGGATCTCTTTCCTAGCCCTATTTCTGTGGAATCTGAGAACAGATATTTCGGATCCCTTTGAAGACTATAGGGCCAAAGGAAATATCCTCCGATAACAAAGAGAAAGAAGCTTTCTGAGAAACTTCTTTGAGTTCTGTGAAATCATCTCACAGAGTTACAGCTTTCCCCTGAAGAAGCCTTTCGCTAAGACAGTTCTTGTGGAATTGGCAAAGTGATATTTGGAAGACCATAGAGGGCTATGGTGAAAAAGGAAATATCCTCAGATGAAATCTGGAAAGAAGCTTTCTGAGAAACTGCTTAGTGTTCTGTGAATTCATCTCACAGAGTTACATGTGTATTTCGAGGATCTCTTTGCTAGCCCTATTTCTGTGGAAACTGAGAAAAGATATTTCGGATCCCTTTGAAGACTATAGGGCCAAAGGAAAAATCCTCCGATATCAAAGATAAAGAAGCTTTCTGAGAAACTTCTTTGTGTTCTGTGAAATCATCTCACGGAGTTACAGCTTTCCCCTCAAGAAGCCTTTCGCTAAGACAGTTCTTGTGGAATTGGCAAAGTGATATTTGGAAGCCCATAGAGGGCTATGGTGAAAAAGGAAATATCGTCAGATGAAATCTGGAAAGAAGCTTGCTGCGAAACTGCTTTGTGTTCTGATAATTCATCTCACAGAGTTACATGTGTATTTCGAGGATCTCTTTGCTAGCCCTATTTCTGTGGAATCTGAGAACAGATATTTCGGATCCCTTTGAAGACTATAGGGCCAAAGGAAAAATCCTCCGATAACAAAGAGAAAGAAGCTTTCTGAGAAACTTCTTTGTGTTCTGTGAAATCATCTCACAGAGTTACAGCTTTCCCCTCAAGAAGCCTTTCGCTGAGACAGTTCTTGTGGAATTGGAAAAGTGATATTTGGAACCCCTAGAGGGCTATGGTGAAAAAGGAAATATCCTCAGAAGAAATCTGGAAAGAAGCTTTCTGCGAAACTGCTTAGTGTTCTGTTAATTCATCTCACAGAGTTACATGTGTATTTCGAGGATCTCTTTGCTAGTCCTATTTCTGTGGAATCTGAAAACAGATATTTCGGATCCCTTTGAAGACTATAGGGCCAAAGGAAATATCCTCGGATAACAAAGAGAAAGAAGCTTTCTGAGAATCTTCTTTGTGTTCTGTGAAATCATCTCACAGAGTTACAGCTTTCCCCTGAAGAAGCCTTTCGCTAAGACAGTTCTTGTGGAATTGGCAAAGTGATATTTGGAAGCCCATAGAGGGCTATGGTGAAAAAGGAAATATCCTCAGATGAATCCTGGAAAGAAGCTTTCTGAGAAACTGCTTAGTGTTCTGTTAATTCATCTCACAGAGTTCCATGTGTATTTCGAGGATCTCTTTGCTAGCCCTATTTCTGTGGAATCTGAGAACAGATATTTCGGATCCCTTTGAAGACTATAGGGCCAAAGGAAATATCCTCGGATAACAAAGAGAAAGAAGCTTTCTGAGAATCTTCTTTGTGTTCTGTGAAATCATCTCACAGAGTTACAGCTTTCCCCTGAAGAAGCCTTTCGCTAAGACAGTTCTTGTGGAATTGGCAAAGTGATATTTGGAAGCCCATAGAGGGCTATGGTGAAAAAGCAAATATCCTCCGATGAAATCTGGAAAGAAGCTTTCTGAGAAACTGCTTAGTGTTCTGTGAATTCATCTCACAGAGTTACATGTGTATTTCGAGGATCTCTTTGCTAGCCCTATTTCTGTGGAAACTGAGAAAAGATATTTCGGATCCCTTTGAAGACTATTATGCCAAAGGAAAAATCCTCCGATAACAAAGAGAAAGAAGCTTTCTGAGAAACTTCTTTGTGTTCTGTGAAATCATCTCACAGAGTTACAGCTTTCCCCTCAAGAAGCCTTTCGCTAAGACACTTCTTGTGGAATTGGCAAAGTGATATTTGGAAGCCCGTAGAGGGCTATGGTGAAAAAGGAAATATCGTCAGATGAAATCTGGAAAGAAGCTTTCTGCGAAACTGCTTAGTGTTCTGTTAATTCATCTCACAGAGTTACATGTGTATTTCGAGGATCTCTTTGCTAGCTCTATTTCTGTGGAATCTGAGAACAGATATTTCGGATCCCTTTGAAGACTATAGGGCCAAAGGAAATATCCTCGGATAACAAAGAGAAAGAAGCTTTCTGAGAAACTTCTTTGTGTTCTGTGAAATCATCTCACAGAGTTACAGCTTTACCCTCAAGAAGCCTTTCGCTTAGACAGTTCTTGTGGAATAGGCCAAGTGATATTTGGAAGCCCATAGAGGGCTATGGTGAAAAAGGAAATATCGTCAGATGAAATCTGGAAAGAAGCTTTCTGAGAAACTGCTTAGTGTTCTGTTAATTCATCTCACAGAGTTACATGTGTATTTCAAGGATCTCTTTGCTAGCCCTATTTCTGTGGAATCTGAGAACAGATATTTCGGATCCCTTTGAAGAGTATAGGGCCAAAGGAAATATCCTCGGATAACAAAGAGAAAGAAGCTTTCTGAGAAACTTCTTTGTGTTCTGTGAAATCATCTCACAGAGTTACAGCTTTCCCCTCAAGAAGTCTTTCGCTAACACAGTTCTTGTGGAATTGGCAAAGTGATATTTGGAAGCCCATAGAGGGCTATGGTGAAATAGGAAACATCGTCAGATGAAATCTGGAAAGAAGCTTTCTGAGAAACTGCTTAGTGTTCTGTGAATTCATCTCACAGAGTTACATGGGTATTTCGAGGATCTCTTTGCTAGCCCTATTTCTGTGGAAACTGAGAAAAGATATTTCGATCCCTTTGAAGACTATAGGGCCAAAGGAAAAATCCTCCGATAACAAAGAGAAAGAAGCTTTCTGAGAAACTTCTTTGTGTTCTGTGAAATCATCTCACAGAGTTACAGCTTTCCCCTCAAGAAGCCTTTCGCTAAGACAGTTCTTGTGGAATTGGCAAAGTGATATTTGGAAGCCCATAGAGGGCTATGGTGAAAAAGGAAATATCGTCAGATGAAATCTGGAAAGAAGCTTGCTGCGAAACTGCTTAGTGTTCTGTTAATTCATCTCACAGAGTTACATGTGTATTTCGAGGTTCTCTTTGCTAGTCCCATTTCTGTGGAATCTGAAAACAGATATTTCGGATCCCTTTGAAGACTATAGGGCCAAAGGAAATATCCTCGGATAACAAAGAGAAAGAAGCTTTCTGAGAAACTTCTTTGTGTTCTGTGAAATCATCTCACAGAGTTACAGCTTTCCCCTCAAGAAGCCTTTCGCTAAGACAGTTCTTGTGGAATTGGCAAAGTGATATTTGGAAGCCCATAGAGGGCTATGGTGAAAAAGGAAATATCGTCAGATGAAATCTGGAAAGAAGCTTGCTGCGAAACTGCTTAGTGTTCTGTTAATTCATCTCACAGAGTTACATGTGTATTTCGAGGTTCTCTTTGCTAGTCCTATTTCTGTGGAATCTGAGAACAGATATTTCGGATCCCTTTGAAGGCTATAGGGCCAAAGGAAATATCCTCGGATAACAAAGAGAAAGAAGCTTTCTGAGAAACTTCTTTGTGTTCTGTGAAATCATCTCACAGAGTTACAGCTTTCCCCTCAAGAAGCCTTTCGCTAAGACAGTTCTTGTGGAATTGGCAAAGTGATATTTGGAAGCCCATAGAGGGCTATGGTGAAAAAGGAAATATCCTCAGATGAAATCTGGAAAGAAGCTTTCTGAGAAACTGCTTAGTGTTCTGTTAATTCATCTCACAGAGTTACATGTGTATTTCGAGGATCTCTTTGCTAGCCCTATTTCTGTGGAATCTGAGAACAGATATTTCGGATCCCGTTGAAGACTATAGGGCCAAAGGAAAAATCCTCCGATAACAAAGAGAAAGAAGCTTTCTGAGAAACTTCTTTGTGTTCTGTGAAATCATCTCACAGAGTTACAGCTTTCTCCTCAAGAAGCCTTTCGCTAAGACAGTTCTTGTGGAATTGGAAAAGTGATATTTGGAACCCCTAGAGGGCTATGGTGAAAAAGGAAATATCCTCAGAAGAAATCTGGAAAGAAGCTTTCTGCGAAACTGCTTAGTGTTCTGTTAATTCATCTCACAGAGTTACATGTGTATTTCGAGGATCTCTTTGCTAGTCCTATTTCTGTGGAATCTGAAAACAGATATTTCGGATCCCTTTGAAGACTATAGGGCCAAAGGAAATATCCTCGGATAACAAAGAGAAAGAAGCTTTCTGAGAAACTTCTTTGTGTTCTGTGAAATCATCTCACAGAGTTACAGCTTTCCCGTCAAGAAGCCTTTCGCTAAGACAGTTCTTGTGGAATTGGCAAAGTGATATTTGGAAGCCCATAGAGGGCTATGGTGAAAAAGGAAATATCCTAAGATGAAATCTGGAAAGAAGCTTTCTGAGAAACTGCTTAGTGTTCTGTGAATTCATCTCACAGAGTTACATGTGTATTTCGAGGATCTCTTTGCTAGCCCTATTTCTGTGGAATCTGAGAACTGATATTTTGGATCCCTTTGAAGACTATAGGGCCAAAGGAAATATCCTCGGATAACAAAGAGAAAGAAGCTTTCTGAGAATCTTCTTTGTGTTCTGTGAAATCATCTCACAGAGTTACAGCTTTCCCCTCAAGAAGCCTTTCGCTAAGACAGTTCTTGTGGAATTGGCAAAGTGATATTTGGAAGCCCACAGAGGGCTATGGTGAAAAAGGAAATATCCTCAGAAGAAATCTGGAAAGAAGCTTTCTGAGAAACTGCTTAGTGTTCTGTGAATTCATCTCACAGAGTTACATGTGTATTTCGAGGATCTCTTTGCTAGCCCTATTTCTGAGGAAACTGAGAAAAGATATTTCGGATCCCTTTGAAGACTATAGGGCCAAAGGAAAAATCCTCCGATAACAAAGAGAAAGAAGCTTTCTGAGAAACTTCTTTGTGTTCTGTGAAATCATCTAACAGAGTTACAGCTTTCCCCTCAAGAAGCCTTTCGCTAAGACAGTTCTTGTGGAATTGGCAAAGTGATATTTGGAAGCCCTTAGAGGGCTATGGTGAAAAAGGAAATATCGTCAGATGAAATCTGGAAAGAAGCTTGCTGCGAAACTGCTTAGTGTTCTCTTAATTCATCTCAAAGAGTTACATGTGTATTTCGAGGATCTCTTTGCTAGCCCTATTTCTGTGGAAACTGAGAAAAGATATTTCGGATCCCTTTGAAGACTATAGCGCCAAAGGAAAAATCCTCCGATAACAAAGAGAAAGAAGCTTTCTGAGAAACTTCTTTGTGTTCTGTGAAATCATCTCACAGAGTTACAGCTTTCCCCTCAAGAAGCCTTTCGCTAAGACACTTCTTGTGGAATTGGCAAAGTGATATTTGGAAGCCCGTAGAGGGCTATGGTGAAAAAGGAAATATCGTCAGATGAAATCTGGAAAGAAGCTTTCTGCGCAACTGCTTAGTGTTCTGTTAATTCATCTCACAGAGTTACATGTGTATTTCGAGGATCTCTTTGCTAGCTCTATTTCTGTGGAATCTGAGAACAGATATTTCGGATCCCTTTGAAGACTATAGGGCCAAAGGAAATATCCTCGGATAACAAAGAGAAAGAAGCTTTCTGAGAAACTTCTTTGTGTTCTGTGAAATCATCTCACAGAGTTACAGCTTTCCCCTCAAGAAGCCTTTCGCTAAGACAGTTCTTGTGGAATAGGCCAAGTGATATTTGGAAGCCCATAGAGGGCTATGGTGAAAAAGGAAATATCGTCAGATGAAATCTGGAAAGAAGCTTTCTGAGAAACTGCTTAGTGTTCTGTTAATTCATCTCACAGAGTTACATGTGTATTTCAAGGATCTCTTTGCTAGCCCTATTTCTGTGGAATCTGAGAACAGATATTTCGGATCCCTTTGAAGAGTATAGGGCCAAAGGAAATATCCTCGGATAACAAAGAGAAAGAAGCTTTCTGAGAAACTTCTTTGTGTTCTGTGAAATCATCTCACAGAGTTACAGCTTTCCCCTCAAGAAGTCTTTCGCTAAGACAGTTCTTGTGGAATTGGCAAAGTGATATTTGGAAGCCCATAGAGGGCTATGGTGAAATAGGAAACATCGTCAGATGAAATCTGGAAAGAAGCTTTCTGAGAAACTGCTTAGTGTTCTGTGAATTCATCTCACAGAGTTACATGTGTATTTCTAGGATCTCTTTGCTAGCCCTATTTCTGTGGAAACTGAGAAAAGATATTTCGGATCCCTTTGAAGACTATAGGGCCAAAGGAAAAATCCTCCGATAACAAAGAGAAAGAAGCTTTCTGAGAAACTTCTTTGTGTTCTGTGAAATCATCTCACAGAGTTACAGCTTTCCCCTCAAGAAGCCTTTCGCTAAGACAGTTCTTGTGAAATTGGCAAAGTGATATTTGGAAGCCCATAGAGGGCTATGGTGAAAAAGGAAATATCGTCAGATGAAATCTGGAAAGAAGCTTTCTGCGAAACTGCTTAGTGTTCTGTTAATTCATCTCACAGAGTTACATGTGTATTTCGAGGTTCTCTTTGCTAGTCCCATTTCTGTGGAATCTGAAAACAGATATTTCGGATCCCTTTGAAGACTATAGGGCCAAAGGAAATATCCTCGGATAACAAAGAGAAAGAAGCTTTCTGAGAAACTTCTTTGTGTTCTGTGAAATCATCTCACAGAGTTACAGCTTTCCCCTCAAGAAGCCTTTCGCTAAGACAGTTCTTGTGGAATTGGCAAAGTGATATTTGGAAGACCATAGAGGGCTATGGTGAAAAAGGAAATATCGTCAGATGAAATCTGGAAAGAAGCTTGCTGCGAAACTGCTTAGTGTTCTGTTAATTCATCTCACAGAGTTACATGTGTATTTCGAGGTTCTCTTTGCTAGTCCTATTTCTGTGGAATCTGAAAACAGATATTTCGGATCCCTTTGAAGGCTATAGGGCCAAAGGAAATATCCTCGGATAACAAAGAGAAAGAAGCTTTCTGAGAAACTTCTTTGTGTTCTGTGAAATCATCTCACAGAGTTACAGCTTTCCCCTCAAGAAGCCTTTCGCTAAGACAGTTCTTGTGTAATTGGCAAAGTGATATTTGGAAGCCCATAGAGGGCTATGGTGAAAAAGGAAATATCCTCAGATGAAATCTGGAAAGAAGCTTTCTGAGAAACTGCTTAGTGTTCTGTTAATTCATCTCACAGAGTTACATGTGTATTTCGAGGATCTCTTTGCTAGCCCTATTTCTGTGGAATCTGAGAACAGATATTTCGGATCCCGTTGAAGACTATAGGGCCAAAGGAAAAATCCTCCGATAACAAAGAGAAAGAAGCTTTCTGAGAAATTTCTTTGTGTTCTGTGAAATCATCTCACAGAGTTACAGCTTTCTCCTCAAGAAGCCTTTCGCTAAGACAGTTCTTGTGGAATTGGAAAAGTGATATTTGGAACCCCTAGAGGGCTATGGTGAAAAAGGAAATATCCTCAGAAGAAATCTGGAAAGAAGCTTTCTGCGAAACTGCTTAGTGTTCTGTTAATTCATCTCACAGAGTTACATGTGTATTTCGAGGATCTCTTTGCTAGTCCTATTTCTGTGGAATCTGAAAACAGATATTTCGGATCCCTTTGAAGACTATAGGGCCAAAGGAAATATCCTCGGATAACAAAGAGAAAGAAGCTTTCTGAGAAACTTCTTTGTGTTCTGTGAAATCATCTCACAGAGTTACAGCTTTCCCGTCAAGAAGCCTTTCGCTAAGACAGTTCTTGTGGAATTGGCAAAGTGATATTTGGAAGCCCATAGAGGGCTATGGTGAAAAAGGAAATATCGTCAGATGAAATCTGGAAAGAAGCTTTCTGAGAAACTGCTTAGTGTTATGTTAATTCATCTCACAGAGTTACATGTGTATTTCGAGGATCTCTTTGCTAGCCCTATTTCTGTGGAATCTGAGAACAGATATTTCGGATCCCTTTGAAGACTATAGGGCCAAAGGAAATATCCTCGGATAACAAAGAGAAAGAAGCTTTCTGAGAATCTTCTTTGTGTTCTGTGAAATCATCTCACAGAGTTACAGCTTTCCCCTCAAGAAGCCTTTCGCTAAGACAGTTCTTGTGGAATTGGCAAAGTGATATTTGGAAGCCCATAGAGGGCTATGGTGAAAAAGGAAATATCCTCAGATGAAATCTGGAAAGAAGCTTTCTGAGAAACTGCTTAGTGTTCTGTGAATTCATCTCAAAGAGTTACATGTGTATTTCGAGGATCTCTTTGCTAGCCCTATTTCTGAGGAAACTGAGAAAAGATATTTCGGATCCCTTTGAAGACTATAGGGCCAAAGGAAAAATCCTCCGATAACAAAGAGAAAGAAGCTTTCTGAGAAACTTCTTTGTGTTCTGTGAAATCATCTCACAGAGTTACAGCTTTCCCCTCAAGAAGCCTTTCGCTAAGACAGTTCTTGTGGAATTGGCAAAGTGA
This sequence comes from Macaca nemestrina, assembly GCF_043159975.1. Classification (NCBI taxonomy): domain Eukaryota; kingdom Metazoa; phylum Chordata; class Mammalia; order Primates; family Cercopithecidae; genus Macaca; species Macaca nemestrina. The sequence goes on along the minus strand of NC_092135.1, from coordinate 31,033,951 downwards.
TATTTGGAAGCCCATAGAGGGCTATGGTGAAAAAGGAAATATCGTCAGATGAAATCTGGAAAGAAGCTTGCTGCGAAACTGCTTAGTGTTCTCTTAATTCATCTCAAAGAGTTACATGTGTATTTCGAGGTTCTCTTTGCTAGTCCTATCTCTGTGGAATCTGAAAACAGATATTTCGGATCCCTTTGAAGACTATAGGGCGAAAGGAAATATCCTCGGATAACAAAGAGAAAGAAGCTTTCTGAGAAACTTCTTTGTGTTCTGTGAAATCATCTCACAGAGTTACAGCTTTCCCCTCAAGAAGCCTTTCGCTAAGACAGTTCTTGTGGAATTGGCAAAGTGATATTTGGAAGCCCATAGAGGGCTATGGTGAAAAACGAAATATCCTCAGATGAAATCTGGAAAGAAGCTTTCTGAGAAACTGCCTAGTGTTCTCTTAATTCATCTCACAGAGTTACATGTGTATTTCGAGGATCTCTTTGCTAGCCCTATTTCTGTGGAATCTGAGAACAGATATTTCGGATCCCTTTGAAGACTATAGGGCCAAAGGAAAAATCCTCCGATAACAAAGAGAAAGAAGCTTTCTGAGAAACTCCTTTGTGTTCTGTGAAATCATCTCACAGAGTTACAGCTTTCCTCTCAAGAAGGCTTTCGCTAAGACAGTTCTTGTGGAATTGGCGAAGTGATATTTGGAAGCCCATAGAGGGCTATGGTGAAAAAGGAAATATCCTCAGATGAAATCTGGAAAGAAGCTTTCTGAGAAACTGCTTAGTGTTCTGTGAATTCATCTCACAGAGTTACATGTGTATTTCGAGGATCTCTTTGCTAGCCCTATTTCTGTGGAAACTGAGAAAAGATATTTCGGATCCCTTTGAAGACTATAGGGCCAAATGAAAAATCCTCCGATATCAAAGATAAAGAAGCTTTCTGAGAAACTTCTTTGTGTTCTGTGAAATCATCTCACGGAGTTACAGCTTTCCCCTCAAGAAGCCTTTCGCTAAGACAGTTCTTGTGGAATTGGCAAAGTGATATTTGGAAGCCCATAGAGGGCTATGGTGAAAAAGGAAATATCGTCAGATGAAATCTGGAAAGAAGCTTGCTGCGAAACTGCTTAGTGTTCTGATAATTCATCTCACAGAGTTACATGTGTATTTCGAGGTTCTCTTTGCTAGTCCTATTTCTGTGGAATCTGAAAACAGATATTTCGGATCCCTTTGAAGACTATAGGGCCAAAGGAAAAATCCACCGATAACAAAGAGAAAGAAGCTTTCTGAGAAACTTCTTTGTGTTCTGTGAAATCATCTCACAGAGTTACAGCTTTCCCCTCAAGAAGCCTTTCGCTGAGACAGTTCTTGTGGAATTGGAAAAGTGATATTTGGAACCCCTAGAGGGCTATGGTGAAAAAGGAAATATCCTCAGAAGAAATCTGGAAAGAAGCTTTCTGCGAAACTGCTTAGTGTTCTGTTAATTCATCTCACAGAGTTACATGTGTATTTCGAGGATCTCTTTGCTAGTCCTATTTCTGTGGAATCTGAAAACAGATATTTCGGATCCCTTTGAAGACTATAGGGCCAAAGGAAATATCCTCGGATAACAAAGAGAAAGAAGCTTTCTTGAATCTTCTTTGTGTTCTGTGAAATCATCTCACAGAGTTACAGCTTTCCCCTCAAGAAGCCTTTCGCTAAGACAGTTCTTGTGGAATTGGCAAAGTGATATTTGGAAGCCCATAGAGGGCTATGGTGAAAAAGGAAATATCCTCAGATGAATCCTGGAAAGAAGCTTTCTGAGAAACTGCTTAGTGTTCTGTTAATTCATCTCACAGAGTTCCATGTGTATTTCGAGGATCTCTTTGCTAGCCCTATTTCTGTGGAATCTGAGAACAGATATTTCGGATCCCTTTGAAGACTATAGGGCCAAAGGAAATATCCTCCGATAACAAAGAGAAAGAAGCTTTCTGAGAATCTTCTTTGTGTTCTGTGAAATCATCTCACAGAGTTACAGCTTTCCCCTGAAGAAGCCTTTCGCTAAGACAGTTCTTGTGGAATTGGCAAAGTGATATTTGGAAGCCCATAGAGGGCTATGGTGAAAAAGCAAATATCCTCAGATGAAATCTGGAAAGAAGCTTTCTGAGAAACTGCTTAGTGTTCTGTGAATTCATCTCACAGAGTTACATGTGTATTTCGAGGATCTCTTTGCTAGCCCTATTTCTGTGGAAACTGAGAAAAGATATTTCGGATCCCTTTGAAGACTATAGGGCCAAAGGAAAAATCCTCCGATAACAAAGAGAAAGAAGCTTTCTGAGAAACTTCTTTGTGTTCTGTGAAATCATCTCACAGAGTTACAGCTTTCCCCTCAAGAAGCCTTTCGCTAAGACACTTCTTGTGGAATTGGCAAAGTGATATTTGGAAGCCCGTAGAGGGCTATGGTGAAAAAGGAAATATCGTCAGATGAAATCTGGAAAGAAGCTTTCTGCGAAACTGCTTAGTGTTCTGTTAATTCATCTCACAGAGTTACATGTGTATTTCGAGGATCTCTTTGCTAGCTCTATTTCTGTGGAATCTGAGAACAGATATTTCGGATCCCTTTGAAGACTATAGGGCCAAAGGAAATATCCTCCGATAACAAAGAGAAAGAAGCTTTCTGAGAAACTTCTTTGTGTTCTGTGAAATCATCTCACAGAGTTACAGCTTTCCCCTGAAGAAGCCTTTCGCTAAGACAGTTCTTGTGGAATAGGCCAAGTGATATTTGGAAGCCCATAGAGGGCTATGGTGAAAAAGGAAATATCGTCAGATGAAATCTGGAAAGAAGCTTTCTGAGAAACTGCTTAGTGTTCTGTTAATTCATCTCACAGAGTTACATGTGTATTTCAAGGATCTCTTTGCTAGCCCTATTTCTGTGGAATCTGAGAACAGATATTTCGGATCCCTTTGAAGACTATAGGGCCAAAGGAAATATCCTCCGATAACAAAGAGAAAGAAGCTTTCTGAGAAACTTCTTTGTGTTCTGTGAAATCATCTCACAGAGTTACAGCTTTCCCCTCAAGAAGTCTTTCGCTAAGACAGTTCTTGTGGAATTGGCAAAGTGATATTTGGAAGCCCATAGAGGGCTATGGTGAAATAGGAAATATCGTCAGATGAAATCTGGAAATAAACTTTCTGAGAAACTGCTTAGTGTTCTGTGAATTCATCTCACAGAGTTACATGTGTATTTCGAGGATCTCTTTGCTAGCCCTATTTCTGTGGAAACTGAGAAAAGATATTTCGGATCCCTTTGAAGACTATAGGGCCAAAGGAAAAATCCTCCGATAACAAAGAGAAAGAAGCTTTCTGAGAAACTTCTTTGTGTTCTGTGAAATCATCTCACAGAGTTACAGCTTTCCCCTCAAGAAGCCTTTCGCTAAGACAGTTCTTGTGGAATTGGCAAAGTGATATTTGGAAGCCCATAGAGGGCTATGGTGAAAAAGGAAATATCGTAAGATGAAATCTGGAAAGAAGCTTTCTGCGAAACTGCTTAGTGTTCTGTTAATTCATCTCACAGAGTTACATGTGTATTTCGAGGTTCTCTTTGCTAGTCCCATTTCTGTGGAATCTGAAAACAGATATTTCGGATCCCTTTGAAGACTATAGGGCCAAAGGAAATATCCTCGGATAACAAAGAGAAAGAAGCTTTCTGAGAAACTTCTTTGAGTTCTGTGAAATCATCTCACAGAGTTACAGCTTTCCCCTCAAGAAGCCTTTCGCTAAGACAGTTCTTGTGTAATTGGCAAAGTGATATTTGGAAGCCCATAGAGGGCTATGGTGAAAAAGGAAATATCCTCAGATGAAATCTGGAAAGAAGCTTTCTGAGAAACTGCTTAGTGTTCTGTGAATTCATCTCACAGAGTTACATGTGTATTTCGAGGATCTCTTTGCTAGCGCTATTTCTGTGGAAACTGAGAAAAGATATTTCGGATCCCTTTGAAGACTATAGGGCCAAAGGAAAAATCCTCCGATATCAAAGATAAGGAAGCTTTCTGAGAAACTTCTTTGTGTTCTGTGAAATCATCTCACGGAGTTACAGCTTTCCCCTCAAGAAGCCTTTCGCTAAGACAGTTCTTGTGGAATTGGCAAAGTGATATTTGGAAGCCCATAGAGGGCTATGGTGAAAAAGGAAATATCGTCAGATGAAATCTGGAAAGAAGCTTGCTGCGAAACTGCTTAGTGTTCTGTTAATTCATCTCAAAGAGTTACATGTGTATTTCGAGGTTCTCTTTGCTAGTCCTATCTCTGTGGAATCTGAAAACAGATATTTCGGATCACTTTGAAGACTATAGGGCCAAAGGAAATATCCTCGGATAACAAAGAGAAAGAAGCTTTCTGAGAAACTTCTTTGTGTTCTGTGAAATCATCTCACAGAGTTACAGCTTTCCCCTCAAGAAGCCTTTCGCTAAGACAGTTCTTGTGGAATTGGCAAAGGGATATTTGGAAGCCCATAGAGGGCTATGGTGAAAAAGGAAATATCCTCAGATGAAATCTGGAAAGAAGCTTTCTGAGAAACTGCCTAGTGTTCTCTTAATTCATCTCACAGAGTTACATGTGTATTTCGAGGATCTCTTTGCTAGCCCTATTTCTGTGGAATCTGAGAACAGATATTTCGGATCCCTTTGAAGACTATAGGGCCAAAGGAAAAATCCTCCGATAACAAAGAGAAAGAAGCTTTCTGAGAAACTTCTTTGTGTTCTGTGAAATCATCTCACAGAGTTACAGCTTTCCCCTCAAGAAGCCTTTCGCTAGGACAGTTCTTGTGGAATTGGCAAAGTGATATTTGGAAGCCCACAGAGGGCTATGGTGAAAAAGGAAATATCGTCAGATGAAATCTGGAAAGAAGCTTTCTGAGAAACTGCTTAGTGTTCTGTTAATTCATCTCACAGAGTTACATGTGTATTTCGAGGATCTCTTTGCCAGCCCTATTACTGTGGAATCTGAGAACAGATATTTCGGATCCCTTTGAAGACTATAGGGCCAAAGGAAATATCCTCGGATAACAAAGAGAAAGAAGCTTTCTGAGAATCTTCTTTGTGTTCTGTGAAATCATCTCACAGAGTTACAGCTTTCCCCTCAAGAAGCCTTTCGCTAAGACAGTTCTTGTGGAATTGGCAAAGTGATATTTGGAAGCCCATAGAGGGCTATGGTGAAAAAGGAAATATCCTCAGATGAAATCTGGAAAGAAGCTTTCTGAGAAACTGCTTAGTGTTCTGTTAATTCATCTCAAAGAGTTACAGGAGTATTTCGAGGATCTCTTTGCTAGCCCTATTTCTGTGGAATCTGAGAACAGATATTTCGGATCCCTTTGAAGACTACAGGGCTAAAGGAAATATCCTCGGATAACAAAGAGAAAGAAGCTTTCTGAGAATCTTCTTTGTGTTCTGTGAAATCATCTCACAGAGTTACAGCTTTCCCCTGAAGAAGCCTTTCGCTAAACAGTTCTTGTGGAATTGGCAAAGTGATATTTGGAAGCCCATAGAGGGCTACGGTGAAAAAGGAAATATCGTCAGATGAAATCTGGAAAGAAGCTTGCACGAAACTGCTTAGTGTTCTGTTAATTCATCTCAGAGAGTTACATGTGTATTTCGAGGATCTCTTTGCTAGCTATATTTCTGTGGAATCTGAGAACAGATATTTCGGATCCCTCTGAAGACTATAGGGCCAAAGGAAATATCCTCGGATAACAAAGAGAAAGAAGCTTTCTGAGAAACTTCTTTGTGTTCTGTGAAATCATCTCACAGAGTTACAGCTTTCCCCTCAAGAAGCCTTTCGCTAAGACAGTTCTTGTGGAATTGGCAAAGTGATATTTGGAAGCCCATAGAGGGCTATGGTGAAAAAGGAAATATCCTCAGATGAAATCTGGAAAGAAGCTTTCTGAGAAACTGCTTAGTGATCTGTGAATTCATCTCACAGAGTTACATGTGTATTTCGAGAATCTCTTTGCTAGCCCTCTTTCTGTGGAAACTGAGAAAAGATATTTCGGATCCCTTTGAAGACTATAGGGCCAAAGGAAAAATCCTCTGATAACAAAGAGAAAGAAGCTTTCTGAGAAACTTCTTTGTGTTCTGTGAAATCATCTCACAGAGTTAGAGCTTTCCCCTCAAGAAGCCTTTCGCTAAGACAGTTCTTGTGGTATTTGCAAAGTGATATTTGGAAGCCCATAGAGGACTGTGGTGAAAAAGGAAATATCGTCAGATGAAATCTGGAAAGAAGCTTGCTGCGAAACTGCTTAGTGTTCTGTTAATTCATCTCAGAGAGTTACATGTGTATTTCGAGGATCTCTTTGCTAGCTATATTTCTGTGGAATCTGAGAACAGATATTTCGGATCCCTTTGAAGACTATAGGGCCAAAGGAAATATCCTCGGATAACAAAGAGAAAGAAGCTTTCTGAGAATCTTCTTTGTGTTCTGTGAAATCATCTCACAGAGTTACAGCTTTCCCCTCAAGAAGCCTTTCGCTAAGACAGTTCTTGTGGAATTGGCAAAGTGATATTTGGAAGCCCATAGAGGGCTATGGTGAAAAAGGAAATATCCTCAGATGAAATCTGGAAAGAAGCTTTCTGAGAAACTGCTTAGTGTTCTGTTAATTCATCTCAAAGAGTTACAGGAGTATTTCGAGGATCTCTTTGCTAGCCCTATTTCTGTGGAATCTGAGAACAGATATTTCGGATCCCTTTGAAGACTACAGGGCTAAAGGAAATATCCTCGGATAACAAAGAGAAAGAAGCTTTCTGAGAATCTTCTTTGTGTTCTGTGAAATCATCTCACAGAGTTACAGCTTTCCCCTGAAGAAGCCTTTCGCTAAACAGTTCTTGTGGAATTGGCAAAGTGATATTTGGAAGCCCATAGAGGGCTACGGTGAAAAAGGAAATATCGTCAGATGAAATCTGGAAAGAAGCTTGCACGAAACTGCTTAGTGTTCTGTTAATTCATCTCAGAGAGTTACATGTGTATTTCGAGGATCTCTTTGCTAGCTATATTTCTGTGGAATCTGAGAACAGATATTTCGGATCCCTCTGAAGACTATAGGGCCAAAGGAAATATCCTCGGATAACAAAGAGAAAGAAGCTTTCTGAGAAACTTCTTTGTGTTCTGTGAAATCATCTCACAGAGTTACAGCTTTCCCCTCAAGAAGCCTTTCGCTAAGACAGTTCTTGTGGAATTGGCAAAGTGATATTTGGAAGCCCATAGAGGGCTATGGTGAAAAAGGAAATATCCTCAGATGAAATCTGGAAAGAAGCTTTCTGAGAAACTGCTTAGTGATCTGTGAATTCATCTCACAGAGTTACATGTGTATTTCGAGAATCTCTTTGCTAGCCCTCTTTCTGTGGAAACTGAGAAAAGATATTTCGGATCCCTTTGAAGACTATAGGGCCAAAGGAAAAATCCTCTGATAACAAAGAGAAAGAAGCTTTCTGAGAAACTTCTTTGTGTTCTGTGAAATCATCTCACAGAGTTAGAGCTTTCCCCTCAAGAAGCCTTTCGCTAAGACAGTTCTTGTGGTATTTGCAAAGTGATATTTGGAAGCCCATAGAGGACTGTGGTGAAAAAGGAAATATCGTCAGATGAAATCTGGAAAGAAGCTTGCTGCGAAACTGCTTAGTGTTCTGTTAATTCATCTCAGAGAGTTACATGTGTATTTCGAGGATCTCTTTGCTAGCTATATTTCTGTGGAATCTGAGAACAGATATTTCGGATCCCTTTGAAGACTATAGGGCCAAAGGAAATATCCTCGGATAACAAAGAGAAAGAAGCTTTCTGAGAATCTTCTTTGTGTTCTGTGAAATCATCTCACAGAGTTACAGCTTTCCCCTCAAGAAGCCTTTCGCTAAGACAGTTCTTGTGGAATTGGCAAAGTGATATTTGGAAGCCCATAGAGGGCTATGGTGAAAAAGGAAATATCCTCAGATGAAATCTGGAAAGAAGCTTTCTGAGAAACTGCTTAGTGTTCTGTTAATTCATCTCAAAGAGTTACAGGAGTATTTCGAGGATCTCTTTGCTAGCCCTATTTCTGTGGAATCTGAGAACAGATATTTCGGATCCCTTTGAAGACTACAGGGCTAAAGGAAATATCCTCGGATAACAAAGAGAAAGAAGCTTTCTGAGAATCTTCTTTGTGTTCTGTGAAATCATCTCACAGAGTTACAGCTTTCCCCTGAAGAAGCCTTTCGCTAAACAGTTCTTGTGGAATTGGCAAAGTGATATTTGGAAGCCCATAGAGGGCTACGGTGAAAAAGGAAATATCGTCAGATGAAATCTGGAAAGAAGCTTGCACGAAACTGCTTAGTGTTCTGTTAATTCATCTCAGAGAGTTACATGTGTATTTCGAGGATCTCTTTGCTAGCTATATTTCTGTGGAATCTGAGAACAGATATTTCGGATCCCTCTGAAGACTATAGGGCCAAAGGAAATATCCTCGGATAACAAAGAGAAAGAAGCTTTCTGAGAAACTTCTTTGTGTTCTGTGAAATCATCTCACAGAGTTACAGCTTTCTCCTCAAGAAGCCTTTCGCTAAGACAGTTCTTGTGGAATTGGAAAAGTGACATTTGGAACCCCTAGAGGGCTATGGTGAAAAAGGAAATATCCTCAGAAGAAATCTGGAAAGAAGCTTTCTGCGAAACTGCTTAGTGTTCTGTTAATTCATCTCACAGAGTTACATGTGTATTTCGAGGATCTCTTTGCTAGTCCTATTTCTGTGGAATCTGAAAACAGATATTTCGGATCCCTTTGAAGACTATAGGGCCAAAGGAAATATCCTCCGATAACAAAGAGAAAGAAGCCTTCTGAGAAACCTCTTTGTGTTCTGTGAAATCATCTCACAGAGTTACAGCTTTCCCCTGAAGAAGCCTTTCGCTAAGACAGTTCTTGTGGAATTGGCAAAGTGATATTTGGAAGCCCATAGAGGGCTATGGTGAAAAAGGAAATATCCTCAGATGAAATCTGGAAAGAAGCTTTCTGAGAAACTGCTTAGTGTTCTGTGAATTCATCTCACAGAGTTACATGTGTATTTCGAGGATCTCTTTGCTGGCCCTATTTCTGAGGAAACTGAGAAAAGATATTTCGGATCCCTTTGAAGACTATAGGGCCAAAGGAAAAATCCTCCGATAACAAAGAGAAAGAAGCTTTCTGAGAAACTTCTTTGTGTTCTGTGAAATCATCTCACGGAGTTACAGCTTTCCCCTCAAGAAGCCTTTCGCTAAGACAGTTCTTGTGGAATTGGCAAAGTGATATTTGGAAGCCCATAGAGGGCTATGGTGAAAAAGGAAATATCGTCAGATGAAATCTGGAAAGAAGCTTGCTGCGAAACTGCTTAGTGTTCTCTTAATTCATCTCAAAGAGTTACATGTGTATTTCGAGGTTCTCTTTGCTAGTCCTCTCTCTGTGGAATCTGAAAACAGATATTTCGGATCACTTTGAAGACTATAGGGCCAAAGGAAATATCCTCGGATAACAAAGAGAAAGAAGCTTTCTGAGAAACTTCTTTGTGTTCTGTGAAATCATCTCACAGAGTTACAGCTTTCCCCTCAAGAAGCCTTTCGCTAAGACAGTTCTTGTGGAATTGGCAAAGGGATATTTGGAAGCCCATAGAGGGCTATGGTGAAAAAGGAAATATCCTCAGATGAAATCTGGAAAGAAGCTTTCTGAGAAACTGCCTAGTGTTCTCTTAATTCATCTCACAGAGTTACATGTGTATTTCGAGGATCTCTTTGCTAGCCCTATTTCTGTGGAATCTGAGAACAGATATTTCGGATCCCTTTGAAGACTATAGGGCCAAAGGAAAAATCCTCCGATAACAAAGAGAAAGAAGCTTTCTGAGAAACTTCTTTGTGTTCTGTGAAATCATCTCACAGAGTTACAGCTTTCCCCTCAAGAAGCCTTTCGCTAGGACAGTTCTTGTGGAATTGGCAAAGTGATATTTGGAAGCCCACAGAGGGCTATGGTGAAAAAGGAAATATCGTCAGATGAAATCTGGAAAGAAGCTTTCTGAGAAACTGCTTAGTGTTCTGTTAATTCATCTCACAGAGTTACATGTGTATTTCGAGGATCTCTTTGCCAGCCCTATTACTGTGGAATCTGAGAACAGATATTTCGGATCCCTTTGAAGACTATAGGGCCAAAGGAAATATCCTCGGATAACAAAGAGAAAGAAGCTTTCTGAGAATCTTCTTTGTGTTCTGTGAAATCATCTCACAGAGTTACAGCTTTCCCCTCAAGAAGCCTTTCGCTAAGACAGTTCTTGTGGAATTGGCAAAGTGATATTTGGAAGCCCATAGAGGGCTATGGTGAAAAAGGAAATATCCTCAGATGAAATCTGGAAAGAAGCTTTCTGAGAAACTGCTTAGTGTTCTGTTAATTCATCTCAAAGAGTTACAGGAGTATTTCGAGGATCTCTTTGCTAGCCCTATTTCTGTGGAATCTGAGAACAGATATTTCGGATCCCTTTGAAGACTACAGGGCTAAAGGAAATATCCTCGGATAACAAAGAGAAAGAAGCTTTCTGAGAATCTTCTTTGTGTTCTGTGAAATCATCTCACAGAGTTACAGCTTTCCCCTGAAGAAGCCTTTCGCTAAACAGTTCTTGTGGAATTGGCAAAGTGATATTTGGAAGCCCATAGAGGGCTACGGTGAAAAAGGAAATATCGTCAGATGAAATCTGGAAAGAAGCTTGCACGAAACTGCTTAGTGTTCTGTTAATTCATCTCAGAGAGTTACATGTGTATTTCGAGGATCTCTTTGCTAGCTATATTTCTGTGGAATCTGAGAACAGATATTTCGGATCCCTTTGAAGACTATAGGGCCAAAGGAAATATCCTCGGATAACAAAGAGAAAGAAGCTTTCTGAGAAACTTCTTTGTGTTCTGTGAAATCATCTCACAGAGTTACAGCTTTCCCCTCAAGAAGCCTTTCGCTAAGACAGTTCTTGTGGAATTGGCAAAGTGATATTTGGAAGCCCATAGAGGGCTATGGTGAAAAAGGAAATATCCTCAGATGAAATCTGGAAAGAAGCTTTCTGAGAAACTGCTTAGTGATCTGTGAATTCATCTCACAGAGTTACATGTGTATTTCGAGAATCTCTTTGCTAGCCCTCTTTCTGTGGAAACTGAGAAAAGATATTTCGGATCCCTTTGAAGACTATAGGGCCAAAGGAAAAATCCTCTGATAACAAAGAGAAAGAAGCTTTCTGAGAAACTTCTTTGTGTTCTGTGAAATCATCTCACAGAGTTAGAGCTTTCCCCTCAAGAAGCCTTTCGCTAAGAGAGTTCTTGTGGTATTTGCAAAGTGATATTTGGAAGCCCATAGAGGACTGTGGTGAAAAAGGAAATATCGTCAGATGAAATCTGGAAAGAAGCTTGCTGCGAAACTGCTTAGTGTTCTGTTAATTCATCTCAGAGAGTTACATGTGTATTTCGAGGATCTCTTTGCTAGCTATATTTCTGTGGAATCTGAGAACAGATATTTCGGATCCCTTTGAAGACTATAGGGCCAAAGGAAATATCCTCGGATAACAAAGAGAAAGAAGCTTTCTGAGAAACTTCTTTGTGTTCTGTGAAATCATCTCACAGAGTTACAGCTTTCCCCTCAAGAAGCCTTTCGCTAAGACAGTTCTTGTGGAATTGGCAAAGTGATATTTGGAAGCCCATAGAGGGCTATGGTGAAAAAGGAAATATCGTCAGATGAAATCTGGAAAGAAGCTTTCTGCGAAACTGCTTAGTGTTCTGTTAATTCATCTCAGAGAGTTACATGTGTATTTCGAGGTTCTCTTTGCTAGTCCTATTTCTGTGGATTCTGAAAACAGATATTTCGGATCCCTTTGAAGTCTATAGGACCAAAGGAAATATCCTCGGATAACAAAGAGAAAGAAGCTTTCTGAGAAACTTCTTTGTGTTCTGTGAAATCATCTCACAGAGTTACAGCTTTCCCCTGAAGAAGCCTTTCGCTAAGACACTTCTTGTGGAATTGGCAAAGTGATATTTGGAAGCCCCTAGAAGGCTATGGTGAAAAGGAAATATCCTCAGATGAAATATGGAAAGAAGCTTTCTGAGAAACTGCTTAGTGTTCTGTGAATTCATCTCACATAGTTACATGTGTATTTCGAGGATCTCTTTGCTAGCCCTATTTCTGTGGAAACTGAGAAAAGATATTTCGGATCCCTTTGAAGACTATAGGGCCAAAGGAAATATCCTCCGATAACAAAGAGAAAGAAGCTTTCTGAGAAACTTCTTTGTGTTCTGTGAAATCATCTCACAGAGTTACAGCTTTCCCCTCAAGAAGCCTTTCGCTGAGACAGTTCTTGTGGAATTGGCAAAGTGATATTTGGAAGCCCATAGAGGGCTATGGTGAAAAAGGAAATATCGTCAGATGAAATCTGGAAAGAAGCTTTCTGCGAAACTGCTTAGTGTTTTGTTAATTCATCTCACAGAGTTACATGTGTATTTCGAGGATCTCTTTGCTAGCTCTATTTCTTTGGAATCTGAGAACAGATATTTCGGATCCCTTTGAAGACTACAGGGCCAAAGGAAATATCCTCCGATAACAAAGAGAAAGAAGCTTTCTGAGAAACTTCTTTGTGTTCTGTGAAATCATCTCACAGAGTTACAGCTTTCCCCTCAAGAAGCCTTTCGCTAGGACAGTTCTTGTGGAATTGGCAAAGTGATATTTGGAAGCCCATAGAGGGCTATGGTGAAAAAGGAAATATCGTCAGATGAAATCTGGAAAGAAGCTTTCTGAGAAACTGCTTAGTGTTCTGTTAATTCATCTCACAGAGTTCCATGTGTATTTCGAGGATCTCTTTGCTGGTCCTATTTCTGTGGAAACTGAGAAAAAATATTTCGGATCCCTTTGAAGACTATAGGGCCAAAGGAAAAATCCTCCGATAACAAAGAGAAAGAAGCTTTCTGAGAAACTTCTTTGTGTTCTGTGAAATCATCTCACAGAGTTACAGCTTTCCCCTCAAGAAGCCTTTCGCTAAGACAGTTCTTGTGGAATTGGCAAAGTGATATTTGGAAGCCCATAGAGGGCTGTGGTGAAAAAGGAAATATCGTCAGATGAAATCTGGAAACAAGCTTGCTGCGAAACTGCTTAGTGTTCTGCTAATTCATCTCACAGAGTTACATGTGTATTTCGAGGATCTCTTTGCTAGTCCTATTTCTGTGGAATCTGAAAACAGATATTTCGGATCCCTTTGAAGACTATAGGGCCAAAGGAAATATCCTCGGATAACAAAGAGAAAGAAGCTTTCTGAGAAACTTCTTTGTGTTCTGTGAAATCATCTCACAGAGTTACAGCTTTCCCCTCAAGAAGACTTTCGCTAAGACAGTTCTTGTGGAATTGGCAAAGTGATATTTGGAAGCCCATAGAGGGCTACGGTGAAAAAGGAAATATCGTCAGATGAAATCTGGAAAGAAGCTTTCTGAGAAACTGCTTAGTGTTCTGTTAATTTATCTCACAGAGTTACATGTGTATTTCGAGGATCTCTTTGCTAGCCCTATTTCTGTGGAAACTGAGAAAAGATATTTCGGATCCCTTTGAAGACTATAGGGCCAAAGGAAAAATCCTCCGATAACAAAGAGAAAGAAGCTTTCTGAGAAACTTCTTTGTGTTCTATGAAATCATCTCACAGAGTTACAGCTTTCCCCTCAAGAAGCCTTTCGCTAAGACAGTTCTTGTGGAATTGGCAAAGTGATATTTGGAAGCCTATTGAGGGCTGTGGTGAAAAAGGAAATATCGTCAGATGAAATCTGGAAAGAAGCTTGCTGCGAAACTGCTTAGTGTTTTGTTAATTCATCTCACAGAGTTACATGTGTATTTCGAGGATCTCTTTGCTAGTCCTATTTCTGTGGAATCTGAGAACAGATATTTCGGATCCCTTTGAAGACTATAGGGCCAAAGGAAATATCCTCCGATAACAAAGAGAAAGAAGCTTTCTGAGAAACTTCTTTGTGTTCTGTGAAATCATATCACAGAGTTACAGCTTTCCCCTCAAGAAGCCTTTCGCTAAGACAGTTCTTGTGGAATTGGCAAAGTGATATTTGGAAGCCCATAGAGGGCTGTGGTGAAAAAGGAAATATCGTCAGATGAAATCTGGAAAGAAGCTTTCTGCGAAACTGCTTAGTGTTCTGTTAATTCATCTCACTGAGTTACATGTGTATTTCGAGGTTCTCTTTGCTAGTCCTATTTCTGTGGAATCTGAGAACAGATATTTCGGATCCCTTTGAAGACTATAGGGCCAAAGGAAATATCCTCGGATAACAAAGAGAAAGAAGCTTTCTGAGAAACTTCTTTGTGTTCTGTGAAATCATCTCGCAGAGTTACAGCTTTCCCCTCAAGAAGCCTTTCGCTAAGACAGTTCTTGTGGAATTGGCAAAGTGATATTTGGAAGCCCATAGAGGGCTATGGTGAAAAAGGAAATATCCTCAGATGAAATCTGGAAAGAAGCTTTCTGAGAAACTGCTTAGTGTTCTGTTAATTCATCTCACAGAGTTACATGTGTATTCCGAGGATCTCTTTGCTAGCCCTATTTCTGTGGAATCTGAGAACAGATATTTCGGATCCCTTTGAAGACTATAGGGCCAAAGGAAATATCCTCCGATAACAAAGAGAAAGAAGCTTTCTGAGAAACTTCTGTGTGTTCTGTGAAATCATCTCACAGAGTTACAGCTTTCCCCTCAAGAAGCCTTTCGCTAAGGCAGTTCTTGTGGAATTGGCAAAGTGATATTTGGAAGCCCATAGAGGGCTATGGTGAAAAAGGAAATATCATCAGATGAAATCTGGAAAGAAGCTTTCTGAGAAACTGCTTAGTGTTCTGTTAATTCATCTCACAGAGTTACATGTGTATTTCGTGGATCTCTTTGCTAGCCCTATTTCTGTGGAATATGAGAACAGATATTTCGGATCCCTTTGAAGACTATAGGGCCAAAGGAAATATCCTCCGATAACAAAGAGAAAGAAGCTTTCTGAGAAACTTCTTTGTGTTCTGTGAAATCATCTCACAGAGTTACAGCTTTCCCCTCAAGAAGCCTTTCGCTAAGACAGTTCTTGTGGAATTGGCAAAGTGATATTTGGAAGCCCATAGAGGGCTATGGTGAAAAAGGAAATATCCTCAGATGAAATCTGGAAAGAAGCTTTCTGAGAAACTGCTTAGTGATCTGTGAATTCATCTCACAGAGTTACATGTGTATTTCGAGAATCTCTTTGCTAGCCCTCTTTCTGTGGAAACTGAGAAAAGATATTTCGGATCCCTTTGAAGACTATAGGGCCAAAGGAAAAATCCTCTGATAACAAAGAGAAAGAAGCTTTCTGAGAAACTTCTTTGTGTTCTGTGAAATCATCTCACAGAGTTAGAGCTTTCCCCTCAAGAAGCCTTTCGCTAAGAGAGTTCTTGTGGTATTTGCAAAGTGATATTTGGAAGCCCATAGAGGACCCTGGTGAAAAAGGAAATATCGTCAGATGAAATCTGGAAAGAAGTTTGCTGCGAAACTGCTTAGTGTTCTGTTAATTCATCTCAGAGAGTTACATGTGTATTTCGAGGATCTCTTTGCTAGCTATATTTCTGTGGAATCTGAGAACAGATATTTCGGATCCCTTTGAAGACTATAGGGCCAAAGGAAATATCCTCGGATAACAAAGAGAAAGAAGCTTTCTGAGAAACTTCTTTGTGTTCTGTGAAATCATCTCACAGAGTTACAGCTTTCCCCTCAAGAAGCCTTTCGCTAAGACAGTTCTTGTGGAATTGGCAAAGTGATATTTGGAAGCCCATAGAGGGCTATGGTGAAAAAGGAAATATCGTCAGATGAAATCTGGAAAGAAGCTTTCTGCGAAACTGCTTAGTGTTCTGTTAATTCATCTCAGAGAGTTACATGTGTATTTCGAGGTTCTCTTTGCTAGTCCTATTTCTGTGGATTCTGAAAACAGATATTTCGGATCCCTTTGAAGTCTATAGGACCAAAGGAAATATCCTCGGATAACAAAGAGAAAGAAGCTTTCTGAGAAACTTCTTTGTGTTCTGTGAAATCATCTCACAGAGTTACAGCTTTCCCCTCAAGAAGCCTTTCGCTAAGACACTTCTTGTGGAATTGGCAAAGTGATATTTGGAAGCCCCTAGAAGGCTATGGTGAAAAAGGAAATATCCTCAGATGAAATATGGAAAGAAGCTTTCTGAGAAACTGCTTAGTGTTCTGTGAATTCATCTCACATAGTTACATGTGTATTTCGAGGATCTCTTTGCTAGCCCTATTTCTGTGGAAACTGAGAAAAGATATTTCGGATCCCTTTGAAGACTATAGGGCCAAAGGAAAAATCCTCCGATAACAAAGAGAAAGAAGCTTTCTGAGAAACTTCTTTGTGTTCTGTGAAATCATCTCACAGAGTTACAGCTTTCCCCTGAAGAAGCCTTTCGCTGAGACAGTTCTTGTGGAATTGGCAAAGTGATATTTGGAAGCCCATAGAGGGCTACGGTGAAAAAGGAAATATCGTCAGATGAAATCTGGAAAGAAGCTTTCTGCGAAACTGCTTAGTGTTTTGTTAATTCATCTCACAGAGTTACATGTGTATTTCGAGGATCTCTTTGCTAGCTCTATTTCTTTGGAATCTGAGAACAGATATTTCGGATCCCTTTGAAGACTACAGGGCCAAAGGAAATATCCTCCGATAACAAAGAGAAAGAAGCTTTCTGAGAAACTTCTTTGTGTTCTGTGAAATCATCTCACAGAGTTACAGCTTTCCCCTCAAGAAGCCTTTCGCTAGGACAGTTCTTGTGGAATTGGCAAAGTGATATTTGGAAGCCCATAGAGGGCTATGGTGAAAAAGGAAATATCGTCAGATGAAATCTGGAAAGAAGCTTTCTGAGAAACTGCTTAGTGTTCTGTTAATTCATCTCACAGAGTTCCATGTGTATTTCGAGGATCTCTTTGCTGGTCCTATTTCTGTGGAAACTGAGAAAAAATATTTCGGATCCCTTTGAAGACTATAGGGCCAAAGGAAAAATCCTCCGATAACAAAGAGAAAGAAGCTTTCTGAGAAACTTCTTTGTGTTCTGTGAAATCATCTCACAGAGTTACAGCTTTCCCCTCAAGAAGCCTTTCGCTAAGACAGTTGTTGTGGAATTGGCAAAGTGATATTTGGAAGCCCATAGAGGGCTGTGGTGAAAAAGGAAATATCGTCAGATGAAATCTGGAAACAAGCTTGCTGCGAAACTGCTTAGTGTTCTGTTAATTCATCTCACAGAGTTACATGTGTATTTCGAGGATCTCTTTGCTAGTCCTATTTCTGTGGAATCTGAAAACAGATATTTCGGATCCCTTTGAAGACTATAGGGCCAAAGGAAATATCCTCGGATAACAAAGAGAAAGAAGCTTTCTGAGAAACTTCTTTGTGTTCTGTGAAATCATCTCACAGAGTTACAGCTTTCCCCTCAAGAAGACTTTCGCTAAGACAGTTCTTGTGGAATTGGCAAAGTGATATTTGGAAGCCCATAGAGGGCTACGGTGAAAAAGGAAATATCGTCAGATGAAATCTGGAAAGAAGCTTTCTGAGAAACTGCTTAGTGTTCTGTTAATTTATCTCACAGAGTTACATGTGTATTTCGAGGATCTCTTTGCTAGCCCTATTTCTGTGGAAACTGAGAAAAGATATTTCGGATCCCTTTGAAGACTATAGGGCCAAAGGAAAAATCCTCCGATAACAAAGAGAAAGAAGCTTTCTGAGAAACTTCTTTGTGTTCTATGAAATCATCTCACAGAGTTACAGCTTTCCCCTCAAGAAGCCTTTCGCTAAGACAGTTCTTGTGGAATTGGCAAAGTGATATTTGGAAGCCTATTGAGGGCTGTGGTGAAAAAGGAAATATCGTCAGATGAAATCTGGAAAGAAGCTTGCTGCGAAACTGCTTAGTGTTTTGTTAATTCATCTCACAGAGTTACATGTGTATTTCGAGGATCTCTTTGCTAGTCCTATTTCTGTGGAATCTGAGAACAGATATTTCGGATCCCTTTGAAGACTATAGGGCCAAAGGAAATATCCTCCGATAACAAAGAGAAAGAAGCTTTCTGAGAAACTTCTTTGTGTTCTGTGAAATCATATCACAGAGTTACAGCTTTCCCCTCAAGAAGCCTTTCGCTAAGACAGTTCTTGTGGAATTGGCAAAGTGATATTTGGAAGCCCATAGAGGGCTGTGGTGAAAAAGGAAATATCGTCAGATGAAATCTGGAAAGAAGCTTTCTGCGAAACTGCTTAGTGTTCTGTTAATTCATCTCACTGAGTTACATGTGTATTTCGAGGTTCTCTTTGCTAGTCCTATTTCTGTGGAATCTGAGAACAGATATTTCGGATCCCTTTGAAGACTATAGGGCCAAAGGAAATATCCTCGGATAACAAAGAGAAAGAAGCTTTCTGAGAAACTTCTTTGTGTTCTGTGAAATCATCTCGCAGAGTTACAGCTTTCCCCTCAAGAAGCCTTTCGCTAAGACAGTTCTTGTGGAATTGGCAAAGTGATATTTGGAAGCCCATAGAGGGCTATGGTGAAAAAGGAAATATCCTCAGATGAAATCTGGAAAGAAGCTTTCTGCGAAACTGCTTAGTGTTTTGTTAAATCATCTCACAGAGTTACATGTGTATTTCGAGGATCTCTTTGCTAGCTCTATTTCTGTGGAATCTGAGAACAGATATTTCGGATCCCTTTGAAGACTATAGGGCCAAAGGAAATGTCCTCCGATAACAAAGAGAAAGAAGCTTTCTGAGAAACTCCTTTGTGTTCTGTGAAATCATCTCACAGAGTTACAGCTTTCCCCTCAAGAAGCCTTTGGCTAAGACAGTTCTTGTGGAATAGGCAAAGTGATATTTGGAAGCCCATAGAGGGCTATGGTGAAAAAGGAAATATCGTCAGATGAAATCTGGAAAGAAGCTTTCTGAGAAACTGCTTAGTGTTCTGTTAATTCATCTCACAGAGTTCCATGTGTATTTCGAGGATCTCTTTGCTAGCCCTATTTCTGTGGAATCTGAGAACAGATATTTCAGATCCCTTTGAAGACTAGAGGGCCAAAGGAAATATCCTCCGATAACAAAGAGAAAGAAACTTTCTGAGAAACTTCTTTGTGTTCTGTGAAATCATCTCACAGAGTTACAGCTTTCCCCTGAAGAAGCCTTTCGCTAAGACAGTTCTTGTGGAATTGGCAAAGTGATAATTGGAAGCCCATAGAGGGCTATGGTGAAAAAGGAAATATCCTCAGATGAAATCTGGAAAGAAGCTTTCTGAGAAACTGCTTAGCGTTCTGTTAATTCATCTCACAGAGTTACATGTGTATTTCGAGGATCTCTTTGCTAGCCCTATTTCTGTGGAATCTGAGAACAGATATTTCGGATCCCTTTGAAGACTATAGGGCCAAAGGAAATATCCTCCGATAACAAAGAGAAAGAAGCTTTCTGAGAAACTTCTTTGTGTTCTGTGAAATCATCTCACAGAGTTACAGCTTTCCCCTGAAGAAGCCTTTCGCTAAGACACTTCTTGTGGAATTGGCAAAGTGATATTTGGAAGCCCCTAGAAGGCTATGGTGAAAAAGGAAATATCCTCAGATGAAATATGGAAAGAAGCTTTCTGAGAAACTGCTTAGTGTTCTGTGAATTCATCTCACATAGTTACATGTGTATTTCGAGGATCTCTTTGCTAGCCCTATTTCTGTGGAAACTGAGAAAAGATATTTCGGATCCCTTTGAAGACTATAGGGCCAAAGGAAAAATCCTCCGATAACAAAGAGAAAGAAGCTTTCTGAGAAACTTCTTTGTGTTCTGTGAAATCATCTCACAGAGTTACAGCTTTCCCCTGAAGAAGCCTTTCGCTGAGACAGTTCTTGTGGAATTGGCAAAGTGATATTTGGAAGCCCATACAGGGCTGTGGTGAAAAAGGAAATATCGTCAGATGAAATCTGGAAAGAAGCTTTCTGCGAAACTGCTTAGTGTTTTGTTAATTCATCTCACAGAGTTACATGTGTATTTCGAGGATCTCTTTGCTAGCTCTATTTCATTGGAATCTGAGAACAGATATTTCGGATCCCTTTGAAGACTACAGGGCCAAAGGAAATATCCTCCGATAACAAAGAAAAAGAAGCTTTCTGAGAAACTTCTTTGTGTTCTGTGAAATCATCTCACAGAGTTACAGCTTTCCCCTCAAGAAGCCTTTCGCTAAGACAGTTCTTGTGGAATTGGCAAA
This sequence comes from Macaca nemestrina, assembly GCF_043159975.1. Lineage (NCBI taxonomy): Eukaryota > Metazoa > Chordata > Mammalia > Primates > Cercopithecidae > Macaca > Macaca nemestrina. The sequence goes on along the minus strand of NC_092135.1, from coordinate 31,013,730 downwards.
GTGATATTTGGAAGCCCATAGAGGGCTATGGTGAAAAAGGAAATATCGTCAGATGAAATCTGGAAAGAAGCTTTCTGAGAAACTGCTTAGTGTTCTGTTAATTCATCTCACAGAGTTCCATGTGTATTTCGAGGATCTCTTTGCTGGCCCTATTTCTGTGGAAACTGAGAAAAAATATTTCGGATCCCTTTGAAGACTATAGGGCCAAAGGAAAAATCCTCCGATAACAAAGAGAAAGAAGCTTTCTGAGAAACTTCTTTGGGTTCTGTGAAATCATCTAACAGAGTTACAGCTTTCCCCTCAAGAAGCCTTTCGCTAAGACAGTTCTTGTGGAATTGGCAAAGTGATATTTGGAAGCCCATAGAGGGCTACGGTGAAAAAGGAAATATCGTCAGATGAAATCTGGAAAGAAGCTTTCTGAGAAACTGCTTAGTGTTCTGTTAATTTATCTCACAGAGTTACATGTGTATTTCGAGGATCTCTTTGCTAGCCCTATTTCTGTGGAAACTGAGAAAAGATATTTCGGATCCCTTTGAAGACTATAGGGCCAAAGGAAAAATCCTCCGATAACAAAGAGAAAGAAGCTTTCTGAGAAACTTCTTTGTGTTCTATGAAATCATCTCACAGAGTTACAGCTTTCCCCTCAAGAAGCCTTTCGCTAAGACAGTTCTTGTGGAATTGGCAAAGTGATATTTGGAAGCCTATTGAGGGCTGTGGTGAAAAAGGAAATATCGTCAGATGAAATCTGGAAAGAAGCTTGCTGCGAAACTGCTTAGTGTTTTGTTAATTCATCTCACAGAGTTACATGTGTATTTCGAGGATCTCTTTGCTAGCTATATTTCTGTGCAATCTGAGAACAGATATTTCGGATCCCTTTGAAGACTATAGGGCCAAAGGAAATATCCTCCGATAACAAAGAGAAAGATGCTTTCTGAGAAACTTCTTTGTGTTCTGTGAAATCATATCACAGAGTTACAGCTTTCCCCTCAAGAAGCCTTTCGCTAAGACAGTTCTTGTGGAATTGGCAAAGTGATATTTGGAAGCCCATAGAGGGCTGTGGTGAAAAAGGAAATATCGTCAGATGAAATCTGGAAAGAAGCTTTCTGCGAAACTGCTTAGTGTTATGTTAATTCATCTCACAGAGTTACATGTGTATTTCGAGGTTCTCTTTGCTAGTCCTATTTCTGTGGAATCTGAGAACAGATATTTCGGATCCCTTTGAAGACTATAGGGCCAAAGGAAATATCCTCGGATAACAAAGAGAAAGAAGCTTTCTGAGAAACTTCTTTGTGTTCTGTGAAATCATCTCGCAGAGTTACAGCTTTCCCCTCAAGAAGCCTTTCGCTAAGACAGTTCTTGTGGAATTGGCAAAGTGATATTTGGAAGCCCATAGAGGGCTATGGTGAAAAAGGAAATATCCTCAGATGAAATCTGGAAAGAAGCTTTCTGAGAAACTGCTTAGTGTTCTGTTAATTCATCTCACAGAGTTACATGTGTATTCCGAGGATCTCTTTGCTAGCCCTATTTCTGTGGAATCTGAGAACAGATATTTCGGATCCCTTTGAAGACTATAGGGCCAAAGGAAATATCCTCCGATAACAAAGAGAAAGAAGCTTTCTGAGAAACTTCTGTGTGTTCTGTGAAATCATCTCACAGAGTTACAGCTTTCCCCTCAAGAAGCCTTTCGCTAAGGCAGTTCTTGTGGAATTGGCAAAGTGATATTTGGAAGCCCATAGAGGGCTATGGTGAAAAAGGAAATATCATCAGATGAAATCTGGAAAGAAGCTTTCTGAGAAACTGCTTAGTTTTCTGTTAATTCATCTCACAGAGTTACATGTGTATTTCGTGGATCTCTTTGCTAGCCCTATTTCTGTGGAATATGAGAACAGATATTTCGGATCCCTTTGAAGACTATAGGGCCAAAGGAAATATCCTCCGATAACAAAGAGAAAGAAGCTTTCTGAGAAACTCCTTTGTGTTCTGTGAAATCATCTCACAGAGTTACAGCTTTCCCCTCAAGAAGCCTTTCGCTAAGACAGTTCTTGTGGAATAGGCAAAGTGATATTTGGAAGCCCATAGAGGGCTATGGTGAAAAAGGAAATATCGTCAGATGAAATCTGGAAAGAAGCTTTCTGAGAAACTGCTTAGTGTTCTGTTAATTCATCTCACAGAGTTCCATGTGTATTTCGAGGATCTCTTTGCTAGCCCTATTTCTGTGGAATCTGAGAACAGATATTTCAGATCCCTTTGAAGACTAGAGGGCCAAAGGAAATATCCTCCGATAACAAAGAGAAAGAAACTTTCTGAGAAACTTCTTTGTGTTCTGTGAAATCATCTCACAGAGTTACAGCTTTCCCCTGAAGAAGCCTTTCGCTAAGACAGTTCTTGTGGAATTGGCAAAGTGATAATTGAAAGCCCATAGAGGGCTATGGTGAAAAAGGAAATATCCTCAGATGAAATCTGGAAAGAAGCTTTCTGAGAAACTGCTTAGTGTTCTGTTAATTCATCTCACAGAGTTACATGTGTATTTCGAGGATCTCTTTGCTAGCCCTATTTCTGTGGAATCTGAGAACAGATATTTCGGATCCCTTTGAAGACTATAGGGCCAAAGGAAATATCCTCCGATAACAAAGAGAAAGAAGCTTTCTGAGAAACTTCTTTGTGTTCTGTGAAATCATCTCACAGAGTTACAGCTTTCCCCTCAAGAAGCCTTTCGCTAAGACAGTTCTTGTGGAATTGGCAAAGTGATATTTGGAAGCCCATAGAGGGCTGTGGTGAAAAAGGAAATATCGTCAGATGAAATTGGAAAGAAGCTTGCTGCGAAACTGCTTAGTGTTCTGTTAATTCATCTCAGAGAGTTACATGTGTATTTCGAGGATCTCTTTGCTAGCTATATTTCTGTGGAATCTGAGAACAGATATTTCGGATCCCTTTGAAGACTATAGGGCCAAAGGAAATATCCTCCGATAACAAAGAGAAAGAAGCTTTCAGAGAAACTTCTTTGTGTTCTGTGAAATCATCTCACAGAGTTACAGCTTTCCCCTCAAGAAGCCTTTCGCTAAGACAGTTCTTGTGGAATTGGCAAAGTGATATTTGGAAGCCCATAGAGGGCTGTGGTGAAAAAGGAAATATCGTCAGATGAAATCTGGAAAGAAGCTTTCTGCGAAACTGCTTAGTGTTCTGTTAATTCATCTCACAGAGTTACATGTGTATTTCGAGGTTCTCTTTGCTAGTCCTATTTCTGTGGAATCTGAAAACAGATATTTCGGATCCCTTTGAAGACTATAGGGCCAAAGGAAATATCCTCGGATAACAAAGAGAAAGAAGCTTTCTGAGAAACTTCTTTGTGTTCTGTGAAATCATCTCACAGAGTTACAGCTTTCCCCTCAAGAAGCCTTTCGCTAAGACAGTTCTTGTGGAATTGGCAAAGTGATATTTGGAAGCACATACAGGGCTATGGTGAAAAAGGAAATATCCTCAGATGAAATCTGGAAAGAAGCTTTCTGAGAAACTGCTTAGTGTTCTGTGAATTCATCTCACAGAGTTACATGTGTATTTCGAGGATCTCTTTGCTAGCCCTATTTCTGTGGAAACTGAGAAAAGATATTTCGAATCCCTTTGAAGACTATAGGGCCAAAGGAAAAATCCTCCGATAACAAAGAGAAAGAAGCTTTCTGAGAAACTTCTTTGTGTTCTGTGAAATCATCTCACAGAGTTACAGCTTTCTCCTCAAGAAGCCTTTCGCTAAGACAGTTCTTGTGGAATTGGCAAAGTGATATTTGGAAGCCCATAGAGGGCTATGTTGAAAAAGGAAATATCGTCAGATGAAATCTGGAAAGAAGCTTTCTGCGAAACTGCTTAGTGTTCTGTTAATTCATCTCACAGAGTTACATGTGTATTTCGAGGATCTCTTTTCTAGTCCTATTTCTGTGGAATCTGAAAACAGATATTTCGGATCCCTTTGAAGACTATAGGGCCAAAGGAAATATCCTCCGATAACAAAGAGAAAGAAGCTTTCTGAGAAACTTCTTTGTGTTCTGTGAAATCATCTCACAGAGTTACAGCTTTCCCCTCAAGAAGCCTTTCGCTAAGACAGTTCTTGTGGAATTGGCAAAGTGATATTTGGAAGCCCATAGAGGGCTATGGTGAAAAAGGAAATATCGTCAGATGAAATCTGGAAAGAAGCTTGCTGCGAAACTGCTTAGTGTTCTGTTAATTCATCTCACAGAGTTACATGTGTATTTCGAGGATCTCTTTGCTAGCCCTATTTCTGTGGAATCTGAGAACAGATATTTCGGATCCCTTTGAAGACTATAGGGCCAAAGGAAATATCCTCCGATAACAAAGAGAAAGAAGCTTTCTGAGAAACTTCTGTGTGTTCTGTGAAATCATCTCACAGAGTTACAGCTTTCCCCTCAAGAAGCCTTTCGCTAAGACAGTTCTTGTGGAATTGGCAAAGTGATATTTGGAAGCCCATAGAGGGCTATGGTGAAAAAGGAAATATCCTCAGATGAAATCTGGAAAGAAGCTTTCTGAGAAACTGCTTAGTGTTCTGTTAATTCATCTCACAGAGTTACATGTGTATTTCGAGGATCTCTTTGCTAGCCCTATTTCTGTGGAATCTGAGAACAGATATTTCGGATCCCTTTGAAGACTATAGGGCCAAAGGAAATATCCTCGGATAACAAAGAGAAAGAAGCTTTCTGAGAATCTTTTTTGTGTTCTGTGAAATCGTCTCACAGAGTTACAGCTTTCCCCTGAAGAAGCCTTTCGCTAAGACAGTTCTTGTGGAATTGGCAAAGTGATATTTGGAAGCCCATAGAGGGCTATGGTGAAAAAGGAAATATCGTCAGATGAAATCTGGAAAGAAGCTTTCTGAGAAACTGCTTAGTGTTCTGTGAATTCATCTCACAGAGTTACATGTGTATTTCGAGGATCTCTTTGCTAGCCCTATTTCTGTGGAAACTGAGAAAAGATATTTCGGATCCCTTTGAAGACTATAGGGCCAAAGGAAAAATCCTCCGATAACAAAGAGAAAGAAGCTTTCTGAGAAACTTCTTTGTGTTCTGTGAAATCATCTCACAGAGTTACAGCTTTCCCCTCAAGAAGCCTTTCGCTAAGACAGTTCTTGTGGAATTGGCAAAGTGATATTTGGAAGCCCATAGAGGGCTATGGTGAAAAAGGAAATATCCTCAGATGAAATCTGGAAAGAAGATTTCTGCGAAACTGCTTAGTGTTCTGTTAATTCATCTCACAGAGTTACATGTGTATTTCGAGGATCTCTTTGCTAGTCCTATTTCTGTGGAATCTGAAAACAGATATTTCGATTTCCTTTGAAGACTATAGGGCCAAAGGAAATATCCTCGGATAACAAAGAGAAAGAAGCTTTCTGAGAAACTTCTTTGTGTTCTGTGAAATCATCTCACAGAGTTACAGCTTTCCTCTCAAGAAGCCTTTCGCTAAGACAGTTCTTGTGGAATTGGCAAAGTGATATTTGGAAGCCCATAGAGGGCTATGGTGAAAAAGGAAGTACCGTCAGATGAAATCTGGAAAGAAGCTTCCTGCGAAACTGCTTAGTGTTCTGTTAATTCATCTCACAGAGTTACATGTGTATTTCGAGGATCTCTTTGCTAGCCCTATTTCTGTGGAATCTGAGAACAGATATTTCGGATCCCTTTGAAGACTATAGGGCCAAAGGAAATATCCTCCGATAACAAAGAGAAAGAAGCTTTCTGAGAAACTTCTGTGTGTTCTGTGAAATCATCTCACCGAGTTACAGCTTTCCCGTCAAGAAGCCTTTCGCTAAGACAGTTCTTGTGGAATTGGCAAAGTGATATTTGGAAGCCCATAGAGGGCTATGGTGAAAAAGGAAATATCCTCAGATGAAATCTGGAAAGAAGCTTTCTGAGAAACTGCTTAGTGTTCTGTGAATTCATCTCACAGAGTTACATGTGTATTTCGAGGATCTCTTTGCTAGCCCTATTTCTGTGGAAACTGACAAAAGATATTTCGGATCCCTTTGAAGACTATAGGGCCAAAGGAAAAATCCTCCGATAACAAAGAGAAAGAAGCTTTCTGAGAAACTTCTTTGTGTTCAGTGAAATCATCTCACAGAGTTACAGCTTTCCCCTCAAGAAGCCTTTCGCTAAGACAGTTCTTGTGGAATTGGCAAAGTGATATTTGGAAGCCCATAGAGGGCTATGGTGAAAAAGGAAATATCGTCAGATGAAATCTGGAAAGAAGCTTTCTGCGAAACTGCTTAGTGTTTTGTTAATTCATCTCACAGAGTTACATGTGTATTTCGAGGATCCCTTTGCTAGCTCTATTTCTGTGGAATCTGAGAACAGATATTTCGGATCCCTTTGAAGACTACAGGGCCAAAGGAAATATCCTCCTATAACAAAGAGAAAGAAGCTTTCTGAGAAACTTCTTTGTGTTCTGTGAAATCATCTCAAAGAGTTACAGCTTTCCCCTCAAGAAGCCTTTCGCTAAGACAGTTCTTGTGGAATTGGCAAAGTGATATTTGGAAGCCCATAGAGGGCTGTGGTGAAAAAGGAAATATCGTCAGATGAAATCTGGAAAGAAGCTTTCTGCGAAACTGCTTAGTGTTCTGTGAATTCATCTCACAGAGTTCCATGTGTATTTCGAGGATCTCTTTGCTAGCTATATTTCTGTGGAATCTGAGAACAGATATTTCGGATCCCTTTGAAGACTAGAGGGCCAAAGGAAATATCCTCGGATAACAAAGAGAAAGAAGCTTTCTGAGAAACTTCTTTGTGTTCTGTGAAATCATCTCACAGAGTTACAGCTTTCCCCTCAAGAAGCCTTTCGCTAAGACAGTTCTTGTGGAATTGGCAAAGTGATATTTGGAAGCCCATAGAGGGCTGTGGTGAAAAAGGAAATATCGTCAGATGAAATCTGGAAAGAAGCTTTCTGCGAAACTGCTTAGTGTTCTGTTAATTCATCTCACAGAGTTACATGTGTATTTCGAGGTTCTCTTTGCTAGTCCTATTTCTGTGGAATCTGAAAACAGATATTTCGGATCCCTTTGAAGAATATAGGGCCAAAGGAAATATCCTCGGATAACAAAGAGAAAGAAGCTTTCTGAGAAACTTCTTTGTGTTCTGTGAAATCATCTCACAGAGTTACAGCTTTCCCCTCAAGAAGCCTTTCGCTAAGACAGTTCTTGTGGAATTGGCAAAGTGATATTTTGAAGCCCATACAGGGCTATGGTGAAAAAGGAAATATCCTCAGATGAAATCTGGAAAGAAGCTTTCTGAGAAACTGCTTAGTGTTCTGTTAATTCATCTCACAGAGTTACATGTGTATTTCGAGGATCTATTTGCTAGCCTTATTTCTGTGGAAACTGAGAAAGATATTTCGGATCCCTTTGAAGACTATAGGGCCAAAGGAAAAATCCTCCGATAACAAAGAGAAAGAAGCTTTCTGAGAAACTTCTTTGTGTTCTGTGAAATCATCTCACAGAGTTACAGCTTTCTCCTCAAGAAGCCTTTCGCTAAGACAGTTCTTGTGGAATTGGCAAAGTGATATTTGGAAGCCCATAGAGGGCTATGGTGAAAAAGGAAATATCCTCAGATGAAATCTGGAAAGAAGCTTTCTGAGAAACTGCTTAGTGTTCTGTAAATTCATCTCACAGAGTTACATGTGTATTTCGAGGATCTCTTTGCTAGCCCTATTTCTGTGGAATCTGAGAACAGATATTTCGGATCCCTTTGAAGACTATAGGGCCAAAGGAAATATCCTCGGATAACAAAGAGAAAGAAGCTTTCTGAGAATCTTTTTTGTGTTCTGTGAAATCATCTCACAGAGTTACAGCTTTCCCCTCAAGAAGCCTTTCGCTAAGACAGTTCTTGTGGAATTGGCAAAGTGATATTTGGAAGCCCATAGAGGGCTATGGTGAAAAAGGAAATATCCTAAGATGAAATCTGGAAAGAAGCTTTCTGAGAAACTGCTTAGTGTTCTGTGAATTCATCTCACAGAGTTACATGTGTATTTCGAGGATCTCTTTGCTAGCCCTATTTCTGTGGAAACTGAGAAAAGATATTTCGGATCCCTTTGAAGACTATAGGGCCAAAGGAAAAATCCTCCGATAACAAAGAGAAAGAAGCTTTCTGAGAAACTTCTTTGTGTTCTGTGAAATCATCTCACAGAGTTACAGCTTTCCCCTCTAGAAGCCTTTCGCTAAGACAGTTCTTGTGGAATTGGCAAAGTGATATTTGGAAGCCCATAGAGGGCTATGGTGAAAAAGGAAATATCCTCAGATGAAATCTGGAAAGAAGATTTCTGCGAAACTGCTTAGTGTTCTGTTAATTCATCTCACAGAGTTACATGTGTATTTCGAGGATCTCTTTGCTAGTCCTATTTCTGTGGAATCTGAAAACAGATATTTCGGATCCCTTTGAAGACTATAGGGCCAAAGGAAATATCCTCGGATAACAAAGAGAAAGAAGCTTTCTGAGAAACTTCTTTGTGTTCTGTGAAATCATCTCACAGAGTTACAGCTTTCCCCTCAAGAAGCCTTTCGCTAAGACAGTTCTTGTGGAATTGGCAAAGTGATATTTGGAAGCCCATAGAGGGCTATGGTGAAAAAGGAAATATCGTCAGATGAAATCTGGAAAGAAGCTTTCTGCGAAACTGCTTAGTGTTCTGTTAATTCATCTCACAGAGTTACATGTGTATTTCGAGGATCTCTTTGCTAGCCCTATTTCTGTGGAATCTGAGAACAGATATTTCGGATCCCTTTGAAGACTATAGGGCCAAAGGAAATATCCTCCGATAACAAAGAGAAAGAAGCTTTCTGAGAAACTTCTATGTGTTCTGTGAAATCATCTCACAGAGTTACAGCTTTCCCGTCAAGAAGCCTTTCGCTAAGACAGTTCTTGTGGAATTGGCAAAGTGATATTTGGAAGCCCATAGAGGGCTATGGTGAAAAAGGAAATATCCTCAGATGAAATCTGGAAAGAAGCTTTCTGAGAAACTGCTTAGTGTTCTGTGAATTCATCTCACAGAGTTACAGGTGTATTTCGAGGATCTCTTTGCTAGCCCTATTTCTGTGGAAACTGAGAAAAGATATTTCGGATTCCTTTGAAGACTATAGGGCCAAAGGAAAAATCCTCCGATAACAAAGAGAAAGAAGCTTTCTGAGAAACTTCTTTGTGTTCTGTGAAATCATCTCACAGAGTTACAGCTTTCCCCTCAAGAAGCCTTTCGCTAAGACAGTTCTTGTGGAATTGGCAAAGTGATATTTGGAAGCCCATAGAGGGCTATGGTGAAAAAGGAAATATCGTCAGATGAAATCTGGAAAGAAGCTTTCTGCGAAACTGCTTAGTGTTTTGTTAATTCATCTCACAGAGTTACATGTGTATTTCGAGGATCTCTTTGCTAGCTCTATTTCTGTGGAATCTGAGAACAGATATTTCGGATCCCTTTGAAGACTATAGGGCCAAAGGAAATATCCTCGGATAACAAAGAGAAAGAAGCTTTCTGAGAAACTTCTTTGTGTTCTGTGAAATCATCTCACAGAGTAACAGCTTTCCCCTCAAGAAGCCTTTCGCTAAGACAGTTCTTGTGGAATTGGCAAAGTGATATTTGGAAGCCCATAGAGGGCTGTGGTGAAAAAGGAAATATCGTCAGATGAAATCTGGAAAGAAGGTTTCTGCGAAACTGCTTAGTGTTCTGTTAATTCATCTCACAGAGTTATATGTGTATTTCGAGGTTCTCTTTGCTAGTCCTATTTCTGTGGAATCTGAAAACAGATATTTCGGATCCCTTTGAAGACTATAGGGCCAAAGGAAATATCCTCGGATAACAAAGAGAAAGAAGCTTTCTGAGAAACTTCTTTGTGTTCTGTGAAATCATCTCACAGAGTTACAGCTTTCCCCTCAAGAAGCCTTTCGCTAAGACAGTTCTTGTGGAATTGGCAAAGTGATATTTTGAAGCCCATAGAGGGCTATGGTGAAAAAGGAAATATCGTCAGATGAAATCTGGAAAGAAGCTTTCTGAGAAACTGCTTAGTGTTCTGTTAATTCATCTCACAGAGTTCCATGTGTATTTCGAGGATCTCTTTGCTGGCCCTATTTCTGTGGAAACTGAGAAGAGATATTTCGGATCCCTTTGAAGACTACAGGGCCAAAGGAAGAATCCTCCGATAACAAAGAGAAAGAAGCTTTCTGAGAAACTTCTTTGTGTTCTGTGAAATCATCTCACAGAGTTACAGCTTTCCCCTCAAGAAGCCTTTCGCTAAGAGAGTTCTTGTGGAATTGGCAAAGTGATATTTGGAAGCCCATAGAGGGCTGTGGTGAAAAAGGAAATATCGTCAGATGAAATCTGGAAAGAAGCTTGCGGCGAAACTGCTTAGTGTTCTGTTAATTCATCTCAGAGAGTTACATGTGTATTTCGAGGTTCTCTTTGCTAGTCCTATTTCTGTGGAATCTGAAAACAGATATTTCGGATCCCTTTGAAGACTATAGGGCCAAAGGAAATATCCTCGGATAACAAAGAGAAAGAAGCTTTCTGAGAAACTTCTTTGTGTTCTGTGAAATCATCTCACAGAGTTACAGCTTTCCCCTCAAGAAGCCTTTCGCTAAGACAGTTCTTGTGGAATTGGCAAAGTGATATTTGGAAGCACATACAGGGCTATGGTGAAAAAGGAAATATCCTCAGATGAAATCTGGAAAGAAGCTTTCTGAGAAACTGCTTAGTGTTCTGTGAATTCATCTCACAGAGTTACATGTGTATTTCGAGGATCTCTTTGCTAGCCCTATTTCTGTGGAAACTGAGAAAAGATATTTCGGATCCCTTTGAAGACTATAGGGCCAAAGGAAAAATCCACCGATAACAAAGAGAAAGAAGCTTTCTGAGAAACTTCTTTGTGTTCTGTGAAATCATCTCACAGAGTTACAGCTTTCCCTTCAAGAAGCCTTTCGCTAAGACAGTTCTTGTGGAATTGGCAAAGTGATATTCGGAAGCCCATAGAGGGCTATGGTGAAAAAGGAAATATCCTCAGATGAAATTTGGAAAGAAGATTTCTGCGAAACTGCTTAGTGTTCTGTTAATTCATCTCACAGAGTTACATGTGTATTTCGAGGATCTCTTTGCTAGCCCTATTTCTGTGGAATCTGAGAACAGATATTTCGGATCCCTTTGAAGACTATAGGGCCAAAGGAAATATCCTCCGATAACAAAGAGAAAGAAGCTTTCTGAGAAACTTCTGTGTGTTCTGTGAAATCATCTCACAGAGTTACAGCTTTCCCCTCAAGAAGCCTTTCGCTAAGACAGTTCTTGTGGAATTGGCAAAGTGATATTTGGAAGCCCATAGAGGGCTATGGTGAAAAAGGAAATATCCTCAGATGAAATCTGGAAAGAAGCTTTCTGAGAAACTGCTTAGTGTTCTGTTAATTCATCTCACAGAGTTACATGTGTATTTCGAGGATCTCTTTGCTAGCCCTATTTCTGTGGAATCTGAGAACAGATATTTCGGATCCCTTTGAAGACTATAGGGCCAAAGGAAATATCCTCGGATAACAAAGAGAAAGAAGCTTTCTGAGAATCTTTTTTGTGTTCTGTGAAATCATCTCACAGAGTTACAGCTTTCCCCTGAAGAAGCCTTTCGCTAAGACAGTTCTTGTGGAATTGGCAAAGTGATATTTGGAAGCCCATAGAGGGCTATGGTGAAAAAGGAAATATCCTAAGATGAAATCTGGAAAGAAGCTTTCTGAGAAACTGCTTAGTGTTCTGTGAATTCATCTCACAGAGTTACATGTGTATTTCGAGGATCTCTTTGCTAGCCCTATTTCTGTGGAAACTGAGAAAAGATATTTCGGATCCCTTTGAAGACTATAGGGCCAAAGGAAAAATCCTCCGATAACAAAGAGAAAGAAGCTTTCTGAGAAACTTCTTTGTGTTCTGTGAAATCATCTCACAGAGTTACAGCTTTCCCCTCAAGAAGCCTTTCGCTAAGACAGTTCTTGTGGAATTGGCAAAGTGATATTTGGAAGCCCATAGAGGGCTATGGTGAAAAAGGAAATATCCTCAGATGAAATCTGGAAAGAAGATTTCTGCGAAACTGCTTAGTGTTCTGTTAATTCATCTCACAGAGTTACATGTGTATTTCGAGGATCTCTTTGCTAGTCCTATTTCTGTGGAATCTGAAAACAGATATTTCGATTCCCTTTGAAGACTATAGGGCCAAAGGAAATATCCTCGGATAACAAAGAGAAAGAAGCTTTCTGAGAAACTTCTTTGTGTACTGTGAAATCATCTCACAGAGTTACAGCTTTCCCCTCAAGAAGCCTTTCGCTAAGACAGTTCTTGTGGAATTGGCAAAGTGATATTTGGAAGCCCATAGAGGGCTATGGTGAAAAAGGAATTACCGTCAGATGAAATCTGGAAAGAAGCTTTCTGCGAAACTGCTTAGTGTTCTGTTAATTCATCTCACAGAGTTACATGTGTATTTCGAGGATCTCTTTGCTAGCCCTATTTCTGTGGAATCTGAGAACAGATATTTCGGATCCCTTTGAAGACTATAGGGCCAAAGGAAATATCCTCCGATAACAAAGAGAAAGAAGCTTTCTGAGAAACTTCTGTGTGTTCTGTGAAATCATCTCACAGAGTTACAGCTTTCCCGTCAAGAAGCCTTTCGCTGAGACAGTTCTTGTGGAATTGGCAAAGTGATATTTGGAAGCCCATAGAGGGCTATGGTGAAAAAGGAAATATCCTCAGATGAAATCTGGAAAGAAGCTTTCTGAGAAACTGCTTAGTGTTCTGTGAATTCATCTCACAGAGTTACATGTGTATTTCGAGGATCTCTTTGCTAGCCCTATTTCTGTGGAAACTGACAAAAGATATTTCGGATCCCTTTGAAGACTATAGGGCCAAAGGAAAAATCCTCCGATAACAAAGAGAAAGAAGCTTTCTGAGAAACTTCTTTGTGTTCTGTGAAATCATCTCACAGAGTTACAGCTTTCCCCTCAAGAAGCCTTTCGCTAAGACAGTTCTTGTGGAATTGGCAAAGTGATATTTGGAAGCCCATAGAGGGCTATGGTGAAAAAGGAAATATCGTCAGATGAAATCTGGAAAGAAGCTTTCTGCGAAACTGCTTAGTGTTCTGTGAATTCATCTCACAGAGTTCCATGTGTATTTCGAGGATCTCTTTGCTAGCTATATTTCTGTGGAATCTGAGAACAGATATTTCGGATCCCTTTGAAAACTAGAGGGCCAAAGGAAATATCCTCGGATAACAAAGAGAAAGAAGCTTTCTGAGAAACTTCTTTGTGTTCTGTGAAATCATCTCACAGAGTTACAGCTTTCCCCTCAAGAAGCCTTTCGCTAAGACAGTTCTTGTGGAATTGGCAAAGTGATATTTGGAAGCCCATAGAGGGCTGTGGTGAAAAAGGAAATATCGTCAGATGAAATCTGGAAAGAAGCTTTCTGCGAAACTGCTTAGTGTTCTGTTAATTCATCTCACAGAGTTACATGTGTATTTCGAGGTTCTCTTTGCTAGTCCTATTTCTGTGGAATCTGAAAACAGATATTTCGGATCCCTTTGAAGACTATAGGGCCAAAGGAAATATCCTCGGATAACAAAGAGAAAGAAGCTTTCTGAGAAACTTCTTTGTGTTCTGTGAAATCATCTCACAGAGTTACAGCTTTCCCCTCAGGAAGCCTTTCGCTAAGACAGTTCTTGTGGAATTGGCAAAGTGATATTTTGAAGCCCATACAGGGCTATGGTGAAAAAGGAAATATCCTCAGATGAAATCTGGAAAGAAGCTTTCTGAGAAACTGCTTAGTGTTCTGTTAATTCATCTCAAAGAGTTACATGTGTATTTCGAGGATCTATTTGCTAGCCTTATTTCTGTGGAAACTGAGAAAAGATATTTCGGATCCCTTTGAAGACTATAGGGCCAAAGGAAAAATCCTCCGATAACAAAGAGAAAGAAGCTTTCTGAGAAACTTCTTTGTGTTCTGTGAAATCATCTCACAGAGTTACAGCTTTCTCCTCAAGAAGCCTTTCGCTAAGACAGTTCTTGTGGAATTGGCAAAGTGATATTTGGAAGCCCATAGAGGGCTATGGTGAAAAAGGAAATATCCTCAGATGAAATCTGGAAAGAAGCTTTCTGAGAAACTGCTTAGTGTTCTGTTAATTCATCTCACATAATTACATGTGTATTTCGAGGATCTCTTTGCTAGCCCTATTTCTGTGGAATCTGAGAACAGATATTTCGGATCCCTTTGAAGACTATAGGGCCAAAGGAAATATCCTCGGATAACAAAGAGAAAGAAGCTTTCTGAGAATCTTTTTTGTGTTTTGTGAAATCATCTCACAGAGTTACAGCTTTCCCCTGCAGAAGCCTTTCGCTAAGACAGTTCTTGTGGAATAGGCAAAGTGATATTTGGAAGTCCATAGAGGGCTATGGTGAAAAAGGAAATATCGTCAGATGAAATCTGGAAAGAAGCTTTCTGAGAAACTGCTTAGTGTTCTGTTAATTCATCTCACAGAGTTCCATGTGTATTTCGAGGATCTCTTTGCTAGCCCTCTTTCTGTGGAATCTGAGAACAGATATTTCGGATCCCTTTGAAGACTATAGGGCCAAAGGAAATATCCTCCGATAACAAAGAGAAAGAAGCTTTCTGAGAAACTTCTTTGTGTTCTGTGAAATCATCTCACAGAGTTACAGCTTTCCCCTCAAGAAGCCTTTCGCTAAGACAGTTCTTGTGGAATTGGCAAAGTGATATTTGGAAGCCCATAGACGGCTGTGGTGAAAAAGGAAATATCGTCAGATGAAATTGGAAAGAAGCTTGCTGCGAAACTGCTTAGTGTTCTGTTAATTCATCTCAGAGGGTTACATGTGTATTTCGAGGATCTCTTTACTAGTCCTATTTCTGTGGAATCGGAGAACAGATATTTCGGATCCCTTTGAAGACTATAGGGCCAAAGGAAATATCCTCGGACAACAAAGAGAAAGAAGCTTTCTGAGAAACTTCTTTGTGTTCTGTGAAATCATCTCACAGAGTTAGAGCTTTCCCCTCAAGAAGCCTTTCGCTAAGACAGTTCTTGTGGAATTGGCAAAGTGATATTTGGAAGCCCATAGAGGGCTATGGTGAAAAAGGAAATATCGTCAGATGAAATCTGGAAAGAAGCTTTCTGCGAAACTGCTTAGTGTTCTGTTAATTCATCTCACAGAGTTACATGTGTATTTCGAGGATCTCTTTGCTAGCCCTATTTCTGTGGAATCTGAGAACAGATATTTCGGATCCCTTTGAAGACTATAGGGCCAAAGGAAATATCCTCCGATAACAAAGAGAAAGAAGCTTTCTGAGAAACTTCTGTGTGTTCTGTGAAATCATCTCACAGAGTTACAGCTTTCCCCTCAAGAAGCCTTTCGCTAAGACAGTTCTTGTGGAATTGGCAAAGTGATATTTGGAAGCCCATAGAGGGCTATGGTGAAAAAGGAAATATCCTCAGATGAAATCTGGAAAGAAGCTTTCTGAGAAACTGCTTAGTGTTCTGTAAATTCATCTCACAGAGTTACATGTGTATTTCGAGGATCTCTTTGCTAGCCCTATTTCTGTGGAATCTGAGAACAGATATTTCGGATCCCTTTGAAGACTATAGGGCCAAAGGAAATATCCTCGGATAACAAAGAGAAAGAAGCTTTCTGAGAATCTTTTTTGTGTTCTGTGAAATCATCTCACAGAGTTACAGCTTTCCCCTCAAGAAGCCTTTCGCTAAGACAGTTCTTGTGGAATTGGCAAAGTGATATTTGGAAGCCCATAGAGGGCTATGGTGAAAAAGGAAATATCCTAAGATGAAATCTGGAAAGAAGCTTTCTGAGAAACTGCTTAGTGTTCTGTGAATTCATCTCACAGAGTTACATGAGTATTTCGAGGATCTCTTTGCTAGCCCTATTTCTGTGGAAACTGAGAAAAGATATTTCGGATCCCTTTGAAGACAATAGGGCCAAAGGAAAAATCCTCCGATAACAAAGAGAAAGAAGCTTTCTGAGAAACTTCTTTGTGTTCTGTGAAATCATCTCACAGAGTTACAGCTTTCCCCTCAAGAAGCCTTTCGCTAAGACAGTTCTTGTGGAATTGGCAAAGTGATATTTGGAAGCCCATAGAGGGCTATGGTGAAAAAGGAAATATCCTCAGATGAAATCTGGAAAGAAGATTTCTGCGAAACTGCTTAGTGTTCTGTTAATTCATCTCACAGAGTTACATGTGTATTTCGAGGATCTCTTTGCTAGTCCTATTTCTGTGGAATCTGAAAACAGATATTTCGGATCCCTTTGAAGACTATAGGGCCAAAGGAAATATCCTCAGATAACAAAGAGAAAGAAGCTTTCTGAGAAACTTCTTTGTGTTCTGTGAAATCATTTCACAGAGTTACAGCTTTCCCCTCAAGAAGCCTTTCTCTAAGACAGTTCTTGTGGAATTGGCAAAGTGATATTTGGTAGCCCATAGAGGGCTATGGTGAAAAAGGAAATATCGTCAGATGAAATCTGGAAAGAAGCTTTCTGAGAAACTGCTTAGTGTTCTGTTAATTCATCTCACAGAGTTACATGTGTATTTCGAGGATCTCTTTGCTAGCCCTATTTCTGTGGAATCTGAGAACAGATATTTCGGATCCCTTTGAAGACTATAGGGCCAAAGGAAATATCCTCCGATAACAAAGAGAAAGAAGCTTTCTGAGAAACTTCTATGTGTTCTGTGAAATCATCTCACAGAGTTACAGCTTTCCCGTCAAGAAGCCTTTAGCTAAGACAGTTCTTGTGGAATTGGCAAAGTGATATTTGGAAGCCCTTAGAGGGCTATGGTGAAAAAGGAAATATCGTCAGATGAAATCTGGAAAGAAGCTTTCTGAGAAACTGCTTAGTGTTCTGTGAATTCATCTCACAGAGTTACATGTGTATTTCGAGGATCTCTTTGCTAGCCCTATTTCTGTGGAAACTGAGAAAAGATATTTCGGATCTCTTTGAAGACTATAGGGCCAAAGGAAAAATCCTCCGATAACAAAGAGAAAGAAGCTTTCTGAGAAACTTCTTTGTGTTCTGTGATATCATCTCACAGAGTTACAGCTTTCCCCTCAAGAAGCCTTTCGCTAAGACAGTTCTTGTGGAATTGGCAAAGTGATATTTGGAAGCCCATAGAGGGCTATGGTGAAAAAGGCAATATCGTCAGATGAAATCTGGAAAGAAGCTTTCTGCGAAACTGCTTAGTGTTTTGTTAATTCATCTCACAGAGTTACATGTGTATTTCGAGGATCTCTTTGCTAGCTCTATTTCTGTGGAATCTGAGAACAGATATTTCGGATCCCTTTGAAGACTATAGGGCCAAAGGAAATATCCTCGGATAACAAAGAGAAAGAAGCTTTCTGAGAAACTTCTTTGTGTTCTGTGAAATCATCTCACAGAGTTACAGCTTTCCCCTCAAGAAGCCTTTCGCTAAGACAGTTCTTGTGGAATTGGCAAAGTGATATTTGGAAGCCCATAGAGGGCTGTGGTGAAAAAGGAAATATCGTCAGATGAAATCTGGAAAGAAGCTTTCTGCGAAACTGCTTAGTGTTCTGTTAATTCATCTCACAGAGTTATATGTGTATTTCGAGGTTCTCTTTGCTAGTCCTATTTCTGTGGAATCTGAAAACAGATATTTCGGATCCCTTTGTAGACTATAGGGCCAAAGGAAATATCCTCGGATAACAAAGAGAAAGAAGCTTTCTGAGAAACTTCTTTGTGTTCTGTGAAATCATCTCACAGAGTTACAGCTTTCCCCTCAAGAAGCCTTTCGCTAAGACAGTTCTTGTGGAATTGGCAAAGTGATATTTTGAAGCCCATAGAGGGCTATGGTGAAAAAGGAAATATCGTCAGATGAAATCTGGAAAGAAGCTTTCTGAGAAACTGCTTAGTGTTCTGTTAATTCATCTCACAGAGTTCCATGTGTATTTCGAGGATCTCTTTTCTGGCCCTATTTCTGTGGAAACTGAGAAGAGATATTTCGGATCCCTTTGAAGACTACAGGGCCAAAGGAAGAATCCTCCGATAACAAAGAGAAAGAAGCTTTCTGAGAAACTTCTTTGTGTTCTGTGAAATCATCTCACAGAGTTACAGCTTTCCCCTCAAGAAGCCTTTCGCTAAGAGAGTTCTTGTGGAATTGGCAAAGTGATATTTGGAAGCCCATAGAGGGCTGTGGTGAAAAAGGAAATATCCTCAGATGAAATCTGGAAAGAAGCTTGCGGCGAAACTGCTTAGTGTTCTGTTAATTCATCTCAGAGAGTTACATGTGTATTTCGAGGATCTCTTTGCTAGCCCTATTTCTGTGGAATCTGAGAACAGATATTTCGGATCCCTTTGAAGACTATAGGGCCAAAGGAAATATCCTCGGATAACAAAGAGAAAGAAGCTTTCTGAGAAACTTCTTTGTGTTCTGTGAAATCATCTCACAGAGTTACAGCTTTCCCCTCAAGAAGCCTTTCGCTAAGACAGTTCTTGTGGAATTGGCAAAGTGATATTTGGAAGCCCATAGAGGGCTGTGGTGAAAAAGGAAATATCGTCAGATGAAATCTGGAAAGAAGCTTTCTGCGAAACTGCTTAGTGTACTGTTAATTCACCTCACAGAGTTACATGTGTATTTCGAGGTTCTCTTTGCTAGTCCTATTTCTGTGGAATCTGAAAACAGATATTTCGTTTCCCTTTGAAGACTATAGGGCCAAAGGAAATATCCTCGGATAACAAAGAGAAAGAAGCTTTCTGAGAAACTTCATTGTGTTCTGTGAAATCATCTCACAGAGTTACAGCTTTCCCCTCAAGAAGCCTTTCGCTAAGACAGTTCTTGTGGAATTGGCAAAGTGATATTTGGAAGCCCATACAGGGCTATGGTGAAAAAGGAAATATCCTCAGATGAAATCTGGAAAGAAGCTTTCTGAGAAACTGCTTAGTGTTCTGTTAATTCATCTCACAGAGTTACATGTGTATTTCGAGGATCTGTTTGCTAGCCTTATTTCTGTGGAAGCTGAGAAAAGATATTTCGGATCCCTTTGAAGACTATAGGGCCGAAGGAAAAATCCTCCGATAACAAAGAGAAAGAAGCTTTCTGAGAAACTTCTTTGTGTTCTGTGAAATCATCTCACAGAGTTACAGCTTTCCCCTCAAGAAGCCTTTCGCTAAGACAGTTCTTGTGGAATTGGCAAAGTGATATTTGGAAGTCCATAGAGGGCTATGGTGAAAAAGGAAATATCCTCAGATGAAATCTGGAAAGAAGCTTTCTGAGAAACTGCTTAGTGTTCTGTGAATTCATCTCACAGAGTTACATGTGTATTTCGAGGATCTCTTTGCTAGCCCTATTTCTGTGGAATCTGAGAACAGATATTTCGGATCCCTTTGAAGACTATAGGGCCAAAGGAAATATCCTCGGATAACAAAGAGAAAGAAGCTTTCTGAGAATCTTTTTTGTGTTTTGTGAAATCATCTCACAGAGTTACAGCTTTCCCCTGAAGAAGCCTTTCGCTAAGACAGTTCTTGTGGAATAGGCAAAGTGATATTTGGAAGCCCATAGAGGGCTATGGTGAAAAAGGAAATATCGTCAGATGAAATCTGGAAAGAAGCTTTCTGAGAAACTGCTTAGTGTTCTGTTAATTCATCTCACAGAGTTCCATGTGTATTTCGAGGATCTCTTTGCTAGCCCTATTTCTGTGGAATCTGAGAACAGATATTTCGGATCCCTTTGAAGACTATAGGGCCAAAGGAAATATCCTCCGATAACAAAGAGAAAGAAGCTTTCTGAGAAACTTCTTTGTGTTCTGTGAAATCATCTCACAGAGTTACAGCTTTCCCTTCAAGAAGCCTTTCGCTAAGACAGTTCTTGTGGAATTGGCAAAGTGATATTTGGAAGCCCATAGACGGCTGTGGTGAAAAAGGAAATATCGTCAGATGAAATTGGAAAGAAGCTTGCTGCGAAACTGCTTAGTGTTCTGTTAATTCATCTCAGAGAGTTACATGTGTATTTCGAGGATCTCTTTGCTAGTCCTATTTCTGTGGAATCGGAGAACAGATATTTCGGATCCCTTTGAAGACTATAGGGCCAAAGGAAATGTCCTCGGACAACAAAGAGAAAGAAGCTTTCTGAGAAACTTCTTTGTGTTCTGTGAAATCATCTCACAGAGTTACAGCTTTCCCCTCAAGAAGCCTTTCGCTAAGACAGTTCTTGTGGAATTGGCAAAGTGATATTTGGAAGCCCATAGAGGGCTATGGTGAAAAAGGAAATATCGTCAGATGAAATCTGGAAAGAAGCTTTCTGCGAAACTGCTTAGTGTTCTGTTAATTCATCTCACAGAGTTACATGTGTATTTCGAGGATCTCTTTGCTAGCCCTATTTCTGTGGAATCTGAGAACAGATATTTCGGATCCCTTTGAAGACTATAGGGCCAAAGGAAATATCCTCCGATAACAAAGAGAAAGAAGCTTTCTGAGAAACTTCTGTGTGTTCTGTGAAATCATCTCACAGAGTTACAGCTTTCCCCTCAAGAAGCCTTTCGCTAAGACAGTTCTTGTGGAATTGGCAAAGTGATATTTGGAAGCCCATAGAGGGCTATGGTGAAAAAGGAAATATCCTCAGATGAAATCTGGAAAGAAGCTTTCTGAGAAACTGCTTAGTGTTCTGTAAATTCATCTCACAGAGTTACATGTGTATTTCGAGGATCTCTTTGCTAGCCCTATTTCTGTGGAATCTGAGAACAGATATTTCGGATCCCTTTGAAGACTATAGGGCCAAAGGAAATATCCTCGGATAACAAAGAGAAAGAAGCTTTCTGAGAATCTTTTTTGTGTTCTGTGAAATCATCTCACAGAGTTAGAGCTTTCCCCTCAAGAAGCCTTTCGCTAAGACAGTTCTTGTGGAATTGGCAAAGTGATATTTGGAAGCCCATAGAGGGCTATGGTGAAAAAGGAAATATCCTAAGATGAAATCTGGAAAGAAGCTTTCTGAGAAACTGCTTAGTGTTCTGTGAATTCATCTCACAGAGTTACATGTGTATTTCGAGGATCTCTTTGCTAGCCCTATTTCTGTGGAAACTGAGAAAAGATATTTCGGATCCCTTTGAAGACTATAGGGCCAAAGGAAAAATCCTCCGATAACAAAGAGAAAGAAGCTTTCTGAGAAACTTCTTTGTGTTCTGTGAAATCATCTCACAGAGTTACAGCGTTCCCCTCAAGAAGCCTTTCGCTAAGACAGTTCTTGTGGAATTGGCAAAGTGATATTTGGAAGCCCATAGAGGGCTATGGTGAAAAAGGAAATATCCTCAGATGAAATCTGGAAAGAAGATTTCTGCGAAACTGCTTAGTGTTCTGTTAATTCATCTCACAGAGTTACATGTGTATTTCGAGGATCTCTTTGCTAGTCCTATTTCTGTGGAATCTGAAAACAGATATTTCGGATCCCTTTGAAGACTATAGGGCCAAAGGAAATATCCTCGGATAACAAAGAGAAAGAAGCTTTCTGAGAAACTTCTTTGTGTTCTGTGAAATCATCTCACAGAGTTACAGCTTTCCCCTCAAGAAGCCTTTCGCTAAGACAGTTCTTGTGGAATTGGCAAAGTGATATTTGGAAGCCCATAGAGGGCTATGGTGAAAAAGGAAATATCGTCAGATGAAATCTGGAAAGAAGCTTTCTGCGAAACTGCTTAGTGTTCTGTTAATTCATCTCACAGAGTTACATGTGTATTTCGAGGATCTCTTTGCTAGCCCTATTTCTGTGGAATCTGAGAACAGATATTTCGGATCCCTTTGAAGACTATAGGGCCAAAGGAAATATCCTCCGATAACAAAGAGAAAGAAGCTTTCTGAGAAACTTCTTTGTGTTCTGTGAAATCATCTCACAGAGTTACAGCTTTCCCCTCAAGAAGCCTTTCGCTAAGACAGTTCTTCTGGAATTGGCAAAGTGATATTTTGAAGCCCATAGAGGGCTATGGTGAAAAAGGAAATATCGTCAGATGAAATCTGGAAAGAAGCTTTCTGAGAAACTGCTTAGTGTTCTGTTAATTCATCTCACAGAGTTCCATGTGTATTTCGAGGATCTCTTTGCTGGCCCTATTTCTGTGGAAACTGAGAAGAGATATTTCGGATCCCTTTGAAGACTACAGGGCCAAAGGAATAATCCTCCGATAACAAAGAGAAAGAAGCTTTCTGAGAAACTTCTTTGTGTTCTGTGAAATCATCTCACAGAGTTACAGCTTTCCCCTCAAGAAGCCTTTCGCTAAGAGAGTTCTTGTGGAATTGGCAAAGTGATATTTGGAAGCCCATAGAGGGCTGTGGTGAAAAAGGAAATATCGTCAGATGAAATCTGGAAAGAAGCTTGCGGCGAAACTGCTTAGTGTTCTGTTAATTCATCTCAGAGAGTTACATGTGTATTTCGAGGATCTCTTTGCTAGCCCTATTTCTGTGGAATCTGAGAACAGATATTTCGGATCCCTTTGAAGACTATAGGGCCAAAGGAAATATCCTCCGATAACAAAGAGAAAGAAGCTTTCTGAGAAACTTCTGTGTGTTCTGTGAAATCATCTCACAGAGTTACAGCTTTCCCCTCAAGAAGCCTTTCGCTAAGACAGTTCTTGTGGAATTGGCAAAGTGATATTTGGAAGCCCATAGACGGCTGTGGTGAAAAAGGAAATATCGTCAGATGAAATTGGAAAGAAGCTTGCTGCGAAACTGCTTAGTGTTCTGTTAATTCATCTCAGAGAGTTACATGTGTATTTCGAGGATCTCTTTGCTAGTCCTATTTCTGTGGAATCGGAGAACAGATATTTCGGATCCCTTTGAAGACTATAGGGCCAAAGGAAATATCCTCGGACAACAAAGAGAAAGAAGCTTTCTGAGAAACTTCTTTGTGTTCTGTGAAATCATCTCACAGAGTTACAGCTTTCCCCTCAAGAAGCCTTTCGCTAAGACAGTTCTTGTGGAATTGGCAAAGTGATATTTGGAAGCCCATAGAGGGCTATGGTGAAAAAGGAAATATCGTCAGATGAAATCTGGAAAGAAGCTTTCTGCGAAACTGCTTAGTGTTCTGTTAATTCATCTCACAGATTTACATGTGTATTTCGAGGATCTCTTTGCTAGCCCTATTTCTATGGAATCTGAGAACAGATATTTCGAATCCCTTTGAAGACTATAGGGCCAAAGGAAATATCCTCCGATAACAAAGAGAAAGAAGCTTTCTGAGAAACTTCTGTGTGTTCTGTGAAATCATCTCACAGAGTTACAGCTTTCCCCTCAAGAAGCCTTTCCCTAAGACAGTTCTTGTGGAATTGGCAAAGTGATATTTGGAAGCCCATAGAGGGCTATGGTGAAAAAGGAAATATCCTCAGATGAAATCTGGAAAGAAGCTTTCTGAGAAACTGCTTAGTGTTCTGTTAATTCATCTCACAGAGTTACATGTGTATTTCGAGGATCTCTTTGCTAGCCCTATTTCTGTGGAATCTGAGAACAGATATTTCGGATCCCTTTGAAGACTATAGGGCCAAAGGAAATATCCTCGGATAACAAAGAGAAAGAAGCTTTCTGAGAATCTTTTTTGTGTTCTGTGAAATCATCTCACAGAGTTACAGCTTTCCCCTCAAGAAGCCTTTCGCTAAGACAGTTCTTGTGGAATTGGCAAAGTGATATTTGGAAGCCCATAGAGGGCTATGGTGAAAAAGGAAATATCCTAAGATGAAATCTGGAAAGAAGCTTTCTGAGAAACTGCTTAGTGTTCTGTTAATTCATCTCACAGAGTTACATGTGTATTTCGAGGATCTCTTTGCTAGCCCTATTTCTGTGGAAACTGAGAAAAGATATTTCGGATCCCTTTGAAGACTAAAGGGCCAAAGGAAAAATCCTCCGATAACAAAGAGAAAGAAGCTTTCTGAGAAACTTCTTTGTGTTCTGTGAAATCATCTCACAGAGTTACAGCTTTCCCCTCAAGAAGCCTTTCGCTAAGACAGTTCTTGTGGAATTGGCAAAGTGATATTTGGAAGCCCATAGAGGGCTATGGTGAAAAAGGAAATATCCTCAGATGAAATCTGGAAAGAAGCTTTCTGAGAAACTGCTTAGTGTTCTGTTAATTCATCTCACAGAGTTACATGTGTATTTCGAGGATCTCTTTGCTAGCCCTATTTCTGTGGAATCTGAGAACAGATATTTGGGATCCCTTTGAAGACTATAGGGCCAAAGGAAATATCCTCGGATAACAAAGAGAAAGAAGCTTTCTGAGAATCTTTTTTGTGTTCTGTGAAATCATCTCACAGAGTTACAGCTTTCCCCTCAAGAAGCCTTTCGCTAAGACAGTTCTTGTGGAATTGGCAAAGTGATATTTGGAAGCCCATAGAGGGCTATGGTGAAAAAGGAAATATCCGAAGATGAAATCTGGAAAGAAGCTTTCTGAGAAACTGCTTAGTGTTCTGTGAATTCATCTCACAGAGTTACATGTGTATTTCGAGGATCTCTTTGCTAGCCCTATTTCTGTGGAAACTGAGAAAAGATATTTCGGATCCCTTTGAAGACTATAGGGCCAAAGGAAAAATCCTCCGATAACAAAGAGAAAGAAGCTTTCTGAGAAACTTCTTTGTGTTCTGTGAAATCATCTCACAGAGTTACAGCTTTCCCCTCAAGAAGCCATTCGCTAAGACAGTTCTTGTGGAATTGGCAAAGTGATATTTGGAAGCCCATAGAGGGCTATGGTGAAAAAGGAAATATCCTCAGATGAAATCTGGAAAGAAGATTTCTGCGAAACTGCTTAGTGTTCTGTTAATTCATCTCACAGAGTTACATGTGTATTTCGAGGATCTCTTTGCTAGTCCTATTTCTGTGGAATCTGAAAACAGATATTTCGGATCACTTTGAAGACTATAGGGCCAAAGGAAATATCCTCCTATAACAAAGAGAAAGAAGCTTTCTGAGAAACGTCTTTGTGTTCTGTGAAATCATCTCACAGAGTTACAGCTTTCCCCTGAAGAAGCCTTTCGCTAAGACAGTTCTTGTGGAATTGGCAAAGTGATATTTGGAAGCCCATAGAGGGCTATGGTGAAAAAGGAAATATCGTCAGATGAAATCTGGAAAGAAGCTTTCTGCGAAACTGCTTAGTGTTCTGTTAATTCATCTCACAGAGTTACATGTGTATTTCGAGGATCTCTTTGCTAGCCCTATTTCTGTGGAATCTGAGAACAGATATTTCGGATCCCTTTGAAGACTATAGGGCCAAAGGAAATATCCTCCGATAACAAAGAGAAAGAAGCTTTCTGAGAAACTTCTGTGTGTTCTGTGAAATCATCTCACAGAGTTACAGCTTTCCCGTCAAGAAGCCTTTCGCTAAGACAGTTCTTGTGGAATTGGCAAAGTGATATTTGGAAGCCCATAGAGGGCTATGGTGAAAAAGGAAATATCCTCAGATGAAATCTGGAAAGAAGCTTTCTGAGAAACTGCTTAGTGTTCTGTGAATTCATCTCACAGAGTTACATGTGTATTTCGAGGATCTCTTTGCTAGCCCTATTTCTGTGGAAACTGAGAAAAGATATTTCGGATCCCTTTGAAGACTATAGGGCCAAAGGAAAAATCCTCCGATAACAAAGAGAAAGAAGCTTTCTGAGAAACTTCTTTGTGTTCTGTGAAATCATCTCACAGAGTTACAGCTTTCCCCTCAAGAAGCCTTTCGCTAAGACAGTTCTTGTGGAATTGGCAAAGTGATATTTGGAAGCCCATAGAGGGCTATGGTGAAAAAGGAAATATCGTCAGATGAAATCTGGAAAGAAGCTTTCTGCGAAACTGCTTAGTGTTTTGTTAATTCATCTCACAGAGTTACATGTGTATTTCGAGGATCTCTTTGCTAGCTCTATTTCTGTGGAATCTGAGAACAGATATTTCGGATCCCTTTGAAGACTATAGGGCCAAAGGAAATATCCTCCGATAACAAAGAGAAAGAAGCTTTCTGAGAAACTTCTTTGTGTTCTGTGAAATCATCTCACAGAGTTACAGCTTTCCCCTCAAGAAGCCTTTCGCTAAGACAGTTCTTGTGGAATTGGCAAAGTGATATTTGGAAGCCCATAGAGGGCTGTGGTGAAAAAGGAAATATCGTCAGATGAAATCTGGAAAGAAGCTTTCTGCGAAACTGCTTAGTGTTCTGTTAATTCATCTCACAGAGTTATATGTGTATTTCGAGGTTCTGTTTGCTAGTCCTATTTCTGTGGAATCTGAAAACAGATATTTCGGATCCCTTTGAAGACTATAGGGCCAAAGGAAATATCCTCGGATAACAAAGAGAAAGAAGCTTTCTGAGAAACTTCTTTGTGTTCTGTGTAATCATCTCACAGAGTTACAGCTTTCCCCTCAAGAAGCCTTTCGCTAAGACAGTTCTTGTGGAATTGGCAAAGTGATATTTTGAAGCCCATAGAGGGCTATGGTGAAAAAGGAAATATCGTCAGATGAAATCTGGAAAGAAGCTTTCTGAGAAACTGCTTAGTGTTCTGTTAATTCATCTCACAGAGTTACATGTGTATTTCGAGGATCTCTTTGCTAGCCCTATTTCTGTGGAAACTGACAAAAGATATTTCGGATCCCTTTGAAGACTACAGGGCCAAAGGAAGAATCCTCCGATAACAAAGAGAAAGAAGCTTTCTGAGAAACTTCTTTGTGTTCTGTGAAATCATCTCACAGAGTTACAGCTTTCCCCTCAAGAAGCCTTTCGCTAAGAGAGTTCTTGTGGAATTGGCAAAGTGATATTTGGAAGCCCATAGAGGGCTGTGGTGAAAAAGGAAATATCGTCAGATGAAATCTGGAAAGAAGCTTGCTGCGAAACTGCTTAGTGTTCTGTTAATTCATCTCAGAGAGTTACATGTGTATTTCGAAGATCTCTTTGCTAGCTATATTTCTGTGGAATCTGAGAAAAGATATTTCGGATCCCTTTGAAGACTATAGGGCCAAAGGAAATATCCTCGGATAACAAAGAGAAAGAAGCTTTCTGAGAAACTTCTTTGTGTTCTGTGAAATCATCTCACAGAGATACAGCTTTCCCCTCAAGAAGCCTTTCGCTAAGACAGTTCTTGTGGAATTGGCAAAGTGATATTTGGAAGCCCATAGAGGGCTGTGGTGAAAAAGGAAATATCGTCAGATGAAATCTGGAAAGAAGCTTTCTGAGAAACTGCTTAGTGTACTGTTAATTCATCTCACAGAGTTACATGTGTATTTCGAGGTTCTCTTTGCTAGTCCTATTTCTGTGGAATCTGAAAACAGATATTTCGGTTCCCTTTGAAGACTATAGGGCCAAAGGAAATATCCTCGGATAACAAAGGGAAAGAAGCTTTCTGAGAAACTTCATTGTGTTCTGTGAAATCATCTCACAGAGTTACAGCTTTCCCCTCAAGAAGCCTTTCGCTAAGACAGTTCTTGTGGAATTGGCAAAGTGATATTTGGAAGCCCATACAGGGCTATGGTGAAAAAGGAAATATCCTCAGATGAAATCTGGAAAGAAGCTTTCTGAGAAACTGCTTAGTGTTCTGTTAATTCATCTCACAGAGTTACATGTGTATTTCGAGGATCTGTTTGCTAGCCTTATTTCTGTGGAAACTGAGAAAAGATATTTCGGATCCCTTTGAAGACTATAGGGCCAAAGGAAAAATCCTCCGATAACAAAGAGAAAGAAGCTTTCTGAGAAACTTCTTTGTGTTCTGTGAAATCATCTCACAGAGTTACAGCTTTCCCCTGAAGAAGCCTTTCGCTAAGACAGTTCTTGTGGAATTGGCAAAGTGATATTTGGAAGCCCATAGAGGGCTATGGTGAAAAGGGAAATATCCTCAGATGAAATCTGGAAAGAAGCTTTCTGAGAAACTGCTTAGTGTTCTGTTAATTCATCTCACAGAGTTCCATGTGTATTTCGAGGATCTCTTTGCTAGCCCTATTTCTGTGGAATCTGAGAACAGATATTTCGGATCCCTTTGAAGACTATAGGGCCAAAGGAAATATCCTCTGATAACAAAGAGAAAGAAGCTTTCTGAGAAACTTCTTTGTGTTCTGTGAAATCATCTCACAGAGTTACAGCTTTCCCCTCAAGAAGCCTTTCCCTAAGACAGTTCTTGTGGGATTGGCAAAGTGATATTTGGAAGCCCATAGAGGGCTATGGTGAAAAAGGAAATATCGTCAGATGAAATCTGGAAAGAAGCTTTCTGAGAAACTGCTTCGTGTTCTGTTAATTCATCTCACAGAGTTACATGTGTATTTCGAGGATCTCTTTGCTAGCCCTATTTCTGTGGAATCTGAGAACAGATATTTCGGATCCCTTTGAAGACTATAGGGCCAAAGGAAATATCCTCCGATAACAAAGAGAAAGAAGCTTTCTGAGAAACTTCTTTGTGTTCTGTGAAATCATCTCACAGAGTTACAGCTTTCCCCTCAAGAAGCCTTTCGCTAAGACAGTTCTTGTGGAATTGGCAAAGTGATATTTGGAAGCCCATAGACGGCTGTGGTGAAAAAGGAAATATCATCAGATGAAATCTGGAAAGAAGCTTTCTGCGAAACTGTTTAGTGTTCTGTTAATTCATCTCACAGAGTTACATGTGTATTTCGAGGTTCTCTTTGCTAGTCCTATTTCTGTGGAATCTGAAAACAGATATTTCGGATCCCTTTGAAGACTATAGGGCCAACGGAAATATCCTCGGATAACAAAGAGAAAGAAGCTTTCTGAGAAACTTCTTTATGTTCTGTGAAATCATCTCACAGAGTTACAGCTTTCCCCTCAAGAAGCCTTTCGCTAAGACAGTTCTTGTGGAATTGGCAAAGTGATATTTGGAAGCCCATAGAGGGCTATGGTGAAAAAGGAAATATCCTCAGATGAAATCTGGAAAGAAGCTTTCTGAAAAACTGCTTAGTGTTCTGTGAATTCATCTCACAGAGTTCCATGTGTATTTCGAGGATCTCTTTGCTAGCCCTATTTCTGTGGAAACTGAGAAAAGATATTTCGGATCCCTTTGAAGACTATAGGGCCAACGGAAATATCCCTCGATAACAAAGAGAAAGAAGCTTTCTGAGAAACTTCTTTGTGTTCTGTGAAATCATCTCACAGAGTTACAGCTTTCCCTTCAAGAAGCCTTTCGCTAAGACAGTTCTTGTGGAATTGGCAAAGTGATATTTGGAAGCCCATAGAGGGCTATGGTGAAAAAGGAAATATCCTCAGATGAAATTTGGAAAGAAGATTTCTGCGAAACTGCTTAGTGTTCTGTTAATTCATCTCACAGAGTTACATGTGTATTTCGAGGATCTCTTTGCTAGTCCTATTTCTGTGGAATCTGAAAACAGATATTTCGGATCCCTTTGAAGACTATAGGGCCAAAGGAAATATCCTCCGATAACAAAGAGAAAGAAGCTTTCTGAGAAACTTCTTTGTGTTCTGTGAAATCATCTCACAGAGTTACAGCTTTCCCCTCAAGAAGCCTTTCGCTAAGACACTTCTTGTGGAATTGGCAAAGTGATATTTGGAAGCCCATAGAGGGCTATGGTGAAAAAGGAAATATCCTCAGATGAAATCTGGAAAGAAGCTTTCTGCGAAACTGCTTAGTGTTCTGTTAATTCATCTCACAGAGTTACATGTGTATTTCGAGGATCTCTTTGCTAGCCCTATTTCTGTGGATTCTGAGAACAGATATTTCGGATCCCTTTGAAGACTATAGGGCCAAAGGAAATATCCTCCGATAACAAAGAGAAAGAAGCTTTCTGAGAAACTTCTGTGTGTTCTGTGAAATCATCTCACAGAGTTACAGCTTTCCCCTCAAGAAGCCTTTCGCTAAGACAGTTCTTGTGGAATTGGCAAAGTGATATTTGGAAGCCCATAGAGGGCTATGGTGAAAAAGGAAATATCCTCAGATGAAATCTGTAAAGAAGCTTTCTGAGAAACTGCTTAGTGTTCTGTGAATTCATCTCACAGAGTTACATGTGTATTTCGAGGATCTCTTTGCTAGCCCTATTTCTGTGGAATCTGAGAACAGATATTTCGGATCCCTTTGAAGACTATAGGGCCAAAGGAAATATCCTCCGATAACAAAGAGAAAGAAGCTTTCTGAGAATCTTCTTTGTGTTCTGTGAAATCATCTCACAGAGTTACAGCTTTCCCCTCAAGAAGCCTTTCGCTAAGACAGTTCTTGTGGAATTGGCAAAGTGATATTTGGAAGCCCATAGAGGGCTATGGTGAAAAAGGAAATATCCTAAGAAGAAATCTGGAAAGAAGCTTTCTGAGAAACTGCTTAGTGTTCTGTGAATTCATCTCACAGAGTTACATGTGTATTTCGAGGATCTCTTTGCTAGCCCTATTTCTGTGGAAACTGAGAAAAGATATTTCGGATCCCTTTGAAGACTATAGGGCCAAAGGAAAAATCCTCCGATAACAAAGAGAAAGAAGCTTTCTGAGAAACTTCTTTGTGTTCTGTGAAATCATCTCACAGAGTTACAGCTTTCCCCTCAAGAAGACTTTCGCTAAGACAGTTCTTGTGGAATTGGCAAAGTGATATTTGGAAGCCCATAGAGGGCTATGGTGAAAAAGGAAATATCCTCAGATGAAATCTGGAAAGAAGATTTCTGCGAAACTGCTTAGTGTTCTGTTAATTCATCTCACAGAGTTACATGTGTATTTCGAGGATCTCTTTGCTAGTCCTATTTCTGTGGAATCTGAAAACAGATATTTCGGATCCCTTTCAAGACTATAGGGCCAAAGGAAATATCCTCGGATAACAAAGAGAAAGAAGCTTTCTGAGAAACTTCTTTGTGTTCTGTGAAATCATCTCACAGAGTTACAGCTTTCCCCTCAAGAAGCCTTTCGCTAAGACAGTTCTTGTGGAATTGGAAAAGTGATATTTGGAACCCCTAGAGGGCTATGGTGAAAAAGGAATTATCCTCAGAAGAAATCTGGAAAGAAGCTTTCTGCGAAACTGCTTAGTGTTCTGTTAATTCATCTCACAGAGTTACATGTGTATTTCGAGTATCTCTTTGCTAGTCCTATTTCTGTGGAATCTGAAAACAGATATTTCGGATCCCTTTGAAGACTATAGGGCCAAAGGAAATATCCTCGGATAACAAAGAGAAAGAAGCTTTCTGAGAAACTTCTTTGTGTTCTGTGAAATCATCTCACAGAGTTACAGCTTTCCCCTGAAGAAGCCTTTCGCTAAGACAGTTCTTGTGGAATTGGCAAAGTGATATTTGGAAGCCCATACAGGGCTATGGTGAAAAAGGAAATATCCTCAGATGAAATCTGGAAAGAAGCTTTCTGAGAAACTGCTTAGTGTTCTGTTAATTCATCTCACAGAGTTCCATGTGTATTTCGAGGATCTCTTTGCTAGCCCTATTTCTGTGGAATCTGAGAACAGATATTTCGGATCCCTTTGAAGACTATAGGGCCAAAGGAAATATCCTCCGATACCAAAGAGAAAGAAGCTTTCTGAGAAACTTCTTTGTGTTCTGTGAAATCATCTCACAGAGTTACAGCTTTCCCCTGAAGAAGCCTTTCGCTAAGACAGTTCTTGTGGAATTGGCAAAGTGATATTTGGAAGCCCATAGGGGGCTGTGGTGAAAAAGGAAATATCGTCAGATGAAATCTGGAAAGAAGCTTGCTGCGAAACTGCTTAGTGTTCTGTTAATTCATCTCACAGAGTTACATGTGTATTTCGAGGATCTCTTTGCTAGCTATATTTCTGTGGAATCTGAGAACAGATATTTCGGATCCCTTTGAAGACTATAGGGCCAAAGGAAATATCCTCCGATAACAAAGAGAAAGAAGCTTTCTGAGAAACTTCTTTGTGTTCTGTGAAATCATCTCACAGAGTTACAGCTTTCCCCTCAAGAAGCCTTTCGCTAAGACAGTTCTTGTGGAATTGGCAAAGTGATATTTGGAAGCCCATAGAGGGCTATGGTGAAAAAGGAAATATCGTCAGATGAAATCTGGAAAGAAGCTTTCTGCGAAACTGCTTAGTGTTCTGTTAATTCATCTCACAGAGTTACATGTGTATTTCGAGGATCTCTTTGCTAGCCCTATTTCTGTGGATTCTGAGAACAGATATTTCGGATCCCTTTGAAGACTATAGGGCCAAAGGAAATATCCTCCGATAACAAAGAGAAAGAAGCTTTCTGAGAAACTTCTGTGTGTTCTGTGAAATCATCTCACAGAGTTACAGCTTTCCCCTCAAGAAGCCTTTCGCTAAGACAGTTCTTGTGGAATTGGCAAAGTGATATTTGGAAGCCCATAGAGGGCTATGGTGAAAAAGGAAATATCCTCAGATGAAATCTGTAAAGAAGCTTTCTGAGAAACTGCTTAGTGTTCTGTGAATTCATCTCACAGAGTTACATGTGTATTTCGAGGATCTCTTTGCTAGCCCTATTTCTGTGGAATCTGAGAACAGATATTTCGGATCCCTTTGAAGACTATAGGGCCAAAGGAAATATCCTCCGATAACAAAGAGAAAGAAGCTTTCTGAGAATCTTCTTTGTGTTCTGTGAAATCATCTCACAGAGTTACAGCTTTCCCCTCAAGAAGCCTTTCGCTAAGACAGTTCTTGTGGAATTGGCAAAGTGATATTTGGAAGCCCATAGAGGGCTATGGTGAAAAAGGAAATATCCTAAGAAGAAATCTGGAAAGAAGCTTTCTGAGAAACTGCTTAGTGTTCTGTGAATTCATCTCACAGAGTTACATGTGTATTTCGAGGATCTCTTTGCTAGCCCTATTTCTGTGGAAACTGAGAAAAGATATTTCGGATCCCTTTGAAGACTATAGGGCCAAAGGAAAAATCCTCCGATAACAAAGAGAAAGAAGCTTTCTGAGAAACTTCTTTGTGTTCTGTGAAATCATCTCACAGAGTTACAGCTTTCCCCTCAAGAAGACTTTCGCTAAGACAGTTCTTGTGGAATTGGCAAAGTGATATTTGGAAGCCCATAGAGGGCTATGGTGAAAAAGGAAATATCCTCAGATGAAATCTGGAAAGAAGATTTCTGCGAAACTGCTTAGTGTTCTGTTAATTCATCTCACAGAGTTACATGTGTATTTCGAGGATCTCTTTGCTAGTCCTATTTCTGTGGAATCTGAAAACAGATATTTCGGATCCCTTTGAAGACTATAGGGCCAAAGGAAATATCCTCGGATAACAAAGAGAAAGAAGCTTTCTGAGAAACTTCTTTGTGTTCTGTGAAATCATCTCACAGAGTTACAGCTTTCCCCTCAAGAAGCCTTTCGCTAAGACAGTTCTTGTGGAATTGGCAAAGTGATATTTGGAAGCCCATAGAGGGCTATAGTGAAAAAGGAAATATCGTCAGATGAAATCTGGAAAGAAGCTTTCTGCGAAACTGCTTAGTGTTCTGTTAATTCATCTCACAGAGTTACATGTGTATTTCGAGGATCTCTTTGCTAGCCCTATTTCTGTGGAATCTGAGAACAGATATTTCGGATCCCTTTGAAGACTATAGGGGCAAAGGAAATATCCTCCGATAACAAAGAGAAAGAAGCATTCTGAGAAACTTCTTTGTGTTCTGTGAAATCATCTCACAGAGTTACAGCTTTCCCCTCAAGAAGCCTTTCGCTAAGACCGTTCTTGTGGAATTGGAAAAGTGATATTTGGAACCCCTAGAGGGCTATGGTGAAAAAGGAATTATCCTCAGAAGAAATCTGGAAAGAAGCTTTCTGCGAAACTGCTTAGTGTTCTGTTAATTCATCTCACAGAGTTACATGTGTATTTCGAGGATCTCTTTGCTAGTCCTATTTCTGTGGAATCTGAAAA
The DNA here is from genome assembly GCF_043159975.1 of Macaca nemestrina. Classification (NCBI taxonomy): domain Eukaryota; kingdom Metazoa; phylum Chordata; class Mammalia; order Primates; family Cercopithecidae; genus Macaca; species Macaca nemestrina. The sequence goes on along the minus strand of NC_092135.1, from coordinate 30,979,952 downwards.
CAGATATTTCGGATCCCTTTGAAGACTATAGGGCCAAAGGAAATATCCTCGGATAACAAAGAGAAAGAAGCTTTCTGAGAAACTTCTTTGTGTTCTGTGAAATCATCTCACAGAGTTACAGCTTTCCCCTGAAGAAGCCTTTCGCTAAGACAGTTCTTGTTGAATTGGCAAAGTGATATTTGGAAGCCCATACAGGGCTATGGTGAAAAAGGAAATATCCTCAGATGAAATCTGGAAAGAAGCTTTCTGAGAAACTGCTTAGTGTTCTGTTAATTCATCTCACAGAGTTCCATGTGTATTTCGAGGATCTCTTTGCTAGCCCTATTTCTGTGGAATCTGAGAACAGATATTTCGGATCCCTTTGAAGACTATAGGGCCAAAGGAAATATCCTCCGATACCAAAGAGAAAGAAGCTTTCTGAGAAACTTCTTTGTGTTCTGTGAAATCATCTCACAGAGTTACAGCTTTCCCCTGAAGAAGCCTTTCGCTAAGACAGTTCTTGTGGAATTGGCAAAGTGATATTTGGAAGCCCATAGGGGGCTGTGGTGAAAAAGGAAATATCGTCAGATGAAATCTGGAAAGAAGCTTGCTGCGAAACTGCTTAGTGTTCTGTTAATTCATCTCACAGAGTTACATGTGTATTTCGAGGATCTCTTTGCTAGCTATATTTCTGTGGAATCTGAGAACAGATATTTCGGATCCCTTTGAAGACTATAGGGCCAAAGGAAATATCCTCCGATAACAAAGAGAAAGAAGCTTTCTGAGAAACTTCTTTGTGTTCTGTGAAATCATCTCACAGAGTTACAGCTTTCCCCTCAAGAAGCCTTTCGCTAAGACAGTTCTTGTGGAATTGGCAAAGTGATATTTGGAAGCCCATAGAGGGCTGTGGTGAAAAAGGAAATATCATCAGATGAAATCTGGAAAGAAGCTTTCTGCGAAACTGCTTAGTGTTCTGTTAACTCATCTCACAGAGTTACATGTGTATTTCGAGGTTCTCTTTGCTAGTCCTATTTCTGTGGAATCTGAAAACAGATATTTCGGATCCCTTTGAAGACTATAGGGCCAACGGAAATATCCTCGGATAACAAAGAGAAAGAAGCTTTCTGAGAAACTTCTTTGTGTTCTGTGAAATCATCTCACAGAGTTACAGCTTTCCCCTCAAGAAGCCTTTCGCTAAGACAGTTCTTGTGGAATTGGCAAAGTGATATTTGGAAGCCCATAGAGGGCTATGGTGAAAAAGGAAATATCCTCAGATGAAATCTGGAAAGAAGCTTTCTGAAAAACTGCTTAGTGTTCTGTGAATTCATCTCACAGAGTTACATGTGTATTTCGAGGATCTCTTTGCTAGCCCTATTTCTGTGGAAACTGAGAAAAGATATTTCGGATCCCTTTGAAGACTATAGGGCCAACGGAAAAATCCCTCGATAACAAAGAGAAAGAAGCTTTCTGAGAAACTTCTTTGTGTTCTGTGAAATCATCTCACAGAGTTACAGCTTTCCCTTCAAGAAGCCTTTCGCTAAGACAGTTCTTGTGGAATTGGCAAAGTGATATTTGGAAGCCCATAGAGGGCTATGGTGAAAAAGGAAATATCCTCAGATGAAATTTGGAAAGAAGATTTCTGCGAAACTGCTTAGTGTTCTGTTAATTCATCTCACAGAGTTACATGTGTATTTCGAAGATCTCTTTGCTAGTCCTATTTCTGTGGAATCTGAAAACAGATATTTCGGATCCCTTTGAAGACTATAGGGCCAAAGGAAATATCATCCGATAACAAAGAGAAAGAAGCTTTCTGAGAAACTTCTTTGTGTTCTGTGAAATCATCTGACAGAGTTACAGCTTTCCCCTCAAGAAGCCTTTCGCTAAGACAGTTCTTGTGGAATTGGAAAAGTGATATTTGGAAGCCCATAGAGGGCTATGGTGAAAAAGGAAATATCGTCAGATGAAATCTGGAAAGAAGCTTTCTGCGAAACTGCTTAGTGTTCTGTTAATTCATCTCACAGAGTTACATGTGTATTTCGAGGATCTCTTTGCTAGCCCTATTTCTGTGGAATCTGAGAACAGATATTTCGGATCCCTTTGAAGACTATAGGGCCAAAGGAAATATCCTCCGATAACAAAGAGAAAGAAGCTTTCTGAGAAACTTCTGTGTGTTCTGTGAAATCATCTCACAGAGTTACAGCTTTCCCCTCAAGAAGCCTTTCGCTAAGACAGTTCTTGTGGAATTGGCAAAGTGATATTTGGAAGCCCATAGAGGGCTATGGTGAAAAAGGAAATATCCTCAGATGAAATCTGGAAAGAAGCTTTCTGAGAAACTGCTTAGTGTTCTGTTAATTCATCTCACAGAGTTACATGTGTATTTCGAGGATCTCTTTGCTAGCCCTATTTCTGTGGAATCTGAGAACAGATATTTCGGATCCCTTTGAAGACTATAGGGCCAAAGGAAATATCCTCGGATAACAAAGAGAAAGAAGCATTCTGAGAATCTTCTTTGTGTTCTGTGAAATCATCTCACAGAGTTAGAGCTTTCCCCTCAAGAAGCCTTTCGCTAAGACAGTTCTTGTGGAATTGGCAAAGTGATATTTGGAAGCCCATAGAGGGCTATGGTGAAAAAGGAAATATCCTAAGATGAAATCTGGAAAGAAGCTTTCTGAGAAACTGCTTAGTGTTCTGTGAATTCATCTCACAGAGTTACATGTGTATTTCGAGGATCTCTTTGCTAGCCCTATTTCTGTGGAAACTGAGAAAAGATATTTCGGATCCCTTTGAAGACTATAGGGCCAAAGGAAAAATCCTCCGATAACAAAGAGAAAGAAGCTTTCTGAGAAACTTCTTTGTGTTCTGTGAAATCATCTCACAGAGTTACAGCTTTCCCCTCAAGAAGACTTTCGCTAAGACAGTTCTTGTGGAATTGGCAAAGTGATATTTGGAAGCCCATAGAGGGCTATGGTGAAAAAGGAAATATCTTCAGATGAAATCTGGAAAGAAGATTTCTGCGAAACTGCTTAGTGTTCTGTTAATTCATCTCACAGAGTTACATGTGTATTTCGAGGATCTCTTTGCTAGTCCTATTTCTGTGGAATCTGAAAACAGATATTTCGGATCCCTTTCAAGACTATAGGGCCAAAGGAAATATCCTCGGATAACAAAGAGAAAGAAGCTTTCTGAGAAACTTCTTTGTGTTCTGTGAAATCATCTCACAGAGTTACAGCTTTCCCCTCAAGAAGCCTTTCGCTAAGACAGTTCTTGTGGAATTGGCAAAGTGATATTTGGAAGCCCATAGAGGGCTATGGTGAAAAAGGAAATATCGTCAGATGAAATCTGGAAAGAAGCTTTCAGCGAAACTGCTTAGTTTTCTGATAATTCATCTCACAGAGTTACATGTGTATTTCGAGGATCTCTTTGCTAGCCCTATTTCTGTGGAATCTGAGAACAGATATTTCGGATCCCTTTGAAGACTATAGGGCCAAAGGAAATATCCTCCGATAACAAAGAGAAAGAAGCTTTCTGAGAAACTTCTTTGTGTTCTGTGAAATCATCTCACGGAGTTACAGCTTTCCCCTCAAGAAGCCTTTCGCTAAGACAGTTCTTGTGGAATTGGCAAAGTGATATTTGGAAGCCCCTAGAGGGCTATGGTGAAAAAGGAAATATCCTCAGATGAAATCTGGAAAGAAGCTTTCTGAGAAACTGCTTAGTGTTCTGTTAATTCATCTCACAGAGTTACATGTGTATTTCGAGGATCTCTTTGCTAGCCCTATTTCTGTGGAAACTGAGAAAAGATATTTCGGATCCCTTTGAAGACTATAGGGCCAAAGGAAATATCCTCGGATAACAAAGAGAAAGAAGCTTTCTGAGAATCTTCTTTGTGTTCTGTGAAATCATCTCACAGAGTTACAGCTTTCCCCTGAAGAAGCCTTTCGCTAAGACAGTTCTTGTGGAATTGGCAAAGTGATATTTGGAAGCCCATAGAGGGCTATGGTGGAAAAGGAAATATCGTCAGATGAAATCTGGAAAGAAGCTTTCTGAGAAACTGCTTCGTGTTCTGTTAACTCATCTCACAGAGTTACATGTGTATTTCGAGGATCTCTTTGCTAGCGCTATTTCTGTGGAATCTGAGAACAGATATTTCGGATCCCTTTGAAGACTATAGGGCCAAAGGAAATATCCTCCGATATCAAAGAGAAAGAAGCTTTCTGAGAAACTTCTTTGTGTTCTGTGAAATCATCTCACAGAGTTACAGCTTTCCCCTGAAGAAGCCTTTCGCTAAGACAGTTCTTGTGGAATTGCAAAGTGATATTTGGAAGCCCATAGAGGGCTATGGTGAAAAAGGAAATATCGTCAGATGAAATCTGGAAAGAAGCTTTCTGAGAAACTGCTTAGTGTTCTGTTAATTCATCTCACAGAGTTACATGTGTATTTCGAGGATCTCTTTGCTAGCCCTATTTCTGTGGAATCTGAGAACAGATATTTCGGATCCCTTTGAAGACTATAGGGCCAAAGGAAATATCCTCGGATAACAAAGAGAAAGAAGCTTTCTGAGAATCTTCTTTGTGTTCCGTGAAATCATCTCACAGAGTTACAGCTTTCCCCTGAAGAAGCCTTTCGCTAAGACAGTTCTTGTGGAATTGGCAAAGTGATATTTGGAAGCCCATAGAGGGCTATGGTGAAAAAGGAAATATCCTCAGATGAAATCTGGAAAGAAGCTTTCTGCGAAACTGCTTAGTGTTCTGTTAATTCATCTCACAGAGTTCCATGTGTATTTCGAGGATCTCTTTGCTAGCCCTATTTCTGTGGAATCTGAGAACAGATATTTCGGATCCCTTTGAAGACTAGAGGGCCAAAGGAAATATCCTCCGATAACAAAGAGAAAGAAGCTTTCTGAGAAACTTCTTTGTGTTCTGTGAAATCATCTCACAGAGTTACAGCTTTCCCCTGAAGAAGCCTTTCGCTAAGACAGTTCTTGTGGAATTGACAAAGTGATAATTGGAAGCCCATAGAGGACTCTGGTGAAAAAGGAAATATCCTCAGATGAAATCTGGAAAGAAGCTTTCTGAGAAACTGCTTAGTGTTCTGTTAATTCATCTCACAGAGTTACATGTGTATTTCGAGGATCTCTTTGCTAGCCCTATTTCTGTGGAAACTGAGAAAAGATATTTTGGATCCCTTTGAAGACTATAGGGCCAAAGGAAAAATCCTCCGATAACAAAGAGAAAGAAGCTTTCTGAGAAACTTCTTTGTGTTCTGTGAAATCATCTCACAGAGTTACAGCTTTCCCCTGAAGAAGCCTTTCGCTAAGACAGTTCTTGTGGAATTGGCAAAGTGATATTTGGAAGCCCATAGGGGGCTGTGGTGAAAAAGGAAATATCGTCAGATGAAATCTGGAAAGAAGCTTGCTGCGAAACTGCTTAGTGTTCTGTTAATTCATCTCACAGAGTTACATGTGTATTTCGAGGTTCTCTTTGCTAGTCCTATTTCTGTGGAATCTGAAAACAGATATTTCGGATCCCTTTGAAGACTATAGGGCCAACGGAAATATCCTCGGATAACAAAGAGAAAGAAGCTTTCTGAGAAACTTCTTTGTGTTCTGTGAAATCATCTCACAGAGTTACAGCTTTCCCCTCAAGAAGCCTTTCGCTAAGACAGTTCTTGTGGAATTGGCAAAGTGATATTTGGAAGCCCATAGAGGGCTATGGTGAAAAAGGAAATATCCTCAGATGAAATCTGGAAAGAAGCTTTCTGAAAAACTGCTTAGTGTTCTGTGAATTCATCTCACAGAGTTACATGTGTATTTCGAGGATCTCTTTGCTAGCCCTATTTCTGTGGAAACTGAGAAAAGATATTTCGGATCCCTTTGAAGACTATAGGGCCAACGGAAAAATCCCTCGATAACAAAGAGAAAGAAGCTTTCTGAGAAACTTCTTTGTGTTCTGTGAAATCATCTCACAGAGTTACAGCTTTCCCTTCAAGAAGCCTTTCGCTAAGACAGTTCTTGTGGAATTGGCAAAGTGATATTTGGAAGCCCATAGAGGGCTATGGTGAAAAAGGAAATATCCTCAGATGAAATTTGGAAAGAAGATTTCTGCGAAACTGCTTAGTGTTCTGTTAATTCATCTCACAGAGTTACATGTGTATTTCGAGGATGTCTTTGCTAGTCCTATTTCTGTGGAATCTGAAAACAGATATTTCGGATCCCTTTGAAGACTATAGGGCCAAAGGAAATATCATCCGATAACAAAGGGAAAGAAGCTTTCTGAGAAACTTCTTTGTGTTCTGTGAAATCATCTGACAGAGTTAGCTTTCCCCTCAAGAAGCCTTTCGCTAAGACAGTTCTTGTGGAATTGGCAAAGTGATATTTGGAAGCCCATAGAGGGCTATGGTGAAAAAGGAAATATCGTCAGATGAAATCTGGAAAGAAGCTTTCTGCGAAACTGCTTAGTGTTCTGTTAATTCATCTCACAGAGTTACATGTGTATTTCGAGGATCTCTTTGCTAGCCCTATTTCTGTGGAATCTGAGAACAGATATTTCGGATCCCTTTGAAGACTATAGGGCCAAAGGAAATATCCTCCGATAACAAAGAGAAAGAAGCTTTCTGAGAAACTTCTGTGTGTTCTGTGAAATCATCTCACAGAGTTACAGCTTTCCCCTCAAGAAGCCTTTCGCTAAGACAGTTCTTGTGGAATTGGCAAAGTGATATTTGGAAGCCCATAGAGGGCTATGGTGAAAAAGGAAATATCCTCAGATGAAATCTGGAAAGAAGCTTTCTGAGAAACTGCTTAGTGTTCTGTTAATTCATCTCACAGAGTTACATGTGTATTTCGAGGATCTCTTTGCTAGCCCTATTTCTGTGGAATCTGAGAACAGATATTTCGGATCCCTTTGAAGACTATAGGGCCAAAGGAAATATCCTCGGATAACAAAGAGAAAGAAGCATTCTGAGAATCTTCTTTGTGTTCTGTGAAATCATCTCACAGAGTTAGAGCTTTCCCCTCAAGAAGCCTTTCGCTAAGACAGTTCTTGTGGAATTGGCAAAGTGATATTTGGAAGCCCGTAGAGGGCTATGGTGAAAAAGGAAATATCCTAAGATGAAATCTGGAAAGAAGCTTTCTGAGAAACTGCTTAGTGTTCTGTGAATTCATCTCACAGAGTTACATGTGTATTTCGAGGATCTCTTTGCTAGCCCTATTTCTGTGGAAACTGAGAAAAGATATTTCGGATCCCTTTGAAGACTATAGGGCCAAAGGAAAAATCCTCCGATAACAAAGAGAAAGAAGCTTTCTGAGAAACTTCTTTGTGTTCTGTGAAATCATCTCACAGAGTTACAGCTTTCCCCTCAAGAAGACTTTCGCTAAGACAGTTCTTGTGGAATTGGCAAAGTGATATTTGGAAGCCCATAGAGGGCTATGGTGAAAAAGGAAATATCTTCAGATGAAATCTGGAAAGAAGATTTCTGCGAAACTGCTTAGTGTTCTGTGAATTCATCTCACAGAGTTACATGTGTATTTCGAGGATCTCTTTGCTAGTCCTATTTCTGTGGAATCTGAAAACAGATATTTCGGATCCCTTTCAAGACTATAGGGCCAAAGGAAATATCCTCGGATAACAAAGAGAAAGAAGCTTTCTGAGAAACTTCTTTGTGTTCTGTGAAATCATCTCACAGAGTTACAGCTTTCCCCTCAAGAAGCCTTTCGCTAAGACAGTTCTTGTGGAATTGGCAAAGTGATATTTGGAAGCCCATAGAGGGCTATGGTGAAAAAGGAAATATCGTCAGATGAAATCTGGAAAGAAGCTTTCAGCGAAACTGCTTAGTTTTCTGTTAATTCATCTCACAGAGTTACATGTGTATTTCGAGGATCTCTTTGCTAGCCCTATTTCTGTGGAATCTGAGAACAGATATTTCGGATCCCTTTGAAGACTATAGGGCCAAAGGAAATATCCTCCGATAACAAAGAGAAAGAAGCTTTCTGAGAAACTTCTTTGTGTTCTGTGAAATCATCTCACGGAGTTACAGCTTTCCCCTCAAGAAGCCTTTCGCTAAGACAGTTCTTGTGGAATTGGCAAAGTGATATTTGGAAGCCCATAGAGGGCTATGGTGAAAAAGGAAATATCCTCAGATGAAATCTGGAAAGAAGCTTTCTGAGAAACTGCTTAGTGTTCTGTTAATTCATCTCACAGAGTTCCATGTGTATTTCGAGGATCTCTTTGCTAGCCCTATTTCTGTGGAAACTGAGAAAAGATATTTCGGATCCCTTTGAAGACTATAGGGCCAAAGGAAATATCCTCGGTAACAAAGAGAAAGAAGCTTTCTGAGAATCTTCTTTGTGTTCTGTGAAATCATCTCACAGAGTTACAGCTTTCCCCTGAAGAAGCCTTTCGCTAAGACAGTTCTTGTGGAATTGGCAAAGTGATATTTGGAAGCCCATAGAGGGCTATGGTGAAAAAGGAAATATCCTAAGATGAAATCTGGAAAGAAGCTTTCTGAGAAACTGCTTAGTGTTCTGTGAATTCATCTCACAGAGTTACATGTGTATTTCGAGGATCTCTTTGCTAGCCCTATTTCTGTGGAAACTGAGAAAAGATATTTCGGATCCCTTTGAAGACTATAGGGCCAAAGGAAAAATCCTCTGATAACAAAGAGAAAGAAGCTTTCTGAGAAACTTCTTTGTGTTCTGTGAAATCATCTCACAGAGTTACAGCTTTCCCCTCAAGAAGCCTTTCGCTAAGACAGTTCTTGTGGAATTGGCAAAGTGATATTTGGAAGCCCATAGAGGGCTATGGTGAAAAAGGAAATATCCTCAGATGAAATCTGGAAAGAAGCTTTCTGAGAAACTGCTTAGTGTTCTGTGAATTCATCTCACAGAGTTACATGTGTATTTGGAGGATCTCTTTGCTAGCCCTATTTCTGTGGAAACTGAGAAAAGATATTTCGGATCCCTTTGAAGACTATAGGGCCAAAGGAAAAATCCTCCGATAACAAAGAGAAAGAAGCTTTCTGAGAAACTTCTTTGTGTTCTGTGAAATCATCTCACAGAGTTACAGCTTTCCCCTCAAGAAGCCTTTCGCTAAGACAGTTCTTGTGGAATTGGCAAAGTGATATTTGGAAGCCCATAGAGGGCTACGGTGAAAAAGGAAATATCGTCAGATGAAATCTGGAAAGAAGCTTTCTGCGAAACTGCTTAGCGTTTTGTTAATTCATCTCACAGAGTTACATGTGTATTTCGAGGATCTCTTTGCTAGCTCTATTTCTGTGGAATCTGAGAACAGATATTACGGATCCCTTTGAAGATTACAGGGCCAAAGGAAATATCCTCCGATAACAAAGAGAAAGAAGCTTTCTGAGAAACTTCTTTGTGTTCTGTGAAATCATCTCACAGAGTTACAGCTTTCCCCTCAAGAAGCCTTTCGCTAAGACAGTTCTTGTGGAATTGGCAAAGTGATATTTTGAAGCCCATAGAGAGCTATGGTGAAAAAGGAAATATCGTCAGATGAAATCTGGAAAGAAGCTTTCTGAGAAACTGCTTAGTGTTCTGTTAATTCATCTCACAGAGTTCCATGTGTATTTCGAGGATCTCTTTGCTGGCCCTATTTCTGTGGAAACTGAGAAAAGATATTTCGGATCCCTTTGAAGACTATAGGGCCAAAGGAAAAATCCTCCGATAACAAAGAGAAAGAAGCTTTCTGCGAAACTTCTTTGTGTTCTGTGAAATCATCTCACAGAGTTACAGCTTTCCCCTCAAGAAGCCTTTCGCTAAGACAGTTCTTGTGGAATTGGCAAAGTGATATTTGGAAGCCCATAGAGGGCTGTGGTGAAAAAGGAAATATCGTCAGATGAAATCAGGAAAGAATCTTGCTGCGAAACTGCTTAGTGTTCTGTTAATTCATCTCAGAGAGTTACATGTGTATTTCGAGGATCTCTTTGCTAGCTATATTTCTGTGGAATCTGAGAACAGATATTTCGGATCCCTTTGAAGACTAGAGGGCCAAAGGAAATATCCTCCGATAACAAAGAGAAAGAAGCTTTCTGAGAAACTTCTTTGTGTTCTGTGAAATCATCTCACAGAGTTACAGCTTTCCCCTCAAGAAGCTTTTCGCTAAGACAGTTCTTGTGGAATTGACAAAGTGATAATTGGAAGCCCATAGAGGACTCTGGTGAAAAAGGAAATATCCTCAGATGAAATCTGGAAAGAAGCTTTCTGAGAAACTGCTTAGTGTTCTGTTAATTCATCTCACAGAGTTACATGTGTATTTCGAGGATCTCTTTGCTAGCCCTATTTCTGTGGAAACTGAGAAAAGATATTTCGGATCCCTTTGAAGACTATAGGGCCAAAGGAAATATCCTCGGATAACAAAGAGAAAGAAGCTTTCTGAGAAACTTCTTTGTGTTCTGTGAAATCATCTCACAGAGTTACAGCTTTCCCCTTAAAAAGCCTTTCGCTAAGACAGTTCTTGTGGAATTGGCAAAGTGATATTTGGAAGCCCATAGAGGGCTGTGGTGAAAAAGGAAATATCGTCAGATGAAATCTGGAAAGAAGCTTGCTGCGAAACTGCTTAGTGTTCTGTTAATTCATCTCAGAGAGTTACATGTGTATTTCGAGGATCTCTTTGCTAGCCCTATTTCTGTGGAATCTGAGAACAGATATTTCGGATCCCTTTGAAGACTATAGGGCCAAAGGAAATATCCTCCGATAACAAAGAGAAAGAAGCTTTCTGAGAAACTTCTTTGTGTTCTGTGAAATCATTTCACAGAGTTACAGCTTTCCCCTGAAGAAGCCTTTCGCTAAGACAGTTCTTGTGGAATTGGCAAAGTGATATTTGGAAACCCATAGAGGGCTGTGGTGAAAAAGGAAATATCATCAGATGAAATCTGGAAAGAAGCTTTCTGCGAAACTGCTTAGTGTTCTGTTAATTCATCTCACAGAGTTACATGTGTATTTCGAGGTTCTCTTTGCTAGTCCTATTTCTGTGGAATCTGAAAACAGATATTTCGGATCCCTTTGAAGACTATAGGGCCAAAGGAAATATCCTCGGATAACAAAGAGAAAGAAGCTTTCTGAGAAACTTCTTTGTGTTCTGTGAAATCATCTCACAGAGTTACAGCTTTCCCCTCAAGAAGCCTTTCGCTAAGACAGTTCTTGTGGAATTGGCAAAGTGATATTTGGAAGCCCATAGAGGGCTATGGTGAAAAAGGAAATATCCTCAGATGAAATCTGGAAAGAAGCTTTCTGAGAAACTGCTTAGTGTTCTGTGAATTCATCTCACAGAGTTACATGTGTATTTCGAGGATCTCTTTGCTAGCCCTATTTCTGTGGAAACTGAGAACAGATATTTCGGATCCCTTTGAAGACTATAGGGCCAAAGGAAATATCCTCCGATAACAAAGAGAAAGAAGCTTTCTGAGAAACTTCTTTGTGTTCTGTGAAATCATCCCACAGAGTTACAGCTTTCCCCTCAAGAAGCCTTTCGCTAAGACAGTTCTTGTGGAATTGGCAAAGTGATATTTGGAAGCCCATAGAGGGCTATGGTGAAAAAGGAAATATCCTCAGATGAAATCTGGAAAGAAGCTTTCTGAGAAACTGCTTAGTGTTCTGTTAATTCATCTCACAGAGTTACATGTGTATTTCGAGGATCTCTTTGCTAGCCCTATTTCTGTGGAAACTGAGAAAAGATATTTCGGATCCCTTTGAAGACTATAGGGCCAAAGGAAAAATCCTCTGATAACAAAGAGAAAGAAGCTTTCTGAGAAACTTCTTTGTGTTCTGTGAAATCATCTCACAGAGTTACAGCTTTCCCCGCAAGAAGCCATTCGCTAAGACAGTTCTTGGGGAATTGGCAAAGTGATATTTGGAAGCCCATAGAGGGCTATGGTGAAAAAGGAAATATCCTCAGATGAAATCTGGAAAGAAGCTTTCTGAGAAACTGCTTAGTGTTCTGTTAATTCATCTCACAGAGTTACATGTGTATTTCGAGGATCTCTTTGCTAGTCCTATTTCTGTGGAATCTGAAAACAGATATTTCGGATCCCTTTGAAGACTATAGGGCCAAAGGAAATATCCTCGGATAACAAAGAGAAAGAAGCTTTCTGAGAAACTTCTTTGTGTTCTGTGAAATCATCTCACAGAGTTACAGCTTTCCCCTCAAGAAGCCTTTCGCTAAGACAGTTCTTGTGGAATTGGCAAAGTGATATTTGGAAGCCCATAGAGGGCTATGGTGAAAAAGGAAATATCCTCAGATGAAATCTGGAAAGAAGCTTTCTGAAAAACTGCTTAGTGTTCTGTGAATTCATCTCACAGAGTTACATGTGTATTTCGAGGATCTCTTTGCTAGCCCTATTTCTGTGGAAACTGAGAAAAGATATTTCGGATCCCTTTGAAGACTATAGGGCCAACGGAAAAATCCCTCGATAACAAAGAGAAAGAAGCTTTCTGAGAAACTTCTTTGTGTTCTGTGAAATCATCTCACAGAGTTACAGCTTTCCCTTCAAGAAGCCTTTCGCTAAGACAGTTCTTGTGGAATTGGCAAAGTGATATTTGGAAGCCCATAGAGGGCTATGGTGAAAAAGGAAATATCCTCAGATGAAATTTGGAAAGAAGATTTCTGCGAAACTGCTTAGTGTTCTGTTAATTCATCTCACAGAGTTACATGTGTATTTCGAGGATGTCTTTGCTAGTCCTATTTCTGTGGAATCTGAAAACAGATATTTCGGATCCCTTTGAAGACTATAGGGCCAAAGGAAATATCATCCGATAACAAAGAGAAAGAAGCTTTCTGAGAAACTTCTTTGTGTTCTGTGAAATCATCTGACAGAGTTAGCTTTCCCCTCAAGAAGCCTTTCGCTAAGACAGTTCTTGTGGAATTGGCAAAGTGATATTTGGAAGCCCATAGAGGGCTATGGTGAAAAAGGAAATATCGTCAGATGAAATCTGGAAAGAAGCTTTCTGCGAAACTGCTTAGTGTTCTGTTAATTCATCTCACAGAGTTACATGTGTATTTCGAGGATCTCTTTGCTAGCCCTATTTCTGTGGAATCTGAGAACAGATATTTCGGATCCCTTTGAAGACTATAGGGCCAAAGGAAATATCCTCCGATAACAAAGAGAAAGAAGCTTTCTGAGAAACTTCTTTGTGTTCTGTGAAATCATCTCACAGAGTTACAGCTTTCCCCTGAAGAAGCCTTTCGCTAAGACAGTTCTTGTGGAATTGACAAAGTGATAATTGGAAGCCCATAGAGGACTCTGGTGAAAAAGGAAATATCCTCAGATGAAATCTGGAAAGAAGCTTTCTGAGAAACTGCTTAGTGTTCTGTTAATTCATCTCACAGAGTTACATGTGTATTTCGAGGATCTCTTTGCTAGCCCTATTTCTGTGGAAACTGAGAAAAGATATTTTGGATCCCTTTGAAGACTATAGGGCCAAAGGAAAAATCCTCCGATAACAAAGAGAAAGAAGCTTTCTGAGAAACTTCTTTGTGTTCTGTGAAATCATCTCACAGAGTTACAGCTTTCCCCTGAAGAAGCCTTTCGCTAAGACAGTTCTTGTGGAATTGGCAAAGTGATATTTGGAAGCCCATAGGGGGCTGTGGTGAAAAAGGAAATATCGTCAGATGAAATCTGGAAAGAAGCTTGCTGCGAAACTGCTTAGTGTTCTGTTAATTCATCTCACAGAGTTACATGTGTATTTCGAGGTTCTCTTTGCTAGTCCTATTTCTGTGGAATCTGAAAACAGATATTTCGGATCCCTTTGAAGACTATAGGGCCAACGGAAATATCCTCGGATAACAAAGAGAAAGAAGCTTTCTGAGAAACTTCTTTGTGTTCTGTGAAATCATCTCACAGAGTTACAGCTTTCCCCTCAAGAAGCCTTTCGCTAAGACAGTTCTTGTGGAATTGGCAAAGTGATATTTGGAAGCCCATAGAGGGCTATGGTGAAAAAGGAAATATCCTCAGATGAAATCTGGAAAGAAGCTTTCTGAAAAACTGCTTAGTGTTCTGTGAATTCATCTCACAGAGTTACATGTGTATTTCGAGGATCTCTTTGCTAGCCCTATTTCTGTGGAAACTGAGAAAAGATATTTCGGATCCCTTTGAAGACTATAGGGCCAACGGAAAAATCCCTCGATAACAAAGAGAAAGAAGCTTTCTGAGAAACTTCTTTGTGTTCTGTGAAATCATCTCACAGAGTTACAGCTTTCCCTTCAAGAAGCCTTTCGCTAAGACAGTTCTTGTGGAATTGGCAAAGTGATATTTGGAAGCCCATAGAGGGCTATGGTGAAAAAGGAAATATCCTCAGATGAAATTTGGAAAGAAGATTTCTGCGAAACTGCTTAGTGTTCTGTTAATTCATCTCACAGAGTTACATGTGTATTTCGAGGATGTCTTTGCTAGTCCTATTTCTGTGGAATCTGAAAACAGATATTTCGGATCCCTTTGAAGACTATAGGGCCAAAGGAAATATCATCCGATAACAAAGAGAAAGAAGCTTTCTGAGAAACTTCTTTGTGTTCTGTGAAATCATCTGACAGAGTTAGCTTTCCCCTCAAGAAGCCTTTCGCTAAGACAGTTCTTGTGGAATTGGCAAAGTGATATTTGGAAGCCCATAGAGGGCTATGGTGAAAAAGGAAATATCGTCAGATGAAATCTGGAAAGAAGCTTTCTGCGAAACTGCTTAGTGTTCTGTTAATTCATCTCACAGAGTTACATGTGTATTTCGAGGATCTCTTTGCTAGCCCTATTTCTGTGGAATCTGAGAACAGATATTTCGGATCCCTTTGAAGACTATAGGGCCAAAGGAAATATCCTCCGATAACAAAGAGAAAGAAGCTTTCTGAGAAACTTCTGTGTGTTCTGTGAAATCATCTCACAGAGTTACAGCTTTCCCCTCAAGAAGCCTTTCGCTAAGACAGTTCTTGTGGAATTGGCAAAGTGATATTTGGAAGCCCATAGAGGGCTATGGTGAAAAAGGAAATATCCTCAGATGAAATCTGGAAAGAAGCTTTCTGAGAAACTGCTTAGTGTTCTGTTAATTCATCTCACAGAGTTACATGTGTATTTCGAGGATCTCTTTGCTAGCCCTATTTCTGTGGAATCTGAGAACAGATATTTCGGATCCCTTTGAAGACTATAGGGCCAAAGGAAATATCCTCGGATAACAAAGAGAAAGAAGCATTCTGAGAATCTTCTTTGTGTTCTGTGAAATCATCTCACAGAGTTAGAGCTTTCCCCTCAAGAAGCCTTTCGCTAAGACAGTTCTTGTGGAATTGGCAAAGTGATATTTGGAAGCCCATAGAGGGCTATGGTGAAAAAGGAAATATCCTAAGATGAAATCTGGAAAGAAGCTTTCTGAGAAACTGCTTAGTGTTCTGTGAATTCATCTCACAGAGTTACATGTGTATTTCGAGGATCTCTTTGCTAGCCCTATTTCTGTGGAAACTGAGAAAAGATATTTCGGATCCCTTTGAAGACTATAGGGCCAAAGGAAAAATCCTCCGATAACAAAGAGAAAGAAGCTTTCTGAGAAACTTCTTTGTGTTCTGTGAAATCATCTCACAGAGTTACAGCTTTCCCCTCAAGAAGACTTTCGCTAAGACAGTTCTTGTGGAATTGGCAAAGTGATATTTGGAAGCCCATAGAGGGCTATGGTGAAAAAGGAAATATCTTCAGATGAAATCTGGAAAGAAGATTTCTGCGAAACTGCTTAGTGTTCTGTGAATTCATCTCACAGAGTTACATGTGTATTTCGAGGATCTCTTTGCTAGTCCTATTTCTGTGGAATCTGAAAACAGATATTTCGGATCCCTTTCAAGACTATAGGGCCAAAGGAAATATCCTCGGATAACAAAGAGAAAGAAGCTTTCTGAGAAACTTCTTTGTGTTCTGTGAAATCATCTCACAGAGTTACAGCTTTCCCCTCAAGAAGCCTTTCGCTAAGACAGTTCTTGTGGAATTGGCAAAGTGATATTTGGAAGCCCATAGAGGGCTATGGTGAAAAAGGAAATATCGTCAGATGAAATCTGGAAAGAAGCTTTCAGCGAAACTGCTTAGTTTTCTGTTAATTCATCTCACAGAGTTACATGTGTATTTCGAGGATCTCTTTGCTAGCCCTATTTCTGTGGAATCTGAGAACAGATATTTCGGATCCCTTTGAAGACTATAGGGCCAAAGGAAATATCCTCCGATAACAAAGAGAAAGAAGCTTTCTGAGAAACTTCTTTGTGTTCTGTGAAATCATCTCACGGAGTTACAGCTTTCCCCTCAAGAAGCCTTTCGCTAAGACAGTTCTTGTGGAATTGGCAAAGTGATATTTGGAAGCCCATAGAGGGCTATGGTGAAAAAGGAAATATCCTCAGATGAAATCTGGAAAGAAGCTTTCTGAGAAACTGCTTAGTGTTCTGTTAATTCATCTCACAGAGTTACATGTGTATTTCGAGGATCTCTTTGCTAGCCCTATTTCTGTGGAAACTGAGAAAAGATATTTCGGATCCCTTTGAAGACTATAGGGCCAAAGGAAATATCCTCGGTAACAAAGAGAAAGAAGCTTTCTGAGAATCTTCTTTGTGTTCTGTGAAATCATCTCACAGAGTTACAGCTTTCCCCTGAAGAAGCCTTTCGCTAAGACAGTTCTTGTGGAATTGGCAAAGTGATATTTGGAAGCCCATAGAGGGCTATGGTGAAAAAGGAAATATCCTAAGATGAAATCTGGAAAGAAGCTTTCTGAGAAACTGCTTAGTGTTCTGTGAATTCATCTCACAGAGTTACATGTGTATTTCGAGGATCTCTTTGCTAGCCCTATTTCTGTGGAAACTGAGAAAAGATATTTCGGATCCCTTTGAAGACTATAGGGCCAAAGGAAAAATCCTCTGATAACAAAGAGAAAGAAGCTTTCTGAGAAACTTCTTTGTGTTCTGTGAAATCATCTCACAGAGTTACAGCTTTCCCCTCAAGAAGCCTTTCGCTAAGACAGTTCTTGTGGAATTGGCAAAGTGATATTTGGAAGCCCATAGAGGGCTATGGTGAAAAAGGAAATATCCTCAGATGAAATCTGGAAAGAAGCTTTCTGAGAAACTGCTTAGTGTTCTGTGAATTCATCTCACAGAGTTACATGTGTATTTGGAGGATCTCTTTGCTAGCCCTATTTCTGTGGAAACTGAGAAAAGATATTTCGGATCCCTTTGAAGACTATAGGGCCAAAGGAAAAATCCTCCGATAACAAAGAGAAAGAAGCTTTCTGAGAAACTTCTTTGTGTTCTGTGAAATCATCTCACAGAGTTACAGCTTTCCCCTCAAGAAGCCTTTCGCTAAGACAGTTCTTGTGGAATTGGCAAAGTGATATTTGGAAGCCCATAGAGGGCTACGGTGAAAAAGGAAATATCGTCAGATGAAATCTGGAAAGAAGCTTTCTGCGAAACTGCTTAGCGTTTTGTTAATTCATCTCACAGAGTTACATGTGTATTTCGAGGATCTCTTTGCTAGCTCTATTTCTGTGGAATCTGAGAACAGATATTTCGGATCCCTTTGAAGATTACAGGGCCAAAGGAAATATCCTCCGATAACAAAGAGAAAGAAGCTTTCTGAGAAACTTCTTTGTGTTCTGTGAAATCATCTCACAGAGTTACAGCTTTCCCCTCAAGAAGCCTTTCGCTAAGACAGTTCTTGTGGAATTGGCAAAGTGATATTTTGAAGCCCATAGAGAGCTATGGTGAAAAAGGAAATATCGTCAGATGAAATCTGGAAAGAAGCTTTCTGAGAAACTGCTTAGTGTTCTGTTAATTCATCTCACAGAGTTCCATGTGTATTTCGAGGATCTCTTTGCTGGCCCTATTTCTGTGGAAACTGAGAAAAGATATTTCGGATCCCTTTGAAGACTATAGGGCCAAAGGAAAAATCCTCCGATAACAAAGAGAAAGAAGCTTTCTGCGAAACTTCTTTGTGTTCTGTGAAATCATCTCACAGAGTTACAGCTTTCCCCTCAAGAAGCCTTTCGCTAAGACAGTTCTTGTGGAATTGGCAAAGTGATATTTGGAAGCCCATAGAGGGCTGTGGTGAAAAAGGAAATATCGTCAGATGAAATCAGGAAAGAAGCTTGCTGCGAAACTGCTTAGTGTTCTGTTAATTCATCTCAGAGAGTTACATGTGTATTTCGAGGATCTCTTTGCTAGCTATATTTCTGTGGAATCTGAGAACAGATATTTCGGATCCCTTTGAAGACTAGAGGGCCAAAGGAAATATCCTCCGATAACAAAGAGAAAGAAGCTTTCTGAGAAACTTCTTTGTGTTCTGTGAAATCATCTCACAGAGTTACAGCTTTCCCCTCAAGAAGCCTTTCGCTAAGACAGTTCTTGTGGAATTGACAAAGTGATAATTGGAAGCCCATAGAGGACTCTGGTGAAAAAGGAAATATCCTCAGATGAAATCTGGAAAGAAGCTTTCTGAGAAACTGCTTAGTGTTCTGTTAATTCATCTCACAGAGTTACATGTGTATTTCGAGGATCTCTTTGCTAGCCCTATTTCTGTGGAAACTGAGAAAAGATATTTCGGATCCCTTTGAAGACTATAGGGCCAAAGGAAATATCCTCGGATAACAAAGAGAAAGAAGCTTTCTGAGAAACTTCTTTGTGTTCTGTGAAATCATCTCACAGAGTTACAGCTTTCCCCTTAAAAAGCCTTTCGCTAAGACAGTTCTTGTGGAATTGGCAAAGTGATATTTGGAAGCCCATAGAGGGCTGTGGTGAAAAAGGAAATATCGTCAGATGAAATCTGGAAAGAAGCTTGCTGCGAAACTGCTTAGTGTTCTGTTAATTCATCTCAGAGAGTTACATGTGTATTTCGAGGATCTCTTTGCTAGCCCTATTTCTGTGGAATCTGAGAACAGATATTTCGGATCCCTTTGAAGACTATAGGGCCAAAGGAAATATCCTCCGATAACAAAGAGAAAGAAGCTTTCTGAGAAACTTCTTTGTGTTCTGTGAAATCATTTCACAGAGTTACAGCTTTCCCCTGAAGAAGCCTTTCGCTAAGACAGTTCTTGTGGAATTGGCAAAGTGATATTTGGAAGCCCATAGAGGGCTGTGGTGAAAAAGGAAATATCATCAGATGAAATCTGGAAAGAAGCTTTCTGCGAAACTGCTTAGTGTTCTGTTAATTCATCTCACAGAGTTACATGTGTATTTCGAGGTTCTCTTTGCTAGTCCTATTTCTGTGGAATCTGAAAACAGATATTTCGGATCCCTTTGAAGACTATAGGGCCAAAGGAAATATCCTCGGATAACAAAGAGAAAGAAGCTTTCTGAGAAACTTCTTTGTGTTCTGTGAAATCATCTCACAGAGTTACAGCTTTCCCCTCAAGAAGCCTTTCGCTAAGACAGTTCTTGTGGAATTGGCAAAGTGATATTTGGAAGCCCATAGAGGGCTATGGTGAAAAAGGAAATATCCTCAGATGAAATCTGGAAAGAAGCTTTCTGAGAAACTGCTTAGTGTTCTGTGAATTCATCTCACAGAGTTACATGTGTATTTCGAGGATCTCTTTGCTAGCCCTATTTCTGTGGAAACTGAGAACAGATATTTCGGATCCCTTTGAAGACTATAGGGCCAAAGGAAATATCCTCCGATAACAAAGAGAAAGAAGCTTTCTGAGAAACTTCTTTGTGTTCTGTGAAATCATCCCACAGAGTTACAGCTTTCCCCTCAAGAAGCCTTTCGCTAAGACAGTTCTTGTGGAATTGGCAAAGTGATATTTGGAAGCCCATAGAGGGCTATGGTGAAAAAGGAAATATCCTCAGATGAAATCTGGAAAGAAGCTTTCTGAGAAACTGCTTAGTGTTCTGTTAATTCATCTCACAGAGTTACATGTGTATTTCGAGGATCTCTTTGCTAGCCCTATTTCTGTGGAAACTGAGAAAAGATATTTCGGATCCCTTTGAAGACTATAGGGCCAAAGGAAAAATCCTCTGATAACAAAGAGAAAGAAGCTTTCTGAGAAACTTCTTTGTGTTCTGTGAAATCATCTCACAGAGTTACATCTTTCCCCGCAAGAAGCCATTCGCTAAGACAGTTCTTGGGGAATTGGCAAAGTGATATTTGGAAGCCCATAGAGGGCTATGGTGAAAAAGGAAATATCCTCAGATGAAATCTGGAAAGAAGCTTTCTGAGAAACTGCTTAGTGTTCTGTTAATTCATCTCACAGAGTTACATGTGTATTTCGAGGATCTCTTTGCTAGTCCTATTTCTGTGGAATCTGAAAACAGATATTTCGGATCCCTTTGAAGACTATAGGGCCAAAGGAAATATCCTCGGATAACAAAGAGAAAGAAGCTTTCTGAGAAACTTCTTTGTGTTCTGTGAAATCATCTCACAGAGTTACAGCTTTCCCCTCAAGAAGCCTTTCGCTAAGACAGTTCTTGTGGAATTGGCAAAGTGATATTTGGAAGCCCATAGAGGGCTATGGTGAAAAAGGAAATATCCTCAGATGAAATCTGGAAAGAAGCTTTCTGAAAAACTGCTTAGTGTTCTGTGAATTCATCTCACAGAGTTACATGTGTATTTCGAGGATCTCTTTGCTAGCCCTATTTCTGTGGAAACTGAGAAAAGATATTTCGGATCCCTTTGAAGACTATAGGGCCAACGGAAAAATCCCTCGATAACAAAGAGAAAGAAGCTTTCTGAGAAACTTCTTTGTGTTCTGTGAAATCATCTCACAGAGTTACAGCTTTCCCTTCAAGAAGCCTTTCGCTAAGACAGTTCTTGTGGAATTGGCAAAGTGATATTTGGAAGCCCATAGAGGGCTATGGTGAAAAAGGAAATATCCTCAGATGAAATTTGGAAAGAAGATTTCTGCGAAACTGCTTAGTGTTCTGTTAATTCATCTCACAGAGTTACATGTGTATTTCGAGGATGTCTTTGCTAGTCCTATTTCTGTGGAATCTGAAAACAGATATTTCGGATCCCTTTGAAGACTATAGGGCCAAAGGAAATATCATCCGATAACAAAGAGAAAGAAGCTTTCTGAGAAACTTCTTTGTGTTCTGTGAAATCATCTGACAGAGTTAGCTTTCCCCTCAAGAAGCCTTTCGCTAAGACAGTTCTTGTGGAATTGGCAAAGTGATATTTGGAAGCCCATAGAGGGCTATGGTGAAAAAGGAAATATCGTCAGATGAAATCTGGAAAGAAGCTTTCTGCGAAACTGCTTAGTGTTCTGTTAATTCATCTCACAGAGTTACATGTGTATTTCGAGGATCTCTTTGCTAGCCCTATTTCTGTGGAATCTGAGAACAGATATTTCGGATCCCTTTGAAGACTATAGGGCCAAAGGAAATATCCTCCGATAAAAAAGAGAAAGAAGCTTTCTGAGAAACTTCTGTGTGTTCTGTGAAATCATCTCACAGAGTTACAGCTTTCCCCTCAAGAAGCCTTTCGCTAAGACAGTTCTTGTGGAATTGGCAAAGTGATATTTGGAAGCCCATAGAGGGCTATGGTGAAAAAGGAAATATCCTCAGATGAAATCTGGAAAGAAGCTTTCAGCGAAACTGCTTAGTTTTCTGTTAATTCATCTCACAGAGTTACATGTGTATTTCGAGGATCTCTTTGCTAGCCCTATTTCTGTGGAATCTGAGAACAGATATTTCGGATCCCTTTGAAGACTATAGGGCCAAAGGAAATATCCTCCGATAACAAAGAGAAAGAAGCTTTCTGAGAAACTTCTTTGTGTTCTGTGAAATCATCTCACGGAGTTACAGCTTTCCCCTCAAGAAGCCTTTCGCTACGACAGTTCTTGTGGAATTGGCAAAGTGATATTTGGAAGCCCATAGAGGGCTATGGTGAAAAAGGAAATATCCTCAGATGAAATCTGGAAAGAAGCTTTCTGAGAAACTGCTTAGTGTTCTGTTAATTCATCTCACAGAGTTACATGTGTATTTCGAGGATCTCTTTGCTAGCCCTATTTCTGTGGAAACTGAGAAAAGATATTTCGGATCCCTTTGAAGACTATAGGGCCAAAGGAAATATCCTCGGTAACAAAGAGAAAGAAGCTTTCTGAGAATCTTCTTTGTGTTCTGTGAAATCATCTCACAGAGTTACAGCTTTCCCCTGAAGAAGCCTTTCGCTAAGACAGTTCTTGTGGAATTGGCAAAGTGATATTTGGAAGCCCATAGAGGGCTATGGTGAAAAAGGAAATATCCTAAGATGAAATCTGGAAAGAAGCTTTCTGAGAAACTGCTTAGTGTTCTGTGAATTCATCTCACAGAGTTACATGTGTATTTCGAGGATCTCTTTGCTAGCCCTATTTCTGTGGAAACTGAGAAAAGATATTTCGGATCCCTTTGAAGACTATAGGGCCAAAGGAAAAATCCTCTGATAACAAAGAGAAAGAAGCTTTCTGAGAAACTTCTTTGTGTTCTGTGAAATCATCTCACAGAGTTACAGCTTTCCCCTCAAGAAGCCTTTCGCTAAGACAGTTCTTGTGGAATTGGCAAAGTGATATTTGGAAGCCCATAGAGGGCTATGGTGAAAAAGGAAATATCCTCAGATGAAATCTGGAAAGAAGCTTTCTGAGAAACTGCTTAGTGTTCTGTGAATTCATCTCACAGAGTTACATGTGTATTTGGAGGATCTCTTTGCTAGCCCTATTTCTGTGGAAACTGAGAAAAGATATTTCGGATCCCTTTGAAGACTATAGGGCCAAAGGAAAAATCCTCCCATAACAAAGAGAAAGAAGCTTTCTGAGAAACTTCTTTGTGTTCTGTGAAATCATCTCACAGAGTTACAGCTTTCCCCTCAAGAAGCCTTTCGCTAAGACAGTTCTTGTGGAATTGGCAAAGTGATATTTGGAAGCCTATAGAGGGCTACGGTGAAAAAGGAAATATCGTCAGATGAAATCTGGAAAGAAGCTTTCTGCGAAACTGCTTAGCGTTTTGTTAATTCATCTCACAGAGTTACATGTGTATTTCGAGGATCTCTTTGCTAGCTCTATTTCTGTGGAATCTGAGAACAGATATTTCGGATCCCTTTGAAGATTACAGGGCCAAAGGAAATATCCTCCGATAACAAAGAGAAAGAAGCTTTCTGAGAAACTTCTTTGTGTTCTGTGAAATCATCTCACAGAGTTACAGCATTCCCCTCAAGAAGCCTTTCGCTAAGACAGTTCTTGTGGAATTGGCAAAGTGATATTTTGAAGCCCATAGAGAGCTATGGTGAAAAAGGAAATATCGTCAGATGAAATCTGGAAAGAAGCTTTCTGAGAAACTGCTTAGTGTTCTGTTAATTCATCTCACAGAGTTCCATGTGTATTTCGAGGATCTCTTTGCTGGCCCTATTTCTGTGGAAACTGAGAAAAGATATTTCGGATCCCTTTGAAGACTATAGGGCCAAAGGAAAAATCCTCCGATAACAAAGAGAAAGAAGCTTTCTGCGAAACTTCTTTGTGTTCTGTGAAATCATCTCACAGAGTTACAGCTTTCCCCTCAAGAAGCCTTTCGCTAAGACAGTTCTTGTGGAATTGGCAAAGTGATATTTGGAAGCCCATAGAGGGCTGTGGTGAAAAAGGAAATATCGTCAGATGAAATCAGGAAAGAAGCTTGCTGCGAAACTGCTTAGTGTTCTGTTAATTCATCTCAGAGAGTTACATGTGTATTTCGAGGATCTCTTTGCTAGCTATATTTCTGTGGAATCTGAGAACAGATATTTCGGATCCCTTTGAAGACTAGAGGGCCAAAGGAAATATCCTCCGATAACAAAGAGAAAGAAGCTTTCTGAGAAACTTCTTTGTGTTCTGTGAAATCATCTCACAGAGTTACAGCTTTCCCCTCAAGAAGCCTTTCGCTAAGACAGTTCTTGTGGAATTGACAAAGTGATAATTGGAAGCCCATAGAGGACTCTGGTGAAAAAGGAAATATCCTCAGATGAAATCTGGAAAGAAGCTTTCTGAGAAACTGCTTAGTGTTCTGTTAATTCATCTCACAGAGTTACATGTGTATTTCGAGGATCTCTTTGCTAGCCCTATTTCTCTGGAAACTGAGAAAAGATATTTCGGATCCCTTTGAAGACTATAGGGCCAAAGGAAATATCCTCGGATAACAAAGAGAAAGAAGCTTTCTGAGAAACTTCTTTGTGTTCTGTGAAATCATCTCACAGAGTTACAGCTTTCCCCTTAAAAAGCCTTTCGCTAAGACAGTTCTTGTGGAATTGGCAAAGTGATATTTGGAAGCCCATAGAGGGCTGTGGTGAAAAAGGAAATATCGTCAGATGAAATCTGGAAAGAAGCTTGCTGCGAAACTGCTTAGTGTTCTGTTAATTCATCTCAGAGAGTTACATGTGTATTTCGAGGATCTCTTTGCTAGCCCTATTTCTGTGGAATCTGAGAACAGATATTTCGGATCCCTTTGAAGACTATAGGGCCAAAGGAAATATCCTCCGATAACAAAGAGAAAGAAGCTTTCTGAGAAACTTCTTTGTGTTCTGTGAAATCATTTCACAGAGTTACAGCTTTCCCCTGAAGAAGCCTTTCGCTAAGACAGTTCTTGTGGAATTGGCAAAGTGATATTTGGAAGCCCATAGAGGGCTGTGGTGAAAAAGGAAATATCATCAGATGAAATCTGGAAAGAAGCTTTCTGCGAAACTGCTTAGTGTTCTGTTAATTCATCTCACAGAGTTACATGTGTATTTCGAGGTTCTCTTTGCTACTCCTATTTCTGTGGAATCTGAAAACAGATATTTCGGATCCCTTTGAAGACTATAGGGCCAAAGGAAATATCCTCGGATAACAAAGAGAAAGAAGCTTTCTGAGAAACTTCTTTGTGTTCTGTGAAATCATCTCACAGAGTTACAGCTTTCCCCTCAAGAAGCCTTTCGCTAAGACAGTTCTTGTGGAATTGGCAAAGTGATATTTGGAAGCCCATAGAGGGCTATGGTGAAAAAGGAAATATCGTCAGATGAAATCTGGAAAGAAGCTTTCTGAGAAACTGCTTAGTGTTCTGTGAATTCATCTCACAGAGTTACATGTGTATTTCGAGGATCTCTTTGCTAGCCCTATTTCTGTGGAAACTGAGAACAGATATTTCGGATCCCTTTGAAGACTATAGGGCCAAAGGAAATATCCTCCGATAACAAAGAGAAAGAAGCTTTCTGAGAAACTTCTTTGTGTTCTGTGAAATCATCCCACAGAGTTACAGCTTTCCCCTCAAGAAGCCTTTCGCTAAGACAGTTCTTGTGGAATTGGCAAAGTGATATTTGGAAGCCCATAGAGGGCTATGGTGAAAAAGGAAATATCCTCAGATGAAATCTGGAAAGAAGCTTTCTGAGAAACTGCTTAGTGTTCTGTTAATTCATCTCACAGAGTTACATGTGTATTTCGAGGATCTCTTTGCTAGCCCTATTTCTGTGGAAACTGAGAAAAGATATTTCGGATCCCTTTGAAGACTATAGGGCCAAAGGAAAAATCCTCTGATAACAAAGAGAAAGAAGCTTTCTGAGAAACTTCTTTGTGTTCTGTGAAATCATCTCACAGAGTTACAGCTTTCCCCGCAAGAAGCCATTCGCTAAGACAGTTCTTGGGGAATTGGCAAAGTGATATTTGGAAGCCCATAGAGGGCTATGGTGAAAAAGGAAATATCCTCAGATGAAATCTGGAAAGAAGCTTTCTGAGAAACTGCTTAGTGTTCTGTTAATTCATCTCACAGAGTTACATGTGTATTTCGAGGATCTCTTTGCTAGTCCTATTTCTGTGGAATCTGAAAACAGATATTTCGGATCCCTTTGAAGACTATAGGGCCAAAGGAAATATCCTCGGATAACAAAGAGAAAGAAGCTTTCTGAGAAACTTCTTTGTGTTCTGTGAAATCATCTCACAGAGTTACAGCTTTCCCCTCAAGAAGCCTTTCGCTAAGACAGTTCTTGTGGAATTGGCAAAGTGATATTTGGAAGCCCATAGAGGGCTATGGTGAAAAAGGAAATATCCTCAGATGAAATCTGGAAAGAAGCTTTCTGAGAAACTGCTTAGTGTTCTGTGAATTCATCTCACAGAGTTACATGTGTATTTCGAGGATCTCTTTGCTAGCCCTATTTCTGTGGAAACTGAGAAAAGATATTTCGGATCCCTTTGAAGACTATAGGGCCAAAGGAAAAATCCTCCGATAACAAAGAGAAAGAAGCTTTCTGAGAAACTTCTTTGTGTTCTGTGAAATCATCTCACAGAGTTACAGCTTTCCCCTCAAGAAGCCTTTCGCTAAGACAGTTCTTGTGGAATTGGCAAAGTGATATTTGGAAGCCCATAGAGGGCTATGGTGAAAAAGGAAATATCGTCAGATGAAATCTGGAAAGAAGCTTTCTGAGAAACTGCTTAGCGTTTTGTTAATTCATTTCACAGAGTTACATGTGTATTTCGAGGATCTCTTTGCTAGCTCTATTTCTGTGGAATCTGAGAACAGATATTTCGGATCCCTTTGAAGACTACAGGGCCAAAGGAAATATCCTCAGATAACAAAGAGAAAGAAGCTTTCTGAGAAACTTCTTTGTGTTCTGTGAAATCATCTCACAGAGTTACAGCTTTCCCCTCAAGAAGCCTTTCGCTAAGACAGTTCTTGTGGAATTGACAAAGTGATATTTTGAAGCCCATAGAGGGCTATGGTGAAAAAGCAAATATCCTCAGATGAAATCTGGAAAGAAGCTTTCTGAGAAACTGCTTAGTGTTCTGTGAATTCATCTCACAGAGTTCCATGTGTATTTCGAGGATCTCTTTGCTAGCCCTATTTCTGTGGAAACTGAGAAAAGATATTTCGGATCCCTTTGAAGACTATAGGGCCAAAGGAAAAATCCTCCGATAACAAAGAGAAAGAAGCTTTCTGAGAAACTTCTTTGTGTTCTGTGAAATCATCTCACAGAGTTACAGCTTTCCCCTCAAGAAGCCTTTCGCTAAGACAGTTTTTGTGGAATTGGCAAAGTGATATTTGGAAGCCCATAGAGGGCTATGGTGAAAAAGGAAATATCGTCAGATGAAATCTGGAAAGAAGCTTTCTGAGAAACTGCTTAGTGTTCTGTTAATTCATCTCACAGAGTTACATGTGTATTTCGAGGATCTCTTTGCTAGCCCTATTTCTGTGGAAACTGAGAAAAGATATTTCGGATCCCTTTGAAGACTATAGGGCCCAAGGAAAAATCCTCCGATAACAAAGAGAAAGAAGCTTTCTGAGAAACTTCTTTGTGTTCTGTGAAATCATCTCACAGAGTTACAGCTTTCCCCTCAAGAAGCCTTTCGCTAAGACAGTTCTTGTGGAATTGGCAAAGTGATATTTGGAAGCCTATAGAGGGCTATGGTGAAAAAGGAAATATCGTCAGATGAAATCTGGAAAGAAGCTTTCTGAGAAACTGCTTAGTGTTCTGTTAATTCATCTCACAGAGTTACATGTGTATTTCGAGGATTTCTTTGCTGGCCCTATTTCTGTGGAATCTGAGAACAGATATTTCGGATCCCTTTGAAGACTATAGGGCCAAAGGAAATATCCTCGGATAACAAAGAGAAAGAAGCTTTCTGAGAAACTTCTTTGTGTTCTGTGAAATCATCTCACAGAGTTACAGCTTTTCCCTCAAGAAGACTTTCGCTAAGACAGTTCTTGTGGAATTGGCAAAGTGATATTTGGAAGCCCATAGAGGGCTATGGTGAAAAAGGAAATATCGTCAGATGAAATCTGGAAAGAAGCTTTCTGAGAAACTGCTTAGTGTTCTGTTAATTCATCTCACAGAGTTCCATGTGTACTTCGAGGATCTCTTTGCTAGCCCTATTTCTGTGGAATCTGAAAACAGATATTTCGGATCCCTTTGAAGACTATAGGGCCAAAGGAAATATCCTCCGATAACAAAGAGAAAGAAGCTTTCTGAGAAACTTCTTTGTGTTCTGTGAAATCATCTCACAGAGTTACAGCTTTCCCCTCAAGAAGCCTTTCGCTAAGACAGTTCTTGTGGAATTGGCAAAGTGATATTTGGAAGCCCATAGAGGGCTATGGTGAAATAGGAAATATCGTCAGATGAAATCTGGAAAGAAGCTTTCTGAGAAACTGCTTAGTGTTCTGTGAATTCATCTCACAGAGTTACATGTGTATTTCAAGGATCTCTTTGCTAGCCCTATTTCTGTGGAAACTGAGAAAAGATATTTCGGATCCCTTTGAAGACTATAGGGCCAAAGGAAAAATCCTCCGATAACAAAGAGAAAGAAGCTTTCTGAGAAACTTCTTTGTATTCTGTGAAATCATCTCACAGAGTTACAGCTTTCCCCTCAAGAAGCCTTTCGCTAAGACAGTTCTTGTGGAATTGGCAAAGTGATATTTGGAAGCCCATAGAGGGCTATGGTGAAAAAGGAAATATCGTCAGATGAAATCTGGAAAGAAGCTTTCTGCGAAACTTCTTAGGGTTTTGTTAATTCATCTCACAGAGTTACATGTGTATTTCGAGGATCTCTTTGCTAGCTCTATTTCTGTGGAATCTGAGAACAGATATTTCGGATCCCTTTGAAGACTATAGGGCCAAAGGAAATATCCTCGGATAACAAAGAGAAAGAAGCTTTCTGAGAAACTTCTTTGTGTTCTGTGAAATCATCTCACAGAGTTACAGCTTTCCCCTCAAGAAGCCTTTCGCTAAGACAGTTCTTGTGGAATAGGCAAAGTGATATTTGGAAGCCCATAGAGGGCTATGGTGAAAAAGGAAATATCGTCAGATGAAATCTGGAAAGAAGCTTTCTGAGAAACTGCTTAGTGTTCTGTGAATTCATCTCACAGAGTTCCATGTGTATTTCGAGAATCTCTTTGCTAGCCCTATTTCTGTGGAATCTGAGAACAGATATTTCGGATCCCTTTGAAGACTATAGGGCCAAAGGAAATATCCTCCGATAACAAAGAGAAAGAAGCTTTCTGAGAAACTTCTTTGAGTTCTGTGAAATCATCTCACAGAGTTACAGCTTTCCCCTGAAGAAAGCTTTCGCTAAGACAGTTCTTGTGGAATTGGCAAAGTGATATTTGGAAGCCCACAGAGGGCTATGGTGAAAAAGGAAATATCCTCAGATGAAATCTGGAAAGAAGCTTTCTGAGAAACTGCTTAGTGTTCTGTGAATTCATATCACAGAGTTACATGTGTATTTCGAGGATCTCTTTGCTAGCCCTATTTCTGTGGAAACTGAGAAAAGATATTTCGAGTCCCTTTGAAGATTATAGGGCCAAAGGATAAATCCTCCGATAACAAAGAGAAGGAAGCGTTCTGAGAAACTTCTTTGTGTTCTGTGAAATCATCTCACAGAGTTACAGCTTTCCCCTCAAGAAGCCTTTCGCTAAGACAGTTCTTGTGGAATTGGCAAAGTGATATTTGGAAGCCCATAGAGGACTATGGTGAAAAAGGAAATATCGTCAGATGAAATCTGGAAAGAAGCTTTCTGAGAAACTGCTTAGTGTTTTTTTATTTCATCTCACAGAGTTACATGTGTATTTCGAGGATTTCTTTGCTAGCCCTATTTCTGTGGAATCTGAAAACAGATATTTCGGATCCCTTTGAAGACTATAGTGCCTAAGGAAATATCCTCGGATAACAAAGAGAAAGAAGTTTTCTGAGAAACTTCTTTGTGTTCTGTGAAATCATCTCACAGAGTTACAGCTTTCCCGTCAAGAAGCCTTTCGCTAAGACAGTTCTTGTGGAATTGGCAAAGTGATATTTGGAAGCCTATAGAGGGCTATGGTGAAATAGGAAATATCGTCAGATGAAATCTGGAAAGAAGCTTTCTGAGAAACTGCTTAGTGTTCTGTGAATTCATCTCACAGACTTACATGTGTATTTCGAGGATCTCTTTGCTAGCCCTATTTCTGTGGAAACTGAGAAAAGATATTTCGGATCCCTTTGAAGACTATAGGGCCAAAGGAAAAATCCTCCGATAACAAAGAGAAAGAAGCTTTCTGAGAAACTTCTCTGTGTTCTGTGAAATCATCTCACAGAGTTACAGCTTTCCCCTCAAGAAGCCTTTCGCTAAGACAGTTCTTGTGGAATTGGCAAAGTGATATTTGGAAGCCTATAGAGGGCTATGGTGAAAAAGGAAATATCGTCAGATGAAATCTGGAAAGAAGCTTTCTGAGAAACCGCTTAGTGTTCTGTTAATTCATCTCACAGAGTTACATGTGTATTTCGAGGATCTCTTTGCTAGCCATATTTCTGTGGAATCTGAGAACAGATATTTCGGATCCCTTTGAAGACTATAGGGCCAAAGGAAATATCCTCCGATAACAAAGAGAAAGAAGCTTTCTGAGAAACTTCTTTGTGTTCTGTGAAATCATCTCACAGAGTTACAGCTTTTCCCTCAAGAAGCCTTTCGCTAAGACAGTTCTTGTGGAATTGGCAAAGTGATATTTGGAAGCCCATAGAGGGCTAAGGTGAAATAGGAAATATCGTCAGATGAAATCTGGAAAGAAGCTTTCTGAGAAACTGCTTAGTGTTCTGTGAATTCATCTCACAGAGTTACATGTGTATTTCGAGGATCTCTTTGCTAGCCCTATTTCTGTGGAAACTGAGAAAAGATATTTCGGATACCTTTGAAGACTATAGGGCCAAAGGAAAAATCCTCCGATAACAAAGAGAAAGAAGCTTTCTGAGAAACTTCTTTGTATTCTGTGAAATCATCTCACAGAGTTACAGCTTTCCCCTCAAGAAGCCTTTCGCTAAGACAGTTCTTGTGGAATTGGCAAAGTGATATTTGGAAGCCCATAGAGGGCTGTGGTGAAAAAGGAAATATCGTCAGATGAAATGTGGAAAGAAGCTTTCTGCGAAACTGCTTAGTGTTCTGTTAATTCATCTCACAGAGTTACCTGTGTATTTCGAGGATCTCTTTGCTAGCCCTATTTCTGTGGAATCTGAGAACAGATATTTCGGATCCCTTTGAAGACTATAGGGCCAAAGGAAATATCCTCCGATAACAAAGAGAAAGAAGCTTTCTGAGAAACTTCTTTGTGTTCTGTGAAATCATCTCACAGAGTTACAGCTTTCCCCTCAAGAAGCCTTTCGCTAAGACAGTTCTTGTGGAATTGGCAAAGTGATATTTGGAAGCCCATAGAGGGCTATGGTGAAAAAGGAAATATCGTCAGATGAAATCTTTAAAGAAGCTTTCTGAGAAACTGCTTCGTGTTCTGTTAATTCATCTCACAGAGTTACATGTGTATTTCGAGGATCTCTTTGCTAGCCCTATTTCTGTGGAATCTGAGAACAGATATTTCGGATCCCTTTGAAGACTATAGGGCCAAAGGAAAAATCCTCCGATAACAAAGAGAATGAAGCTTTCTGAGAAACTTCTTTGTGTTCTGTGAAATCATCTCACAGAGTTACAGCTTTCCCCTCAAGAAGCCTTTCGCTAAGACAGTTCTTGTGGAATTGGCAAAGTGATATTTGGAAGCCCGTAGAGGGCTATGGTGAAAAAGCAAATATCCTCAGATGAAATCTGGAAAGAAGCTTTCTGAGAAAATGCTTAGTGTTCTGTTAATTCATCTCACAGAGTTACATGTGTATTTCGAGGATCTCTTTGCTAGCCCTATTTCTGCGGAATCTGAGAACAGAAATTTCGGATCCCTTTGAAGACTATAGGGCCAAAGGAAATATCCTCCGATAACAAAGAGAAAGAAGCTTTCTGAGAAACTTCTTTGTGTTCTGTGAAATCATCTCACAGAGTTACAGCTTTCCCCTCAAGAAGCCTTTCGCTAAGACAGTTCTTGTGGAATTGGCAAAGTGATATTTGGAAGCCCATAGAGGGCTATGGTGAAAAAGGAAATATCGTCAGATGAAATCTGGAAAGAAGCTTTCTGCGAAACTGCTTAGTGTTCTGTTAATTCATCTCACAGAGTTACATGTGTATTTCGAGGATCTCTTTGCTAGCTCTATTTGTGTGGAATCTGAGAACAGATATTTCGGATCCCTTTGAAGACTATAGGGCCAAAGGAAAAATCCTCCGATAACAAAGAGAAAGAAGCTTTCTGAGAAACTTCTTTGTGTTCTGTGAAATCATCTCACAGAGTTACAGCTTTCCCCTCAAGAAGCCTTTCGCTAAGACAGTTCTTGTGGAATTGGCAAAGTGATATTTGGAAGCCCATAGAGGGCTATGGTGAAAAAGGAAATATCCTCAGATGAAATCTGGAAAGAAGCTTTCTGAGAAACTGCTTAGTGTTCTGTTAATTCATCTCACAGAGTTACATGTGTATTTCGAGGATCTCTTTGCTAGCCCTATTTCTGTGGAATCTGAGAACAGATATTTCGGATCCCTTTGAAGACTATAGGGCCAAAGGAAATATCCTCCGATAACAAAGAAAAAGAAGCTTTCTGAGAAACTTCTTTGTGTTCTGTGAAATCATCTCACAGAGTTACAGCTTTCCCCTCTAGAAGCCTTTCGCTAAGACAGTTCTTGTGGAATTGGCAAAGTGATATTTCGAAGCCCATAGAGGGCTATGGTGAAATAGGAAATATCGTCAGATGAAATCTGGAAAGAAGCTTTCTGAGAAACTGCTTAGTGTTCTGTGAATTCATCTCACAGAGTTCCATGTGTATTTCGAGGATCTCTTTGCTAGCCCTATTTCTGTGGAAACTGAGAAAAGATATTTCGGATCCCTTTGAAGACTATAGGGCCAAAGGAAAAATCCTCCGATAACAAAGAGAAAGAAGCTTTCTGAGAAACTTCTTTGTGTTCTGTGAAATCATTTCACAGAGTTACAGCTTTCCCCTCAAGAAGCCTTTCGCTAAGACAGTTTTTGTGGAATTGGCAAAGTGATATTTGGAAGCCCATAGAGGGCTATGGTGAAAAAGGAAATATCGTCAGATGAAATCTGGAAAGAAGCTTTCTGAGAAACTGCTTAGTGTTCTGTTAATTCATCTCACAGAGTTACATGTGTATTTCGAGGATCTCTTTGCTAGCCCTATTTCTGTGGAATCTGAGAACAGATATTTCGGATCCCTTTGAAGACTATAGGGCCAAAGGAAATATCCTCGGATAACAAAGAGAAAGAAGCTTTCTGAGAAACTTCTTTGTGTTCTGTGAAATCATCTCACAGAGTTACAGCTTTCCCCTCAAGAAGCCTTTCGCTAAGACAGTTCTTGTGGAATAGGCAAAGTGATATTTGGAAGCCCATAGAGGGCTATGGTGAAAAAGGAAATATCCTCAGATGAAATCTGGAAAGAAGCTTTCTGAGAAACTGCTTAGTGTTCTGTGAATTCATCTCACAGAGTTACATGTGTATTTCGAGGATCTCTTTGCTAGCCCTATTTCTGTGGAAACTGAGAAAATATATTTCGGATCCCTTTGAAGACTATAGGGCCAAAGGAAAAATCCTCCGATAACAAAGAGAAAGAAGCTTTCTGAGAAACTTCTTTGTATTCTGTGAAATCATCTCACAGAGTTACAGCTTTCCCCTCAAGAAGCCTTACGCTAAGACAGTTCTTGTGGAATTGGCAAAGTGATATTTGGAAGCCCATAGAGGGCTATGGTGAAAAAGGAAATATCGTCAGATGAAATCTGGAAAGAAGCTTTCTGCGAAACTTCTTAGGGTTTTGTTAATTCATCTCACAGAGTTACATGTGTATTTCGAGGATCTCTTTGCTAGCTCTATTTCTGTGGAATCTGAGAACAGATATTTCGGATCCCTTTGAAGACTATAGGGCCAAAGGAAATATCCTCCGATAACAAAGAGAAAGAAGCTTTCTGAGAAACTTCTTTGTGTTCTGTGAAATCATCTCACAGAGTTACAGCTTTCCCCTGAAGAAAGCTTTCGCTAAGACAGTTCTTGTGGAATTGGCAAAGTGATATTTGGAAGCCCACAGAGGGCTATGGTGAAAAAGGAAATATCCTCAGATGAAATCTGGAAAGAAGCTTTCTGAGAAACTGCTTAGTGTTCTGTGAATTCATCTCACAGACTTACATGTGTATTTCGAGGATCTCTTTGCTAGCCCTATTTCTGTGGAAACTGAGAAAAGATATTTCGGATCCCTTTGAAGACTATAGGGCCAAAGGAAAAATCCTCCGATAACAAAGAGAAGGAAGCGTTCTGACAAACTTCTTTGTGTTCTGTGAAATCATCTCACAGAGTTACAGCTTTCCCCTCAAGAAGCCTTTCGCTAAGACAGTTCTTGTGGAATTGGCAAAGTGATATTTGGAAGCCCATAGAGGACTATGGTGAAAAAGGAAATATCGTCAGATGAAATCTGGAAAGAAGCTTTCTGCGAAACTGCTTAGTGTTTTTTTAATTCATCTCACAGAGTTACATGTGTATTTCGAGGATCTCTTTGCTAGCCTTATTTCTGTGGAATCTGAAAACAGATATTTCGGATCCCTTTGAAGACTATAGTGCCTAAGGAAATATCCTCGGATAACAAAGAGAAAGAAGCTTTCTGAGAAACTTCTTTGTGTTCTGTGAAATCATCTCACAGAGTTACAGCTTTTCCCTCAAGAAGCCTTTCGCTAAGACAGTTCTTGTGGAATTGGCAAAGTGATATTTGGAAGCCCATAGAGGGCTATGGTGAAAAAGGAAATATCGTCAGATGAAATCTGGAAAGAAGCTTTCTGAGAAACTGCTTAGTGTTCTGTTAATTCATCTCACAGAGTTACATGTGTATTTCGAGGATCTCTTTGCTAGCCCTATTTCTGTGGAATCTGAGAACAGATATTTCGGATCCCTTTGAAGACTATAGGGCCAAAGGAAATATCCTCGGATAACAAAGAGAAAGAAGCTTTCTGAGAAACTTCTTTGTGTTCTGTGAAATCATCTCACAGAGTTACAGCTTTTCCCTCAAGAAGCCTTTCGCTAAGACAGTTCTTGTGGAATTGGCAAAGTGATATTTGGAAGCCCATAGAGGGCTATGGTGAAATAGGAAATATCGTCAGATGAAATCTGGAAAGAAGCTTTCTGCGAAACTGCTTAGTGTTCTGTTAATTCATCTCACAGAGTTACATGTGTATTTCGAGGATCTCTTTGCTAGTCCTATTTCTGTGGAATCTGAAAACAGATATTTCGGATCCCTTTGAAGACTATAGGGCCAAAGGAAATATCCTCGGATAACAAAGAGAAAGAAGCTTTCTGAGAAACTTCTTTGTGTTCTGTGAAATCATCTCACAGAGTTACAGCTTTCCCCTCAACAAGCCTTTCGCTAAGACAGTTCTTGTGGAATTGGAAAAGTGATATTTGGAAGCCCTTAGAGGGCTATGGTGAAATAGGAAATATCGTCAGATGAAATCTGGAAAGAAGCTTTCTGAGAAACTGCTTAGTGTTCTGTGAATTCATCTCACAGAGTTACATGTGTATTTCGAGGATCTCTTTCCTAGCCCTATTTCTGTGGAAACTGAGAAAAGATATTTCGGATCCCTTTGAAGACTATAGGGCCAAAGGAAAAATCCTCCGATAACAAAGAGAAAGAAGCTTTCTGAGAAACTTCTTTGTTTTCTGTGAAATCATCTCACAGAGTTACAGCTTTCCCCTCAAGAAGCCTTTCGCTAAGACAGTTCTTGTGGAACTGGCAAAGTGATATTTGGAAGCCCATAGAGGGCTATGGTGAAAAAGGAAATATCGTCAGATGAAATCTGGAAAGAAGCTTTCTGAGAAACTGCTTAGTGTTCTGTTAATTCATCTCACAGAGTTACATGTGTATTTCGAGGATGTCTTTGCTAGCCCTATTTCTGTGGAATCTGAGAACAGATATTTCGGATCCCTTTGAAGACTATAGGGCCAAAGGAAATATCCCCGGATAACAAAGAGAAAGAAGCTTTCTGAGAAACTTCTTTGTGTTCTGTGAAATCATCTCACAGAGTTACAGCTTTCCCCTCAAGAAGCCTTTCGCTAAGACAGTTCTTGTGGAATAGGCAAAGTGATATTTGGAAGCCCATAGAGGGCTATGGTGAAAAAGGAAATATCGTCAGATGAAATCTGGAAAGAAGCTTTCTGAGAAACTGCTTAGTGTTCTGTTAATTCATCTCACAGAGTTCCATGTGTATTTCGAGGATCTCTTTGCTAGCCCTATTTCTGTGGAATCTGAAAACAGATATTTCGGATCCCTTTGAAAACTATAGGGCCAAAGGAAATATCCTCCGATAACAAAGAGAAAGAAGCTTTCTGAGAAACTTCTTTGTGTTCTGTGAAATCATCTCACAGAGTTACAGCTTTCCCCTCAAGAAGCCTTTCGCTAAGACAGTTCTTGTGGAATTGGCAAAGTGATATTTGGAAGCCCATAGAGGGCTATGGTGAAAAAGGAAATATCCTCAGATGAAATCTGGAAAGAAGCTTTCTGAGAAACTGCTTAGTGTTCTGTGAATTCATCTCACAGAGTTACATGTGTATTTCGAGGATCTCTTTCCTAGACCTATTTCTGTGGAAACTGAGAAAAGATATTTCGGATCCGTTTGAGGACTATAGGGCCAAAGGAAAAATCCTCCGATAACAAAGAGAAAGAAGCTTTCTGAGAAACTTCTTTGTGTACTGTGAAATCATCTCACGGAGTTACAGCTTTCCCCTCAAGAAGCCTTTCGCTAAGACAGTTCTTGTGGAATTGGCAAAGTGATATTTGGAAGCCCATTGAGGGCTATGGTGAAAAAGGAAATATCGTCAGATGAAATCTGGAAAGAAGCTTGCTGCGAAACTGCTTAGTGTTCTGTTAATTCATCTCACAGAGTTACATGTGTATTTCGAGGATCTCTTTGCTAGTCCTATTTCTGTGGAATCTGAAAACAGATATTTCGGATCCCTTTGAAGACTATAGGGCCAAAGGAAATATCCTCCGATAACAAAGAGAAAGAAGCTTTCTGAGAAACTTCTTTGTGTTCTGTGAAATCATCTCACAGAGTTACAGCTTTCCCCTCAAGAAGCCTTTCGCTAAGACAGTTCTTGTGGAATTGGCAAAGTGATATTTGGAAGCCCGTAGAGGGCTATGGTGAAAAAGCAAATATCCTCAGATGAAATCTGGAAAGAAGCTTTCTGAGAAACTGCTTAGTGTTCTGTTAATTCATCTCACAGAGTTACATGTGTATTTCGAGGATCTCTTTGCTAGCCCTATTTCTGCGGAATCTGAGAACAGATATTTCGGATCCCTTTGAAGACTACAGGGCCAAAGGAAATATCCTCCGATAACAAAGAGAAAGAAGCTTTCTGAGAAACTTCTTTGTGTTCTGTGAAATCATCTCACAGAGTTACAGCTTTCCCCTCAAGAAGCCTTTCGCTAAGACAGTTCTTGTGGAATTGGCAAAGTGATATTTGGAAGCCCATAGAGGGCTATGGTGAAAAAGGAAATATCCTCAGATGAAATCTGGAAAGAAGCTTTCTGAGAAACTGCTTAGTGTTCTGTGAATTCATCTCACAGAGTTACATGTGTATTTCGAGGATCTCTTTACTAGCCCTATTTCTGTGGAATCTGAGAACAGATATTTCGGATCCCTTTGAAGACTATAGGGCCAAAGGAAATATCCTCCGATAACAAAGAAAAAGAAGCTTTCTGAGAAACTTCTTTGTGTTCTGTGAAATCATCTCACAGAGTTACAGCTTTCCCCTCTAGAAGCCTTTCGCTAAGACAGTTCTTGTGGAATTGGCAAAGTGATATTTCGAAGCCCATAGAGGGCTATGGTGAAATAGGAAATATCGTCAGATGAAATCTGGAAAGAAGCTTTCTGAGAAACTGCTTAGTGTTCTGTGAATTCATCTCACAGAGTTCCATGTGTATTTCGAGGATCTCTTTGCTAGCCCTATTTCTGTGGAAACTGAGAAAAGATATTTCGGATCCCTTTGAAGACTATAGGGCCAAAGGAAAAATCCTCCGATAACAAAGAGAAAGAAGCTTTCTGAGAAACTTCTTTGTGTTCTGTGAAATCATTTCACAGAGTTACAGCTTTCCCCTCAAGAAGCCTTTCGCTAAGACAGTTTTTGTGGAATTGGCAAAGTGATATTTGGAAGCCCATAGAGGGCTATGGTGAAAAAGGAAATATCGTCAGATGAAATCTGGAAAGAAGCTTTCTGAGAAACTGCTTAGTGTTCTGTTAATTCATCTCACAGAGTTACATGTGTATTTCGAGGATCTCTTTGCTAGCCCTATTTCTGTGGAATCTGAGAACAGATATTTCGGATCCCTTTGAAGACTATAGGGCCAAAGGAAATATCCTCGGATAACAAAGAGAAAGAAGCTTTCTGAGAAACTTCTTTGTGTTCTGTGAAATCATCTCACAGAGTTACAGCTTTCCCCTCAAGAAGCCTTTCGCTAAGACAGTTCTTGTGGAATTGGCAAAGTGATATTTGGAAGCCCATAGAGGGCTATGGTGAAAAAGGAAATATCCTCAGATGAAATCTGGAAAGAAGCTTTCTGAGAAACTGCTTAGTGTTCTGTGAATTCATCTCACAGAGTTACATGTGTATTTCGAGGATCTCTTTGCTAGCCCTATTTCTGTGGAAACTGAGAAAATATATTTCGGATCCCTTTGAAGACTATAGGGCCAAAGGAAAAATCCTCCGATAACAAAGAGAAAGAAGCTTTCTGAGAAACTTCTTTGTATTCTGTGAAATCATCTCACAGAGTTACAGCTTTCCCCTCAAGAAGCCTTACGCTAAGACAGTTCTTGTGGAATTGGCAAAGTGATATTTGGAAGCCCATAGAGGGCTATGGTGAAAAAGGAAATATCGTCAGATGAAATCTGGAAAGAAGCTTTCTGCGAAACTTCTTAGGGTTTTGTTAATTCATCTCACAGAGTTACATGTGTATTTCGAGGATCTCTTTGCTAGCTCTATTTCTGTGGAATCTGAGAACAGATATTTCGGATCCCTTTGAAGACTATAGGGCCAAAGGAAATATCCTCCGATAACAAAGAGAAAGAAGCTTTCTGAGAAACTTCTTTGTGTTCTGTGAAATCATCTCACAGAGTTACAGCTTTCCCCTGAAGAAAGCTTTCGCTAAGACAGTTCTTGTGGAATTGGCAAAGTGATATTTGGAAGCCCACAGAGGGCTATGGTGAAAAAGGAAATATCCTCAGATGAAATCTGGAAAGAAGCTTTCTGAGAAACTGCTTAGTGTTCTGTGAATTCATCTCACAGACTTACATGTGTATTTCGAGGATCTCTTTGCTAGCCCTATTTCTGTGGAAACTGAGAAAAGATATTTCGGATCCCTTTGAAGACTATAGGGCCAAAGGAAAAATCCTCCGATAACAAAGAGAAGGAAGCGTTCTGACAAACTTCTTTGTGTTCTGTGAAATCATCTCACAGAGTTACAGC
Organism: Macaca nemestrina; assembly: GCF_043159975.1. Taxonomy (NCBI): domain Eukaryota; kingdom Metazoa; phylum Chordata; class Mammalia; order Primates; family Cercopithecidae; genus Macaca; species Macaca nemestrina. Next base: position 30,940,740 of record NC_092135.1, on the reverse strand, counting down.
TTTCCCCTCAAGAAGCCCCTCGCTAAGACAGTTCTTGTGGAATTGGCAAAGTGATATTTGGAAGCCCATAGAGGACTATGGTGAAAAAGGAAATATCGTCAGATGAAATCTGGAAAGAAGCTTTCTGCGAAACTGCTTAGTGTTTTTTTAATTCATCTCACAGAGTTACATGTGTATTTCGAGGATCTCTTTGCTAGCCTTATTTCTGTGGAATCTGAAAACAGATATTTCGGATCCCTTTGAAGACTATAGTGCCTAAGGAAATATCCTCGGATAACAAAGAGAAAGAAGCTTTCTGAGAAACTTCTTTGTGTTCTGTGAAATCATCTCACAGAGTTACAGCTTTTCCCTCAAGAAGCCTTTCGCTAAGACAGTTCTTGTGGAATTGGCAAAGTGATATTTGGAAGCCCATAGAGGGCTATGGTGAAAAAGGAAATATCGTCAGATGAAATCTGGAAAGAAGCTTTCTGAGAAACTGCTTAGTGTTCTGTTAATTCATCTCACAGAGTTACATGTGTATTTCGAGGATCTCTTTGCTAGCCCTATTTCTGTGGAATCTGAGAACAGATATTTCGGATCCCTTTGAAGACTATAGGGCCAAAGGAAATATCCTCGGATAACAAAGAGAAAGAAGCTTTCTGAGAAACTTCTTTGTGTTCTGTGAAATCATCTCACAGAGTTACAGCTTTTCCCTCAAGAAGCCTTTCGCTAAGACAGTTCTTGTGGAATTGGCAAAGTGATATTTGGAAGCCCATAGAGGGCTATGGTGAAATAGGAAATATCGTCAGATGAAATCTGGAAAGAAGCTTTCTGCGAAACTGCTTAGTGTTCTGTTAATTCATCTCACAGAGTTACATGTGTATTTCGAGGATCTCTTTGCTAGTCCTATTTCTGTGGAATCTGAAAACAGATATTTCGGATCCCTTTGAAGACTATAGGGCCAAAGGAAATATCCTCGGATAACAAAGAGAAAGAAGCTTTCTGAGAAACTTCTTTGTGTTCTGTGAAATCATCTCACAGAGTTACAGCTTTCCCCTCAAGAAGCCTTTCGCTAAGACAGTTCTTGTGGAATTGGCAAAGTGATATTTGGAAGCCCATAGAGGGCTATGGTGAAATAGGAAATATCGTCAGATGAAATCTGGAAAGAAGCTTTCTGAGAAACTGCTTAGTGTTCTGTGAATTCATCTCACAGAGTTACATGTGTATTTCGAGGATCTCTTTCCTAGCCCTATTTCTGTGGAAACTGAGAAAAGATATTTCGGATCCCTTTGAAGACTATAGGGCCAAAGGAAAAATCCTCCGATAACAAAGAGAAAGAAGCTTTCTGAGAAACTTCTTTGTTTTCTGTGAAATCATCTCACAGAGTTACAGCTTTCCCCTCAAGAAGCCTTTCGCTAAGACAGTTCTTGTGGAACTGGCAAAGTGATATTTGGAAGCCCATAGAGGGCTATGGTGAAAAAGGAAATATCGTCAGATGAAATCTGGAAAGAAGCTTTCTGAGAAACTGCTTAGTGTTCTGTTAATTCATCTCACAGAGTTACATGTGTATTTCGAGGATGTCTTTGCTAGCCCTATTTCTGTGGAATCTGAGAACAGATATTTCGGATCCCTTTGAAGACTATAGGGCCAAAGGAAATATCCTCGGATAACAAAGAGAAAGAAGCTTTCTGAGAAACTTCTTTGTGTTCTGTGAAATCATCTCACAGAGTTACAGCTTTCCCCTCAAGAAGCCTTTCGCTAAGACAGTTCTTGTGGAATAGGCAAAGTGATATTTGGAAGCCCATAGAGGGCTATGGTGAAAAAGGAAATATCGTCAGATGAAATCTGGAAAGAAGCTTTCTGAGAAACTGCTTAGTGTTCTGTTAATTCATCTCACAGAGTTCCATGTGTATTTCGAGGATCTCTTTGCTAGCCCTATTTCTGTGGAATCTGAAAACAGATATTTCGGATCCCTTTGAAAACTATAGGGCCAAAGGAAATATCCTCCGATAACAAAGAGAAAGAAGCTTTCTGAGAAACTTCTTTGTGTTCTGTGAAATCATCTCACAGAGTTACAGCTTTCCCCTCAAGAAGCCTTTCGCTAAGACAGTTCTTGTGGAATTGGCAAAGTGATATTTGGAAGCCCATAGAGGGCCATGGTGAAAAAGGAAATATCCTCAGATGAAATCTGGAAAGAAGCTTTCTGAGAAACTGCTTAGTGTTCTGTGAATTCATCTCACAGAGTTACATGTGTATTTCGAGGATCTCTTTCCTAGACCTATTTCTGTGGAAACTGAGAAAAGATATTTCGGATCCGTTTGAGGACTATAGGGCCAAAGGAAAAATCCTCCGATAACAAAGAGAAAGAAGCTTTCTGAGAAACTTCTTTGTGTACTGTGAAATCATCTCACGGAGTTACAGCTTTCCCCTCAAGAAGCCTTTCGCTAAGACAGTTCTTGTGGAATTGGCAAAGTGATATTTGGAAGCCCATTGAGGGCTATGGTGAAAAAGGAAATATCGTCAGATGAAATCTGGAAAGAAGCTTGCTGCGAAACTGCTTAGTGTTCTGTTAATTCATCTCACAGAGTTACATGTGTATTTCGAGGATCTCTTTGCTAGTCCTATTTCTGTGGAATCTGAAAACAGATATTTCGGATCCCTTTGAAGACTATAGGGCCAAAGGAAATATCCTCCGATAACAAAGAGAAAGAAGCTTTCTGAGAAACTTCTTTGTGTTCTGTGAAATCATCTCACAGAGTTACAGCTTTCCCCTCAAGAAGCCTTTCGCTAAGACAGTTCTTGTGGAATTGGCAAAGTGATATTTGGAAGCCCGTAGAGGGCTATGGTGAAAAAGCAAATATCCTCAGATGAAATCTGGAAAGAAGCTTTCTGAGAAACTGCTTAGTGTTCTGTTAATTCATCTCACAGAGTTACATGTGTATTTCGAGGATCTCTTTGCTAGCCCTATTTCTGCGGAATCTGAGAACAGATATTTCGGATCCCTTTGAAGACTACAGGGCCAAAGGAAATATCCTCCGATAACAAAGAGAAAGAAGCTTTCTGAGAAACTTCTTTGTGTTCTGTGAAATCATCTCACAGAGTTACAGCTTTCCCCTCAAGAAGCCTTTCGCTAAGACAGTTCTTGTGGAATTGGCAAAGTGATATTTGGAAGCCCATAGAGGGCTATGGTGAAAAAGGAAATATCGTCAGATGAAATCTGGAAAGAAGCTTTCTGCGAAACTGCTTAGTGTTCTGTTAATTCATCTCACAGAGTTACATGTGTATTTCGAGGATCTCTTTGCTAGCTCTATTTGTGTGGAATCTGAGAACAGATATTTCGGATCCCTTTGAAGACTATAGGGCCAAAGGAAAAACCCTCCGATAACAAAGAGAAAGAAGCTTTCTGAGAAACTTCTTTGTGTTCTGTGAAATCATCTCACAGAGTTACAGCTTTCCCCTCAAGAAGCCTTTCGCTAAGACAGTTCTTGTGGAATTGGCAAAGTGATATTTGGAAGCCCATAGAGGGCTATGGTGAAAAAGGAAATATCCTCAGATGAAATCTGGAAAGAAGCTTTCTGAGAAACTGCTTAGTGTTCTGTGAATTCATCTCACAGAGTTACATGTGTATTTCGAGGATCTCTTTGCTAGCCCTATTTCTGTGGAATCTGAGAACAGATATTTCGGATCCCTTTGAAGACTATAGGGCCAAAGGAAATATCCTCCGATAACAAAGAGAAAGAAGCTTTCTGAGAAACTTCTTTGTGTTCTGTGAAATCATCTCACAGAGTTACAGCTTTCCCCTGAAGAAGCCTTTCGCTAAGACAGTTCTTGTGGAATTGGCAAAGTGATATTTCGAAGCCCATAGAGGGCTATGGTGAAATAGGAAATATCGTCAGATGAAATCTGGAAAGAAGCTTTCTGAGAAACTGCTTAGTGTTCTGTGAATTCATCTCACAGAGTTCCATGTGTATTTCGAGGATCTCTTTGCTAGCCCTATTTCTGTGGAAACTGAGAAAAGATATTTCGGATCCCTTTGAAGACTATAGGGCCAAAGGAAAAATCCTCCGATAACAAAGAGAAAGAAGCTTTCTGAGAAACTTCTTTGTGTTCTGTGAAATCATTTCACAGAGTTACAGCTTTCCCCTCAAGAAGCCTTTCGCTAAGACAGTTTTTGTGGAATTGGCAAAGTGATATTTGGAAGCCCATAGAGGGCTATGGTGAAAAAGGAAATATCGTCAGATGAAATCTGGAAAGAAGTTTTCTGAGAAACTGCTTAGTGTTCTGTTAATTCATCTTACAGAGTTACATGTGTATTTCGAGGATCTCTTTGCTAGCCCTATTTCTGTGGAATCTGAGAACAGATATTTCGGATCCCTTTGAAGACTATAGGGCCAAAGGAAATATCCTCGGATAACAAAGAGAAAGAAGCTTTCTGAGAAACTTCTTTGTGTTCTGTGAAATCATCTCACAGAGTTACAGCTTTCCCCTCAAGAAGCCTTTCGCTAAGACAGTTCTTGTGTAATTGGCAAAGTGTTATTTGGAAGCCCATAGAGGGCTATGGTGAAAAAGGAAATATCCTCAGATGAAATCTGGAAAGAAGCTTTCTGAGAAACTGCTTAGTGTTCTGTGAATTCATCTCACAGAGTTACATGTGTATTTCGAGGATCTCTTTGCTAGCCCTATTTCTGTGGAAACTGAGAAAATATATTTCGGATCCCTTTGAAGACTATAGGGCCAAAGGAAAAATCCTCCGATAACAAAGAGAAAGAAGCTTTCTGAGAAACTTCTTTGTATTCTGTGAAATCATCTCACAGAGTTACAGCTTTCCCCTCAAGAAGCCTTACGCTAAGACAGTTCTTGTGGAATTGGCAAAGTGATATTTGGAAGCCCATAGAGGGCTATGGTGAAAAAGGAAATATCGTCAGATGAAATCTGGAAAGAAGCTTTCTGCGAAACTTCTTAGGGTTTTGTTAATTCATCTCACAGAGTTACATGTGTATTTCGAGGATCTCTTTGCTAGCTCTATTTCTGTGGAATCTGAGAACAGATATTTCGGATCCCTTTGAAGACTATAGGGCCAAAGGAAATATCCTCGGATAACAAAGAGAAAGAAGCTTTCTGAGAAACTTCTTTGTGTTCTGTGAAATCATCTCACAGAGTTACAGCTTTCCCCTGAAGAAAGCTTTCGCTAAGACAGTTCTTGTGGAATTGGCAAAGTGATATTTGGAAGCCCACAGAGGTCTATGGTGAAAAAGGAAATATCCTCAGATGAAATCTGGAAAGAAGCTTTCTGAGAAACTGCTTAGTGTTCTGTGAATTCATCTCACAGAGTTACATGTGTATTTCGAGGATCTCTTTGCTAGCCCTATTTCTGTGGAAACTGAGAAAAGATATTTCGGATCCCTTTGAAGACTATAGGGCCAAAGGAAAAATCCTCCGATAACAAAGAGAAGGAAGCGTTCTGACAAACTTCTTTGTGTTCTGTGAAATCATCTCACAGAGTTACAGCTTTCCCCTCAAGAAGCCTTTCGCTAAGACAGTTCTTGTGGAATTGGCAAAGTGATATTTGGAAGCCCATAGAGGACTATGGTGAAAAAGGAAATATCGTCAGATGAAATCTGGAAAGAAGCTTTCTGCGAAACTGCTTAGTGTTTTTTTAATTCATCTCACAGAGTTACATGTGTATTTCGAGGATCTCTTTGCTAGCCTTATTTCTGTGGAATCTGAAAACAGATATTTCGGATCCCTTTGAAGACTATAGTGCCTAAGGAAATATCCTCGGATAACAAAGAGAAAGAAGCTTTCTGAGAAACTTCTTTGTGTTCTGTGAAATCATCTCACAGAGTTACAGCTTTTCCCTCAAGAAGCCTTTCGCTAAGACAGTTCTTGTGGAATTGGCAAAGTGATATTTGGAAGCCCATAGAGGGCTATGGTGAAAAAGGAAATATCGTCAGATGAAATCTGGAAAGAAGCTTTCTGAGAAACTGCTTAGTGTTCTGTTAATTCATCTCACAGAGTTACATGTGTATTTCGAGGATCTCTTTGCTAGCCCTATTTCTGTGGAATCTGAGAACAGATATTTCGGATCCCTTTGAAGACTATAGGGCCAAAGGAAATATCCTCGGATAACAAAGAGAAAGAAGCTTTCTGAGAAACTTCTTTGTGTTCTGTGAAATCATCTCACAGAGTTACAGCTTTTCCCTCAAGAAGCCTTTCGCTAAGACAGTTCTTGTGGAATTGGCAAAGTGATATTTGGAAGCCCATAGAGGGCTATGGTGAAATAGGAAATATCGTCAGATGAAATCTGGAAAGAAGCTTTCTGCGAAACTGCTTAGTGTTCTGTTAATTCATCTCACAGAGTTACATGAGTATTTCGAGGATCTCTTTGCTAGTCCTATTTCTGTGGAATCTGAAAACAGATATTTCGGATCCCTTTGAAGACTATAGGGCCAAAGGAAATATCCTCGGATAACAAAGAGAAAGAAGCTTTCTGAGAAACTTCTTTGTGTTCTGTGAAATCATCTCACAGAGTTACAGCTTTCCCCTCAAGAAGCCTTTCGCTAAGACAGTTCTTGTGGAATTGGCAAAGTGATATTTGGAAGCCCATTGAGGGCTATGGTGAAATAGGAAATATCGTCAGATGAAATCTGGAAAGAAGCTTTCTGAGAAACTGCTTAGTGTTCTGTGAATTCATCTCACAGAGTTACATGTGTATTTCGAGGATCTCTTTCCTAGCCCTATTTCTGTGGAAACTGAGAAAAGATATTTCGGATCCCTTTGAAGACTATAGGGCCAAAGGAAAAATCCTCCGATAACAAAGAGAAAGAAGCTTTCTGAGAAACTTCTTTGTTTTCTGTGAAATCATCTCACAGAGTTACAGCTTTCCCCTCAAGAAGCCTTTCGCTAAGACAGTTCTTGTGGAACTGGCAAAGTGATATTTGGAAGCCCATAGAGGGCTATGGTGAAAAAGGAAATATCGTCAGATGAAATCTGGAAAGAAGCTTTCTGAGAAACTGCTTAGTGTTCTGTTAATTCATCTCACAGAGTTACATGTGTATTTCGAGGATGTCTTTGCTAGCCCTATTTCTGTGGAATCTGAGAACAGATATTTCGGATCCCTTTGAAGACTATAGGGCCAAAGGAAATATCCTCGGATAACAAAGAGAAAGAAGCTTTCTGAGAAACTTCTTTGTGTTCTGTGAAATCATCTCACAGAGTTACAGCTTTCCCCTCAAGAAGCCTTTCGCTAAGACAGTTCTTGTGGAATAGGCAAAGTGATATTTGGAAGCCCATAGAGGGCTATGGTGAAAAAGGAAATATCGTCAGATGAAATCTGGAAAGAAGCTTTCTGAGAAACTGCTTAGTGTTCTGTTAATTCATCTCACAGAGTTCCATGTGTATTTCGAGGATCTCTTTGCTAGCCCTATTTCTGTGGAATCTGAAAACAGATATTTCGGATCCCTTTGAAGACTATAGGGCCAAAGGAAATATCCTCCGATAACAAAGAGAAAGAAGCTTTCTGAGAAACTTCTTTGTGTTCTGTGAAATCATCTCACAGAGTTACAGCTTTCCCCTCAAGAAGCCGTTCGCTAAGACAGTTCTTGTGGAATTGGCAAAGTGATATTTGGAAGCCCATAGAGGGCTATGGTGAAATAGGAAATATCGTCAGATGAAATCTGGAAAGAAGCTTTCTGAGAAACTGCTTAGTGTTCTGTTAATTCATCTCACAGAGTTACATGTGTATTTCGAGGATCTCTTTGCTAGTCCTATTTCTGTGGAGTCTGAAAACAGATATTTCGGATCCCTTTGAAGACTATAGGGCCAAAGTAAATATCCTCGGATAACAAAGAGAAAGAAGCTTTCTGAGTAACTTCTTTGTGTTCTGTGAAATCATCTCACAGAGTTACAGCTTTTCCCTCAAGAAGCCTTTCGCTAAGACAGTTCTTGTGGAATTGGCAAAGTGATATTTGGAAGCCGATAGAGGGCTATGGTGAAAAAGGAAATATCCTCAGATGAAATCTGGAAAGAAGCTTTCTGAGAAACTGCTTAGTGTTCTGTGAATTCATCTCACAGAGTTACATGTGTATTTCGAGGATCTCTTTGCTAGCCCTATTTCTGTGGAATCTTAGAACAGATATTTCGGATCCCTTTGAAGACTATAGGGCCAAAGGAAATATCCTCCGATAACAAAGAGAAAGAAGATTTCTGAGAAACTTCTTTGTGTTCTGTGAAATCATCTCACAGAGTTACAGCTTTCCCCTCAAGAAGCCTTTCGCTAAGACAGTTCTTGTGGAATTGGCAAAGTGATATTTGGAAGCCCATAGAGGGCTATGGTGAAAAAGGAAATATCGTCAGATGAAATCTGGAAAGAAGCTTTCTGAGAAACTGCTTAGTGTTCTGTTAATTCATCTCACAGAGTTCCATGTGTATTTCGAGGATCTCTTTGCTAGCCCTATTTCTGTGGAATCTGAAAACAGATATTTCGGATCCCTTTGAAGACTATAGGGCCAAAGGAAATATCCTCGGATAACAAAGAGAAAGAAGCTTTCTGAGAAACTTCTTTGTGTTCTGTGAAATCATCTCACAGAGTTACAGCTTTCCCGTCAAGAAGCCTTTCGCTAAGACAGTTCTTGTGGAATTGGCAAAGTGATATTTGGAAGCCTATAGAGGGCTATGGTGAAATAGGAAATATCGTCAGATAAAATCTGGAAAGAAGCTTTCTGAGAAACTGCTTAGTGTTCTGTGAATTCATCTCACAGAGTTACATCTGTATTTCGAGGATCTCTTTGCTAGCCCTATTTCTGTGGAAACTGAGAAAAGATATTTCGGATCCCTTTGAAAACTATAGGGCCAAAGGAAATATCCTCCGATAACAAAGAGAAAGAAGCTTTCTGTGAAACTTCTTTGTGTTCTGTGAAATCATCTCACAGAGTTACAGCTTTCCCCTCAAGAAGCCTTTCGCTAAGACAGTTCTTGTGGAATTGGCAAAGTGATATTTGGAAACCCATAGAGGGCTATGGTGAAAAAGGAAATATCGTCAGATGAAATCTGGAAAGAAGCTTTCTGAGAAACTACTTAGTGTTCTGTGAATTCATCTCACAGAGTTCCATGTGTATTTCGAGAATCTCTTTGCTAGCCCTATTTCTGTGGAATCTGATAACAGATATTTCGGATCCCTTTGAAGACTATAGGGCCAAAGGATATATCCTCCGATAACAAAGAGAAAGAAGCTTTCTGAGAAACTTCTTTGTGTTCTGTGAAATCATCTCACAGAGTTACAGCTTTCCCCTGAAGACGGCTTTCGCTAAGACAGTTCTTGTGGAATTGGCAAAGTGATATTTGGAAGCCCACAGAGGGCTATGGTGAAAAAGGAAATATCCTCAGATGAAATCTGGAAAGAAGCTTTCTGAGAAACTGCTTAGTGTTCTGTGAATTCATCTCACAGAGTTACATGTGTATTTCGAGGATCTCTTTGCTAGCCCTATTTCTGTGGAAACTGAGAAAAGATATTTCGGATCCCTTTGAAGACTATAGGGCCAAAGGAAAAATCCTCCGATAACAAAGAGAAAGAAGCTTTCTGAGAAACTTCTTTGTGTTCTGTGAAATCATCTCACAGAGTTACAGCTTTCCCCTCAAGAAGCCTTTCGCTAAGACAGTTCTTGTGGAATTGGCAAAGTGATATTTGGAAGCCCATAGAGGGCTACGGTGAAAAAGGAAATATCGTCAGATGAAATCTGGAAAGAAGCTTTCTGAGAAACTGCTTAGTGTTCTGTTAATTCATCTCACAGAGTTACATGTGTATTTCGAGGATCTCTTTGCTAGCCCTATTTCTGTGGAATCTGAGAACAGATATTTCGGATCCCTTTGAAGACTATAGGGCCAAAGGAAATATCCTCGGATAACAAAGAGAAAGAAGCTTTCTGAGAAACTTCTTTGTTTTCTGTGAAATCATCTCACAGAGTTACAGCTCTCCCCTGAAGAAGCCTTTCGCTAAGACAGTTCTTGTGGAATTGGCAAAGTGATATTTGGAAACCCATAGAGGGCTATGGTGAAAAAGGAAATATCGTCAGATGAAATCTGGAAAGAAGCTTTCTGAGAAACTGCTTAGTGTTCTGTTAATTCATCTCACAGAGTTACATGTGTATTTCGAGGATCTCTTTGCTAGCCTTATTTCTGGGGAAACTGAGAAAAGATATTTCGGATCCCTTTGAAGACTATAGGGCCAAAGGAAAAATCCTCCGATAACAAAGAGAAAGAAGCTTTCTGAGAAACTTCTTTGTGTTCTGTGAAATCATCTCACAGAGTTACAGCTTTCCCCTGAAGAAGCCTTTCGCTAAGACAGTTCTTGTGGAATTGGCAAAGTGATATTTGGAAGCCCATAGAGGGCTATGGTGAAAAAGGAAATATCGTCAGATGAAATCTGGAAAGAAGCTTTCTGCGAAACTGCTTAGTGTTCTGTTAATTCATCCCACAGAGTTACATGTGTATTTCGAGGATCTCTTTGCTAGTCCTATTTCTGTGGAATCTGAAAACAGATATTTCGGATCCCTTTGAAGACTATAGGGCCAAAGGAAAAATCCTCCGATAACAAAGAGAAAGAAGCTTTCTGAGAAACTTCTTTGTTTTCTGTGAAATCATCTCACAGAGTTACAGCTTTCCCCTCAAGAAGCCTTTCGCTAAGACAGTTCTTGTGGAACTGGCAAAGTGATATTTGGAAGCCCATAGAGGGCTATGGTGAGAAAGGAAATATCGTCAGATGAAATCTGGAAAGAAGCTTTCTGAGAAACTGCTTAGTGTTCTGTTAATTCATCTCACAGAGTTACATGTGTATTTCGAGGATGTCTTTGCTAGCCCTATTTCTGTGGAATCTGAGAACAGATATTTCGGATCCCTTTGAAGACTATAGGGCCAAAGGAAATATCCTCGGATAACAAAGAGAAAGAAGCTTTCTGAGAAACTTCTTTGTGTTCTGTGAAATCATCTCACAGAGTTACAGCTTTCCCCTCAAGAAGCCTTTCGCTAAGACAGTTCTTGTGGAATTGGCAAAGTGATATTTGGAAGCCCATAGAGGGCTATGGTGAAAAAGGAAATATCGTCAGATGAAATCTGGAAAGAAGCTTTCTGAGAAACTGCTTAGTGTTCTGTTAATTCATCTCACAGAGTTCCATGTGTATTTCGAGGATCTCTTTGCTAGCCCTATTTCTGTGGAATCTGAAAACAGATATTTCGGATCCCTTTGAAAACTATAGGGCCAAAGGAAATATCCTCCGATAACAAAGAGAAAGAAGCTTTCTGAGAAACTTCTTTGTGTTCTGTGAAATCATCTCACAGAGTTACAGCTTTCCCCTCAAGAAGCCTTTCGCTAAGACAGTTCTTGTGGAATTGGCAAAGTGATATTTGGAAGCCCATAGAGGGCTATGGTGAAATAGGAAATATCGTCAGATGAAATCTGGAAAGAAGCTTTCTGAGAAACTGCTTAGTGTTCTGTTAATTCATCTCACAGAGTTACATGTGTATTTCGAGGATCTCTTTGCTAGCCCTATTTCTGTGGAAACTGAGAAAAGATATTTCGGATCCCTTTGAAGACTATAGGGCCAAAGGAAAAATCCTCCGATAACAAAGAGAAAGAAGCTTTCTGAGAAACTTCTTTGTGTTCTGTGAAATCATCTCACAGAGTTACAGCTTTCCCCTGAAGAAGCCTTTCGCTAAGACAGTTCTTGTGGAATTGGCAAAGTGATATTTGGAAGCCCATAGAGGGCTATGGTGAAAAAGGAAATATCGTCAGATGAAATCTGGAAAGAAGCTTTCTGAGAAACTGCTTAGTGTTCTGTTAATTCATCTCACAGAGTTACATGTGTATTTCGAAGATGTCTTTGCTAGCCCTATTTCTGTGGAATCTGAGAAGAGATATTACGGATCCCTTTGAAGACTATAGGGCCAAAGGAAATATCCTCGGATAACAAAGAGAAAGAAGCTTTCTGAGAAACTTCTTTGTGTTCTGTGAAATCATCTCACAGAGTTACAGCTTTCCCCTCAAGAAGCCTTTCGCTAAGACAGTTCTTGTGGAATTGGCAAAGTGATATTTGGAAGCCGATAGAGGGCTATGGTGAAAAAGGAAATATCCTCAGATGAAATCTGGAAAGAAGCTTTCTGAGAAACTGCTTAGTGTTCTGTTAATTCATCTCACAGAGTTACATGTGTATTTCGAGGATCGCTTTGCTAGCCCTATTTCTGTGGAATCTGAGAACAAATATTTCGGATCCCTTTGAAGACTATAGGGCCAAAGGAAATATCCTCCGATAACAAAGAGAAAGAAGCTTTCTGAGAAACTTCTTTGTGTTCTGTGAAATCATCTCACAGAGTTACAGCTTTCCCCTGAAGAAGCCTTTCGCTAAGACAGTTCTTGTGGAATTGGCAAAGTGATATTTGGAAGCCCATAGAGGGCTATGGTGAAAAAGGAAATATCGTCAGATGAAATCTGGAAAGAAGCTTTCTGCGAAACTGCTTAGTGTTCTGTTAATTCATCCCACAGAGTTACATGTGTATTTCGAGGATCTCTTTGCTAGTCCTATTTCTGTGGAATCTGAAAACAGATATTTCGGATCCCTTTGAAGACTATAGTGCCTAAGGAAATATCCTCGGATAACAAAGAGAAAGAAGCTTTCTGAGAAACTTCTTTGTGTTCTGTGAAATCATCTCACAGAGTTACAGCTTTCCCGTCAAGAAGCCTTTCGCTAAGACAGTTCTTGTGGAATTGGCAAAGTGATATTTGGAAGCCCATAGAGGGCTATGGTGAAAAAGGAAATATCGTCAGATGCAATCTGGAAAGAAGCTTTCTGAGAAACTGCTTAGTGTTCTGTGAATTCATCTCACAGAGTTACATGTGTATTTCGAGGATCTCTTTGCTAGCCCTATTTCTGTGGAAACTGAGAAAAGATATTTCGGATCCCTTTGAAGACTATAGGGCCAAAGGAAAAATCCTCCGATAACAAAGAGAAAGAAGCTTTCTGAGAAACTTCTTTGTGTTCTGTGAAATCATCTCACAGAGTTACAGCTTTCCCCTGAAGAAGCCTTTCGCTAAGACAGTTCTTGTGGAATTGGCAAAGTGATATTTGGAAGCCCATAGAGGGCTATGGTGAAAAAGGAAATATCCTCAGATGAAATCTGGAAAGAAGCTTTCTGAGAAACTGCTTAGTGTTCTGTGAATTCATCTCACAGAGATACATGTGTATTTCGAGGATCTCTTTGCTAGCCCTATTTCTGTGGAATCTGAGAACAAATATTTCGGATCCCTTTGAAGACTATAGGGCCAAAGGAAATATCCTCCGATAACAAAGAGAAAGAAGCTTTCTGAGAAACTTCTTTGTGTTCTGTGAAATCATCTCACAGAGTTACAGCTTTCCCCTGAAGAAGCCTTTCGCTAAGACAGTTCTTGTGGAATTGGCAAAGTGATATTTGTAAGCCCATAGAGGGCTATGGTGAAATAGGAAATATCGTCAGATGAAATCTGGAAAGAAGCTTTCTGAGAAACTGCTTAGTGTTCTGTTAATTCATCTCACAGAGTTACATGTGTATTTCGAGGATCTCTTTGCTAGCCCTATTTCTGTGGAAACTGAGAAAAGATATTTCGGATCCCTTTGAAGACTATAGGGCCAAAGGAAAAATCCTCCGATAACAAAGAGAAAGAAGCTTTCTCAGAAACTTCTTTGTGTTCTGTGAAATCATCTCACAGAGTTACAGCTTTCCCCTGAAGAAGCCTTTCGCTAAGACAGTTCTTGTGGAATTGGCAAAGTGATATTTGGAAGCCCATAGTGGGCTATGGTGAAAAAGGAAATATCGTCAGATGAAATCTGGAAAGAAGCTTTCTAAGAAACTGCTTAGTGTTCTGTTAATTCATCTCACAGAGTTACATGTGTATTTTGAAGATGTCTTTGCTAGCCCTATTTCTGTGGAATCTGAGAACAGATATTACGGATCCCTTTGAAGACTATAGGGCCAAAGGAAATATCCTCGGATAACAAAGAGAAAGAAGCTTTCTGAGAAACTTCTTTGTGTTCTGTGAAATCATCTCACAGAGTTACAGCTTTCCCCTCAAGAAGCCTTTCGCTAAGACAGTTCTTGTGGAATTGGCAAAGTGATATTTGGAAGCCGATAGAGGGCTATGGTGAAAAAGGAAATATCCTCAGATGAAATCTGGAAAGAAGCTTTCTGAGAAACTGCTTAGTGTTCTGTGAATTAATCTCACAGACTTACATGTGTATTTCGAGGATCTCTTTGCTAGCCCTATTTCTGTGGAATCTGAGAACAAATATTTCGGATCCCTTTGAAGACTATAGGGCCAAAGGAAATATCCTCCGATAACAAAGAGAAAGAAGCTTTCTGAGAAACTTCTTTGTGTTCTGTGAAATCATCTCACAGAGTTACAGCTTTCCCCTCAAGAAGCCTTTCGCTAAGACAGTTCTTGTGGAATTGGCAAAGTGATATTTGGAAGCCCATAGAGGGCTATGGTGAAAAAGGAAATATCGTCAGATGAAATCTGGAAAGAAGCTTTCTGCGAAACTGCTTAGTGTTCTGTTAATTCATCCCACAGAGTTACATGTGTATTTCCAGGATCTCTTTGCTTGTCCTATTTCTGTGGAATCTGAAAACAGATATTTCGGATCCCTTTGAAGACTATAGTGCCTAAGGAAATATCCTCGGATAACAAAGAGAAAGAAGCTTTCTGAGAAACTTCTTTGTGTTCTGTGAAATCATCTCACAGAGTTACAGCTTTCCCGTCAAGAAGCCTTTCGCTAAGACAGTTCTTGTGGAATTGGCAAAGTGATATTTGGAAGCCCATAGAGGGCTATGGTGAAATAGGAAATATCGTCAGATGAAATCTGGAAAGAAGCTTTCTGAGAAACTGCTTAGTGTTCTGTGAATTCATCTCCCAGAATTCCATGTGTATTTCGAGGATCTCTTTGCTAGCCCTATTTCTGTGGAAACTGAGAAAAGATATTTCGGATCCCTTTGAAGACTATAGGGCCAAAGGAAAAATCCTCCGATAACAAAGAGAAAGAAGCTTTCTGAGAAACTTCTTTGTGTTCTGTGAAATCATCTCACAGAGTTACAGCTTTCCCCTCAAGAAGCCTTTCGCTAAGACAGTTCTTGTGGAATTGGCAAAGTGATATTTGGAACCCCATAGAGGGCTATGGTGAAAAAGGAAATATCGTCAGATGAAATCTGGAAAGAAGCTTTCTGCGAAACTGCTTAGTGTTCTGTTAATTCATCTCACAGAGTTACATGTGTATTTCGAGGTTCTCTTTGCTAGTCCTATTTCTGTGGAATCTGAAAACAGATATTTCGGATCCCTTTGAAGACTATAGGGCCAAAGGAAATATCCTCGGATAACAAAGAGAAAGAAGCTTTCTGAGAAACTTCTTTGTGTTCTGTGAAATCATCTCACAGAGTTACAGCTTTCCCCTCAAGAAGCCTTTCGCTAAGACAGTTTTTGTGGAATTGGCAAAGTGATATTTGGAAGCCCATAGAGGGCTATGGTGAAAAAGGAAATATCGTCAGATGAAATCTGGAAAGAAGCTTTCTGAGGAACTGCTTAGTGTTCTGTTAATTCATCTCACAGAGTTACATGTGTATTTCGAGGATCTCTTTGCTAGCCCTATTTCTGTGGAATCTGAAAACAGATATTTCGGATCCCTTTGAAGACTATAGGGCCAAAGGAAATATCCTCGGATAACAAAGAGAAAGAAGCTTTCTGAGAAACTTCTTTGTGTTCTGTGAAATCATCTCACAGAGTTACAGCTTTCCCCTGAAGAAGCCTTTCGCTAAGACAGTTCTTGTGGAATTGGCAAAGTGATATTTGGAAGCCCATAGAGGGCTATGGTGAAAAAGGAAATATCCTCAGATGAAATCTGGAAAGAAGCTTTCTGAGAAACTGCTTAGTGTTCTGTGAATTCATCTCACAGAGTTACATGTGTATTTCGAGGATCTCTTTGCTAGCCCTATTTCTGTGGAATCTGAGAACAGATATTTCGGATCCCTTTGAAGACTATAGGGCCAAAGGAAAAATCCTCCGATAACAAAGAGAAAGAATCTTTCTGAGAAACTTCTTTGTATTCTGTGAAATCATCTCACAGAGTTACAGCTTTCCCCTCAAGAAGCCTTTCGCTAAGACAGTTCTTGTGGAATTGGCAAAGTGATATTTGGAAGCCCATAGAGGGCTATGGTGAAAAAGGAAATATCGTCAGATGAAATCTGGAAAGAAGCTTTCTGCGAAACTGCTTAGGGTTTTGTTAATTCATCTCACAGAGTTACATGTGTATTTCGAGGATCTCTTTGCTAGCTCTATTTCTGTGGAATCTGAGAACAGATATTTCGGATCCCTTTGAAGACTATAGTGCCAAAGGAAATATCCTCGGATAACAAAGAAAAAGAAGCTTTCTGAGAAACTTCTTTGTGTTCTGTGAAATCATCTCACAGAGTTACAGCTTTCCCCTCAAGAAGCCTTTCGCTAAGACAGTTCTTGTGGAATAGGCAAAGTGATATTTGGAAGCCCATAGAGGGCTATGGTGAAAAAGGAAATATTGTCAGATGAAATCTGGAAAGAAGCTTTCTGAGAAACTACTTAGTGTTCTGTGAATTCATCTCACAGAGTTCCATGTGTATTTCGAGAATCTCTTTGCTAGCCCTATTTCTGTGGAATCTGATAACAGATATTTCGGATCCCTTTGAAGACTATAGGGCCAAAGGAAATATCCTCCGATAACAAAGAGAAAGAAGCTTTCTGAGAAACTTCTTTGTGTTCTGTGAAATCATCTCACAGAGTTACAGCTTTCCCCTCAAGAAGCCTTTCGCTAAGACAGTTCTTGTGGAATTGGCAAAGTGATATTTGGAAGCCCATAGAGGGCTATGGTGAAAAAGGAAATATCGTCAGATGAAATCTGGAAAGAAGCTTTCTGAGAAACTGCTTAGTGTTCTGTTAATTCATCTCACAGAGTTACATGTGTATTTCGAGGATCTCTTTGCTAGCCTATTTCTGTGGAATCTTAGAACAGATATTTCGGATCCCTTTGAAGGCTATAGGGCCAAAGGAAATATCCTCCGATAACAAAGAGAAAGAAGCTTTCTGAGAAACTTCTTTGTGTTCTGTGAAATCATCTCACAGAGTTACAGCTTTCCCCTCAAGAAGCCTTTCGCTAAGACAGTTCTTGTGGAATTGGCAAAGTGATATTTGGAAGCCCATAGAGGGCTATGGTGAAAAAGGAAATATCGTCAGATGAAATCTGGAAAGAAGCTTTCTGAGAAACTGCTTAGTGTTCTGTTAATTCATCTCACAGAGTTCCATGTGTATTTCGAGGATCTCTTTGCTAGCCCTATTTCTGTGGAATCTGAAAACAGATATTTCGGATCCCTTTGAAGACTATAGTGCCTAAGGAAATATCCTCGGATAACAAAGAGAAAGAAGCTTTCTGAGAAACTTCTTTGTGTTCTGTGAAATCATCTCACAGAGTTACAGCTTTCCCGTCAAGAAGCCTTTCGCTAAGACAGTTCTTGTGGAATTGGCAAAGTGATATTTGGAAGCCCATAGAGGGCTATGGTGAAATAGGAAATATCGTCAGATGAAATCTGGAAAGAAGCTTTCTGAGAAACTGCTTAGTGTTCTGTGAATTCATCTCACAGAGTTCCATGTGTATTTCGAGGATCTCTTTGCTAGCCCTATTTCTGTGGAAACTGAGAAAAGATATTTCGGATCCCTTTGAAGACTATAGGGCCAAAGGAAAAATCCTCCGATAACAAAGAGAAAGAAGCTTTCTGAGAAACTTCTTTGTGTTCTGTGAAATCATCTCACAGAGTTACAGCTTTCCCCTCAAGAAGCCTTTCGCTAAGACAGTTCTTGTGGAATTGGGAAAGTGATATTTGGAACCCCATAGAGGGCTATGGTGAAAAAGGAAATATCGTCAGATGAAATCTGGAAAGAAGCTTTCTGAGAAACTGCTTAGTGTTCTGTTAATTCATCTCACAGAGTTACATGTGTATTTCGAGGTTCTCTTTGCTAGTCCTATTTCTGTGGAATCTGAAAACAGATATTTCGGATCCCTTTGAAGACTATAGGGCCAAAGGAAATATCCTCGGATAACAAAGAGAAAGAAGCTTTCTGAGAAACTTCTTTGTGTTCTGTGAAATCATCTCACAGAGTTACAGCTTTCCCTTCAAGAAGCCTTTCGCTAAGACAGTTTTTGTGGAATTGGCAAAGTGATATTTGGAAGCCCATAGAGGGCTATGGTGAAAAAGGAAATATCGTCAGATGAAATCTGGAAAGAAGCTTTCTGAGAAACTGCTTAGTGTTCTGTTAATTCATCTCACAGAGTTACATGTGTATTTCGAGGATCTCTTTGCTAGCCCTATTTCTGTGGAATCTGAGAACAGATATTTCGGATCCCTTTGAAGACTATAGGGCCAAAGGAAATATCCTCGGATAACAAAGAGAAAGAAGCTTTCTGAGAAACTTCTTTGTTTTCTGTGAAATCATCTCACAGAGTTACAGCTTTCCCCTGAAGAAGCCTTTCGCTAAGACAGTTCTTGTGGAATTGGCAAAGTGATATTTGGAAGCCCATAGAGGGCTATGGTGAAAAAGGAAATATCGTCAGATGAAATCTGTAAAGAAGCTTTCTGAGAAACTGCTTAGTGTTCTGTTAATTCATCTCACAGAGTTACATGTGTATTTCGAGGATCTCTTTGCTAGCCCTATTTCTGTGGAAACTGAGAAAAGATATTTCGGATCCCTTTGAAGACTATAGGGCCAAAGGAAAAATCCTCCGATAACAAAGAGAAAGAAGCTTTCTGAGAAACTTCTTTGTGTTCTGTGAAATCATCTCACAGAGTTACAGCTTTCCCCTGAAGAAGCCTTTCGCTAAGACAGTTCTTGTGGAATTGGCAAAGTGATATTTGGAAGCCCATAGAGGGCTATGGTGAAAAAGGAAATATCGTCAGATGAAATCTGGAAAGAAGATTTCTTCGAAACTGCTTAGTGTTCTGTTAATTCATCCCACAGAGTTACATGTGTATTTCGAGGATCTCTTTGCTAGTCCCATTTCTGTGGAATCTGAAAACAGATATTTCGGATCCCTTTGAAGACTATAGGGCCAAAGGAAAAATCCTCCGATAACAAAGAGAAAGAAGCTTTCTGAGAAACTTCTTTGTTTTCTGTGAAATCATCTTACAGAGTTACAGCTTTCCCCTCAAGAAGCCTTTCGCTAAGACAGTTCTTGTGGAACTGGCAAAGTGATATTTGGAAGCCCATAGAGGGCTATGGTGAGAAAGGAAATATCGTCAGATGAAATCTGGAAAGAAGCTTTCTGAGAAACTGCTTAGTGTTCTGTTAATTCATCTCACAGAGTTACATGTGTATTTCGAGGATGTCTTTGCTAGCCCTATTTCTGTGGAATCTGAGAACAGATATTTCGGATCCCTTTGAAGACTATAGGGCCAAAGGAAATATCCTCGGATAACAAAGAGAAAGAAGCTTTCTGAGAAACTTCTTTGTGTTCTGTGAAATCATCTCACAGAGTTACAGCTTTCCCCTCAAGAAGCCTTTCGCTAAGACAGTTCTTGTGGAATTGGCAAAGTGATATTTGGAAGCCCATAGAGGGCTATGGTGAAAAAGGAAATATCGTCAGATGAAATCTGGAAAGAAGCTTTCTGAGAAACTGCTTAGTGTTCTGTTAATTCATCTCACAGAGTTCCATGTGTATTTCGAGGATCTCTTTGCTAGCCCTATTTCTGTGGAATCTGAAAACAGATATTTCGGATCCCTTTGAAAACTATAGGGCCAAAGGAAATATCCTCCGATAACAAAGAGAAAGAAGCTTTCTGAGAAACTTCTTTGTGTTCTGTGAAATCATCTCACAGAGTTACAGCTTTCCCCTCAAGAAGCCTTTCGCTAAGACAGTTCTTGTGGAATTGGCAAAGTGATATTTGGAAGCCCATAGAGGGCTATGTTGAAATAGGAAATATCGTCAAATGAAATCTGGAAAGAAGCTTTCTGAGAAACTGCTTAGTGTTCTGTTAATTCATCTCACAGAGTTACATGTGTATTTCGAGGATCTCTTTGCTAGCCCTATTTCTGTGGAAACTGAGAAAAGATATTTCGGATCCCTTTGAAGACTATAGGGCCAAAGGAAAAATCCTCCGATAACAAAGAGAAAGAAGCTTTCTGAGAAACTTCTTTGTGTTCTGTGAAATCATCTCACAGAGTTACAGCTTTCCCCTGAAGAAGCCTTTCGCTAAGACAGTTCTTGTGGAATTGGCAAAGTGATATTTGGAAGCCCATAGAGGGCTATGGTGAAAAAGGAAATATCGTCAGATGAAATCTGGAAAGAAGCTTTCTGAGAAACTGCTTAGTGTTCTGTTAATTCATCTCACAGAGTTACATGTGTATTTCGAAGATGTCTTTGCTAGCCCTATTTCTGTGGAATCTGAGAACAGATATTACGGATCCCTTTGAAGACTATAGGGCCAAAGGAAATATCCTCGGATAACAAAGAGAAAGAAGCTTTCTGAGAAACTTCTTTGTGTTCTGTGAAATCATCTCACAGAGTTACAGCTTTCCCCTCAAGAAGCCTTTCGCTAAGACAGTTCTTGTGGAATTGGCAAAGTGATATTTGGAAGCCGATAGAGGGCTATGGTGAAAAAGGAAATATCCTCAGATGAAATCTGGAAAGAAGCTTTCTGAGAAACTGCTTAGTGTTCTGTGAATTCATCTCACAGAGATACATGTGTATTTCGAGGATCTCTTTGCTAGCCCTATTTCTGTGGAATCTGAGAACAAATATTTCGGATCCCTTTGAAGACTATAGGGCCAAAGGAAATATCCTCCGATAACAAAGAGAAAGAAGCTTTCTGAGAAACTTCTTTGTGTTCTGTGAAATCATCTCACAGAGTTACAGCTTTCCCCTGAAGAAGCCTTTCGCTAAGACAGTTCTTGTGGAATTGGCAAAGTGATATTTGGAAGCCCATAGAGGGCTATGGTGAAATAGGAAATATCGTCAGATGAAATCTGGAAAGAAGCTTTCTGAGAAACTGCTTAGTGTTCTGTTAATTCATCTCACAGAGTTCCATGTGTATTTCGAGGATCTCTTTGCTAGCCCTATTTCTGTGGAAACTGAGAACAAATATTTCGGATCCCTTTGAAGACTATAGGGCCAAAGGAAATATCCTCCGATAACAAAGAGAAAGAAGCTTTCTGAGAAACTTCTTTGTGTTCTGTGAAATCATCTCACAGAGTTACAGCTTTCCCCTGAAGAAGCCTTTCGCTAAGACAGTTCTTGTGGAATTGGCAAAGTGATATTTGGAAGCCCATAGAGGGCTATGGTGAAAAAGGAAATATCGTCAGATGAAATCTGGAAAGAAGCTTTCTGCGAAACTGCTTAGTGTTCTGTTAATTCATCCCACAGAGTTACATGTGTATTTCGAGGATCTCTTTGCTAGTCCTATTTCTGTGGAATCTGAAAACAGATATTTCGGATCCCTTTGAAGACTATAGTGCCTAAGGAAATATCCTCGGATAACAAAGAGAAAGAAGCTTTCTGAGAAACTTCTTTGTGTTCTGTGAAATCATCTCACAGAGTTACAGCTTTCCCGTCAAGAAGCCTTTCGCTAAGACAGTTCTTGTGGAATTGGCAAAGTGATATTTGGAAGCCCATAGAGGGCTATGGTGAAATAGGAAATATCGTCAGATGAAATCTGGAAAGAAGCTTTCTGAGAAACTGCTTAGTGTTCTGTGAATTCATCTCACAGAGTTCCATGTGTATTTCGAGGATCTCTTTGCTAGCCCTATTTCTGTGGAAACTGAGAAAAGATATTTCGGATCCCTTTGAAGACTATAGGGCCAAAGGAAAAATCCTCCGATAACAAAGAGAAAGAAGCTTTCTGAGAAACTTCTTTGTGTTCTGTGAAATCATCTCACAGAGTTACAGCTTTCCCCTCAAGAAGCCTTTCGCTAAGACAGTTCTTGTGGAATTGGCAAAGTGATATTTGGAACCCCATAGAGGGCTATGGTGAAAAAGGAAATATCGTCAGATGAAATCTGGAAAGAAGCTTTCTGCGAAACTGCTTAGTGTTCTGTTAATTCATCTCACAGAGTTACATGTGTATTTCGAGGTTCTCTTTGCTAGTCCTATTTCTGTGGAATCTGAAAACAGATATTTCGGATCCCTTTGAAGACTATAGGGCCAAAGGAAATATCCTCGGATAACAAAGAGAAAGAAGCTTTCTGAGAAACTTCTTTGTGTTCTGTGAAATCATCTCACAGAGTTACAGCTTTCCCCTCAAGAAGCCTTTCGCTAAGACAGTTTTTGTGGAATTGGCAAAGTGATATTTGGAAGCCCATAGAGGGCTATGGTGAAAAAGGAAATATCGTCAGATGAAATCTGGAAAGAAGCTTTCTGAGAAACTGCTTAGTGTTCTGTTAATTCATCTCACAGAGTTACATGTGTATTTCGAGGATCTCTTTGCTAGCCCTATTTCTGTGGAATCTGAGAACAGATATTTCGGATCCCTTTGAAGACTATAGGGCCAAAGGAAATATCCTCGGATAACAAAGAGAAAGAAGCTTTCTGAGAAACTTCTTTGTGTTCTGTGAAATCATCTCACAGAGTTACAGCTTTCCCCTGAAGAAGCCTTTCGCTAAGACAGTTCTTGTGGAATTGGCAAAGTGATATTTGGAAGAACATAGAGGGCTATGGTGAAAAAGAAAATATCCTCCGATGAAATCTGGAAAGAAGCTTTCTGAGAAACTGCTTAGTGTTCTGTGAATTCATCTCACAGAGTTACATGTGTATTTCGAGGATCTCTTTGCTAGCCCTATTTCTGTGGAATCTGAGAACATATATTTCGGATCCCTTTGAAGACTATAGGGCCAAAGGAAAAATCCTCCGATAACAAAGAGAAAGAATCTTTCTGAGAAACTTCTTTGTATTCTGTGAAATCATCTCACAGAGTTACAGCTTTCCCCTGAAGAAGCCTTTCGCTAAGACAGTTCTTGTGGAATTGGCAAAGTGATATTTGGAAGCCCATAGAGGGCTATGGTGAAAAAGGAAATATCGTCAGATGAAATCTGGAAAGAAGCTTTCTGCGAAACTGCTTAGGGTTTTGTTAATTCATCTCACAGAGTTACATGTGTATTTCGAGGATCTCTTTGCTAGCTCTATTTCTGTGGAATCTGAGAACAGATATTTCGGATCCCTTTGAAGACTATAGTGCCAAAGGAAATATCCTCGGATAACAAAGAAAAAGAAGCTTTCTGAGAAACTTCTTTGTGTTCTGTGAAATCATCTCACAGAGTTACAGCTTTCCCCTCAAGAAGCCTTTCGCTAAGACAGTTCTTGTGGAATAGGCAAAGTGATATTTGGAAGCCCATAGAGGGCTATGGTGAAAAAGGAAATATCGTCAGATGAAATCTGGAAAGAAGCTTTCTGAGAAACTACTTAGTGTTCTGTGAATTCATCTCACAGAGTTCCATGTGTATTTCGAGAATCTCTTTGCTAGCCCTATTTCTGTGGAATCTGAGAACAGATATTTCGGATCCCTTTGAAGACTATAGGGCCAAAGGAAATATCCTCCGATAACAAAGAGAAAGAAGCTTTCTGAGAAACTTCTTTGTGTTCTGTGAAATCATCTCACAGAGTTACAGCTTTCCCCTCAAGAAGCCTTTCGCTAAGACAGTTCTTGTGGAATTGGCAAAGTGATATTTGGAAGCCCATAGAGGGCTATGGTGAAAAAGGAAATATCGTCAGATGAAATCTGGAAAGAAGCTTTCTGAGAAACTGCTTAGTGTTCTGTTAATTCATCTCACAGAGTTACATGTGTATTTCGAGGATCTCTTTGCTAGCCCTATTTCTGTGGAATCTGAGAACAGATATTTCGGATCCCTTTGAAGACTATAGGGCCAAAGGAAATATCCTCGGATAACAAAGAGAAAGAAGCTTTCTGAGAAACTTCTTTGTTTTCTGTGAAATCATCTCACAGAGTTACAGCTCTCCCCTGAAGAAGCCTTTCGCTAAGACAGTTCTTGTGGAATTGGCAAAGTGATATTTGGAAGCCCATAGAGGGCTATGGTGAAAAAGGAAATATCCTCAGATGAAATCTGGAAAGAAGCTTTCTGAGAAACTGCTTAGTGTTCTGTTAATTCATCTCACAGAGTTACATGTGTATTTCGAGGATCTCTTTGCTAGCCCTATTTCTGTGGAAACTGAGAAAAGATATTTCGGATCCCTTTGAAGACTATAGGGCCAAAGGAAAAATCCTCCGATAACAAAGAGAAAGAAGCTTTCTGAGAAACTTCTTTGTGTTCTGTGAAATCATCTCACAGAGTTACAGCTTTCCCCTCAAGAAGCCTTTCGCTAAGACAGTTCTTGTGGAATTGGCAAAGTGATATTTGGAAGCCCATAGAGGGCTATGGTGAAAAAGGAAATATCGTCAGATGAAATCTGGAAAGAAGCTTTCTGAGAAACTGCTTAGTGTTCTGTTAATTCATCTCACAGAGTTACATGTGTATTTCGAGGATCTCTTTGCTAGCCCTATTTCTGTGGAATCTGAGAACAGATATTTCGGATCCCTTTGAAGACTATAGGGCCAAAGGAAATATCCTCGGATAACAAAGAGAAAGAAGCTTTCTGAGAAACTTCTTTGTTTTCTGTGAAATCATCTCACAGAGTTACAGCTCTCCCCTGAAGAAGCCTTTCGCTAAGACAGTTCTTGTGGAATTGGCAAAGTGATATTTGGAAGAACATAGAGGGCTATGGTGAAAAAGAAAATATCCTCCGATGAAATCTGGAAAGAAGCTTTCTGAGAAACTGCTTAGTGTTCTGTTAATTCATCTCACAGAGTTACATGTGTATTTCGAGGATCTCTTTGCTAGCCCTATTTCTGTGGAATCTGAGAACAGATATTTCGGATCCCTTTGAAGACTATAGGGCCAAAGGAAATATCCTCGGATAACAAAGAGAAAGAAGCTTTCTGAGAAACTTCTTTGTGTTCTGTGAAATCATCTCACAGAGTTACAGCTTTCCCCTGAAGAAGCCTTTCGCTAAGACAGTTCTTGTGGAATTGGCAAAGTGATATTTGGAAGAACATAGAGGGCTATGGTGAAAAAGAAAATATCCTCCGATGAAATCTGGAAAGAAGCTTTCTGAGAAACTGCTTAGTGTTCTGTGAATTCATCTCACAGAGTTACATGTGTATTTCGAGGATCTCTTTGCTAGCCCTATTTCTGTGGAATCTGAGAACATATATTTCGGATCCCTTTGAAGACTATAGGGCCAAAGGAAAAATCCTCCGATAACAAAGAGAAAGAATCTTTCTGAGAAACTTCTTTGTATTCTGTGAAATCATCTCACAGAGTTACAGCTTTCCCCTGAAGAAGCCTTTCGCTAAGACAGTTCTTGTGGAATTGGCAAAGTGATATTTGGAAGCCCATAGAGGGCTATGGTGAAAAAGGAAATATCGTCAGATGAAATCTGGAAAGAAGCTTTCTGCGAAACTGCTTAGGGTTTTGTTAATTCATCTCACAGAGTTACATGTGTATTTCGAGGATCTCTTTGCTAGCTCTATTTCTGTGGAATCTGAGAACAGATATTTCGGATCCCTTTGAAGACTATAGTGCCAAAGGAAATATCCTCGGATAACAAAGAAAAAGAAGCTTTCTGAGAAACTTCTTTGTGTTCTGTGAAATCATCTCACAGAGTTACAGCTTTCCCCTCAAGAAGCCTTTCGCTAAGACAGTTCTTGTGGAATAGGCAAAGTGATATTTGGAAGCCCATAGAGGGCTATGGTGAAAAAGGAAATATCGTCAGATGAAATCTGGAAAGAAGCTTTCTGAGAAACTACTTAGTGTTCTGTGAATTCATCTCACAGAGTTCCATGTGTATTTCGAGAATCTCTTTGCTAGCCCTATTTCTGTGGAATCTGAGAACAGATATTTCGGATCCCTTTGAAGACTATAGGGCCAAAGGAAATATCCGCCGATAACAAAGAGAAAGAAGCTTTCTGAGAAACTTCTTTGTGTTCTGTGAAATCATCTCACAGAGTTACAGCTTTCCCCTCAAGAAGCCTTTCGCTAAGACAGTTCTTGTGGAATTGGCAAAGTGATATTTGGAAGCCCATAGAGGGCTATGGTGAAAAAGGAAATATCGTCAGATGAAATCTGGAAAGAAGCTTTCTGAGAAACTGCTTAGTGTTCTGTTAATTCATCTCACAGAGTTACATGTGTATTTCGAGGATCTCTTTGCTAGCCCTATTTCTGTGGAATCTGAGAACAGATATTTCAGATCCCTTTGAAGACTATAGGGCCAAAGGAAATATCCTCGGATAACAAAGAGAAAGAAGCTTTCTGAGAAACTTCTTTGTTTTCTGTGAAATCATCTCACAGAGTTACAGCTCTCCCCTGAAGAAGCCTTTCGCTAAGACAGTTCTTGTGGAATTGGCAAAGTGATATTTGGAAGCCCATAGAGGGCTATGGTGAAAAAGGAAATATCCTCAGATGAAATCTGGAAAGAAGCTTTCTGAGAAACTGCTTAGTGTTCTGTTAATTCATCTCACAGAGTTACATGTGTATTTCGAGGATCTCTTTGCTAGCCCTATTTCTGTGGAAACTGAGAAAAGATATTTCGGATCCCTTTGAAGACTATAGGGCCAAAGGAAAAATCCTCCGATAACAAAGAGAAAGAAGCTTTCTGAGAAACTTCTTTGTGTTCTGTGAAATCATCTCACAGAGTTACAGCTTTCCCCTCAAGAAGCCTTTCGCTAAGACAGTTCTTGTGGAATTGGCAAAGTGATATTTGGAAGCCCATAGAGGGCTATGGTGAAAAAGGAAATATCGTCAGATGAAATCTGGAAAGAAGCTTTCTGAGAAACTGCTTAGTGTTCTGTTAATTCATCTCACAGAGTTACATGTGTATTTCGAGGATCTCTTTGCTAGCCCTATTTCTGTGGAATCTGAGAACAGATATTTCGGATCCCTTTGAAGACTATAGGGCCAAAGGAAATATCCTCGGATAACAAAGAGAAAGAAGCTTTCTGAGAAACTTCTTTGTTTTCTGTGAAATCATCTCACAGAGTTACAGCTCTCCCCTGAAGAAGCCTTTCGCTAAGACAGTTCTTGTGGAATTGGCAAAGTGATATTTGGAAGCCCATAGAGGGCTATGGTGAAAAAGGAAATATCCTCAGATGAAATCTGGAAAGAAGCTTTCTGAGAAACTGCTTAGTGTTCTGTTAATTCATCTCACAGAGTTACATGTGTATTTCGAGGATCTCTTTGCTAGCCCTATTTCTGTGGAAACTGAGAAAAGATATTTCGGATCCCTTTGAAGACTATAGGGCCAAAGGAAAAATCCTCCGATAACAAAGAGAAAGAAGCTTTCTGAGAAACTTCTTTGTGTTCTGTGAAATCATCTCACAGAGTTACAGCTTTCCCCTGAAGAAGCCTTTCGCTAAGACAGTTCTTGTGGAATTGGCAAAGTGATATTTGGAAGCCCATAGAGGGCTATGGTGAAAAAGGAAATATCGTCAGATGAAATCTGGAAAGAAGCTTTCTGCGAAACTGCTTAGTGTTCTGTTAATTCATCCCACAGAGTTACATGTGTATTTCGAGGATCTCTTTGCTAGTCCTATTTCTGTGGAATCTGAAAACAGATATTTCGGATCCCTTTGAAGACTATAGGGCCAAAGGAAAAATCCTCCGATAACAAAGAGAAAGAAGCTTTCTGAGAAAGTTCTTTGTTTTCTGTGAAATCATCTCACAGAGTTACAGCTTTCCCCTCAAGAAGCCTTTCGCTAAGACAGTTCTTGTGGAACTGGCAAAGTGATATTTGGAAGCCCATAGAGGGCTATGGTGAAAAAGGAAATATCGTCAGATGAAATCTGAAAAGAAGTTTTCTGAGAAACTGCTTAGTGTTCTGTTAATTCATCTCACAGAGTTACATGTGTATTTCGAGGATGTCTTTGCTAGCCCTATTTCTGTGGAATCTGAGAACAGATATTTCGGATCCCTTTGAAGACTATAGGGCCAAAGGAAATATCCTCAGATAACAAATAGAAAGAAGCTTTCTGAGAAACTTCTTTGTGTTCTGTGAAATCATCTCACAGAGTTACAGCTTTCCCCTCAAGAAGCCTTTCGCTAAGACAGTTCTTGTGGAATTGGCAAAGTGATATTTGGAAGCCCATAGAGGACTATGGTGAAAAAGGAAATATCGTCAGATGAAATCTGGAAAGAAGCTTTCTGCGAAACTGCTTAGTGTTTTTTTAATTTATCTCACAGAGTTACATGTGTATTTCGAGGATCTCTTTGCTAGCCCTATTTCTGTGGAATCTGAAAACAGATATTTCGGATCCCTTTGAAGACTATAGTGCCTAAGGAAATATCCTCGGATAACAAAGAGAAAGAAGCTTTCTGAGAAACTTCTTTGTGTTCTGTGAAATCATCTCACAGAGTTACAGCTTTCCCGTCAAGAAGCCTTTCGCTAAGACAGTTCTTGTGGAATTGGCAAAGTGATATTTGGAAGCCCATAGAGGGCTATGGTGAAATAGGAAATATCGTCAGATGAAATCTGGAAAGAAGCTTTCTGAGAAACTGCTTAGTGTTCTGTTAATTCATCTCACAGAGTTACATGTGTATTTCGAGGATCTCTTTGCTAGCCCTATTTCTGTGGAAACTGAGAAAAGATATTTCGGATCCCTTTGAAGTCTATAGGGCCAAAGGAAAAATCCTCCGATAACAAAGAGAAAGAAGCTTTCTGAGAAACTTCTTTGTGTTCTGTGAAATCATCTCACAGAGTTACAGCTTTCCCCTGAAGAAGCCTTTCGCTAAGACAGTTCTTGTGGAATTGGCAAAGTGATATTTGGAAGCCCATAGAGGGCTATGGTGAAAAAGGAAATATCGTCAGATGAAATCTGGAAAGAAGCTTTCTGAGAAACTGCTTAGTGTTCTGTTAATTCATCTCACAGAGTTACATGTGTATTTCGAAGATGTCTTTGCTAGCCCTATTTCTGTGGAATCTGAGAACAGATATTACGGATCCCTTTGAAGACTATAGGGCCAAAGGAAATATCCTCGGATAACAAAGAGAAAGAAGCTTTCTGAGAAACTTCTTTGTGTTCTGTGAAATCATCTCACAGAGTTACAGCTTTCCCCTCAAGAAGCCTTTCGCTAAGACAGTTCTTGTGGAATTGGCAAAGTGATATTTGGAAGCCGATAGAGGGCTATGGTGAAAAAGGAAATATCCTCAGATGAAATCTGGAAAGAAGCTTTCTGAGAAACTGCTTAGTGTTCTGTGAATTCATCTCACAGAGATACATGTGTATTTCGAGGATCTCTTTGCTAGCCCTATTTCTGTGGAATCTGAGAACAAATATTTCGGATCCCTTTGAAGACTATAGGGCCAAAGGAAATATCCTCCGATAACAAAGAGAAAGAAGCTTTCTGAGAAACTTCTTTGTGTTCTGTGAAATCATCTCACAGAGTTACAGCTTTCCCCTGAAGAAGCCTTTCGCTAAGACAGTTCTTGTGGAATTGGCAAAGTGATATTTGGAAGCCCATAGAGGGCTATGGTGAAATAGGAAATATCGTCAGATGAAATCTGGAAAGAAGCTTTCTGAGAAACTGCTTAGTGTTCTGTTAATTCATCTCACAGAGTTCCATGTGTATTTCGAGGATCTCTTTGCTAGCCCTATTTCTGTGGAAACTGAGAAAAGATATTTCGGATCCCTTTGAAGACTATAGGGCCAAAGGAAAAATCCTCCGATAACAAAGAGAAAGAAGCTTTCTGAGAAACTTCTTTGTGTTCTGTGAAATCATCTCACAGAGTTACAGCTTTCCCCTGAAGAAGCCTTTCGCTAAGACAGTTCTTGTGGAATTGGCAAAGTGATATTTGGAAGCCCATAGTGGGCTATGGTGAAAAAGGAAATATCGTCAGATGAAATCTGGAAAGAAGCTTTCTAAGAAACTGCTTAGTGTTCTGTTAATTCATCTCACAGAGTTACATGTGTATTTTGAAGATGTCTTTGCTAGCCCTATTTCTGTGGAATCTGAGAACAGATATTACGGATCCCTTTGAAGACTATAGGGCCAAAGGAAATATCCTCGGATAACAAAGAGAAAGAAGCTTTCTGAGAAACTTCTTTGTGTTCTGTGAAATCATCTCACAGAGTTACAGCTTTCCCCTCAAGAAGCCTTTCGCTAAGACAGTTCTTGTGGAATTGGCAAAGTGATATTTGGAAGCCGATAGAGGGCTATGGTGAAAAAGGAAATATCCACAGATGAAATCTGGAAAGAAGCTTTCTGAGAAACTGCTTAGTGTTCTGTGAATTCATCTCACAGAGTTACATGAGTATTTCGAGGATCTCTTTGCTAGCCCTATTTCTGTGGAATCTGAGAACAAATATTTCGGATCCCTTTGAAGACTATAGGGCCAAAGGAAATATCCTCCGATAACAAAGAGAAAGAAGCTTTCTGAGAAACTTCTTTGTGTTCTGTGAAATCATCTCACAGAGTTACAGCTTTCCCCTGAAGAAGCCTTTCGCTAAGACAGTTCTTGTGGAATTGGCAAAGTGATATTTGGAAGCCCATAGAGGGCTATGGTGAAAAAGGAAATATCGTCAGATGAAATCTGGAAAGAAGCTTTCTGCGAAACTGCTTAGTGTTCTGTTAATTCATCCCACAGAGTTACATGTGTATTTCGAGGATCTCTTTGCTAGTCCTATTTCTGTGGAATCTGAAAACAGATATTTCGGATCCCTTTGAAGACTATAGTGCCTAAGGAAATATCCTCGGATAACAAAGAGAAAGAAGCTTTCTGAGAAACTTCTTTGTGTTCTGTGAAATCATCTCACAGAGTTACAGCTTTCCCGTCAAGAAGCCTTTCGCTAAGACAGTTCTTGTGGAATTGGCAAAGTGATATTTGGAATCCCATAGAGGGCTATGGTGAAATAGGAAATATCGTCAGATGAAATCTGGAAAGAAGCTTTCTGAGAAACTGCTTAGTGTTCTGTGAATTCATCTCACAGAGTTCCATGTGTATTTCGAGGATCTCTTTGCTAGCCCTATTTCTGTGGAAACTGAGAAAAGATATTTCGGATCCCTTTGAAGACTATAGGGCCAAAGGAAAAATCCTCCGATAACAAAGAGAAAGAAGCTTTCTGAGAAACTTCTTTGTGTTCTGTGAAATCATCTCACAGAGTTACAGCTTTCCCCTCAAGAAGCCTTTCGCTAAGACAGTTCTTGTGGAATTGGCAAAGTGATATTTGGAACCCCATAGAGGGCTATGGTGAAAAAGGAAATATCGTCAGATGAAATCTGGAAAGAAGCTTTCTGCGAAACTGCTTAGTGTTCTGTTAATTCATCTCACAGAGTTACATGTGTATTTCGAGGTTCTCTTTGCTAGTCCTATTTCTGTGGAATCTGAAAACAGATATTTCGGATCCCTTTGAAGACTATAGGGCCAAAGGAAATATCCTCGGATAACAAAGAGAAAGAAGCTTTCTGAGAAACTTCTTTGTGTTCTGTGAAATCATCTCACAGAGTTACAGCTTTCCCCTCAAGAAGCCTTTCGCTAAGACAGTTTTTGTGGAATTGGCAAAGTGATATTTGGAAGCCCATAGAGGGCTATGGTGAAAAAGGAAATATCGTCAGATGAAATCTGGAAAGAAGCTTTCTGAGAAACTGCTTAGTGTTCTGTTAATTCATCTCACAGAGTTACATGTGTATTTCGAGGATCTCTTTGCTAGCCCTATTTCTGTGGAATCTGAGAACAGATATTTCGGATCCCTTTGAAGACTATAGGGCCAAAGGAAATATCCTCGGATAACAAAGAGAAAGAAGCTTTCTGAGAAACTTCTTTGTGTTCTGTGAAATCATCTCACAGAGTTACAGCTTTCCCCTGAAGAAGCCTTTCGCTAAGACAGTTCTTGTGGAATTGGCAAAGTGATATTTGGAAGCCCATAGAGGGCTATGGTGAAAAAGGAAATATCCTCAGATGAAATCTGGAAAGAAGCTTTCTGAGAAACTGCTTAGTGTTCTGTGAATTCATCTCACAGAGTTACATGTGTATTTCGAGGATCTCTTTGCTAGCCCTATTTCTGTGGAATCTGAGAACAGATATTTCGGATCCCTTTGAAGACTATAGGGCCAAAGGAAAAATCCTCCGATAACAAAGAGAAAGAATCTTTCTGAGAAACTTCTTTGTATTCTGTGAAATCATCTCACAGAGTTACAGCTTTCCCCTCAAGAAGCCTTTCGCTAAGACAGTTCTTGTGGAATTGGCAAAGTGATATTTGGAAGCCCATAGAGGGCTATGGTGAAAAAGGAAATATCGTCAGATGAAATCTGGAAAGAAGCTTTCTGCGAAACTGCTTAGGGTTTTGTTAATTCATCTCAGAGAGTTACATGTGTATTTCGAGGATCTCTTTGCTAGCTCTATTTCTGTGGAATCTGAGAACAGATATTTCGGATCCCTTTGAAGACTATAGTGCCAAAGGAAATATCCTCGGATAACAAAGAAAAAGAAGCTTTCTGAGAAACTTCTTTGTGTTCTGTGAAATCATCTCACAGAGTTACAGCTTTCCCCTCAATAAGCCTTTCGCTAAGACAGTTCTTGTGGAATAGGCAAAGTGATATTTGGAAGCCCATAGAGGGCTATGGTGAAAAAGGAAATATCGTCAGATGAAATCTGGAAAGAAGCTTTCTGAGAAACTACTTAGTGTTCTGTGAATTCATCTCACAGAGTTCCATGTGTATTTCGAGAATCTCTTTGCTAGCCCTATTTCTGTGGAATCTGATAACAGATATTTCGGATCCCTTTGAAGACTATAGGGCCAAAGGAAATATCCTCCGATAACAAAGAGAAAGAAGCTTTCTGAGAAAGTTCTTTGTTTTCTGTGAAATCATCTCACAGAGTTACAGCTTTCCCCTCAAGAAGCCTTTCGCTAAGACAGTTCTTGTGGAACTGGCAAAGTGATATTTGGAAGCCCATAGAGGGCTATGGTGAAAAAGGAAATATCGTCAGATGAAATCTGAAAAGAAGTTTTCTGAGAAACTGCTTAGTGTTCTGTTAATTCATCTCACAGAGTTACATGTGTATTTCGAGGATGTCTTTGCTAGCCCTATTTCTGTGAAATCTGAGAACAGATATTTCGGATCCCTTTGAAGACTATAGGGCCAAAGGAAATATCCTCGGATAACAAAGAGAAAGAAGCTTTCTGAGAAACTTCTTTGTGTTCTGTGAAATCATCTCACAGAGTTACAGCTTTCCCCTCAAGAAGCCTTTCGCTAAGACAGTTCTTGTGGAATTGGCAAAGTGATATTTGGAAGCCCATAGAGGACTATGGTGAAAAAGGAAATATCGTCAGATGAAATCTGGAAAGAAGCTTTCTGCGAAACTGCTTAGTGTTTTTTTAATTTATCTCACAGAGTTACATGTGTATTTCGAGGATCTCTTTGCTAGCCCTATTTCTGTGGAATCTGAAAACAGATATTTCGGATCCCTTTGAAGACTATAGTGCCTAAGGAAATATCCTCGGATAACAAAGAGAAAGAAGCTTTCTGAGAAACTTCTTTGTGTTCTGTGAAATCATCTCACAGAGTTACAGCTTTCCCGTCAAGAAGCCTTTCGCTAAGACAGTTCTTGTGGAATTGGCAAAGTGATATTTGGAAGCCTATAGAGGGCTATGGTGAAATAGGAAATATCGTCAGATGAACTCTGGAAAGAAGCTTTCTGAGAAACTGCTTAATGTTCTGTGAATTCATCTCACAGAGTTACATGTGTATTTCGAGGATCTCTTTGCTAGCTCTATTTCTGTGGAAACTGAGAAAAGATATTTCGGATCCCTTTGAAGACTATAGGGCCAAAGGAAAAATCCTCCGATAACAAAGAGAAAGAAGCTTTCTGAGAAACTTCTTTGTGTTCTGTGAAATCATCTCACAGAGTTACAGCTTTCCCCTCAAGAAGCCTTTCGCTAAGACAGTTCTTGTGGAATTGGCAAAGTGATATTTGGAAGCCTATAGAGGGCTATGGTGAAAAAGGAAATATCGTCAGATGAAATCTGGAAAGAAGCTTTCTGAGAAACTGCTTAGTGTTCTGTTAATTCATCTCACAGAGTTACATGTGTATTTCGAGGATTTCTTTGCTAGCCCTATTTCTGTGGAATCTGAGAACAGATATTTCGGATCCCTTTGAAGACTATAGGGCCAAAGGAAATATCCTCGGATAACAAAGAGAAAGAAGCTTTCTGAGAAACTTCTTTGTGTTCTGTGAAATCATCTCACAGAGTTACAGCTTTTCCCTCAAGAAGACTTTCGCTAAGACAGTTCTTGTGGAATTGGCAAAGTGATATTTGGAAGCCCATAGAGGGCTATGGTGAAAAAGGAAATATCGTCAGATGAAATCTGGAAAGAAGCTTTCTGCGAAACTGCTTAGTGTTCTGTTAATTCATCTCACAGAGTTCCATGTGTATTTCGAGGATCTCTTTGCTAGCCCTATTTCTGTGGAATCTGAAAACAGATATTTCGGATCCCTTTGAAGACTATAGGGCCAAAGGAAATATCCTCCGATAACAAAGAGAAAGAAGCTTTCTGAGAAACTTCTTTGTGTTCTGTGAAATCATCTCACAGAGTTACAGCTTTCCCCTCAAGAAGCCTTTCGCTAAGACAGTTCTTGTGGAATTGGCAAAGTGATATTTGGAAGCCCATAGAGGGCTATGGTGAAATAGGAAATATCGTCAGATGAAATCTGGAAAGAAGCTTTCTGAGAAACTGCTTAGTGTTCTGTGAATTCATCTCACAGAGTTACATGTGTATTTCGAGGATCTCTTTGCTAGCCCTATTTCTGTGGAAACTGAGAAAAGATATTTCGGATCCCTTTGAAGACTATAGGGCCAAAGGAAAAATCCTCCGATAACAAAGAGAAAGAAGCTTTCTGAGAAACTTCTTTGTATTCTGTGAAATCATCTCACAGAGTTACAGCTTTCCCCTCAAGAAGCCTTTCGCTAAGACAGTTCTTGTGGAATTGGCAAAGTGATATTTGGAAGCCCATAGAGGGCTATGGTGAAAAAGGAAATATCGTCAGATGAAATCTGGAAAGAAGCTTTCTGCGAAACTTCTTAGGGTTTTCTTAATTCATCTCACAGAGTTACATGTGTATTTCGAGGATCTCTTTGCTAGCTCTATTTCTGTGGAATCTGAGAACAGATATTTCGGATCCCTTTGAAGACTATAGGGCCAAAGGAAATATCCTCGGATAACAAAGAGAAAGAAGCTTTCTGAGAAACTTCTTTGTGTTCTGTGAAATCATCTCACAGAGTTACAGCTTTCCCCTCAAGAAGCCTTTCGCTAAGACAGTTCTTGTGGAATAGGCAAAGTGATATTTGGAAGCCCATAGAGGGCTATGGTGAAAAAGGAAATATCGTCAGATGAAATCTGGAAAGAAGCTTTCTGAGAAACTACTTAGTGTTCTGTGAATTCATCTCACAGAGTTCCATGTGTATTTCGAGAATCTCTTTGCTAGCCCTATTTCTGTGGAATCTGAGAACAGATATTTCGGATCCCTTTGAAGACTATAGGGCCAAAGGAAATATCCTCCGATAACAAAGAGAAAGAAGCTTTCTGAGAAACTTCTTTGTGTTCTGTGAAATCATCTCACAGAGTTACAGCTTTCCCCTGAAGAAAGCTTTCGCTAAGACAGTTCTTGTGGAATTGGCAAAGTGATATTTGGAAGCCCACAGAGGGCTATGGTGAAAAAGGAAATATCCTCAGATGAAATCTGGAAAGAAGCTTTCTGAGAAACTGCTTAGTGTTCTGTGAATTCATCTCACAGAGTTACATGTGTATTTCGAGGATCTCTTTGCTAGCCCTATTTCTGTGGAAACTGAGAAAAGATATTTCGGATCCCTTTGAAGACTATAGGGCCAAAGGAAAAATCCTCCGATAACAAAGAGAAGGAAGCGTTCTGAGAAACTTCTTTGTGTTCTGTGAAATCATCTCACAGAGTTACAGCTTTCCCCTCAAGAAGCCTTTCGCTAAGACAGTTCTTGTGGAATTGGCAAAGTGATATTTGGAAGCCCATAGAGGACTATGGTGAAAAAGGAAATATCGTCAGATGAAATCTGGAAAGAAGCTTTCTGCGAAACTGCTTAGTGTTTTTTTAATTCATCTCACAGAGTTACATGTGTATTTCGAGGATCTCTTTGCTAGCCCTATTTCTGTGGAATCTGAAAACAGATATTTCGGATCCCTTTGAAGACTATAGTGCCTAAGGAAATATCCTCGGATAACAAAGAGAAAGAAGCTTTCTGAGAAACTTCTTTGTGTTCTGTGAAATCATCTCACAGAGTTACAGCTTTCCCGTCAAGAAGCCTTTCGCTAAGACAGTTCTTGTGGAATTGGCAAAGTGATATTTGGAAGCCTATAGAGGGCTATGGTGAAATAGGAAATATCGTCAGATGAAATCTGGAAAGAAGCTTTCTGAGAAACTGCTTAGTGTTCTGTGAATTCATCTCACAGACTTACATGTGTATTTCGAGGATCTCTTTGCTAGCCCTATTTCTGTGGAAACTGAGAAAAGATATTTCGGATCCCTTTGAAGACTATAGGGCCAAAGGAAAAATCCTCCGATAACAAAGAGAAAGAAGCTTTCTGAGAAACTTCTTTGTGTTCTGTGAAATCATCTCACAGAGTTACAGCTTTCCCCTCAAGAAGCCTTTCGCTAAGACAGTTCTTGTGGAATTGGCAAAGTGATATTTGGAAGCCTATAGAGGGCTATGGTGAAAAAGGAAATATCGTCAGATGAAATCTGGAAAGAAGCTTTCTGCGAAACTGCTTAGTGTTCTGTTAATTCATCTCACAGAGTTACATGTGTATTTCGAGGATCTCTTTGCTAGCCCTATTTCTGTGGAATCTGAGAACAGATAATTCGGATCCCTTTGAAGACTATAGGGCCAAAGGAAATATCCTCGGATAACAAAGAGAAAGAAGCTTTCTGAGAAACTTCTTTGTGTTCTGTGAAATCATCTCACAGAGTTACAGCTTTTCCCTCAAGAAGACTTTCGCTAAGACAGTTCT
Organism: Macaca nemestrina; assembly: GCF_043159975.1. Lineage (NCBI taxonomy): Eukaryota > Metazoa > Chordata > Mammalia > Primates > Cercopithecidae > Macaca > Macaca nemestrina. The sequence goes on along the minus strand of NC_092135.1, from coordinate 30,903,662 downwards.
TGTGGAAATGGCAAACTGATATTTGGAAGCCCATAGAGGGCTATGGTGAAAAAGGAAATATCGTCAGATGAAATCTGGAAAGAAGCTTTCTGCGAAACTGCTTAGTGTTCTGTTAATTCATCTCACAGAGTTACATGTGTATTTCGAGGATCTCTTTGCTAGTCCTATTTCTGTGGAATCTGAAAACAGATATTTCGGATCCCATTGAAGACTATAGGGCCAAAGGAAATATCCTCTGATAACAAAGAGAAAGAAGCTTTCTGAGAAACTTCTTTGTGTTCTGTGAAATCATCTCACAGAGTTACAGCTTTCCCCTCAAGAAGCCTTTCGCTAAGACAGTTCTTGTGGAATTGGCAAAGTGATATTTGGAAGCCCATAGAGGGCTATGGTGAAAAAGGAAATATCCTCAGATGAAATCTGGAAAGAAGCTTTCTGAGAAACTGCTTAGTGTTCTGTTAATTCATCTCACAGAGTTCCATGTGTATTTCGAGGATCTCTTTGCTAGCCCTATTTCTGTGGAATCTGAAAACAGATATTTCGGATCCCTTTGAAGACTATAGGGCCAAAGGAAATATCCTCCGATAACAAAGAGAAAGAAGCTTTCTGAGAAACTTCTTTGTGTTCTGTGAAATCATCTCACAGAGTTACAGCTTTCCCGTCAAGAAGCCTTTCGCTAAGAAAGTTCTTGTGGAATTGGCAAAGTGATATTTGGAAGCCCATAGAGGGCTATGGTGAAATAGGAAATATCGTCAGATGAAATCTGGAAAGAAGCTTTCTGAGAAACTGCTTAGTGTTCTGTGAATTCATCTCACAGAGTTACATGTGTATTTCGAGGATCTCTTTGCTAGCCCTATTTCTGTGGAAACTGAGAAAAGATATTTCGGATCCCTTTGAAGACTATAGGGCCAAAGGAAAAATCCTCCGATAACAAAGAGAAAGAAGCTTTCTGAGAAACTTCTTTGTGTTCTGTGAAATCATCTCACAGAGTTACAGCTTTCCCCTCAAGAAGCCTTTCGCTAAGACAGTTCTTGTGGAATTGGCAAAGTGATATTTGGAAGCCCATAGAGGGCTGTGGTGAAAAAGGAAATATCGTCAGATGAAATGTGGAAAGAAGCTTTCTGCGAAACTGCTTAGTGTTCTGTTAATTCATCTCACAGAGTTACCTGTGTATTTCGAGGATCTCTTTGCTAGCCCTATTTCTGTGGAATCTGAGAACAGATATTTCGGATCCCTTTGAAGACTATAGGGCCAAAGGAAATATCCTCCGATAACAAAGAGAAAGAAGCTTTCTGAGAAACTTCTTTGTGTTCTGTGAAATCATCTCACAGAGTTACAGCTTTCCCCTCAAGAAGCCTTTCGCTAAGACAGTTCTTGTGGAATTGGCAAAGTGATATTTGGAAGCCCATAGAGGGCTATGGTGAAAAAGGAAATATCGTCAGATGAAATCTGGAAAGAAGCTTTCTGAGAAACTGCTTCGTGTTCTGTTAATTCATCTGACAGAGTTACATGTGTATTTCGAGGATCTCTTTGCTAGCCCTATTTCTGTGGAATCTGAGAACAGATATTTCGGATCCCTTTGAAGACTATAGGGCCAAAGGAAAAATCCTCCGATAACAAAGAGAATGAAGCTTTCTGAGAAACTTCTTTGTGTTCTGTGAAATCATCTCACAGAGTTACAGCTTTCCCCTCAAGAAGCCTTTCGCTAAGACAGTTCTTGTGGAATTGGCAAAGTGATATTTGGAAGCCCATAGAGGGCTATGGTGAAAAAGGAAATATCCTCAGATGAAATCTGGAAAGAAGCTTTCTGAGAAACTGCTTAGTGTTCTGTTAATTCATCTCACAGAGTTACATGTGTATTTCGAGGATCTCTTTCCTAGACCTATTTCTGTGGAAACTGAGAAAAGATATTTCGGATCCGTTTGAGGACTATAGGGCCAAAGGAAAAATCCTCCGATAACAAAGAGAAAGAAGCTTTCTGAGAAACTTCTTTGTGTTCTGTGAAATCATCTCACGGAGTTACAGCTTTCCCCTCAAGAAGCCTTTCGCTAAGACAGTTCTTGTGGAATTGGCAAAGTGATATTTGGAAGCCCATAGAGGGCTATGGTGAAAAAGGAAATATCGTCAGATGAAATCTGGAAAGAAGCTTGCTGCGAAACTGCTTAGTGTTCTGTTAATTCATCTCACAGAGTTACATGTGTATTTCGAGGATCTCTTTGCTAGTCCTATTTCTGTGGAATCTGAAAACAGATATTTCGGATCCCTTTGAAGACTATAGGGCCAAAGGAAATATCCTCCGATAACAAAGAGAAAGAAGCTTTCTGAGAAACTTCTTTGTGTTCTGTGAAATCATCTCACAGAGTTACAGCTTTCCCCTCAAGAAGCCTTTCGCTAAGACAGTTCTTGTGGAATTGGCAAAGTGATATTTGGAAGCCCGTAGAGGGCTATGGTGAAAAAGCAAATATCCTCAGATGAAATCTGGAAAGAAGCTTTCTGAGAAACTGCTTAGTGTTCTGTTAATTCATCTCACAGAGTTACATGTGTATTTCGAGGATCTCTTTGCTAGCCCTATTTCTGCGGAATCTGAGAACAGATATTTCGGATCCATTTGAAGACTATAGGGCCAAAGGAAATATCCTCCGATAACAAAGAGAAAGAAGCTTTCTGAGAAACTTCTTTGTGTTCTGTGAAATCATCTCACAGAGTTACAGCTTTCCCCTCAAGAAGCCTTTCGCTAAGACAGTTCTTGTGGAATTGGCAAAGTGATATTTGGAAGCCCATAGAGGGCTATGGTGAAAAAGGAAATATCGTCAGATGAAATCTGGAAAGAAGCTTTCTGCGAAACTGCTTAGTGTTCTGTTAATTCATCTCACAGAGTTACATGTGTATTTCGAGGATCTCTTTGCTAGCTCTATTTGTGTGGAATCTGAGAACAGATATTTCGGATCCCTTTGAAGACTATAGGGCCAAAGGAAAAATCCTCCGATAACAAAGAGAAAGAAGCTTTCTGAGAAACTTCTTTGTGTTCTGTGAAATCATCTCACAGAGTTACAGCTTTCCCCTCAAGAAGCCTTTCGCTAAGACAGTTCTTGTGGAATTCGCAAAGTGATATTTGGAAGCCCATAGAGGGCTATGGTGAAAAAGGAAATATCCTCAGATGAAATCTGGAAAGAAGCTTTCTGAGAAACTGCTTAGTGTTCTGTGAATTCATCTCACAGAGTTACATGTGTATTTCGAGGATCTCTTTGCTAGCCCTATTTCTGTGGAATCTGAGAACAGATATTTCGGATCCCTTTGAAGACTATAGGGCCAAAGGAAATATCCTCCGATAACAAAGAAAAAGAAGCTTTCTGAGAAACTTCTTTGTGTTCTGTGAAATCATCTCACAGAGTTACAGCTTTCCCCTGAAGAAGCCTTTCGCTAAGACAGTTCTTGTGGAATTGGCAAAGTGATATTTCGAAGCCCATAGAGGGCTATGGTGAAATAGGAAATATCGTCAGATGAAATCTGGAAAGAAGCTTTCTGAGAAACTGCTTAGTGTTCTGTGAATTCATCTCACAGAGTTCCATGTGTATTTCGAGGATCTCTTTGCTAGCCCTATTTCTGTGGAAACTGAGAAAAGATATTTCGGATCCCTTTGAAGACTATAGGGCCAAAGGAAAAATCCTCTGATAACAAAGAGAAAGAAGCTTTCTGAGAAACTTCTTTGTGTTCTGTGAAATCATCTCACAGAGTTACAGCTTTCCCCTCAAGAAGCCTTTCGCTAAGACAGTTTTTGTGGAATTGGCAAAGTGATATTTGGAAGCCCATAGAGGGCTATGGTGAAAAAGGAAATATCGTCAGATGAAATCTGGAAAGAAGCTTTCTGAGAAACTGCTTAGTGTTCTGTTAATTCATCTCACAGAGTTACATGTGTATTTCGAGGATCTCTTTGCTAGCCCTATTTCTGTGGAATCTGAGAACAGATATTTCGGATCCCTTTGAAGATTATAGGGCCAAAGGAAATATCCTCGGATAACAAAGAGAAAGAAGCTTTCTGAGAAACTTCTTTGTGTTCTGTGAAATCATCTCACAGAGTTATAGCTTTCCCCTAAAGAAGCCTTTCGCTAAGACAGTTCTTGTGGAATTGGCAAAGTGATATTTGGAAGCCCATAGAGGGCTATGGTGAAAAAGGAAATATCCTCAGATGAAATCTGGAAAGAAGCTTTCTGAGAAACTGCTTAGTGTTCTGTTAATTCATCTCACAGAGTTACATGTGTATTTCGAGGATCTCTTTGCTAGCTCTATTTCTGTGGAATCTGAGAACAGATATTTCGGATCCCTTTGAAGACTATAGGGCCAAAGGAAAAATCCTCCGATAACAAAGAGAAAGAAGCTTTCTGAGAAACTTCTTTGTATTCTGTGAAATCATCTCACAGAGTTACAGCTTTCCCCTCAAGAAGCCTTTCGCTAAGACAGTTCTTGTGGAATTGGCAAAGTGATATTTGGAAGCCCATAGAGGGCTATGGTGAAAAAGGAAATATCGTCAGATGAAATCTGGAAAGAAGCTTTCTGCGAAACTTCTTAGGGTTTCGTTAATTCATCTCACAGAGTTACATGTGTATTTCGAGGATCTCTTTGCTAGCTCTATTTCTGTGGAATCTGAGAACAGATATTTCGGATCCCTTTGAAGACTATAGGGCCAAAGGAAATATCCTCGGATAACAAAGAGAAAGAATCTTTCTGAGAAACTTCTTTGTGTTCTGTGAAATCATCTCACAGAGTTACAGCTTTCCCCTCAAGAAGCCTTTCGCTAAGACAGTTCTTGTGGAATTGGCAAAGTGATATTTGGAAGCCCATAGAGGACTAAGGTGAAAAAGGAAATATCGTCAGATGAAATCTGGAAAGAAGCTTTCTGCGAAACTGCTTAGTGTTTTTTTAATTTATCTCACAGAGTTACATGTGTATTTCGAGGATCTCTTTGCTAGCCCTATTTCTGTGGAATCTGAAAACAGATATTTCGGATCCCTTTGAAGACTAGAGTGCCTAAGGAAATATCCTCGGATAACAAAGAGAAAGAAGCTTTCTGAGAAACTTCTTTGTGTTCTGTGAAATCATCTCACAGAGTTACAGCTTTCCCGTCAAGAAGCCTTTCGCTAAGACAGTTCTTGTGGAATTGGCAAAGTGATATTTGGAAGCCTATAGAGGGCTATGGTGAAATAGGAAATATCGTCAGATGAACTCTGGAAAGAAGCTTTCTGAGAAACTGCTTAATGTTCTGTGAATTCATCTCACAGAGTTACATGTGTATTTCGAGGATCTCTTTGCTAGCTCTATTTCTGTGGAAACTGAGAAAAGATATTTCGGATCCCTTTGAAGACTATAGGGCCAAAGGAAAAATCCTCCGATAACAAAGAGAAAGAAGCTTTCTGAGAAACTTCTTTGTGTTCTGTGAAATCATCTCACAGAGTTACAGCTTTCCCCTCAAGAAGCCTTTCGCTAAGACAGTTCTTGTGGAATTGGCAAAGTGATATTTGGAAGCCTATAGAGGGCTATGGTGAAAAAGGAAATATCGTCAGATGAAATCTGGAAAGAAGCTTTCTGAGAAACTGCTTAGTGTTCTGTTAATTCATCTCACAGAGTTACATGTGTATTTCGAGGATTTCTTTGCTAGCCCTATTTCTGTGGAATCTGAGAACAGATATTTCGGATCCCTTTGAAGACTATAGGGCCAAAGGAAATATCCTCGGATAACAAAGAGAAAGAAGCTTTCTGAGAAACTTCTTTGTGTTCTGTGAAATCATCTCACAGAGTTACAGCTTTTCCCTCAAGAAGACTTTCGCTAAGACAGTTCTTGTGGAATTGGCAAAGTGATATTTGGAAGCCCATAGAGGGCTATGGTGAAAAAGGAAATATCGTCAGATGAAATCTGGAAAGAAGCTTTCTGCGAAACTGCTTAGTGTTCTGTTAATTCATCTCACAGAGTTCCATGTGTATTTCGAGGATCTCTTTGCTAGCCCTATTTCTGTGGAATCTGAAAACAGATATTTCGGATCCCTTTGAAGACTATAGGGCCAAAGGAAATATCCTCCGATAACAAAGAGAAAGAAGCTTTCTGAGAAACTTCTTTTTGTTCTGTGAAATCATCTCACAGAGTTACAGCTTTCCCCTCAAGAAGCCTTTCGCTAAGACAGTTCTTGTGGAATTGGCAAAGTGATATTTGGAAGCCCATAGAGGGCTATGGTGAAAAAGGAAATATCGTCAGATGAAATCTGGAAAGAAGCTTTCTGCGAAACTTCTTAGGGTTTTGTTAATTCATCTCACAGAGTTACATGTGTATTTCGAGGATCTCTTTGCTAGCTCTATTTCTGTGGAATCTGAGAACAGATATTTCGGATCCCTTTGAAGACTATAGGGCCAAAGGAAATATCCTCGGATAACAAAGAGAAAGAAGCTTTCTGAGAAACTTCTTTGTGTTCTGTGAAATCATCTCACAGAGTTACAGCTTTCCCCTCAAGAAGCCTTTCGCTAAGACAGTTCTTGTGGAATAGGCAAAGTGATATTTGGAAGCCCATAGAGGGCTATGGTGAAAAAGGAAATATCGTCAGATGAAATCTGGAAAGAAGCTTTCTGAGAAACTGCTTAGTGTTCTGTGAATTCATCTCACAGAGTTCCATGTGTATTTCGAGAATCTCTTTGCTAGCCCTATTTCTGTGGAATCTGAGAACAGATATTTCGGATCCCTTTGAAGACTATAGGGCCAAAGGAAATATCCTCCGATAACAAAGAGAAAGAAGCTTTCTGAGAAACTTCTTTGTGTTCTGTGAAATCATCTCACAGAGTTACAGCTTTCCCCTGAAGAAAGCTTTCGCTAAGACAGTTCTTGTGGAAATGGCAAAGTGATATTTGGAAGCCCACAGAGGGCTATGGTGAAAAAGGAAATATCGTCAGATGAAATCTGGAAAGAAGCTTTCTGAGAAACTGCTTCGTGTTCTGTTAATTCATCTGACAGAGTTACATGTGTATTTCGAGGATCTCTTTGCTAGCCCTATTTCTGTGGAATCTGAGAACAGATATTTCGGATCCCTTTGAAGACTATAGGGCCAAAGGAAAAATCCTCCGATAACAAAGAGAATGAAGCTTTCTGAGAAACTTCTTTGTGTTCTGTGAAATCATCTCACAGAGTTACAGCTTTCCCCTCAAGAAGCCTTTCGCTAAGACAGTTCTTGTGGAATTGGCAAAGTGATATTTGGAAGCCCATAGAGGGCTATGGTGAAAAAGGAAATATCCTCAGATGAAATCTGGAAAGAAGCTTTCTGAGAAACTGCTTAGTGTTCTGTTAATTCATCTCACAGAGTTACATGTGTATTTCGAGGATCTCTTTCCTAGACCTATTTCTGTGGAAACTGAGAAAAGATATTTCGGATCCGTTTGAGGACTATAGGGCCAAAGGAAAAATCCTCCGATAACAAAGAGAAAGAAGCTTTCTGAGAAACTTCTTTGTGTTCTGTGAAATCATCTCACGGAGTTACAGCTTTCCCCTCAAGAAGCCTTTCGCTAAGACAGTTCTTGTGGAATTGGCAAAGTGATATTTGGAAGCCCATAGAGGGCTATGGTGAAAAAGGAAATATCGTCAGATGAAATCTGGAAAGAAGCTTGCTGCGAAACTGCTTAGTGTTCTGTTAATTCATCTCACAGAGTTACATGTGTATTTCGAGGATCTCTTTGCTAGTCCTATTTCTGTGGAATCTGAAAACAGATATTTCGGATCCCTTTGAAGACTATAGGGCCAAAGGAAATATCCTCCGATAACAAAGAGAAAGAAGCTTTCTGAGAAACTTCTTTGTGTTCTGTGAAATCATCTCACAGAGTTACAGCTTTCCCCTCAAGAAGCCTTTCGCTAAGACAGTTCTTGTGGAATTGGCAAAGTGATATTTGGAAGCCCGTAGAGGGCTATGGTGAAAAAGCAAATATCCTCAGATGAAATCTGGAAAGAAGCTTTCTGAGAAACTGCTTAGTGTTCTGTTAATTCATCTCACAGAGTTACATGTGTATTTCGAGGATCTCTTTGCTAGCCCTATTTCTGCGGAATCTGAGAACAGATATTTCGGATCCATTTGAAGACTTAAGGGCCAAAGGAAATATCCTCCGATAACAAAGAGAAAGAAGCTTTCTGAGAAACTTCTTTGTGTTCTGTGAAATCATCTCACAGAGTTACAGCTTTCCCCTCAAGAAGCCTTTCGCTAAGACAGTTCTTGTGGAATTGGCAAAGTGATATTTGGAAGCCCATAGAGGGCTATGGTGAAAAAGGAAATATCGTCAGATGAAATCTGGAAAGAAGCTTTCTGCGAAACTGCTTAGTGTTCTGTTAATTCATCTCACAGAGTTACATGTGTATTTCGAGGATCTCTTTGCTAGCTCTATTTGTGTGGAATCTGAGAACAGATATTTCGGATCCCTTTGAAGACTATAGGGCCAAAGGAAAAATCCTCCGATAACAAAGAGAAAGAAGCTTTCTGAGAAACTTCTTTGTGTTCTGTGAAATCATCTCACAGAGTTACAGCTTTCCCCTCAAGAAGCCTTTCGCTAAGACAGTTCTTGTGGAATTCGCAAAGTGATATTTGGAAGCCCATAGAGGGCTATGGTGAAAAAGGAAATATCCTCAGATGAAATCTGGAAAGAAGCTTTCTGAGAAACTGCTTAGTGTTCTGTGAATTCATCTCACAGAGTTACATGTGTATTTCGAGGATCTCTTTGCTAGCCCTATTTCTGTGGAATCTGAGAACAGATATTTCGGATCCCTTTGAAGACTATAGGGCCAAAGGAAATATCCTCCGATAACAAAGAAAAAGAAGCTTTCTGAGAAACTTCTTTGTGTTCTGTGAAATCATCTCACAGAGTTACAGCTTTCCCCTGAAGAAGCCTTTCGCTAAGACAGTTCTTGTGGAATTGGCAAAGTGATATTTCGAAGCCCATAGAGGGCTATGGTGAAATAGGAAATATCGTCAGATGAAATCTGGAAAGAAGCTTTCTGAGAAACTGCTTAGTGTTCTGTGAATTCATCTCACAGAGTTCCATGTGTATTTTGAGGATCTCTTTGCTAGCCCTATTTCTGTGGAAACTGAGAAAAGATATTTCGGATCCCTTTGAAGACTATAGGGCCAAAGGAAAAATCCTCTGATAACAAAGAGAAAGAAGCTTTCTGAGAAACTTCTTTGTGTTCTGTGAAATCATCTCACAGAGTTACAGCTTTCCCCTCAAGAAGCCTTTCGCTAAGACAGTTTTTGTGGAATTGGCAAAGTGATATTTGGAAGCCCATAGAGGGCTATGGTGAAAAAGGAAATATCGTCAGATGAAATCTGGAAAGAAGCTTTCTGAGAAACTGCTTAGTGTTCTGTTAATTCATCTCACAGAGTTACATGTGTATTTCGAGGATCTCTTTGCTAGCCCTATTTCTGTGGAATCTGAGAACAGATATTTCGGATCCCTTTGAAGATTATAGGGCCAAAGGAAATATCCTCGGATAACAAAGAGAAAGAAGCTTTCTGAGAAACTTCTTTGTGTTCTGTGAAATCATCTCACAGAGTTATAGCTTTCCCCTAAAGAAGCCTTTCGCTAAGACAGTTCTTGTGGAATTGGCAAAGTGATATTTGGAAGCCCATAGAGGGCTATGGTGAAAAAGGAAATATCCTCAGATGAAATCTGGAAAGAAGCTTTCTGAGAAACTGCTTAGTGTTCTGTGAATTCATCTCACAGAGTTACATGTGTATTTCGAGGATCTCTTTGCTAGCCCTATTTCTGTGGAAACTGAGAAAATATATTTCGGATCCCTTTGAAGACTATAGGGCCAAAGGAAAAATCCTCCGATAACAAAGAGAAAGAAGCTTTCTGAGAAACTTCTTTGTATTCTGTGAAATCATCTCACAGAGTTACAGCTTTCCCCTCAAGAAGCCTTTCGCTAAGACAGTTCTTGTGGAATTGGCAAAGTGATATTTGGAAGCCCATAGAGGGCTATGGTGAAAAAGGAAATATCGTCAGATGAAATCTGGAAAGAAGCTTTCTGCGAAACTTCTTAGGGTTTCGTTAATTCATCTCACAGAGTTACATGTGTATTTCGAGGATCTCTTTGCTAGCTCTATTTCTGTGGAATCTGAGAACAGATATTTCGGATCCCTTTGAAGACTATAGGGCCAAAGGAAATATCCTCGGATAACAAAGAGAAAGAATCTTTCTGAGAAACTTCTTTGTGTTCTGTGAAATCATCTCACAGAGTTACAGCTTTCCCCTCAAGAAGCCTTTCGCTAAGACAGTTCTTGTGGAATTGGCAAAGTGATATTTGGAAGCCCATAGAGGACTAAGGTGAAAAAGGAAATATCGTCAGATGAAATCTGGAAAGAAGCTTTCTGCGAAACTGCTTAGTGTTTTTTTAATTTATCTCACAGAGTTACATGTGTATTTCGAGGATCTCTTTGCTAGCCCTATTTCTGTGGAATCTGAAAACAGATATTTCGGATCCCTTTGAAGACTAGAGTGCCTAAGGAAATATCCTCGGATAACAAAGAGAAAGAAGCTTTCTGAGAAACTTCTTTGTGTTCTGTGAAATCATCTCACAGAGTTACAGCTTTCCCGTCAAGAAGCCTTTCGCTAAGACAGTTCTTGTGGAATTGGCAAAGTGATATTTGGAAGCCTATAGAGGGCTATGGTGAAATAGGAAATATCGTCAGATGAACTCTGGAAAGAAGCTTTCTGAGAAACTGCTTAATGTTCTGTGAATTCATCTCACAGAGTTACATGTGTATTTCGAGGATCTCTTTGCTAGCTCTATTTCTGTGGAAACTGAGAAAAGATATTTCGGATCCCTTTGAAGACTATAGGGCCAAAGGAAAAATCCTCCGATAACAAAGAGAAAGAAGCTTTCTGAGAAACTTCTTTGTGTTCTGTGAAATCATCTCACAGAGTTACAGCTTTCCCCTCAAGAAGCCTTTCGCTAAGACAGTTCTTGTGGAATTGGCAAAGTGATATTTGGAAGCCTATAGAGGGCTATGGTGAAAAAGGAAATATCGTCAGATGAAATCTGGAAAGAAGCTTTCTGAGAAACTGCTTAGTGTTCTGTTAATTCATCTCACAGAGTTACATGTGTATTTCGAGGATTTCTTTGCTAGCCCTATTTCTGTGGAATCTGAGAACAGATATTTCGGATCCCTTTGAAGACTATAGGGCCAAAGGAAATATCCTCGGATAACAAAGAGAAAGAAGCTTTCTGAGAAACTTCTTTGTGTTCTGTGAAATCATCTCACAGAGTTACAGCTTTTCCCTCAAGAAGACTTTCGCTAAGACAGTTCTTGTGGAATTGGCAAAGTGATATTTGGAAGCCCATAGAGGGCTATGGTGAAAAAGGAAATATCGTCAGATGAAATCTGGAAAGAAGCTTTCTGCGAAACTGCTTAGTGTTCTGTTAATTCATCTCACAGAGTTCCATGTGTATTTCGAGGATCTCTTTGCTAGCCCTATTTCTGTGGAATCTGAAAACAGATATTTCGGATCCCTTTGAAGACTATAGGGCCAAAGGAAATATCCTCCGATAACAAAGAGAAAGAAGCTTTCTGAGAAACTTCTTTTTGTTCTGTGAAATCATCTCACAGAGTTACAGCTTTCCCCTCAAGAAGCCTTTCGCTAAGACAGTTCTTGTGGAATTGGCAAAGTGATATTTGGAAGCCCATAGAGGGCTATGGTGAAATAGGAAATATCGTCAGATGAAATCTGGAAAGAAGCTTTCTGAGAAACTGCTTAGTGTTCTGTGAATTCATCTCACAGAGTTACATGTGTATTTCGAGGATCTCTTTGCTAGCCCTATTTCTGTGGAAACTGAGAAAAGATATTTCGGATCCCTTTGAAGACAATAGGGCCAAAGGAAAAATCCTCCGATAACAAAGAGAAAGAAGCTTTCTGAGAAACTTCTTTGTATTCTGTGAAATCATCTCACAGAGTTACACCTTTCCCCTCAAGAAGCCTTTCGCTAAGACAGTTCTTGTGGAATTGGCAAAGTGATATTTGGAAGCCCATAGAGGGCTATGGTGAAAAAGGAAATATCGTCAGATGAAATCTGGAAAGAAGCTTTCTGCGAAACTTCTTAGGGTTTTGTTAATTCATCTCACAGAGTTACATGTGTATTTCGAGGATCTCTTTGCTAGCTCTATTTCTGTGGAATCTGAGAACAGATATTTCGGATCCCTTTGAAGACTATAGGGCCAAAGGAAATATCCTCGGATAACAAAGAGAAAGAAGCTTTCTGAGAAACTTCTTTGTGTTCTGTGAAATCATCTCACAGAGTTACAGCTTTCCCCTCAAGAAGCCTTTCGCTAAGACAGTTCTTGTGGAATAGGCAAAGTGATATTTGGAAGCCCATAGAGGGCTATGGTGAAAAAGGAAATATCGTCAGATGAAATCTGGAAAGAAGCTTTCTGAGAAACTGCTTAGTGTTCTGTGAATTCATCTCACAGAGTTCCATGTGTATTTCGAGAATCTCTTTGCTAGCCCTATTTCTGTGGAATCTGAGAACAGATATTTCGGATCCCTTTGAAGACTATAGGGCCAAAGGAAATATCCTCCGATAACAAAGAGAAAGAAGCTTTCTGAGAAACTTCTTTGTGTTCTGTGAAATCATCTCACAGAGTTACAGCTTTCCCCTGAAGAAAGCTTTCGCTAAGACAGTTCTTGTGGAAATGGCAAAGTGATATTTGGAAGCCCACAGAGGGCTATGGTGAAAAAGGAAATATCCTCAGATGAAATCTGGAAAGAAGCTTTCTGAGAAACTGCTTAGTGTTCTGTGAATTCATCTCACAGAGTTACATGTGTATTTCGAGGATCTCTTTGCTAGCCCTATTTCTGTGGAAACTGAGAAAAGATATTTCGGATCCCTTTGAAGACTATAGGGCCAAAGGAAAAATCCTCCGATAACAAAGAGAAGGAAGCGTTCTGAGAAACTTCTTTGTGTTCTGTGAAATCATCTCACAGAGTTACAGCTTTCCCCTCAAGAAGCCTTTCGCTAAGACAGTTCTTGTGGAATTGGCAAAGTGATATTTGGAAGCCCATAGAGGACTATGGTGAAAAAGGAAATATCGTCAGATGAAATCTGGAAAGAAGCTTTCTGCGAAACTGCTTAGTGTTTTTTTAATTCATCTCACAGAGTTACATGTGTATTTCGAGGATCTCTTTGCTAGCCCTATTTCTGTGGAATCTGAAAACAGATATTTCGGATCCCTTTGAAGACTATAGTGCCTAAGGAAATATCCTCGGATAACAAAGAGAAAGAAGCTTTCTGAGAAACTTCTTTGTGTTCTGTGAAATCATCTCACAGAGTTACAGCTTTCCCGTCAAGAAGCCTTTCGCTAAGACAGTTCTTGTGGAATTGGCAAAGTGATATTTGGAAGCCTATAGAGGGCTATGGTGAAATAGGAAATATCGTCAGATGAAATCTGGAAAGAAGCTTTCTGAGAAACTGCTTAGTGTTCTGTGAATTCATCTCACAGAGTTACATGTGTATTTCGAGGATCTCTTTGCTAGCCCTATTTCTGTGGAAACTGAGAAAAGATATTTCGGATCCCTTTGAAGACTATAGGGCCAAAGGAAAAATCCTCCGATAACAAAGAGAAAGAAGCTTTCTGAGAAACTTCTTTGTGTTCTGTGAAATCATCTCACAGAGTTACAGCTTTCCCCTCAAGAAGCCTTTCGCTAAGACAGTTCTTGTGGAATTGGCAAAGTGATATTTGGAAGCCTATAGAGGGCTATGGTGAAAAAGGAAATATCGTCAGATGAAATCTGGAAAGAAGCTTTCTGCGAAACTGCTTAGTGTTCTGTTAATTCATCTCACAGAGTTACATGTGTATTTCGAGGATCTCTTTGCTAGCCCTATTTCTGTGGAATCTGAGAACAGATATTTCGGATCCCTTTGAAGACTATAGGGCCAAAGGAAATATCCTCGGATAACAAAGAGAAAGAAGCTTTCTGAGAAACTTCTTTGTGTTCTGTGAAATCATCTCACAGAGTTACAGCTTTTCCCTCAAGAAGACTTTCGCTAAGACAGTTCTTGTGGAATTGGCAAACTGATATTTGGAAGCCCATAGAGGGCTATGGTGAAAAAGGAAATATCGTCAGATGAAATCTGGAAAGAAGCTTTCTGCGAAACTGCTTAGTGTTCTGTTAATTCATCTCACAGAGTTACATGTGTATTTCGAGGATCTCTTTGCTAGTCCTATTTCTGTGGAATCTGAAAACAGATATTTCGGATCCCATTGAAGACTATAGGGCCAAAGGAAATATCCTCTGATAACAAAGAGAAAGAAGCTTTCTGAGAAACTTCTTTGTGTTCTGTGAAATCATCTCACAGAGTTACAGCTTTCCCCTCAAGAAGCCTTTCGCTAAGACAGTTCTTGTGGAATTGGCAAAGTGATATTTGGAAGCCCATAGAGGGCTATGGTGAAAAAGGAAATATCCTCAGATGAAATCTGGAAAGAAGCTTTCTGAGAAACTGCTTAGTGTTCTGTTAATTCATCTCACAGAGTTCCATGTGTATTTCGAGGATCTCTTTGCTAGCCCTATTTCTGTGGAATCTGAAAACAGATATTTCGGATCCCTTTGAAGACTATAGGGCCAAAGGAAATATCCTCCGATAACAAAGAGAAAGAAGCTTTCTGAGAAACTTCTTTGTGTTCTGTGAAATCATCTCACAGAGTTACAGCTTTCCCGTCAAGAAGCCTTTCGCTAAGAAAGTTCTTGTGGAATTGGCAAAGTGATATTTGGAAGCCCATAGAGGGCTATGGTGAAATAGGAAATATCGTCAGATGAAATCTGGAAAGAAGCTTTCTGAGAAACTGCTTAGTGTTCTGTGAATTCATCTCACAGAGTTACATGTGTATTTCGAGGATCTCTTTGCTAGCCCTATTTCTGTGGAAACTGAGAAAAGATATTTCGGATCCCTTTGAAGACTATAGGGCCAAAGGAAAAATCCTCCGATAACAAAGAGAAAGAAGCTTTCTGAGAAACTTCTTTGTGTTCTGTGAAATCATCTCACAGAGTTACAGCTTTCCCCTCAAGAAGCCTTTCGCTAAGACAGTTCTTGTGGAATTGGCAAAGTGATATTTGGAAGCCCATAGAGGGCTGTGGTGAAAAAGGAAATATCGTCAGATGAAATGTGGAAAGAAGCTTTCTGCGAAACTGCTTAGTGTTCTGTTAATTCATCTCACAGAGTTACCTGTGTATTTCGAGGATCTCTTTGCTAGCCCTATTTCTGTGGAATCTGAGAACAGATATTTCGGATCCCTTTGAAGACTATAGGGCGAAAGGAAATATCCTCCGATAACAAAGAGAAAGAAGCTTTCTGAGAAACTTCTTTGTGTTCTGTGAAATCATCTCACAGAGTTACAGCTTTCCCCTCAAGAAGCCTTTCGCTAAGATAGTTCTTGTGGAATTGGCAAAGTGATATTTGGAAGCCCATAGAGGGCTATGGTGAAAAAGGAAATATCGTCAGATGAAATCTGGAAAGAAGCTTTCTGAGAAACTGCTTCGTGTTCTGTTAATTCATCTCACAGAGTTACATGTGTATTTCGAGGATCTCTTTGCTAGCCCTATTTCTGTGGAATCTGAGAACAGATATTTCGGATCCCTTTGAAGACTATAGGGCCAAAGGAAAAATCCTCCGATAACAAAGAGAATGAAGCTTTCTGAGAAACTTCTTTGTGTTCTGTGAAATCATCTCACAGAGTTACAGCTTTCCCCTCAAGAAGCCTTTCGCTAAGACAGTTCTTGTGGAATTGGCAAAGTGATATTTGGAAGCCTATAGAGGGCTATGGTGAAAAAGGAAATATCGTCAGATGAAATCTGGAAAGAAGCTTTCTGAGAAACTGCTTAGTGTTCTGTTAATTCATCTCACAGAGTTACATGTGTATTTCGAGGATTTCTTTGCTAGCCCTATTTCTGTGGAATCTGAGAACAGATATTTCGGATCCCTTTGAAGACTATAGGGCCAAAGGAAATATCCTCGGATAACAAAGAGAAAGAAGCTTTCTGAGAAACTTCTTTGTGTTCTGTGAAATCATCTCACAGAGTTACAGCTTTTCCCTCAAGAAGACTTTCGCTAAGACAGTTCTTGTGGAATTGGCAAAGTGATATTTGGAAGCCCATAGAGGGCTATGGTGAAAAAGGAAATATCGTCAGATGAAATCTGGAAAGAAGCTTTCTGCGAAACTGCTTAGTGTTCTGTTAATTCATCTCACAGAGTTCCATGTGTATTTCGAGGATCTCTTTGCTAGCCCTATTTCTGTGGAATCTGAAAACAGATATTTCGGATCCCTTTGAAGACTATAGGGCCAAAGGAAATATCCTCCGATAACAAAGAGAAAGAAGCTTTCTGAGAAACTTCTTTGTGTTCTGTGAAATCATCTCACAGAGTTACAGCTTTCCCCTCAAGAAGCCTTTCGCTAAGACAGTTCTTGTGGAATTGGCAAAGTGATATTTGGAAGCCCATAGAGGGCTATGGTGAAATAGGAAATATCGTCAGATGAAATCTGGAAAGAAGCTTTCTGAGAAACTGCTTAGTGTTCTGTGAATTCATCTCACAGAGTTACATGTGTATTTCGAGGATCTCTTTGCTAGCCCTATTTCTGTGGAAACTGAGAAAAGATATTTCGGATCCCTTTGAAGACTATAGGGCCAAAGGAAAAATCCTCCGATAACAAAGAGAAAGAAGCTTTCTGAGAAACTTCTTTGTATTCTGTGAAATCATCTCACAGAGTTACAGCTTTCCCCTCAAGAAGCCTTTCGCTAAGACAGTTCTTGTGGAATTGGCAAAGTGATATTTGGAAGCCCATAGAGGGCTATGGTGAAAAAGGAAATATCGTCAGATGAAATCTGGAAAGAAGCTTTCTGCGAAACTTCTTAGGGTTTTCTTAATTCATCTCACAGAGTTACATGTGTATTTCGAGGATCTCTTTGCTAGCTCTATTTCTGTGGAATCTGAGAACAGATATTTCGGATCCCTTTGAAGACTATAGGGCCAAAGGAAATATCCTCGGATAACAAAGAGAAAGAAGCTTTCTGAGAAACTTCTTTGTGTTCTGTGAAATCATCTCACAGAGTTACAGCTTTCCCCTCAAGAAGCCTTTCGCTAAGACAGTTCTTGTGGAATAGGCAAAGTGATATTTGGAAGCCCATAGAGGGCTATGGTGAAAAAGGAAATATCGTCAGATGAAATCTGGAAAGAAGCTTTCTGAGAAACTGCTTAGTGTTCTGTGAATTCATCTCACAGAGTTCCATGTGTATTTCGAGAATCTCTTTGCTAGCCCTATTTCTGTGGAATCTGAGAACAGATATTTCGGATCCCTTTGAAGACTATAGGGCCAAAGGAAATATCCTCCGATAACAAAGAGAAAGAAGCTTTCTGAGAAACTTCTTTGTGTTCTGTGAAATGATCTCACAGAGTTACAGCTTTCCCCTGAAGAAAGCTTTCGCTAAGACAGTTCTTGTGGAATTGGCAAAGTGATATTTGGAAGCCCACAGAGGGCTATGGTGAAAAAGGAAATATCCTCAGATGAAATCTGGAAAGAAGCTTTCTGAGAAACTGCTTAGTGTTCTGTGAATTCATCTCACAGAGTTACATGTGTATTTCGAGGATCTCTTTGCTAGCCCTATTTCTGTGGAAACTGAGAAAAGATATTTCGGATCCCTTTGAAGACTATAGGGCCAAAGGAAAAATCCTCCGATAACAAAGAGAAGGAAGCGTTCTGAGAAACTTCATTGTGTTCTGTGAAATCATCTCACAGAGTTACAGCTTTCCCCTCAAGAAGCCTTTCGCTAAGACAGTTCTTGTGGAATTGGCAAAGTGATATTTGGAAGCCCATAGAGGACTATGGTGAAAAAGGAAATATCGTCAGATGAAATCTGGAAAGAAGCTTTCTGCGAAACTGCTTAGTGTTTTTTTAATTCATCTCACAGAGTTACATGTGTATTTCGAGGATCTCTTTGCTAGCCCTATTTCTGTGGAATCTGAAAACAGATATTTCGGATCCCTTTGAAGACTATAGTGCCTAAGGAAATATCCTCGGATAACAAAGAGAAAGAAGCTTTCTGAGAAACTTCTTTGTGTTCTGTGAAATCATCTCACAGAGTTACAGCTTTCCCGTCAAGAAGCCTTTCGCTAAGACAGTTCTTGTGGAATTGGCAAAGTGATATTTGGAAGCCTATAGAGGGCTATGGTGAAATAGGAAATATCGTCAGATGAAATCTGGAAAGAAGCTTTCTGAGAAACTGCTTAGTGTTCTGTGAATTCATCTCACAGAGTTACATGTGTATTTCGAGGATCTCTTTGCTAGCCCTATTTCTGTGGAAACTGAGAAAAGATATTTCGGATCCCTTTGAAGACTATAGGGCCAAAGGAAAAATCCTCCGATAACAAAGAGAAAGAAGCTTTCTGAGAAACTTCTTTGTGTTCTGTGAAATCATCTCACAGAGTTACAGCTTTCCCCTCAAGAAGCCTTTCGCTAAGACAGTTCTTGTGGAATTGGCAAAGTGATATTTGGAAGCCTATAGAGGGCTATGGTGAAAAAGGAAATATCGTCAGATGAAATCTGGAAAGAAGCTTTCTGCGAAACTGCTTAGTGTTCTGTTAATTCATCTCACAGAGTTACATGTGTATTTCGAGGATCTCTTTGCTAGCCCTATTTCTGTGGAATCTGAGAACAGATAATTCGGATCCCTTTGAAGACTATAGGGCCAAAGGAAATATCCTCGGATAACAAAGAGAAAGAAGCTTTCTGAGAAACTTCTTTGTGTTCTGTGAAATCATCTCACAGAGTTACAGCTTTTCCCTCAAGAAGACTTTCGCTAAGACAGTTCTTGTGGAAATGGCAAACTGATATTTGGAAGCCCATAGAGGGCTATGGTGAAAAAGGAAATATCGTCAGATGAAATCTGGAAAGAAGCTTTCTGAGAAACTGCTTAGTGTTCTGTGAATTCATCTCACAGAGTTCCATGTGTATTTCGAGAATCTCTTTGCTAGCCCTATTTCTGTGGAATCTGAGAACAGATATTTCGGATCCCTTTGAAGACTATAGGGCCAAAGGAAATATCCTCCGATAACAAAGAGAAAGAAGCTTTCTGAGAAACTTCTTTGTTTTCTGTGAAATCATCTCACAGAGTTACAGCTTTCCCCTGAAGAAAGCTTTCGCTAAGACAGTTCTTGTGGAATTGGCAAAGTGATATTTGGAAGCCCACAGAGGGCTATGGTGAAAAAGGAAATATCCTCAGATGAAATCTGGAAAGAAGCTTTCTGAGAAACTGCTTAGTGTTCTGTGAATTCATCTCACAGAGTTACATGTGTATTTCGAGGATCTCTTTGCTAGCCCTATTTCTGTGGAAACTGAGAAAAGATATTTCGGATCCCTTTGAAGACTATAGGGCCAAAGGAAAAATCCTCCGATAACAAAGAGAAGGAAGCGTTCTGAGAAACTTCTTTGTGTTCTGTGAAATCATCTCACAGAGTTACAGCTTTCCCCTCAAGAAGCCTTTCGCTAAGACAGTTCTTGTGGAATTGGCAAAGTGATATTTGGAAGCCCATAGAGGACTATGGTGAAAAAGGAAATATCGTCAGATGAAATCTGGAAAGAAGCTTTCTGCGAAACTGCTTAGTGTTTTTTTAATTCATCTCACAGAGTTACATGTGTATTTCGAGGATCTCTTTGCTAGCCCTATTTCTGTGGAATCTGAAAACAGATATTTCGGATCCCTTTGAAGACTATAGTGCCTAAGGAAATATCCTCGGATAACAAAGAGAAAGAAGCTTTCTGAGAAACTTCTTTGTGTTCTGTGAAATCATCTCACAGAGTTACAGCTTTCCCGTCAAGAAGCCTTTCGCTAAGACAGTTCTTGTGGAATTGGCAAAGTGATATTTGGAAGCCTATAGAGGGCTATGGTGAAATAGGAAATATCGTCAGATGAAATCTGGAAAGAAGCTTTCTGAGAAACTGCTTAGTGTTCTGTGAATTCATCTCACAGAGTTACATGTGTATTTCGAGGATCTCTTTGCTAGCCCTATTTCTGTGGAAACTGAGAAAAGATATTTCGGATCCCTTTGAAGACTATAGGGCCAAAGGAAAAATCCTCCGATAACAAAGAGAAAGAAGCTTTCTGAGAAACTTCTTTGTGTTCTGTGAAATCATCTCACAGAGTTACAGCTTTCCCCTCAAGAAGCCTTTCGCTAAGACAGTTCTTGTGGAATTGGCAAAGTGATATTTGGAAGCCTATAGAGGGCTATGGTGAAAAAGGAAATATCGTCAGATGAAATCTGGAAAGAAGCTTTCTGCGAAACTGCTTAGTGTTCTGTTAATTCATCTCACAGAGTTACATGTGTATTTCGAGGATCTCTTTGCTAGCCCTATTTCTGTGGAATCTGAGAACAGATAATTTGGATCCCTTTGAAGACTATAGGGCCAAAGGAAATATCCTCGGATAACAAAGAGAAAGAAGCTTTCTGAGAAACTTCTTTGTGTTCTGTGAAATCATCTCACAGAGTTACAGCTTTTCCCTCAAGAAGACTTTCGCTAAGACAGTTCTTGTGGAAATGGCAAACTGATATTTGGAAGCCCATAGAGGGCTATGGTGAAAAAGGAAATATCGTCAGATGAAATCTGGAAAGAAGCTTTCTGCGAAACTGCTTAGTGTTCTGTTAATTCATCTCACAGAGTTACATGTGTATTTCGAGGATCTCTTTGCTAGTCCTATTTCTGTGGAATCTGAAAACAGATATTTCGGATCCCATTGAAGACTATAGGGCCAAAGGAAATATCCTCTGATAACAAAGAGAAAGAAGCTTTCTGAGAAACTTCTTTGTGTTCTGTGAAATCATCTCACAGAGTTACAGCTTTCCCCTCAAGAAGCCTTTCGCTAAGACAGTTCTTGTGGAATTGGCAAAGTGATATTTGGAAGCCCATAGAGGGCTATGGTGAAAAAGGAAATATCCTCAGATGAAATCTGGAAAGAAGCTTTCTGAGAAACTGCTTAGTGTTCTGTTAATTCATCTCACAGAGTTCCATGTGTATTTCGAGGATCTCTTTGCTAGCCCTATTTCTGTGGAATCTGAAAACAGATATTTCGGATCCCTTTGAAGACTATAGGGCCAAAGGAAATATCCTCCGATAACAAAGAGAAAGAAGCTTTCTGAGAAACTTCTTTGTGTTCTGTGAAATCATCTCACAGAGTTACAGCTTTCCCGTCAAGAAGCCTTTCGCTAAGAAAGTTCTTGTGGAATTGGCAAAGTGATATTTGGAAGCCCATAGAGGGCTATGGTGAAATAGGAAATATCGTCAGATGAAATCTGGAAAGAAGCTTTCTGAGAAACTGCTTAGTGTTCTGTGAATTCATCTCACAGAGTTACATGTGTATTTCGAGGATCTCTTTGCTAGCCCTATTTCTGTGGAAACTGAGAAAAGATATTTCGGATCCCTTTGAAGACTATAGGGCCAAAGGAAAAATCCTCCGATAACAAAGAGAAAGAAGCTTTCTGAGAAACTTCTTTGTGTTCTGTGAAATCATCTCACAGAGTTACAGCTTTCCCCTCAAGAAGCCTTTCGCTAAGACAGTTCTTGTGGAATTGGCAAAGTGATATTTGGAAGCCCATAGAGGGCTGTGGTGAAAAAGGAAATATCGTCAGATGAAATGTGGAAAGAAGCTTTCTGCGAAACTGCTTAGTGTTCTGTTAATTCATCTCACAGAGTTACCTGTGTATTTCGAGGATCTCTTTGCTAGCCCTATTTCTGTGGAATCTGAGAACAGATATTTCGGATCCCTTTGAAGACTATAGGGCCAAAGGAAATATCCTCCGATAACAAAGAGAAAGAAGCTTTCTGAGAAACTTCTTTGTGTTCTGTGAAATCATCTCACAGAGTTACAGCTTTCCCCTCAAGAAGCCTTTCGCTAAGACAGTTCTTGTGGAATTGGCAAAGTGATATTTGGAAGCCCATAGAGGGCTATGGTGAAAAAGGAAATATCGTCAGATGAAATCTGGAAAGAAGCTTTCTGAGAAACTGCTTCGTGTTCTGTTAATTCATCTGACAGAGTTACATGTGTATTTCGAGGATCTCTTTGCTAGCCCTATTTCTGTGGAATCTGAGAACAGATATTTCGGATCCCTTTGAAGACTATAGGGCCAAAGGAAAAATCCTCCGATAACAAAGAGAATGAAGCTTTCTGAGAAACTTCTTTGTGTTCTGTGAAATCATCTCACAGAGTTACAGCTTTCCCCTCAAGAAGCCTTTCGCTAAGACAGTTCTTGTGGAATTGGCAAAGTGATATTTGGAAGCCCATAGAGGGCTATGGTGAAAAAGGAAATATCCTCAGATGAAATCTGGAAAGAAGCTTTCTGAGAAACTGCTTAGTGTTCTGTTAATTCATCTCACAGAGTTACATGTGTATTTCGAGGATCTCTTTCCTAGACCTATTTCTGTGGAAACTGAGAAAAGATATTTCGGATCCGTTTGAGGACTATAGGGCCAAAGGAAAAATCCTCCGATAACAAAGAGAAAGAAGCTTTCTGAGAAACTTCTTTGTGTTCTGTGAAATCATCTCACGGAGTTACAGCTTTCCCCTCAAGAAGCCTTTCGCTAAGACAGTTCTTGTGGAATTGGCAAAGTGATATTTGGAAGCCCATAGAGGGCTATGGTGAAAAAGGAAATATCGTCAGATGAAATCTGGAAAGAAGCTTGCTGCGAAACTGCTTAGTGTTCTGTTAATTCATCTCACAGAGTTACATGTGTATTTCGAGGATCTCTTTGCTAGTCCTATTTCTGTGGAATCTGAAAACAGATATTTCGGATCCCTTTGAAGACTATAGGGCCAAAGGAAATATCCTCCGATAACAAAGAGAAAGAAGCTTTCTGAGAAACTTCTTTGTGTTCTGTGAAATCATCTCACAGAGTTACAGCTTTCCCCTCAAGAAGCCTTTCGCTAAGACAGTTCTTGTGGAATTGGCAAAGTGATATTTGGAAGCCCGTAGAGGGCTATGGTGAAAAAGCAAATATCCTCAGATGAAATCTGGAAAGAAGCTTTCTGAGAAACTGCTTAGTGTTCTGTTAATTCATCTCACAGAGTTACATGTGTATTTCGAGGATCTCTTTGCTAGCCCTATTTCTGCGGAATCTGAGAACAGATATTTCGGATCCATTTGAAGACTATAGGGCCAAAGGAAATATCCTCCGATAACAAAGAGAAAGAAGCTTTCTGAGAAACTTCTTTGTGTTCTGTGAAATCATCTCACAGAGTTACAGCTTTCCCCTCAAGAAGCCTTTCGCTAAGACAGTTCTTGTGGAATTGGCAAAGTGATATTTGGAAGCCCATAGAGGGCTATGGTGAAAAAGGAAATATCGTCAGATGAAATCTGGAAAGAAGCTTTCTGCGAAACTGCTTAGTGTTCTGTTAATTCATCTCACAGAGTTACATGTGTATTTCGAGGATCTCTTTGCTAGCTCTATTTGTGTGGAATCTGAGAACAGATATTTCGGATCCCTTTGAAGACTATAGGGCCAAAGGAAAAATCCTCCGATAACAAAGAGAAAGAAGCTTTCTGAGAAACTTCTTTGTGTTCTGTGAAATCATCTCACAGAGTTACAGCTTTCCCCTCAAGAAGCCTTTCGCTAAGACAGTTCTTGTGGAATTCGCAAAGTGATATTTGGAAGCCCATAGAGGGCTATGGTGAAAAAGGAAATATCGTCAGATGAAATCTGGAAAGAAGCTTTCTGAGAAACTGCTTAGTGTTCTGTGAATTCATCTCACAGAGTTACATGTGTATTTCGAGGATCTCTTTGCTAGCCCTATTTCTGTGGAATCTGAGAACAGATATTTCGGATCCCTTTGAAGACTATAGGGCCAAAGGAAATATCCTCCGATAACAAAGAAAAAGAAGCTTTCTGAGAAACTTCTTTGTGTTCTGTGAAATCATCTCACAGAGTTACAGCTTTCCCCTGAAGAAGCCTTTCGCTAAGACAGTTCTTGTGGAATTGGCAAAGTGATATTTCGAAGCCCATAGAGGGCTATGGTGAAATAGGAAATATCGTCAGATGAAATCTGGAAAGAAGCTTTCTGAGAAACTGCTTAGTGTTCTGTGAATTCATCTCACAGAGTTCCATGTGTATTTCGAGGATCTCTTTGCTAGCCCTATTTCTGTGGAAACTGAGAAAAGATATTTCGGATCCCTTTGAAGACTATAGGGCCAAAGGAAAAATCCTCTGATAACAAAGAGAAAGAAGCTTTCTGAGAAACTTCTTTGTGTTCTGTGAAATCATCTCACAGAGTTACAGCTTTCCCCTCAAGAAGCCTTTCGCTAAGACAGTTTTTGTGGAATTGGCAAAGTGATATTTGGAAGCCCATAGAGGGCTATGGTGAAAAAGGAAATATCGTCAGATGAAATCTGGAAAGAAGCTTTCTGAGAAACTGCTTAGTGTTCTGTTAATTCATCTCACAGAGTTACATGTGTATTTCGAGGATCTCTTTGCTAGCCCTATTTCTGTGGAATCTGAGAACAGATATTTCGGATCCCTTTGAAGATTATAGGGCCAAAGGAAATATCCTCGGATAACAAAGAGAAAGAAGCTTTCTGAGAAACTTCTTTGTGTTCTGTGAAATCATCTCACAGAGTTATAGCTTTCCCCTAAAGAAGCCTTTCGCTAAGACAGTTCTTGTGGAATTGGCAAAGTGATATTTGGAAGCCCATAGAGGGCTATGGTGAAAAAGGAAATATCCTCAGATGAAATCTGGAAAGAAGCTTTCTGAGAAACTGCTTAGTGTTCTGTGAATTCATCTCACAGAGTTACATGTGTATTTCGAGGATCTCTTTGCTAGCCCTATTTCTGTGGAAACTGAGAAAATATATTTCGGATCCCTTTGAAGACTATAGGGCCAAAGGAAAAATCCTCCGATAACAAAGAGAAAGAAGCTTTCTGAGAAACTTCTTTGTATTCTGTGAAATCATCTCACAGAGTTACAGCTTTCCCCTCAAGAAGCCTTTCGCTAAGACAGTTCTTGTGGAATTGGCAAAGTGATATTTGGAAGCCCATAGAGGGCTATGGTGAAAAAGGAAATATCGTCAGATGAAATCTGGAAAGAAGCTTTCTGCGAAACTTCTTAGGGTTTCGTTAATTCATCTCACAGAGTTACATGTGTATTTCGAGGATCTCTTTGCTAGCTCTATTTCTGTGGAATCTGAGAACAGATATTTCGGATCCCTTTGAAGACTATAGGGCCAAAGGAAATATCCTCGGATAACAAAGAGAAAGAATCTTTCTGAGAAACTTCTTTGTGTTCTGTGAAATCATCTCACAGAGTTACAGCTTTCCCCTCAAGAAGCCTTTCGCTAAGACAGTTCTTGTGGAATTGGCAAAGTGATATTTGGAAGCCCATAGAGGACTATGGTGAAAAAGGAAATATCGTCAGATGAAATCTGGAAAGAAGCTTTCTGCGAAACTGCTTAGTGTTTTTTTAATTTATCTCACAGAGTTACATGTGTATTTCGAGGATCTCTTTGCTAGCCCTATTTCTGTGGAATCTGAAAACAGATATTTCGGATCCCTTTGAAGACTATAGTGCCTAAGGAAATATCCTCGGATAACAAAGAGAAAGAAGCTTTCTGAGAAACTTCTTTGTGTTCTGTGAAATCATCTCACAGAGTTACAGCTTTCCCGTCAAGAAGCCTTTCGCTAAGACAGTTCTTGTGGAATTGGCAAAGTGATATTTGGAAGCCTATAGAGGGCTATGGTGAAATAGGAAATATCGTCAGATGAACTCTGGAAAGAAGCTTTCTGAGAAACTGCTTAATGTTCTGTGAATTCATCTCACAGAGTTACATGTGTATTTCGAGGATCTCTTTGCTAGCTCTATTTCTGTGGAAACTGAGAAAAGATATTTCGGATCCATTTGAAGACTATAGGGCCAAAGGAAAAATCCTCCGATAACAAAGAGAAAGAAGCTTTCTGAGAAACTTCTTTGTGTTCTGTGAAATCATCTCACAGAGTTACAGCTTTCCCCTCAAGAAGCCTTTCGCTAAGACAGTTCTTGTGGAATTGGCAAAGTGATATTTGGAAGCCTATAGAGGGCTATGGTGAAAAAGGAAATATCGTCAGATGAAATCTGGAAAGAAGCTTTCTGAGAAACTGCTTAGTGTTCTGTTAATTCATCTCACAGAGTTACATGTGTATTTCGAGGATTTCTTTGCTAGCCCTATTTCTGTGGAATCTGAGAACAGATATTTCGGATCCCTTTGAAGACTATAGGGCCAAAGGAAATATCCTCGGATAACAAAGAGAAAGAAGCATTCTGAGAAACTTCTTTGTGTTCTGTGAAATCATCTCACAGAGTTACAGCTTTTCCCTCAAGAAGACTTTCGCTAAGACAGTTCTTGTGGAATTGGCAAAGTGATATTTGGAAGCCCATAGAGGGCTATGGTGAAAAAGGAAATATCGTCAGATGAAATCTGGAAAGAAGCTTTCTGCGAAACTGCTTAGTGTTCTGTTAATTCATCTCACAGAGTTCCATGTGTATTTCGAGGATCTCTTTGCTAGCCCTATTTCTGTGGAATCTGAAAACAGATATTTCGGATCCCTTTGAAGACTATAGGGCCAAAGGAAATATCCTCCGATAACAAAGAGAAAGAAGCTTTCTGAGAAACTTCTTTGTGTTCTGTGAAATCATCTCACAGAGTTACAGCTTTCCCCTCAAGAAGCCTTTCGCTAAGACAGTTCTTGTGGAATTGGCAAAGTGATATTTGGAAGCCCATAGAGGGCTATGGTGAAATAGGAAATATCGTCAGATGAAATCTGGAAAGAAGCTTTCTGAGAAACTGCTTAGTGTTCTGTGAATTCATCTCACAGAGTTACATGTGTATTTCGAGGATCTCTTTGCTAGCCCTATTTCTGTGGAAACTGAGAAAAGATATTTCGGATCCCTTTGAAGACTATAGGGCCAAAGGAAAAATCCTCCGATAACAAAGAGAAAGAAGCTTTCTGAGAAACTTCTTTGTATTCTGTGAAATCATCTCACAGAGTTACACCTTTCCCCTCAAGAAGCCTTTCGCTAAGACAGTTCTTGTGGAATTGGCAAAGTGATATTTGGAAGCCCATAGAGGGCTATGGTGAAAAAGGAAATATCGTCAGATGAAATCTGGAAAGAAGCTTTCTGCGAAACTTCTTAGGGTTTTGTTAATTCATCTCACAGAGTTACATGTGTATTTCGAGGATCTCTTTGCTAGCTCTATTTCTGTGGAATCTGAGAACAGATATTTCGGATCCCTTTGAAGACTATAGGGCCAAAGGAAATATCCTCGGATAACAAAGAGAAAGAAGCTTTCTGAGAAACTTCTTTGTGTTCTGTGAAATCATCTCACAGAGTTACAGCTTTCCCCTCAAGAAGCCTTTCGCTAAGACAGTTCTTGTGGAATAGGCAAAGTGATATTTGGAAGCCCATAGAGGGCTATGGTGAAAAAGGAAATATCGTCAGATGAAATCTGGAAAGAAGCTTTCTGAGAAACTGCTTAGTGTTCTGTGAATTCATCTCACAGAGTTCCATGTGTATTTCGAGAATCTCTTTGCTAGCCCTATTTCTGTGGAATCTGAGAACAGATATTTCGGATCCCTTTGAAGACTATAGGGCCAAAGGAAATATCCTCCGATAACAAAGAGAAAGAAGCTTTCTGAGAAACTTCTTTGTGTTCTGTGAAATCATCTCACAGAGTTACAGCTTTCCCCTGAAGAAAGCTTTCGCTAAGACAGTTCTTGTGGAATTGGCAAAGTGATATTTGGAAGCCCACAGAGGGCTATGGTGAAAAAGGAAATATCCTCAGATGAAATCTGGAAAGAAGCTTTCTGAGAAACTGCTTAGTGTTCTGTGAATTCATCTCACAGAGTTACATGTGTATTTCGAGGATCTCTTTGCTAGCCCTATTTCTGTGGAAACTGAGAAAAGATATTTCGGATCCCTTTGAAGACTATAGGGCCAAAGGAAAAATCCTCCGATAACAAAGAGAAGGAAGCGTTCTGAGAAACTTCTTTGTGTTCTGTGAAATCATCTCACAGAGTTACAGCTTTCCCCTCAAGAAGCCTTTCGCTAAGACAGTTCTTGTGGAATTGGCAAAGTGATATTTGGAAGCCCATAGAGGACTATGGTGAAAAAGGAAATATCGTCAGATGAAATCTGGAAAGAAGCTTTCTGCGAAACTGCTTAGTGTTTTTTTAATTCATCTCACAGAGTTACATGTGTATTTCGAGGATCTCTTTGCTAGCCCTATTTCTGTGGAATCTGAAAACAGATATTTCGGATCCCTTTGAAGACTATAGTGCCTAAGGAAATATCCTCGGATAACAAAGAGAAAGAAGCTTTCTGAGAAACTTCTTTGTGTTCTGTGAAATCATCTCACAGAGTTACAGCTTTCCCGTCAAGAAGCCTTTCGCTAAGACAGTTCTTGTGGAATTGGCAAAGTGATATTTGGAAGCCTATAGAGGGCTATGGTGAAATAGGAAATATCGTCAGATGAAATCTGGAAAGAAGCTTTCTGAGAAACTGCTTAGTGTTCTGTGAATTCATCTCACAGAGTTACATGTGTATTTCGAGGATCTCTTTGCTAGCCCTATTTCTGTGGAAACTGAGAAAAGATATTTCGGATCCCTTTGAAGACTATAGGGCCAAAGGAAAAATCCTCCGATAACAAAGAGAAAGAAGCTTTCTGAGAAACTTCTTTGTGTTCTGTGAAATCATCTCACAGAGTTACAGCTTTCCCCTCAAGAAGCCTTTCGCTAAGACAGTTCTTGTGGAATTGGCAAAGTGATATTTGGAAGCCTATAGAGGGCTATGGTGAAAAAGGAAATATCGTCAGATGAAATCTGGAAAGAAGCTTTCTGCGAAACTGCTTAGTGTTCTGTTAATTCATCTCACAGAGTTACATGTGTATTTCGAGGATCTCTTTGCTAGCCCTATTTCTGTGGAATCTGAGAACAGATATTTCGGATCCCTTTGAAGACTATAGGGCCAAAGGAAATATCCTCGGATAACAAAGAGAAAGAAGCTTTCTGATAAACTTCTTTGTGTTCTGTGAAATCATCTCACAGAGTTACAGCTTTTCCCTCAAGAAGACTTTCGCTAAGACAGTTCTTGTGGAATTGGCAAACTGATATTTGGAAGCCCATAGAGGGCTATGGTGAAAAAGGAAATATCGTCAGATGAAATCTGGAAAGAAGCTTTCTGCGAAACTGCTTAGTGTTCTGTTAATTCATCTCACAGAGTTACATGTGTATTTCGAGGATCTCTTTGCTAGTCCTATTTCTGTGGAATCTGAAAACAGATATTTCGGATCCCATTGAAGACTATAGGGCCAAAGGAAATATCCTCTGATAACAAAGAGAAAGAAGCTTTCTGAGAAACTTCTTTGTGTTCTGTGAAATCATCTCACAGAGTTACAGCTTTCCCCTCAAGAAGCCTTTCGCTAAGACAGTTCTTGTGGAATTCGCAAAGTTATATTTGGAAGCCCATAGAGGGCTATGGTGAAAAAGGAAATATCCTCAGATGAAATCTGGAAAGAAGCTTTCTGAGAAACTGCTTAGTGTTCTGTTAATTCATCTCACAGAGTTCCATGTGTATTTCGAGGATCTCTTTGCTAGCCCTATTTCTGTGGAATCTGAAAACAGATATTTCGGATCCCTTTGAAGACTATAGGGCCAAAGGAAATATCCTCCGATAACAAAGAGAAAGAAGCTTTCTGAGAAACTTCTTTGTGTTCTGTGAAATCATCTCACAGAGTTACAGCTTTCCCGTCGAGAAGCCTTTCGCTAAGAAAGTTCTTGTGGAATTGGCAAAGTGATATTTGGAAGCCCATAGAGGGCTATGGTGAAATAGGAAATATCGTCAGATGAAATCTGGAAAGAAGCTTTCTGAGAAACTGCTTAGTGTTCTGTGAATTCATCTCACAGAGTTACATGTGTATTTCGAGGATCTCTTTGCTAGCCCTATTTCTGTGGAAACTGAGAAAAGATATTTCGGATCCCTTTGAAGACTATAGGGCCAAAGGAAAAATCCTCCGATAACAAAGAGAAAGAAGCTTTCTGAGAAACTTCTTTGTGTTCTGTGAAATCATCTCACAGAGTTACAGCTTTCCCCTCAAGAAGCCTTTCGCTAAGACAGTTCTTGTGGAATTGGCAAAGTGATATTTGGAAGCCCATAGAGGGCTGTGGTGAAAAAGGAAATATCGTCAGATGAAATGTGGAAAGAAGCTTTCTGCGAAACTGCTTAGTGTTCTGTTAATTCATCTCACAGAGTTACCTGTGTATTTCGAGGATCTCTTTGCTAGCCCTATTTCTGTGGAATCTGAGAACAGATATTTCGGATCCCTTTGAAGACTATAGGGCGAAAGGAAATATCCTCCGATAACAAAGAGAAAGAAGCTTTCTGAGAAACTTCTTTGTGTTCTGTGAAATCATCTCACAGAGTTACAGCTTTCCCCTCAAGAAGCCTTTCGCTAAGACAGTTCTTGTGGAATTGGCAAAGTGATATTTGGAAGCCCATAGAGGGCTATGGTGAAAAAGGAAATATCGTCAGATGAAATCTGGAAAGAAGCTTTCTGAGAAACTGCTTCGTGTTCTGTTAATTCATCTCACAGAGTTACATGTGTATTTCGAGGATCTCTTTGCTAGCCCTATTTCTGTGGAATCTGAGAACAGATATTTCGGATCCCTTTGAAGACTATAGGGCAAAAGGAAAAATCCTCCGATAACAAAGAGAATGAAGCTTTCTGAGAAACTTCTTTGTGTTCTGTGAAATCATCTCACAGAGTTACAGCTTTCCCCTCAAGAAGCCTTTCGCTAAGACAGTTCTTGTGGAATTGGCAAAGTGATATTTGGAAGCCCATAGAGGGCTATGGTGAAAAAGGAAATATCCTCAGATGAAATCTGGAAAGAAGCTTTCTGAGAAACTGCTTAGTGTTCTGTGAATTCATCTCACAGAGTTACATGTGTATTTCGAGGATCTCTTTCCTAGACCTATTTCTGTGGAAACTGAGAAAAGATATTTCGGATCCGTTTGAGGACTATAGGGCCAAAGGAAAAATCCTCCGATAACAAAGAGAAAGAAGCTTTCTGAGAAACTTCTTTGTGTTCTGTGAAATCATCTCACGGAGTTACAGCTTTCCCCTCAAGAAGCCTTTCGCTAAGACAGTTCTTGTGGAATTGGCAAAGTGATATTTGGAAGCCCATAGAGGGCTATGGTGAAAAAGGAAATATCGTCAGATGAAATCTGGAAAGAAGCTTGCTGCGAAACTGCTTAGTGTTCTGTTAATTCATCTCACAGAGTTACATGTGTATTTCGAGGATCTCTTTGCTAGTCCTATTTCTGTGGAATCTGAAAACAGATATTTCGGATCCCTTTGAAGACTATAGGGCCAAAGGAAATATCCTCCGATAACAAAGAGAAAGAAGCTTTCTGAGAAACTTCTTTGTGTTCTGTGAAATCATCTCACAGAGTTACAGCTTTCCCCTCAAGAAGCCTTTCGCTAAGACAGTTCTTGTGGAATTGGCAAAGTGATATTTGGAAGCCCGTAGAGGGCTATGGTGAAAAAGCAAATATCCTCAGATGAAATCTGGAAAGAAGCTTTCTGAGAAACTGCTTAGTGTTCTGTTAATTCATCTCACAGAGTTACATGTGTATTTCGAGGATCTCTTTGCTAGCCCTATTTCTGCGGAATCTGAGAACAGATATTTCGGATCCATTTGAAGACTATAGGGCCAAAGGAAATATCCTCCGATAACAAAGAGAAAGAAGCTTTCTGAGAAACTTCTTTGTGTTCTGTGAAATCATCTCACAGAGTTACAGCTTTCCCCTCAAGAAGCCTTTCGCTAAGACAGTTCTTGTGGAATTGGCAAAGTGATATTTGGAAGCCCATAGAGGGCTATGGTGAAAAAGGAAATATCGTCAGATGAAATCTGGAAAGAAGCTTTCTGCGAAACTGCTTAGTGTTCTGTTAATTCATCTCACAGAGTTACATGTGTATTTCGAGGATCTCTTTGCTAGCTCTATTTGTGTGGAATCTGAGAACAGATATTTCGGATCCCTTTGAAGACTATAGGGCCAAAGGAAAAATCCTCCGATAACAAAGAGAAAGAAGCTTTCTGAGAAACTTCTTTGTGTTCTGTGAAATCATCTCACAGAGTTACAGCTTTCCCCTCAAGAAGCCTTTCGCTAAGACAGTTCTTGTGGAATTCGCAAAGTGATATTTGGAAGCCCATAGAGGGCTATGGTGAAAAAGGAAATATCGTCAGATGAAATCTGGAAAGAAGCTTTCTGAGAAACTGCTTAGTGTTCTGTGAATTCATCTCACAGAGTTACATGTGTATTTCGAGGATCTCTTTGCTAGCCCTATTTCTGTGGAATCTGAGAACAGATATTTCGGATCCCTTTGAAGACTATAGGGCCAAAGGAAATATCCTCCGATAACAAAGAAAAAGAAGCTTTCTGAGAAACTTCTTTGTGTTCTGTGAAATCATCTCACAGAGTTACAGCTTTCCCCTGAAGAAGCCTTTCGCTAAGACAGTTTTTGTGGAATTGGCAAAGTGATATTTGGAAGCCCATAGAGGGCTATGGTGAAAAAGGAAATATCGTCAGATGAAATCTGGAAAGAAGCTTTCTGAGAAACTGCTTAGTGTTCTGTTAATTCATCTCACAGAGTTACATGTGTATTTCGAGGATCTCTTTGCTAGCCCTATTTCTGTGGAATCTGAGAACAGATATTTCGGATCCCTTTGAAGATTATAGGGCCAAAGGAAATATCCTTGGATAACAAAGAGAAAGAAGCTTTCTGAGAAACTTCTTTGTGTTCTGTGAAATCATCTCACAGAGTTATAGCTTTCCCCTCAAAAAGCCTTTCGCTAAGACAGTTCTTGTGGAATTGGCAAAGTGATATTTGGAAGCCCATAGAGGGCTATGGTGAAAAAGGAAATATCCTCAGATGAAATCTGGAAAGAAGCTTTCTGAGAAACTGCTTAGTGTTCTGTGAATTCATCTCACAGAGTTACATGTGTATTTCGAGGATCTCTTTGCTAGCCCTATTTCTGTGGAAACTGAGAAAATATATTTCGGATCCCTTTGAAGACTATAGGGCCAAAGGAAAAATCCTCCGATAACAAAGAGAAAGAAGCTTTCTGAGAAACTTCTTTGTATTCTGTGAAATCATCTCACAGAGTTACAGCTTTCCCCTCAAGAAGCCTTTCGCTAAGACAGTTCTTGTGGAATTGGCAAAGTGATATTTGGAAGCCCATAGAGGGCTATGGTGAAAAAGGAAATATCGTCAGATGAAATCTGGAAAGAAGCTTTCTGCGAAACTTCTTAGGGTTTCGTTAATTCATCTCACAGAGTTACATGTGTATTTCGAGGATCTCTTTGCTAGCTCTATTTCTGTGGAATCTGAGAACAGATATTTCGGATCCCTTTGAAGACTATAGGGCCAAAGGAAATATCCTCGGATAACAAAGAGAAAGAAGCTTTCTGAGAAACTTCTTTGTGTTCTGTGAAATCATCTCACAGAGTTACAGCTTTCCCCTCAAGAAGCCTTTCGCTAAGACAGTTCTTGTGGAATAGGCAAAGTGATATTTGGAAGCCCATAGAGGGCTATGGTGAAAAAGGAAATATCGTCAGATGAAATCTGGAAAGAAGCTTTCTGAGAAACTGCTTAGTGTTCTGTGAATTCATCTCACAGAGTTCCATGTGTATTTCGAGAATCTCTTTGCTAGCCCTATTTCTGTGGAATCTGAGAACAGATATTTCGGATCCCTTTGAAGACTATAGGGCCAAAGGAAATATCCTCCGATAACAAAGAGAAAGAAGCTTTCTGAGAAACTTCTTTGTGTTCTGTGAAATCATCTCACAGAGTTACAGCTTTCCCCTCAAGAAGCCTTTCGCTAAGACAGTTCTTGTGGAATAGGCAAAGTGATATTTGGAAGCCCATAGAGGGCTATGGTGAAAAAGGAAATATCGTCAGATGAAATCTGGAAAGAAGCTTTCTGAGAAACTGCTTAGTGTTCTGTGAATTCATCTCACAGAGTTCCATGTGTATTTCGAGAATCTCTTTGCTAGCCCTATTTCTGTGGAATCTGAGAACAGATATTTCGGATCCCTTTGAAGACTATAGGGCCAAAGGAAATATCCTCCGATAACAAAGAGAAAGAAGCTTTCTGAGAAACTTCTTTGTGTTCTGTGAAATCATCTCACAGAGTTACAGCGTTCCCCTCAAGAAGCCTTTCGCTAAGACAGTTTTTGTGGAATTGGCAAAGTGATATTTGGAAGCCCATAGAGGGCTATGGTGAAAAAGGAAATATCGTCAGATGAAATCTGGAAAGAAGCTTTCTGAGAAACTGCTTAGTGTTCTGTTAATTCATCTCACAGAGTTACATGTGTATTTCGAGGATCTCTTTGCTAGCCCTATTTCTGTGGAATCTGAGAACAGATATTTCGGATCCCTTTGAAGATTATAGGGCCAAAGGAAATATCCTCGGATAACAAAGAGAAAGAAGCTTTCTGAGAAACTTCTTTGTGTTCTGTGAAATCATCTCACAGAGTTATAGCTTTCCCCTCAAGAAGCCTTTCGCTAAGACAGTTCTTGTGGAATTGGCAAAGTGATATTTGGAAGCCCATAGAGGGCTATGGTGAAAAAGGAAATATCCTCAGATGAAATCTGGAAAGAAGCTTTCTGAGAAACTGCTTAGTGTTCTGTGAATTCATCTCACAGAGTTACATGTGTATTTCGAGGATCTCTTTGCTAGCCCTATTTCTGTGGAAACTGAGAAAAGATATTTCGGATCCCTTTGAAGACTATAGGGCCAAAGGAAAAATCCTCCGATAACAAAGAGAAAGAAGCTTTCTGAGAAACTTCTTTGTATTCTGTGAAATCATCTCACAAAGTTACAGCTTTCCCCTCAAGAAGCCTTTCGCTAAGACAGTTCTTGTGGAATTGGCAAAGTGATATTTGGAAGCCCATAGAGGGCTATGGTGAAAAAGGAAATATCGTCAGATGAAATCTGGAAAGAAGCTTTCTGCGAAACTTCTTAGGGTTTCGTTAATTCATCTCACAGAGTTACATGTGTATTTCGAGGATCTCTTTGCTAGCCCTATTTCTGTGGAAACTGAGAAAAGATATTTCGGATCCCTTTGAAGACTATAGGGCCAAAGGAAAAATCCTCTGATAACAAAGAGAAAGAAGCTTTCTGAGAAACTTCTTTGTGTTCTGTGAAATCATCTCACAGAGTTACAGCTTTCCCCTGAAGAAGCCTTTCGCTAAGACAGTTTTTGTGGAATTGGCAAAGTGATATTTGGAAGCCCATAGAGGGCTATGGTGAAAAAGGAAATATCGTCAGATGAAATCTGGAAAGAAGCTTTCTGAGAAACTGCTTAGTGTTCTGTTAATTCATCTCACAGAGTTACATGTGTATTTCGAGGATCTCTTTGCTAGCCCTATTTCTGTGGAATCTGAGAACAGATATTTCGGATCCCTTTGAAGATTATAGGGCCAAAGGAAATATCCTCGGATAACAAAGAGAAAGAAGCTTTCTGAGAAACTTCTTTGTGTTCTGTGAAATCATCTCACAGAGTTATAGCTTTCCCCTCAAGAAGCCTTTCGCTAAGACAGTTCTTGTGGAATTGGCAAAGTGATATTTGGAAGCCCATAGAGGGCTATGGTGAAAAAGGAAATATCCTCAGATGAAATCTGGAAAGAAGCTTTCTGAGAAACTGCTTAGTGTTCTGTGAATTCATCTCACAGAGTTACATGTGTATTTCGAGGATCTCTTTGCTAGCCCTATTTCTGTGGAAACTGAGAAAATATATTTCGGATCCCTTTGAAGACTATAGGGCCAAAGGAAAAATCCTCCGATAACAAAGAGAAAGAAGCTTTCTGAGAAACTTCTTTGTATTCTGTGAAATCATCTCACAGAGTTACAGCTTTCCCCTCAAGAAGCCTTTCGCTAAGACAGTTCTTGTGGAATTGGCAAAGTGATATTTGGAAGCCCATAGAGGGCTATGGTGAAAAAGGAAATATCGTCAGATGAAATCTGGAAAGAAGCTTTCTGCGAAACTTCTTAGGGTTCCGTTAATTCATCTCACAGAGTTACATGTGTATTTCGAGGATCTCTTTGCTAGCTGTATTTCTGTGGAATCTGAGAACAGATATTTCGGATCCCTTTGAAGACTATAGGGCCAAAGGAAATATCCTCGGATAACAAAGAGAAAGAAGCTTTCTGAGAAACTTCTTTGTGTTCTGTGAAATCATCTCACAGAGTTACAGCTTTCCCCTCAAGAAGCCTTTCGCTAAGACAGTTCTTGTGGAATAGGCAAAGTGATATTTGGAAGCCCATAGAGGGCTATGGTGAAAAAGGAAATATCGTCAGATGAAATCTGGAAAGAAGCTTTCTGAGAAACTGCTTAGTGTTCTGTGAATTCATCTCACAGAGTTCCATGTGTATTTCGAGAATCTCTTTGCTAGCCCTATTTCTGTGGAATCTGAGAACAGATATTTCGGATCCCTTTGAAGACTATAGGGCCAAAGGAAATATCCTCCGATAACAAAGAGAAAGAAGCTTTCTGAGAAACTTCTTTGTGTTCTGTGAAATCGTCTCACAGAGTTACAGCTTTCCCCTGAAGAAAGCTTTCGCTAAGACAGTTCTTGTGGAATTGGCAAAGTGATATTTGGAAGCCCACAGAGGGCTATGGTGAAAAAGGAAATATCCTCAGATGAAATCTGGAAAGAAGCTTTCTGAGAAACTGCTTAGTGTTCTGTGAATTCATCTCACAGAGTTACATGTGTATTTCGAGGATCTCTTTGCTAGCCCTATTTCTGTGGAAACTGAGAACATATATTTCGGATCCCTTTGAAGACTATAGGGCCAAAGGAAAAATCCTCCGATAACAAAGAGAAAGAAGCTTTCTGAGAAACTTCTTTGTATTCTGTGAAATCATCTCACAGAGTTACAGCTTTCCCCTCAAGAAGCCTTTCGCTAAGACAGTTCTTGTGGAATTGGCAAAGTGATATTTGGAAGCCCATAGAGGGCTATGGTGAAAAAGGAAATATCCTCAGATGAAATCTGGAAAGAAGCTTTCTGCGAAACTTCTTAGGGTTTCGTTAATTCATCTCACAGAGTTACATGTGTAT
Organism: Macaca nemestrina; assembly: GCF_043159975.1. Lineage (NCBI taxonomy): Eukaryota > Metazoa > Chordata > Mammalia > Primates > Cercopithecidae > Macaca > Macaca nemestrina. Next base: position 30,866,476 of record NC_092135.1, on the reverse strand, counting down.
TTCGAGGATCTCTTTGCTAGCTCTATTTCTGTGGAATCTGAGAACAGATATTTCGGATCCCTTTGAAGACTATAGGGCCAAAGGAAATATCCTCGGATAACAAAGAGAAAGAAGCTTTCTGAGAAACTTCTTTGTGTTCTGTGAAATCATCTCACAGAGTTACAGCTTTCCCCTCAAGAAGCCTTTCGCTAAGACAGTTCTTGTGGAATAGGCAAAGTGATATTTGGAAGCCCATAGAGGGCTATGGTGAAAAAGGAAATATCGTCAGATGAAATCTGGAAAGAAGCTTTCTGAGAAACTGCTTAGTGTTCTGTGAATTCATCTCACAGAGTTCCATGTGTATTTCGAGAATCTCTTTGCTAGCCCTATTTCTGTGGAATCTGAGAACAGATATTTCGGATCCCTTTGAAGACTATAGGGCCAAAGGAAATATCCTCCGATAACAAAGAGAAAGAAGCTTTCTGAGAAACTTCTTTGTGTTCTGTGAAATCATCTCACAGAGTTACAGCTTTCCCCTGAAGAAAGCTTTCGCTAAGACAGTTCTTGTGGAATTGGCAAAGTGATATTTGGAAGCCCACAGAGGGCTATGGTGAAAAAGGAAATATCCTCAGATGAAATCTGGAAAGAAGCTTTCTGAGAAACTGCTTAGTGTTCTGTGAATTCATCTCACAGAGTTACATGTGTATTTCGAGGATCTCTTTGCTAGTCCTATTTCTGTGGAATCTGAAAACAGATATTTCGGATCCCATTGAAGACTATAGGGCCAAAGGAAATATCCTCCGATAACAAAGAGAAAGAAGCTTTCTGAGAAACTTCTTTGTGTTCTGTGAAATCATCTCACAGAGTTACAGCTTTCCCCTCAAGAAGCCTTTCGCTAAGACAGTTCTTGTGGAATTGGCAAAGTGATATTTGGAAGCCCATAGAAGGCTGTGGTGAAAAAGGAAATATCGTCAGATGAAATGTGGAAAGAAGCTTTCTGCGAAACTGCTTAGTGTTCTGTTAATTCATCTCACAGAGTTACCTGTGTATTTCGAGGATCTCTTTGCTAGCCCTATTTCTGTGGAATCTGAGAACAGATATTTCGGATCCCTTTGAAGACTATAGGGCCAAAGGAAATATCCTCGGATAACAAAGAGAAAGAAGCTTTCTGAGAAACTTCTTTGTGTTCTGTGAAATCATCTCACAGAGTTACAGCTTTCCCCTCAAGAAGCCTTTCGCTAAGACAGTTCTTGTGGAATAGGCAAAGTGATATTTGGAAGCCCATAGAGGGCTATGGTGAAAAAGGAAATATCGTCAGATGAAATCTGGAAAGAAGCTTTCTGAGAAACTGCTTAGTGTTCTGTGAATTCATCTCACAGAGTTCCATGTGTATTTCGAGAATCTCTTTGCTAGCCCTATTTCTGTGGAATCTGAGAACAGATATTTCGGATCCCTTTGAAGACTATAGGGCCAAAGGAAATATCCTCCGATAACAAAGAGAAAGAAGCTTTCTGAGAAACTTCTTTGTGTTCTGTGAAATCATCTCACAGAGTTACAGCTTTCCCCTGAAGAAAGCTTTCGCTAAGACAGTTCTTGTGGAATTGGCAAAGTGATATTTGGAAGCCCACAGAGGGCTATGGTGAAAAAGGAAATATCCTCAGATGAAATCTGGAAAGAAGCTTTCTGAGAAACTGCTTAGTGTTCTGTGAATTCATCTCACAGAGTTACATGTGTATTTCGAGGATCTCTTTGCTAGTCCTATTTCTGTGGAATCTGAAAACAGATATTTCGGATCCCATTGAAGACTATAGGGCCAAAGGAAATATCCTCCGATAACAAAGAGAAAGAAGCTTTCTGAGAAACTTCTTTGTGTTCTGTGAAATCATCTCACAGAGTTACAGCTTTCCCCTCAAGAAGCCTTTCGCTAAGACAGTTCTTGTGGAATTGGCAAAGTGATATTTGGAAGCCCATAGAGGGCTGTGGTGAAAAAGGAAATATCGTCAGATGAAATGTGGAAAGAAGCTTTCTGCGAAACTGCTTAGTGTTCTGTTAATTCATCTCACAGAGTTACCTGTGTATTTCGAGGATCTCTTTGCTAGCCCTATTTCTGTGGAATCTGAGAACAGATATTTCGGATCCCTTTGAAGACTATAGGGCCAAAGGAAATATCCTCCGATAACAAAGAGAAAGAAGCTTTCTGAGAAACTTCTTTGTGTTCTGTGAAATCATCTCACAGAGTTACAGCTTTCCCCTCAAGAAGCCTTTCGCTAAGACAGTTCTTGTGGAATTGGCAAAGTGATATTTGGAAGCCCATAGAGGGCTATGGTGAAAAAGGAAATATCGTCAGATGAAATCTGGAAAGAAGCTTTCTGAGAAACTGCTTCGTGTTCTGTGAATTCATCTCACAGAGTTACATGTGTATTTCGAGGATCTCTTTGCTAGCCCTATTTCTGTGGAATCTGAGAACAGATATTTCGGATCCCTTTGAAGACTATAGGGCCAAAGGAAATATCCTCCGATAACAAAGAAAAAGAAGCTTTCTGAGAAACTTCTTTGTGTTCTGTGAAATCATCTCACAGAGTTACAGCTTTCCCCTGAAGAAGCCTTTCGCTAAGACAGTTCTTGTGGAATTGGCAAAGTGATATTTCGAAGCCCATAGAGGGCTATGGTGAAATAGGAAATATCGTCAGATGAAATCTGGAAAGAAGCTTTCTGAGAAACTGCTTAGTGTTCTGTGAATTCATCTCACAGAGTTACATGTGTATTTCGAGGATCTCTTTGCTAGCCCTATTTCTGTGGAAACTGAGAAAAGATATTTCGGATCCCTTTGAAGACTATAGGGCCAAAGGAAAAATCCTCCGATAACAAAGAGAAAGAAGCTTTCTGAGAAACTTCTTTGTGTTCTGTGAAATCATCTCACAGAGTTACAGCTTTCCCCTCAAGAAGCCTTTCGCTAAGACAGTTCTTGTGGAATTGGCAAAGTGATATTTGGAAGCCTATAGAGGGCTATGGTGAAAAAGGAAATATCGTCAGATGAAATCTGGAAAGAAGCTTTCTGCGAAACTGCTTAGTGTTCTGTTAATTCATCTCACAGAGTTACATGTGTATTTCGAGGATCTCTTTGCTAGCCCTATTTCTGTGGAATCTGAGAACAGATATTTCGGATCCCTTTGAAGACTATAGGGCCAAAGGAAATATCCTCGGATAACAAAGAGAAAGAAGCTTTCTGAGAAACTTCTTTGTGTTCTGTGAAATCATCTCACAGAGTTACAGCTTTTCCCTCAAGAAGACTTTCGCTAAGACAGTTCTTGTGGAATTGGCAAACTGATATTTGGAAGCCCATAGAGGGCTATGGTGAAAAAGGAAATATCGTCAGATGAAATCTGGAAAGAAGCTTTCTGCGAAACTGCTTAGTGTTCTGTTAATTCATCTCACAGAGTTACATGTGTATTTCGAGGATCTCTTTGCTAGTCCTATTTCTGTGGAATCTGAAAACAGATATTTCGGATCCCATTGAAGACTATAGGGCCAAAGGAAATATCCTCTGATAACAAAGAGAAAGAAGCTTTCTGAGAAACTTCTTTGTGTTCTGTGAAATCATCTCACAGAGTTACAGCTTTCCCCTCAAGAAGCCTTTCGCTAAGACAGTTCTTGTGGAATTGGCAAAGTGATATTTGGAAGCCCATAGAGGGCTATGGTGAAAAAGGAAATATCCTCAGATGAAATCTGGAAAGAAGCTTTCTGAGAAACTGCTTAGTGTTCTGTTAATTCATCTCACAGAGTTCCATGTGTATTTCGAGGATCTCTTTGCTAGCCCTATTTCTGTGGAATCTGAAAACAGATATTTCGGATCCCTTTGAAGACTATAGGGCCAAAGGAAATATCCTCCGATAACAAAGAGAAAGAAGCTTTCTGAGAAACTTCTTTGTGTTCTGTGAAATCATCTCACAGAGTTACAGCTTTCCCGTCAAGAAGCCTTTCGCTAAGAAAGTTCTTGTGGAATTGGCAAAGTGATATTTGGAAGCCCATAGAGGGCTATGGTGAAATAGGAAATATCGTCAGATGAAATCTGGAAAGAAGCTTTCTGAGAAACTGCTTAGTGTTCTGTGAATTCATCTCACAGAGTTCCATGTGTATTTCGAGGATCTCTTTGCTAGCCCTATTTCTGTGGAAACTGAGAAAAGATATTTCGGATCCCTTTGAAGACTATAGGGCCAAAGGAAAAATCCTCCGATAACAAAGAGAAAGAAGCTTTCTGAGAAACTTCTTTGTGTTCTGTGAAATCATCTCACAGAGTTACAGCTTTCCCCTCAAGAAGCCTTTCGCTAAGACAGTTCTTGTGGAATTGGCAAAGTGATATTTGGAAGCCCATAGAGGGCTGTGGTGAAAAAGGAAATATCGTCAGATGAAATGTGGAAAGAAGCTTTCTGCGAAACTGCTTAGTGTTCTGTTAATTCATCTCACAGAGTTACCTGTGTATTTCGAGGATCTCTTTGCTAGCCCTATTTCTGTGGAATCTGAGAACAGATATTTCGGATCCCTTTGAAGACTATAGGGCCAAAGGAAATATCCTCCGATAACAAAGAGAAAGAAGCTTTCTGAGAAACTTCTTTGTGTTCTGTGAAATCATCTCACAGAGTTACAGCTTTCCCCTCAAGAAGCCTTTCGCTAAGACAGTTCTTGTGGAATTGGCAAAGTGATATTTGGAAGCCCATAGAGGGCTATGGTGAAAAAGGAAATATCGTCAGATGAAATCTGGAAAGAAGCTTTCTGAGAAACTGCTTCGTGTTCTGTTAATTCATCTCACAGAGTTACATGTGTATTTCGAGGATCTCTTTGCTAGCCCTATTTCTGTGGAATCTGAGAACAGATATTTCGGATCCCTTTGAAGACTATAGGGCCAAAGGAAAAATCCTCCGATAACAAAGAGAATGAAGCTTTCTGAGAAACTTCTTTGTGTTCTGTGAAATCATCTCACAGAGTTACAGCTTTCCCCTCAAGAAGCCTTTCGCTAAGACAGTTCTTGTGGAATTGGCAAAGTGATATTTGGAAGCCCATAGAGGGCTATGGTGAAAAAGGAAATATCCTCAGATGAAATCTGGAAAGAAGCTTTCTGAGAAACTGCTTAGTGTTCTGTGAATTCATCTCACAGAGTTACATGTGTATTTCGAGGATCTCTTTCCTAGACCTATTTCTGTGGAAACTGACAAAAGATATTTCGGATCCGTTTGAGGACTATAGGGCCAAAGGAAAAATCCTCCGATAACAAAGAGAAAGAAGCTTTCTGAGAAACTTCTTTGTGTTCTGTGAAATCATCTCACGGAGTTACAGCTTTCCCCTCAAGAAGCCTTTCGCTAAGACAGTTCTTGTGGAATTGGCAAAGTGATATTTGGAAGCCCATAGAGGGCTATGGTGAAAAAGGAAATATCGTCAGATGAAATCTGGAAAGAAGCTTGCTGCGAAACTGCTTAGTGTTCTGTTAATTCATCTCACAGAGTTACATGTGTATTTCGAGGATCTCTTTGCTAGTCCTATTTCTGTGGAATCTGAAAACAGATATTTCGGATCCCTTTGAAGACTATAGGGCCAAAGGAAATATCCTCCGATAACAAAGAGAAAGAAGCTTTCTGAGAAACTTCTTTGTGTTCTGTGAAATCATCTCACAGAGTTACAGCTTTCCCCTCAAGAAGCCTTTCGCTAAGACAGTTCTTGTGGAATTGGCAAAGTGATATTTGGAAGCCCGTAGAGGGCTATGGTGAAAAAGCAAATATCCTCAGATGAAATCTGGAAAGAAGCTTTCTGAGAAACTGCTTAGTGTTCTGTTAATTCATCTCACAGAGTTACATGTGTATTTCGAGGATCTCTTTGCTAGCCCTATTTCTGCGGAATCTGAGAACAGATATTTCGGATCCATTTGAAGACTATAGGGCCAAAGGAAATATCCTCCGATAACAAAGAGAAAGAAGCTTTCTGAGAAACTTCTTTGTGTTCTGTGAAATCATCTCACAGAGTTACAGCTTTCCCCTCAAGAAGCCTTTCGCTAAGACAGTTCTTGTGGAATTGGCAAAGTGATATTTGGAAGCCCATAGAGGGCTATGGTGAAAAAGGAAATATCGTCAGATGAAATCTGGAAAGAAGCTTTCTGCGAAACTGCTTAGTGTTCTGTTAATTCATCTCACAGAGTTACATGTGTATTTCGAGGATCTCTTTGCTAGCTCTATTTGTGTGGAATCTGAGAACAGATATTTCGGATCCCTTTGAAGACTATAGGGCCAAAGGAAAAATCCTCCGATAACAAAGAGAAAGAAGCTTTCTGAGAAACTTCTTTGTGTTCTGTGAAATCATCTCACAGAGTTACAGCTTTCCCCTCAAGAAGCCTTTCGCTAAGACAGTTCTTGTGGAATTCGCAAAGTGATATTTGGAAGCCCATAGAGGGCTATGGTGAAAAAGGAAATATCGTCAGATGAAATCTGGAAAGAAGCTTTCTGAGAAACTGCTTAGTGTTCTGTGAATTCATCTCACAGAGTTACATGTGTATTTCGAGGATCTCTTTGCTAGCCCTATTTCTGTGGAATCTGAGAACAGATATTTCGGATCCCTTTGAAGACTATAGGGCCAAAGGAAATATCCTCCGATAACAAAGAAAAAGAAGCTTTCTGAGAAACTTCTTTGTGTTCTGTGAAATCATCTCACAGAGTTACAGCTTTCCCCTCAAGAAGCCTTTCGCTAAGACAGTTCTTGTGGAATTGGCAAAGTGATATTTCGAAGCCCATAGAGGGCTATGGTGAAATAGGAAATATCGTCAGATGAAATCTGGAAAGAAGCTTTCTGAGAAACTGCTTAGTGTTCTGTGAATTCATCTCACAGAGTTCCATGTGTATTTCGAGGATCTCTTTGCTAGCCCTATTTCTGTGGAAACTGAGAAAAGATATTTCGGATCCCTTTGAAGACTATAGGGCCAAAGGAAAAATCCTCTGATAACAAAGAGAAAGAAGCTTTCTGAGAAACTTCTTTGTGTTCTGTGAAATCATCTCACAGAGTTACAGCTTTCCCCTCAAGAAGCCTTTCGCTAAGACAGTTTTTGTGGAATTGGCAAAGTGATATTTGGAAGCCCATAGAGGGCTATGGTGAAAAAGGAAATATCGTCAGATGAAATCTGGAAAGAAGCTTTCTGAGAAACTGCTTAGTGTTCTGTTAATTCATCTCACAGAGTTACATGTGTATTTCGAGGATCTCTTTGCTAGCCCTATTTCTGTGGAATCTGAGAACAGATATTTCGGATCCCTTTGAAGATTATAGGGCCAAAGGAAATATCCTCGGATAACAAAGAGAAAGAAGCTTTCTGAGAAACTTCTTTGTGTTCTGTGAAATCATCTCACAGAGTTATAGCTTTCCCCTCAAGAAGCCTTTCGCTAAGACAGTTCTTGTGGAATTGGCAAAGTGATATTTGGAAGCCCATAGAGGGCTATGGTGAAAAAGGAAATATCCTCAGATGAAATCTGGAAAGAAGCTTTCTGAGAAACTGCTTAGTGTTCTGTGAATTCATCTCACAGAGTTACATGTGTATTTCGAGGATCTCTTTGCTAGCCCTATTTCTGTGGAAACTGAGAAAATATATTTCGGATCCCTTTGAAGACTATAGGGCCAAAGGAAAAATCCTCCGATAACAAAGAGAAAGAAGCTTTCTGAGAAACTTCTTTGTATTCTGTGAAATCATCTCACAGAGTTACAGCTTTCCCCTCAAGAAGCCTTTCGCTAAGACAGTTCTTGTGGAATTGGCAAAGTGATATTTGGAAGCCCATAGAGGGCTATGGTGAAAAAGGAAATATCGTCAGATGAAATCTGGAAAGAAGCTTTCTGCGAAACTTCTTAGGGTTTCGTTAATTCATCTCACAGAGTTACATGTGTATTTCGAGGATCTCTTTGCTAGCTCTATTTCTGTGGAATCTGAGAACAGATATTTCGGATCCCTTTGAAGACTATAGGGCCAAAGGAAATATCCTCGGATAACAAAGAGAAAGAAGCTTTCTGAGAAACTTCTTTGTGTTCTGTGAAATCATCTCACAGAGTTACAGCTTTCCCCTCAAGAAGCCTTTCGCTAAGACAGTTCTTGTGGAATAGGCAAAGTGATATTTGGAAGCCCATAGAGGGCTATGGTGAAAAAGGAAATATCGTCAGATGAAATCTGGAAAGAAGCTTTCTGAGAAACTGCTTAGTGTTCTGTGAATTCATCTCACAGAGTTCCATGTGTATTTCGAGAATCTCTTTGCTAGCCCTATTTCTGTGGAATCTGAGAACAGATATTTCGGATCCCTTTGAAGACTATAGGGCCAAAGGAAATATCCTCCGATAACAAAGAGAAAGAAGCTTTCTGAGAAACTTCTTTGTGTTCTGTGAAATCATCTCACAGAGTTACAGCTTTCCCCTCAAGAAGCCTTTCGCTAAGACAGTTCTTGTGGAATAGGCAAAGTGATATTTGGAAGCCCATAGAGGGCTATGGTGAAAAAGGAAATATCGTCAGATGAAATCTGGAAAGAAGCTTTCTGAGAAACTGCTTAGTGTTCTGTGAATTCATCTCACAGAGTTCCATGTGTATTTCGAGAATCTCTTTGCTAGCCCTATTTCTGTGGAATCTGAGAACAGATATTTCGGATCCCTTTGAAGACTATAGGGCCAAAGGAAATATCCTCCGATAACAAAGAGAAAGAAGCTTTCTGAGAAACTTCTTTGTGTTCTGTGAAATCATCTCACAGAGTTACAGCTTTCCCCTGAAGAAGCCTTTCGCTAAGACAGTTTTTGTGGAATTGGCAAAGTGATATTTGGAAGCCCATAGAGGGCTATGGTGAAAAAGGAAATATCGTCAGATGAAATCTGGAAAGAAGCTTTCTGAGAAACTGCTTAGTGTTCTGTTAATTCATCTCACAGAGTTACATGTGTATTTCGAGGATCTCTTTGCTAGCCCTATTTCTGTGGAATCTGAGAACAGATATTTCGGATCCCTTTGAAGATTATAGGGCCAAAGGAAATATCCTCGGATAACAAAGAGAAAGAAGCTTTCTGAGAAACTTCTTTGTGTTCTGTGAAATCATCTCACAGAGTTATAGCTTTCCCCTCAAGAAGCCTTTCGATAAGACAGTTCTTGTGGAATTGGCAAAGTGATATTTGGAAGCCCATAGAGGGCTATGGTGAAAAAGGAAATATCCTCAGATGAAATCTGGAAAGAAGCTTTCTGAGAAACTGCTTAGTGTTCTGTGAATTCATCTCACAGAGTTACATGTGTATTTCGAGGATCTCTTTGCTAGCCCTATTTCTGTGGAAACTGAGAAAATATATTTCGGATCCCTTTGAAGACTATAGGGCCAAAGGAAAAATCCTCCGATAACAAAGAGAAAGAAGCTTTCTGAGAAACTTCTTTGTATTCTGTGAAATCATCTCACAGAGTTACAGCTTTCCCCTCAAGAAGCCTTTCGCTAAGACAGTTCTTGTGGAATTGGCAAAGTGATATTTGGAAGCCCATAGAGGGCTATGGTGAAAAAGGAAATATCGTCAGATGAAATCTGGAAAGAAGCTTTCTGCGAAACTTCTTAGGGTTCCGTTAATTCATCTCACAGAGTTACATGTGTATTTCGAGGATCTCTTTGCTAGCTCTATTTCTGTGGAATCTGAGAACAGATATTTCGGATCCCTTTGAAGACTATAGGGCCAAAGGAAATATCCTCGGATAACAAAGAGAAAGAAGCTTTCTGAGAAACTTCTTTGTGTTCTGTGAAATCATCTCACAGAGTTACAGCTTTCCCCTCAAGAAGCCTTTCGCTAAGACAGTTCTTGTGGAATAGGCAAAGTGATATTTGGAAGCCCATAGAGGGCTATGGTGAAAAAGGAAATATCGTCAGATGAAATCTGGAAAGAAGCTTTCTGAGAAACTGCTTAGTGTTCTGTGAATTCATCTCACAGAGTTCCATGTGTATTTCGAGAATCTCTTTGCTAGCCCTATTTCTGTGGAATCTGAGAACAGATATTTCGGATCCCTTTGAAGACTATAGGGCCAAAGGAAATATCCTCCGATAACAAAGAGAAAGAAGCTTTCTGAGAAACTTCTTTGTGTTCTGTGAAATCATCTCACAGAGTTACAGCTTTCCCCTCAAGAAGCCTTTCGCTAAGACAGTTCTTTTGGAATAGGCAAAGTGATATTTGGAAGCCCATAGAGGGCTATGGTGAAAAAGGAAATATCGTCAGATGAAATCTGGAAAGAAGCTTTCTGAGAAACTGCTTAGTGTTCTGTGAATTCATCTCACAGAGTTCCATGTGTATTTCGAGAATCTCTTTGCTAGCCCTATTTCTGTGGAATCTGAGAACAGATATTTCGGATCCCTTTGAAGACTATAGGGCCAAAGGAAATATCCTACGATAACAAAGAGAAAGAAGCTTTCTGAGAAACTTCTTTGTGTTCTGTGAAATCATCTCACAGAGTTACAGCTTTCCCCTGAAGAAGGCTTTCGCTAAGACAGTTTTTGTGGAATTGGCAAAGTGATATTTGGAAGCCCATAGAGGGCTATGGTGAAAAAGGAAATATCGTCAGATGAAATCTGGAAAGAAGCTTTCTGAGAAACTGCTTAGTGTTCTGTTAATTCATCTCACAGAGTTACATGTGTATTTCGAGGATCTCTTTGCTAGCCCTATTTCTGTGGAATCTGAGAACAGATATTTCGGATCCCTTTGAAGATTATAGGGCCAAAGGAAATATCCTCGGATAACAAAGAGAAAGAAGCTTTCTGAGAAACTTCTTTGTGTTCTGTGAAATCATCTCACAGAGTTATAGCTTTCCCCTCAAGAAGCCTTTCGCTAAGACAGTTCTTGTGGAATTGGCAAAGTGATATTTGGAAGCCCATAGAGGGCTATGGTGAAAAAGGAAATATCCTCAGATGAAATCTGGAAAGAAGCTTTCTGAGAAACTGCTTAGTGTTCTGTGAATTCATCTCACAGAGTTACATGTGTATTTCGAGGATCTCTTTGCTAGCCCTATTTCTGTGGAAACTGAGAAAATATATTTCGGATCCCTTTGAAGACTATAGGGCCAAAGGAAAAATCCTCCGATAACAAAGAGAAAGAAGCTTTCTGAGAAACTTCTTTGTGTTCTGTGAAATCATCTCACAGAGTTACAGCTTTCCCCTCAAGAAGCCTTTCGCTAAGACAGTTCTTGTGGAATTGGCAAAGTGATATTTGGAAGCCCATAGAGGGCTATGGTGAAAAAGGAAATATCGTCAGATGAAATCTGGAAAGAAGCTTTCTGCGAAACTTCTTAGGGTTTCGTTAATTCATCTCACAGAGTTACATGTGTATTTCGAGGATCTCTTTGCTAGCCCTATTTCTGTGGAAACTGAGAAAAGATATTTCGGATCCCTTTGAAGACTATAGGGCCAAAGGAAATATCCTCGGATAACAAAGAGAAAGAAGCTTTCTGAGAAACTTCTTTGTGTTCTGTGAAATCATCTCACAGAGTTATAGCTTTCCCCTCAAGAAGCCTTTCGCTAAGACAGTTCTTGTGGAATTGGCAAAGTGATATTTGGAAGCCCATAGAGGGCTATGGTGAAAAAGGAAATATCCTCAGATGAAATCTGGAAAGAAGCTTTCTGAGAAACTGCTTAGTGTTCTGTGAATTCATCTCACAGAGTTACATGTGTATTTCGAGGATCTCTTTGCTAGCCCTATTTCTGTGGAAACTGAGAAAATATATTTCGGATCCCTTTGAAGACTATAGGGCCAAAGGAAAAATCCTCCGATAACAAAGAGAAAGAAGCTTTCTGAGAAACTTCTTTGTATTCTGTGAAATCATCTCACAGAGTTACAGCTTTCCCCTCAAGAAGCCTTTCGCTAAGACAGTTCTTGTGGAATTGGCAAAGTGATATTTGGAAGCCCATAGAGGGCTATGGTGAAAAAGGAAATATCGTCAGATGAAATCTGGAAAGAAGCTTTCTGCGAAACTTCTTAGGGTTTCGTTAATTCATCTCACAGAGTTACATGTGTATTTCGAGGATCTCTTTGCTAGCTCTATTTCTGTGGAATCTGAGAACAGATATTTCGGATCCCTTTGAAGACTATAGGGCCAAAGGAAATATCCTCGGATAACAAAGAGAAAGAAGCTTTCTGAGAAACTTCTTTGTGTTCTGTGAAATCATCTCACAGAGTTACAGCTTTCCCCTCAAGAAGCCTTTCGCTAAGACAGTTCTTGTGGAATAGGCAAAGTGATATTTGGAAGCCCATAGAGGGCTATGGTGAAAAAGGAAATATCGTCAGATGAAATCTGGAAAGAAGCTTTCTGAGAAACTGCTTAGTGTTCTGTGAATTCATCTCACAGAGTTCCATGTGTATTTCGAGAATCTCTTTGCTAGCCCTATTTCTGTGGAATCTGAGAACAGATATTTCGGATCCCTTTGAAGACTATAGGGCCAAAGGAAATATCCTCCGATAACAAAGAGAAAGAAGCTTTCTGAGAAACTTCTTTGTGTTCTGTGAAATCATCTCACAGAGTTACAGCTTTCCCCTCAAGAAGCCTTTCGCTAAGACAGTTCTTGTGGAATAGGCAAAGTGATATTTGGAAGCCCATAGAGGGCTATGGTGAAAAAGGAAATATCGTCAGATGAAATCTGGAAAGAAGCTTTCTGAGAAACTGCTTAGTGTTCTGTGAATTCATCTCACAGAGTTCCATGTGTATTTCGAGAATCTCTTTGCTAGCCCTATTTCTGTGGAATCTGAGAACAGATATTTCGGATCCCTTTGAAGACTATAGGGCCAAAGGAAATATCCTCCGATAACAAAGAGAAAGAAGCTTTCTGAGAAACTTCTTTGTGTTCTGTGAAATCATCTCACAGAGTTACAGCTTTCCCCTGAAGAAGCCTTTCGCTAAGACAGTTTTTGTGGAATTGGCAAAGTGATATTTGGAAGCCCATAGAGGGCTATGGTGAAAAAGGAAATATCGTCAGATGAAATCTGGAAAGAAGCTTTCTGAGAAACTGCTTAGTGTTCTGTTAATTCATCTCACAGAGTTACATGTGTGTTTCGAGGATCTCTTTGCTAGCCCTATTTCTGTGGAATCTGAGAACAGATATTTCGGATCCCTTTGAAGATTATAGGGCCAAAGGAAATATCCTCGGATAACAAAGAGAAAGAAGCTTTCTGAGAAACTTCTTTGTGTTCTGTGAAATCATCTCACAGAGTTATAGCTTTCCCCTCAAGAAGCCTTTCGCTAAGACAGTTCTTGTGGAATTGGCAAAGTGATATTTGGAAGCCCATAGAGGGCTATGGTGAAAAAGGAAATATCCTCAGATGAAATCTGGAAAGAAGCTTTCTGAGAAACTGCTTAGTGTTCTGTGAATTCATCTCACAGAGTTACATGTGTATTTCGAGGATCTCTTTGCTAGCCCTATTTCTGTGGAAACTGAGAAAATATATTTCGGATCCCTTTGAAGACTATAGGGCCAAAGGAAAAATCCTCCGATAACAAAGAGAAAGAAGCTTTCTGAGAAACTTCTTTGTATTCTGTGAAATCATCTCACAGAGTTACAGCTTTCCCCTCAAGAAGCCTTTCGCTAAGACAGTTCTTGTGGAATTGGCAAAGTGATATTTGGAAGCCCATAGAGGGCTATGGTGAAAAAGGAAATATCGTCAGATGAAATCTGGAAAGAAGCTTTCTGCGAAACTTCTTAGGGTTCCGTTAATTCATCTCACAGAGTTACATGTGTATTTCGAGGATCTCTTTGCTAGCTCTATTTCTGTGGAATCTGAGAACAGATATTTCGGATCCCTTTGAAGACTATAGGGCCAAAGGAAATATCCTCGGATAACAAAGAGAAAGAAACTTTCTGAGAAACTTCTTTGTGTTCTGTGAAATCATCTCACAGAGTTACAGCTTTCCCCTCAAGAAGCCTTTCGCTAAGACAGTTCTTGTGGAATAGGCAAAGTGATATTTGGAAGCCCATAGAGGGCTATGGTGAAAAAGGAAATATCGTCAGATGAAATCTGGAAAGAAGCTTTCTGAGAAACTGCTTAGTGTTCTGTGAATTCATCTCACAGAGTTCCATGTGTATTTCGAGAATCTCTTTGCTAGCCCTATTTCTGTGGAATCTGAGAACAGATATTTCGGATCCCTTTGAAGACTATAGGGCCAAAGGAAATATCCTCCGATAACAAAGAGAAAGAAGCTTTCTGAGAAACTTCTTTGTGTTCTGTGAAATCATCTCACAGAGTTACAGCTTTCCCCTCAAGAAGCCTTTCGCTAAGACAGTTCTTGTGGAATAGGCAAAGTGATATTTGGAAGCCCATAGAGGGCTATGGTGAAAAAGGAAATATCGTCAGATGAAATCTGGAAAGAAGCTTTCTGAGAAACTGCTTAGTGTTCTGTGAATTCATCTCACAGAGTTCCATGTGTATTTCGAGAATCTCTTTGCTAGCCCTATTTCTGTGGAATCTGAGAACAGATATTTCGGATCCCTTTGAAGACTATAGGGCCAAAGGAAATATCCTACGATAACAAAGAGAAAGAAGCTTTCTGAGAAACTTCTTTGTGTTCTGTGAAATCATCTCACAGAGTTACAGCTTTCCCCTGAAGAAGGCTTTCGCTAAGACAGTTTTTGTGGAATTGGCAAAGTGATATTTGGAAGCCCATAGAGGGCTATGGTGAAAAAGGAAATATCGTGAGATGAAATCTGGAAAGAAGCTTTCTGAGAAACTGCTTAGTGTTCTGTTAATTCATCTCACAGAGTTACATGTGTATTTCGAGGATCTCTTTGCTAGCCCTATTTCTGTGGAATCTAAGAACAGATATTTCGGATCCCTTTGAAGATTATAGGGCCAAAGGAAATATCCTCGGATAACAAAGAGAAAGAAGCTTTCTGAGAAACTTCTTTGTGTTCTGTGAAATCATCTCACAGAGTTATAGCTTTCCTCTCAAGAAGCCTTTCGCTAAGACAGTTCTTGTGGAATTGGCAAAGTGATATTTGGAAGCCCATAGAGGGCTATGGTGAAAAAGGAAATATCCTCAGATGAAATCTGGAAAGAAGCTTTCTGAGAAACTGCTTAGTGTTCTGTGAATTCATCTCACAGAGTTACATGTGTATTTCGAGGATCTCTTTGCTAGCCCTATTTCTGTGGAAACTGAGAAAATATATTTCGGATCCCTTTGAAGACTATAGGGCCAAAGGAAAAATCCTCCGATAACAAAGAGAAAGAAGCTTTCTGAGAAACTTCTTTGTATTCTGTGAAATCATCTCACAGAGTTACAGCTTTCCCCTCAAGAAGCCTTTCGCTAAGACAGTTCTTGTGGAATTGGCAAAGTGATATTTGGAAGCCCATAGAGGGCTATGGTGAAAAAGGAAATATCGTCAGATGAAATCTGGAAAGAAGCTTTCTGCGAAACTTCTTAGGGTTTCGTTAATTCATCTCACAGAGTTACATGTGTATTTCGAGGATCTCTTTGCTAGCCCTATTTCTGTGGAAACTGAGAAAAGATATTTCGGATCCCTTTGAAGACTATAGGGCCAAAGGAAAAATCCTCTGATAACAAAGAGAAAGAAGCTTTCTGAGAAACTTCTTTGTGTTCTGTGAAATCATCTCACAGAGTTACAGCTTTCCCCTCAAGAAGCCTTTCGCTAAGACAGTTTTTGTGGAATTGGCAAAGTGATATTTGGAAGCCCATAGAGGGCTATGGTGAAAAAGGAAATATCGTCAGATGAAATCTGGAAAGAAGCTTTCTGAGAAACTGCTTAGTGTTCTGTTAATTCATCTCACAGAGTTACATGTGTATTTCGAGGATCTCTTTGCTAGCCCTATTTCTGTGGAATCTGAGAACAGATATTTCGGATCCCTTTGAAGATTATAGGGCCAAAGGAAATATCCTCGGATAACAAAGAGAAAGAAGCTTTCTGAGAAACTTCTTTGTGTTCTGTGAAATCATCTCACAGAGTTATAGCTTTCCCCTCAAGAAGCCTTTCGCTAAGACAGTTCTTGTGGAATTGGCAAAGTGATATTTGGAAGCCCATAGAGGGCTATGGTGAAAAAGGAAATATCCTCAGATGAAATCTGGAAAGAAGCTTTCTGAGAAACTGCTTAGTGTTCTGTGAATTCATCTCACAGAGTTACATGTGTATTTCGAGGATCTCTTTGCTAGCCCTATTTCTGTGGAAACTGAGAAAATATATTTCGGATCCCTTTGAAGACTATAGGGCCAAAGGAAAAATCCTCCGATAACAAAGAGAAAGAAGCTTTCTGAGAAACTTCTTTGTATTCTGTGAAATCATCTCACAGAGTTACAGCTTTCCCCTCAAGAAGCCTTTCGCTAAGACAGTTCTTGTGGAATTGGCAAAGTGATATTTGGAAGCCCATAGAGGGCTATGGTGAAAAAGGAAATATCGTCAGATGAAATCTGGAAAGAAGCTTTCTGCGAAACTTCTTAGGGTTTCGTTAATTCATCTCACAGAGTTACATGTGTATTTCGAGGATCTCTTTGCTAGCTCTATTTCTGTGGAATCTGAGAACAGATATTTCGGATCCCTTTGAAGACTATAGGGCCAAAGGAAATATCCTCGGATAACAAAGAGAAAGAAGCTTTCTGAGAAACTTCTTTGTGTTCTGTGAAATCATCTCACAGAGTTACAGCTTTCCCCTCAAGAAGCCTTTCGCTAAGACAGTTCTTGTGGAATTGGCAAAGTGATATTTGGAAGCCCATAGAGGGCTATGGTGAAAAAGGAAATATCGTCAGATGAAATCTGGAAAGAAGCTTTCTGAGAAACTGCTTAGTGTTCTGTGAATTCATCTCACTGAGTTCCATGTGTATTTCGAGAATCTCTTTGCTAGCCCTATTTCTGTGGAATCTGAGAACAGATATTTCGGATCCCTTTGAAGACTATAGGGCCAAAGGAAATATCCTCCGATAACAAAGAGAAAGAAGCTTTCTGAGAAACTTCTTTGTGTTCTGTGAAATCATCTCACAGAGTTACAGCTTTCCCCTCAAGAAGCCTTTCGCTAAGACAGTTCTTGTGGAATAGGCAAAGTGATATTTGGGAGCCCATAGAGGGCTATGGTGAAAAAGGAAATATCGTCAGATGAAATCTGGAAAGAAGCTTTCTGAGAAACTGCTTAGTGTTCTGTGAATTCATCTCACAGAGTTCCATGTGTATTTCGAGAATCTCTTTGCTAGCCCTATTTCTGTGGAATCTGAGAACAGATATTTCGGATCCCTTTGAAGACTATAGGGCCAAAGGAAATATCCTCCGATAACAAAGAGAAAGAAGCTTTCTGAGAAACTTCTTTGTGTTCTGTGAAATCATCTCACAGAGTTACAGCTTTCCCCTGAAGAAGCCTTTCGCTAAGACAGTTTTTGTGGAATTGGCAAAGTGATATTTGGAAGCCCATAGAGGGCTATGGTGAAAAAGGAAATATCGTCAGATGAAATCTGGAAAGAAGCTTTCTGAGAAACTGCTTAGTGTTCTGTTAATTCATCTCACAGAGTTACATGTGTATTTCGAGGATCTCTTTGCTAGCCCTATTTCTGTGGAATCTGAGAACAGATATTTCGGATCCCTTTGAAGATTATAGGGCCAAAGGAAATATCCTCGGATAACAAAGAGAAAGAAGCTTTCTGAGAAACTTCTTTGTGTTCTGTGAAATCATCTCACAGAGTTATAGCTTTCCCCTCAAGAAGCCTTTCGCTAAGACAGTTCTTGTGGAATTGGCAAAGTGATATTTGGAAGCCCATAGAGGGCTATGGTGAAAAAGGAAATATCCTCAGATGAAATCTGGAAAGAAGCTTTCTGAGAAACTGCTTAGTGTTCTGTTAATTCATCTCACAGAGTTACATGTGTATTTCGAGGATCTCTTTGCTAGCCCTATTTCTGTGGAAACTGAGAAAATATATTTCGGATCCCTTTGAAGACTATAGGGCCAAAGGAAAAATCCTCCGATAACAAAGAGAAAGAAGCTTTCTGAGAAACTTCTTTGTATTCTGTGAAATCATCTCACAGAGTTACAGCTTTCCCCTCAAGAAGCCTTTCGCTAAGACAGTTCTTGTGGAATTGGCAAAGTGATATTTGGAAGCCCATAGAGGGCTATGGTGAAAAAGGAAATATCGTCAGATGAAATCTGGAAAGAAGCTGTCTGCGAAACTTCTTAGGGTTCCGTTAATTCATCTCACAGAGTTACATGTGTATTTCGAGGATCTCTTTCCTAGCTCTATTTCTGTGGAATCTGAGAACAGATATTTCGGATCCCTTTGAAGACTATAGGGCCAAAGGAAATATCCTCGGATAACAAAGAGAAAGAAGCTTTCTGAGAAACTTCTTTGTGTTCTGTGAAATCATCTCACAGAGTTACAGCTTTCCCCTCAAGAAGCCTTTCGCTAAGACAGTTCTTGTGGAATTGGCAAAGTGATATTTGGAAGCCCAGGAGGGCTATGGTGAAAAAGGAAATATCGTCAGATGAAATCTGGAAAGAAGCTTTCTGAGAAACTGCTTAGTGTTCTGTGAATTCATCTCACAGAGTTCCATGTGTATTTCGAGAATCTCTTTGCTAGCCCTATTTCTGTGGAATCTGAGAACAGATATTTCGGATCCCTTTGAAGACTATAGGGCCAAAGGAAATATCCTCCGATAACAAAGAGAAAGAAGCTTTCTGAGAAACTTCTTTGTGTTCTGTGAAATCATCTCACAGAGTTACAGCTTTCCCCTGAAGAAAGCTTTCGCTAAGACAGTTCTTGTGGAATTGGCAAAGTGATATTTGGAAGCCCACAGAGGGCTATGGTGAAAAAGGAAATATCCTCAGATGAAATCTGGAAAGAAGCTTTCTGAGAAACTGCTTAGTGTTCTGTGAATTCATCTCACAGAGTTACATGTGTATTTCGAGGATCTCTTTGCTAGCCCTATTTCTGTGGAAACTGAGAAAATATATTTCGGATCCCTTTGAAGACTATAGGGCCAAAGGAAAAATCCTCCGATAACAAAGAGAAAGAAGCTTTCTGAGAAACTTCTTTGTATTCTGTGAAATCATCTCACAGAGTTACAGCTTTCCCCTCAAGAAGCCTTTCGCTAAGACAGTTCTTGTGGAATTGGCAAAGTGATATTTGGAAGCCCATAGAGGGCTATGGTGAAAAAGGAAATATCGTCAGATGAAATCTGGAAAGAAGCTTTCTGCGAAACTTCTTAGAGTTTCGTTAATTCATCTCACAGAGTTACATGTGTATTTCGAGGATCTCTTTGCTAGCTCTATTTCTGTGGAATCTGAGAACAGATATTTCGGATCCCTTTGAAGACTATAGGGCCAAAGGAAATATCCTCGGATAACAAAGAGAAAGAAGCTTTCTGAGAAACTTCTTTGTGTTCTGTGAAATCATCTCACAGAGTTACAGCTTTCCCCTCAAGAAGCCTTTCGCTAAGACAGTTCTTGTGGAATAGGCAAAGTGATATTTGGAAGCCCATAGAGGGCTATGGTGAAAAAGGAAATATCGTCAGATGAAATCTGGAAAGAAGCTTTCTGAGAAACTGCTTAGTGTTCTGTGAATTCATCTCACAGAGTTCCATGTGTATTTCGAGAATCTCTTTGCTAGCCCTATTTCTGTGGAATCTGAGAACAGATATTTCGGATCCCTTTGAAGACTATAGGGCCAAAGGAAATATCCTCCGATAACAAAGAGAAAGAAGCTTTCTGAGAAACTTCTTTGTGTTCTGTGAAATCATCTCACAGAGTTACAGCTTTCCCCTGAAGAAAGCTTTCGCTAAGACAGTTCTTGTGGAATTGGCAAAGTGATATTTGGAAGCCCACAGAGGGCTATGGTGAAAAAGGAAATATCGTCAGATGAAATGTGGAAAGAAGCTTTCTGCGAAACTGCTTAGTGTTCTGTTAATTCATCTCACAGAGTTACCTGTGTATTTCGAGGATCTCTTTGCTAGCCCTATTTCTGTGGAATCTGAGAACAGATATTTCGGATCCCTTTGAAGACTATAGGGCCAAAGGAAATATCCTCCGATAACAAAGAGAAAGAAGCTTTCTGAGAAACTTCTTTGTGTTCTGTGAAATCATCTCACAGAGTTACAGCTTTCCCCTCAAGAAGCCTTTCGCTAAGACAGTTCTTGTGGAATTGGCAAAGTGATATTTGGAAGCCCATAGAGGGCTATGGTGAAAAAGGAAATATCGTCAGATGAAATCTGGAAAGAAGCTTTCTGAGAAACTGCTTCGTGTTCTGTGAATTCATCTCACAGAGTTACATGTGTATTTCGAGGATCTCTTTGCTAGCCCTATTTCTGTGGAATCTGAGAACAGATATTTCGGATCCCTTTGAAGACTATAGGGCCAAAGGAAATATCCTCCGATAACAAAGAAAAAGAAGCTTTCTGAGAAACTTCTTTGTGTTCTGTGAAATCATCTCACAGAGTTACAGCTTTCCCCTGAAGAAGCCTTTCGCTAAGACAGTTCTTGTGGAATTGGCAAAGTGATATTTCGAAGCCCATAGAGGGCTATGGTGAAATAGGAAATATCGTCAGATGAAATCTGGAAAGAAGCTTTCTGAGAAACTGCTTAGTGTTCTGTGAATTCATCTCACAGAGTTCCATGTGTATTTCGAGGATCTCTTTGCTAGCCCTATTTCTGTGGAAACTGAGAAAAGATATTTCGGATCCCTTTGAAGACTATAGGGCCAAAGGAAAAATTCTCTGATAACAAAGAGAAAGAAGCTTTCTGAGAAACTTCTTTGTGTTCTGTGAAATCATCTCACAGAGTTACAGCTTTCCCCTCAAGAAGCCTTTCGCTAAGACAGTTTTTGTGGAATTGGCAAAGTGATATTTGGAAGCCCATAGAGGGCTATGGTGAAAAAGGAAATATCGTCAGATGAAATCTGGAAAGAAGCTTTCTGAGAAACTGCTTAGTGTTCTGTTAATTCATCTCACAGAGTTACATGTGTATTTCGAGGATCTCTTTGCTAGCCCTATTTCTGTGGAATCTGAGAACAGATATTTCGGATCCCTTTGAAGATTATAGGGCCAAAGGAAATATCCTCGGATAACAAAGAGAAAGAAGCTTTCTGAGAAACTTCTTTGTGTTCTGTGAAATCATCTCACAGAGTTACAGCTTTCCCCTCAAGAAGCCTTTCGCTAAGACAGTTCTTGTGGAATTGGCAAAGTGATATTTGGAAGCCCATAGAGGGCTATGGTGAAAAAGGAAATATCCTCAGATGAAATCTGGAAAGAAGCTTTCTGAGAAACTGCTTAGTGTTCTGTGAATTCATCTCACAGAGTTACATGTGTATTTCGAGGATCTCTTTGCTAGCCCTATTTCTGTGGAATCTGAGAACAGATATTTCGGATCCCTTTGAAGACTATAGGGCCAAAGGAAATATCCTCCGATAACAAAGAAAAAGAAGCTTTCTGAGAAACTTCTTTGTGTTCTGTGAAATCATCTCACAGAGTTACAGCTTTCCCCTGAAGAAGCCTTTCGCTAAGACAGTTCTTGTGGAATTGGCAAAGTGATATTTCGAAGCCCATAGAGGGCTATGGTGAAATAGGAAATATCGTCAGATGAAATCTGGAAAGAAGCTTTCTGAGAAACTGCTTAGTGTTCTGTGAATTCATCTCACAGAGTTCCATGTGTATTTCGAGGATCTCTTTGCTAGCCCTATTTCTGTGGAAACTGAGAAAAGATATTTCGGATCCCTTTGAAGACTATAGGGCCAAAGGAAAAATCCTCTGATAACAAAGAGAAAGAAGCTTTCTGAGAAACTTCTTTGTGTTCTGTGAAATCATCTCACAGAGTTACAGCTTTCCCCTCAAGAAGCCTTTCGCTAAGACAGTTTTTGTGGAATTGGCAAAGTGATATTTGGAAGCCCATAGAGGGCTATGGTGAAAAAGGAAATATCGTCAGATGAAATCTGGAAAGAAGCTTTCTGAGAAACTGCTTAGTGTTCTGTTAATTCATCTCACAGAGTTACATGTGTATTTCGAGGATCTCTTTGCTAGCCCTATTTCTGTGGAATCTGAGAACAGATATTTCGGATCCCTTTGAAGATTATAGGGCCAAAGGAAATATCCTCGGATAACAAAGAGAAAGAAGCTTTCTGAGAAACTTCTTTGTGTTCTGTGAAATCATCTCACAGAGTTACAGCTTTCCCCTCAAGAAGCCTTTCGCTAAGACAGTTCTTGTGGAATTGGCAAAGTGATATTTGGAAGCCCATAGAGGGCTATGGTGAAAAAGGAAATATCCTCAGATGAAATCTGGAAAGAAGCTTTCTGAGAAACTGCTTAGTGTTCTGTGAATTCATCTCACAGAGTTACATGTGTATTTCGAGGATCTCTTTGCTAGCCCTATTTCTGTGGAAACTGAGAAAATATATTTCGGATCCCTTTGAAGACTATAGGGCCAAAGGAAAAATCCTCCGATAACAAAGAGAAAGAAGCTTTCTGAGAAACTTCTTTGTATTCTGTGAAATCATCTCACAGAGTTACAGCTTTCCCCTCAAGAAGCCTTTTGCTAAGACAGTTCTTGTGGAATTGGCAAAGTGATATTTGGAAGCCCATAGAGGGCTATGGTGAAAAAGGAAATATCGTCAGATGAAATCTGGAAAGAAGCTTTCTGCGAAACTTCTTAGGGTTTCGTTAATTCATCTCACAGAGTTACATGTGTATTTCGAGGATCTCTTTGCTAGCTCTATTTCTGTGGAATCTGAGAACAGATATTTCGGATCCCTTTGAAGACTATAGGGCCAAAGGAAATATCCTCGGATAACAAAGAGAAAGAAGCTTTCTGAGAAACTTCTTTGTGTTCTGTGAAATCATCTCACAGAGTTACAGCTTTCCCCTCAAGAAGCCTTTCGCTAAGACAGTTCTTGTGGAATAGGCAAGGTGATATTTGGAAGCCCATAGAGGGCTATGGTGAAAAAGGAAATATCGTCAGATGAAATCTGGAAAGAAGCTTTCTGAGAAACTGCTTAGTGTTCTGTGAATTCATCTCACAGAGTTCCATGTGTATTTCGAGAATCTCTTTGCTAGCCCTATTTCTGTGGAATCTGAGAACAGATATTTCGGATCCCTTTGAAGACTATAGGGCCAAAGGAAATATCCTCCGATAACAAAGAGAAAGAAGCTTTCTGAGAAACTTCTTTGTGTTCTGTGAAATCATCTCACAGAGTTACAGCTTTCCCCTGAAGAAAGCTTTCGCTAAGACAGTTCTTGTGGAATTGGCAAAGTGATATTTGGAAGCCCACAGAGGGCTATGGTGAAAAAGGAAATATCCTCAGATGAAATCTGGAAAGAAGCTTTCTGAGAAACTGCTTAGTGTTCTGTGAATTCATCTCACAGAGTTACATGTGTATTTCGAGGATCTCTTTGCTAGCCCTATTTCTGTGGAAACTGAGAAAAGATATTTCGGATCCCTTTGAAGACTATAGGGCCAAAGGAAAAATCCTCCGATAACAAAGAGAAAGAAGCTTTCTGAGAAACTTCTTTGTATTCTGTGAAATCATCTCACAGAGTTACAGCTTTCCCCTCAAGAAGCCTTTCGCTAAGACAGTTCTTGTGGAATTGGCAAAGTGATATTTGGAAGCCCATAGAGGGCTATGGTGAAAAAGGAAATATCGTCAGATGAAATCTGGAAAGAAGCTTTCTGCGAAACTTCTTAGGGTTTCGTTAATTCATCTCACAGAGTTACATGTGTATTTCGAGGATCTCTTTGCTAGCTCTATTTCTGTGGAATCTGAGAACAGATATTTCGGATCCCTTTGAAGACTATAGGGCCAAAGGAAATATCCTCGGATAACAAAGAGAAAGAAGCTTTCTGAGAAACTTCTTTGTGTTCTGTGAAATCATCTCACAGAGTTACAGCTTTCCCCTCAAGAAGCCTTTCGCTAAGACAGTTCTTGTGGAATAGGCAAAGTGATATTTGGAAGCCCATAGAGGGCTATGGTGAAAAAGGAAATATCCTCAGATGAAATCTGGAAAGAAGCTTTCTGAGAAACTGCTTAGTGTTCTGTGAATTCATCTCACAGAGTTCCATGTGTATTTCGAGAATCTCTTTGCTAGCCCTATTTCTGTGGAATCTGAGAACAGATATTTCGGATCCCTTTGAAGACTATAGGGCCAAAGGAAATATCCTCCGATAACAAAGAGAAAGAAGCTTTCTGAGAAACTTCTTTGTGTTCTGTGAAATCATCTCAAAGAGTTACAGCTTTCCCCTGAAGAAAGCTTTCGCTAAGACAGTTCTTGTGGAATTGGCAAAGTGATATTTGGAAGCCCACAGAGGGCTATGGTGAAAAAGGAAATATCCTCAAATGAAATCTGGAAAGAAGCTTTCTGAGAAACTGCTTAGTGTTCTGTGAATTCATCTCACAGAGTTACATGTGTATTTCGAGGATCTCTTTGCTAGCCCTATTTCTGTGGAATCTGAAAACAGATATTTCGGATCCCTTTGAAAACTATAGGGCCAAAGGAAATATCCTCCGATAACAAAGAGAAAGAAGCTTTCTGAGAAACTTCTTTGTGTTCTGTGAAATCATCTCACAGAGTTACAGCTTTCCCCTCAAGAAGCCGTTCGCTAAGACAGTTCTTGTGGAATTGGCAAAGTGATATTTGGAAGCCCATAGAGGGCTATGGTGAAATAGGAAATATCGTCAGATGAAATCTGGAAAGAAGCTTTCTGAGAAACTGCTTAGTGTTCTGTTAATTCATCTCACAGAGTTACATGTGTATTTCGAGGATCTCTTTGCTAGCCCTATTTCTGTGGAAACTGAGAAAAGATATTTCGGATCCCTTTGAAGACTATAGGGCCAAAGGAAAAATCCTCCGATAACAAAGAGAAAGAAGCTTTCTGAGAAACTTCTTTGTGTTCTGTGAAATCATCTCACAGAGTTACAGCTTTCCCCTGAAGAAGCCTTTCGCTAAGACAGTTCTTGTGGAATTGGCAAAGTGATATTTGGAAGCCCATAGAGGGCTATGGTGAAAAAGGAAATATCGTCAGATGAAATCTGGAAAGAAGCTTTCTGAGAAACTGCTTAGTGTTCTGTTAATTCATCTCACAGAGTTACATGTGTATTTCGAAGATGTCTTTGCTAGCCCTATTTCTGTGGAATCTGAGAACAGATATTACGGATCCCTTTGAAGACTATAGGGCCAAAGGAAATATCCTCGGATAACAAAGAGAAAGAAGCTTTCTGAGAAACTTCTTTGTGTTCTGTGAAATCATCTCACAGAGTTACAGCTTTCCCCTCAAGAAGCCTTTCGCTAAGACAGTTTTTGTGGAATTGGCAAAGTGATATTTGGAAGCCCATAGAGGGCTATGGTGAAAAAGGAAATATCGTCAGATGAAATCTGGAAAGAAGCTTTCTGAGAAACTGCTTAGTGTTCTGTTAATTCATCTCACAGAGTTACATGTGTATTTCGAGGATCTCTTTGCTAGCCCTATTTCTGTGGAATCTGAGAACAGATATTTCGGATCCCTTTGAAGATTATAGGGCCAAAGGAAATATCCTCGGATAACAAAGAGAAAGAAGCTTTCTGAGAAACTTCTTTGTGTTCTGTGAAATCATCTCACAGAGTTACAGCTTTCCCCTCAAGAAGCCTTTCGCTAAGACAGTTCTTGTGGAATTGGCAAAGTGATATTTGGAAGCCCATAGAGGGCTATGGTGAAAAAGGAAATATCCTCAGATGAAATCTGGAAAGAAGCTTTCTGAGAAACTGCTTAGTGTTCTGTGAATTCATCTCACAGAGTTACATGTGTATTTCGAGGATCTCTTTGCTAGCCCTATTTCTGTGGAATCTGAGAACAGATATTTCGGATCCCTTTGAAGACTATAGGGCCAAAGGAAATATCCTCCGATAACAAAGAAAAAGAAGCTTTCTGAGAAACTTCTTTGTGTTCTGTGAAATCATCTCACAGAGTTACAGCTTTCCCCTGAAGAAGCCTTTCGCTAAGACAGTTCTTGTGGAATTGGCAAAGTGATATTTCGAAGCCCATAGAGGGCTATGGTGAAATAGGAAATATCGTCAGATGAAATCTGGAAAGAAGCTTTCTGAGAAACTGCTTAGTGTTCTGTGAATTCATCTCACAGAGTTCCATGTGTATTTCGAGGATCTCTTTGCTAGCCCTATTTCTGTGGAAACTGAGAAAAGATATTTCGGATCCCTTTGAAGACTATAGGGCCAAAGGAAAAATCCTCTGATAACAAAGAGAAAGAAGCTTTCTGAGAAACTTCTTTGTGTTCTGTGAAATCATCTCACAGAGTTACAGCTTTCCCCTCAAGAAGCCTTTCGCTAAGACAGTTTTTGTGGAATTGGCAAAGTGATATTTGGAAGCCCATAGAGGGCTATGGTGAAAAAGGAAATATCGTCAGATGAAATCTGGAAAGAAGCTTTCTGAGAAACTGCTTAGTGTTCTGTTAATTCATCTCACAGAGTTACATGTGTATTTCGAGGATCTCTTTGCTAGCCCTATTTCTGTGGAATCTGAGAACAGATATTTCGGATCCCTTTGAAGATTATAGGGCCAAAGGAAATATCCTCGGATAACAAAGAGAAAGAAGCTTTCTGAGAAACTTCTTTGTGTTCTGTGAAATCATCTCACAGAGTTACAGCTTTCCCCTCAAGAAGCCTTTCGCTAAGACAGTTCTTGTGGAATTGGCAAAGTGATATTTGGAAGCCCATAGAGGGCTATGGTGAAAAAGGAAATATCCTCAGATGAAATCTGGAAAGAAGCTTTCTGAGAAACTGCTTAGTGTTCTGTGAATTCATCTCACAGAGTTACATGTGTATTTCGAGGATCTCTTTGCTAGCCCTATTTCTGTGGAAACTGAGAAAATATATTTCGGATCCCTTTGAAGACTATAGGGCCAAAGGAAAAATCCTCCGATAACAAAGAGAAAGAAGCTTTCTGAGAAACTTCTTTGTATTCTGTGAAATCATCTCACAGAGTTACAGCTTTCCCCTCAAGAAGCCTTTTGCTAAGACAGTTCTTGTGGAATTGGCAAAGTGATATTTGGAAGCCCATAGAGGGCTATGGTGAAAAAGGAAATATCGTCAGATGAAATCTGGAAAGAAGCTTTCTGCGAAACTTCTTAGGGTTTCGTTAATTCATCTCACAGAGTTACATGTGTATTTCGAGGATCTCTTTGCTAGCTCTATTTCTGTGGAATCTGAGAACAGATATTTCGGATCCCTTTGAAGACTATAGGGCCAAAGGAAATATCCTCGGATAACAAAGAGAAAGAAGCTTTCTGAGAAACTTCTTTGTGTTCTGTGAAATCATCTCACAGAGTTACAGCTTTCCCCTCAAGAAGCCTTTCGCTAAGACAGTTCTTGTGGAATAGGCAAAGTGATATTTGGAAGCCCATAGAGGGCTATGGTGAAAAAGGAAATATCGTCAGATGAAATCTGGAAAGAAGCTTTCTGAGAAACTGCTTAGTGTTCTGTGAATTCATCTCACAGAGTTCCATGTGTATTTCGAGAATCTCTTTGCTAGCCCTATTTCTGTGGAATCTGAGAACAGATATTTCGGATCCCTTTGAAGACTATAGGGCCAAAGGAAATATCCTCCGATAACAAAGAGAAAGAAGCTTTCTGAGAAACTTCTTTGTGTTCTGTGAAATCATCTCACAGAGTTACAGCTTTCCCCTGAAGAAAGCTTTCGCTAAGACAGTTCTTGTGGAATTGGCAAAGTGATATTTGGAAGCCCACAGAGGGCTATGGTGAAAAAGGAAATATCCTCAGATGAAATCTGGAAAGAAGCTTTCTGAGAAACTGCTTAGTGTTCTGTGAATTCATCTCACAGAGTTACATGTGTATTTCGAGGATCTCTTTGCTAGCCCTATTTCTGTGGAAACTGAGAAAAGATATTTCGGATCCCTTTGAAGACTATAGGGCCAAAGGAAAAATCCTCCGATAACAAAGAGAAAGAAGCTTTCTGAGAAACTTCTTTGTATTCTGTGAAATCATCTCACAGAGTTACAGCTTTCCCCTCAAGAAGCCTTTCGCTAAGACAGTTCTTGTGGAATTGGCAAAGTGATATTTGGAAGCCCATAGAGGGCTATGGTGAAAAAGGAAATATCGTCAGATGAAATCTGGAAAGAAGCTTTCTGCGAAACTTCTTAGGGTTTCGTTAATTCATCTCACAGAGTTACATGTGTATTTCGAGGATCTCTTTGCTAGCTCTATTTCTGTGGAATCTGAGAACAGATATTTCGGATCCCTTTGAAGACTATAGGGCCAAAGGAAATATCCTCGGATAACAAAGAGAAAGAAGCTTTCTGAGAAACTTCTTTGTGTTCTGTGAAATCATCTCACAGAGTTACAGCTTTTCCCTCAAGAAGCCTTTCGCTAAGACAGTTCTTGTGGAATTGGCAAAGTGATATTTGGAAGCCGATAGAGGGCTATGGTGAAAAAGGAAATATCCTCAGATGAAATCTGGAAAGAAGCTTTCTGAGAAACTGCTTAGTGTTCTGTGAATTCATCTCACAGAGTTACATGTGTATTTCGAGGATCTCTTTGCTAGCCCTATTTCTGTGGAATCTTAGAACAGATATTTCGGATCCCTTTGAAGACTATAGGGCCAAAGGAAATATCCTCCGATAGCAAAGAGAAAGAAGCTTTCTGAGAAACTTCTTTGTGTTCTGTGAAATCATCTCACAGAGTTACAGCTTTCCCCTCAAGAAGCCTTTCGCTAAGAAAGTTCTTGTGGAATTGGCAAAGTGATATTTGGAAGCCCATAGAGGGCTATGGTGAAAAAGGAAATATCGTCAGATGAAATCTGGAAAGAAGCTTTCTGAGAAACTGCTTAGTGTTCTGTTAATTCATCTCACAGAGTTACATGTGTATTTCGAGGATCTCTTTGCTAGCCCTATTTCTGTGGAATCTGAAAACAGATATTTCGGATCCCTTTGAAGACTATAGGGCCAAAGGAAATATACTCCGATAACAAAGAGAAAGAAGCTTTCTGAGAAACTTCTTTGTGTTCTGTGAAATCATCTCACAGAGTTACAGCTTTCCCGTCAAGAAGCCTTTCGCTAAGACAGTTCTTGTGGAATTGGCAAAGTGATATTTGGAAGCCTATAGAGGGCTATGGTGAAATAGGAAATATCGACAGATGAAATCTGGAAAGAAGCTTTCTGAGAAACTGCTTAGTGTTCTGTGAATTCATCTCACAGAGTTACATCTGTATTTCGAGGATCTCTTTGCTTGCCCTATTTCTGTGGAAACTGAGAAAAGATATTTCGGATCCCTTTGAAGACTATAGGGCCAAAGGAAAAATCCTCCGATAACAAAGAGAAAGAAGCTTTCTGAGAAACTTCTTTGTGTTCTGTGAAATCATCTCACAGAGTTATAGCTTTCCCCTCAAGAAGCCTTTCGCTAAGACAGTTCTTGTGGAATTGGCAAAGTGATATTTGGAAGCCCCTAGAGGGCTATGGTGAAAAAGGAAATATCGTCAGATGAAATCTGGAAAGAAGCTTTCTGAGAAACTGCTTAGTGTTCTGTTAATTCATCTCACAGAGTTACATGTGTATTTCGAGGATCTCTTTGCTAGCCCTATTTCTGTGGAATCTGAGAACAGATATTTCGGATCCCTTTGAAGACTATAGGGCCAAAGGAAATATCCTCGGATAACAAAGAGAAAGAAGATTTCTGAGAAACTTCTTTGTGTTCTGTGAAATCATCTCACAGAGTTACAGCTTTTCCCTCAAGAAGCCTTTCGCTAAGACAGTTCTTGTGGAATTGGCAAAGTGATATTTGGAAGCCCATAGAGGGCTATGGTGAAATAGGAAATATCATCAGATGAAATCTGGAAAGAAGCTTTCTGCGAAACTGCTTAGTGTACTGTGAATTCATCTCACAGAGTTACATGTGTATTTCGAGGATCTCTTTGCTAGTCCTATTTCTGTGGAATCTGAAAACAGATATTTCGGATCCCTTTGAAGACTATAGGGCCAAAGGAAATATCCTCCGATAACAAAGAGAAAGAAGCTTTCTGAGAAACTTCTTTGTGTTCTGTGAAATCATCTCACAGAGTTACAGCTTTCCCCTCAAGAAGCCTTTCGCTAAGACAGTTCTTGTGGAAATGGCAAAGTGATATTTGGAAGCCCATAGAGGGCTATGGTGAAAAAGGAAATATCGTCAGATGAAATCTGGAAAGAAGATTTCTGAGAAACTGCTTAGTGTTCTGTTAATTCATCTCACAGAGTTACATGTGTATTTCGAGGATGTCTTTGCTAGCCCTATTTCTGTGGAATCTGAGAACAGATATTTCGGATCCCTTTGAAGACTATAGGGCCAAAGGAAATATCCTCGGATAACAAAGAGAAAGAAGCTTTCTGAGAAACTTCTTTGTGTTCTGTGAAATCATCTCACAGAGTTACAGCTTTCCCCTCAAGAAGCCTTTCGCTAAGACAGTTCTTGTGGAATAGGCAAAGTGATATTTGGAAGCCCATAGAGGGCTATGGTGAAAAAGGAAATATCGTCAGATGAAATCTGGAAAGAAGCTTTCTGAGAAACTGCTTAGTGTTCTGTTAATTCATCTCACAGAGTTCCATGTGTATTTCGAGGATCTCTTTGCTAGCCCTATTTCTGTGGAATCTGAAAACAGATATTTCGGATCCCTTTGAAAACTATAGGGCCAAAGGAAATATCCTCCAATAACAAAGAGAAAGAAGCTTTCTGAGAAACTTCTTTGTGTTCTGTGAAATCATCTCACAGAGTTACAGCTTTCCCCTCAAGAAGCCTTTCGCTAAGACAGTTCTTGTGGAATTGGCAAGTGATATTTGGAAGCCCATAGAGGGCTATGGTGAAATAGGAAATATCGTCAGATGAAATCTGGAAAGAAGCTTTCTGAGAAACGGCTTAGTGTTCTGTTAATTCATCTCACAGAGTTACATGTGTATTTCGAGGATCTCTTTGCTAGCCCTATTTCTGTGGAAACTGAGAAAAGATATTTCGGATCCCTTTGAAGACTATAGGGCCAAAGGAAAAATACTCCGATAACAAAGAGAAAGAAGCTTTCTGAGAAACTTCTTTGTGTTCTGTGAAATCATCTCACAGAGTTACAGCTTTCCCCTGAAGAAGCCTTTCGCTAAGACAGTTCTTGTGGAATTGGCAAAGTGATATTTGGAAGCCCATAGAGGGCTATGGTGAAAAAGGAAATATCGTCAGATGAAATCTGGAAAGAAGCTTTCTGAGAAACTGCTTAGTGTTCTGTTAATTCATCTCACAGAGTTACATGTGTATTTCGAAGATGTCTTTGCTAGCCCTTTTTCTGTGGAATCTGAGAACAGATATTACGGATCCCTTTGAAGACTATAGGGCCAAAGGAAATATCATCGGATAACAAAGAGAAAGAAGCTTTCTGAGAAACTTCTTTGTGTTCTGTGAAATCATCTCACAGAGTTACAGCTTTCCCCTCAAGAAGCCTTTCGCTAAGACAGTTCTTGTGGAATTGGCAAAGTGATATTTGGAAGCCGATAGAGGGCTATGGTGAAAAAGGAAATATCCTCAGATGAAATCTGGAAAGAAACTTTCTGAGAAACTGCTTAGTGTTCTGTGAATTCATCTCACAGAGTTACATGTGTATTTCGAGGATCCCTTTGCTAGCCCTATTTCTGTGGAATCTGAGAACAGATATTTCGGATCCCTTTGAAGACTATAGGGCCAAAGGAAATATCCTCCGATAACAAAGAGAAAGAAGCTTTCTGAGAAACTTCTTTGTGTTCTGTGAAATCATCTCACAGAGTTACAGCTTTCCCCTGAAGAAGCCTTTCGCTAAGACAGTTCTTGTGGAATTGGCAAAGTGATATTTGGAAGCCCATAGAGGGCTATGGTGAAAAAGGAAATATCGTCAGATGAAATCTGGAAAGAAGCTTTCTGCGAAACTGCTTAGTGTTCTGTTATTTCATCCCACAGAGTTACATGTGTATTTCGAGGATCTCTTTGCTAGTCCTATTTCTGTGGAATCTGAAAACAGATATTTCGGATCCCTTTGAAGACTATAGGGCCAAAGTAAATATCCTCGGATAACAAAGAGAAAGAAGCTTTCTGAGAAACTTCTTTGTGTTCTGTGAAATCATCTCACAGAGTTACAGCTTTTCCCTCAAGAAGCCTTTCGCTAAGACAGTTCTTGTGGAATTGGCAAAGTGATATTTGGAAGCCCATAGAGGGCTATGGTGAAATAGGAAATATCCTCAGATGAAATCTGGAAAGAAGCTTTCTGAGAAACTGCTTAGTGTTCTGTGAATTCATCTCACAGAGTTCCATGTGTATTTCGAGGATCCCTTTGCTAGCCCTATTTCTGTGGAAACTGAGAAAAGATATTTCGGATCCCTTTGAAGACTATAGGGCCAAAGGAAAAATCCTCCGATAACAAAGAGAAAGAAGCTTTCTGAGAAACTTCTTTGTGTTCTGTGAAATCATCTCACAGAGTTACAGCTTTCCCCTCAAGAAGCCTTTCGCTAAGACAGTTTTTTTGGAATTGGCAAAGTGATATTTGGAAGCCCATAGAGGGCTATGGTGAAAAAGGAAATATCGTCAGATGAAATCTGGAAAGAAGCTTTCTGAGAAACTGCTTAGTGTTCTGTTAATTCATCTCACAGAGTTACATGTGTATTTCGAGGATCTCTTTGCTAGCCCTATTTCTGTGGAATCTGAGAACAGATATTTCGGATCCCTTTGAAGACTATAGGGCCAAAGGAAATATCCTCGGATAACAAAGAGAAAGAAGCTTTCTGAGAAACTTCTTTGTGTTCTGTGAAATCATCTCACAGAGTTACAGCTTTCCCCTGAAGAAGCCTTTCGCTAAGACAGTTCTTGTGGAATTGGCAAAGTGATATTTGGAAGCCCATAGAGGGCTATGGTGAAATAGGAAATATCGTCAGATGAAATCTGGAAAGAAGCTTTCTGAGAAACTGCTTAGTGTTCTGTGAATTCATCTCACAGAGTTACATGTGTATTTCGAGGATCTCTTTGCTAGCCCTATTTCTGTGGAAACTGAGAAAAGATATTTCGGATCCCTTTGAAGACTATAGGGCCAAAGGAAAAATCCTCCGATAACAAAGAGAAAGAAGCTTTCTGAGAAACTTCTTTGTGTTCTGTGAAATCATCTCACAGAGTTACAGCTTTCCCCTCAAGAAGCCTTTCGCTAAGACAGTTCTTGTGGAATTGGCAAAGTGATATTTGGAAGCCCATAGAGGGCTATGGTGAAAAAGGAAATATCGTCAGATGAAATCTGGAAAGAAGCTTTCTGAGAAACTGCTTAGTGTTCTGTTAATTCATCTCACAGAGTTACATGTGTATTTCGAAGATGTCTTTGCTAGCCCTATTTCTGTGGAATCTGAGAACAGATATTACGGATCCCTTTGAAGACTATAGGGCCAAAGGAAATATCATCGGATAACAAAGAGAAAGAAGCTTTCTGAGAAACTTCTTTGTGTTCTGTGAAATCATCTCACAGAGTTACAGCTTTCCCCTCAAGAAGCCTTTCGCTAAGACAGTTCTTGTGGAATTGGCAAAGTGATATTTGGAAGCCGATAGAGGGCTATGGTGAAAAAGGAAATATCCTCAGATGAAATCTGGAAAGAAACTTTCTGAGAAACTGCTTAGTGTTCTGTGAATTCATCTCACAGAGTTACATGTGTATTTCGAGGATCCCTTTGCTAGCCCTATTTCTGTGGAATCTGAGAACAGATATTTCGGATCCCTTTGAAGACTATAGGGCCAAAGGAAATATCCTCCGATAACAAAGAGAAAGAAGCTTTCTGAGAAACTTCTTTGTGTTCTGTGAAATCATCTCACAGAGTTACAGCTTTCCCCTGAGGAAGCCTTTCGCTAAGACAGTTCTTGTGGAATTGGCAAAGTGATATTTGGAAGCCCATAGAGGGCTATGGTGAAAAAGGAAATATTGTCAGATGAAATCTGGAAAGAAGCTTTCTGCGAAACTGCTTAGTGTTCTGTTATTTCATCCCACAGAGTTACATGTGTATTTCGAGGATCTCTTTGCTAGTCCTATTTCTGTGGAATCTGAAAACAGATATTTCGGATCCCTTTGAAGACTATAGGGCCAAAGTAAATATCCTCGGATAACAAAGAGAAAGAAGCTTTCTGAGAAACTTCTTTGTGTTCTGTGAAATCATCTCACAGAGTTACAGCTTTTCCCTCAAGAAGCCTTTCGCTAAGACAGTTCTTGTGGAATTGGCAAAGTGATATTTGGAAGCCCATAGAGGGCTATGGTGAAATAGGAAATATCCTCAGATGAAATCTGGAAAGAAGCTTTCTGAGAAACTGCTTAGTGTTCTGTGAATTCATCTCACAGAGTTCCATGTGTATTTCGAGGATCCCTTTGCTAGCCCTATTTCTGTGGAAACTGAGAAAAGATATTTCGGATCCCTTTGAAGACTATAGGGCCAAAGGAAAAATCCTCCGATAACAAAGAGAAAGAAGCTTTCTGAGAAACTTCTTTGTGTTCTGTGAAATCATCTCACAGAGTTACAGCTTTCCCCTCAAGAAGCCTTTCGCTAAGACAGTTTTTTTGGAATTGGCAAAGTGATATTTGGAAGCCCATAGAGGGCTATGGTGAAAAAGGAAATATCGTCAGATGAAATCTGGAAAGAAGCTTTCTGAGAAACTGCTTAGTGTTCTGTTAATTCATCTCACAGAGTTACATGTGTATTTCGAGGATCTCTTTGCTAGCCCTATTTCTGTGGAATCTGAGAACAGATATTTCGGATCCCTTTGAAGACTATAGGGCCAAAGGAAATATCCTCGGATAACAAAGAGAAAGAAGCTTTCTGAGAAACTTCTTTGTGTTCTGTGAAATCATCTCACAGAGTTACAGCTTTCCCCTCAAGAAGCCTTTCGCTAAGACAGTTCTTGTGGAATTGGCAAAGTGATATTTGGAAGCCCATAGAGGGCTATGGTGAAAAAGGAAATATCCTCAGATGAAATCTGGAAAGAAGCTTTCTGAGAAACTGCTTAGTGTTCTGTTAATTCATCTCACAGAGTTACATGTGTATTTCGAGGATCTCTTTGCTAGCCCTATTTCTGTGGAATCTGAGAACAGATATTTCGGATCCCTTTGAAGACTATAGGGCCAAAGGAAAAATCCTCCGATAACAAAGAGAAAGAATCTTTCTGAGAAACTTCTTTGTATTCTGTGAAATCATCTCACAGAGTTACAGCTTTCCCCTCAAGAAGCCTTTCGCTAAGACAGTTCTTGTGGAATTGGCAAAGTGATATTTGGAAGCCCATAGAGGGCTATGGTGAAAAAGGAAATATCGTCAGATGAAATCTGGAAAGAAGCTTTCTGCGAAACTTCTTAGGGTTTTGTTAATTCATCTCACAGAGTTACATGTGTATTTCGAGGATCTCTTTGCTAGCTCTATTTCTGTGGAATCTGAGAACAGATATTTCGGATCCCTTTGAAGACTATAGTGCCAAAGGAAATATCCTCGGATAACAAAGAGAAAGAAGCTTTCTGAGAAACTTCTTTGTGTTCTGTGAAATAATCTCACAGAGTTACAGCTTTCCCCTCAAGAAGCCTTTCGCTAAGACAGTTCTTGTGGAATAGGCAAAGTGATATTTGGAAGCCCATAGAGGGCTATGGTGAAAAAGGAAATATCGTCAGATGAAATCTGGAAAGAAGCTTTCTGAGAAACTACTTAGTGTTCTGTGAATTCATCTCACAGAGTTCCATGTGTATTTCGAGAATCTCTTTGCTAGCCCTATTTCTGTGGAATCTGATAACAGATATTTCGGATCCCTTTGAAGACTATAGGGCCAAAGGAAATATCCTCCGATAACAAAGAGAAAGAAGCTTTCTGAGAAACTTCTTTGTGTTCTGTGAAATCATCTCACAGAGTTACAGCTTTCCCCTGAAGAAGGCTTTCGCTAAGACAGTTCTTGTGGAATTGGCAAAGTGATATTTGGAAGCCCACAGAGGGCTATGGTGAAAAAGGAAATATCCTCAGATGAAATCTGGAAAGAAGCTTTCTGAGAAACTGCTTAGTGTTCTGTGAATTCATCTCCCAGAGTTACATGTGTATTTCGAGGATCTCTTTGCTAGCCCTATTTCTGTGGAAACTGAGAAAAGATATTTCGGATCCCTTTGAAGACTATAGGGCCAAAGGAAAAATCCTCCGATAACAAAGAGAAAGAAGCTTTCTGAGAAACTTCTTTGTGTTCTGTGAAATCATCTCACAGAGTTACAGCTTTCCCCTCAAGAAGCCTTTCGCTAAGACAGTTCTTGTGGAATTGGCAAAGTGATATTTGGAAGCCCATAGAGGGCTATGGTGAAAAAGGAAATATCGTCAGATGAAATCTGGAAAGAAGCTTTCTGAGAAACTGCTTAGTGTTCTGTTAATTCATCTCACAGAGTTACATGTGTATTTCGAGGATCTCTTTGCTAGCCCTATTTCTGTGGAATCTGAGAACAGATATTTCGGATCCCTTTGAAGACTATAGGGCCAAAGGAAATATCCTCGGATAACAAAGAGAAAGAAGCTTTCTGAGAAGCTTCTTTGTTTTCTGTGAAATCATCTCACAGAGTTACAGCTCTCCCCTGAAGAAGCCTTTCGCTAAGACAGTTCTTGTGGAATTGGCAAAGTGATATTTGGAAGCCCATAGAGGGCTATGGTGAAAAAGGAAATATCGTCAGATGAAATCTGGAAAGAAGCTTTCTGAGAAACTGCTTAGTGTTCTGTTAATTCATCTCACAGAGTTACATGTGTATTTCGAGGATCTCTTTGCTAGCCCTATTTCTGTGGAAACTGAGAAAAGATATTTCGGATCCCTTTGAAGACTATAGGGCCAAAGGAAAAATCCTCCGATAACAAAGAGAAAGAAGCTTTCTGAGAAACTTCTTTGTGTTCTGTGAAATCATCTCACAGAGTTACAGCTTTCCCCTGAAGAAGCCTTTCGTTAAGACAGTTCTTGTGGAATTGGCAAAGTGATATTTGGAAGCCCATAGAGGGCTATGGTGAAAAAGGAAATATCGTCAGATGAAATCTGGAAAGAAGCTTTCTGCGAAACTGCTTAGTGTTCTGTTAATTCATCCCACAGAGTTACATGTGTATTTCGAGGATCTCTTTGCTAGTCCTATTTCTGTGGAATCTGAAAACAGATATTTCGGATCCCTTTGAAGACTATAGGGCCAAAGGAAAAATCCTCGGATAACAAAGAGAAAGAAGCTTTCTGAGAAACTTCTTTGTGTTCTGTGAAATCATCTCACAGAGTTACAGCTTCCCCTCAAGAAGCCTTTCGCTAAGACAGTTCTTGTGGAATAGGCAAAGTGATATTTGGAAGCCCATAGAGGGCTATGGTGAAAAAGGAAATATCGTCAGATGAAATCTGGAAAGAAGCTTTCTGAGAAACTGCTTAGTGTTCTGTTAATTCATCTCACAGAGTTCCATGTGTATTTCGAGGATCTCTTTGCTAGCCCTATTTCTGTGGAATCTGAAAACAGATATTTCGGATCCCTTTGAAAACTATAGGGCCAAAGGAAATATCCTCCGATAACAAAGAGAAAGAAGCTTTCTGAGAAACTTCTTTGTGTTCTGTGAAATCATCTCACAGAGTTACAGCTTTCCCCTCAAGAAGCCTTTCGCTAAGACAGTTCTTGTGGAATTGGCAAAGTGATATTTGGAAGCCCATAGAGGGCTATGGTGAAATAGGAAATATCGTCAGATGAAATCTGGAAAGAAGCTTTCTGAGAAACTGCTTAGTGTTCTGTTAATTCATCTCACAGAGTTACATGTGTATTTCGAGGATCTCTTTGCTAGCCCTATTTCTGTGGAAACTGAGAACAGATATTTCGGATCCCTTTGAAGTCTATATGGCCAAAGGAAAAATCCTCCGATAACAAAGAGAAAGAAGCTTTCTGAGAAACTTCTTTGTGTTCTGTGAAATCATCTCACAGAGTTACAGCTTTCCCCTGAAGAAGCCTTTCGCTAAGACAGTTCTTGTGGAATTGGCAAAGTGATATTTGGAAGCCCATAGAGGGCTATGGTGAAAAAGGAAATATCGTCAGATGAAATCTGGAAAGAAGCTTTCTGAGAAACTGCTTAGTGTTCTGTTAATTCATCTCACAGAGTTACATGTGTATTTTGAAGATGTCTTTGCTAGCCCTATTTCTGTGGAATCTGAGAACAGATATTACGGATCCCTTTGAAGACTATAGGGCCAAAGGAAATATCCTCGGATAACAAAGAGAAAGAAGCTTTCTGAGAAACTTCTTTGTGTTCTGTGAAATCATCTCACAGAGTTACAGCTTTCCCCTCAAGAAGCCTTTCGCTAAGACAGTTCTTGTGGAATTGGCAAAGTGATATTTGGAAGCCGATAGAGGGCTATGGTGAAAAAGGAAATATCCTCAGATGAAATCTGGAAAGAAGCTTTCTGAGAAACTGCTTAGTGTTCTGTGAATTCATCTCACAGAGTTACATGTGTATTTCGAGGATCTCTTTGCTAGCCCTATTTCTGTGGAATCTGAGAACAAATATTTCGGATCCCTTTGAAGACTATAGGGCCAAAGGAAATATCCTCCGATAACAAAGAGAAAGAAGCTTTCTGAGAAACTTCTTTGTGTTCTGTGAAATCATCTCACAGAGTTACAGCTTTCCCCTGAAGAAGCCTTTCGCTAAGACAGTTCTTGTGGAATTGGCAAAGTGATATTTGGAAGCCCATAGAGGGCTATGGTGAAATAGGAAATATCGTCAGATGAAATCTGGAAAGAAGCTTTCTGCGAAACTGCTTAGTGTTCTGTTAATTCATCTCACAGAGTTACATGTGTATTTCGAGGATCTCTTTGCTAGCCCTATTTCTGTGGAAACTGAGAAAAGATATTTCGGATCCCTTTGAAGACTATAGGGCCAAAGGAAAAATCCTCCGATAACAAAGAGAAAGAAGCTTTCTGAGAAACTTCTTTGTGTTCTGTGAAATCATCTCACAGAGTTACAGCTTTCCCCTCAAGAAGCCTTTCGCTAAGACAGTTCTTGTGGAATTGGCAAAGGGATATTTGGAAGCCCATAGAGGGCTATGGTGAAAAAGGAAATATCGTCAGATGAAATCTGGA
Source organism: Macaca nemestrina (assembly GCF_043159975.1). NCBI lineage: Eukaryota > Metazoa > Chordata > Mammalia > Primates > Cercopithecidae > Macaca > Macaca nemestrina. Next base: position 30,827,440 of record NC_092135.1, on the reverse strand, counting down.
AAGAAGCTTTCTGAGAAACTGCTTAGTGTTCTGTTAATTCATCTCACAGAGTTACATGTGTATTTTGAAGATGTCTTTGCTAGCCCTATTTCTGTGGAATCTGAGAACAGATATTACGGATCCCTTTGAAGACTATAGGGCCAAAGGAAATATCCTCGGATAACAAAGAGAAAGAAGCTTTCTGAGAAACTTCTTTGTGTTCTGTGAAATCATCTCACAGAGTTACAGCTTTCCCCTCAAGAAGCCTTTCGCTAAGACAGTTCTTGTGGAATTGGCAAAGTGATATTTGGAAGCCGATAGAGGGCTATGGTGAAAAAGGAAATATCCTCAGATGAAATCTGGAAAGAAGCTTTCTGAGAAACTGCTTAGTGTTCTGTGAATTCATCTCACAGAGTTACATGTGTATTTCGAGGATCTCTTTACTAGCCCTATTTCTGTGGAATCTGAGAACAAATATTTCGGATCCCTTTGAAGACTATAGGGCCAAAGGAAATATCCTCCGATAACAAAGAGAAAGAAGCTTTCTGAGAAACTTCTTTGTGTTCTGTGAAATCATCTCACAGAGTTACAGCTTTCCCCTGAAGAAGCCTTTCGCTAAGACAGTTCTTGTGGAATTGGCAAAGTGATATTTGGAAGCCCATAGAGGGCTATGGTGAAAAAGGAAATATCGTCAGATGAAATCTGGAAAGAAGCTTTCTGCGAAACTGCTTAGTGTTCTGTTAATTCATCCCACAGAGTTACATGTGTATTTCGAGGATCTCTTTGCTAGTCCTATTTCTGTGGAATCTGAAAACAGATATTTCGGATCCCTTTGAAGACTATAGGGCCAAAGTAAATATCCTCGGATAACAAAGAGAAAGAAGCTTTCTGAGAAACTTCTTTGTGTTCTGTGAAATCATCTCACAGAGTTACAGCATTTCCCTCAAGAAGCCTTTCGCTAAGACAGTTCTTGTGGAATTGGCAAAGTGATATTTGGAAGCCGATAGAGGGCTATGGTGAAAAAGGAAATATCCTCAGATGAAATCTGGAAAGAAGCTTTCTGAGAAACTGCTTAGTGTTCTGTGGATTCATCTCACAGAGTTACATGTGTATTTCGAGGATCTCTTTGCTAGCCCTATTTCTGTGGAATCTTAGAACAGATATTTCGGATCCCTTTGAGGACTATAGGGCCAAAGGAAATATCCTCCGATAACAAAGAGAAAGAAGCTTTCTGAGAAACTTCTTTGTGTTCTGTGAAATCATCTCACAGAGTTACAGCTTTCCCCTCAAGAAGCCTTTCGCTAAGACAGTTCTTGTGGAATTGGCAAAGTGATATTTGGAAGCCCATAGAGGGCTATGGTAAAAAAGGAAATATCGTCAGATGAAATCTGGAAAGAAGCTTTCTGAGAAACTGCTTAGTGTTCTGTTAATTCATCTCACAGAGTTCCATGTGTATTTCGAGGATCTCTTTGCTAGCCCTATTTCTGTGGAATCTGAAAACAGATATTTCGGATCCCTTTGAAGACTATAGTGCCTAAGGAAATATCCTCGGATAACAAAGAGAAAGAAGCTTTCTGAGAAACTTCTTTGTGTTCTGTGAAATCATCTCACAGAGTTACAGCTTTCCCGTCAAGAAGCCTTTCGCTAATACAGTTCTTGTGGAATTGGCAAAGTGATATTTGGAAGCCCATAGAGGGCTATGGTGAAATAGGAAATATCGTCAGATGAAATCTGGAAAGAAGCTTTCTGAGAAACTGCTTAGTGTTCTGTGAATTCATCTCACAGAGTTCCATGTGCATTTCGAAGATCTCTTTGCTAGCCCTATTTCTGTGGAAACTGAGAAAAGATATTTCGGATCCCTTTGAAGACTATAGGGCCAAAGGAAAAATCCTCCGATAACAAAGAGAAAGAAGCTTTCTGAGAAACTTCTTTGTGTTCTGTGAAATCATCTCACAGAGTTACAGCTTTCCCCTCAAGAAGCCTTTCGCTAAGACAGTTCTTGTGGAATTGGCAAAGTGATATTTGGAACCCCATAGAGGGCTATGGTGAAAAAGGAAATATCGTCAGATGAAATCTGGAAAGAAGCTTGCTGCGAAACTGCTTAGTGTTCTGTTAATTCATCTCACAGAGTTACATGTGTATTTCGAGGTTCTCTTTGCTAGTCCTATTTCTGTGGAATCTGAAAACAGATATTTCGGATCCCTTTGAAGACTATAGGGCCAAAGGAAATATCCTCGGATAACAAAGAGAAAGAAGCTTTCTGAGAAACTTCTTTGTGTTCTGTGAAATCATCTCACAGAGTTACAGCTTTCCCCTCAAGAAGCCTTTCGCTAAGACAGTTTTTGTGGAATTGGCAAAGTGATATTTGGAAGCCCATAGAGGGCTATGGTGAAAAAGGAAATATCGTCAGATGAAATCTGGAAAGAAGCTTTCTGAGAAACTGCTTAGTGTTCTGTTAATTCATCTCACAGAGTTACATGTGTATTTCGAGGATCTCTTTGCTAGCCCTATTTCTGTGGAATCTGAGAACAGATATTTCGGATCCCTTTGAAGACTATAGGGCCAAAGGAAATATCCTCGGATAACAAAGAGAAAGAAGCTTTCTGAGAAACTTCTTTGTGTTCTGTGAAATCATCTCACAGAGTTACAGCTTTCCCCTGAAGAAGCCTTTCGCTAAGACAGTTCTTGTGGAATTGGCAAAGTGATATTTGGAAGCCCATAGAGGGCTATGGTGAAAAAGGAAATATCCTCAGATGAAATCTGGAAAGAAGCTTTCTGAGAAACTGCTTAGTGTTCTGTGAATTCATCTCACAGAGTTACATGTGTATTTCGAGGATCTCTTTGCTAGCCCTATTTCTGTGGAATCTGAGAACAGATATTTCGGATCCCTTTGAAGACTATAGGGCCAAAGGAAAAATCCTCCGATAACAAAGAGAAAGAATCTTTCTGAGAAACTTCTTTGTATTCTGTGAAATCATCTCACAGAGTTACAGCTTTCCCGTCAAGAAGCCTTTCGCTAATACAGTTCTTGTGGAATTGGCAAAGTGATATTTGGAAGCCCATAGAGGGCTATGGTGAAATAGGAAATATCGTCAGATGAAATCTGGAAAGAAGCTTTCTGAGAAACTGCTTAGTGTTCTGTGAATTCATCTCACAGAGTTCCATGTGTATTTCGAGGATCTCTTTGCTAGCCCTATTTCTGTGGAAACTGAGAAAAGATATTTCGGATCCCTTTGAAGACTATAGGGCCAAAGGAAAAATCCTCCGATAACAAAGAGAAAGAAGCTTTCTGAGAAACTTCTTTGTGTTCTGTGAAATCATCTCACAGAGTTACAGCTTTCCCCTCAAGAAGCCTTTCGCTAAGACAGTTCTTGTGGAATTGGCAAAGTGATATTTGGAACCCCATAGAGGGCTATGGTGAAAAAGGAAATATCGTCAGATGAAATCTGGAAAGAAGCTTGCTGCGAAACTGCTTAGTGTTCTGTTAATTCATCTCACAGAGTTACATGTGTATTTCGAGGTTCTCTTTGCTAGTCCTATTTCTGTGGAATCTGAAAACAGATATTTCGGATCCCTTTGAAGACTATAGGGCCAAAGGAAATATCCTCGGATAACAAAGAGAAAGAAGCTTTCTGAGAAACTTCTTTGTGTTCTGTGAAATCATCTCACAGAGTTACAGCTTTCCCCTCAAGAAGCCTTTCGCTAAGACAGTTTTTGTGGAATTGGCAAAGTGATATTTGGAAGCCCATAGAGGGCTATGGTGAAAAAGGAAATATCGTCAGATGAAATCTGGAAAGAAGCTTTCTGAGAAACTGCTTAGTGTTCTGTTAATTCATCTCACAGAGTTACATGTGTATTTCCAGGATCTCTTTGCTAGCCCTATTTCTGTGGAATCTGAGAACAGATATTTCGGATCCCTTTGAAGACTATAGGGCCAAAGGAAATATCCTCGGATAACAAAGAGAAAGAAGCTTTCTGAGAAACTTCTTTGTGTTCTGTGAAATCATCTCACAGAGTTACAGCTTTCCCCTGAAGAAGCCTTTCGCTAAGACAGTTCTTGTGGAATTGGCAAAGTGATATTTGGAAGCCCATAGAGGGCTATGGTGAAAAAGGAAATATCCTCAGATGAAATCTGGAAAGAAGCTTTCTGAGAAACTGCTTCGTGTTCTGTGAATTCATCTCACAGAGTTACATGTGTATTTCGAGGATCTCTTTGCTAGCCCTATTTCTGTGGAATCTGAGAACAGATATTTCGGATCCCTTTGAAGACTATAGGGCCAAAGGAAAACTCCTCCGATAACAAAGAGAAAGAATCTTTCTGAGAAACTTCTTTGTATTCTGTGAAATCATCTCACAGAGTTACAGCTTTCCCCTCAAGAAGCCTTTCGCTAAGACAGTTCTTGTGGAATTGGCAAAGTGATATTTGGACGCCCATAGAGGGCTATGGTGAAAAAGGAAATATCGTCAGATGAAATCTGGAAAGAAGCTTTCTGCGAAACTTCTTAGGGTTTTGTTAATTCATCTCACAGAGTTACATGTGTATTTCGAGGATCTCTTTGCTAGCTCTATTTCTGTGGAATCTGAGAACAGATATTTCGGATCCCTTTGAAGACTATAGTGCCAAAGGAAATATCCTCGGATAACAAAGAGAAAGAAGCTTTCTGAGAAACTTCTTTGTGTTCTGTGAAATCATCTCACAGAGTTACAGCTTTCCCCTCAAGAAGCCTTTCGCTAAGACAGTTCTTGTGGAATAGGCAAAGTGATATTTGGAAGCCCATAGAGGGCTATGGTGAAAAAGGAAATATCGTCAGATGAAATCTGGAAAGAAGCTTTCTGAGAAACTACTTAGTGTTCTGTGAATTCATCTCACAGAGTTCCATGTGTATTTCGAGAATCTCTTTGCTAGCCCTATTTCTGTGGAATCTGATAACAGATATTTCGGATCCCTTTGAAGACTATAGGGCCAAAGGAAATATCCTCCGATAACAAAGAGAAAGAAGCTTTCTGAGAAACTTCTTTGTGTTCTGTGAAATCATCTCACAGAGTTACAGCTTTCCCCTGAAGAAGGCTTTCGCTAAGACAGTTCTTGTGGAATTGGCAAAGTGATATTTGGAAGCCCACAGAGGGCTATGGTGAAAAAGGAAATATCCTCAGATGAAATCTGGAAAGAAGCTTTCTGAGAAACTGCTTAGTGTTCTGTGAATTCATCTCACAGAGTTACATGTGTATTTCGAGGATCTCTTTGCTAGCCCTATTTCTGTGGAAACTGAGAAAAGATATTTCGGATCCCTTTGAAGACTATAGGGCCAAAGGAAAAATCCTCCGATAACAAAGAGAAAGAAGCTTTCTGAGAAACTTCTTTGTGTTCTGTGAAATCATCTCACAGAGTTACAGCTTTCCCCTCAAGAAGCCTTTCGCTAAGACAGTTCTTGTGGAATTGGCAAAGTGATATTTGGAAGCCCATAGAGGGCTATGGTGAAAAAGGAAATATCGTCAGATGAAATCTGGAAAGAAGCTTTCTGAGAAACTGCTTAGTGTTCTGTTAATTCATCTCACAGAGTTACATGTGTATTTCGAGGATCTCTTTGCTAGCCCTATTTCTGTGGAATCTGAGAACAGATATTTCGGATCCCTTTGAAGACTATAGGGCCAAAGGAAATATCCTCGGATAACAAAGAGAAAGAAGCTTTCTGAGAAACTTCTTTGTTTTCTGTGAAATCATCTCACAGAGTTACAGCTCTCCCCTGAAGAAGCCTTTCGCTAAGACAGTTCTTGTGGAATTGGCAAAGTGATATTTGGAAGCCCATAGAGGGCTATGGTGAAAAAGGAAATATCGTCAGATGAAATCTGGAAAGAAGCTTTCTGAGAAACTGCTTAGTGTTCTGTTAATTCATCTCACAGAGTTACATGTGTATTTCGAGGATCTCTTTGCTAGCCCTATTTCTGTGGAAACTGAGAAAAGATATTTCGGATCCCTTTGAAGACTATAGGGCCAAAGGAAAAATCCTCCGATAACAAAGAGAAAGAAGCTTTCTGAGAAACTTCTTTGTGTTCTGTGAAATCATCTCACAGAGTTACAGCTTTCCCCTGAAGAAGCCTTTCGCTAAGACAGTTCTTGTGGAATTGGCAAAGTGATATTTGGAAGCCCATAGAGGGCTATGGTGAAAAAGGAAATATCGTCAGATGAAATCTGGAAAGAAGCTTTCTGCGAAACTGCTTAGTGTTCTGTTAATTCATCCCACAGAGTTACATGTGTATTTCGAGGATCTCTTTGCTAGTCCTATTTCTGTGGAATCTGAAAACAGATATTTCGGATCCCTTTGAAGACTATAGGGCCAAAGGAAAAATCCTCCGATAACAAAGAGAAAGAAGCTTTCTGAGAAACTTCTTTGTTTTCTGTGAAATCATCTCACAGAGTTACAGCTTTCCCCTCAAGAAGCCTTTCGCTAAGACAGTTCTTGTGGAACTGGCAAAGTGATATTTGGAAGCCCATAGAGGGCTATGGTGAAAAAGGAAATATCGTCAGATGAAATCTGGAAAGAAGCTTTCTGAGAAACTGCTTAGTGTTCTGTTAATTCATCTCACAGAGTTACATGTGTATTTCGAGGATGTCTTTGCTAGCCCTATTTCTGTGGAATCTGAGAACAGATATTTCGGATCCCTTTGAAGACTATAGGGCCAAAGGAAATATCCTCGGATAACAAAGAGAAAGAAGCTTTCTGAGAAACTTCTTTGTGTTCTGTGAAATCATCTCACAGAGTTACAGCTTTCCCCTGAAGAAGCCTTTCGCTAAGACAGTTCTTGTGGAATAGGCAAAGTGATATTTGGAAGCCCATAGAGGGCTATGGTGAAAAAGGAAATATCGTCAGATGAAATCTGGAAAGAAGCTTTCTGAGAAACTGCTTAGTGTTCTGTTAATTCATCTCACAGAGTTCCATGTGTATTTCGAGGATCTCTTTGCTAGCCCTATTTCTGTGGAATCTGAAAACAGATATTTCGGATCCCTTTGAAAACTATAGGGCCAAAGGAAATATCCTCCGATAACAAAGAGAAAGAAGCTTTCTGAGAAACTTCTTTGTGTTCTGTGAAATCATCTCACAGAGTTACAGCTTTCCCCTCAAGAAGCCTTTCGCTAAGACAGTTCTTGTGGAATTGGCAAAGTGATATTTGGAAGCGCATAGAGGGCTATGGTGAAATAGGAAATATCGTCAGATGAAATCTGGAAAGAAGCTTTCTGAGAAACTGCTTAGTGTTCTGTTAATTCATCTCACAGAGTTCCATGTGTATTTCGAGGATCTCTTTGCTAGCCCTATTTCTGTGGAATCTGAAAACAGATATTTCGGATCCCTTTGAAAACTATAGGGCCAAAGGAAATATCCTCCGATAACAAAGAGAAAGAAGCTTTCTGAGAAACTTCTTTGTGTTCTGTGAAATCATCTCACAGAGTTACAGCTTTCCCCTCAAGAAGCCTTTCGCTAAGACAGTTCTTGTGGAATTGGCAAAGTGATATTTGGAAGCCCATAGAGGGCTATGGTGAAATAGGAAATATCGTCAGATGAAATCTGGAAAGAAGCTTTCTGAGAAACTGCTTAGTGTTCTGTTAATTCATCTCACAGAGTTACATGTGTATTTCGAGGATCTCTTTGCTAGCCCTATTTCTGTGGAAACTGAGAAAAGATATTTCGGATCCCTTTGAAGACTATAGGGCCAAAGGAAAAATCCTCCGATAACAAAGAGAAAGAAGCTTTCTGAGAAACTTCTTTGTGTTCTGTGAAATCATCTCACAGAGTTACAGCTTTCCCCTGAAGAAGCCTTTCGCTAAGACAGTTCTTGTGGAATTGGCAAAGTGATATTTGGAAGCCCATAGAGGGCTATGGTGAAAAAGGAAATATCGTCAGATGAAATCTGGAAAGAAGCTTTCTGAGAAACTGCTTAGTGTTCTGTTAATTCATCTCACAGAGTTACATGTGTATTTCGAAGATGTCTTTGCTAGCCCTATTTCTGTGGAATCTGAGAACAGATATTACGGATCCCTTTGAAGACTATAGGGCCAAAGGAAATATCCTCGGATAACAAAGAGAAAGAAGCTTTCTGAGAAACATCTTTGTGTTCTGTGAAATCATCTCACAGAGTTACAGCTTTCCCCTCAAGAAGCCTTTCGCTAAGACAGTTCTTGTGGAATTGGCAAAGTGATATTTGGAAGCCCATAGAGGGCTATGGTGAAAAAGGAAATATCGTCAGATGAAATCTGGAAAGAAGCTTTCTGAGAAACTGCTTAGTGTTCTGTGAATTCATCTCACAGAGTTACATGTGTATTTCGAGGATCTCTTTGCTAGCCCTATTTCTGTGGAATCTGAGAACAAATATTTCGGATCCCTTTGAAAACTATAGGGCCAAAGGAAATATCCTCCGATAACAAAGAGAAAGAAGCTTTCTGAGAAACTTCTTTGTGTTCTGTGAAATCATCTCACAGAGTTACAGCTTTCCCCTCAAGAAGCCTTTCGCTAAGGCAGTTCTTGTGGAATTGGCAAAGTGATATTGGAAGCCCATAGAGGGCTATGGTGAAAAAGGAAATATCCTCAGATGAAATCTGGAAAGAAGCTTTCTGAGAAACTGCTTAGTGTTCTGTGAATTCATCTCACAGAGTTACATGTGTATTTCGAGGATCTCTTTGCTAGCCCTATTTCTGTGGAATCTGAAAACAGATATTTCGGATCCCTTTGAAGACTATAGTGCCTAAGGAAATATCCTCGGATAACAAAGAGAAAGAAGCTTTCTGAGAAACTTCTTTGTGTTCTGTGAAATCATCTCACAGAGTTACAGCTTTCCCGTCAAGAAGCCTTTCGCTAAGACAGTTCTTGTGGAATTGGCAAAGTGATATTTGGAAGCCCATAGAGGGCTATGGTGAAATAGGAAATATCGTCAGATGAAATCTGGAAAGAAGCTTTCTGAGAAACTGCTTAGTGTTCTGTGAATTCATCTCACAGAGTTCCATGTGTATTTCGAGGATCTCTTTGCTAGCCCTATTTCTGTGGAAACTGAGAAAAGATATTTCGGATCCCTTTGAAGACTATAGGGCCAAAGGAAAAATCCTCCGATAACAAAGAGAAAGAAGCTTTCTGAGAAACTTCTTTGTGTTCTGTGAAATCATCTCACAGAGTTACAGCTTTCCCCTCAAGAAGCCTTTCGCTAAGACAGTTCTTGTGGAATTGACAAAGTGATATTTGGAACCCCATAGAGGGCTATGGTGAAAAAGGAAATATCGTCAGATGAAATCTGGAAAGAAGCTTTCTGCGAAACTGCTTAGTGTTCTGTTAATTCATCTCACAGAGTTACATGTGTATTTCGAGGTTCTCTTTGCTAGTCCTATTTCTGTGGAATCTGAAAACAGATATTTCGGATCCCTTTGAAGACTATAGGGCCAAAGGAAATATCCTCGGATAACAAAGAGAAAGAAGCTTTCTGAGAAACTTCTTTGTGTTCTGTGAAATCATCTCACAGAGTTACAGCTTTCCCCTCAAGAAGCCTTTCGCTAAGACAGTTTTTGTGGAATTGGCAAAGTGATATTTGGAAGCCCATAGAGGGCTATGGTGAAAAAGGAAATATCGTCAGATGAAATCTGGAAAGAAGCTTTCTGAGAAACTGCTTAGTGTTCTGTTAATTCATCTCACAGAGTTACATGTGTATTTCGAGGATCTCTTTGCTAGCCCTATTTCTGTGGAATCTGAGAACAGATATTTCGGATCCCTTTGAAGACTATAGGGCCAAAGGAAATATCCTCGGATAACAAAGAGAAAGAAGCTTTCTGAGAAACTTCTTTGTGTTCTGTGAAATCATCTCACAGAGCTACAGCTTTCCCCTCAAGAAGCCTTTCGCTAAGACAGTTCTTGTGGAATTGGCAAAGTGATATTTGGAAGCCCATAGAGGGCTATGGTGAAAAAGGAAATATCCTCATATGAAATCTGGAAAGAAGCTTTCTGAGAAACTGCTTAGTGTTCTGTTAATTCATCTCACAGAGTTACATGTGTATTTCGAGGATCTCTTTGCTAGCCCTATTTCTGTGGAATCTGAGAACAGATATTTCGGATCCCTTTGAAGACTATAGGGCCAAAGGAAAAATCCTCTGATAACAAAGAGAAAGAAGCTTTCTGAGAAACTTCTTTGTGTTTTGTGAAATCATCTCACAGAGTTACAGCTTTCCCCTGAAGAAGGCTTTCGCTAAGACAGTTCTTGTGGAATTGGCAAAGTGATATTTGGAAGCCCACAGAGGGCTATGGTGAAAAAGGAAATATCGTCAGATGAAATCTGGAAAGAAGCTTTCTGAGAAACTGCTTAGTGTTCTGTGAATTCATCTCACAGAGTTACATGTGTATTTCGAGGATCTCTTTGCTAGCCCTATTTCTGTGGAAACTGAGAAAAGATATTTCGGATCCCTTTGAAGACTATAGGGCCAAAGGAAAAATCCTCCGATAACAAAGAGAAAGAAGCTTTCTGAGAAACTTCTTTGTGTTCTGTGACATCATCTCACAGAGTTACAGCTTTCCCCTCAAGAAGCCTTTCGCTAAGACAGTTCTTGTGGAATAGGCAAAGTGATATTTGGAAGCCCATAGAGGGCTATGGTGAAAAAGGAAATATCGTCAGATGAAATCTGGAAAGAAGCTTTCTGAGAAACTGCTTAGTGTTCTGTTAATTCATCTCACAGTGTTCCATGTGTATTTCGAGGATCTCTTTGCTAGCCCTATTTCTGTGGAATCTGAAAACAGATATTTCGGATCCCTTTGAAGACTATAGTGCCTAAGGAAATATCCTCGGATAACAAAGAGAAAGAAGCTTTCTGAGAAACTTCTTTGTGTTCTGTGAAATCATCTCATAGAGTTACAGCTTTCCCGTCAAGAAGCCTTTCGCTAAGACAGTTCTTGTGGAATTGGCAAAGTGATATTTGGAAGCCGATAGAGGGCTATGGTGAAAAAGGAAATATCCTCAGATGAAATCTGGAAAGAAGCTTTCTGAGAAACTGCTTAGTGTTCTGTTAATTCATCTCACAGAGTTACATGTGTATTTCGAGGATCTCTTTGCTAGCCCTATTTCTGTGGAATCTGAGAACAGATATTTCGGATCCCTTTGAAGACTATAGGGCCAAAGGAAATATCCTCCGATAACAAAGAGAAAGAAGCTTTCTGAGAAACTTCTTTGTGTTCTGTGAAATCATCTCACAGAGTTACAGCTTTCCCCTCAAGAAGCCTTTCGCTAAGACAGTTCTTGTGGAATTGGCAAAGTGATATTTGGAAGCCCATAGAGGGCTATGGTGAAAAAGGAAATATCCTCAGATGAAATCTGGAAAGAAGCTTTCTGAGAAACTGCTTAGTGTTCTGTGAATTCATCTCACAGAGTTACATGTGTATTTCGAGGATCTCTTTGCTAGCCCTATTTCTGTGGAAACTGAGAAAAGATATTTCGGATCCCTTTGAAGACTATAGGGCCAAAGGAAATATCCTCCGATAACAAAGAGAAGGAAGCGTTCTGAGAAACTTCTTTGTGTTCTGTGAAATTATCTCACAGAGTTACAGCTTTCCCCTCAAGAAGCCTTTCGCTAAGACAATTCTTGTGGAATTGGCAAAGTGATACTTGGAAGCCCATAGAGGACTATGGTGAAAAAGGAAATATCGTCAGATGAAATCTGGAAAGAAGCTTTCTGCGAAACTGCTTAGTGTTTTTTTAATTCATATCACAGAGTTACATGTGTATTTCGAGGATCTCTTTGCTAGCTCTATTTCTGTGGAATCTGATAACAGATATTTCGGATCCCTTTGAAGACTATAGGGCCAAAGGAAATATCCTCGGATAACAAAGAGAAAGAAGCTTTCTGAGAAACTTCTTTGTGTTCTGTGAAATCATCTCACAGAGTTACAGCTTTCCCCTCAAGAAGCCTTTCGCTAAGACAGTTCTTGTGGAATAGGCAAAGTGATATTTGGAAGCCCATAGAGGGCTATGGTGAAAAAGGAAATATCGTCAGATGAAATCTGGAAAGAAGCTTTCTGAGAAACTGCTTAGTGTTCTGTTAAATCATCTCACAGAGTTCCATGTGTATTTCGAGGATCTCTTTGCTAGCCCTATTTCTGTGGAATCTGAAAACAGATAATTCGGATCCCTTTGAAGACTATAGTGCCTAAGGAAATATCCTCGGATAACAAAGAGAAAGAAGCTTTCTGAGAAACTTCTTTGTGTTCTGTGAAATCATCTCACAGAGTTACAGCTTTCCCGTCAAGAAGCCTTTCGCTAAGACAGTTCTTGTGGAATTGGCAAAGTGATATTTGGAAGCCCATAGAGGGCTACGGTGAAATAGGAAATATAGTCAGATGAAATCTGGAAAGAAGCTTTCTGAGAAACTGCTTAGTGTTCTGTTAATTCATCTCACAGAATTACCTGTGTATTTCGAGGATCTCTTTGCTAGCCCTATTTCTGTGGAAACTGAGAAAAGATATTTCGGATCCCTTTGAAGACTATAGGGCCAAAGGAAATATCCTCGGATAACAAAGAGAAAGAAGCTTTCTGAGAAACTTCTTTGTGTTCTGTGAAATCATCTCACAGAGTTACAGCTTTCCCTTCAAGAAGCCTTTCGCTAAGACAGTTCTTGTGGAATTGGCAAAGTGATATTTGGAAGCCCATAGAGGGCTATGGTGAAAAAGGAAATATCGTCAGATGAAATCTGGAAAGAAGCTTTCTGAGAAACTGCTTAGTGTTCTGTTAATTCATCTCACAGAGTTACATGTGTATTTCGAGGATCTCTTTGCTAGCCCTATTTCTGTGGAATCTGAGAACAGATATTTCGGATCCCTTTGAAGACTATAGGGCCAAAGGAAATATCCTCCGATAACAAAGAGAAAGAAGCTTTCTGAGAAACTTCTTTGTGTTCTGTGAAATCATCTCACAGAGTTACAGCTTTCCCCTCAAGAAGCCTTTCGCTAAGACAGTTCTTGTGGAATTGGCAAAGTGATATTTGGAAGCCCGTAGAGGGCTATGGTGAAAAAGGAAATATCGTCAGATGAAATCTGGAAAGAAGCTTTCTGAGAAACTGCTTAGTGTTCTGTGAATTCATCTCACAGAGTTACATGTGTATTTCGAGGATCTCTTTGCTAGCCCTATTTCTGTGGAAACTGAGAAAAGATATTTCGGATCCCTTTGAAGACCATAGGGCCAAAGGAAAAATCCTCCGATAACAAAGAGAAAGAAGCTTTCTGAGAAACTTCTTTGTATTCTGTGAAATCATCTCACAGAGTTACAGCTTTCCCCTCAAGAAGCCTTTCGCTAAGACAGTTCTTGTGGAATTGGCAAAGTGATATTTGGAAGCCCATAGAGGGCTATGGTGAAAAAGGAAATATTGTCAGATGAAATCTGGAAAGAAGCTTTCTGCGAAACTTCTTAGGGTTTTGTTAATTCATCTCACAGAGTTACATGTGTATTTCGAGGATCTCTTTGCTAGCTCTATTTCTGTGGAATCTGAGAACAGATATTTCGGATCCCTTTGAAGACTATAGGGCCAAAGGAAATATCCTCGGATAACAAAGAGAAAGAAGCTTTCTGAGAAACTTCTTTGTGTTCTGTGAAATCATCTCACAGAGTTACAGCTTTCCCCTCAAGAAGCCTTTCGCTAAGACAGTTCTTGTGGAATAGGCAAAGTGATATTTGGAAGCCCATAGAGGGCTATGGTGAAAAAGGAAATATCGTCAGATGAAATCTGGAAAGAAGCTTTCTGAGAAACTACTTAGTGTTCTGTGAATTCATCTCACAGAGTTCCATGTGTATTTCGAGAATCTCTTTGCTAGCCCTATTTCTGTGGAATATGATAACAGATATTTCGGATCCCTTTGAAGACTATAGGGCCAAAGGAAATATCCTCCGATAACAAAGAGAAAGAAGCTTTCTGAGAAACTTCTTTGTGTTCTGTGAAATCATCTCACAGAGTTACAGCTTTCCCCTGAAGAAGGCTTTCGCTAAGACAGTTCTTGTGGAATTGGCAAAGTGATATTTGGAAGCCCACAGAGGGCTAGGGTGAAAAAGGAAATATCCTCAGATGAAATCTGGAAAGAAGCTTTCTGAGAAACTGCTTAGTGTTCTGTGAATTCATCTCACAGAGTTACATGTGTATTTCGAGGATCTCTTTGCTAGCCCTATTTCAGTGGAAACTGAGAAAAGATATTTCGGATCCCTTTGAAGACTATAGGGCCAAAGGAAAAATCCTCCGATAACAAAGAGAAGGAAGCGTTCTGAGAAACTTCTTTGTGTTCTGTGAAATCATCTCACAGAGTTACAGCTTTCCCCTCAAGAAGCCTTTCGCTAAGACAGTTCTTGTGGAATTGGCAAAGTGATATTTGGAAGCCCATAGAGGACTATGGTGAAAAAGGAAATATCGTCAGATGAAATCTGGAAAGAAGCTTTCTGCGCAACTGCTTAGTGTTTTTTTAATTCATCTCACAGAGTTACATGTGTATTTCGAGGATCTCTTTGCTAGCCCTATTTCTGTGGAAACTGAGAAAAGATATTTCGGATCCCTTTGAAGACTATAGGGCCAAAGGAAAAATCCTCCGATAACAAAGAGAAAGAAGCTTTCTGAGAAACTTCTTTGTATTCTGTGAAATCATCTCACAGAGTTACAGCTTTCCCCTCAAGAAGCCTTTCGCTAAGACAGTTCTTGTGGAATTGGCAAAGTGATATTTGGAAGCCGATAGAGGGCTATGGTGAAAAAGGAAATATCGTCAGATGAAATCTGGAAAGAAGCTTTCTGAGAAACTGCTTGGTGTTCTGTGAATTCATCTCACAGAGTTACATGTGTATTTCGAGGATCTCTTTGCTAGCCCTATTTCTGTGGAATCTGAGAACAAATATTTCGGATCCCTTTGAAGACTATAGGGCCAAAGGAAATATCCTCCGATAACAAAGAGAAAGAAGCTTTCTGAGAAACTTCTTTGTGTTCTGTGAAATCATCTCACAGAGTTACAGCTTTCCCCTCAAGAAGCCTTTCGCTAAGACAGTTCTTGTGGAATTGGCAAAGTGATATTTGGAAGCCCATAGAGGGCTATGGTGAAAAAGGAAATATCGTCAGATGAAATCTGGAAAGAAGCTTTCTGAGAAACTGCTTAGTGTTCTGTGAATTCATCTCACAGAGTTCCATGTGTATTTCGAGGATCTCTTTGCTAGCCCTATTTCTGTGGAATCTGAAAACAGATATTTCGGATCCCTTTGAAGACTATAGTGCCTAAGGAAATATCCTCGGATAACAAAGAGAAAGAAGCTTTCTGAGAAACTTCTTTGTGTTCTGTGAAATCATCTCACAGAGTTACAGCTTTCCCGTCAAGAAGCCTTTCGCTAAGACAGTTCTTGTGGAATTGGCAAAGTGATATTTGGAAGCCCATAGAGGGCTATGGTGAAATAGGAAATATCGTCAGATGAAATCTGGAAAGAAGCTTTCTGAGAAACTGCTTAGTGTTCTGTGAATTCATCTCACAGAGTTCCATGTGTATTTCGAGGATCTCTTTGCTAGCCCTATTTCTGTGGAAACTGAGAAAAGATATTTCGGATCCCTTTGAAGACTATAGGGCCAAAGGAAATATCCTCGGATAACAAAGAGAAAGAAGCTTTCTGAGAAACTTCTTTGTGTTCTGTGAAATCATCTCACAGAGTTACAGCTTTCCCCTCAAGAAGCCTTTCGCTAAGACAGTTCTTGTGGAATTGGCAAAGTGATATTTGGAAGCCCATAGAGGGCTATGGTGAAAAAGGAAATATCCTCAGATGAAATCTGGAAAGAAGCTTTCTGAGAAACTGCTTAGTGTTCTGTGAATTCATCTCACAGAGTTACATGTGTATTTCGAGGATCTCTTTGCTAGCCCTATTTCTGTGGAATCTGAGAACAGATATTTCGGATCCCTTTGAAGACTATACGGCCAAAGGAAAAATCCTCTGATAACAAAGAGAAAGAAGCTTTCTGAGAAACTTCTTTGTATTCTGTGAAATCATCTCACAGAGTTACAGCTTTCCCCTCAAGAAGCCTTTCGCTAAGACAGTTCTTGTGGAATTGGCAAAGTGATATTTGGAAGCCCATAGAGGGCTATGGTGAAAAAGGAAATATCGTCAGATGAAATCTGGAAAGAAGCTTTCTGCGAAACTTCTTAGGGTTTTGTTAATTCATCTCACAGAGTTACATGTGTATTTCGAGGATCTCTTTGCTAGCTCTATTTCTGTGGAATCTGAGAACAGATATTTCGGATCCCTTTGAAGACTATAGTGCCAAAGGAAATATCCTCGGATAACAAAGAGAAAGAAGCTTTCTGAGAAACTTCTTTGTGTTCTGTGAAATCATCTCACAGAGTTACAGCTTTCCCCTCAAGAAGCCTTTCGCTAAGACAGTTCTTGTGGAATAGGCAAAGTGATATTTGGAAGCCCATAGAGGGCTATGGTGAAAAAGGAAATATCGTCAGATGAAATCTGGAAAGAAGCTTTCTGAGAAACTACTTAGTGTTCTGTGAATTCATCTCACAGAGTTCCATGTGTATTTCGAGAATCTCTTTGCTAGCCCTATTTCTGTGGAATCTGATAACAGATATTTCGGATCCCTTTGAAGACTATAGGGCCAAAGGAAATATCCTCCGATAACAAAGAGAAAGAAGCTTTCTGAGAAACTTCTTTGTGTTTTGTGAAATCATCTCACAGAGTTACAGCTTTCCCCTCAAGAAGCCTTTCGCTAAGACAGTTCTTGTGGAATTGGCAAAGTGATATTTGGAAGCCCACAGAGGGCTATGGTGAAAAAGGAAATATCGTCAGATGAAATCTGGAAAGAAGCTTTCTGAGAAACTGCTTAGTGTTCTGTTAATTCATCTCACAGAGTTACATGTGTATTTCGAGGATCTCTTTGCTAGCCCTATTTCTGTGGAATCTGAGAACAGATATTTCGGATCCCTTTGAAGACTATAGGGCCAAAGGAAATATCCTCGGATAACAAAGAGAAAGAAGCTTTCTGAGAAACTTCTTTGTGTTCTGTGAATTCATCTCACAGAGTTACAGCTTTCCCCTCAAGAAGCCTTTCGCTAAGACAGTTCTTGTGGAATAGGCAAAGTGATATTTGGAAGCCCATAGAGGGCTATGGTGAAAAAGGAAATATCGTCAGATGAAATCTGGAAAGAAGCTTTCTGAGAAACTGCTTAGTGTTCTGTTAATTCATCTCACAGTGTTCCATGTGTATTTCGAGGATCTCTTTGCTAGCCCTATTTCTGTGGAATCTGAAAACAGATATTTCGGATCCCTTTGAAGACTATAGTGCCTAAGGAAATATCCTCGGATAACAAAGAGAAAGAAGCTTTCTGAGAAACTTCTTTGTGTTCTGTGAAATCATCTCATAGAGTTACAGCTTTCCCGTCAAGAAGCCTTTCGCTAAGACAGTTCTTGTGGAATTGGCAAAGTGATATTTGGAAGCCGATAGAGGGCTATGGTGAAAAAGGAAATATCCTCAGATGAAATCTGGAAAGAAGCTTTCTGAGAAACTGCTTAGTGTTCTGTTAATTCATCTCAAAGAGTTACATGTGTATTTCGAGGATCTCTTTGCTAGCCCTATTTCTGTGGAATCTGAGAACAGATATTTCGGATCCCTTTGAAGACTATAGGGCCAAAGGAAATATCCTCCGATAACAAAGAGAAAGAAGCTTTCTGAGAAACTTCTTTGTGTTCTGTGAAATCATCTCACAGAGTTACAGCTTTCCCCTCAAGAAGCCTTTCGCTAAGACAGTTCTTGTGGAATTGGCAAAGTGATATTTGGAAGCCCATAGAGGGCTATGGTGAAAAAGGAAATATCCTCAGATGAAATCTGGAAAGAAGCTTTCTGAGAAACTGCTTAGTGTTCTGTGAATTCATCTCACAGAGTTACATGTGTATTTCGAGGATCTCTTTGCTAGCCCTATTTCTGTGGAAACTGAGAAAAGATATTTCGGATCCCTTTGAAGACTATAGGGCCAAAGGAAATATCCTCCGATAACAAAGAGAAGGAAGCGTTCTGAGAAACTTCTTTGTGTTCTGTGAAATTATCTCACAGAGTTACAGCTTTCCCCTCAAGAAGCCTTTCGCTAAGACAATTCTTGTGGAATTGGCAAAGTGATACTTGGAAGCCCATAGAGGACTATGGTGAAAAAGGAAATATCGTCAGATGAAATCTGGAAAGAAGCTTTCTGCGAAACTGCTTAGTGTTTTTTTAATTCATATCACAGAGTTACATGTGTATTTCGAGGATCTCTTTGCTAGCTCTATTTCTGTGGAATCTGATAACAGATATTTCGGATCCCTTTGAAGACTATAGGGCCAAAGGAAATATCCTCGGATAACAAAGAGAAAGAAGCTTTCTGAGAAACTTCTTTGTGTTCTGTGAAATCATCTCACAGAGTTACAGCTTTCCCCTCAAGAAGCCTTTCACTAAGACAGTTCTTGTGGAATAGGCAAAGTGATATTTGGAAGCCCATAGAGGGCTATGGTGAAAAAGGAAATATCGTCAGATGAAATCTGGAAAGAAGCTTTCTGAGAAACTGCTTAGTGTTCTGTTAAATCATCTCACAGAGTTCCATGTGTATTTCGAGGATCTCTTTGCTAGCCCTATTTCTGTGGAATCTGAAAACAGATAATTCGGATCCCTTTGAAGACTATAGTGCCTAAGGAAATATCCTCGGATAACAAAGAGAAAGAAGCTTTCTGAGAAACTTCTTTGTGTTCTGTGAAATCATCTCACAGAGTTACAGCTTTCCCGTCAAGAAGCCTTTCGCTAAGACAGTTCTTGTGGAATTGGCAAAGTGATATTTGGAAGCCCATAGAGGGCTACGGTGAAATAGGAAATATAGTCAGATGAAATCTGGAAAGAAGCTTTCTGAGAAACTGCTTAGTGTTCTGTTAATTCATCTCACAGAATTACCTGTGTATTTCGAGGATCTCTTTGCTAGCCCTATTTCTGTGGAAACTGAGAAAAGATATTTCGGATCCCTTTGAAGACTATAGGGCCAAAGGAAAAATCCTCCGATAACAAAGAGAAAGAAGCTTTCTGAGAAACTTCCCTGTTTTCTGTGAAATCATCTCACAGCGTTACAGCATTCCCCTGAAGAAGCCTTTCGCTAAGACAGTTCTTGTGGAATTGGCAAAGTGATATTTGGAAGCCCATAGAGGGCTATGGTGAAAAAGGAAATATCGTCAGATGAAATCTGGAAAGAAGCTTTCTGAGAAACTGCTTAGTGTTCTGTTAATTCATCTCACAGAGTTACATGTGTATTTCGAGGATCTCTTTGCTAGTCCTATTTCTGTGGAATCTGAGAACAGATATTTCGGATCCCTTTGAAGACTATAGGGCCAAAGGAAATATCCTCGGATAACAAAGAGAAAGAAGCTTTCTGAGAAACTTCTTTGTGTTCTGTGAAATCATCTCACAGAGTTACAGCTTTCCCTTCAAGAAGCCTTTCGCTAAGACAGTTCTTGTGGAATTGGCAAAGTGATATTTGGAAGCCCATAGAGGGCTATGGTGAAAAAGGAAATATCGTCAGATGAAATCTGGAAAGAAGCTTTCTGAGAAACTGCTTAGTGTTCTGTTAATTCATCTCACAGAGTTACATGTGTATTTCGAGGATCTCTTTGCTAGCCCTATTTCTGTGGAATCTGAGAACAGATATTTCGGATCCCTTTGAAGACTATAGGGCCAAAGGAAATATCCTCCGATAACAAAGAGAAAGAAGCTTTCTGAGAAACTTCTTTGTGTTCTGTGAAATCATCTCACAGAGTTACAGCTTTCCCCTCAAGAAGCCTTTCGCTAAGACAGTTCTTGTGGAATTGGCAAAGTGATATTTGGAAGCCCGTAGAGGGCTATGGTGAAAAAGGAAATATCGTCAGATGAAATCTGGAAAGAAGCTTTCTGAGAAACTGCTTAGTGTTCTGTGAATTCATCTCACAGAGTTACATGTGTATTTCGAGGATCTCTTTGCTAGCCCTATTTCTGTGGAAACTGAGAAAAGATATTTCGGATCCCTTTGAAGACTATAGGGCCAAAGGAAAAATCCTCCGATAACAAAGAGAAAGAAGCTTTC
The DNA here is from genome assembly GCF_043159975.1 of Macaca nemestrina. Lineage (NCBI taxonomy): Eukaryota > Metazoa > Chordata > Mammalia > Primates > Cercopithecidae > Macaca > Macaca nemestrina. Next base: position 30,807,365 of record NC_092135.1, on the reverse strand, counting down.
TGAGAAACTTCTTTGTATTCTGTGAAATCATCTCACAGAGTTACAGCTTTCCCCTCAAGAAGCCTTTCGCTAAGACAGTTCTTGTGGAATTGGCAAAGTGATATTTGGAAGCCCATAGAGGGCTATGGTGAAAAAGGAAATATTGTCAGATGAAATCTGGAAAGAAGCTTTCTGCGAAACTTCTTAGGGTTTTGTTAATTCATCTCACAGAGTTACATGTGTATTTCGAGGATCTCTTTGCTAGCTCTATTTCTGTGGAATCTGAGAACAGATATTTCGGATCCCTTTGAAGACTATAGGGCCAAAGGAAATATCCTCGGATAACAAAGAGAAAGAAGCTTTCTGAGAAACTTCTTTGTGTTCTGTGAAATCATCTCACAGAGTTACAGCTTTCCCCTCAAGAAGCCTTTCGCTAAGACAGTTCTTGTGGAATAGGCAAAGTGATATTTGGAAGCCCATAGAGGGCTATGGTGAAAAAGGAAATATCGTCAGATGAAATCTGGAAAGAAGCTTTCTGAGAAACTACTTAGTGTTCTGTGAATTCATCTCACAGAGTTCCATGTGTATTTCGAGAATCTCTTTGCTAGCCCTATTTCTGTGGAATATGATAACAGATATTTCGGATCCCTTTGAAGACTATAGGGCCAAAGGAAATATCCTCCGATAACAAAGAGAAAGAAGCTTTCTGAGAAACTTCTTTGTGTTCTGTGAAATCATCTCACAGAGTTACAGCTTTCCCCTGAAGAAGGCTTTCGCTAAGACAGTTCTTGTGGAATTGGCAAAGTGATATTTGGAAGCCCACAGAGGGCTAGGGTGAAAAAGGAAATATCCTCAGATGAAATCTGGAAAGAAGCTTTCTGAGAAACTGCTTAGTGTTCTGTGAATTCATCTCACAGAGTTACATGTGTATTTCGAGGATCTCTTTGCTAGCCCTATTTCAGTGGAAACTGAGAAAAGATATTTCGGATCCCTTTGAAGACTATAGGGCCAAAGGAAAAATCCTCCGATAACAAAGAGAAGGAAGCGTTCTGAGAAACTTCTTTGTGTTCTGTGAAATCATCTCACAGAGTTACAGCTTTCCCCTCAAGAAGCCTTTCGCTAAGACAGTTCTTGTGGAATTGGCAAAGTGATATTTGGAAGCCCATAGAGGACTATGGTGAAAAAGGAAATATCGTCAGATGAAATCTGGAAAGAAGCTTTCTGCGCAACTGCTTAGTGTTTTTTTAATTCATCTCACAGAGTTACATGTGTATTTCGAGGATCTCTTTGCTAGCCCTATTTCTGTGGAAACTGAGAAAAGATATTTCGGATCCCTTTGAAGACTATAGGGCCAAAGGAAAAATCCTCCGATAACAAAGAGAAAGAAGCTTTCTGAGAAACTTCTTTGTATTCTGTGAAATCATCTCACAGAGTTACAGCTTTCCCCTCAAGAAGCCTTTCGCTAAGACAGTTCTTGTGGAATTGGCAAAGTGATATTTGGAAGCCGATAGAGGGCTATGGTGAAAAAGGAAATATCGTCAGATGAAATCTGGAAAGAAGCTTTCTGAGAAACTGCTTGGTGTTCTGTGAATTCATCTCACAGAGTTACATGTGTATTTCGAGGATCTCTTTGCTAGCCCTATTTCTGTGGAATCTGAGAACAAATATTTCGGATCCCTTTGAAGACTATAGGGCCAAAGGAAATATCCTCCGATAACAAAGAGAAAGAAGCTTTCTGAGAAACTTCTTTGTGTTCTGTGAAATCATCTCACAGAGTTACAGCTTTCCCCTCAAGAAGCCTTTCGCTAAGACAGTTCTTGTGGAATTGGCAAAGTGATATTTGGAAGCCCATAGAGGGCTATGGTGAAAAAGGAAATATCGTCAGATGAAATCTGGAAAGAAGCTTTCTGAGAAACTGCTTAGTGTTCTGTTAATTCATCTCACAGAGTTCCATGTGTATTTCGAGGATCTCTTTGCTAGCCCTATTTCTGTGGAATCTGAAAACAGATATTTCGGATCCCTTTGAAGACTATAGTGCCTAAGGAAATATCCTCGGATAACAAAGAGAAAGAAGCTTTCTGAGAAACTTCTTTGTGTTCTGTGAAATCATCTCACAGAGTTACAGCTTTCCCGTCAAGAAGCCTTTCGCTAGGACAGTTCTTGTGGAATTGGCAAAGTGATATTTGGAAGCCCATAGAGGGCTATGGTGAAATAGGAAATATCGTCAGATGAAATCTGGAAAGAAGCTTTCTGAGAAACTGCTTAGTGTTCTGTGAATTCATCTCACAGAGTTCCATGTGTATTTCGAGGATCTCTTTGCTAGCCCTATTTCTGTGGAAACTGAGAAAAGATATTTCGGATCCCTTTGAAGACTATAGGGCCAAAGGAAAAATCCTCCGATAACAAAGAGAAAGAAGCTTTCTGAGAAACTTCTTTGTGTTCTGTGAAATCATCTCACAGAGTTACAGCTTTCCCCTCAAGAAGCCTTTCGCTAAGACAGTTCTTGTGGAATTGACAAAGTGATATTTGGAACCCCATAGAGGGCTATGGTGAAAAAGGAAATATCGTCAGATGAAATCTGGAAAGAAGCTTTCTGCGAAACTGCTTAGTGTTCTGTTAATTCATCTCACAGAGTTACATGTGTATTTCGAGGTTCTCTTTGCTAGTCCTATTTCTGTGGAATCTGAAAACAGATATTTCGGATCCCTTTGAAGACTATAGGGCCAAAGGAAATATCCTCGGATAACAAAGAGAAAGAAGCTTTCTGAGAAACTTCTTTGTGTTCTGTGAAATCATCTCACAGAGTTACAGCTTTCCCCTCAAGAAGCCTTTCGCTAAGACAGTTTTTGTGGAATTGGCAAAGTGATATTTGGAAGCCCATAGAGGGCTATGGTGAAAAAGGAAATATCGTCAGATGAAATCTGGAAAGAAGCTTTCTGAGAAACTGCTTAGTGTTCTGTGAATTCATCTCACAGAGTTACATGTGTATTTCGAGGATCTCTTTGCTAGCCCTATTTCTGTGGAATCTGAGAACAGATATTTCGGATCCCTTTGAAGACTATAGGGCCAAAGGAAATATCCTCGGATAACAAAGAGAAAGAAGCTTTCTGAGAAACTTCTTTGTGTTCTGTGAAATCATCTCACAGAGTTACAGCTTTCCCCTCAAGAAGCCTTTCGCTAAGACAGTTCTTGTGGAATTGGCAAAGTGATATTTGGAAGCCCATAGAGGGCTATGGTGAAAAAGGAAATATCCTCAGATGAAATCTGGAAAGAAGCTTTCTGAGAAACTGCTTAGTGTTCTGTTAATTCATCTCACAGAGTTACATGTGTATTTCGAGGATCTCTTTGCTAGCCCTATTTCTGTGGAATCTGAGAACAGATATTTCGGATCCCTTTGAAGACTATACGGCCAAAGGAAAAATCCTCTGATAACAAAGAGAAAGAAGCTTTCTGAGAAACTTCTTTGTATTCTGTGAAATCATCTCACAGAGTTACAGCTTTCCCCTCAAGAAGCCTTTCGCTAAGACAGTTCTTGTGGAATTGGCAAAGTGATATTTGGAAGCCCATAGAGGGCTATGGTGAAAAAGGAAATATTGTCAGATGAAATCTGGAAAGAAGCTTTCTGCGAAACTTCTTAGGGTTTTGTTAATTCATCTCACAGAGTTACATGTGTATTTCGAGGATCTCTTTGCTAGCTCTATTTCTGTGGAATCTGAGAACAGATATTTCGGATCCCTTTGAAGACTATAGGGCCAAAGGAAATATCCTCGGATAACAAAGAGAAAGAAGCTTTCTGAGAAACTTCTTTGTGTTCTGTGAAATCATCTCACAGAGTTACAGCTTTCCCCTCAAGAAGCCTTTCGCTAAGACAGTTCTTGTGGAATAGGCAAAGTGATATTTGGAAGCCCATAGAGGGCTATGGTGAAAAAGGAAATATCGTCAGATGAAATCTGGAAAGAAGCTTTCTGAGAAACTACTTAGTGTTCTGTGAATTCATCTCACAGAGTTCCATGTGTATTTCGAGAATCTCTTTGCTAGCCCTATTTCTGTGGAATATGATAACAGATATTTCGGATCCCTTTGAAGACTATAGGGCCAAAGGAAATATCCTCCGATAACAAAGAGAAAGAAGCTTTCTGAGAAACTTCTTTGTGTTCTGTGAAATCATCTCACAGAGTTACAGCTTTCCCCTGAAGAAGGCTTTCGCTAAGACAGTTCTTGTGGAATTGGCAAAGTGATATTTGGAAGCCCACAGAGGGCTATGGTGAAAAAGGAAATATCCTCAGATGAAATCTGGAAAGAAGCTTTCTGAGAAACTGCTTAGTGTTCTGTGAATTCATCTCACAGAGTTACATGTGTATTTCGAGGATCTCTTTGCTAGCCCTATTTCTGTGGAAACTGAGAAAAGATATTTCGGATCCCTTTGAAGACTATAGGGCCAAAGGAAAAATCCTCCGATAACAAAGAGAAGGAAGCGTTCTGAGAAACTTCTTTGTGTTCTGTGAAATCATCTCACAGAGTTACAGCTTTCCCCTCAAGAAGCCTTTCGCTAAGACAGTTCTTGTGGAATTGGCAAAGTGATATTTGGAAGCCCATAGAGGACTATGGTGAAAAAGGAAATATCGTCAGATGAAATCTGGAAAGAAGCTTTCTGCGCAACTGCTTAGTGTTTTTTTAATTCATCTCACAGAGTTACATGTGTATTTCGAGGATCTCTTTGCTAGCCCTATTTCTGTGGAAACTGAGAAAAGATATTTCGGATCCCTTTGAAGACTATAGGGCCAAAGGAAAAATCCTCCGATAACAAAGAGAAAGAAGCTTTCTGAGAAACTTCTTTGTATTCTGTGAAATCATCTCACAGAGTTACAGCTTTCCCCTCAAGAAGCCTTTCGCTAAGACAGTTCTTGTGGAATTGGCAAAGTGATATTTGGAAGCCGATAGAGGGCTATGGTGAAAAAGGAAATATCGTCAGATGAAATCTGGAAAGAAGCTTTCTGAGAAACTGCTTAGTGTTCTGTGAATTCATCTCACAGAGTTACATGTGTATTTCGAGGATCTCTTTGCTAGCCCTATTTCTGTGGAATCTGAGAACAAATATTTCGGATCCCTTTGAAGACTATACGGCCAAAGGAAATATCCTCCGATAACAAAGAGAAAGAAGCTTTCTGAGAAACTTCTTTGTGTTCTGTGAAATCATCTCACAGAGTTACAGCTTTCCCCTCAAGAAGCCTTTCGCTAAGACAGTTCTTGTGGAATTGGCAAAGTGATATTTGGAAGCCCATAGAGGGCTATGGTGAAAAAGGAAATATCGTCAGATGAAATCTGGAAAGAAGCTTTCTGAGAAACTGCTTAGTGTTCTGTTAATTCATCTCACAGAGTTCCATGTGTATTTCGAGGATCTCTTTGCTAGCCCTATTTCTGTGGAATCTGAAAACAGATATTTCGGATCCCTTTGAAGACTATAGTGCCTAAGGAAATATCCTCGGATAACAAAGAGAAAGAAGCTTTCTGAGAAACTTCTTTGTGTTCTGTGAAATCATCTCACAGAGTTACAGCTTTCCCGTCAAGAAGCCTTTCGCTAAGACAGTTCTTGTGGAATTGGCAAAGTGATATTTGGAAGCCCATAGAGGGCTATGGTGAAATAGGAAATATCGTCACATGAAATCTGGAAAGAAGCTTTCTGAGAAACTGCTTAGTGTTCTGTGAATTCATCTCACAGAGTTCCATGTGTATTTCGAGGATCTCTTTGCTAGCCCTATTTCTGTGGAAACTGAGAAAAGATATTTCGGATCCCTTTGAAGACTATAGGGCCAAAGGAAAAATCCTCCGATAACAAAGAGAAAGAAGCTTTCTGAGAAACTTCTTTGTGTTCTGTGAAATCATCTCACAGAGTTACAGCTTTCCCCTCAAGAAGCCTTTCGCTAAGACAGTTCTTGTGGAATTGACAAAGTGATATTTGGAACCCCATAGAGGGCTATGGTGAAAAAGGAAATATCGTCAGATGAAATCTGGAAAGAAGCTTTCTGCGAAACTGCTTAGTGTTCTGTTAATTCATCTCACAGAGTTACATGTGTATTTCGAGGTTCTCTTTGCTAGTCCTATTTCTGTGGAATCTGAAAACAGATATTTCGGATCCCTTTGAAGACTATAGGGCCAAAGGAAATATCCTCGGATAACAAAGAGAAAGAAGCTTTCTGAGAAACTTCTTTGTGTTCTGTGAAATCATCTCACAGAGTTACAGCTTTCCCCTCAAGAAGCCTTTCGCTAAGACAGTTTTTGTGGAATTGGCAAAGTGATATTTGGAAGCCCATAGAGGGCTATGGTGAAAAAGGAAATATCGTCAGATGAAATCTGGAAAGAAGCTTTCTGAGAAACTGCTTAGTGTTCTGTTAATTCATCTCACAGAGTTACATGTGTATTTCGAGGATCTCTTTGCTAGCCCTATTTCTGTGGAATCTGAGAACAGATATTTCGGATCCCTTTGAAGACTATAGGGCCAAAGGAAATATCCTCGGATAACAAAGAGAAAGAAGCTTTCTGAGAAACTTCTTTGTGTTCTGTGAAATCATCTCACAGAGTTACAGCTTTCCCCTCAAGAAGCCTTTCGCTAAGACAGTTCTTGTGGAATTGGCAAAGTGATATTTGGAAGCCCATAGAGGGCTATGGTGAAAAAGGAAATATCCTCAGATGAAATCTGGAAAGAAGCTTTCTGAGAAACTGCTTAGTGTTCTGTTAATTCATCTCACAGAGTTACATGTGTATTTCGAGGATCTCTTTGCTAGCCCTATTTCTGTGGAATCTGAGAACAGATATTTCGGATCCCTTTGAAGACTATAGGGCCAAAGGAAAAATCCTCTGATAACAAAGAGAAAGAAGCTTTCTGAGAAACTTCTTTGAGTTCTGTGAAATCATCTCACAGAGTTACAGCTTTCCCCTCAAGAAGCCTTTCGCTAAGACAGTTCTTGTGGAATTGGCAAAGTGATATTTGGAAGCCCATAGAGGGCTATGGTGAAAAAGGAAATATTGTCAGATGAAATCTGGAAAGAAGCTTTCTGCGAAACTTCTTAGGGTTTTGTTAATTCATCTCACAGAGTTACATGTGTATTTCGAGGATCTCTTTGCTAGCTCTATTTCTGTGGAATCTGAGAACAGATATTTCGGATCCCTTTGAAGACTATAGGGCCAAAGGAAATATCCTCGGATAACAAAGAGAAAGAAGCTTTCTGAGAAACTTCTTTGTGTTCTGTGAAATCATCTCACAGAGTTACAGCTTTCCCCTCAAGAAGCCTTTCGCTAAGACAGTTCTTGTGGAATAGGCAAAGTGATATTTGGAAGCCCATAGAGGGCTATGGTGAAAAAGGAAATATCGTCAGATGAAATCTGGAAAGAAGCTTTCTGAGAAACTACTTAGTGTTCTGTGAATTCATCTCACAGAGTTCCATGTGTATTTCGAGAATCTCTTTGCTAGCCCTATTTCTGTGGAATATGATAACAGATATTTCGGATCCCTTTGAAGACTATAGGGCCAAAGGAAATATCCTCCGATAACAAAGAGAAAGAAGCTTTCTGAGAAACTTCTTTGTGTTCTGTGAAATCATCTCACAGAGTTACAGCTTTCCCCTGAAGAAGGCTTTCGCTAAGACAGTTCTTGTGGAATTGGCAAAGTGATATTTGGAAGCCCACAGAGGGCTAGGGTGAAAAAGGAAATATCCTCAGATGAAATCTGGAAAGAAGCTTTCTGAGAAACTGCTTAGTGTTCTGTGAATTCATCTCACAGAGTTACATGTGTATTTCGAGGATCTCTTTGCTAGCCCTATTTCAGTGGAAACTGAGAAAAGATATTTCGGATCCCTTTGAAGACTATAGGGCCAAAGGAAAAATCCTCCGATAACAAAGAGAAGGAAGCGTTCTGAGAAACTTCTTTGTGTTCTGTGAAATCATCTCACAGAGTTACAGCTTTCCCCTCAAGAAGCCTTTCGCTAAGACAGTTCTTGTGGAATTGGCAAAGTGATATTTGGAAGCCCATAGAGGACTATGGTGAAAAAGGAAATATCGTCAGATGAAATCTGGAAAGAAGCTTTCTGCGCAACTGCTTAGTGTTTTTTTAATTCATCTCACAGAGTTACATGTGTATTTCGAGGATCTCTTTGCTAGCCCTATTTCTGTGGAAACTGAGAAAAGATATTTCGGATCCCTTTGAAGACTATAGGGCCAAAGGAAAAATCCTCCGATAACAAAGAGAAAGAAGCTTTCTGAGAAACTTCTTTGTATTCTGTGAAATCATCTCACAGAGTTACAGCTTTCCCCTCAAGAAGCCTTTCGCTAAGACAGTTCTTGTGGAATTGGCAAAGTGATATTTGGAAGCCGATAGAGGGCTATGGTGAAAAAGGAAATATCGTCAGATGAAATCTGGAAAGAAGCTTTCTGAGAAACTGCTTGGTGTTCTGTGAATTCATCTCACAGAGTTACATGTGTATTTCGAGGATCTCTTTGCTAGCCCTATTTCTGTGGAATCTGAGAACAAATATTTCGGATCCCTTTGAAGACTATAGGGCCAAAGGAAATATCCTCCGATAACAAAGAGAAAGAAGCTTTCTGAGAAACTTCTTTGTGTTCTGTGAAATCATCTCACAGAGTTACAGCTTTCCCCTCAAGAAGCCTTTCGCTAAGACAGTTCTTGTGGAATTGGCAAAGTGATATTTGGAAGCCCATAGAGGGCTATGGTGAAAAAGGAAATATCGTCAGATGAAATCTGGAAAGAAGCTTTCTGAGAAACTGCTTAGTGTTCTGTTAATTCATCTCACAGAGTTCCATGTGTATTTCGAGGATCTCTTTGCTAGCCCTATTTCTGTGGAATCTGAAAACAGATATTTCGGATCCCTTTGAAGACTATAGTGCCTAAGGAAATATCCTCGGATAACAAAGAGAAAGAAGCTTTCTGAGAAACTTCTTTGTGTTCTGTGAAATCATCTCACAGAGTTACAGCTTTCCCGTCAAGAAGCCTTTCGCTAGGACAGTTCTTGTGGAATTGGCAAAGTGATATTTGGAAGCCCATAGAGGGCTATGGTGAAATAGGAAATATCGTCAGATGAAATCTGGAAAGAAGCTTTCTGAGAAACTGCTTAGTGTTCTGTGAATTCATCTCACAGAGTTCCATGTGTATTTCGAGGATCTCTTTGCTAGCCCTATTTCTGTGGAAACTGAGAAAAGATATTTCGGATCCCTTTGAAGACTATAGGGCCAAAGGAAAAATCCTCCGATAACAAAGAGAAAGAAGCTTTCTGAGAAACTTCTTTGTGTTCTGTGAAATCATCTCACAGAGTTACAGCTTTCCCCTCAAGAAGCCTTTCGCTAAGACAGTTCTTGTGGAATTGACAAAGTGATATTTGGAACCCCATAGAGGGCTATGGTGAAAAAGGAAATATCGTCAGATGAAATCTGGAAAGAAGCTTTCTGCGAAACTGCTTAGTGTTCTGTTAATTCATCTCACAGAGTTACATGTGTATTTCGAGGTTCTCTTTGCTAGTCCTATTTCTGTGGAATCTGAAAACAGATATTTCGGATCCCTTTGAAGACTATAGGGCCAAAGGAAATATCCTCGGATAACAAAGAGAAAGAAGCTTTCTGAGAAACTTCTTTGTGTTCTGTGAAATCATCTCACAGAGTTACAGCTTTCCCCTCAAGAAGCCTTTCGCTAAGACAGTTTTTGTGGAATTGGCAAAGTGATATTTGGAAGCCCATAGAGGGCTATGGTGAAAAAGGAAATATCGTCAGATGAAATCTGGAAAGAAGCTTTCTGAGAAACTGCTTAGTGTTCTGTGAATTCATCTCACAGAGTTACATGTGTATTTCGAGGATCTCTTTGCTAGCCCTATTTCTGTGGAATCTGAGAACAGATATTTCGGATCCCTTTGAAGACTATAGGGCCAAAGGAAATATCCTCGGATAACAAAGAGAAAGAAGCTTTCTGAGAAACTTCTTTGTGTTCTGTGAAATCATCTCACAGAGTTACAGCTTTCCCCTCAAGAAGCCTTTCGCTAAGACAGTTCTTGTGGAATTGGCAAAGTGATATTTGGAAGCCCATAGAGGGCTATGGTGAAAAAGGAAATATCCTCAGATGAAATCTGGAAAGAAGCTTTCTGAGAAACTGCTTAGTGTTCTGTTAATTCATCTCACAGAGTTACATGTGTATTTCGAGGATCTCTTTGCTAGCCCTATTTCTGTGGAATCTGAGAACAGATATTTCGGATCCCTTTGAAGACTATACGGCCAAAGGAAAAATCCTCTGATAACAAAGAGAAAGAAGCTTTCTGAGAAACTTCTTTGTATTCTGTGAAATCATCTCACAGAGTTACAGCTTTCCCCTCAAGAAGCCTTTCGCTAAGACAGTTCTTGTGGAATTGGCAAAGTGATATTTGGAAGCCCATAGAGGGCTATGGTGAAAAAGGAAATATTGTCAGATGAAATCTGGAAAGAAGCTTTCTGCGAAACTTCTTAGGGTTTTGTTAATTCATCTCACAGAGTTACATGTGTATTTCGAGGATCTCTTTGCTAGCTCTATTTCTGTGGAATCTGAGAACAGATATTTCGGATCCCTTTGAAGACTATAGGGCCAAAGGAAATATCCTCGGATAACAAAGAGAAAGAAGCTTTCTGAGAAACTTCTTTGTGTTCTGTGAAATCATCTCACAGAGTTACAGCTTTCCCCTCAAGAAGCCTTTCGCTAAGACAGTTCTTGTGGAATAGGCAAAGTGATATTTGGAAGCCCATAGAGGGCTATGGTGAAAAAGGAAATATCGTCAGATGAAATCTGGAAAGAAGCTTTCTGAGAAACTACTTAGTGTTCTGTGAATTCATCTCACAGAGTTCCATGTGTATTTCGAGAATCTCTTTGCTAGCCCTATTTCTGTGGAATATGATAACAGATATTTCGGATCCCTTTGAAGACTATAGGGCCAAAGGAAATATCCTCCGATAACAAAGAGAAAGAAGCTTTCTGAGAAACTTCTTTGTGTTCTGTGAAATCATCTCACAGAGTTACAGCTTTCCCCTGAAGAAGGCTTTCGCTAAGACAGTTCTTGTGGAATTGGCAAAGTGATATTTGGAAGCCCACAGAGGGCTATGGTGAAAAAGGAAATATCCTCAGATGAAATCTGGAAAGAAGCTTTCTGAGAAACTGCTTAGTGTTCTGTGAATTCATCTCACAGAGTTACATGTGTATTTCGAGGATCTCTTTGCTAGCCCTATTTCTGTGGAAACTGAGAAAAGATATTTCGGATCCCTTTGAAGACTATAGGGCCAAAGGAAAAATCCTCCGATAACAAAGAGAAGGAAGCGTTCTGAGAAACTTCTTTGTGTTCTGTGAAATCATCTCACAGAGTTACAGCTTTCCCCTCAAGAAGCCTTTCGCTAAGACAGTTCTTGTGGAATTGGCAAAGTGATATTTGGAAGCCCATAGAGGACTATGGTGAAAAAGGAAATATCGTCAGATGAAATCTGGAAAGAAGCTTTCTGCGCAACTGCTTAGTGTTTTTTTAATTCATCTCACAGAGTTACATGTGTATTTCGAGGATCTCTTTGCTAGCCCTATTTCTGTGGAAACTGAGAAAAGATATTTCGGATCCCTTTGAAGACTATAGGGCCAAAGGAAAAATCCTCCGATAACAAAGAGAAAGAAGCTTTCTGAGAAACTTCTTTGTATTCTGTGAAATCATCTCACAGAGTTACAGCTTTCCCCTCAAGAAGCCTTTCGCTAAGACAGTTCTTGTGGAATTGGCAAAGTGATATTTGGAAGCCGATAGAGGGCTATGGTGAAAAAGGAAATATCGTCAGATGAAATCTGGAAAGAAGCTTTCTGAGAAACTGCTTAGTGTTCTGTGAATTCATCTCACAGAGTTACATGTGTATTTCGAGGATCTCTTTGCTAGCCCTATTTCTGTGGAATCTGAGAACAAATATTTCGGATCCCTTTGAAGACTATACGGCCAAAGGAAATATCCTCCGATAACAAAGAGAAAGAAGCTTTCTGAGAAACTTCTTTGTGTTCTGTGAAATCATCTCACAGAGTTACAGCTTTCCCCTCAAGAAGCCTTTCGCTAAGACAGTTCTTGTGGAATTGGCAAAGTGATATTTGGAAGCCCATAGAGGGCTATGGTGAAAAAGGAAATATCGTCAGATGAAATCTGGAAAGAAGCTTTCTGCGCAACTGCTTAGTGTTCTGTTAATTCATCTCACAGAGTTCCATGTGTATTTCGAGGATCTCTTTGCTAGCCCTATTTCTGTGGAATCTGAAAACAGATATTTCGGATCCCTTTGAAGACTATAGTGCCTAAGGAAATATCCTCGGATAACAAAGAGAAAGAAGCTTTCTGAGAAACTTCTTTGTGTTCTGTGAAATCATCTCACAGAGTTACAGCTTTCCCGTCAAGAAGCCTTTCGCTAAGACAGTTCTTGTGGAATTGGCAAAGTGATATTTGGAAGCCCATAGAGGGCTATGGTGAAATAGGAAATATCGTCACATGAAATCTGGAAAGAAGCTTTCTGAGAAACTGCTTAGTGTTCTGTGAATTCATCTCACAGAGTTCCATGTGTATTTCGAGGATCTCTTTGCTAGCCCTATTTCTGTGGAAACTGAGAAAAGATATTTCGGATCCCTTTGAAGACTATAGGGCCAAAGGAAAAATCCTCCGATAACAAAGAGAAAGAAGCTTTCTGAGAAACTTCTTTGTGTTCTGTGAAATCATCTCACAGAGTTACAGCTTTCCCCTCAAGAAGCCTTTCGCTAAGACAGTTCTTGTGGAATTGACAAAGTGATATTTGGAACCCCATAGAGGGCTATGGTGAAAAAGGAAATATCGTCAGATGAAATCTGGAAAGAAGCTTTCTGCGAAACTGCTTAGTGTTCTGTTAATTCATCTCACAGAGTTACATGTGTATTTCGAGGTTCTCTTTGCTAGTCCTATTTCTGTGGAATCTGAAAACAGATATTTCGGATCCCTTTGAAGACTATAGGGCCAAAGGAAATATCCTCGGATAACAAAGAGAAAGAAGCTTTCTGAGAAACTTCTTTGTGTTCTGTGAAATCATCTCACAGAGTTACAGCTTTCCCCTCAAGAAGCCTTTCGCTAAGACAGTTTTTGTGGAATTGGCAAAGTGATATTTGGAAGCCCATAGAGGGCTATGGTGAAAAAGGAAATATCGTCAGATGAAATCTGGAAAGAAGCTTTCTGAGAAACTGCTTAGTGTTCTGTTAATTCATCTCACAGAGTTACATGTGTATTTCGAGGATCTCTTTGCTAGCCCTATTTCTGTGGAATCTGAGAACAGATATTTCGGATCCCTTTGAAGACTATAGGGCCAAAGGAAATATCCTCGGATAACAAAGAGAAAGAAGCTTTCTGAGAAACTTCTTTGTGTTCTGTGAAATCATCTCACAGAGTTACAGCTTTCCCCTCAAGAAGCCTTTCGCTAAGACAGTTCTTGTGGAATTGGCAAAGTGATATTTGGAAGCCCATAGAGGGCTATGGTGAAAAAGGAAATATCCTCAGATGAAATCTGGAAAGAAGCTTTCTGAGAAACTGCTTAGTGTTCTGTTAATTCATCTCACAGAGTTACATGTGTATTTCGAGGATCTCTTTGCTAGCCCTATTTCTGTGGAATCTGAGAACAGATATTTCGGATCCCTTTGAAGACTATAGGGCCAAAGGAAAAATCCTCTGATAACAAAGAGAAAGAAGCTTTCTGAGAAACTTCTTTGAGTTCTGTGAAATCATCTCACAGAGTTACAGCTTTCCCCTCAAGAAGCCTTTCGCTAAGACAGTTCTTGTGGAATTGGCAAAGTGATATTTGGAAGCCCATAGAGGGCTATGGTGAAAAAGGAAATATCGTCAGATGAAATCTGGAAAGAAGCTTTCTGCGAAACTTCTTAGGGTTTTGTTAATTCATCTCACAGAGTTACATGTGTATTTCGAGGATCTCTTTGCTAGCTCTATTTCTGTGGAATCTGAGAACAGATATTTCGGATCCCTTTGAAGACTATAGTGCCAAAGGAAATATCCTCGGATAACAAAGAGAAAGAAGCTTTCTGAGAAACTTCTTTGTGTTCTGTGAAACCATCTCACAGAGTTACAGCTTTCCCCTCAAGAAGCCTTTCGCTAAGACAGTTCTTGTGGAATAGGCAAAGTGATATTTGGAAGCCCATAGAGGGCTATGGTGAAAAAGGAAATATCGTCAGATGAAATCTGGAAAGAAGCTTTCTGAGAAACTACTTAGTGTTCTGTGAATTCATCTCACAGAGTTCCATGTGTATTTCGAGAATCTCTTTGCTAGCCCTATTTCTGTGGAATCTGATAACAGATATTTCGGATCCCTTTGAAGACTATAGGGCCAAAGGAAATATCCTCCGATAACAAAGAGAAAGAAGCTTTCTGAGAAACTTCTTTGTGTTTTGTGAAATCATCTCACAGAGTTACAGCTTTCCCCTGAAGAAAGCTTTCGCTAAGACAGTTCTTGTGGAATTGGCAAAGTGATATTTGGAAGCCCACAGAGGGCTATGGTGAAAAAGGAAATATCCTCAGATGAAATCTGGAAAGAAGCTTTCTGAGAAACTGCTTAGTGTTCTGTGAATTCATCTCACAGAGTTACATGTGTATTTCGAGGATCTCTTTGCTAGCCCTATTTCTGTGGAAACTGAGAAAAGATATTTCGGATCCCTTTGAAGACTATAGGGCCAAAGGAAAAATCCTCCGATAACAAAGAGAAAGAAGCTTTCTGAGAAACTTCTTTGTGTTCTGTGAAATCATCTCACAGAGTTACAGCTTTCCCCTCAAGAAGCCTTTCGCTAAGACAGTTCTTGTGGAATTGGCAAAGTGATATTTGGAAGCCCATAGAGGGCTATGGTGAAAAAGGAAATATCGTCAGATGAAATCTGGAAAGAAGCTTTCTGAGAAACTGCTTAGTGTTCTGTTAATTCATCTCACAGAGTTACATGTGTATTTCGAGGATCTCTTTGCTAGCCCTATTTCTGTGGAATCTGAGAACAGATATTTCGGATCCCTTTGAAGACTATAGGGCCAAAGGAAATATCCTCGGATAACAAAGAGAAAGAAGCTTTCTGAGAAACTTCTTTGTGTTCTGTGAAATCATCTCACAGAGTTACAGCTTTCCCCTCAAGAAGCCTTTCGCTAAGACAGTTCTTGTGGAATTGGCAAAGTGATATTTGGAAGCCCATAGAGGGCTATGGTGAAAAAGGAAATATCGTCAGATGAAATCTGGAAAGAAGCTATCTGAGAAACTGCTTAGTGTTCTGTTAATTCATCTCACAGAGTTCCATGTGTATTTCGAGGATCTCTTTGCTAGCCCTATTTCTGTGGAATCTGAAAACAGATATTTCGGATCCCTTTGAAGACTATAGTGCCTAAGGAAATATCCTCGGATAACAAAGAGAAAGAAGCTTTCTGAGAAACTTCTTTGTGTTCTGTGAAATCATCTCATAGAGTTACAGCTTTCCCGTCAAGAAGCCTTTCGCTAAGACAGTTCTTGTGGAATTGGCAAAGTGATATTTGGAAGCCGATAGAGGGCTATGGTGAAAAAGGAAATATCCTCAGATGAAATCTGGAAAGAAGCTTTCTGAGAAACTGCTTAGTGTTCTGTTAATTCATCTCACAGAGTTACATGTGTATTTCGAGGATCTCTTTGCTAGCCCTATTTCTGTGGAATCTGAGAACAAATATTTCGGATCCCTTTGAAGACTATAGGGCCAAAGGAAATATCCTCCGATAACAAAGAGAAAGAAGCTTTCTGAGAAACTTCTTTGTGTTCTGTGAAATCATCTCACAGAGTTACAGCTTTCCCCTCAAGAAGCCTTTCGCTAAGACAGTTCTTGTGGAATTGGCAAAGTGATATTTGGAAGCCCATAGAGGGCTATGGTGAAAAAGGAAATATCCTCAGATGAAATCGGGAAAGAAGCTTTCTGAGAAACTGCTTAGTGTTCTGTGAATTCATCTCACAGAGTTACATGTGTATTTCGAGGATCTCTTTGCTAGCCCTATTTCTGTGGAAACTGAGAAAAGATATTTCGGATCCCTTTGAAGACTATAGGGCCAAAGGAAATATCCTCCGATAACAAAGAGAAGGAAGCGTTCTGAGAAACTTCTTTGTGTTCTGTGAAGTTATCTCACAGAGTTACAGCTTTCCCCTCAAGAAGCCTTTCGCTAAAACAATTCTTGTGGAATTGGCAAAGTGATACTTGGAAGCCCATAGAGGACTATGGTGAAAAAGGAAATATCGTCAGATGGAATCTGGAAAGAAGCTTTCTGCGAAACTGCTTAGTGTTTTTTTAATTCATCTCACAGAGTTACATGTGTATTTTGAGGATCTCTTTGCTAGCTCTATTTCTGTGGAATCTGATAACAGATATTTCGGATCCCTTTGAAGACTATAGGGCCAAAGGAAATATCCTCGGATAACAAAGAGAAAGAAGCTTTCTGAGAAACTTCTTTGTGTTCTGTGAAATCATCTCACAGAGTTACAGCTTTCCCCTCAAGAAGCCTTTCGCTAAGACAGTTCTTGTGGAATAGGCAAAGTGATATTTGGAAGCCCATAGAGGGCTATGGTGAAAAAGGAAATATCGTCAGATGAAATCTGGAAAGAAGCTTTCTGAGAAACTGCTTAGTGTTCTGTTAAATCATCTCACAGAGTTCCATGTGTATTTCGAGGATCTCTTTGCTAGCCCTATTTCTGTGGAAACTGAAAACAGATAATTCGGATCCCTTTGAAGACTATAGTGCCTAAGGAAATATCCTCGGATAACAAAGAGAAAGAAGCTTTCTGAGAAACTTCTTTGTGTTCTGTGAAATCATCTCACGGAGTTACAGGTTTCCCGTCAAGAAGCCTTTCGCTAAGACAGTTCTTGTGGAATTGGCAAAGTGATATTTGGAAGCCCATAGAGGGCTACGGTGAAATAGGAAATATAGTCTGATGAAATCTGGAAAGAAGCTTTCTGAGAAACTGCTTAGTGTTCTGTTAATTCATCTCACAGAATTACATGTGTATTTCGAGGAACTCTTTGCTAGCCCTATTTCTGTGGAAACTGAGAAAAGATATTTCGGATCCCTTTGAAGACTATAGGGCCAAAGGAAAAATCCTCCGATAACAAAGAGAAAGAAGCTTTCTGAGAAACTTCCTTGTTTTCTGTGAAATCATCTCACAGCGTTACAGCATTCCCCTGAAGAAGCCTTTCGCTAAGACAGTTCTTGTGGAATTGGCAAAGTGATATTTGGAAGCCCATAGAGGGCTATGGTGAAAAAGGAAATATCGTCAGATGAAATCTGGAAAGAAGCTTTCTGAGAAACTGCTTAGTGTTCTGTTAATTCATCTCACAGAGTTACATGTGTATTTCGAGGATCTCTTTGCTAGTCCTATTTCTGTGGAATCTGAGAACAGATATTTCGGATCCCTTTGAAGACTATAGGGCCAAAGGAAATATCCTCGGATAACAAAGAGAAAGAAGCTTTCTGAGAAACTTCTTTGTGTTCTGTGAAATCATCTCACAGAGTTACAGCTTTCCCTTCAAGAAGCCTTTCGCTAAGACAGTTCTTGTGGAATTGGCAAAGTGATATTTGGAAGCCCATAGAGGGCTATGGTGAAAAAGGAAATATCGTCAGATGAAATCTGGAAAGAAGCTTTCTGAGAAACTGCTTAGTGTTCTGTTAATTCATCTCACAGAGTTACATGTGTATTTCGAGGATCTCTTTGCTAGCCCTATTTCTGTGGAAACTGAGAAAAGATATTTCGGATCCCTTTGAAGACTATAGGGCCAAAGGAAAAATCCTCCGATAACAAAGAGAAGGAAGCGTTCTGAGAAACTTCTTTGTGTTCTGTGAAATCATCTCACAGAGTTACAGCTTTCCCCTCAAGAAGCCTTTCGCTAAGACAGTTCTTGTGGAATTGGCAAAGTGATATTTGGAAGCCCATAGAGGACTATGGTGAAAAAGGAAATATCGTCAGATGAAATCTGGAAAGAAGCTTTCTGCGCAACTGCTTAGTGTTTTTTTAATTCATCTCACAGAGTTACATGTGTATTTCGAGGATCTCTTTGCTAGCCCTATTTCTGTGGAATCTGAAAACAGATATTTCGGATCCCTTTGAAGACTATAGTGCCTAAGGAAATATCCTCGGATAACAAAGAGAAAGAAGCTTTCTGAGAAACTTCTTTGTGTTCTGTGAAATCATCTCACAGAGTTACAGCTTTCCCGTCAAGAAGCCTTTCGCTAAGATAGTTCTTGTGGAATTGGCAAAGTGATATTTGGAAGCCTATAGAGGGCTATGGTGAAATAGGAAATATCGTCAGATGAAATCTGGAAAGAAGCTTTCTGAGAAACTGCTTAGTGTTCTGTTAATTCATCTCACAGAGTTACATGTGTATTTCGAGGATCTCTTTGCTAGCCCTATTTCTGTGGAATCTGAGAACAGATATTTCGGATCCCTTTGAAGACTATAGGGCCAAAGGAAATATCCTCGGATAACAAAGAGAAAGAAGCTTTCTGAGAAACTTCTTTGTTTTCTGTGAAATCATCTCACAGAGTTACAGCTCTCCCCTGAAGAAGCCTTTCGCTAAGACAGTTCTTGTGGAATTGGCAAAGTGATATTTGGAAGCCCATAGAGGGCTATGGTGAAAAAGGAAATATCGTCAGATGAAATCTGGAAAGAAGCTTTCTGAGAAACTGCTTAGTGTTCTGTTAATTCATCTCACAGAGTTACATGTGTATTTCGAGGATCTCTTTGCTAGCCCTATTTCTGTGGAAACTGAGAAAAGATATTTCGGATCCCTTTGAAGACTATAGGGCCAAAGGAAAAATCCTCCGATAACAAAGAGAAGGAAGCGTTTTGAGAAACTTCTTTGTGTTCTGTGAAATCATCTCACAGAGTTACAGCTTTCCCCTCAAGAAGCCTTTCGCTAAGACAGTTCTTGTGGAATTGGCAAAGTGATATTTGGAAGCCCATAGAGGACTATGGTGAAAAAGGAAATATCGTCAGATGAAATCTTGAAAGAAGCTTTCTGCGCAACTGCTTAGTGTTTTTTTAATTCATCTCACAGAGTTACATGTGTATTTCGAGGATCTCTTTGCTAGCCCTATTTCTGTGGAATCTGAAAACAGATATTTCGGATCCCTTTGAAGACTATAGTGCCTAAGGAAATATCCTCGGATAACAAAGAGAAAGAAGCTTTCTGAGAAACTTCTTTGTGTTCTGTGAAATCATCTCACAGAGTTACAGCTTTCCCGTCAAGAAGCCTTTCGCTAAGATAGTTCTTGTGGAATTGGCAAAGTGATATTTGGAAGCCTATAGAGGGCTATGGTGAAATAGGAAATATCGTCAGATGAAATCTGGAAAGAAGCTTTCTGAGAAACTGCTTAGTGTTCTGTTAATTCATCTCACAGAGTTACATGTGTATTTCGAGGATCTCTTTGCTAGCCCTATTTCTGTGGAATCTGAGAACAGATATTTCGGATCCCTTTGAAGACTATAGGGCCAAAGGAAATATCCTCGGATAACAAAGAGAAAGAAGCTTTCTGAGAAACTTCTTTGTTTTCTGTGAAATCATCTCACAGAGTTACAGCTCTCCCCTGAAGAAGCCTTTCGCTAAGACAGTTCTTGTGGAATTGGCAAAGTGATATTTGGAAGCCCATAGAGGGCTATGGTGAAAAAGGAAATATCGTCAGATGAAATCTGGAAAGAAGCTTTCTGAGAAACTGCTTAGTGTTCTGTTAATTCATCTCACAGAGTTACATGTGTATTTCGAGGATCTCTTTGCTAGCCCTATTTCTGTGGAAACTGAGAAAAGATATTTCGGATCCCTTTGAAGACTATAGGGCCAAAGGTAAAATCCTCCGATAACAAAGAGAAAGAAGCTTTCTGAGAAACTTCTTTGTGTTCTGTGAAATCATCTCACAGAGTTACAGCTTTCCCCTGAAGAAGCCTTTCGCTAAGACAGTTCTTGTGGAATTGGCAAAGTGATATTTGGAAGCCCATAGAGGGCTATGGTGAAAAAGGAAATATCGTCAGATGAAATCTGGAAAGAAGCTTTCTGCGAAACTGCTTAGTGTTCTGTTAATTCATCCCACAGAGTTACATGTGTATTTCGAGGATCTCTTTGCTAGTCCTATTTCTGTGGAATCTGAAAACAGATATTTCGGATCCCTTTGAAGACTATAGGGCCAAAGGAAAAATCCTCCGATAACAAAGAGAAAGAAGCTTTCTGAGAAACTTCTTTGTTTTCTGTGAAATCATCTCACAGAGTTACAGCTTTCCCCTCAAGAAGCCTTTCGCTAAGACAGTTCTTGTGGAACTGGCAAAGTGATATTTGGAAGCCCATAGAAGGCTATGGTGAAAAAGGAAATATCGTCAGATGAAATCTGGAAAGAAGCTTTCTGAGAAACTGCTTAGTGTTCTGTGAATTCATCTCACAGAGTTACATGTGTATTTCGAGGATCTCTTTGCTAGCCCTATTTCTGTGGAATCTGAGAACAGATATTTCGGATCCCTTTGAAGAGTATAGGGCCAAAGGAAATATCCTCGGATAACAAAGAGAAAGAAGCTTTCTGAGAAACTTCTTTGTGTTCTGTGAAATCATCTCACAGAGTTACAGCTTTCCCCTCAAGAAGCCTTTCGCTAAGACAGTTCTTGTGGAATAGGCAAAGTGATATTTGGAAGCCCATAGAGGGCTATGGTGAAAAAGGAAATATCGTCAGATGAAATCTGGAAAGAAGCTTTCTGAGAAACTGCTTAGTGTTCTGTTAATTCATCTCACAGAGTTCCATGTGTATTTCGAGGATCTCTTTGCTAGCCCTATTTCTGTGGAATCTGAAAACAGATATTTCGGATCCCTTTGAAAACTATAGGGCCAAAGAAAATATCCTCCGATAACAAAGAGAAAGAAGCTTTCTGAGAAACTTCTTTGTGTTCTGTGAAATCATCTCACAGAGTTACAGCTTTCCCCTCAAGAAGCCTTTCGCTAAGACAGTTCTTGTGGAATTGGCAAAGTGATATTTGGAAGCCCATAGAGGGCTATGGTGAAAAAGGAAATATCGTCAGATGAAATCTGGAAAGAAGCTTTCTGAAAAACTGCTTAGTGTTCTGTTAATTCATCTCACAGAGTTACATGTGTATTTCGAAGATGTCTTTGCTAGCCCTATTTCTGTGGAATCTGAGAACAGATATTACGGATCCCTTTGAAGACTATAGGGCCAAAGGAAATATCCTCGGAAAACAAAGAGAAAGAAGCTTTCTGAGAAACTTCTTTGTGTTCTGTGAAATCATCTCACAGAGTTACAGCTTTCCCCTCAAGAAGCCTTTCGCTAAGACAGTTCTTGTGGAATTGGCAAAGTGATATTTGGAAGCCGATAGAGGGCTATGGTGAAAAAGGAAATATCGTCAGATGAAATCTGGAAAGAAGCTTTCTGAGAAACTGCTTAGTGTTCTGTGAATTCATCTCACAGAGTTACATGTGTATTTCGAGGATCTCTTTGCTAGCCCTATTTCTGTGGAATCTGAGAACAAATATTTCGGATCCCTTTGAAGACTATAGGGCCAAAGGAAATATCCTCCGATAACAAAGAGAAAGAAGCTTTCTGAGAAACTTCTTTGTGTTCTGTGAAATCATCTCACAGAGTTACAGCTTTCCCCTCAAGAAGCCTTTCGCTAAGACAGTTCTTGTGGAATTGGCAAAGTGATATTTGGAAGCCCATAGAGGGCTATGGTGAAAAAGGAAATATCGTCAGATGAAATCTGGAAAGAAGCTTTCTGAGAAACTGCTTAGTGTTCTGTTAATTCATCTCACAGAGTTCCATGTGTATTTCGAGGATCTCTTTGCTAGCCCTATTTCTGTGGAATCTGAAAACAGATATTTCGGATCCCTTTGAAGACTATAGTGCCTAAGGAAATATCCTCGGATAACAAAGAGAAAGAAGCTTTCTGAGAAACTTCTTTGTGTTCTGTGAAATCATCTCACAGAGTTACAGCTTTCCCGTCAAGAAGCCTTTCGCTAAGACAGTTCTTGTGGAATTGGCAAAGTGATATTTGGAAGCCCATAGAGGGCTATGGTGAAATAGGAAATATCGTCAGATGAAATCTGGAAAGAAGCTTTCTGAGAAACTGCTTAGTGTTCTGTTAATTCATCTCACAGAGTTCCATGTGTATTTCGAGGATCTCTTTGCTAGCCCTATTTCTGTGGAAACTGAGAAAAGATATTTCTGATCCCTTTGAAGACTATAGGGCCAAAGGAAAAATCCTCCGATAACAAAGAGAAAGAAGCTTTCTGAGAAACTTCTTTGTGTTCTGTGAAATCATCTCACAGAGTTACAGCTTTCCCCTCAAGAAGCCTTTCGCTAAGACAGTTCTTGTGGAATTGGCAAAGTGATATTTGGAAACCCATAGAGGGCTATGGTGAAAAAGGAAATATCGTCAGATGAAATCTGGAAAGAAGCTTTCTGCGAAACTGCTTAGTGTTCTGTTAATTCATCTCACAGAGTTACATGTGTATTTCGAGGTTCTCTTTGCTAGTCCTATTTCTGTGGAATCTGAAAACAGATATTTCGGATCCCTTTGAAGACTATAGGGCCAAAGGAAATATCCTCGGATAACAAAGAGAAAGAAGCTTTCTGAGAAACTTCTTTATTTTCTGTGAAATCATCTCACAGAGTTACAGCTTTCCCCTCAAGAAGCCTTTCGCTAAGACAGTTCTTGTGGAATTGGCAAAGTGATATTTGGAAACCCATAGAGGGCTATGGTGAAAAAGGAAATATCGTCAGATGAAATCTGGAAAGAAGCTTTCTGCGAAACTGCTTAGTGTTCTGTTAATTCATCTCACAGAGTTACATGTGTATTTCGAGGTTCTCTTTGCTAGCCCTATTTCTGTGGAATCTGAAAACAGATATTTCGGATCCCTTTGAAGACTATAGGGCCAAAGGAAATATCCTCGGATAACAAAGAGAAAGAAGCTTTCTGAGAAACTTCTTTGTTTTCTGTGAAATCATCTCACAGAGTTACAGCTCTCCCCTGAAGAAGCCTTTCGCTAAGACAGTTCTTGTGGAATTGGCAAAGTGATATTTGGAAGCCCATAGAGGGCTATGGTGAAAAAGGAAATATCGTCAGATGAAATCTGGAAAGAAGCTTTCTGAGAAACTGCTTAGTGTTCTGTTAATTCATCTCACAGAGTTACATGTGTATTTCGAGGATCTCTTTGCTAGCCCTATTTCTGTGGAAACTGAGAAAAGATATTTCGGATCCCTTTGAAGACTATAGGGCCAAAGGTAAAATCCTCCGATAACAAAGAGAAAGAAGCTTTCTGAGAAACTTCTTTGTGTTCTGTGAAATCATCTCACAGAGTTACAGCTTTCCCCTGAAGAAGCCTTTCGCTAAGACAGTTCTTGTGGAATTGGCAAAGTGATATTTGGAAGCCCATAGAGGGCTATGGTGAAAAAGGAAATATCGTCAGATGAAATCTGGAAAGAAGCTTTCTGCGAAACTGATTAGTGTTCTGTTAATTCATCCCACAGAGTTACATGTGTATTTCGAGGATCTCTTTGCTAGTCCTATTTCTGTGGAATCTGAAAACAGATATTTCGGATCCCTTTGAAGACTATAGGGCCAAAGGAAAAATCCTCCGATAACAAAGAGAAAGAAGCTTTCTGAGAAACTTCTTTGTTTTCTGTGAAATCATCTCACAGAGTTACAGCTTTCCCCTCAAGAAGCCTTTCGCTAAGACAGTTCTTGTGGAACTGGCAAAGTGATATTTGGAAGCCCATAGAAGGCTATGGTGAAAAAGGAAATATCGTCAGATGAAATCTGGAAAGAAGCTTTCTGAGAAACTGCTTAGTGTTCTGTGAATTCATCTCACAGAGTTACATGTGTATTTCGAGGATCTCTTTGCTAGCCCTATTTCTGTGGAATCTGAGAACAGATATTTCGGATCCCTTTGAAGACTATAGGGCCAAAGGAAATATCCTCGGATAACAAAGAGAAAGAAGCTTTCTGAGAAACTTCTTTGTGTTCTGTGAAATCATCTCACAGAGTTACAGCTTTCCCCTCAAGAAGCCTTTCGCTAAGACAGTTCTTGTGGAATAGGCAAAGTGATATTTGGAAGCCCATAGAGGGCTATGGTGAAAAAGGAAATATCGTCAGATGAAATCTGGAAAGAAGCTTTCTGAGAAACTGCTTAGTGTTCTGTGAATTCATCTCACAGAGTTACATGTGTATTTCGAGGGTCTCTTTGCTAGCCCTATTTCTGTGGAATCTGAAAACAGATATTTCGGATCCCTTTGAAAACTATAGGGCCAAAGGAAATATCCTCCGATAACAAAGAGAAAGAAGCTTTCTGAGAAACTTCTTTGTGTTCTGTGAAATCATCTCACAGAGTTACAGCTTTCCCCTCAAGAAGCCTTTCGCTAAGACAGTTCTTGTGGAATTGGCAAAGTGATATTTGGAAGCCCATAGAGGGCTATGGTGAAATAGGAAATATCGTCAGATGAAATCTGTAAAGAAGCTTTCTGAGAAACTGCTTAGTGTTCTGTTAATTCATCTCACAGAGTTCCATGTGTATTTCGAGGATCTCTTTGCTAGCCCTATTTCTGTGGAATCTGAAAACAGATATTTCGGATCCCTTTGAAAACTATAGGGCCAAAGGAAATATCCTCCGATAACAAAGAGAAAGAAGCTTTCTGAGAAACTTCTTTGTGTTCTGTGAAATCATCTCACAGAGTTAGAGCTTTCCCCTCAAGAAGCCTTTCGCTAAGACAGTTCTTGTGGAATTGGCAAAGTGATATTTGGAAGCCCATAGAGGGCTATGGTGAAATAGGAAATATCGTCAGATGAAATCTGGAAAGAAGCTTTCTGAGAAACTGCTTAGTGTTCTGTTAATTCATCTCACAGAGTTACATGTGTATTTCGAGGATCTCTTTGCTAGCCCTATTTCTGTGGAAACTGAGAAAAGATATTTCGGATCCCTTTGAAGACTATAGGGCCAAAGGAAAAATCCTCCGATAACAAAGAGAAAGAAGCTTTCTGAGAAACTACTTTGTGTTCTGTGAAATCATCTCACAGAGTTACAGCTTTCCACTGAAGAAGCCTTTCGCTAAGACAGTTCTTGTGGAATTGGCAAAGTGATATTTGGAAGCCCATAGAGGGCTATGGTGAAAAAGGAAATATCGTCAGATGAAATCTGGAAAGAAGCTTTCTGAAAAACTGCTTAGTGTTCTGTTAATTCATCTCACAGAGTTACATGTGTATTTCGAAGATGTCTTTGCTAGCCCTATTTCTGTGGAATCTGAGAACAGATATTACGGATCCCTTTGAAGACTATAGGGCCAAAGGAAATATCCTCGGATAACAAAGAGAAAGAAGCTTTCTGAGAAACTTCTTTGTGTTCTGTGAAATCATCTCACAGAGTTACAGCTTTCCCCTCAAGAAGCCTTTCGCTAAGACAGTTCTTGTGGAATTGGCAAAGTGATATTTGGAAGCCGATAGAGGGCTATGGTGAAAAAGGAAATATCGTCAGATGAAATCTGGAAAGACGCTTTCTGAGAAACTGCTTAGTGTTCTGTGAATTCATCTCACAGAGTTACATGTGTATTTCGAGGATCTCTTTGCTAGCCCTATTTCTGTGGAATCTGAGAACAAATATTTCGGATCCCTTTGAAGACTATAGGGCCAAAGGAAATATCCTCCGATAACAAAGAGAAAGAAGCTTTCTGAGAAACTTCTTTGTGTTCTGTGAAATCATCTCACAGAGTTACAGCTTTCCCCTCAAGAAGCCTTTCGCTAAGACAGTTCTTGTGGAATTGGCAAAGTGATATTTGGAAGCCCATAGAGGGCTATGGTGAAAAAGGAAATATCGTCAGATGAAATCTGGAAAGAAGCTTTCTGAGAAACTGCTTAGTGTTCTGTTAATTCATCTCACAGAGTTCCATGTGTATTTCGAGGATCTCTTTGCTAGCCCTATTTCTGTGGAATCTGAAAACAGATATTTCGGATCCCTTTGAAGACTATAGTGCCTAAGGAAATATCCTCGGATAACAAAGAGAAAGAAGCTTTCTGAGAAACTTCTTTGTGTTCTGTGAAATCATCTCACAGAGTTACAGCTTTCCCGTCAAGAAGCCTTTCGCTAAGACAGTTCTTGTGGAATTGGCAAAGTGATATTTGGAAGCCCATAGAGGGCTATGGTGAAATAGGAAATATCGTCAGATGAAATCTGGAAAGAAGCTTTCTGAGAAACTGCTTAGTGTTCTGTGAATTCATCTCACAGAGTTCCATGTGTATTTCGAGGATCTCTTTGCTAGCCCTATTTCTGTGGAAACTGAGAAAAGATATTTCGGATCCCTTTGAAGACTATAGGGCCAAAGGAAAAATCCTCCGATAACAAAGAGAAAGAAGCTTTCTGAGAAACTTCTTTGTGTTCTGTGAAATCATCTCACAGAGTTACAGCTTTCCCCTCAAGAAGCCTTTCGCTAAGACAGTTCTTGTGGAATTGGCAAAGTGATATTTGGAAACCCATAGAGGGCTATGGTGAAAAAGGAAATATCGTCAGATGAAATCTGGAAAGAAGCTTTCTGCGAAACTGCTTAGTGTTCTGTTAATTCATCTCACAGAGTTACATGTGTATTTCGAGGTTCTCTTTGCTAGTCCTATTTCTGTGGAATCTGAAAACAGATATTTCGGATCCCTTTGAAGACTATAGGGCCAAAGGAAATATCCTCGGATAACAAAGAGAAAGAAGCTTTCTGAGAAACTTCTTTGTGTTCTGTGAAATCATCTCACAGAGTTACAGCTTTCCCCTGAAGAAGCCTTTCGCTAAGACAGTTTTTGTGGAATTGGCAAAGTGATATTTGGAAGCCCATAGAGGGCTATGGTGAAAAAGGAAATATCGTCAGATGAAATCTGGAAAGAAGCTTTCTGAGAAACTGCTTAGTGTTCTGTGAATTCATCTCACAGAGTTACATGTGTATTTCGAGGATCTCTTTGCTAGCCCTATTTCTGTGGAATCTGAGAACAGATATTTCGGATCCCTTTGAAGACTATAGGGCCAAAGGAAAAATCCTCTGATAACAAAGAGAAAGAAGCTTTCTGAGAAACTTCTTTGTATTCTGTGAAATCATCTCACAGAGTTACAGCTTTCCCCTCAAGAAGCCTTTCGCTAAGACAGTTCTTGTGGAATTGGCAAAGTGATATTTGGAAGCCCATAGAGGGCTATGGTGAAAAAGGAAATATCGTCAGATGAAATCTGGAAAGAAGCTTTCTGCGCAACTGCTTAGTGTTCTGTTAATTCATCTCACAGAGTTACATGTGTATTTCGAGGATCTCTTTGCTAGCCCTATTTCTGTGGAATCTGAGAACAGATATTTCGGATCCCTTTGAAGACTATAGGGCCAAAGGAAATATCCTCGGATAACAAAGAGAAAGAAGCTTTCTGAGAAACTTCTTTGTGTTCTGTGAAATCATCTCACAGAGTTACAGCTTTCCCCTCAAGAAGCCTTTCGCTAAGACAGTTTTTGTGGAATTGGCAAAGTGATATTTGGAAGCCCATAGAGGGCTATGGTGAAAAAGGAAATATCGTCAGATGAAATCTGGAAAGAAGCTTTCTGAGAAACTGCTTAGTGTTCTGTTAATTCATCTCACAGAGTTACATGTGTATTTCGAGGATCTCTTTGCTAGCCCTATTTCTGTGGAATCTGAGAACAGATATTTCGGATCCCTTTGAAGACTATAGGGCCAAAGGAAAAATCCTCTGATAACAAAGAGAAAGAAGCTTTCTGAGAAACTTCTTTGTATTCTGTGAAATCATCTCACAGAGTTACAGCTTTCCCCTCAAGAAGCCTTTCGCTAAGACAGTTCTTGTGGAATTGGCAAAGTGATATTTGGAAGCCCATAGAGGGCTATGGTGAAAAAGGAAATATCGTCAGATGAAATCTGGAAAGAAGCTTTCTGCGCAACTGCTTAGTGTTTTTTTAATTCATCTCACAGAGTTACATGTGTATTTCGAGGATCTCTTTGCTAGCCCTATTTCTGTGGAATCTGAAAACAGATATTTCGGATCCCTTTGAAGACTATAGTGCCTAAGGAAATATCCTCGGATAACAAAGAGAAAGAAGCTTTCTGAGAAACTTCTTTGTGTTCTGTGAAATCATCTCACAGAGTTACAGCTTTCCCGTCAAGAAGCCTTTCGCTAAGATAGTTCTTGTGGAATTGGCAAAGTGATATTTGGAAGCCTATAGAGGGCTATGGTGAAATAGGAAATATCGTCAGATGAAATCTGGAAAGAAGCTTTCTGAGAAACTGCTTAGTGTTCTGTTAATTCATCTCACAGAGTTACATGTGTATTTCGAGGATCTCTTTGCTAGCCCTATTTCTGTGGAATCTGAGAACAGATATTTCGGATCCCTTTGAAGACTATAGGGCCAAAGGAAATATCCTCGGATAACAAAGAGAAAGAAGCTTTCTGAGAAACTTCTTTGTTTTCTGTGAAATCATCTCACAGAGTTACAGCTCTCCCCTGAAGAAGCCTTTCGCTAAGACAGTTCTTGTGGAATTGGCAAAGTGATATTTGGAAGCCCATAGAGGGCTATGGTGAAAAAGGAAATATCGTCAGATGAAATCTGGAAAGAAGCTTTCTGAGAAACTGCTTAGTGTTCTGTTAATTCATCTCACAGAGTTACATGTGTATTTCGAGGATCTCTTTGCTAGCCCTATTTCTGTGGAAACTGAGAAAAGATATTTCGGATCCCTTTGAAGACTATAGGGCCAAAGGAAAAATCCTCCGATAACAAAGAGAAAGAAGCTTTCTGAGAAACTTCTTTGTGTTCTGTGAAATCATCTCACAGAGTTACAGCTTTCCCCTGAAGAAGCCTTTCGCTAAGACAGTTCTTGTGGAATTGGCAAAGTGATATTTGGAAGCCCATAGAGGGCTATGGTGAAAAAGGAAATATCGTCAGATGAAATCTGGAAAGAAGCTTTCTGCGAAACTGCTTAGTGTTCTGTTAATTCATCCCACAGAATTACATGTGTATTTCGAGGATCTCTTTGCTAGTCCTATTTCTGTGGAATCTGAAAACAGATATTTCGGATCCCTTTGAAGACTATACGGCCAAAGGAAAAATCCTCGGATAACAAAGAGAAAGAAGCTTTCTGAGAAACTTCTTTGTTTTCTGTGAAATCATCTCACAGAGTTACAGCTTTCCCCTCAAGAAGCCTTTCGCTAAGACAGTTCTTGTGGAACTGGCAAAGTGATATTTGGAAGCCCATAGAGGGCTATGGTGAAAAAGGAAATATCGTCAGATGAAATCTGGAAAGAAGCTTTCTGAGAAACTGCTTAGTGTTCTGTTAATTCATCTCACAGAGTTACATGTGTATTTCGAGGATGTCTTTGCTAGCCCTATTTCTGTGGAATCTGAGAACAGATATTTCGGATCCCTTTGAAGACTATAGGGCCAAAGGAAATATCCTCGGATAACAAAGAGAAAGAAGCTTTCTGAGAAACTTCTTTGTGTTCTGTGAAATCATCTCACAGAGTTACAGCTTTCCCCTCAAGAAGCCTTTCGCTAAGACAGTTTTTGTGGAATTGGCAAAGTGATATTTGGAAGCCCATAGAGGACTATGGTGAAAAAGGAAATATCGTCAGATGAAATCTGGAAAGAAGCTTTCTGAGAAACTGCTTAGTGTTCTGTGAATTCATCTCACAGAGTTACATGTGTATTTCGAGGATCTCTTTGCTAGCCCTATTTCTGTGGAATCTGAGAACAGATATTTCGGATCCCTTTGAAGACTATAGGGCCAAAGGAAAAATCCTCTGATAACAAAGAGAAAGAAGCTTTCTGAGAAACTTCTTTGTATTCTGTGAAATCATCTCACAGAGTTACAGCTTTCCCCTCAAGAAGCCTTTCGCTAAGACAGTTCTTGTGGAATTGGCAAAGTGATATTTGGAAGCCCATAGAGGGCTATGGTGAAAAAGGAAATATCGTCAGATGAAATCTGGAAAGAAGCTTTCTGCGCAACTGCTTAGTGTTTTTTTAATTCATCTCACAGAGTTACATGTGTATTTCGAGGATCTCTTTGCTAGCCCTATTTCTGTGCAATCTGAAAACAGATATTTCGGATCCCTTTGAAGACTATAGTGCCTAAGGAAATATCCTCGGATAACAAAGAGAAAGAAGCTTTCTGAGAAACTTCTTTGTGTTCTGTGAAATCATCTCACAGAGTTACAGCTTTCCCGTCAAGAAGCCTTTCGCTAAGATAGTTCTTGTGGAATTGGCAAAGTGATATTTGGAAGCCTATAGAGGGCTATGGTGAAATAGGAAATATCGTCAGATGAAATCTGGAAAGAAGCTTTCTGAGAAACTGCTTAGTGTTCTGTTAATTCATCTCACAGAGTTACATGTGTATTTCGAGGATCTCTTTGCTAGCCCTATTTCTGTGGAATCTGAGAACAGATATTTCGGATCCCTTTGAAGACTATAGGGCCAAAGGAAATATCCTCGGATAACAAAGAGAAAGAAGCTTTCTGAGAAACTTCTTTGTTTTCTGTGAAATCATCTCACAGAGTTACAGCTCTCCCCTGAAGAAGCCTTTCGCTAAGACAGTTCTTGTGGAATTGGCAAAGTGATATTTGGAAGCCCATAGAGGGCTATGGTGAAAAAGGAAATATCGTCAGATGAAATCTGGAAAGAAGCTTTCTGAGAAACTGCTTAGTGTTCTGTTAATTCATCTCACAGAGTTACATGTGTATTTCGAGGATCTCTTTGCTAGCCCTATTTCTGTGGAAACTGAGAAAAGATATTTCGGATCCCTTTGAAGACTATAGGGCCAAAGGAAAAATCCTCCGATAACAAAGAGAAAGAAGCTTTCTGAGAAACTTCTTTGTGTTCTGTGAAATCATCTCACAGAGTTACAGCTTTCCCCTCAAGAAGCCTTTCGCTAAGACAGTTCTTGTGGAATTGGCAAAGTGATATTTGGAAGCCCATAGAGGGCTATGGTGAAAAAGGAAATATCGTCAGATGAAATCTGGAAAGAAGCTTTCTGCGAAACTGCTTAGTGTTCTGTTAATTCATCCCACAGAGTTACATGTGTATTTCGAGGATCTCTTTGCTAGTCCTATTTCTGTGGAATCTGAAAACAGATATTTCGGATCCCTTTGAAGACTATAGGGCCAAAGGAAAAATCCTCCGATAACAAAGAGAAAGAAGCTTTCTGAGAAACTTCTTTGTTTTCTGTGAAATCATCTCACAGAGTTACAGCTTTCCCCTCAAGAAGCCTTTCGCTAAGACAGTTCTTGTGGAACTGGCAAAGTGATATTTGGAAGCCCATAGAGGGCTATGGTGAAAAAGGAAATATCGTCAGATGAAATCTGGAAAGAAGCTTTCTGAGAAACTGCTTAGTGTTCTGTTAATTCATCTCACAGAGTTACATGTGTATTTCGAGGATGTCTTTGCTAGCCCTATTTCTGTGGAATCTGAGAACAGATATTTCGGATCCCTTTGAAGACTATAGGGCCAAAGGAAATATCCTCGGATAACAAAGAGAAAGAAGCTTTCTGAGAAACTTCTTTGTGTTCTGTGAAATCATCTCACAGAGTTACAGCTTTCCCCTCAAGAAGCCTTTCGCTAAGACAGTTCTTGTGGAATAGGCAAAGTGATATTTGGAAGCCCATAGAGGGCTATGGTGAAAAAGGAAATATCGTCAGATGAAATCTGGAAAGAAGCTTTCTGAGAAACTGCTTAGTGTTCTGTTAATTCATCTCACAGAGTTCCATGTGTATTTCGAGGATCTCTTTGCTAGCCCTATTTCTGTGGAATCTGAAAACAGATATTTCGGATCCCTTTGAAAACTATAGGGCCAAAGGAAATATCCTCCGATAACAAAGAGAAAGAAGCTTTCTGAGAAACTTCTTTGGTGTTCTGTGAAATCATCTCACAGAGTTACAGCTTTCCCCTCAAGAAGCCTTTCGCTAAGACAGTTCTTGTGGAATTGGCAAAGTGATATTGGAAGCCCATAGAGGGCTATGGTGAAATAGGAAATATCGTCAGATGAAATCTGGAAAGAAGCTTTCTGAGAAACTGCTTAGTGTTCTGTTAATTCATCTCACAGAGTTACATGTGTATTTCGAGGATCTCTTTGCTAGCCCTATTTCTGTGGAAACTGAGAAAAGATATTTCGGATCCCTTTGAAGACTATAGGGCCAAAGGAAATATCCTCCGATAACAAAGAGAAAGAAGCTTTCTGAGAAACTTCTTTGTGTTCTGTGAAATCATCTCACAGAGTTACAGCTTTCCCCTGAAGAAGCCTTTCGCTAAGACAGTTCTTGTGGAATTGGCAAAGTGATACTTGGAAGCCCATAGAGGGCTATGGTGAAAAAGGAAATATCGTCAGATGAAATCTGGAAAGAAGCTTTCTGAAAAACTGCTTAGTGTTCTGTTAATTCATCTCACAGAGTTACATGTGTATTTCGAAGATGTCTTTGCTAGCCCTATTTCTGTGGAATCTGAGAACAGATATTTCGGATCCCTTTGAAGACTATAGGGCCAAAGGAAATATCCTCGGATAACAAAGAGAAAGAAGCTTTCTGAGAAACTTCTTTGTGTTCTGTGAAATCATCTCACAGAGTTACAGCTTTCCCCTCAAGAAGCCTTTCGCTAAGACAGTTCTTGTGCAATTGGCAAAGTGATATTTGGAAGCCGATAGAGGGCTATGGTGAAAAAGGAAATATCGTCAGATGAAATCTGGAAAGAAGCTTTCTGAGAAACTGCTTAGTGTTCTGTGAATTCATCTCACAGAGTTACATGTGTATTTCGAGGATCTCTTTGCTAGCCCTATTTCTGTGGAATCTGAGAACAAATATTTCGGATCCCTTTGAAGACTATAGGGCCAACGGAAATATCCTCCGATAACAAAGAGAAAGAAGCTTTCTGAGAAACTTCTTTGTGTTCTGTGAAATCATCTCACAGAGTTACAGCTTTCCCCTCAAGAAGCCTTTCGCTAAGACAGTTCTTGTGGAATTGGCAAAGTGATATTTGGAAGCCCATAGAGGGCTATGGTGAAAAAGGAAATATCGTCAGATGAAATCTGGAAAGAAGCTTTCTGAGAAACTGCTTAGTGTTCTGTTAATTCATCTCACAGAGTTCCATGTGTATTTCGAGGATCTCTTTGCTAGCCCTATTTCTGTGGAATCTGAAAACAGATATTTCGGATCCCTTTGAAGACTATAGTGCCTAAGGAAATATCCTCGGATAACAAAGAGAAAGAAGCTTTCTGAGAAACTTCTTTGTGTTCTGTGAAATCATCTCACAGAGTTACAGCTTTCCCGTCAAGAAGCCTTTCGCTAAGACAGTTCTTGTGGAATTGGCAAAGTGATATTTGGAAGCCCATAGAGGGCTATGGTGAAATAGGAAATATCGTCAGATGAAATCTGGAAAGAAGCTTTCTGAGAAACTGCTTAGTGTTCTGTGAATTCATCTCACAGAGTTCCATGTGTATTTCGAGGATCTCTTTGCTAGCCCTATTTCTGTGGAAACTGAGAAAAGATATTTCGTATCCCTTTGAAGACTATAGGGCCAAAGGAAAAATCCTCCGATAACAAAGAGAAAGAAGCTTTCTGAGAAACTTCTTTGTGTTCTGTGAAATCATCTCACAGAGTTACAGCTTTCCCCTCAAGAAGCCTTTCGCTAAGACAGTTCTTGTGGAATTGGCAAAGTGATATTTGGAAACCCATAGAGGGCTATGGTGAAAAAGGAAATATCGTCAGATGAAATCTGGAAAGAAGCTTTCTGCGAAACTGCTTAGTGTTCTGTTAATTCATCTCACAGAGTTACATGTGTATTTCGAGGTTCTCTTTGCTAGTCCTATTTCTGTGGAATCTGAGAACAGATATTTCGGATCCCTTTGAAGACTATAGGGCCAAAGGAAATATCCTCGGATAACAAAGAGAAAGAAGCTTTCTGAGAAACTTCTTTGTGTTCTGTGAAATCATCTCACAGAGTTACAGCTTTCCCCTCAAGAAGCCTTTCGCTAAGACAGTTTTTGTGGAATTGGCAAAGTGATATTTGGAAGCCCATAGAGGGCTATGGTGAAAAAGGAAATATCGTCAGATGAAATCTGGAAAGAAGCTTTCTGAGAAACTGCTTAGTGTTCTGTGAATTCATCTCACAGAGTTACATGTGTATTTCGAGGATCTCTTTGCTAGCCCTATTTCTGTGGAATCTGAGAACAGATATTTCGGATCCCTTTGAAGACTATAGGGCCAAAGGAAAAATCCTCTGATAACAAAGAGAAAGAAGCTTTCTGAGAAACTTCTTTGTATTCTGTGAAATCATCTCACAGAGTTACAGCTTTCCCCTCAAGAAGCCTTTCGCTAAGACAGTTCTTGTGGAATTGGCAAAGTGATATTTGGAAGCCCATAGAGGGCTATGGTGAAAAAGGAAATATCGTCAGATGAAATCTGGAAAGAAGCTTTCTGCGAAACTTCTTAGGGTTTTGTTAATTTATCTCACAGAGTTACATGTGTATTTCGAGGATCTCTTTGCTAGCTCTATTTCTGTGGAATCTGAGAACAGATATTTCGGATCCCTTTGAAGACTATAGTGCCAAAGGAAATATCCTCGGATAACAAAGAGAAAGAAGCTTTCTGAGAAACTTCTTTGTGTTCTGTGAAATCATCTCACAGAGTTACAGCTTTCCCCTCAAGAAGCCTTTCGCTAAGACAGTTCTTGTGGAATAGGCAAAGTGATATTTGGAAGCCCATAGAGGGCTATGGTGAAAAAGGAAATATCGTCAGATGAAATCTGGAAAGAAGCTTTCTGAGAAACTACTTAGTGTTCTGTGAATTCATCTCACAGAGTTCCATGTGTATTTCGAGAATCTCTTTGCTAGCCCTATTTCTGTGGAATCTGATAACAGATATTTCGGATCCCTTTGAAGACTATAGGGCCAAAGGAAATATCCTCCGATAACAAAGAGAAAGAAGCTTTCTGAGAAACTTCTTTGTGTTCTGTGAAATCATCTCACAGAGTTACAGGTTTCCCGTCAAGAAGCCTTTCGCTAAGACAGTTCTTGTGGAATTGGCAAAGTGATATTTGGAAGCCCATAGAGGGCTATGGTGAAAAAGGAAATATCCTCAGATGAAATCTGGAAAGAAGCTTTCTGAGAAACTGCTTAGTGTTCTGTGAATTCATCTCACAGAGTTACATGTGTATTTCGAGGATCTCTTTGCTAGCCCTATTTCTGTGGAAACTGAGAAAAGATATTTCGGATCCCTTTGAAGACTATAGGGCCAAAGGAAAAATCCTCCGATAACAAAGAGAAAGAAGCTTTCTGAGAAACTTCTTTGTGTTCTGTGAAATCATCTCACAGAGTTACAGCTTTCCCCTCAAGAAGCCTTTCGCTAAGACAGTTCTTGTGGAATTGGCAAAGTGATATTTGGAAGCCCATAGAGGGCTATGGTGAAAAAGGAAATATCGTCAGATGAAATCTGGAAAGAAGCTTTCTGAGAAACTGCTTAGTGTTCTGTTAATTCATCTCACAGAGTTACATGTGTATTTCGAGGATCTCTTTGCTAGCCCTATTTCTGTGGAATCTGAGAACAGATATTTCGGATCCCTTTGAAGACTATAGGGCCAAAGGAAATATCCTCGGATAACAAAGAGAAAGAAGCTTTCTGAGAAACTTCTTTGTTTTCTGTGAAATCATCTCACAGAGTTACAGCTCTCCCCTGAAGAAGCCTTTCGCTAAGACAGTTCTTGTGGAATTGGCAAAGTGATATTTGGAAGCCCATAGAGGGCTATGGTGAAAAAGGAAATATCGTCAGATGAAATCTGGAAAGAAGCTTTCTGAGAAACTGCTTAGTGTTCTGTTAATTCATCTCACAGAGTTACATGTGTATTTCGAGGATCTCTTTGCTAGCCCTAATTCTGTGGAATCTGAGAACAGATATTTCGGATCCGTTTGAAGACTATAGGGCCAAAGGAAATATCCTCCGATAACAAAGAGAAAGAAGCTTTCTGAGAAACTTCTTTGTGTTCTGTGAAATCATCTCACAGAGTTACAGCTTTCCCCTCAAGAAGCCTTTCGCTAAGACAGTTCTTGTGGAATTGGCAAAGTGATATTTGGAAGCCGATAGAGGGCTATGGTGAAAAAGGAAATATCCTCAGATGAAATCTGGAAAGAAGCTTTCTGAGAAACTGCTTAGTGTTCTGTTAATTCATCTCACAGAGTTACATGTGTATTTCGAGGATCTCTTTGCTAGCCCTATTTCTGTGGAATCTGAGAACAGATATTTCGGATCCCTTTGAAGACTATAGGGCCAAAGGAAATATCCTCCGATAACAAAGAGAAAGAAGCTTTCTGAGAAACTTCTTTGTGTTCTGTGAAATCATCTCACAGAGTTACAGCTTTCCCCTCAAGAAGCCTTTCGCTAAGACAGTTCTTGTGGAATTGGCAAAGTGATATTTGGAAGCCCATAGAGGGCTATGGTGAAAAAGGAAATATCGTCAGATGAAATCTGGAAAGAAGCTTTCTGAGAAACTGCTTAGTGTTCTGTGAATTCATCTCACAGAGTTACATGTGTATTTCGAGGATCTCTTTGCTAGCCCTATTTCTGTGGAAACTGAGAAAAGATATTTCGGATCCCTTTGAAGACTATAGGGCCAAAGGAAAAATTCTCCGATAACAAAGAGAAGGAAGCGTTCTGAGAAACTTCTTTGTGTTCTGTGAAATCATCTCACAGAGTTACAGCTTTCCCCTCAAGAAGCCTTTCGCTAAGACAATTCTTGTGGAATTGGCAAAGTGATATTTGGAAGCCCATAGAGGACTATGGTGAAAAAGGAAATATCGTCAGATGAAATCTGGAGAGAAGCTTTCTGCGAAACTGCTTAGTGTTTTTTTAATTCATCTCACAGAGTTACATGTGTATTTCGAGGATCTCTTTGCTAGCTCTATTTCTGTGGAAACTGAGAACAGATATTTCGGATCCCTTTGAAGACTATAGGGCCAAAGGAAATATCCTCGGATAACAAAGAGAAAGAAGCTTTCTGAGAAACTTCTTTGTGTTCTGTGAAATCATCTCACAGAGTTACAGCTTTCCCCTCAAGAAGCCTTTCGCTAAGACAGTTCTTGTGGAATAGGCAAAGTGATATTTGGAAGCCCATAGAGGGCTATGGTGAAAAAGGAAATATCGTCAGATGAAATCTGGAAAGAAGCTTTCTGAGAAACTGCTTAGTGTTCTGTTAATTCATCTCACAGAGTTCCATGTGTATTTCGAGGATCTCTTTGCTAGCCCTATTTCTGTGGAATCTGAAAACAGATATTTCGGATCCCTTTGAAGACTATAGTGCCTAAGGAAATATCCTCGGATAACAAAGAGAAAGAAGCTTTCTGAGAAACTTCTTTGTGTTCTGTGAAATCATCTCATAGAGTTACAGCTTTCCCGTCAAGAAGCCTTTCGCTAAGACAGTTCTTGTGGAATTGGCAAAGTGATATTTGGAAGCCGATAGAGGGCTATGGTGAAAAAGGAAATATCCTCAGATGAAATCTGGAAAGAAGCTTTCTGAGAAACTGCTTAGTGTTCTGTTAATTCATCTCACAGAGTTACATGTGTATTTCGAGGATCTCTTTGCTAGCCCTATTTCTGTGGAATCTGAGAACAGATATTTCGGATCCCTTTGAAGACTATAGGGCCAAAGGAAATATCCTCCGATAACAAAGAGAAAGAAGCTTTCTGAGAAACTTCTTTGTGTTCTGTGTAATCATCTCACAGAGTTACAGCTTCCCCCTCAAGAAGCCTTTCGCTAAGACAGTTCTTGTGGAATTGGCAAAGTGATATTTGGAAGCCCATAGAGGGCTATGGTGAAAAAGGAAATATCCTCAGATGAAATCTGGAAAGAAGCTTTCTGAGAAACTGCTTAGTGTTCTGTGAATTCATCTCACAGAGTTACATGTGTATTTCGAGGATCTCTTTGCTAGCCCTCTTTCTGTGGAAACTGAGAAAAGATATTTCGGATCCCTTTGAAGACTATAGGGCCAAAGGAAATATCCTCCGATAACAAAGAGAAGGAAGCGTTCTGAGAAACTTCTTTGTGTTCTGTGAAATTATCTCACAGAGTTACAGCTTTCCCCTCAAGAAGCCTTTCGCTAAGACAATTCTTGTGGAATTGGCAAAGTGATACTTGGAAGCCCATAGAGGACTATGGTGAAAAAGGAAATATCGTCAGATGAAATCTGGAAAGAAGCTTTCTGCGAAACTGCTTAGTGTTTTTTTAATTCATCTCACAGAGTTACATGTGTATTTCGAGGATCTCTTTGCTAGCTCTATTTCTGTGGAATCTGATAACAGATATTTCGGATCCCTTTGAAGACTATAGGGCCAAAGGAAATATCCTCGGATAACAAAGAGAAAGAAGCTTTCTGAGAAACTTCTTTGTGTTCTGTGAAATCATCTCACAGAGTTACAGCTTTCCCCTCAAGAAGCCTTTCGCTAAGACAGTTCTTGTGGAATAGGCAAAGTGATATTTGGACGCCCATAGAGGGCTATGGTGAAAAAGGAAATATCGTCAGATGAAATCTGGAAAGAAGCTTTCTGAGAAACTGCTTAGTGTTCTGTTAAATCATCTCACAGAGTTCCATGTGTATTTCGAGGATCTCTTTGCTAGCCCTATTTCTATGGAATCTGAAAACAGATAATTCGGATCCCTTTGAAGACTATAGTGCCTAAGGAAACATCCTCGGATAACAAAGAGAAAGAAGCTTTCTGAGAAACTTCTTTGTGTTCTGTGAAATCATCTCACAGAGTTACAGCTTTCCCGTCAAGAAGCCTTTCGCTAAGACAGTTCTTGTGGAATTGGCAAAGTGATATTTGGAAGCCCATAGAGGGCTACGGTGAAATAGGAAATATAGTCAGATGAAATCTGGAAAGAAGCTTTCTGAGAAACTGCTTAGTGTTCTGTTAATTCATCTCACAGAGTTACATGTGTATTTCGACGATCTCTTTGCTAGCCCTATTTCTGTGGAATCTGAGAACAGATATTTCGGATCCCTTTGAAGACTATAGGGCCAAAGGAAATATCCTCGGATAACAAAGAGAAAGAAGCTTTCTGAGAAACTTCTTTGTGTTCTGTGAAATCATCTCACAGAGTTACAGCTTCCCCCTCAAGAAGCCTTTCGCTAAGACAGTTCTTGTGGAATTGGCAAAGTGATATTTGGAAGCCCATAGAGGGCTACGGTGAAATAGGAAATATAGTCAGATGAAATCTGGAAAGAAGCTTTCTGAGAAACTGCTTAGTGTTCTGTTAATTCATCTCACAGAGTTACATGTGTATTTCGAGGATCTCTTTGCTAGCCCTATTTCTGTGGAATCTGAGAACAGATATTTCGGATCCCTTTGAAGACTATAGGGCCAAAGGAAATATCCTCGGATAACAAAGAGAAAGAAGCTTTCTGAGAAACTTCTTTGTGTTCTGTGAAATCATCTCACAGAGTTACAGCTTTCCCGTCAAGAAGCCTTTCGCTAAGATAGTTCTTGTGGAATTGGCAAAGTGATATTTGGAAGCCTATAGAGGGCTATGGTGAAATAGGAAATATCGTCAGATGAAATCTGGAAAGAAGCTTTCTGAGAAACTGCTTAGTGTTCTGTTAATTCATCTCACAGAGTTACATGTGTATTTCGAGGATCTCTTTGCTAGCCCTATTTCTGTGGAATCTGAGAACAGATATTTCGGATCCCTTTGAAGACTATAGGGCCAAAGGAAATATCCTCGGATAACAAAGAGAAAGAAGCTTTCTGAGAAACTTCTTTGTTTTCTGTGAAATCATCTCACAGAGTTACAGCCCTCCCCTGAAGAAGCCTTTCGCTAAGACAGTTCTTGTGGAATTGGCAAAGTGATATTTGGAAGCCCATAGAGGGCTATGGTGAAAAAGGAAATATCGTCAGATGAAATCTGGAAAGAAGCTTTCTGAGAAACTGCTTAGTGTTCTGTTAATTCATCTCACAGAGTTACATGTGTATTTCGAGGATCTCTTTGCTAGCCCTATTTCTGTGGAAACTGAGAAAAGATATTTCGGATCCCTTTGAAGACTATAGGGCCAAAGGAAAAATCCTCCGATAACAAAGAGAAAGAAGCTTTCTGAGAAACTTCTTTGTGTTCTGTGAAATCATCTCACAGAGTTACAGCTTTCCCCTCAAGAAGCCTTTCGCTAAGACAGTTCTTGTGGAATTGGCAAAGTGATATTTGGAAGCCCATAGAGGGCTATGGTGAAAAAGGAAATATCGTCAGATGAAATCTGGAAAGAAGCTTTCTGCGAAACTGCTTAGTGTTCTGTTAATTCATCCCACAGAGTTACATGTGTATTTCGAGGATCTCTTTGCTAGTCCTATTTCTGTGGAATCTGAAAACAGATATTTCGGATCCCTTTGAAGACTATAGGGCCAAAGGAAAAATCCTCCTATAACAAAGAGAAAGAAGCTTTCTGAGAAACTTCTTTGTTTTCTGTGAAATCATCTCACAGAGTTACAGCTTTCCCCTCAAGAAGCCTTTCGCTAAGACAGTTCTTGTGGAACTGGCAAAGTGATATTTGGAAGCCCATAGAGGGCTATGGTGAAAAAGGAAATATCGTCAGATGAAATCTGGAAAGAAGCTTTCTGAGAAACTGCTTAGTGTTCTGTTAATTCATCTCACAGAGTTACATGTGTATTTCGAGGATGTCTTTGCTAGCCCTATTTCTGTGGAATCTGAGAACAGATATTTCGGATCCCTTTGAAGACTATAGGGCCAAAGGAAATATCCTCGGATAACAAAGAGAAAGAAGCTTTCTGAGAAACTTCTTTGTGTTCTGTGAAATCATCTCACAGAGTTACAGCTTTCCCCTCAAGAAGCCTTTCGCTAAGACAGTTCTTGTGGAATAGGCAAAGTGATATTTGGAAGCCCATAGAGGGCTATGGTGAAAAAGGAAATATCGTCAGATGAAATCTGGAAAGAAGCTTTCTGAGAAACTGCTTAGTGTTCTGTTAATTCATCTCACAGAGTTCCATGTGTATTTCGAGGATCTCTTTGCTAGC
Source organism: Macaca nemestrina (assembly GCF_043159975.1). Lineage (NCBI taxonomy): Eukaryota > Metazoa > Chordata > Mammalia > Primates > Cercopithecidae > Macaca > Macaca nemestrina. Next base: position 30,766,303 of record NC_092135.1, on the reverse strand, counting down.
CCTATTTCTGTGGAATCTGAAAACAGATATTTCGGATCCCTTTGAAAACTATAGGGCCAAAGGAAATATCCTCCGATAACAAAGAGTAAGAAGCTTTCTGAGAAACTTCTTTGGTGTTCTGTGAAATCATCTCACAGAGTTACAGCTTTCCCCTCAAGAAGCCTTTCGCTAAGACAGTTCTTGTGGAATTGGCAAAGTGATATTGGAAGCCCATAGAGGGCTATGGTGTAATAGGAAATATCGTTAGATGAAATCTGGAAAGAAGCTTTCTGAGAAACTGCTTAGTGTTCTGTTAATTCATCTCACAGAGTTCCATGTGTATTTCGAGGATCTCTTTGCTAGCCCTATTTCTGTGGAATCTGAAAACAGATATTTCGGATCCCTTTGAACACTATAGGGCCAAAGGAAATATCCTCCGATAACAAAGAGAAAGAAGCTTTCTGAGAAACTTCTTTGTGTTCTGTGAAATCATCTCACAGAGTTACAGCTTTCCCCTCAAGAAGCCTTTCGCTAAGACAGTTCTTGTGGAATTGGCAAAGTGATATTTGGAAGCCCATAGAGGGCTATGGTGAAATAGGAAATATCGTCAGATGAAATCTGGAAAGAAGCTTTCTGAGAAACTGCTTAGTGTTCTGTTAATTCATCTCACAGAGTTACATGTGTATTTCGAGGATCTCTTTGCTAGCCCTATTTCTGTGGAAACTGAGAAAAGTTATTTCGGATCCCTTTGAAGACTATAGGGCCAAAGGAAAAATCCTCCGATAACAAAGAGAAAGAAGCTTTCTGAGAAACTTCTTTGTGTTCTGTGAAATCATCTCACAGAGTTACAGCTTTCCCCTGAAGAAGCCTTTCGCTAAGACAGTTCTTGTGGAATTGGCAAAGTGATATTTGGAAGCCCATAGAGGGCTATGGTGAAAAAGGAAATATCGTCAGATGAAATCTGGAAAGAAGCTTTCTGAAAAACTGCTTAGTGTTCTGTTAATTCATCTCACAGAGTTACATGTGTATTTCGAAGATGTCTTTGCTAGCCCTATTTCTGTGGAATCTGAGAACAGATATTTCGGATCCCTTTGAAGACTATAGGGCCAAAGGAAATATCCTCGGATAACAAAGAGAAAGAAGCTTTCTGAGAAACTTCTTTGTGTTCTGTGAAATCATCTCACAGAGTTACAGCTTTCCCCTCAAGAAGCCTTTCGCTAAGACAGTTCTTGTGCAATTGGCAAAGTGATATTTGGAAGCCGATAGAGGGCTATGGTGAAAAAGGAAATATCGTCAGATGAAATCTGGAAAGAAGCTTTCTGAGAAACTGCTTAGTGTTCTGTGAATTCATCTCACAGAGTTACATGTGTATTTCGAGGATCTCTTTGCTAGCCCTATTTCTGTGGAATCTGAGAACAAATATTTCGGATCCCTTTGAAGACTATAGGGCCAAAGGAAATATCCTCCGATAACAAAGAGAAAGAAGCTTTCTGAGAAACTTCTTTGTGTTCTGTGAAATCATCTCACAGAGTTACAGCTTTCCCCTCAAGAAGCCTTTCGCTAAGACAGTTCTTGTGGAATTGGCAAAGTGATATTTGGAAGCCCATAGAGGGCTATGGTGAAAAAGGAAATATCGTCAGATGAAATCTGGAAAGAAGCTTTCTGAGAAACTGCTTAGTGTTCTGTTAATTCATCTCACAGAGTTCCATGTGTATTTCGAGGATCTCTTTGCTAGCCCTATTTCTGTGGAATCTGAAAACAGATATTTCGGATCCCTTTGAAGACTATAGTGCCTAAGGAAATATCCTCGGATAACAAAGAGAAAGAAGCTTTCTGAGAAACTTCTTTGTGTTCTGTGAAATCATCTCACAGAGTTACAGCTTTCCCGTCAAGAAGCCTTTCGCTAAGACAGTTCTTGTGGAATTGGCAAAGTGATATTTGGAAGCCCATAGAGGGCTATGGTGAAATAGGAAATATCGTCAGATGAAATCTGGAAAGAAGCTTTCTGAGAAACTGCTTAGTGTTCTGTGAATTCATCTCACAGAGTTCCATGTGTATTTCGAGGATCTCTTTGCTAGCCCTATTTCTGTGGAAACTGAGAAAAGATATTTCGTATCCCTTTGAAGACTATAGGGCCAAAGGAAAAATCCTCCGATAACAAAGAGAAAGAAGCTTTCTGAGAAACTTCTTTGTGTTCTGTGAAATCATCTCACAGAGTTACAGCTTTCCCCTCAAGAAGCCTTTCGCTAAGACAGTTCTTGTGGAATTGGCAAAGTGATATTTGGAAACCCATAGAGGGCTATGGTGAAAAAGGAAATATCGTCAGATGAAATCTGGAAAGAAGCTTTCTGCGAAACTGCTTAGTGTTCTGTTAATTCATCTCACAGAGTTACATGTGTATTTCGAGGTTCTCTTTGCTAGTCCTATTTCTGTGGAATCTGAGAACAGATATTTCGGATCCCTTTGAAGACTATAGGGCCAAAGGAAATATCCTCGGATAACAAAGAGAAAGAACCTTTCTGAGAAACTTCTTTGTGTTCTGTGAAATCATCTCACAGAGTTACAGCTTTCCCCTCAAGAAGCCTTTCGCTAAGACAGTTTTTGTGGAATTGGCAAAGTGATATTTGGAAGCCCATAGAGGGCTATGGTGAAAAAGGAAATATCGTCAGATGAAATCTGGAAAGAAGCTTTCTGAGAAACTGCTTAGTGTTCTGTGAATTCATCTCACAGAGTTACATGTGTATTTCGAGGATCTCTTTGCTAGCCCTATTTCTGTGGAATCTGAGAACAGATATTTCGGATCCCTTTGAAGACTATAGGGCCAAAGGAAAAATCCTCTGATAACAAAGAGAAAGAAGCTTTCTGAGAAACTTCTTTGTATTCTGTGAAATCATCTCACAGAGTTACAGCTCTCCCCTCAAGAAGCCTTTCGCTAAGACAGTTCTTGTGGAATTGGCAAAGTGATATTTGGAAGCCCATAGAGGGCTATGGTGAAAAAGGAAATATCGTCAGATGAAATCTGGAAAGAAGCTTTCTGCGAAACTTCTTAGGGTTTTTTTAATTTATCTCACAGAGTTACATGTGTATTTCGAGGATCTCTTTGCTAGCTCTATTTCTGTGGAATCTGAGAACAGATATTTCGGATCCCTTTGAAGACTATAGTGCCAAAGGAAATATCCTCGGATAACAAAGAGAAAGAAGCTTTCTGAGAAACTTCTTTGTGTTCTGTGAAATCATCTCACAGAGTTACAGCTTTCCCCTCAAGAAGCCTTTCGCTAAGACAGTTCTTGTGGAATAGGCAAAGTGATATTTGGAAGCCCATAGAGGGCTATGGTGAAAAAGGAAATATCGTCAGATGAAATCTGGAAAGAAGCTTTCTGAGAAACTACTTAGTGTTCTGTGAATTCATCTCACAGAGTTCCATGTGTATTTCGAGAATCTCTTTGCTAGCCCTATTTCTGTGGAATCTGATAACAGATATTTCGGATCCCTTTGAAGACTATAGGGCCAAAGGACATATCCTCCGATAACAAAGAGAAAGAAGCTTTCTGAGAAACTTCTTTGTGTTCTGTGAAATCATCTCACAGAGTTACAGGTTTCCCGTCAAGAAGCCTTTCGCTAAGACAGTTCTTGTGGAATTGGCAAAGTGATATTTGGAAGCCCACAGAGGGCTATGGTGAAAAAGGAAATATCCTCAGATGAAATCTGGAAAGAAGCTTTCTGAGAAACTGCTTAGTGTTCTGTGAATTCATCTCACAGAGTTACATGTGTATTTCGAGGATCTCTTTGCTAGCCCTATTTCTGTGGAAACTGAGAAAAGATATTTCGGATCCCTTTGAAGACTATAGGGCCAAAGGAAAAATCCTCCGATAACAAAGAGAAAGAAGCTTTCTGAGAAACTTCTTTGTGTTCTGTGAAATCATCTCACAGAGTTACAGCTTTCCCCTCAAGAAGCCTTTCGCTAAGACAGTTCTTGTGGAATTGGCAAAGTGATATTTGGAAGCCCATAGAGGGCTATGGTGAAAAAGGAAATATCGTCAGATGAAATCTGGAAAGAAGCTTTCTGAGAAACTGCTTAGTGTTCTGTTAATTCATCTCACAGAGTTACATGTGTATTTCGAGGATCTCTTTGCTAGCCCTATTTCTGTGGAATCTGAGAACAGATATTTCGGATCCCTTTGAAGACTATAGGGCCAAAGGAAATATCCTCGGATAACAAAGAGAAAGAAGCTTTCTGAGAAACTTCTTTGTTTTCTGTGAAATCATCTCACAGAGTTACAGCTCTCCCCTGAAGAAGCCTTTCGCTAAGACAGTTCTTGTGGAATTGGCAAAGTGATATTTGGAAGCCCATAGAGGGCTATGGTGAAAAAGGAAATATCGTCAGATGAAATCTGGAAAGAAGCTTTCTGAGAAACTGCTTAGTGTTCTGTTAATTCATCTCACAGAGTTACATGTGTATTTCGAGGATCTCTTTGCTAGCCCTAATTCTGTGGAATCTGAGAACAGATATTTCGGATCCGTTTGAAGACTATAGGGCCAAAGGAAATATCCTCGGATAACAAAGAGAAAGAAGCTTTCTGAGAAACTTCTTTGTGTTCTGTGAAATCATCTCACAGAGTTACAGCTTTCCCCTCAAGAAGCCTTTCGCTAAGACAGTTCTTGTGGAATTGGCAAAGTGATATTTGGAAGCCGATAGAGGGCTATGGTGAAAAAGGAAATATCCTCAGATGAAATCTGGAAAGAAGCTTTCTGAGAAACTGCTTAGTGTTCTGTTAATTCATCTCACAGAGTTACATGTGTATTTCGAGGATCTCTTTGCTAGCCCTATTTCTGTGGAATCTGAGAACAGATATTTCGGATCCCTTTGAAGACTATAGGGCCAAAGGAAATATCCTCCGATAACAAAGAGAAAGAAGCTTTCTGAGAAACTTCTTTGTGTTCTGTGAAATCATCTCACAGAGTTACAGCTTTCCCCTCAAGAAGCCTTTCGCTAAGACAGTTCTTGTGGAATTGGCAAAGTGATATTTGGAAGCCCATAGAGGGCTATGGTGAAAAAGGAAATATCGTCAGATGAAATCTGGAAAGAAGCTTTCTGAGAAACTGCTTAGTGTTCTGTTAATTCACCTCACAGAGTTACATGTGTATTTCGAGGATCTCTTTGCTAGCCCTATTTCTGTGGAAACTGAGAAAAGATATTTCGGATCCCTTTGAAGACTATAGGGCCAAAGGAAAAATTCTCCGATAACAAAGAGAAGGAAGCGTTCTGAGAAACTTCTTTGTGTTCTGTGAAATCATCTCACAGAGTTACAGCTTTCCCCTCAAGAAGCCTTTCGCTAAGACAATTCTTGTGGAATTGGCAAAGTGATATTTGGAAGCCCATAGAGGACTATGGTGAAAAAGGAAATATCGTCAGATGAAATCTGGAGAGAAGCTTTCTGCGAAACTGCTTAGTGTTTTTTTAATTCATCTCACAGAGTTACATGTGTATTTCGAGGATCTCTTTGCTAGCTCTATTTCTGTGGAAACTGAGAACAGATATTTCGGATCCCTTTGAAGACTATAGGGCCAAAGGAAATATCCTCGGATAACAAAGAGAAAGAAGCTTTCTGAGAAACTTCTTTGTGTTCTGTGAAATCATCTCACAGAGTTACAGCTTTCCCCTCAAGAAGCCTTTCGCTAAGACAGTTCTTGTGGAATAGGCAAAGTGATATTTGGAAGCCCATAGAGGGCTATGGTGAAAAAGGAAATATCGTCAGATGAAATCTGGAAAGAAGCTTTCTGAGAAACTGCTTAGTGTTCTGTTAATTCATCTCACAGAGTTCCATGTGTATTTCGAGGATCTCTTTGCTAGCCCTATTTCTGTGGAATCTGAAAACAGATATTTCGGATCCCTTTGAAGACTATAGTGCCTAAGGAAATATCCTCGGATAACAAAGAGAAAGAAGCTTTCTGAGAAACTTCTTCGTGTTCTGTGAAATCATCTCATAGAGTTACAGCTTTCCCGTCAAGAAGCCTTTCGCTAAGACAGTTCTTGTGGAATTGGCAAAGTGATATTTGGAAGCCGATAGAGGGCTATGGTGAAAAAGGAAATATCCTCAGATGAAATCTGGAAAGAAGCTTTCTGAGAAACTGCTTAGTGTTCTGTTAATTCATCTCACAGAGTTACATGTGTATTTCGAGGATCTCTTTGCTAGCCCTATTTCTGTGGAATCTGAGAACAGATATTTCGGATCCCTTTGAAGACTATAGGGCCAAAGGAAATATCCTCCGATAACAAAGAGAAAGAAGCTTTCTGAGAAACTTCTTTGTGTTCTGTGAAATCATCTCACAGAGTTACAGCTTCCCCCTCAAGAAGCCTTTCGCTAAGACAGTTCTTGTGGAATTGGCAAAGTGATATTTGGAAGCCCATAGAGGGCTATGGTGAAAAAGGAAATATCCTCAGATGAAATCTGGAAAGAAGCTTTCTGAGAAACTGCTTAGTGTTCTGTGAATTCATCTCACAGAGTTACATGTGTATTTCGAGGATCTCTTTGCTAGCCCTCTTTCTGTGGAAACTGAGAAAAGATATTTCGGATCCCTTTGAAGACTATAGGGCCAAAGGAAATATCCTCCGCTAACAAAGAGAAGGAAGCGTTCTGAGAAACTTCTTTGTGTTCTGTGAAATTATCTCACAGAGTTACAGCTTTCCCCTCAAGAAGCCTTTCGCTAAGACAATTCTTGTGGAATTGGCAAAGTGATACTTGGAAGCCCATAGAGGACTATGGTGAAAAAGGAAATATCGTCAGATGAAATCTGGAAAGAAGCTTTCTGCGAAACTGCTTAGTGTTTTTTTAATTCATCTCACAGAGTTACATGTGTATTTCGAGGATCTCTTTGCTAGCTCTATTTCTGTGGAATCTGATAACAGATATTTCGGATCCCTTTGAAGACTATAGGGCCAAAGGAAATATCCTCGGATAACAAAGAGAAAGAAGCTTTCTGAGAAACTTCTTTGTGTTCTGTGAAATCATCTCACAGAGTTACAGCTTTCCCCTCAAGAAGCCTTTCGCTAAGACAGTTCTTGTGGAATAGGCAAAGTGATATTTGGACCCCCATAGAGGGCTATGGTGAAAAAGGAAATATCGTCAGATGAAATCTGGAAAGAAGCTTTCTGAGAAACTGCTTAGTGTTCTGTTAAATCATCTCACAGAGTTCCATGTGTATTTCGAGGATCTCTTTGCTAGCCCTATTTCTGTGGAATCTGAAAACAGATAATTCGGATCCCTTTGAAGACTATAGTGCCTAAGGAAACATCCTCGGATAACAAAGAGAAAGAAGCTTTCTGAGAAACTTCTTTGTGTTCTGTGAAATCATCTCACAGAGTTACAGCTTTCCCGTCAAGAAGCCTTTCGCTAAGACAGTTCTTGTGGAATTGGCAAAGTGATATTTGGAAGCCCATAGAGGGCTACGGTGAAATAGGAAATATAGTCAGATGAAATCTGGAAAGAAGCTTTCTGAGAAACTGCTTAGTGTTCTGTTAATTCATCTCACAGAGTTACATGTGTATTTCGACGATCTCTTTGCTAGCCCTATTTCTGTGGAATCTGAGAACAGATATTTCGGATCCCTTTGAAGACTATAGGGCCAAAGGAAATATCCTCGGATAACAAAGAGAAAGAAGCTTTCTGAGAAACTTCTTTGTGTTCTGTGAAATCATCTCACAGAGTTACAGCTTCCCCCTCAAGAAGCCTTTCGCTAAGACAGTTCTTGTGGAATTGGCAAAGTGATATTTGGAAGCCCATAGAGGGCTACGGTGAAATAGGAAATATAGTCAGATGAAATCTGGAAAGAAGCTTTCTGAGAAACTGCTTAGTGTTCTGTTAATTCATCTCACAGAGTTACATGTGTATTTCGAGGATCTCTTTGCTAGCCCTAATTCTGTGGAATCTGAGAACAGATATTTCGGATCCGTTTGAAGACTATAGGGCCAAAGGAAATATCCTCGGATAACAAAGAGAAAGAAGCTTTCTGAGAAACTTCTTTGTGTTCTGTGAAATCATCTCACAGAGTTACAGCTTTCCCCTCAAGAAGCCTTTCGCTAAGACAGTTCTTGTGGAATTGGCAAAGTGATATTTGGAAGCCGATAGAGGGCTATGGTGAAAAAGGAAATATACTCAGATGAAATCTGGAAAGAAGCTTTCTGAGAAACTGCTTAGTGTTCTGTTAATTCATCTCACAGAGTTACATGTGTATTTCGAGGATCTCTTTGCTAGCCCTATTTCTGTGGAATCTGAGAACAGATATTTCGGATCCCTTTGAAGACTATAGGGCCAAAGGAAATATCCTCCGATAACAAAGAGAAAGAAGCTTTCTGAGAAACTTCTTTGTGTTCTGTGAAATCATCTCACAGAGTTACAGCTTTCCCCTCAAGAAGCCTTTCGCTAAGACAGTTCTTGTGGAATTGGCAAAGTGATATTTGGAAGCCCATAGAGGGCTATGGTGAAATAGGAAATATCGTCAGATGAAATCTGGAAAGAAGCTTTCTGAGAAACTGCTTAGTGTTCTGTGAATTCATCTCACAGAGTTCCATGTGTATTTCGAGGATCTCTTTGCTAGCCCTATTTCTGTGGAAACTGAGAAAAGATATTTCGTATCCCTTTGAAGACTATAGGGCCAAAGGAAAAATCCTCCGATAACAAAGAGAAAGAAGCTTTCTGAGAAACTTCTTTGTGTTCTGTGAAATCATCTCACAGAGTTACAGCTTTCCCCTCAAGAAGCCTTTCGCTAAGACAGTTCTTGTGGAATTGGCAAAGTGATATTTGGAAACCCATAGAGGGCTATGGTGAAAAAGGAAATATCGTCAGATGAAATCTGGAAAGAAGCTTTCTGCGAAACTGCTTAGTGTTCTGTTAATTCATCTCACAGAGTTACATGTGTATTTCGAGGTTCTCTTTGCTAGTCCTATTTCTGTGGAATCTGAGAACAGATATTTCGGATCCCTTTGAAGACTATAGGGCCAAAGGAAATATCCTCGGATAACAAAGAGAAAGAACCTTTCTGAGAAACTTCTTTGTGTTCTGTGAAATCATCTCACAGAGTTACAGCTTTCCCCTCAAGAAGCCTTTCGCTAAGACAGTTTTTGTGGAATTGGCAAAGTGATATTTGGAAGCCCATAGAGGGCTATGGTGAAAAAGGAAATATCGTCAGATGAAATCTGGAAAGAAGCTTTCTGAGAAACTGCTTAGTGTTCTGTGAATTCATCTCACAGAGTTACATGTGTATTTCGAGGATCTCTTTGCTAGCCCTATTTCTGTGGAATCTGAGAACAGATATTTCGGATCCCTTTGAAGACTATAGGGCCAAAGGAAAAATCCTCTGATAACAAAGAGAAAGAAGCTTTCTGAGAAACTTCTTTGTATTCTGTGAAATCATCTCACAGAGTTACAGCTTTCCCCTCAAGAAGCCTTTCGCTAAGACAGTTCTTGTGGAATTGGCAAAGTGATATTTGGAAGCCCATAGAGGGCTATGGTGAAAAAGGAAATATCGTCAGATGAAATCTGGAAAGAAGCTTTCTGCGAAACTTCTTAGGGTTTTTTTAATTTATCTCACAGAGTTACATGTGTATTTCGAGGATCTCTTTGCTAGCTCTATTTCTGTGGAATCTGAGAACAGATATTTCGGATCCCTTTGAAGACTATAGTGCCAAAGGAAATATCCTCGGATAACAAAGAGAAAGAAGCTTTCTGAGAAACTTCTTTGTGTTCTGTGAAATCATCTCACAGAGTTACAGCTTTCCCCTCAAGAAGCCTTTCGCTAAGACAGTTCTTGTGGAATAGGCAAAGTGATATTTGGAAGCCCATAGAGGGCTATGGTGAAAAAGGAAATATCGTCAGATGAAATCTGGAAAGAAGCTTTCTGAGAAACTGCTTAGTGTTCTGTTAATTCATCTCACAGAGTTCCATGTGTATTTCGAGAATCTCTTTGCTAGCCCTATTTCTGTGGAATCTGATAACAGATATTTCGGATCCCTTTGAAGACTATAGGGCCAAAGGACATATCCTCCGATAACAAAGAGAAAGAAGCTTTCTGAGAAACTTCTTTGTGTTCTGTGAAATCATCTCACAGAGTTACAGGTTTCCCGTCAAGAAGCCTTTCGCTAAGACAGTTCTTGTGGAATTGGCAAAGTGATATTTGGAAGCCCACAGAGGGCTATGGTGAAAAAGGAAATATCCTCAGATGAAATCTGGAAAGAAGCTTTCTGAGAAACTGCTTAGTGTTCTGTGAATTCATCTCACAGAGTTACATGTGTATTTCGAGGATCTCTTTGCTAGCCCTATTTCTGTGGAAACTGAGAAAAGATATTTCGGATCCCTTTGAAGACTATAGGGCCAAAGGAAAAATCCTCCGATAACAAAGAGAAAGAAGCTTTCTGAGAAACTTCTTTGTGTTCTGTGAAATCATCTCACAGAGTTACAGCTTTCCCCTCAAGAAGCCTTTCGCTAAGACAGTTCTTGTGGAATTGGCAAAGTGATATTTGGAAGCCCATAGAGGGCTATGGTGAAAAAGGAAATATCGTCAGATGAAATCTGGAAAGAAGCTTTCTGAGAAACTGCTTAGTGTTCTGTTAATTCATCTCACAGAGTTACATGTGTATTTCGAGGATCTCTTTGCTAGCCCTATTTCTGTGGAATCTGAGAACAGATATTTCGGATCCCTTTGAAGACTATAGGGCCAAAGGAAATATCCTCGGATAACAAAGAGAAAGAAGCTTTCTGAGAAACTTCTTTGTTTTCTGTGAAATCATCTCACAGAGTTACAGCTCTCCCCTGAAGAAGCCTTTCGCTAAGACAGTTCTTGTGGAATTGGCAAAGTGATATTTGGAAGCCCATAGAGGGCTATGGTGAAAAAGGAAATATCGTCAGATGAAATCTGGAAAGAAGCTTTCTGAGAAACTGCTTAGTGTTCTGTTAATTCATCTCACAGAGTTACATGTGTATTTCGAGGATCTCTTTGCTAGCCCTAATTCTGTGGAATCTGAGAACAGATATTTCGGATCCGTTTGAAGACTATAGGGCCAAAGGAAATATCCTCGGATAACAAAGAGAAAGAAGCTTTCTGAGAAACTTCTTTGTGTTCTGTGAAATCATCTCACAGAGTTACAGCTTTCCCCTCAAGAAGCCTTTCGCTAAGACAGTTCTTGTGGAATTGGCAAAGTGATATTTGGAAGCCGATAGAGGGCTATGGTGAAAAAGGAAATATCCTCAGATGAAATCTGGAAAGAAGCTTTCTGAGAAACTGCTTAGTGTTCTGTTAATTCATCTCACAGAGTTACATGTGTATTTCGAGGATCTCTTTGCTAGCCCTATTTCTGTGGAATCTGAGAACAGATATTTCGGATCCCTTTGAAGACTATAGGGCCAAAGGAAATATCCTCCGATAACAAAGAGAAAGAAGCTTTCTGAGAAACTTCTTTGTGTTCTGTGAAATCATCTCACAGAGTTACAGCTTTCCCCTCAAGAAGCCTTTCGCTAAGACAGTTCTTGTGGAATTGGCAAAGTGATATTTGGAAGCCCATAGAGGGCTATGGTGAAAAAGGAAATATCGTCAGATGAAATCTGGAAAGAAGCTTTCTGAGAAACTGCTTAGTGTTCTGTTAATTCACCTCACAGAGTTACATGTGTATTTCGAGGATCTCTTTGCTAGCCCTATTTCTGTGGAAACTGAGAAAAGATATTTCGGATCCCTTTGAAGACTATAGGGCCAAAGGAAAAATTCTCCGATAACAAAGAGAAGGAAGCGTTCTGAGAAACTTCTTTGTGTTCTGTGAAATCATCTCACAGAGTTACAGCTTTCCCCTCAAGAAGCCTTTCGCTAAGACAATTCTTGTGGAATTGGCAAAGTGATATTTGGAAGCCCATAGAGGACTATGGTGAAAAAGGAAATATCGTCAGATGAAATCTGGAGAGAAGCTTTCTGCGAAACTGCTTAGTGTTTTTTTAATTCATCTCACAGAGTTACATGTGTATTTCGAGGATCTCTTTGCTAGCTCTATTTCTGTGGAAACTGAGAACAGATATTTCGGATCCCTTTGAAGACTATAGGGCCAAAGGAAATATCCTCGGATAACAAAGAGAAAGAAGCTTTCTGAGAAACTTCTTTGTGTTCTGTGAAATCATCTCACAGAGTTACAGCTTTCCCCTCAAGAAGCCTTTCGCTAAGACAGTTCTTGTGGAATAGGCAAAGTGATATTTGGAAGCCCATAGAGGGCTATGGTGAAAAAGGAAATATCGTCAGATGAAATCTGGAAAGAAGCTTTCTGAGAAACTGCTTAGTGTTCTGTTAATTCATCTCACAGAGTTCCATGTGTATTTCGAGGATCTCTTTGCTAGCCCTATTTCTGTGGAATCTGAAAACAGATATTTCGGATCCCTTTGAAGACTATAGTGCCTAAGGAAATATCCTCGGATAACAAAGAGAAAGAAGCTTTCTGAGAAACTTCTTTGTGTTCTGTGAAATCATCTCATAGAGTTACAGCTTTCCCGTCAAGAAGCCTTTCGCTAAGACAGTTCTTGTGGAATTGGCAAAGTGATATTTGGAAGCCGATAGAGGGCTATGGTGAAAAAGGAAATATCCTCAGATGAAATCTGGAAAGAAGCTTTCTGAGAAACTGCTTAGTGTTCTGTTAATTCATCTCACAGAGTTACATGTGTATTTCGAGGATCTCTTTGCTAGCCCTATTTCTGTGGAATCTGAGAACAGATATTTCGGATCCCTTTGAAGACTATAGGGCCAAAGGAAATATCCTCCGATAACAAAGAGAAAGAAGCTTTCTGAGAAACTTCTTTGTGTTCTGTGAAATCATCTCACAGAGTTACAGCTTCCCCCTCAAGAAGCCTTTCGCTAAGACAGTTCTTGTGGAATTGGCAAAGTGATATTTGGAAGCCCATAGAGGGCTATGGTGAAAAAGGAAATATCCTCAGATGAAATCTGGAAAGAAGCTTTCTGAGAAACTGCTTAGTGTTCTGTGAATTCATCTCACAGAGTTACATGTGTATTTCGAGGATCTCTTTGCTAGCCCTCTTTCTGTGGAAACTGAGAAAAGATATTTCGGATCCCTTTGAAGACTATAGGGCCAAAGGAAATATCCTCCGCTAACAAAGAGAAGGAAGCGTTCTGAGAAACTTCTTTGTGTTCTGTGAAATTATCTCACAGAGTTACAGCTTTCCCCTCAAGAAGCCTTTCGCTAAGACAATTCTTGTGGAATTGGCAAAGTGATACTTGGAAGCCCATAGAGGACTATGGTGAAAAAGGAAATATCGTCAGATGAAATCTGGAAAGAAGCTTTCTGCGAAACTGCTTAGTGTTTTTTTAATTCATCTCACAGAGTTACATGTGTATTTCGAGGATCTCTTTGCTAGCTCTATTTCTGTGGAATCTGATAACAGATATTTCGGATCCCTTTGAAGACTATAGGGCCAAAGGAAATATCCTCGGATAACAAAGAGAAAGAAGCTTTCTGAGAAACTTCTTTGTGTTCTGTGAAATCATCTCACAGAGTTACAGCTTTCCCCTCAAGAAGCCTTTCGCTAAGACAGTTCTTGTGGAATAGGCAAAGTGATATTTGGACGCCCATAGAGGGCTATGGTGAAAAAGGAAATATCGTCAGATGAAATCTGGAAAGAAGCTTTCTGAGAAACTGCTTAGTGTTCTGTTAAATCATCTCACAGAGTTCCATGTGTATTTCGAGGATCTCTTTGCTAGCCCTATTTCTGTGGAATCTGAAAACAGATAATTCGGATCCCTTTGAAGACTATAGTGCCTAAGGAAACATCCTCGGATAACAAAGAGAAAGAAGCTTTCTGAGAAACTTCTTTGTGTTCTGTGAAATCATCTCACAGAGTTACAGCTTTCCCGTCAAGAAGCCTTTCGCTAAGACAGTTCTTGTGGAATTGGCAAAGTGATATTTGGAAGCCCATAGAGGGCTACGGTGAAATAGGAAATATAGTCAGATGAAATCTGGAAAGAAGCTTTCTGAGAAACTGCTTAGTGTTCTGTTAATTCATCTCACAGAGTTACATGTGTATTTCGACGATCTCTTTGCTAGCCCTATTTCTGTGGAATCTGAGAACAGATATTTCGGATCCCTTTGAAGACTATAGGGCCAAAGGAAATATCCTCGGATAACAAAGAGAAAGAAGCTTTCTGAGAAACTTCTTTGTGTTCTGTGAAATCATCTCACAGAGTTACAGCTTCCCCCTCAAGAAGCCTTTCGCTAAGACAGTTCTTGTGGAATTGGCAAAGTGATATTTGGAAGCCCATAGAGGGCTACGGTGAAATAGGAAATATAGTCAGATGAAATCTGGAAAGAAGCTTTCTGAGAAACTGCTTAGTGTTCTGTTAATTCATCTCACAGAGTTACATGTGTATTTCGAGGATCTCTTTGCTAGCCCTAATTCTGTGGAATCTGAGAACAGATATTTCGGATCCGTTTGAAGACTATAGGGCCAAAGGAAATATCCTCGGATAACAAAGAGAAAGAAGCTTTCTGAGAAACTTCTTTGTGTTCTGTGAAATCATCTCACAGAGTTACAGCTTTCCCCTCAAGAAGCCTTTCGCTAAGACAGTTCTTGTGGAATTGGCAAAGTGATATTTGGAAGCCGATAGAGGGCTATGGTGAAAAAGGAAATATACTCAGATGAAATCTGGAAAGAAGCTTTCTGAGAAACTGCTTAGTGTTCTGTTAATTCATCTCACAGAGTTACATGTGTATTTCGAGGATCTCTTTGCTAGCCCTATTTCTGTGGAATCTGAGAACAGATATTTCGGATCCCTTTGAAGACTATAGGGCCAAAGGAAATATCCTCCGATAACAAAGAGAAAGAAGCTTTCTGAGAAACTTCTTTGTGTTCTGTGAAATCATCTCACAGAGTTACAGCTTTCCCCTCAAGAAGCCTTTCGCTAAGACAGTTCTTGTGGAATTGGCAAAGTGATATTTGGAAGCCCATAGAGGGCTATGGTGAAAAAGGAAATATCGTCAGATGAAATCTGGAAAGAAGCTTTCTGAGAAACTGCTTAGTGTTCTGTGAATTCATCTCACAGAGTTACATGTGTATTTCGAGGATCTCTTTGCTAGCCCTATTTCTGTGGAAACTGAGAAAAGATATTTCGGATCCCTTTGAAGACTATAGGGCCAAAGGAAAAATTCTCCGATAACAAAGAGAAGGAAGCGTTCTGAGAAACTTCTTTGTGTTCTGTGAAATCATCTCACAGAGTTACAGCTTTCCCCTCAAGAAGCCTTTCGCTAAGACAATTCTTGTGGAATTGGCAAAGTGATATTTGGAAGCCCATAGAGGACTATGGTGAAAAAGGAAATATCGTCAGATGAAATCTGGAGAGAAGCTTTCTGCGAAACTGCTTAGTGTTTTTTTAATTCATCTCACAGAGTTACATGTGTATTTCGAGGATCTCTTTGCTAGCTCTATTTCTGTGGAAACTGAGAACAGATATTTCGGATCCCTTTGAAGACTATAGGGCCAAAGGAAATATCCTCGGATAACAAAGAGAAAGAAGCTTTCTGAGAAACTTCTTTGTGTTCTGTGAAATCATCTCACAGAGTTACAGCTTTCCCCTCAAGAAGCCTTTCGCTAAGACAGTTCTTGTGGAATAGGCAAAGTGATATTTGGAAGCCCATAGAGGGCTATGGTGAAAAAGGAAATATCGTCAGATGAAATCTGGAAAGAAGCTTTCTGAGAAACTGCTTAGTGTTCTGTTAATTCATCTCACAGAGTTACATGTGTATTTCGAGGATCTCTTTGCTAGCCCTATTTCTGTGGAATCTGAAAACAGATATTTCGGATCCCTTTGAAGACTATAGTGCCTAAGGAAATATCCTCGGATAACAAAGAGAAAGAAGCTTTCTGAGAAACTTCTTTGTGTTCTGTGAAATCATCTCATAGAGTTACAGCTTTCCCGTCAAGAAGCCTTTCGCTAAGACAGTTCTTGTGGAATTGGCAAAGTGATATTTGGAAGCCGATAGAGGGCTATGGTGAAAAAGGAAATATCCTCAGATGAAATCTGGAAAGAAGCTTTCTGAGAAACTGCTTAGTGTTCTGTGAATTCATCTCACAGAGTTACATGTGTATTTCGAGGATCTCTTTGCTAGCCCTATTTCTGTGGAATCTGAGAACAGATATTTCGGATCCCTTTGAAGACTATAGGGCCAAAGGAAATATCCTCCGATAACAAAGAGAAAGAAGCTTTCTGAGAAACTTCTTTGTGTTCTGTGAAATCATCTCACAGAGTTACAGCTTCCCCCTCAAGAAGCCTTTCGCTAAGACAGTTCTTGTGGAATTGGCAAAGTGATATTTGGAAGCCCATAGAGGGCTATGGTGAAAAAGGAAATATCCTCAGATGAAATCTGGAAAGAAGCTTTCTGAGAAACTGCTTAGTGTTCTGTGAATTCATCTCACAGAGTTACATGTGTATTTCGAGGATCTCTTTGCTAGCCCTCTTTCTGTGGAAACTGAGAAAAGATATTTCGGATCCCTTTGAAGACTATAGGGCCAAAGGAAATATCCTCCGATAACAAAGAGAAGGAAGCGTTCTGAGAAACTTCTTTGTGTTCTGTGAAATTATCTCACAGAGTTACAGCTTTCCCCTCAAGAAGCCTTTCGCTAAGACAATTCTTGTGGAATTGGCAAAGTGATACTTGGAAGCCCATAGAGGACTATGGTGAAAAAGGAAATATCGTCAGATGAAATCTGGAAAGAAGCTTTCTGCGAAACTGCTTAGTGTTTTTTTAATTCATCTCACAGAGTTACATGTGTATTTCGAGGATCTCTTTGCTAGCTCTATTTCTGTGGAATCTGATAACAGATATTTCGGATCCCTTTGAAGACTATAGGGCCAAAGGAAATATCCTCGGATAACAAAGAGAAAGAAGCTTTCTGAGAAACTTCTTTGTGTTCTGTGAAATCATCTCACAGAGTTACAGCTTTCCCCTCAAGAAGCCTTTCGCTAAGACAGTTCTTGTGGAATAGGCAAAGTGATATTTGGACGCCCATAGAGGGCTATGGTGAAAAAGGAAATATCGTCAGATGAAATCTGGAAAGAAGCTTTCTGAGAAACTGCTTAGTGTTCTGTTAAATCATCTCACAGAGTTCCATGTGTATTTCGAGGATCTCTTTGCTAGCCCTATTTCTGTGGAATCTGAAAACAGATAATTCGGATCCCTTTGAAGACTATAGTGCCTAAGGAAACATCCTCGGATAACAAAGAGAAAGAAGCTTTCTGAGAAACTTCTTTGTGTTCTGTGAAATCATCTCACAGAGTTACAGCTTTCCCGTCAAGAAGCCTTTCGCTAAGACAGTTCTTGTGGAATTGGCAAAGTGATATTTGGAAGCCCATAGAGGGCTACGGTGAAATAGGAAATATAGTCAGATGAAATCTGGAAAGAAGCTTTCTGAGAAACTGCTTAGTGTTCTGTTAATTCATCTCACAGAGTTACATGTGTATTTCGACGATCTCTTTGCTAGCCCTATTTCTGTGGAATCTGAGAACAGATATTTCGGATCCCTTTGAAGACTATAGGGCCAAAGGAAATATCCTCGGATAACAAAGAGAAAGAAGCTTTCTGAGAAACTTCTTTGTGTTCTGTGAAATCATCTCACAGAGTTACAGCTTCCCCCTCAAGAAGCCTTTCGCTAAGACAGTTCTTGTGGAATTGGCAAAGTGATATTTGGAAGCCCATAGAGGGCTACGGTGAAATAGGAAATATAGTCAGATGAAATCTGGAAAGAAGCTTTCTGAGAAACTGCTTAGTGTTCTGTTAATTCATCTCACAGAGTTACATGTGTATTTCGAGGATCTCTTTGCTAGCCCTATTTCTGTGGAATCTGAGAACAGATATTTCGGATCCCTTTGAAGACTATAGGGCCAAAGGAAATATCCTCGGATAACAAAGAGAAAGAAGCTTTCTGAGAAACTTCTTTGTGTTCTGTGAAATCATCTCACAGAGTTACAGCTTTCCCCTCAAGAAGCCTTTCGCTAAGACAGTTCTTGTGGAATTGGCAAAGTGATATTTGGAAGCCGATAGAGGGCTATGGTGAAAAAGGAAATATCCTCAGATGAAATCTGGAAAGAAGCTTTCTGAGAAACTGCTTAGTGTTCTGTTAATTCATCTCACAGAGTTACATGTGTATTTCGAGGATCTCTTTGCTAGCCCTATTTCTGTGGAATCTGAGAACAGATATTTCGGATCCCTTTGAAGACTATAGGGCCAAAGGAAATATCCTCCGATAACAAAGAGAAAGAAGCTTTCTGAGAAACTTCTTTGTGTTCTGTGAAATCATCTCACAGAGTTACAGCTTTCCCCTCAAGAAGCCTTTCGCTAAGACAGTTCTTGTGGAATTGGCAAAGTGATATTTGGAAGCCCATAGAGGGCTATGGTGAAAAAGGAAATATCCTCAGATGAAATCTGGAAAGAAGCTTTCTGAGAAACTGCTTAGTGTTCTGTGAATTCATCTCACAGAGTTACATGTGTATTTCGAGGATCTCTTTGCTAGCCCTATTTCTGTGGAAACTGAGAAAAGATATTTCGGATCCCTTTGAAGACTATAGGGCCAAAGGAAAAATCCTCCGATAACAAAGAGAAGGAAGCGTTCTGAGAAACTTCTTTGTGTTCTGTGAAATCATCTCACAGAGTTACAGCTTTCCCCTCAAGAAGCCTTTCGCTAAGACAATTCTTGTGGAATTGGCAAAGTGATATTTGGAAGCCCATAGAGGACTATGGTGAAAAAGGAAATATCGTCAGATGAAATCTGGAGAGAAGCTTTCTGCGAAACTGCTTAGTGTTTTTTTAATTCATCTCACAGAGTTACATGTGTATTTCGAGGATCTCTTTGCTAGCTGTATTTCTGTGGAAACTGAGAACAGATATTTCGGATCCCTTTGAAGACTATAGGGCCAAAGGAAATATCCTCGGATAACAAAGAGAAAGAAGCTTTCTGAGAAACTTCTTTGTGTTCTGTGAAATCATCTCACAGAGTTACAGCTTTCCCCTCAAGAAGCCTTTCGCTAAGACAGTTCTTGTGGAATAGGCAAAGTGATATTTGGAAGCCCATAGAGGGCTATGGTGAAAAAGGAAATATCGTCAGATGAAATCTGGAAAGAAGCTTTCTGAGAAACTGCTTAGTGTTCTGTTAATTCATCTCACAGAGTTCCATGTGTATTTCGAGGATCTCTTTGCTAGCCCTATTTCTGTGGAATCTGAAAACAGATATTTCGGATCCCTTTGAAGACTATAGTGCCTAAGGAAACATCCTCGGATAACAAAGAGAAAGAAGCTTTCTGAGAAACTTCTTTGTGTTCTGTGAAATCATCTCATAGAGTTACAGCTTTCCCGTCAAGAAGCCTTTCGCTAAGACAGTTCTTGTGGAATTGGCAAAGTGATATTTGGAAGCCGATAGAGGGCTATGGTGAAAAAGGAAATATCCTCAGATGAAATCTGGAAAGAAGCTTTCTGAGAAACTGCTTAGTGTTCTGTTAATTCATCTCACAGAGTTACATGTGTATTTCGAGGATCTCTTTGCTAGCCCTATTTCTGTGGAATCTGAGAACAGATATTTTGGATCCCTTTGAAGACTATAGGGCCAAAGGAAATATCCTCTGATAACAAAGAGAAAGAAGCTTTCTGAGAAACTTCTTTGTGTTCTGTGAAATCATCTCACAGAGTTACAGCTTCCCCCTCAAGAAGCCTTTCGCTAAGACAGTTCTTGTGGAATTGGCAAAGTGATATTTGGAAGCCCATAGAGGGCTATGGTGAAAAAGGAAATATCATCAGATGAAATCTGGAAAGAAGCTTTCTGAGAAACTGCTTAGTGTTCTGTGAATTCATCTCACAGAGTTACATGTGTATTTCGAGGATCTCTTTGCTAGCCCTCTTTCTGTGGAAACTGAGAAAAGATATTTCGGATCCCTTTGAAGACTATAGGGCCAAAGGAAATATCCTCCGATAACAAAGAGAAGGAAGCGTTCTGAGAAACTTCTTTGTGTTCTGTGAAATTATCTCACAGAGTTACAGCTTTCCCCTCAAGAAGCCTTTCGCTAAGACAATTCTTGTGGAATTGGCAAAGTGATACTTGGAAGCCCATAGAGGACTATGGTGAAAAAGGAAATATCGTCAGATGAAATCTGGAAAGAAGCTTTCTGCGAAACTGCTTAGTGTTTTTTTAATTCATCTCACAGAGTTACATGTGTATTTCGAGGATCTCTTTGCTAGCTCTATTTCTGTGGAATCTGATAACAGATATTTCGGATCCCTTTGAAGACTATAGGGCCAAAGGAAATATCCTCGGATAACAAAGAGAAAGAAGCTTTCTGAGAAACTTCTTTGTGTTCTGTGAAATCATCTCACAGAGTTACAGCTTTCCCCTCAAGAAGCCTTTCGCTAAGACAGTTCTTGTGGAATAGGCAAAGTGATATTTGGACGCCCATAGAGGGCTATGGTGAAAAAGGAAATATCGTCAGATGAAATCTGGAAAGAAGCTTTCTGAGAAACTGCTTAGTGTTCTGTTAAATCATCTCACAGAGTTCCATGTGTATTTCGAGGATCTCTTTGCTAGCCCTATTTCTGTGGAATCTGAAAACAGATAATTCGGATCCCTTTGAAGACTATAGTGCCTAAGGAAACATCCTCGGATAACAAAGAGAAAGAAGCTTTCTGAGAAACTTCTTTGTGTTCTGTGAAATCATCTCACAGAGTTACAGCTTTCCCGTCAAGAAGCCTTTCGCTAAGACAGTTCTTGTGGAATTGGCAAAGTGATATTTGGAAGCCCATAGAGGGCTACGGTGAAATAGGAAATATAGTCAGATGAAATCTGGAAAGAAGCTTTCTGAGAAACTGCTTAGTGTTCTGTTAATTCATCTCACAGAGTTACATGTGTATTTCGAGGATCTCTTTGCTAGCCCTATTTCTGTGGAATCTGAGAACAGATATTTCGGATCCCTTTGAAGACTATAGGGCCAAAGGAAATATCCTCGGATAACAAAGAGAAAGAAGCTTTCTGAGAAACTTCTTTGTGTTCTGTGAAATCATCTCACAGAGTTACAGCTTCCCCCTCAAGAAGCCTTTCGCTAAGACAGTTCTTGTGGAATTGGCAAAGTGATATTTGGAAGCCCATAGAGGGCTACGGTGAAATAGGAAATATAGTCAGATGAAATCTGGAAAGAAGCTTTCTGAGAAACTGCTTAGTGTTCTGTTAATTCATCTCACAGAGTTACATGTGTATTTCGAGGATCTCTTTGCTAGCCCTATTTCTGTGGAATCTGAGAACAGATATTTCGGATCCCTTTGAAGACTATAGGGCCAAAGGAAATATCCTCGGATAACAAAGAGAAAGAAGCTTTCTGAGAAACTTCTTTGTGTTCTGTGAAATCATCTCACAGAGTTACAGCTTTCCCCTCAAGAAGCCTTTCGCTAAGACAGTTCTTGTGGAATTGGCAAAGTGATATTTGGAAGCCGATAGAGGGCTATGGTGAAAAAGGAAATATCCTCAGATGAAATCTGGAAAGAAGCTTTCTGAGAAACTGCTTAGTGTTCTGTTAATTCATCTCACAGAGTTACATGTGTATTTCGAGGATCTCTTTGCTAGCCCTATTTCTGTGGAATCTGAGAACAGATATTTCGGATCCCTTTGAAGACTATAGGGCCAAAGGAAATATCCTCCGATAACAAAGAGAAAGAAGCTTTCTGAGAAACTTCTTTGTGTTCTGTGAAATCATCTCACAGAGTTACAGCTTTCCCCTCAAGAAGCCTTTCGCTAAGACAGTTCTTGTGGAATTGGCAAAGTGATATTTGGAAGCCCATAGAGGGCTATGGTGAAAAAGGAAATATCCTCAGATGAAATCTGGAAAGAAGCTTTCTGAGAAACTGCTTAGTGTTCTGTGAATTCATCTCACAGAGTTACATGTGTATTTCGAGGATCTCTTTGCTAGCCCTATTTCTGTGGAAACTGAGAAAAGATATTTCGGATCCCTTTGAAGACTATAGGGCCAAAGGAAAAATCCTCCGATAACAAAGAGAAGGAAGCGTTCTGAGAAACTTCTTTGTGTTCTGTGAAATCATCTCACAGAGTTACAGCTTTCCCCTCAAGAAGCCTTTCGCTAAGACAATTCTTGTGGAATTGGCAAAGTGATATTTGGAAGCCCATAGAGGACTATGGTGAAAAAGGAAATATCGTCAGATGAAATCTGGAGAGAAGCTTTCTGCGAAACTGCTTAGTGTTTTTTTAATTCATCTCACAGAGTTACATGTGTATTTCGAGGATCTCTTTGCTAGCTGTATTTCTGTGGAAACTGAGAACAGATATTTCGGATCCCTTTGAAGACTATCGGGCCAAAGGAAATATCCTCGGATAACAAAGAGAAAGAAGCTTTCTGAGAAACTTCTTTGTGTTCTGTGAAATCATCTCACAGAGTTACAGCTTTCCCCTCAAGAAGCCTTTCGCTAAGACAGTTCTTGTGGAATAGGCAAAGTGATATTTGGAAGCCCATAGAGGGCTATGGTGAAAAAGGAAATATCGTCAGATGAAATCTGGAAAGAAGCTTTCTGAGAAACTGCTTAGTGTTCTGTTAATTCATCTCACAGAGTTCCATGTGTATTTCGAGGATCTCTTTGCTAGCCCTATTTCTGTGGAATCTGAAAACAGATATTTCGGATCCCTTTGAAGACTATAGTGCCTAAGGAAATATCCTCGGATAACAAAGAGAAAGAAGCTTTCTGAGAAACTTCTTTGTGTTCTGTGAAATCATCTCATAGAGTTACAGCTTTCCCGTCAAGAAGCCTTTCGCTAAGACAGTTCTTGTGGAATTGGCAAAGTGATATTTGGAAGCCGATAGAGGGCTATGGTGAAAAAGGAAATATCCTCAGATGAAATCTGGAAAGAAGCTTTCTGAGAAACTGCTTAGTGTTCTGTTAATTCATCTCACAGAGTTACATGTGTATTTCGAGGATCTCTTTGCTAGCCCTATTTCTGTGGAATCTGAGAACAGATATTTCGGATCCCTTTGAAGACTATAGGGCCAAAGGAAATATCCTCCGATAACAAAGAGAAAGAAGCTTTCTGAGAAACTTCTTTGTGTTCTGTGAAATCATCTCACAGAGTTACAGCTTCCCCCTCAAGAAGCCTTTCGCTAAGACAGTTCTTGTGGAATTGGCAAAGTGATATTTGGAAGCCCATAGAGGGCTATGGTGAAAAAGGAAATATCCTCAGATGAAATCTGGAAAGAAGCTTTCTGAGAAACTGCTTAGTGTTCTGTGAATTCATCTCACAGAGTTACATGTGTATTTCGAGGATCTCTTTGCTAGCCCTATTTCTGTGGAAACTGAGAAAAGATATTTCGGATCCCTTTGAAGACTATAGGGCCAAAGGAAATATCCTCCGATAACAAAGAGAAGGAAGCGTTCTGAGAAACTTCTTTGTGTTCTGTGAAATTATCTCACAGAGTTACAGCTTTCCCCTCAAGAAGCCTTTCGCTAAGACAATTCTTGTGGAATTGGCAAAGTGATACTTGGAAACCCATAGAGGACTATGGTGAAAAAGGAAATATCGTCAGATGAAATCTGGAAAGAAGCTTTCTGCGAAACTGCTTAGTGTTTTTTTAATTCATCTCACAGAGTTACATGTGTATTTCGAGGATCTCTTTGCTAGCTCTATTTCTGTGGAATCTGATAACAGATATTTCGGATCCCTTTGAAGACTATAGGGCCAAAGGAAATATCCTCGGATAACAAAGAGAAAGAAGCTTTCTGAGAAACTTCTTTGTGTTCTGTGAAATCATCTCACAGAGTTACAGCTTTCCCCTCAAGAAGCCTTTCGCTAAGACAGTTCTTGTGGAATAGGCAAAGTGATATTTGGACGCCCATAGAGGGCTATGGTGAAAAAGGAAATATCGTCAGATGAAATCTGGAAAGAAGCTTTCTGAGAAACTGCTTAGTGTTCTGTTAAATGATCTCACAGAGTTCCATGTGTATTTCGAGGATCTCTTTGCTAGCCCTATTTCTGTGGAATCTGAAAACAGATAATTCGGATCCCTTTGAAGACTATAGTGCCTAAGGAAATATCCTCGGATAACAAAGAGAAAGAAGCTTTCTGAGAAACTTCTTTGTGTTCTGTGAAATCATCTCACAGAGTTTCAGCTTTCCCGTCAAGAAGCCTTTCGCTAAGACAGTTCTTGTGGAATTGGCAAAGTGATATTTGGAAGCCCATAGAGGGCTACGGTGAAATAGGAAATATAGTCAGATGAAATCTGGAAAGAAGCTTTCTGAGAAACTGCTTAGTGTTCTGTTAATTCATCTCACAGAGTTACATGTGTATTTCGAGGATCTCTTTGCTAGCCCTATTTCTGTGGAAACTGAGAAAAGATATTTCGGATCCCTTTGAAGACTATAGGGCCAAAGGAAAAATCCTCCGATAACAAAGAGAAAGAAGCTTTCTGAGAAACTTCCTTGTTTTCTGTGAAATCATCTCACAGCGTTACAGCTTTCCCCTGAAGAAGCCTTTCGCTAAGACAGTTCTTGTGGAATTGGCAAAGTGATATTTGGAAGCCCATAGAGGGCTATGGTGAAAAAGGAAATATCGTCAGATGAAATCTGGAAAGAAGCTTTCTGAGAAACTGCTTAGTGTTCTGTTAATGCATCTCACAGAGTTACATGTGTATTTCGAGGATCTCTTTGCTAGTCCTATTTCTGTGGAATCTGAGAACAGATATTTCGGATCCCTTTGAAGACTATAGGGCCAAAGGAAATATCCTCGGATAACAAAGAGAAAGAAGCTTTCTGAGAAACTTCTTTGTGTTCTGTGAAATCATCTCACAGAGTTACAGCTTTCCCTTCAAGAAGCCTTTCGCTAAGACAGTTCTTGTGGAATTGGCAAAGTGATATTTGGAAGCCCATAGAGGGCTATGGTGAAAAAGGAAATATCGTCAGATGAAATCTGGAAAGAAGCTTTCTGAGAAACTGCTTAGTGTTCTGTTAATTCATCTCACAGAGTTACATGTGTATTTCGAGGATCTCTTTGCTAGCCCTATTTCTGTGGAATCTGAGAACAGATATTTCGGATCCCTTTGAACACTATAGGGCCAAAGGAAATATCCTCGGATAACAAAGAGAAAGAAGCTTTCCGAGAAACTTCTTTGTGTTCTGTGAAATCATCTCACAGAGTTACAGCTTTCCCCTCAAGAAGCCTTTCGCTAAGACAGTTCTTGTGGAATTGGCAAAGTGATATTTGGAAGCCCGTAGAGGGCTATGGTGAAAAAGGAAATATCGTCAGATGAAATCTGGAAAGAAGCTTTCTGAGAAACTGCTTAGTGTTCTGTGAATTCATCTCACAGAGTTACATGTGTATTTCGAGGATCTCTTTGCTAGCCCTATTTCTGTGGAAACTGAGAAAAGATATTTCGGATCCCTTTGAAGACTATAGGGCCAAAGGAAAAATCCTCCGATAACAAAGAGAAAGAAGCTTTCTGAGAAACTTCTTTGTATTCTGTGAAATCATCTCACAGAGTTACAGCTTTCCCCTCAAGAAGCCTTTCGCTAAGACAGTTCTTGTGGAATTGGCAAAGTGATATTTGGAAGCCCATAGAGGGCTATGGTGAAAAAGGAAATATTGTCAGATGAAATCTGGAAAGAAGCTTTCTGCGAAACTTCTTAGGGTTTTGTTAATTCATCTCACAGAGTTACATGTGTATTTCGAGGATCTCTTTGCTAGCTCTATTTCTGTGGAATCTGAGAACAGATATTTCGGATCCCTTTGAAGACTATAGGGCCAAAGGAAATATCCTCGGATAACAAAGAGAAAGAAGCTTTCTGAGAAACTTCTTTGTGTTCTGTGAAATCATCTCACAGAGTTACAGCTTTCCCCTCAAGAAGCCTTTCGCTAAGACAGTTCTTGTGGAATAGGCAAAGTGATATTTGGAAGCCCTTAGAGGGCTATGGTGAAAAAGGAAATATCGTCAGATGAAATCTGGAAAGAAGCTTTCTGAGAAACTACTTAGTGTTCTGTGAATTCATCTCACAGAGTTCCATGTGTATTTCGAGAATCTCTTTGCTAGCCCTATTTCTGTGGAATCTGATAACAGATATATCGGATCCCTTTGAAGACTATAGGGCCAAAGGAAATATCCTCGGATAACAAAGAGAAAGAAGCTTTCTGAGAAACTTCTTTGTGTTCTGTGAAATCATCTCACAGAGTTACAGCTTTCCCGTCAAGAAGCCTTTCGCTAAGACTGTTCTTGTGGAATAGGCAAAGTGATATTTGGAAGCCCATAGAGGACTATGGTGAAAAAGGAAATATCGTCAGATGAAATCTGGAAAGAAGCTTTCTGCGCAACTGCTTAGTGTTTTTTTAATTCATCTCACAGAGTTACATGTGTATTTCGAGGATCTCTTTGCTAGCCCTATTTCTGTGGAATCTGAAAACAGATATTTCGGATCCCTTTGAAGACTATAGTGCCTAAGGAAATATCCTCGGATAACAAAGAGAAAGAAGCTTTCTGAGAAACTTCTTTGTGTTCTGTGAAATCATCTCACAGAGTTACAGCTTTCCCCTCAAGAAGCCTTTCGCTAAGATAGTTCTTGTGGAATTGGCAAAGTGATATTTGGAAGCCTATAGAGGGCTATGGTGAAATAGGAAATATCGTCAGATGAAATCTGGAAAGAAGCTTTCTGAGAAACTGCTTAGTGTTCTGTGAATTCATCTCACAGAGTTACATGTGTATTTCGAGGATCTCTTTGCTAGCCCTATTTCTGTGGAAACTGAGAAAGATATTTCGGATCCCTTTGAAGACTATAGGGCCAAAGGAAAAATCCTCCGATAACAAAGAGAAAGAAGCTTTCTGAGAAACTTCTTTGTGTTCTGTGAAATCATCTCACAGAGTTACAGCTTTCCCCTCAAGAAGCCTTTCGCTAAGACAGTTCTTGTGGAATTGGCAAAGTGATATTTGGAAGCCCATAGAGGGCTATGGTGAAAAAGGAAATATCGTCAGATGAAATCTGGAAAGAAGCTTTCTGAGAAACTGCTTATTGTTCTGTTAATTCATCTCACAGAGTTACATGTGTATTTCGAGGATCTCTTTGCTAGCCCTATTTCTGTGGAATCTGAGAACAGATATATCGGATCCCTTTGAAGACTATAGGGCCAAAGGAAATATCCTCGGATAACAAAGAGAAAGAAGCTTTCTGAGAAACTTCTTTGTTTTCTGTGAAATCATCTCAGAGAGTTACAGCTTTCCCCTGAAGAAGCCTTTCGCTAAGACAGTTCTTGTGGAATTGGCAAAGTGATATTTGGAAGCCCATAGAGGGCTATGGTGAAAAAGGAAATATCGTCAGATGAAATCTGGAAAGAAGCTTTCTGAGAAACTGCTTAGTGTTCTGTTAATTCATCTCACAGAGTTACATGTGTATTTCGAGGATCTCTTTGCTAGCCCTATTTCTGTGGAAACTGAGAAAAGATATTTCGGATCCCTTTGAAGACTATAGGGCCAAAGGAAAAATCCTCCGATAACAAAGAGAAAGAAGCTTTCTGAGAAACTTCTTTGTGTTCTGTGAAATCATCTCACAGAGTTACAGCTTTCCCCTGAAGAAGCCTTTCGCTAAGACAGTTCTTGTGGAATTGGCAAAGTGATATTTGGAAGCCCATAGAGGGCTATGGTGAAAAAGGAAATATCGTCAGATGAAATCTGGAAAGAAGCTTTCTGAGAAACTGCTTAGTGTTCTGTTAATTCATCTCACAGAGTTACATGTGTATTTCGAAGATGTCTTTGCTAGCCCTATTTCTGTGGAATCTGAGAACAGATATTTCGGATCCCTTTGAAGACTATAGGGCCAAAGGAAATATCCTCGGATAACAAAGAGAAAGAAGCTTTCTGAGAAACTTCTTTGTGTTCTGTGAAATCATCTCACAGAGTTACAGCTTTCCCCTCAAGAAGCCTTTCGCTAAGACAGTTCTTGTGGAATTGGCAAAGTGATATTTGGAAGCCCATAGAGGGCTATGGTGAAAAAGGAAATATCGTCAGATGAAATCTGGAAAGAAACTTTCTGCGAAACTGCTTAGTGTTCTGTTAATTCATCTCACAGAGTTACATGTGTATTTCGAGGATCTCTTTGCTAGTCCTATTTCTGTGGTATCTGAAAACAGATATTTCGGATCCCTTTGAAGATTATAGGGCCAAAGGAAATATCCTCGGATAACAAAGAGAAAGAAGCTTTCTGAGAAACTTCTTTGTGTTCCGTGAAATCATCTCACAGAGTTACAGCTTTCCCCTCAAGAAGCCTTTCGCTAAGACAGTTCTTGTGGAATTGGCAAAGTGATATTTGGAAGCCCATAGAGGGCTATGGTGAAAAAGGAAATATCGTCAGATGAAATCTGGAAAGAAGCTTTCTGAG
Organism: Macaca nemestrina; assembly: GCF_043159975.1. Classification (NCBI taxonomy): domain Eukaryota; kingdom Metazoa; phylum Chordata; class Mammalia; order Primates; family Cercopithecidae; genus Macaca; species Macaca nemestrina. The sequence continues at coordinate 30,737,904 of NC_092135.1, read as the reverse complement.
AAACTGCTTAGTGTTCCGTTAATTCATCTCACAGAGTTACATGTGTATTTCGAGGATCTCTTTGCTAGCCCTATTTCTGTGGAATCTGAGAACAAATATTTCGGATCCCTTTGAAGACTATAGGGCCAAAGGAAATATCCTCCGATACCAAAGAGAAAGAAGCTTTCTGAGAAACTTCTTTGTGTTCTGTGAAATCATCTCACAGAGTTACAGCTTTCCCCTCAAGAAGCCTTTCGCTAAGACAGTTCTTGTGGAATTGGCAAAGTGATATTTGGAAGCCCATAGAGGGCTATGGTGAAAAAGGAAATATCCTCAGATGAAATCTGGAAAGAAGCTTTCTGAGAAACTGCTTAGTGTTCTGTGAATTCATCTCACAGAGTTACATGTGTATTTCGAGGATCTCTTTGCTAGCCCTATTTCTGTGGAAACTGAGAAAAGATATTTCGGATCCCTTTGAAGACTATAGGGCCAAAGGAAAAATCCTCCGATAACAAAGAGAAGGAAGCGTTCTCAGAAACTTCTTTGTGTTCTGTGAAATCATCTCACAGAGTTACAGCTTTCCCCTCAAGAAGCCTTTCGCTAAGAAAATTCTTGTGGAATTGGCAAAGTGATATTTAGAAGCCCATAGAGGACTATGGTGAAAAAGGAAATATCGTCAGATGAAATCTGGAAAGAAGCTTTCTGCGAAACTGCTTAGTGTTTTTTTAATTCATCTCCCAGAGTTACATGTGTATTTCGAGGATCTCTTTGCTAGCTCTATTTCTGTGGAATCTGAGAACAGATATTTCGGATCCCTTTGAAGACTATAGGGCCAAAGGAAATATCCTCGGATAACAAAGAGAAAGAAGCTTTCTGAGAAACTTCTTTGTGTTCTGTGAAATCATCTCACAGAGTTACAGCTTTCCCCTCAAGAAGCCTTTCGCTAAGACAGTTCTTGTGGAATAGGCAAAGTGATATTTGGAAGCCCATAGAGGGCTATGGTGAAAAAGGAAATATCGTCAGATGAAATCTGGAAAGAAGCTTTCTGAGAAACTGCTTAGTGTTCTGTTAATTCATCTCACAGAGTTACATGTGTATTTCGAGGATCTCTTTGCTAGCCCTATTTCTGTGGAATCTGAGAACAGATATTTCGGATCCCTTTGAAGACTATGGTGCCTAAGGAAATATCCTCGGATAACAAAGAGAAAGAAGCTTTCTGAGAAACTTCTTTGTGTTCTGTGAAATCATCTCACAGAGTTACAGCTTTCCCCTCAAGAAGCCTTTCGCTAAGACAGTTCTTGTGGAATTGGCAAAGTGATATTTGGAAGCCCATAGAGGGCTATGGTGAAAAAGGAAATATCGTCAGATGAAATCTGGAAAGAAGCTTTCTGCGAAACTGCTTAGTGTTCTGTTAATTCATCTCACAGAGTTACATGTGTATTTCGAGGATCTCTTTGCTAGTCCTATTTCTGTGGAATCTGAAAACAGATATTTCGGAACCCTTTGAAGACTATAGGGCCAAAGGAAATATCCTCGGATAACAAAGAGAAAGAAGCTTTCTGAGAAACTTCTTTGTGTTCTGTGAAATCATCTCACAGAGTTACAACTTTCCCCTGAAAAAGGCTTTCGCTAAGACAGTTCTTGTGGAATTGGCAAAGTGATATTTGGAAGCCCATAGAGGGCTATGGTGAAAAAGGAAATATCCTCAGATGAAATCTGGAAAGAAGCTTTCTGAGAAACTGCTTAGTGTTCTGTTAATTCATCTCACAGAGTTCCATGTGTATTTCGAGGATCTCCTTGCTAGCCCTATTTCTGTGGAATCTGAAAACAGATATTTCGGATCCCTTTGAAGACTAAAGGGCCAAAGGAAAAATCCTCCGATAACAAAGAGAAGGAAGCGTTCTGAGAAACTTCTTTGTGTTCTGTGAAATCATCTCACAGAGTTACAGCTTTCCCCTCAAGAAGCCTTTCGCTAAGACAATTCTTGTGGAATTGGCAAAGTGATATATGGAAGCCCATAGAGGACTATGGTGAAAAAGGAAATATCGTCAGATGAAATCTGGAAAGAAGCTTTCTGCGAAACTGCTTAGTGTTTTTTTAATTCATCTCTCAGAGTTACATGTGTATTTCGAGGATCTCTTTGCTAGCTCTATTTCTGTGGAATCTGAGAACAGATATTTCGGATACCTTTGAAGACTATAGGGCCAAAGGAAATATCCTCGGATAACAAAGAGAAAGAAGCTTTCTGAGAAACTTCTTTGTGTTCTGTGAAATCATCTCACAGAGTTACAGCTTTCCCCTCAAGAAGCCTTTCGCTAAGACAGTTCTTGTGGAATAGGCAAAGTGATATTTGGAAGCCCATAGAGGGCTATGGTGAAAAAGGAAATATCGTCAGATGAAATCTGGAAAGAAGCTTTCTGAGAAACTGCTTAGTGTTCTGTTAATTCATCTCACAGAGTTCCATGTGTATTTCGAGGATCTCTTTGCTAGCCCTATTTCTGTGGAATCTGAAAACAGATATTTCGGATCCCTTTGAAGACTATAGTGCCTAAGGAAATATCCTCGGATAACAAAGAGAAAGAAGCTTTCTGAGAAACTTGTTTGTGTTCTGTGAAATCATCTCACAGAGTTACAGCTTTCCCGTCAAGAAGCCTTTCGCTAAGACAGTTCTTGTGGAATTAGCAAAGTGATATTTGGAAGCCCATAGAGGGCTATGGTGAAATAGGAAATATAGTCAGATGAAATCTGGAAAGAAGCTTTCTGAGAAACTGCTTAGTGTTCTCTGAATTCATCTCACAGAGTTACATGTGTATTTCGAGGATCTCTTTGCTAGCTCTATTTCTGTGGAATCTGAGAACAGATATTTCGGATCCCTTTGAAGACTATAGGGCCAAAGGAAAAATCCTCGGATAACAAAGAGAAAGAAGCTTTCTGAGAAACTTCTTTGTGTTCTGTGAAATCATCTCACAGAGTTACAGCTTTCCCCTCAAGAAGCCTTTCGCTAAGACAGTTCTTGTGGAATTGGCAAAGTGATATTTGGAAGCCCATAGAGGGCTATGGTGAAAAAGGAAATATCGTCAGATGAAATCTGGAAAAAAGCTTTCTGCGAAACTGCTAAGTGTTCTGTTAATTCATCTCACAGAGTTACATGTGTATTTCGAGGATCTCTTTGCTAGTCCTATTTCTGTGGAATCTGAAAACAGATATTTCGGATCCCTTTGAAGACTATAGGGCCAAAGGAAATATCCTCGGATAACAAAGAGAAAGAAGCTTTCTGAGAAACTTCTTTGTGTTCTGTGAAATCATCTCACAGAGTTACAGCTTTCCCCTCAAGAAGCCTTTCGCTAATACAGTTCTTGTGGAATTGGCAAAGTGATATTTGGAAGCCCATAGAGGGCTATGGTGAAAAAGGAAATATCGTCAGATGAAATCTGGAAAGAAGCTTTCTGAGAAACTGCTTAGTGTTCTGTTAATTCATCTCACAGAGTTACATGTGTATTTCGAGAATCTCTTTGCTAGCCCTATTTCTGTGGAATCTGAGAACAGATATTTCGGATCCCTTTGAAGACTATAGGGCCAAAGGAAATATCCTCCGATAACAAAGAGAAAGAAGCTTTCTGAGAAACTTCTTTGTGTTCTGTGAAATCATCTCACAGAGTTACAGCTTTCCCCTCAAGAAGCCTTTCCCTAAGACAGTTCTTGTGGAATTGGCAAAGTGATATTTGGAAGCCCATAGAGGGCTATGGTGAAAAAGGAAATATCCTCAGATGAAATCTGGAAAGAAGCTTTCTGAGAAACTGCTTAGTGTTCTGTGAATTCATCTCACAGAGTTACATGTGTATTTCGAGGATCTCTTTGCTAGCCCTATTTCTGTGGAAACTGAGAAAAGATATTTCGGATCCCTTTGAAGACTATAGGGCCAAAGGAAAAATCCTCCGATAACAAAGAGAAAGAAGCTTTCTGAGAAACTTCTTTGTATTCTGTGAAATCATCTCACAGAGTTACAGCTTTCCCCTCAAGAAGCCTTTCGCTAAGACAGTTCTTGTGGAATTGGCAAAGTGATATTTGGAAGCCCATAGAGGGCTATGGTGAAAAAGGAAATATCGTCAGATGAAATCTGGAAAGAAGCTTTCTGCGAAACTTCTTAGGGTTTTGTTAATTCATCTCACAGAGTTACATGTGTATTTCGAGGATCTCTTTGCTAGCTCTATTTCTGTGGAATCTGAGAACAGATATTTCGGATCCCTTTGAAGACTATAGGGCCAAAGGAAATATCCTCGGATAACAAAGAGAAAGAAGCTTTCTGAGAAACTTCTTTGTGTTCTGTGAAATCATCTCACAGAGTTACAGCTTTCCCCTCAAGAAGCCTTTCGCTAAGACAGTTCTTGTGGAATAGGCAAAGTGATATTTGGAAGCCCATAGAGGGCTATGGTGAAAAAGGAAATATCGTCAGATGAAATCTGGAAAGAAGCTTTCTGAGAAACTGCTTAGTGTTCTGTTAATTCATCTCACAGAGTTACATGTGTATTTCGAGGATCTCTTTGCTAGCCCTATTTCTGTGGAATCTGAAAACAGATATTTCGGATCCCTTTGAAGACTATGGTGCCTAAGGAAATATCCTCGGATAACAAAGAGAAAGAAGCTTTCTGAGAAACTTCTTTGTGTTCTGTGAAATCATCTCACAGAGTTACAGCTTTCCCGTCAAGAAGCCTTTCGCTAAGACAGTTCTTGTGGAATTGGCAAAGTGATATTTGGAAGCCCATAGAGGGCTATGGTGAAAAAGGAAATATCGTCAGATGAAATCTGGAAAGAAGCTTTCTGAGAAACTGCTTAGTGTTCTGTTAATTCATCTCACAGAGTTACATGTGTATTTCGAGGATCTCTTTGCTAGCCCTATTTCTGTGGAATCTGAGAACAGATATATCGGATCCCTTTGAAGACTATAGGGCCAAAGGAAATATCCTCGGATAACAAAGAGAAAGAAGCTTTCTGAGAAACTTCTTTGTGTTCTGTGAAATCATCTCACAGAGTTACAGCTTTCCCCTCAAGAAGCCTTTCGCTAAGACAGTTCTTGTGGAATTGGCAAAGTGATATTTGGAAGCCCATAGAGGGCTATGGTGAAAAAGGAAATATCGTCAGATGAAATCTGGAAAGAAGCTTTCTGCGAAACTGCTTAGTGTTCTGTTAATTCATCTCACAGAGTTACATGTGTATTTCGAGGATCTCTTTGCTAGTCCTATTTCTGTGGAATCTGAAAACAGATATTTCGGATCCCTTTGAAGAATATAGGGCCAAAGGAAATATCCTCGGATAACAAAGAGAAAGAAGCTTTCTGAGAAACTTCTTTGTGTTCTGTGAAATCATCTCACAGAGTTACAGCTTTCCCCTGAAAAAGGATTTCGCTAAGACAGTTCTTGTGGAATTGGCAAAGTGATATTTGGAAGCCCATAGAGGGCTATGGTGAAAAAGGAAATATCCTCAGATGAAATCTGGAAAGAAGCTTTCTGAGAAACTGCTTAGTGTTCTGTTAATTCATCTCACAGAGTTCCATGTGTATTTCGAGGATCTCCTTGCTAGCCCTATTTCTGTGGAATCTGAAAACAGATATTTCGGATCCCTTTGAAGACTAAAGGGCCAAAGGAAAAATCCTCCGATAACAAAGAGAAGGAAGCGTTCTGAGAAACTTCTTTGTGTTCTGTGAAATCATCTCACAGAGTTACAGCTTTCCCCTCAAGAAGCCTTTCGCTAAGACAATTCTTGTGGAATTGGCAAAGTGATATATGGAAGCCCATAGAGGACTATGGTGAAAAAGGAAATATCGTCAGATGAAATCTGGAAAGAAGCTTTCTGCGAAACTGCTTAGTGTTTTTTTAATTCATCTCTCAGAGTTACATGTGTATTTCGAGGATCTCTTTGCTAGCTCTATTTCTGTGGAATCTGAGAACAGATATTTCGGATACCTTTGAAGACTATAGGGCCAAAGGAAATATCCTCGGATAACAAAGAGAAAGAAGCTTTCTGAGAAACTTCTTTGTGTTCTGTGAAATCATCTCACAGAGTTACAGCTTTCCCCTCAAAAAGCCTTTCGCTAAGACAGTTCTTGTGGAATAGGCAAAGTGATATTTGGAAGCCCATAGAGGGCTATGGTGAAAAAGGAAATATCGTCAGATGAAATCTGGAAAGAAGCTTTCTGAGAAACTGCTTAGTGTTCTGTTAATTCATCTCACAGAGTTCCATGTGTATTTCGAGGATCTCTTTGCTAGCCCTATTTCTGTGGAATCTGAAAACAGATATTTCGGATCCCTTTGAAGACTATAGTGCCTAAGGAAATATCCTCGGATAACAAAGAGAAAGAAGCTTTCTGAGAAACTTGTTTGTGTTCTGTGAAATCATCTCACAGAGTTACAGCTTTCCCGTCAAGAAGCCTTTCGCTAAGACAGTTCTTGTGGAATTAGCAAAGTGATATTTGGAAGCCCATAGAGGGCTATGGTGAAATAGGAAATATAGTCAGATGAAATCTGGAAAGAAGCTTTCTGAGAAACTGCTTAGTGTTCTCTGAATTCATCTCACAGAGTTACATGTGTATTTCGAGGATCTCTTTGCTAGCTCTATTTCTGTGGAATCTGAGAACAGATATTTCGGATCCCTTTGAAGACTATAGGGCCAAAGGAAAAATCCTCCGATAACAAAGAGAAAGAAGCTTTCTGAGAAACTTCTTTGTGTTCTGTGAAATCATCTCACAGAGTTACAGCTTTCCCCTCAAGAAGCCTTTCGCTAAGACAGTTCTTGTGGAATTGGCAAAGTGATATTTGGAAGCCCATAGAGGGCTATGGTGAAAAAGGAAATATCGTCAGATGAAATCTGGAAAGAAGCTTTCTGCGAAACTGCTAAGTGTTCTGTTAATTCATCTCACAGAGTTACATGTGTATTTCGAGGATCTCTTTGCTAGTCCTATTTCTGTGGAATCTGAAAACAGATATTTCGGATCCCTTTGAAGACTATAGGGCCAAAGGAAATATCCTCGGATAACAAAGAGAAAGAAGCTTTCTGAGAAACTTCTTTGTGTTCTGTGAAATCATCTCACAGAGTTACAGCTTTCCCCTCAAGAAGCCTTTCGCTAATACAGTTCTTGTGGAATTGGCAAAGTGATATTTGGAAGCCCATAGAGGGCTATGGTGAAAAAGGAAATATCGTCAGATGAAATCTGGAAAGAAGCTTTCTGAGAAACTGCTTAGTGTTCTGTTAATTCATCTCACAGAGTTACATGTGTATTTCGAGGATCTCTTTGCTAGCCCTATTTCTGTGGAATCTGAGAACAGATATTTCGGATCCCTTTGAAGATTATAGGGCCAAAGGAAATATCCTCCGATAACAAAGGGAAAGAAGCTTTCTGAGAAACTTCTTTGTGTTCTGTGAAATCATCTCACAGAGTTACAGCTTTCCCCTCAAGAAGCCTTTCGCTAAGACAGTTCTTGTGGAATTGGCAAAGTGATATTTGGAAGCCCATAGAGGGCTATGGTGAAAAAGGAAATATCCTCAGATGAAATCTGGAAAGAAGCTTTCTGAGAAACTGCTTAGTGTTCTGTGAATTCATCTCACAGAGTTACATGTGTATTTCGAGGATCTCTTTGCTAGCCCTATTTCTGTGGAAACTGAGAAAAGATATTTCGGATCCCTTTGAAGACTATAGGGCCAAAGGAAAAATCCTCCGATAACAAAGAGAAAGAAGCTTTCTGAGAAACTTCTTTGTATTCTGTGAAATCATCTCACAGAGTTACAGCTTTCCCCTCAAGAAGCCTTTCGCTAAGACAGTTCTTGTGGAATTGGCAAAGTGATATTTGGAAGCCCATAGAGGGCTATGGGGAAAAAGGAAATATCGTCAGATGAAATCTGGAAAGAAGCTTTCTGCGAAACTTCTTAGGGTTTTGTTAATTCATCTCACAGAGTTACATATGTATTTCGAGGATCTCTTTGCTAGCTCTATTTCTGTGGAATCTGAGAACAGATGTTTCGGATCCCTTTGAAGACTATAGGGCCAAAGGAAATATCCTCGGATAACAAAGAGAAAGAAGCTTTCTGAGAAACTTCTTTGTGTTCTGTGAAATCATCTCACAGAGTTACAGCTTTCCCCTCAAGAAGCCTTTCGCTAAGACAGTTCTTGTGGAATAGGCAAAGTGATATTTGGAAGCCCATAGAGGGCTATGGTGAAAAAGGAAATATCGTCAGATGAAATCTGGAAAGAAGCTTTCTGAGAAACTGCTTAGTGTTCTGTGAATTCATCTCACAGAGTTACATGTGTATTTCGAGGATCTCTTTGCTAGCCCTATTTCTGTGGAATCTGAAAACAGATATTTCGGATCCCTTTGAAGATTATAGGGCCAAAGGAAATATCCTCCGATAACAAAGGGAAAGAAGCTTTCTGAGAAACTTCTTTGTGTTCTGTGAAATCATCTCACAGAGTTACAGCTTTCCCCTCAAGAAGCCTTTCGCTAAGACAGTTCTTGTGGAATTGGCAAAGTGATATTTGGAAGCCCATAGAGGGCTATGGTGAAAAAGGAAATATCCTCAGATGAAATCTGGAAAGAAGCTTTCTGAGAAACTGCTTCGTGTTCTGTGAATTCATCTCACAGAGTTACATGTGTATTTCGAGGATCTCTTTGCTAGCCCTATTTCTGTGGAAACTGAGAAAAGATATTTCGGATCCCTTTGAAGACTATAGGGCCAAAGGAAAAATCCTCCGATAACAAAGAGAAAGAAGCTTTCTGAGAAACTTCTTTGTATTCTGTGAAATCATCTCACAGAGTTACAGCTTTCCCCTCAAGAAGCCTTTCGCTAAGACAGTTCTTGTGGAATTGGCAAAGTGATATTTGGAAGCCCATAGAGGGCTATGGTGAAAAAGGAAATATCGTCAGATGAAATCTGGAAAGAAGCTTTCTGCGAAACTTCTTAGGGTTTTGTTAATTCATCTCACAGAGTTACATGTGTATTTCGAGGATCTCTTTGCTAGCTCTACTTCTGTGGAATCTGAGAACAGATGTTTCGGATCCCTTTGAAGACTATAGGGCCAAAGGAAATATCCTCGGATAACAAAGAGAAAGAAGCTTTCTGAGAAACTTCTTTGTGTTCTGTGAAATCATCTCACAGAGTTACAGCTTTCCCCTCAAGAAGCCTTTCGCTAAGACAGTTCTTGTGGAATAGGCAAAGTGATATTTGGAAGCCCATAGAGGGCTATGGTGAAAAAGGAAATATCGTCAGATGAAATCTGGAAAGAAGCTTTCTGAGAAACTGCTTAGTGTTCTGTGAATTCATCTCACAGAGTTACATGTGTATTTCGAGGATCTCTTTGCTAGCCCTATTTCTGTGGAATCTGAAAACAGATATTTCGGATCACTTTGAAGACTATGGTGCCTAAGGAAATATCCTCGGATAACAAAGAGAAAGAAGCTTTCTGAGAAACTTCTTTGTGTTCTGTGAAATCATCTCACAGAGTTACAGCTTTCCCGTCAAGAAGCCTTTCGCTAAGACAGTTCTTGTGGAATTGGCAAAGTGATATTTGGAAGCCCATAGAGGGCTATGGTGAAAAAGGAAATATCGTCAGATGAAATCTGGAAAGAAGCTTTCTGAGAAACTGCTTAGTGTTCTGTTAATTCATCTCACAGAGTTACATGTGTATTTCGAGGATCTCTTTGCTAGCCCTATTTCTGTGGAATCTGAGAACAGATATATCGGATCCCTTTGAAGACTATAGGGCCAAAGGAAATATCCTCGGATAACAAAGAGAAAGAAGCTTTCTGAGAAACTTCTTTGTGTTCTGTGAAATCATCTCACAGAGTTACAGCTTTCCCCTGAAAAAGGCTTTCGCTAAGACAGTTCTTGTGGAATTGGCAAAGTGATATTTGGAAGCCCATAGAGAGCTATGGTGAAAAAGGAAATATCCTCAGATGAAATCTGGAAAGAAGCTTTCTGAGAAACTGCTTAGTGTTCTGTTAATTCATCTCACAGAGTTCCATGTGTATTTCGAGGATCTCCTTGCTAGCCCTATTTCTGTGGAATCTGAAAACAGATATTTCGGATCCCTTTGAAGACTAAAGGGCCAAAGGAAAAATCCTCCGATAACAAAGAGAAGGAAGCGTTCTGAGAAACTTCTTTGTGTTCTGTGAAATCATCTCACAGAGTTACAGCTTTCCCCTCAAGAAGCCTTTCGCTAAGACAATTCTTGTGGAATTGGCAAAGTGATATATGGAAGCCCATAGAGGACTATGGTGAAAAAGGAAATATCGTCAGATGAAATCTGGAAAGAAGCTTTCTGCGAAACTGCTTAGTGTTTTTTTAATTCATCTCTCAGAGTTACATGTGTATTTCGAGGATCTCTTTGCTAGCTCTATTTCTGTGGAATCTGAGAACAGATATTTCGGATACCTTTGAAGACTATAGGGCCAAAGGAAATATCCTCGGATAACAAAGAGAAAGAAGCTTTCTGAGAAACTTCTTTGTGTTCTGTGAAATCATCTCACAGAGTTACAGCTTTCCCCTCAAGAAGCCTTTCGCTAAGACAGTTCTTGTGGAATAGGCAAAGTGATATTTGGAAGCCCATAGAGGGCTATGGTGAAAAAGGAAATATCGTCAGATGAAATCTGGAAAGAAGCTTTCTGAGAAACTGCTTAGTGTTCTGTTAATTCATCTCACAGAGTTCCATGTGTATTTCGAGGATCTCTTTGCTAGCCCTATTTCTGTGGAATCTGAAAACAGATATTTCGGATCCCTTTGAAGACTATAGTGCCTAAGGAAATATCCTCGGATAACAAAGAGAAAGAAGCTTTCTGAGAAACTTGTTTGTGTTCTGTGAAATCATCTCACAGAGTTACAGCTTTCCCGTCAAGAAGCCTTTCGCTAAGACAGTTCTTGTGGAATTAGCAAAGTGATATTTGGAAGCCCATAGAGGGCTATGGTGAAATAGGAAATATAGTCAGATGAAATCTGGAAAGAAGCTTTCTGAGAAACTGCTTAGTGTTCTCTGAATTCATCTCACAGAGTTACATGTGTATTTCGAGGATCTCTTTGCTAGCTCTATTTCTGTGGAATCTGAGAACAGATATTTCGGATCCCTTTGAAGACTATAGGGCCAAAGGAAAAATCCTCCGATAACAAAGAGAAAGAAGCTTTCTGAGAAACTTCTTTGTGTTCTGTGAAATCATCTCACAGAGTTACAGCTTTCCCCTCAAGAAGCCTTTCGCTAAGACAGTTCTTGTGGAATTGGCAAAGTGATATTAGGAAGCCCATAGAGGGCTATGGTGAAAAAGGAAATATCGTCAGATGAAATCTGGAAAGAAGCTTTCTGCGAAACTGCTAAGTGTTCTGTTAATTCATCTCACAGAGTTACATGTGTATTTCGAGGATCTCTTTGCTAGTCCTATTTCTGTGGAATCTGAAAACAGATATTTCGGATCCCTTTGAAGACTATAGGGCCAAAGGAAATATCCTCGGATAACAAAGAGAAAGAAGCTTTCTGAGAAACTTCTTTGTGTTCTGTGAAATCATCTCACAGAGTTACAGCTTTCCCCTCAAGAAGCCTTTCGCTAAGACAATTCTTGTGGAATTGGCAAAGTGATATATGGAAGCCCATAGAGGACTATGGTGAAAAAGGAAATATCGTCAGATGAAATCTGGAAAGAAGCTTTCTGCGAAACTGCTTAGTGTTTTTTTAATTCATCTCTCAGAGTTACATGTGTATTTCGAGGATCTCTTTGCTAGCTCTATTTCTGTGGAATCTGAGAACAGATATTTCGGATACCTTTGAAGACTATAGGGCCAAAGGAAATATCCTCGGATAACAAAGAGAAAGAAGCTTTCTGAGAAACTTCTTTGTGTTCTGTGAAATCATCTCACAGAGTTACAGCTTTCCCCTCAAGAAGCCTTTCGCTAAGACAGTTCTTGTGGAATTGGCAAAGTGATATTTGGAAGCCCATAGAGGGCTATGGTGAAAAAGGAAATATCGTCAGATGAAATCTGGAAAGAAGCTTTCTGAGAAACTACTTAGTGTTCTGTTAATTCATCTCACAGAGTTACATGTGTATTTCGAGGATCTCTTTGCTAGCCCTATTTCTGTGGAATCTGAGAACAGATATTTCGGATCCCTTTGAAGACTATAGGGCCAAAGGAAATATCCTCCGATAACAAAGAGAAAGAAGCTTTCTGAGAAACTTTTTTGTGTTCTGTGAAATCATCTCACAGAGTTACAGCTTTCCCCTGAAAAAGGATTTCGCTAAGACAGTTCTTGTGGAATTGGCAAAGTGATATTTGGAAGCCCATAGAGGGCTATGGTGAAAAAGGAAATATCCTCAGATGAAATCTGGAAAGAAGCTTTCTGAGAAACTGCTTAGTGTTCTGTTAATTCATCTCACAGAGTTCCATGTGTATTTCGAGGATCTCCTTGCTAGCCCTATTTCTGTGGAATCTGAAAACAGATATTTCGGATCCCTTTGAAGACTAAAGGGCCAAAGGAAAAATCCTCCGATAACAAAGAGAAGGAAGCGTTCTGAGAAACTTCTTTGTGTTCTGTGAAATCATCTCACAGAGTTACAGCTTTCCCCTCAAGAAGCCTTTCGCTAAGACAATTCTTGTGGAATTGGCAAAGTGATATATGGAAGACCATAGAGGACTATGGTGAAAAAGGAAATATCGTCAGATGAAATCTGGAAAGAAGCTTTCTGCGAAACTGCTTAGTGTTTTTTTAATTCATCTCTCAGAGTTACATGTGTATTTCGAGGATCTCTTTGCTAGCTCTATTTCTGTGGAATCTGAGAACAGATATTTCGGATACCTTTGAAGACTATAGGGCCAAAGGAAATATCCTCGGATAACAAAGAGAAAGAAGCTTTCTGAGAAACTTCTTTGTGTTCTGTGAAATCATCTCACAGAGTTACAGCTTTCCCCTCAAGAAGCCTTTCGCTAAGACAGTTCTTGTGGAATAGGCAAAGTGATATTTGGAAGCCCATAGAGGGCTATGGTGAAAAAGGAAATATCGTCAGATGAAATCTGGAAAGAAGCTTTCTGAGAAACTGCTTAGTGTTCTGTTAATTCATCTCACAGAGTTCCATGTGTATTTCGAGGATCTCTTTGCTAGCCCTATTTCTGTGGAATCTGAAAACAGATATTTCGGATCCCTTTGAAGACTATAGTGCCTAAGGAAATATCCTCGGATAACAAAGAGAAAGAAGCTTTCTGAGAAACTTGTTTGTGTTCTGTGAAATCATCTCACAGAGTTACAGCTTTCCCGTCAAGAAGCCTTTCGCTAAGACAGTTCTTGTGGAATTAGCAAAGTGATATTTGGAAGCCCATAGAGGGCTATGGTGAAATAGGAAATATAGTCAGATGAAATCTGGAAAGAAGCTTTCTGAGAAACTGCTTAGTGTTCTCTGAATTCATCTCACAGAGTTACATGTGTATTTCGAGGATCTCTTTGCTAGCTCTATTTCTGTGGAATCTGAGTACAGATATTTCGGATCCCTTTGAAGACTATAGGGCCAAAGGAAAAATCCTCCGATAACAAAGAGAAAGAAGCTTTCTGAGAAACTTCTTTGTGTTCTGTGAAATCATCTCACAGAGTTACAGCTTTCCCCTCAAGAAGCCTTTCGCTAAGACAGTTCTTGTGGAATTGGCAAAGTGATATTTGGAAGCCCATAGAGGGCTATGGTGAAAAAGGAAATATCGTCAGATGAAATCTGGAAAGAAGCTTTCTGCGAAACTGCTAAGTGTTCTGTTAATTCATCTCACAGAGTTACATGTGTATTTCGAGGATCTCTTTGCTAGCCCTATTTCTGCGGAATCTGAGAACAGATATTTCGGATCCCTTTGAAGACTATAGGGCCAAAGGAAATATCCTCGGATAACAAAGAGAAAGAAGCTTTCTGAGAAACTTCTTTGTGTTCTGTGAAATCATCTCACAGAGTTACAGCTTTCCCCTCAAGAAGCCTTTCGCTAATACAGTTCTTGTGGAATTGGCAAAGTGATATTTGGAAGCCCATAGAGGGCTATGGTGAAAAAGGAAATATCGTCAGATGAAATCTGGAAAGAAGCTTTCTGAGAAACTGCTTAGTGTTCTGTTAATTCATCTCACAGAGTTACATGTGTATTTCGAGGATCTCTTTGCTAGCCCTATTTCTGTGGAATCTGAGAACAGATATTTCGGATCCCTTTGAAGACTATAGGGCCAAAGGAAATATCCTCCGATAACAAAGAGAAAGAAGCTTTCTGAGAAACTTCTTTGTGTTCTGTGAAATCATCTCACAGAGTTACAGCTTTCCCCTCAAGAAGCCTTTCGCTAAGACAGTTCTTGTGGAATTGGCAAAGTGATATTTGGAAGCCCATAGAGGGCTATGGTGAAAAAGGAAATATCCTCAGATGAAATCTGGAAAGAAGCTTTCTGAGAAACTGCTTAGTGTTCTGTGAATTCATCTCACAGAGTTACATGTGTATTTCGAGGATCTCTTTGCTAGCCCTATTTCTGTGGAAACTGAGAAAAGATATTTCGGATCCCTTTGAAGACTATAGGGCCAAAGGAAATATCCTCCGATAACAAAGAGAAAGAAGCTTTCTGAGAAACTTCTTTGTATTCTGTGAAATCATCTCACAGAGTTACAGCTTTCCCCTCAAGAAGCCTTACGCTAAGACAGTTCTTGTGGAATTGGCAAAGTGATATTTGGAAGCCCATAGAGGGCTATGGTGAAAAAGGAAATATCGTCAGATGAAATCTGGAAAGAAGCTTTCTGCGAAACTTCTTAGGGTTTTGTTAATTCATCTCACAGAGTTACATGTGTATTTCGAGGATCTCTTTGCTAGCTCTATTTCTGTGGTCCTGAGAAGAGATATTTCGGATCCCTTTGAAGACTATAGGGCCAAAGGAAATATCCTCGGATAACAAAGAGAAAGAAGCTTTCTGAGAAACTTCTTTGTGTTCTGTGAAATCATCTCACAGAGTTACAGCTTTCCCGTCAAGAAGCCTTTCGCTAAGATAGTTCTTGTGTAATTGGCAAAGTGATATTTGGAAGCCTATAGAGGGCTATGGTGAAATAGGAAATATCGTCAGATGAAATCTGGAAAGAAGCTTTCTGAGAAACTGCTTAGTGTTCTGTGAATTCATCTCACAGAGTTACATGTGTATTTCGAGGGTCTCTTTGCTAGCCCTATTTCTGTGGAAACTGAGAAAGATATTTCGGATCCCTTTGAAGACTATAGGGCCAAAGGAAAAATCCTCCGATAACAAAGAGAAAGAAGCTTTCTGAGAAACTTCTTTGTGTTCTGTGAAATCATCTCACAGAGTTACAGCTTTCCCCTCAAGAAGCCTTTCGCTAAGACAGTTCTTGTGGAATTGGCAAAGTGATATTTGGAAGCCCATAGAGGGCTATGGTGAAAAAGGAAATATCGTCAGATGAAATCTGGAAAGAAGCTTTCTGAGAAACTGCTTAGTGTTCTGTTAATTCATCTCACAGAGTTACATGTGTATTTCGAGGATCTCTTTGCTAGCCCTATTTCTGTGGAATCTGAGAACAGATATATCGGATCCCTTTGAAGACTATAGGGCCAAAGGAAATATCCTCGGATAACAAAGAGAAAGAAGCTTTCTGAGAAACTTCTTTGTTTTCTGTGAAATCATCTCACAGAGTTACAGCTTTCCCCTGAAGAAGCCTTTCGCTAAGACAGTTCTTGTGGAATTGGCAAAGTGATATTTGGAAGCCCATAGAGGGCTATGGTGAAAAAGGAAATATCGTCAGATGAAATCTGGAAAGAAGCTTTCTGAGAAACTGCTTAGTGTTCTGTTAATTCATCTCACAGAGTTACATGTGTATTTCGAGGATCTCTTTGCTAGCCCTATTTCTGTGGAAACTGAGAAAAGATATTTCGGATCTCTTTGAAGACTATAGGGCCAAAGGAAAAATCCTCCGATAACAAAGAGAAAGAAGCTTTCTGAGAAACTTCTTTGTGTTCTGTGAAATCATCTCACAGAGTTACAGCTTTCCCCTCAAGAAGCCTTTCGCTAAGACAGTTCTTGTGGAATTGGCAAAGTGATATTTGGAAGCCCATAGAGGGCTATGGTGAAAAAGGAAATATCGTCAGATGAAATCTGGAAAGAAGCTTTCTGAGAAACTGCTTAGTGTTCTGTTAATTCATCTCACAGAGTTACATGTGTATTTCGAAGATGTCTTTGCTAGCCCTATTTCTGTGGAATCTGAGAACAGATATTTCGGATCCCTTTGAAGACTATAGGGCCAAAGGAAAAATCCTCCGATAACAAAGAGAAAGAAGCTTTCTGAGAAACTTCTTTGTATTTTGTGAAATCATCTCACAGAGTTACAGCTTTCCCCTCAAGAAGCCTTTCGCTAAGACAGTTCTTGTGGAATTGGCAAAGTGATATTTGGAAGCCCATAGAGGGCTATGGTGAAAAAGGAAATATTGTCAGATGAAATCTGGAAAGAAGCTTTCTGCGAAACTTCTTAGGGTTTTGTTAATTCATCTCACAGAGTTACATGTGTATTTCGAGGATCTCTTTGCTAGCTCTATTTCTGTGGAATCTGAGAACAGATATTTCGGATCCCTTTGAAGACTATAGGGCCAAAGGAAATATCCTCGGATAACAAAGAGAAAGAAGCTTTCTGAGAAACTTCTTTGTGTTCTTGGAAATCATCTCACAGAGTTACAGCTTTCCCCTCAAGAAGCCTTTCGCTAAGACAGTTCTTGTGGAATAGGCAAAGTGATATTTGGAAGCCCATAGAGGGCTATGGTGAAAAAGGAAATATCGTCAGATGAAATCTGGAAAGAAGCTTTCTGAGAAACTACTTAGTGTTCTGTGAATTCATCTCACAGAGTTCCATGTGTATTTCGAGAATCTCTTTGCTAGCCCTATTTCTGTGGAATCTGATAACAGATATTTCGGATCCCTTTGAAGACTATAGGGCCAAAGGAAATATCCTCCGATAACAAAGAGAAAGAAGCTTTCTGAGAAACTTCTTTGTGTTCTGCGAAATCATCTCACAGAGTTACAGCTTTCCCCTGAAGAAGGCTTTCGCTAAGACAGTTCTTGTGGAATTGGCAAAGAGATATTTGGAAGCCCACAGAGGGCTTTGGTGAAAAAGGAAATATCCTCAGATGAAATCTGGAAAGAAGCTTTCTGAGAAACTGCTTAGTGTTCTGTGAATTCATCTCACAGAGTTACATGTGTATTTCGAGGATCTCTTTGCTAGCCCTATTTCTGTGGAAACTGAGAAAAGATATTACGGATCCCTTTGAAGACTATAGGGCCAAAGGAAAAATCCTCCGATAACAAAGAGAAGGAAGCGTTCTGAGAAACTTCTTTGTGTTCTGTGAAATCATCTCACAGAGTTACAGCTTTCCCCTCAAGAAGCCTTTCGCTAAGACAGTTCTTGTGGAATTGGCAAAGTGATATTTGGAAGCCCTTAGAGGACTATGGTGAAAAAGGAAATATCGTCAGATGAAATCTGGAAAGAAGCTTTCTGCGCAACTGGTTAGTGTTTTTTTAATTCATCTCACAGAGTTACATGGGTATTTCGAGGATCTCTTTGCTAGCCCTATTTCTGTGGAATCTGAAAACAGATATTTCGGATCCCTTTGAAGACTATAGTGCCTAAGGAAATATCCTCGGATAACAAAGAGAAAGAAGCTTTCTGAGAAACTTCTTTGTGTTCTGTGAAATCATCTCACAGAGTTACAGCTTTCCCGTCAAGAAGCCTTTCCCTAAGATAGTTCTTGTGGAATTGGCAAAGTGATATTTGGAAGCCTATGGAGGGCTATGGTGAAATAGGAAATATCGTCAGATGAAATCTGGAAAGAAGCTTTCTGAGAAACTGCTTAGTGTTCTGTGAATTCATCTCACAGAGTTACATGTGTATTTCGAGGATCTCTTTGCTAGCCCTATTTCTGTGGAAACTGAGAAAGATATTTCGGATCCCTTTGAAGACTATAGGGCCAAAGGAAAAATCCTCCGATAACAAAGAGAAAGAAGCTTTCTGAGAAACTTCTTTGTGTTCTGTGAAATCATCTCACAGAGTTACAGCTTTCCCCTCAAGAAGCCTTTCGCTAAGACAGTTCTTGTGGAATTGGCAAAGTGATATTTGGAAGCCCATAGAGGGCTATGGTGAAAAAGGAAATATCGTCAGATGAAATCTGGAAAGAAGCTTTCTGAGAAACTGCTTAGTGTTCTGTTAATTCATCTCACAGAGTTACATGTGTATTTCGAGGATCTCTTTGCTAGCCCTATTTCTGTGGAATCTGAGAACAGATATATCGGATCCCTTTGAAGACTATAGGGCCAAAGGAAATATCCTCGGATAACAAAGAGAAAGAAGCTTTCTGAGAAACTTCTTTGTTTTCTGTGAAATCATCTCACAGAGTTACAGCTTTCCCCTGAAGAAGCCTTTCGCTAAGACAGTTCTTGTGGAATTGGCAAAGTGATATTTGGAAGCCCATAGAGGGCTATGGTGAAAAAGGAAATATCGTCAGATGAAATCTGGAAAGAAGCTTTCTGAGAAACTGCTTAGTGTTCTGTTAATTCATCTCACAGAGTTACATGTGTATTTCGAGGATCTCTTTGCTAGCCCTATTTCTGTGGAAACTGAGAAAAGATATTTCGGATCCCTTTGAAGACTATAGGGCCAAAGGAAAAATCCTCCGATAACAAAGAGAAAGAAGCTTTCTGAGAAACTTCTTTGTGTTCTGTGAAATAATCTCACAGAGTTACAGCTTTCCCCTGAAGAAGCCTTTCGCTAAGACAGTTCTTGTGGAATTGGCAAAGTGATATTTGGAAGCCCATAGAGGGCTATGGTGAAAAAGGAAATATCGTCAGATGAAATCTGGAAAGAAGCTTTCTGAGAAACTGCTTAGTGTTCTGTTAATTCATCTCACAGAGTTACATGTGTATTTCGAAGATGTCTTTGCTAGCCCTATTTCTGTGGAATCTGAGAACAGATATTTCGGATCCCTTTGAAGACTATAGGGCCAAAGGAAATATCCTCGGATAACAAAGAGAAAGAAGCTTTCTGAGAAACTTCTTTGTGTTCTGTGAAATCATCTCACAGAGTTACAGCTTTCCCCTGAAGAAGCCTTTCGCTAAGACAGTTCTTGTGGAATTGGCAAAGTGATATTTGGAAGCCCATAGAGGGCTATGGTGAAAAAGGAAATATCGTCAGATGAAATCTGGAAAGAAACTTTCTGCGAAACTGCTTAGTGTTCTGTTAATTCATCTCACAGAGTTACATGTGTATTTCGAGGATCTCTTTGCTAGTCCTATTTCTGTGGTATCTGAAAACAGATATTTCGGATCCCTTTGAAGATTATAGGGCCAAAGGAAATATCCTCGGATAACAAAGAGAAAGAAGCTTTCTGAGAAACTTCTTTGTGTTCCGTGAAATCATCTCACAGAGTTACAGCTTTCCCCTCAAGAAGCCTTTCGCTAAGACAGTTCTTGTGGAATTGGCAAAGTGATATTTGGAAGCCCATAGAGGGCTATGGTGAAAAAGGAAATATCGTCAGATGAAATCTGGAAAGAAGCTTTCTGAGAAACTGCTTAGTGTTCTGTTAATTCATCTCACAGAGTTACATGTGTATTTCGAGGATCTCTTTGCTAGCCCTATTTCTGTGGAATCTGAGAATAAATATTTCGGATCCCTTTGAAGACTATAGGGCCAAAGGAAATATCCTCCGATACCAAAGAGAAAGAAGCTTTCTGAGAAACTTCTTTGTGTTCTGTGAAATCATCTCACAGAGTTACAGCTTTCCCCTCAAGAAGCCTTTCGCTAAGACAGTTCTTGTGGAATAGGCAAAGTGATATTTGGAAGCCCATAGAGGGCTATGGTGAAAAAGGAAATATCCTCAGATGAAATCTGGAAAGAAGCTTTCTGAGAAACTGCTTAGTGTTCTGTGAATTCATCTCACAGAGTTACATGTGTATTTCGAGGATCTCTTTGCTAGCCCTATTTCTGTGGAAACTGAGAAAAGATATTTCGGATCCCTTTGAAGACTATAGGGCCAAAGGAAAAATCCTCCGATAACAAAGAGAAGGAAGCGTTCTCAGAAACTTCTTTGTGTTCTGTGAAATCATCTCACAGAGTTACAGCTTTCCCCTCAAGAAGCCTTTCGCTAAGACAATTCTTGTGGAATTGGCAAAGTGATATTTGGAAGCCCATAGAGGACTATGGTGAAAAAGGAAATATCGTCAGATGAAATCTGGAAAGAAGCTTTCTGCGAAACTGCTTAGTGTTTTTTTAATTCATCTCTCAGAGTTACATGTGTATTTCGAGGATCTCTTTGCTAGCTCTATTTCTGTGGAATCTGAGAACAGATATTTCGGATACCTTTGAAGACTATAGGGCCAAAGGAAATATCCTCGGATAACAAAGAGAAAGAAGCTTTCTGAGAAACTTCTTTGTGTTCTGTGAAATCATCTCACAGAGTTACAGCTTTCCCCTCAAGAAGCCTTTCGCTAAGACAGTTCTTGTGGAATAGGCAAAGTGATATTTGGAAGCCCATAGAGGGCTATGGTGAAAAAGGAAATATCGTCAGATGAAATCTGGAAAGAAGCTTTCTGAGAAACTGCTTAGTGTTCTGTTAATTCATCTCACAGAGTTCCATGTGTATTTCGAGGATCTCTTTGCTAGCCCTATTTCTGTGGAATCTGAAAACAGATATTTCGGATCCCTTTGAAGACTATAGTGCCTAAGGAAATATCCTCGGATAACAAAGAGAAAGAAGCTTTCTGAGAAACTTGTTTGTGTTCTGTGAAATCATCTCACAGAGTTACAGCTTTCCCGTCAAGAAGCCTTTCGCTAAGACAGTTCTTGTGGAATTAGCAAAGTGATATTTGGAAGCCCATAGAGGGCTATGGTGAAATAGGAAATATAGTCAGATGAAATCTGGAAAGAAGCTTTCTGAGAAACTGCTTAGTGTTCTCTGAATTCATCTCACAGAGTTACATGTGTATTTCGAGGATCTCTTTGCTAGCTCTATTTCTGTGGAATCTGAGTACAGATATTTCGGATCCCTTTGAAGACTATAGGGCCAAAGGAAAAATCCTCCGATAACAAAGAGAAAGAAGCTTTCTGAGAAACTTCTTTGTGTTCTGTGAAATCATCTCACAGAGTTACAGCTTTCCCCTCAAGAAGCCTTTCGCTAAGACAGTTCTTGTGGAATTGGCAAAGTGATATTTGGAAGCCCATAGAGGGCTATGGTGAAAAAGGAAATATCGTCAGATGAAATCTGGAAAGAAGCTTTCTGCGAAACTGCTAAGTGTTCTGTTAATTCATCTCACAGAGTTACATGTGTATTTCGAGGATCTCTTTGCTAGCCCTATTTCTGCGGAATCTGAGAACAGATATTTCGGATCCCTTTGAAGACTATAGGGCCAAAGGAAATATCCTCGGATAACAAAGAGAAAGAAGCTTTCTGAGAAACTTCTTTGTGTTCTGTGAAATCATCTCACAGAGTTACAGCTTTCCCCTCAAGAAGCCTTTCGCTAATACAGTTCTTGTGGAATTGGCAAAGTGATATTTGGAAGCCCATAGAGGGCTATGGTGAAAAAGGAAATATCGTCAGATGAAATCTGGAAAGAAGCTTTCTGAGAAACTGCTTAGTGTTCTGTTAATTCATCTCACAGAGTTACATGTGTATTTCGAGGATCTCTTTGCTAGCCCTATTTCTGTGGAATCTGAGAACAGATATTTCGGATCCCTTTGAAGACTATAGGGCCAAAGGAAATATCCTCCGATAACAAAGAGAAAGAAGCTTTCTGAGAAACTTCTTTGTGTTCTGTGAAATCATCTCACAGAGTTACAGCTTTCCCCTCAAGAAGCCTTTCGCTAAGACAGTTCTTGTGGAATTGGCAAAGTGATATTTGGAAGCCCATAGAGGGCTATGGTGAAAAAGGAAATATCCTCAGATGAAATCTGGAAAGAAGCTTTCTGAGAAACTGCTTAGTGTTCTGTGAATTCATCTCACAGAGTTACATGTGTATTTCGAGGATCTCTTTGCTAGCCCTATTTCTGTGGAAACTGAGAAAAGATATTTCGGATCCCTTTGAAGACTATAGGGCCAAAGGAAATATCCTCCGATAACAAAGAGAAAGAAGCTTTCTGAGAAACTTCTTTGTATTCTGTGAAATCATCTCACAGAGTTACAGCTTTCCCCTCAAGAAGCCTTACGCTAAGACAGTTCTTGTGGAATTGGCAAAGTGATATTTGGAAGCCCATAGAGGGCTATGGTGAAAAAGGAAATATCGTCAGATGAAATCTGGAAAGAAGCTTTCTGCGAAACTTCTTAGGGTTTTGTTAATTCATCTCACAGAGTTACATGTGTATTTCGAGGATCTCTTTGCTAGCTCTATTTCTGTGGTCCTGAGAAGAGATATTTCGGATCCCTTTGAAGACTATAGGGCCAAAGGAAATATCCTCGGATAACAAAGAGAAAGAAGCTTTCTGAGAAACGTCTTTGTGTTCTGTGAAATCATCTCACAGAGTTACAGCTTTCCCGTCAAGAAGCCTTTCGCTAAGATAGTTCTTGTGTAATTGGCAAAGTGATATTTGGAAGCCTATAGAGGGCTATGGTGAAATAGGAAATATCGTCAGATGAAATCTGGAAAGAAGCTTTCTGAGAAACTGCTTAGTGTTCTGTGAATTCATCTCACAGAGTTACATGTGTATTTCGAGGGTCTCTTTGCTAGCCCTATTTCTGTGGAAACTGAGAAAGATATTTCGGATCCCTTTGAAGACTATAGGGCCAAAGGAAAAATCCTCCGATAACAAAGAGAAAGAAGCTTTCTGAGAAACTTCTTTGTGTTCTGTGAAATCATCTCACAGAGTTACAGCTTTCCCCTCAAGAAGCCTTTCGCTAAGACAGTTCTTGTGGAATTGGCAAAGTGATATTTGGAAGCCCATAGAGGGCTATGGTGAAAAAGGAAATATCGTCAGATGAAATCTGGAAAGAAGCTTTCTGAGAAACTGCTTAGTGTTCTGTTAATTCATCTCACAGAGTTACATGTGTATTTCGAGGATCTCTTTGCTAGCCCTATTTCTGTGGAATCTGAGAACAGATATATCGGATCCCTTTGAAGACTATAGGGCCAAAGGAAATATCCTCGGATAACAAAGAGAAAGAAGCTTTCTGAGAAACTTCTTTGTTTTCTGTGAAATCATCTCACAGAGTTACAGCTTTCCCCTGAAGAAGCCTTTCGCTAAGACAGTTCTTGTGGAATTGGCAAAGTGATATTTGGAAGCCCATAGAGGGCTATGGTGAAAAAGGAAATATCGTCAGATGAAATCTGGAAAGAAGCTTTCTGAGAAACTGCTTAGTGTTCTGTTAATTCATCTCACAGAGTTACATGTGTATTTCGAGGATCTCTTTGCTAGCCCTATTTCTGTGGAAACTGAGAAAAGATATTTCGGATCTCTTTGAAGACTATAGGGCCAAAGGAAAAATCCTCCGATAACAAAGAGAAAGAAGCTTTCTGAGAAACTTCTTTGTGTTCTGTGAAATCATCTCACAGAGTTACAGCTTTCCCCTCAAGAAGCCTTTCGCTAAGACAGTTCTTGTGGAATTGGCAAAGTGATATTTGGAAGCCCATAGAGGGCTATGGTGAAAAAGGAAATATCGTCAGATGAAATCTGGAAAGAAGCTTTCTGAGAAACTGCTTAGTGTTCTGTTAATTCATCTCACAGAGTTACATGTGTATTTCGAAGATGTCTTTGCTAGCCCTATTTCTGTGGAATCTGAGAACAGATATTTCGGATCCCTTTGAAGACTATAGGGCCAAAGGAAAAATCCTCCGATAACAAAGAGAAAGAAGCTTTCTGAGAAACTTCTTTGTATTTTGTGAAATCATCTCACAGAGTTACAGCTTTCCCCTCAAGAAGCCTTTCGCTAAGACAGTTCTTGTGGAATTGGCAAAGTGATATTTGGAAGCCCATAGAGGGCTATGGTGAAAAAGGAAATATTGTCAGATGAAATCTGGAAAGAAGCTTTCTGCGAAACTTCTTAGGGTTTTGTTAATTCATCTCACAGAGTTACATGTGTATTTCGAGGATCTCTTTGCTAGCTCTATTTCTGTGGAATCTGAGAACAGATATTTCGGATCCCTTTGAAGACTATAGGGCCAAAGGAAATATCCTCGGATAACAAAGAGAAAGAAGCTTTCTGAGAAACTTCTTTGTGTTCTTGGAAATCATCTCACAGAGTTACAGCTTTCCCCTCAAGAAGCCTTTCGCTAAGACAGTTCTTGTGGAATAGGCAAAGTGATATTTGGAAGCCCATAGAGGGCTATGGTGAAAAAGGAAATATCGTCAGATGAAATCTGGAAAGAAGCTTTCTGAGAAACTACTTAGTGTTCTGTGAATTCATCTCACAGAGTTCCATGTGTATTTCGAGAATCTCTTTGCTAGCCCTATTTCTGTGGAATCTGATAACAGATATTTCGGATCCCTTTGAAGACTATAGGGCCAAAGGAAATATCCTCCGATAACAAAGAGAAAGAAGCTTTCTGAGAAACTTCTTTGTGTTCTGCGAAATCATCTCACAGAGTTACAGCTTTCCCCTGAAGAAGGCTTTCGCTAAGACAGTTCTTGTGGAATTGGCAAAGAGATATTTGGAAGCCCACAGAGGGCTTTGGTGAAAAAGGAAATATCCTCAGATGAAATCTGGAAAGAAGCTTTCTGAGAAACTGCTTAGTGTTCTGTGAATTCA
Source organism: Macaca nemestrina (assembly GCF_043159975.1). Taxonomy (NCBI): domain Eukaryota; kingdom Metazoa; phylum Chordata; class Mammalia; order Primates; family Cercopithecidae; genus Macaca; species Macaca nemestrina. The sequence continues at coordinate 30,713,187 of NC_092135.1, read as the reverse complement.
TCTCACAGAGTTACATGTGTATTTCGAGGATCTCTTTGCTAGCCCTATTTCTGTGGAAACTGAGAAAAGATATTACGGATCCCTTTGAAGACTATAGGGCCAAAGGAAAAATCCTCCGATAACAAAGAGAAGGAAGCGTTCTGAGAAACTTCTTTGTGTTCTGTGAAATCATCTCACAGAGTTACAGCTTTCCCCTCAAGAAGCCTTTCGCTAAGACAGTTCTTGTGGAATTGGCAAAGTGATATTTGGAAGCCCTTAGAGGACTATGGTGAAAAAGGAAATATCGTCAGATGAAATCTGGAAAGAAGCTTTCTGCGCAACTGGTTAGTGTTTTTTTAATTCATCTCACAGAGTTACATGGGTATTTCGAGGATCTCTTTGCTAGCCCTATTTCTGTGGAATCTGAAAACAGATATTTCGGATCCCTTTGAAGACTATAGTGCCTAAGGAAATATCCTCGGATAACAAAGAGAAAGAAGCTTTCTGAGAAACTTCTTTGTGTTCTGTGAAATCATCTCACAGAGTTACAGCTTTCCCGTCAAGAAGCCTTTCCCTAAGATAGTTCTTGTGGAATTGGCAAAGTGATATTTGGAAGCCTATGGAGGGCTATGGTGAAATAGGAAATATCGTCAGATGAAATCTGGAAAGAAGCTTTCTGAGAAACTGCTTAGTGTTCTGTGAATTCATCTCACAGAGTTACATGTGTATTTCGAGGATCTCTTTGCTAGCCCTATTTCTGTGGAAACTGAGAAAGATATTTCGGATCCCTTTGAAGACTATAGGGCCAAAGGAAAAATCCTCCGATAACAAAGAGAAAGAAGCTTTCTGAGAAACTTCTTTGTGTTCTGTGAAATCATCTCACAGAGTTACAGCTTTCCCCTCAAGAAGCCTTTCGCTAAGACAGTTCTTGTGGAATTGGCAAAGTGATATTTGGAAGCCCATAGAGGGCTATGGTGAAAAAGGAAATATCGTCAGATGAAATCTGGAAAGAAGCTTTCTGAGAAACTGCTTAGTGTTCTGTTAATTCATCTCACAGAGTTACATGTGTATTTCGAGGATCTCTTTGCTAGCCCTATTTCTGTGGAATCTGAGAACAGATATATCGGATCCCTTTGAAGACTATAGGGCCAAAGGAAATATCCTCGGATAACAAAGAGAAAGAAGCTTTCTGAGAAACTTCTTTGTTTTCTGTGAAATCATCTCACAGAGTTACAGCTTTCCCCTGAAGAAGCCTTTCGCTAAGACAGTTCTTGTGGAATTGGCAAAGTGATATTTGGAAGCCCATAGAGGGCTATGGTGAAAAAGGAAATATCGTCAGATGAAATCTGGAAAGAAGCTTTCTGAGAAACTGCTTAGTGTTCTGTTAATTCATCTCACAGAGTTACATGTGTATTTCGAGGATCTCTTTGCTAGCCCTATTTCTGTGGAAACTGAGAAAAGATATTTCGGATCCCTTTGAAGACTATAGGGCCAAAGGAAAAATCCTCCGATAACAAAGAGAAAGAAGCTTTCTGAGAAACTTCTTTGTGTTCTGTGAAATAATCTCACAGAGTTACAGCTTTCCCCTGAAGAAGCCTTTCGCTAAGACAGTTCTTGTGGAATTGGCAAAGTGATATTTGGAAGCCCATAGAGGGCTATGGTGAAAAAGGAAATATCGTCAGATGAAATCTGGAAAGAAGCTTTCTGAGAAACTGCTTAGTGTTCTGTTAATTCATCTCACAGAGTTACATGTGTATTTCGAAGATGTCTTTGCTAGCCCTATTTCTGTGGAATCTGAGAACAGATATTTCGGATCCCTTTGAAGACTATAGGGCCAAAGGAAATATCCTCGGATAACAAAGAGAAAGAAGCTTTCTGAGAAACTTCTTTGTGTTCTGTGAAATCATCTCACAGAGTTACAGCTTTCCCCTGAAGAAGCCTTTCGCTAAGACAGTTCTTGTGGAATTGGCAAAGTGATATTTGGAAGCCCATAGAGGGCTATGGTGAAAAAGGAAATATCGTCAGATGAAATCTGGAAAGAAACTTTCTGCGAAACTGCTTAGTGTTCTGTTAATTCATCTCACAGAGTTACATGTGTATTTCGAGGATCTCTTTGCTAGTCCTATTTCTGTGGTATCTGAAAACAGATATTTCGGATCCCTTTGAAGATTATAGGGCCAAAGGAAATATCCTCGGATAACAAAGAGAAAGAAGCTTTCTGAGAAACTTCTTTGTGTTCCGTGAAATCATCTCACAGAGTTACAGCTTTCCCCTCAAGAAGCCTTTCGCTAAGACAGTTCTTGTGGAATTGGCAAAGTGATATTTGGAAGCCCATAGAGGGCTATGGTGAAAAAGGAAATATCGTCAGATGAAATCTGGAAAGAAGCTTTCTGAGAAACTGCTTAGTGTTCTGTTAATTCATCTCACAGAGTTACATGTGTATTTCGAGGATCTCTTTGCTAGCCCTATTTCTGTGGAATCTGAGAATAAATATTTCGGATCCCTTTGAAGACTATAGGGCCAAAGGAAATATCCTCCGATACCAAAGAGAAAGAAGCTTTCTGAGAAACTTCTTTGTGTTCTGTGAAATCATCTCACAGAGTTACAGCTTTCCCCTCAAGAAGCCTTTCGCTAAGACAGTTCTTGTGGAATAGGCAAAGTGATATTTGGAAGCCCATAGAGGGCTATGGTGAAAAAGGAAATATCCTCAGATGAAATCTGGAAAGAAGCTTTCTGAGAAACTGCTTAGTGTTCTGTGAATTCATCTCACAGAGTTACATGTGTATTTCGAGGATCTCTTTGCTAGCCCTATTTCTGTGGAAACTGAGAAAAGATATTTCGGATCCCTTTGAAGACTATAGGGCCAAAGGAAAAATCCTCCGATAACAAAGAGAAGGAAGCGTTCTCAGAAACTTCTTTGTGTTCTGTGAAATCATCTCACAGAGTTACAGCTTTCCCCTCAAGAAGCCTTTCGCTAAGACAATTCTTGTGGAATTGGCAAAGTGATATTTGGAAGCCCATAGAGGACTATGGTGAAAAAGGAAATATCGTCAGATGAAATCTGGAAAGAAGCTTTCTGCGAAACTGCTTAGTGTTTTTTTAATTCATCTCCCAGAGTTACATGTGTATTTCGAGGATCTCTTTGCTAGCTCTATTTCTGTGGAATCTGAGAACAGATATTTCGGATCCCTTTGAAGACTATAGGGCCAAAGGAAATATCCTCGGATAACAAAGAGAAAGAAGCTTTCTGAGAAACTTCTTTGTGTTCTGTGAAATCATCTCACAGAGTTACAGCTTTCCCCTCAAGAAGCCTTTCGCTAAGACAGTTCTTGTGGAATAGGCAAAGTGATATTTGGAAGCCCATAGAGGGCTATGGTGAAAAAGGAAATATCGTCAGAAGAAATCTGGAAAGAAGCTTTCTGAGAAACTGCTTAGTGTTCTGTTAATTCATCTCACAGAGTTACATGTGTATTTCGAGGATCTCTTTGCTAGCCCTATTTCTGTGGAATCTGAAAACAGATATTTCGGATCCCTTTGAAGACTATGGTGCCTAAGGAAATATCCTCGGATAACAAAGAGAAAGAAGCTTTCTGAGAAACTTGTTTGTGTTCTGTGAAATCATCTCACAGAGTTACAGCTTTCCCGTCAAGAAGCCTTTCGCTAAGACAGTTCTTGTGGAATTGGCAAAGTGATATTTGGAAGCCCATAGAGGGCTATGGTGAAAAAGGAAATATCGTCAGATGAAATCTGGAAAGAAGCTTTCTGAGAAACTGCTTAGTGTTCTGTTAATTCATCTCACAGAGTTACATGTGTATTTCGAGGATCTCTTTGCTAGCCCTATTTCTGTGGAATCTGAGAACAGATATATCGGATCCCTTTGAAGACTATAGGGCCAAAGGAAATATCCTCGGATAACAAAGAGAAAGAAGCTTTCTGAGAAACTTCTTTGTGTTCTGTGAAATCATCTCACAGAGTTACAGCTTTCCCCTCAAGAAGCCTTTCGCTAAGACAGTTCTTGTGGAATTGGCAAAGTGATATTTGGAAGCCCATAGAGGGCTATGGTGAAAAAGGAAATATCGTCAGATGAAATCTGGAAAGAAGCTTTCTGCGAAACTGCTTAGTGTTCTGTTAATTCATCTCACAGAGTTACATGTGTATTTCGAGGATCTCTTTGCTAGTCCTATTTCTGTGGAATCTGAAAACAGATATTTCGGATCCCTTTGAAGACTATAGGGCCAAAGGAAATATCCTCGGATAACAAAGAGAAAGAATCTTTCTGAGAAACTTCTTTGTGTTCTGTGAAATCATCTCACAGAGTTACAGCTTTCCCCTGAAAAAGGCTTTCGCTAAGACAGTTCTTGTGGAATTGGCAAAGTGATATTTGGAAGCCCATAGAGGGCTATGGTGAAAAAGGAAATATCCTCAGATGAAATCTGGAAAGAAGCTTTCTGAGAAACTGCTTAGTGTTCTGTTAATTCATCTCACAGAGTTCCATGTGTATTTCGAGGATCTCCTTGCTAGCCCTATTTCTGTGGAATCTGAAAACAGATATTTCGGATCCCTTTGAAGACTAAAGGGCCAAAGGAAAAATCCTCCGATAACAAAGAGAAGGAAGCGTTCTGAGAAACTTCTTTGTGTTCTGTGAAATCATCTCACAGAGTTACAGCTTTCCCCTCAAGAAGCCTTTCGCTAAGACAATTCTTGTGGAATTGGCAAAGTGATATATGGAAGCCCATAGAGGACTATGGTGAAAAAGGAAATATCGTCAGATGAAATCTGGAAAGAAGCTTTCTGCGAAACTGCTTAGTGTTTTTTTAATTCATCTCTCAGAGTTACATGTGTATTTCGAGGATCTCTTTGCTAGCTCTATTTCTGTGGAATCTGAGAACAGATATTTCGGATACCTTTGAAGACTATAGGGCCAAAGGAAATATCCTCGGATAACAAAGAGAAAGAAGCTTTCTGAGAAACTTCTTTGTGTTCTGTGAAATCATCTCACAGAGTTACAGCTTTCCCCTCAGAAGCCTTTCGCTAAGACAGTTCTTGTGGAATAGGCAAAGTGATATTTGGAAGCCCATAGAGGGCTATGGTGAAAAAGGAAATATCGTCAGATGAAATCTGGAAAGAAGCTTTCTGAGAAACTGCTTAGTGTTCTGTTAATTCATCTCACAGAGTTCCATGTGTATTTCGAGGATCTCTTTGCTAGCCCTATTTCTGTGGAAACTGAGAAAAGATATTTCGGATCCCTTTGAAGACTATAGGGCCAAAGGAAAAATCCTCCGATAACAAAGAGAAAGAAGCTTTCTGAGAAACTTCTTTGTGTTCTGTGAAATCATCTCACAGAGTTACAGCTTTCCCGTCAAGAAGCCTTTCGCTAAGACAGTTCTTGTGGAATTGGCAAAGTGATATTTGGAAGCCCATAGAGGGCTATGGTGAAAAAGGAAATATCGTCAGATGAAATCTGGAAAGAAGCTTTCTGAGAAACTGCTTAGTGTTCTGTTAATTCACCTCACAGAGTTACATGTGTATTTCGAGGATCTCTTTGCTAGCCCTATTTCTGTGGAATCTGAGAACAGATATATCGGATCACTTTGAAGACTATAGGGCCAAAGGAAATATCCTCGGATAACAAAGAGAAAGAAGCTTTCTGAGAAACTTCTTTGTGTTCTGTGAAATCATCTCACAGAGTTACAGCTTTCCCCTCAAGAAGCCTTTCGCTAAGACAGTTCTTGTGGAATTGGCAAAGTGATATTTGGAAGCCCATAGAGGGCTATGGTGAAAAAGGAAATATCGTCAGATGAAATCTGGAAAGAAGCTTTCTGCGAAACTGCTTAGTGTTCTGTTAATTCATCTCACAGAGTTACATGTGTATTTCGAGGATCTCTTTGCTAGTCCTATTTCTGTGGAATCTGAAAACAGATATTTCGGATCCCTTTGAAGACTATAGGGCCAAAGGAAATATCCTCGGATAACAAAGAGAAAGAAGCTTTCTGAGAAACTTCTTTGTGTTCTGTGAAATCATCTCACAGAGTTACAGCTTTCCCCTGAAAAAGGCTTTCGCTAAGACAGTTCTTGTGGAATTGGCAAAGTGATATTTGGAAGCCCATAGAGGGCTATGGTGAAAAAGGAAATATCCTCAGATGAAATCTGGAAAGAAGCTTTCTGAGAAACTGCTTAGTGTTCTGTTAATTCATCTCACAGAGTTCCATGTGTATTTCGAGGATCTCCTTGCTAGCCCTATTTCTGTGGAATCTGAAAACAGATATTTCGGATCCCTTTGAAGACTAAAGGGCCAAAGGAAAAATCCTCCGATAACAAAGAGAAGGAAGCGTTCTGAGAAACTTCTTTGTGTTCTGTGAAATCATCTCACAGAGTTACAGCTTTCCCCTCAAGAAGCCTTTCGCTAAGACAATTCTTGTGGAATTGGCAAAGTGATATATGGAAGCCCATAGAGGACTATGGTGAAAATTGAAATATCGTCAGATGAAATCTGGAAAGAAGCTTTCTGCGAAACTGCTTAGTGTTTTTTTAATTCATCTCTCAGAGTTACATGTGTATTTCGAGGATCTCTTTGCTAGCTCTATTTCTGTGGAATCTGAGAACAGATATTTCGGATACCTTTGAAGACTATAGGGCCAAAGGAAATATCCTCGGATAACAAAGAGAAAGAAGCTTTCTGAGAAACTTCTTTGTGTTCTGTGAAATCATCTCACAGAGTTACAGCTTTCCCCTCAAGAAGCCTTTCGCTAAGACAGTTCTTGTGGAATAGGCAAAGTGATATTTGGAAGCCCATAGAGGGCTATGGTGAAAAAGGAAATATCATCAGATGAAATCTGGAAAGAAGATTTCTGAGAAACTGCTTAGTGTTCTGTTAATTCATCTCACAGAGTTCCATGTGTATTTCGAGGATCTCTTTGCTAGCCCTATTTCTGTGGAATCTGAAAACAGATATTTCGGATCCCTTTGAAGACTATAGTGCCTAAGGAAATATCCTCGGATAACAAAGAGAAAGAAGCTTTCTGAGAAACTTGTTTGTGTTCTGTGAAATCATCTCACAGAGTTACAGCTTTCCCGTCAAGAAGCCTTTCGCTAAGACAGTTCTTGTGGAATTAGCAAAGTGATATTTGGAAGCCCATAGAGGGCTATGGTGAAATAGGAAATATAGTCAGATGAAATCTGGAAAGAAGCTTTCTGAGAAACTGCTTAGTGTTCTCTGAATTCATCTCACAGAGTTACATGTGTATTTCGAGGATCTCTTTGCTAGCTCTATTTCTGTGGAATCTGAGAACAGATATTTCGGATCCCTTTGAAGACTATAGGGCCAAAGGAAAAATCCTCCGATAACAAAGAGAAAGAAGCTTTCTGAGAAACTTCTTTGTGTTCTGTGAAATCATCTCACAGAGTTACAGCTTTCCCCTCAAGAAGCCTTTCGCTAAGACAGTTCTTGTGGAATTGGCAAAGTGATATTTGGAAGCCCATAGAGGGCTATGGTGAAAAAGGAAATATCGTCAGATGAAATCTGGAAAGAAGCTTTCTGCGAAACTGCTAAGTGTTCTGTTAATTCATCTCACAGAGTTACATGTGTATTTCGAGGATCTCTTTGCTAGTCCTATTTCTGTGGAATCTGAAAACAGATATTTCGGATCCCTTTGAAGACTATAGGGCCAAAGGAAATATCCTCGGATAACAAAGAGAAAGAAGCTTTCTGAGAAACTTCTTTGTGTTCTGTGAAATCATCTCACAGAGTTACAGCTTTCCCCTCAAGAAGCCTTTCGCTAATACAGTTCTTGTGGAATTGGCAAAGTGATATTTGGAAGCCCATAGAGGGCTATGGTGAAAAAGGAAATATCGTCAGATGAAATCTGGAAAGAAGCTTTCTGAGAAACTGCTTAGTGTTCTGTTAATTCATCTCACAGAGTTACATGTGTATTTCGAGGATCTCTTTGCTAGCCCTATTTCTGTGGAATCTGAGAACAGATATTTCGGATCCCTTTGAAGACTATAGGGCCAAAGGAAATATCCTCCGATAACAAAGAGAAAGAAGCTTTCTGAGAAACTTCTTTGTGTTCTGTGAAATCATCTCACAGAGTTACAGCTTTCCCCTCAAGAAGCCTTTCGCTAAGACAGTTCTTGTGGAATTGGCAAAGTGATATTTGGAAGCCCATAGAGGGCTATGGTGAAAAAGGAAATATCCTCAGATGAAATCTGGAAAGAAGCTTTCTGAGAAACTGCTTAGTGTTCTGTGAATTCATCTCACAGAGTTACATGTGTATTTCGAGGATCTCTTTGCTAGCCCTATTTCTGTGGAAACTGAGAAAAGATATTTCGGATCCCTTTGAAGACTATAGGGCCAAAGGAAAAATCCTCCGATAACAAAGAGAAAGAAGCTTTCTGAGAAACTTCTTTGTATTCTGTGAAATCATCTCACAGAGTTACAGCTTTCCCGTCAAGAAGCCTTTCGCTAAGACAGTTCTTGTGGAATTGGCAAAGTGATATTTGGAAGCCCATAGAGGGCTATGGTGAAAAAGGAAATATCGTCAGATGAAATCTGGAAAGAAGCTTTCTGCGAAACTTCTTAGGGTTTTGTTAATTCATCTCACAGAGTTACATGTGTATTTCGAGGATCTCTTTGCTAGCTCTATTTCTGTGGAATCTGAGAACAGATATTTCGGATCCCTTTGAAGACTATAGGGCCAAAGGAAATATCCTCGGATAACAAAGAGAAAGAAGCTTTCTGAGAAACTTCTTTGTGTTCTGTGAAATCATCTCACAGAGTTACAGCTTTCCCGTCAAGAAGCCTTTCGCTAAGATAGTTCTTGTGTAATTGGCAAAGTGATATTTGGAAGCCTATAGAGGGGTATGGTGAAATAGGAAATATCATCAGATGAAATCTGGAAAGAAGCTTTCTGAGAAACTGCTTAGTGTTCTGTGAATTCATCTCACAGAGTTACATGTGTATTTCGAGGGTCTCTTTGCTAGCCCTATTTCTGTGGAAACTGAGAAAGATATTTCGGATCCCTTTGAAGACTATAGGGCCAAAGGAAAAATCCTCCGATAACAAAGAGAAAGAAGCTTTCTGAGAAACTTCTTTGTGTTCTGTGAAATCATCTCACAGAGTTACAGCTTTCCCCTCAAGAAGCCTTTCGCTAAGACAGTTCTTGTGGAATTGGCAAAGTGATATTTGGAAGCCCATAGAGGGCTATGGTGAAAAAGGAAATATCGTCAGATGAAATCTGGAAAGAAGCTTTCTGAGAAACTGCTTAGTGTTCTGTTAATTCATCTCACAGAGTTACATGTGTATTTCGAGGATCTCTTTGCTAGCCCTATTTCTGTGGAATCTGAGAACAGATATATCGGATCCCTTTGAAGACTATAGGGCCAAAGGAAATATCCTCGGATAACAAAGAGAAAGAAGCTTTCTGAGAAACTTCTTTGTTTTCTGTGAAATCATCTCACAGAGTTACAGCTTTCCCCTGAAGAAGCCTTTCGCTAAGACAGTTCTTGTGGAATTGGCAAAGTGATATTTGGAAGCCCATAGAGGGCTATGGTGAAAAAGGAAATATCGTCAGATGAAATCTGGAAAGAAGCTTTCTGAGAAACTGCTTAGTGTTCTGTTAATTCATCTCACAGAGTTACATGTGTATTTCGAGGATCTCTTTGCTAGCCCTATTTCTGTGGAAACTGAGAAAAGATATTTCGGATCCCTTTGAAGACTATAGGGCCAAAGGAAAAATCCTCCGATAACAAAGAGAAAGAAGCTTTCTGAGAAACTTCTTTGTGTTCTGTGAAATCATCTCACAGAGTTACAGCTTTCCCCTCAAGAAGCCTTTCGCTAAGACAGTTCTTGTGGAATTGGCAAAGTGATATTTGGAAGCCCATAGAGGGCTATGGTGAAAAAGGAAATATCGTCAGATGAAATCTGGAAAGAAGCTTTCTGAGAAACTGCTTAGTGTTCTGTTAATTCATCTCACAGAGTTCCATGTGTATTTCGAGGATCTCTTTGCTAGCCCTATTTCTGTGGAATCTGAGAACAGATATTTCGGATCCCTTTGAAGACTATAGGGCCAAAGGAAATATCCTCGGATAACAAAGAGAAAGAAGCTTTCTGAGAAACTTCTTTGTGTTCTGTGAAATCATCTCACAGAGTTACAGCTTTCCCCTCAAGAAGCCTTTCGCTAAGACAGTTCTTGTGGAATTGGCAAAGTGATATTTGGAAGCCCATAGAGGGCTATGGTGAAAAAGGAAATATCGTCAGATGAAATCTGGAAAGAAACTTTCTGCGAAACTGCTTAGTGTTCTGTTAATTCATCTCACAGAGTTACATGTGTATTTCGAGGATCTCTTTGCTAGTCCTATTTCTGTGGTATCTGAAAACAGATATTTCGGATCCCTTTGAAGATTATAGGGCCAAAGGAAATATCCTCGGATAACAAAGAGAAAGAAGCTTTCTGAGAAACTTCTTTGTGTTCCGTGAAATCATCTCACAGAGTTACAGCTTTCCCCTCAAGAAGCCTTTCGCTAAGACAGTTCTTGTGGAATTGGCAAAGTGATATTTGGAAGCCCATAGAGGGCTATGGTGAAAAAGGAAATATCATCAGATGAAATCTGGAAAGAAGCTTTCTGAGAAACTGCTTAGTGTTCTGTTAATTCATCTCACAGAGTTACATGTGTATTTCGAGGATCTCTTTGCTAGCCCTATTTCTGTGGAATCTGAGAACAAATATTTCGGATCCCTTTGAAGACTATAGGGCCAAAGGAAATATCCTCCGATAACAAAGAGAAAGAAGCTTTCTGAGAAACTTCTTTGTGTTCTGTGAAATCATCTCACAGAGTTACAGCTTTCCCCTCAAGAAGCCTTTCGCTAAGACAGTTCTTGTGGAATTGGCAAAGTGATATTTGGAAGCCCATAGAGGGCTATGGTGAAAAAGGAAATATCCTCAGATGAAATCTGGAAAGAAGCTTTCTGAGAAACTGCTTAGTGTTCTGTGAATTCATCTCACAGAGTTACATGTGTATTTCGAGGATCTCTTTGCTAGCCCTATTTCTGTGGAAACTGAGAAAAGATATTTCGGATCCCTTTGAAGACTATAGGGCCAAAGGAAAAATCCTCCGATAACAAAGAGAAGGAAGCGTTCTCAGAAACTTCTTTGTGTTCTGTGAAATCATCTCACAGAGTTACAGCTTTCCCCTCAAGAAGCCTTTCGCTAAGACAATTCTTGTGGAATTGGCAAAGTGATATTTGGAAGCCCATAGAGGACTATGGTGAAAAAGGAAATATCGTCAGATGAAATCTGGAAAGAAGCTTTCTGCGAAACTGCTTAGTGTTTTTTTAATTCATCTCACAGAGTTACATGTGTATTTCGAGGATCTCTTTGCTAGCTCTATTTCTTTGGAATCTGAGAACAGATATTTCGGATCCCTTTGAAGACTATAGGGCCAAAGGAAATATCCTTGGATAACAAAGAGAAAGAAGCTTTCTGAGAAACTTGATTGTGTTCTGTGAAATCATCTCACAGAGTTACAGCTTTTCCGTCAAGAAGCCTTTCGCTAAGACAGTTCTTGTGGAATTAGCAAAGTGATATTTGGAAGCCCATAGAGGGCTATGGTGAAATAGGAAATATAGTCAGATGAAATCTGGAAAGAAGCTTTCTGAGAAACTGCTTAGTGTTCTGTGAATTCATCTCACAGAGTTACATGTGTATTTCGAGGATCTCTTTGCTAGCTCTATTTCTGTGGAATCTGAGAACAGATATTTCGGATCCCTTTGAAGACTATAGGGCCAAAGGAAAAATCCTCCGATAACAAAGAGAAAGAAGCTTTCTGGAAACTTCTTTGTGTTCTGTGAAATCATCTCACAGAGTTACAGCTTTCCCCTCAAGAAGCCTTTCGCTAAGACAGTTCTTGTGGAATTGGCAAAGTGATATTTGGAAGCCCATAGAGGGCTATGGTGAAAAAGGAAATATCGTCGGATGAAATCTGGAAAGAAGCTTTCTGTGAAACTGCTAAGTGTTCTGTTAATTCATCTCACAGAGTTACATGTGTATTTCGAGGATCTCTTTGCTAGTCCTATTTCTGTGGAATCTGAAAACAGATATTTCGGATCCCTTTGAAGACTATAGGGCCAAAGGAAATATCCTCGGATAACAAAGAGAAAGAAGCTTTCTGAGAAACTTCTTTGTGTTCTGTGAAATCATCTCACAGAGTTACAGCTTTCCCCTCAAGAAGCCTTTCGCTAATACAGTTCTTGTGGAATTGGCAAAGTGATATTTGGAAGCCCATAGAGGGCTATGGTGAAAAAGGAAATATCGTCAGATGAAATCTGGAAAGAAGCTTTCTGAGAAACTGCTTAGTGTTCTGTTAATTCATCTCACAGAGTTACATGTGTATTTCGAGGATCTCTTTGCTAGCCCTATTTCTGTGGAATCTGAGAACAGATATTTCGGATCCCTTTGAAGACTATAGGGCCAAAGGAAATATCCTCCGATAACAAAGAGAAAGAAGCTTTCTGAGAAACTTCTTTGTGTTCTGTGAAATCATCTCACAGAGTTACAGCTTTCCCCTCAAGAAGCCTTTCGCTAAGACAGTTCTTGTGGAATTGGCAAAGTGATATTTGGAAGCCCATAGAGGGCTATGGTGAAAAAGGAAATATCCTCAGATGAAATCTGGAAAGAAGCTTTCTGAGAAACTGCTTAGTGTTCTGTGAATTCATCTCACAGAGTTACATGTGTATTTCGAGGATCTCTTTGCTAGCCCTATTTCTGTGGAATCTGAGAAAAGATATTTCGGATCCCTTTGAAGACTATAGGGCCAAAGGAAAAATCCTCCGATAACAAAGAGAAAGAAGCTTTCTGAGAAACTTTTTTGTATTCTGTGAAATCATCTCACAGAGTTACAGCTTTCCCCTCAAGAAGCCTTTCGCTAAGACAGTTCTTGTGGAATTGGCAAAGTGATATTTGGAAGCCCATAGAGGGCTATGGTGAAAAAGGAAATATCGTCAGATGAAATCTGGAAAGAAGCTTTCTGCGAAACTTCTTAGGGTTTTGTTAATTCATCTCACAGAGTTACATGTGTATTTCGAGGATCTCTTTGCTAGCTCTATTTCTGTGGAATCTGCGAACAGATATTTCGGATCCCTTTGAAGACTATAGGGCCAAAGGAAATATCCTCGGATAACAAAGAGAAAGAAGCTTTCTGAGAAACTTCTTTGTGTTCTGTGAAATCATCTCACAGAGTTACACCTTTCCCCTCAAGAAGCCTTTCGCTAAGACAGTTCTTGTGGAATAGGCAAAGTGATATTTGGAAGCCCATAGAGGGCTATGGTGAAAAAGGAAATATCGTCAGATGAAATCTGGAAAGAAGCTTTCTGAGAAACTGCTTAGTGTTCTGTTAATTCATCTCACAGAGTTACATGTGTATTTCGAGGATCTCTTTGCTAGCTCTATTTCTGTGGAATCTGAGAGCAGATATTTCGGATCCCTTTGAAGACTATAGGGCCAAAGGAAATATCCTCGGATAACAAAGAGAAAGAAGCTTTCTGAGAAACTTCTTTGTGTTCTGTGAAATCATCTCACGGAGTTACAGCTTTCCCCTCAAGAAGCCTTTCGCTAAGACAGTTCTTGTGGAATAGGCAAAGTGATATTTGGAAGCCCATAGAGGGCTATGGTGAAAAAGGAAATATCGTCAGATGAAATCTGGAAAGAAGCTTTCTGAGAAACTGCTTAGTGTTCTGTTAATTCATCTCACAGAGTTCCATGTGTATTTCGAGGATCTCTTTGCTAGCCCTATTTCTGTGGAATCTGAAAACAGATATTTCGGATCCCTTTGAAGACTATAGTGCCTAAGGAAATATCCTCGGATAACAAAGAGAAAGAAGCTTTCTGAGAAACTTGTTTGTGTTCTGTGAAATCATCTCACAGAGTTACAGCTTTCCCGTCAAGAAGCCTTTCGCTAAGACAGTTCTTGTGGAATTAGCAAAGTGATATTTGGAAGCCCATAGAGGGCTATGGTGAAATAGGAAATATAGTCAGATGAAATCTGGAAAGAAGCTTTCTGAGAAACTGCTTAGTGTTCTCTGAATTCATCTCACAGAGTTACATGTGTATTTCGAGGATCTCTTTGCTAGCTCTATTTCTGTGGAATCTGAGAACAGATATTTCGGATCCCTTTGAAGACTATAGGGCCAAAGGAAAAATCCTCCGATAACAAAGAGAAAGAAGCTTTCTGAGAAACTTCTTTGTGTTCTGTGAAATCATCTCACAGAGTTACAGCTTTCCCCTCAAGAGGCCTTTCGCTAAGACAGTTCTTGTGGAATTGGCAAAGTGATATTTGGAAGCCCATAGAGGGCTATGGTGAAAAAGGAAATATCGTCAGATGAAATCTGGAAAGAAGCTTTCTGCGAAACTGCTAAGTGTTCTGTTAATTCATCTCACAGAGTTACATGTGTATTTCGAGGATCTCTTTGCTAGTCCTATTTCTGTGGAATCTGAAAACAGATATTTCGGATCCCTTTGAAGACTATAGGGCCAAAGGAAATATCCTCGGATAACAAAGAGAAAGAAGCTTTCTGAGAAACTTCTTTGTGTTCTGTGAAATCATCTCACAGAGTTACAGCTTTCCCCTCAAGAAGCCTTTCGCTAATACAGTTCTTGTGGAATTGGCAAAGTGATATTTGGAAGCCCATAGAGGGCTATGGTGAAAAAGGAAATATCGTCAGATGAAATCTGGAAAGAAGCTTTCTGAGAAACTGCTTAGTGTTCTGTTAATTCATCTCACAGAGTTACATGTGTATTTCGAGGATCTCTTTGCTAGCCCTATTTCTGTGGAATCTGAGAACAGATATTTCGGATCCCTTTGAAGACTATAGGGCCAAAGGAAATATCCTCCGATAACAAAGAGAAAGAAGCTTTCTGAGAAACTTCTTTGTGTTCTGTGAAATCATCTCACAGAGTTACAGCTTTCCCCTCAAGAAGCCTTTCGCTAAGACAGTTCTTGTGGAACTGGAAAAGTGATATTTGGAAGCCCATAGAGGGCTATGGTGAAAAAGGAAATATCCTCAGATGAAATCTGGAAAGAAGCTTTCTGAGAAACTGCTTAGTGTTCTGTGAATTCATCTCACAGAGTTACATGTGTATTTCGAGGATCTCTTTGCTAGCCCTATTTCTGTGGAAACTGAGAAAAGATATTTCGGATCCCTTTGAAGACTATAGGGCCAAAGGAAAAATCCTCCGATAACAAAGAGAAAGAAGCTTTCTGAGAAACTTCTTTGTATTCTGTGAAATCATCTCACAGAGTTACAGCTTTCCCCTCAAGAAGCCTTTCGCTAAGACAGTTCTTGTGGAATTGGCAAAGTGATATTTGGAAGCCCATAGAGGGCTATGGAGAAAAAGGAAATATCGTCAGATGAAATCTGGAAAGAAGCTTTCTGCGAAACTTCTTAGGGTTTTGTTAATTCATCTCACAGAGTTACATGTGTATTTCGAGGATCTCTTTGCTAGCTCTATTTCTGTGGAATCTGAGAACAGATATTTCGGATCCCTTTGAAGACTATAGGGCCAAAGGAAATATCCTCGGATAACAAAGAGAAAGAAGCTTTCTGAGAAACTTCTTTGTGTTCTGTGAAATCATCTCACAGAGTTACAGCTTTCCCGTCAAGAAGCCTTTCGCTAAGATAGTTCTTGTGTAATTGGCAAAGTGATATCTGGAAGCCTATAGAGGGCTATGGTGAAATAGGAAATATCGTCAGATGAAATCTGGAAAGAAGCTTTCTGAGAAACTGCTTAGTGTTCTGTGAATTCATCTCACAGAGTTAACATGTGTATTTCGAGGGTCTCTTTGCTAGCCCTATTTCTGTGGAAACTGAGAAAGATATTTCGGATCCCTTTGAAGACTATAGGGCCAAAGGAAAAATCCTCCGATAACAAAGAGAAAGAAGCTTTCTGAGAAACTTCTTTGTGTTCTGTGAAATCATCTCACAGAGTTACAGCTTTCCCCTCAAGAAGCCTTTCGCTAAGACAGTTCTTGTGGAATTGGCAAAGTGATATTTGGAAGCCCATAGAGGGCTATGGTGAAAAAGGAAATATCGTCAGATGAAATCTGGAAAGAAGCTTTCTGAGAAACTGCTTAGTGTTCTGTTAATTCATCTCACAGAGTTACATGTGTATTTCGAGAATCTCTTTGCTAGCCCTATTTCTGTGGAATCTGAGAACAGATATATCGGATCCCTTTGAAGACTATAGGGCCAAAGGAAATATCCTCGGATAACAAAGAGAAAGAAGCTTTCTGAGAAACTTCTTTGTTTTCTGTGAAATCATCTCACAGAGTTACAGCTTTCCCCTGAAGAAGCCTTTCGCTAAGACAGTTCTTGTGGAATTGGCAAAGTGATATTTGGAAGCCCATAGAGGGCTATGGTGAAAAAGGAAATATCGTCAGATGAAATCTGGAAAGAAGCTTTCTGAGAAACTGCTTAGTGTTCTGTTAATTCATCTCACAGAGTTACATGTGTATTTCGAGGATCTCTTTGCTAGCCCTATTTCTGTGGAAACTGAGAAAAGATATTTCGGATCCCTTTGAAGACTATAGGGCCAAAGGAAAAATCCTCCGATAACAAAGAGAAAGAAGCTTTCTGAAAAACTTCTTTGTGTTCTGTGAAATCATCTCACAGAGTTACAGCTTTCCCCTGAAGAAGCCTTTCGCTAAGACAGTTCTTGTGGAATTGGCAAAGTGATATTTGGAAGCCCATAGAGGGCTATGGTGAAAAAGGAAATATCGTCAGATGAAATCTGGAAAGAAGCTTTCTGAGAAACTGCTTAGTGTTCTGTTAATTCATCTCACAGAGTTACATGTGTATTTCGAAGATGTCTTTGCTAGCCCTATTTCTGTGGAATCTGAGAACAGATATTTCGGATCCCTTTGAAGACTATAGGGCCAAAGGAAATATCCTCGGATAACAAAGAGAAAGAAGCTTTCTGAGAAACTTCTTTGTGTTCTGTGAAATCATCTCACAGAGTTACAGCTTTCCCCTCAAGAAGCCTTTCGCTAAGACAGTTCTTGTGGAATTGGCAAAGTGATATTTGGAAGCCCATAGAGGGCTATGGTGAAAAAGGAAATATCGTCAGATGAAATCTGGAAAGAAACTTTCTGCGAAACTGCTTAGTGTTCTGTTAATTCATCTCACAGAGTTACATGTGTATTTCGAGGATCTCTTTGCTAGTCCTATTTCTGTGGTATCTGAAAACAGATATTTCGGATCCCTTTGAAGATTATAGGGCCAAAGGAAATATCCTCGGATAACAAAGAGAAAGAAGCTTTCTGAGAAACTTCTTTGTGTTCCGTGAAATCATCTCACAGAGTTACAGCTTTCCCCTCAAGAAGCCTTTCGCTAAGACAGTTCTTGTGGAATTGGCAAAGTGATATTTGGAAGCCCATAGAGGGCTATGGTGAAAAAGGAAATATCGTCAGATGAAATCTGGAAAGAAGCTTTCTGCGAAACTGCTTAGTGTTTTTTTAATTCATCTCTCAGAGTTACATGTGTATTTCGAGGATCTCTTTGCTAGCTCTATTTCTGTGGAATCTGAGAACAGATATTTCGGATACCTTTGAAGACTATAGGGCCAAAGGAAATATCCTCGGATAACAAAGAGAAAGAAGCTTTCTGAGAAACTTCTTTGTGTTCTGTGAAATCATCTCACAGAGTTACAGCTTTCCCCTCAAGAAGCCTTTCGCTAAGACAGTTCTTGTGGAATAGGCAAAGTGATATTTGGAAGCCCATAGAGGGCTATGGTGAAAAAGGAAATATCCTCAGATGAAATCTGGAAAGAAGCTTTCTGAGAAACTGCTTAGTGTTCTGTGAATTCATCTCACAGAGTTACATGTGTATTTCGAGGATCTCTTTGCTAGCCCTATTTCTGTGGAAACTGAGAAAAGATATTTCGGATCCCTTTGAAGACTAAAGGGCCAAAGGAAAAATCCTCCGATAACAAAGAGAAGGAAGCGTTCTGAGAAACTTCTTTGTGTTCTGTGAAATCATCTCACAGAGTTACAGCTTTCCCCTCAAGAAGCCTTTCGCTAAGACAATTCTTGTGGAATTGGCAAAGTGATATTTGGAAGCCCATAGAGGACTATGGTGAAAAAGGAAATATCGTCAGATGAAATCTGGAAAGAAGCTTTCTGCGAAACTGCTTAGTGTTTTTTTAATTCATCTCTCAGAGTTACATGTGTATTTCGAGGATCTCTTTGCTAGCTCTATTTCTGTGGAATCTGAGAACAGATATTTCGGATACCTTTGAAGACTATAGGGCCAAAGGAAATATCCTCGGATAACAAAGAGAAAGAAGCTTTCTGAGAAACTTCTTTGTGTTCTGTGAAATCATCTCACAGAGTTACAGCTTTCCCCTCAAGAAGCCTTTCGCTAAGACAGTTCTTGTGGAATAGGCAAAGTGATATTTGGAAGCCCATAGAGGGCTATGGTGAAAAAGGAAATATCGTCAGATGAAATCTGGAAAGAAGCTTTCTGAGAAACTATTTGTGTTCTGTTAATTCATCTCACAGAGTTCCATGTGTATTTCGAGGATCTCTTTGCTAGCCCTATTTCTGTGGAATCTGAAAACAGATATTTCGGATCCCTTTGAAGACTATAGTGCCTAAGGAAATATCCTCGGATAACAAAGAGAAAGAAGCTTTCTGAGAAACTTGTTTGTGTTCTGTGAAATCATCTCACAGAGTTACAGCTTTCCCGTCAAGAAGCCTTTCGCTAAGACAGTTCTTGTGGAATTAGCAAAGTGATATTT
The DNA here is from genome assembly GCF_043159975.1 of Macaca nemestrina. Lineage (NCBI taxonomy): Eukaryota > Metazoa > Chordata > Mammalia > Primates > Cercopithecidae > Macaca > Macaca nemestrina. The sequence continues at coordinate 30,694,423 of NC_092135.1, read as the reverse complement.
GGAAGCCCATAGAGGGCTATGGTGAAATAGGAAATATAGTCAGATGAAATCTGGAAAGAAGCTTTCTGAGAAACTGCTTAGTGTTCTCTGAATTCATCTCACAGAGTTACATGTGTATTTCGAGGATCTCTTTGCTAGCTCTATTTCTGTGGAATCTGAGAACAGATATTTCGGATCCCTTTGAAGACTATAGGGCCAAAGGAAAAATCCTCCGATAACAAAGAGAAAGAAGCTTTCTGAGAAACTTCTTTGTGTTCTGTGAAATCATCTCACAGAGTTACAGCTTTCCCCTCAAGAAGCCTTTCGCTAAGACAGTTCTTGTGGAATTGGCAAAGTGATATTTGGAAGCCGATAGAGGGCTATGGTGAAAAAGGAAATATCGTCAGATGAAATCTGGAAAGAAGCTTTCTGCGAAACTGCTAAGTGTTCTGTTAATTCATCTCACAGAGTTACATGTGTATTTCGAGGATCTCTTTGCTAGTCCTATTTCTGTGGAATCTGAAAACAGATATTTCGGATCCCTTTGAAGACTATAGGGCCAAAGGAAATATCCTCGGATAACAAAGAGAAAGAAGCTTTCTGAGAAACTTCTTTGTGTTCTGTGAAATCATCTCACAGAGTTACAGCTTTCCCCTCAAGAAGCCTTTCGCTAATACAGTTCTTGTGGAATTGGCAAAGTGATATTTGGAAGCCCATAGAGGGCTATGGTGAAAAAGGAAATATCGTCAGATGAAATCTGGAAAGAAGCTTTCTGAGAAACTGCTTAGTGTTCTGTTAATTCATCTCACAGAGTTACATGTGTATTTCGAGGATCTCTTTGCTAGCCCTATTTCTGTGGAATCTGAGAACAGATATTTCGGATCCCTTTGAAGACTATAGGGCCAAAGGAAATATCCTCCGATAACAAAGAGAAAGAAGCTTTCTGAGAAACTTCTTTGTGTTCTGTGAAATCATCTCACAGAGTTACAGCTTTCCCCTCAAGAAGCCTTTCGCTAAGACAGTTCTTGTGGAATTGGCAAAGTGATATTTGGAAGCCCATAGAGGGCTATGGTGAAAAAGGAAATATCGTCAGATGAAATCTGGAAAGAAGCTTTCTGAGAAACTGCTTAGTGTTCTGTGAATTCACCTCACAGAGTTACATGTGTATTTCGAGGATCTCTTTGCTAGCCCTATTTCTGTGGAAACTGAGAAAAGATATTTCGGATCCCTTTGAAGACTATAGGGCCAAAAGAAAAATCCTCCGATAACAAAGAGAAAGAAGCTTTCTGAGAAACTTCTTTGTATTCTGTGAAATCATCTCACAGAGTTACAGCTTTCCCCTCAAGAAGCCTTTCGCTAAGACAGTTCTTGTGGAATTGGCAAAGTGATATTTGGAAGCCCATAGAGGGCTATGGTGAAAAAGGAAATATCGTCAGATGAAATCTGGAAAGAAGCTTTCTGAGAAACTGCTTAGTGTTCTGTGAATTCATCTCACAGAGTTACATGTGTATTTCGAGGATCTCTTTGCTAGCCCTATTTCTGTGGAAACTGAGAAAAGATATTTCGGATCCCTTTGAAGACTATAGGGCCAAAGGAAAAATCCTCCGATAACAAAGAGAAAGAAGCTTTCTGAGAAACTTCTTTGTATTCTGTGAAATCATCTCACAGAGTTACAGCTTTCCCCTCAAGAAGCCTTTCGCTAAGACAGTTCTTGTGGAATTGGCAAAGTGATATTTGGAAGCCCATAGAGGGCTATGGAGAAAAAGGAAATATCGTCAGATGAAATCTGGAAAGAAGCTTTCTGCGAAAATTCTTAGGGTTTTGTTAATTCATCTCACAGAGTTACATGTGTATTTCGAGGATCTCTTTGCTAGCTCTATTTCTGTGGAATCTGAGAACAGATATTTCGGATCCCTTTGAAGACTATAGGGCCAAAGGAAATATCCTCGGATAACAAAGAGAAAGAAGCTTTCTGAGAAACTTCTTTGTGTTCTGTGAAATCATCTCACAGAGTTACAGCTTTCCCGTCAAGAAGCCTTTCGCTAAGATAGTTCTTGTGTAATTGGCAAAGTGATATCTGGAAGCCTATAGAGGGCTATGGTGAAATAGGAAATATCGTCAGATGAAATCTGGAAAGAAGCTTTCTGAGAAACTGCTTAGTGTTCTGTGAATTCATCTCACAGAGTTACATGTGTATTTCGAGGGTCTCTTTGCTAGCCCTATTTCTGTGGAAACTGAGAAAGATATTTCGGATCCCTTTGAAGACTATAGGGCCAAAGGAAAAATCCTCCGATAACAAAGAGAAAGAAGCTTTCTGAGAAACTTCTTTGTGTTCTGTGAAATCATCTCACAGAGTTACAGCTTTCCCCTCAAGAAGCCTTTCGCTAAGACAGTTCTTGTGGAATTGGCAAAGTGATATTTGGAAGCCCATAGAGGGCTATGGTGAAAAAGGAAATATCGTCAGATGAAATCTGGAAAGAAGCTTTCTGAGAAACTGCTTAGTGTTCTGTTAATTCATCTCACAGAGTTACATGTGTATTTCGAGGATCTCTTTGCTAGCCCTATTTCTGTGGAATCTGAGAACAGATATATCGGATCCCTTTGAAGACTATAGGGCCAAAGGAAATATCCTCGGATAACAAAGAGAAAGAAGCTTTCTGAGAAACTTCTTTGTTTTCTGTGAAATCATCTCACAGAGTTACAGCTTTCCCCTGAAGAAGCCTTTCGCTAAGACAGTTCTTGTGGAATTGGCAAAGTGATATTTGGAAGCCCATAGAGGGCTATGGTGAAAAAGGAAATATCGTCAGATGAAATCTGGAAAGAAGCTTTCTGAGAAACTGCTTAGTGTTCTGTTAATTCATCTCACAGAGTTACATGTGTATTTCGAGGATCTCTTTGCTAGCCCTATTTCTGTGGAAACTGAGAAAAGATATTTCGGATCCCTTTGAAGACTATAGGGCCAAAGGAAAAATCCTCCGATAACAAAGAGAAAGAAGCTTTCTGAGAAACTTCTTTGTGTTCTGTGAAATCATCTCACAGAGTTACAGCTTTCCCCTGAAGAAGCCTTTCGCTAAGACAGTTCTTGTGGAATTGGCAAAGTGATATTTGGAAGCCCATAGAGGGCTATGGTGAAAAAGGAAATATCGTCAGATGAAATCTGGAAAGAAGCTTTCTGAGAAACTGCTTAGTGTTCTGTTAATTCATCTCACAGAGTTACATGTGTATTTCGAAGATGTCTTTGCTAGCCCTATTTCTGTGGAATCTGAGAACAGATATTTCGGATCCCTTTGAAGACTATAGGGCCAAAGGAAATATCCTCGGATAACAAAGAGAAAGAAGCTTTCTGAGAAACTTCTTTGTGTTCTGTGAAATCATCTCACAGAGTTACAGCTTTCCCCTCAAGAAGCCTTTCGCTAAGACAGTTCTTGTGGAATTGGCAAAGTGATATTTGGAAGCCCATAGAGGGCTATGGTGAAAAAGGAAATATCGTCAGATGAAATCTGGAAAGAAACTTTCTGCGAAACTGCTTAGTGTTCTGTTAATTCATCTCACAGAGTTACATGTGTATTTCGAGGATCTCTTTGCTAGTCCTATTTCTGTGGTATCTGAAAACAGATATTTCGGATCCCTTTGAAGATTATAGGGCCAAAGGAAATATCCTCGGATAACAAAGAGAAAGAAGCTTTCTGAGAAACTTCTTTGTGTTCCGTGAAATCATCTCACAGAGTTACAGCTTTCCCCTCAAGAAGCCTTTCGCTAAGACAGTTCTTGTGGAATTGGCAAAGTGATATTTGGAAGCCCATAGAGGGCTATGGTGAAAAAGGAAATATCGTCAGATGAAATCTGGAAAGAAGCTTTCTGAGAAACTGCTTAGTGTTCTGTTAATTCATCTCACAGAGTTACATGTGTATTTCGAGGATCTCTTTGCTAGCCCTATTTCTGTGGAAACTGAGAAAAGATATTTCGGATCCCTTTGAAGACTATAGGGCCAAAGGAAAAATCCTCCGATAACAAAGAGAAAGAAGCTTTCTGAGAAACTTCTTTGTGTTCTGTGAAATCATCTCACAGAGTTACAGCTTTCCCCTGAAGAAGCCTTTCGCTAAGACAGTTCTTGTGGAATTGGCAAAGTGATATTTGGAAGCCCATAGAGGGCTATGGTGAAAAAGGAAATATCGTCAGATGAAATCTGGAAAGAAGCTTTCTGAGAAACTGCTTAGTGTTCTGTTAATTCATCTCACAGAGTTACATGTGTATTTCGAAGATGTCTTTGCTAGCCCTATTTCTGTGGAATCTGAGAACAGATATTTCGGATCCCTTTGAAGACTATAGGGCCAAAGGAAATATCCTCGGATAACAAAGAGAAAGAAGCTTTCTGAGAAACTTCTTTGTGTTCTGTGAAATCATCTCACAGAGTTACAGCTTTCCCCTCAAGAAGCCTTTCGCTAAGACAGTTCTTGTGGAATTGGCAAAGTGATATTTGGAAGCCCATAGAGGGCTATGGTGAAAAAGGAAATATCGTCAGATGAAATCTGGAAAGAAACTTTCTGCGAAACTGCTTAGTGTTCTGTTAATTCATCTCACAGAGTTACATGTGTATTTCGAGGATCTCTTTGCTAGTCCTATTTCTGTGGTATCTGAAAACAGATATTTCGGATCCCTTTGAAGATTATAGGGCCAAAGGAAATATCCTCGGATAACAAAGAGAAAGAAGCTTTCTGAGAAACTTCTTTGTGTTCCGTGAAATCATCTCACAGAGTTACAGCTTTCCCCTCAAGAAGCCTTTCGCTAAGACAGTTCTTGTGGAATTGGCAAAGTGATATTTGGAAGCCCATAGAGGGCTATGGTGAAAAAGGAAATATCGTCAGATGAAATCTGGAAAGAAGCTTTCTGCGAAACTGCTTAGTGTTTTTTTAATTCATCTCTCAGAGTTACATGTGTATTTCGAGGATCTCTTTGCTAGCTCTATTTCTGTGGAATCTGAGAACAGATATTTCGGATACCTTTGAAGACTATAGGGCCAAAGGAAATATCCTCGGATAACAAAGAGAAAGAAGCTTTCTGAGAAACTTCTTTGTGTTCTGTGAAATCATCTCACAGAGTTACAGCTTTCCCCTCAAGAAGCCTTTCGCTAAGACAGTTCTTGTGGAATAGGCAAAGTGATATTTGGAAGCCCATAGAGGGCTATGGTGAAAAAGGAAATATCCTCAGATGAAATCTGGAAAGAAGCTTTCTGAGAAACTGCTTAGTGTTCTGTGAATTCATCTCACAGAGTTACATGTGTATTTCGAGGATCTCTTTGCTAGCCCTATTTCTGTGGAAACTGAGAAAAGATATTTCGGATCCCTTTGAAGACTAAAGGGCCAAAGGAAAAATCCTCCGATAACAAAGAGAAGGAAGCGTTCTGAGAAACTTCTTTGTGTTCTGTGAAATCATCTCACAGAGTTACAGCTTTCCCCTCAAGAAGCCTTTCGCTAAGACAATTCTTGTGGAATTGGCAAAGTGATATATGGAAGCCCATAGAGGACTATGGTGAAAAAGGAAATATCGTCAGATGAAATCTGGAAAGAAGCTTTCTGCGAAACTGCTTAGTGTTTTTTTAATTCATCTCTCAGAGTTACATGTGTATTTCGAGGATCTCTTTGCTAGCTCTATTTCTGTGGAATCTGAGAACAGATATTTCGGATACCTTTGAAGACTATAGGGCCAAAGGAAATATCCTCGGATAACAAAGAGAAAGAAGCTTTCTGAGAAACTTCTTTGTGTTCTGTGAAATCATCTCACAGAGTTACAGCTTTCCCCTCAAGAAGCCTTTCGCTAAGACAGTTCTTGTGGAATAGGCAAAGTGATATTTGGAAGCCCATAGAGGGCTATGGTGAAAAAGGAAATATCGTCAGATGAAATCTGGAAAGAAGCTTTCTGAGAAACTATTTGTGTTCTGTTAATTCATCTCACAGAGTTCCATGTGTATTTCGAGGATCTCTTTGCTAGCCCTATTTCTGTGGAATCTGAAAACAGATATTTCGGATCCCTTTGAAGACTATAGTGCCTAAGGAAATATCCTCGGATAACAAAGAGAAAGAAGCTTTCTGAGAAACTTGTTTGTGTTCTGTGAAATCATCTCACAGAGTTACAGCTTTCCCGTCAAGAAGCCTTTCGCTAAGACAGTTCTTGTGGAATTAGCAAAGTGATATTTGGAAGCCCATAGAGGGCTATGGTGAAATAGGAAATATAGTCAGATGAAATCTGGAAAGAAGCTTTCTGAGAAACTGCTTAGTGTTCTCTGAATTCATCTCACAGAGTTACATGTGTATTTCGAGGATCTCTTTGCTAGCTCTATTTCTGTGGAATCTGAGAACAGATATTTCGGATCCCTTTGAAGACTATAGGGCCAAAGGAAATATCCTCGGATAACAAAGAGAAAGAAGCTTTCTGAGAAACTTCTTTGTGTTCTGTGAAATCATCTCACAGAGTTACAGCTTTCCCCTCAAGAAGCCTTTCGCTAATACAGTTCTTGTGGAATTGGCAAAGTGATATTTGGAAGCCCATAGAGGGCTATGGTGAAAAAGGAAATATCGTCAGATGAAATCTGGAAAGAAGCTTTCTGAGAAACTGCTTAGTGTTCTGTTAATTCATCTCACAGAGTTACATGTGTATTTCGAGGATCTCTTTGCTAGCCCTATTTCTGTGGAATCTGAGAACAGATATATCGGATCCCTTTGAAGACTATAGGGCCAAAGGAAATATCCTCCGATAACAAAGAGAAAGAAGCTTTCTGAGAAACTTCTTTGTGTTCTGTGAAATCATCTCACAGAGTTACAGCTTTCCCCTCAAGAAGCCTTTCGCTAAGACAGTTCTTGTGGAATTGGCAAAGTGATATTTGGAAGCCCATAGAGGGCTATGGTGAAAAAGGAAATATCCTCAGATGAAATCTGGAAAGAAGCTTTCTGAGAAACTGCTTAGTGTTCTGTGAATTCATCTCACAGAGTTACATGTGTATTTCGAGGATCTCTTTGCTAGCCCTATTTCTGTGGAAACTGAGAAAAGATATTTCGGATCCCTTTGAAGACTATAGGGCCAAAGGAAAAATCCTCCGATAACAAAGAGAAAGAAGCTTTCTGAGAAACTTCTTTGTATTCCGTGAAATCATCTCACAGAGTTACAGCTTTCCCCTCAAGAAGCCTTTCGCTAAGACAGTTCTTGTGGAATTGGCAAAGTGATATTTGGAAGCCCATAGAGGGCTATGGTGAAAAAGGAAATATCGTCAGATGAAATCTGGAAAGAAGCTTTCTGCGAAACTTCTTAGGGTTTTGTTAATTCATCTCACAGAGTTACATGTGTATTTCGAGGATCTCTTTGCTAGCTCTATTTCTGTGGAATCTGAGAACAGATATTTCGGATCCCTTTGAAGACTATAGGGCCAAAGGAAATATCCTCGGATAACAAAGAGAAAGAAGCTTTCTGAGAAACTTCTTTGTGTTCTGTGAAATCATCTCACAGAGTTACAGCTTTCCCGTCAAGAAGCCTTTCGCTAAGATAGTTCTTGTGTAATTGGCAAAGTGATATTTGGAAGCCTATAGAGGGCTATGGTGAAATAGGAAATATCGTCAGATGAAATCTGGAAAGAAGCTTTCTGAGAAACTGCTTAGTGTTCTGTGAATTCATCTCACAGAGTTACATGTGTATTTCGAGGGTCTCTTTGCTAGCCCTATTTCTGTGGAAACTGAGAAAGATATTTCGGATCCCTTTGAAGACTATAGGGCCAAAGGAAAAATCCTCCGATAACAAAGAGAAAGAAGCTTTCTGAGAAACTTCTTTGTGTTCTGTGAAATCATCTCACAGAGTTACAGCTTTCCCCTCAAGAAGCCTTTCGCTAAGACAGTTCTTGTGGAATTGGCAAAGTGATATTTGGAAGCCCATAGAGGGCTATGGTGAAAAAGGAAATATCGTCAGATGAAATCTGGAAAGAAGCTTTCTGAGAAACTGCTTAGTGTTCTGTTAATTCATCTCACAGAGTTACATGTGTATTTCGAGGATCTCTTTGCTAGCCCTATTTCTGTGGAATCTGAGAACAGATATATCGGATCCCTTTGAAGACTATAGGGCCAAAGGAAATATCCTCGGATAACAAAGAGAAAGAAGCTTTCTGAGAAACTTCTTTGTTTTCTGTGAAATCATCTCACAGAGTTACAGCTTTCCCCTGAAGAAGCCTTTCGCTAAGACAGTTCTTGTGGAATTGGCAAAGTGATATTTGGAAGCCCATAGAGGGCTATGGTGAAAAAGGAAATATCGTCAGATGAAATCTGGAAAGAAGCTTTCTGAGAAACTGCTTAGTGTTCTGTTAATTCATCTCACAGAGTTACATGTGTATTTCGAGGATCTCTTTGCTAGCCCTATTTCTGTGGAAACTGAGAAAAGATATTTCGGATCCCTTTGAAGACTATAGGGCCAAAGGAAAAATCCTCCGATAACAAAGAGAAAGAAGCTTTCTGAGAAACTTCTTTGTGTTCTGTGAAATCATCTCACAGAGTTACAGCTTTCCCCTCAAGAAGCCTTTCGCTAAGACAGTTCTTGTGGAATTGGCAAAGTGATATTTGGAAGCCCATAGAGGGCTATGGTGAAAAAGGAAATATCGTCAGATGAAATCTGGAAAGAAGCTTTCTGAGAAACTGCTTAGTGTTCTGTTAATTCATCTCACAGAGTTACATGTGTATTTCGAAGATGTCTTTGCTAGCCCTATTTCTGTGGAATCTGAGAACAGATATTTCGGATCCCTTTGAAGACTATAGGGCCAAAGGAAATATCCTCGGATAACAAAGAGAAAGAAGCTTTCTGAGAAACTTCTTTGTGTTCTGTGAAATCATCTCACAGAGTTACAGCTTTCCCCTCAAGAAGCCTTTCGCTAAGACAGTTCTTGTGGAATTGGCAAAGTGATATTTGGAAGCCCATAGAGGGCTATGGTGAAAAAGGAAATATCGTCAGATGAAATCTGGAAAGAAACTTTCTGCGAAACTGCTTAGTGTTCTGTTAATTCATCTCACAGAGTTACATGTGTATTTCGAGGATCTCTTTGCTAGTCCTATTTCTGTGGTATCTGAAAACAGATATTTCGGATCCCTTTGAAGATTATAGGGCCAAAGGAAATATCCTCGGATAACAAAGAGAAAGAAGCTTTCTGAGAAACTTCTTTGTGTTCCGTGAAATCATCTCACAGAGTTACAGCTTTCCCCTCAAGAAGCCTTTCGCTAAGACAGTTCTTGTGGAATTGGCAAAGTGATATTTGGAAGCCCGTAGAGGGCTATGGTGAAAAAGGAAATATCATCAGATGAAATCTGGAAAGAAACTTTCTGAGAAACTGCTTAGTGTTCTGTTAATTCATCTCACAGAGTTACATGTGTATTTCGAGGATCTCTTTGCTAGCCCTATTTCTGTGGAATCTGAGAACAAATATTTCGGATCCCTTTGAAGACTATAGGGCCAAAGGAAATATCCTCCGATAACAAAGAGAAAGAAGCTTTCTGAGAAACTTCTTTGTGTTCTGTGAAATCATCTCACAGAGTTACAGCTTTCCCCTCAAGAAGCCTTTCGCTAAGACAGTTCTTGTGGAATTGGCAAAGTGATATTTGGAAGCCCATAGAGGGCTCTGGTGAAAAAGGAAATATCCTCAGATGAAATCTGGAAAGAAGCTTTCTGAGAAACTGCTTAGTGTTCTGTGAATTCATCTCACAGAGTTACATGTGTATTTCGAGGATCTCTTTGCTAGCCCTATTTCTGTGGAAACTGAGAAAAGATATTTCGGATCCCTTTGAAGACTATAGGGCCAAAGGAAAAATCCTCCGATAACAAAGAGAAGGAAGCGTTCTCAGAAACTTCTTTGTGTTCTGTGAAATCATCTCACAGAGTTACATCTTTCCCCTCAAGAAGCCTTTCGCTAAGACAATTCTTGTGGAATTCGCAAAGTGATATTTGGAAGCCCATAGAGGACTATGGTGAAAAAGGAAATATCGTCAGATGAAATCTGGAAAGAAGCTTTCTGCGAAACTGCTTAGTGTTTTTTTAATTCATCTCACAGAGTTACATGTGTATTTCGAGGATCTCTTTGCTAGCTCTATTTCTTTGGAATCTGAGAACAGATATTTCGGATCCCTTTGAAGACTATAGGGCCAAAGGAAATATCCTCGGATAACAAAGAGAAAGAAGCTTTCTGAGAAACTTCTTTGTGTTCTGTGAAATCATCTCACAGAGTTACAGCTTTCCCCTCAAGAAGCCTTTCGCTAAGACAGTTCTTGTGGAATAGGCAAAGTGATATTTGGAAGCCCATAGAGGGCTATGGTGAAAAAGGAAATATCCTCAGATGAAATCTGGAAAGAAGCTTTCTGTGAAACTGCTTAGTGTTCTGTGAATTCATCTCACAGAGTTCCATGTGTATTTCGAGGATCTATTTGCTAGCCCTATTTCTGTGGAATCTGAAAACAGATATTTCGGATCCCTTTGAAGACTATAGGGCCAAAGGAAATATCCTCGGATAACAAAGAGAAAGAAGCTTTCTGAGAAACTTCTTTGTGTTCTGTGAAATCATCTCACAGAGTTACAGCTTTCCCCTCAAGAAGCCTTTCGCTAAGACAGTTCTTGTGGAATAGGCAAAGTGATATTTGGAAGCCCATAGAGGGCTATGGTCAAACAGGAAATATCGTCAGATGAAATCTGGAAAGAAGCTTTCTGCGAAACTGCTTAGTTTTTTTTTAATTCATCTCTCAGAGTTACATGTGTATTTCGAGGATCTCTTTGCTAGCTCTATTTCTGTGGAATCTGAGAACAGATATTTCGGATACCTTTGAAGACTATAGGGCCAAAGGAAATATCCTCGGATAACAAAGAGAAAGAAGCTTTCTGAGAAACTTCTTTGTGTTCTGTGAAATCATCTCACAGAGTTACAGCTTTCCCCTCAAGAAGCCTTTCGCTAAGACAGTTCTTGTGGAATTGGCAAAGTGATATTTGGAAGCCCATAGAGGGCTATGGTGAAAAAGGAAATATCGTCAGATGAAATCTGGAAAGAAGCTTTCTGAGAAACTGTTTAGTGTTCTGTTAATTCATCTCACAGAGTTACATGTGTATTTCGAGGATCTCTTTGCTAGCCCTATTTCTGTGGAATCTGAGAACAGATATATCGGATCCCTTTGAAGACTATAGGGCCAAAGGAAATATCCTCCGATAACAAAGAGAAAGAAGCTTTCTGAGAAACTTCTTTGTGTTCTGTGAAATCATCTCACAGAGTTACAGCTTTCCCCTCAAGAAGCCTTTCGCTAAGACAGTTCTTGTGGAATTGGCAAAGTGATATTTGGAAGCCCATAGAGGGCTATGGTGAAAAAGGAAATATCCTCAGATGAAATCTGGAAAGAAGCTTTCTGAGAAACTGCTTAGTGTTCTGTGAATTCATCTCACAGAGTTACATGTGTATTTCGAGGATCTCTTTGCTAGCCCTATTTCTGTGGAAACTGAGAAAAGATATTTCGGATCCCTTTGAAGACTATAGGGCCAAAGGAAAAATCCTCCGATAACAAAGAGAAAGAAGCTTTCTGAGAAACTTCTTTGTATTCTGTGAAATCATCTCACAGAGTTACAGCTTTCCCCTCAAGAAGCCTTTCGCTAAGACAGTTCTTGTGGAATTGGCAAAGTGATATTTGGAAGCCCATAGAGGGCTATGGTGAAAAAGGAAATATCGTCAGATGAAATCTGGAAAGAAGCTTTCTGCGAAACTTCTTAGGGTTTTGTTAATTCATCTCACAGAGTTACATGTGTATTTCGAGGATCTCTTTGCTAGCTCTATTTCTGTGGAATCTGAGAACAGATATTTCGGATCCCTTTGAAGACTATAGGGCCAAAGGAAATATCCTCGGATAACAAAGAGAAAGAAGCTTTCTGAGAAACTTCTTTGTGTTCTGTGAAATCATCTCACAGAGTTACAGCTTTCCCGTCAAGAAGCCTTTCGCTAAGATAGTTCTTGTGTAATTGGCAAAGTGATATTTGGAAGCCTATAGAGGGCTATGGTGAAATAGGAAATATCGTCAGATGAAATCTGGAAAGAAGCTTTCTGAGAAACTGCTTAGTGTTCTGTGAATTCACCTCACAGAGTTACATGTGTATTTCGAGGGTCTCTTTGCTAGCCCTATTTCTGTGGAAACTGAGAAAGATATTTCGGATCCCTTTGAAGACTATAGGGCCAAAGGAAAAATCCTCCGATAACAAAGAGAAAGAAGCTTTCTGAGAAACTTCTTTGTGTTCTGTGAAATCATCTCACAGAGTTACAGCTTTCCCCTCAAGAAGCCTTTCGCTAAGACAGTTCTTGTGGAATTGGCAAAGTGATATTTGGAAGCCCATAGAGGGCTATGGTGAAAAAGGAAATATCGTCAGATGAAATCTGGAAAGAAGCTTTCTGAGAAACTGCTTAGTGTTCTGTTAATTCATCTCACAGAGTTACATGTGTATTTCGAGGATCTCTTTGCTAGCCCTATTTCTGTGGAATCTGAGAACAGATATATCGGATCCCTTTGAAGACTATAGGGCCAAAGGAAATATCCTCGGATAACAAAGAGAAAGAAGCTTTCTGAGAAACTTCTTTGTTTTCTGTGAAATCATCTCACAGAGTTACAGCTTTCCCCTGAAGAAGCCTTTCGCTAAGACAGTTCTTGTGGAATTGGCAAAGTGATATTTGGAAGCCCATAGAGGGCTATGGTGAAAAAGGAAATATCGTCAGATGAAATCTGGAAAGAAGCTTTCTGAGAAACTGCTTAGTGTTCTGTTAATTCATCTCACAGAGTTACATGTGTATTTCGAGGATCTCTTTGCTAGCCCTATTTCTGTGGAAACTGAGAAAAGATATTTCGGATCCCTTTGAAGACTATAGGGCCAAAGGAAAAATCCTCCGATAACAAAGAGAAAGAAGCTTTCTGAGAAACTTCTTTGTGTTCTGTGAAATAATCTCACAGAGTTACAGCTTTCCCCTCAAGAAGCCTTTCGCTAAGACAGTTCTTGTGGAATTGGCAAAGTGATATTTGGAAGCCCATAGAGGGCTATGGTGAAAAAGGAAATATCGTCAGATGAAATCTGGAAAGAAGCTTTCTGAGAAACTGCTTAGTGTTCTGTTAATTCATCTCACAGAGTTACATGTGTATTTCGAGGATCTCTTTGCTAGCCCTATTTCTGTGGAATCTGAGAACAGATATTTCGGATCCCTTTGAAGACTATAGGGCCAAAGGAAATATCCTCCGATAACAAAGAGAAAGAAGCTTTCTGAGAAACTTCTTTGTGTTCTGTGAAATCATCTCACAGAGTTACAGCTTTCCCCTCAAGAAGCCTTTCGCTAAGACAGTTCTTGTGGAATTGGCAAAGTGATATTTGGAAGCCCATAGAGGGCTATGGTGAAAAAGGAAATATCCTCAGATGAAATCTGGAAAGAAGCTTTCTGAGAAACTGCTTAGTGTTCTGTGAATTCATCTCACAGAGTTACATGTGTATTTCGAGGATCTCTTTGCTAGCCCTATTTCTGTGGAAACTGAGAATAGATATTTCGGATCCCTTTGAAGACTATAGGGCCAAAGGAAAAATCCTCCGATAACAAAGAGAAAGAAGCTTTCTGAGAAACTTCTTTGTATTCTGTGAAATCATCTCACAGAGTTACAGCTTTCCCCTCAAGAAGCCTTTCGCTAAGACAGTTCTTGTGGAATTGGCAAAGTGATATTTGGAAGCCCATAGAGGGCTATGGTGAAAAAGGAAATATCGTCAGATGAAATCTGGAAAGAAGCTTTCTGCGAAACTTCTTAGGGTTTTGTTAATTCATCTCACAGAGTTACATGTGTATTTCGAGGATCTCTTTGCTAGCTCTATTTCTGTGGAATCTGAGAACAGATATTTCGGATCCCTTTGAAGACTATAGGGCCAAAGGAAATATCCTCGGATAACAAAGAGAAAGAAGCTTTCTGAGAAACTTCTTTGTGTTCTGTGAAATCATCTCACAGAGTTACAGCTTTCCCGTCAAGAAGCCTTTCGCTAAGATAGTTCTTGTGTAATTGGCAAAGTGATATTTGGAAGCCTATAGAGGGCTATGGTGAAATAGGAAATATCGTCAGATGAAATCTGGAAAGAAGCTTTCTGAGAAACTGCTTAGTGTTCTGTGAATTCATCTCACAGAGTTACATGTGTATTTCGAGGGTCTCTTTGCTAGCCCTATTTCTGTGGAAACTGAGAAAGATATTTCGGATCCCTTTGAAGACTATAGGGCCAAAGGAAAAATCCTCCGATAACAAAGAGAAAGAAGCTTTCTGAGAAACTTCTTTGTGTTCTGTGAAATCATCTCACAGAGTTACAGCTTTCCCCTCAAGAAGCCTTTCGCTAAGACAGTTCTTGTGGAATTGGCAAAGTGATATTTGGAAGCCCATAGAGGGCTATGGTGAAAAAGGAAATATCGTCAGATGAAATCTGGAAAGAAGCTTTCTGAGAAACTGCTTAGTGTTCTGTTAATTCATCTCACAGAGTTACATGTGTATTTCGAGGATCTCTTTGCTAGCCCTATTTCTGTGGAATCTGAGAACAGATATATCGGATCCCTTTGAAGACTATAGGGCCAAAGGAAATATCCTCGGATAACAAAGAGAAAGAAGCTTTCTGAGAAACTTCTTTGTTTTCTGTGAAATCATCTCACAGAGTTACAGCTTTCCCCTGAAGAAGCCTTTCGCTAAGACAGTTCTTGTGGAATTGGCAAAGTGATATTTGGAAGCCCATAGAGGGCTATGGTGAAAAAGGAAATATCCTCAGATGAAATCTGGAAAGAAGCTTTCTGAGAAACTGCTTAGTGTTCTGTTAATTCATCTCACAGAGTTACATGTGTATTTCGAGGATCTCTTTGCTAGCCCTATTTCTGTGGAAACTGAGAAAAGATATTTCGGATCCCTTTGAAGACTATAGGGCCAAAGGAAAAATCCTCCGATAACAAAGAGAAAGAAGCTTTCTGAGAAACTTCTTTGTGTTCTGTGAAATCATCTCACAGAGTTACAGCTTTCCCCTCAAGAAGCCTTTCGCTAAGACAGTTCTTGTGGAATTGGCAAAGTGATATTTGGAAGCCCATAGAGGGCTATGGTGAAAAAGGAAATATCGTCAGATGAAATCTGGAAAGAAGCTTTCTGAGAAACTGCTTAGTGTTCTGTTAATTCATCTCACAGAGTTACATGTGTATTTCGAAGATGTCTTTGCTAGCCCTATTTCTGTGGAATCTGAGAACAGATATTTCGGATCCCTTTGAAGACTATAGGGCCAAAGGAAATATCCTCGGATAACAGAGAGAAAGAAGCTTTCTGAGAAACTTCTTTGTGTTCTGTGAAATCATCTCACAGAGTTACAGCTTTCCCCTCAAGAAGCCTTTCGCTAAGACAGTTCTTGTGGAATTGGCAAAGTGATATTTGGAAGCCCATAGAGGGCTGTGGTGAAAAAGGAAATATCGTCAGATGAAATCTGGAAAGAAACTTTCTGCGAAACTGCTTAGTGTTCTGTTAATTCATCTCACAGAGTTACATGTGTATTTCGAGGATCTCTTTGCTAGTCCTATTTCTGTGGTATCTGAAAACAGATATTTCGGATCCCTTTGAAGATTATAGGGCCAAAGGAAATATCCTCGGATAACAAAGAGAAAGAAGCTTTCTGAGAAACTTCTTTGTGTTCCGTGAAATCATCTCACAGAGTTACAGCTTTCCCCTCAAGAAGCCTTTCCCTAAGACAGTTCTTGTGGAATTGGCAAAGTGATATTTGGAAGCCCATAGAGGGCTATGGTGAAAAAGGAAATATCATCAGATGAAATCTGGAAAGAAGCTTTCTGAGAAACTGCTTAGTGTTCTGTTAATTCATCTCACAGAGTTACATGTGTATTTCGAGGATCTCTTTGCTAGCCCTATTTCTGTGGAAACTGAGAAAAGATATTTCGGATCCCTTTGAAGACTATAGGGCCAAAGGAAATATCCTCCGATAACAAAGAGAAAGAAGCTTTCTGAGAAACTTCTTTGTGTTCTGTGAAATCATCTCACAGAGTTACAGCTTTCCCCTCAAGAAGCCTTTCGCTAAGACAGTTCTTGTGGAATTGGCAAAGTGATATTTGGAAGCCCATAGAGGGCTATGGTGAAAAAGGAAATATCCTCAGATGAAATCTGGAAAGAAGCTTTCTGAGAAACTGCTTAGTGTTCTGTGAATTCATCTCACAGAGTTACATGTGTATTTCGAGGATCTCTTTGCTAGCCCTATTTCTGTGGAAACTGAGAAAAGATATTTCGGATCCCTTTGAAGACTATAGGGCCAAAGGAAAAATCCTCCGATAACAAAGAGAAGGAAGCGTTCTCAGAAACTTCTTTGTGTTCTGTGAAATCATCTCACAGAGTTACATCTTTCCCCTCAAGAAGCCTTTCGCTAAGACAATTCTTGTGGAATTGGCAAAGTGATATTTGGAAGCCCATAGAGGACTATGGTGAAAAAGGAAATATCGTCAGATGAAATCTGGAAAGAAGCTTTCTGCGCAACTGCTTAGTGTTTTTTTAATTCATCTCACAGAGTTACATGTGTATTTCGAGGATCTCTTTGCTAGCTCTATTTCTTTGGAATCTGAGAACAGATATTTCGGATCCCTTTGAAGACTATAGGGCCAAAGGAAATATCCTCGGACAACAAAGAGAAAGAAGCTTTCTGAGAAACTTCTTTGTGTTCTGTGAAATCATCTCACAGAGTTACAGCTTTCCCCTCAAGAAGCCTTTCGCTAAGACAGTTCTTGTGGAATAGGCAAAGTGATATTTGGAAGCCCATAGAGGGCTATGGTGAAAAAGGAAATATCCTCAGATGAAATCTGGAAAGAAGCTTTCTGAGAAACTGCTTAGTGTTCTGTGAATTCATCTCACAGAGTTCCATGTGTATTTCGAGGATCTCTTTGCTAGCCCTATTTCTGTGGAATCTGAAAACAGATATTTCGGATCCCTTTGAAGACTATAGGGCCAAAGGAAATATCCTCGGATAACAAAGAGAAAGAAGCTTTCTGAGAAACTTCTTTGTGTTCTGTGAAATCATCTCACAGAGTTACAGCTTTCCCCTCAAGAAGCCTTTCGCTAAGACAGTTCTTGTGGAATAGGAAAAGTGATATTTGGAAGCCCATAGAGGGCTATGGTGAAATAGGAAATATCGTCAGATGAAATCTGGAAAGAAGCTTTCTGCGAAACTGCTTAGTGTTTTTTTAATTCATCTCACAGAGTTACATGTGTATTTCGAGGATCTCTTTGCTAGCTCTATTTCTGTGGAATCTGAGAACAGATATTTCGGATACCTTTGAAGACTATAGGGCCAAAGGAAATATCCTCGGATAACAAAGAGAAAGAAGCTTTCTGAGAAACTTCTTTGTGTTCTGTGAAATCATCTCACAGAGTTACAGCTTTCCCCTCAAGAAGCCTTTCGCTAAGACAGTTCTTGTGGAATAGGCAAAGTGATATTTGGAAGCCCAAAGAGGGCTATGGTGAAAAAGGAAATATCCTCAGATGAAATCTGGAAAGAAGCTTTCTGAGAAACTGCTTAGTGTTCTGTGAATTCATCTCACAGAGTTACATGTGTATTTCGAGGATCTCTTTGCTAGCCCTATTTCTGTGGAAACTGAGAAAAGATATTTCGGATCCCTTTGAAGACTATAGGGCCAAAGGAAAAATCCTCCGATAACAAAGAGAAGGAAGCGTTCTCAGAAACTTCTTTGTGTTCTGTGAAATCATCTCACAGAGTTACAGCTTTCCCCTCAAGAAGCCTTTCGCTAAGACAATTCTTGTGGAATTGGCAAAGTGATATTTGGAAGCCCATAGAGGACTATGGTGAAAAAGGAAATATCGTCAGATGAAATCTGGAAAGAAGCTTTCTGCGAAACTGCTTAGTGTTTTTTTAATTCATCTCACAGAGTTACATGTGTATTTCGAGGATCTCTTTGCTAGCTCTATTTCTGTGGAATCTGAGAACAGATATTTCGGATCCCTTTGAAGACTATAGGGCCAAAGGAAATATCCTCGGATAACAAAGAGAAAGAAGCTTTCTGAGAAACTTCTTTGTGTTCTGTGAAATCATCTCACAGAGTTACAGCTTTCCCCTCAAGAAGCCTTTCGCTAAGACAGTTCTTGTGGAATAGGCAAAGTGATATTTGGAAGCCCATAGAGGGCTATGGTGAAAAAGGAAATATCCTCAGATGAAATCTGGAAAGAAGCTTTCTGAGAAACTGCTTAGTGTTCTGTGAATTCATCTCACAGAGTTCCATGTGTATTTCGAGGATCTCTTTGCTAGCCCTATTTCTGTGGAATCTGAAAACAGATATTTCGGATCCCTTTGAAGACTATAGGGCCAAAGGAAATATCCTCGGATAACAAAGAGAAAGAAGCTTTCTGAGAAACTTCTTTGTGTTCTGTGAAATCATCTCACAGAGTTACAGCTTTCCCCTCAAGAAGCCTTTCGCTAAGACAGTTCTTGTGGAATAGGCAAAGTGATATTTGGAAGCCCATAGAGGGCTATGGTGAAAAAGGAAATATCGTCAGATGAAATCTGGAAAGAAGCTTTCTGAGAAACTGCTTAGTGTTCTGTTAATTCATCTCACAGAGTTCCATGTGTATTTCGAGGATCTCTTTGCTAGCCCTATTTCTGTGGAATCTGAAAACAGATATTTCGGATCCCTTTGAAGACTATAGTGCCTAAGGAAATATCCTCGGATAACAAAGAGAAAGAAGCTTTCTGAGAAACTTGTTTGTGTTCTGTGAAATCATCTCACAGAGTTACAGCTTTTCCGTCAAGAAGCCTTTCGCTAAGACAGTTCTTGTGGAATTAGCAAAGTGATATTTGGAAGCCCATAGAGGGCTATGGTGAAATAGGAAATATAGTCAGATGAAATCTGGAAAGAAGCTTTCTGCGAAACTGCTAAGTGTTCTGTTAATTCATCTCACAGAGTTACATGTGTATTTCGAGGATCTCTTTGCTAGTCCTATTTCTGTGGAATCTGAAAACAGATATTTCGGATCCCTTTGAAGATTATAGGGCCAAAGGAAATATCCTCGGATAACAAAGAGAAAGAAGCTTTCTGAGAAACTTCTTTGTGTTCTGTGAAATCATCTCACAGAGTTACAGCTTTCCCCTCAAGAAGCCTTTCGCTAAGACAGTTCTTGTGGAATTGGCAAAGTGATATTTGGAAGCCGATAGAGGGCTATGGTGAAAAAGGAAATATCCTCAGATGAAATCTGGAAAGAAGCTTTCTGAGAAACTGCTTAGTGTTCTGTGAATTCATCTCACAGAGTTACATGTGTATTTCGAGGATCTCTTTGCTAGCCCTATTTCTGTGGAATCTGAGAACAAATATTTCGGATCCCTTTGAAGACTATAGGGCCAAAGGAAATATCCTCCGATAACAAAGAGAAACAAGCTTTCTGAGAAACTTCTTTGTGTTCTGTGAAATCATCTCACAGAGTTACAGCTTTCCCCTGAAGAAGCCTTTCGCTAAGACAGTTCTTGTGGAATTGGCAAAGTGATATTTGGAAGCCCATAGAGGGCTATGGTGAAAAAGGAAATATCGTCAGATGAAATCTGGAAAGAAGCTTTCTGAGAAACTGCTTAGTGTTCTGTAAATTCATCCCACAGAGTTACATGTGTATTTCGAGGATCTCTTTGCTAGTCCTATTTCTGTGGAATCTGAAAACAGATATTTCGGATCCCTTTGAAGACTATAGGGCCAAAGGAAATATCCTCGGATAACAAAGAGAAAGAAGCTTTCTGAGAAACTTCTTTGTGTTCTGTGAAATCATCTCACAGAGTTACAGCTTTCCCCTCAAGAAGCCTTTCGCTAAGACAGTTCTTGTGGAATTGGCAAAGTGATATTTGGAAGCCGTTAGAGGGCTATGGTGAAAAAGGAAATATCCTCAGATGAAATCTGGAAAGAAGCTTTCTGGACACTGCTTAGTTTTCTGTTAATTCATCTCACAGAGTTACATGTGTATTTCGAGGATCTCTTTGCTAGCCCTATTTCTGTGGAATCTGAGAACAGATATTTCGGATCCCTTTGAAGACTATAGGGCCAAAGGAAATATCCTCCGATAACAAAGAGAAAGAAGCTTTCTGAGAAACTTCTTTGTGTTCTGTGAAATCATCTCACAGAGTTACAGCTTTCCCCTCAAGAAGCCTTTCGCTAAGACAGTTCTTGTGGAATAGGCAAAGTGATATTTGGAAGCCCATGGAGGGCTATGGTGAAATAGGAAATATAGTCAGATGAAATCTGGAAAGAAGCTTTCTGAGAAACTGCTTAGTGTTCTGTGAATTCATCTCACAGAGTTACATGTGTATTTCGAGGATCTCTTTGCTAGTCCTATTTCTGTGGAATCTGAAAACAGATATTTCGGATCCCTTTGAAGATTATAGGGCCAAAGGAAATATCCTCGGATAACAAAGAGAAAGAAGCTTTCTGAGAAACTTCTTTGTGTTCTGTGAAATCATCTCTCCGAGTTACAGCTTTCCCCTCAAGAAGCCTTTCGCTAAGACAGTTCTTGTGGAATTGGCAAAGTGATATTTGGAAGCCCATAGAGGGCTATGGTGAAAAAGGAAATATCGTCAGATGAAATCTGGAAAGAAAGTTTCTGCGAAACTGCTTAGTGTTCTGTTAATTCATCTCACAGAGTTACATGTGTATTTCGAGGATCTCTTTGCTAGTCCTATTTCTGTGGAATCTGAAAACAGATATTTCGGATCCCTTTGAAGATTATAGGGCCAAAGGAAATATCCTCGGATAACAAAGAGAAAGAAGCTTTCTGAGAAACTTCTTTGTGTTCTGTGAAATCATCTCACAGAGTTACAGCTTTCCCCTCAAGAAGCCTTTCGCTAAGACAGTTCTTGTGGAATTGGCAAAGTGATATTTGGAAGCCGATAGAGGGCTATGGTGAAAAAGGAAATATCCTCAGATGAAATCTGGAAAGAAGCTTTCTGCGAAACTACTCAGTGTTCTGTGAAGTCATCTCACAGAGTTCCATGTGTATTTCGAGGATCTCTTTGCTAGCCCTATTTCTGTGGAATCTGAAAACAGATATTTCGGATCCCTTTGAAGACTATAGGGCCAAAGGAAATATCCTCGGATAACAAAGAGAAAGAAGCTTTCTGAGAAACTTCTTTGTGTTCTGTGAAATCATCTCACAGAGTTACAGCTTTCCCCTCAAGAAGCCTTTCGCTAAGACAGTTCTTGTGGAATTGGCAAAGTGATATTTGGAAGCCCATAGAGGGCTATGGTGAAAAAGGAAATATCATCAGATGAAATCTGGAAAGAAGCTTTCTGAGAAACTGCTTAGTGTTCTGTTAATTCATCTCACAGAGTTACATGTGTATTTCGAGGATCTCTTTGCTAGCCCTATTTCTGTGGAATCTGAGAACAAATATTTCGGATCCCTTTGAAGACTATAGGGCCAAAGGAAATATCCTCCGATAACAAAGAGAAAGAAGCTTTCTGAGAAACTTCTTTGTGTTCTGTGAAATCATCTCACAGAGTTACAGCTTTCCCCTCAAGAAGCCTTTCGCTAAGGCAGTTCTTGTGGAATTGGCAAAGCGATATTTGGAAGCCCATAGAGGGCTATGGTGAAAAAGGAAATATCCTCAGATGAAATCTGGAAAGAAGCTTTCTGAGAAACTGCTTAGTGTTCTGTGAATTCATCTCACAGAGTTACATGTGTATTTCGAGGATCTCTTTGCTAGCCCTATTTCTGTGGAAACTGAGAAAAGATATTTCGGATCCCTTTGAAGACTATAGGGCCAAAGGAAAAATCCTCCGATAACAAAGAGAAGAAAGCGTTCTCAGAAACTTCTTTGTGTTCTGTGAAATCATCTCACAGAGTTACAGCTTTCCCCTCAAGAAGCCTTTCGCTAAGACAATTCTTGTGGAATTGGCAAAGTGATATTTGGAAGCCCATAGAGGACTATGGTGAAAAAGGAAATATCGTCAGATGAAATCTGGAAAGAAGCTTTCTGCGAAACTGCTTAGTGTTTTTTTAATTCATCTCACAGAGTTACATGTGTATTTCGAGGATCTCTTTGCTAGCTCTATTTCTGTGGAATCTGAGAACAGATATTTCGGATCCCTTTGAAGACTATAGGGCCAAAGGAAATATCCTCGGATAACAAAGAGAAAGAAGCTTTCTGAGAAACTTCTTTGTGTTCTGTGAAATCATCTCACAGAGTTACAGCTTTCCCCTCAAGAAGCCTTTCGCTAAGACAGTTCTTGTGGAATAGGCAAAGTGATATTTGGAAGCCCATAGAGGGCTATGGTGAAAAAGGAAATATCGTCAGATGAAATCTGGAAAGAAGCTTTCTGAGAAACTGCTTAGTGTTCTGTTAATTCATCTCACAGAGTTACATGTGTATTTCGAGGATCTCTTTGCTAGCCCTATTTCTGTGGAATCTGAAAACAGATATTTCGGATCCCTTTGAAGACTATAGTGCCTAAGGAAATATCCTCGGATAACAAAGAGAAAGAAGCTTTCTGAGAAACTTCTTTGTGTTCTGTGAAATCATCTCACAGAGTTACAGCTTTCCCGTCAAGAAGCCTTTCGCTAAGACAGTTCTTGTGGAATTGGCAAACTGATATTTGGAAGCCCATAGAGGGCTATGGTGAAAAAGGAAATATCGTCAGATGAAATCTGGAAAGAAGCTTTCTGAGAAACTGCTTAGTGTTCTGTTAATTCATCTCACAGAGTTACATGTGTATTTCGAGGATCTCTTTGCTAGCCCTATTTCTGTGGAATCTGAGAACAGATATATCGGATCCCTTTGAAGACTATAGGGCCAAAGGAAATATCCTCCCATAACAAAGAGAAAGAAGCTTTCTGAGAAACTTCTTTGTGTTCTGTGAAATCATCTCACAGAGTTACAGCTTTCCCCTCAAGAAGCCTTTCGCTAAGACAGTTCTTGTGGAATTGGCAAAGTGATATTTGGAAGCCCATAGAGGGCTATGGTGAAAAAGGAAATATCGTCAGATGAAATCTGGAAAGAAGCTTTCTGCGAAACTGCTTAGTGTTCTGTTAATTCATCTCACAGAGTTACATGTGTATTTCGAGGATCTCTTTGCTAGTCCTATTTCTGTGGAATCTGAAAACAGATATTTCGGATCCCTTTGAAGACTATAGGGCCAAAGGAAATATCCTCGGATAACAAAGAGAAAGAAGCTTTCTGAGAAACTTCTTTGTGTTCTGTGAAATCATCTCACAGAGTTACAGCTTTCCCCTGAAAAAGGCTTTCGCTAGGACAGTTCTTGTGGAATTGGCAAAGTGATATTTGGAAGCCCATAGAGGGCTATGGTGAAAAAGGAAATATCCTCAGATGAAATCTGGAAAGAAGCTTTCTGAGAAACTGCTTAGTGTTCTGTTAATTCATCTCACAGAGTTCCATGTGTATTTCGAGGATCTCCTTGCTAGCCCTATTTCTGTGGAATCTGAAAACAGATATTTCGGATCCCTTTGAAGACTATAGGGCGAAAGGAAAAATCCTCCGATAACAAAGAGAAGGAAGCGTTCTGAGAAACTTCTTTGTGTTCTGTGAAATCATCTCACAGAGTTACAGCTTTCCCCTCAAGAAGCCTTTCGCTAAGACAATTCTTGTGGAATTGGCAAAGTGATATTTGGAAGCCCATAGAGGACTATGGTGAAAAAGGAAATATCGTCAGATGAAATCTGGAAAGAAGCTTTCTGCGAAACTGCTTAGTGGTTTTTTAATTCATCTCACAGAGTTACATGTGTATTTCGAGGATCTCTTTGCTAGCCCTATTTCTGTGGAAACTGAGAAAAGATATTTCGGATCCCTTTGAAGACTATAGGGCCAAAGGAAAAATCCTCCGATAACAAAGAGAAAGAAGCTTTCTGAGAAACTTCTTTGTGTTCTGTGAAATCATCTCACAGAGATACAGCTTTCCCCTGAAGAAGCCTTTCACTAAGACAGTTCTTGTGGAATTGGCAAAGTGATATTTGGAAGCCCATAGAGGGCTATGGTGAAAAAGGAAATATCGTCAGATGAAATCTGGAAAGAAGCTTTCTGCGAAACTGCTAAGTGTTCTGTTAATTCATCTCACAGAGTTACATGTGTATTTCGAGGATCTCTTTGCTAGTCCTATTTCTGTGGAATCTGAAAACAGATATTTCGGATCCCTTTGAAGATTATAGGGCCAAAGGAAATATCCTCGGATAACAAAGAGAAAGAAGCTTTCTGAGAAACTTCTTT
Source organism: Macaca nemestrina (assembly GCF_043159975.1). Lineage (NCBI taxonomy): Eukaryota > Metazoa > Chordata > Mammalia > Primates > Cercopithecidae > Macaca > Macaca nemestrina. Next base: position 30,670,168 of record NC_092135.1, on the reverse strand, counting down.
GTGTTCTGTGAAATCATCTCACAGAGTTACAGCTTTCCCCTCAAGAAGCCTTTCGCTAAGACAGTTCTTGTGGAATTGGCAAAGTGATATTTGGAAGCCGATAGAGGGCTATGGTGAAAAAGGAAATATCCTCAGATGAAATCTGGAAAGAAGCTTTCTGAAAAACTGCTTAGTGTTCTGTTAATTCATCTCACAGAGTTACATGTGTATTTCGAGGATCTCTTTGCTAGTCCTATTTCTGTGGAATCTGAGAACAAATATTTCGGATCCCATTGAAGACTATAGGGCCAAAGGAAATATCCTCCGATAACAAAGAGAAACAAGATTTCTGAGAAACTTCTTTGTGTTCTGTGAAATCATCTCACAGAGTTACAGCTTTCCCCTGAAGAAGCCTTTCGCTAAGACAGTTCTTGTGGAATTGGCAAAGTGATATTTGGAAGCCCATAGAGGGCTATGGTGAAAAAGGAAATATCCTCAGATGAAATCTGGAAAGAAGCTTTCTGGACACTGCTTAGTTTTCTGTTAATTCATCTCACAGAGTTACATGTGTATTTCGAGGATCTCTTTGCTAGCCCTATTTCTGTGGAAACTGAGAAAAGATATTTCGGATCCCTTTGAAGACTATAGGGCCAAAGGAAAAATCCTCCGATAACAAAGAGAAGAAAGCGTTCTCAGAAACTTCTTTGTGTTCTGTGAAATCATCTCACAGAGTTACAGCTTTCCCCTCAAGAAGCCTTTCGCTAAGACAATTCTTGTGGAATTGGCAAAGTGATATTTTGAAGCCCATAGAGGACTATGGTGAAAAAGGAAATATCGTCAGATGAAATCTGGAAAGAAGCTTTCTGCGAAACTGCTTAGTGTTTTTTTAATTCATCTCACAGAGTTACATGTGTATTTCGAGGATCTCTTTGCTAGCTCTATTTCTGTGGAATCTGAGAACAGATATTTCGGATCCCTTTGAAGACTATAGGGCCAAAGGAAATATCCTCGGATAACAAAGAGAAAGAAGCTTTCTGAGAAACTTCTTTGTGTTCTGTGAAATCATCTCACAGAGTTACAGCTTTCCCCTCAAGAAGCCTTTCGCTAAGACAGTTCTTGTGGAATAGGCAAAGTGATATTTGGAAGCCCATAGAGGGCTATGGTGAAAAAGGAAATATCGTCAGATGAAATCTGGAAAGAAGCTTTCTGAGAAACTGCTTAGTGTTCTGTTAATTCATCTCACAGAGTTACATGTGTATTTCGAGGATCTCTTTGCTAGCCCTATTTCTGTGGAATCTGAAAACAGATATTTCGGATCCCTTTGAAGACTATAGTGCCTAAGGAAATATCCTCGGATAACAAAGAGAAAGAAGCTTTCTGAGAAACTTCTTTGTGTTCTGTGAAATCATCTCACAGAGTTACAGCTTTCCCGTCAAGAAGCCTTTCGCTAAGACAGTTCTTGTGGAATTGGCAAAGTGATATTTGGAAGCCCATAGAGGGCTATGGTGAAAAAGGAAATATCGTCAGATGAAATCTGGAAAGAAGCTTTCTGAGAAACTGCTTAGTGTTCTGTTAATTCATCTCACAGAGTTACATGTGTATTTCGAGGATCTCTTTGCTAGCCCTATTTCTGTGGAATCTGAGAACAGATATATCGGATCCCTTTGAAGACTATAGGGCCAAAGGAAATATCCTCGGATAACAAAGAGAAAGAAGCTTTCTGAGAAACTTCTTTGTGTTCTGTGAAATCATCTCACAGAGTTACAGCTTTCCCCTCAAGAAGCCTTTCGCTAAGACAGTTCTTGTGGAATTGGCAAAGTGATATTTGGAAGCCGATAGAGGGCTATGGTGAAAAAGGAAATATCCTCAGATGAAATCTGGAAAGAAGCTTTCTGAAAAACTGCTTAGTGTTCTGTGAATTCATCTCACAGAGTTACATGTGTATTTCGAGGATCTCTTTGCTAGTCCTATTTCTGTGGAATCTGAGAACAAATATTTCGGATCCCATTGAAGACTATAGGGCCAAAGGAAATATCCTCCGATAACAAAGAGAAACAAGATTTCTGAGAAACTTCTTTGTGTTCTGTGAAATCATCTCACAGAGTTACAGCTTTCCCCTGAAGAAGCCTTTCGCTAAGACAGTTCTTGTGGAATTGGCAAAGTGATATTTGGAAGCCCATAGAGGGCTATGGTGAAAAAGGAAATATCCTCAGATGAAATCTGGAAAGAAGCTTTCTGGACACTGCTTAGTTTTCTGTTAATTCATCTCACAGAGTTACATGTGTATTTCGAGGATCTCTTTGCTAGCCCTATTTCTGTGGAAACTGAGAAAAGATATTTCGGATCCCTTTGAAGACTATAGGGCCAAAGGAAAAATCCTCCGATAACAAAGAGAAGAAAGCGTTCTCAGAAACTTCTTTGTGTTCTGTGAAATCATCTCACAGAGTTACAGCTTTCCCCTCAAGAAGCCTTTCGCTAAGACAATTCTTGTGGAATTGGCAAAGTGATATTTGGAAGCCCATAGAGGACTATGGTGAAAAAGGAAATATCGTCAGATGAAATCTGGAAAGAAGCTTTCTGCGAAACTGCTTAGTGTTTTTTTAATTCATCTCACAGAGTTACATGTGTATTTCGAGGATCTCTTTGCTAGCTCTATTTCTGTGGAATCTGAGAACAGATATTTCGGATCCCTTTGAAGACTATAGGGCCAAAGGAAATATCCTCGGATAACAAAGAGAAAGAAGCTTTCTGAGAAACTTCTTTGTGTTCTGTGAAATCATCTCACAGAGTTACAGCTTTCCCCTCAAGAAGCCTTTCGCTAAGACAGTTCTTGTGGAATAGGCAAAGTGATATTTGGAAGCCCATAGAGGGCTATGGTGAAAAAGGAAATATCGTCTGATGAAATCTGGAAAGAAGCTTTCTGAGAAACTGCTTAGTGTTCTGTTAATTCATCTCACAGAGTTACATGTGTATTTCGAGGATCTCTTTGCTAGCCCTATTTCTGTGGAATCTGAAAACAGATATTTCGGATCCCTTTGAAGACTATAGTGCCTAAGGAAATATCCTCGGATAACAAAGAGAAAGAAGCTTTCTGAGAAACTTCTTTGTGTTCTGTGAAATCATCTCACAGAGTTACAGCTTTCCCGTCAAGAAGCCTTTCGCTAAGACAGTTCTTGTGGAATTGGCAAAGTGATATTTGGAAGCCCATAGAGGGCTATGGTGAAAAAGGAAATATCGTCAGATGAAATCTGGAAAGAAGCTTTCTGAGAAACTGCTTAGTGTTCTGTTAATTCATCTCACAGAGTTACATGTGTATTTCGAGGATCTCTTTGCTAGCCCTATTTCTGTGGAATCTGAGAACAGATATATCGGATCCCTTTGAAGACTATAGGGCCAAAGGAAATATCCTCGGATAACAAAGAGAAAGAAGCTTTCTGAGAAACTTCTTTGTGTTCTGTGAAATCATCTCACAGAGTTACAGCTTTCCCCTCAAGAAGCCTTTCGCTAAGACAGTTCTTGTGGAATTGGCAAAGTGATATTTGGAAGCCCATAGAGGGCTATGGTGAAAAAGGAAATATCGTCAGATGAAATCTGGAAAGAAGCTTTCTGCGAAACTGCTTAGTGTTCTGTTAATTCATCTCACAGAGTTACATGTGTATTTCGAGGATCTCTTTGCTAGTCCTATTTCTGTGGAATCTGAAAACAGATATTTCGGATCCCTTTGAAGACTATAGGGCCAAAGGAAATATCCTCGGATAACAAAGAGAAAGAAGCTTTCTGAGAAACTTCTTTGTGTTCTGTGAAATCATCTCACAGAGTTACAGCTTTCCCCTGAAAAAGGCTTTCGCTAGGACAGTTCTTGTGGAATTGGCAAAGTGATATTTGGAAGCCCATAGAGGGCTATGGTGAAAAAGGAAATATCCTCAGATGAAATCTGGAAAGAAGCTTTCTGAGAAACTGCTTAGTGTTCTGTTAATTCATCTCACAGAGTTCCATGTGTATTTCGAGGATCTCCTTGCTAGCCCTATTTCTGTGGAATCTGAAAACAGATATTTCGGATCCCTTTGAAGACTATAGGGCCAAAGGAAAAATCCTCCGATAACAAAGAGAAGGAAGCGTTCTGAGAAACTTCTTTGTGTTCTGTGATATCATCTCACAGAGTTACAGCTTTCCCCTCAAGAAGCCTTTCGCTAAGACAATTCTTGTGGAATTGGCAAAGTGATATTTGGAAGCCCATAGAGGACTATGGTGAAAAAGGAAATATCGTCAGATGAAATCTGGAAAGAAGCTTTCTGCGAAACTGCTTAGTGTTTTTTTAATTCATCTCACAGAGTTACATGTGTATTTCGAGGATCTCTTTGCTAGCCCTATTTCTGTGGAAACTGAGAAAAGATATTTCGGATCCCTTTGAAGACTATAGGGCCAAAGGAAAAATCCTCCGATAACAAAGAGAAAGAAGCTTTCTGAGAAACTTCTTTGTGTTCTGTGAAATCATCTCACAGAGTTACAGCTTTCCCCTGAAGAAGCCTTTCGCTAAGACAGTTCTTGTGGAATTGGCAAAGTGATATTTGGAAGCCCATAGAGGGCTATGGTGAAAAAGGAAATATCGTCAGATGAAATCTGGAAAGAAGCTTTCTGAGAAACTGCTTAGTGTTCTGTAAATTCATCCCACAGAGTTACATGTGTATTTCGAGGATCTCTTTGCTAGTCCTATTTCTGTGGAATCTGAAAACAGATATTTCGGATCCCTTTGAAGACTATAGGGCCAAAAGAAATATCCTCGGATAACAAAGAGAAAGAAGCTTTCTGAGAAACTTCTTTGTGTTCTGTGAAATCATCTCACAGAGTTACAGCTTTCCCCTCAAGAAGCCTTTCGCTAAGACAGTTCTTGTGGAATTGGCAAAGTGATATTTGGAAGCCGTTAGAGGGCTATGGTGAAAAAGGAAATATCCTCAGATGAAATCTGGAAAGAAGCTTTCTGGACACTGCTTAGTTTTCTGTTAATTCATCTCACAGAGTTACATGTGTATTTCGAGGATCTCTTTGCTAGCCCTATTTCTGTGGAATCTGAGAACAGATATTTCGGATCCCTTTGAAGACTATAGGGCCAAAGGAAATATCCTCCGATAACAAAGAGAAAGAAGCTTTCTGAGAAACTTCTTTGTGTTCTGTGAAATCATCTCACAGAGTTACAGCTTTCCCCTCAAGAAGCCTTTCGCTAAGACAGTTCTTGTGGAATAGGCAAAGTGATATTTGGAAGCCCATAGAGGGCTATGGTGAAATAGGAAATATAGTCAGATGAAATCTGGAAAGAAGCTTTCTGAGAAACTGCTTAGTGTTCTGTGAATTCATCTCACAGAGTTACATGTGTATTTCGAGGATCTCTTTGCTAGTCCTATTTCTGTGGAATCTGAAAACAGATATTTCGGATCCCTTTGAAGATTATAGGGCCAAAGGAAATATCCTCGGATAACAAAGAGAAAGAAGCTTTCTGAGAAACTTCTTTGTGTTCTGTGAAATCATCTCTCCGAGTTACAGCTTTCCCCTCAAGAAGCCTTTCGCTAAGACAGTTCTTGTGGAATTGGCAAAGTGATATTTGGAAGCCCATAGAGGGTTATGGTGAAAAAGGAAATATCGACAGATGAAATCTGGAAAGAAAGTTTCTGCGAAACTACTTAGTGTTCTGTTAATTCATCTCACAGAGTTACATGTGTATTTCGAGGATCTCTTTGCTAGTCCTATTTCTGTGGAATCTGAAAACAGATATTTCGGATCCCTTTGAAGATTATAGGGCCAAAGGAAATATCCTCGGATAACAAAGAGAAAGAAGCTTTCTGAGAAACTTCTTTGTGTTCTGTGAAATCATCTCACAGAGTTACAGCTTTCCCCTCAAGAAGCCTTTCGCTAAGACAGTTCTTGTGGAATTGGCAAAGTGATATTTGGAAGCCGATAGAGGGCTATGGTGAAAAAGGAAATATCCTCAGATGAAATCTGGAAAGAAGCTTTCTGCGAAACTGCTCAGTGTTCTGTGAATTCATCTCACAGAGTTCCATGTGTATTTCGAGGATCTCTTTGCTAGCCCTATTTCTGTGGAATCTGAAAACAGATATTTCGGATCCCTTTGAAGACTATAGGGCCAAAGGAAATATCCTCGGATAACAAAGAGAAAGAAGCTTTCTGAGAAACTTCTTTGTGTTCTGTGAAATCATCTCACAGAGTTACAGCTTTCCCCTCAAGAAGCCTTTCGCTAAGACAGTTCTTGTGGAATTGGCAAAGTGATATTTGGAAGCCCATAGAGGGCTATGGTGAAAAAGGAAATATCATCAGATGAAATCTGGAAAGAAGCTTTGTGAGAAACTGCTTAGTGTTCTGTTAATTCATCTCACAGAGTTACATGTGTATTTCGAGGATCTCTTTGCTAGCCCTATTTCTGTGGAATCTGAGAACAAATATTTCGGATCCCTTTGAAGACTATAGGGCCAAAGGAAATATCCTCGGATAACAAAGAGAAAGAAGCTTTCTGAGAAACTTCTTTGTGTTCTGTGAAATCATCTCACAGAGTTACAGCTTTCCCCTCAAGAAGCCTTTCGCTAAGGCAGTTCTTGTGGAATTGGCAAAGTGATATTTGGAAGCCCATAGAGGGCTATGGTGAAAAAGGAAATATCCTCAGATGAAATCTGGAAAGAAGCTTTCTGAGAAACTGCTTAGTGTTCTGTGAATTCATCTCACAGAGTTACATGTGTATTTCGAGGATCTCTTTGCTAGCCCTATTTCTGTGGAATCTGAAAACAGATATTTCGGATCCCTTTGAAGACTATAGTGCCTAAGGAAATATCCTCGGATAACAAAGAGAAAGAAGCTTTCTGAGAAACTTCTTTGTGTTCTGTGAAATCATCTCACAGAGTTACAGCTTTCCCGTCAAGAAGCCTTTCGCTAAGACAGTTCTTGTGGAATTGGCAAAGTGATATTTGGAAGCCCATAGAGGGCTATGGTGAAAAAGGAAATATCGTCAGATGAAATCTGGAAAGAAGCTTTCTGAGAAACTGCTTAGTGTTCTGTTAATTCATCTCACAGAGTTACATGTGTATTTCGAGGATCTCTTTGCTAGCCCTATTTCTGTGGAATCTGAGAACAGATATATCGGATCCCTTTGAAGACTATAGGGCCAAAGGAAATATCCTCCGATAACAAAGAGAAAGAAGCTTTCTGAGAAACTTCTTTGTGTTCTGTGAAATCATCTCACAGAGTTACAGCTTTCCCCTCAAGAAGCCTTTCGCTAAGACAGTTCTTGTGGAATTGGCAAAGTGATATTTGGAAGCCCATAGAGGGCTATGGTGAAAAAGGAAATATCGTCAGATGAAATCTGGAAAGAAGCTTTCTGCGAAACTGCTTAGTGTTCTGTTAATTCATCTCACAGAGTTACATGTGTATTTCGAGGATCTCTTTGCTAGTCCTATTTCTGTGGAATCTGAAAACAGATATTTCGGATCCCTTTGAAGACTATAGGGCCAAAGGAAATATCCTCGGATAACAAAGAGAAAGAAGCTTTCTGAGAAACTTCTTTGTGTTCTGTGAAATCATCTCACAGAGTTACAGCTTTCCCCTGAAAAAGGCTTTCGCTAGGACAGTTCTTGTGGAATTGGCAAAGTGATATTTGGAAGACCATAGAGGGCTATGGTGAAAAAGGAAATATCCTCAGATGAAATCTGGAAAGAAGCTTTCTGAGAAACTGCTTAGTGTTCTGTTAATTCATCTCACAGAGTTCCATGTGTATTTCGAGGATCTCCTTGCTAGCCCTATTTCTGTGGAATCTGAAAACAGATATTTCGGATCCCTTTGAAGACTATAGGGTCAAAGGAAAAATCCTCCGATAACAAAGAGAAGGAAGCGTTCTGAGAAACTTCTTTGTGTTCTGTGAAATCATCTCACAGAGTTACAGCTTTCCCCTCAAGAAGCCTTTCGCTAAGACAATTCTTGTGGAATTGGCAAAGTGATATTTGGAAGCCCATAGAGGACTATGGTGAAAAAGGAAATATCGTCAGATGAAATCTGGAAAGAAGCTTTCTGCGAAACTGCTTAGTGTTTTTTTAATTCATCTCACAGAGTTACATGTGTATTTCGAGAATCTCTTTGCTAGCCCTATTTCTGTGGAAACTGAGAAAAGATATTTCGGATCCCTTTGAAGACTATAGGGCCAAAGGAAAAATCCTCCGATAACAAAGAGAAAGAAGCTTTCTGAGAAACTTCTTTGTGTTCTGTGAAATCATCTCACAGAGTTACAGCTTTCCCCTGAAGAAGCCTTTCGCTAAGACAGTTCTTGTGGAATTGGCAAAGTGATATTTGGAAGCCCATAGAGGGCTATGGTGAAAAAGGAAATATCGTCAGATGAAATCTGGAAAGAAGCTTTCTGCGAAACTGCTAAGTGTTCTGTTAATTCATCTCACAGAGTTACATGTGTATTTCGAGGATCTCTTTGCTAGTCCTATTTCTGTGGAATCTGAAAACAGATATTTCGGATCCCTTTGAAGATTATAGGGCCAAAGGAAATATCCTCGGATAACAAAGAGAAAGAAGCTTTCTGAGAAACTTCTTTGTGTTCTGTGAAATCATCTCACAGAGTTACAGCTTTCCCCTCAAGAAGCCTTTCGCTAAGACAGTTCTTGTGGAATTGGCAAAGTGATATTTGGAAGCCGATAGAGGGCTATGGTGAAAAAGGAAATATCCTCAGATGAAATCTGGAAAGAAGCTTTCTGAGAAACTGCTTAGTGTTCTGTGAATTCATCTCACAGAGTTACATGTGTATTTCGAGGATCTCTTTGCTAGCCCTATTTCTGTGGAATCTGAGAACAAATATTTCGGATCCCATTGAAGACTATAGGGCCAAAGGAAATATCCTCCGATAACAAAGAGAAACAAGCTTTCTGAGAAACTTCTTTGTGTTCTGTGAAATCATCTCACAGAGTTACAGCTTTCCCCTGAAGAAGCCTTTCGCTAAGACAGTTCTTGTGGAATTGGCAAAGTGATATTTGGAAGCCCATAGAGGGCTATGGTGAAAAAGGAAATATCGTCAGATGAAATCTGGAAAGAAGCTTTCTGAGAAACTGCTTAGTGTTCTGTTAATTCATCCCACAGAGTTACATGTGTATTTCGAGGATCTCTTTGCTAGTCCTATTTCTGTGGAATCTGAAAACAGATATTTCGGATCCCTTTGAAGACTATAGGGCCAAAGGAAATATCCTCGGATAACAAAGAGAAAGAAGCTTTCTGAGAAACTTCTTTGTTTTCTGTGAAATCATCTCACAGAGTTACAGCTTTCCCCTCAAGAAGCCTTTCGCTAAGACAGTTCTTGTGGAATTGGCAAAGTGATATTTGGAAGCCGTTAGAGGGCTATGGTGAAAAAGGAAATATCCTCAGATGAAATCTGGAAAGAAGCTTTCTGGACACTGCTTAGTTTTCTGTTAATTCATCTCACAGAGTTACATGTGTATTTCGAGGATCTCTTTGCTAGCCCTATTTCTGTGGAATCTGAGAACAGATATTTCGGATCCCTTTGAAGACTATAGGGCCAAAGGAAATATCCTCCGATAACAAAGAGAAAGAAGCTTTCTGAGAAACTTCTTTGTGTTCTGTGAAATCATCTCACAGAGTTACAGCTTTCCCCTCAAGAAGCCTTTCGCTAAGACAGTTCTTGTGGAATAGGCAAAGTGATATTTGGAAGCCCATAGAGGGCTATGGTGAAATAGGAAATATAGTCAGATGAAATCTGGAAAGAAGCTTTCTGAGAAACTGCTTAGTGTTCTGTGAATTCATCTCACAGAGTTACATGTGTATTTCGAGGATCTCTTTGCTAGTCCTATTTCTGTGGAATCTGAAAACAGATATTTCGGATCCCTTTGAAGATTATAGGGCCAAAGGAAATATCCTCGGATAACAAAGAGAAAGAAGCTTTCTGAGAAACTTCTTTGTGTTCTGTGAAATCATCTCACAGAGTTACAGCTTTCCCCTCAAGAAGCCTTTCGCTAAGACAGTTCTTGTGGAATTGGCAAAGTGATATTTGGAAGCCGATAGAGGGCTATGGTGAAAAAGGAAATATCCTCAGATGAAATCTGGAAAGAAGCTTTCTGCGAAACTGCTCAGTGTTCTGTGAATTCATCTCACAGAGTTCCATGTGTATTTCGAGGATCTCTTTGCTAGCCCTATTTCTGTGGAATCTGAAAACAGATATTTCGGATCCCTTTGAAGACTATAGGGCCAAAGGAAATATCCTCGGATAACAAAGAGAAAGAAGCTTTCTGAGAAACTTCTTTGTGTTCTGTGAAATCATCTCACAGAGTTACAGCTTTCCCCTCAAGAAGCCTTTCGCTAAGACAGTTCTTGTGGAATTGGCAAAGTGATATTTGTAAGCCCATAGAGGGCTATGGTGAAAAAGGAAATATCATCAGATGAAATCTGGAAAGAAGCTTTGTGAGAAACTGCTTAGTGTTCTGTTAATTCATCTCACAGAGTTACATGTGTATTTCGAGGATCTCTTTGCTAGCCCTATTTCTGTGGAATCTGAGAACAAATATTTCGGATCCCTTTGAAGACTATAGGGCCAAAGGAAATATCCTCGGATAACAAAGAGAAAGAAGCTTTCTGAGAAACTTCTTTGTGTTCTGTGAAATCATCTCACAGAGTTACAGCTTTCCCCTCAAGAAGCCTTTCGCTAAGGCAGTTCTTGTGGAATTGGCAAAGTGATATTTGGAAGCCCATAGAGGGCTATGGTGAAAAAGGAAATATCCTCAGATGAAATCTGGAAAGAAGCTTTCTGAGAAACTGCTTAGTGTTCTGTGAATTCATCTCACAGAGTTACATGTGTATTTCGAGGATCTCTTTGCTAGCCCTATTTCTGTGGAAACTGAGAAAAGATATTTCGGATCCCTTTGAAGACTATAGGGCCAAAGGAAAAATCCTCCGATAACAAAGAGAAGAAAGCGTTCTCAGAAACTTCTTTGTGTTCTGTGAAATCATCTCACAGAGTTACAGCTTTCCCCTCAAGAAGCCTTTCGCTAAGACAATTCTTGTGGAATTGGCAAAGTGATATTTGGAAGCCCATAGAGGACTATGGTGAAAAAGGAAATATCGTCAGATGAAATCTGGAAAGAAGCTTTCTGCGAAACTGCTTAGTGTTTTTTTAATTCATCTCACAGAGTTACATGTGTATTTCGAGGATCTCTTTGCTAGCTCTATTTCTGTGGAATCTGAGAACAGATATTTCGGATCCCTTTGAAGACTATAGGGCCAAAGGAAATATCCTCGGATAACAAAGAGAAAGAAGCTTTCTGAGAAACTTCTTTGTGTTCTGTGAAATCATCTCACAGAGTTACAGCTTTCCCCTCAAGAAGCCTTTCGCTAAGACAGTTCTTGTGGAATAGGCAAAGTGATATTTGGAAGCCCATAGAGGGCTATGGTGAAAAAGGAAATATCGTCAGATGAAATCTGGAAAGAAGCTTTCTGAGAAACTGCTTAGTGTTCTGTTAATTCATCTCACAGAGTTACATGTGTATTTCGAGGATCTCTTTGCTAGCCCTATTTCTGTGGAATCTGAAAACAGATATTTCGGATCCCTTTGAAGACTATAGTGCCTAAGGAAATATCCTCGGATAACAAAGAGAAAGAAGCTTTCTGAGAAACTTCTTTGTGTTCTGTGAAATCATCTCACAGAGTTACAGCTTTCCCGTCAAGAAGCCTTTCGCTAAGACAGTTCTTGTGGAATTGGCAAAGTGATATTTGGAAGCCCATAGAGGGCTATGGTGAAAAAGGAAATATCGTCAGATGAAATCTGGAAAGAAGCTTTCTGAGAAACTGCTTAGTGTTCTGTTAATTCATCTCACAGAGTTACATGTGTATTTCGAGGATCTCTTTGCTAGCCCTATTTCTGTGGAATCTGAGAACAGATATATCGGATCCCTTTGAAGACTATAGGGCCAAAGGAAATATCCTCGGATAACAAAGAGAAAGAAGCTTTCTGAGAAACTTCTTTGTGTTCTGTGAAATCATCTCACAGAGTTACAGCTTTCCCCTCAAGAAGCCTTTCGCTAAGACAGTTCTTGTGGAATTGGCAAAGTGATATTTGGAAGCCCATAGAGGGCTATGGTGAAAAAGGAAATATCGTCAGATGAAATCTGGAAAGAAGCTTTCTGCGAAACTGCTTAGTGTTCTGTTAATTCATCTCACAGAGTTACATGTGTATTTCGAGGATCTCTTTGCTAGTCCTATTTCTGTGGAATCTGAAAACAGATATTTCGGATCCCTTTGAAGACTATAGGGCCAAAGGAAATATCCTCGGATAACAAAGAGAAAGAAGCTTTCTGAGAAACTTCTTTGTGTTCTGTGAAATCATCTCACAGAGTTACAGCTTTCCCCTGAAAAAGGCTTTCGCTAGGACAGTTCTTGTGGAATTGGCAAAGTGATATTTGGAAGCCCATAGAGGGCTATGGTGAAAAAGGAAATATCCTCAGATGAAATCTGGAAAGAAGCTTTCTGAGAAACTGCTTAGTGTTCTGTTAATTCATCTCACAGAGTTCCATGTGTATTTCGAGGATCTCCTTGCTAGCCCTATTTCTGTGGAATCTGAAAACAGATATTTCGGATCCCTTTGAAGACTATAGGGCCAAAGGAAAAATCCTCCGATAACAAAGAGAAGGAAGCGTTCTGAGAAACTTCTTTGTGTTCTGTGAAATCATCTCACAGAGTTACAGCTTTCCCCTCAAGAAGCCTTTCGCTAAGACAATTCTTGTGGAATTGGCAAAGTGATATTTGGAAGCCGATAGAGGGCTATGGTGAAAAAGGAAATATCCTCAGATGAAATCTGGAAAGAAGCTTTCTGAGAAACTGCTTAGTGTTCTGTGAATTCATCTCACAGAGTTACATGTGTATTTCGAGGATCTCTTTGCTAGCCCTATTTCTGTGGAATCTGAGAACAAATATTTCGGATCCCTTTGAAGACTATAGGGCCAAAGGAAATATCCTCCGATAACAAAGAGAAACAAGCTTTCTGAGAAACTTCTTTGTGTTCTGTGAAATCATCTCACAGAGTTACAGCTTTCCCCTGAAGAAGCCTTTCGCTAAGACAGTTCTTGTGGAATTGGCAAAGTGATATTTGGAAGCCCATAGAGGGCTATGGTGAAAAAGGAAATATCGTCAGATGAAATCTGGAAAGAAGCTTTCTGAGAAACTGCTTAGTGTTCTGTTAATTCATCCCACAGAGTTACATGTGTATTTCGAGGATCTCTTTGCTAGTCCTATTTCTGTGGAATCTGAAAACAGATATTTCGGATCCCTTTGAAGACTATAGGGCCAAAGGAAATATCCTCGGATAACAAAGAGAAAGAAGCTTTCTGAGAAACTTCTTTGTGTTCTGTGAAATCATCTCACAGAGTTACAGCTTTCCCCTCAAGAAGCCTTTCGCTAAGACAGTTCTTGTGGAATTGGCAAAGTGATATTTGGAAGCCGTTAGAGGGCTATGGTGAAAAAGGAAATATCCTCAGATGAAATCTGGAAAGAAGCTTTCTGGACACTTCTTAGTTTTCTGTTAATTCATCTCACAGAGTTACATGTGTATTTCGAGGATCTCTTTGCTAGCCCTATTTCTGTGGAATCTGAGAACAGATATTTCGGATCCCTTTGAAGACTATAGGGCCAAAGGAAATATCCTCCGATAACAAAGAGAAAGAAGCTTTCTGAGAAACTTCTTTGTGTTCTGTGAAATCATCTCACAGAGTTACAGCTTTCCCCTCAAGAAGCCTTTCGCTAAGACAGTTCTTGTGGAATAGGCAAAGTGATATTTGGAAGCCCATAGAGGGCTATGGTGAAATAGGAAATATAGTCAGATGAAAACTGGAAAGAAGCTTTCTGCGAAACTGCTTAGTGTTCTGTGAATTCATCTCACAGAGTTACATGTGTATTTCGAGGATCTCTTTGCTAGTCCTATTTCTGTGGAATCTGAAAACAGATATTTCGGATCCCTTTGAAGATTATAGGGCCAAAGGAAATATCCTCGGATAACAAAGAGAAAGAAGCTTTCTGAGAAACTTCTTTGTGTTCTGTGAAATCATCTCTCCGAGTTACAGCTTTCCCCTCAAGAAGCCTTTCGCTAAGACAGTTCTTGTGGAATTGGCAAAGTGATATTTGGAAGCCCATAGAGGGCTATGGTGAAAAAGGAAATATCGTCAGATGAAATCTGGAAAGAAAGTTTCTGCGAAACTGCTTAGTGTTCTGTTAATTCATCTCACAGAGTTACATGTGTATTTCGAGGATCTCTTTGCTAGTCCTATTTCTGTGGATTCTGAAAACAGATATTTCGGATCCCTTTGAAGATTATAGGGCCAAAGGAAATATCCTCGGATAACAAAGAGAAAGAAGCTTTCTGAGAAACTTCTTTGTGTTCTGTGAAATCATCTCACAGAGTTACAGCTTTCCCCTCAAGAAGCCTTTCGCTAAGACAGTTCTTGTGGAATTGGCAAAGTGATATTTGGAAGCCGATAGAGGGCTATGGTGAAAAAGGAAATATCCTCAGATGAAATCTGGAAAGAAGCTTTCTGCGAAACTGCTCAGTGTTCTGTGAATTCATCTCACAGAGTTCCATGTGTATTTCGAGGATCTCTTTGCTAGCCCTATTTCTGTGGAATCTGAAAACAGATATTTCGGATCCCTTTGAAGACTATAGTGCCTAAGGAAATATCCTCGCATAACAAAGAGAAAGAAGCTTTCTGAGAAACTTGTTTGTGTTCTGTGAAATCATCTCACAGAGTTACAGCTTTCCCGTCAAGAAGCCTTTCGCTAAGACAGTTCTTGTGGAATTAGCAAAGTGATATTTGGAAGCCCTTAGAGGGCTATGGTGAAATAGGAAATATAGTCAGATGAAATCTGGAAAGAAGCTTTCTGAGAAACTGCTTAGTGTTCTGTGAATTCATCTCACAGAGTTACATGTGTATTTCGAGGATCTCTTTGCTAGCTCTATTTCTGTGGAATCTGAGAACAGATATTTCGGATCCCTTTGAAGACTATAGGGCCAAAGGAAAAATCCTCCGATAACAAAGAGAAAGAAGCTTTCTGAGAAACTTCTTTGTGTTCTGTGAAATCATCTCACAGAGTTACAGCTTTCCCCTCAAGAAGCCTTTCGCTAAGACAGTTCTTGTGGAATTGGCATAGTGATATTTGGAAGCCCATAGAGGGCTATGGTGAAAAAGGAAATATCGTCAGATGAAATCTGGAAAGAAGCTTTCTGCGAAACTGCTAAGTGTTCTGTTAATTCATCTCACAGAGTTACATGTGTATTTCGAGGATCTCTTTGCTAGTCCTATTTCTGTGGAATCTGAAAACAGATATTTCGGATCCCTTTGAAGACTATAGGGCCAAAGGAAATATCCTCGGATAACAAAGAGAAAGAAGCTTTCTGAGAAACTTCTTTGTGTTCTGTGAAATCATCTCACAGAGTTACAGCTTTCCCCTCAAGAAGCCTTTCGCTAATACAGTTCTTGTGGAATTGGCAAAGTGATATTTGGAAGCCCATAGAGGGCTATGGTGAAAAAGGAAATATCGTCAGATGAAATCTGGAAAGAAGCTTTCTGAGAAACTGCTTAGTGTTCTGTTAATTCATCTCACAGAGTTACATGTGTATTTCGAGGATCTCTTTGCTAGCCCTATTTCTGTGGAATCTGAGAACAGATATTTCGGATCCCTTTGAAGACTATAGGGCCAAAGGAAATATCCTCCGATAACAAAGAGAAAGAAGCTTTCTGAGAAACTTCTTTGTGTTCTGTGAAATCATCTCACAGAGTTACAGCTTTCCCCTCAAGAAGCCTTTCGCTAAGACAGTTCTTGTGGAATTGGCAAAGTGATATTTGGAAGCCCATAGAGGGCTATGGTGAAAAAGGAAATATCCTCAGATGAAATCTGGAAAGAAGCTTTCTGAGAAACTGCTTAGTGTTCTGTGAATTCATCTCACAGAGTTACATGTGTATTTCGAGGATCTCTTTGCTAGCCCTATTTCTGTGGAAACTGAGAAAAGATATTTCGGATCCCTTTGAAGACTATAGGGCCAAAGGGAAAATCCTCCGATAATAAAGAGAAAGAAGCTTTCTCAGAAACTTCTTTGTATTCTGTGAAATCATCTCACAGAGTTACAGCTTTCCCCTCAAGAAGCCTTTCGCTAAGACAGTTCTTGTGGAATTGGCAAAGTGATATTTGGAAGCCCATAGAGGGCTATGGTGAAAAAGGAAATATCGTCAGATGAAATCTGGAAAGAAGCTTTCTGCGAAACTTCTTAGGGTTTTGTTAATTCATCTCACAGAGTTACATGTGTATTTCGAGGATCTCTTTGCTAGCTCTATTTCTGTGGAATCTGAGAACAGATATTTCGGATCCCTTTGAAGACTATAGGGCCAAAGGAAATATCCTCGGATAACAAAGAGAAAGAAGCTTTCTGAGAAACTTCTTTGTGTTCTGTGAAATCATCTCACAGAGTTACAGCTTTCCCCTCAAAAAGCCTTTCGCTAAGACAGTTCTTGTGGAATAGGCAAAGTGATATTTGGAAGCCCATAGAGGGCTATGGTGAAAAAGGAAATATCGTCAGATGAAATCTGGAAAGAAGCTTTCTGAGAAACTACTTAGTGTTCTGTGAATTCATCTCACAGAGTTCCATGTGTATTTCGAGAATCTCTTTGCTAGCCCTATTTCTGTGGAATCTGATAACAGATATTTCGGATCCCTTTGAAGACTATAGGGCCAAAGGAAATATCCTCCGATAACAAAGAGAAAGAAGCTTTCTGAGAAACTTCTTTGTGTTCTGTGAAATCATCTCACAGAGTTACAGCTTTCCCCTGAAGAAGGCTTTCGCTAAGACAGTTGTTGTGGAATTGGCAAAGTGATATTTGGAAGCCCACAGAGGGCTATGGTGAAAAAGGAAATATCCTCAGATGAAATCTGGAAAGAAGCTTTCTGAGAAACTGCTTAGTGTTCTGTGAATTCATCTCACAGAGTTACATGTGTATTTCGAGGATCTCTTTGCTAGCCCTATTTCTGTGGAAACTGAGAAAAGATATTTCGGATCCCTTTGAAGACTATAGGGCCAAAGGAAAAATCCTCCGATAAAAAAGAGAAGGAAGCGTTCTGAGAAACTTCTTTGTGTTCTGTGAAATCATCTCACAGAGTTACAGCTTTCCCCTCAAGAAGCCTTTCGCTAAGACACTTCTTGTGGAATTGGCAAAGTGATATTTGGAAGCCCTTAGAGGACTATGGTGAAAAAGGAAATATCGTCAGATGAAATCTGGAAAGAAGCTTTCTGCGCAACTGCTTAGTGTTTTTTTAATTCATCTCACAGAGTTACATGTGTATTTCGAGGATCTCTTTGCTAGCCCTATTTCTGTGGAATCTGAAAACAGATATTTCGGATCCCTTTGAAGACTATAGTGCCTAAGGAAATATCCTCGGATAACAAAGAGAAAGAAGCTTTCTGAGAAACTTCTTTGTGTTCTGTGAAATCATCTCACAGAGTTACAGCTTTCCCGTCAAGAAGCCTTTCGCTAAGATAGTTCTTGTGTAATTGGCAAAGTGATATTTGGAAGCCTATAGAGGGCTATGGTGAAATAGGAAATATCGTCAGATGAAATCTGGAAAGAAGCTTTCTGAGAAACTGCTTAGTGTTCTGTGAATTCATCTCACAGAGTTACATGTGTATTTCGAGGGTCTCTTTGCTAGCCCTATTTCTGTGGAAACTAAGAAAGATATTTCGGATCCCTTTGAAGACTATAGGGCCAAAGGAAAAATCCTCCGATAACAAAGAGAAAGAAGCTTTCTGAGAAACTTCTTTGTGTTCTGTGAAATCATCTCACAGAGTTACAGCTTTCCCCTCAAGAAGCCTTTCGCTAAGACAGTTCTTGTGGAATTGGCAAAGTGATATTTGGAAGCCCATAGAGGGCTATGGTGAAAAAGGAAATATCGTCAGATGAAATCTGGAAAGAAGCTTTCTGAGAAACTGCTTAGTGTTCTGTTAATTCATCTCACAGAGTTACATGTGTATTTCGAGGATCTCTTTGCTAGCCCTATTTCTGTGGAATCTGAGAACAAATATTTCGGATCCCTTTGAAGACTATAGGGCCAAAGGAAATATCCTCCGATAACAAAGAGAAAGAAGCTTTCTGAGAAACTTCTTTGTGTTCTGTGAAATCATCTCACAGAGTTACAGCTTTCCCCTCAAGAAGCCTTTCGCTAAGACAGTTCTTGTGGAATTGGCAAAGTGATATTTGGAAGCCCATAGAGGGCTATGGTGAAAAAGGAAATATCCTCAGATGAAATCTGGAAAGAAGCTTTCTGAGAAACTGCTTAGTGTTCTGTGAATTCATCTCACAGAGTTACATGTGTATTTCGAGGATCTCTTTGCTAGCCCTATTTCTTTGGAAACTGAGAAAAGATATTTCGGATCCCTTTGAAGACTATAGGGCCAAAGGAAAAATCCTCCGATAACAAAGAGAAGGAAGCGTTCTCAGAAACTTCTTTGTGTTCTGTGAAATCATCTCACAGAGTTACAGCTTTCCCCTCAAGAAGCCTTTCGCTAAGACAATTCTTGTGGAATTGGCAAAGTGATATTTGGAAGCCCATAGAGGACTATGGTGAAAAAGGAAATATCGTCAGATGAAATCTGGAAAGAAGCTTTCTGCGAAACTGCTTAGTGTTTTTTTAATTCATCTCACAGAGTTACATGTGTATTTCGAGGATCTCTTTGCTAGCTCTATTTCTGTGGAATCTGAGAACAGATATTTCGGATCCCTTTGAAGACTATAGGGCCAAAGGAAATATCCTCGGATAAAAAAGAGAAAGAAGCTTTCTGAGAAACTTCTTTGTGTTCTGTGAAATCATCTCACAGAGTTACAGCTTTCCCCTCAAGAAGCCTTTCGTTAAGACAGTTCTTGTGGAATAGGCAAAGTGATATTTGGAAGCCCATAGAGGGCTATGGTGAAAAAGGAAATATCGTCAGATGAAATCTGGAAAGAAGCTTTCTGAGAAACTGCTTTGTGTTCTGTTAATTCATCTCACAGAGTTGCATGTGTATTTCGAGGATCTCTTTGCCAGCCCTATTTCTGTGGAATCTGAAAACAGATATTTCGGATCCCTTTGAAGACTATAGTGCCTAAGGAAATATCCTCGGATAACAAAGAGAAAGAAGCTTTCTGAGAAACTTCTTTGTGTTCTGTGAAATCATCTCACAGAGTTACAGCTTTCCCGTCAAGAAGCCTTTCGCTAAGACAGTTCTTGTGGAATTGGCAAAGTGATATTTGGAAGCCCATAGAGGGCTAAGGTGAAAAAGGAAATATCGTCAGATGAAATCTGGAAAGAAGCTTTCTGAGAAACTGCTTAGTGTTCTGTTAATTCATCTCACAGAGTTACATGTGTATTTCGAGGATCTCTTTGCTAGCCCTATTTCTGTGGAATCTGAGAACAGATATATCGGATCCCTTTGAAGACTATAGGGCCAAAGGAAATATCCTCGGATAACAAAGAGAAAGAAGCTTTCTGAGAAACTTCTTTGTGTTCTGTGAAATCATCTCACAGAGTTACAGCTTTCCCCTCAAGAAGCCTTTCGCTAAGACAGTTCTTGTGGAATGGGCAAAGTGATATTTGGAAGCCCATAGAGGGCTATGGTGAAAAAGGAAATATCGTCAGATGAAATCTGGAAAGAAGCTTTCTGAGAAACTGCTTAGTGTTCTGTTAATTCATCTCACAGAGTTACATGTGTATTTCGAGGATCTCTTTGCTAGTCCTATTTCTGTGGAATCTGAAAACAGATATTTCGGATCCCTTTGAAGACTATAGGGCCAAAGGAAATATCCTCCGATAACAAAGAGAAAGAAGCTTTCTGAGAAACTTCTTTGTGTTCTGTGAAATCATCTCACAGAGTTACAGCTTTCCCCTGAAAAAGGCTTTCGCTAAGACAGTTCTTGTGGAATTGGCAAAGTGATATTTGGAAGCCCATAGAGGGCTATGGTGAAAAAGGAAATATCCTCAGATGAAATCTGGAAAGAAGCTTTCTGAGAAACTGCTTAGTGTTCTGTTAATTCATCTCACAGAGTTCCATGTGTATTTCGAGGATCTCCTTGCTAGCCCTATTTCTGTGGAATCTGAAAACAGATATTTCGGATCCCTTTGAAGACTATAGGGCCAAAGGAAAAATCCTCCGATAACAAAGAGAAGGAAGCGTTCTGAGAAACTTCTTTGTGTTCTGTGAAATCATGTCACAGAGTTACAGCTTTCCCCTCAAGAAGCCTTTCGCTAAGACAATTCTTGTGGAATTGGCAAAGTGATATTTGGAAGCCCATAGAGGACTATGGTGAAAAAGGAAATATCGTCAGATGAAATCTGGAAAGAAGCTTTCTGCGAAACTGCTTAGTGTTTTTTTAATTCATCTCACAGAGTTACATGTGTATTTCTAGGATCTCTTTGCTAGCTCTATTTCTGTGGAATCTGAGAACAGATATTTCGGATCCCTTTGAAGACTATAGGGCCAAAGGAAATATCCTCGGATAACAAAGAGAAAGAAGCTTTCTGAGAAACTTCTTTGTGTTCTGTGAAATCATCTCACAGAGTTACAGCTTTCCCGTCAAGAAGCCTTTCGCTAAGACAGTTCTTGTGGAATGGGCAAAGTGATATTAGGAAGCCCATAGAGGGCTATGGTGAAATAGGAAATATAGTCAGATGAAATCTGGAAAGAAGCTTTCTGAGAAACTGCTTAGTGTTCTGTGAATTCATCTCACAGAGTTACATGTGTATTTCGAGGATCTCTTTGCTAGCCCTATTTCTGTGGAAACTGAGAAAAGATATTTCGGATCCCTTTGAAGACTATAGGGCCAAAGGAAAAATCCTCCGATAACAAAGAGAAAGAAGCTTTCTGAGAAACTTCTTTGTGTTCTGTGAAATCATCTCACAGAGTTACAGCTTTCCCCTCAAGAAGCCTTTCGCTAAGACAGTTCTTGTGGAATTGGCAAAGTGATATTTGGAAGCCCATAGAGGGCTATGGTGAAAAAGGAAATATCGTCAGATGAAATCTGGAAAGAAGCTTTCTGCGAAACTGCTAAGTGTTCTGTTAATTCATCTCACAGAGTTACATGTGTATTTCGAGGATCTCTTTGCTAGTCCTATTTCTGTGGTATCTGAAAACAGATATTTCGGATCCCTTTGAAGATTATAGGGCCAAAGGAAATATCCTCGGATAACAAAGAGAAAGAAGCTTTCTGAGAAACTTCTTTGTGTTCTGTGAAATCATCTCACAGAGTTACAGCTTTCCCCTCAAGAAGCCTTTCGCTAAGACAGTTCTTGTGGAATTGGCAAAGTGATATTTGGAAGCCGATAGAGGGCTATGGTGAAAAAGGAAATATCCTCAGATGAAAGCTGGAAAGAAGCTTTCTGAGAAACTGCTTAGTGTTCTGTGAATTCATCTCACAGAGTTACATGTGTATTTCGAGGATCTCTTTGCTAGCCCTATTTCTGTGGAATCTGAGAACAAATATTTCGGATCCCTTTGAAGACTATAGGGCCAAAGGAAATATCCTCCGATAACAAAGAGAAAGAAGCTTTCTGAGAAACTTCTTTGTGTTCTGTGAAATCATCTCACAGAGTTACAGCTTTCCCCTGAAGAAGCCTTTCGCTAAGACAGTTCTTGTGGAATTGGCAAAGTGATATTTGGAAGCCCATAGAGGGCTATGGTGAAAAAGGAAATATCCTCAGATGAAATCTGGAAAGAAGCTTTCTGAGAAACTGCTTAGTGTTCTGTGAATTCATCTCACAGAGTTACATGTGTATTTCGAGGATCTCTTTGCTAGCCCTATTTCTGTGGAAACTGAGAAAAGATATTTCGGATCCCTTTGAAGACTATAGGGCCAAAGGAAAAATCCTCCGATAACAAAGAGAAAGAAGCTTTCTCAGAAACTTCTTTGTATTCTGTGAAATCATCTCACAGAGTTACAGCTTTCCCCTCAAGAAGCCTTTCGCTAAGACAGTTCTTGTGGAATTAGCAAAGTGATATTTGGAAGCCCATAGAGGGCTATGGTGAAAAAGGAAATATCGTCAGATGAAATCTGGAAAGAAGCTTTCTGCGAAACTTCTTAGGGTTTTGTTAATTCATCTCACAGAGTTACATGTGTATTTCGAGGATCTCTTTGCTAGCTCTATTTCTGTGGAATCTGAGAACAGATATTTCGGATCCCTTTGAAGACTATAGGGCCAAAGGAAATATCCTCGGATAACAAAGAGAAAGAAGCTTTCTGAGAAACTTCTTTGTGTTCTGTGAAATCATCTCACAGAGTTACAGCTTTCCCCTCAAAAAGCCTTTCGCTAAGACAGTTCTTGTGGAATAGGCAAAGTGATATTTGGAAGCCCATAGAGGGCTATGGTGAAAAAGGAAATATCGTCAGATGAAATCTGGAAAGAAGCTTTCTGAGAAACTACTTAGTGTTCTGTGAATTCATCTCACAGAGTTCCATGTGTATTTCGAGAATCTCTTTGCTAGCCCTATTTCTGTGGAATCTGATAACAGATATTTCGGATCCCTTTGAAGACTATAGGGCCAAAGGAAATATCCTCCGATAACAAAGAGAAAGAAGCTTTCTGAGAAACTTCTTTGTGTTCTGTGAAATCATCTCACAGAGTTACAGCTTTCCCCTGAAGAAGGCTTTCGCTAAGACAGTTGTTGTGGAATTGGCAAAGTGATATTTGGAAGCCCACAGAGGGCTATGGTGAAAAAGGAAATATCCTCAGATGAAATCTGGAAAGAAGCTTTCTGAGAAACTGCTTAGTGTTCTGTGAATTCATCTCACAGAGTTACATGTGTATTTCGAGGATCTCTTTGCTAGCCCTATTTCTGTGGAAACTGAGAAAAGATATTTCGGATCCCTTTGAAGACTATAGGGCCAAAGGAAAAATCCTCCGATAACAAAGAGAAGGAAGCGTTCTGAGAAACTTCTTTGTGTTCTGTGAAATCATCTCACAGAGTTACAGCTTTCCCCTCAAGAAGCCTTTCGCTAAGACACTTCTTGTGGAATTGGCAAAGTGATATTTGGAAGCCCTTAGAGGACTATGGTGAAAAAGGAAATATCGTCAGATGAAATCTGGAAAGAAGCTTTCTGCGCAACTGCTTAGTGTTTTTTTAATTCATCTCACAGAGTTACATGTGTATTTCGAGGATCTCTTTGCTAGCCCTATTTCTGTGGAATCTGAGAACAGATATTTCGGATCCCTTTGAAGACTATAGTGCCTAAGGAAATATCCTCGGATAACAAAGAGAAAGAAGCTTTCTGAGAAACTTCTTTGTGTTCTGTGAAATCATCTCACAGAGTTACAGCTTTCCCGTCAAGAAGCCTTTCGCTAAGATAGTTCTTGTGTAATTGGCAAAGTGATATTTGGAAGCCTATAGAGGGCTATGGTGAAATACGAAATATCGTCAGATGAAATCTGGAAAGAAGCTTTCTGAGAAACTGCTTAGTGTTCTGTGAATTCATCTCACAGAGTTACATGTGTATTTCGAGGGTCTCTTTGCTAGCCCTATTTCTGTGGAAACTAAGAAAGATATTTCGGATCCCTTTGAAGACTATAGGGCCAAAGGAAAAATCCTCCGATAACAAAGAGAAAGAAGCTTTCTGAGAAACTTCTTTGTGTTCTGTGAAATCATCTCACAGAGTTACAGCTTTCCCCTCAAGAAGCCTTTCGCTAAGACAGTTCTTGTGGAATTGGCAAAGTGATATTTGGAAGCCCATAGAGGGCTATGGTGAAAAAGGAAATATCGTCAGATGAAATCTGGAAAGAAGCTTTCTGAGAAACTGCTTAGTGTTCTGTTAATTCATCTCACAGAGTTACATGTGTATTTCGAGGATCTCTTTGCTAGCCCTATTTCTGTGGAATCTGAGAACAGATATATCGGATCCCTTTGAAGACTATAGGGCCAAAGGAAATATCCTCGGATAACAAAGAGAAAGAAGCTTTCTGAGAAACTTCTTTGTTTTCTGTGAAATCATCTCACAGAGTTACAGCTTTCCCCTGAAGAAGCCTTTCGCTAAGACAGTTCTTGTGGAATTGGCAAAGTGATATTTGGAAGCCCATAGAGGGCTATGGTGAAAAAGGAAATATTGTCAGATGAAATCTGGAAAGAAGCTTTCTGAGAAACTGCTTAGTGTTCCGTTAATTCATCTCACAGAGTTACATGTGTATTTCGAGGATCTCTTTGCTAGCCCTATTTCTGTGGAAACTGAGAAAAGATATTTCGGATCCCTTTGAAGACTATAGGGCCAAAGGAAAAATCCTCCGATAACAAAGAGAAAGAAGCTTTCTGAGAAACTTCTTTGTGTTCTGTGAAATCATCTCACAGAGTTACAGCTTTCCCCTCAAGAAGCCTTTCGCTAAGACAGTTCTTGTGGAATTGGCAAAGTGATATTTGGAAGCCCATAGAGGGCTATGGTGAAAAAGGAAATATCCTCAGATGAAATCTGGAAAGAAGCTTTCTGAGAAACTGCTTAGTGTTCTGTTAATTCATCTCACAGAGTTACATGTGTATTTCGAAGATGTCTTTGCTAGCCCTATTTCTGTGGAATCTGAGAACAGATATTTCGGATCCCTTTGAAGACTATAGGGCCAAAGGAAATAAACTCGGATAACAAAGAGAAAGAAGCTTTCTGAGAAACTTCTTTGTGTTCTGTGAAATCATCTCACAGAGTTACAGCTTTCCCCTCAAGAAGCCTTTCGCTAAGACAGTTCTTGTGGTATTGGCAAAGTGATATTTGGAAGCCCATAGAGGGCTATGGTGAAAAAGGAAATATCGTCAGATGAAATCTGGAAAGAAACTTTCTGCGAAAATGCTTAGTGTTCTGTTAATTCATCTCACAGAGTTACATGTGCATTTCGAGGATCTCTTTGCTAGTCCTATTTCTGTGGTATCTGAAAACACATATTTCGGATCCCTTTGAAGATTATAGGGCCAAAGGAAATATCCTCGGATAACAAAGAGAAAGAAGCTTTCTGAGAAACTTCTTTGTGTTCCGTGAAATCATCTCACAGAGTTACAGCTTTCCCCTCAAGAAGCCTTTCGCTAAGACAGTTCTTGTGGAATTGGCAAAGTGATATTTGGAAGCCCATAGAGGGCTATGGTGAAAAAGGAAATATCATCAGATGAAATCTGGAAAGAAGCTTTCTGCGAAACTGCTCAGTGTTCTGTTAATTCATCTCACAGAGTTACATGTGTATTTCGAGGATCTCTTTGCTAGCCCTATTTCTGTGGAATCTGAGAACAAATATTTCGGATCCCTTTGAAGACTATAGGGCCAAAGGAAATATCCTCCGATAACAAAGAGAAAGAAGCTTTCTGAGAAACTTCTTTGTGTTCTGTGAAATCATCTCACAGAGTTACAGCTTTCCCCTCAAGAAGCCTTTCGCTAAGACAGTTCTTGTGGAATTGGCAAAGTGATATTTGGAAGCCCATAGAGGGCTATGGTGAAAAAGGAAATATCCTCAGATGAAATCTGGAAAGAAGCTTTCTGAGAAACTGCTTAGTGTTCTGTGAATTCATCTCACAGAGTTACATGTGTATTTCGAGGATCTCTTTGCTAGCCCTATTTCTTTGGAAACTGAGAAAAGATATTTCGGATCCCTTTGAAGACTATAGGGCCAAAGGAAAAATCCTCCGATAACAAAGAGAAGGAAGCGTTCTCAGAAACTTCTTTGTGTTCTGTGAAATCATCTCACAGAGTTACAGCTTTCCCCTCAAGAAGCCTTTCGCTAAGACAATTCTTGTGGAATTGGCAAAGTGATATTTGGAAGCCCATAGAGGACTATGGTGAAAAAGGAAATATCGTCAGATGAAATCTGGAAAGAAGCTTTCTGCGAAACTGCTTAGTGTTTTTTTAATTCATCTCACAGAGTTACATGTGTATTTCGAGGATCTCTTTGCTAGCTCTATTTCTGTGGAATCTGAGAACAGATATTTCGAATCCCTTTGAAGACTATAGGGCCAAAGGAAATATCCTCGGATAAAAAAGAGAAAGAAGCTTTCTGAGAAACTTCTTTGTGTTCTGTGAAATCATCTCACAGAGTTACAGCTTTCCCCTCAAGAAGCCTTTCGCTAAGACAGTTCTTGTGGAATAGGCAAAGTGATATTTGGAAGCCCATAGAGGGCTATGGTGAAAAAGGAAATATCGTCAGATGAAATCTGGAAAGAAGCTTTCTGAGAAACTGCTTTGTGTTCTGTTAATTCATCTCACAGAGTTGCATGTGTATTTCGAGGATCTCTTTGCCAGCCCTATTTCTGTGGAATCTGAAAACAGATATTTCGGATCCCTTTGAAGACTATAGTGCCTAAGGAAATATCCTCGGATAACAAAGAGAAAGAAGCTTTCTGAGAAACTTCTTTGTGTTCTGTGAAATCATCTCACAGAGTTACAGCTTTCCCGTCAAGAAGCCTTTCGCTAAGACAGTTCTTGTGGAATTGGCAAAGTGATATTTGGAAGCCCATAGAGGGCTATGGTGAAAAAGGAAATATCGTCAGATGAAATCTGGAAAGAAGCTTTCTGAGAAACTGCTTAGTGTTCTGTTAATTCATCTCACAGAGTTACATGTGTATTTCGAGGATCTCTTTGCTAGCCCTATTTCTGTGGATTCTGAGAACAGATATATCGGATCCCTTTGAAGACTATAGGGCCAAAGGAAATATCCTCGGATAACAAAGAGAAAGAAGCTTTCTGAGAAACTTCTTTGTGTTCTGTGAAATCATCTCACAGAGTTACAGCTTTCCCCTCAAGAAGCCTTTCGCTAAGACAGTTCTTGTGGAATTGGCAATGTGATATTTGGAAGCCCATAGAGGGCTATGGTGAAAAAGGAAATATCGTCAGATGAAATCTGGAAAGAAGCTTTCTGAGAAACTGCTTAGTGTTCTGTTAATTCATCTCACAGAGTTACATGTGTATTTCGAGGATCTCTTTGCTAGTCCTATTTCTGTGGAATCTGAAAACAGATATTTCGGATCCCTTTGAAGACTATAGGGCCAAAGGAAATATCCTCCGATAACAAAGAGAAAGAAGCTTTCTGAGAAACTTCTTTGTGTTCTGTGAAATCATCTCACAGAGTTACAGCTTTCCCCTGAAAAAGGCTTTCGCTAAGACAGTTCTTGTGGAATTGGCAAAGTGATATTTAGAAGCCCATAGAGGGCTATGGTGAAAAAGGAAATATCCTCAGATGAAATCTGGAAAGAAGCTTTCTGAGAAACTGCTTAGTGTTCTGTTAATTCATCTCACAGAGTTCCATGTGTATTTCGAGGATCTCCTTGCTAGCCCTATTTCTGTGGAATCTGAAAACAGATATTTCGGATCCCTTTGAAGACTATAGGGCCAAAGGAAAAATCCTCCGATAACAAAGAGAAGGAAGCGTTCTGAGAAACTTCTTTGTGTTCTGTGAAATCATGTCACAGAGTTACAGCTTTCCCCTCAAGAAGCCTTTCGCTAAGACAATTCTTGTGGAATTGGCAAAGTGATATTTGGAAGCCCATAGAGGACTATGGTGAAAAAGGAAATATCGTCAGATGAAATCTGGAAAGAAGCTTTCTGCGAAACTGCTTAGTGTTTTTTTAATTCATCTCACAGAGTTACATGTGTATTTCTAGGATCTCTTTGCTAGCTCTATTTCTGTGGAATCTGAGAACAGATATTTCGGATCCCTTTGAAGACTATAGGGCCAAAGGAAATATCCTCGGATAACAAAGAGAAAGAAGCTTTCTGAGAAACTTCTTTGTGTTCTGTGAAATCATCTCACAGAGTTACAGCTTTCCCGTCAAGAAACCTTTCGCTAAGACAGTTCTTGTGGAATTGGAAAAGTGATATTAGGAAGCCCATAGAGGGCTATGGTGAAATAGGAAATATAGTCAGATGAAATCTGGAAAGAAGCTTTCTGAGAAACTGCTTAGTGTTCTGTGAATTCATCTCACAGAGTTACATGTGTATTTCGAGGATCTCTTTGCTAGCCCTATTTCTGTGGAAACTGAGAAAAGATATTTCGGATCCCTTTGAAGACTATAGGGCCAAAGGAAAAATCCTCCGATAACAAAGAGAAAGAAGCTTTCTGAGAAACTTCTTTGTGTTCTGTGAAGTCATCTCACAGAGTTACAGCTTTCCCCTCAAGAAGCCTTTCGCTAAGACAGTTCTTGTGGAATTGGCAAAGTGATATTTGGAAGCCCATAGAGGGCTATGGTGAAAAAGGAAATATCGTCAGATGAAATCTGGAAAGAAGCTTTCTGCGAAACTGCTAAGTGTTCTGTTAATTCATCTCACAGAGTTACATGTGTATTTCGAGGATCTCTTTGCTAGTCCTATTTCTGTGGTATCTGAAAACAGATATTTCGGATCCCTTTGAAGATTATAGGGCCAAAGGAAATATCCTCGGATAACAAAGAGAAAGAAGCTTTCTGAGAAACTTCTTTGTGTTCTGTGAAATCATCTCACAGAGTTACAGCTTTCCCCTCAAGAAGCCTTTCGCTAAGACAGTTCTTGTGGAATTGGCAAAGTG
This sequence comes from Macaca nemestrina, assembly GCF_043159975.1. Lineage (NCBI taxonomy): Eukaryota > Metazoa > Chordata > Mammalia > Primates > Cercopithecidae > Macaca > Macaca nemestrina. The sequence goes on along the minus strand of NC_092135.1, from coordinate 30,641,620 downwards.
ATATTTGGAAGCCGATAGAGGGCTATGGTGAAAAAGGAAATATCCTCAGATGAAAGCTGGAAAGAAGCTTTCTGAGAAACTGCTTAGTGTTCTGTGAATTCATCTCACAGAGTTACATGTGTATTTCGAGGATCTCTTTGCTAGCCCTATTTCTGTGGAATCTGAGAACAAATATTTCGGATCCCTTTGAAGACTATAGGGCCAAAGGAAATATCCTCCGATAACAAAGAGAAACAAGCTTTCTGAGAAACTTCTTTGTGTTCTGTGAAATCATCTCACAGAGTTACAGCTTTCCCCTGAAGAAGCCTTTCGCTAAGACAGTTCTTGTGGAATTGGCAAAGTGATATTTGGAAGCCCATAGAGGGCTATGGTGAAAAAGGAAATATCGTCAGATGAAATCTGGAAAGAAGCTTTCTGAGAAACTGCTTAGTGTTCTGTTAATTCATCCCACAGAGTTACATGTGTATTTCGAGGATCTCTTTGCTAGTCCTATTTCTGTGGAATCTGAAAACAGATATTTCGGATCCCTTTGAAGACTATAGGGCCAAAGGAAATATCCTCGGATAACAAAGAGAAAGAAGCTTTCTGAGAAACTTCTTTGTGTTCTGTGAAATCATCTCACAGAGTTACAGCTTTCCCCTCAAGAAGCCTTTCGCTAAGACAGTTCTTGTGGAATTGGCAAAGTGATATTTGGAAGCCGATAGAGGGCTATGGTGAAAAAGGAAATATCCTCAGATGAAATCTGGAAAGAAGCTTTCTGAGACACTGCTTAGTTTTCTGTGAATTCATCTCACAGAGTTACATGTGTATTTCGAGGATCTCTTTGCTAGCCCTATTTCTGTGGAATCTGAGAAAAGATATTTCGGATCCCTTTGAAGACTATAGGGCCAAAGGAAAAATCCTCCGATAACAAAGAGAAAGAAGCTTTCTGAGAAACTTCTTTGTATTCTGTGAAATCATCTCACAGAGTTACAGCTTTCCCCTCAAGAAGCCTTTCGCTAAGACAGTTCTTGTGGAATTGGCAAAGTGATATTTGGAAGCCCATAGAGGGCTATTGTGAAAAAGGAAATATCGTCAGATGAAATCTGGAAAGAAGCTTTCTGCGAAACTTCTTAGGGTTTTGTTAATTCATCTCACAGAGTTACATGTGTATTTCGAGGATCTCTTTGCTAGCTCTATTTCTGTGGAATCTGAGAACAGATATTTCGGATCCCTTTGAAGACTATAGGGCCAAAGGAAATATCCTCGGATAAAAAAGAGAAAGAAGCTTTCTGAGAAACTTCTTTGTGTTCTGTGAAATCATCTCACAGAGTTACAGCTTTCCCCTCAAGAAGCCTTTCGCTAAGACAGTTCTTGTGGAATAGGCAAAGTGATATTTGGAAGCCCATAGAGGGCTATGGTGAAAAAGGAAATATCGTCAGATGAAATCTGGAAAGAAGCTTTCTGAGAAACTACTTAGTGTTCTGTGAATTCATCTCACAGAGTTCCATGTGTATTTCGAGAATCTCTTTGCTAGCCCTGTTTCTGTGGAATCTGATAACAGATATTTCGGATCCCTTTGAAGACTATAGGGCCAAAGGAAATATCCTCCGATAACAAAGAGAAAGAAGATTTCTGAGAAACTTCTTTGTGTTCTGTGAAATCATCTCACAGAGTTACAGCTTTCCCCTGAAGAAGGCTTTCGCTAAGACAGTTCTTGTGGAATTGGCAAAGTGATATTTGGAAGCCCACAGAGGGCTATGGTGAAAAAGGAAATATCCTCAGATGAAATCTGGAAAGAAGCTTTCTGAGAAACTGCTTAGTGTTCTGTGAATTCATCTCAAAGAGTTACATGTGTATTTCGAGGATCTCTTTGCTAGCCCTATTTCTGTGGAAACTGAGAAAAGATATTTCGGATCCCTTTGAAGACTATAGGGCCAAAGGAAAAATCCTCCGATAACAAAGAGAAGGAAGCGTTCTGAGAAACTTCTTTGTGTTCTGTGAAATCATCTCACAGAGTTACAGCTTTCCCCTCAAGAAGCCTTTCGCTAAGACAGTTCTTGTGGAATTGGCAAAGTGATATTTGGAAGCCCATAGAGGACTATGGTGAAAAAGGAAATATCGTCAGATGAAATCTGGAAAGAAGCTTTCTGAGAAACTGCTTAGTGTTCTCTTAATTCATCTCACAGAGTTACATGTGTATTTCGAGGATCTCTTTGCTAGCCCTATTTCTGTGGAATCTGAGAACAGATATATCGGATCCCTTTGAAGACTATAGGGTCAAAGGAAATATCCTCGGATAACAAAGAGAAAGAAGCTTTCTGAGAAACTTCTTTGTGTTCTGTGAAATCATCTCACAGAGTTACAGCTTTCCCCTCAAGAAGCCTTTCGCTAAGACAGTTCTTGTGGAATTGGCAAAGTGATATTTGGAAGCCCATAGAGGGCTATGGTGAAAAAGGAAATATCGTCAGATGAAATCTGGAAAGAAGCTTTCTGCGAAACTGCTAAGTGTTCTGTTAATTCATCTCACAGAGTTACATGTGTATTTCGAGGATCTCTTTGCTAGTCCTATTTCTGTGGAATCTGAAAACAGATATTTCGGATCCCTTTGAAGACTATAGGGCCAAAGGAAATATCCTCGGATAACAAAGAGAAAGAAGCTTTCTGAGAAACTTCTTTGTGTTCTGTGAAATCATCTCACAGAGTTACAGCTTTCCCCTCAAGAAGCCTTTCGCTAATACAGTTCTTGTGGAATTGGCAAAGTGATATTTGGAAGCCCATAGAGGGCTATGGTGAAAAAGGAAATATCGTCAGATGAAATCTGGAAAGAAGCTTTCTGAGAAACTGCTTAGTGTTCTGTTAATTCATCTCACAGAGTTACATGTGTATTTCGAGGATCTCTTTGCTAGCCCTATTTCTGTGGAATCTGAGAACAGATATTTCGGATCCCTTTGAAGACTATAGGGCCAAAGGAAATATCCTCCGATAACAAAGAGAAAGAAGCTTTCTGAGAAACTTCTTTGTGTTCTGTGAAATCATCTCACAGAGTTACAGCTTTCCCCTCAAGAAGCCTTTCGCTAAGACAGTTCTTGTGGAATTGGCAAAGTGATATTTGGAAGCCCATAGAGGGCTATTGTGAAAAAGGAAATATCGTCAGATGAAATCTGTAAAGAAGCTTTCTGCGAAACTTCTTAGGGTTTTGTTAATTCATCTCACAGAGTTACATGTGTATTTCGAGGATCTCTTTGCTAGCTCTATTTCTGTGGAATCTGAGAACAGATATTTCGGATCCCTTTGAAGACTATAGGGCCAAAGGAAATATCCTCGGATAACAAAGAGAAAGAAGCTTTCTGAGAAACTTCTTTGTGTTCTGTGAAATCATCTCACAGAGTTACAGCTTTCCCCTCAAGAAGCCTTTCGCTAAGACAGTTCTTGTGGAATAGGCAAAGTGATATTTGGAAGCCCATAGAGGGCTATGGTGAAAAAGGAAATATCGTCAGATGAAATCTGGAAAGAAGCTTTCTGAGAAACTACTTAGTGTTCTGTGAATTCATCTCACAGAGTTCATGTGTATTTCGAGAATCTCTTTGCTAGCCCTATTTCTGTGGAATCTGAGAACAGATATTTCGGATCCCTTTGAAGACTATAGGGCCAAAGGAAATATCCTCGGATAACAAAGAGAAAGAAGCTTTCTGAGAAACTTCTTTGTGTTCTGTGAAATCATCTCACAGAGTTACAGCTTTCCCCTCAAGAAGCCTTTCGCTAAGACAGTTCTTGTGGTATTGGCAAAGTGATATTTGGAAGCCCATAGAGGGCTATGGTGAAAAAGGAAATATCGTCAGATGAAATCTGGAAAGAAACTTTCTGCGAAACTGCTTAGTGTTCTGTTAATTCATCTCACAGAGTTACATGTGTATTTCGAGGATCTCTTTGCTAGTCCTATTTCTGTGGTATCTGAAAACAGATATTTCGGATCCCTTTGAAGATTATAGGGCCAAAGGAAATATCCTCGGATAACAAAGAGAAAGAAGCTTTCTGAGAAACTTCTTTGTGTTCCGTGAAATCATCTCACAGAGTTACAGCTTTCCCCTCAAGAAGCCTTTCGCTAAGACAGTTCTTGTGGAATTGGCAAAGTGATATTTGGAAGCCCATAGAGGGCTATGGTGAAAAAGGAAATATCATCAGATGAAATCTGGAAAGAAGCTTTCTGAGAAACTGCTTAGTGTTCTGTTAATTCATCTCACAGAGTTACATGTGTATTTCGAGGATCTCTTTGCTAGCCCTATTTCTGTGGAATCTGAGAACAAATATTTCGGATCCCTTTGAAGACTATAGGGCCAAAGGAAATATCCTCCGATAACAAAGAGAAAGAAGCTTTCTGAGAAACTTCTTTGTGTTCTGTGAAATCATCTCACAGAGTTACAGCTTTCCCCTCAAGAAGCCTTTCGCTAAGACAGTTCTTGTGGAATTGGCAAAGTGATATTTGGAAGCCCATAGAGGGCTATGGTGAAAAAGGAAATATCCTCAGATGAAATCTGGAAAGAAGCTTTCTGAGAAACTGCTTACTGTTCTGTGAATTCATCTCACAGAGTTACATGTGTATTTCGAGGATCTCTTTGCTAGCCCTATTTCTTTGGAAACTAAGAAAAGATATTTCGGATCCCTTTGAAGACTATAGGGCCAAAGGAAAAATCCTCCGATAACAAAGAGAAGGAAGCGTTCTCAGAAACTTCTTTGTGTTCTGTGAAATCATCTCACAGAGTTACAGCTTTCCCCTCAAGAAGCCTTTCGCTAAGACAATTCTTGTGGAATTGGCAAAGTGATATTTGGAAGCCCATAGAGGACTATGGTGAAAAAGGAAATATCGTCAGATGAAATCTGGAAAGAAGCTTTCTGCGAAACTGCTTAGTGTTTTTTTAATTCATCTCACAGAGTTACATGTGTATTTCGAGGATCTCTTTGCTAGCTCTATTTCTGTGGAATCTGAGAACAGATATTTCGGATCCCTTTGAAGACTATAGGGCCAAAGGAAATATCCTCGGATAAAAAAGAGAAAGAAGCTTTCTGAGAAACTTCTTTGTGTTCTGTGAAATCATCTCACAGAGTTACAGCTTTCCCCTCAATAAGCCTTTCGCTAAGACAGTTCTTGTGAAATAGGCAAAGTGATATTTGGAAGCCCATAGAGGGCTATGGTGAAAAAGGAAATATCGTCAGATGAAATCTGGAAAGAAGCTTTCTGAGAAACTGCTTAGTGTTCTGTTAATTCATCTCACAGAGTTACATGTGTATTTCGAGGATCTCTTTGCTAGCCCTATTTCTGTGGAATCTGAAAACAGATATTTCGGATCCCTTTGAAGACTATAGTGCCTAAGGAAATATCCTCGGATAACAAAGAGAAAGAAGCTTTCTGAGAAACTTCTTTGTGTTCTGTGAAATCATCTCACAGAGTTACAGCTTTCCCGTCAAGAAGCCTTTCGCTAAGACAGTTCTTGTGGAATTGGCAAAGTGATATTTGGAAGCCCATAGAGGGCTATGGTGAAAAAGGAAATATCGTCAGATGAAATCTGGAAAGAAGCTTTCTGAGAAACTGCTTAGTGTTCTGTTAATTCATCTCACAGAGTTACATGTGTATTTCGAGGATCTCTTTGCTAGCCCTATTTCTGTGGAATCTGAGAACAGATATATCGGATCCCTTTGAAGACTAAAGGGCCAAAGGAAATATCCTCGGATAACAAAGGGAAAGAAGCTTTCTGAGAAACTTCTTTGTGTTCTGTGAAATCATCTCACAGAGTTACAGCTTTCCCCTCAAGAAGCCTTTCGCTAAGACAGTTCTTGTGGAATTGGCAAAGTGATATTTGGAAGCCCATAGAGGGCTATGGTGAAAAAGGAAATATCGTCAGATGAAATCTGGAAAGAAGCTTTCTGCGAAACTGCTTAGTGTTCTGTTAATTCATCTCACAGAGTTACATGTGTATTTCGAGGATCTCTTTGCTAGTCCTATTTCTGTGGAATCTGAAAACAGATATTTCGGATCCCTTTGAAGACTATAGGGCCAAAGGAAATATCCTCGGATAACAAAGAGAAAGAAGCTTTCTGAGAAACTTCTTTGTGTTCTGTGAAATCATCTCACAGAGTTACAGCTTTCCCCTGAAAAAGGCTTTCGCTAAGACAGTTCTTGTGGAATTGGCAAAGTGATATTTGGAAGCCCATCGAGGGCTATGGTGAAAAAGGAAATATCCTCAGATGAAATCTGGAAAGAAGCTTTCTGAGAAACTGCTTAGTGTTCTGTTAATTCATCTCACAGAGTTCCATGTGTATTTCGAGGATCTCCTTGCTAGCCCTATTTCTGTGGAATCTGAAAACAGATATTTCGGATCCCTTTGAAGACTATAGGGCCAAAGGAAAAATCCTCCGATAACAAAGAGAAGGAAGCGTTCTGAGAAACTTCTTTGTGTTCTGTGAAATCATGTCACAGAGTTACAGCTTTCCCCTCAAGAAGCCTTTCGCTAAGACAATTCTTGTGGAAATGGCAAAGTGATATTTGGAAACCCATAGAGGACTATGGTGAAAAAGGAAATATTGTCAGATGAAATCTGGAAAGAAGCTTTCTGCGAAACTGCTTAGTGTTTTTTTAATTCATCTCACAGAGTTACATGTGTATTTCGAGGATCTCTTTGCTAGCTCTATTTCTGTGGAATCTGAGAAGAGATATTTCGGATCCCTTTGAAGACTATAGGGCCAAAGGAAATATCCTCGGATAACAAAGAGAAAGAAGCTTTCTGAGAAACTTCTTTGTGTTCTGTGAAATCATCTCACAGAGTTACGGCTTTCCCCTCAAGAAGCCTTTCGCTAAGACAGTTCTTGTGGAATAGGCAAAGTGATATTTGGAAGCCCATAGAGGGCTATGGTGAAAAAGGAAATATCATCAGATGAAATCTGGAAAGAAGCTTTCTGAGAAACTGCTTAGTGTTCTGTTAATTCATCTCACAGAGTTCCATGTGTATTTCGAGGATCTCTTTGCTAGCCCTATTTCTGTGGAATCTGAAAACAGATATTTGGGATCCCTTTGAAGACTATAGTGCCTAAGGAAATATCCTCGGATAACAAAGAGAAAGAAGCTTTCTGAGAAACTTGTTTGTGTTCTGTGAAATCATCTCACAGAGTTACAGCTTTCCCGTCAAGAAGCCTTTCGCTAAGACAGTTCTTGTGGAATTGGCAAAGTGATATTAGGAAGCCCATAGAGGGCTATGGTGAAATAGGAAATATAGTCAGATGAAATCTGGAAAGAAGCTTTCTGAGAAACTGCTTAGTGTTCTGTGAATTCATCTCACAGAGTTACATGTGTATTTCGAGGATCTCTTTGCTAGCCCTATTTCTGTGGAAACTGAGAAAAGATATTTCGGATCCCTTTGAAGACTATAGCGCCAAAGGAAAAATCCTCCGATAACAAAGAGAAAGAAGCTTTCTGAGAAACTTCTTTGTGTTCTGTGAAATCATCTCACAGAGTTACAGCTTTCCCCTCAAGAAGCCTTTCGCTAAGACAGTTCTTGTGGAATTGACAAAGTGATATTTGGAAGCCCATAGAGGGCTATGGTGAAAAAGGAAATATCGTCAGATGAAATCTGGAAAGAAGCTTTCTGCGAAACTGCTAAGTGTTCTGTTAATTCATCTCACAGAGTTACATGTGTATTTCGAGGATCTCTTTGCTAGTCCTATTTCTGTGGTATCTGAAAACAGATATTTCGGATCCCTTTGAAGATTATAGGGCCAAAGGAAATATCCTCGGATAACAAAGAGAAAGAAGCTTTCTGAGAAACTTCTTTGTGTTCTGTGAAATCATCTCACAGAGTTACAGCTTTCCCCTCAAGAAGCCTTTCGCTAAGACAGTTCTTGTGGAATTGGCAAAGTGATATTTGGAAGCCCATAGAGGGCTATGGTGAAAAAGGAAATATCCTCAGATGAAAGCTGGAAAGAAGCTTTCTGAGAAACTGCTTAGTGTTCTGTGAATTCATCTCACAGAGTTACATGTGTATTTCGAGGATCTCTTTGCTAGCCCTATTTCTGTGGAATCTGAGAACAAATATTTCGGATCCCTTTGAAGACTATAGGGCCAAAGGAAATATCCTCCGATAACAAAGAGAAACAAGCTTTCTGAGAAACTTCTTTGTTTTCTGTGAAATCATCTCACAGAGTTACAGCTTTCCCTTAAGAAGCCTTTCGCTAAGACAGTTCTTGTGGAATTGGCAAAGTGATATTTGGAAGCCCATAGAGGGCTATGGTGAAAAAGGAAATATCCTCAGATGAAATCTGGAAAGAAGCTTTCTGAGAAACTGCTTACTGTTCTGTGAATTCATCTCACAGAGTTACATGTGTATTTCGAGGATCTCTTTGCTAGCCCTATTTCTTTGAAAACTGAGAAAAGATATTTCGGATCCCTTTGAAGACTATAGGGCCAAAGGAAAAATCCTCCGATAACAAAGAGAAGGAAGCGTTCTGAGAAACTTCTTTGTGTTCTGTGAAATCATCTCACAGAGTTACAGCTTTCCCCTCAAGAAGCCTTTCGCTAAGACAATTCTTGTGGAATTGGCAAAGTGATATTTGGAAGCCCATAGAGGACTATGGTGAAAAAGGAAATATCGTCAGATGAAATCTGGAAAGAAGCTTTCTGCGAAACTGCTTAGTGTTTTTTTAATTCATCTCACAGAGTTACATGTGTATTTCGAGGATCTCTTTGCTAGCTCTATTTCTGTGGAATCTGAGAACAGATATTTCGGATCCCTTTGAAGACTATAGGGCCAAAGGAAATATCCTCGGATAAAAAAGAGAAAGAAGCTTTCTGAGAAACTTCTTTGTGTTCTGTGAAATCATCTCACAGAGTTACAGCTTTCCCCTCAAGAAGCCTTTCGCTAAGACAGTTCTTGTGGAATAGGCAAAGTGATATTTGGAAGCCCATAGAGGGCTATGGTGAAAAAGGAAATATCGTCAGATGAAATCTGGAAAGAAGCTTTCTGAGAAACTGCTTAGTGTTCTGTTAATTCATCTCACAGAGTTACATGTGTATTTCGAGGATCTCTTTGCTAGCCCTATATCTGTGGAATCTGAAAACAGATATTTCGGATCCCTTTGAAGACTATAGTGCCTAAGGAAATATCCTCGGATAACAAAGAGAAAGAAGCTTTCTGAGAAACTTCTTTGTGTTCTGTGAAATCATCTCACAGAGTTACAGCTTTCCCGTCAAGAAGCCTTTCGCTAAGACAGTTCTTGTGGAATTGGCAAAGTGATATTTGGAAGCCCATAGAGGGCTATGGTGAAAAAGGAAATATCGTCAGATGAAATCTGGAAAGAAGCTTTCTGAGAAACTGCTTAGTGTTCTGTTAATTCATCTCACAGAGTTACATGTGTATTTCGAGGATCTCTTTGCTAGCCCTATTTCTGTGGAATCTGAGAACAGATATATCGGATCCCTTTGAAGACTATAGGGCCAAAGGAAATATCCTCGGATAACAAAGGGAAAGAAGCTTTCTGAGAAACTTCTTTGTGTTCTGTGAAATCATCTCACAGAGTTACAGCTTTCCCCTCAAGAAGCCTTTCGCTTGGACAGTTCTTGTGGAATTGGCAAAGTGATATTTGGAAGCCCATAGAGGGCTATGGTGAAAAAGGAAATATCGTCAGATGAAATCTGGAAAGAAGCTTTCTGCGAAACTGCTTAGTGTTCTGTTAATTCATCTCACAGAGTTACATGTGTATTTCGAGGATCTCTTTGCTAGTCCTATTTCTGTGGAATCTGAAAACAGATATTTCGGATCCCTTTGAAGACTATAGGGCCAAAGGAAATATCCACGGATAACAAAGAGAAAGAAGCTTTCTGAGAAACTTCTTTGTGTTCTGTGAAATCATCTCACAGAGTTACAGCTTTCACCTGAAAAAGGCTTTCGCTAAGACAGTTCTTGTGGAATTGGCAAAGTGATATTTGGAAGCCCATAGAGGGCTATGGTGAAAAAGGAAATATCGTCAGATGAAATCTGGAAAGAAGCTTTCTGAGAAACTGCTTAGTGTTCTGTTAATTCATCTCACAGAGTTCCATGTGTATTTCGAGGATCTCCTTGCTAGCCCTATTTCTGTGGAATCTGAAAACAGATATTTCGGATCCCTTTGAAGACTATAGGGCCAAAGGAAAAATCCTCCGATAACAAAGAGAAGGAAGCGTTCTGAGAAACTTCTTTGTGTTCTGTGAAATCATCTCACAGAGTTACAGCTTTCCCCTCAAGAAGCCTTTCGCTAAGACAATTCTTGTGGAAATGGCAAAGTGATATTTGGAAGCCCATAGAGGACTATGGTGAAAAAGGAAATATCGTCAGATGAAATCTGGAAAGAAGCTTTCTGCGAAACTGCTTAGTGTTTTTTTAATTCATCTCACAGAGTTACATGTGTATTTCGAGGATCTCTTTGCTAGCTCTATTTCTGTGGAATCTGAGAACAGATATTTCGGATCCCTTTGAAGACTATAGGGCCAAAGGAAATATCCTCGGATAACAAAGAGAAAGAAGCTTTCTGAGAAACTTCTTTGTGTTCTGTGAAATCATCTCACAGAGTTACAGCTTTCCCCTCAAGAAGCCTTTCGCTAAGACAGTTCTTGTGGAATAGGCAAAGTGATATTTGGAAGCCCATAGAGGGCTATGGTGAAAAAGGAAATATCATCAGATGAAATCTGGAAAGAAGCTTTCTGAGACACTGCTTAGTTTTCTGTTAATTCATCTCACAGAGTTACATGTGTATTTCGAGGATCTCTTTGCTAGCCCTATTTCTGTGGAATCTGAGAACAGATATTTCGGATCCCTTTGAAGACTATAGGGCCAAAGGAAATATCCTCCGATAACAAAGAAAAGAAGCTTTCTGAGAAACTTCTTTGTGTTCTGTGAAATCATCTCACAGAGTTACAGCTTTCCCCTCAAGAAGCCTTTCGCTAAGACAGTTCTTGTGGAATAGGCAAAGTGATATTTGGAAGCCCATAGAGGGCAATGGTGAAATAGGAAATATAGTCAGATGAAATCTGGAAAGAAGCTTTCTGAGAAACTGCTTAGTGTTCTGTGAATTCATCTCACAGAGTTACATGTGTATTTCGAGGATCTCTTTGCTAGTCCTATTTCTGTGGAATCTGAAAACAGATATTTCGGATCCCTTTGAAGACTATAGGGCCAAAGGAAATATCCTCGGATAACAAAGAGAAAGAAGCTTTCTGAGAAACTTCTTTGTGTTCTGTGAAATCATCTCACAGAGTTACAGCTTTCCCCTCAAGAAGCCTTTCGCTAAGACAGTTCTTGTGGAATTGGCAAAGTGATATTTGGAAGCCCATAGAGGGCTATGGTGAAAAAGGAAATATCCTCAGATGAAATCTGGAAAGAAGCTTTCTGAGAAACTGCTTAGTGTTCTGTGAATTCATCTCACAGAGTTACATGTGTATTTCGAGGATCTCTTTGCTAGCCCTATTTCTGTGGAATCTGAGAACAAATATTTCGGATCCCTTTGAAGACTATAGGGCCAAAGGAAATATCCTCCGATAACAAAGAGAAAGAAGCTTTCTGAGAAACTTCTTTGTGTTCTGTGAAATCATCTCACAGAGTTACAGCTTTCCCCTGAAGAAGCCTTTCGCTAAGACAGTTCTTGTGGAATTGGCAAAGTGATATTTGGAAGCCCATAGAGGGCTATGGTGAAAAAGGAAATATCGTCAGATGAAAACTGGAAAGAAGCTTTCTGCGAAACTGCTTAGTGTTCTGTTAATTCATCCCACAGAGTTACATGTGTATTTCGAGGATTTCTTTGCTAGTCCTATTTCTGTGGAATCTGAAAACAGATATTTCGGATCCCTTTGAAGACTATAGGGCCAAAGGAAATATCCTCGGATAACAAAGAGAAAGAAGCTTTCTGAGAAACTTCTTTGTGTTCTGTGAAATCATCTCACAGAGTTACAGCTTTCCCCTCAAGAAGCCTTTCGCTAAGACAGTTCTTGTGGAATTGGCAAAGTGATATTTGGAAGCCCATAGAGGGCTATGGTGAAAAAGGAAATATCCTCAGATGAAATCTGGAAAGAAGCTTTCTGAGAAACTGCTTAGTGTTCTGTTAATTCATCTCACAGAGTTACATGTGTATTTCGAGGATCTCTTTGCTAGCCCTATTTCTGTGGAATCTGAGAACAGATATTTCGGATCCCTTTGAAGACTATAGGGCCAAAGGAAATATCCTCCGATAACAAAGAGAAAGAAGCTTTCTGAGTAACTTCTTTGTGTTCTGTGAAATCATCTCACAGAGTTACAGCTTTCCCCTCAAGAAGCCTTTCGCTAAGACAGTTCTTGTGGAATTGGCAAAGTGATATTTGGAAGCCCATAGAGGGCTATGGTGAAAAAGGAAATATCCTCAGATGAAATCTGGAAAGAAGCTTTCTGAGAAACTGCTTAGTGTTCTGTGAATTCATCTCACAGAGTTACATGTGTATTTCGAGGATCTCTTTGCTAGCCCTATTTCTGTGGAAACTGAGAAAAGATATTTCGGATCACTTTGAAGACTATAGGGCCAAAGGAAAAATCCTCCGATAACAAAGAGAAGGAAGCGTTCTGAGAAACTTCTTTGTGTTCTGTGAAATCATCTCACAGAGTTACAGCTTTCCCCTCAAGAAGCCTTTCGCTAAGACAGTTCTTGTGGAATTGGCAAAGTGGTATTTGGAAGCCCATAGAGGGCTATGGTGAAAAAGGAAATATCGTCAGATGAAATCTGGAAAGAAGCTTTCTGCGAAACTGCTTAGTGTTTTTTTAATTCATCTCACAGAGTTACATGTGTATTTCGAGGATCTCTTTGCTAGCTCTATTTCTGTGGAATCTGAGAACAGGTATTTCGGATCCCTTTGGAGACTATAGGGCCAAAGGAAATATCCTCGGATAACAAAGAGAAAGAAGCTTTCTGAGAAACTTCTTTGTGTTCTGTGAAATCATCTCACAGAGTTACAGCTTTCCCCTCAAGAAGCCTTTCGCTAAGACAGTTCTTGTGGAATTGGCAAAGTGATATTTGGAAGCCCATAGAGGGCTATGGTGAAAAAGGAAATATCGTCAGATGAAATCTGGAAAGAAAGTTTCTGCGAAACTGCTTAGTGTTCTGTTAATTCATCTCACAGAGTTACATGTGTATTTCGAGGATCTCTTTGCTAGTCCTATTTCTGTGGAATCTGAAAACAGATATTTCGGATCCCTTTGAAGATTATAGGGCCAAAGGAAATATCCTCGGATAACAAAGGGAAAGAAGCTTTCTGAGAAACTTCTTTGTGTTCTGTGAAATCATCTCACAGAGTTACAGCTTTCCCCTCAAGAAGCCTTTCGCTAAGACAGTTCTTGTGGAATTGGCAAAGTGATATTTGGAAGCCGATAGAGGGCTATGGTGAAAAAGGAAATATCCTCAGATGAAATCTGGAAAGAAGCTTTCTGAGAAACTGCTTAGTGTTCTGTGAATTCATCTCACAGAGTTACATGTGTATTTCGAGGATCTCTTTGCTAGCCCTATTTCTGTGGAATCTGAGAACAAATATTTCGGATCCCTTTGAAGACTATAGGGCCAAAGGAAATATCCTCCGATAACAAAGAGAAAGAAGCTTTCTGAGAAACTTCTTTGTGTTCTGTGAAATCATCTCACAGAGTTACAGCTTTCCCCTGAAGAAGCCTTTCGCTAAGACAGTTCTTGTGGAATTGGCAAAGTGATATTTGGAAGCCCATAGAGGGCTATGGTGACAAAGGAAATATCGTCAGATGAAAACTGGAAAGAAGCTTTCTGCGAAACTGCTTAGTGTTCTGTTAATTCATCCCACAGAGTTACATGTGTATTTCGAGGATCTCTTTGCTAGTCCTATTTCTGTGGAATCTGAAAACAGATATTTCGGATCCCTTTGAAGACTATAGGGCCAAAGGAAATATCCTCGGATAACAAAGAGAAAGAAGCTTTCTGAGAAACTTCTTTGTGTTCTGTGAAATCATCTCACAGAGTTACAGCTTTCCCCTCAAGAAGCCTTTCGCTAAGACAGTTCTTGTGGAATTGGCAAAGTGATATTTGGAAGCCCATAGAGGGCTATGGTGAAAAAGGAAATATCCTCAGATGAAATCTGGAAAGAAGCTTTCTGAGAAACTGCTTAGTGTTCTGTTAATTCATCTCACAGAGTTACATGTGTATTTCGAGGATCTCTTTGCTAGCCCTATTTCTGTGGAATCTGAGAACAGATATTTCGGATCCCTTTGAAGACTATAGGGCCAAAGGAAATATCCTCCGATAACAAAGAGAAAGAAGCTTTCTGAGAAACTTCTTTGTGTTCTGTGAAATCATCTCACAGAGTTACAGCTTTCCCCTCAAGAAGCCTTTCGCTAAGACAGTTCTTGTGGAATTGGCAAAGTGATATTTGGAAGCCCATAGAGGGCTATGGTGAAAAAGGAAATATCCTCAGATGAAATCTGGAAAGAAGCTTTCTGAGAAACTGCTTAGTGTTCTGTGAATTCATCTCACAGAGTTACATGTGTATTTCGAGGATCTCTTTGCTAGCCCTATTTCTGTGGAAACTGAGAAAAGATATTTCGGATCACTTTGAAGACTATAGGGCCAAAGGAAAAATCCTCCGATAACAAAGAGAAGGAAGCGTTCTGAGAAACTTCTTTGTGTTCTGTGAAATTATCTCACAGAGTTACAGCTTTCCCCTCAAGAAGCCTTTCGCTAAGACAATTCTTGTGGAATTGGCAAAGTGATATTTGGAAGCCCATAGAGGGCTATGGTGAAAAAGGAAATATCGTCAGATGAAATCTGGAAAGAAGCTTTCTGCGAAACTGCTTAGTGTTTTTTTAATTCATCTCACAGAGTTACATGTGTATTTCGAGGATCTCTTTGCTAGCTCTATTTCTGTGGAATCTGAGAACAGATATTTCGGATCACTTTGAAGACTATAGGGCCAAAGGAAATATCCTCGGATAACAAAGAGAAAGAAGCTTTCTGAGAAACTTCTTTGTGTTCTGTGAAATCATCTCACAGAGTTACAGCTTTCCCCTGAAGAAGGCTTTCGCTAAGACAGTTCTTGTGGAATTGGCAAAGTGATATTTGGAAGCCCATAGAGGGCTATGGTGAAAAAGGAAATATCGTCAGATGAAATCTGGAAAGAAGCTTTCTGCGAAACTGCTAAGTGTTCTGTTAATTCATCTCACAGAGTTACATGTGTATTTCGAGGATCTCTTTGCTAGTCCTATTTCTGTGGTATCTGAAAACAGATATTTCGGATCCCTTTGAAGATTATAGGGCCAAAGGAAATATCCTCGGATAACAAAGAGAAAGAAGCTTTCTGAGAAACTTCTTTGTGTTCTGTGAAATCATCTCACAGAGTTACAGCTTTCCCCTCAAGAAGCCTTTCGCTAAGACAGTTCTTGTGGAATTGGCAAAGTGATATTTGGAAGCCGATAGAGGGCTATGGTGAAAAAGGAAATATGCTCAGATGAAAGCTGGAAAGAAGCTTTCTGAGAAACTGCTTAGTGTTCTGTGAATTCATCTCACAGAGTTCCATGTGTATTTCGAGGATCTCTTTGCTAGCCCTATTTCTGTGGAATCTGAGAACAAATATTTCGGATCCCTTTGAAGACTATAGGGCCAAAGGAAATATCCTCCGATAACAAAGAGAAACAAGCTTTCTGAGAAACTTCTTTGTGTTCTGTGAAATCATCTCACAGAGTTACAGCTTTCCCTTAAGAAGCCTTTCCCTAAGACAGTTCTTGTGGAATTGGCAAAGTGATATTTGGAAGCCCATAGAGGGCTATGGTGGAAAAGGAAATATCCTCAGATGAAATCTGGAAAGAAGCTTTCTGAGAAACTGCTTACTGTTCTGTGAATTCATCTCACAGAGTTACATGTGTATTTCGAGGATCTCTTTGCTAGCCCTATTTCTTTGAAAACTGAGAAAAGATATTTCGGATCCCTTTGAAGACTATAGGGCCAAAGGAAAAATCCTCCGATAACAAAGAGAAGGAAGCGTTCTCAGAAACTTCTTTGTGTTCTGTGAGATCATCTCACAGAGTTACAGCTTTCCCCTCAAGAAGCCTTTCGCTAAGACAATTCTTGTGGAATTGGCAAAGTGATATTTGGAAGCCCATAGAGGACTATGGTGAAAAAGGAAATATCGTCAGATGAAATCTGGAAAGAAGCTTTCTGCGAAACTGCTTAGTGTTTTTTTAATTCATCTCACAGAGTTACATGTGTATTTCGAGGATCTCTTTGCTAGCTCTATTTCTGTGGAATCTGAGAACAGATATTTCGGATCCCTTTGAAGACTATAGGGCCAAAGGAAATATCCTCGGATAAAAAAGAGAAAGAAGCTTTCTGAGAAACTTCTTTGTGTTCTGTGAAATCATCTCACAGAGTTACAGCTTTCCCCTCAAGAAGCCTTTCGCTAAGACAGTTCTTGTGGAATAGGCAAAGTGATATTTGGAAGCCCATAGAGGGCTACGGTGAAAAAGGAAATATCGTCAGATGAAATCTGGAAAGAAGCTTTCTGAGAAACTGCTTAGTGTTCTGTTAATTCATCTCACAGAGTTACATGTGTATTTCGAGGATCTCTTTGCTAGCCCTATATCTGTGGAATCTGAAAACAGATATTTCGGATCCCTTTGAAGACTATAGTGCCTAAGGAAATATCCTCGGATAACAAAGAGAAAGAAGCTTTCTGAGAAACTTCTTTGTGTTCTGTGAAATCATCTCACAGAGTTACAGCTTTCCCGTCAAGAAGCCTTTCGCTAAGACAGTTCTTGTGGAATTGGCAAAGTGATATTTGGAAGCCCATAGAGGGCTATGGTGAAAAAGGAAATATCGTCAGATGAAATCTGGAAAGAAGCTTTCTGAGAAACTGCTTAGTGTTCTGTTAATTCATCTCACAGAGTTACATGTGTATTTCGAGGATCTCTTTGCTAGCCCTATTTCTGTGGAATCTGAGAACAGATATATCGGATCCCTTTGAAGACTATAGGGCCAAAGGAAATATCCTCGGATAACAAAGGGAAAGAAGCTTTCTGAGAAACTTCTTTGTGTTCTGTGAAATCATCTCACAGAGTTACAGCTTTCCCCTCAAGAAGCCTTTCGCTAGGACTGTTCTTGTGGAATTGGCAAAGTGATATTTGGAAGCCCATAGAGGGCTATGGTGAAAAAGGAAATATCGTCAGATGAAATCTGGAAAGAAGCTTTCTGCGAAACTGCTTAGTGTTCTGTTAATTCATCTCACAGAGTTACATGTGTATTTCGAGGATCTCTTTGCTAGTCCTATTTCTGTGGAATCTGAAAACAGATATTTCGGATCCCTTTGAAGACTATAGGGCCAAAGGAAATATCCTCGGATAACAAAGAGAAAGAAGCTTTCTGAGAAACTTCTTTGTGTTCTGTGAAATCATCTCACAGAGTTACAGCTTTCCCCTGAAAAAGGCTTTCGCTAAGACAGTTCTTGTGGAATTGGCAAAGTGATATTTGGAAGCCCATAGAGGGCTATGGTGAAAAAGGAAATATCGTCAGATGAAATCTGGAAAGAAGCTTTCTGAGAAACTGCTTAGTGTTCTGTTAATTCATCTCACAGAGTTCCATGTGTATTTCGAGGATCTCCTTGCTAGCCCTATTTCTGTTGAATCTGAAAACAGATATTTCGGATCCCTTTGAAGACTATAGGGCCAAAGGAAAAATCCTCCGATAACAAAGAGAAGGAAGCGTTCTGAGAAACTTCTTTGTGTTCTGTGAAATCATATCACAGAGTTACAGCTTTCCCCTCAAGAAGCCTTTCGCTAATACAATTCTTGTGGAAATGGCAAAGTGATATTTGGAAGCCCATAGAGGACTATGGTGAAAAAGGAAATATCGTCAGATGAAATCTGGAAAGAAGCTTTCTGCGAAACTGCTTAGTGTTTTTTTAATTCATCTCACAGAGTTACATGTGTATTTCGAGGATCTCTTTGCTAGCTCTATTTCTGTGGATTCTGAGAACAGATATTTCGGATCCCTTTGAAGACTATAGGGCCAAAGGAAATATCCTCGGATAACAAAGAGAAAGAAGCTTTCTGAGAAACTTCTTTGTGTTCTGTGAAATCATCTCACAGAGTTACAGCTTTCCCCTCAAGAAGCCTTTCGCTAAGACAGTTCTTGTGGAATAGGCAAAGTGATATTTGGAAGCCCATAGAGGGCTATGGTGAAAAAGGAAATATCATCAGATGAAATCTGGAAAGAAGCTTTCTGAGACACTGCTTAGTTTTCTGTTAATTCATCTCACAGAGTTACATGTGTATTTCGAGGATCTCTTTGCTAGCCCTATTTCTGTGGAATCTGAGAACAGATATTTCGGATCCCTTTGAAGACTATAGGGCCAAAGGAAATATCCTCCGATAACAAAGAAAAGAAGCTTTCTGAGAAACTTCTTTGTGTTCTGTGAAATCATCTCACAGAGTTACAGCTTTCCCCTCAAGAAGCCTTTCGCTAAGACAGTTTTTGTGGAATAGGCAAAGTGATATTTGGAAGCCCATAGAGGGCAATGGTGAAATAGGAAATATAGTCAGATGAAATCTGGAAAGAAGCTTTCTGAGAAACTGCTTAGTGTTCTGTGAATTCATCTCACAGAGTTACATGTGTATTTCGAGGATCTCTTTGCTAGTCCTATTTCTGTGGAATCTGAAAACAGATATTTCGGATCCCTTTGAAGACTATAGGGCCAAAGGAAATATCCTCGGATAACAAAGAGAAAGAAGCTTTCTGAGAAACTTCTTTGTGTTCTGTGAAATCATCTCACAGAGTTACAGCTTTCCCCTCAAGAAGCCTTTCGCTAAGACAGTTCTTGTGGAATTGGCAAAGTGATATTTGGAAGCCCATAGAGGGCTATGGTGAAAAAGGAAATATCCTCAGATGAAATCTGGAAAGAAGCTTTCTGAGAAACTGCTTAGTGTTCTGTGAATTCATCTCACAGAGTTACATGTGTATTTCGAGGATCTCTTTGCTAGCCCTATTTCTGTGGAATCTGAGAACAAATATTTCGGATCCCTTTGAAGACTATAGGGCCAAAGGAAATATCCTCCGATAACAAAGAGAAAGAAGCTTTCTGAGAAACTTCTTTGTGTTCTGTGAAATCATCTCACAGAGTTACAGCTTTCCCCTGAAGAAGCCTTTCGCTAAGACAGTTCTTGTGGAATTGGCAAAGTGATATTTGGAAGCCCATAGAGGGCTATGGTGAAAAAGGAAATATCGTCAGATGAAAACTGGAAAGAAGCTTTCTGCGAAACTGCTTAGTGTTCTGTTAATTCATCCCACAGAGTTACATGTGTATTTCGAGGATCTCTTTGCTAGTCCTATTTCTGTGGAATCTGAAAACAGATATTTCGGATCCCTTTGAAGACTATAGGGCCAAAGGAAATATCCTCGGATAACAAAGAGAAAGAAGCTTTCTGAGAAACTTCTTTGTGTTCTGTGAAATCATCTCACAGAGTTACAGCTTTCCCCTCAAGAAGCCTTTCGCTAAGACAGTTCTTGTGGAATTGGCAAAGTGATATTTGGAAGCCCATAGAGGGCTATGGTGAAAAAGGTAATATCCTCAGATGAAATCTGGAAAGAAGCTTTCTGAGAAACTGCTTAGTGTTCTGTTAATTCATCTCACAGAGTTACATGTGTATTTCGAGGATCTCTTTGCTAGCCCTATTTCTGTGGAATCTGAGAACAGATATTTCGGATCCCTTTGAAGACTATAGGGCCAAAGGAAATATCCTCCGATCACAAAGAGAAAGAAGCTTTCTGAGAAACTTCTTTGTGTTCTGTGAAATCATCTCACAGAGTTACAGCTTTCCCCTCAAGAAGCCTTTCGCTAAGACAGTTCTTGTGGAATTGGCAAAGTGATATTTGGAAGCCCATAGAGGGCTATGGTGAAAAAGGAAATATCCTCAGATGAAATCTGGAAAGAAGCTTTCTGAGAAACTGCTTAGTGTTCTGTGAATTCATCTCACAGAGTTACATGTGTATTTCGAGGATCTCTTTGCTAGCCCTATTTCTGTGGAAACTGAGAAAAGATATTTCGGATCACTTTGAAGACTATAGGGCCAAAGGAAAAATCCTCCGATAACAAAGAGAAGGAAGCGTTCTGAGAAACTTCTTTGTGTTCTGTGAAATCATCTCACAGAGTTACAGCTTTCCCCTCAAGAAGCCTTTCGCTAAGACAGTTCTTGTGGAATTGGCAAAGTGGTATTTGGAAGCCCATAGAGGGCTATGGTGAAAAAGGAAATATCGTCAGATGAAATCTGGAAAGAAGCTTTCTGCGAAACTGCTTAGTGTTTTTTTAATTCATCTCACAGAGTTACATGTGTATTTCCAGGATCTCTTTGCTAGCTCTATTTCTGTGGAATCTGAGAACAGATATTTCGGATCCCTTTGAAGACTATAGGGCCAAAGGAAATATCCTCGGATAACAAAGAGAAAGAAGCTTTCTGAGAAACTACTTTGTGTTCTGTGAAATCATCTCACAGAGTTACAGCTTTCCCCTCAAGAAGCCTTTCGCTAAGACAGTTCTTGTGGAATTGGCAAAGTGATATTTGGAAGCCCATAGAGGGCTATGGTGAAAAAGGAAATATCGTCAGATGAAAACTGGAAAGAAGCTTTCTGCGAAACTGCTTAGTGTTCTGTTAATTCATCCCACAGAGTTACATGTGTATTTCGAGGATCTCTTTGCTAGTCCTATTTCTGTGGAATCTGAAAACAGATATTTCGGATCCCTTTGAAGACTATAGGGCCAAAGGAAATATCCTCGGATAACAAAGAGAAAGAAGCTTTCTGAGAAACTTCTTTGTGTTCTGTGAAATCATCTCACAGAGTTACAGCTTTCCCCTCAAGAAGCCTTTCGCTAAGACAGTTCTTGTGGAATTGGCAAAGTGATATTTGGAAGCCCATAGAGGGCTATGGTGAAAAAGGAAATATCCTCAGATGAAATCTGGAAAGAAGCTTTCTGAGAAACTGCTTAGTGTTCTGTTAATTCATCTCACAGAGTTACATGTGTATTTCGAGGATCTCTTTGCTAGCCCTATTTCTGTGGAATCTGAGAACAGATATTTCGGATCCCTTTGAAGACTATAGGGCCAAAGGAAATATCCTCCGATAACAAAGAGAAAGAAGCTTTCTGAGAAACTTCTTTGTGTTCTGTGAAATCATCTCACAGAGTTACAGCTTTCCCCTCAAGAAGCCTTTCGCTAATACAGTTCTTGTGGAATTGGCAAAGTGATATTTGGAAGCCCATAGAGGGCTATGGTGAAAAAGGAAATATCGTCAGATGAAATCTGGAAAGAAGCTTTCTGAGAAACTGCTTAGTGTTCTGTTAATTCATCTCACAGAGTTACATGTGTATTTCGAGGATCTCTTTGCTAGCCCTATTTCTGTGGAATCTGAGAACAGATATTTCGGATCCCTTTGAAGACTATAGGACCAAAGGAAATATCCTCCGATAACAAAGAGAAAGAAGCTTTCTGAGAAACTTCTTTGTGTTCTGTGAAATCATCTCACAGAGTTACAGCTTTCCCCTCAAGAAGCCTTTCGCTAAGACAGTTCTTGTGGAATTGGCAAAGTGATATTTGGAAGCCCATAGAGGGCTATTGTGAAAAAGGAAATATCGTCAGATGAAATCTGTAAAGAAGCTTTCTGCGAAACTTCTTAGGGTTTTGTTAATTCATCTCACAGAGTTACATGTGTATTTCGAGGATCTCTTTGCTAGCTCTATTTCTGTGGAATCTGAGAACAGATATTTCGGATCCCTTTGAAGACTATAGGGCCAAAGGAAATATCCTCGGATAACAAAGAGAAAGAAGCTTTCTGAGAAACTTCTTTGTGTTCTGTGAAATCATCTCACAGAGTTACAGCTTTCCCCTCAAGAAGCCTTTCGCTAAGACAGTTCTTGTGGTATTGGCAAAGTGATATTTGGAAGCCCATAGAGGGCTATGGTGAAAAAGGAAATATCGTCAGATGAAATCTGGAAAGAAACTTTCTGCGAAACTGCTTAGTGTTCTGTTAATTCATCTCACAGAGTTACATGTGTATTTCGAGGATCTCTTTGCTAGTCCTATTTCTGTGGTATCTGAAAACAGATATTTCGGATCCCTTTGAAGATTATAGGGCCAAAGGAAATATCCTCGGATAACAAAGAGAAAGAAGCTTTCTGAGAAACTTCTTTGTGTTCCGTGAAATCATCTCACAGAGTTACAGCTTTCCCCTCAAGAAGCCTTTCGCTAAGACAGTTCTTGTGGAATTGGCAAAGTGATATTTGGAAGCCCATAGAGGGCTATGGTGAAAAAGGAAATATCCTCAGATGAAATCTGGAAAGAAGCTTTCTGAGAAACTGCTTACTGTTCTGTGAATTCATCTCACAGAGTTACATGTGTATTTCGAGGATCTCTTTGCTAGCCCTATTTCTTTGGAAACTAAGAAAAGATATTTCGGATCCCTTTGAAGACTATAGGGCCAAAGGAAAAATCCTCCGATAACAAAGAGAAGGAAGCGTTCTCAGAAACTTCTTTGTGTTCTGTGAAATCATCTCACAGAGTTACAGCTTTCCCCTCAAGAAGCCTTTCGCTAAGACAATTCTTGTGGAATTGGCAAAGTGATATTTGGAAGCCCATAGAGGACTATGGTGAAAAAGGAAATATCGTCAGATGAAATCTGGAAAGAAGCTTTCTGCGAAACTGCTTAGTGTTTTTTTAATTCATCTCACAGAGTTACATGTGTATTTCGAGGATCTCTTTGCTAGCTCTATTTCTGTGGAATCTGAGAACAGATATTTCGGATCCCTTTGAAGACTATAGGGCCAAAGGAAATATCCTCGGATAAAAAAGAGAAAGAAGCTTTCTGAGAAACTTCTTTGTGTTCTGTGAAATCATCTCACAGAGTTACAGCTTTCCCCTCAATAAGCCTTTCGCTAAGACAGTTCTTGTGAAATAGGCAAAGTGATATTTGGAAGCCCATAGAGGGCTATGGTGAAAAAGGAAATATCGTCAGATGAAATCTGGAAAGAAGCTTTCTGAGAAACTGCTTAGTGTTCTGTTAATTCATCTCACAGAGTTACATGTGTATTTCGAGGATCTCTTTGCTAGCCCTATTTCTGTGGAATCTGAAAACAGATATTTCGGATCCCTTTGAAGACTATAGTGCCTAAGGAAATATCCTCGGATAACAAAGAGAAAGAAGCTTTCTGAGAAACTTCTTTGTGTTCTGTGAAATCATCTCACAGAGTTACAGCTTTCCCGTCAAGAAGCCTTTCGCTAAGACAGTTCTTGTGGAATTGGCAAAGTGATATTTGGAAGCCCATAGAGGGCTATGGTGAAAAAGGAAATATCGTCAGATGAAATCTGAAAAGAAGCTTTCTGAGAAACTGCTTAGTGTTCTGTTAATTCATCTCACAGAGTTACATGTGTATTTCGAGGATCTCTTTGCTAGCCCTATTTCTGTGGAATCTGAGAACAGATATATCGGATCCCTTTGAGGACTATAGGGCCAAAGGACATATCCTCGGATAACAAAGGGAAAGAAGCTTTCTGAGAAACTTCTTTGTGTTCTGTGAAATCATCTCACAGAGTTACAGCTTTCCCCTCAAGAAGCCTTTCGCTAAGACAGTTCTTGTGGAATTGGCAAAGTGATATTTGGAAGCCCATAGAGGGCTATGGTGAAAAAGGAAATATCGTCAGATGAAATCTGGAAAGAAGCTTTCTGCGAAACTGCTTAGTGTTCTGTTAATTCATCTCACAGAGTTACATGTGTATTTCGAGGATCTCTTTGCTAGTCCTATTTCTGTGGAATCTGAAAACAGATATTTCGGATCCCTTTGAAGACTATAGGGCCAAAGGAAATATCCTCGGATAACAAAGAGAAAGAAGCTTTCTGAGAAACTTCTTTGTGTTCTGTGAAATCATCTCACAGAGTTACAGCTTTCCCCTGAAAAAGGCTTTCGCTAAGACAGTTCTTGTGGAATTGGCAAAGTGATATTTGGAAGCCCATCGAGGGCTATGGTGAAAAAGGAAATATCCTCAGATGAAATCTGGAAAGAAGCTTTCTGAGAAACTGCTTAGTGTTCTGTTAATTCATCTCACAGAGTTCCATGTGTATTTCGAGGATCTCCTTGCTAGCCCTATTTCTGTGGAATCTGAAAACAGATATTTCGGATCCCTTTGAAGACTATAGGGCCAAAGGAAAAATCCTCCGATAACAAAGAGAAGGAAGCGTTCTGAGAAACTTCTTTGTGTTCTGTGAAATCATGTCACAGAGTTACAGCTTTCCCCTCAAGAAGCCTTTCGCTAAGACAATTCTTGTGGAAATGGCAAAGTGATATTTGGATACCCATAGAGGACTATGGTGAAAAAGGAAATATTGTCAGATGAAATCTGGAAAGAAGCTTTCTGCGAAACTGCTTAGTGTTTTTTTAATTCATCTCACAGAGTTACATGTGTATTTCGAGGATCTCTTTGCTAGCTCTATTTCTGTGGAATCTGAGAACAGATATTTCGGATCCCTTTGAAGACTATAGGGCCAAAGGAAATATCCTCGGATAACAAAGAGAAAGAAGCTTTCTGAGAAACTTCTTTGTGTTCTGTGAAATCATCTCACAGAGTTACGGCTTTCCCCTCAAGAAGCCTTTCGCTAAGACAGTTCTTGTGGAATAGGCAAAGTGATATTTGGAAGCCCATAGAGGGCTATGGTGAAAAAGGAAATATCATCAGATGAAATCTGGAAAGAAGCTTTCTGAGAAACTGCTTAGTGTTCTGTTAATTCATCTCACAGAGTTCCATGTGTATTTCGAGGATCTCTTTGCTAGCCCTATTTCTGTGGAATCTGAAAACAGATATTTGGGATCCCTTTGAAGACTATAGTGCCTAAGGAAATATCCTCGGATAACAAAGAGAAAGAAGCTTTCTGAGAAACTTGTTTGTGTTCTGTGAAATCATCTCACAGAGTTACAGCTTTCCCGTCAAGAAGCCTTTCGCTAAGACAGTTCTTGTGGAATTGGCAAAGTGATATTAGGAAGCCCATAGAGGGCTATGGTGAAATAGGAAATATAGTCAGATGAAATCTGGAAAGAAGCTTTCTGAGAAACTGCTTAGTGTTCTGTGAATTCATCTCACAGAGTTACATGTGTATTTCGAGGATCTCTTTGCTAGCCCTATTTCTGTGGAAACTGAGAAAAGATATTTCGGATCCCTTTGAAGACTATAGCGCCAAAGGAAAAATCCTCCGATAACAAAGAGAAAGAAGCTTTCTGAGAAACTTCTTTGTGTTCTGTGAAATCATCTCACAGAGTTACAGCTTTCCCCTCAAGAAGCCTTTCGCTAAGACAGTTCTTGTGGAATTGACAAAGTGATATTTGGAAGCCCATAGAGGGCTATGGTGAAAAAGGAAATATCGTCAGATGAAATCTGGAAAGAAGCTTTCTGCGAAACTGCTAAGTGTTCTGTTAATTCATCTCACAGAGTTACATGTGTATTTCGAGGATCTCTTTGCTAGTCCTATTTCTGTGGTATCTGAAAACAGATATTTCGGATCCCTTTGAAGATTATAGGGCCAAAGGAAATATCCTCGGATAACAAAGAGAAAGAAGCTTTCTGAGAAACTTCTTTGTGTTCTGTGAAATCATCTCACAGAGTTACAGCTTTCCCCTCAAGAAGCCTTTCGCTAAGACAGTTCTTGTGGAATTGGCAAAGTGATATTTGGAAGCCCATAGAGGGCTATGGTGAAAAAGGAAATATCCTCAGATGAAAGCTGGAAAGAAGCTTTCTGAGAAACTGCTTAGTGTTCTGTGAATTCATCTCACAGAGTTACATGTGTATTTCGAGGATCTCTTTGCTAGCCCTATTTCTGTGGAATCTGAGAACAAATATTTCGGATCCCTTTGAAGACTGTAGGGCCAAAGGAAATATCCTCCGATAACAAAGAGAAACAAGCTTTCTGAGAAACTTCTTTGTGTTCTGTGAAATCATCTCACAGAGTTACAGCTTTCCCTTAAGAAGCCTTTCGCTAAGACAGTTCTTGTGGAATTGGCAAAGTGATATTTGGAAGCCCATAGAGGGCTATGGTGAAAAAGGAAATATCCTCAGATGAAATCTGGAAAGAAGCTTTCTGAGAAACTGCTTACTGTTCTGTGAATTCATCTCACAGAGTTACATGTGTATTTCGAGGATCTCTTTGCTAGCTCTATTTCTGTGGAATCTGAGAACAGATATTTCGGATCCCTTTGAAGACTATAGGGCCAAAGGAAATATCCTCGGATAAAAAAGAGAAAGAAGCTTTCTGAGAAACTTCTTTGTGTTCTGTGAAATCATCTCACAGAGTTACAGCTTTCCCCTCAAGAAGCCTTTCGCTAAGACAGTTCTTGTGGAATAGGCAAAGTGATATTTGGAAGCCCATAGAGGGCTATGGTGAAAAAGGAAATATCGTCAGATGAAACCTGTAAAGAAGCTTTCTGAGAAACTGCTTAGTGTTCTGTTAATTCATCTCACAGAGTTACATGTGTATTTCGAGGATCTCTTTGCTAGCCCTATATCTGTGGAATCTGAAAACAGATATTTCGGATCCCTTTGAAGACTATAGTGCCTAAGGAAATATCCTCGGATAACAAAGAGAAAGAAGCTTTCTGAGAAACTTCTTTGTGTTCTGTGAAATCATCTCACAGAGTTACAGCTTTCCCGTCAAGAAGCCTTTCGCTAAGACAGTTCTTGTGGAATTGGCAAAGTGATATTTGGAAGCCCATAGAGGGCTATGGTGAAAAAGGAAATATCGTCAGATGAAATCTGGAAAGAAGCTTTCTGAGAAACTGCTTAGTGTTCTGTTAATTCATCTCACAGAGTTACATGTGTATTTCGAGGATCTCTTTGCTAGCCCTATTTCTGTGGAATCTGAGAACAGATATATCGGATCCCTTTGAAGACTATAGGGCCAAAGGAAATATCCTCGGATAACAAAGGGAAAGAAGCTTTCTGAGAAACTTCTTTGTGTTCTGTGAAATCATCTCACAGAGTTACAGCTTTCCCCTCAAGAAGCCTTTCGCTTGGACAGTTCTTGTGGAATTGGCAAAGTGATATTTGGAAGCCCATAGAGGGCTATGGTGAAAAAGGAAATATCGTCAGATGAAATCTGGAAAGAAGCTTTCTGCGAAACTGCTTAGTGTTCTGTTAATTCATCTCACAGAGTTACATGTGTATTTCGAGGATCTCTTTGCTAGTCCTATTTCTGTGGAATCTGAAAACAGATATTTCGGATCCCTTTGAAGACTATAGGGCCAAAGGAAATATCCTCGGATAACAAAGAGAAAGAAGCTTTCTGAGAAACTTCTTTGTGTTCTGTGAAATCATCTCACAGAGTTACAGCTTTCCCCTCAAGAAGCCTTTCGCTAAGACAGTTCTTGTGGTATTGGCAAAGTGATATTTGGAAGCCCATAGAGGGCTATGGTGAAAAAGGAAATATCGTCAGATGAAATCTGGAAAGAAACTTTCTGCGAAACTGCTTAGTGTTCTGTTAATTCATCTCACAGAGTTACATGTGTATTTCGAGGATCTCTTTGCTAGTCCTATTTCTGTGGTATCTGAAAACAGATATTTCGGATCCCTTTGAAGATTATAGGGCCAAAGGAAATATCCTCGGATAACAAAGAGAAAGAAGCTTTCTGAGAAACTTCTTTGTGTTCCGTGAAATCATCTCACAGAGTTACAGCTTTCCCCTCAAGAAGCCTTTCGCTAAGACAGTTCTTGTGGAATTGGCAAAGTGATATTTGGAAGCCCATAGAGGGCTATGGTGAAAAAGGAAATATCCTCAGATGAAATCTGGAAAGAAGCTTTCTGAGAAACTGCTTACTGTTCTGTGAATTCATCTCACAGAGTTACATGTGTATTTCGAGGATCTCTTTGCTAGCCCTATTTCTTTGGAAACTAAGAAAAGATATTTCGGATCCCTTTGAAGACTATAGGGCCAAAGGAAAAATCCTCCGATAACAAAGAGAAGGAAGCGTTCTCAGAAACTTCTTTGTGTTCTGTGAAATCATCTCACAGAGTTACAGCTTTCCCCTCAAGAAGCCTTTCGCTAAGACAATTCTTGTGGAATTGGCAAAGTGATATTTGGAAGCCCATAGAGGACTATGGTGAAAAAGGAAATATCGTCAGATGAAATCTGGAAAGAAGCTTTCTGCGAAACTGCTTAGTGTTTTTTTAATTCATCTCACAGAGTTACATGTGTATTTCGAGGATCTCTTTGCTAGCTCTATTTCTGTGGAATCTGAGAACAGATATTTCGGATCCCTTTGAAGACTATAGGGCCAAAGGAAATATCCTCGGATAAAAAAGAGAAAGAAGCTTTCTGAGAAACTTCTTTGTGTTCTGTGAAATCATCTCACAGAGTTACAGCTTTCCCCTCAATAAGCCTTTCGCTAAGACAGTTCTTGTGAAATAGGCAAAGTGATATTTGGAAGCCCATAGAGGGCTATGGTGAAAAAGGAAATATCGTCAGATGAAATCTGGAAAGAAGCTTTCTGAGAAACTGCTTAGTGTTCTGTTAATTCATCTCACAGAGTTACATGTGTATTTCGAGGATCTCTTTGCTAGCCCTATTTCTGTGGAATCTGAAAACAGATATTTCGGATCCCTTTGAAGACTATAGTGCCTAAGGAAATATCCTCGGATAACAAAGAGAAAGAAGCTTTCTGAGAAACTTCTTTGTGTTCTGTGAAATCATCTCACAGAGTTACAGCTTTCCCGTCAAGAAGCCTTTCGCTAAGACAGTTCTTGTGGAATTGGCAAAGTGATATTTGGAAGCCCATAGAGGGCTATGGTGAAAAAGGAAATATCGTCAGATGAAATCTGAAAAGAAGCTTTCTGAGAAACTGCTTAGTGTTCTGTTAATTCATCTCACAGAGTTACATGTGTATTTCGAGGATCTCTTTGCTAGCCCTATTTCTGTGGAATCTGAGAACAGATATATCGGATCCCTTTGAGGACTATAGGGCCAAAGGACATATCCTCGGATAACAAAGGGAAAGAAGCTTTCTGAGAAACTTCTTTGTGTTCTGTGAAATCATCTCACAGAGTTACAGCTTTCCCCTCAAGAAGCCTTTCGCTAAGACAGTTCTTGTGGAATTGGCAAAGTGATATTTGGAAGCCCATAGAGGGCTATGGTGAAAAAGGAAATATCGTCAGATGAAATCTGGAAAGAAGCTTTCTGCGAAACTGCTTAGTGTTCTGTTAATTCATCTCACAGAGTTACATGTGTATTTCGAGGATCTCTTTGCTAGTCCTATTTCTGTGGAATCTGAAAACAGATATTTCGGATCCCTTTGAAGACTATAGGGCCAAAGGAAATATCCTCGGATAACAAAGAGAAAGAAGCTTTCTGAGAAACTTCTTTGTGTTCTGTGAAATCATCTCACAGAGTTACAGCTTTCCCCTGAAAAAGGCTTTCGCTAAGACAGTTCTTGTGGAATTGGCAAAGTGATATTTGGAAGCCCATCGAGGGCTATGGTGAAAAAGGAAATATCCTCAGATGAAATCTGGAAAGAAGCTTTCTGAGAAACTGCTTAGTGTTCTGTTAATTCATCTCACAGAGTTCCATGTGTATTTCGAGGATCTCCTTGCTAGCCCTATTTCTGTGGAATCTGAAAACAGATATTTCGGATCCCTTTGAAGACTATAGGGCCAAAGGAAAAATCCTCCGATAACAAAGAGAAGGAAGCGTTCTGAGAAACTTCTTTGTGTTCTGTGAAATCATGTCACAGAGTTACAGCTTTCCCCTCAAGAAGCCTTTCGCTAAGACAATTCTTGTGGAAATGGCAAAGTGATATTTGGATACCCATAGAGGACTATGGTGAAAAAGGAAATATTGTCAGATGAAATCTGGAAAGAAGCTTTCTGCGAAACTGCTTAGTGTTTTTTTAATTCATCTCACAGAGTTACATGTGTATTTCGAGGATCTCTTTGCTAGCTCTATTTCTGTGGAATCTGAGAACAGATATTTCGGATCCCTTTGAAGACTATAGGGCCAAAGGAAATATCCTCGGATAACAAAGAGAAAGAAGCTTTCTGAGAAACTTCTTTGTGTTCTGTGAAATCATCTCACAGAGTTACGGCTTTCCCCTCAAGAAGCCTTTCGCTAAGACAGTTCTTGTGGAATAGGCAAAGTGATATTTGGAAGCCCATAGAGGGCTATGGTGAAAAAGGAAATATCATCAGATGAAATCTGGAAAGAAGCTTTCTGAGAAACTGCTTAGTGTTCTGTTAATTCATCTCACAGAGTTCCATGTGTATTTCGAGGATCTCTTTGCTAGCCCTATTTCTGTGGAATCTGAAAACAGATATTTGGGATCCCTTTGAAGACTATAGTGCCTAAGGAAATATCCTCGGATAACAAAGAGAAAGAAGCTTTCTGAGAAACTTGTTTGTGTTCTGTGAAATCATCTCACAGAGTTACAGCTTTCCCGTCAAGAAGCCTTTCGCTAAGACAGTTCTTGTGGAATTGGCAAAGTGATATTAGGAAGCCCATAGAGGGCTATGGTGAAATAGGAAATATAGTCAGATGAAATCTGGAAAGAAGCTTTCTGAGAAACTGCTTAGTGTTCTGTGAATTCATCTCACAGAGTTACATGTGTATTTCGAGGATCTCTTTGCTAGCCCTATTTCTGTGGAAACTGAGAAAAGATATTTCGGATCCCTTTGAAGACTATAGCGCCAAAGGAAAAATCCTCCGATAACAAAGAGAAAGAAGCTTTCTGAGAAACTTCTTTGTGTTCTGTGAAATCATCTCACAGAGTTACAGCTTTCCCCTCAAGAAGCCTTTCGCTAAGACAGTTCTTGTGGAATTGACAAAGTGATATTTGGAAGCCCATAGAGGGCTATGGTGAAAAAGGAAATATCGTCAGATGAAATCTGGAAAGAAGCTTTCTGCGAAACTGCTAAGTGTTCTGTTAATTCATCTCACAGAGTTACATGTGTATTTCGAGGATCTCTTTGCTAGTCCTATTTCTGTGGTATCTGAAAACAGATATTTCGGATCCCTTTGAAGATTATAGGGCCAAAGGAAATATCCTCGGATAACAAAGAGAAAGAAGCTTTCTGAGAAACTTCTTTGTGTTCTGTGAAATCATCTCACAGAGTTACAGCTTTCCCCTCAAGAAGCCTTTCGCTAAGACAGTTCTTGTGGAATTGGCAAAGTGATATTTGGAAGCCCATAGAGGGCTATGGTGAAAAAGGAAATATCCTCAGATGAAAGCTGGAAAGAAGCTTTCTGAGAAACTGCTTAGTGTTCTGTGAATTCATCTCACAGAGTTACATGTGTATTTCGAGGATCTCTTTGCTAGCCCTATTTCTGTGGAATCTGAGAACAAATATTTCGGATCCCTTTGAAGACTGTAGGGCCAAAGGAAATATCCTCCGATAACAAAGAGAAACAAGCTTTCTGAGAAACTTCTTTGTGTTCTGTGAAATCATCTCACAGAGTTACAGCTTTCCCTTAAGAAGCCTTTCGCTAAGACAGTTCTTGTGGAATTGGCAAAGTGATATTTGGAAGCCCATAGAGGGCTATGGTGAAAAAGGAAATATCCTCAGATGAAATCTGGAAAGAAGCTTTCTGAGAAACTGCTTACTGTTCTGTGAATTCATCTCACAGAGTTACATGTGTATTTCGAGGATCTCTTTGCTAGCTCTATTTCTGTGGAATCTGAGAACAGATATTTCGGATCCCTTTGAAGACTATAGGGCCAAAGGAAATATCCTCGGATAAAAAAGAGAAAGAAGCTTTCTGAGAAACTTCTTTGTGTTCTGTGAAATCATCTCACAGAGTTACAGCTTTCCCCTCAAGAAGCCTTTCGCTAAGACAGTTCTTGTGGAATAGGCAAAGTGATATTTGGAAGCCCATAGAGGGCTATGGTGAAAAAGGAAATATCGTCAGATGAAACCTGTAAAGAAGCTTTCTGAGAAACTGCTTAGTGTTCTGTTAATTCATCTCACAGAGTTACATGTGTATTTCGAGGATCTCTTTGCTAGCCCTATATCTGTGGAATCTGAAAACAGATATTTCGGATCCCTTTGAAGACTATAGTGCCTAAGGAAATATCCTCGGATAACAAAGAGAAAGAAGCTTTCTGAGAAACTTCTTTGTGTTCTGTGAAATCATCTCACAGAGTTACAGCTTTCCCGTCAAGAAGCCTTTCGCTAAGACAGTTCTTGTGGAATTGGCAAAGTGATATTTGGAAGCCCATAGAGGGCTATGGTGAAAAAGGAAATATCGTCAGATGAAATCTGGAAAGAAGCTTTCTGAGAAACTGCTTAGTGTTCTGTTAATTCATCTCACAGAGTTACATGTGTATTTCGAGGATCTCTTTGCTAGCCCTATTTCTGTGGAATCTGAGAACAGATATATCGGATCCCTTTGAAGACTATAGGGCCAAAGGAAATATCCTCGGATAACAAAGGGAAAGAAGCTTTCTGAGAAACTTCTTTGTGTTCTGTGAAATCATCTCACAGAGTTACAGCTTTCCCCTCAAGAAGCCTTTCGCTTGGACAGTTCTTGTGGAATTGGCAAAGTGATATTTGGAAGCCCATAGAGGGCTATGGTGAAAAAGGAAATATCGTCAGATGAAATCTGGAAAGAAGCTTTCTGCGAAACTGCTTAGTGTTCTGTTAATTCATCTCACAGAGTTACATGTGTATTTCGAGGATCTCTTTGCTAGTCCTATTTCTGTGGAATCTGAAAACAGATATTTCGGATCCCTTTGAAGACTATAGGGCCAAAGGAAATATCCTCGGATAACAAAGAGAAAGAAGCTTTCTGAGAAACTTCTTTGTGTTCTGTGAAATCATCTCACAGAGTTACAGCTTTCCCCTGAAAAAGGCTTTCGCTAAGACAGTTCTTGTGGAATTGGCAAAGTGATATTTGGAAGCCCATAGAGGGCTATGGTGAAAAAGGAAATATCGTCAGATGAAATCTGGAAAGAAGCTTTCTGAGAAACTGCTTAGTGTTCTGTTAATTCATCTCACAGAGTTCCATGTGTATTTCGAGGATCTCCTTGCTAGCCCTATTTCTGTGGAATCTGAAAACAGATATTTCGGATCCCTTTGAAGACTATAGGGCCAAAGGAAAAATCCTCCGATAACAAAGAGAAGGAAGCGTTCTGAGAAACTTCTTTGTGTTCTGTGAAATCATATCACAGAGTTACAGCTTTCCCCTCAAGAAGCCTTTCGCTAAGACAATTCTTGTGGAAATGGCAAAGTGATATTTGGAAGCCCATAGAGGACTATGGTGAAAAAGGAAATATCGTCAGATGAAATCTGGAAAGAAGCTTTCTGCGAAACTGCTTAGTGTTTTTTTAATTCATCTCACAGAGTTACATATGTATTTCGAGGATCTCTTTGCTAGCTCTATTTCTGTGGAATCTGAGAACAGATATTTCGGATCCCTTTGAAGACTATAGGGCCAAAGGAAATATCCTCGGATAACAAAGAGAAAGAAGCTTTCTGAGAAACTTCTTTGTGTTCTGTGAAATCATCTCACAGAGTTACAGCTTTCCCCTCAAGAAGCCTTTCGCTAAGACAGTTCTTGTGGAATAGGCAAAGTGATATTTGGAAGCCCATAGAGGGCTATGGTGAAAAAGGAAATATCATCAGATGAAATCTGGAAAGAAGCTTTCTGAGACACTGCTTAGTTTTCTGTTAATTCATCTCACAGAGTTACATGTGTATTTCGAGGATCTCTTTGCTAGCCCTATTTCTGTGGAATCTGAGAACAGATATTTCGGATCCCTTTGAAGACTATAGGGCCAAAGGAAATATCCTCCGATAACAAAGAAAAGAAGCTTTCTGAGAAACTTCTTTGTGTTCTGTGAAATCATCTCACAGAGTTACAGCTTTCCCCTGAAGAAGCCTTTCGCTAAGACAGTTCTTGTGGAATAGGCAAAGTGATATTTGGAAGCCCATAGAGGGCAATGGTGAAATAGGAAATATCGTCAGATGAAAACTGGAAAGAAGCTTTCTGCGAAACTGCTTAGTGTTCTGTTAATTCATCCCACAGAGTTACATGTGTATTTCGAGGATTTCTTTGCTAGTCCTATTTCTGTGGAATCTGAAAACAGATATTTCGGATCCCTTTGAAGACTATAGGGCCAAAGGAAATATCCTCGGATAACAAAGAGAAAGAAGCTTTCTGAGAAACTTCTTTGTGTTCTGTGAAATCATCTCACAGAGTTACAGCTTTCCCCTCAAGAAGCCTTTCGCTAAGACAGTTCTTGTGGAATTGGCAAAGTGATATTTGGAAGCCCATAGAGGGCTATGGTGAAAAAGGAAATATCCTCAGATGAAATCTGGAAAGAAGCTTTCTGAGAAACTGCTTAGTGTTCTGTTAATTCATCTCACAGAGTTACATGTGTATTTCGAGGATCTCTTTGCTAGCCCTATTTCTGTGGAATCTGAGAACAGATATTTCGGATCCCTTTGAAGACTATAGGGCCAAAGGAAATATCCTCCGATAACAAAGAGAAAGAAGCTTTCTGAGAAACTTCTTTGTGTTCTGTGAAATCATCTCACAGAGTTACAGCTTTCCCCTCAAGAAGCCTTTCGCTAAGACAGTTCTTGTGGAATTGGCAAAGTGATATTTGGAAGCCCATAGAGGGCTATGGTGAAAAAGGAAATATCCTCAGATGAAATCTGGAAAGAAGCTTTCTGAGAAACTGCTTAGTGTTCTGTGAATTCATCTCACAGAGTTACATGTGTATTTCGAGGATCTCTTTGCTAGCCCTATTTCTGTGGAAACTGAGAAAAGATATTTCGGATCACTTTGAAGACTATAGGGCCAAAGGAAAAATCCTCCGATAACAAAGAGAAGGAAGCGTTCTGAGAAACTTCTTTGTGTTCTGTGAAATCATCTCACAGAGTTACAGCTTTCCCCTCAAGAAGCCTTTCGCTAAGACAGTTCTTGTGGAATTGGCAAAGTGGTATTTGGAAGCCCATAGAGGGCTATGGTGAAAAAGGAAATATCGTCAGATGAAATCTGGAAAGAAGCTTTCTGCGAAACTGCTTAGTGTTTTTTTAATTCATCTCACAGAGTTACATGTGTATTTCGAGGATCTCTTTGCTAGCTCTATTTCTGTGGAATCTGAGAACAGATATTTCGGATCCCTTTGAAGACTATAGGGCCAAAGGAAATATCCTCGGATAACAAAGAGAAAGAAGCTTTCTGAGAAACTTCTTTGTGTTCTGTGAAATCATCTCACAGAGTTACAGCTTTCCCCTCAAGAAGCCTTTCGCTAAGACAGTTCTTGTGGAATTGGCAAAGTGATATTTGGAAGCCCATAGAGGGCTATGGTGAAAAAGGAAATATCGTCAGATGAAATCTGGAAAGAAAGTTTCTGCGAAACTGCTTAGTGTTCTGTTAATTCATCTCACAGAGTTACATGTGTATTTCGAGGATCTCTTTGCTAGTCCTATTTCTGTGGAATCTGAAAACAGATATTTCGGATCCCTTTGAAGATTATAGGGCCAAAGGAAATATCCTCGGATAACAAAGGGAAAGAAGCTTTCTGAGAAACTTCTTTGTGTTCTGTGAAATCATCTCACAGAGTTACAGCTTTCCCCTCAAGAAGCCTTTCGCTAAGACAGTTCTTGTGGAATTGGCAAAGTGATATTTGGAAGCCGATAGAGGGCTATGGTGAAAAAGGAAATATCCTCAGATGAAATCTGGAAAGAAGCTTTCTGAGAAACTGCTTAGTGTTCTGTGAATTCATCTCACAGAGTTACATGTGTATTTCGAGGATCTCTTTGCTAGCCCTATTTCTGTGGAATCTGAGAACAAATATTTCGGATCC
The DNA here is from genome assembly GCF_043159975.1 of Macaca nemestrina. Taxonomy (NCBI): domain Eukaryota; kingdom Metazoa; phylum Chordata; class Mammalia; order Primates; family Cercopithecidae; genus Macaca; species Macaca nemestrina. The sequence continues at coordinate 30,605,772 of NC_092135.1, read as the reverse complement.
CTTTGAAGACTATAGGGCCAAAGGAAATATCCTCCGATAACAAAGAGAAAGAAGCTTTCTGAGAAACTTCTTTGTGTTCTGTGAAATCATCTCACAGAGTTACAGCTTTCCCCTGAAGAAGCCTTTCGCTAAGACAGTTCTTGTGGAATTGGCAAAGTGATATTTGGAAGCCCATAGAGGGCTATGGTGACAAAGGAAATATCGTCAGATGAAAACTGGAAAGAAGCTTTCTGCGAAACTGCTTAGTGTTCTGTTAATTCATCCCACAGAGTTACATGTGTATTTCGAGGATCTCTTTGCTAGTCCTATTTCTGTGGAATCTGAAAACAGATATTTCGGATCCCTTTGAAGACTATAGGGCCAAAGGAAATATCCTCGGATAACAAAGAGAAAGAAGCTTTCTGAGAAACTTCTTTGTGTTCTGTGAAATCATCTCACAGAGTTACAGCTTTCCCCTCAAGAAGCCTTTCGCTAAGACAGTTCTTGTGGAATTGGCAAAGTGATATTTGGAAGCCCATAGAGGGCTATGGTGAAAAAGGAAATATCCTCAGATGAAATCTGGAAAGAAGCTTTCTGAGAAACTGCTTAGTGTTCTGTTAATTCATCTCACAGAGTTACATGTGTATTTCGAGGATCTCTTTGCTAGCCCTATTTCTGTGGAATCTGAGAACAGATATTTCGGATCCCTTTGAAGACTATAGGGCCAAAGGAAATATCCTCCGATAACAAAGAGAAAGAAGCTTTCTGAGAAACTTCTTTGTGTTCTGTGAAATCATCTCACAGAGTTACAGCTTTCCCCTCAAGAAGCCTTTCGCTAAGACAGTTCTTGTGGAATTGGCAAAGTGATATTTGGAAGCCCATAGAGGGCTATGGTGAAAAAGGAAATATCCTCAGATGAAATCTGGAAAGAAGCTTTCTGAGAAACTGCTTAGTGTTCTGTGAATTCATCTCACAGAGTTACATGTGTATTTCGAGGATCTCTTTGCTAGCCCTATTTCTGTGGAAACTGAGAAAAGATATTTCGGATCACTTTGAAGACTATAGGGCCAAAGGAAAAATCCTCCGATAACAAAGAGAAGGAAGCGTTCTGAGAAACTTCTTTGTGTTCTGTGAAATCATCTCACAGAGTTACAGCTTTCCCCTCAAGAAGCCTTTCGCTAAGACAATTCTTGTGGAATTGGCAAAGTGATATTTGGAAGCCCATAGAGGGCTATGGTGAAAAAGGAAATATCGTCAGATGAAATCTGGAAAGAAGCTTTCTGCGAAACTGCTTAGTGTTTTTTTAATTCATCTCACAGAGTTACATGTGTATTTCGAGGATCTCTTTGCTAGCTCTATTTCTGTGGAATCTGAGAACAGATATTTCGGATCACTTTGAAGACTATAGGGCCAAAGGAAATATCCTCGGATAACAAAGAGAAAGAAGCTTTCTGAGAAACTTCTTTGTGTTCTGTGAAATCATCTCACAGAGTTACAGCTTTCCCCTGAAGAAGGCTTTCGCTAAGACAGTTCTTGTGGAATTGGCAAAGTGATATTTGGAAGCCCATAGAGGGCTATGGTGAAAAAGGAAATATCGTCAGATGAAATCTGGAAAGAAGCTTTCTGCGAAACTGCTAAGTGTTCTGTTAATTCATCTCACAGAGTTACATGTGTATTTCGAGGATCTCTTTGCTAGTCCTATTTCTGTGGTATCTGAAAACAGATATTTCGGATCCCTTTGAAGATTATAGGGCCAAAGGAAATATCCTCGGATAACAAAGAGAAAGAAGCTTTCTGAGAAACTTCTTTGTGTTCTGTGAAATCATCTCACAGAGTTACAGCTTTCCCCTCAAGAAGCCTTTCGCTAAGACAGTTCTTGTGGAATTGGCAAAGTGATATTTGGAAGCCCATAGAGGGCTATGGTGAAAAAGGAAATATCCTCAGATGAAATCTGGAAAGAAGCTTTCTGAGAAACTGCTTAGTGTTCTGTGAATTCATCTCACAGAGTTACATGTGTATTTCGAGGATCTCTTTGCTAGCCCTATTTCTGTGGAAACTGAGAAAAGATATTTCGGATCCCTTTGAAGACTATAGGGCCAAAGGAAAAATCCTCCGATAACAAAGAGAAGGAAGCGTTCTGAGAAACTTCTTTGTGTTCTGTGAAATCATCTCACAGAGTTACAGCTTTCCCCTCAAGAAGCCTTTCGCTAAGACAATTCTTGTGGAATTGGCAAAGTGATATTTGGAAGCCCATAGAGGGCTATGGTGAAAAAGGAAATATCGTCAGATGAAATCTGGAAAGAAGCTGTCTGCGAAACTGCTTAGTGTTTTTTTAATTCATCTCACAGAGTTACATGTGTATTTCGAGGATCTCTTTGCTAGCTCTATTTCTGTGGAATCTGAGAACAGATATTTCGGATCACTTTGAAGACTATAGGGCCAAAGGAAATATCCTCGGATAACAAAGAGAAAGAAGCTTTCTGAGAAACTTCTTTGTGTTCTGTGAAATCATCTCACAGAGTTACAGCTTTCCCCTGAAGAAGGCTTTCGCTAAGACAGTTCTTGTGGAATTGGCAAAGTGATATTTGGAAGCCCATAGAGGGCTATGGTGAAAAAGGAAATATCGTCAGATGAAATCTGGAAAGAAGCTTTTGTGAGAAACTGCTTAGTGTTCTGTGAATTCATCTCACAGAGTTACATGCGTATTTCGAGGATCTCTTTGCTAGCCCTATTTCTGTGGAAACTGAGAACAGATATTTCGGATCCCTTTGAAGACTATAGGGCCAAAGGAAAAATCCTCCGATAACAAAGAGAAAGAAGCTTTCTGAGAAACTTCTTTGTGTTCTGTGAAATCATCTCACAGAGTTACAGCTTTCCCCTCAAGAAGCCTTTCGCTAAGACAGTTCTTGTGGAATTGGCAAAGTGATATTTGGAAGCCGATAGAGGGCTATGGTGAAAAAGGAAATATCCTCAGATGAAATCTGGAAAGAAGCTTTCTGAGAAACTGCTTAGTGTTCTGTTAATTCATCTCACAGAGTTACATGTGTATTTCGAGGATCTCTTTGCTAGCCCTATTTCTGTGGAATCTGAGAACAAATATTTCGGATCCCTTTGAAGACTATAGGGCCAAAGGAAATATCCTCCGATAACAAAGAGAAAGAAGCTTTCTGAGAAACTTCTTTGTGTTCTGTGAAATCATCTCACAGAGTTACAGCTTTCCCCTGAAGAAGCCTTTCGCTAAGACAGTTCTTGTGGAATTGGCAAAGTGATATTTGGAAGCCCATAGAGGGCTATTTTGAAAAAGGAAATATCGTCAGATGAAATCTGGAAAGAAGCTTTCTGCGAAACTGCTTAGTGTTCTGTTAATTCATCTCACAGAGTTACATGTGTATTTCGAGGATCTCTTTCCTAGTCCTATTTCTGTGGAATCTGAAAACAGATATTTCGGATCCCTTTGAAGACTATAGGGCCAAAGGAAATATCCTTGGATAACAAAGAGAAAGAAGCTTTCTGAGAAACTTCTTTGTGTTCTGTGAAATCATCTCACAGAGTTACAGCTTTCCCCTCAAGAAGCCTTTCGCTAAGACAGTTCTTGTGGAATTGGCAAAGTGATATTTGGAAGCCCATAGAGGGCTATGGTGAAAAAGGAAATATCCTCAGATGAAATCTGGAAGGAAGCTTTCTGAGAAACTGCTTAGTGTTCTGCGAATTCATCTCACAGAGTTACATGTGTATTTCGAGGATCTCTTTCCTAGACCTATTTCTGTGGAAACTGAGAAAAGATATTTCGGATCCCTTTGAGGACTATAGGGCCAAAGGAAAAATCCTCGGATAACAAAGAGAAAGAAGCTTTCTGAGAAACTTCTTTGTGTTCTGTGAAATCATCTCACGGAGTTACAGCTTTCCCCTCAAGAAGCCTTTCGCTAAGACAGTTCTTGTGGAATTGGCAAAGTGATATTTGGAAGCCCATAGAGGGCTATGGTGAAAAAGGAAATATCGTCAGATGAAATCTGGAAAGAGGCTTGCTGCGAAACTGCTTAGTGTTCTGTTAATTCATCTCACAGAGTTACATATGTATTTCGAGGATCTCTTTGCTAGCCCTATTTCTGTGGAATCTGAAAACAGATATTTCGGATCCCTTTGAAGACTATAGGGGCAAAGGAAATATCCTCCGATAACAAAGAGAAAGAAGCTTCCTGAGAAACTTCTTTGTGTTCTGTGAAATCATCTCACAGAGTTACAGCTTTCCCCTCAAGAAGCCTTTCGCTAAGACACTTCTTGTGGAATTGGAAAGTGATATTTGGAAGCCCATAGAGGGCTATGGTGAAAAAGGAAATATCCTCAGATGAAATCTGGAGAGAAGCTTTCTGAGAAACTGCTTAGTGTTCTGTTAATTCATCTCACAGAGTTACATGTGTACTTCGAGGATCTCTTTGCTAGCCCTATTTCTGCGGAATCTGAGAACAGATATTTCGGATCCCTTTGAAGACTATAGGGCCAAAGGAAATATCCTCGGATAACAAAGAGAAAGAAGCTTTCTGAGAAACTTCTTTGTGTTCTGTGAAATCATCTCACAGAGTTACAGCTTTCCCCTGAAGAAGCCTTTCGCTAAGACAGTTCTTGTGGAATTGGCAAAGTGATATTTGGAAGCCCATAGAGGGCTATGGTGAAAAAGGAAATATCCTCAGATGAAATCTGGAAAGAAGCTTTCTGAGACACTGCTTAGTTTTCTGTTAATTCATCTCACAGAGTTACATGTGTATTTCGAGTATCTCTTTGCGAGCCCTATTTCTGTGGAATCTGAGAACAGATATTTCGGATCCCTTTGAAGACTATAGGGCCAAAGGAAATATCCTCCGATAACAAAGAGAAAGAAGCTTTCTGAGAAACTTCTTTGTGTTCTGTGAAATCATCTCACAGAGTTACAGCTTTCCCCTCAAGAAGCCTTTCGCTAAGACAGTTCTTGTGGAATAGGCAAAGTGATATTTGGAAGCCCATAGAGGGTTATGGTGAAATAGGAAATATAGTCAGATGAAATCTGGAAAGAAGCTTTCTGAGAAACTGCTTAGTGTTCTGTGAATTCATCTCACAGAGTTACATGTGTATTTCGAGGATCTCTTTGCTAGCCCTATTTCTGTGGAAACTGGGAAAAGATATTTCGGATCCCTTTGAAGACTATAGGGCCAAAGGAAAAATCCTCCGATAACAAAGAGAAAGAAGCTTTCTGAGAAACTTCTTTATGTTCTGTGAAATCATCTCACAGAGTTACATCTTTCCCCTGAAGAAGCCTTTCGCTAAGACAGTTCTTGTGGAATTGGCAAAGTGATATTTGGAAGCCCATAGAGGGCTATGGTGAAAAAGGAAATATCGTCAGATGAAATCTGGAAAGAAAGTTTCTGCGAAACTTCTTAGTGTTCTGTTAATTCATCTCACAGAGTTACATGTGTATTTCGAGGATCTCTTTGCTAGTCCTATTTCTGTGGAATCTGAAAACAGATATTTCGGATCCCTTTGAAGATTATAGGGCCAAAGGAAATATCCTCGGATAACAAAGAGAAAGAAGCTTTCTGAGAAACTTCTTTGTGTTCTGTGAAATCATCTCACAGAGTTACAGCTTTGCCCTCAAGAAGCCTTTCGCTAAGACAGTTCTTGTGGAATTGGCAAAGTGATATTTGGAAGCCCATAGAGGGCTATGGTGAAAAAGGAAATATCGTCAGATGAAATCTGGAAAGAAGCTTTCTGCGAAACTGCTTAGTGTTCTGTTAATTCATCTCACAGAGTTACATGTGTATTTCGAGGATCTCTTTGCTAGTCCTATTTCTGTGGAATCTGAAAACAGATATTTCGGATCCCTTTGAAGACTATAGGGCCAAAGGAAATATCCTCGGATAAAAAAGAGAAAGAAGCTTTCTGAGAAACTTCTTTGTGTTTGTGAAATCATCTCAGAGAGTTACAGCTTTCCCCTGAAGAAGCCTTTCGCTAAGACAGTTCTTGTGGAATTGGCAAAGTGATATTTGGAAGCCGATAGAGGGCTATGGTGAAAAAGGAAATATCCTCAGATGAAATCTGGAAAGAAGCTTTCTGAGAAACTGCTTAGTGTTCTGTTAATTCATCTCACAGAGTTACATGTGTATTTCGAGGATCTCTTTGCTAGCCCTATTTCTGTGGAATCTGAGAACAAATATTTCGGATCCCTTTGAAGACTATAGGGCCAAAGTAAATATCCTCCGATAACAAAGAGAAAGAAGCTTTCTGAGAAACTTCTTTGTGTTCTGTGAAATCATCTCACAGAGTTACAGCTTTCCCCTGAAGAAGCCTTTCGCTAAGACAGTTCTTGTGGAATTGGCAAAGTGATATTTGGAAGCCCATAGAGGGCTATGGTGAAAAAGGAAATATCGTCAGATGAAATCTGGAAAGAAGCTTTCTGCGAAACTGCTTAGTGTTCTGTTAATTCATCTCACAGAGTTACATGTGTATTTCGAGGATCTCTTTGCTAGTCCTATTTCTGTGGAATCTGAAAACAGATATTTCGGATCCCTTTGAAGACTATAGGGCCAAAGGAAATATCCTCGGATAACAAAGAGAAAGAAGCTTTCTGAGAAACTTCTTTGTGTTCTGTGAAATCATCTCACAGAGTTACAGCTTTCCCGTCAAGAAGCCTTTCGCTAAGACAGTTCTTGTGGAATTGGCAAAGTGATATTTGGAAGCCCATAGAGGGCTATGGTGAAAAAGGAAATATCCTCAGATGAAATCTGGAAAGAAGCTTTCTGAGAAACTGCTTAGTGTTCTGCGAATTCATCTCACAGAGTTACATGTGTATTTCGAGGATCTCTTTCCTAGACCTATTTCTGTGGAAACTGAGAAAAGATATTTCGGATCCCTTTGAGGACTATAGGGCCAAAGGAAAAATCCTCGGATAACAAAGAGAAAGAAGCTTTCTGAGAAACTTCTTTGTGTTCTGTGAAATCATCTCACGGAGTTACAGCTTTCCCCTCAAGAAGCCTTTCGCTAAGACAGTTCTTGTGGAATTGGCAAAGTGATATTTGGAAGCCCATAGAGGGCTATGGTGAAAAAGGAAATATCGTCAGATGAAATCTGGAAAGAAGCTTGCTGCGAAACTGCTTAGTGTTCTGTTAATTCATCTTACAGAGTTACATATGTATTTCGAGGATCTCTTTGCTAGCCCTATTTCTGTGGAATCTGAAAACAGATATTTCGGATCCCTTTGAAGACTATAGGGGCAAAGGAAATATCCTCCGATAACAAAGAGAAAGAAGCTTCCTGAGAAACTTCTTTGTGTTCTGTGAAATCATCTCACAGAGTTACAGCTTTCCCCTCAAGAAGCCTTTCGCTAAGACACTTCTTGTGGAATTGGCAAAGTGATATTTGGAAGCCCATAGAGGGCTATGGTGAAAAAGGAAATATCCTCAGATGAAATCTGGAAAGAAGCTTTCTGAGAAACTGCTTAGTGTTCTGTTAATTCATCTCACAGAGTTACATGTGTATTTCGAGGATCTCTTTGCTAGCCCTATTTCTGCGGAATCTGAGAACAGATATTTCGGATCCCTTTGAAGACTATAGGGCCAAAGGAAATATCCTCGGATAACAAAGAGAAAGAAGCTTTCTGAGAAACTTCTTTGTGTTCTGTGAAATCATCTCACAGAGTTACAGCTTTCCCCTCAAGAAGCCTTTCGCTAAGACAGTTCTTGTGGAATTGGCAAAGTGATATTTGGAAGCCCATAGAGGGCTATGGTGAAAAAGGAAATATCCTCAGATGAAATCTGGAAAGAAGCTTTCTAAGACACTGCTTAGTTTTCTGTTAATTCATCTCACAGAGTTACATGTGTATTTCGAGTATCTCTTTGCGAGCCCTATTTCTGTGGAATCTGAGAAGAGATATTTCGGATCCCTTTGAAGACTATAGGGCCAAAGGAAATATCCTCCGATAACAAAGAGAAAGAAGCTTTCTGAGAAACTTCTTTGTGTTCTGTGAAATCATCTCACAGAGTTACAGCTTTCCCCTCAAGAAGCCTTTCGCTAAGACAGTTCTTGTGGAATAGGCAAAGTGATATTTGGAAGCCCATAGAGGGCTATGGTGAACTAGGAAATATAGTCAGATGAAATCTGGAAAGAAGCTTTCTGAGAAACTGCTTAGTGTTCTGTGAATTCATCTCACAGAGTTACATGTGTATTTCGAGGATCTCTTTGCTAGCCCTATTTCTGTGGAAACTGGGAAAAGATATTTCGGATCCCTTTGAAGACTATAGGGCCAAAGGAAAAATCCTCCGATAACAAAGAGAAAGAAGCTTTCTGCGAAACTTCTTTATGTTCTGTGAAATCATCTCACAGAGTTACATCTTTCCCCTGAAGAAGCCTTTCGCTAAGACAGTTCTTGTGGAATTGGCAAAGTGATATTTGGAAGCCCATAGAGGGCTATGGTGAAAAAGGAAATATCGTCAGATGAAATCTGGAAAGAAAGTTTCTGCGAAACTTCTTAGTGTTCTGTTAATTCATCTCACAGAGTTACATGTGTATTTCGAGGATCTCTTTGCTAGTCCTATTTCTGTGGAATCTGAAAACAGATATTTCGGATCCCTTTGAAGATTATAGGGCCAAAGGAAATATCCTCGGATAACAAAGAGAAAGAAGCTTTCTGAGAAACTTCTTTGTGTTCTGTGAAATCATCTCACAGAGTTACAGCTTTCCCCTCAAGAAGCCTTTCGCTAAGACAGTTCTTGTGGAATTGGCAAAGTGATATTTGGAAGCCGATAGTGGGCTATGGTGGAAAAGGAAATATCCTCAGATGAAATCTGGAAAGAAGCTTTCTGAGAAACTGCTTAGTGTTCTGTGAATTCATCTCACAGAGTTACATGTGTATTTCGAGGATCTCTTTGCTAGCCCTATTTCTGTGGAATCTGAGAACAAATATATCGGATCCCTTTGAAGACTATAGGGCCAAAGGAAATATCCTCCGATAACAAAGAGAAAGAAGCTTTCTGAGAAACTTCTTTGTGTTCTGTGAAATCATCTCACAGAGTTACAGCTCTCTCCTGAAGAAGCCTTTCGCTAAGACAGTTCTTGTGGAATTGGCAAAGTGATATTTGGAAGCCCATAGAGGGCTATGGTGAAAAAGGAAATATCGTCAGATGAAATCTGGAAAGAAGCTTTCTGAGAAACTGCTTAGTGTTCTGTTAATTCATCTCACAGAGTTCTATGTGTATTTCGAGGATCTCTTTGCTAGCCCTATTTCTGTGGAATCTGAAAACAGATATTTCGGATCCCTTTGAAGACTATAGGGGCAAAGGAAATATCCTCCGATAACAAAGAGAAAGAAGCTTTCTGAGAAACTTCTTTGTGTTCTGTGAAATCATCTCACAGAGTTACAGCTTTCCCCTCAAGAAGCCTTTCGCTAAGACACTTCTTGTGGAATTGGCAAAGTGATATTTGGAAGCCCATAGAGGGCTATGGTGAAAAAGGAAATATCCTCAGATGAAATCTGGAAAGAAGCTTTCTGAGAAACTGCTTAGTGTTCTGTTAATTCATCTCACAGAGTTACATGTGTATTTCGAGGATCTCTTTTCTAGTCCTATTTCTGTGGAATCTGAAAACAGATATTTCGGATCCCTTTGAAGATTATAGGGCCAAAGGAAATATCCTCGGATAACAAAGAGAAAGAAGCTTTCTGAGAAACTTCTTTGTGTTCTGTGAAATCATCTCACAGAGTTACAGCTTTCCCCTCAAGAAGCCTTTCGCTAAGACAGTTCTTGTGGAATTGGCAAAGTGATATTTGGAAGCCGATAGAGGGCTATGGTGAAAAAGGAAATATCCTCAGATGAAATCTGGAAAGAAGCTTTCTGAGAAACTGCTTAGTGTTCTGTGAATTCATCTCACAGAGTTACATGTGTATTTCGAGGATCTCTTTGCTAGCCCTATTTCTGTGGAATCTGAGAACAAATATTTCGGATCCCTTTGAAAACTATAGGGCCAAAGGAAATATCCTCCGATAACAAAGAGAAAGAAGCTTTCTGAGAAACTTCTTTGTGTTCTGTGAAATCATCTCACAGAGTTACAGCTTTCCCCTGAAGAAGCCTTTCGCTAAGACAGTTCTTGTGGAATTGGCAAAGTGATATTTGGAAGCCCATAGAGGGCTATGGTGAAAAAGGAAATATCGTCAGATGAAAACTGGAAAGAAGCTTTCTGCGAAACTGCTTAGTGTTCTGTTAATTCATCCCACAGAGTTACATGTGTATTTCGAGGATCTCTTTGCTAGTCCTATTTCTGTGGAATCTGAAAACAGATATTTCGGATCCCTTTGAAGACTATAGGGCCAAAGGAAATATCCTCGGATAACAAAGAGAAAGAAGCTTTCTGAGAAACTTCTTTGTGTTCTGTGAAATCATCTCACAGAGTTACAGTTTTCCCCTCAAGAAGCCTTTCGATAAGACAGTTCTTGTGGAATTGGCAAAGTGATATTTGGAAGCCCATAGAGGGCTATGGTGAAAAAGGAAATATCCTCAGATGAAAACTGGAAAGAAGCTTTCTGCGAAACTGCGTAGTGTTCTGTTAATTCATCCCACAGAGTTACATGTGTATTTCGAGGATCTCTTTGCTAGTCCTATTTCTGTGGAATCTGAAAACAGATATTTCGGATCCCTTTGAAGACTATAGGGCCAAAGGAAATATCCTCGGATAACAAAGAGAAAGAAGCTTTCTGAGAAACTTCTTTGTGTTCTGTGAAATCATCTCACAGAGTTACAGCTTTCCCCTCAAGAAGCCTTTCGCTAAGACAGTTCTTGTGGAATTGGCAAAGTGATATTTGGAAGCCCATAGAGGGCTATGGTGAAAAAGGAAATATCCTCAGATGAAATCTGGAAAGAAGCTTTCTGAGAAACTGCTTAGTGTTCTGTTAATTCATCTCACAGAGTTACATGTGTATTTCGAGGATCTCTTTGCTAGCCCTATTTCTGTGGAATCTGAGAACAGATATTTCGGATCCCTTTGAAGACTATAGGGCCAAAGGAAATATCCTCCGATAACAAAGAGAAAGAAGCTTTCTGAGAAACTTCTTTGTGTTCTGTGAAATCATCTCACAGAGTTACAGCTTTCCCCTCAAGAAGCCTTTCGCTAAGACAGTTCTTGTGGAATTGGCAAAGTGATATTTGGAAGCCCATAGAGGGCTATGGTGAAAAAGGAAATATCCTCAGATGAAATCTGGAAAGAAGCTTTCTGAGAAACTGCTTAGTGTTCTGTGAATTCATCTCACATAGTTACATGTGTATTTCGAGGATCTCTTTGCTAGCCCTATTTCTGTGGAAACTGAGAAAAGATATTTCGGATCCCTTTGAAGACTATAGGGCCAAAGGAAAAATCCTCCGATAACAAAGAGATGGAAGCGTTCTGAGAAACTTCTTTGTGTTCTGTGAAATCATCTCACAGAGTTACAGCTTTCCCCTCAAGAAGCCTTTCGCTAAGACAATTCTTGTGGAATTGTCAAAGTGATATTTGGAAGCCCATAGAGGACTATGGTGAAAAAGGAAATATCGTCAGATGAAATCTGGAAAGAAGCTTTCTGCGAAACTGCTTAGTGTTTTTTTAATTCATCTCACAGAGTTACATGTGTATTTCGAGGATCTCTTTGCTAGCTCTATTTCTGTGGAATCTGAGAACAGATATTTCGGATCCCTTTGAAGACTATAGGGCCAAAGGAAATATCCTCGGATAACAAAGAGAAAGAAGCTTTCTGAGAAACTTCTTTGTGTTCTGTGAAATCATCTCACAGAGTTACAGCTTTCCCCTGAAGAAGCCTTTCGCTAAGACAGTTCTTGCGGAATTGGCAAAGTGATATTTGGAAGCCCATAGAGGGCTATGGTAAAAAAGGAAATATCCTCAGATGAAATCTGGAAAGAAGCTTTCTGAGAAACTGCTTAGTGTTCTGTTAATTCATCTCACAGAGTTCCATGTGTATTTCGAGGATCTCCTTGCTAGCCCTATTTCTGTGGAATCTGAAAACAGATATTTCGGATCCCTTTGAAGACTATAGGGCCAAAGGAAATATCCTCCGATAACAAAGAGAAAGAAGCTTTCTGAGAAACTTCTTTGTGTTCTGTGAAATCATCTCACAGAGTTACAGCTTTCCACTCAAGAAGCCTTTCGCAAAGACAGTTCTTGTGGAATTGGCAAAGTGATATTTGGAAGCCCATAGAGGGCTATGGTGAAATAGGAAATATCGTCAGATGAAATCTGGAAAGAAACTTTCTGAGAAACTGCTTAGTGTTCTGTGAATTCATCTCACAGAGTTACATGTGTATTTCGAGGATCTCTTTGCTAGCCCTATTTCTGTGGAAACTGAGAAAAGATATTTCGGATCCCTTTGAAGACTATAGGGCCAAAGGAAAAATCCTCCGATAACAAAGAGAAAGAAGCTGTCTGAGAATCTTCTTTGTGTTCTGAGAAATCATCTCACAGAGTTACAGCTTTCCCCTGAAGAAGCCTTTCGCTAAGACAGTTCTTGTGGAATTGGCAAAGTGATATTTGGAAGCCCATAGAGGGCTATGGTGAAAAAGGAAATATCGTCAGATGAAATCTGGAAAGAAGCTTTCTGAGAAACTGCTTAGTGTTCTGTTAATTCATCTCACAGAGTTCCATGTGTATTTCGAGGATCTCTTTGCTAGCCCTATTTCTGTGGAATCTGAAAACAGATATTTCGGATCCCTTTGAAAACTATAGGGCCAAAGGAAATATCCTCCGATAACAAAGAGAAAGAAGCTTTCTGAGAAACTTCTTTGTGTTCTGTGAAATCATCTCACAGAGTTACAGCTTTCCCCTCAAGAAGCCTTTCGCTAAGACAGTTCTTGTGGAATTGGCAAAGTTATATTTGGAAGCCCATAGAGGGCTATGGTGAAATAGGAAATATCGTCAGATGAAATCTGGAAAGAAGCTTTCTGAGAAACTGCTTAGTGTTCTGTTAATTCATCTCACAGAGTTACATGTGTATATCGAGGATCTCTTTGCTAGCCCTATTTCTGTGGAAACTGAGAAAAGATATTTCGGATCCCTTGGAAGACTATAGGGCCAAAGGAAAAATACTCCGATAACAAAGAGAAAGAAGCTTTCTGAGAAACTTCTTTGTGTTCTGTGAAATCATCTCACAGAGTTACAGCTTTCCCCTCTAGAAGCCTTTCGCTAAGACAGTTCTTGTGGAATTGGCAAAGTGATATTTGGAAGCCCATAGAGGGCTATGGTGAAAAAGGAAATATCGTCAGATGAAATCTGGAAAGAAGCTTTCTGAGAAACTGCTTAGTGTTCTGTTAATTCATCTCACAGAGTTACATGTGTATTTCGAGGATCTCTTTGCTAGCCCTATTTCTGTGGAATCTGAGAACAGATATTTCGGATCCCGTTGAAGACTATAGGGCCAAAGGAAATATCCTCGGATAACAAAGAGAAAGAAGCTTTCTGAGAAACTTCTTTGTGTTCTGTGAAATCATCTCACAGAGTTACAGCTTTCCCCTCAAGAAGCCTTTCGCTAAGACAGTTCTTGTGGAATTGGCAAAGTGATATTTGGAAGCCCATAGAGGGCTATGGTGAAAAAGGAAATATCGTCAGATGAAATCTGGAAAGAAGCTTTCTGCGAAACTGCTTAGTGTTCTGTTAATTCATCTCACAGAGTTACATGTGTATTTCGAGGATCTCTTTGCTAGTCCTATTTCTGTGGAATCTGAAAACAGATATTTCGGATCCCTTTGAAGACTATAGGGCCAAAGGAAATATCCTCGGATAAAAAAGAGAAAGAAGCTTTCTGAGAAACTTCTTTGTGTTTGTGAAATCATCTCACAGAGTTACAGCTTTCCCCTGAAGAAGCCTTTCGCTAAGACAGTTCTTGTGGAATTGGCAAAGTGATATTTGGAAGCCGATAGAGGGCTATGGTGAAAAAGGAAATATCCTCAGATGAAATCTGGAAAGAAGCTTTCTGAGAAACTGCTTAGTGTTCTGTTAATTCATCTCACAGAGTTACATGTGTATTTCGAGGATCTCTTTGCTAGCCCTATTTCTGTGGAATCTGAGAACAAATATTTCGGATCCCTTTGAAGACTATAGGGCCAAAGGAAATATCCTCCAATAACAAAGAGAAAGAAGCTTTCTGAGTACTTCTTTGTGTTCTGTGAAATCATCTCACAGAGTTACAGCTTTCCCCTCAAGAAGCCTTTCGCTAATACAGTTCTTGTGGAATTGGCAAAGTGATATTTGGAAGCCCATAGAGGGCTATGGTGAAAAAGGAAATATCCTCAGATGAAATCTGGAATGAAGCTTTCTGCGAAACTGATTAGTGTTTTGTTAATTCATCTCACAGAGTTACATGTGTATTTCGAGGATCTCTTTGCTAGCTCTATTTCTGTGGAATCTGAGAAGAGATATTTCGGATCCCTTTGAAGACTATAGGGCCAAAGGAAATATCCTCCGATAACAAAGAGAAAGAAGCTTTCTGAGAAACTTCTTTGTGTTCTGTGCAATCATCTCACAGAGTTACAGCTTTCCCCTCAAGAAGCCTTTCGCTAAGACAGTTCTTGTGGAATAGGCAAAGGGATATTTGGAAGCCCATAGAGGGCTATGGTGAAAAAGGAAATATCGTCAGATGAAATCTGGAAAGAAGCTTTCTGAGAAACTGCTTAGTGTTCTGTTAATTCATCTCACAGAGTTCCATGTGTATTTCGAGGATTTCTTTGCTAGCCCTATTTCTGTGGAATCTGAAAACAGATATTTCGGATCCCTTTGAAAACTATAGGGCCTAAGGAAATATCCTCCGATAACAAAGAGAAAGAAGCTTTCTGAGAAACTTCTTTGTGTTCTGTGAAATCATCTCACAGAGTTACATCTTTCCCCTCAAGAAGCCTTTCGCTAAGACAGTTCTTGTGGAATTTGCAAAGTGATATTTGGAAGCCCATAGAGGGCTATGGTGAAATAGGAAATATCGTCAGATGAAATCTGGAAAGAAGCTTTCTGAGAAACTGCTTAGTGTTCTGTTAATTCATCTCACAGAGTTACATGTGTATTTCGAGGATCTCTTTGCTAGCCCTATTTCTGTGGAAACTGAGAAAAGATATTTCGGATCCCTTTGAAGACTATAGGGACAAAGGAAATATCCTCCGAGAACAAAGAGAAAGAAGCTTTCTGAGAAACTTCTTTGTGTTCTGTGAAATCATCTCACAGAGTTACAGCTTTCCCCTCAAGAAGCCTTTCGCTAAGACAGTTCTTGTGGAATTGGCAAAGTGATATTTGGAAGCCCATAGAGGGCTATGGTGAAAAAGGAAATATCGTCAGATGAAATCTGGAAAGAAGCTTTCTGAGAAACTGCTTAGTGTTCTGTTAATTCATCTCACAGAGTTACATGTGTATTTCGAGGATGTCTTTGCTAGCCCTATTTCTGTGGAATCTGAGAACAGATATTTCGGATCCCTTTGAAGACTATAGGGCCAAAGGAAATATCCTCCGATAACAAAGAGAAAGAAGCTTTCTGAGAAACTGCTTTGTGTTCTGTGAAATCATCTCACAGAGTTACAGCTTTCCCCTCAAGAAGCCTTTCGCTAAGACAGTTCTTGTGGAATTGGCAAAGTGATATTTGGAAGCCCATAGAGGGCTATGGTGAAAAAGGAAATATCGTCAGATGAAATCTGGAAAGAAGCTTTCTGCGAAACTGCTTAGTGTTCTGTTAATTCATCTCACAGAGTTACATGTGTATTTCGAGGATCTCTTTGCTAGTCCTATTTCTGTGTAATCTGAAAACAGATATTTCGGATCCCTTTGAAGACTATAGGGCCAAAGGAAATATCCTCGGATAACAAAGAGAAAGAAGCTTTCTGAGAAACTTCTTTGTGTTCTGTGAAATCATCTCACAGAGTTACAGCTTTCCCCTCAAGAAGCCTTTCGCTAAGACAGTTCTTGTGGAATTGGCAAAGTGATATTTGGAAGCCCATAGAGGGCTATGGTGAAAAAGGAAATATCCTCAGATGAAATCTGGAAAGAAGCTTTCTGAGAAACTGCTTAGTGTTCTGCGAATTCATCTCACAGAGTTACATGTGTATTTCGAGGATCTCTTTCCTAGCCCTATTTCTGTGGAAACTGAGAAAAGATATTTCGGATCCCTTTGAGGACTATAGGGCCAAAGGAAAAATCCTCGGATAACAAAGAGAAAGAAGCTTTCTGAGAAACTTCTTTGTGTTCTGTGAAATCATCTCACGGAGTTACAGCTTTCCCCTCAAGAAGCCTTTCGCTAAGACAGTTCTTGTGGAATTGGCAAAGTGATATTTGGAAGCCCATAGAGGGCTATGGTGAAAAAGGAAATATCGTCAGATGAAATCTGGAAAGAAGCTTTCTGCGAAACTGCTTAGTGTTCTGTTAATTCATCTCACAGTGTTACATATGTATTTCGAGGATCTCTTTGCTAGCCCTATTTCTGTGGAATCTGAAAACAGATATTTCGGATCCCTTTGAAGACTATAGGGGCAAAGGAAATATCCTCCGATAACAAAGAGAAAGAAGCTTCCTGAGAAACTTCTTTGTGTTCTGTGAAATCATCTCACAGAGTTACAGCTTTCCCCTCAAGAAGCCTTTCGCTAAGACAGTTCTTGTGGAATTGGCAAAGTGATATTTGGAAGCCCATAGAGGGCTATGGTGAAAAAGGAAATATCCTCAGATGAAATCTGGAAAGAAGCTTTCTGAGAAACTGCTTAGTGTTCTGTTAATTCATCTCACAGAGTTACATGTGTATTTCGAGGATCTCTTTGCTAGCCCTATTTCTGCGGAATCTGAGGACAGATATTTCGGATCCCTTTGAAGACTATAGGGCCAAAGGAAATATCCTCGGATAACAAAGAGAAAGAAGCTTTCTGAGAAACTTCTTTGTGTTCTGTGAAATCATCTCACAGAGTTACAGCTTTCCCCTCAAGAAGCCTTTCGCTAAGACAGTTCTTGTGGAATTGGCAAAGTGATATTTGGAAGCCGATAGAGGGCTATGGTGAAAAAGGAAATATCCTCAGATGAAATCTGGAAAGAAGCTTTCTGAGACACTGCTTAGTTTTCTGTTAATTCATCTCACAGAGTTACATGTGTATTTCGAGGATCTCTTTGCTAGCCCTATTTCTGTGGAATCTGAGAACAGATATTTCGGATCCCTTTGAAGACTATAGGGCCAAAGGAAATATCCTCCGATAACAAAGAGAAAGAAGCTTTCTGAGAAACTTCTTTGTGTTCTGTGAAATCATCTCACAGAGTTACAGCTTTCCCCTGAAGAAGCCTTTCGCTAAGACAGTTCTTGTGGAATTGGCAAAGTGATATTTGGAAGCCCATAGAGGGCTATGGTGAAAAAGGAAATATCGTCAGATGAAAACTGGAAAGAAGCTTTCTGCGAAACTGCTTAGTGTTCTGTTAATTCATCCCACAGAGTTACATGTGTATTTCGAGGATCTCTTTGCTAGCCCTATTTCTGTGGAATCTGAAAACAGATATTTCGGATCCCTTTGAAGACTATAGGGCCTAAGGAAATATCCTCGGATAACAAAGAGAAAGAAGCTTTCTGAGAAACTTCTTTGTGTTCTGTGAAATCATCTCACAGAGTTACAGCTTTCCCCTCAAGAAGCCTTTCGCTAAGACAGTTCTTGTGGAATTGGCAAAGTGATATTTGGAAGCCCATAGAGGGCTATGGTGAAAAAGGAAATATCGTCAGATGAAATCTGGAAAGAAGCTTTCTGCGAAACTGCTTAGTGTTCTGTTAATTCATCCCACAGAGTTACATGTGTATTTCGAGGATCTCTTTGCTAGTCCTATTTCTGTGGAAACTGAGAAAAGATATTTCGGATCCCTTTGAAGACTATAGGGACAAAGGAAATATCCTCGGATAACAAAGAGAAAGAAGCTTTCTGAGAAACTTCTTTGTGTTCTGTGAAATCATCTCACAGAGTTACAGCTTTCCCCTCAAGAAGCCTTTCGCTAAGACAGTTCTTGTGGAATTGGCAAAGTGATATTTGGAAGCCCATAGAGGGCTATGGTGAAAAAGGAAATATCGTCAGATGAAATCTGGAAAGAAGCTTTCTGAGAAACTGCTTAGTGTTCTGTTAATTCATCTCACAGAGTTACATGTGTATTTCGAGGATGTCTTTGCTAGCCCTATTTCTGTGGAATCTGAGAACAGATATTTCGGATCCCTTTGAAGACTATAGGGCCAAAGGAAATATCCTCCGATAACAAAGAGAAAGAAGCTTTCTGAGAAACTGCTTTGTGTTCTGTGAAATCATCTCACAGAGTTACAGCTTTCCCCTCAAGAAGCCTTTCGCTAAGACAGTTCTTGTGGAATTGGCAAAGTGATATTTGGAAGCCCATAGAGGGCTATGGTGAAAAAGGAAATATCGTCAGATGAAATCTGGAAAGAAGCTTTCTGCGAAACTGCTTAGTGTTCTGTTAATTCATCTCACAGAGTTACATGTGTATTTCGAGGATCTCTTTGCTAGTCCTATTTCTGTGTAATCTGAAAACAGATATTTCGGATCCCTTTGAAGACTATAGGGCCAAAGGAAATATCCTCGGATAACAAAGAGAAAGAAGCTTTCTGAGAAACTTCTTTGTGTTCTGTGAAATCATCTCACAGAGTTACAGCTTTCCCCTCAAGAAGCCTTTCGCTAAGACAGTTCTTGTGGAATTGGCAAAGTGATATTTGGAAGCCCATAGAGGGCTATGGTGAAAAAGGAAATATCCTCAGATGAAATCTGGAAAGAAGCTTTCTGAGAAACTGCTTAGTGTTCTGCGAATTCATCTCACAGAGTTACATGTGTATTTCGAGGATCTCTTTCCTAGACCTATTTCTGTGGAAACTGAGAAAAGATATTTCGGATCCCTTTGAGGACTATAGGGCCAAAGGAAAAATCCTCGGATAACAAAGAGAAAGAAGCTTTCTGAGAAACTTCTTTGTGTTCTGTGAAATCATCTCACGGAGTTACAGCTTTCCCCTCAAGAAGCCTTTCGCTAAGACAGTTCTTGTGGAATTGGCAAAGTGATATTTGGAAGCCCATAGAGGGCTATGGTGAAAAAGGAAATATCGTCAGATGAAATCTGGAAAGAAGCTTTCTGCGAAACTGCTTAGTGTTCTGTTAATTCATCTCACAGAGTTACATGTGTATTTCGAGGATCTCTTTGCTAGCCCTATTTCTGTGGAATCTGAAAACAGATATTTCGGATCCCTTTGAAGACTATAGGGGCAAAGGAAATATCCTCCGATAACAAAGAGAAAGAAGCTTTCTGAGAAACTTCTTTGTGTTCTGTGAAATCATCTCACAGAGTTACAGCTTTCCCCTCAAGAAGCCTTTCGCTAAGACAGTTCTTGTGGAATAGGCAAAGTGATATTTGGAAGCCCATAGAGGGCTATGGTGAAATAGGAAATATAGTCAGATGAAATCTGGAAAGAAGCTTTCTGAGAAACTGCTTAGTGTTCTGTGAATTCATCTCACAGAGTTACATGTGTATTTCGAGGATCTCTTTGCTAGCCCTATTTCTGTGGAAACTGGGAAAAGATATTTCGGATCCCTTTGAAGACTATAGGGCCAAAGGAAATATCCTCCGATAACAAAGAGAAAGAAGCTTTCTGAGAAACTTCTTTATGTTCTGTGAAATCATCTCACAGAGTTACAGCTTTCCCCTCAAGAAGCCTTTCGCTAAGACAGTTCTTGTGGAATTGGCAAAGTGATATTTGGAAGCCGATAGAGGGCTATGGTGAAAAAGGAAATATCCTCAGATGAAATCTGGAAAGAAGCTTTCTGAGAAACTGCTTAGTGTTCTGTGAATTCATCTCACAGAGTTACATGTGTTTTTCGAGGATCTCTTTGCTAGCCCTATTTCTGTGGAATCTGAAAACAAATATTTCGGATCCCTTTGAAGACTATAGGGCCAAAGGAAATATCCTCCGATAACAAAGAGAAAGAAGCTTTCTGAGAAACTTCTTTGTGTTCTGTGAAATCATCTCACAGAGTTACAGCTTTCCCCTGAAGAAGCCTTTCGCTAAGACAGTTCTTGTGGAATTGGCAAAGTGATATTTGGAAGCCCATAGAGGGCTATGGTGAAAAAGGAAATATCGTCAGATGAAAACTGGAAAGAAGCTTTCTGCGAAACTGCTTAGTGTTCTGTTAATTCATCCCACAGAGTTACATGTGTATTTCCAGGATCTCTTTGCTAGTCCTATTTCTGTGGAATCTGAAAACAGATATTTCGGATCCCTTTGAAGACTATAGGGCCAAAGGAAATATCCTCGGATAACAAAGAGAAAGAAGCTTTCTGAGAAACTTCTTTGTGTTCTGTGAAATCATCTCACAGAGTTACAGCTTTCCCCTCAAGAAGCCTTTCGCTAAGACCGTTCTTGTGGAATTGGCAAAGTGATATTTGGAAGCCCATAGAGGGCTATGGTGAAAAAGGAAATATCCTCAGATGAAAACTGGAAAGAAGCTTTCTGCGAAACTGCTTAGTGTTCTGTTAATTCATCCCACAGAGTTACATGTGTATTTCGAGGATCTCTTTGCTAGTCCTATTTCTGTGGAATCTGAAAACAGATATTTCGGATCCCTTTGAAGACTATAGGGCCAAAGGAAATATCCTCCGATAACAAAGAGAAAGAAGCTTTCTGAGAAACTTCTTTGTGTTCTGTGAAATCATCTCACAGAGTTACAGCTTTCCCCTCAAGAAGCCTTTCGCTAAGATAGTTCTTGTGGAATTGGCAAAGTGATATTTGGAAGCCCATAGAGGGCTATGGTGAAAAAGGAAATATCCTCAGATGAAATCTGGAAAGAAGCTTTCTGAGAAACTGCTTAGTGTTCTGTGAATTCATCTCACAGAGTTACATGTGTATTTCGAGGATCTCTTTGCTAGCCCTATTTCTGTGGAATCTGAGAACAGATATTTCGGATCCCTTTGAAGACTATAGGGCCAAAGGAAATATCCTCCGATAACAAAGAGAAAGAAGCTTTCTGAGAAACTTCTTTGTGTTCTGTGAAATCATCTCACAGAGTTACAGCTTTCCCCTCAAGAAGCCTTTCGCTAAGACAGTTCTTGTGGAATTGGCAAAGTGATATTTGGAAGCCCATAGAGGGCTATGGTGAAAAAGGAAATATCCTCAGATGAAATCTGGAAAGAAGCTTTCTGAGAAACTGCTTAGTGTTCTGTGAATTCATCTCACATAGTTACATGTGTATTTCGAGGATCTCTTTGCTAACCCTATTTCTGTGGAAACTGAGAAAAGATATTTCGGATCCCTTTGAAGACTATAGGGCCAAAGGAAAAATCCTCCGATAACAAAGAGAAGGAAGCGTTCTGAGAAACTTCTTTGTGTTCTGTGAAATCATCTCACAGAGTTACAGCTTCCCCCTCAAGAAGCCTTTCGCTAAGACAATTCTTGTGGAATTGGCAAAGTGATATTTGGAAGCCCATAGAGGACTATGGTGAAAAAGGAAATATCCTCAGATGAAATCTGGAAAGAAGCTTTCTGCGAAACTGCTTAGTGTTTTTTTAATTCATCTCACAGAGTTACATGTGTATTTCGAGGATCTCTTTGCTAGCTCTATTTCTGTGGAATCTGAGAACAGATATTTCGGATCCCTTTGAAGACTATAGGGCCAAAGGAAATATCCTCGGATAACAAAGAGAAAGAAGCTTTCTGAGAAACTTCTTTGTGTTCTGTGAAATCATCTCACAGAGTTACAGCTTTCCCCTGAAGAAGGCTTTCGCTAAGACAGTTCTTGTGGAATTGGCAAAGTGATATTTGGAAGCCCATAGAGGGCTATGGTAAAAAAGGAAATATCCTCAGATGAAATCTGGAAAGAAGCTTTCTGAGAAACTGCTTAGTGTTCTGTTAATTCATCTCACAGAGTTCCATGTGTATTTCGAGGATCTCCTTGCTAGCCCTATTTCTGTGGAATCTGAAAACAGATATTTCGGATCCCTTTGAAGACTATAGGGCCAAAGGAAATATCCTCGGATAACAAAGAGAAAGAAGCTTTCTGAGAAACTTCTTTGTGTTCTGTGAAATCATCTCACAGAGTTACAGCTTTCCACACAAGAAGCCTTTCGCAAAGACAGTTCTTGTGGAATTGGCAAAGTGATATTTGGAAGCCCATAGAGGGCTATGGTGAAATAGGAAATATCGTCAGATGAAATCTGGAAAGAAGCTTTCTGAGAAACTGCTTAGTGTTCTGTGAATTCATCTCACAGAGTTACATGTGTATTTCGAGGATCTCTTTGCTAGCCCTATTTCTGTGGAAACTGAGAAAAGATATTTCGGATCCCTTTGAAGACTATAGGGCCAAAGGAAAAATCCTCCGATAACAAAGAGAAAGAAGCTTTCTGAGAAACTTCTTTGTGTTCTGTGAAATCATCTCACAGAGTTACAGCTTTCCCCTTAAGAAGCCTTTCGCTAAGACAGTTCTTGTGGAATTGGCAAAGTGATATTTGGAAGCCCATAGAGGGCTATGGTGAAAAAGGAAATATCGTCAGATGAAATCTGGAAAGAAGCTTTCTGAGAAACTGCTTAGTGTTCTGTTAATTCATCTCACAGAGTTCCATGTGTATTTCGAGGATCTCTTTGCTAGCCCTATTTCTGTGGAATCTGAAAACAGATATTTCGGATCCCTTTGAAAACTATAGGGCCAAAGGAAATATCCTCCGATAACAAAGAGAAAGAAGCTTTCTGAGAAACTTCTTTGTGTTCTGTGAAATCATCTCACAGAGTTACAGCTTTCCCCTCTAGAAGCCTTTCGCTAAGACAGTTCTTGTGGAATTGGCAAAGTGATATTTGGAAGCCCATAGAGGGCTATGGTGAAAAAGGAAATATCGTCAGATGAAATCTGGAAAGAAGCTTTCTGAGAGACTGCTTAGTGTTCTGTTAATTCATCTCACAGAGTTACATGTGTATTTCGAGGATCTCTTTGCTAGCCCTATTTCTGTGGAATCTGAGAACAGATATTTCGGATCCCGTTGAAGACTATAGGGCCAAAGGAAATATCCTCGGATAACAAAGAGAAAGAAGCTTTCTGAGAAACTTCTTTGTGTTTGTGAAATCATCTCACAGAGTTACAGCTTTCCACTGAAGAAGCCTTTCGCTAAGACAGTTCTTGTGGAATTGGCAAAGTGATATTTGGAAGCCGATAGAGGGCTATGGTGAAAAAGGAAATATCCTCAGATGAAATCTGGAAAGAAGCTTTCTGAGAAACTGCTTAGTGTTCTGTTAATTCATCTCACAGAGTTACATGTGTATTTCGAGGATCTCTTTGCTAGCCCTATTTCTGTGGAATCTGAGAACAAATATTTCGGATCCCTTTGAAGACTATAGGGCCAAAGGAAATATCCTCCGATAACAAAGAGAAAGAAGCTTTCTGAGAAACTTCTTTGTGTTCTGTGAAATCATCTCACAGAGTTACAGCTTTCCCCTCAAGAAGCCTTTCGCTAAGACAGTTCTTGTGGAATTGGCAAAGTGATATTTGGAAGCCCATAGAGGGCTATGGTGAAAAAGGAAATATCGTCAGATGAAATCTGGAAAGAAGCTTTCTGCGAAACTGCTTAGTGTTCTGTTAATTCATCTCACAGAGTTACATGTGTATTTCGAGGATCTCTTTGTTAGTCCTATTTCTGTGGAATCTGAAAACAGATATTTCGGATCCCTTTGAAGACTATAGGGCCAAAGGAAATATCCTCGGATAACAAAGAGAAAGAAGCTTTCTGAGAAACTTCTTTGTGTTCTGTGAAATCATCTCACAGAGTTACAGCTTTCCCGTCAAGAAGCCTTTCGCTAAGACAGTTCTTGTGGAATTGGCAAAGTGATATTTGGAAGCCCATAGAGGGCTATGGTGAAAAAGGAAATATCCTCAGATGAAATCTGGAATGAAGCTTTCTGCGAAACTGATTAGTGTTTTGTTAATTCATCTCACAGAGTTACATGTGTATTTCGAGGATCTCTTTGCTAGCTCTATTTCTGTGGAATCTGAGAAGAGATATTTCGGATCCCTTTGAAGACTATAGGGCCAAAGGAAATATCCTCCGATAACAAAGAGAAAGAAGCTTTCTGAGAAACTTCTTTGTGTTCTGTGAAATCATCTCACAGAGTTACAGCTTTCCCCTCAAGAAGCCTTTCGCTAAGACAGTTCTTGTGGAATAGGCAAAGTGATATTTGGAAGCCCATAGAGGGCTATGGTGAAAAAGGAAATATCGTCAGATGAAATCTGGAAAGAAGCTTTCTGAGAAACTGCTTAGTGTTCTGTGAATTCATCTCACAGAGTTCCATGTGTATTTCGAGGATCTCTTTGCTAGCCCTATTTCTGTGGAATCTGAAAACAGATATTTCGGATCCCTTTGAAAACTATAGGGCCAAAGGAAATATCCTCCGATAACAAAGAGAAAGAAGCTTTCTGAGAAACTTCTTTGTGTTCTGTGAAATCATCTCACAGAGTTACATCTTTCCCCTCAAGAAGCCTTTCGCTAAGACAGTTCTTGTGGAATTTGCAAAGTGATATTTGGAAGCCCATAGAGGGCTATGGTGAAATAGGAAATATCGTCAGATGAAATCTGGAAAGAAGCTTTCTGAGAAACTGCTTAGTGTTCTGTTAATTCATCTCACAGAGTTACATGTGTATTTCGAGGATCTCTTTGCTAGCCCTATTTCTGTGGAAACTGAGAAAAGATATTTCTGATCCCTTTGAAGACTATAGGGACAAAGGAAAAATCCTCCGATAACAAAGAGAAAGAAGCTTTCTGAGAAACTTCTTTGTGTTCTGTGAAATCATCTCACAGAGTTACAGCTTTCCCTTCAAGAAGCCTTTCGCTAAGACAGTACTTGTGGAATTGGCAAAGTGATATTTGGAAGCCCATAGAGGGCTATGGTGAAAAAGGAAATATCGTCAGATGAAATCTGGAAAGAAGCTTTCTGAGAAACTGCTTAGTGTTCTGTTAATTCATCTCACAGAGTTACATGTGTATTTCGAGGATCTCTTTGCTAGCCCTATTTCTGTGGAATCTGAGAACAAATATTTCGGATCCCTTGGAAGACTATAGGGCCAAAGGAAATATCCTCCGATAACAAAGAGAAAGAAGCTTTCTGAGAAACTGCTTTGTGTTCTGTGAAATCATCTCACAGAGTTACAGCTTTCCCCTGAAGAAGCCTTTCGCTAAGACAGTTCTTGTGGAATTGGCAAAGTGATATTTGGAAGCCCATAGAGGGCTATGGTGAAAAAGGAAATATCGTCAGATGAAATCTGGAAAGAAGCTTTCTGCGAAACTGCTTAGTGTTCTGTTAATTCATCTCACAGAGTTACATGTGTATTTCGAGGATCTCTTTGCTAGTCCTATTTCTGTGGAATCTGAAAACAGATATTTCGGATCCCTTTGAAGACTATAGGGCCAAAGGAAATATCCTCGGATAAAAAAGAGAAAGAAGCTTTCTGAGAAACTTCTTTGTGTTTGTGAAATCATCTCACAGAGTTACAGCTTTCCCCTCAAGAAGCCTTTCGCTAAGACAGTTCTTGTGGAATTGGCAAAGTGATATTTGGAAGCCGATAGAGGGCTATGGTGAAAAAGGAAATATCCTCAGATGAAATCTGGAAAGAAGCTTTCTGAGAAACTGCTTAGTGTTCTGCGAATTCATCTCATAGAGTTACATGTGTATTTCGAGGATCTCTTTCCTAGACCTATTTCTGTGGAAACTGAGAAAAGATATTTCGGATCCCTTTGAGGACTATAGGGCCAAAGGAAAAATCCCCGGATAACAAAGAGAAAGAAGCTTTCTGAGAAACTTCTTTGTGTTCTGTGAAATCATCTCACGGAGTTACAGCTTTCCCCTCAAGAAGCCTTTCGCTAAGACAGTTCTTGTGGAATTGGCAAAGTGATATTTGGAAGCCCATAGAGGGCTATGGTGAAAAAGGAAATATCGTCAGATGAAATCTGGAAAGAAGCTTGCTGCGAAACTGCTTAGTGTTCTGTTAATTCATCTCACAGAGTTACATATGTATTTCGAGGATCTCTTTGCTAGCCCTATTTCTGTGGAATCTGAAAACAGATATTTCGGATCCCTTTGAAGACTATAGGGGCAAAGGAAATATCCTCCGATAACAAAGAGAAAGAAGCTTCCTGAGAAACTTCTTTGTGTTCTGTGAAATCATCTCACAGAGTTACAGCTTTCCCCTCAAGAAGCCTTTCGCTAAGACAGTTCTTGTGGAATTGGCAAAGTGATATTTGGAAGCCCATAGAGGCCTATGGTGAAAAAGGAAATATCCTCAGATGAAATCTGGAAAGAAGCTTTCTGAGAAACTGCTTAGTGTTCTGTTAATTCATCTCACAGAGTTACATGTGTATTTCGAGGATCTCTTTGCTAGCCCTATTTCTGCGGAATCTGAGAACAGATAGTTCGGATCCCTTTGAAGACTATAGGGCCAAAGGAAATATCCTCCGATAACAAAGAGAAAGAAGCTTTCTGAGAAACTTCTTTGTGTTCTGTGAAATCATCTCACAGAGTTAAAGCTTTCCCCTCAAGAAGCCTTTCGCTAAGACACTTCTTGTGGAATTGGCAAAGTGATATTTGGAAGCCCACAGAGGGCTATGGTGAAAAAGGAAATATCGTCAGATGAAATCTGGAAAGAAGCTTTCTGCGAAACTGCTTAGTGTTATGTTAATTCATCTCACAGAGTTACATGTGTATTTCGAGGATCTCTTTGCTAGCTCTATTTCTGTGGAATCTGAGAACAGATATTTCGGATCCCTTTGAGGACTATAGGGCCAAAGGAAATATCCTCTGATAACAAAGAGAAAGAAGCTTTCTGAGAAACTTCTTTGTGTTCTGTGAAATCATCTCACAGAGTTACAGCTTTCCCCTCAAGAAGCCTTTCGCTAAGACAGTTCTTGTGGAATAGGCAAAGTGATATTTGGAAGCCCATAGAGGGCTATGGTGAAAAAGGAAATATCGTCAGATGAAATCTGGAAAGAAGCTTTCTGAGAAACTGCTTAGTGTTCTGTGAATTCATCTCACAGAGTTACATGTGTATTTCGAGGATCTCTTTGCTAGCCCTATTTCTGTGGAATCTGAGAACAGATATTTCGGATCCCTTTGAAGACTATAGGGCCAAAGGAAATATCCTCCGATAACAAAGAGAAAGAAGCTTTCTGAGAAACTTCTTTGTGTTCTGTGAAATCATCTCACAGAGTTACAGCTTTCCCCTGAAGAAGCCTTTCGCTAAGACAGTTCTTGTGGAATTGGCAAAGTGATATTTGGAAGCCC
Source organism: Macaca nemestrina (assembly GCF_043159975.1). NCBI lineage: Eukaryota > Metazoa > Chordata > Mammalia > Primates > Cercopithecidae > Macaca > Macaca nemestrina. The sequence goes on along the minus strand of NC_092135.1, from coordinate 30,578,507 downwards.
ATAGAGGGCTATGGTGAAAAAGGAAATATCCTCAGATGAAATCTGGAAAGAAGCTTTCTGAGAAACTGCTTAGTGTTCTGTTAATTCATCTCACAGAGTTACATGTGTATTTCGAGGATCTCTTTGCTAGCCTTATTTCTGTGGAATCTGAGAACAGATATTTCGGATCCCTTTGAAGACTATAGGGCCAAAGGAAATATCCTCGGATAACAAAGAGAAAGAAGCTTTCTGAGAAACTTCTTTGTGTTCTGTGAAATCATCTCACAGAGTTACAGCTTTCCCCTGAAGAAGCCTTTCGCTAAGACAGTTCTTGTGGAATTGGCAAAGTGATATTTGGAAGCCCATAGAGGGCTATGGTGAAAAAGGAAATATCGTCAGATGAAATCTGGAAAGAAGCTTTCTGCGAAACTGCTCAGTGTTCTGTTAATTCATCTCACAGAGTTACATGTGTATTTCGAGGATCTCTTTGCTAGTCGTATTTCTGTGGAATCTGAAAACAGATATTTCGGATCCCTTTGAAGACTATAGGGCCAAAGGAAATATCCTCGGATAACAAAGAGAAAGAAGCTTTCTGAGAAACTTCTTTGTGTTCTGTGAAATCATCTCACAGAGTTACAGCTTTCCCCTCAAGAAGCCTTTCGCTAAGACAGTTCTTGTGGAATTGGCAAAGTGATATTTGGAAGCCGATAGAGGGCTATGGTGAAAAAGGAAATATCCTCAGATGAAATCTGGAAAGAAGCTTTCTGAGAAACTGCTTAGTGTTCTGTGAATTCATCTCACAGAGTTACATGTGTATTTCGAGGATCTCTTTGCTAGCCCTATTTCTGTGGAAACTGAGAACAGATATTTCGGATCCCTTTGAAGACTATAGGGCCAAAGGAAATATCCTCCGATAACAAAGAGAAAGAAGCTTTCTGAGAAACTTCTTTGTGTTCTGTGAAATCATCTCACAGAGTTAAAGCTTTCCCCTCAAGAAGCCTTTCGCTAAGACACTTCTTGTGGAATTGGCAAAGTGATATTTGGAAGCCCATAGAGGGCTATGGTGAAAAAGGAAATATCGTCAGATGAAATCTGGAAAGAAGCTTTCTGCGAAACTGCTTAGTGTTATGTAAATTCATCTCACAGAGTTACATGTGTATGTCGAGGATCTCTTTGCTAGCTCTATTTCTGTGGAATCTGAGAACAGATATTTCGGATCCCTTTGAAGACTATAGGGCCAAAGGAAATATCCTCCGATAACAAAGAGAAAGAAGCTTTCTGAGAAACTTCTTTGTGTTCTGTGAAATCATCTCACAGAGTTACAGCTTTCCCCTCAAGAAGCCTTTCGCTAAGACAGTTCTTGTGGAATTGGCAAAGTGATATTTGGAAGCCCATAGAGGGCTATGGTGAAAAAGGAAATATAGTCAGATGAAATCTGGAAAGAAGCTTTCTGAGAAACTGCTTAGTGTTCTGTTAATTCATCTCACAGAGTTACATGTGTATTTCGAGGATCTCTTTGCTAGCCCTATTTCTGTGGAATCTGAGAACAGATATTTCGGATCCCTTTGAAGACTATAGGGCCAAAGGAAATATCCTCGGATAACAAAGAGAAAGAAGCTTTCTGAGAAACTTCTTTGTGTTCTGTGAAATCATCTCACAGAGTTACAGCTTTCCCCTCAAGAAGCCTTTCGCTAAGACAGTTCTTGTGGAATTGGCAAAGTGATATTTGGAAGCCCATAGAGGGCTATGGTGAAAAAGGAAATATCGTCAGATGAAATCTGGAAAGAAGCTTTCTGCAAAACTGCTCAGTTTTCTGTTAATTCATCTCACAGAGTTACATGTGTATTTCGAGGATCTCTTTGCTAGTCCTATTTCTGTGGAATCTGAAAACAGATATTTCGGATCCCTTTGAAGACTATAGGGCCAAAGGAAATATCCTCGGATAACAAAGAGAAAGAAGCTTTCTGAGAAACTTCTTTGTGTTCTGTGAAATCATCTCACAGAGTTACAGCTTTCCCCTCAAGAAGCCTTTCGCTAAGACAGTTCTTGTGGAATTGGCAAAGTTATATTTGGAAGCCCATAGAGGGCTATGGTGAAATAGGAAATATCGTCAGATGAAATCTGGAAAGAAGCTTTATTAGAAACTGCTTAGTGTTCTGTTAATTCATCTCACAGAGTTACATGTGTATTTCGAGGATCTGCTTGCTAGCCCTATTTCTGTGGAAACTGAGAAAAGATATTTCGGATCCCTTTGAAGACTATAGGGCCAAAGGAAAAATCCTCCGATAACAAAGAGAAAGAAGCTTTCTGAGAAACTTCTTTGTGTTCTGTGAAATCATCTCACAGAGTTACAGCTTTCCCCTCAAGAAACCTTTCGCTAAGACAGTTCTTGTGGAATTGGCAAAGTGATATTTGGAAGCCCATAGAGGGCTATGGTGAAAAAGGAAATATCGTCAGATGAAATCTGGAAAGAAGCTTTCTGAGAAACTGCTTAGTCTTCTGTTAATTCATCTCACAGAGTTACATGTGTATTTCGAGGATGTCTTTGCTAGCCCTATTTCTGTGGAATCTGAGAACAGATATTTCGGATCCCTTTGAAGACTATAGGGCCAAAGGAAATATCCTCGGATAACAAAGAGAAAGAAGCTTTCTGAGAAACTTCTTTGTGTTCTGTGAAATCATCTCACAGAGTTACAGCTTTCCCCTCAAGAAGCCTTTCGCTAAGACCGTTCTTGTGGAATTGGCAAAGTGATATTTGGAAGCCCATAGAGGGCTATGGTGAAAAAGGAAATATCCTCAGATGAAATCTGGAAAGAAGCTTTCTGTGAAACTGCTTAGTGTTCTGTTAATTCATCTCACAGAGTTACATGTGTATTTCGAGGATCTCTTTGCTAGTCCTATTTCTGTGGAATCTGAAAACAGATATTTCGGATCCCTTTGAAGACTATAGGGCCAAAGGAAATATCCTCGGATAAAAAAGAGAAAGAAGCTTTCTGAGAAACTTCTTTGTGTTTGTGAAATCATCTCACAGAGTTACAGCTTTCCCCTCAAGAAGCTTTTCGCTAAGACAGTTCTTGTGGAATTGGCAAAGTGATATTTGGAAGCCGATAGAGGGCTATGGTGAAAAAGGAAATATCCTCAGATGAAATCTGGAAAGAAGCTTTCTGAGAAACTGCTTAGTGTTCTGTTAATTCATCTCACAGAGTTACATGTGTATTTCGAGGATCTCTTTGCTAGCCCTATTTCTGTGGAATCTGAGAACAAATATTTCGGATCCCTTTGAAGACTATAGGGCCAAGGGAAATATCCTCCGATAACAAAGAGAAAGAAGCTTTCTGAGAAACTTCTTTGTGTTCTGTGAAATCATCTCACAGAGTTACAGCTTTCCCCTGAAGAAGCCTTTCGCTAAGACAGTTCTTGTGGAATTGGCAAAGTGATATTTGGAAGCCCATAGAGGGCTATGGTGAAAAAGGAAATATCGTCAGATGAAATCTGGAAAGAAGCTTTCTGCGAAACTGCTTAGGGTTTTGTTAATTCATATCACAGAGTTCCATGTGTATTTCGAGAATCTCTTTGCTAGCTCTATTTCTGTGGAATCTGAGAACAGATATTTCGGATCCCTTTGAAGACTATAGTGCCAAAGGAAATATCCTCGGATAACAAAGAAAAAGAAGCTTTCTGAGAAACTTCTTTGTGTTCTGTGAAATCATCTCACAGAGTTACAGCTTTCCCCTCAAGAAGCCTTTCGCTAAGACAGTTCTTGTGGAATTGGCAAAGTGATATTTGGAAGCCCATAGAGGGCTACGGTGAAAAAGGAAATATCGTCAGATGAAATCTGGAAAGAAGCTTTCTGAGAACCTGCTTAGTGTTCTGTTAATTCATCTCACAGAGTTACATGTGTATTTCGAGGATCTCTTTGCTAGCCCTATTTCTGTGGAATCTGAGAACAGATATTTCGGATCCCTTTGAAGACTATAGGGCCAAAGGAAATATCCTCGGATAACAAAGAGAAAGAAGCTTTCTGAGAAACTTCTTTGTTTTCTGTGAAATCATCTCACAGAGTTACAGCTCTCCCCTGAAGAAGCCTTTCGCTAAGACAGTTCTTGTGGAATTGGCAAAGTGATATTTGGAAGCCCATAGAGGGCTATGGTGAAAAAGGAAATATCCTCAGATGAAATCTGGAAAGAAGCTTTCTGAGAAACTGCTTAGTGTTCTGTTAATTCATCTCACAGAGTTACATGTGTATTTCGAGGATCTCTTTGCTAGCCCTATTTCTGTGGAAACTGAGAAAAGATATTTCGGATCCCTTTGAAGACTATAGGGCCAAAGGAAAAATCCTCCGATAACAAAGAGAAAGAAGCTTTCTGAGAAACTTCTTTGTGTTCTGTGAAATCATCTCACAGAGTTACAGCTTTCCCCTGAAGAAGCCTTTCGCTAAGACAGTTCTTGTGGAATTGGCAAAGTGATATTTGGAAGCCCATAGAGGGCTATGGTGAAAAAGGAAATATCGTCAGATGAAATCTGGAAAGAAGCTTTCTGCGAAACTGCTTAGTGTTCTGTTAATTCATCCCACAGAGTTACATGTGTATTTCGAGGATCTCTTTGCTAGTCCTATTTCGGTGGAATCTGAAAACAGATCTTTCGGATCCCTTTGAAGACTATAGGGCCAAAGGAAAAATCCTCCGATAACAAAGAGAAAGAAGCTTTCTGAGAAAGTTCTTTGTTTTCTGTGAAATCATCTCACAGAGTTACAGCTTTCCCCTCAAGAAGCCTTTCGCTAAGACAGTTCTTGTGGAACTGGCAAAGTGATATTTGGAAGCCCATAGAGGGCTATGGTGAAAAAGGAAATATCGTCAGATGAAATCTGAAAAGAAGCTTTCTGAGAAACTGCTTAGTGTTCTGTTAATTCATCTCACAGAGTTACATGTGTATTTCGAGGATGTCTTTGCTAGCCCTATTTCTGTGGAATCTGAGAACAGATATTTCGGATCCCTTTGAAGACTATAGGGCCAAAGGAAATATCCTCGGATAACAAAGAGAAAGAAGCTTTCTGAGAAACTTCTTTGTGTTCTTTGAAATCATCTCACAGAGTTACAGCTTTCCCCTCAAGAAGCCTTTCGCTAAGACAGTTCTTGTGGAATTGGCAAAGTGATATTTGGAAGCCCATAGAGGACTATGGTGAAAAAGGAAATATCGTCAGATGAAATCTGGAAAGAAGCTTTCTGCGAAACTGCTTAGTGTTTTTTTAATTTATCTCACAGAGTTACATGTGTATTTCGAGGATCTCTTTGCTAGCCCTATTTCTGTGGAATCTGAAAACAGATATTTCGGATCCCTTTGAAGACTATAGTGCCTAAGGAAATATCCTCGGATAACAAAGAGAAAGAAGCTTTCTGAGAAACTTCTTTGTGTTCTGTGAAATCATCTCACAGAGTTACAGCTTTCCCGTCAAGAAGCCTTTCGCTAAGACAGTTCTTGTGGAATTGGCAAAGTGATATTTGGAAGCCTATAGAGGGCTATGGTGAAATAGGAAATATCGTCAGATGAAATCTGGAAAGAAGCTTTCTGAGAAACTGCTTAGTGTTCTGTGAATTCATCTCACAGAGTTACATGTGTATTTCGAGGATCTCTTTGCTAGCCCTATTTCTGTGGAAACTGAGAAAAGATATTTCGGATCCCTTTGAAGACTATAGGGCCAAAGGAAAAATCCTCCGATAACAAAGAGAAAGAAGCTTTCTGAGAAACTTCTTTGTGTTCTGTGAAATCATCTCACAGAGTTACAGCTTTCCCCTCAAGAAGCCTTTCGCTAAGACAGTTCTTGTGGAATTGGCAAAGTGATATTTGGAAGCCTATAGAGGGCTATGGTGAAAAAGGAAATATCGTCAGATGAAATCTGGAAAGAAGCTTTCTGAGAAACTGCTTAGTGTTCTGTTAATTCATCTCACAGAGTTACATGTGTATTTCGAGGATTTCTTTGCTAGCCCTATTTCTGTGGAATCTGAGAACAGATATTTCGGATCCCTTTGAAGACTATAGGGCCAAAGGAAATATCCTCGGATAACAAAGAGAAAGAAGCTTTCTGAGAAACTTCTTTGTGTTCTGTGAAATCATCTCACAGAGTTACAGCTTTTCCCTCAAGAAGACTTTCGCTAAGACAGTTCTTGTGGAATTGGCAAAGTGATATTTGGAAGCCCATAGAGGGCTATGGTGAAAAAGGAAATATCGTCAGATGAAATCTGGAAAGAAGCTTTCTGCGAAACTGCTTAGTGTTCTGTTAATTCATCTCACAGAGTTCCATGTGTATTTCGAGGATCTCTTTGCTAGCCCTATTTCTGTGGAATCTGAAAACAGATATTTCGGATCCCATTGAAGACTATAGGGCCAAAGGAAATATCCTCCGATAACAAAGAGAAAGAAGCTTTCTGAGAAACTTCTTTGTGTTCTGTGAAATCATCTCACAGAGTTACAGCTTTCCCCTCAAGAAGCCTTTCGCTAAGACAGTTCTTGTGGAATTGGCAAAGTGATATTTGGAAGCCCATAGAGGGCTATTGTGAAATAGGAAATATCGTCAGATGAAATCTGGAAAGAAGCTTTCTGAGAAACTGCTTAGTGTTCTGTGAATTCATCTCACAGAGTTACATGTGTATTTCGAGGATCTCTTTGCTAGCCCTATTTCTGTGGAAACTGAGAAAAGATATTTCGGATCCCTTTGAAGACTATAGGGCCAAAGGAAAAATCCTCCGATAACAAAGAGAAAGAAGCTTTCTGAGAAACTTCTTTGTATTCTGTGAAATCATCTCACAGAGTTACAGCTTTCCCCTGAAGAAGCCTTTCGCTAAGACAGTTCTTGTGGAATTGGCAAAGTGATATTTGGAAGCCCATAGAGGGCTATGGTGAAAAAGGAAATATCGTCAGATGAAATCTGGAAAGAAGCTTTCTGCGAAACTGCTTAGTGTTCTGTTAATTCATCTCACAGAGTTACATGTGTATTTTGAAGATGTCTTTGCTAGCCCTATTTCTGTGGAATCTGAGAACAGATATTACGGATCCCTTTGAAGACTATAGGGCCAAAGTAAATATCCTCGGATAACAAAGAGAAAGAAGCTTTCTGAGAAACTTCTTTGTGTTCTGTGAAATCATCTCACAGAGTTACAGCTTTCCCCTCAAGAAGCCTTTCGCTAAGACAGTTCTTGTGGAATTGGCAAAGTGATATTTGGAAGCCGATAGAGGGCTATGGTGAAAAAGGAAATATCCTCAGATGAAATCTGGAAAGAAGCTTTCTGAGAAACTGCTTAGTGTTCTGTGAATTCATCTCACAGAGTTACATGTGTATTTCGAGGATCTCTTTGCTAGCCTATTTCTGTGGAATCTTAGAACAGATATTTCGGATCCCTTTGAAGACTATAGGGCCAAAGGAAATATCCTCCGATAACAAAGAGAAAGAAGCTTTCTGAGAATCTTCTTTGTGTTCTGTGAAATCATCTCACAGAGTTACAGCTTTCCCCTCAAGAAGCCTTTCGCTAAGACAGTTCTTGTGGAATTGGCAAAGTGATATTTGGAAGCCCATAGAGGGCTATGGTGAAATAGGAAATATCGTCAGATGAAATCTGGAAAGAAGCTTTCTGAGAAACTGCTTAGTGTTCTGTGAATTCATCTCACAGAGTTCCATGTGTATTTCGAGGATCTCTTTGCTAGCCCTATTTCTGTGGAAACTGAGAAAAGATATTTCGGATCCCTTTGAAGACTATAGGGCCAAAGGAAATATCCTCGGATAACAAAGAGAAAGAAGCTTTCTGAGAAACTTCTTTGTGTTCTGTGAAATCATCTCACAGAGTTACAGCTTTTCCCTCAAGAAGACTTTCGCTAAGACAGTTCTTGTGGAATTGGCAAAGTGATATTTGGAAGCCCATAGAGGGCTATGGTGAAAAAGGAAATATCGTCAGATGAAATCTGGAAAGAAGCTTTCTGCGAAACTGCTTAGTGTTCTGTTAATTCATCTCACAGAGTTCCATGTGTATTTCGAGGATCTCTTTGCTAGCCCTATTTCTGTGGAATCTGAAAACAGATATTTCGGATCCCTTTGAAGACTATAGGGCCAAAGGAAATATCCTCCGATAACAAAGAGAAAGAAGCTTTCTGAGAAACTTCTTTGTGTTCTGTGAAATCATCTCACAGAGTTACAGCTTTCCCCTCAAGAAGCCTTTCGCTAAGACAGTTCTTGTGGAATTGGCAAAGTGATATTTGGAAGCCCATAGAGGGCTATGGTGAAATAGGAAATATCGTCAGATGAAATCTGGAAAGAAGCTTTCTGAGAAACTGCTTAGTGTTCTGTGAATTCATCTCACAGAGTTACATGTGTATTTCGAGGATCTCTTTGCTAGCCCTATTTCTGTGGAAACTGAGAAAAGATATTTCGGATCCCTTTGAAGACTATAGGGCCAAAGGAAAAATCCTCCGATAACAAAGAGAAAGAAGCTTTCTGAGAAACTTCTTTGTATTCTGTGAAATCATCTCACAGAGTTACAGCTTTCCCCTGAAGAAGCCTTTCGCTAAGACAGTTCTTGTGGAATTGGCAAAGTGATATTTGGAAGCCCATAGAGGGCTATGGTGAAAAAGGAAATATCGTCAGATGAAATCTGAAAAGAAGCTTTCTGAGAAACTGCTTAGTGTTCTGTTAATTCATCTCACAGAGTTACATGTGTATTTCGAGGATGTCTTTGCTAGCCCTATTTCTGTGGAATCTGAGAACAGATATTTCGGATCCCTTTGAAGACTATAGGGCCAAAGGAAATATCCTCGGATAACAAAGAGAAAGAAGCTTTCTGAGAAACTTCTTTGTGTTCTGTGAAATCATCTCACAGAGTTACAGCTTTCCCCTCAAGAAGCCTTTCGCTAAGACAGTTCTTGTGGAATTGGCAAAGTGATATTTGGAAGCCCATAGAGGACTATGGTGAAAAAGGAAATATCGTCAGATGAAATCTGGAAAGAAGCTTTCTGAGAAACTGCTTAGTGTTTTTTTAATTTATCTCACAGAGTTACATGTGTATTTCGAGGATCTCTTTGCTAGCCCTATTTCTGTGGAATCTGAAAACAGATATTTCGGATCCCTTTGAAGACTATAGTGCCTAAGGAAATATCCTCGGATAACAAAGAGAAAGAAGCTTTCTGAGAAACTTCTTTGTGTTCTGTGAAATCATCTCACAGAGTTACAGCTTTCCCGTCAAGAAGCCTTTCGCTAAGACAGTTCTTGTGGAATTGGCAAAGTGATATTTGGAAGCCTATAGAGGGCTATGGTGAAATAGGAAATATCGTCAGATGAAATCTGGAAAGAAGCTTTCTGAGAAACTGCTTAGTGTTCTGTGAATTCATCTCACAGAGTTACATGTGTATTTCGAGGATCTCTTTGCTAGCCCTATTTCTGTGGAAACTGAGAAAAGATATTTCGGATCCCTTTGAAGACTATAGGGCCAAAGGAAAAATCCTCCGATAACAAAGAGAAAGAAGCTTTCTGAGAAACTTCTTTGTGTTCTGTGAAATCATCTCACAGAGTTACAGCTTTCCCCTCAAGAAGCCTTTCGCTAAGACAGTTCTTGTGGAATTGGCAAAGTGATATTTGGAAGCCTATAGAGGGCTATGATGAAAAAGGAAATATCGTCAGATGAAATCTGGAAAGAAGCTTTCTGAGAAACTGCTTAGTGTTCTGTTAATTCATCTCACAGAGCTACATGTGTATTTCGAGGATTTCTTTGCTAGCCCTATTTCTGTGGAATCTGAAAACAGATATTTCGGATCCCTTTGAAGACTATAGGGCCAAAGGAAATATCCTCGGATAACAAAGAGAAAGAAGCTTTCTGAGAAACTTCTTTGTGTTCTGTGAAATCATCTCACAGAGTTACAGCTTTTCCCTCAAGAAGACTTTCGCTAAGACAGTTCTTGTGGAATTGGCAAAGTGATATTTGGAAGCCCATAGAGGGCTATGGTGAAAAAGGAAATATCGTCAGATGAAATCTGGAAAGAAGCTTTCTGCGAAACTGCTTAGTGTTCTGTTAATTCATCTCACAGAGTTCCATGTGTATTTCGAGGATCTCTTTGCTAGCCCTATTTCTGTGGAATCTGAAAACAGATATTTCGGATCCCTTTGAAGACTATAGGGCCAAAGGAAATATCCTCCGATAACAAAGAGAAAGAAGCTTTCTGAGAAACTTCTTTGTGTTCTGTGAAATCATCTCACAGAGTTACAGCTTTCTCCTCAAGAAGCCTTTCGCTAAGACAGTTCTTGTGGAATTGGCAAAGTGATATTTGGAAGCCCATAGAGGGCTATGGTGAAATAGGAAATATCGTCAGATGAAATCTGGAAAGAAGCTTTCTGAGAAACTGCTTAGTGTTCTGTGAATTCATCTCACAGAGTTACATGTGTATTTCGAGGATCTCTTTGCTAGCCCTATTTCTGTGGAAACTGAGAAAAGATATTTCGGATCCCTTTGAAGACTATAGGGCCAAAGGAAAAATCCTCCGATAACAAAGAGAAAGAAGCTTTCTGAGAAACTTCTTTGTATTCTGTGAAATCATCTCACAGAGTTACAGCTTTCCCCTGAAGAAGCCTTTCGCTAAGACAGTTCTTGTGGAATTGGCAAAGTGATATTTGGAAGCCCATAGAGGGCTATGGTGAAAAAGGAAATATCGTCAGATGAAATCTGGAAAGAAGCTTTCTGCGAAACTGCTTAGTGTTCTGTTAATTCATCTCACAGAGTTACATGTGTATTTTGAAGATGTCTTTGCTAGCCCTATTTCTGTGGAATCTGAGAACAGATATTACGGATCCCTTTGAAGACTATAGGGCCAAAGTAAATATCCTCCGATAACAAAGAGAAAGAAGCTTTCTGAGAAACTTCTTTGTGTTCTGTGAAATCATCTCACAGAGTTACAGCTTTCCCCTCAAGAAGCCTTTCGCTAAGACAGTTCTTGTGGAATTGGCAAAGTGATATTTGGAAGCCGATAGAGGGCTATGGTGAAAAAGGAAATATCCTCAGATGAAATCTGGAAAGAAGCTTTCTGAGAAACTGCTTAGTGTTCTGTGAATTCATCTCACAGAGTTACATGTGTATTTCGAGGATCTCTTTGCTAGCCTATTTCTGTGGAATCTTAGAACAGATATTTCGGATCCCTTTGAAGACTATAGGGCCAAAGGAAATATCCTCCGATAACAAAGAGAAAGAAGCTTTCTGAGAAACTTCTTTGTGTTCTGTGAAATCATCTCACAGAGTTACAGCTTTCCCCTCAAGAAGCCTTTCGCTAAGACAGTTCTTGTGGAATTGGCAAAGTGATATTTGGAAGCCCATAGAGGGCTATGGTGAAAAAGGAAATATCGTCAGATGAAATCTGGAAAGAAGCTTTCTGAGAAACTGCTTAGTGTTCTGTGAATTCATCTCACAGAGTTCCATGTGTATTTCGAGGATCTCTTTGCTAGCCCTATTTCTGTGGAATCTGAAAACAGATATTTCGGATCCCTTTGAAGACTATAGTGCCTAAGGAAATATCCTCGGATAACAAAGAGAAAGAAGCTTTCTGAGAAACTTCTTTGTGTTCTGTGAAATCATCTCACAGAGTTACAGCTTTCCCGTCAAGAAGCCTTTCGCTAAGACAGTTCTTGTGGAATTGGCAAAGTGATATTTGGAAGCCCATAGAGGGCTATGGTGAAATAGGAAATATCGTCAGATGAAATCTGGAAAGAAGCTTTCTGAGAAACTGCTTAGTGTTCTGTGAATTCATCTCACAGAGTTCCATGTGTATTTCGAGGATCTCTTTGCTAGCCCTATTTCTGTGGAAACTGAGAAAAGATATTTCGGATCCCTTTGAAGACTATAGGGCCAAAGGAAAAATCCTCCGATAACAAAGAGAAAGAAGCTTTCTGAGAAACTTCTTTGTGTTCTGTGAAATCATCTCACAGAGTTACAGCTTTCCCCTCAAGAAGCCTTTCGCTAAGACAGTTCTTGTGGAATTGGGAAAGTGATATTTGGAACCCCATAGAGGGCTATGGTGAAAAAGGAAATATCGTCAGATGAAATCTGGAAAGAAGCTTTCTGCGAAACTGCTTAGTGTTCTGTTAATTCATCTCACAGAGTTACATGTGTATTTCGAGGTTCTCTTTGCTAGTCCTATTTCTGTGGAATCTGAAAACAGATATTTCGGATCCCTTTGAAGACTATAGGGCCAAAGGAAATATCCTCGGATAACAAAGAGAAAGAAACTTTCTGAGAAACTTCTTTGTGTTCTGTGAAATCATCTCACAGAGTTACAGCTTTCCCCTCAAGAAGCCTTTCGCTAAGACAGTTTTTGTGGAATTGGCAAAGTGATATTTGGAAGCCCATAGAGGGCTATGGTGAAAAAGGAAATATCGTCAGATGAAATCTGGAAAGAAGCTTTCTGAGAAACTGCTTAGTGTTCTGTTAATTCATCTCACAGAGTTACATGTGTATTTCGAGGATTTCTTTGCTAGCCCTATTTCTGTGTAATCTGAAAACAGATATTTCGGATCCCTTTGAAGACTATAGGGCCAAAGGAAATATCCTCGGATAACAAAGAGAAAGAAGCTTTCTGAGAAACTTCTTTGTGTTCTGTGAAATCATCTCACAGAGTTACAGCTTTTCCCTCAAGAAGACTTTCGCTAAGACAGTTCTTGTGGAATTGGCAAAGTGATATTTGGAAGCCCATAGAGGGCTATGGTGAAAAAGGAAATATCGTCAGATGAAATCTGGAAAGAAGCTTTCTGCGAAACTGCTTAGTGTTCTGTTAATTCATCTCACAGAGTTCCATGTGTATTTCGAGGATCTCTTTGCTAGCCCTATTTCTGTGGAATCTGAAAACAGATATTTCGGATCCCTTTGAAGACTATAGGGCCAAAGGAAATATCCTCCGATAACAAAGAGAAAGAAGCTTTCTGAGAAACTTCTTTGTGTTCTGTGAAATCATCTCACAGAGTTACAGCTTTCCCCTCAAGAAGCCTTTCGCTAAGACAGTTCTTGTGGAATTGGCAAAGTGATATTTGGAAGCCCATAGAGGGCTATGGTGAAATAGGAAATATCGTCAGATGAAATCTGGAAAGAAGCTTTCTGAGAAACTGCTTAGTGTTCTGTGAATTCATCTCACAGAGTTACATGTGTATTTCGAGGATCTCTTTGCTAGCCTATTTCTGTGGAATCTTAGAACAGATATTTCGGATCCCTTTGAAGACTATAGGGCCAAAGGAAATATCCTCCGATAACAAAGAGAAAGAAGCTTTCTGAGAATCTTCTTTGTGTTCTGTGAAATCATCTCACAGAGTTACAGCTTTCCCCTCAAGAAGCCTTTCGCTAAGACAGTTCTTGTGGAATTGGCAAAGTGATATTTGGAAGCCCATAGAGGGCTATGGTGAAATAGGAAATATCGTCAGATGAAATCTGGAAAGAAGCTTTCTGAGAAACTGCTTAGTGTTCTGTGAATTCATCTCACAGAGTTCCATGTGTATTTCGAGGATCTCTTTGCTAGCCCTATTTCTGTGGAAACTGAGAAAAGATATTTCGGATCCCTTTGAAGACTATAGGGCCAAAGGAAATATCCTCGGATAACAAAGAGAAAGAAGCTTTCTGAGAAACTTCTTTGTGTTCTGTGAAATCATCTCACAGAGTTACAGCTTTTCCCTCAAGAAGACTTTCGCTAAGACAGTTCTTGTGGAATTGGCAAAGTGATATTTGGAAGCCCATAGAGGGCTATGGTGAAAAAGGAAATATCGTCAGATGAAATCTGGAAAGAAGCTTTCTGCGAAACTGCTTAGTGTTCTGTTAATTCATCTCACAGAGTTCCATGTGTATTTCGAGGATCTCTTTGCTAGCCCTATTTCTGTGGAATCTGAAAACAGATATTTCGGATCCCTTTGAAGACTATAGGGCCAAAGGAAATATCCTCCGATAACAAAGAGAAAGAAGCTTTCTGAGAAACTTCTTTGTGTTCTGTGAAATCATCTCACAGAGTTACAGCTTTCCCCTCAAGAAGCCTTTCGCTAAGACAGTTCTTGTGGAATTGGCAAAGTGATATTTGGAAGCCCATAGAGGGCTATGGTGAAATAGGAAATATCGTCAGATGAAATCTGGAAAGAAGCTTTCTGAGAAACTGCTTAGTGTTCTGTGAATTCATCTCACAGAGTTACATGTGTATTTCGAGGATCTCTTTGCTAGCCCTATTTCTGTGGAAACTGAGAAAAGATATTTCGGATCCCTTTGAAGACTATAGGGCCAAAGGAAAAATCCTCCGATAACAAAGAGAAAGAAGCTTTCTGAGAAACTTCTTTGTATTCTGTGAAATCATCTCACAGAGTTACAGCTTTCCCCTGAAGAAGCCTTTCGCTAAGACAGTTCTTGTGGAATTGGCAAAGTGATATTTGGAAGCCCATAGAGGGCTATGGTGAAAAAGGAAATATCGTCAGATGAAATCTGAAAAGAAGCTTTCTGAGAAACTGCTTAGTGTTCTGTTAATTCATCTCACAGAGTTACATGTGTATTTCGAGGATGTCTTTGCTAGCCCTATTTCTGTGGAATCTGAGAACAGATATTTCGGATCCCTTTGAAGACTATAGGGCCAAAGGAAATATCCTCGGATAACAAAGAGAAAGAAGCTTTCTGAGAAACTTCTTTGTGTTCTGTGAAATCATCTCACAGAGTTACAGCTTTCCCCTCAAGAAGCCTTTCGCTAAGACAGTTCTTGTGGAATTGGCAAAGTGATATTTGGAAGCCCATAGAGGACTATGGTGAAAAAGGAAATATCGTCAGATGAAATCTGGAAAGAAGCTTTCTGAGAAACTGCTTAGTGTTTTTTTAATTTATCTCACAGAGTTACATGTGTATTTCGAGGATCTCTTTGCTAGCCCTATTTCTGTGGAATCTGAAAACAGATATTTCGGATCCCTTTGAAGACTATAGTGCCTAAGGAAATATCCTCGGATAACAAAGAGAAAGAAGCTTTCTGAGAAACTTCTTTGTGTTCTGTGAAATCATCTCACAGAGTTACAGCTTTCCCGTCAAGAAGCCTTTCGCTAAGACAGTTCTTGTGGAATTGGCAAAGTGATATTTGGAAGCCTATAGAGGGCTATGGTGAAATAGGAAATATCGTCAGATGAAATCTGGAAAGAAGCTTTCTGAGAAACTGCTTAGTGTTCTGTGAATTCATCTCACAGAGTTACATGTGTATTTCGAGGATCTCTTTGCTAGCCCTATTTCTGTGGAAACTGAGAAAAGATATTTCGGATCCCTTTGAAGACTATAGGGCCAAAGGAAAAATCCTCCGATAACAAAGAGAAAGAAGCTTTCTGAGAAACTTCTTTGTGTTCTGTGAAATCATCTCACAGAGTTACAGCTTTCCCCTCAAGAAGCCTTTCGCTAAGACAGTTCTTGTGGAATTGGCAAAGTGATATTTGGAAGCCTATAGAGGGCTATGATGAAAAAGGAAATATCGTCAGATGAAATCTGGAAAGAAGCTTTCTGAGAAACTGCTTAGTGTTCTGTTAATTCATCTCACAGAGCTACATGTGTATTTCGAGGATTTCTTTGCTAGCCCTATTTCTGTGGAATCTGAAAACAGATATTTCGGATCCCTTTGAAGACTATAGGGCCAAAGGAAATATCCTCGGATAACAAAGAGAAAGAAGCTTTCTGAGAAACTTCTTTGTGTTCTGTGAAATCATCTCACAGAGTTACAGCTTTTCCCTCAAGAAGACTTTCGCTAAGACAGTTCTTGTGGAATTGGCAAAGTGATATTTGGAAGCCCATAGAGGGCTATGGTGAAAAAGGAAATATCGTCAGATGAAATCTGGAAAGAAGCTTTCTGCGAAACTGCTTAGTGTTCTGTTAATTCATCTCACAGAGTTCCATGTGTATTTCGAGGATCTCTTTGCTAGCCCTATTTCTGTGGAATCTGAAAACAGATATTTCGGATCCCTTTGAAGACTATAGGGCCAAAGGAAATATCCTCCGATAACAAAGAGAAAGAAGCTTTCTGAGAAACTTCTTTGTGTTCTGTGAAATCATCTCACAGAGTTACAGCTTTCTCCTCAAGAAGCCTTTCGCTAAGACAGTTCTTGTGGAATTGGCAAAGTGATATTTGGAAGCCCATAGAGGGCTATGGTGAAATAGGAAATATCGTCAGATGAAATCTGGAAAGAAGCTTTCTGAGAAACTGCTTAGTGTTCTGTGAATTCATCTCACAGAGTTACATGTGTATTTCGAGGATCTCTTTGCTAGCCCTATTTCTGTGGAAACTGAGAAAAGATATTTCGGATCCCTTTGAAGACTATAGGGCCAAAGGAAAAATCCTCCGATAACAAAGAGAAAGAAGCTTTCTGAGAAACTTCTTTGTATTCTGTGAAATCATCTCACAGAGTTACAGCTTTCCCCTGAAGAAGCCTTTCGCTAAGACAGTTCTTGTGGAATTGGCAAAGTGATATTTGGAAGCCCATAGAGGGCTATGGTGAAAAAGGAAATATCGTCAGATGAAATCTGGAAAGAAGCTTTCTGCGAAACTGCTTAGTGTTCTGTTAATTCATCTCACAGAGTTACATGTGTATTTTGAAGATGTCTTTGCTAGCCCTATTTCTGTGGAATCTGAGAACAGATATTACGGATCCCTTTGAAGACTATAGGGCCAAAGTAAATATCCTCCGATAACAAAGAGAAAGAAGCTTTCTGAGAAACTTCTTTGTGTTCTGTGAAATCATCTCACAGAGTTACAGCTTTCCCCTCAAGAAGCCTTTCGCTAAGACAGTTCTTGTGGAATTGGCAAAGTGATATTTGGAAGCCGATAGAGGGCTATGGTGAAAAAGGAAATATCCTCAGATGAAATCTGGAAAGAAGCTTTCTGAGAAACTGCTTAGTGTTCTGTGAATTCATCTCACAGAGTTACATGTGTATTTCGAGGATCTCTTTGCTAGCCTATTTCTGTGGAATCTTAGAACAGATATTTCGGATCCCTTTGAAGACTATAGGGCCAAAGGAAATATCCTCCGATAACAAAGAGAAAGAAGCTTTCTGAGAAACTTCTTTGTGTTCTGTGAAATCATCTGACAGAGTTACAGCTTTCCCCTCAAGAAGCCTTTCGCTAAGACAGTTCTTGTGGAATTGGCAAAGTGATATTTGGAAGCCCATAGAGGGCTATGGTGAAAAAGGAAATATCGTCAGATGAAATCTGGAAAGAAGCTTTCTGAGAAACTGCTTAGTGTTCTGTGAATTCATCTCACAGAGTTCCATGTGTATTTCGAGGATCTCTTTGCTAGCCCTATTTCTGTGGAATCTGAAAACAGATATTTCGGATCCCTTTGAAGACTATAGTGCCTAAGGAAATATCCTCGGATAACAAAGAGAAAGAAGCTTTCTGAGAAACTTCTTTGTGTTCTGTGAAATCATCTCACAGAGTTACAGCTTTCCCGTCAAGAAGCCTTTCGCTAAGACAGTTCTTGTGGAATTGGCAAAGTGATATTTGGAAGCCCATAGAGGGCTATGGTGAAATAGGAAATATCGTCAGATGAAATCTGGAAAGAAGCTTTCTGAGAAACTGCTTAGTGTTCTGTGAATTCATCTCACAGAGTTCCATGTGTATTTCGAGGATCTCTTTGCTAGCCCTATTTCTGTGGAAACTGAGAAAAGATATTTCGGATCCCTTTGAAGACTATAGGGCCAAAGGAAAAATCCTCCGATAACAAAGAGAAAGAAGCTTTCTGAGAAACTTCTTTGTGTTCTGTGAAATCATCTCACAGAGTTACAGCTTTCCCCTCAAGAAGCCTTTCGCTAAGACAGTTCTTGTGGAATTGGGAAAGTGATATTTGGAACCCCATAGAGGGCTATGGTGAAAAAGGAAATATCGTCAGATGAAATCTGGAAAGAAGCTTTCTGCGAAACTGCTTAGTGTTCTGTTAATTCATCTCACAGAGTTACATGTGTATTTCGAGGTTCTCTTTGCTAGTCCTATTTCTGTGGAATCTGAAAACAGATATTTCGGATCCCTTTGAAGACTATAGGGCCAAAGGAAATATCCTCGGATAACAAAGAGAAAGAAACTTTCTGAGAAACTTCTTTGTGTTCTGTGAAATCATCTCACAGAGTTACAGCTTTCCCCTCAAGAAGCCTTTCGCTAAGACAGTTTTTGTGGAATTGGCAAAGTGATATTTGGAAGCCCATAGAGGGCTATGGTGAAAAAGGAAATATCGTCAGATGAAATCTGGAAAGAAGCTTTCTGAGAAACTGCTTAGTGTTCTGTTAATTCATCTCACAGAGTTACATGTGTATTTCGAGGATTTCTTTGCTAGCCCTATTTCTGTGTAATCTGAAAACAGATATTTCGGATCCCTTTGAAGACTATAGGGCCAAAGGAAATATCCTCGGATAACAAAGAGAAAGAAGCTTTCTGAGAAACTTCTTTGTGTTCTGTGAAATCATCTCACAGAGTTACAGCTTTTCCCTCAAGAAGACTTTCGCTAAGACAGTTCTTGTGGAATTGGCAAAGTGATATTTGGAAGCCCATAGAGGGCTATGGTGAAAAAGGAAATATCGTCAGATGAAATCTGGAAAGAAGCTTTCTGCGAAACTGCTTAGTGTTCTGTTAATTCATCTCACAGAGTTCCATGTGTATTTCGAGGATCTCTTTGCTAGCCCTATTTCTGTGGAATCTGAAAACAGATATTTCGGATCCCTTTGAAGACTATAGGGCCAAAGGAAATATCCTCCGATAACAAAGAGAAAGAAGCTTTCTGAGAAACTTCTTTGTGTTCTGTGAAATCATCTCACAGAGTTACAGCTTTCCCCTCAAGAAGCCTTTCGCTAAGACAGTTCTTGTGGAATTGGCAAAGTGATATTTGGAAGCCCATAGAGGGCTATGGTGAAATAGGAAATATCGTCAGATGAAATCTGGAAAGAAGCTTTCTGAGAAACTGCTTAGTGTTCTGTGAATTCATCTCACAGAGTTACATGTGTATTTCGAGGATCTCTTTGCTAGCCCTATTTCTGTGGAAACTGAGAAAAGATATTTCGGATCCCTTTGAAGACTATAGGGCCAAAGGAAAAATCCTCCGATAACAAAGAGAAAGAAGCTTTCTGAGAAACTTCTTTGTATTCTGTGAAATCATCTCACAGAGTTACAGCTTTCCCCTGAAGAAGCCTTTCGCTAAGACAGTTCTTGTGGAATTGGCAAAGTGATATTTGGAAGCCCATAGAGGGCTATGGTGAAAAAGGAAATATCGTCAGATGAAATCTGGAAAGAAGCTTTCTGCGAAACTGCTTAGTGTTCTGTTAATTCAGCTCACAGAATTACATGTGTATTTTGAAGATGTCTTTGCTAGCCCTATTTCTGTGGAATCTGAGAACAGATATTACGGATCCCTTTGAAGACTATAGGGCCAAAGTAAATATCCTCGGATAACAAAGAGAAAGAAGCTTTCTGAGAAACTTCTTTGTGTTCTGTGAAATCATCTCACAGAGTTACAGCTTTCCCCTCAAGAAGCCTTTCGCTAAGACAGTTCTTGTGGAATTGGCAAAGTGATATTTGGAAGCCGATAGAGGGCTATGGTGAAAAAGGAAATATCCTCAGATGAAATCTGGAAAGAAGCTTTCTGAGAAACTGCTTAGTGTTCTGTGAATTCATCTCACAGAGTTACATGTGTATTTCGAGGATCTCTTTGCTAGCCTATTTCTGTGGAATCTTAGAACAGATATTTCGGATCCCTTTGAAGACTATAGGGCCAAAGGAAATATCCTCCGATAACAAAGAGAAAGAAGCTTTCTGAGAAACTTCTTTGTGTTCTGTGAAATCATCTCACAGAGTTACAGCTTTCCCCTCAAGAAGCCTTTCGCTAAGACAGTTCTTGTGGAATTGGCAAAGTGATATTTGGAAGCCCATAGAGGGCTATGGTGAAAAAGGAAATATCGTCAGATGAAATCTGGAAAGAAGCTTTCTGAGAAACTGCTTAGTGTTCTGTGAATTCATCTCACAGAGTTCCATGTGTATTTCGAGGATCTCTTTGCTAGCCCTATTTCTGTGGAAACTGAGAAAAGATATTTCGGATCCCTTTGAAGACTATAGGGCCAAAGGAAAAATCCTCCGATAACAAAGAGAAAGAAGCTTTCTGAGAAACTTCTTTGTGTTCTGTGAAATCATCTCACAGAGTTACAGCTTTCCCCTCAAGAAGCCTTTCGCTAAGACAGTTCTTGTGGAATTGGGAAAGTGATATTTGGAACCCCATAGAGGGCTATGGTGAAAAAGGAAATATCGTCAGATGAAATCTGGAAAGAAGCTTTCTGCGAAACTGCTTAGTGTTCTGTTAATTCATCTCACAGAGTTACATGTGTATTTCGAGGTTCTCTTTGCTAGTCCTATTTCTGTGGAATCTGAAAACAGATATTTCGGATCC
This sequence comes from Macaca nemestrina, assembly GCF_043159975.1. Lineage (NCBI taxonomy): Eukaryota > Metazoa > Chordata > Mammalia > Primates > Cercopithecidae > Macaca > Macaca nemestrina. The sequence continues at coordinate 30,558,106 of NC_092135.1, read as the reverse complement.
CTTTGAAGACTATAGGGCCAAAGGAAATATCCTCGGATAACAAAGAGAAAGAAACTTTCTGAGAAACTTCTTTGTGTTCTGTGAAATCATCTCACAGAGTTACAGCTTTCCCCTCAAGAAGCCTTTCGCTAAGACAGTTTTTGTGGAATTGGCAAAGTGATATTTGGAAGCCCATAGAGGGCTATGGTGAAAAAGGAAATATCGTCAGATGAAATCTGGAAAGAAGCTTTCTGAGAAACTGCTTAGTGTTCTGTTAATTCATCTCACAGAGTTACATGTGTATTTCGAGGATCTCTTTGCTAGCCCTATTTCTGTGGAATCTGAGAACAGATATTTCGGATCCCTTTGAAGACTATAGGGCCAAAGGAAATATCCTCGGATAACAAAGAGAAAGAAGCTTTCTGAGAAACTTCTTTGTTTTCTGTGAAATCATCTCACAGAGTTACAGCTTTCCCCTCAAGAAGCCTTTCGCTAAGACAGTTCTTGTGGAATTGGCAAAGTGATATTTGGAAGCCCATAGAGGGCTATGGTGAAAAAGGAAATATCGTCAGATGAAATCTGGAAAGAAGCTTTCTGAGAAACTGCTTAGTGTTCTGTTAATTCATCTCACAGAGTTACATGTGTATTTCGAGGATCTCTTTGCTAGCCCTATTTCTGTGGAAACTGAGAAAAGATATTTCGGATCCCTTTGAAGACTATAGGGCCAAAGGAAAAATCCTCCGATAACAAAGAGAAAGAAGCTTTCTGAGAAACTTCTTTGTGTTCTGTGAAATCATCTCACAGAGTTACAGCTTTCCCCTGAAGAAGCCTTTCGCTAAGACAGTTCTTGTGGAATTGGCAAAGTGATATTTGGAAGCCCATAGAGGGCTATGGTGAAAAAGGAAATATCGTCAGATGAAATCTGGAAAGAAGCTTTCTGCGAAACTGCTTAGTGTTCTGTTAATTCATCCCACAGAGTTACATGTGTATTTCGAGGATCTCTTTGCTAGTCCTATTTCTGTGGAATCTGAAAACAGATATTTCGGATCCCTTTGAAGACTATAGGGCCAAAGGAAAAATCCTCCGATAACAAAGAGAAAGAAGCTTTCTGAGAAACTTCTTTGTTTTCTGTGAAATCATCTCACAGAGTTACAGCTTTCCCCTCAAGAAGCCTTTCGCTAAGACAGTTCTTTTGGAACTGGCAAAGTGATATTTGGAAGCCCATAGAGGGCTATGGTGAGAAAGGAAATATCCTCAGATGAAATCTGGAAAGAAGCTTTCTGAGAAACTGCTTAGTGTTCTGTTAATTCATCTCACAGAGTTACATGTGTATTTCGAGGATGTCTTTGCTAGCCCTATTTCTGTGGAATCTGAGAACAGATATTTCGGATCCCTTTGAAGACTATAGGGCCAAAGGAAATATCCTCGGATAACAAAGAGAAAGAAGCTTTCTGAGAAACTTCTTTGTGTTCTGTGAAATCATCTCACAGAGTTACAGCTTTCCCCTGAAGAAGCCTTTCGCTAAGACAGTTCTTGTGGAATTGGCAAAGTGATATTTGGAAGCCCATAGAGGGCTATGGTGAAAAAGGAAATATCGTCAGATGAAATCTGGAAAGAAGCTTTCTGAGAAACTGCTTAGTGTTCTGTTAATTCATCTCACAGAGTTCCATGTGTATTTCGAGGATCTCTTTGCTAGCCCTATTTCTGTGGAATCTGAAAACAGATATTTCGGATCCCTTTGAAAACTATAGGGCCAAAGGAAATATCCTCCGATAACAAAGAGAAAGAAGCTTTCTGAGAAACTTCTTTGTGTTCTGTGAAATCATCTCACAGAGTTACAGCTTTCCCCTCAAGAAGCCTTTCGCTAAGACAGTTCTTGTGGAATTGGCAAAGTGATATTTGGAAGCCCATAGAGGGCTATGGTGAAATAGGAAATATCGTCAGATGAAATCTGGAAAGAAGCTTTCTGAGAAACTGCTTAGTGTTCTGTTAATTCATCTCACAGAGTTACATGTGTATTTCGAGGATCTCTTTGCTAGCCCTATTTCTGTGGAAACTGAGAAAAGATATTTCGGATCCCTTTGAAGACTATAGGGCCAAAGGAAAAATCCTCCGATAACAAAGAGAAAGAAGCTTTCTGAGAAACTTCTTTGTGTTCTGTGAAATCATCTCACAGAGTTACAGCTTTCCCCTGAAGAAGCCTTTCGCTAAGACAGTTCTTGTGGAATTGGCAAAGTGATATTTGGAAGCCCATAGAGGGCTATGGTGAAAAAGGAAATATCGTCAGATGAAATCTGGAAAGAAGCTTTCTGAGAAACTGCTTAGTGTTCTGTTAATTCATCTCACAGAGTTACATGTGTATTTCGAAGATGTCTTTGCTAGCCCTATTTCTGTGGAATCTGAGAACAGATATTACGGATCCCTTTGAAGACTATAGGGCCAAAGGAAATATCCTCGGATAACAAAGAGAAAGAAGCTTTCTGAGAAACTTCTTTGTGTTCTGTGAAATCATCTCACAGAGTTACAGCTTTCCCCTGAAGAAGCCTTTCGCTAAGACAGTTCTTGTGGAATTGGCAAAGTGATATTTGGAAGCCCATAGAGGGCTATGGTGAAATAGGAAATATCGTCAGATGAAATCTGGAAAGAAGCTTTCTGAGAAACTGCTTAGTGTTCTGTGAATTCATCTCACAGAGTTCCATGTGTATTTCGAGGATCTCTTTGCTAGCCCTATTTCTGTGGAAACTGAGAAAAGATATTTCGGATCCCTTTGAAGACTATAGGGCCAAAGGAAAAATCCTCCGATAACAAAGAGAAAGAAGCTTTCTGAGAAACTTCTTTGTGTTCTGTGAAATCATCTCACAGAGTTACAGCTTTCCCCTCAAGAAGCCTTTCGCTAAGACAGTTCTTGTGGAATTGGCAAAGTGATATTTGGAAGCCCATAGTGGGCTATGGTGAAAAAGGAAATATCGTCAGATGAAATCTGGAAAGAAGCTTTCTAAGAAACTGCTTAGTGTTCTGTTAATTCATCTCACAGAGTTACATGTGTATTTTGAAGATGTCTTTGCTAGCCCTATTTCTGTGGAATCTGAGAACAGATATTACGGATCCCTTTGAAGACTATAGGGCCAAAGGAAATATCCTCGGATAACAAAGAGAAAGAAGCTTTCTGAGAAACTTCTTTGTGTTCTGTGAAATCATCTCACAGAGTTACAGCTTTCCCCTCAAGAAGCCTTTCGCTAAGACAGTTCTTGTGGAACTGGCAAAGTGATATTTGGAAGCCCATAGAGGGCTATGGTGAGAAAGGAAATATCGTCAGATGAAATCTGGAAAGAAGCTTTCTGAGAAACTGCTTAGTGTTCTGTTAATTCATCTCACAGAGTTACATGTGTATTTCGAGGATGTCTTTGCTAGCCCTATTTCTGTGGAATCTGAGAACAGATATTTCGGATCCCTTTGAAGACTATAGGGCCAAAGGAAATATCCTCGGATAACAAAGAGAAAGAAGCTTTCTGAGAAACTTCTTTGTGTTCTGTGAAATCATCTCACAGAGTTACAGCTTTCCCCTGAAGAAGCCTTTCGCTAAGACAGTTCTTGTGGAATTGGCAAAGTGATATTTGGAAGCCCATAGAGGGCTATGGTGAAAAAGGAAATATCGTCAGATGAAATCTGGAAAGAAGCTTTCTGAGAAACTGCTTAGTGTTCTGTTAATTCATCTCACAGAGTTCCATGTGTATTTCGAGGATCTCTTTGCTAGCCCTATTTCTGTGGAATCTGAAAACAGATATTTCGGATCCCTTTGAAAACTATAGGGCCAAAGGAAATATCCTCCGATAACAAAGAGAAAGAAGCTTTCTGAGAAACTTCTTTGTGTTCTGTGAAATCATCTCACAGAGTTACAGCTTTCCCCTCAAGAAGCCTTTCGCTAAGACAGTTCTTGTGGAATTGGCAAAGTGATATTTGGAAGCCCATAGAGGGCTATGGTGAAATAGGAAATATCGTCAGATGAAATCTGGAAAGAAGCTTTCTGAGAAACTGCTTAGTGTTCTGTTAATTCATCTCACAGAGTTACATGTGTATTTCGAGGATCTCTTTGCTAGCCCTTTTTCTGTGGAAACTGAGAAAAGATATTTCGGATCCCTTTGAAGACTATAGGGCCAAAGGAAAAATCCTCCGATAACAAAGAGAAAGAAGCTTTCTGAGAAACTTCTTTGTGTTCTGTGAAATCATCTCACAGAGTTACAGCTTTCCCCTGAAGAAGCCTTTCGCTAAGACAGTTCTTGTGGAATTGGCAAAGTGATATTTGGAAGCCCATAGAGGGCTATGGTGAAAAAGGAAATATCGTCAGATGAAATCTGGAAAGAAGCTTTCTGAGAAACTGCTTAGTGTTCTGTGAATTCATCTCACAGAGTTACATGTGTATTTCGAAGATGTCTTTGCTAGCCCTATTTCTGTGGAATCTGAGAACAGATATTACGGATCCCTTTGAAGACTATAGGGCCAAAGGAAATATCCTCGGATAACAAAGAGAAAGAAGCTTTCTGAGAAACTTCTTTGTGTTCTGTGAAATCATCTCACAGAGTTACAGCTTTCCCCTGAAGAAGCCTTTCGCTAAGACAGTTCTTGTGGAATTGGCAAAGTGATATTTGGAAGCCCATAGAGGGCTATGGTGAAATAGGAAATATCGTCAGATGAAATCTGGAAAGAAGCTTTCTGAGAAACTGCTTAGTGTTCTGTGAATTCATCTCACAGAGTTCCATGTGTATTTCGAGGATCTCTTTGCTAGCCCTATTTCTGTGGAAACTGAGAAAAGATATTTCGGATCCCTTTGAAGACTATAGGGCCAAAGGAAAAATCCTCCGATAACAAAGAGAAAGAAGCTTTCTGAGAAACTTCTTTGTGTTCTGTGAAATCATCTCACAGAGTTACAGCTTTCCCCTCAAGAAGCCTTTCGCTAAGACAGTTCTTGTGGAATTGGCAAAGTGATATTTGGAAGCCCATAGTGGGCTATGGTGAAAAAGGAAATATCGTCAGATGAAATCTGGAAAGAAGCTTTCTAAGAAACTGCTTAGTGTTCTGTTAATTCATCTCACAGAGTTACATGTGTATTTTGAAGATGTCTTTGCTAGCCCTATTTCTGTGGAATCTGAGAACAGATATTACGGATCCCTTTGAAGACTATAGGGCCAAAGGAAATATCCTCGGATAACAAAGAGAAAGAAGCTTTCTGAGAAACTTCTTTGTGTTCTGTGAAATCATCTCACAGAGTTACAGCTTTCCCCTCAAGAAGCCTTTCGCTAAGACAGTTCTTGTGGAATTGGCAAAGTGATATTTGGAAGCCGATAGAGGGCTATGGTGAAAAAGGAAATATCCACAGATGAAATCTGGAAAGAAGCTTTCTGAGAAACTGCTTAGTGTTCTGTGAATTCATCTCACAGAGTTACATGTGTATTTCGAGGATCTCTTTGCTAGCTCTATTTCTGTGGAATCTGAGAACAAATATTTCGGATCCCTTTGAAGACTATAGGGCCAAAGGAAATATCCTCCGATAACAAAGAGAAAGAAGCTTTCTGAGAAACTTCTTTGTGTTCTGTGAAATCATCTCACAGAGTTACAGCTTTCCCCTGAAGAAGCCTTTCGCTAAGACAGTTCTTGTGGAATTGGCAAAGTGATATTTGGAAGCCCATAGAGGGCTATGGTGAAAAAGGAAATATCGTCAGATGAAATCTGGAAAGAAGCTTTCTGCGAAACTGCTTAGTGTTCTGTTAATTCATCCCACAGAGTTACATGTGTATTTCGAGGATCTCTTTGCTAGTCCTATTTCTGTGGAATCTGTAAACAGATATTTCGGATCCCTTTGAAGACTATAGTGCCTAAGGAAATATCCTCGGATAACAAAGAGAAAGAAGCTTTCTGAGAAACTTCTTTGTGTTCTGTGAAATCATCTCACAGAGTTACAGCTTTCCCGTCAAGAAGCCTTTCGCTAAGACAGTTCTTGTGGAATTGGCAAAGTGATATTTGGAAGCCCATAGAGGGCTATGGTGAAATAGGAAATATCGTCAGATGAAATCTGGAAAGAAGCTTTCTGAGAAACTGCTTAGTGTTCTGTTAATTCATCTCACAGAGTTCCATGTGTATTTCGAGGATCTCTTTGCTACCCCTATTTCTGTGGAAACTGAGAAAAGATATTTCGGATCCCTTTGAAGACTATAGGGCCAAAGGAAAAATCCTCCGATAACAAAGAGAAAGAAGCTTTCTGAGAAACTTCTTTGTGTTCTGTGAAATCATCTCACAGAGTTACAGCTTTCCCCTCAAGAAGCCTTTCGCTAAGACAGTTCTTGTGGAATTGGCAAAGTGATATTTGGAACCCCTTAGAGGGCTATGGTGAAAAAGGAAATATCGTCAGATGAAATCTGGAAAGAAGCTTTCTGCGAAACTGCTTAGTGTTCTGTTAATTCCTCTCACAGAGTTACATGTGTATTTCGAGGTTCTCTTTGCTAGTCCTATTTCTGTGGAATCTGAAAACAGATATTTCGGATCCCTTTGAAGACTATAGGGCCAAAGGAAATATCCTCGGATAACAAAGAGAAAGAAGCTTTCTGAGAAACTTCTTTGTGTTCTGTGAAATCATCTCACAGAGTTACAGCTTTCCCCTCAAGAAGCCTTTCGCTAAGACAGTTTTTGTGGAATTGGCAAAGTGATATTTGGAAGCCCATAGAGGGCTATGGTGAAAAAGGAAATATCGTCAGATGAAATCTGGAAAGAAGCTTTCTGAGAAACTGCTTAGTGTTCTGTTAATTCATCTCACAGAGTTACATGTGTATTTCGAGGATCTCTTTGCTAGCCCTATTTCTGTGGAAACTGAGAAAAGATATTTCGGATCCCTTTGAAGACTATAGGGCCAAAGGAAAAATCCTCCGATAACAAAGAGAAAGAAGCTTTCTGAGAAACTTCTTTGTGTTCTGTGAAATCATCTCACAGAGTTACAGCTTTCCCCTCAAGAAGCCTTTCGCTAAGACAGTTCTTGTGGAATTGGCAAAGTGATATTTGGAAGCCCATAGTGGGCTATGGTGAAAAAGGAAATATCGTCAGATGAAATCTGGAAAGAAGCTTTCTAAGAAACTGCTTAGTGTTCTGTTAATTCATCTCACAGAGTTACATGTGTATTTTGAAGATGTCTTTGCTAGCCCTATTTCTGTGGAATCTGAGAACAGATATTACGGATCCCTTTGAAGACTATAGGGCCAAAGGAAATATCCTCGGATAACAAAGAGAAAGAAGCTTTCTGAGAAACTTCTTTGTGTTCTGTGAAATCATCTCACAGAGTTACAGCTTTCCCCTCAAGAAGCCTTTCGCTAAGACAGTTCTTGTGGAATTGGCAAAGTGATATTTGGAAGCCGATAGAGGGCTATGGTGAAAAAGGAAATATCCACAGATGAAATCTGGAAAGAAGCTTTCTGAGAAACTGCTTAGTGTTCTGTGAATTCATCTCACAGAGTTACATGTGTATTTCGAGGATCTCTTTGCTAGCCCTATTTCTGTGGAATCTGAGAACAAATATTTCGGATCCCTTTGAAGACTATAGGGCCAAAGGAAATATCCTCCGATAACAAAGAGAAAGAAGCTTTCTGAGAAACTTCTTTGTGTTCTGTGAAATCATCTCACAGAGTTACAGCTTTCCCCTGAAGAAGCCTTTCGCTAAGACAGTTCTTGTGGAATTGGCAAAGTGATATTTGGAAGCCCATAGAGGGCTATGGTGAAAAAGGAAATATCGTCAGATGAAATCTGGAAAGAAGCTTTCTGCGAAACTGCTTAGTGTTCTGTTAATTCATCCCACAGAGTTACATGTGTATTTCGAGGATCTCTTTGCTAGTCCTATTTCTGTGGAATCTGTAAACAGATATTTCGGATCCCTTTGAAGACTATAGTGCCTAAGGAAATATCCTCGGATAACAAAGAGAAAGAAGCTTTCTGAGAAACTTCTTTGTGTTCTGTGAAATCATCTCACAGAGTTACAGCTTTCCCGTCAAGAAGCCTTTCGCTAAGACAGTTCTTGTGGAATTGGCAAAGTGATATTTGGAAGCCCATAGAGGGCTATGGTGAAATAGGAAATATCGTCAGATGAAATCTGGAAAGAAGCTTTCTGAGAAACTGCTTAGTGTTCTGTGAATTCATCTCACAGAGTTCCATGTGTATTTCGAGGATCTCTTTGCTAGCCCTATTTCTGTGGAAACTGAGAAAAGATATTTCGGATCCCTTTGAAGACTATAGGGCCAAAGGAAAAATCCTCCGATAACAAAGAGAAAGAAGCTTTCTGAGAAACTTCTTTGTGTTCTGTGAAATCATCTCACAGAGTTACAGCTTTCCCCTCAAGAAGCCTTTCGCTAAGACAGTTCTTGTGGAATTGGCAAAGTGATATTTGGAACCCCTTAGAGGGCTATGGTGAAAAAGGAAATATCGTCAGATGAAATCTGGAAAGAAGCTTTCTGCGAAACTGCTTAGTGTTCTGTTAATTCATCTCACAGAGTTACATGTGTATTTCGAGGTTCTCTTTGCTAGTCCTATTTCTGTGGAATCTGAAAACAGATATTTCGGATCCCTTTGAAGACTATAGGGCCAAAGGAAATATCCTCGGATAACAAAGAGAAAGAAGCTTTCTGAGAAACTTCTTTGTGTTCTGTGAAATCATCTCACAGAGTTACAGCTTTCCCCTCAAGAAGCCTTTCGCTAAGACAGTTTTTGTGGAATTGGCAAAGTGATATTTGGAAGCCCATAGAGGGCTATGGTGAAAAAGGAAATATCGTCAGATGAAATCTGGAAAGAAGCTTTCTGAGAAACTGCTTAGTGTTCTGTTAATTCATCTCACAGAGTTACATGTGTATTTCGAGGATCTCTTTGCTAGCCCTATTTCTGTGGAATCTGAGAACAGATATTTCGGATCCCTTTGAAGACTATAGAGCCAAAGGAAATATCCTCGGATAACAAAGAGAAAGAAGCTTTCTGAGAAACTTCTTTGTGTTCTGTGAAATCATCTCACAGAGTTACAGCTTTCCCCTCAAGAAGCCTTTCGCTAAGACAGTTCTTGTGGAATTGGCAAAGTGATATTTGGAAGCCCATAGAGGGCTATGGTGAAAAAGGAAATATCCTCAGATGAAATCTGGAAAGAAGCTTTCTGAGAAACTGCTTAGTGTTCTGTGAATTCATCTCACAGAGTTACATGTGTATTTCGAGGATCTCTTTGCTAGCCCTATTTCTGTGGAATCTGAGAACAGATATTTCGGATCCCTTTGAAGACTATAGGGCCAAAGGAAAAATCCTCCGATAACAAAGAGAAAGAATCTTTCTGAGAAACTTCTTTGTATTCTGTGAAATCATCTCACAGAGTTACAGCTTTCCCCTCAAGAAGCCTTTCGCTAAGACAGTTCTTGTGGAATTGGCAAAGTGATATTTGGAAGCCCATAGAGGGCTATGGTGAAAAAGGAAATATCGTCAGATGAAATCTGGAAAGAAGCTTTCTGCGAAACTGCTTAGGGTTTTGTTAATTCATCTCACAGAGTTACATGTGTATTTCGAGGATCTCTTTGCTAGCTCTATTTCTGTGGAATCTGAGAACAGATATTTCGGATCCCTTTGAAGACTATAGAGCTAAAGGAAATATCCTCGGATAACAAAGAAAAAGAATCTTTCTGAGAAACTTCTTTGTGTTCTGTGAAATCATCTCACAGAGTTACAGCTTTCCCCTCAAGAAGCCTTTCGCTAAGACAGTTCTTGTGGAATAGGCAAAGTGATATTTGGAAGCCCATAGAGGGCTATGGTGAAAAAGGAAATATCGTCAGATGAAATCTGGAAAGAAGCTTTCTGAGAAACTACTTAGTGTTCTGTGAATTCATCTCACAGAGTTCCATGTGTATTTCGAGAATCTCTTTGCTAGCCCTATTTCTGTGGAATCTGATAACAGATATTTCGGATCCCTTTGAAGACTATAGGGCCAAAGGAAATATCCTCCGATAACAAAGAGAAAGAAGCTTTCTGAGAAACTTCTTTGTTTTCTGTGAAATCATCTCACAGAGTTACAGCTCTCCCCTGAAGAAGCCTTTCGCTAAGACAGTTCTTGTGGAATTGGCAAAGTGATATTTGGAAGCCCATAGAGGGCTATGGTGAAAAAGGAAATATCCTCAGATGAAATCTGGAAAGAAGCTTTCTGAGAAACTGCTTAGTGTTCTGTTAATTCATCTCACAGAGTTACATGTGTATTTCGAGGATCTCTTTGCTAGCCCTATTTCTGTGGAAACTGAGAAAAGATATTTCGGATCCCTTTGAAGACTATAGGGCCAAAGGAAAAATCCTCCGATAACAAAGAGAAAGAAGCTTTCTGAGAAACTTCTTTGTGTTCTGTGAAATCATCTCACAGAGTTACAGCTTTCCCCTGAAGAAGCCTTTCGCTAAGACAGTTCTTGTGGAATTGGCAAAGTGATATTTGGAAGCCCATAGAGGGCTATGGTGAAAAAGGAAATATCGTCAGATGAAATCTGGAAAGAAGCTTTCTGCGAAACTGCTTAGTGTTCTGTTAATTCATCCCACAGAGTTACATGTGTATTTCGAGGATCTCTTTGCTAGTCCTATTTCTGTGGAATCTGAAAACAGATATTTCGGATCCCTTTGAAGACTATAGGGCCAAAGGAAAAATCCTCCGATAACAAAGAGAAAGAAGCTTTCTGAGAAAGTTCTTTGTTTTCTGTGAAATCATCTCACAGAGTTACAGCTTTCCCCTCAAGAAGCCTTTCGCTAAGACAGTTCTTGTGGAACTGGCAAAGTGATATTTGGAAGCCCATAGAGGGCTATGGTGAAAAAGGAAATATCGTCAGATGAAATCTGAAAAGAAGTTTTCTGAGAAACTGCTTAGTGTTCTGTTAATTCATCTCACAGAGTTCCATGTTTATTTCGAGGATCTCTTTGCTAGCCCTCTTTCTGTGGAAACTGAGAAAAGATATTTCGGATCCCTTTGAAGACTATAGGGCCAAAGGAAAAATCCTCCGATAACAAAGAGAAAGAAGCTTTCTGAGAAACTTCTTTGTGTTCTGTGAAATCATCTCACAGAGTTACAGCTTTCCCCTGAAGAAGCCTTTCGCTAAGACAGTTCTTGTGGAATTGGCAAAGTGATATTTGGAAGCCCATAGTGGGCTATGGTGAAAAAGGAAATATCGTCAGATGAAATCTGGAAAGAAGCTTTCTAAGAAACTGCTTAGTGTTCTGTTAATTCATCTCACAGAGTTACATGTGTATTTTGAAGATGTCTTTGCTAGCCCTATTTCTGTGGAATCTGAGAACAGATATTACGGATCCCTTTGAAGACTATAGGGCCAAAGGAAATATCCTCGGATAACAAAGAGAAAGAAGCTTTCTGAGAAACTTCTTTGTGTTCTGTGAAATCATCTCACAGAGTTACAGCTTTCCCCTCAAGAAGCATTTCGCTAAGACAGTTCTTGTGGAATTGGCAAAGTGATATTTGGAAGCCGATAGAGGGCTATGGTGAAAAAGGAAATATCCACAGATGAAATCTGGAAAGAAGCTTTCTGAGAAACTGCTTAGTGTTCTGTGAATTCATCTCACAGAGTTACATGTGTATTTCGAGGATCTCTTTGCTAGCCCTATTTCTGTGGAATCTGAGAACAAATATTTCGGATCCCTTTGAAGACTATAGGGCCAAAGGAAATATCCTCCGATAACAAAGAGAAAGAAGCTTTCTGAGAAACTTCTTTGTGTTCTGTGAAATCATCTCACAGAGTTACAGCTTTCCCCTGAAGAAGCCTTTCGCTAAGACAGTTCTTGTGGAATTGGCAAAGTGATATTTGGAAGCCCATAGAGGGCTATGGTGAAAAAGGAAATATCGTCAGATGAAATCTGGAAAGAAGCTTTCTGCGAAACTGCTTAGTGTTCTGTTAATTCATCCCACAGAGTTACATGTGTATTTCGAGGATCTCTTTGCTAGTCCTATTTCTGTGGAATCTGAAAACAGATATTTCGGATCCCTTTGAAGACTATAGTGCCTAAGGAAATATCCTCGGATAACAAAGAGAAAGAAGCTTTCTGAGAAACTTCTTTGTGTTCTGTGAAATCATCTCACAGAGTTACAGCTTTCCCGTCAAGAAGCCTTTCGCTAAGACAGTTCTTGTGGAATTGGCAAAGTGATATTTGGAATCCCATAGAGGGCTATGGTGAAATAGGAAATATCGTCAGATGAAATCTGGAAAGAAGCTTTCTGAGAAACTGCTTAGTGTTCTGTGAATTCATCTCACAGAGTTCCATGTGTATTTCGAGGATCTCTTTGCTAGCCCTATTTCTGTGGAAACTGAGAAAAGATATTTCGGATCCCTTTGAAGACTATAGGGCCAAAGGAAAAATCCTCCGATAACAAAGAGAAAGAAGCTTTCTGAGAAACTTCTTTGTGTTCTGTGAAATCATCTCACAGAGTTACAGCTTTCCCCTCAAGAAGCCTTTCGCTAAGACAGTTCTTGTGGAATTGGCAAAGTGATATTTGGAACCCCATAGAGGGCTATGGTGAAAAAGGAAATATCGTCAGATGAAATCTGGAAAGAAGCTTTCTGCGAAACTGCTTAGTGTTCTGTTAATTCATCTCACAGAGTTACATGTGTATTTCGAGGTTCTCTTTGCTAGTCCTATTTCTGTGGAATCTGAAAACAGATATTTCGGATCCCTTTGAAGACTATAGGGCCAAAGGAAATATCCTCGGATAACAAAGAGAAAGAAGCTTTCTGAGAAACTTCTTTGTGTTCTGTGAAATCATCTCACAGAGTTACAGCTTTCCCCTCAAGAAGCCTTTCGCTAAGACAGTTTTTGTGGAATTGGCAAAGTGATATTTGGAAGCCCATAGAGGGCTATGGTGAAAAAGGAAATATCGTCAGATGAAATCTGGAAAGAAGCTTTCTGAGAAACTGCTTAGTGTTCTGTTAATTCATCTCACAGAGTTACATGTGTATTTCGAGGATCTCTTTGCTAGCCCTATTTCTGTGGAATCTGAGAACAGATATTTCGGATCCCTTTGAAGACTATAGAGCCAAAGGAAATATCCTCGGATAACAAAGAGAAAGAAGCTTTCTGAGAAACTTCTTTGTGTTCTGTGAAATCATCTCACAGAGTTACAGCTTTCCCCTGAAGAAGCCTTTCGCTAAGACAGTTCTTGTGGAATTGGCAAAGTGATATTTGGAAGCCCATAGAGGGCTATGGTGAAAAAGGAAATATCCTCAGATGAAATCTGGAAAGAAGCTTTCTGAGAAACTGCTTAGTGTTCTGTTAATTCATCTCACAGAGTTACATGTGTATTTCGAGGATCTCTTTGCTAGCCCTATTTCTGTGGAAACTGAGAAAAGATATTTCGGATCCCTTTGAAGACTATAGGGCCAAAGGAAAAATCCTCCGATAACAAAGAGAAAGAAGCTTTCTGAGAAACTTCTTTGTGTTCTGTGAAATCATCTCACAGAGTTACAGCTTTCCCCTCAAGAAGCCTTTCGCTAAGACAGTTCTTGTGGAATTGGCAAAGTGATATTTGGAAGCCGATAGAGGGCTATGGTGAAAAAGGAAATATCCTCAGATGAAATCTGGAAAGAAGCTTTCTGAGAAACTGCTTAGTGTTCTGTGAATTCATCTCACAGAGATACATGTGTATTTCGAGGATCTCTTTGCTAGCCCTTTTTCTGTGGAATCTGAGGACAAATATTTCGGATCCCTTTGAAGACTATAGGGCCAAAGGAAATATCCTCCGATAACAAAGAGAAAGAAGCTTTCTGAGAAACTTCTTTGTGTTCTGTGAAATCATCTCACAGAGTTACAGCTTTCCCCTGAAGAAGCCTTTCGCTAAGACAGTTCTTGTGGAATTGGCAAAGTGATATTTGGAAGCCCATAGAGGGCTATGGTGAAATAGGAAATATCGTCAGATGAAATCTGGAAAGAAGCTTTCTGAGAAACTGCTTAGTGTTCTGTTAATTCATCTCACAGAGTTCCATGTGTATTTCGAGGATCTCTTTGCTAGCCCTCTTTCTGTGGAAACTGAGAAAAGATATTTCGGATCCCTTTGAAGACTATAGGGCCAAAGGAAAAATCCTCCGATAACAAAGAGAAAGAAGCTTTCTGAGAAACTTCTTTGTGTTCTGTGAAATCATCTCACAGAGTTACAGCTTTCCCCTGAAGAAGCCTTTCGCTAAGACAGTTCTTGTGGAATTGGCAAAGTGATATTTGGAAGACCATAGTGGGCTACGGTGAAAAAGGAAATATCGTCAGATGAAATCTGGAAAGAAGCTTTCTAAGAAACTGCTTAGTGTTCTGTTAATTCATCTCACAGAGTTACATGTGTATTTTGAAGATGTCTTTCCTAGCCCTATTTCTGTGGAATCTGAGAACAGATATTACGGATCCCTTTGAAGACTATAGGGCCAAAGGAAATATCCTCGGATAACAAAGAGAAAGAAGCTTTCTGAGAAACTTCTTTGTGTTCTGTGAAATCATCTCACAGAGTTACAGCTTTCCCCTCAAGAAGCCTTTCGCTAAGACAGTTCTTGTGGAATTGGCAAAGTGATATTTGGAAGCCGATAGAGGGCTATGGTGAAAAAGGAAATATCCACAGATGAAATCTGGAAAGAAGCTTTCTGAGAAACTGCTTAGTGTTCTGTGAATTCATCTCACAGAGTTACATGTGTATTTCGAGGATCTCTTTGCTAGCCCTATTTCTGTGGAATCTGAGAACAAATATTTCGGATCCCTTTGAAGACTATAGGGCCAAAGGAAATATCCTCCGATAACAAAGAGAAAGAAGCTTTCTGAGAAACTTCTTTGTGTTCTCTGAAATCATCTCACAGAGTTACAGCTTTCCCCTGAAGAAGCCTTTCGCTAAGACAGTTCTTGTGGAATTGGCAAAGTGATATTTGGAAGCCCATAGAGGGCTATGGTGAAAAAGGAAATATCGTCAGATGAAATCTGGAAAGAAGCTTTCTGCGAAACTGCTTAGTGTTCTGTTAATTCATCCCACAGAGTTACATGTGTATTTCGAGGATCTCTTTGCTAGTCCTATTTCTGTGGAGTCTGAAAACAGATATTTCGGATCCCTTTGAAGACTATAGTGCCTAATTAAATATCCTCGGATAACAAAGAGAAAGAAGCTTTCTGAGAAACTTCTTTGTGTTCTGTGAAATCATCTCACAGAGTTACAGCTTTCCCGTCAAGAAGCCTTTCGCTAAGACAGTTCTTGTGGAATTGGCAAAGTGATATTTGGAATCCCATAGAGGGCTATGGTGAAATAGGAAATATCGTCAGATGAAATCTGGAAAGAAGCTTTCTGAGAAACTGCTTAGTGTTCTGTGAATTCATCTCACAGAGTTCCATGTGTATTTCGAGGATCTCTTTGCTAGCCCTATTTCTGTGGAAACTGAGAAAAGATATTTCGGATCCCTTTGAAGACTATAGGGCCAAAGGAAAAATCCTCCGATAACAAAGAGAAAGAAGCTTTCTGAGAAACTTCTTTGTGTTCTGTGAAATCATCTCACAGAGTTACAGCTTTCCCCTCAAGAAGCCTTTCGCTAAGACAGTTCTTGTGGAATTGGCAAAGTGATATTTGGAACCCCATAGAGGGCTATGGTGAAAAAGGAAATATCGTCAGATGAAATCTGGAAAGAAGCTTTCTGCGAAACTGCTTAGTGTTCTGTTAATTCATCTCACAGAGTTACATGTGTATTTCGAGGTTCTCTTTGCTAGTCCTATTTCTGTGGAATCTGAAAACAGATATTTCGGATCCCTTTGAAGACTATAGGGCCAAAGGAAATATCCTCGGATAACAAAGAGAAAGAAGCTTTCTGAGAAACTTCTTTGTGTTCTGTGAAATCATCTCACAGAGTTACAGCTTTCCCCTCAAGAAGCCTTTCGCTAAGACAGTTTTTGTGGAATTGGCAAAGTGATATTTGGAAGCCCATAGAGGGCTATGGTGAAAAAGGAAATATCGTCAGATGAAATCTGGAAAGAAGCTTTCTGAGAAACTGCTTAGTGTTCTGTTAATTCATCTCACAGAGTTACATGTGTATTTCGAGGATCTCTTTGCTAGCCCTATTTCTGTGGAATCTGAGAACAGATATTTCGGATCCCTTTGAAGACTATAGGGCCAAAGGAAATATCCTCGGATAACAAAGAGAAAGAAGCTTTCTGAGAAACTTCTTTGTGTTCTGTGAAATCATCTCACAGAGTTACAGCTTTCCCCTGAAGAAGCCTTTCGCTAAGACAGTTCTTGTGGAATTGGCAAAGTGATATTTGGAAGCCCATAGAGGGCTATGGTGAAAAAGGAAATATCCTCAGATGAAATCTGGAAAGAAGCTTTCTGAGAAACTGCTTAGTGTTCTGTGAATTCATCTCACAGAGTTACATGTGTATTTCGAGGATCTCTTTGCTAGCCCTATTTCTGTGGAATCTGAGAACAGATATTTCGGATCCCTTTGAAGACTATAGGGCCAAAGGAAAAATCCTCCGATAACAAAGAGAAAGAATCTTTCTGAGAAACTTCTTTGTATTCTGTGAAATCATCTCACAGATTTACAGCTTTCCCCTCAAGAAGCCTTTCGCTAAGACAGTTCTTGTGGAATTGGCAAAGTGATATTTGGAAGCCCATAGAGGGCTATGGTGAAAAAGGAAATATCGTCAGATGAAATCTGGAAAGAAGCTTTCTGCGAAACTGCTTAGGGTTTTGTTAATTCATCTCACAGAGTTACATGTGTATTTCGAGGATCTCTTTGCTAGCTCTATTTCTGTGGAATCTGAGAACAGATATTTCGGATCCCTTTGAAGACTATAGTGCCAAAGGAAATATCCTCCGATAACAAAGAAAAAGAAGCTTTCTGAGAAACTTCTTTGTGTTCTGTGAAATCATCTCACAGAGTTACAGCTTTCCCCTCAAGAAGCCTTTCGCTAAGACAGTTCTTGTGGAATAGGCAAAGTGATATTTGGAAGCCCATAGAGGGCTATGGTGAAAAAGGAAATATCGTCAGATGAAATCTGGAAAGAAGCTTTCTGAGAAACTACTTAGTGTTCTGTGAATTCATCTCCCAGAGTTCCATATGTATTTCGAGAATCTCTTTGCTAGCCCTATTTCTGTGGAATCTGATAACAGATATTTCGGATCCCTTTGAAGACTATAGGGCCAAAGGAAATATCCTCCGATAACAAAGAGAAAGAAGCTTTCTGAGAAACTTCTTTGTGTTCTGTGAAATCATCTCACAGAGTTACAGCTTTCCCCTCAAGAAGCCTTTCGCTAAGACAGTTCTTGTGGAATTGGCAAAGTGATATTTGGAAGCCCATAGAGGGCTACGGTGAAAAAGGAAATATCGTCAGATGAAATCTGGAAAGAAGCTTTCTGAGAAACTGCTTAGTGTTCTGTTAATTCATCTCACAGAGTTACATGTGTATTTCGAGGATCTCTTTGCTAGCCCTATTTCTGTGGAATCTGAGAACAGATATTTCGGATCCCTTTGAAGACTATAGGGCCAAAGGAAATATCCTCGGATAACAAAGAGAAAGAAGCTTTCTGAGAAACTTCTTTGTTTTCTGTGAAATCATCTCACAGAGTTACAGCTCTCCCCTGAAGAAGCCTTTCGCTAAGACAGTTCTTGTGGAATTGGCAAAGTGATATTTGGAAGCCCATAGAGGGCTATGGTGAAAAAGGAAATATCCTCAGATGAAATCTGGAAAGAAGCTTTCTGAGAAACTGCTTAGTGTTCTGTTAATTCATCTCACAGAGTTACATGTGTATTTCGAGGATCTCTTTGCTAGCCCTATTTCTGTGGAAACTGAGAAAAGATATTTCGGATCCCTTTGAAGACTATAGGGCCAAAGGAAAAATCCTCCGATAACAAAGAGAAAGAAGCTTTCTGAGAAACTTCTTTGTGTTCTGTGAAATCATCTCACAGAGTTACAGCTTTCCCCTGAAGAAGCCTTTCGCTAAGACAGTTTTTGTGGAATTGGCAAAGTGATATTTGGAAGCCCATAGAGGGCTATGGTGAAAAAGGAAATATCGTCAGATGAAATCTGGAAAGAAGCTTTCTGCGAAACTGCTTAGTGTTCTGTTAATTCATCCCACAGAGTTACATGTGTATTTCGAGGATCTCTTTGCTAGTCCTATTTCTGTGGAATCTGAAAACAGATATTTCGGATCCCTTTGAAGACTATAGGGCCAAAGGAAAAATCCTCCGATAACAAAGAGAAAGAAGCTTTCTGAGAAAGTTCTTTGTTTTCTGTGAAATCATCTCACAGAGTAACAGCTTTCCCCTCAAGAAGCCTTTCGCTAAGACAGTTCTTGTGGAACTGGCAAAGTGATATTTGGAAGCCCATAGAGGGCTATGGTGAAAAAGGAAATATCGTCAGATGAAATCTGAAAAGAAGTTTTCTGAGAAACTGCTTAGTGTTCTGTTAATTCATCTCACAGAGTTACATGTGTATTTCGAGGATGTCTTTGCTAGCCCTATTTCTGTGGAATCTGAGAACAGATAATTCGGATCCCTTTGAAGACTATAGGGCCAAAGGAAATATCCTCGGATAACAAAGAGAAAGAAGCTTTCTGAGAAACTTCTTTGTGTTCTGTGAAATCATCTCACAGAGTTACAGCTTTCCCCTCAAGAAGCCTTTCGCTAAGACAGTTCTTGTGGAATTGGCAAAGTGATATTTGGAAGCCCATAGAGGACTATGGTGAAAAAGGAAATATCGTCAGATGAAATCTGGAAAGAAGCTTTCTGCGAAACTGCTTAGTGTTTTTTTAATTTATCTCACAGAGTTACATGTGTATTTCGAGGATCTCTTTGCTAGCCCTATTTCTGTGGAATCTGAAAACAGATATTTCGGATCCCTTTGAAGACTATAGTGCCTAAGGAAATATCCTCGGATAACAAAGAGAAAGAAGCTTTCTGAGAAACTTCTTTGTGTTCTGTGAAATCATCTCACAGAGTTACAGCGTTCCCGTCAAGAAGCCTTTCGCTAAGACAGTTCTTGTGGAATTGGCAAACTGATATTTGGAAGCCTATAGAGGGCTATGGTGAAATAGGAAATATCGTCAGATGAACTCTGGAAAGAAGCTTTCTGAGAAACTGCTTAGTGTTCTGTGAATTCATCTCACAGAGTTACATGTGTATTTCGAGGATCTCTTTGCTAGCCCTATTTCTGTGGAAACTGAGAAAAGATATTTCGGATCCCTTTGAAGACTATAGGGCCAAAGGAAAAATCCTCCGATAACAAAGAGAAAGAAGCTTTCTGAGAAACTTCTTTGTGTTCTGTGAAATCATCTCACAGAGTTACAGCTTTCCCCTGAAGAAGCCTTTCGCTAAGACAGTTCTTGTGGAATTGGCAAAGTGATATTTGGAAGCCTATAGAGGGCTATGGTGAAAAAGGAAATATCGTCAGATGAAATCTGGAAAGAAGCTTTCTGAGAAACTGCTTAGTGTTCTGTTAATTCATCTCACAGAGTTACATGTGTATTTCGAGGATTTCTTTGCTAACCCTATTTCTGTGGAATCTGAGAACAGATATTTCGGATCCCTTTGAAGACTATAGGGCCAAAGGAAATATCCTCGGATAACAAAGAGAAAGAAGCTTTCTGAGAAACTTCTTTGTGTTCTGTGAAATCATCTCACAGAGTTACAGCTTTTCCCTCAAGAAGACTTTCGCTAAGACAGTTCTTGTGGAATTGGCAAAGTGATATTTGGAAGCCCATAGAGGGCTATGGTGAAAAAGGAAATATCGTCAGATGAAATCTGGAAAGAAGCTTTCTGCCAAACTGCTTAGTGTTCTGTTAATTCATCTCACAGAGTTCCATGTGTATTTCGAGGATCTCTTTGCTAGCCCTATTTCTGTGGAATCTGAAAACAGATATTTCGGATCCCTTTGAAGACTATAGGGCCAAAGGAAATATCCTCCGATAACAAAGAGAAAGAAGCTTTCTGAGAAACTTCTTTGTGTTCTGTGAAATCATCTCACAGAGTTACAGCTTTCCCCTCAAGAAGCCTTTCGCTAAGACAGTTCTTGTGGAATTGGCAAAGTGATATTTGGAAGCCCATAGAGGGCTATGGTGAAAAAGGAAATATCGTCAGATGAAATCTGGAAAGAAGCTTTCTGCGAAACTGCTTAGGGTTTTGTTAATTCATCTCACAGAGTTACATGTGTATTTCGAGGATCTCTTTGCTAGCTCTATTTCTGTGGAATCTGAGAACAGATATTTCGGATCCCTTTGAAGACTATAGTGCCAAAGGAAATATCCTCCGATAACAAAGAAAAAGAAGCTTTCTGAGAAACTTCTTTGTGTTCTGTGAAATCATCTCACAGAGTTACAGCTTTCCCCTCAAGAAGCCTTTCGCTAAGACAGTTCTTGTGGAATAGGCAAAGTGATATTTGGAAGCCCATAGAGGGCTATGGTGAAAAAGGAAATATCGTCAGATGAAATCTGGAAAGAAGCTTTCTGAGAAACTACTTAGTGTTCTGTGAATTCATCTCCCAGAGTTCCATATGTATTTCGAGAATCTCTTTGCTAGCCCTATTTCTGTGGAATCTGATAACAGATATTTCGGATCCCTTTGAAGACTATAGGGCCAAAGGAAATATCCTCCGATAACAAAGAGAAAGAAGCTTTCTGAGAAACTTCTTTGTGTTCTGTGAAATCATCTCACAGAGTTACAGCTTTCCCCTCAAGAAGCCTTTCGCTAAGACAGTTCTTGTGGAATTGGCAAAGTGATATTTGGAAGCCCATAGAGGGCTACGGTGAAAAAGGAAATATCGTCAGATGAAATCTGGAAAGAAGCTTTCTGAGAAACTGCTTAGTGTTCTGTTAATTCATCTCACAGAGTTACATGTGTATTTCGAGGATCTCTTTGCTAGCCCTATTTCTGTGGAATCTGAGAACAGATATTTCGGATCCCTTTGAAGACTATAGGGCCAAAGGAAATATCCTCGGATAACAAAGAGAAAGAAGCTTTCTGAGAAACTTCTTTGTTTTCTGTGAAATCATCTCACAGAGTTACAGCTCTCCCCTGAAGAAGCCTTTCGCTAAGACAGTTCTTGTGGAATTGGCAAAGTGATATTTGGAAGCCCATAGAGGGCTATGGTGAAAAAGGAAATATCCTCAGATGAAATCTGGAAAGAAGCTTTCTGAGAAACTGCTTAGTGTTCTGTTAATTCATCTCACAGAGTTACATGTGTATTTCGAGGATCTCTTTGCTAGCCCTATTTCTGTGGAAACTGAGAAAAGATATTTCGGATCCCTTTGAAGACTATAGGGCCAAAGGAAAAATCCTCCGATAACAAAGAGAAAGAAGCTTTCTGAGAAACTTCTTTGTGTTCTGTGAAATCATCTCACAGAGTTACAGCTTTCCCCTGAAGAAGCCTTTCGCTAAGACAGTTTTTGTGGAATTGGCAAAGTGATATTTGGAAGCCCATAGAGGGCTATGGTGAAAAAGGAAATATCGTCAGATGAAATCTGGAAAGAAGCTTTCTGCGAAACTGCTTAGTGTTCTGTTAATTCATCCCACAGAGTTACATGTGTATTTCGAGGATCTCTTTGCTAGTCCTATTTCTGTGGAATCTGAAAACAGATATTTCGGATCCCTTTGAAGACTATAGGGCCAAAGGAAAAATCCTCCGATAACAAAGAGAAAGAAGCTTTCTGAGAAAGTTCTTTGTTTTCTGTGAAATCATCTCACAGAGTAACAGCTTTCCCCTCAAGAAGCCTTTCGCTAAGACAGTTCTTGTGGAACTGGCAAAGTGATATTTGGAAGCCCATAGAGGGCTATGGTGAAAAAGGAAATATCGTCAGATGAAATCTGAAAAGAAGTTTTCTGAGAAACTGCTTAGTGTTCTGTTAATTCATCTCACAGAGTTACATGTGTATTTCGAGGATGTCTTTGCTAGCCCTATTTCTGTGGAATCTGAGAACAGATATTTCGGATCCCTTTGAAGACTATAGGGCCAAAGGAAATATCCTCGGATAACAAAGAGAAAGAAGCTTTCTGAGAAACTTCTTTGTGTTCTGTGAAATCATCTCACAGAGTTACAGCTTTCCCCTCAAGAAGCCTTTCGCTAAGACAGTTCTTGTGGAATTGGCAAAGTGATATTTGGAAGCCCATAGAGGACTATGGTGAAAAAGGAAATATCGTCAGATGAAATCTGGAAAGAAGCTTTCTGCGAAACTGCTTAGTGTTTTTTTAATTTATCTCACAGAGTTACATGTGTATTTCGAGGATCTCTTTGCTAGCCCTATTTCTGTGGAATCTGAAAACAGATATTTCGGATCCCTTTGAAGACTATAGTGCCTAAGGAAATATCCTCGGATAACAAAGAGAAAGAAGCTTTCTGAGAAACTTCTTTGTGTTCTGTGAAATCATCTCACAGAGTTACAGCGTTCCCGTCAAGAAGCCTTTCGCTAAGACAGTTCTTGTGGAATTGGCAAACTGATATTTGGAAGCCTATAGAGGGCTATGGTGAAATAGGAAATATCGTCAGATGAACTCTGGAAAGAAGCTTTCTGAGAAACTGCTTAGTGTTCTGTGAATTCATCTCACAGAGTTACATGTGTATTTCGAGGATCTCTTTGCTAGCCCTATTTCTGTGGAAACTGAGAAAAGATATTTCGGATCCCTTTGAAGACTATAGGGCCAAAGGAAAAATCCTCCGATAACAAAGAGAAAGAAGCTTTCTGAGAAACTTCTTTGTGTTCTGTGAAATCATCTCACAGAGTTACAGCTTTCCCCTGAAGAAGCCTTTCGCTAAGACAGTTCTTGTGGAATTGGCAAAGTGATATTTGGAAGCCTATAGAGGGCTATGGTGAAAAAGGAAATATCGTCAGATGAAATCTGGAAAGAAGCTTTCTGAGAAACTGCTTAGTGTTCTGTTAATTCATCTCACAGAGTTACATGTGTATTTCGAGGATTTCTTTGCTAACCCTATTTCTGTGGAATCTGAGAACAGATATTTCGGATCCCTTTGAAGACTATAGGGCCAAAGGAAATATCCTCGGATAACAAAGAGAAAGAAGCTTTCTGAGAAACTTCTTTGTGTTCTGTGAAATCATCTCACAGAGTTACAGCTTTTCCCTCAAGAAGACTTTCGCTAAGACAGTTCTTGTGGAATTGGCAAAGTGATATTTGGAAGCCCATAGAGGGCTATGGTGAAAAAGGAAATATCGTCAGATGAAATCTGGAAAGAAGCTTTCTGCGAAACTGCTTAGTGTTCTGTTAATTCATCTCACAGAGTTCCATGTGTATTTCGAGGATCTCTTTGCTAGCCCTATTTCTGTGGAATCTGAAAACAGATATTTCGGATCCCTTTGAAGACTATAGGGCCAAAGGAAATATCCTCCGATAACAAAGAGAAAGAAGCTTTCTGAGAAACTTCTTTGTGTTCTGTGAAATCATCTCACAGAGTTACAGCTTTCCCCTCAAGAAGCCTTTCGCTAAGACAGTTCTTGTGGAATTGGCAAAGTGATATTTGGAAGCCCATAGAGGGCTATGGTGAAATAGGAAATATCGTCAGATGAAATCTGGAAAGAAGCTTTCTGAGAAACTGCTTAGTGTTCTGTTAATTCATCTCACAGAGTTCCATGTGTATTTCGAGGATCTCTTTGCTAGCCCTCTTTCTGTGGAAACTGAGAAAAGATATTTCGGATCCCTTTGAAGACTATAGGGCCAAAGGAAAAATCCTCCGATAACAAAGAGAAAGAAGCTTTCTGAGAAACTTCTTTGTGTTCTGTGAAATCATCTCACAGAGTTACAGCTTTCCCCTCAAGAAGCCTTTCGCTAAGACAGTTCTTGTGGAATTGGCAAAGTGATATTTGGAAGCCCATAGTGGGCTACGGTGAAAAAGGAAATATCGTCAGATGAAATCTGGAAAGAAGCTTTCTAAGAAACTGCTTAGTGTTCTGTTAATTCATCTCACAGAGTTACATGTGTATTTTGAAGATGTCTTTCCTAGCCCTATTTCTGTGGAATCTGAGAACAGATATTACGGATCCCTTTGAAGACTATAGGGCCAAAGGAAATATCCTCGGATAACAAAGAGAAAGAAGCTTTCTGAGAAACTTCTTTGTGTTCTGTGAAATCATCTCACAGAGTTACAGCTTTCCCCTCAAGAAGCCTTTCGCTAAGACAGTTCTTGTGGAATTGGCAAAGTGATATTTGGAAGCCGATAGAGGGCTATGGTGAAAAAGGAAATATCCACAGATGAAATCTGGAAAGAAGCTTTCTGAGAAACTGCTTAGTGTTCTGTGAATTCATCTCACAGAGTTACATGTGTATTTCGAGGATCTCTTTGCTAGCCCTATTTCTGTGGAATCTGAGAACAAATATTTCGGATCCCTTTGAAGACTATAGGGCCAAAGGAAATATCCTCCGATAACAAAGAGAAAGAAGCTTTCTGAGAAACTTCTTTGTGTTCTGTGAAATCATCTCACAGAGTTACAGCTTTCCCCTGAAGAAGCCTTTCGCTAAGACAGTTCTTGTGGAATTGGCAAAGTGATATTTGGAAGCCCATAGAGGGCTATGGTGAAAAAGGAAATATCGTCAGATGAAATCTGGAAAGAAGCTTTCTGCGAAACTGCTTAGTGTTCTGTTAATTCATCCCACAGAGTTACATGTGTATTTCGAGGATCTCTTTGCTAGTCCTATTTCTGTGGAATCTGAAAACAGATATTTCGGATCCCTTTGAAGACTATAGTGCCTAAGGAAATATCCTCGGATAACAAAGAGAAAGAAGCTTTCTGAGAAACTTCTTTGTGTTCTGTGAAATCATCTCACAGAGTTACAGCTTTCCCGTCAAGAAGCCTTTCGCTAAGACAGTTCTTGTGGAATTGGCAAAGTGATATTTGGAATCCCATAGAGGGCTATGGTGAAATAGGAAATATCGTCAGATGAAATCTGGAAAGAAGCTTTCTGAGAAACTGCTTAGTGTTCTGTGAATTCATCTCACAGAGTTCCATGTGTATTTCGAGGATCTCTTTGCTAGCCCTATTTCTGTGGAAACTGAGAAAAGATATTTCGCATCCCTTTGAAGACTATAGGGCCAAAGGAAAAATCCTCCGATAACAAAGAGAAAGAAGCTTTCTGAGAAACTTCTTTGTGTTCTGTGAAATCATCTCACAGAGTTACAGCTTTCCCCTCAAGAAGCCTTTCGCTAAGACAGTTCTTGTGGAATTGGCAAAGTGATATTTGGAACCCCATAGAGGGCTATGGTGAAAAAGGAAATATCGTCAGATGAAATCTGGAAAGAAGCTTTCTGCGAAACTGCTTAGTGTTCTGTTAATTCATCTCACAGAGTTACATGTGTATTTCGAGGTTCTCTTTGCTAGTCCTATTTCTGTGGAATCTGAGAACAGATATTTCGGATCCCTTTGAAGACTATAGGGCCAAAGGAAATATCCTCGGATAACAAAGAGAAAGAAGCTTTCTGAGAAACTTCTTTGTGTTCTGTGAAATCATCTCACAGAGTTACAGCTTTCCCCTGAAGAAGCCTTTCGCTAAGACAGTTTTTGTGGAATTGGCAAAGTGATATTTGGAAGCCCATAGAGGGCTATGGTGAAAAAGGAAATATCGTCAGATGAAATCTGGAAAGAAGCTTTCTGAGAAACTGCTTAGTGTTCTGTTAATTCATCTCACAGAGTTACATGTGTATTTCGAGGATCTCTTTGCTAGCCCTATTTCTGTGGAATCTGAGAACAGATATTTCGGATCCCTTTGAAGACTATAGGGCCAAAGGAAATATCCTCGGATAACAAAGAGAAAGAAGCTTTCTGAGAAACTTCTTTGTGTTCTGTGAAATCATCTCACAGAGTTACAGCTTTCCCCTGAAGAAGCCTTTCGCTAAGACAGTTCTTGTGGAATTGGCAAAGTGATATTTGGAAGCCCATAGAGGGCTATGGTGAAAAAGGAAATATCCTCAGATGAAATCTGGAAAGAAGCTTTCTGAGAAACTGCTTAGTGTTCTGTGAATTCATCTCACAGAGTTACATGTGTATTTCGAGGATCTCTTTGCTAGCCCTATTTCTGTGGAATCTGAGAACAGATATTTCGGATCCCTTTGAAGACTATAGGGCCAAAGGAAAAATCCTCCGATAACAAAGAGAAAGAATCTTTCTGAGAAACTTCTTTGTATTCTGTGAAATCATCTCACAGATTTACAGCTTTCCCCTCAAGAAGCCTTTCGCTAAGACAGTTCTTGTGGAATTGGCAAAGTGATATTTGGAAGCCCATAGAGGGCTATGGTGAAAAAGGAAATATCGTCAGATGAAATCTGGAAAGAAGCTTTCTGCGAAACTGCTTAGGGTTTTGTTAATTCATCTCACAGAGTTACATGTGTATTTCGAGGATCTCTTTGCTAGCTCTATTTCTGTGGAATCTGAGAACAGATATTTCGGATCCCTTTGAAGACTATAGTGCCAAAGGAAATATCCTCGGATAACAAAGAAAAAGAAGCTTTCTGAGAAACTTCTTTGTGTTCTGTGAAATCATCTCACAGAGTTACAGCTTTCCCCTCAAGAAGCCTTTCGCTAAGACAGTTCTTGTGGAATAGGCAAAGTGATATTTGGAAGCCCATAGAGGGCTATGGTGAAAAAGGAAATATCGTCAGATGAAATCTGGAAAGAAGCTTTCTGAGAAACTACTTAGTGTTCTGTGAATTCATCTCACAGAGTTCCATGTGTATTTCGAGAATCTCTTTGCTAGCCCTATTTCTGTGAAATCTGATAACAGATATTTCGGATCCCTTTGAAGACTATAGGGCCAAAGGAAATATCCTCCGATAACAAAGAGAAAGAAGCTTTCTGAGAAACTTCTTTGTGTTCTGTGAAATCATCTCACAGAGTTACAGCTTTCCCCTCAAGAAGCCTTTCGCTAAGACAGTTCTTGTGGAATTGGCAAAGTGATATTTGGAAGCCCATAGAGGGCTACGGTGAAAAAGGAAATATCGTCAGATGAAATCTGGAAAGAAGCTTTCTGAGAAACTGCTTAGTGTTCTGTTAATTCATCTCACAGAGTTACATGTGTATTTCGAGGATCTCTTTGCTAGCCCTATTTCTGTGGAATCTGAGAACAGATATTTCGGATCCCTTTGAAGACTATAGGGCCAAAGGAAATATCCTCGGATAACAAAGAGAAAGAAGCTTTCTGAGAAACTTCTTTGTTTTCTGTGAAATCATCTCACAGAGTTACAGCTCTCCCCTGAAGAAGCCTTTCGCTAAGACAGTTCTTGTGGAATTGGCAAAGTGATATTTGGAAGCCCATAGAGGGCTATGGTGAAAAAGGAAATATCCTCAGATGAAATCTGGAAAGAAGCTTTCTGAGAAACTGCTTAGTGTTCTGTTAATTCATCTCACAGAGTTACATGTGTATTTCGAGGATCTCTTTGCTAGCCCTATTTCTGTGGAAACTGAGAAAAGATATTTCGGATCCCTTTGAAGACTGTAGGGCCAAAGGAAAAATCCTCCGATAACAAAGAGAAAGAAGCTTTCTGAGAAACTTCTTTGTGTTCTGTGAAATCATCTCACAGAGTTACAGCTTTCCCCTGAAGAAGCCTTTCGCTAAGACAGTTTTTGTGGAATTGGCAAAGTGATATTTGGAAGCCCATAGAGGGCTATGGTGAAAAAGGAAATATCGTCAGATGAAATCTGGAAAGAAGCTTTCTGCGAAACTGCTTAGTGTTCTGTTAATTCATCCCACAGAGTTACATGTGTATTTCGAGGATCTCTTTGCTAGTCCTATTTCTGTGGAATCTGAAAACAGATATTTCGGATTCCTTTGAAGACTATAGGGCCAAAGGAAAAATCCTCCGATAACAAAGAGAAAGAAGCTTTCTGAGAAAGTTCTTTGTTTTCTGTGAAATCATCTCACAGAGTAACAGCTTTCCCCTCAAGAAGCCTTTCGCTAAGACAGTTCTTGTGGAACTGGCAAAGTGATATTTGGAAGCCCATAGAGGGCTATGGTGAAAAAGGAAATATCGTCAGATGAAATCTGAAAAGAAGTTTTCTGAGAAACTGCTTAGTGTTCTGTTAATTCATCTCACAGAGTTACATGTGTATTTCGAGGATGTCTTTGCTAGCCCTATTTCTGTGGAATCTGAGAACAGATATTTCGGATCCCTTTGAAGACTATAGGGCCAAAGGAAATATCCTCGGATAACAAAGAGAAAGAAGCTTTCTGAGAAACTTCTTTGTGTTCTGTGAAATCATCTCACAGAGTTACAGCTTTCCCCTCAAGAAGCCTTTCGCTAAGACAGTTCTTGTGGAATTGGCAAAGTGATATTTGGAAGCCCATAGAGGACTATGGTGAAAAAGGAAATATCGTCAGATGAAATCTGGAAAGAAGCTTTCTGCGAAACTGCTTAGTGTTTTTTTAATTTATCTCACAGAGTTACATGTGTATTTCGAGGATCTCTTTGCTAGCCCTATTTCTGTGGAATCTGAAAACAGATATTTCGGATCCCTTTGAAGACTATAGTGCCTAAGGAAATATCCTCGGATAACAAAGAGAAAGAAGCTTTCTGAGAAACTTCTTTGTGTTCTGTGAAATCATCTCACAGAGTTACAGCGTTCCCGTCAAGAAGCCTTTCGCTAAGACAGTTCTTGTGGAATTGGCAAAGTGATATTTGGAAGCCTATAGAGGGCTATGGTGAAATAGGAAATATCGTCAGATGAACTCTGGAAAGAAGCTTTCTGAGAAACTGCTTAGTGTTCTGTGAATTCATCTCACAGAGTTACATGTGTATTTCGAGGATCTCTTTGCTAGCCCTATTTCTGTGGAAACTGAGAAAAGATATTTCGGATCCCTTTGAAGACTATAGGGCCAAAGGAAAAATCCTCCGATAACAAAGAGAAAGAAGCTTTCTGAGAAACTTCTTTGTGTTCTGTGAAATCATCTCACAGAGTTACAGCTTTCCCCTGAAGAAGCCTTTCGCTAAGACAGTTCTTGTGGAATTGGCAAAGTGATATTTGGAAGCCTATAGAGGGCTATGGTGAAAAAGGAAATATCGTCAGATGAAATCTGGAAAGAAGCTTTCTGAGAAACTGCTTAGTGTTCTGTTAATTCATCTCACAGAGTTACATGTGTATTTCGAGGATTTCTTTGCTAACCCTATTTCTGTGGAATCTGAGAACAGATATTTCGGATCCCTTTGAAGACTATAGGGCCAAAGGAAATATCCTCGGATAACAAAGAGAAAGAAGCTTTCTGAGAAACTTCTTTGTGTTCTGTGAAATCATCTCACAGAGTTACAGCTTTTCCCTCAAGAAGACTTTCGCTAAGACAGTTCTTGTGGAATTGGCAAAGTGATATTTGGAAGCCCATAGAGGGCTATGGTGAAAAAGGAAATATCGTCAGATGAAATCTGGAAAGAAGCTTTCTGCGAAACTGCTTAGTGTTCTGTTAATTCATCTCACAGAGTTCCATGTGTATTTCGAGGATCTCTTTGCTAGCCCTATTTCTGTGGAATCTGAAAACAGATATTTCGGATCCCTTTGAAGACTATAGGGCCAAAGGAAATATCCTCCGATAACAAAGAGAAAGAAGCTTTCTGAGAAACTTCTTTGTGTTCTGTGAAATCATCTCACAGAGTTACAGCTTTCCCCTCAAGAAGCCTTTCGCTAAGACAGTTCTTGTGGAATTGGCAAAGTGATATTTGGAAGCCCATAGAGGGCTATGGTGAAATAGGAAATATCGTCAGATGAAATCTGGAAAGAAGCTTTCTGAGAAACTGCTTAGTGTTCTGTGAATTCATCTCACAGAGTTACATGTGTATTTCGAGGATCTCTTTGCTAGCCCTATTTCTGTGGAAACTGAGAAAAGATATTTCGGATCCCTTTGAAGACTATAGGGCCAAAGGAAAAATCCTCCGATAACAAAGAGAAAGAAGCTTTCTGAGAAACTTCTTTGTATTCTGTGAAATCATCTCACAGAGTTACAGCTTTCCCCTCAAGAAGCCTTTCGCTAAGACAGTTCTTGTGGAATTGGCAAAGTGATATTTGGAAGCCCATAGAGGGCTATGGTGAAAAAGGAAATATCGTCAGATGAAATCTGGAAAGAAGCTTTCTGCGAAACTTCTTAGGGTTTTGTTAATTCATCTCACAGAGTTACATGTGTATTTCGAGGATCTCTTTGCTAGCTCTATTTCTGTGGAATCTGAGAACAGATATTTCGGATCCCTTTGAAGACTATAGGGCCAAAGGAAATATCCTCGGATAACAAAGAGAAAGAAGCTTTCTGAGAAACTTCTTTGTGTTCTGTGAAATCATCTCACAGAGTTACAGCTTTCCCCTCAAGAAGCCTTTCGCTAAGACAGTTCTTGTGGAATAGGCAAAGTGATATTTGGAAGCCCATAGAGGGCTATGGTGAAAAAGGAAATATCGTCAGATGAAATCTGGAAAGAAGCTTTCTGAGAAACTGCTTAGTGTTCTGTGAATTCATCTCACAGAGTTCCATGTGTATTTCGAGAATCTCTTTGCTAGCCCTATTTCTGTGGAATCTGAAAACAGATATTTCGGATCCCTTTGAAGACTATAGGGCCAAAGGAAATATCCTCGGATAACAAAGAGAAAGAGGCTTTCTGAGAAACTTCTTTGTGTTCTGTGAAATCATCTCACCGAGTTACAGCTTTTCCCTCAAGAAGACTTTCGCTTAGACAGTTCTTGTGGAATTGGCAAAGTGATATTTGGAAGCCCATAGAGGGCTATGGTGAAAAAGGAAATATCGTCAGATGAAATCTGGAAAGAAGCTTTCTGCGAAACTGCTTAGTGTTCTGTTAATTCATCTCACAGAGTTACATGTGTATTTCGAGGATCTCTTTGCTAGTCCTATTTCTGTGGAATCTGAAAACAGATATTTCGGATCCCATTGAAGACTATAGGGCCAAAGGAAATATCCTCCGATAACAAAGAGAAAGAAGCTTTCTGAGAAACTTCTTTGTGTTCTGTGAAATCATCTCACAGAGTTACAGCTTTCCCCTCAAGAAGCCTTTCGCTAAGACAGTTCTTGTGGAATTGGCAAAGTGATATTTGGAAGCCCATAGAGGGCTATGGTGAAAAAGGAAATATCCTCAGATGAAATCTGGAAAGAAGCTTTCTGAGAAACTGCTTAGTGTTCTGTTAATTCATCTCACAGAGTTCCATGTGTATTTCGAGGATCTCTTTGCTAGCCCTATTTCTGTGGAATCTGAAAACAGATATTTCGGATCCCTTTGAAGACTATAGGGCCAAAGGAAATATCCTCCGATTACAAAGAGAAAGAAGCTTTCTGAGAAACTTCTTTGTGTTCTGTGAAATCATCTCACAGAGTTACAGCTTTCCCGTCAAGAAGCCTTTCGCTAAGACAGTTCTTGTGGAATTGGCAAAGTGATATTTGGAAGCCCATAGAGGGCTATGGTGAAATAGGAAATATCGTCAGATGAAATCTGGAAAGAAGCTTTCTGAGAAACTGCTTAGTGTTCTGTGAATTCATCTCACAGAGTTACATGTGTATTTCGAGGATCTCTTTGCTAGCCCTATTTCTGTGGAAACTGAGAAAAGATATTTCGGATCCCTTTGAAGACTATAGGGCCAAAGGAAAAATCCTCGGATAACAAAGAGAAAGAAGCTTTCTGAGAAACTACTTTGTGTTCTGTGAAATCATCTCACAGAGTTACAGCTTTCCCCTCAAGAAGCCTTTCGCTAAGACAGTTCTTGTGGAATTGGCAAAGTGATATTTGGAAGCCCATAGAGGGCTGTGGTGAAAAAGGAAATATCGTCAGATGAAATGTGGAAAGAAGCTTTCTGCGAAACTGCTTAGTGTTCTGTTAATTCATCTCACAGAGTTACCTGTGTATTTCGAGGATCTCTTTGCTAGCCCTATTTCTGTGGAATCTGAGAACAGATATTTCGGATCCCTTTGAAGACTATAGGGCCAAAGGAAATATCCTCCGATAACAAAGAGAAAGAAGCTTTCTGAGAAACTTCTTTGTGTTCTGTGAAATCATCTCACAGAGTTACAGCTTTCCCCTCAAGAAGCCTTTCGCTAAGACAGTTCTTGTGGAATTGGCAAAGTGATATTTGGAAGCCCATAGAGGGCTATGGTGAAAAAGGAAATATCGTCAGATGAAATCTGGAAAGAAGCTTTCTGAGAAACTGCTTCGTGTTCTGTTAATTCATCTCACAGAGTTACATGTGTATTTCGAGGATCTCTTTGCTAGCCCTATTTCTGTGGAATCTGAGAACAGATATTTCGGATCCCTTTGAAGACTATAGGGCCAAAGGAAAAATCCTCCGATAACAAAGAGAATGAAGCTTTCTGAGAAACTTCTTTGTGTTCTGTGAAATCATCTCACAGAGTTACAGCTTTCCCCTCAAGAAGCCTTTCGCTAAGACAGTTCTTGTGGAATTGGCAAAGTGATATTTGGAAGCCCATAGAGGGCTATGGTGAAAAAGGAAATATCCTCAGATGAAATCTGGAAAGAAGCTTTCTGAGAAACTGCTTAGTGTTCTGTGAATTCATCTCACAGAGTTACATGTGTATTTCGAGGATCTCTTTCCTAGACCTATTTCTGTGGAAACTGAGAAAAGATATTTCGGATCCGTTTGAGGACTATAGGGCCAAAGGAAAAATCCTCCGATAACAAAGAGAAAGAAGCTTTCTGAGAAACTTCTTTGTGTTCTGTGAAATCATCTCACGGAGTTACAGCTTTCCCCTCAAGAAGCCTTTCGCTAAGACAGTTCTTGTGGAATTGGCAAAGTGATATTTGGAAGCCCATAGAGGGCTATGGTGAAAAAGGAAATATCGTCAGATGAAATCTGGAAAGAAGCTTGCTGCGAAACTGCTTAGTGTTCTGTTAATTCATCTCACAGAGTTACATGTGTATTTCGAGGATCTCTTTGCTAGTCCTATTTCTGTGGAATCTGAAAACAGATATTTCGGATCCCTTTGAAGACTATAGGGCCAAAGGAAATATCCTCCGATAACAAAGAGAAAGAAGCTTTCTGAGAAACTTCTTTGTGTTCTGTGAAATCATCTCACAGAGTTACAGCTTTCCCCTCAAGAAGCCTTTCGCTAAGACAGTTCTTGTGGAATTGGCAAAGTGATATTTGGAAGCCCGTAGAGGGCTATGGTGAAAAAGCAAATATCCTCAGATGAAATCTGGAAAGAAGCTTTCTGAGAAACTGCTTAGTGTTCTGTTAATTCATCTCACAGAGTTACATGTGTATTTCGAGGATCTCTTTGCTAGCCCTATTTCTGCGGAATCTGAGAACAGATATTTCGGATCCATTTGAAGACTATAGGGCCAAAGGAAATATCCTCCGATAACAAAGAGAAAGAAGCTTTCTGAGAAACTTCTTTGTGTTCTGTGAAATCATCTCACAGAGTTACAGCTTTCCCCTCAAGAAGCCTTTCGCTAAGACAGTTCTTGTGGAATTGGCAAAGTGATATTTGGAAGCCCATAGAGGGCTACGGTGAAAAAGGAAATATCGTCAGATGAAATCTGGAAAGAAGCTTTCTAAGAAACTGCTTAGTGTTCTGTTAATTCATCTCACAGAGTTACATGTGTATTTCGAGGATCTCTTTGCTAGCTCTATTTGTGTGGAATCTGAGAACAGATATTTCGGATCCCTTTGAAGACTATAGGGCCAAAGGAAAAATCCTCCGATAACAAAGAGAAAGAAGCTTTCTGAGAAACTTCTTTGTGTTCTGTGAAATCATCTCACAGAGTTACAGCTTTCCCCTCAAGAAGCCTTTCGCTAAGACAGTTCTTGTGGAATTCGCAAAGGGATATTTGGAAGCCCATAGAGGGCTATGGTGAAAAAGGAAATATCGTCAGATGAAATCTGGAAAGAAGCTTTCTGAGAAACTGCTTAGTGTTCTGTGAATTCATCTCACAGAGTTACATGTGTATTTCGAGGATCTCTTTGCTAGCCCTATTTCTGTGGAATCTGAGAACAGATATTTCGGATCCCTTTGAAGACTATAGGGCCAAAGGAAATATCCTCCGATAACAAAGAAAAAGAAGCTTTCTGAGAAACTTCTTTGTGTTCTGTGAAATCATCTCACAGAGTTCCAGCTTTCCCCTGAAGAAGCCTTTCGCTAAGACAGTTCTTGTGGAATTGGCAAAGTGATATTTCGAAGCCCATAGAGGGCTATGGTGAAATAGGAAATATCGTCAGATGAAATCTGGAAAGAAGCTTTCTGAGAAACTGCTTAGTGTTCTGTGAATTCATCTCACAGAGTTCCATGTGTATTTCGAGGATCTCTTTGCTAGCCCTATTTCTGTGGAAACTGAGAAAAGATATTTCGGATCCCTTTGAAGACTATAGGGCCAAAGGAAAAATCCTCTGATAACAAAGAGAAAGAAGCTTTCTGAGAAACTTCTTTGTGTTCTGTGAAATCATCTCACAGAGTTACAGCTTTCCCCTCAAGAAGCCTTTCGCTAAGACAGTTTTTGTGGAATTGGCAAAGTGATATTTGGAAGCCCATAGAGGGCTATGGTGAAAAAGGAAATATCGTCAGATGAAATCTGGAAAGAAGCTTTCTGCGAAACTTCTTAGGGTTTCGTTAATTCATCTCACAGAGTTACATGTGCTTTTCGAGGATCTCTTTGCTAGCTCTATTTCTGTGGAATCTGAGAACAGATATTTCGGATCCCTTTGAAGACTATAGGGCCAAAGGAAATATCCTCGGATAACAAAGAGAAAGAAGCTTTCTGAGAAACTTCTTTGTGTTCTGTGAAATCATCTCACAGAGTTACAGCTTTCCCCTCAAGAAGCCTTTCGCTAAGACAGTTCTTGTGGAATAGGCAAAGTGATATTTGGAAGCCCATAGAGGGCTATGGTGAAAAAGGAAATATCGTCAGGTGAAATCTGGAAAGAAGCTTTCTGAGAAACTGCTTAGTGTTCTGTGAATTCATCTCACAGAGTTCCATGTGTATTTCGAGAATCTCTTTGCTAGCCCTATTTCTGTGGAATCTGAGAACAGATATTTCGGATCCCTTTGAAGACTATAGGGCCAAAGGAAATATCCTTCGATAACAAAGAGAAAGAAGCTTTCTGAGAAACTTCTTTGTGTTCTGTGAAATCATCTCACAGAGTTACAGCTTTCCCCTGAAGAAAGCTTTCGCTAAGACAGTTCTTGTGGAATTGGCAAAGTGATATTTGGAAGCCCATAGAGGGCTATGGTGAAAAAGGAAATATCGTCAGATGAAATCTGGAAAGAAGCTTTCTGAGAAACTGCTTCGTGTTCTGTGAATTCATCTCACAGAGTTACATGTGTATTTCGAGGATCTCTTTGCTAGCCCTATTTCTGTGGAATCTGAGAACAGATATTTCGGATCCCTTTGAAGACTATAGGGCCAAAGGAAAAATCCTCCGATAACAAAGAGAATGAAGCTTTCTGAGAAACTTCTTTGTGTTCTGTGAAATCATCTCACAGAGTTACAGCTTTCCCCTCAAGAAGCCTTTCGCTAAGACAGTTCTTGTGGAATTGGCAAAGTGATATTTGGAAGCCCATAGAGGGCTATGGTGAAAAAGGAAATATCCTCAGATGAAATCTGGAAAGAAGCTTTCTGAGAAACTGCTTAGTGTTCTGTGAATTCATCTCACAGAGTTACATGTGTATTTCGAGGATCTCTTTCCTAGACCTATTTCTGTGGAAACTGAGAAAAGATATTTCGGATCCGTTTGAGGACTATAGGGCCAAAGGAAAAATCCTCCGATAACAAAGAGAAAGAAGCTTTCTGAGAAACTTCTTTGTGTTCTGTGAAATCATCTCACGGAGTTACAGCTTTCCCCTCAAGAAGCCTTTCGCTAAGACAGTTCTTGTGGAATTGGCAAAGTGATATTTGGAAGCCCGTAGAGGGCTATGGTGAAAAAGCAAATATCCTCAGATGAAATCTGGAAAGAAGCTTTCTGAGAAACTGCTTAGTGTTCTGTTAATTCACCTCACAGAGTTACATGTGTATTTCGAGGATCTCTTTGCTAGCCCTATTTCTGCGGAATCTGAGAACAGATATTTCGGATCAATTTGAAGACTATAGGGCCAAAGGAAATATCCTCCGATAACAAAGAGAAAGAAGCTTTCTGAGAAACTTCTTTGTGTTCTGTGAAATCATCTCACAGAGTTACAGCTTTCCCCTCAAGAAGCCTTTCGCTAAGACAGTTCTTGTGGAATTGGCAAAGTGATATTTGGAAGCCCGTAGAGGGCTATGGTGAAAAAGCAAATATCCTCAGATGAAATCTGGAAAGAAGCTTTCTGAGAAACTGCTTAGTGTTCTGTTAATTCATCTCACAGAGTTACATGTGTATTTCGAGGATCTCTTTGCTAGCCCTATTTCTGCGGAATCTGAGAACAGATATTTCGGATCCATTTGAAGACTATAGGGCCAAAGGAAATATCCTCCGATAACAAAGAGAAAGAAGCTTTCTGAGAAACTTCTTTGTGTTCTGTGAAATCATCTCACAGAGTTACAGCTTTCCCCTCAAGAAGCCTTTCGCTAAGACAGTTCTTGTGGAATTGGCAAAGTGATATTTGGAAGCCCATAGAGGGCTACGGTGAAAAAGGAAATATCGTCAGATGAAATCTGGAAAGAAGCTTTCTAAGAAACTGCTTAGTGTTCTGTTAATTCATCTCACAGAGTTACATGTGTATTTCGAGGATCTCTTTGCTAGCTCTATTTGTGTGGAATCTGAGAACAGATATTTCGGATCCCTTTGAAGACTATAGGGCCAAAGGAAAAATCCTCCGATAACAAAGAGAAAGAAGCTTTCTGAGAAACTTCTTTGTGTTCTGTGAAATCATCTCACAGAGTTACAGCTTTCCCCTCAAGAAGCCTTTCGCTAAGACAGTTCTTGTGGAATTCGCAAAGGGATATTTGGAAGCCCATAGAGGGCTATGGTGAAAAAGGAAATATCGTCAGATGAAATCTGGAAAGAAGCTTTCTGAGAAACTGCTTAGTGTTCTGTGAATTCATCTCACAGAGTTACATGTGTATTTCGAGGATCTCTTTGCTAGCCCTATTTCTGTGGAATCTGAGAACAGATATTTCGGATCCCTTTGAAGACTATAGGGCCAAAGGAAATATCCTCCGATAACAAAGAAAAAGAAGCTTTCTGAGAAACTTCTTTGTGTTCTGTGAAATCATCTCACAGAGTTACAGCTTTCCCCTGAAGAAGCCTTTCGCTAAGACAGTTCTTGTGGAATTGGCAAAGTGATATTTCGAAGCCCATAGAGGGCTATGGTGAAATAGGAAATATCGTCAGATGAAATCTGGAAAGAAGCTTTCTGAGAAACTGCTTAGTGTTCTGTGAATTCATCTCACAGAGTTCCATGTGTATTTCGAGGATCTCTTTGCTAGCCCTATTTCTGTGGAAACTGAGAAAAGATATTTCGGATCCCTTTGAAGACTATAGGGCCAAAGGAAAAATCCTCTGATAACAAAGAGAAAGAAGCTTTCTGAGAAACTTCTTTGTGTTCTGTGAAATCATCTCACAGAGTTACAGCTTTCCCCTCAAGAAGCCTTTCGCTAAGACAGTTTTTGTGGAATTGGCAAAGTGATATTTGGAAGCCCATAGAGGGCTATGGTGAAAAAGGAAATATCGTCAGATGAAATCTGGAAAGAAGCTTTCTGAGAAACTGCTTAGTGTTCTGTTAATTCATCTCACAGAGTTACATGTGTATTTCGAGGATCTCTTTGCTAGCCCTATTTCTGTGGAATCTGAGAACAGATATTTCGGATCCCTTTGAAGATTATAGGGCCAAAGGAAATATCCTCGGATAACAAAGAGAAAGAAGCTTTCTGAGAAACTTCTTTGTGTTCTGTGAAATCATCTCACAGAGTTACAGCTTTCCCCTCAAGAAGCCTTTCGCTAAGACAGTTCTTGTGGAATTTGCAAAGTGATATTTGGAAGCCCATAGAGGGCTATGGTGAAAAAGGAAATATCCTCAGATGAAATCTGGAAAGAAGCTTTCTGCGAAACTTCTTAGGGTTTCGTTAATTCATCTCACAGAGTTACATGTGTATTTCGAGGATCTCTTTGCTAGCTCTATTTCTGTGGAATCTGAGAACAGATATTTCGGATCCCTTTGAAGACTATAGGGCCAAAGGAAATATCCTCGGATAACAAAGAGAAAGAAGCTTTCTGAGAAACTTCTTTGTGTTCTGTGAAATCATCTCACAGAGTTACAGCTTTCCCCTCAAGAAGCCTTTCGCTAAGACAGTTCTTGTGGAATAGGCAAAGTGATATTTGGAAGCCCATAGAGGGCTATGGTGAAAAAGGAAATATCGTCAGATGAAATCTGGAAAGAAGCTTTCTGAGAAACTGCTTAGTGTTCTGTGAATTCATCTCACAGAGTTCCATGTGTATTTCGAGAATCTCTTTGCTAGCCCTATTTCTGTGGAATCTGAGAACAGATATTTCGGATCCCTTTGAAGACTATAGGGCCAAAGGAAATATCCTCTGATAACAAAGAGAAAGAAGCTTTCTGAGAAACTTCTTTGTGTTCTGTGAAATCATCTCACAGAGTTACAGCTTTCCCCTGAAGAAAGCTTTCGCTAAGACAGTTCTTGTGGAATTGGCAAAGTGATATTTGGAAGCCCACAGAGGGCTATGGTGAAAAAGGAAATATCCTCAGATGAAATCTGGAAAGAAGCTTTCTGAGAAACTGCTTAGTGTTCTGTGAATTCATCTCACAGAGTTACATGTGTATTTCGAGGATCTCTTTGCTAGCCCTATTTCTGTGGAAACTGAGAAAATATATTTCGGATCCCTTTGAAGACTATAGGGCCAAAGGAAAAATCCTCCGATAACAAAGAGAAAGAAGCTTTCTGAGAAACTTCTTTGTATTCTGTGAAATCATCTCACAGAGTTACAGCTTTCCCCTCAAGAAGCCTTTCGCTAAGACAGTTCTTGTGGAATTGGCAAAGTGATATTTGGAAGCCCATAGAGGGCTATGGTGAAAAAGGAAATATCGTCAGATGAAATCTGGAAAGAAGCTTTCTGAGAAACTTCTTAGGGTTTCGTTAATTCATCTCACAGAGTTACATGTGCTTTTCGAGGATCTCTTTGCTAGCTCTATTTCTGTGAAATCTGAGAACAGATATTTCGGATCCCTTTGAAGACTATAGGGCCAAAGGAAATATCCTCGGATAACAAAGAGAAAGAAGCTTTCTGAGAAACTTCTTTGTGTTCTGTGAAATCATCTCACAGAGTTACAGCTTTCCCCTCAAGAAGCCTTTCGCTAAGACAGTTCTTGTGGAATAGGCAAAGTGATATTTGGAAGCCCATAGAGGGCTATGGTGAAAAAGGAAATATCGTCAGGTGAAATCTGGAAAGAAGCTTTCTGAGAAACTGCTTAGTGTTCTGTGAATTCATCTC
The DNA here is from genome assembly GCF_043159975.1 of Macaca nemestrina. Taxonomy (NCBI): domain Eukaryota; kingdom Metazoa; phylum Chordata; class Mammalia; order Primates; family Cercopithecidae; genus Macaca; species Macaca nemestrina. The sequence continues at coordinate 30,518,739 of NC_092135.1, read as the reverse complement.
ACAGAGTTCCATGTGTATTTCGAGAATCTCTTTGCTAGCCCTATTTCTGTGGAATCTGAGAACAGATATTTCGGATCCCTTTGAAGACTATAGGGCCAAAGGAAATATCCTCCGATAACAAAGAGAAAGAAGCTTTCTGAGAAACTTCTTTGTGTTCTGTGAAATCATCTCACAGAGTTACAGCTTTCCCCTGAAGAAAGCTTTCGCTAAGACAGTTCTTGTGGAATTGGCAAAGTGATATTTGGAAGCCCACAGAGGGCTATGGTGAAAAAGGAAATATCCTCAGATGAAATCTGGAAAGAAGCTTTCTGAGAAACTGCTTAGTGTTCTGTGAATTCATCTCACAGAGTTACATGTGTATTTCGAGGATCTCTTTGCTAGTCCTATTTCTGTGGAATCTGAAAACAGATATTTCGGATCCCATTGAAGACTATAGGGCCAAAGGAAATATCCTCCGATAACAAAGAGAAAGAAGCTTTCTGAGAAACTTCTTTGTGTTCTGTGAAATCATCTCACAGAGTTACAGCTTTCCCCTCAAGAAGCCTTTCGCTAAGACAGTTCTTGTGGAATTGGCAAAGTTATATTTGGAAGCCCATAGAGGGCTATGGTGAAAAAGGAAATATCGTCAGATGAAATCTGGAAAGAAGCTTTCTGAGAAACTGCTTAGTGTTCTGTGAATTCATCTCACAGAGTTACATGTGTATTTCGAGGATCTCTTTGCTAGCCCTATTTCTGTGGAAACTGAGAAAAGATATTTCGGATCCCTTTGAAGACTATAGGGCCAAAGGAAAAATCCTCCGATAACAAAGAGAAAGAAGCTTTCTGAGAAACTTCTTTGTGTTCTGTGAAATCATCTCACAGAGTTACAGCTTTCCCCTCAAGAAGCCTTTCGCTAAGACAGTTCTTGTGGAATTGGCAAAGTGATATTTGGAAGCCCATAGAGGGCTGTGGTGAAAAAGGAAATATCGTCAGATGAAATGTGGAAAGAAGCTTTCTGCGAAACTGCTTAGTGTTCTGTTAATTCATCTCACAGAGTTACCTGTGTATTTCGAGGATCTCTTTGCTAGCCCTATTTCTGTGGAATCTGAGAACAGATATTTCGGATCCCTTTGAAGACTATAGGGCCAAAGGAAATATCCTCCGATAACAAAGAGAAAGAAGCTTTCTGAGAAACTTCTTTGTGTTCTGTGAAATCATCTCACAGAGTTACAGCTTTCCCCTCAAGAAGCCTTTCGCTAAGACAGTTCTTGTGGAATTGGCAAAGTGATATTTGGAAGCCCATAGAGGGCTATGGTGAAAAAGGAAATATCGTCAGATGAAATCTGGAAAGAAGCTTTCTGAGAAACTGCTTCGTGTTCTGTTAATTCATCTCACAGAGTTACATGTGTATTTCGAGGATCTCTTTGCTAGCCCTATTTCTGTGGAATCTGAGAACAGATATTTCGGATCCCTTTGAAGACTATAGGGCCAAAGGAAAAATCCTCCGATAACAAAGAGAATGAAGCTTTCTGAGAAACTTCTTTGTGTTCTGTGAAATCATCTCACAGAGTTACAGCTTTCCCCTCAAGAAGCCTTTCGCTAAGACAGTTCTTGTGGAATTGGCAAAGTGATATTTGGAAGCCCATAGAGGGCTATGGTGAAAAAGGAAATATCCTCAGATGAAATCTGGAAAGAAGCTTTCTGAGAAACTGCTTAGTGTTCTGTGAATTCATCTCACAGAGTTACATGTGTATTTCGAGGATCTCTTTGCTAGCCCTATTTCTGTGGAATCTGAGAACAGATATTTCGGATCCCTTTGAAGACTATAGGGCCAAAGGAAATATCCTCCGATAACAAAGAGAAAGAAGCTTTCTGAGAAACTTCTTTGTGTTCTGTGAAATCATCTCACAGAGTTACAGCTTTCCCCTCAAGAAGCCTTTCGCTAAGACAGTTCTTGTGGAATTGGCAAAGTGATATTTGGAAGCCCATAGAGGGCTATGGTGAAAAAGGAAATATCGTCAGATGAAATCTGGAAAGAAGCTTTCTGAGAAACTGCTTCGTGTTCTGTTAATTCATCTCACAGAGTTACATGTGTATTTCGAGGATCTCTTTGCTAGCCCTATTTCTGTGGAATCTGAGAACAGATATTTCGGATCCCTTTGAAGACTATAGGGCCAAAGGAAAAATCCTCCGATAACAAAGAGAATGAAGCTTTCTGAGAAACTTCTTTGTGTTCTGTGAAATCATCTCACAGAGTTACAGCTTTCCCCTCAAGAAGCCTTTCGCTAAGACAGTTCTTGTGGAATTGGCAAAGTGATATTTGGAAGCCCATAGAGGGCTATGGTGAAAAAGGAAATATCCTCAGATGAAATCTGGAAAGAAGCTTTCTGAGAAACTGCTTAGTGTTCTGTGAATTCATCTCACAGAGTTACATGTGTATTTCGAGGATCTCTTTCCTAGACCTATTTCTGTGGAAACTGAGAAAAGATATTTCGGATCCGTTTGAGGACTATAGGGCCAAAGGAAAAATCCTCCGATAACAAAGAGAAAGAAGCTTTCTGAGAAACTTCTTTGTGTTCTGTGAAATCATCTCACGGAGTTACAGCTTTCCCCTCAAGAAGCCTTTCGCTAAGACAGTTCTTGTGGAATTGGCAAAGTGATATTTGGAAGCCCGTAGAGGGCTATGGTGAAAAAGCAAATATCCTCAGATGAAATCTGGAAAGAAGCTTTCTGAGAAACTGCTTAGTGTTCTGTTAATTCATCTCACAGAGTTACATGTGTATTTCGAGGATCTCTTTGCTAGCCCTATTTCTGCGGAATCTGAGAACAGATATTTCGGATCAATTTGAAGACTATAGGGCCAAAGGAAATATCCTCCGATAACAAAGAGAAAGAAGCTTTCTGAGAAACTTCTTTGTGTTCTGTGAAATCATCTCACAGAGTTACAGCTTTCCCCTCAAGAAGCCTTTCGCTAAGACAGTTCTTGTGGAATTGGCAAAGTGATATTTGGAAGCCCATAGAGGGCTATGGTGAAAAAGGAAATATCGTCAGATGAAATCTGGAAAGAAGCTTTCTGAGAAACTGCTTAGTGTTCTGTGAATTCATCTCACAGAGTTACATGTGTATTTCGAGGATCTCTTTGCTAGCCCTATTTCTGTGGAAACTGAGAAAATATATTTCGGATCCCTTTGAAGACTATAGGGCCAAAGGAAAAATCCTCCGATAACAAAGAGAAAGAAGCTTTCTGAGAAACTTCTTTGTATTCTGTGAAATCATCTCACAGAGTTACAGCTTTCCCCTCAAGAAGCCTTTCGCTAAGACAGTTCTTGTGGAATTGGCAAAGTGATATTTGGAAGCCCATAGAGGGCTATGGTGAAAAAGGAAATATCGTCAGATGAAATCTGGAAAGAAGCTTTCTGCGAAACTTCTTAGGGTTTCGTTAATTCATCTCACAGAGTTACATGTGTATTTCGAGGATCTCTTTGCTAGCTCTATTTCTGTGGAATCTGAGAACAGATATTTCGGATCCCTTTGAAGACTATAGGGCCAAAGGAAATATCCTCGGATAACAAAGAGAAAGAAGCTTTCTGAGAAACTTCTTTGTGTTCTGTGAAATCATCTCACAGAGTTACAGCTTTCCCCTCAAGAAGCCTTTCGCTAAGACAGTTCTTGTGGAATAGGCAAAGTGATATTTGGAAGCCCATAGAGGGCTATGGTGAAAAAGGAAATATCGTCAGATGAAATCTGGAAAGAAGCTTTCTGAGAAACTGCTTAGTGTTCTGTGAATTCATCTCACAGAGTTCCATGTGTATTTCGAGAATCTCTTTGCTAGCCCTATTTCTGTGGAATCTGAGAACAGATATTTCGGATCCCTTTGAAGACTATAGGGCCAAAGGAAATATCCTCTGATAACAAAGAGAAAGAAGCTTTCTGAGAAACTTCTTTGTGTTCTGTGAAATCATCTCACAGAGTTACAGCTTTCCCCTGAAGAAAGCTTTCGCTAAGACAGTTCTTGTGGAATTGGCAAAGTGATATTTGGAAGCCCACAGAGGGCTATGGTGAAAAAGGAAATATCCTCAGATGAAATCTGGAAAGAAGCTTTCTGAGAAACTGCTTAGTGTTCTGTGAATTCATCTCACAGAGTTACATGTGTATTTCGAGGATCTCTTTGCTAGCCCTATTTCTGTGGAAACTGAGAAAATATATTTCGGATCCCTTTGAAGAGTATAGGGCCAAAGGAAAAATCCTCCGATAACAAAGAGAAAGAAGCTTTCTGAGAAACTTCTTTGTATTCTGTGAAATCATCTCACAGAGTTACAGCTTTCCCCTCAAGAAGCCTTTCGCTAAGACAGTTCTTGTGGAATTGGCAAAGTGATATTTGGAAGCCCATAGAGGGCTATGGTGAAAAAGGAAATATCGTCAGATGAAATCTGGAAAGAAGCTTTCTGCGAAACTTCTTAGGGTTTCGTTAATTCATCTCACAGAGTTACATGTGTTTTTCGAGGATCTCTTTGCTAGCTCTATTTCTGTGGAATCTGAGAACAGATATTTCGGATCCCTTTGAAGACTATAGGGCCAAAGGAAATATCCTCGGATAACAAAGAGAAAGAAGCTTTCTGAGAAACTTCTTTGTGTTCTGTGAAATCATCTCACAGAGTTACAGCTTTCCCCTCAAGAAGCCTTTCGCTAAGACAGTTCTTGTGGAATAGGCAAAGTGATATTTGGAAGCCCATAGAGGGCTATGGTGAAAAAGGAAATATCGTCAGATGAAATCTGGAAAGAAGCTTTCTGAGAAACTGCTTAGTGTTCTGTGAATTCATCTCACAGAGTTCTATGTGTATTTCGAGAATCTCTTTGCTAGCCCTATTTCTGTGGAATCTGAGAACAGATATTTCGGATCCCTTTGAAGACTATAGGGCCAAAGGAAATATCCTCCGATAACAAAGAGAAAGAAGCTTTCTGAGAAACTTCTTTGTGTTCTGTGAAATCATCTCACAGAGTTACAGCTTTCCCCTGAAGAAAGCTTTCGCTAAGACAGTTCTTGTGGAATTGGCAAAGTGATATTTGGAAGCCCACAGAGGGCTATGGTGAAAAAGGAAATATCCTCAGATGAAATCTGGAAAGAAGCTTTCTGAGAAACTGCTTAGTGTTCTGTGAATTCATCTCACAGAGTTACATGTGTATTTCGAGGATCTCTTTGCTAGTCCTATTTCTGTGGAATCTGAAAACAGATATTTCGGATCCCATTGAAGACTATAGGGCCAAAGGAAATATCCTCCGATAACAAAGAGAAAGAAGCTTTCTGAGAAACTTCTTTGTGTTCTGTGAAATCATCTCACAGAGTTACAGCTTTCCCCTCAAGAAGCCTTTCGCTAAGACAGTTCTTGTGGAATTGGCAAAGTGATATTTGGAAGCCCATAGAGGGCTATGGTGAAAAAGGAAATATCGTCAGATGAAATCTGGAAAGAAGCTTTCTGAGAAACTGCTTAGTGTTCTGTGAATTCATCTCACAGAGTTACATGTGTATTTCGAGGATCTCTTTGCTAGCCCTATTTCTGTGGAAACTGAGAAAAGATATTTCGGATCCCTTTGAAGACTATAGGGCCAAAGGAAAAATCCTCCGATAACAAAGAGAAAGAAGCTTTCTGAGAAACTTCTTTGTGTTCTGTGAAATCATCTCACAGAGTTACAGCTTTCCCCTCAAGAAGCCTTTCGCTAAGACAGTTCTTGTGGAATTGGCAAAGTGATATTTGGAAGCCCATAGAGGGCTGTGGTGAAAAAGGAAATATCGTCAGATGAAATGTGGAAAGAAGCTTTCTGCGAAACTGCTTAGTGTTCTGTTAATTCATCTCACAGAGTTACCTGTGTATTTCGAGGATCTCTTTGCTAGCCCTATTTCTGTGGAATCTGAGAACAGATATTTCGGATCCCTTTGAAGACTATAGGGCCAAAGGAAATATCCTCCGATAACAAAGAGAAAGAAGCTTTCTGAGAAACTTCTTTGTGTTCTGTGAAATCATCTCACAGAGTTACAGCTTTCCCCTCAAGAAGCCTTTCGCTAAGACAGTTCTTGTGGAATTGGCAAAGTGATATTTGGAAGCCCATAGAGGGCTATGGTGAAAAAGGAAATATCGTCAGATGAAATCTGGAAAGAAGCTTTCTGAGAAACTGCTTCGTGTTCTGTTAATTCATCTCACAGAGTTACATGTGTATTTCGAGGATCTCTTTGCTAGCCCTATTTCTGTGGAATCTGAGAACAGATATTTCGGATCCCTTTGAAGACTATAGGACCAAAGGAAAAATCCTCCGATAACAAAGAGAATGAAGCTTTCTGAGAAACTTCTTTGTGTTCTGTGAAATCATCTCACAGAGTTACAGCTTTCCCCTCAAGAAGCCTTTCGCTAAGACAGTTCTTGTGGAATTGGCAAAGTGATATTTGGAAGCCCATAGAGGGCTATGGTGAAAAAGGAAATATCCTCAGATGAAATCTGGAAAGAAGCTTTCTGAGAAACTGCTTAGTGTTCTGTAAATTCATCTCACAGAGTTACATGTGTATTTCGAGGATCTCTTTCCTAGACCTATTTCTGTGGAAACTGAGAAAAGATATTTCGGATCCGTTTGAGGACTGTAGGGCCAAAGGAAAAATCCTCCGATAACAAAGAGAAAGAAGCTTTCTGAGAAACTTCTTTGTGTTCTGTGAAATCATCTCACGGAGTTACAGCTTTCCCCTCAAGAAGCCTTTCGCTAAGACAGTTCTTGTGGAATTGGCAAAGTGATATTTGGAAGCCCGTAGAGGGCTATGGTGAAAAAGCAAATATCCTCAGATGAAATCTGGAAAGAAGCTTTCTGAGAAACTGCTTAGTGTTCTGTTAATTCATCTCACAGAGTTACATGTGTATTTCGAGGATCTCTTTGCTAGCCCTATTTCTGCGGAATCTGAGAACAGATATTTCGGATCCATTTGAAGACTATAGGGCCAAAGGAAATATCCTCCGATAACAAAGAGAAAGAAGCTTTCTGAGAAACTTCTTTGTGTTCTGTGAAATCATCTCACAGAGTTACAGCTTTCCCCTCAAGAAGCCTTTCGCTAAGACAGTTCTTGTGGAATTGGCAAAGTGATATTTGGAAGCCCATAGAGGGCTATGGTGAAAAAGGAAATATCGTCAGATGAAATCTGGAAAGAAGCTTTCTGAGAAACTGCTTAGTGTTCTGTTAATTCATCTCACAGAGTTACATGTGTATTTCGAGGATCTCTTTGCTAGCCCTATTTCTGTGGAAACTGAGAAAATATATTTCGGATCCCTTTGAAGACTATAGGGCCAAAGGAAATATCCTCTGATAACAAAGAGAAAGAAGCTTTCTGAGAAACTTCTTTGTGTTCTGTGAAATCATCTCACAGAGTTACAGCTTTCCCCTGAAGAAAGCTTTCGCTAAGACAGTTCTTGTGGAATTGGCAAAGTGATATTTGGAAGCCCACAGAGGGCTATGGTGAAAAAGGAAATATCCTCAGATGAAATCTGGAAAGAAGCTTTCTGAGAAACTGCTTAGTGTTCTGTGAATTCATCTCACAGAGTTACATGTGTATTTCGAGGATCTCTTTGCTAGCCCTATTTCTGTGGAAACTGAGAAAATATATTTCGGATCCCTTTGAAGAGTATAGGGCCAAAGGAAAAATCCTCCGATAACAAAGAGAAAGAAGCTTTCTGAGAAACTTCTTTGTATTCTGTGAAATCATCTCACAGAGTTACAGCTTTCCCCTCAAGAAGCCTTTCGCTAAGACAGTTCTTGTGGAATTGGCAAAGTGATATTTGGAAGCCCATAGAGGGCTATGGTGAAAAAGGAAATATCGTCAGATGAAATCTGGAAAGAAGCTTTCTGCGAAACTTCTTAGGGTTTCGTTAATTCATCTCACAGAGTTACATGTGTTTTTCGAGGATCTCTTTGCTAGCTCTATTTCTGTGGAATCTGAGAACAGATATTTCGGATCCCTTTGAAGACTATAGGGCCAAAGGAAATATCCTCGGATAACAAAGAGAAAGAAGCTTTCTGAGAAACTTCTTTGTGTTCTGTGAAATCATCTCACAGAGTTACAGCTTTCCCCTCAAGAAGCCTTTCGCTAAGACAGTTCTTGTGGAATAGGCAAAGTGATATTTGGAAGCCCATAGAGGGCTATGGTGAAAAAGGAAATATCGTCAGATGAAATCTGGAAAGAAGCTTTCTGAGAAACTGCTTAGTGTTCTGTGAATTCATCTCACAGAGTTCTATGTGTATTTCGAGAATCTCTTTGCTAGCCCTATTTCTGTGGAATCTGAGAACAGATATTTCGGATCCCTTTGAAGACTATAGGGCCAAAGGAAATATCCTCCGATAACAAAGAGAAAGAAGCTTTCTGAGAAACTTCTTTGTGTTCTGTGAAATCATCTCACAGAGTTACAGCTTTCCCCTGAAGAAAGCTTTCGCTAAGACAGTTCTTGTGGAATTGGCAAAGTGATATTTGGAAGCCCACAGAGGGCTATGGTGAAAAAGGAAATATCCTCAGATGAAATCTGGAAAGAAGCTTTCTGAGAAACTGCTTAGTGTTCTGTGAATTCATCTCACAGAGTTACATGTGTATTTCGAGGATCTCTTTGCTAGTCCTATTTCTGTGGAATCTGAAAACAGATATTTCGGATCCCATTGAAGACTATAGGGCCAAAGGAAATATCCTCCGATAACAAAGAGAAAGAAGCTTTCTGAGAAACTTCTTTGTGTTCTGTGAAATCATCTCACAGAGTTACAGCTTTCCCCTCAAGAAGCCTTTCGCTAAGACAGTTCTTGTGGAATTGGCAAAGTGATATTTGGAAGCCCATAGAGGGCTATGGTGAAAAAGGAAATATCGTCAGATGAAATCTGGAAAGAAGCTTTCTGAGAAACTGCTTAGTGTTCTGTGAATTCATCTCACAGAGTTACATGTGTATTTCGAGGATCTCTTTGCTAGCCCTATTTCTGTGGAAACTGAGAAAAGATATTTCGGATCCCTTTGAAGACTATAGGGCCAAAGGAAAAATCCTCCGATAACAAAGAGAAAGAAGCTTTCTGAGAAACTTCTTTGTGTTCTGTGAAATCATCTCACAGAGTTACAGCTTTCCCCTCAAGAAGCCTTTCGCTAAGACAGTTCTTGTGGAATTGGCAAAGTGATATTTGGAAGCCCATAGAGGGCTGTGGTGAAAAAGGAAATATCGTCATATGAAATGTGGAAAGAAGCTTTCTGCGAAACTGCTTAGTGTTCTGTTAATTCATCTCACAGAGTTACCTGTGTATTTCGAGGATCTCTTTGCTAGCCCTATTTCTGTGGAATCTGAGAACAGATATTTCGGATCCCTTTGAAGACTATAGGGCCAAAGGAAATATCCTCCGATAACAAAGAGAAAGAAGCTTTCTGAGAAACTTCTTTGTGTTCTGTGAAATCATCTCACAGAGTTACAGCTTTCCCCTCAAGAAGCCTTTCGCTAAGACAGTTCTTGTGGAATTGGCAAAGTGATATTTGGAAGCCCATAGAGGGCTATGGTGAAAAAGGAAATATCGTCAGATGAAATCTGGAAAGAAGCTTTCTGAGAAACTGCTTCGTGTTCTGTTAATTCATCTCACAGAGTTACATGTGTATTTCGAGGATCTCTTTGCTAGCCCTATTTCTGTGGAATCTGAGAACAGATATTTCGGATCCCTTTGAAGACTACAGGACCAAAGGAAAAATCCTCCGATAACAAAGAGAGTGAAGCTTTCTGAGAAACTTCTTTGTGTTCTGTGAAATCATCTCACAGAGATACAGCTTTCCCCTCAAGAAGCCTTTCGCTAAGACAGTTCTTGTGGAATTGGCAAAGTGATATTTGGAAGCCCATAGAGGGCTATGGTGAAAAAGGAAATATCCTCAGATGAAATCTGGAAAGAAGCTTTCTGAGAAACTGCTTAGTGTTCTGTAAATTCATCTCACAGAGTTACATGTGTATTTCGAGGATCTCTTTCCTAGACCTATTTCTGTGGAAACTGAGAAAAGATATTTCGGATCCGTTTGAGGACTATAGGGCCAAAGGAAAAATCCTCCGATAACAAAGAGAAAGAAGCTTTCTGAGAAACTTCTTTGTGTTCTGTGAAATCATCTCACGGAGTTACAGCTTTCCCCTCAAGAAGCCTTTCGCTAAGACAGTTCTTGTGGAATTGGCAAAGTGATATTTGGAAGCCCGTAGTGGGCTATAGTGAAAAAGCAAATATCCTCAGATGAAATCTGGAAAGAAGCTTTCTGAGAAACTGCTTAGTGTTCTGTTAATTCATCTCACAGAGTTACATGTGTATTTCGAGGATCTCTTTGCTAGCCCTATTTCTGCGGAATCTGAGAACAGATATTTCGGATCCATTTGAAGACTATAGGGCCAAAGGAAATATCCTCCGATAACAAAGAGAAAGAAGCTTTCTGAGAAACTTCTTTGTGTTCTGTGAAATCATCTCACAGAGTTACAGCTTTCCCCTCAAGAAGCCTTTCGCTAAGACAGTTCTTGTGGAATTGGCAAAGTGATATTTGGAAGCCCATAGAGGGCTATGGTGAAAAAGGAAATATCGTCAGATGAAATCTGGAAAGAAGCTTTCTGAGAAACTGCTTAGTGTTCTGTGAATTCATCTCACAGAGTTACATGTGTATTTCGAGGATCTCTTTGCTAGCCCTATTTCTGTGGAATCTGAGAACAGATATTTCGGATCCCTTTGAAGACTATAGGGCCAAAGGAAATATCCTCCGATAACAAAGAAAAAGAAGCTTTCTGAGAAACTTCTTTGTGTTCTGTGAAATCATCTCACAGAGTTACAGCTTTCCCCTGAAGAAGCCTTTCGCTAAGACAGTTCTTGTGGAATTGGCAAAGTGATATTTCGAAGCCCATAGAGGGCTATGGTGAAATAGGAAATATCGTCAGATGAAATCTGGAAAGAAGCTTTCTGAGAAACTGCTTAGTGTTCTGTGAATTCATCTCACAGAGTTCCATGTGTATTTCGAGGATCTCTTTGCTAGCCCTATTTCTGTGGAAACTGAGAAAAGATATTTCGGATCCCTTTGAAGACTATAGGGCTAAAGGAAAAATCCTCTGATAACAAAGAGAAAGAAGCTTTCTGAGAAACTTCTTTGTGTTCTGTGAAATCATCTCACAGAGTTACAGCTTTCCCCTCAAGAAGCCTTTCGCTAAGACAGTTTTTGTGGAATTGGCAAAGTGATATTTGGAAGCCCATAGAGGGCTATGGTGAAAAAGGAAATATCGTCAGATGAAATCTGGAAAGAAGCTTTCTGAGAAACTGCTTAGTGTTCTGTTAATTCATCTCACAGAGTTACATGTGTATTTCGAGGATCTCTTTGCTAGCCCTATTTCTGTGGAAACTGAGAAAATATATTTCGGATCCCTTTGAAGACTATAGGGCCAAAGGAAAAATCCTCCGATAACAAAGAGAAAGAAGCTTTCTGAGAAACTTCTTTGTATTCTGTGAAATCATCTCACAGAGTTACAGCTTTCCCCTCAAGAAGCCTTTCGCTAAGACAGTTCTTGTGGAATTGGCAAAGTGATATTTGGAAGCCCATAGAGGGCTATGGTGAAAAAGGAAATATCGTCAGATGAAATCTGGAAAGAAGCTTTCTGCGAAACTTCTTAGGGTTTCGTTAATTCATCTCACAGAGTTACATGTGTATTTCGAGGATCTCTTTGCTAGCTCTATTTCTGTGGAATCTGAGAACAGATATTTCGGATCCCTTTGAAGACTATAGGGCCAAAGGAAATATCCTCGGATAACAAAGAGAAAGAAGCTTTCGAGAAACTTCTTTGTGTTCTGTGAAATCATCTCACAGAGTTACAGCTTTCCCCTCAAGAAGCCTTTCGCTAAGACAGTTCTTGTGGAATAGGCAAAGTGATATTTGGAAGCCCATAGAGGGCTATGGTGAAAAAGGAAATATCGTCAGATGAAATCTGGAAAGAAGCTTTCTGAGAAACTGCTTAGTGTTCTGTTAATTCATCTCACAGAGTTCCATGTGTATTTCGAGAATCTCTTTGCTAGCCCTATTTCTGTGGAATCTGAGAACAGATATTTCGGATCCCTTTGAAGACTATAGGGCCAAAGGAAATATACTCCGATAACAAAGAGAAAGAAGCTTTCTGAGAAACTTCTTTGTGTTCTGTGAAATCATCTCACAGAGTTACAGCTTTCCCCTGAAGAAAGCTTTCGCTAAGACAGTTCTTGTGGAATTGGCAAAGTGATATTTGGAAGCCCACAGAGGGCTATGGTGAAAAAGGAAATATCCTCAGATGAAATCTGGAAAGAAGCTTTCTGAGAAACTGCTTAGTGTTCTGTGAATTCATCTCACAGAGTTACATGTGTATTTCGAGGATCTCTTTGCTAGCCCTATTTCTGTGGAAACTGAGAAAATATATTTCGGATCCCTTTGAAGACTATAGGGCCAAAGGAAAAATCCTCCGATAACAAAGAGAAAGAAGCTTTCTGAGAAACTTCTTTGTGTTCTGTGAAATCATCTCACAGAGTTACAGCTTTCCCCTCAAGAAGCCTTTCGCTAAGACAGTTCTTGTGGAATTGGCAAAGTGATATTTGGAAGCCCATAGAGGGCTATGGTGAAAAAGGAAATATCGTCAGATGAAATCTGGAAATAAGCTTTCTGCGAAACTTCTTAGGGTTTCGTTAATTCATCTCACAGAGTTACATGTGTATTTCGAGGATCTCTTTGCTAGCTCTATTTCTGTGGAATCTGAGAACAGATATTTCGGATCCCTTTGAAGACTATAGGGCCAAAGGAAATATCCTCGGATAACAAAGAGAAAGAAGCTTTCTGAGAAACTTCTTTGTGTTCTGTGAAATCATCTCACAGAGTTACAGCTTTCCCCTCAAGAAGCCTTTCGCTAAGACAGTTCTTGTGGAATAGGCAAAGTGATATTTGGAAGCCCATAGAGGGCTATGGTGAAAAAGGAAATATCGTCAGATGAAATCTGGAAAGAAGCTTTCTGAGAAACTGCTTAGTGTTCTGTGAATTCATCTCACAGAGTTCCATGTGTATTTCGAGAATCTCTTTGCTAGCCCTATTTCTGTGGAATCTGAGAACAGATATTTCGGATCCCTTTGAAGACTATAGGGCCAAAGGAAATATCCTCCGATTACAAAGAGAAAGAAGCTTTCTGAGAAACTTCTTTGTGTTCTGTGAAATCATCTCACAGAGTTACAGCTTTCCCCTGAAGAAAGCTTTCGCTAAGACAGTTCTTGTGGAATTGGCAAAGTGATATTTGGAAGCCCACAGAGGGCTATGGTGAAAAAGGAAATATCGTCAGATGAAATCTGGAAAGAAGCTTTCTGAGAAACTGCTTAGTGTTCTGTGAATTCATCTCACAGAGTTACATGTGTATTTCGAGGATCTCTTTGCTAGCCCTATTTCTGTGGAATCTGAAAACAGATATTTCGGATCCCTTTGAAAACTATAGGGCCAAAGGAAATATCCTCCGATAACAAAGAGAAAGAAGCTTTCTGAGAAACTTCTTTGTGTTCTGTGAAATCATCTCACAGAGTTACAGCTTTCCCCTCAAGAAGCCGTTCGCTAAGACAGTTCTTGTGGAATTGGCAAAGTGATATTTGGAAGCCCATAGAGGGCTATGGTGAAATAGGAAATATCGTCAGATGAAATCTGGAAAGAAGCTTTCTGAGAAACTGCTTAGTGTTCTGTTAATTCATCTCACAGAGTTACATGTGTATTTCGAGGATCTCTTTGCTAGCCCTATTTCTGTGGAAACTGAGAAAAGATATTTCGGATCCCTTTGAAGACTATAGGGCCAAAGGAAAAATCCTCCGATAACAAAGAGAAAGAAGCTTTCTGAGAAACTTCTTTGTGTTCTGTGAAATCATCTCACAGAGTTACAGCTTTCCCCTGAAGAAGCCTTTCGCTAAGACAGTTCTTGTGGAATTGGCAAAGTGATATTTGGAAGCCCATAGAGGGCTATGGTGAAAAAGGAAATATCGTCAGATGAAATCTGGAAAGAAGCTTTCTGAGAAACTGCTTAGTGTTCTGTTAATTCATCTCACAGAGTTACATGTGTATTTCGAAGATGTCTTTGCTAGCCCTATTTCTGTGGAATCTGAGAACAGATATTACGGATCCCTTTGAAGACTATAGGGCCAAAGGAAATATCCTCGGATAACAAAGAGAAAGAAGCTTTCTGAGAAACTTCTTTGTGTTCTGTGAAATCATCTCACAGAGTTACAGCTTTCCCCTCAAGAAGCCTTTCGCTAAGACAGTTCTTGTGGAATTGGCAAAGTGATATTTTGAAGCCGATAGAGGGCTATGGTGAAAAAGGAAATATCCTCAGATGAAATCTGGAAAGAAGCTTTCTGAGAAACTGCTTAGTGTTCTGTGAATTCATCTCACAGAGTTACATGTGTATTTCGAGGATCTCTTTGCTAGCCCTATTTCTGTGGAATCTGAGAACAAATATTTCGGATCCCTTTGAAGACTATAGGGCCAAAGGAAATATCCTCCGATAACAAAGAGAAAGAAGCTTTCTGAGAAACTTCTTTGTGTTCTGTGAAATCATCTCACAGAGTTACAGCTTTCCCCTGAAGAAGCCTTTCGCTAAGACAGTTCTTGTGGAATTGTCAAAGTGATATTTGGAAGCCCATAGAGGGCTATGGTGAAAAAGGAAATATCGTCAGATGAAATCTGGAAAGAAGCTTTCTGCGAAACTGCTTAGTGTTCTGTTAATTCATCCCACAGAGTTACATGTGTATTTCGAGGATCTCTTTGCTAGTCCTATTTCTGTGGAATCTGAAAACAGATATTTCGGATCCCTTTGAAGACTATAGGGCCAAAGTAAATATCCTCGGATAACAAAGAGAAAGAAGCTTTCTGAGAAACTTCTTTGTGTTCTGTGAAATCATCTCACAGAGTTACAGCTTTTCCCTCAAGAAGCCTTTCGCTAAGACAGTTCTTGTGGAATTGGCAAAGTGATATTTGAAGGCCGATAGAGGGCTATGGTGAAAAAGGAAATATCCTCAGATGAAATCTGGAAAGAAGCTTTCTGAGAA
This sequence comes from Macaca nemestrina, assembly GCF_043159975.1. Taxonomy (NCBI): domain Eukaryota; kingdom Metazoa; phylum Chordata; class Mammalia; order Primates; family Cercopithecidae; genus Macaca; species Macaca nemestrina. Next base: position 30,503,676 of record NC_092135.1, on the reverse strand, counting down.
ACTGCTTAGTGTTCTGTGAATTCATCTCACAGAGTTACATGTGTATTTCGAGGATCTCTTTGCTAGCCCTATTTCTGTGGAATCTTAGAACAGATATTTCGGATCCCTTTGAAGACTATAGGGCCAAAGGAAAAATCCTCCGATAACAAAGAGAAAGAAGCTTTCTGAGAAACTTCTTTGTGTTCTGTGAAATCATCTCACAGAGTTACAGCTTTCCCCTGAAGAAGCCTTTCGCTAAGACAGTTCTTGTGGAATTGGCAAAGTGATATTTGGAAGCCCATAGAGGGCTATGGTGAAAAAGGAAATATCGTCAGATGAAATCTGGAAAGAAGCTTTCTGAGAAACTGCTTAGTGTTCTGTTAATTCATCTCACAGAGTTACATGTGTATTTCGAGGATCTCTTTGCTAGCCCTATTTCTGTGGAATCTGAAAACAGATATTTCGGATCCCTTTGAAGACTATAGGGCCAAAGGAAATATACTCCGATAACAAAGAGAAAGAAGCTTTCTGAGAAACTTCTTTGTGTTCTGTGAAATCATCTCACAGAGTTACAGCTTTCCCGTCAAGAAGCCTTTCGCTAAGACAGTTCTTGTGGAATTGGCAAAGTGATATTTGGAAGCCTATAGAGGGCTATGGTGAAATAGGAAATATCGACAGATGAAATCTGGAAAGAAGCTTTCTGAGAAACTGCTTAGTGTTCTGTGAATTCATCTCACAGAGTTACATCTGTATTTCGAGGATCTCTTTGCTAGCCCTATTTCTGTGGAAACTGAGAAAAGATATTTCGGATCCCTTTGAAGACTATAGGGCCAAAGGAAAAATCCTCCGATAACAAAGAGAAAGAAGCTTTCTGAGAAACTTCTTTGTGTTCTGTGAAATCATCTCACAGAGTTACAGCTTTCCCCTCAAGAAGCCTTTCGCTAAGACAGTTCTTGTGGAATTGGCAAAGTGATATTTGGAAGCCCATAGAGGGCTATGGTGAAAAAGGAAATATCGTCAGATGAAATCTGGAAAGAAGCTTTCTGAGAAACTGCTTAGTGTTCTGTTAATTCATCTCACAGAGTTACATGTGTATTTCGAGGATCTCTTTGCTAGCCCTATTTCTGTGGAATCTGAGAACAGATATTTCGGATCCCTTTGAAGACTATAGGGCCAAAGGAAATATCCTCGGATAACAAAGAGAAAGAAGATTTCTGAGAAACTTCTTTGTGTTCTGTGAAATCATCTCACAGAGTTACAACTTTTCCCTCAAGAAGCCTTTCGCTAAGACAGTTCTTGTGGAATTGGCAAAGTGATATTTGGAAGCCCATAGAGGGCTATGGTGAAATAGGAAATATCATCAGATGAAATCTGGAAAGAAGCTTTCTGCGAAACTGCTTAGTGTTCTGTTAATTCATCTCACAGAGTTACATGTGTATTTCGAGGATCTCTTTGCTAGTCCTATTTCTGTGGAATCTGAAAACAGATATTTCGGATCCCTTTGAAGACTATAGGGCCAAAGGAAATATCCTCGGATAACAAAGAGAAAGAAGCTTTCTGAGAAACTTCTTTGTGTTCTGTGAAATCATCTCACAGAGTTACAGCTTTCCCCTCAAGAAGCCTTTCGCTAAGACAGTTCTTGTGGAATTGGCAAAGTGATATTTGGAAGCCCATAGAGGGCTATGGTGAAAAAGGAAATATCCTCAGATGAAATCTGGAAAGAAGCTTTCTGAGAAACTGCTTAGTGTTCTGTGAATTCATCTCACAGAGTTCCATGTGTATTTCGAGGATCTCTTTGCTAGCCCTATTTCTGTGGAATCTGAAAACTGATATTTCGGATCCCTTTGAAAACTATAGGGCCAAAGGAAATATCCTCCGATAACAAAGAGAAAGAAGCTTTCTGAGAAACTTCTTTGTGTTCTGTGAAATCATCTCACAGACTTACAGCTTTCCCCTCAAGAAGCCTTTCGCTAAGACAGTTCTTGTGGAATTGGCAAAGTGATATTTGGAAGCCCATAGTGGGCTATGGTGAAATAGGAAATATCGTCAGATGAAATCTGGAAAGAAGCTTTCTGAGAAACTGCTTAGTGTTCTGTTAATTCATCTCACAGAGTTACATGTGTATTTCGAGGATCTCTTTGCTAGCCCTATTTCTGTGGAAACTGAGAAAAGATATTTCGGATCCCTTTGAAGACTATAGGGCCAAAGGAAAAATCCTCCGATAACAAAGAGAAAGAAGCTTTCTGAGAAACTTCTTTGTGTTCTGTGAAATCATCTCACAGAGTTACAGCTTTCCCCTCAAGAAGCCTTTCGCTAAGACAGTTCTTGTGGAATTGGCAAAGTGATATTTGGAAGCCCATAGAGGGCTATGGTGAAAAAGGAAATATCGTCAGATGAAATCTGGAAAGAAGCTTTCTGAGAAACTGCTTAGTGTTCTGTTAATTCATCTCACAGAGTTACATGTGTATTTCGAAGATGTCTTTGCTAGCCCTATTTCTGTGGAATCTGAGAACAGATATTACGGATCCCTTTGAAGACTATAGGGCCAAAGGAAATATCATCGGATAACAAAGAGAAAGAAGCTTTCTGAGAAACTTCTTTGTGTTCTGTGAAATCATCTCACAGAGTTACAGCTTTCCCCTCAAGAAGCCTTTCGCTAAGACAGTTCTTGTGGAATTGGCAAAGTGATATTTGGAAGCCGATAGAGGGCTATGGTGAAAAAGGAAATATCCTCAGATGAAATCTGGAAAGAAGCTTTCTGAGAAACTGCTTAGTGTTCTGTGAATTCATCTCACAGAGTTACATGTGTATTTTGAGGATCTCTTTGCTAGCCCTATTTCTGTGGAATCTTAGAACAAATATTTCGGATCCCTTTGAAGACTATAGGGCCAAAGGAAATATCCTCCGATAACAAAGAGAAAGAAGCTTTCTGAGAAACTTCTTTGTGTTCTGTGAAATCATCTCACAGAGTTACAGCTTTCGCCTCAAGAAGCCTTTCGCTAAGACAGTTCTTGTGGAATTGGCAAAGTGATATTTGGAAGCCCATAGAGGGCTATGGTGAAATAGGAAATATCCTCAGATGAAATCTGGAAAGAAGCTTTCTGAGAAACTGCTTAGTGTTCTGTGAATTCATCTCACAGAGTTCCATGTGTTTTTCGAGGATCTCTTTGCTAGTCCTATTTCTGTGGAAACTGAGAAAAGATATTTCGGATCCCTTTGAAGACTATAGGGCCAAAGGAAAAATCCTCCGATAACAAAGAGAAAGAAGCTTTCTGAGAAACTTCTTTGTGTTCTGTGAAATCATCTCACAGAGTTACAGCTTTCCCCTCAAGAAGCCTTTCGCTAAGACAGTTTTTTTGGAATTGGCAAAGTGATATTTGGAAGCCCATAGAGGGCTATGGTGAAAAAGGAAATATCGTCAGATGAAATCTGGAAAGAAGCTTTCTGAGAAACTGCTTAGTGTTCTGTTAATTCATCTCACAGAGTTACATGTGTATTTCGAGGATCTCTTTGCTAGCCCTATTTCTGTGGAATCTGAGAACAGATATTTCGGATCCCTTTGAAGACTATAGGGCCAAAGGAAATATCCTCGGATAACAAAGAGAAAGAAGCTTTCTGAGAAACTTCTTTGTGTTCTGTGAAATCATCTCACAGAGTTACAGCTTTCCCCTGAAGAAGCCTTTCGCTAAGACAGTTCTTGTGGAATTGGCAAAGTGATATTTGGAAGCCCATAGAGGGCTATGGTGAAAAAGGAAATATCCTCAGATGAAATCTGGAAAGAAGCTTTCTGAGAAACTGCTTAGTGTTCTGTTAATTCATCTCACAGAGTTACATGTGTATTTCGAAGATGTCTTTGCTAGCCCTATTTCTGTGGAATCTGAGAACAGATATTACGGATCCCTTTGAAGACTATAGGGCAAAGGAAATATCATCGGATAACAAAGAGAAAGAAGCTTTCTGAGAAACTTCTTTGTGTTCTGTGAAATCATCTCACAGAGTTACAGCTTTCCCCTCAAGAAGCCTTTCGCTAAGACAGTTCTTGTGGAATTGGCAAAGTGATATTTGGAAGCCGATAGAGGGCTATGGTGAAAAAGGAAATATCCTCAGATGAAATCTGGAAAGAAACTTTCTGAGAAACTGCTTAGTGTTCTGTTAATTCATCTCACAGATTTACATGTGTATTTCGAGGATCTCTTTGCTAGCCCTATTTCTGTGGAATCTGAGAACAGATATTTCGGATCCCTTTGAAGACTATAGGGCCAAAGGAAATATCCTCCGATAACAAAGAGAAAGAAGCTTTCTGAGAAACTTCTTTGTGTTCTGTGAAATCATCTCACAGAGTTACAGCTTTCCCCTGAAGAAGCCTTTCGCTAAGACAGTTCTTGTGGAATTGGCAAAGTGATATTTGGAAGCCCATAGAGGGCTATGGTGAAAAAGGAAATATCGTCATTTGAAATCTGGAAAGAAGCTTTCTGCGAAACTGCTTAGTGTTCTGTTATTTCATCTCACAGAGTTCCATGTGTATTTCGAGGATCTCTTTGCTAGCCCTATTTCTGTGGAATCTGAGAACAGATATTTCGGATCCCTTTGAAGACTATAGGGCCAAAGGAAAAATCCTCCGATAACAAAGAGAATGAAGCTTTCTGAGAAACTTCTTTGTGTTCTGTGAAATCATCTCACAGAGTTACAGCTTTCCCCTCAAGAAGCCTTTCGCTAAGACAGTTCTTGTGGAATTGGCAAAGTGATATTTGGAAGCCCATAGAGGGCTATGGTGAAAAAGGAAATATCCTCAGATGAAATCTGGAAAGAAGCTTTCTGAGAAACTGCTTAGTGTTCTGTGAATTCATCTCACAGAGTTACATGTGTATTTCGAGGATCTCTTTCCTAGACCTATTTCTGTGGAAACTGAGAAAAGATATTTCGGATCCGTTTGAGGACTATAGGGCCAAAGGAAAAATCCTCCGATAACAAAGAGAAAGAAGCTTTCTGAGAAACTTCTTTGTGTTCTGTGAAATCATCTCACGGAGTTACAGCTTTCCCCTCAAGAAGCCTTTCGCTAAGACTGTTCTTGTGGAATTGGCAAAGTGATATTTGGAAGCCCGTAGAGGGCTATGGTGAAAAAGCAAATATCCTCAGATGAAATCTGGAAAGAAGCTTTCTGAGAAACTGCTTAGTGTTCTGTGAATTCATCTCACAGAGTTACATGTGTATTTCGAGGATCTCTTTGCTAGCCCTATTTCTGCGGAATCTGAGAACAGATATTTCGGATCCATTTGAAGACTATAGGGCCAAAGGAAATATCCTCCGATAACAAAGAGAAAGAAGCTTTCTGAGAAACTTCTTTGTGTTCTGTGAAATCATCTCACAGAGTTACAGCTTTCCCCTCAAGAAGCCTTTCGCTAAGACAGTTCTTGTGGAATTGGCAAAGTGATATTTGGAAGCCCATAGAGGGCTATGGTGAAAAAGGAAATATCGTCAGATGAAATCTGGAAAGAAGCTTTCTGAGAAACTGCTTAGTGTTCTGTGAATTCATCTCACAGAGTTACATGTGTATTTCGAGGATCTCTTTGCTAGCCCTATTTCTGTGGAATCTGAGAACAGATATTTCGGATCCATTTGAAGACTATAGGGCCAAAGGAAATATCCTCCGATAACAAAGAAAAAGAAGCTTTCTGAGAAACTTCTTTGTGTTCTGTGAAATCATCTCACAGAGTTACAGCTTTCCCCTGAAGAAGCCTTTCGCTAAGACAGTTCTTGTGGAATTGGCAAAGTGATATTTCGAAGCCCATAGAGGGCTATGGTGAAATAGGAATTATCGTCAGATGAAATCTGGAAAGAAGCTTTCTGAGAAACTGCTTAGTGTTCTGTGAATTCATCTCACAGAGTTCCATGTGTATTTCGAGGATCTCTTTGCTAGCCCTATTTCTGTGGAAACTGAGAAAAGATATTTCGGATCCCTTTGAAGACTATAGGGCCAAAGGAAAAATCCTCTGATAACAAAGAGAAAGAAGCTTTCTGAGAAACTTCTTTGTGTTCTGTGAAATCATCTCACAGAGTTACAGCTTTCCCCTCAAGAAGCCTTTCGCTAAGACAGTTTTTGTGGAATTGGCAAAGTGATATTTGGAAGCCCATAGAGGGCTATGGTGAAAAAGGAAATATCGTCAGATGAAATCTGGAAAGAAGCTTTCTGAGAAACTGCTTAGTGTTCTGTTAATTCATCTCACAGAGTTACATGTGTATTTCGAGGATCTCTTTGCTAGCCCTATTTCTGTGGAATCTGAGAACAGATATTTCGGATCCCTTTGAAGATTATAGGGCCAAAGGAAATATCCTCGGATAACAAAGAGAAAGAAGCTTTCTGAGAAACTTCTTTGTGTTCTGTGAAATCATCTCACAGAGTTACAGCTTTCCCCTCAAGAAGCCTTTCGCTAAGACAGTTCTTGTGGAATTGGCAAAGTGATATTTGGAAGCCCATAGAGGGCTATGGTGAAAAAGGAAATATCGTCAGATGAAATCTGGAAAGAAGCTTTCTGCGAAACTTCTTAGGGTTTCGTTAATTCATCTCACAGAGTTACATGTGTATTTCGAGGATCTCTTTGCTAGCTCTATTTCTGTGGAATCTGAGAACAGATATTTCGGATCCCTTTGAAGACTATAGGGCCAAAGGAAATATCCTCGGATAACAAAGAGAAAGAAGCTTTCTGAGAAACTTCTTTGTGTTCTGTGAAATCATCTCACAGAGTTACAGCTTTCCCCTCAAGAAGCCATTCGCTAAGACAGTTCTTGTGGAATAGGCAAAGTGATATTTGGAAGCCCATAGAGGGCTATGGTGAAAAAGGAAATATCGTCAGATGAAATCTGGAAAGAAGCTTTCTGAGAAACTGCTTAGTGTTCTGTGAATTCATCTCACAGAGTTCCATGTGTATTTCGAGAATCTCTTTGCTAGCCCTATTTCTGTGGAATCTGAGAACAGATATTTCGGATCCCTTTGAAGACTATAGGGCCAAAGGAAATATCCTCCGATTACAAAGAGAAAGAAGCTTTCTGAGAAACTTCTTTGTGTTCTGTGAAATCATCTCACAGAGTTACAGCTTTCCCCTGAAGAAAGCTTTCGCTAAGACAGTTCTTGTGGAATTGGCAAAGTGATATTTGGAAGCCCACAGAGGGCTATGGTGAAAAAGGAAATATCGTCAGATGAAATCTGGAAAGAAGCTTTCTGAGAAACTGCTTAGTGTTCTGTGAATTCATCTCACAGAGTTACATGTGTATTTCGAGGATCTCTTTGCTAGCCCTATTTCTGTGGAATCTGAAAACAGATATTTCGGATCCCTTTGAAAACTATAGGGCCAAAGGAAATATCCTCCGATAACAAAGAGAAAGAAGCTTTCTGAGAAACTTCTTTGTGTTCTGTGAAATCATCTCACAGAGTTACAGCTTTCCCCTCAAGAAGCCGTTCGCTAAGACAGTTCTTGTGGAATTGGCAAAGTGATATTTGGAAGCCCATAGAGGGCTATGGTGAAATAGGAAATATCGTCAGATGAAATCTGGAAAGAAGCTTTCTGAGAAACTGCTTAGTGTTCTGTAAATTCATCTCACAGAGTTACATGTGTATTTCGAGGATCTCTTTGCTAGCCCTATTTCTGTGTAAACTGAGAAAAGATATTTCGGATCCCTTTGAAGACTATAGGGCCAAAGGAAAAATCCTCCGATAACAAAGAGAAAGAAGCTTTCTGAGAAACTTCTTTGTGTTCTGTGAAATCATCTCACAGAGTTACAGCTTTCCCCTGAAGAAGCCTTTCGCTAAGACAGTTCTTGTGGAATTGGCAAAGTGATATTTGGAAGCCCATAGAGGGCTATGGTGAAAAAGGAAATATCGTCAGATGAAATCTGGAAAGAAGCTTTCTGAGAAACTGCTTAGTGTTCTGTTAATTCATCTCACAGAGTTACATGTGTATTTCGAAGATGTCTTTGCTAGCCCTATTTCTGTGGAATCTGAGAACAGATATTACGGATCCCTTTGAAGACTATAGGGCCAAAGGAAATATCCTCGGATAACAAAGAGAAAGAAGCTTTCTGAGAAACTTCTTTGTGTTCTGTGAAATCATCTCACAGAGTTACAGCTTTCCCCTCAAGAAGCCTTTCGCTAAGACAGTTCTTGTGGAATTGTCAAAGTGATATTTGGAAGCCCATAGAGGGCTATGGTGAAAAAGGAAATATCGTCAGATGAAATCTGGAAAGAAGCTTTCTGCGAAACTGCTTAGTGTTCTGTTAATTCATCCCACAGAGTTACATGTGTATTTCGAGGATCTCTTTGCTAGTCCTATTTCTGTGGAATCTGAAAACAGATATTTCGGATCCCTTTGAAGACTATAGGGCCAAAGGAAATATACTCCGATAACAAAAAGAAAGAAGCTTTCTGAGAAACTTCTTTGTGTTCTGTGAAATCATCTCACAGAGTTACAGCTTTCCCGTCAAGAAGCCTTTCGCTAAGACAGTTCTTGTGGAATTGGCAAAGTGATATTTGGAAGCCTATAGAGGGCTATGGTGAAATAGGAAATATCGACAGATGAAATCTGGAAAGAAGCTTTCTGAGAAACTGCTTAGTGTTCTGTGAATTCATCTCACAGAGTTACATCTGTATTTCGAGGATCTCTTTGCTAGCCCTATTTCTGTGGAAACTGAGAAAAGATATTTCGGATCCCTTTGAAGACTATAGGGCCAAAGGAAAAATCCTCCGATAACAAAGAGAAAGAAGCTTTCTGAGAAACTACTTTGTGTTCTGTGAAATCATCTCACAGAGTTACAGCTTTCCCCTCAAGAAGCCTTTCGCTAAGACAGTTCTTGTGGAATTGGCAAAGTGATATTTGGAAGCCCATAGAGGGCTATGGTGAAAAAGGAAATATCGTCAGATGAAATCTGGAAAGAAGCTTTCTGAGAAACTGCTTAGTGTTCTGTTAATTCATCTCACAGAGTTACATGTGTATTTCGAAGATGTCTTTGCTAGCCCTATTTCTGTGGAATCTGAGAACAGATATTACGGATCCCTTTGAAGACTATAGGGCCAAAGGAAATATCCTCGGATAACAAAGAGAAAGAAGCTTTCTGAGAAACTTCTTTGTGTTCTGTGAAATCATCTCACAGAGTTACAGCTTTCCCCTGAAGAAGCCTTTCGCTAAGACAGTTCTTGTGGAATTGGCAAAGTGATATTTGGAAGCCCATAGAGGGCTATGGTGAAATAGGAAATATCGTCAGATGAAATCTGGAAAGAAGCTTTCTGAGAAACTGCTTAGTGTTCTGTGAATTCATCTCACAGAGTTCCATGTGTATTTCGAGGATCTCTTTGCTAGCCCTATTTCTGTGGAAACTGAGAAAAGATATTTCGGATCCCTTTGAAGACTATAGGGCCAAAGGAAAAATCCTCCGATAACAAAGAGAAAGAAGCTTTCTGAGAAACTTCTTTGTGTTCTGTGAAATCATCTCACAGAGTTACAGCTTTCCCCTCAAGAAGCCTTTCGCTAAGACAGTTCTTGTGGAATTGGCAAAGTGATATTTGGAAGCCCATAGTGGGCTACGGTGAAAAAGGAAATATCGTCAGATGAAATCTGGAAAGAAGCTTTCTAAGAAACTGCTTAGTGTTCTGTTAATTCATCTCACAGAGTTACATGTGTATTTTGAAGATGTCTTTGCTAGCCCTATTTCTGTGGAATCTGAGAACAGATATTACGGATCCCTTTGAAGACTATAGGGCCAAAGGAAATATCCTCGGATAACAAAGAGAAAGAAGCTTTCTGAGAAACTTCTTTGTGTTCTGTGAAATCATCTCACAGAGTTACAGCTTTCCCCTCAAGAAGCCTTTCGCTAAGACAGTTCTTGTGGAACTGGCAAAGTGATATTTGGAAGCCCATAGAGGGCTATGGTGAGAAAGGAAATATCGTCAGATGAAATCTGGAAAGAAGCTTTCTGAGAAACTGCTTAGTGTTCTGTTAATTCATCTCACAGAGTTACATGTGTATTTCGAGGATGTCTTTGCTAGCCCTATTTCTGTGGAATCTGAGAACAGATATTTCGGATCCCTTTGAAGACTATAGGGCCAAAGGAAATATCCTCGGATAACAAAGAGAAAGAAGCTTTCTGAGAAACTTCTTTGTGTTCTGTGAAATCATCTCACAGAGTTACAGCTTTCCCCTGAAGAAGCCTTTCGCTAAGACAGTTCTTGTGGAATTGGCAAAGTGATATTTGGAAGCCCATAGAGGGCTATGGTGAAAAAGGAAATATCGTCAGATGAAATCTGGAAAGAAGCTTTCTGAGAAACTGCTTAGTGTTCTGTTAATTCATCTCACAGAGTTCCATGTGTATTTCGAGGATCTCTTTGCTAGCCCTATTTCTGTGGAATCTGAAAACAGATATTTCGGATCCCTTTGAAAACTATAGGGCCAAAGGAAATATCCTCCGATAACAAAGAGAAAGAAGCTTTCTGAGAAACTTCTTTGTGTTCTGTGAAATCATCTCACAGAGTTACAGCTTTCCCCTCAAGAAGCCTTTCGCTAAGACAGTTCTTGTGGAATTGGCAAAGTGATATTTGGAAGCCCATAGAGGGCTATGGTGAAATAGGAAATATCGTCAGATGAAATCTGGAAAGAAGCTTTCTGAGAAACTGCTTAGTGTTCTGTTAATTCATCTCACAGAGTTACATGTGTATTTCGAGGATCTCTTTGCTAGCCCTTTTTCTGTGGAAACTGAGAAAAGATATTTCGGATCCCTTTGAAGACTATAGGGCCAAAGGAAAAATCCTCCGATAACAAAGAGAAAGAAGCTTTCTGAGAAACTTCTTTGTGTTCTGTGAAATCATCTCACAGAGTTACAGCTTTCCCCTGAAGAAGCCTTTCGCTAAGACAGTTCTTGTGGAATTGGCAAAGTGATATTTGGAAGCCCATAGAGGGCTATGGTGAAAAAGGAAATATCGTCAGATGAAATCTGGAAAGAAGCTTTCTGAGAAACTGCTTAGTGTTCTGTTAATTCATCTCACAGAGTTACATGTGTATTTCGAAGATGTCTTTGCTAGCCCTATTTCTGTGGAATCTGAGAACAGATATTACGGATCCCTTTGAAGACTATAGGGCCAAAGGAAATATCCTCGGATAACAAAGAGAAAGAAGCTTTCTGAGAAACTTCTTTGTGTTCTGTGAAATCATCTCACAGAGTTACAGCTTTCCCCTGAAGAAGCCTTTCGCTAAGACAGTTCTTGTGGAATTGGCAAAGTGATATTTGGAAGCCCATAGAGGGCTATGGTGAAATAGGAAATATCGTCAGATGAAATCTGGAAAGAAGCTTTCTGAGAAACTGCTTAGTGTTCTGTGAATTCATCTCACAGAGTTCCATGTGTATTTCGAGGATCTCTTTGCTAGCCCTATTTCTGTGGAAACTGAGAAAAGATATTTCGGATCCCTTTGAAGACTATAGGGCCAAAGGAAAAATCCTCCGATAACAAAGAGAAAGAAGCTTTCTGAGAAACTTCTTTGTGTTCTGTGAAATCATCTCACAGAGTTACAGCTTTCCCCTCAAGAAGCCTTTCGCTAAGACAGTTCTTGTGGAATTGGCAAAGTGATATTTGGAAGCCCATAGTGGGCTATGGTGAAAAAGGAAATATCGTCAGATGAAATCTGGAAAGAAGCTTTCTAAGAAACTGCTTAGTGTTCTGTTAATTCATCTCACAGAGTTACATGTGTATTTTGAAGATGTCTTTGCTAGCCCTATTTCTGTGGAATCTGAGAACAGATATTACGGATCCCTTTGAAGACTATAGGGCCAAAGGAAATATCCTCGGATAACAAAGAGAAAGAAGCTTTCTGAGAAACTTCTTTGTGTTCTGTGAAATCATCTCACAGAGTTACAGCTTTCCCCTCAAGAAGCCTTTCGCTAAGACAGTTCTTGTGGAATTGGCAAAGTGATATTTGGAAGCCGATAGAGGGCTATGGTGAAAAAGGAAATATCCACAGATGAAATCTGGAAAGAAGCTTTCTGAGAAACTGCTTAGTGTTCTGTGAATTCATCTCACAGAGTTACATGTGTATTTCGAGGATCTCTTTGCTAGCTCTATTTCTGTGGAATCTGAGAACAAATATTTCGGATCCCTTTGAAGACTATAGGGCCAAAGGAAATATCCTCCGATAACAAAGAGAAAGAAGCTTTCTGAGAAACTTCTTTGTGTTCTGTGAAATCATCTCACAGAGTTACAGCTTTCCCCTGAAGAAGCCTTTCGCTAAGACAGTTCTTGTGGAATTGGCAAAGTGATATTTGGAAGCCCATAGAGGGCTATGGTGAAAAAGGAAATATCGTCAGATGAAATCTGGAAAGAAGCTTTCTGCGAAACTGCTTAGTGTTCTGTTAATTCATCCCACAGAGTTACATGTGTATTTCGAGGATCTCTTTGCTAGTCCTATTTCTGTGGAATCTGTAAACAGATATTTCGGATCCCTTTGAAGACTATAGTGCCTAAGGAAATATCCTCGGATAACAAAGAGAAAGAAGCTTTCTGAGAAACTTCTTTGTGTTCTGTGAAATCATCTCACAGAGTTACAGCTTTCCCGTCAAGAAGCCTTTCGCTAAGACAGTTCTTGTGGAATTGGCAAAGTGATATTTGGAAGCCCATAGAGGGCTATGGTGAAATAGGAAATATCGTCAGATGAAATCTGGAAAGAAGCTTTCTGAGAAACTGCTTAGTGTTCTGTGAATTCATCTCACAGAGTTACATGTGTATTTCGAGGATCTCTTTGCTAGCCCTATTTCTGTGGAAACTGAGAAAAGATATTTCGGATCCCTTTGAAGACTATAGGGCCAAAGGAAAAATCCTCCGATAACAAAGAGAAAGAAGCTTTCTGAGAAACTTCTTTGTGTTCTGTGAAATCATCTCACAGAGTTACAGCTTTCCCCTCAAGAAGCCTTTCGCTAAGACAGTTCTTGTGGAATTGGCAAAGTGATATTTGGAACCCCTTAGAGGGCTATGGTGAAAAAGGAAATATCGTCAGATGAAATCTGGAAAGAAGCTTTCTGCGAAACTGCTTAGTGTTCTGTTAATTCCTCTCACAGAGTTACATGTGTATTTCGAGGTTCTCTTTGCTAGTCCTATTTCTGTGGAATCTGAAAACAGATATTTCGGATCCCTTTGAAGACTATAGGGCCAAAGGAAATATCCTCGGATAACAAAGAGAAAGAAGCTTTCTGAGAAACTTCTTTGTGTTCTGTGAAATCATCTCACAGAGTTACAGCTTTCCCCTCAAGAAGCCTTTCGCTAAGACAGTTTTTGTGGAATTGGCAAAGTGATATTTGGAAGCCCATAGAGGGCTATGGTGAAAAAGGAAATATCGTCAGATGAAATCTGGAAAGAAGCTTTCTGAGAAACTGCTTAGTGTTCTGTTAATTCATCTCACAGAGTTACATGTGTATTTCGAGGATCTCTTTGCTAGCCCTATTTCTGTGGAAACTGAGAAAAGATATTTCGGATCCCTTTGAAGACTATAGGGCCAAAGGAAAAATCCTCCGATAACAAAGAGAAAGAAGCTTTCTGAGAAACTTCTTTGTGTTCTGTGAAATCATCTCACAGAGTTACAGCTTTCCCCTCAAGAAGCCTTTCGCTAAGACAGTTCTTGTGGAATTGGCAAAGTGATATTTGGAAGCCCATAGTGGGCTATGGTGAAAAAGGAAATATCGTCAGATGAAATCTGGAAAGAAGCTTTCTAAGAAACTGCTTAGTGTTCTGTTAATTCATCTCACAGAGTTACATGTGTATTTTGAAGATGTCTTTGCTAGCCCTATTTCTGTGGAATCTGAGAACAGATATTACGGATCCCTTTGAAGACTATAGGGCCAAAGGAAATATCCTCGGATAACAAAGAGAAAGAAGCTTTCTGAGAAACTTCTTTGTGTTCTGTGAAATCATCTCACAGAGTTACAGCTTTCCCCTCAAGAAGCCTTTCGCTAAGACAGTTCTTGTGGAATTGGCAAAGTGATATTTGGAAGCCGATAGAGGGCTATGGTGAAAAAGGAAATATCCACAGATGAAATCTGGAAAGAAGCTTTCTGAGAAACTGCTTAGTGTTCTGTGAATTCATCTCACAGAGTTACATGTGTATTTCGAGGATCTCTTTGCTAGCCCTATTTCTGTGGAATCTGAGAACAAATATTTCGGATCCCTTTGAAGACTATAGGGCCAAAGGAAATATCCTCCGATAACAAAGAGAAAGAAGCTTTCTGAGAAACTTCTTTGTGTTCTGTGAAATCATCTCACAGAGTTACAGCTTTCCCCTGAAGAAGCCTTTCGCTAAGACAGTTCTTGTGGAATTGGCAAAGTGATATTTGGAAGCCCATAGAGGGCTATGGTGAAAAAGGAAATATCGTCAGATGAAATCTGGAAAGAAGCTTTCTGCGAAACTGCTTAGTGTTCTGTTAATTCATCCCACAGAGTTACATGTGTATTTCGAGGATCTCTTTGCTAGTCCTATTTCTGTGGAATCTGTAAACAGATATTTCGGATCCCTTTGAAGACTATAGTGCCTAAGGAAATATCCTCGGATAACAAAGAGAAAGAAGCTTTCTGAGAAACTTCTTTGTGTTCTGTGAAATCATCTCACAGAGTTACAGCTTTCCCGTCAAGAAGCCTTTCGCTAAGACAGTTCTTGTGGAATTGGCAAAGTGATATTTGGAAGCCCATAGAGGGCTATGGTGAAATAGGAAATATCGTCAGATGAAATCTGGAAAGAAGCTTTCTGAGAAACTGCTTAGTGTTCTGTGAATTCATCTCACAGAGTTCCATGTGTATTTCGAGGATCTCTTTGCTAGCCCTATTTCTGTGGAAACTGAGAAAAGATATTTCGGATCCCTTTGAAGACTATAGGGCCAAAGGAAAAATCCTCCGATAACAAAGAGAAAGAAGCTTTCTGAGAAACTTCTTTGTGTTCTGTGAAATCATCTCACAGAGTTACAGCTTTCCCCTCAAGAAGCCTTTCGCTAAGACAGTTCTTGTGGAATTGGCAAAGTGATATTTGGAACCCCTTAGAGGGCTATGGTGAAAAAGGAAATATCGTCAGATGAAATCTGGAAAGAAGCTTTCTGCGAAACTGCTTAGTGTTCTGTTAATTCATCTCACAGAGTTACATGTGTATTTCGAGGTTCTCTTTGCTAGTCCTATTTCTGTGGAATCTGAAAACAGATATTTCGGATCCCTTTGAAGACTATAGGGCCAAAGGAAATATCCTCGGATAACAAAGAGAAAGAAGCTTTCTGAGAAACTTCTTTGTGTTCTGTGAAATCATCTCACAGAGTTACAGCTTTCCCCTCAAGAAGCCTTTCGCTAAGACAGTTTTTGTGGAATTGGCAAAGTGATATTTGGAAGCCCATAGAGGGCTATGGTGAAAAAGGAAATATCGTCAGATGAAATCTGGAAAGAAGCTTTCTGAGAAACTGCTTAGTGTTCTGTTAATTCATCTCACAGAGTTACATGTGTATTTCGAGGATCTCTTTGCTAGCCCTATTTCTGTGGAATCTGAGAACAGATATTTCGGATCCCTTTGAAGACTATAGAGCCAAAGGAAATATCCTCGGATAACAAAGAGAAAGAAGCTTTCTGAGAAACTTCTTTGTGTTCTGTGAAATCATCTCACAGAGTTACAGCTTTCCCCTCAAGAAGCCTTTCGCTAAGACAGTTCTTGTGGAATTGGCAAAGTGATATTTGGAAGCCCATAGAGGGCTATGGTGAAAAAGGAAATATCCTCAGATGAAATCTGGAAAGAAGCTTTCTGAGAAACTGCTTAGTGTTCTGTGAATTCATCTCACAGAGTTACATGTGTATTTCGAGGATCTCTTTGCTAGCCCTATTTCTGTGGAATCTGAGAACAGATATTTCGGATCCCTTTGAAGACTATAGGGCCAAAGGAAAAATCCTCCGATAACAAAGAGAAAGAATCTTTCTGAGAAACTTCTTTGTATTCTGTGAAATCATCTCACAGAGTTACAGCTTTCCCCTCAAGAAGCCTTTCGCTAAGACAGTTCTTGTGGAATTGGCAAAGTGATATTTGGAAGCCCATAGAGGGCTATGGTGAAAAAGGAAATATCGTCAGATGAAATCTGGAAAGAAGCTTTCTGCGAAACTGCTTAGGGTTTTGTTAATTCATCTCACAGAGTTACATGTGTATTTCGAGGATCTCTTTGCTAGCTCTATTTCTGTGGAATCTGAGAACAGATATTTCGGATCCCTTTGAAGACTATAGAGCTAAAGGAAATATCCTCGGATAACAAAGAAAAAGAATCTTTCTGAGAAACTTCTTTGTGTTCTGTGAAATCATCTCACAGAGTTACAGCTTTCCCCTCAAGAAGCCTTTCGCTAAGACAGTTCTTGTGGAATAGGCAAAGTGATATTTGGAAGCCCATAGAGGGCTATGGTGAAAAAGGAAATATCGTCAGATGAAATCTGGAAAGAAGCTTTCTGAGAAACTACTTAGTGTTCTGTGAATTCATCTCACAGAGTTCCATGTGTATTTCGAGAATCTCTTTGCTAGCCCTATTTCTGTGGAATCTGATAACAGATATTTCGGATCCCTTTGAAGACTATAGGGCCAAAGGAAATATCCTCCGATAACAAAGAGAAAGAAGCTTTCTGAGAAACTTCTTTGTTTTCTGTGAAATCATCTCACAGAGTTACAGCTCTCCCCTGAAGAAGCCTTTCGCTAAGACAGTTCTTGTGGAATTGGCAAAGTGATATTTGGAAGCCCATAGAGGGCTATGGTGAAAAAGGAAATATCCTCAGATGAAATCTGGAAAGAAGCTTTCTGAGAAACTGCTTAGTGTTCTGTTAATTCATCTCACAGAGTTACATGTGTATTTCGAGGATCTCTTTGCTAGCCCTATTTCTGTGGAAACTGAGAAAAGATATTTCGGATCCCTTTGAAGACTATAGGGCCAAAGGAAAAATCCTCCGATAACAAAGAGAAAGAAGCTTTCTGAGAAACTTCTTTGTGTTCTGTGAAATCATCTCACAGAGTTACAGCTTTCCCCTGAAGAAGCCTTTCGCTAAGACAGTTCTTGTGGAATTGGCAAAGTGATATTTGGAAGCCCATAGAGGGCTATGGTGAAAAAGGAAATATCGTCAGATGAAATCTGGAAAGAAGCTTTCTGCGAAACTGCTTAGTGTTCTGTTAATTCATCCCACAGAGTTACATGTGTATTTCGAGGATCTCTTTGCTAGTCCTATTTCTGTGGAATCTGAAAACAGATATTTCGGATCCCTTTGAAGACTATAGGGCCAAAGGAAAAATCCTCCGATAACAAAGAGAAAGAAGCTTTCTGAGAAAGTTCTTTGTTTTCTGTGAAATCATCTCACAGAGTTACAGCTTTCCCCTCAAGAAGCCTTTCGCTAAGACAGTTCTTGTGGAACTGGCAAAGTGATATTTGGAAGCCCATAGAGGGCTATGGTGAAAAAGGAAATATCGTCAGATGAAATCTGAAAAGAAGTTTTCTGAGAAACTGCTTAGTGTTCTGTTAATTCATCTCACAGAGTTACATGTGTATTTCGAGGATGTCTTTGCTAGCCCTATTTCTGTGGAATCTGAGAACAGATATTTCGGATCCCTTTGAAGACTATAGGGCCAAAGGAAATATCCTCGGATAACAAAGAGAAAGAAGCTTTCTGAGAAACTTCTTTGTGTTCTGTGAAATCATCTCACAGAGTTACAGCTTTCCCCTCAAGAAGCCTTTCGCTAAGACAGTTCTTGTGGAATTGGCAAAGTGATATTTGGAAGCCCATAGAGGACTATGGTGAAAAAGGAAATATCGTCAGATGAAATCTGGAAAGAAGCTTTCTGCGAAACTGCTTAGTGTTTTTTTAATTCATCTCACAGAGTTACATGTGTATTTCGAGGATCTCTTTGCTAGCCCTATTTCTGTGGAATCTGAAAACAGATATTTCGGATCCCTTTGAAGACTATAGTGCCTAAGGAAATATCCTCGGATAACAAAGAGAAAGAAGCTTTCTGAGAAACTTCTTTGTGTTCTGTGAAATCATCTCACAGAGTTACAGCTTTCCCCTCAAGAAGCCTTTCGCTAAGACAGTTCTTGTGGAATTGGCAAAGTGATATTTGGAAGCCCATAGAGGGCTATGGTGAAATAGGAAATATCGTCAGATGAAATCTGGAAAGAAGCTTTCTGAGAAACTGCTTAGTGTTCTGTGAATTCATCTCACAGAGTTACATGTGTATTTCGAGGATCTCTTTGCTAGCCCTATTTCTGTGGAAACTGAGAAAAGATATTTCGGATCCCTTTGAAGACTATAGGGCCAAAGGAAAAATCCTCCGATAACAAAGAGAAAGAAGCTTTCTGAGAAACTTCTTTGTGTTCTGTGAAATCATCTCACAGAGTTACAGCTTTCCCCTCAAGAAGCCTTTCGCTAAGACAGTTCTTGTGGAATTGGCAAAGTGATATTTGGAAGCCGATAGAGGGCTATGGTGAAAAAGGAAATATCCTCAGATGAAATCTGGAAAGAAGCTTTCTGAGAAACTGCTTAGTGTTCTGTGAATTCATCTCACAGAGATACATGTGTATTTCGAGGATCTCTTTGCTAGCCCTATTTCTGTGGAATCTGAGAACAAATATTTCGGATCCCTTTGAAGACTATAGGGCCAAAGGAAATATCCTCCGATAACAAAGAGAAAGAAGCTTTCTGAGAAACTTCTTTGTGTTCTGTGAAATCATCTCACAGAGTTACAGCTTTCCCCTGAAGAAGCCTTTCGCTAAGACAGTTCTTGTGGAATTGGCAAAGTGATATTTGGAAGCCCATAGAGGGCTATGGTGAAATAGGAAATATCGTCAGATGAAATCTGGAAAGAAGCTTTCTGAGAAACTGCTTAGTGTTCTGTTAATTCATCTCACAGAGTTCCATGTTTATTTCGAGGATCTCTTTGCTAGCCCTCTTTCTGTGGAAACTGAGAAAAGATATTTCGGATCCCTTTGAAGACTATAGGGCCAAAGGAAAAATCCTCCGATAACAAAGAGAAAGAAGCTTTCTGAGAAACTTCTTTGTGTTCTGTGAAATCATCTCACAGAGTTACAGCTTTCCCCTGAAGAAGCCTTTCGCTAAGACAGTTCTTGTGGAATTGGCAAAGTGATATTTGGAAGCCCATAGTGGGCTATGGTGAAAAAGGAAATATCGTCAGATGAAATCTGGAAAGAAGCTTTCTAAGAAACTGCTTAGTGTTCTGTTAATTCATCTCACAGAGTTACATGTGTATTTTGAAGATGTCTTTGCTAGCCCTATTTCTGTGGAATCTGAGAACAGATATTACGGATCCCTTTGAAGACTATAGGGCCAAAGGAAATATCCTCGGATAACAAAGAGAAAGAAGCTTTCTGAGAAACTTCTTTGTGTTCTGTGAAATCATCTCACAGAGTTACAGCTTTCCCCTCAAGAAGCATTTCGCTAAGACAGTTCTTGTGGAATTGGCAAAGTGATATTTGGAAGCCGATAGAGGGCTATGGTGAAAAAGGAAATATCCACAGATGAAATCTGGAAAGAAGCTTTCTGAGAAACTGCTTAGTGTTCTGTGAATTCATCTCACAGAGTTACATGTGTATTTCGAGGATCTCTTTGCTAGCCCTATTTCTGTGGAATCTGAGAACAAATATTTCGGATCCCTTTGAAGACTATAGGGCCAAAGGAAATATCCTCCGATAACAAAGAGAAAGAAGCTTTCTGAGAAACTTCTTTGTGTTCTGTGAAATCATCTCACAGAGTTACAGCTTTCCCCTGAAGAAGCCTTTCGCTAAGACAGTTCTTGTGGAATTGGCAAAGTGATATTTGGAAGCCCATAGAGGGCTATGGTGAAAAAGGAAATATCGTCAGATGAAATCTGGAAAGAAGCTTTCTGCGAAACTGCTTAGTGTTCTGTTAATTCATCCCACAGAGTTACATGTGTATTTCGAGGATCTCTTTGCTAGTCCTATTTCTGTGGAATCTGAAAACAGATATTTCGGATCCCTTTGAAGACTATAGTGCCTAAGGAAATATCCTCGGATAACAAAGAGAAAGAAGCTTTCTGACAAACTTCTTTGTGTTCTGTGAAATCATCTCACAGAGTTACAGCTTTCCCGTCAAGAAGCCTTTCGCTAAGACAGTTCTTGTGGAATTGGCAAAGTGATATTTGGAATCCCATAGAGGGCTATGGTGAAATAGGAAATATCGTCAGATGAAATCTGGAAAGAAGCTTTCTGAGAAACTGCTTAGTGTTCTGTGAATTCATCTCACAGAGTTCCATGTGTATTTCGAGGATCTCTTTGCTAGCCCTATTTCTGTGGAAACTGAGAAAAGATATTTCGGATCCCTTTGAAGACTATAGGGCCAAAGGAAAAATCCTCCGATAACAAAGAGAAAGAAGCTTTCTGAGAAACTTCTTTGTGTTCTGTGAAATCATCTCACAGAGTTACAGCTTTCCCCTCAAGAAGCCTTTCGCTAAGACAGTTCTTGTGGAATTGGCAAAGTGATATTTGGAACCCCATAGAGGGCTATGGTGAAAAAGGAAATATCGTCAGATGAAATCTGGAAAGAAGCTTTCTGCGAAACTGCTTAGTGTTCTGTTAATTCATCTCACAGAGTTACATGTGTATTTCGAGGTTCTCTTTGCTAGTCCTATTTCTGTGGAATCTGAAAACAGATATTTCGGATCCCTTTGAAGACTATAGGGCCAAAGGAAATATCCTCGGATAACAAAGAGAAAGAAGCTTTCTGAGAAACTTCTTTGTGTTCTGTGAAATCATCTCACAGAGTTACAGCTTTCCCCTCAAGAAGCCTTTCGCTAAGACAGTTTTTGTGGAATTGGCAAAGTGATATTTGGAAGCCCATAGAGGGCTATGGTGAAAAAGGAAATATCGTCAGATGAAATCTGGAAAGAAGCTTTCTGAGAAACTGCTTAGTGTTCTGTTAATTCATCTCACAGAGTTACATGTGTATTTCGAGGATCTCTTTGCTAGCCCTATTTCTGTGGAATCTGAGAACAGATATTTCGGATCCCTTTGAAGACTATAGAGCCAAAGGAAATATCCTCGGATAACAAAGAGAAAGAAGCTTTCTGAGAAACTTCTTTGTGTTCTGTGAAATCATCTCACAGAGTTACAGCTTTCCCCTGAAGAAGCCTTTCGCTAAGACAGTTCTTGTGGAATTGGCAAAGTGATATTTGGAAGCCCATAGAGGGCTATGGTGAAAAAGGAAATATCCTCAGATGAAATCTGGAAAGAAGCTTTCTGAGAAACTGCTTAGTGTTCTGTTAATTCATCTCACAGAGTTACATGTGTATTTCGAGGATCTCTTTGCTAGCCCTATTTCTGTGGAAACTGAGAAAAGATATTTCGGATCCCTTTGAAGACTATAGGGCCAAAGGAAAAATCCTCCGATAACAAAGAGAAAGAAGCTTTCTGAGAAACTTCTTTGTGTTCTGTGAAATCATCTCACAGAGTTACAGCTTTCCCCTCAAGAAGCCTTTCGCTAAGACAGTTCTTGTGGAATTGGCAAAGTGATATTTGGAAGCCGATAGAGGGCTATGGTGAAAAAGGAAATATCCTCAGATGAAATCTGGAAAGAAGCTTTCTGAGAAACTGCTTAGTGTTCTGTGAATTCATCTCACAGAGATACATGTGTATTTCGAGGATCTCTTTGCTAGCCCTTTTTCTGTGGAATCTGAGGACAAATATTTCGGATCCCTTTGAAGACTATAGGGCCAAAGGAAATATCCTCCGATAACAAAGAGAAAGAAGCTTTCTGAGAAACTTCTTTGTGTTCTGTGAAATCATCTCACAGAGTTACAGCTTTCCCCTGAAGAAGCCTTTCGCTAAGACAGTTCTTGTGGAATTGGCAAAGTGATATTTGGAAGCCCATAGAGGGCTATGGTGAAATAGGAAATATCGTCAGATGAAATCTGGAAAGAAGCTTTCTGAGAAACTGCTTAGTGTTCTGTTAATTCATCTCACAGAGTTCCATGTGTATTTCGAGGATCTCTTTGCTAGCCCTCTTTCTGTGGAAACTGAGAAAAGATATTTCGGATCCCTTTGAAGACTATAGGGCCAAAGGAAAAATCCTCCGATAACAAAGAGAAAGAAGCTTTCTGAGAAACTTCTTTGTGTTCTGTGAAATCATCTCACAGAGTTACAGCTTTCCCCTGAAGAAGCCTTTCGCTAAGACAGTTCTTGTGGAATTGGCAAAGTGATATTTGGAAGACCATAGTGGGCTACGGTGAAAAAGGAAATATCGTCAGATGAAATCTGGAAAGAAGCTTTCTAAGAAACTGCTTAGTGTTCTGTTAATTCATCTCACAGAGTTACATGTGTATTTTGAAGATGTCTTTCCTAGCCCTATTTCTGTGGAATCTGAGAACAGATATTACGGATCCCTTTGAAGACTATAGGGCCAAAGGAAATATCCTCGGATAACAAAGAGAAAGAAGCTTTCTGAGAAACTTCTTTGTGTTCTGTGAAATCATCTCACAGAGTTACAGCTTTCCCCTCAAGAAGCCTTTCGCTAAGACAGTTCTTGTGGAATTGGCAAAGTGATATTTGGAAGCCGATAGAGGGCTATGGTGAAAAAGGAAATATCCACAGATGAAATCTGGAAAGAAGCTTTCTGAGAAACTGCTTAGTGTTCTGTGAATTCATCTCACAGAGTTACATGTGTATTTCGAGGATCTCTTTGCTAGCCCTATTTCTGTGGAATCTGAGAACAAATATTTCGGATCCCTTTGAAGACTATAGGGCCAAAGGAAATATCCTCCGATAACAAAGAGAAAGAAGCTTTCTGAGAAACTTCTTTGTGTTCTCTGAAATCATCTCACAGAGTTACAGCTTTCCCCTGAAGAAGCCTTTCGCTAAGACAGTTCTTGTGGAATTGGCAAAGTGATATTTGGAAGCCCATAGAGGGCTATGGTGAAAAAGGAAATATCGTCAGATGAAATCTGGAAAGAAGCTTTCTGCGAAACTGCTTAGTGTTCTGTTAATTCATCCCACAGAGTTACATGTGTATTTCGAGGATCTCTTTGCTAGTCCTATTTCTGTGGAGTCTGAAAACAGATATTTCGGATCCCTTTGAAGACTATAGTGCCTAAGGAAATATCCTCGGATAACAAAGAGAAAGAAGCTTTCTGAGAAACTTCTTTGTGTTCTGTGAAATCATCTCACAGAGTTACAGCTTTCCCGTCAAGAAGCCTTTCGCTAAGACAGTTCTTGTGGAATTGGCAAAGTGATATTTGGAATCCCATAGAGGGCTATGGTGAAATAGGAAATATCGTCAGATGAAATCTGGAAAGAAGCTTTCTGAGAAACTGCTTAGTGTTCTGTGAATTCATCTCACAGAGTTCCATGTGTATTTCGAGGATCTCTTTGCTAGCCCTATTTCTGTGGAAACTGAGAAAAGATATTTCGGATCCCTTTGAAGACTATAGGGCCAAAGGAAAAATCCTCCGATAACAAAGAGAAAGAAGCTTTCTGAGAAACTTCTTTGTGTTCTGTGAAATCATCTCACAGAGTTACAGCTTTCCCCTCAAGAAGCCTTTCGCTAAGACAGTTCTTGTGGAATTGGCAAAGTGATATTTGGAACCCCATAGAGGGCTATGGTGAAAAAGGAAATATCGTCAGATGAAATCTGGAAAGAAGCTTTCTGCGAAACTGCTTAGTGTTCTGTTAATTCATCTCACAGAGTTACATGTGTATTTCGAGGTTCTCTTTGCTAGTCCTATTTCTGTGGAATCTGAAAACAGATATTTCGGATCCCTTTGAAGACTATAGGGCCAAAGGAAATATCCTCGGATAACAAAGAGAAAGAAGCTTTCTGAGAAACTTCTTTGTGTTCTGTGAAATCATCTCACAGAGTTACAGCTTTCCCCTCAAGAAGCCTTTCGCTAAGACAGTTTTTGTGGAATTGGCAAAGTGATATTTGGAAGCCCATAGAGGGCTATGGTGAAAAAGGAAATATCGTCAGATGAAATCTGGAAAGAAGCTTTCTGAGAAACTGCTTAGTGTTCTGTTAATTCATCTCACAGAGTTACATGTGTATTTCGAGGATCTCTTTGCTAGCCCTATTTCTGTGGAATCTGAGAACAGATATTTCGGATCCCTTTGAAGACTATAGGGCCAAAGGAAATATCCTCGGATAACAAAGAGAAAGAAGCTTTCTGAGAAACTTCTTTGTGTTCTGTGAAATCATCTCACAGAGTTACAGCTTTCCCCTGAAGAAGCCTTTCGCTAAGACAGTTCTTGTGGAATTGGCAAAGTGATATTTGGAAGCCCATAGAGGGCTATGGTGAAAAAGGAAATATCCTCAGATGAAATCTGGAAAGAAGCTTTCTGAGAAACTGCTTAGTGTTCTGTGAATTCATCTCACAGAGTTACATGTGTATTTCGAGGATCTCTTTGCTAGCCCTATTTCTGTGGAATCTGAGAACAGATATTTCGGATCCCTTTGAAGACTATAGGGCCAAAGGAAAAATCCTCCGATAACAAAGAGAAAGAATCTTTCTGAGAAACTTCTTTGTATTCTGTGAAATCATCTCACAGATTTACAGCTTTCCCCTCAAGAAGCCTTTCGCTAAGACAGTTCTTGTGGAATTGGCAAAGTGATATTTGGAAGCCCATAGAGGGCTATGGTGAAAAAGGAAATATCGTCAGATGAAATCTGGAAAGAAGCTTTCTGCGAAACTGCTTAGGGTTTTGTTAATTCATCTCACAGAGTTACATGTGTATTTCGAGGATCTCTTTGCTAGCTCTATTTCTGTGGAATCTGAGAACAGATATTTCGGATCCCTTTGAAGACTATAGTGCCAAAGGAAATATCCTCCGATAACAAAGAAAAAGAAGCTTTCTGAGAAACTTCTTTGTGTTCTGTGAAATCATCTCACAGAGTTACAGCTTTCCCCTCAAGAAGCCTTTCGCTAAGACAGTTCTTGTGGAATAGGCAAAGTGATATTTGGAAGCCCATAGAGGGCTATGGTGAAAAAGGAAATATCGTCAGATGAAATCTGGAAAGAAGCTTTCTGAGAAACTACTTAGTGTTCTGTGAATTCATCTCCCAGAGTTCCATATGTATTTCGAGAATCTCTTTGCTAGCCCTATTTCTGTGGAATCTGATAACAGATATTTCGGATCCCTTTGAAGACTATAGGGCCAAAGGAAATATCCTCCGATAACAAAGAGAAAGAAGCTTTCTGAGAAACTTCTTTGTGTTCTGTGAAATCATCTCACAGAGTTACAGCTTTCCCCTCAAGAAGCCTTTCGCTAAGACAGTTCTTGTGGAATTGGCAAAGTGATATTTGGAAGCCCATAGAGGGCTACGGTGAAAAAGGAAATATCGTCAGATGAAATCTGGAAAGAAGCTTTCTGAGAAACTGCTTAGTGTTCTGTTAATTCATCTCACAGAGTTACATGTGTATTTCGAGGATCTCTTTGCTAGCCCTATTTCTGTGGAATCTGAGAACAGATATTTCGGATCCCTTTGAAGACTATAGGGCCAAAGGAAATATCCTCGGATAACAAAGAGAAAGAAGCTTTCTGAGAAACTTCTTTGTTTTCTGTGAAATCATCTCACAGAGTTACAGCTCTCCCCTGAAGAAGCCTTTCGCTAAGACAGTTCTTGTGGAATTGGCAAAGTGATATTTGGAAGCCCATAGAGGGCTATGGTGAAAAAGGAAATATCCTCAGATGAAATCTGGAAAGAAGCTTTCTGAGAAACTGCTTAGTGTTCTGTTAATTCATCTCACAGAGTTACATGTGTATTTCGAGGATCTCTTTGCTAGCCCTATTTCTGTGGAAACTGAGAAAAGATATTTCGGATCCCTTTGAAGACTATAGGGCCAAAGGAAAAATCCTCCGATAACAAAGAGAAAGAAGCTTTCTGAGAAACTTCTTTGTGTTCTGTGAAATCATCTCACAGAGTTACAGCTTTCCCCTGAAGAAGCCTTTCGCTAAGACAGTTTTTGTGGAATTGGCAAAGTGATATTTGGAAGCCCATAGAGGGCTATGGTGAAAAAGGAAATATCGTCAGATGAAATCTGGAAAGAAGCTTTCTGCGAAACTGCTTAGTGTTCTGTTAATTCATCCCACAGAGTTACATGTGTATTTCGAGGATCTCTTTGCTAGTCCTATTTCTGTGGAATCTGAAAACAGATATTTCGGATCCCTTTGAAGACTATAGGGCCAAAGGAAAAATCCTCCGATAACAAAGAGAAAGAAGCTTTCTGAGAAAGTTCTTTGTTTTCTGTGAAATCATCTCACAGAGTAACAGCTTTCCCCTCAAGAAGCCTTTCGCTAAGACAGTTCTTGTGGAACTGGCAAAGTGATATTTGGAAGCCCATAGAGGGCTATGGTGAAAAAGGAAATATCGTCAGATGAAATCTGAAAAGAAGTTTTCTGAGAAACTGCTTAGTGTTCTGTTAATTCATCTCACAGAGTTACATGTGTATTTCGAGGATGTCTTTGCTAGCCCTATTTCTGTGGAATCTGAGAACAGATATTTCGGATCCCTTTGAAGACTATAGGGCCAAAGGAAATATCCTCGGATAACAAAGAGAAAGAAGCTTTCTGAGAAACTTCTTTGTGTTCTGTGAAATCATCTCACAGAGTTACAGCTTTCCCCTCAAGAAGCCTTTCGCTAAGACAGTTCTTGTGGAATTGGCAAAGTGATATTTGGAAGCCCATAGAGGACTATGGTGAAAAAGGAAATATCGTCAGATGAAATCTGGAAAGAAGCTTTCTGCGAAACTGCTTAGTGTTTTTTTAATTTATCTCACAGAGTTACATGTGTATTTCGAGGATCTCTTTGCTAGCCCTATTTCTGTGGAATCTGAAAACAGATATTTCGGATCCCTTTGAAGACTATAGTGCCTAAGGAAATATCCTCGGATAACAAAGAGAAAGAAGCTTTCTGAGAAACTTCTTTGTGTTCTGTGAAATCATCTCACAGAGTTACAGCGTTCCCGTCAAGAAGCCTTTCGCTAAGACAGTTCTTGTGGAATTGGCAAACTGATATTTGGAAGCCTATAGAGGGCTATGGTGAAATAGGAAATATCGTCAGATGAACTCTGGAAAGAAGCTTTCTGAGAAACTGCTTAGTGTTCTGTGAATTCATCTCACAGAGTTACATGTGTATTTCGAGGATCTCTTTGCTAGCCCTATTTCTGTGGAAACTGAGAAAAGATATTTCGGATCCCTTTGAAGACTATAGGGCCAAAGGAAAAATCCTCCGATAACAAAGAGAAAGAAGCTTTCTGAGAAACTTCTTTGTGTTCTGTGAAATCATCTCACAGAGTTACAGCTTTCCCCTGAAGAAGCCTTTCGCTAAGACAGTTCTTGTGGAATTGGCAAAGTGATATTTGGAAGCCTATAGAGGGCTATGGTGAAAAAGGAAATATCGTCAGATGAAATCTGGAAAGAAGCTTTCTGAGAAACTGCTTAGTGTTCTGTTAATTCATCTCACAGAGTTACATGTGTATTTCGAGGATTTCTTTGCTAACCCTATTTCTGTGGAATCTGAGAACAGATATTTCGGATCCCTTTGAAGACTATAGGGCCAAAGGAAATATCCTCGGATAACAAAGAGAAAGAAGCTTTCTGAGAAACTTCTTTGTGTTCTGTGAAATCATCTCACAGAGTTACAGCTTTTCCCTCAAGAAGACTTTCGCTAAGACAGTTCTTGTGGAATTGGCAAAGTGATATTTGGAAGCCCATAGAGGGCTATGGTGAAAAAGGAAATATCGTCAGATGAAATCTGGAAAGAAGCTTTCTGCGAAACTGCTTAGTGTTCTGTTAATTCATCTCACAGAGTTCCATGTGTATTTCGAGGATCTCTTTGCTAGCCCTATTTCTGTGGAATCTGAAAACAGATATTTCGGATCCCTTTGAAGACTATAGGGCCAAAGGAAATATCCTCCGATAACAAAGAGAAAGAAGCTTTCTGAGAAACTTCTTTGTGTTCTGTGAAATCATCTCACAGAGTTACAGCTTTCCCCTCAAGAAGCCTTTCGCTAAGACAGTTCTTGTGGAATTGGCAAAGTGATATTTGGAAGCCCATAGAGGGCTATGGTGAAATAGGAAATATCGTCAGATGAAATCTGGAAAGAAGCTTTCTGAGAAACTGCTTAGTGTTCTGTTAATTCATCTCACAGAGTTCCATGTGTATTTCGAGGATCTCTTTGCTAGCCCTCTTTCTGTGGAAACTGAGAAAAGATATTTCGGATCCCTTTGAAGACTATAGGGCCAAAGGAAAAATCCTCCGATAACAAAGAGAAAGAAGCTTTCTGAGAAACTTCTTTGTGTTCTGTGAAATCATCTCACAGAGTTACAGCTTTCCCCTCAAGAAGCCTTTCGCTAAGACAGTTCTTGTGGAATTGGCAAAGTGATATTTGGAAGCCCATAGTGGGCTACGGTGAAAAAGGAAATATCGTCAGATGAAATCTGGAAAGAAGCTTTCTAAGAAACTGCTTAGTGTTCTGTTAATTCATCTCACAGAGTTACATGTGTATTTTGAAGATGTCTTTCCTAGCCCTATTTCTGTGGAATCTGAGAACAGATATTACGGATCCCTTTGAAGACTATAGGGCCAAAGGAAATATCCTCGGATAACAAAGAGAAAGAAGCTTTCTGAGAAACTTCTTTGTGTTCTGTGAAATCATCTCACAGAGTTACAGCTTTCCCCTCAAGAAGCCTTTCGCTAAGACAGTTCTTGTGGAATTGGCAAAGTGATATTTGGAAGCCGATAGAGGGCTATGGTGAAAAAGGAAATATCCACAGATGAAATCTGGAAAGAAGCTTTCTGAGAAACTGCTTAGTGTTCTGTGAATTCATCTCACAGAGTTACATGTGTATTTCGAGGATCTCTTTGCTAGCCCTATTTCTGTGGAATCTGAGAACAAATATTTCGGATCCCTTTGAAGACTATAGGGCCAAAGGAAATATCCTCCGATAACAAAGAGAAAGAAGCTTTCTGAGAAACTTCTTTGTGTTCTGTGAAATCATCTCACAGAGTTACAGCTTTCCCCTGAAGAAGCCTTTCGCTAAGACAGTTCTTGTGGAATTGGCAAAGTGATATTTGGAAGCCCATAGAGGGCTATGGTGAAAAAGGAAATATCGTCAGATGAAATCTGGAAAGAAGCTTTCTGCGAAACTGCTTAGTGTTCTGTTAATTCATCCCACAGAGTTACATGTGTATTTCGAGGATCTCTTTGCTAGTCCTATTTCTGTGGAATCTGAAAACAGATATTTCGGATCCCTTTGAAGACTATAGTGCCTAAGGAAATATCCTCGGATAACAAAGAGAAAGAAGCTTTCTGAGAAACTTCTTTGTGTTCTGTGAAATCATCTCACAGAGTTACAGCTTTCCCGTCAAGAAGCCTTTCGCTAAGACAGTTCTTGTGGAATTGGCAAAGTGATATTTGGAATCCCATAGAGGGCTATGGTGAAATAGGAAATATCGTCAGATGAAATCTGGAAAGAAGCTTTCTGAGAAACTGCTTAGTGTTCTGTGAATTCATCTCACAGAGTTCCATGTGTATTTCGAGGATCTCTTTGCTAGCCCTATTTCTGTGGAAACTGAGAAAAGATATTTCGCATCCCTTTGAAGACTATAGGGCCAAAGGAAAAATCCTCCGATAACAAAGAGAAAGAAGCTTTCTGAGAAACTTCTTTGTGTTCTGTGAAATCATCTCACAGAGTTACAGCTTTCCCCTCAAGAAGCCTTTCGCTAAGACAGTTCTTGTGGAATTGGCAAAGTGATATTTGGAACCCCATAGAGGGCTATGGTGAAAAAGGAAATATCGTCAGATGAAATCTGGAAAGAAGCTTTCTGCGAAACTGCTTAGTGTTCTGTTAATTCATCTCACAGAGTTACATGTGTATTTCGAGGTTCTCTTTGCTAGTCCTATTTCTGTGGAATCTGAGAACAGATATTTCGGATCCCTTTGAAGACTATAGGGCCAAAGGAAATATCCTCGGATAACAAAGAGAAAGAAGCTTTCTGAGAAACTTCTTTGTGTTCTGTGAAATCATCTCACAGAGTTACAGCTTTCCCCTGAAGAAGCCTTTCGCTAAGACAGTTTTTGTGGAATTGGCAAAGTGATATTTGGAAGCCCATAGAGGGCTATGGTGAAAAAGGAAATATCGTCAGATGAAATCTGGAAAGAAGCTTTCTGAGAAACTGCTTAGTGTTCTGTTAATTCATCTCACAGAGTTACATGTGTATTTCGAGGATCTCTTTGCTAGCCCTATTTCTGTGGAATCTGAGAACAGATATTTCGGATCCCTTTGAAGACTATAGGGCCAAAGGAAATATCCTCGGATAACAAAGAGAAAGAAGCTTTCTGAGAAACTTCTTTGTGTTCTGTGAAATCATCTCACAGAGTTACAGCTTTCCCCTGAAGAAGCCTTTCGCTAAGACAGTTCTTGTGGAATTGGCAAAGTGATATTTGGAAGCCCATAGAGGGCTATGGTGAAAAAGGAAATATCCTCAGATGAAATCTGGAAAGAAGCTTTCTGAGAAACTGCTTAGTGTTCTGTGAATTCATCTCACAGAGTTACATGTGTATTTCGAGGATCTCTTTGCTAGCCCTATTTCTGTGGAATCTGAGAACAGATATTTCGGATCCCTTTGAAGACTATAGGGCCAAAGGAAAAATCCTCCGATAACAAAGAGAAAGAATCTTTCTGAGAAACTTCTTTGTATTCTGTGAAATCATCTCACAGATTTACAGCTTTCCCCTCAAGAAGCCTTTCGCTAAGACAGTTCTTGTGGAATTGGCAAAGTGATATTTGGAAGCCCATAGAGGGCTATGGTGAAAAAGGAAATATCGTCAGATGAAATCTGGAAAGAAGCTTTCTGCGAAACTGCTTAGGGTTTTGTTAATTCATCTCACAGAGTTACATGTGTATTTCGAGGATCTCTTTGCTAGCTCTATTTCTGTGGAATCTGAGAACAGATATTTCGGATCCCTTTGAAGACTATAGTGCCAAAGGAAATATCCTCGGATAACAAAGAAAAAGAAGCTTTCTGAGAAACTTCTTTGTGTTCTGTGAAATCATCTCACAGAGTTACAGCTTTCCCCTCAAGAAGCCTTTCGCTAAGACAGTTCTTGTGGAATAGGCAAAGTGATATTTGGAAGCCCATAGAGGGCTATGGTGAAAAAGGAAATATCGTCAGATGAAATCTGGAAAGAAGCTTTCTGAGAAACTACTTAGTGTTCTGTGAATTCATCTCACAGAGTTCCATGTGTATTTCGAGAATCTCTTTGCTAGCCCTATTTCTGTGAAATCTGATAACAGATATTTCGGATCCCTTTGAAGACTATAGGGCCAAAGGAAATATCCTCCGATAACAAAGAGAAAGAAGCTTTCTGAGAAACTTCTTTGTGTTCTGTGAAATCATCTCACAGAGTTACAGCTTTCCCCTCAAGAAGCCTTTCGCTAAGACAGTTCTTGTGGAATTGGCAAAGTGATATTTGGAAGCCCATAGAGGGCTACGGTGAAAAAGGAAATATCGTCAGATGAAATCTGGAAAGAAGCTTTCTGAGAAACTGCTTAGTGTTCTGTTAATTCATCTCACAGAGTTACATGTGTATTTCGAGGATCTCTTTGCTAGCCCTATTTCTGTGGAATCTGAGAACAGATATTTCGGATCCCTTTGAAGACTATAGGGCCAAAGGAAATATCCTCGGATAACAAAGAGAAAGAAGCTTTCTGAGAAACTTCTTTGTTTTCTGTGAAATCATCTCACAGAGTTACAGCTCTCCCCTGAAGAAGCCTTTCGCTAAGACAGTTCTTGTGGAATTGGCAAAGTGATATTTGGAAGCCCATAGAGGGCTATGGTGAAAAAGGAAATATCCTCAGATGAAATCTGGAAAGAAGCTTTCTGAGAAACTGCTTAGTGTTCTGTTAATTCATCTCACAGAGTTACATGTGTATTTCGAGGATCTCTTTGCTAGCCCTATTTCTGTGGAAACTGAGAAAAGATATTTCGGATCCCTTTGAAGACTGTAGGGCCAAAGGAAAAATCCTCCGATAACAAAGAGAAAGAAGCTTTCTGAGAAACTTCTTTGTGTTCTGTGAAATCATCTCACAGAGTTACAGCTTTCCCCTGAAGAAGCCTTTCGCTAAGACAGTTTTTGTGGAATTGGCAAAGTGATATTTGGAAGCCCATAGAGGGCTATGGTGAAAAAGGAAATATCGTCAGATGAAATCTGGAAAGAAGCTTTCTGCGAAACTGCTTAGTGTTCTGTTAATTCATCCCACAGAGTTACATGTGTATTTCGAGGATCTCTTTGCTAGTCCTATTTCTGTGGAATCTGAAAACAGATATTTCGGATTCCTTTGAAGACTATAGGGCCAAAGGAAAAATCCTCCGATAACAAAGAGAAAGAAGCTTTCTGAGAAAGTTCTTTGTTTTCTGTGAAATCATCTCACAGAGTAACAGCTTTCCCCTCAAGAAGCCTTTCGCTAAGACAGTTCTTGTGGAACTGGCAAAGTGATATTTGGAAGCCCATAGAGGGCTATGGTGAAAAAGGAAATATCGTCAGATGAAATCTGAAAAGAAGTTTTCTGAGAAACTGCTTAGTGTTCTGTTAATTCATCTCACAGAGTTACATGTGTATTTCGAGGATGTCTTTGCTAGCCCTATTTCTGTGGAATCTGAGAACAGATATTTCGGATCCCTTTGAAGACTATAGGGCCAAAGGAAATATCCTCGGATAACAAAGAGAAAGAAGCTTTCTGAGAAACTTCTTTGTGTTCTGTGAAATCATCTCACAGAGTTACAGCTTTCCCCTCAAGAAGCCTTTCGCTAAGACAGTTCTTGTGGAATTGGCAAAGTGATATTTGGAAGCCCATAGAGGACTATGGTGAAAAAGGAAATATCGTCAGATGAAATCTGGAAAGAAGCTTTCTGCGAAACTGCTTAGTGTTTTTTTAATTTATCTCACAGAGTTACATGTGTATTTCGAGGATCTCTTTGCTAGCCCTATTTCTGTGGAATCTGAAAACAGATATTTCGGATCCCTTTGAAGACTATAGTGCCTAAGGAAATATCCTCGGATAACAAAGAGAAAGAAGCTTTCTGAGAAACTTCTTTGTGTTCTGTGAAATCATCTCACAGAGTTACAGCGTTCCCGTCAAGAAGCCTTTCGCTAAGACAGTTCTTGTGGAATTGGCAAAGTGATATTTGGAAGCCTATAGAGGGCTATGGTGAAATAGGAAATATCGTCAGATGAACTCTGGAAAGAAGCTTTCTGAGAAACTGCTTAGTGTTCTGTGAATTCATCTCACAGAGTTACATGTGTATTTCGAGGATCTCTTTGCTAGCCCTATTTCTGTGGAAACTGAGAAAAGATATTTCGGATCCCTTTGAAGACTATAGGGCCAAAGGAAAAATCCTCCGATAACAAAGAGAAAGAAGCTTTCTGAGAAACTTCTTTGTGTTCTGTGAAATCATCTCACAGAGTTACAGCTTTCCCCTGAAGAAGCCTTTCGCTAAGACAGTTCTTGTGGAATTGGCAAAGTGATATTTGGAAGCCTATAGAGGGCTATGGTGAAAAAGGAAATATCGTCAGATGAAATCTGGAAAGAAGCTTTCTGAGAAACTGCTTAGTGTTCTGTTAATTCATCTCACAGAGTTACATGTGTATTTCGAGGATTTCTTTGCTAACCCTATTTCTGTGGAATCTGAGAACAGATATTTCGGATCCCTTTGAAGACTATAGGGCCAAAGGAAATATCCTCGGATAACAAAGAGAAAGAAGCTTTCTGAGAAACTTCTTTGTGTTCTGTGAAATCATCTCACAGAGTTACAGCTTTTCCCTCAAGAAGACTTTCGCTAAGACAGTTCTTGTGGAATTGGCAAAGTGATATTTGGAAGCCCATAGAGGGCTATGGTGAAAAAGGAAATATCGTCAGATGAAATCTGGAAAGAAGCTTTCTGCGAAACTGCTTAGTGTTCTGTTAATTCATCTCACAGAGTTCCATGTGTATTTCGAGGATCTCTTTGCTAGCCCTATTTCTGTGGAATCTGAAAACAGATATTTCGGATCCCTTTGAAGACTATAGGGCCAAAGGAAATATCCTCCGATAACAAAGAGAAAGAAGCTTTCTGAGAAACTTCTTTGTGTTCTGTGAAATCATCTCACAGAGTTACAGCTTTCCCCTCAAGAAGCCTTTCGCTAAGACAGTTCTTGTGGAATTGGCAAAGTGATATTTGGAAGCCCATAGAGGGCTCTGGTGAAATAGGAAATATCGTCAGATGAAATCTGGAAAGAAGCTTTCTGAGAAACTGCTTAGTGTTCTGTGAATTCATCTCACAGAGTTACATGTGTATTTCGAGGATCTCTTTGCTAGCCCTATTTCTGTGGAAACTGAGAAAAGATATTTCGGATCCCTTTGAAGACTATAGGGCCAAAGGAAAAATCCTCCGATAACAAAGAGAAAGAAGCTTTCTGAGAAACTTCTTTGTATTCTGTGAAATCATCTCACAGAGTTACAGCTTTCCCCTCAAGAAGCCTTTCGCTAAGACAGTTCTTGTGGAATTGGCAAAGTGATATTTGGAAGCCCATAGAGGGCTATGGTGAAAAAGGAAATATCGTCAGATGAAATCTGGAAAGAAGCTTTCTGCGAAACTTCTTAGGGTTTTGTTAATTCATCTCACAGAGTTACATGTGTATTTCGAGGATCTCTTTGCTAGCTCTATTTCTGTGGAATCTGAGAACAGATATTTCGGATCCCTTTGAAGACTATAGGGCCAAAGGAAATATCCTCGGATAACAAAGAGAAAGAAGCTTTCTGAGAAACTTCTTTGTGTTCTGTGAAATCATCTCACAGAGTTACAGCTTTCCCCTCAAGAAGCCTTTCGCTAAGACAGTTCTTGTGGAATAGGCAAAGTGATATTTGGAAGCCCATAGAGGGCTATGGTGAAAAAGGAAATATCGTCAGATGAAATCTGGAAAGAAGCTTTCTGAGAAACTGCTTAGTGTTCTGTGAATTCATCTCACAGAGTTCCATGTGTATTTCGAGAATCTCTTTGCTAGCCCTATTTCTGTGGAATCTGAAAACAGATATTTCGGATCCCTTTGAAGACTATAGGGCCAAAGGAAATATCCTCGGATAACAAAGAGAAAGAGGCTTTCTGAGAAACTTCTTTGTGTTCTGTGAAATCATCTCACCGAGTTACAGCTTTTCCCTCAAGAAGACTTTCGCTTAGACAGTTCTTGTGGAATTGGCAAAGTGATATTTGGAAGCCCATAGAGGGCTATGGTGAAAAAGGAAATATCGTCAGATGAAATCTGGAAAGAAGCTTTCTGCGAAACTGCTTAGTGTTCTGTTAATTCATCTCACAGAGTTACATGTGTATTTCGAGGATCTCTTTGCTAGTCCTATTTCTGTGGAATCTGAAAACAGATATTTCGGATCCCATTGAAGACTATAGGGCCAAAGGAAATATCCTCCGATAACAAAGAGAAAGAAGCTTTCTGAGAAACTTCTTTGTGTTCTGTGAAATCATCTCACAGAGTTACAGCTTTCCCCTCAAGAAGCCTTTCGCTAAGACAGTTCTTGTGGAATTGGCAAAGTGATATTTGGAAGCCCATAGAGGGCTATGGTGAAAAAGGAAATATCCTCAGATGAAATCTGGAAAGAAGCTTTCTGAGAAACTGCTTAGTGTTCTGTTAATTCATCTCACAGAGTTCCATGTGTATTTCGAGGATCTCTTTGCTAGCCCTATTTCTGTGGAATCTGAAAACAGATATTTCGGATCCCTTTGAAGACTATAGGGCCAAAGGAAATATCCTCCGATTACAAAGAGAAAGAAGCTTTCTGAGAAACTTCTTTGTGTTCTGTGAAATCATCTCACAGAGTTACAGCTTTCCCGTCAAGAAGCCTTTCGCTAAGACAGTTCTTGTGGAATTGGCAAAGTGATATTTGGAAGCCCATAGAGGGCTATGGTGAAATAGGAAATATCGTCAGATGAAATCTGGAAAGAAGCTTTCTGAGAAACTGCTTAGTGTTCTGTGAATTCATCTCACAGAGTTACATGTGTATTTCGAGGATCTCTTTGCTAGCCCTATTTCTGTGGAAACTGAGAAAAGATATTTCGGATCCCTTTGAAGACTATAGGGCCAAAGGAAAAATCCTCGGATAACAAAGAGAAAGAAGCTTTCTGAGAAACTACTTTGTGTTCTGTGAAATCATCTCACAGAGTTACAGCTT
Source organism: Macaca nemestrina (assembly GCF_043159975.1). Lineage (NCBI taxonomy): Eukaryota > Metazoa > Chordata > Mammalia > Primates > Cercopithecidae > Macaca > Macaca nemestrina. Next base: position 30,467,448 of record NC_092135.1, on the reverse strand, counting down.
TCCCCTCAAGAAGCCTTTCGCTAAGACAGTTCTTGTGGAATTGGCAAAGTGATATTTGGAAGCCCATAGAGGGCTGTGGTGAAAAAGGAAATATCGTCAGATGAAATGTGGAAAGAAGCTTTCTGCGAAACTGCTTAGTGTTCTGTTAATTCATCTCACAGAGTTACCTGTGTATTTCGAGGATCTCTTTGCTAGCCCTATTTCTGTGGAATCTGAGAACAGATATTTCGGATCCCTTTGAAGACTATAGGGCCAAAGGAAATATCCTCCGATAACAAAGAGAAAGAAGCTTTCTGAGAAACTTCTTTGTGTTCTGTGAAATCATCTCACAGAGTTACAGCTTTCCCCTCAAGAAGCCTTTCGCTAAGACAGTTCTTGTGGAATTGGCAAAGTGATATTTGGAAGCCCATAGAGGGCTATGGTGAAAAAGGAAATATCGTCAGATGAAATCTGGAAAGAAGCTTTCTGAGAAACTGCTTCGTGTTCTGTTAATTCATCTCACAGAGTTACATGTGTATTTCGAGGATCTCTTTGCTAGCCCTATTTCTGTGGAATCTGAGAACAGATATTTCGGATCCCTTTGAAGACTATAGGGCCAAAGGAAAAATCCTCCGATAACAAAGAGAATGAAGCTTTCTGAGAAACTTCTTTGTGTTCTGTGAAATCATCTCACAGAGTTACAGCTTTCCCCTCAAGAAGCCTTTCGCTAAGACAGTTCTTGTGGAATTGGCAAAGTGATATTTGGAAGCCCATAGAGGGCTATGGTGAAAAAGGAAATATCCTCAGATGAAATCTGGAAAGAAGCTTTCTGAGAAACTGCTTAGTGTTCTGTGAATTCATCTCACAGAGTTACATGTGTATTTCGAGGATCTCTTTCCTAGACCTATTTCTGTGGAAACTGAGAAAAGATATTTCGGATCCGTTTGAGGACTATAGGGCCAAAGGAAAAATCCTCCGATAACAAAGAGAAAGAAGCTTTCTGAGAAACTTCTTTGTGTTCTGTGAAATCATCTCACGGAGTTACAGCTTTCCCCTCAAGAAGCCTTTCGCTAAGACAGTTCTTGTGGAATTGGCAAAGTGATATTTGGAAGCCCATAGAGGGCTATGGTGAAAAAGGAAATATCGTCAGATGAAATCTGGAAAGAAGCTTGCTGCGAAACTGCTTAGTGTTCTGTTAATTCATCTCACAGAGTTACATGTGTATTTCGAGGATCTCTTTGCTAGTCCTATTTCTGTGGAATCTGAAAACAGATATTTCGGATCCCTTTGAAGACTATAGGGCCAAAGGAAATATCCTCCGATAACAAAGAGAAAGAAGCTTTCTGAGAAACTTCTTTGTGTTCTGTGAAATCATCTCACAGAGTTACAGCTTTCCCCTCAAGAAGCCTTTCGCTAAGACAGTTCTTGTGGAATTGGCAAAGTGATATTGGAAGCCCGTAGAGGGCTATGGTGAAAAAGCAAATATCCTCAGATGAAATCTGGAAAGAAGCTTTCTGAGAAACTGCTTAGTGTTCTGTTAATTCATCTCACAGAGTTACATGTGTATTTCGAGGATCTCTTTGCTAGCCCTATTTCTGCGGAATCTGAGAACAGATATTTCGGATCCATTTGAAGACTATAGGGCCAAAGGAAATATCCTCCGATAACAAAGAGAAAGAAGCTTTCTGAGAAACTTCTTTGTGTTCTGTGAAATCATCTCACAGAGTTACAGCTTTCCCCTCAAGAAGCCTTTCGCTAAGACAGTTCTTGTGGAATTGGCAAAGTGATATTTGGAAGCCCATAGAGGGCTACGGTGAAAAAGGAAATATCGTCAGATGAAATCTGGAAAGAAGCTTTCTAAGAAACTGCTTAGTGTTCTGTTAATTCATCTCACAGAGTTACATGTGTATTTCGAGGATCTCTTTGCTAGCTCTATTTGTGTGGAATCTGAGAACAGATATTTCGGATCCCTTTGAAGACTATAGGGCCAAAGGAAAAATCCTCCGATAACAAAGAGAAAGAAGCTTTCTGAGAAACTTCTTTGTGTTCTGTGAAATCATCTCACAGAGTTACAGCTTTCCCCTCAAGAAGCCTTTCGCTAAGACAGTTCTTGTGGAATTCGCAAAGGGATATTTGGAAGCCCATAGAGGGCTATGGTGAAAAAGGAAATATCGTCAGATGAAATCTGGAAAGAAGCTTTCTGAGAAACTGCTTAGTGTTCTGTGAATTCATCTCACAGAGTTACATGTGTATTTCGAGGATCTCTTTGCTAGCCCTATTTCTGTGGAATCTGAGAACAGATATTTCGGATCCCTTTGAAGACTATAGGGCCAAAGGAAATATCCTCCGATAACAAAGAAAAAGAAGCTTTCTGAGAAACTTCTTTGTGTTCTGTGAAATCATCTCACAGAGTTCCAGCTTTCCCCTGAAGAAGCCTTTCGCTAAGACAGTTCTTGTGGAATTGGCAAAGTGATATTTCGAAGCCCATAGAGGGCTATGGTGAAATAGGAAATATCGTCAGATGAAATCTGGAAAGAAGCTTTCTGAGAAACTGCTTAGTGTTCTGTGAATTCATCTCACAGAGTTCCATGTGTATTTCGAGGATCTCTTTGCTAGCCCTATTTCTGTGGAAACTGAGAAAAGATATTTCGGATCCCTTTGAAGACTATAGGGCCAAAGGAAAAATCCTCTGATAACAAAGAGAAAGAAGCTTTCTGAGAAACTTCTTTGTGTTCTGTGAAATCATCTCACAGAGTTACAGCTTTCCCCTCAAGAAGCCTTTCGCTAAGACAGTTTTTGTGGAATTGGCAAAGTGATATTTGGAAGCCCATAGAGGGCTATGGTGAAAAAGGAAATATCGTCAGATGAAATCTGGAAAGAAGCTTTCTGCGAAACTTCTTAGGGTTTCGTTAATTCATCTCACAGAGTTACATGTGCTTTTCGAGGATCTCTTTGCTAGCTCTATTTCTGTGGAATCTGAGAACAGATATTTCGGATCCCTTTGAAGACTATAGGGCCAAAGGAAATATCCTCGGATAACAAAGAGAAAGAAGCTTTCTGAGAAACTTCTTTGTGTTCTGTGAAATCATCTCACAGAGTTACAGCTTTCCCCTCAAGAAGCCTTTCGCTAAGACAGTTCTTGTGGAATAGGCAAAGTGATATTTGGAAGCCCATAGAGGGCTATGGTGAAAAAGGAAATATCGTCAGGTGAAATCTGGAAAGAAGCTTTCTGAGAAACTGCTTAGTGTTCTGTGAATTCATCTCACAGAGTTCCATGTGTATTTCGAGAATCTCTTTGCTAGCCCTATTTCTGTGGAATCTGAGAACAGATATTTCGGATCCCTTTGAAGACTATAGGGCCAAAGGAAATATCCTTCGATAACAAAGAGAAAGAAGCTTTCTGAGAAACTTCTTTGTGTTCTGTGAAATCATCTCACAGAGTTACAGCTTTCCCCTGAAGAAAGCTTTCGCTAAGACAGTTCTTGTGGAATTGGCAAAGTGATATTTGGAAGCCCATAGAGGGCTATGGTGAAAAAGGAAATATCGTCAGATGAAATCTGGAAAGAAGCTTTCTGAGAAACTGCTTCGTGTTCTGTGAATTCATCTCACAGAGTTACATGTGTATTTCGAGGATCTCTTTGCTAGCCCTATTTCTGTGGAATCTGAGAACAGATATTTCGGATCCCTTTGAAGACTATAGGGCCAAAGGAAAAATCCTCCGATAACAAAGAGAATGAAGCTTTCTGAGAAACTTCTTTGTGTTCTGTGAAATCATCTCACAGAGTTACAGCTTTCCCCTCAAGAAGCCTTTCGCTAAGACAGTTCTTGTGGAATTGGCAAAGTGATATTTGGAAGCCCATAGAGGGCTATGGTGAAAAAGGAAATATCCTCAGATGAAATCTGGAAAGAAGCTTTCTGAGAAACTGCTTAGTGTTCTGTGAATTCATCTCACAGAGTTACATGTGTATTTCGAGGATCTCTTTCCTAGACCTATTTCTGTGGAAACTGAGAAAAGATATTTCGGATCCGTTTGAGGACTATAGGGCCAAAGGAAAAATCCTCCGATAACAAAGAGAAAGAAGCTTTCTGAGAAACTTCTTTGTGTTCTGTGAAATCATCTCACGGAGTTACAGCTTTCCCCTCAAGAAGCCTTTCGCTAAGACAGTTCTTGTGGAATTGGCAAAGTGATATTTGGAAGCCCGTAGAGGGCTATGGTGAAAAAGCAAATATCCTCAGATGAAATCTGGAAAGAAGCTTTCTGAGAAACTGCTTAGTGTTCTGTTAATTCACCTCACAGAGTTACATGTGTATTTCGAGGATCTCTTTGCTAGCCCTATTTCTGCGGAATCTGAGAACAGATATTTCGGATCAATTTGAAGACTATAGGGCCAAAGGAAATATCCTCCGATAACAAAGAGAAAGAAGCTTTCTGAGAAACTTCTTTGTGTTCTGTGAAATCATCTCACAGAGTTACAGCTTTCCCCTCAAGAAGCCTTTCGCTAAGACAGTTCTTGTGGAATTGGCAAAGTGATATTTGGAAGCCCGTAGAGGGCTATGGTGAAAAAGCAAATATCCTCAGATGAAATCTGGAAAGAAGCTTTCTGAGAAACTGCTTAGTGTTCTGTTAATTCATCTCACAGAGTTACATGTGTATTTCGAGGATCTCTTTGCTAGCCCTATTTCTGCGGAATCTGAGAACAGATATTTCGGATCCATTTGAAGACTATAGGGCCAAAGGAAATATCCTCCGATAACAAAGAGAAAGAAGCTTTCTGAGAAACTTCTTTGTGTTCTGTGAAATCATCTCACAGAGTTACAGCTTTCCCCTCAAGAAGCCTTTCGCTAAGACAGTTCTTGTGGAATTGGCAAAGTGATATTTGGAAGCCCATAGAGGGCTACGGTGAAAAAGGAAATATCGTCAGATGAAATCTGGAAAGAAGCTTTCTAAGAAACTGCTTAGTGTTCTGTTAATTCATCTCACAGAGTTACATGTGTATTTCGAGGATCTCTTTGCTAGCTCTATTTGTGTGGAATCTGAGAACAGATATTTCGGATCCCTTTGAAGACTATAGGGCCAAAGGAAAAATCCTCCGATAACAAAGAGAAAGAAGCTTTCTGAGAAACTTCTTTGTGTTCTGTGAAATCATCTCACAGAGTTACAGCTTTCCCCTCAAGAAGCCTTTCGCTAAGACAGTTCTTGTGGAATTCGCAAAGGGATATTTGGAAGCCCATAGAGGGCTATGGTGAAAAAGGAAATATCGTCAGATGAAATCTGGAAAGAAGCTTTCTGAGAAACTGCTTAGTGTTCTGTGAATTCATCTCACAGAGTTATATGTGTATTTCGAGGATCTCTTTGCTAGCCCTATTTCTGTGGAATCTGAGAACAGATATTTCGGATCCCTTTGAAGACTATAGGGCCAAAGGAAATATCCTCCGATAACAAAGAAAAAGAAGCTTTCTGAGAAACTTCTTTGTGTTCTGTGAAATCATCTCACAGAGTTACAGCTTTCCCCTGAAGAAGCCTTTCGCTAAGACAGTTCTTGTGGAATTGGCAAAGTGATATTTCGAAGCCCATAGAGGGCTATGGTGAAATAGGAAATATCGTCAGATGAAATCTGGAAAGAAGCTTTCTGAGAAACTGCTTAGTGTTCTGTGAATTCATCTCACAGAGTTCCATGTGTATTTCGAGGATCTCTTTGCTAGCCCTATTTCTGTGGAAACTGAGAAAAGATATTTCGGATCCCTTTGAAGACTATAGGGCCAAAGGAAAAATCCTCTGATAACAAAGAGAAAGAAGCTTTCTGAGAAACTTCTTTGTGTTCTGTGAAATCATCTCACAGAGTTACAGCTTTCCCCTCAAGAAGCCTTTCGCTAAGACAGTTTTTGTGGAATTGGCAAAGTGATATTTGGAAGCCCATAGAGGGCTATGGTGAAAAAGGAAATATCGTCAGATGAAATCTGGAAAGAAGCTTTCTGAGAAACTGCTTAGTGTTCTGTTAATTCATCTCACAGAGTTACATGTGTATTTCGAGGATCTCTTTGCTAGCCCTATTTCTGTGGAATCTGAGAACAGATATTTCGGATCCCTTTGAAGATTATAGGGCCAAAGGAAATATCCTCGGATAACAAAGAGAAAGAAGCTTTCTGAGAAACTTCTTTGTGTTCTGTGAAATCATCTCACAGAGTTACAGCTTTCCCCTCAAGAAGCCTTTCGCTAAGACAGTTCTTGTGGAATTTGCAAAGTGATATTTGGAAGCCCATAGAGGGCTATGGTGAAAAAGGAAATATCCTCAGATGAAATCTGGAAAGAAGCTTTCTGCGAAACTTCTTAGGGTTTCGTTAATTCATCTCACAGAGTTACATGTGTATTTCGAGGATCTCTTTGCTAGCTCTATTTCTGTGGAATCTGAGAACAGATATTTCGGATCCCTTTGAAGACTATAGGGCCAAAGGAAATATCCTCGGATAACAAAGAGAAAGAAGCTTTCTGAGAAACTTCTTTGTGTTCTGTGAAATCATCTCACAGAGTTACAGCTTTCCCCTCAAGAAGCCTTTCGCTAAGACAGTTCTTGTGGAATAGGCAAAGTGATATTTGGAAGCCCATAGAGGGCTATGGTGAAAAAGGAAATATCGTCAGATGAAATCTGGAAAGAAGCTTTCTGAGAAACTGCTTAGTGTTCTGTGAATTCATCTCACAGAGTTCCATGTGTATTTCGAGAATCTCTTTGCTAGCCCTATTTCTGTGGAATCTGAGAACAGATATTTCGGATCCCTTTGAAGACTATAGGGCCAAAGGAAATATCCTCTGATAACAAAGAGAAAGAAGCTTTCTGAGAAACTTCTTTGTGTTCTGTGAAATCATCTCACAGAGTTACAGCTTTCCCCTGAAGAAAGCTTTCGCTAAGACAGTTCTTGTGGAATTGGCAAAGTGATATTTGGAAGCCCACAGAGGGCTATGGTGAAAAAGGAAATATCCTCAGATGAAATCTGGAAAGAAGCTTTCTGAGAAACTGCTTAGTGTTCTGTGAATTCATCTCACAGAGTTACATGTGTATTTCGAGGATCTCTTTGCTAGCCCTATTTCTGTGGAAACTGAGAAAATATATTTCGGATCCCTTTGAAGACTATAGGGCCAAAGGAAAAATCCTCCGATAACAAAGAGAAAGAAGCTTTCTGAGAAACTTCTTTGTATTCTGTGAAATCATCTCACAGAGTTACAGCTTTCCCCTCAAGAAGCCTTTCGCTAAGACAGTTCTTGTGGAATTGGCAAAGTGATATTTGGAAGCCCATAGAGGGCTATGGTGAAAAAGGAAATATCGTCAGATGAAATCTGGAAAGAAGCTTTCTGAGAAACTTCTTAGGGTTTCGTTAATTCATCTCACAGAGTTACATGTGCTTTTCGAGGATCTCTTTGCTAGCTCTATTTCTGTGAAATCTGAGAACAGATATTTCGGATCCCTTTGAAGACTATAGGGCCAAAGGAAATATCCTCGGATAACAAAGAGAAAGAAGCTTTCTGAGAAACTTCTTTGTGTTCTGTGAAATCATCTCACAGAGTTACAGCTTTCCCCTCAAGAAGCCTTTCGCTAAGACAGTTCTTGTGGAATAGGCAAAGTGATATTTGGAAGCCCATAGAGGGCTATGGTGAAAAAGGAAATATCGTCAGGTGAAATCTGGAAAGAAGCTTTCTGAGAAACTGCTTAGTGTTCTGTGAATTCATCTCACAGAGTTCCATGTGTATTTCGAGAATCTCTTTGCTAGCCCTATTTCTGTGGAATCTGAGAACAGATATTTCGGATCCCTTTGAAGACTATAGGGCCAAAGGAAATATCCTCCGATAACAAAGAGAAAGAAGCTTTCTGAGAAACTTCTTTGTGTTCTGTGAAATCATCTCACAGAGTTACAGCTTTCCCCTGAAGAAAGCTTTCGCTAAGACAGTTCTTGTGGAATTGGCAAAGTGATATTTGGAAGCCCACAGAGGGCTATGGTGAAAAAGGAAATATCCTCAGATGAAATCTGGAAAGAAGCTTTCTGAGAAACTGCTTAGTGTTCTGTGAATTCATCTCACAGAGTTACATGTGTATTTCGAGGATCTCTTTGCTAGTCCTATTTCTGTGGAATCTGAAAACAGATATTTCGGATCCCATTGAAGACTATAGGGCCAAAGGAAATATCCTCCGATAACAAAGAGAAAGAAGCTTTCTGAGAAACTTCTTTGTGTTCTGTGAAATCATCTCACAGAGTTACAGCTTTCCCCTCAAGAAGCCTTTCGCTAAGACAGTTCTTGTGGAATTGGCAAAGTTATATTTGGAAGCCCATAGAGGGCTATGGTGAAAAAGGAAATATCGTCAGATGAAATCTGGAAAGAAGCTTTCTGAGAAACTGCTTAGTGTTCTGTGAATTCATCTCACAGAGTTACATGTGTATTTCGAGGATCTCTTTGCTAGCCCTATTTCTGTGGAAACTGAGAAAAGATATTTCGGATCCCTTTGAAGACTATAGGGCCAAAGGAAAAATCCTCCGATAACAAAGAGAAAGAAGCTTTCTGAGAAACTTCTTTGTGTTCTGTGAAATCATCTCACAGAGTTACAGCTTTCCCCTCAAGAAGCCTTTCGCTAAGACAGTTCTTGTGGAATTGGCAAAGTGATATTTGGAAGCCCATAGAGGGCTGTGGTGAAAAAGGAAATATCGTCAGATGAAATGTGGAAAGAAGCTTTCTGCGAAACTGCTTAGTGTTCTGTTAATTCATCTCACAGAGTTACCTGTGTATTTCGAGGATCTCTTTGCTAGCCCTATTTCTGTGGAATCTGAGAACAGATATTTCGGATCCCTTTGAAGACTATAGGGCCAAAGGAAATATCCTCCGATAACAAAGAGAAAGAAGCTTTCTGAGAAACTTCTTTGTGTTCTGTGAAATCATCTCACAGAGTTACAGCTTTCCCCTCAAGAAGCCTTTCGCTAAGACAGTTCTTGTGGAATTGGCAAAGTGATATTTGGAAGCCCATAGAGGGCTATGGTGAAAAAGGAAATATCGTCAGATGAAATCTGGAAAGAAGCTTTCTGAGAAACTGCTTCGTGTTCTGTTAATTCATCTCACAGAGTTACATGTGTATTTCGAGGATCTCTTTGCTAGCCCTATTTCTGTGGAATCTGAGAACAGATATTTCGGATCCCTTTGAAGACTATAGGGCCAAAGGAAAAATCCTCCGATAACAAAGAGAATGAAGCTTTCTGAGAAACTTCTTTGTGTTCTGTGAAATCATCTCACAGAGTTACAGCTTTCCCCTCAAGAAGCCTTTCGCTAAGACAGTTCTTGTGGAATTGGCAAAGTGATATTTGGAAGCCCATAGAGGGCTATGGTGAAAAAGGAAATATCCTCAGATGAAATCTGGAAAGAAGCTTTCTGAGAAACTGCTTAGTGTTCTGTGAATTCATCTCACAGAGTTACATGTGTATTTCGAGGATCTCTTTGCTAGCCCTATTTCTGTGGAATCTGAGAACAGATATTTCGGATCCCTTTGAAGACTATAGGGCCAAAGGAAATATCCTCCGATAACAAAGAGAAAGAAGCTTTCTGAGAAACTTCTTTGTGTTCTGTGAAATCATCTCACAGAGTTACAGCTTTCCCCTCAAGAAGCCTTTCGCTAAGACAGTTCTTGTGGAATTGGCAAAGTGATATTTGGAAGCCCATAGAGGGCTATGGTGAAAAAGGAAATATCGTCAGATGAAATCTGGAAAGAAGCTTTCTGAGAAACTGCTTCGTGTTCTGTTAATTCATCTCACAGAGTTACATGTGTATTTCGAGGATCTCTTTGCTAGCCCTATTTCTGTGGAATCTGAGAACAGATATTTCGGATCCCTTTGAAGACTATAGGGCCAAAGGAAAAATCCTCCGATAACAAAGAGAATGAAGCTTTCTGAGAAACTTCTTTGTGTTCTGTGAAATCATCTCACAGAGTTACAGCTTTCCCCTCAAGAAGCCTTTCGCTAAGACAGTTCTTGTGGAATTGGCAAAGTGATATTTGGAAGCCCATAGAGGGCTATGGTGAAAAAGGAAATATCCTCAGATGAAATCTGGAAAGAAGCTTTCTGAGAAACTGCTTAGTGTTCTGTGAATTCATCTCACAGAGTTACATGTGTATTTCGAGGATCTCTTTCCTAGACCTATTTCTGTGGAAACTGAGAAAAGATATTTCGGATCCGTTTGAGGACTATAGGGCCAAAGGAAAAATCCTCCGATAACAAAGAGAAAGAAGCTTTCTGAGAAACTTCTTTGTGTTCTGTGAAATCATCTCACGGAGTTACAGCTTTCCCCTCAAGAAGCCTTTCGCTAAGACAGTTCTTGTGGAATTGGCAAAGTGATATTTGGAAGCCCGTAGAGGGCTATGGTGAAAAAGCAAATATCCTCAGATGAAATCTGGAAAGAAGCTTTCTGAGAAACTGCTTAGTGTTCTGTTAATTCATCTCACAGAGTTACATGTGTATTTCGAGGATCTCTTTGCTAGCCCTATTTCTGCGGAATCTGAGAACAGATATTTCGGATCAATTTGAAGACTATAGGGCCAAAGGAAATATCCTCCGATAACAAAGAGAAAGAAGCTTTCTGAGAAACTTCTTTGTGTTCTGTGAAATCATCTCACAGAGTTACAGCTTTCCCCTCAAGAAGCCTTTCGCTAAGACAGTTCTTGTGGAATTGGCAAAGTGATATTTGGAAGCCCATAGAGGGCTATGGTGAAAAAGGAAATATCGTCAGATGAAATCTGGAAAGAAGCTTTCTGAGAAACTGCTTAGTGTTCTGTGAATTCATCTCACAGAGTTACATGTGTATTTCGAGGATCTCTTTGCTAGCCCTATTTCTGTGGAAACTGAGAAAATATATTTCGGATCCCTTTGAAGACTATAGGGCCAAAGGAAAAATCCTCCGATAACAAAGAGAAAGAAGCTTTCTGAGAAACTTCTTTGTATTCTGTGAAATCATCTCACAGAGTTACAGCTTTCCCCTCAAGAAGCCTTTCGCTAAGACAGTTCTTGTGGAATTGGCAAAGTGATATTTGGAAGCCCATAGAGGGCTATGGTGAAAAAGGAAATATCGTCAGATGAAATCTGGAAAGAAGCTTTCTGCGAAACTTCTTAGGGTTTCGTTAATTCATCTCACAGAGTTACATGTGTATTTCGAGGATCTCTTTGCTAGCTCTATTTCTGTGGAATCTGAGAACAGATATTTCGGATCCCTTTGAAGACTATAGGGCCAAAGGAAATATCCTCGGATAACAAAGAGAAAGAAGCTTTCTGAGAAACTTCTTTGTGTTCTGTGAAATCATCTCACAGAGTTACAGCTTTCCCCTCAAGAAGCCTTTCGCTAAGACAGTTCTTGTGGAATAGGCAAAGTGATATTTGGAAGCCCATAGAGGGCTATGGTGAAAAAGGAAATATCGTCAGATGAAATCTGGAAAGAAGCTTTCTGAGAAACTGCTTAGTGTTCTGTGAATTCATCTCACAGAGTTCCATGTGTATTTCGAGAATCTCTTTGCTAGCCCTATTTCTGTGGAATCTGAGAACAGATATTTCGGATCCCTTTGAAGACTATAGGGCCAAAGGAAATATCCTCTGATAACAAAGAGAAAGAAGCTTTCTGAGAAACTTCTTTGTGTTCTGTGAAATCATCTCACAGAGTTACAGCTTTCCCCTGAAGAAAGCTTTCGCTAAGACAGTTCTTGTGGAATTGGCAAAGTGATATTTGGAAGCCCACAGAGGGCTATGGTGAAAAAGGAAATATCCTCAGATGAAATCTGGAAAGAAGCTTTCTGAGAAACTGCTTAGTGTTCTGTGAATTCATCTCACAGAGTTACATGTGTATTTCGAGGATCTCTTTGCTAGCCCTATTTCTGTGGAAACTGAGAAAATATATTTCGGATCCCTTTGAAGAGTATAGGGCCAAAGGAAAAATCCTCCGATAACAAAGAGAAAGAAGCTTTCTGAGAAACTTCTTTGTATTCTGTGAAATCATCTCACAGAGTTACAGCTTTCCCCTCAAGAAGCCTTTCGCTAAGACAGTTCTTGTGGAATTGGCAAAGTGATATTTGGAAGCCCATAGAGGGCTATGGTGAAAAAGGAAATATCGTCAGATGAAATCTGGAAAGAAGCTTTCTGCGAAACTTCTTAGGGTTTCGTTAATTCATCTCACAGAGTTACATGTGTTTTTCGAGGATCTCTTTGCTAGCTCTATTTCTGTGGAATCTGAGAACAGATATTTCGGATCCCTTTGAAGACTATAGGGCCAAAGGAAATATCCTCGGATAACAAAGAGAAAGAAGCTTTCTGAGAAACTTCTTTGTGTTCTGTGAAATCATCTCACAGAGTTACAGCTTTCCCCTCAAGAAGCCTTTCGCTAAGACAGTTCTTGTGGAATAGGCAAAGTGATATTTGGAAGCCCATAGAGGGCTATGGTGAAAAAGGAAATATCGTCAGATGAAATCTGGAAAGAAGCTTTCTGAGAAACTGCTTAGTGTTCTGTGAATTCATCTCACAGAGTTCTATGTGTATTTCGAGAATCTCTTTGCTAGCCCTATTTCTGTGGAATCTGAGAACAGATATTTCGGATCCCTTTGAAGACTATAGGGCCAAAGGAAATATCCTCCGATAACAAAGAGAAAGAAGCTTTCTGAGAAACTTCTTTGTGTTCTGTGAAATCATCTCACAGAGTTACAGCTTTCCCCTGAAGAAAGCTTTCGCTAAGACAGTTCTTGTGGAATTGGCAAAGTGATATTTGGAAGCCCACAGAGGGCTATGGTGAAAAAGGAAATATCCTCAGATGAAATCTGGAAAGAAGCTTTCTGAGAAACTGCTTAGTGTTCTGTGAATTCATCTCACAGAGTTACATGTGTATTTCGAGGATCTCTTTGCTAGTCCTATTTCTGTGGAATCTGAAAACAGATATTTCGGATCCCATTGAAGACTATAGGGCCAAAGGAAATATCCTCCGATAACAAAGAGAAAGAAGCTTTCTGAGAAACTTCTTTGTGTTCTGTGAAATCATCTCACAGAGTTACAGCTTTCCCCTCAAGAAGCCTTTCGCTAAGACAGTTCTTGTGGAATTGGCAAAGTGATATTTGGAAGCCCATAGAGGGCTATGGTGAAAAAGGAAATATCGTCAGATGAAATCTGGAAAGAAGCTTTCTGAGAAACTGCTTAGTGTTCTGTGAATTCATCTCACAGAGTTACATGTGTATTTCGAGGATCTCTTTGCTAGCCCTATTTCTGTGGAAACTGAGAAAAGATATTTCGGATCCCTTTGAAGACTATAGGGCCAAAGGAAAAATCCTCCGATAACAAAGAGAAAGAAGCTTTCTGAGAAACTTCTTTGTGTTCTGTGAAATCATCTCACAGAGTTACAGCTTTCCCCTCAAGAAGCCTTTCGCTAAGACAGTTCTTGTGGAATTGGCAAAGTGATATTTGGAAGCCCATAGAGGGCTGTGGTGAAAAAGGAAATATCGTCAGATGAAATGTGGAAAGAAGCTTTCTGCGAAACTGCTTAGTGTTCTGTTAATTCATCTCACAGAGTTACCTGTGTATTTCGAGGATCTCTTTGCTAGCCCTATTTCTGTGGAATCTGAGAACAGATATTTCGGATCCCTTTGAAGACTATAGGGCCAAAGGAAATATCCTCCGATAACAAAGAGAAAGAAGCTTTCTGAGAAACTTCTTTGTGTTCTGTGAAATCATCTCACAGAGTTACAGCTTTCCCCTCAAGAAGCCTTTCGCTAAGACAGTTCTTGTGGAATTGGCAAAGTGATATTTGGAAGCCCATAGAGGGCTATGGTGAAAAAGGAAATATCGTCAGATGAAATCTGGAAAGAAGCTTTCTGAGAAACTGCTTCGTGTTCTGTTAATTCATCTCACAGAGTTACATGTGTATTTCGAGGATCTCTTTGCTAGCCCTATTTCTGTGGAATCTGAGAACAGATATTTCGGATCCCTTTGAAGACTATAGGACCAAAGGAAAAATCCTCCGATAACAAAGAGAATGAAGCTTTCTGAGAAACTTCTTTGTGTTCTGTGAAATCATCTCACAGAGTTACAGCTTTCCCCTCAAGAAGCCTTTCGCTAAGACAGTTCTTGTGGAATTGGCAAAGTGATATTTGGAAGCCCATAGAGGGCTATGGTGAAAAAGGAAATATCCTCAGATGAAATCTGGAAAGAAGCTTTCTGAGAAACTGCTTAGTGTTCTGTAAATTCATCTCACAGAGTTACATGTGTATTTCGAGGATCTCTTTCCTAGACCTATTTCTGTGGAAACTGAGAAAAGATATTTCGGATCCGTTTGAGGACTGTAGGGCCAAAGGAAAAATCCTCCGATAACAAAGAGAAAGAAGCTTTCTGAGAAACTTCTTTGTGTTCTGTGAAATCATCTCACGGAGTTACAGCTTTCCCCTCAAGAAGCCTTTCGCTAAGACAGTTCTTGTGGAATTGGCAAAGTGATATTTGGAAGCCCGTAGAGGGCTATGGTGAAAAAGCAAATATCCTCAGATGAAATCTGGAAAGAAGCTTTCTGAGAAACTGCTTAGTGTTCTGTTAATTCATCTCACAGAGTTACATGTGTATTTCGAGGATCTCTTTGCTAGCCCTATTTCTGCGGAATCTGAGAACAGATATTTCGGATCCATTTGAAGACTATAGGGCCAAAGGAAATATCCTCCGATAACAAAGAGAAAGAAGCTTTCTGAGAAACTTCTTTGTGTTCTGTGAAATCATCTCACAGAGTTACAGCTTTCCCCTCAAGAAGCCTTTCGCTAAGACAGTTCTTGTGGAATTGGCAAAGTGATATTTGGAAGCCCATAGAGGGCTATGGTGAAAAAGGAAATATCGTCAGATGAAATCTGGAAAGAAGCTTTCTGAGAAACTGCTTAGTGTTCTGTTAATTCATCTCACAGAGTTACATGTGTATTTCGAGGATCTCTTTGCTAGCCCTATTTCTGTGGAAACTGAGAAAATATATTTCGGATCCCTTTGAAGACTATAGGGCCAAAGGAAATATCCTCTGATAACAAAGAGAAAGAAGCTTTCTGAGAAACTTCTTTGTGTTCTGTGAAATCATCTCACAGAGTTACAGCTTTCCCCTGAAGAAAGCTTTCGCTAAGACAGTTCTTGTGGAATTGGCAAAGTGATATTTGGAAGCCCACAGAGGGCTATGGTGAAAAAGGAAATATCCTCAGATGAAATCTGGAAAGAAGCTTTCTGAGAAACTGCTTAGTGTTCTGTGAATTCATCTCACAGAGTTACATGTGTATTTCGAGGATCTCTTTGCTAGCCCTATTTCTGTGGAAACTGAGAAAATATATTTCGGATCCCTTTGAAGAGTATAGGGCCAAAGGAAAAATCCTCCGATAACAAAGAGAAAGAAGCTTTCTGAGAAACTTCTTTGTATTCTGTGAAATCATCTCACAGAGTTACAGCTTTCCCCTCAAGAAGCCTTTCGCTAAGACAGTTCTTGTGGAATTGGCAAAGTGATATTTGGAAGCCCATAGAGGGCTATGGTGAAAAAGGAAATATCGTCAGATGAAATCTGGAAAGAAGCTTTCTGCGAAACTTCTTAGGGTTTCGTTAATTCATCTCACAGAGTTACATGTGTTTTTCGAGGATCTCTTTGCTAGCTCTATTTCTGTGGAATCTGAGAACAGATATTTCGGATCCCTTTGAAGACTATAGGGCCAAAGGAAATATCCTCGGATAACAAAGAGAAAGAAGCTTTCTGAGAAACTTCTTTGTGTTCTGTGAAATCATCTCACAGAGTTACAGCTTTCCCCTCAAGAAGCCTTTCGCTAAGACAGTTCTTGTGGAATAGGCAAAGTGATATTTGGAAGCCCATAGAGGGCTATGGTGAAAAAGGAAATATCGTCAGATGAAATCTGGAAAGAAGCTTTCTGAGAAACTGCTTAGTGTTCTGTGAATTCATCTCACAGAGTTCTATGTGTATTTCGAGAATCTCTTTGCTAGCCCTATTTCTGTGGAATCTGAGAACAGATATTTCGGATCCCTTTGAAGACTATAGGGCCAAAGGAAATATCCTCCGATAACAAAGAGAAAGAAGCTTTCTGAGAAACTTCTTTGTGTTCTGTGAAATCATCTCACAGAGTTACAGCTTTCCCCTGAAGAAAGCTTTCGCTAAGACAGTTCTTGTGGAATTGGCAAAGTGATATTTGGAAGCCCACAGAGGGCTATGGTGAAAAAGGAAATATCCTCAGATGAAATCTGGAAAGAAGCTTTCTGAGAAACTGCTTAGTGTTCTGTGAATTCATCTCACAGAGTTACATGTGTATTTCGAGGATCTCTTTGCTAGTCCTATTTCTGTGGAATCTGAAAACAGATATTTCGGATCCCATTGAAGACTATAGGGCCAAAGGAAATATCCTCCGATAACAAAGAGAAAGAAGCTTTCTGAGAAACTTCTTTGTGTTCTGTGAAATCATCTCACAGAGTTACAGCTTTCCCCTCAAGAAGCCTTTCGCTAAGACAGTTCTTGTGGAATTGGCAAAGTGATATTTGGAAGCCCATAGAGGGCTATGGTGAAAAAGGAAATATCGTCAGATGAAATCTGGAAAGAAGCTTTCTGAGAAACTGCTTAGTGTTCTGTGAATTCATCTCACAGAGTTACATGTGTATTTCGAGGATCTCTTTGCTAGCCCTATTTCTGTGGAAACTGAGAAAAGATATTTCGGATCCCTTTGAAGACTATAGGGCCAAAGGAAAAATCCTCCGATAACAAAGAGAAAGAAGCTTTCTGAGAAACTTCTTTGTGTTCTGTGAAATCATCTCACAGAGTTACAGCTTTCCCCTCAAGAAGCCTTTCGCTAAGACAGTTCTTGTGGAATTGGCAAAGTGATATTTGGAAGCCCATAGAGGGCTGTGGTGAAAAAGGAAATATCGTCATATGAAATGTGGAAAGAAGCTTTCTGCGAAACTGCTTAGTGTTCTGTTAATTCATCTCACAGAGTTACCTGTGTATTTCGAGGATCTCTTTGCTAGCCCTATTTCTGTGGAATCTGAGAACAGATATTTCGGATCCCTTTGAAGACTATAGGGCCAAAGGAAATATCCTCCGATAACAAAGAGAAAGAAGCTTTCTGAGAAACTTCTTTGTGTTCTGTGAAATCATCTCACAGAGTTACAGCTTTCCCCTCAAGAAGCCTTTCGCTAAGACAGTTCTTGTGGAATTGGCAAAGTGATATTTGGAAGCCCATAGAGGGCTATGGTGAAAAAGGAAATATCGTCAGATGAAATCTGGAAAGAAGCTTTCTGAGAAACTGCTTCGTGTTCTGTTAATTCATCTCACAGAGTTACATGTGTATTTCGAGGATCTCTTTGCTAGCCCTATTTCTGTGGAATCTGAGAACAGATATTTCGGATCCCTTTGAAGACTACAGGACCAAAGGAAAAATCCTCCGATAACAAAGAGAGTGAAGCTTTCTGAGAAACTTCTTTGTGTTCTGTGAAATCATCTCACAGAGATACAGCTTTCCCCTCAAGAAGCCTTTCGCTAAGACAGTTCTTGTGGAATTGGCAAAGTGATATTTGGAAGCCCATAGAGGGCTATGGTGAAAAAGGAAATATCCTCAGATGAAATCTGGAAAGAAGCTTTCTGAGAAACTGCTTAGTGTTCTGTAAATTCATCTCACAGAGTTACATGTGTATTTCGAGGATCTCTTTCCTAGACCTATTTCTGTGGAAACTGAGAAAAGATATTTCGGATCCGTTTGAGGACTATAGGGCCAAAGGAAAAATCCTCCGATAACAAAGAGAAAGAAGCTTTCTGAGAAACTTCTTTGTGTTCTGTGAAATCATCTCACGGAGTTACAGCTTTCCCCTCAAGAAGCCTTTCGCTAAGACAGTTCTTGTGGAATTGGCAAAGTGATATTTGGAAGCCCGTAGTGGGCTATAGTGAAAAAGCAAATATCCTCAGATGAAATCTGGAAAGAAGCTTTCTGAGAAACTGCTTAGTGTTCTGTTAATTCATCTCACAGAGTTACATGTGTATTTCGAGGATCTCTTTGCTAGCCCTATTTCTGCGGAATCTGAGAACAGATATTTCGGATCCATTTGAAGACTATAGGGCCAAAGGAAATATCCTCCGATAACAAAGAGAAAGAAGCTTTCTGAGAAACTTCTTTGTGTTCTGTGAAATCATCTCACAGAGTTACAGCTTTCCCCTCAAGAAGCCTTTCGCTAAGACAGTTCTTGTGGAATTGGCAAAGTGATATTTGGAAGCCCATAGAGGGCTATGGTGAAAAAGGAAATATCGTCAGATGAAATCTGGAAAGAAGCTTTCTGAGAAACTGCTTAGTGTTCTGTGAATTCATCTCACAGAGTTACATGTGTATTTCGAGGATCTCTTTGCTAGCCCTATTTCTGTGGAATCTGAGAACAGATATTTCGGATCCCTTTGAAGACTATAGGGCCAAAGGAAATATCCTCCGATAACAAAGAAAAAGAAGCTTTCTGAGAAACTTCTTTGTGTTCTGTGAAATCATCTCACAGAGTTACAGCTTTCCCCTGAAGAAGCCTTTCGCTAAGACAGTTCTTGTGGAATTGGCAAAGTGATATTTCGAAGCCCATAGAGGGCTATGGTGAAATAGGAAATATCGTCAGATGAAATCTGGAAAGAAGCTTTCTGAGAAACTGCTTAGTGTTCTGTGAATTCATCTCACAGAGTTCCATGTGTATTTCGAGGATCTCTTTGCTAGCCCTATTTCTGTGGAAACTGAGAAAAGATATTTCGGATCCCTTTGAAGACTATAGGGCTAAAGGAAAAATCCTCTGATAACAAAGAGAAAGAAGCTTTCTGAGAAACTTCTTTGTGTTCTGTGAAATCATCTCACAGAGTTACAGCTTTCCCCTCAAGAAGCCTTTCGCTAAGACAGTTTTTGTGGAATTGGCAAAGTGATATTTGGAAGCCCATAGAGGGCTATGGTGAAAAAGGAAATATCGTCAGATGAAATCTGGAAAGAAGCTTTCTGAGAAACTGCTTAGTGTTCTGTTAATTCATCTCACAGAGTTACATGTGTATTTCGAGGATCTCTTTGCTAGCCCTATTTCTGTGGAAACTGAGAAAATATATTTCGGATCCCTTTGAAGACTATAGGGCCAAAGGAAAAATCCTCCGATAACAAAGAGAAAGAAGCTTTCTGAGAAACTTCTTTGTATTCTGTGAAATCATCTCACAGAGTTACAGCTTTCCCCTCAAGAAGCCTTTCGCTAAGACAGTTCTTGTGGAATTGGCAAAGTGATATTTGGAAGCCCATAGAGGGCTATGGTGAAAAAGGAAATATCGTCAGATGAAATCTGGAAAGAAGCTTTCTGCGAACCTTCTTAGGGTTTCGTTAATTCATCTCACAGAGTTACATGTGTATTTCGAGGATCTCTTTGCTAGCTCTATTTCTGTGGAATCTGAGAACAGATATTTCGGATCCCTTTGAAGACTATAGGGCCAAAGGAAATATCCTCGGATAACAAAGAGAAAGAAGCTTTCGAGAAACTTCTTTGTGTTCTGTGAAATCATCTCACAGAGTTACAGCTTTCCCCTCAAGAAGCCTTTCGCTAAGACAGTTCTTGTGGAATAGGCAAAGTGATATTTGGAAGCCCATAGAGGGCTATGGTGAAAAAGGAAATATCGTCAGATGAAATCTGGAAAGAAGCTTTCTGAGAAACTGCTTAGTGTTCTGTTAATTCATCTCACAGAGTTCCATGTGTATTTCGAGAATCTCTTTGCTAGCCCTATTTCTGTGGAATCTGAGAACAGATATTTCGGATCCCTTTGAAGACTATAGGGCCAAAGGAAATATACTCCGATAACAAAGAGAAAGAAGCTTTCTGAGAAACTTCTTTGTGTTCTGTGAAATCATCTCACAGAGTTACAGCTTTCCCCTGAAGAAAGCTTTCGCTAAGACAGTTCTTGTGGAATTGGCAAAGTGATATTTGGAAGCCCACAGAGGGCTATGGTGAAAAAGGAAATATCCTCAGATGAAATCTGGAAAGAAGCTTTCTGAGAAACTGCTTAGTGTTCTGTGAATTCATCTCACAGAGTTACATGTGTATTTCGAGGATCTCTTTGCTAGCCCTATTTCTGTGGAAACTGAGAAAATATATTTCGGATCCCTTTGAAGACTATAGGGCCAAAGGAAAAATCCTCCGATAACAAAGAGAAAGAAGCTTTCTGAGAAACTTCTTTGTATTCTGTGAAATCATCTCACAGAGTTACAGCTTTCCCCTCAAGAAGCCTTTCGCTAAGACAGTTCTTGTGGAATTGGCAAAGTGATATTTGGAAGCCCATAGAGGGCTATGGTGAAAAAGGAAATATCGTCAGATGAAATCTGGAAATAAGCTTTCTGCGAAACTTCTTAGGGTTTCGTTAATTCATCTCACAGAGTTACATGTGTATTTCGAGGATCTCTTTGCTAGCTCTATTTCTGTGGAATCTGAGAACAGATATTTCGGATCCCTTTGAAGACTATAGGGCCAAAGGAAATATCCTCGGATAACAAAGAGAAAGAAGCTTTCTGAGAAACTTCTTTGTGTTCTGTGAAATCATCTCACAGAGTTACAGCTTTCCCCTCAAGAAGCCTTTCGCTAAGACAGTTCTTGTGGAATAGGCAAAGTGATATTTGGAAGCCCATAGAGGGCTATGGTGAAAAAGGAAATATCGTCAGATGAAATCTGGAAAGAAGCTTTCTGAGAAACTGCTTAGTGTTCTGTGAATTCATCTCACAGAGTTCCATGTGTATTTCGAGAATCTCTTTGCTAGCCCTATTTCTGTGGAATCTGAGAACAGATATTTCGGATCCCTTTGAAGACTATAGGGCCAAAGGAAATATCCTCGGATAACAAAGAGAAAGAAGCTTTCTGAGAAACTTCTTTGTGTTCTGTGAAATCATCTCACAGAGTTACAGCTTTCCCCTCAAGAAGCCTTTCGCTAAGACAGTTCTTGTGGAATAGGCAAAGTGATATTTGGAAGCCCATAGAGGGCTATGGTGAAAAAGGAAATATCGTCAGATGAAATCTGGAAAGAAGCTTTCTGAGAAACTGCTTAGTGTTCTGTGAATTCATCTCACAGAGTTCTATGTGTATTTCGAGAATCTCTTTGCTAGCCCTATTTCTGTGGAATCTGAGAACAGATATTTCGGATCCCTTTGAAGACTATAGGGCCAAAGGAAATATCCTCCGATAACAAAGAGAAAGAAGCTTTCTGAGAAACTTCTTTGTGTTCTGTGAAATCATCTCACAGAGTTACAGCTTTCCCCTGAAGAAAGCTTTCGCTAAGACAGTTCTTGTGGAATTGGCAAAGTGATATTTGGAAGCCCACAGAGGGCTATGGTGAAAAAGGAAATATCCTCAGATGAAATCTGGAAAGAAGCTTTCTGAGAAACTGCTTAGTGTTCTGTGAATTCATCTCACAGAGTTACATGTGTATTTCGAGGATCTCTTTGCTAGTCCTATTTCTGTGGAATCTGAAAACAGATATTTCGGATCCCATTGAAGACTATAGGGCCAAAGGAAATATCCTCCGATAACAAAGAGAAAGAAGCTTTCTGAGAAACTTCTTTGTGTTCTGTGAAATCATCTCACAGAGTTACAGCTTTCCCCTCAAGAAGCCTTTCGCTAAGACAGTTCTTGTGGAATTGGCAAAGTGATATTTGGAAGCCCATAGAGGGCTATGGTGAAAAAGGAAATATCGTCAGATGAAATCTGGAAAGAAGCTTTCTGAGAAACTGCTTAGTGTTCTGTGAATTCATCTCACAGAGTTACATGTGTATTTCGAGGATCTCTTTGCTAGCCCTATTTCTGTGGAAACTGAGAAAAGATATTTCGGATCCCTTTGAAGACTATAGGGCCAAAGGAAAAATCCTCCGATAACAAAGAGAAAGAAGCTTTCTGAGAAACTTCTTTGTGTTCTGTGAAATCATCTCACAGAGTTACAGCTTTCCCCTCAAGAAGCCTTTCGCTAAGACAGTTCTTGTGGAATTGGCAAAGTGATATTTGGAAGCCCATAGAGGGCTGTGGTGAAAAAGGAAATATCGTCATATGAAATGTGGAAAGAAGCTTTCTGCGAAACTGCTTAGTGTTCTGTTAATTCATCTCACAGAGTTACCTGTGTATTTCGAGGATCTCTTTGCTAGCCCTATTTCTGTGGAATCTGAGAACAGATATTTCGGATCCCTTTGAAGACTATAGGGCCAAAGGAAATATCCTCCGATAACAAAGAGAAAGAAGCTTTCTGAGAAACTTCTTTGTGTTCTGTGAAATCATCTCACAGAGTTACAGCTTTCCCCTCAAGAAGCCTTTCGCTAAGACAGTTCTTGTGGAATTGGCAAAGTGATATTTGGAAGCCCATAGAGGGCTATGGTGAAAAAGGAAATATCGTCAGATGAAATCTGGAAAGAAGCTTTCTGAGAAACTGCTTCGTGTTCTGTTAATTCATCTCACAGAGTTACATGTGTATTTCGAGGATCTCTTTGCTAGCCCTATTTCTGTGGAATCTGAGAACAGATATTTCGGATCCCTTTGAAGACTACAGGACCAAAGGAAAAATCCTCCGATAACAAAGAGAGTGAAGCTTTCTGAGAAACTTCTTTGTGTTCTGTGAAATCATCTCACAGAGATACAGCTTTCCCCTCAAGAAGCCTTTCGCTAAGACAGTTCTTGTGGAATTGGCAAAGTGATATTTGGAAGCCCATAGAGGGCTATGGTGAAAAAGGAAATATCCTCAGATGAAATCTGGAAAGAAGCTTTCTGAGAAACTGCTTAGTGTTCTGTAAATTCATCTCACAGAGTTACATGTGTATTTCGAGGATCTCTTTCCTAGACCTATTTCTGTGGAAACTGAGAAAAGATATTTCGGATCCGTTTGAGGACTATAGGGCCAAAGGAAAAATCCTCCGATAACAAAGAGAAAGAAGCTTTCTGAGAAACTTCTTTGTGTTCTGTGAAATCATCTCACGGAGTTACAGCTTTCCCCTCAAGAAGCCTTTCGCTAAGACAGTTCTTGTGGAATTGGCAAAGTGATATTTGGAAGCCCGTAGTGGGCTATAGTGAAAAAGCAAATATCCTCAGATGAAATCTGGAAAGAAGCTTTCTGAGAAACTGCTTAGTGTTCTGTTAATTCATCTCACAGAGTTACATGTGTATTTCGAGGATCTCTTTGCTAGCCCTATTTCTGCGGAATCTGAGAACAGATATTTCGGATCCATTTGAAGACTATAGGGCCAAAGGAAATATCCTCCGATAACAAAGAGAAAGAAGCTTTCTGAGAAACTTCTTTGTGTTCTGTGAAATCATCTCACAGAGTTACAGCTTTCCCCTCAAGAAGCCTTTCGCTAAGACAGTTCTTGTGGAATTGGCAAAGTGATATTTGGAAGCCCATAGAGGGCTATGGTGAAAAAGGAAATATCGTCAGATGAAATCTGGAAAGAAGCTTTCTGAGAAACTGCTTAGTGTTCTGTGAATTCATCTCACAGAGTTACATGTGTATTTCGAGGATCTCTTTGCTAGCCCTATTTCTGTGGAATCTGAGAACAGATATTTCGGATCCCTTTGAAGACTATAGGGCCAAAGGAAATATCCTCCGATAACAAAGAAAAAGAAGCTTTCTGAGAAACTTCTTTGTGTTCTGTGAAATCATCTCACAGAGTTACAGCTTTCCCCTGAAGAAGCCTTTCGCTAAGACAGTTCTTGTGGAATTGGCAAAGTGATATTTCGAAGCCCATAGAGGGCTATGGTGAAATAGGAAATATCGTCAGATGAAATCTGGAAAGAAGCTTTCTGAGAAACTGCTTAGTGTTCTGTGAATTCATCTCACAGAGTTCCATGTGTATTTCGAGGATCTCTTTGCTAGCCCTATTTCTGTGGAAACTGAGAAAAGATATTTCGGATCCCTTTGAAGACTATAGGGCTAAAGGAAAAATCCTCTGATAACAAAGAGAAAGAAGCTTTCTGAGAAACTTCTTTGTGTTCTGTGAAATCATCTCACAGAGTTACAGCTTTCCCCTCAAGAAGCCTTTCGCTAAGACAGTTTTTGTGGAATTGGCAAAGTGATATTTGGAAGCCCATAGAGGGCTATGGTGAAAAAGGAAATATCGTCAGATGAAATCTGGAAAGAAGCTTTCTGAGAAACTGCTTAGTGTTCTGTTAATTCATCTCACAGAGTTACATGTGTATTTCGAGGATCTCTTTGCTAGCCCTATTTCTGTGGAAACTGAGAAAATATATTTCGGATCCCTTTGAAGACTATAGGGCCAAAGGAAAAATCCTCCGATAACAAAGAGAAAGAAGCTTTCTGAGAAACTTCTTTGTATTCTGTGAAATCATCTCACAGAGTTACAGCTTTCCCCTCAAGAAGCCTTTCGCTAAGACAGTTCTTGTGGAATTGGCAAAGTGATATTTGGAAGCCCATAGAGGGCTATGGTGAAAAAGGAAATATCGTCAGATGAAATCTGGAAAGAAGCTTTCTGCGAACCTTCTTAGGGTTTCGTTAATTCATCTCACAGAGTTACATGTGTATTTCGAGGATCTCTTTGCTAGCTCTATTTCTGTGGAATCTGAGAACAGATATTTCGGATCCCTTTGAAGACTATAGGGCCAAAGGAAATATCCTCGGATAACAAAGAGAAAGAAGCTTTCGAGAAACTTCTTTGTGTTCTGTGAAATCATCTCACAGAGTTACAGCTTTCCCCTCAAGAAGCCTTTCGCTAAGACAGTTCTTGTGGAATAGGCAAAGTGATATTTGGAAGCCCATAGAGGGCTATGGTGAAAAAGGAAATATCGTCAGATGAAATCTGGAAAGAAGCTTTCTGAGAAACTGCTTAGTGTTCTGTTAATTCATCTCACAGAGTTCCATGTGTATTTCGAGAATCTCTTTGCTAGCCCTATTTCTGTGGAATCTGAGAACAGATATTTCGGATCCCTTTGAAGACTATAGGGCCAAAGGAAATATACTCCGATAACAAAGAGAAAGAAGCTTTCTGAGAAACTTCTTTGTGTTCTGTGAAATCATCTCACAGAGTTACAGCTTTCCCCTGAAGAAAGCTTTCGCTAAGACAGTTCTTGTGGAATTGGCAAAGTGATATTTGGAAGCCCACAGAGGGCTATGGTGAAAAAGGAAATATCCTCAGATGAAATCTGGAAAGAAGCTTTCTGAGAAACTGCTTAGTGTTCTGTGAATTCATCTCACAGAGTTACATGTGTATTTCGAGGATCTCTTTGCTAGCCCTATTTCTGTGGAAACTGAGAAAATATATTTCGGATCCCTTTGAAGACTATAGGGCCAAAGGAAAAATCCTCCGATAACAAAGAGAAAGAAGCTTTCTGAGAAACTTCTTTGTATTCTGTGAAATCATCTCACAGAGTTACAGCTTTCCCCTCAAGAAGCCTTTCGCTAAGACAGTTCTTGTGGAATTGGCAAAGTGATATTTGGAAGCCCATAGAGGGCTATGGTGAAAAAGGAAATATCGTCAGATGAAATCTGGAAATAAGCTTTCTGCGAAACTTCTTAGGGTTTCGTTAATTCATCTCACAGAGTTACATGTGTATTTCGAGGATCTCTTTGCTAGCTCTATTTCTGTGGAATCTGAGAACAGATATTTCGGATCCCTTTGAAGACTATAGGGCCAAAGGAAATATCCTCGGATAACAAAGAGAAAGAAGCTTTCTGAGAAACTTCTTTGTGTTCTGTGAAATCATCTCACAGAGTTACAGCTTTCCCCTCAAGAAGCCTTTCGCTAAGACAGTTCTTGTGGAATAGGCAAAGTGATATTTGGAAGCCCATAGAGGGCTATGGTGAAAAAGGAAATATCGTCAGATGAAATCTGGAAAGAAGCTTTCTGAGAAACTGCTTAGTGTTCTGTGAATTCATCTCACAGAGTTCCATGTGTATTTCGAGAATCTCTTTGCTAGCCCTATTTCTGTGGAATCTGAGAACAGATATTTCGGATCCCTTTGAAGACTATAGGGCCAAAGGAAATATCCTCCGATTACAAAGAGAAAGAAGCTTTCTGAGAAACTTCTTTGTGTTCTGTGAAATCATCTCACAGAGTTACAGCTTTCCCCTGAAGAAAGCTTTCGCTAAGACAGTTCTTGTGGAATTGGCAAAGTGATATTTGGAAGCCCACAGAGGGCTATGGTGAAAAAGGAAATATCGTCAGATGAAATCTGGAAAGAAGCTTTCTGAGAAACTGCTTAGTGTTCTGTGAATTCATCTCACAGAGTTACATGTGTATTTCGAGGATCTCTTTGCTAGCCCTATTTCTGTGGAATCTGAAAACAGATATTTCGGATCCCTTTGAAAACTATAGGGCCAAAGGAAATATCCTCCGATAACAAAGAGAAAGAAGCTTTCTGAGAAACTTCTTTGTGTTCTGTGAAATCATCTCACAGAGTTACAGCTTTCCCCTCAAGAAGCCGTTCGCTAAGACAGTTCTTGTGGAATTGGCAAAGTGATATTTGGAAGCCCATAGAGGGCTATGGTGAAATAGGAAATATCGTCAGATGAAATCTGGAAAGAAGCTTTCTGAGAAACTGCTTAGTGTTCTGTTAATTCATCTCACAGAGTTACATGTGTATTTCGAGGATCTCTTTGCTAGCCCTATTTCTGTGGAAACTGAGAAAAGATATTTCGGATCCCTTTGAAGACTATAGGGCCAAAGGAAAAATCCTCCGATAACAAAGAGAAAGAAGCTTTCTGAGAAACTTCTTTGTGTTCTGTGAAATCATCTCACAGAGTTACAGCTTTCCCCTGAAGAAGCCTTTCGCTAAGACAGTTCTTGTGGAATTGGCAAAGTGATATTTGGAAGCCCATAGAGGGCTATGGTGAAAAAGGAAATATCGTCAGATGAAATCTGGAAAGAAGCTTTCTGAGAAACTGCTTAGTGTTCTGTTAATTCATCTCACAGAGTTACATGTGTATTTCGAAGATGTCTTTGCTAGCCCTATTTCTGTGGAATCTGAGAACAGATATTACGGATCCCTTTGAAGACTATAGGGCCAAAGGAAATATCCTCGGATAACAAAGAGAAAGAAGCTTTCTGAGAAACTTCTTTCTGTTCTGTGAAATCATCTCACAGAGTTACAGCTTTCCCCTCAAGAAGCCTTTCGCTAAGACAGTTCTTGTGGAATTGGCAAAGTGATATTTTGAAGCCGATAGAGGGCTATGGTGAAAAAGGAAATATCCTCAGATGAAATCTGGAAAGAAGCTTTCTGAGAAACTGCTTAGTGTTCTGTGAATTCATCTCACAGAGTTACATGTGTATTTCGAGGATCTCTTTGCTAGCCCTATTTCTGTGGAATCTGAGAACAAATATTTCGGATCCCTTTGAAGACTATAGGGCCAAAGGAAATATCCTCCGATAACAAAGAGAAAGAAGCTTTCTGAGAAACTTCTTTGTGTTCTGTGAAATCATCTCACAGAGTTACAGCTTTCCCCTGAAGAAGCCTTTCGCTAAGACAGTTCTTGTGGAATTGTCAAAGTGATATTTGGAAGCCCATAGAGGGCTATGGTGAAAAAGGAAATATCGTCAGATGAAATCTGGAAAGAAGCTTTCTGCGAAACTGCTTAGTGTTCTGTTAATTCATCCCACAGAGTTACATGTGTATTTCGAGGATCTCTTTGCTAGTCCTATTTCTGTGGAATCTGAAAACAGATATTTCGGATCCCTTTGAAGACTATAGGGCCAAAGGAAATATCCTCCGATAACAAAGAGAAAGAAGCTTTCTGAGAAACTTCTTTGTGTTCTGTGAAATCATCTCACAGAGTTACAGCTTTTCCCTCAAGAAGCCTTTCGCTAAGACAGTTCTTGTGGAATTGGCAAAGTGATATTTGAAGGCCGATAGAGGGCTATGGTGAAAAAGGAAATATCCTCAGATGAAATCTGGAAAGAAGCTTTCTGAGAAACTGCTTAGTGTTCTGTGAATTCATCTCACAGAGTTACATGTGTATTTCGAGGATCTCTTTGCTAGCCCTATTTCTGTGGAATCTTAGAACAGATATTTCGGATCCCTTTGAAGACTATAGGGCCAAAGGAAAAATCCTCCGATAACAAAGAGAAAGAAGCTTTCTGAGAAACTTCTTTGTGTTCTGTGAAATCATCTCACAGAGTTACAGCTTTCCCCTGAAGAAGCCTTTCGCTAAGACAGTTCTTGTGGAATTGGCAAAGTGATATTTGGAAGCCCATAGAGGGCTATGGTGAAAAAGGAAATATCGTCAGATGAAATCTGGAAAGAAGCTTTCTGAGAAACTGCTTAGTGTTCTGTTAATTCATCTCACAGAGTTACATGTGTATTTCGAGGATCTCTTTGCTAGCCCTATTTCTGTGGAATCTGAAAACAGATATTTCGGATCCCTTTGAAGACTATAGGGCCAAAGGAAATATACTCCGATAACAAAGAGAAAGAAGCTTTCTGAGAAACTTCTTTGTGTTCTGTGAAATCATCTCACAGAGTTACAGCTTTCCCGTCAAGAAGCCTTTCGCTAGACAGTTCTTGTGGAATTGGCAAAGTGATATTTGGAAGCCTATAGAGGGCTATGGTGAAATAGGAAATATCGACAGATGAAATCTGGAAAGAAGCTTTCTGAGAAACTGCTTAGTGTTCTGTGAATTCATCTCACAGAGTTACATCTGTATTTCGAGGATCTCTTTGCTAGCCCTATTTCTGTGGAAACTGAGAAAAGATATTTCGGATCCCTTTGAAGACTATAGGGCCAAAGGAAAAATCCTCCGATAACAAAGAGAAAGAAGCTTTCTGAGAAACTTCTTTGTGTTCTGTGAAATCATCTCACAGAGTTACAGCTTTCCCCTCAAGAAGCCTTTCGCTAAGACAGTTCTTGTGGAATTGGCAAAGTGATATTTGGAAGCCCATAGAGGGCTATGGTGAAAAAGGAAATATCGTCAGATGAAATCTGGAAAGAAGCTTTCTGAGAAACTGCTTAGTGTTCTGTTAATTCATCTCACAGAGTTACATGTGTATTTCGAGGATCTCTTTGCTAGCCCTATTTCTGTGGAATCTGAGAACAGATATTTCGGATCCCTTTGAAGACTATAGGGCCAAAGGAAATATCCTCGGATAACAAAGAGAAAGAAGATTTCTGAGAAACTTCTTTGTGTTCTGTGAAATCATCTCACAGAGTTACAACTTTTCCCTCAAGAAGCCTTTCGCTAAGACAGTTCTTGTGGAATTGGCAAAGTGATATTTGGAAGCCCATAGAGGGCTATGGTGAAATAGGAAATATCATCAGATGAAATCTGGAAAGAAGCTTTCTGCGAAACTGCTTAGTGTTCTGTTAATTCATCTCACAGAGTTACATGTGTATTTCGAGGATCTCTTTGCTAGTCCTATTTCTGTGGAATCTGAAAACAGATATTTCGGATCCCTTTGAAGACTATAGGGCCAAAGGAAATATCCTCGGATAACAAAGAGAAAGAAGCTTTCTGAGAAACTTCTTTGTGTTCTGTGAAATCATCTCACAGAGTTACAGCTTTCCCCTCAAGAAGCCTTTCGCTAAGACAGTTCTTGTGGAATTGGCAAAGTGATATTTGGAAGCCCATAGAGGGCTATGGTGAAAAAGGAAATATCCTCAGATGAAATCTGGAAAGAAGCTTTCTGAGAAACTGCTTAGTGTTCTGTGAATTCATCTCACAGAGTTCCATGTGTATTTCGAGGATCTCTTTGCTAGCCCTATTTCTGTGGAATCTGAAAACTGATATTTCGGATCCCTTTGAAAACTATAGGGCCAAAGGAAATATCCTCCGATAACAAAGAGAAAGAAGCTTTCTGAGAAACTTCTTTGTGTTCTGTGAAATCATCTCACAGACTTACAGCTTTCCCCTCAAGAAGCCTTTCGCTAAGACAGTTCTTGTGGAATTGGCAAAGTGATATTTGGAAGCCCATAGTGGGCTATGGTGAAATAGGAAATATCGTCAGATGAAATCTGGAAAGAAGCTTTCTGAGAAACTGCTTAGTGTTCTGTTAATTCATCTCACAGA
The DNA here is from genome assembly GCF_043159975.1 of Macaca nemestrina. Lineage (NCBI taxonomy): Eukaryota > Metazoa > Chordata > Mammalia > Primates > Cercopithecidae > Macaca > Macaca nemestrina. The sequence continues at coordinate 30,437,449 of NC_092135.1, read as the reverse complement.
GTTACATGTGTATTTCGAGGATCTCTTTGCTAGCCCTATTTCTGTGGAAACTGAGAAAAGATATTTCGGATCCCTTTGAAGACTATAGGGCCAAAGGAAAAATCCTCCGATAACAAAGAGAAAGAAGCTTTCTGAGAAACTTCTTTGTGTTCTGTGAAATCATCTCACAGAGTTACAGCTTTCCCCTCAAGAAGCCTTTCGCTAAGACAGTTCTTGTGGAATTGGCAAAGTGATATTTGGAAGCCCATAGAGGGCTATGGTGAAAAAGGAAATATCGTCAGATGAAATCTGGAAAGAAGCTTTCTGAGAAACTGCTTAGTGTTCTGTTAATTCATCTCACAGAGTTACATGTGTATTTCGAAGATGTCTTTGCTAGCCCTATTTCTGTGGAATCTGAGAACAGATATTACGGATCCCTTTGAAGACTATAGGGCCAAAGGAAATATCATCGGATAACAAAGAGAAAGAAGCTTTCTGAGAAACTTCTTTGTGTTCTGTGAAATCATCTCACAGAGTTACAGCTTTCCCCTCAAGAAGCCTTTCGCTAAGACAGTTCTTGTGGAATTGGCAAAGTGATATTTGGAAGCCGATAGAGGGCTATGGTGAAAAAGGAAATATCCTCAGATGAAATCTGGAAAGAAGCTTTCTGAGAAACTGCTTAGTGTTCTGTGAATTCATCTCACAGAGTTACATGTGTATTTTGAGGATCTCTTTGCTAGCCCTATTTCTGTGGAATCTTAGAACAAATATTTCGGATCCCTTTGAAGACTATAGGGCCAAAGGAAATATCCTCCGATAACAAAGAGAAAGAAGCTTTCTGAGAAACTTCTTTGTGTTCTGTGAAATCATCTCACAGAGTTACAGCTTTCGCCTCAAGAAGCCTTTCGCTAAGACAGTTCTTGTGGAATTGGCAAAGTGATATTTGGAAGCCCATAGAGGGCTATGGTGAAATAGGAAATATCCTCAGATGAAATCTGGAAAGAAGCTTTCTGAGAAACTGCTTAGTGTTCTGTGAATTCATCTCACAGAGTTCCATGTGTTTTTCGAGGATCTCTTTGCTAGTCCTATTTCTGTGGAAACTGAGAAAAGATATTTCGGATCCCTTTGAAGACTATAGGGCCAAAGGAAAAATCCTCCGATAACAAAGAGAAAGAAGCTTTCTGAGAAACTTCTTTGTGTTCTGTGAAATCATCTCACAGAGTTACAGCTTTCCCCTCAAGAAGCCTTTCGCTAAGACAGTTTTTTTGGAATTGGCAAAGTGATATTTGGAAGCCCATAGAGGGCTATGGTGAAAAAGGAAATATCGTCAGATGAAATCTGGAAAGAAGCTTTCTGAGAAACTGCTTAGTGTTCTGTTAATTCATCTCACAGAGTTACATGTGTATTTCGAGGATCTCTTTGCTAGCCCTATTTCTGTGGAATCTGAGAACAGATATTTCGGATCCCTTTGAAGACTATAGGGCCAAAGGAAATATCCTCGGATAACAAAGAGAAAGAAGCTTTCTGAGAAACTTCTTTGTGTTCTGTGAAATCATCTCACAGAGTTACAGCTTTCCCCTGAAGAAGCCTTTCGCTAAGACAGTTCTTGTGGAATTGGCAAAGTGATATTTGGAAGCCCATAGAGGGCTATGGTGAAAAAGGAAATATCCTCAGATGAAATCTGGAAAGAAGCTTTCTGAGAAACTGCTTAGTGTTCTGTTAATTCATCTCACAGAGTTACATGTGTATTTCGAAGATGTCTTTGCTAGCCCTATTTCTGTGGAATCTGAGAACAGATATTACGGATCCCTTTGAAGACTATAGGGCAAAGGAAATATCATCGGATAACAAAGAGAAAGAAGCTTTCTGAGAAACTTCTTTGTGTTCTGTGAAATCATCTCACAGAGTTACAGCTTTCCCCTCAAGAAGCCTTTCGCTAAGACAGTTCTTGTGGAATTGGCAAAGTGATATTTGGAAGCCGATAGAGGGCTATGGTGAAAAAGGAAATATCCTCAGATGAAATCTGGAAAGAAACTTTCTGAGAAACTGCTTAGTGTTCTGTTAATTCATCTCACAGATTTACATGTGTATTTCGAGGATCTCTTTGCTAGCCCTATTTCTGTGGAATCTGAGAACAGATATTTCGGATCCCTTTGAAGACTATAGGGCCAAAGGAAATATCCTCCGATAACAAAGAGAAAGAAGCTTTCTGAGAAACTTCTTTGTGTTCTGTGAAATCATCTCACAGAGTTACAGCTTTCCCCTGAAGAAGCCTTTCGCTAAGACAGTTCTTGTGGAATTGGCAAAGTGATATTTGGAAGCCCATAGAGGGCTATGGTGAAAAAGGAAATATCGTCATTTGAAATCTGGAAAGAAGCTTTCTGCGAAACTGCTTAGTGTTCTGTTATTTCATCTCACAGAGTTCCATGTGTATTTCGAGGATCTCTTTGCTAGCCCTATTTCTGTGGAATCTGAGAACAGATATTTCGGATCCCTTTGAAGACTATAGGGCCAAAGGAAAAATCCTCCGATAACAAAGAGAATGAAGCTTTCTGAGAAACTTCTTTGTGTTCTGTGAAATCATCTCACAGAGTTACAGCTTTCCCCTCAAGAAGCCTTTCGCTAAGACAGTTCTTGTGGAATTGGCAAAGTGATATTTGGAAGCCCATAGAGGGCTATGGTGAAAAAGGAAATATCCTCAGATGAAATCTGGAAAGAAGCTTTCTGAGAAACTGCTTAGTGTTCTGTGAATTCATCTCACAGAGTTACATGTGTATTTCGAGGATCTCTTTCCTAGACCTATTTCTGTGGAAACTGAGAAAAGATATTTCGGATCCGTTTGAGGACTATAGGGCCAAAGGAAAAATCCTCCGATAACAAAGAGAAAGAAGCTTTCTGAGAAACTTCTTTGTGTTCTGTGAAATCATCTCACGGAGTTACAGCTTTCCCCTCAAGAAGCCTTTCGCTAAGACTGTTCTTGTGGAATTGGCAAAGTGATATTTGGAAGCCCGTAGAGGGCTATGGTGAAAAAGCAAATATCCTCAGATGAAATCTGGAAAGAAGCTTTCTGAGAAACTGCTTAGTGTTCTGTGAATTCATCTCACAGAGTTACATGTGTATTTCGAGGATCTCTTTGCTAGCCCTATTTCTGCGGAATCTGAGAACAGATATTTCGGATCCATTTGAAGACTATAGGGCCAAAGGAAATATCCTCCGATAACAAAGAGAAAGAAGCTTTCTGAGAAACTTCTTTGTGTTCTGTGAAATCATCTCACAGAGTTACAGCTTTCCCCTCAAGAAGCCTTTCGCTAAGACAGTTCTTGTGGAATTGGCAAAGTGATATTTGGAAGCCCATAGAGGGCTATGGTGAAAAAGGAAATATCGTCAGATGAAATCTGGAAAGAAGCTTTCTGAGAAACTGCTTAGTGTTCTGTGAATTCATCTCACAGAGTTACATGTGTATTTCGAGGATCTCTTTGCTAGCCCTATTTCTGTGGAATCTGAGAACAGATATTTCGGATCCATTTGAAGACTATAGGGCCAAAGGAAATATCCTCCGATAACAAAGAAAAAGAAGCTTTCTGAGAAACTTCTTTGTGTTCTGTGAAATCATCTCACAGAGTTACAGCTTTCCCCTGAAGAAGCCTTTCGCTAAGACAGTTCTTGTGGAATTGGCAAAGTGATATTTCGAAGCCCATAGAGGGCTATGGTGAAATAGGAATTATCGTCAGATGAAATCTGGAAAGAAGCTTTCTGAGAAACTGCTTAGTGTTCTGTAAATTCATCTCACAGAGTTACATGTGTATTTCGAAGATGTCTTTGCTAGCCCTATTTCTGTGGAATCTGAGAACAGATATTACGGATCCCTTTGAAGACTATAGGGCCAAAGGAAATATCCTCGGATAACAAAGAGAAAGAAGCTTTCTGAGAAACTTCTTTGTGTTCTGTGAAATCATCTCACAGAGTTACAGCTTTCCCCTCAAGAAGCCTTTCGCTAAGACAGTTCTTGTGGAATTGTCAAAGTGATATTTGGAAGCCCATAGAGGGCTATGGTGAAAAAGGAAATATCGTCAGATGAAATCTGGAAAGAAGCTTTCTGCGAAACTGCTTAGTGTTCTGTTAATTCATCCCACAGAGTTACATGTGTATTTCGAGGATCTCTTTGCTAGTCCTATTTCTGTGGAATCTGAAAACAGATATTTCGGATCCCTTTGAAGACTATAGGGCCAAAGGAAATATACTCCGATAACAAAAAGAAAGAAGCTTTCTGAGAAACTTCTTTGTGTTCTGTGAAATCATCTCACAGAGTTACAGCTTTCCCGTCAAGAAGCCTTTCGCTAAGACAGTTCTTGTGGAATTGGCAAAGTGATATTTGGAAGCCTATAGAGGGCTATGGTGAAATAGGAAATATCGACAGATGAAATCTGGAAAGAAGCTTTCTGAGAAACTGCTTAGTGTTCTGTGAATTCATCTCACAGAGTTACATCTGTATTTCGAGGATCTCTTTGCTAGCCCTATTTCTGTGGAAACTGAGAAAAGATATTTCGGATCCCTTTGAAGACTATAGGGCCAAAGGAAAAATCCTCCGATAACAAAGAGAAAGAAGCTTTCTGAGAAACTACTTTGTGTTCTGTGAAATCATCTCACAGAGTTACAGCTTTCCCCTCAAGAAGCCTTTCGCTAAGACAGTTCTTGTGGAATTGGCAAAGTGATATTTGGAAGCCCATAGAGGGCTATGGTGAAAAAGGAAATATCGTCAGATGAAATCTGGAAAGAAGCTTTCTGAGAAACTGCTTAGTGTTCTGTGAATTCATCTCACAGAGTTCCATGTGTATTTCGAGGATCTCTTTGCTAGCCCTATTTCTGTGGAATCTGAGAACAGATATTTCGGATCCCTTTGAAGACTATAGGGCCAAAGGAAATATCCTCGGATAACAAAGAGAAAGAAGATTTCTGAGAAACTTCTTTGTGTTCTGTGAAATCATCTCACAGAGTTACAGCTTTTCCCTCAAGAAGCCTTTCGCTAAGACAGTTCTTGTGGAATTGGCAAAGTGATATTTGGAAGCCCATAGAGGGCTATGGTGAAATAGGAAATATCATCAGATGAAATCTGGAAAGAAGCTTTCTGCGAAACTGCTTAGTGTTCTGTTAATTCATCTCACAGAGTTACATGTGTATTTCGAGGATCTCTTTGCTAGTCCTATTTCTGTGGAATCTGAAAACAGATATTTCGGATCCCTTTGAAGACTATAGGGCCAAAGGAAATATCCTCGGATAACAAAGAGAAAGAAGCTTTCTGAGAAACTTCTTTGTGTTCTGTGAAATCATCTCACAGAGTTACAGCTTTCCCCTCAAGAAGCCTTTCGCTAAGACAGTTCTTGTGGAATTGGCAAAGTGATATTTGGAAGCCCATAGAGGGCTATGGTGAAAAAGGAAATATCGTCAGATGAAATCTGGAAAGAAGCTTTCTGAGAAACTGCTTAGTGTTCTGTGAATTCATCTCACAGAGTTCCATGTGTATTTCGAGGATCTCTTTGCTAGCCCTATTTCTGTGGAATCTGAAAACAGATATTTCGGATCCCTTTGAAAACTATAGGGCCAAAGGAAATATCCTCCGATAACAAAGAGAAAGAAGCTTTCTGAGAAACTTCTTTGTGTTCTGTGAAATCATCTCACAGAGTTACAGCTTTCCCCTCAAGAAGCCTTTCGCTAAGACAGTTCTTGTGGAATTGGCAAAGTGATATTTGGAAGCCCATAGTGGGCTATGGTGAAATAGGAAATATCGTCAGATGAAATCTGGAAAGAAGCTTTCTGAGAAACTGCTTAGTGTTCTGTTAATTCATCTCACAGAGTTACATGTGTATTTCGAGGATCTCTTTCCTAGCCCTATTTCTGTGGAAACTGAGAAAAGATATTTCGGATCCCTTTGAAGACTATAGGGCCAAAGGAAAAATCCTCCGATAACAAAGAGAAAGAAGCTTTCTGAGAAACTTCTTTGTGTTCTGTGAAATCATCTCACAGAGTTACAGCTTTCCCCTCAAGAAGCCTTTCGCTAAGACAGTTCTTGTGGAATTGGCAAAGTGATATTTGGAAGCCCATAGAGGGCTATGGTGAAAAAGGAAATATCGTCAGATGAAATCTGGAAAGAAGCTTTCTGAGAAACTGCTTAGTGTTCTGTTAATTCATCTCACAGAGTTACATGTGTATTTCGAAGATGTCTTTGCTAGCCCTATTTCTGTGGAATCTGAGAACAGATATTACGGATCCCTTTGAAGACTATAGGGCCAAAGGAAATATCATCGGATAACAAAGAGAAAGAAGCTTTCTGAGAAACTTCTTTGTGTTCTGTGAAATCATCTCACAGAGTTACAGCTTTCACCTCAAGAAGCCTTTCGCTAAGACAGTTCTTGTGGAATTGGCAAAGTGATATTTGGAAGCCGATAGAGGGCTATGGTGAAAAAGGAAATATCCTCAGATGAAATCTGGAAAGAAACTTTCTGAGAAACTGCTTAGTGTTCTGTGAATTCATCTCACAGAGTTACATGTGTATTTCGAGGATCTCTTTGCTAGCCCTATTTCTGTGGAATCTGAGAACAGATATTTCGGATCCCTTTGAAGACTATAGGGCCAAAGGAAATAACCTCCGATAACAAAGAGAAAGAAGCTTTCTGAGAAACTTCTTTGTGTTCTGTGAAATCATCTCACAGAGTTACAGCTTTCCCCTGAAGAAGCCTTTCGCTAAGACAGTTCTTGTGGAATTGGCAAAGTGATATTTGGAAGCCCATAGAGGGCTATGGTGAAAAAGGAAATATCGTCAGATGAAATCTGGAAAGAAGCTTTCTGCGAAACTGCTTAGTGTTCTGTTATTTCATCCCACAGAGTTACATGTGTATTTTGAAGATGTCTTTGCTAGTCCTATTTCTGTGGAATCTGAAAACAGATATTTCGGATCCCTTTGAAGACTATAGGGCCAAAGGAAATATCCTCGGATAACAAAGAGAAAGAAGCTTTCTGAGAAACTTCTTTGTGTTCTGTGAAATCATCTCACAGAGTTACAGCTTTCCCCTCAAGAAGCCTTTCGCTAAGACAGTTCTTGTGGAATTGGCAAAGTGATATTTGGAAGCCGATAGAGGGCTATGGTGAAAAAGGAAATATCCTCAGATGAAATCTGGAAAGAAGCTTTCTGAGAAACTGCTTAGTGTTCTGTGAATTCATCTCACCGAGTTACATGTGTATTTCGAGGATCTCTTTGCTAGCCCTATTTCTGTGGAATCTGAGAACAGATATTTCGGATCCCTTTGAAGACTATAGGGCCAAAGGAAATATCCTCCGATAACAAAGAGAAAGAAGCTTTCTGAGAAACTTCTTTGTGTTCTGTGAAATCATCTCACAGAGTTACAGCTTTCCCCTCAAGAAGCCTTTCGCTAAGACAGTTCTTGTGGAATTGGCAAAGTGATATTTGGAAGCCCATAGAGGGCTATGGTGAAAAAGGAAATATCGTCAGATGAAATCTGGAAAGAAGCTTTCTGAGAAACTGCTTAGTGTTCTGTTAATTCATCTCACAGAGTTACATGTGTATTTCGAGGATCTCTTTGCTAGCCCTATTTCTGTGGAATCTGAAAACAGATATTTCGGATCCCTTTGAAGAGTATAGTGCCTAAGGAAATATCCTCGGATAACAAAGAGAAAGAAGCTTTCTGAGAAACTTCTTTGTGTTCTGTGAAATCATCTCACAGAGTTACAGCTTTCCCGTCAAGAAGCCTTTCGCTAAGACAGTTCTTGTGGAATTGGCAAAGTGATATTTGGAAGCCCATAGAGGGCTATGGTGAAAAAGGAAATATCCTCAGATGAAATCTGGAAAGAAGCTTTCTGAGAAACTGCTTAGTGTTCTGTGAATTCATCTCACAGAGTTCCATGTGTATTTCGAGGATCTCTTTGCTAGCCCTATTTCTGTGGAAACTGAGAAAAGATATTTCGGATCCCTTTGAAGACTATAGGGCCAAAGGAAATATCCTCCGATAACAAAGAGAAAGAAGCTTTCTGAGAAACTTCTTTGTGTTCTGTGAAATCATCTCACAGAGTTACAGCTTTTCCCTCAAGAAGCCTTTCGCTAAGACAGTTCTTGTGGAATTGGCAAAGTGATATTTGGAAGCCGATAGAGGGCTATGGTGAAAAAGGAAATATCCTCAGATGAAATCTGGAAAGAAGCTTTCTGAGAAACTGCTTAGTGTTCTGTGAATTCATCTCACAGAGTTACATGTGTATTTTGAGGATCTCTTTGCTAGCCCTATTTCTGTGGAATCTTAGAACAGATATTTCGGATCCCTTTGAAGACTATAGGGCCAAAGGAAATATCCTCCGATAACAAAGAGAAAGAAGCTTTCTGAGAAACTTCTTTGTGTTCTGTGAAATCATCTCACAGAGTTACAGCTTTCGCCTCAAGAAGCCTTTCGCTAAGACAGTTCTTGTGGAATTGGCAAAGTGATATTTGGAAGCCCATAGAGGGCTATGGTGAAAAAGGAAATATCGTCAGATGAAATCTGGAAAGAAGCTTTCTGAGAAACTGCTTAGTGTTCTGTTAATTCATCTCACAGAGTTCCATGTGTATTTCGAGGATCTCTTTGCTAGCCCTATTTCTGTGGAATCTGAAAACAGATATTTCGGATCCCTTTGAAGACTATAGTGCCTAAGGAAATATCCTCGGATAACAAAGAGAAAGAAGCTTTCTGAGAAACTTCTTTGTGTTCTGTGAAATCATCTCACAGAGTTACAGCTTTCCCGTCAAGAAGCCTTTCGCTAAGACAGTTCTTGTGGAATTGGCAAAGTGATATTTGGAAGCCCATAGAGGGCTATGGTGAAATAGGAAATATCCTCAGATGAAATCTGGAAAGAAGCTTTCTGAGAAACTGCTTAGTGTTCTGTGAATTCATCTCACAGAGTTCCATGTGTATTTCGAGGATCTCTTTGCTAGCCCTATTTCTGTGGAAACTGAGAAAAGATATTTCGGATCCCTTTGAAGACTATAGGGCCAAAGGAAAAATCCTCCGATAACAAAGAGAAAGAAGCTTTCTGAGAAACTTCTTTGTGTTCTGTGAAATCATCTCACAGAGTTACAGCTTTCCCCTCAAGAAGCCTTTCGCTAAGACAGTTCTTGTGGAATTGACAAAGTGATATTTGGAACCCCATAGAGGGCTATGGTGAAAAAGGAAATATCGTCAGATGAAATCTGGAAAGAAGCTTTCTGCGAAACTGCTTAGTGTTCTGTTAATTCATCTCACAGAGTTACATGTGTATTTCGAGGTTCTCTTTGCTAGTCCTATTTCTGTGGAATCTGAAAACAGATATTTCGGATCCCTTTGAAGACTATAGGGCCAAAGGAAATATCCTCGGATAACAAAGAGAAAGAAGCTTTCTGAGAAACTTCTTTGTGTTCTGTGAAATCATCTCACAGAGTTACAGCTTTCCCCTCAAGAAGCCTTTCGCTAAGACAGTTTTTGTGGAATTGGCAAAGTGATATTTGGAAGCCCATAGAGGGCTATGGTGAAAAAGGAAATATCGTCAGATGAAATCTGGAAAGAAGCTTTCTGAGAAACTGCTTAGTGTTCTGTTAATTCATCTCACAGAGTTACATGTGTATTTCGAGGATCTCTTTTCTAGCCCTATTTCTGTGGAATCTGAGAACAGATATTTCGGATCCCTTTGAAGACTATAGGGCCAAAGGAAATATCCTCGGATAACAAAGAGAAAGAAGCTTTCTGAGAAACTTCTTTGTGTTCTGTGAAATCATCTCACAGAGTTACAGCTTTCCCCTCAAGAAGCCTTTCGCTAAGACAGTTCTTGTGGAATTGGCAAAGTGATATTTGGAAGCCCATAGAGGGCTATGGTGAAAAAGGAAATATCCTCAGATGAAATCTGGAAAGAAGCTTTCTGAGAAACTGCTTAGTGTTCTGTTAATTCATCTCACAGAGTTACATGTGTATTTCGAGGATCTCTTTGCTAGCCCTATTTCTGTGGAATCTGATAACAGATATTTCGGATCCCTTTGAAGACTATAGGGCCAAAGGAAAAATCCTCTGATAACAAAGAGAAAGAAGCTTTCTGAGAAACTTCTTTGTATTCTGTGAAATCATCTCACAGAGTTACAGCTTTCCCCTCAAGAAGCCTTTCGCTAAGACAGTTCTTGTGGAATTGGCAAAGTGATATTTGGAAGCCCATAGAGGGCTATGGTGAAAAAGGAAATATCGTCAGATGAAATCTGGAAAGAAGCTTTCTGCGAAACTTCTTAGGGTTTTGTTAATTCATCTCACAGAGTTACATGTGTATTTCGAGGATCTCTTTGCTAGCTCTATTTCTGTGGAATCTGAGAACAGATATTTCGGATCCCTTTGAAGACTATAGTGCCAAAGGAAATATCCTCGGATAACAAAGAGAAAGAAGCTTTCTGAGAAACTTCTTTGTGTTCTGTGAAATCATCTCACAGAGTTACAGCTTTCCCCTCAAGAAGCCTTTCGCTAAGACAGTTCTTGTGGAATAGGCAAAGTGATATTTGGAAGCCCATAGAGGGCTATGGTGAAAAAGGAAATATCGTCAGATGAAATCTGGAAAGAAGCTTTCTGAGAAACTACTTAGTGTTCTGTGAATTCATCTCACAGAGTTCCATGTGTATTTCGAGAATCTCTTTGCTAGCCCTATTTCTGTGGAATCTGATAACAGATATTTCGGATCCCTTTGAAGACTATAGGGCCAAAGGAAATATCCTCCGATAACAAAGAGAAAGAAGCTTTCTGAGAAACTTCTTTGTGTTCTGTGAAATCATCTCACAGAGTTACAGCTTTCCCCTCAAGAAGCCTTTCGCTAAGACAGTTCTTGTGGAATTGGCAAAGTGATATTTGGAAGCCCATAGAGGGCTATGGTGAAAAAGGAAATATCGTCAGATGAAATCTGGAAAGAAGCTTTCTGAGAAACTGCTTAGTGTTCTGTTAATTCATCTCACAGAGTTACATGTGTATTTCGAGGATCTCTTTGCTAGCCCTATTTCTGTGGAATCTGAGAACAGATATTTCGGATCCCTTTGAAGACTATAGGGCCAAAGGAAATATCCTCGGATAACAAAGAGAAAGAAGCTTTCTGAGAAACTTCTTTGTGTTCTGTGAAATCATCTCACAGAGTTACAGCTTTCCCCTCAAGAAGCCTTTCGCTAAGACAGTTCTTGTGGAATAGGCAAAGTGATATTTGGAAGCCCATAGAGGGCTATGGTGAAAAAGGAAATATCGTCAGATGAAATCTGGAAAGAAGCTTTCTGAGAAACTGCTTAGTGTTCTGTTAATTCATCTCACAGAGTTCCATGTGTATTTCGAGGATCTCTTTGCTAGCCCTATTTCTGTGGAATCTGAAAACAGATATTTCGGATCCCTTTGAAAACTATAGGGCCAAAGGAAATATCCTCCGATAACAAAGAGAAAGAAGCTTTCTGAGAAACTTCTTTGGTGTTCTGTGAAATCATCTCACAGAGTTACAGCTTTCCCCTCAAGAAGCCTTTCGCTAAGACAGTTCTTGTGGAATTGGCAAAGTGATATTTGGAAGCCCATAGAGGGCTATGGTGAAATAGGAAATATCGTTAGATGAAATCTGGAAAGAAGCTTTCTGAGAAACTGCTTAGTGTTCTGTTAATTCATCTCACAGAGTTCCATGTGTATTTCGAGGATATCTTTGCTAGCCCTATTTCTGTGGAATCTGAAAACAGATATTTCGGATCCCTTTGAAAACTATAGGGCCAAAGGAAATATCCTCCGATAACAAAGAGAAAGAAGCTTTCTGAGAAACTTCTTTGTGTTCTGTGAAATCATCTCACAGAGTTACAGCTTTCCCCTCAAGAAGCCTTTCGCTAAGACAGTTCTTGTGGAATTGGCAAAGTGATATTTGGAAGCCCATGGAGGGCTATGGTGAAATAGGAAATATCGTCAGATGAAATCTGGAAAGAAGCTTTCTGAGAAACTGCTTAGTGTTCTGTTAATTCATCTCACAGAGTTACATGTGTATTTCGAGGATCTCTTTGCTAGCCCTATTTCTGTGGAAACTGAGAAAAGATATTTTGGATCCCTTTGAAGACTATAGGGCCAAAGGAAAAATCCTCCGATAACAAAGAGAAAGAAGCTTTCTGAGAAACTTCTTTGTGTTCTGTGAAATCATCTCACAGAGTTACAGCTTTCCCCTCAAGAAGCCTTTCGCTAAGACAGTTCTTGTGGAATTGGCAAAGTGATATTTGGAAGCCCATAGAGGGCTATGGTGAAAAAGGAAATATCGTCAGATGAAATCTGGAAAGAAGCTTTCTGCGCAACTGCTTAGTGTTTTTTTAATTCATCTCACAGAGTTACATGTGTATTTCGAGGATCTCTTTGCTAGCCCTATTTCTGTGGAATCTGAAAACAGATATTTCGGATCCCTTTGAAGACTATAGGGCCAAAGGAAATATCCTCGGATAACAAAGAGAAAGAAGCTTTCTGAGAAACTTCTTTGTGTTCTGTGAAATCATCTCACAGAGTTACAGCTTTCCCCTCAAGAAGCCTTTCGCTAAGACAGTTTTTGTGGAATTGGCAAAGTGATATTTGGAAGCCCATAGAGGGCTATGGTGAAAAAGGAAATATCGTCAGATGAAATCTGGAAAGAAGCTTTCTGAGAAACTGCTTAGTGTTCTGTGAATTCATCTCACAGAGTTACATGTGTATTTCGAGGATCTCTTTGCTAGCCCTATTTCTGTGGAATCTGAGAACAGATATTTCGGATCCCTTTGAAGACTATAGGGCCAAAGGAAAAATCCTCTGATAACAAAGAGAAAGAAGCTTTCTGAGAAACTTCTTTGTATTCTGTGAAATCATCTCACAGAGTTACAGCTTTCCCCTCAAGAAGCCTTTCGCTAAGACAGTTCTTGTGGAATTGGCAAAGTGATATTTGGAAGCCCATAGAGGGCTATGGTGAAAAAGGAAATATCGTCAGATGAAATCTGGAAAGAAGCTTTCTGCGCAACTGCTTAGTGTTTTTTTAATTCATCTCACAGAGTTACATGTGTATTTCGAGGATCTCTTTGCTAGCCCTATTTCTGTGGAATCTGAAAACAGATATTTCGGATCCCTTTGAAGACTGTAGTGCCTAAGGAAATATCCTCGGATAACAAAGAGAAAGAAGCTTTCTGAGAAACTTCTTTGTGTTCTGTGAAATCATCTCACAGAGTTACAGCTTTCCCGTCAAGAAGCCTTTCGCTAAGATAGTTCTTGTGGAATTGGCAAAGTGATATTTGGAAGCCTATAGAGGGCTATGGTGAAATAGGAAATATCGTCAGATGAAATCTGGAAAGAAGCTTTCTGAGAAACTGCTTAGTGTTCTGTTAATTCATCTCACAGAGTTACATGTGTATTTCGAGGATCTCTTTGCTAGCCCTATTTCTGTGGAATCTGAGAACAGATATTTCGGATCCCTTTGAAGACTATAGGGCCAAAGGAAATATCTTCGGATAACAAAGAGAAAGAAGCTTTCTGAGAAACTTCTTTGTTTTCTGTGAAATCATCTCACAGAGTTACAGCTCTCCCCTGAAGAAGCCTTTCGCTAAGACAGTTCTTGTGGAATTGGCAAAGTGATATTTGGAAGCCCATAGAGGTCTATGGTGAAAAAGGAAATATCGTCAGATGAAATCTGGAAAGAAGCTTTCTGAGAAACTGCTTAGTGTTCTGTTAATTCATCTCACAGAGTTACATGTGTATTTCGAGGATCTCTTTGCTAGCCCTATTTCTGTGGAAACTGAGAAAAGATATTTCGGATCCCTTTGAAGACTATAGGGCCAAAGGAAAAATCCTCCGATAACAAAGAGAAAGAAGCTTTCTGAGAAACTTCTTTGTGTTCTGTGAAATCATCTCACAGAGTTACAGCTTTCCCCTGAAGAAGCCTTTCGCTAAGACAGTTCTTGTGGAATTGGCAAAGTGATATTTGGAAGCCCATAGAGGGCTATGGTGAAAAAGGAAATATCGTCAGATGAAATCTGGAAAGAAGCTTTCTGCGAAACTGCTTAGTGTTCTGTTAATTCATCCCACAGAGTTACATGTGTATTTCGAGGATCTCTTTGCTAGTCCTATTTCTGTGGAATCTGAAAACAGATATTTCGGATCCCTTTGAAGACTATAGGGCCAAAGGAAAAATCCTCCGATAACAAAGAGAAAGAAGCTTTCTGAGAAACTTCTTTGTTTTCTGTGAAATCATCTCACAGAGTTACAGCTTTCCCCTCAAGAAGCCTTTCGCTAAGACAGTTCTTGTGGAACTGGCAAAGTGATATTTGGAAGCCCATAGAGGGCTATGGTGAAAAAGGAAATATCGTCAGATGAAATCTGGAAAGAAGCTTTCTGAGAAACTGCTTAGTGTTCTGTTAATTCATCTCACAGAGTTACATGTGTATTTCGAGGATGTCTTTGCTAGCCCTATTTCTGTGGAATCTGAGAACAGATATTTCGGATCCCTTTGAAGACTATAGGGCCAAAGGAAATATCCTCGGATAACAAAGAGAAAGAAGCTTTCTGAGAAACTTCTTTGTGTTCTGTGAAATCATCTCACAGAGTTACAGCTTTCTCCTCAAGAAGCCTTTCGCTAAGACAGTTCTTGTGGAATAGGCAAAGTGATATTTGGAAGCCCATAGAGGGCTATGGTGAAAAAGGAAATATCGTCAGATGAAATCTGGAAAGAAGCTTTCTGAGAAACTGCTTAGTGTTCTGTTAATTCATCTCACAGAGTTCCATGTGTATTTCGAGGATCTCTTTGCTAGCCCTATTTCTGTGGAAACTGAGAAAAGATATTTCGGATCCCTTTGAAGACTATAGGGCCAAAGGAAAAATCCTCCGATAACAAAGAGAAAGAAGCTTTCTGAGAAACTTCTTTGTGTTCTGTGAAATCATCTCACAGAGTTACAGCTTTCCCCTGAAGAAGCCTTTCGCTAAGACAGTTCTTGTGGAATTGGCAAAGTGATATTTGGAAGCCCATAGAGGGCTATGGTGAAAAAGGAAATATCGTCAGATGAAATCTGGAAAGAAGCTTTCTGAAAAACTGCTTAGTGTTCTGTTAATTCATCTCACAGAGTTACATGTGTATTTCGAAGATGTCTTTGCTAGCCCTATTTCTGTGGAATCTGAGAACAGATATTACGGATCCCTTTGAAGACTATAGGGCCAAAGGAAATATCCTCGGATAACAAAGAGAAAGAAGCTTTCTGAGAAACTTCTTTGTGTTCTGTGAAATCATCTCACAGAGTTACAGCTTTCCCCTCAAGAAGCCTTTCGCTAAGACAGTTCTTGTGGAATTGGCAAAGTGATATTTGGAAGCCCATAGAGGGCTATGGTGAAAAAGGAAATATCGTCAGATGAAATCTGGAAAGAAGCTTTCTGAGAAACTGCTTAGTGTTCTGTGAATTCATCTCACAGAGTTACATGTGTATTTCGAGGATCTCTTTGCTAGCCCTATTTCTGTGGAATCTGAGAACAAATATTTCGGATCCCTTTGAAGACTATAGGGCCAAAGGAAATATCCTCCGATAACAAAGAGAAAGAAGCTTTCTGAGAAACTTCTTTGTGTTCTGTGAAATCATCTCACAGAGTTACAGCTTTCCCCTCAAGAAGCCTTTCGCTAAGACAGTTCTTGTGGAATTGGCAAAGTGATATTTGGAAGCCCATAGAGGGCTATGGTGAAAAAGGAAATATCGTCAGATGAAATCTGGAAAGAAGCTTTCTGAGAAACTGCTTAGTGTTCTGTTAATTCAACTCACAGAGTTCCATGTGTATTTCGAGGATCTCTTTGCTAGCCCTATTTCTGTGGAATCTGAAAACAGATATTTCGGATCCCTTTGAAGACTATAGTGCCTAAGGAAATATCCTCGGATAACAAAGAGAAAGAAGCTTTCTGAGAAACTTCTTTGTGTTCTGTGAAATCATCTCACAGAGTTACAGCTTTCCCGTCAAGAAGCCTTTCGCTAAGACAGTTCTTGTGGAATTGGCAAAGTGATATTTGGAAGCCCATAGAGGGCTATGGTGAAATAGGAAATATCGTCAGATGAAATCTGGAAAGAAGCTTTCTGAGAAACTGCTTAGTGTTCTGTGAATTCATCTCACAGAGTTCCATGTGTATTTCGAGGATCTCTTTGCTAGCCCTATTTCTGTGGAAACTGAGAAAAGATATTTCGGATCCCTTTGAAGACTATAGGGCCAAAGGAAATATCCTCTGATAACAAAGAGAAAGAAGCTTTCTGAGAAACTTCTTTGTGTTCTGTGAAATCATCTCACAGAGTTACAGCTTTCCCCTCAAGAAGTTTTCGCTAAGACAGTTCTTGTGGAATTGGCAAAGTGATATTTGGAAACCCATAGAGGGCTATGGTGAAAAAGGAAATATCGTCAGATGAAATCTGGAAAGAAGCTTTCTGCGAAACTGCTTAGTGTTCTGTTAATTCATCTCACAGAGTTACATGTGTATTTCGAGGTTCTCTTTGCTAGTCCTATTTCTGTGGAATCTGAGAACAGATATTTCGGATCCCTTTGAAGACTATAGGGCCAAAGGAAATATCCTCGGATAACAAAGAGAAAGAAGCTTTCTGAGAAACTTCTTTGTGTTCTGTGAAATCATCTCACAGAGTTACAGCTTTCCCCTCAAGAAGCCTTTCGCTAAGACAGTTTTTGTGGAATTGGCAAAGTGATATTTGGAAGCCCATAGAGGGCTATGGTGAAAAAGGAAATATCGTCAGATGAAATCTGGAAAGAAGCTTTCTGAGAAACTGCTTAGTGTTCTGTGAATTCATCTCACAGAGTTACATGTGTATTTCGAGGATCTCCTTGCTAGCCCTATTTCTGTGGAATCTGAGAACAGATATTTCGGATCCCTTTGAAGACTATAGGGCCAAAGGAAAAATCCTCTGATAACAAAGAGAAAGAAGCCTTCTGAGAAACTTCTTTGTATTCTGTGAAATCATCTCACAGAGTTACAGCTTTCCCCTCAAGAAGCCTTTCGCTAAGACAGTTCTTGTGGAATTGGCAAAGTGATATTTGGAAGCCCATAGAGGGCTATGGTGAAAAAGGAAATATCGTCAGATGAAATCTGGAAAGAAGCTTTCTGCGAAACTTCTTAGGGGTTTGTTAATTCATCTCACAGAGTTACATGTGTATTTCGAGGATCTCTTTGCTAGCTCTATTTCTGTGGAATCTGAGAACAGATATTTCGGATCCCTTTGAAGACTATAGGGCCAAAGGAAATATCCTCGGATAACAAAGAGAAAGAAGCTTTCTGAGAAACTTCTTTGTGTTCTGTGAAATCATCTCACAGAGTTACAGCTTTCCCCTCAAGAAGCCTTTCGCTAAGACAGTTCTTGTGGAATAGGCAAAGTGATATTTGGAAGCCCATAGAGGGCTATGGTGAAAAAGGAAATATCGTCAGATGAAATCTGGAAAGAAGCTTTCTGAGAAACTGCTTAGTGTTCTGTTAATTCATCTCACAGAGTTACATGTGTATTTCGAGGATCTCTTTGCTAGCCCTATTTCTGTGGAATCTGAAAACAGATATTTCGGATCCCTTTGAAGACTATGGTGCCTAAGGAAATATCCTCGGATAACAAAGAGAAAGAAGCTTTCTGAGAAACTTCTTTGTGTTCTGTGAAATCATCTCACAGAGTTACAGCTTTCCCGTCAAGAAGCCTTTCGCTAAGACAGTTCTTGTGGAATTGGCAAAGTGATATTTGGAAGCCCATAGAGGGCTATGGTGAAAAAGGAAATATCGTCAGATGAAATCTGGAAAGAAGCTTTCTGAGAAACTGCTTAGTGTTCTGTTAATTCATCTCACAGAGTTCCATGTGTATTTCGAGGATCTCTTTGCTAGCCCTATTTCTGTGGAATCTGAGGACAGATATATCGGATCCCTTTGAAGACTATAGGGCCAAAGGAAATATCCTCGGATAACAAAGAGAAAGAAGCTTTCTGAGAAACTTCTTTGTGTTCTGTGAAATCATCTCACAGAGTTACAGCTTTCCCGTCAAGAAGCCTTTCGCTAAGACAGTTCTTGTGGAATTGGCAAAGTGATATTTGGAAGCCCATAGAGGGCTATGGTGAAAAAGGAAATATCGTCAGATGAAATCTGGAAAGAAGCTTTCTGCGAAACTGCTTAGTGTTCTGTTAATTCATCTCACAGAGTTACATGTGTATTTCGAGGATCTCTTTGCTAGTCCTATTTCTGTGGAATCTGAAAACAGATATTTCGGATCCCTTTGAAGACTATAGGGCCAAAGGAAATATCCTCGGATAACAAAGAGAAAGAAGCTTTCTGAGAAACTTCTTTGTGTTCTGTGAAATCATCTCACAGAGTTACAGCTTTCCCGTCAAGAAGCCTTTCGCTAAGACAGTTCTTGTGGAATTGGCAAAGTGATATTTGGAAGCCCATAGAGGGCTATGGTGAAAAAGGAAATATCGTCAGATGAAATCTGGAAAGAAGCTTTCTGAGAAACTGCTTAGTGTTCTGTTAATTCATCTCACAGAGTTCCATGTGTATTTCGAGGATCTCTTTGCTAGCCCTATTTCTGTGGAATCTGAGGACAGATATATCGGATCCCTTTGAAGACTATAGGGCCAAAGGAAATATCCTCGGATAACAAAGAGAAAGAAGCTTTCTGAGAAACTTCTTTGTGTTCTGTGAAATCATCTCACAGAGTTACAGCTTTCCCCTCAAGAAGCCTTTCGCTAAGACAGTTCTTGTGGAATTGGCAAAGTGATATTTGGAAGCCCATAGAGGGCTATGGTGAAAAAGGAAATATCGTCAGATGAAATCTGGAAAGAAGCTTTCTGCGAAACTGCTTGGTGTTCTGTTAATTCATCTCACAGAGTTACATGTGTATTTCGAGGATCTCTTTGCTAGTCCTATTTCTGTGGAATCTGAAAACAGATATTTCGGATCCCTTTGAAGACTATAGGGCCAAAGGAAATATCCTCGGATAACAAAGAGAAAGAAGCTTTCTGAGAAACTTCTTTGTGTTCTGTGAAATCATCTCACAGAGTTACAGCTTTCCCCTGAAAAAGGCTTTCGCTAAGACAGTTCTTGTGGAATTGGCAAAGTGATATTTGGAAGCCCATAGAGGGCTATGGTGAAAAAGGAAATATCCTCAGATGAAATCTGGAAAGAAGCTTTCTGAGAAACTGCTTAGTGTTCTGTTAATTCATCTCACAGAGTTCCATTGGTATTTCGAGGATCTCCTTGCTAGCCCTATTTCTGTGGAATCTGAAAACAGATATTTAGGATCCCTTTGAAGACTAAAGGGCCAAAGGAAAAATCCTCCGATAACAAAGAGAAGGAAGCGTTCTGAGAAACTTCTTTGTGTTCTGTGAAATCATCTCACAGAGTTACAGCTTTCCCCTCAAGAAGCCTTTCGCTAAGACAATTCTTGTGGAATTGGCAAAGTGATATATGGAAGCCCATAGAGGACTATGGTGAAAAAGGAAATATCGTCAGATGAAATCTGGAAAGAAGCTTTCTGCGAAACTGCTTAGTGTTTTTTTAATTCATCTCTCAGAGTTACATGTGTATTTCGAGGATCTCTTTGCTAGCTCTATTTCTGTGGAATCTGAGAACAGATATTTCGGATACTTTTGAAGACTATAGGGCCAAAGGAAATATCCTCGGATAACAAAGAGAAAGAAGCTTTCTGAGAAACTTCTTTGTGTTCTGTGAAATCATCTCACAGAGTTACAG
The DNA here is from genome assembly GCF_043159975.1 of Macaca nemestrina. NCBI lineage: Eukaryota > Metazoa > Chordata > Mammalia > Primates > Cercopithecidae > Macaca > Macaca nemestrina. The sequence continues at coordinate 30,417,721 of NC_092135.1, read as the reverse complement.
CTTTCCCCTCAAGAAGCCTTTCGCTAATACAGTTCTTGTGGAATTGGCAAAGTGATATTTGGAAGCCCATAGAGGGCTATGGGGAAAAAGGAAATATCGTCAGATGAAATCTGGAAAGAAGCTTTCTGAGAAACTGCTTAGTGTTCTGTTAATTCATCTCACAGAGTTACATGTGTATTTCGAGGATCTCTTTGCTAGCCCTATTTCTGTGGAATCTGAGAACAGATATTTCGGATCCCTTTGAAGACTATAGGGCCAAAGGAAATATACTCCGATAACAAAGAGAAAGAAGCTTTCTGAGAAACTTCTTTGTGTTCTGTGAAATCATCTCACAGAGTTACAGCTTTCCCCTGAAAAAGGATTTCGCTAAGACAGTTCTTGTGGAATTGGCAAAGTGATATTTGGAAGCCCATAGAGGGCTATGGTGAAAAAGGAAATATCCTCAGATGAAATCTGGAAAGAAGCTTTCTGAGAAACTGCTTAGTGTTCTGTTAATTCATCTCACAGAGTTACATGTGTATTTCGAGGATCTCTTTGCTAGCCCTATTTCTGTGGAATCTGATAACAGATATTTCGGATCCCTTTGAAGACTATAGGGCCAAAGGAAAAATCCTCTGATAACAAAGAGAAAGAATCTTTCTGAGAAACTTCTTTGTATTCTGTGAAATCATCTCACAGAGTTACAGCTTTCCCCTCAAGAAGCCTTTCGCTAAGACAGTTCTTGTGGAATTGGCAAAGTGATATTTGGAAGCCCATAGAGGGCTATGGTGAAAAAGGAAATATCGTCAGATGAAATCTGGAAAGAAGCTTTCTGCGAAACTTCTTAGGGTTTTGTTAATTCATCTCACAGAGTTACATGTGTATTTCGAGGATCTCTTTGCTAGCTCTATTTCTGTGGAATCTGAGAACAGATATTTCGGATCCCTTTGAAGACTATAGTGCCAAAGGAAATATCCTCGGATAACAAAGAGAAAGAAGCTTTCTGAGAAACTTCTTTGTGTTCTGTGAAATCATCTCACAGAGTTACAGCTTTCCCCTCAAGAAGCCTTTCGCTAAGACAGTTCTTGTGGAATAGGCAAAGTGATATTTGGAAGCCCATAGAGGGCTATGGTGAAAAAGGAAATATCGTCCGATGAAATCTGGAAAGAAGCTTTCTGAGAAACTACTTAGTGTTCTGTGAATTCATCTCACAGAGTTCCATGTGTATTTCGAGAATCTCTTTGCTAGCCCTATTTCTGTGGAATCTGATAACAGATATTTCGGATCCCTTTGAAGACTATAGGGCCAAAGGAAATATCCTCCGATAACAAAGAGAAAGAAGCTTTCTGAGAAACTTCTTTGTGTTCTGTGAAATCATCTCACAGAGTTACAGCTTTCCCCTCAAGAAGCCTTTCGCTAAGACAGTTCTTGTGGAATTGGCAAAGTGATATTTGGAAGCCCATAGAGGGCTATGGTGAAAAAGGAAATATCGTCAGATGAAATCTGGAAAGAAGCTTTCTGAGAAACTGCTTAGTGTTCTGTTAATTCATCTCACAGAGTTACATGTGTATTTCGAGGATCTCTTTGCTAGCCCTATTTCTGTGGAATCTGAGAACAGATATTTCGGATCCCTTTGAAGACTATAGGGCCAAAGGAAATATCCTCGGATAACAAAGAGAAAGAAGCTTTCTGAGAAACTTCTTTGTGTTCTGTGAAATCATCTCACAGAGTTACAGCTTTCCCCTCAAGAAGCCTTTCGCTAAGACAGTTCTTGTGGAATAGGCAAAGTGATATTTGGAAGCCCATAGAGGGCTATGGTGAAAAAGGAAATATCGTCAGATGAAATCTGGAAAGAAGCTTTCTGAGAAACTGCTTAGTGTTCTGTTAATTCATCTCACAGAGTTCCATGTGTATTTCGAGGATCTCTTTGCTAGCCCTATTTCTGTGGAATCTGAAAACAGATATTTCGGATCCCTTTGAAGACTATAGTGCCTAAGGAAATATCCTCGGATAACAAAGAGAAAGAAGCTTTCTGAGAAACTTCTTTGTGTTCTGTGAAATCATCTCATAGAGTTACAGCTTTCCCGTCAAGAAGCCTTTCGCTAAGACAGTTCTTGTGGAATTGGCAAAGTGATATTTGGAAGCCGATAGAGGGCTATGGTGAAAAAGGAAATATCCTCAGATGAAATCTGGAAAGAAGCTTTCTGAGAAACTGCTTAGTGTTCTGTTAATTCATCTCACAGAGTTACATGTGTATTTCGAGGATCTCTTTGCTAGCCCTATTTCTGTGGAATCTGAGAACAGATATTTCGGATCCCTTTGAAGACTATAGGGCCAAAGGAAATATCCTCCGATAACAAAGAGAAAGAAGCTTTCTGAGAAACTTCTTTGTGTTCTGTGAAATCATCTCACAGAGTTACAGCTTTCCCCTCAAGAAGCCTTTCGCTAAGACAGTTCTTGTGGAATTGGCAAAGTGATATTTGGAAGCCCATAGAGGGCTATGGTGAAAAAGGAAATATCCTCAGATGAAATCTGGAAAGAAGCTTTCTGCGAAACTGCTTAGTGTTCTGTGAATTCATCTCACAGAGTTACATGTGTATTTCGAGGATCACTTTGCTAGCTCTATTTCTGTGGAATCTGATAACAGATATTTCGGATCCCTTTGAAGACTATAGGCCAAAGGAAATATCCTCGGATAACAAAGAGAAAGAAGCTTTCTGAGAAACTTCTTTGTGTTCTGTGAAATCATCTCACAGAGTTACAGCTTTCCCCTCAAGAAGCCTTTCGCTAAGACAGTACTTGTGGAATAGGCAAAGTGATATTTGGAAGCCCGTAGAGGGCTATGGTGAAAAAGGAAATATCGTCAGATGAAATCTGGAAAGAAGCTTTCTGAGAAACTGCTTAGTGTTCTGTTAAATCATCTCACAGAGTTCCATGTGTATTTCGAGGATCTCTTTGCTAGCCCTATTTCTGTGGAATCTGAAAACAGATAATTCGGATCCCTTTGAAGACTATAGTGCCTAAGGAAATATCCTCGGATAACAAAGAGAAAGAAGCTTTCTGAGAAACTTCTTTGTGTTCTGTGAAATCATCTCACAGAGTTACAGCTTTCCCGTCAAGAAGCCTTTCGCTAAGACAGTTCTTGTGGAATTGGCAAAGTGATATTTGGAAGCCCATAGAGGGCTACGGTGAAATAGGAAATATAGTCAGATGAAATCTGGAAAGAAGCTTTCTGAGAAACTGCTTAGTGTTCTGTTAATTCATCTCACAGAATTACATGTGTATTTCGAGGATCTCTTTGCTAGCCCTATTTCTGTGGAAACTGAGAAAAGATATTTTGGATCCCTTTGAAGACTGTAGGGCCAAAGGAAAAATCCTCCGATAACAAAGAGAAAGAAGCTTTCTGAGAAACTTCCTTGTTTTCTGTGAAATCATCTCACAGCGTTACAGCATTCCCCTGAAGAAGCCTTTCGCTAAGACAGTTCTTGTGGAATTGGCAAAGTGATATTTGGAAGCCCATAGAGGGCTATGGTGAAAAAGGAAATATCGTCAGATGAAATCTGGAAAGAAGCTTTCTGAGAAACTGCTTAGTGTTCTGTTAATTCATCTCACAGAGTTACATGTGTATTTCGAGGATCTCTTTGCTAGCCCTATTTCTGTGAAATCTGAGAACAGATATTTCGGATCCCTTTGAAGACTATAGGGCCAAAGGAAATATCCTCCGATAACAAAGAGAAAGAAGCTTTCTGAGAAACTTCTTTGTGTTCTGTGAAATCATCTCACAGAGTTACAGCTTTCCCCTCAAGAAGCCTTTCGCTAAGACAGTTCTTGTGGAATTGGCAAAGTGATATTTGGAAGCCCATAGAGGGCTATGGTGAAAAAGGAAATATTGTCAGATGAAATCTGGAAAGAAGCTTTCTGCGAAACTTCTTAGGGTTTTGTTAATTCATCTCACAGAGTTACATGTGTATTTCGAGGATCTCTTTGCTAGCTCTATTTCTGTGGAATCTGAGAACAGATATTTCGGATCCCTTTGAAGACTATAGGGCCAAAGGAAATATCCTCGGATAACAAAGAGAAAGAAGCTTTCTGAGAAACTTCTTTGTGTTCTGTGAAATCATCTCACAGAGTTACAGCTTTCCCCTCAAGAAGCCTTTCGCTAAGACAGTTCTTGTGGAATAGGCAAAGTGATATTTGGAAGCCCATAGAGGGCTATGGTGAAAAAGGAAATATCGTCAGATGAAATCTGGAAAGAAGCTTTCTGAGAAACTACTTAGTGTTCTGTGAATTCATCTCACAGAGTTCCATGTGTATTTCGAGAATCTCTTTGCTAGCCCTATTTCTGTGGAATCTGATAACAGATATTTCGGATCCCTTTGAAGACTATAGGGCCAAAGGAAATATCCTCCGATAACAAAGAGAAAGAAGCTTTCTGAGAAACTTCTTTGTGTTCTGTGAAATCATCTCACAGAGTTACAGCTTTCCCCTGAAGAAGGCTTTCGCTAAGACAGTTCTTGTGGAATTGGCAAAGTGATATTTGGAAGCCCACAGAGGGCTATGGTGAAAAAGGAAATATCCTCAGATGAAATCTGGAAAGAAGCTTTCTGAGAAACTGCTTAGTGTTCTGTGAATTCATCTCACAGAGTTACATGTGCATTTCGAGGATCTCTTTGCTAGCCCTATTTCTGTGGAAACTGAGAAAAGATATTTCGGATCCCTTTGAAGACTATAGGGCCAAAGGAAAAATCCTCCGATAACAAAGAGAAGGAAGCGTTCTGAGAAACTTCTTTGTGTTCTGTGAAATCATCTCACAGAGTTACAGCTTTCCCCTCAAGAAGCCTTTCACTAAGACAGTTCTTGTGGAATTGGCAAAGTGATATTTGGAAGCCCATAGAGGACTATGGTGAAAAAGGAAATATCGTCAGATGAAATCTGGAAAGAAGCTTTCTGCGCAACTGCTTAGTGTTTTTTTAATTCATCTCACAGAGTTACATGTGTATTTCGAGGATCTCTTTGCTAGCCCTATTTCTGTGGAATCTGAAAACAGATATTTCGGATCCCTTTGAAGACTATAGTGCCTAAGGAAATATCCTCGGATAACAAAGAGAAAGAAGCTTTCTGAGAAACTTCTTTGTGTTCTGTGAAATCATCTCACAGAGTTACAGCTTTCCCGTCAAGAAGCCTTTCGCTAAGATAGTTCTTGTGGAATTGGCAAAGTGATATTTGGAAGCCTATAGAGGGCTATGGTGAAATAGGAAATATCGTCAGATGAAATCTGGAAAGAAGCTTTCTGAGAAACTGCTTAGTGTTCTGTTAATTCATCTCACAGAGTTACATGTGTATTTCGAGGATCTCTTTGCTAGCCCTATTTCTGTGGAATCTGAGAACAGATATTTCGGATCCCTTTGAAGACTATAGGGCCAAAGGAAATATCCTCGGATAACAAAGAGAAAGAAGCTTTCTGAGAAACTTCTTTGTTTTCTGTGAAATCATCTCACAGAGTTACAGCTCTCCCCTGAAGAAGCCTTTCGCTAAGACAGTTCTTGTGGAATTGGCAAAGTGATATTTGGAAGCCCATAGAGGGCTATGGTGAAAAAGGAAATATCGTCAGATGAAATCTGGAAAGAAGCTTTCTGAGAAACTGCTTAGTGTTCTGTTAATTCATCTCACAGAGTTACATGTGTATTTCGAGGATCTCTTTGCTAGCCCTATTTCTGTGGAAACTGAGAAAAGATATTTCGGATCCCTTTGAAGACTATAGGGCCAAAGGAAAAATCCTCCGATAACAAAGAGAAAGAAGCTTTCTGAGAAACTTCTTTGTGTTCTGTGAAATCATCTCACAGAGTTACAGCTTTCCCCTGAAGAAGCCTTTCGCTAAGACAGTTCTTGTGGAATTGGCAAAGTGATATTTGGAAGCCCATAGAGGGCTATGGTGAAAAAGGAAATATCGTCAGATGAAATCTGGAAAGAAGCTTTCTGCGAAACTGCTTAGTGTTCTGTTAATTCATCCCACAGAGTTCCATGTGTATTTCGAGGATCTCTTTGCTAGTCCTATTTCTGTGGAATCTGAAAACAGATATTTCGGATCCCTTTGAAGACTATAGGGCCAAAGGAAAAATCCTCCGATAACAAAGAGAAAGAAGCTTTCTGAGAAACTTCTTTGTTTTCTGTGAAATCATCTCACAGAGTTACAGCTTTCCCCTCAAGAAGCCTTTCGCTAAGACAGTTCTTGTGGAACTGGCAAAGTGATATTTGGAAGCCCATAGAAGGCTATGGTGAAAAAGGAAATATCGTCAGATGAAATCTGGAAGGAAGCTTTCTGAGAAACTGCTTAGTGTTCTGTGAATTCATCTCACAGAGTTACATGTGTATTTCGAGGATCTCTTTGCTAGCCCTATTTCTGTGGAATCTGAGAACAGATATTTCGGATCCCTTTGAAGACTATAGGGCCAAAGGAAATATCCTCGGATAACAAAGAGAAAGAAGCTTTCTGAGAAACTTCTTTGTGTTCTGTGAAATCATCTCACAGAGTTACAGCTTTCCCCTCAAGAAGCCTTTCGCTAAGACAGTTCTTGTGGAATAGGCAAAGTGATATTTGGAAGCCCATCGAGGGCTATGGTGAAAAAGGAAATATCGTCAGATGAAACCTGGAAAGAAGCTTTCTGAGAAACTGCTTAGTGTTCTGTTAATTCATCTCACAGAGTTCCATGTGTATTTCGAGGATCTCTTTGCTAGCCCTTTTTCTGTGGAATCTGAAAACAGATATTTCGGATCCCTTTGAAAACTCTAGGGCCAAAGGAAATATCCTCCGATAACAAAGAGAAAGAAGCTTTCTGAGAAACTTCTTTGTGTTCTGTGAAATCATCTCACAGAGTTACAGCTTTCCCCTCAAGAAGCCTTTCGCTAAGACAGTTCTTGTGGAATTGGCAAAGTGATATTTGGAAGCCCATAGAGGGCTATGGTGAAATAGGAAATATCGTCAGATGAAATCTGGAAAGAAGCTTTCTGAGAAACTGCTTAGTGTTCTGTTAATTCATCTCACAGAGTTCCATGTGTATTTCGAGGATCTCTTTGCTAGCCCTATTTCTGTGGAATCTGAAAACAGATATTTCGGATCCCTTTGAAAACTATAGGGCCAAAGGAAATATCCTCCGATAACAAAGAGAAAGAAGCTTTCTGAGAAACTTCTTTGTGTTCTGTGAAATCATCTCACAGAGTTACAGCTTTCCCCTCAAGAAGCCTTTCGCTAAGACAGTTCTTGTGGAATTGGCAAAGTGATATTTGGAAGCCCATAGAGGGCTATGGTGAAATAGGAAATATCGTCAGATGAAATCTGGAAAGAAACTTTCTGAGAAACTGCTTAGTGTTCTGTTAATTCATCTCACAGAGTTACATGTGTATTTCGAGGATCTCTTTGCTAGCCCTATTTCTGTGGAAACTGAGAAAAGATATTTCGGATCCCTTTGAAGACTATAGGGCCAAAGGAAAAATCCTCCGATAACAAAGAGAAAGAAGCTTTCTGAGAAACTTCTTTGTGTTCTGTGAAATCATCTCACAGAGTTACAGCTTTCCCCTGAAGAAGCCTTTCGCTAAGACAGTTCTTGTGGAATTGGCAAAGTGATATTTGGAAGCCCATAGAGGGCTATGGTGAAAAAGGAAATATCGTCAGATGAAATCTGGAAAGAAGCTTTCTGAAAAACTGCTTAGTGTTCTGTTAATTCATCTCACAGAGTTACATGTGTATTTCGAAGATGTCTTTGCTAGCCCTATTTCTGTGGAATCTGAGAACAGATATTACGGATCCCTTTGAAGACTATAGGGCCAAAGGAAATATCCTCGGATAACAAAGAGAAAGAAGATTTCTGAGAAACTTCTTTGTGTTCTGTGAAATCATCTCACAGAGTTACAGCTTTCCCCTCAAGAAGCCTTTCGCTAAGACAGTTCTTGTGGAATTGGCAAAGTGATATTTGGAAGCCGATAGAGGGCTATGGTGAAAAAGGAAATATCGTCAGATGAAATCTGGAAAGAAGCTTTCTGAGAAACTGCTTAGTGTTCTGTGAATTCATCTCACAGAGTTACATGTGTATTTCGAGGATCTCTTTGCTAGCCCTATTTCTGTGGAATCTGAGAACAAATATTTCGGATCCCTTTGAAGACTATAGGGCCAAAGGAAATATCCTCCGATAACAAAGAGAAAGAAGCTTTCTGAGAAACTTCTTTGTGTTCTGTGAAATCATCTCACAGAGTTACAGCTTTCCCGTCAAGAAGCCTTTCGCTAAGACAGTTCTTGTGGAATTGGCAAAGTGATATTTGGAAGCCCATAGAGGGCTATGGTGAAAAAGGAAATATCGTCAGATGAAATCTGGAAAGAAGCTTTCTGAGAAACTGCTTAGTGTTCTGTTAATTCATCTCACAGAGTTCCATGTGTATTTCGAGGATCTCTTTGCTAGCCCTATTTCTGTGGAATCTGAAAACAGATATTTCGGATCCCTTTGAAGACTATAGTGCCTAAGGAAATATCCTCGGATAACAAAGAGAAAGAAGCTTTCTGAGAAACTTCTTTGTGTTCTGTGAAATCATCTCACAGAGTTACAGCTTTCCCGTCAAGAAGCCTTTCGCTAAGACAGTTCTTGTGGAATTGGCAAAGTGATATTTGGAAGCCCATAGAGGGCTACGGTGAAATAGGAAATATCGTCAGATGAAATCTGGAAAGAAGCTTTCTGAGAAACTGCTTAGTGTTCTGTTAATTCATCTCACAGAATTACATGTGTATTTCGAGGATCTCTTTGCTAGCCCTATTTCTGTGGAAACTGAGAAAAGATATTTTGGATCCCTTTGAAGACTGTAGGGCCAAAGGAAAAATCCTCCGATAACAAAGAGAAAGAAGCTTTCTGAGAAACTTCCTTGTTTTCTGTGAAATCATCTCACAGCGTTACAGCATTCCCCTGAAGAAGCCTTTCGCTAAGACAGTTCTTGTGGAATTGGCAAAGTGATATTTGGAAGCCCATAGAGGGCTATGGTGAAAAAGGAAATATCGTCAGATGAAATCTGGAAAGAAGCTTTCTGAGAAACTGCTTAGTGTTCTGTTAATTCATCTCACAGAGTTACATGTGTATTTCGAGGATCTCTTTGCTAGTCCTATTTCTGTGAAATCTGAGAACAGATATTTCGGATCCCTTTGAAGACTATAGGGCCAAAGGAAATATCCTCGGATAACAAAGAGAAAGAAGCTTTCTGAGAAACTTCTTTGTGTTCTGTGAAATCATCTCACAGAGTTACAGCTTTCCCTTCAAGAAGCCTTTCGCTAAGACAGTTCTTGTGGAATTGGCAAAGTGATATTTGGAAGCCCATAGAGGGCTATGGTGAAAAAGGAAATATCGTCAGATGAAATCTGGAAAGAAGCTTTCTGAGAAACTGCTTAGTGTTCTGTTAATTCATCTCACAGAGTTACATGTGTATTTCGAGGATCTCTTTGCTAGCCCTATTTCTGTGGAATCTGAGAACAGATATTTCGGATCCCTTTGAAGACTATAGGGCCAAAGGAAATATCCTCCGATAACAAAGAGAAAGAAGCTTTCTGAGAAACTTCTTTGTGTTCTGTGAAATCATCTCACAGAGTTACAGCTTTCCCCTCAAGAAGCCTTTCGCTAAGACAGTTCTTGTGGAATTGGCAAAGTGATATTTGGAAGCCCATAGAGGGCTATGGTGAAAAAGGAAATATTGTCAGATGAAATCTGGAAAGAAGCTTTCTGCGAAACTTCTTAGGGTTTTGTTAATTCATCTCACAGAGTTACATGTGTATTTCGAGGATCTCTTTGCTAGCTCTATTTCTGTGGAATCTGAGAACAGATATTTCGGATCCCTTTGAAGACTATAGGGCCAAAGGAAATATCCTCGGATAACAAAGAGAAAGAAGCTTTCTGAGAAACTTCTTTGTGTTCTGTGAAATCATCTCACAGAGTTACAGCTTTCCCCTCAAGAAGCCTTTCGCTAAGACAGTTCTTGTGGAATTGGCAAAGTGATATTTGGAAGCCGATAGAGGGCTATGGTGAAAAAGGAAATATCGTCAGATGAAATCTGGAAAGAAGCTTTCTGAGAAACTGCTTAGTGTTCTGTGAATTCATCTCACAGAGTTACATGTGTATTTCGAGGATCTCTTTGCTAGCCCTATTTCTGTGGAATCTGAGAACAAATATTTCGGATCCCTTCGAAGACTATAGGGCCAAAGGAAATATCCTCCGATAACAAAGAGAAAGAAGCTTTCTGAGAAACTTCTTTGTGTTCTGTGAAATCATCTCACAGAGTTACAGCTTTCCCGTCAAGAAGCCTTTCGCTAAGACAGTTCTTGTGGAATTGGCAAAGTGATATTTGGAAGCCCATAGAGGGCTATGGTGAAAAAGGAAATATCGTCAGATGAAATCTGGAAAGAAGCTTTCTGAGAAACTGCTTAGTGTTCTGTTAATTCATCTCACAGAGTTCCATGTGTATTTCGAGGATCTCTTTGCTAGCCCTATTTCTGTGGAATCTGAAAACAGATATTTCGGATCCCTTTGAAGACTATAGTGCCTAAGGAAATATCCTCGGATAACAAAGAGAAAGAAGCTTTCTGAGAAACTTCTTTGTGTTCTGTGAAATCATCTCACAGAGTTACAGCTTTCCCGTCAAGAAGCCTTTCGCTAAGACAGTTCTTGTGGAATTGGCAAAGTGATATTTGGAAGCCCATAGAGGGCTACGGTGAAATAGGAAATATAGTCAGATGAAATCTGGAAAGAAGCTTTCTGAGAAACTGCTTAGTGTTCTGTTAATTCATCTCACAGAATTACATGTGTATTTCGAGGATCTCTTTGCTAGCCCTATTTCTGTGGAAACTGAGAAAAGATATTTTGGATCCCTTTGAAGACTGTAGGGCCAAAGGAAAAATCCTCCGATAACAAAGAGAAAGAAGCTTTCTGAGAAACTTCCTTGTTTTCTGTGAAATCATCTCACAGCGTTACAGCATTCCCCTGAAGAAGCCTTTCGCTAAGACAGTTCTTGTGGAATTGGCAAAGTGATATTTGGAAGCCCATAGAGGGCTATGGTGAAAAAGGAAATATCGTCAGATGAAATCTGGAAAGAAGCTTTCTGAGAAACTGCTTAGTGTTCTGTTAATTCATCTCACAGAGTTACATGTGTATTTCGAGGATCTCTTTGCTAGTCCTATTTCTGTGAAATCTGAGAACAGATATTTCGGATCCCTTTGAAGACTATAGGGCCAAAGGAAATATCCTCGGATAACAAAGAGAAAGAAGCTTTCTGAGAAACTTCTTTGTGTTCTGTGAAATCATCTCACAGAGTTACAGCTTTCCCTTCAAGAAGCCTTTCGCTAAGACAGTTCTTGTGGAATTGGCAAAGTGATATTTGGAAGCCCATAGAGGGCTATGGTGAAAAAGGAAATATCGTCAGATGAAATCTGGAAAGAAGCTTTCTGAGAAACTGCTTAGTGTTCTGTTAATTCATCTCACAGAGTTACATGTGTATTTCGAGGATCTCTTTGCTAGACCTATTTCTGTGGAATCTGAGAACAGATATTTCGGATCCCTTTGAAGACTATAGGGCCAAAGGAAATATCCTCCGATAACAAAGAGAAAGAAGCTTTCTGAGAAACTTCTTTGTGTTCTGTGAAATCATCTCACAGAGTTACAGCTTTCCCCTCAAGAAGCCTTTCGCTAAGACAGTTCTTGTGGAATTGGCAAAGTGATATTTGGAAGCCCATAGAGGGCTATGGTGAAAAAGGAAATATTGTCAGATGAAATCTGGAAAGAAGCTTTCTGCGAAACTTCTTAGGGTTTTGTTAATTCATCTCACAGAGTTACATGTGTATTTCGAGGATCTCTTTGCTAGCTCTATTTCTGTGGAATCTGAGAACAGATATTTCGGATCCCTTTGAAGACTATAGGGCCAAAGGAAATATCCTCGGATAACAAAGAGAAAGAAGCTTTCTGAGAAACTTCTTTGTGTTCTGTGAAATCATCTCACAGAGTTACAGCTTTCCCCTCAAGAAGCCTTTCGCTAAGACAGTTCTTGTGGAATAGGCAAAGTGATATTTGGAAGCCCATAGAGGGCTATGGTGAAAAAGGAAATATCGTCAGATGAAATCTGGAAAGAAGCTTTCTGAGAAACTACTTAGTGTTCTGTGAATTCATCTCACAGAGTTCCATGTGTATTTCGAGAATCTCTTTGCTAGCCCTATTTCTGTGGAATCTGATAACAGATATTTCGGATCCCTTTGAAGACTATAGGGCCAAAGGAAATATCCTCCGATAACAAAGAGAAAGAAGCTTTCTGAGAAACTTCTTTGTGTTCTGTGAAATCATCTCACAGAGTTACAGCTTTCCCCTGAAGAAGGCTTTCGCTAAGACAGTTCTTGTGGAATTGGCAAAGTGATATTTGGAAGCCCACAGAGGGCTATGGTGAAAAAGGAAATATCCTCAGATGAAATCTGGAAAGAAGCTTTCTGAGAAACTGCTTAGTGTTCTGTGAATTCATCTCACAGAGTTACATGTGCATTTCGAGGATCTCTTTGCTAGCCCTATTTCTGTGGAAACTGAGAAAAGATATTTCGGATCCCTTTGAAGACTATAGGGCCAAAGGAAAAATCCTCCGATAACAAAGAGAAGGAAGCGTTCTGAGAAACTTCTTTGTGTTCTGTGAAATCATCTCACAGAGTTACAGCTTTCCCCTCAAGAAGCCTTTCACTAAGACAGTTCTTGTGGAATTGGCAAAGTGATATTTGGAAGCCCATAGAGGACTATGGTGAAAAAGGAAATATCGTCAGATGAAATCTGGAAAGAAGCTTTCTGCGCAACTGCTTAGTGTTTTTTTAATTCATCTCACAGAGTTACATGTGTATTTCGAGGATCTCTTTGCTAGCCCTATTTCTGTGGAATCTGAAAACAGATATTTCGGATCCCTTTGAAGACTATAGTGCCTAAGGAAATATCCTCGGATAACAAAGAGAAAGAAGCTTTCTGAGAAACTTCTTTGTGTTCTGTGAAATCATCTCACAGAGTTACAGCTTTCCCGTCAAGAAGCCTTTCGCTAAGATAGTTCTTGTGGAATTGGCAAAGTGATATTTGGAAGCCTATAGAGGGCTATGGTGAAATAGGAAATATCGTCAGATGAAATCTGGAAAGAAGCTTTCTGAGAAACTGCTTAGTGTTCTGTTAATTCATCTCACAGAGTTACATGTGTATTTCGAGGATCTCTTTGCTAGCCCTATTTCTGTGGAATCTGAGAACAGATATTTCGGATCCCTTTGAAGACTATAGGGCCAAAGGAAATATCCTCGGATAACAAAGAGAAAGAAGCTTTCTGAGAAACTTCTTTGTTTTCTGTGAAATCATCTCACAGAGTTACAGCTCTCCCCTGAAGAAGCCTTTCGCTAAGACAGTTCTTGTGGAATTGGCAAAGTGATATTTGGAAGCCCATAGAGGGCTATGGTGAAAAAGGAAATATCGTCAGATGAAATCTGGAAAGAAGCTTTCTGAGAAACTGCTTAGTGTTCTGTTAATTCATCTCACAGAGTTACATGTGTATTTCGAGGATCTCTTTGCTAGCCCTATTTCTGTGGAAACTGAGAAAAGATATTTCGGATACCTTTGAAGACTATAGGGCCAAAGGAAAAATCCTCCGATAACAAAGAGAAAGAAGCTTTCTGAGAAACTTCTTTGTGTTCTGTGAAATCATCTCACAGAGTTACAGCTTTCCCCTGAAGAAGCCTTTCGCTAAGACAGTTCTTGTGGAATTGGCAAAGTGATATTTGGAAGCCCATAGAGGGCTATGGTGAAAAAGGAAATATCGTCAGATGAAATCTGGAAAGAAGCTTTCTGCGAAACTGCTTAGTGTTCTGTTAATTCATCCCACAGAGTTACATGTGTATTTCGAGGATCTCTTTGCTAGTCCTATTTCTGTGGAATCTGAAAACAGATATTTCGGATCCCTTTGAAGACTATAGGGCCAAAGGAAAAATCCTCCGATAACAAAGAGAAAGAAGCTTTCTGAGAAACTTCTTTGTTTTCTGTGAAATCATCTCACAGAGTTACAGCTTTCCCCTCAAGAAGCCTTTCGCTAAGACAGTTCTTGTGGAACTGGCAAAGTGATATTTGGAAGCCCATAGAAGGCTATGGTGAAAAAGGAAATATCGTCAGATGAAATCTGGAAGGAAGCTTTCTGAGAAACTGCTTAGTGTTCTGTGAATTCATCTCACAGAGTTACATGTGTATTTCGAGGATCTCTTTGCTAGCCCTATTTCTGTGGAATCTGAGAACAGATATTTCGGATCCCTTTGAAGACTATAGGGCCAAAGGAAATATCCTCGGATAACAAAGAGAAAGAAGCTTTCTGAGAAACTTCTTTGTGTTCTGTGAAATCATCTCACAGAGTTACAGCTTTCCCCTCAAGAAGCCTTTCGCTAAGACAGTTCTTGTGGAATAGGCAAAGTGATATTTGGAAGCCCATCGAGGGCTATGGTGAAAAAGGAAATATCGTCAGATGAAACCTGGAAAGAAGCTTTCTGAGAAACTGCTTAGTGTTCTGTTAATTCATCTCACAGAGTTCCATGTGTATTTCGAGGATCTCTTTGCTAGCCCTATTTCTGTGGAATCTGAAAACAGATATTTCGGATCCCTTTGAAAACTCTAGGGCCAAAGGAAATATCCTCCGATAACAAAGAGAAAGAAGCTTTCTGAGAAACTTCTTTGTGTTCTGTGAAATCATCTCACAGAGTTACAGCTTTCCCCTCAAGAAGCCTTTCGCTAAGACAGTTCTTGTGGAATTGGCAAAGTGATATTTGGAAGCCCATAGAGGGCTATGGTGAAATAGGAAATATCGTCAGATGAAATCTGGAAAGAAGCTTTCTGAGAAACTGCTTAGTGTTCTGTTAATTCATCTCACAGAGTTCCATGTGTATTTCGAGGATCTCTTTGCTAGCCCTATTTCTGTGGAATCTGAAAACAGATATTTCGGATCCCTTTGAAAACTATAGGGCCAAAGGAAATATCCTCCGATAACAAAGAGAAAGAAGCTTTCTGAGAAACTTCTTTGTGTTCTGTGAAATCATCTCACAGAGTTACAGCTTTCCCCTCAAGAAGCCTTTCGCTAAGACAGTTCTTGTGGAATTGGCAAAGTGATATTTGGAAGCCCATAGAGGGCTATGGTGAAATAGGAAATATCGTCAGATGAAATCTGGAAAGAAACTTTCTGAGAAACTGCTTAGTGTTCTGTTAATTCATCTCACAGAGTTACATGTGTATTTCGAGGATCTCTTTGCTAGCCCTATTTCTGTGGAAACTGAGAAAAGATATTTCGGATCCCTTTGAAGACTATAGGGCCAAAGGAAAAATCCTCCGATAACAAAGAGAAAGAAGCTTTCTGAGAAACTTCTTTGTGTTCTGTGAAATCATCTCACAGAGTTACAGCTTTCCCCTGAAGAAGCCTTTCGCTAAGACAGTTCTTGTGGAATTGGCAAAGTGATATTTGGAAGCCCATAGAGGGCTATGGTGAAAAAGGAAATATCGTCAGATGAAATCTGGAAAGAAGCTTTCTGAAAAACTGCTTAGTGTTCTGTTAATTCATCTCACAGAGTTACATGTGTATTTCGAAGATGTCTTTGCTAGCCCTATTTCTGTGGAATCTGAGAACAGATATTACGGATCCCTTTGAAGACTATAGGGCCAAAGGAAATATCCTCGGATAACAAAGAGAAAGAAGATTTCTGAGAAACTTCTTTGTGTTCTGTGAAATCATCTCACAGAGTTACAGCTTTCCCCTCAAGAAGCCTTTCGCTAAGACAGTTCTTGTGGAATTGGCAAAGTGATATTTGGAAGCCGATAGAGGGCTATGGTGAAAAAGGAAATATCGTCAGATGAAATCTGGAAAGAAGCTTTCTGAGAAACTGCTTAGTGTTCTGTGAATTCATCTCACAGAGTTACATGTGTATTTCGAGGATCTCTTTGCTAGCCCTATTTCTGTGGAATCTGAGAACAAATATTTCGGATCCCTTTGAAGACTATAGGGCCAAAGGAAATATCCTCCGATAACAAAGAGAAAGAAGCTTTCTGAGAAACTTCTTTGTGTTCTGTGAAATCATCTCACAGAGTTACAGCTTTCCCGTCAAGAAGCCTTTCGCTAAGACAGTTCTTGTGGAATTGGCAAAGTGATATTTGGAAGCCCATAGAGGGCTATGGTGAAAAAGGAAATATCGTCAGATGAAATCTGGAAAGAAGCTTTCTGAGAAACTGCTTAGTGTTCTGTTAATTCATCTCACAGAGTTCCATGTGTATTTCGAGGATCTCTTTGCTAGCCCTATTTCTGTGGAATCTGAAAACAGATATTTCGGATCCCTTTGAAGACTATAGTGCCTAAGGAAATATCCTCGGATAACAAAGAGAAAGAAGCTTTCTGAGAAACTTCTTTGTGTTCTGTGAAATCATCTCACAGAGTTACAGCTTTCCCCTGAAGAAGCCTTTCGCTAAGACAGTTCTTGTGAAACTGGCAAAGTGATATTTGGAAACCCATAGAGGGCTATGGTGAAAAAGGAAATATCGTCAGATGAAATCTGGAAAGAAGCTTTCTGCGAAACTGCTTAGTGTTCTGTTAATTCATCTCACAGAGTTACATGTGTATTTCGAGGTTCTCTTTGCTAGTCCTATTTCTGTGGAATCTGAAAACAGATATTTCGGATCCCTTTGAAGACTATAGGGCCAAAGGAAATATCCTCGGATAACAAAGAGAAAGAAGCTTTCTGAGAAACTTCTTTGTGTTCTGTGAAATCATCTCACAGAGTTACAGCTTTCCCCTCAAGAAGCCTTTCGCTAAGACAGTTTTTGTGGAATTGGCAAAGTGATATTTGGAAGCCCATAGAGGGCTATGGTGAAAAAGGAAATATCGTCAGATGAAATCTGGAAAGAAGCTTTCTGAGAAACTGCTTAGTGTTCTGTGAATTCATCTCACAGAGTTACATGTGTATTTCGAGGATCTCTTTGCTAGCCCTATTTCTGTGGAATCTGAGAACAGATATTACGGATCCCTTTGAAGACTATAGGGCCAAAGGAAAAATCCTCTGATAACAAAGAGAAAGAAGCTTTCTGAGAAACTTCTTTGTATTCTGTGAAATCATCTCACAGAGTTACAGCTTTCCCCTCAAGAAGCCTTTCGCTAAGACAGTTCTTGTGGAATTGGCAAAGTGATATTTGGAAGCCCATAGAGGGCTATGGTGAAAAAGGAAATATCGTCAGATGAAATCTGGAAAGAAGCTTTCTGCGCAACTGCTTAGTGTTTTTTTAATTCATCTCACAGAGTTACATGTGTATTTCGAGGATCTCTTTGCTAGCCCTATTTCTGTGGAATCTGAAAACAGATATTTCGGATCCCTTTGAAGACTATAGGGCCAAAGGAAATATCCTCGGATAACAAAGAGAAAGAAGCTTTCTGAGAAACTTCTTTGTGTTCTGTGAAATCATCTCACAGAGTTACAGCTTTCCCCTCAAGAAGCCTTTCGCTAAGACAGTTTTTGTGGAATTGGCAAAGTGATATTTGGAAGCCCATAGAGGGCTATGGTGAAAAAGGAAATATCGTCAGATGAAATCTGGAAAGAAGCTTTCTGAGAAACTGCTTAGTGTTCTGTGAATTCATCTCACAGAGTTCCATGTGTATTTCGAGGATCTCTTTGCTAGCCCTATTTCTGTGGAATCTGAGAACAGATATTTCGGATCCCTTTGAAGACTATAGGGCCAAAGGAAAAATCCTCTGATAACAAAGAGAAAGAAGCTTTCTGAGAAACTTCTTTGTATTCTGTGAAATCATCTCACAGAGTTACAGCTTTCCCCTCAAGAAGCCTTTCGCTAAGACAGTTCTTGTGGAATTGGCAAAGTGATATTTGGAAGCCCATAGAGGGCTATGGTGAAAAAGGAAATATCGTCAGATGAAATCTGGAAAGAAGCTTTCTGCGCAACTGCTTAGTGTTTTTTTAATTCATCTCACAGAGTTACATGTGTATTTCGAGGATCTCTTTGCTAGCCCTATTTCTGTGGAATCTGAAAACAGATATTTCGGATCCCTTTGAAGACTATAGTGCCTAAGGAAATATCCTCGGATAACAAAGAGAAAGAAGCTTTCTGAGAAACTTCTTTGTGTTCTGTGAAATCATCTCACAGAGTTACAGCTTTCCCGTCAAGAAGCCTTTCGCTAAGATAGTTCTTGTGGAATCGGCAAAGTGATATTTGGAAGCCTATAGAGGGCTACGGTGAAATAGGAAATATCGTCAGATGAAATCTGGAAAGAAGCTTTCTGAGAAACTGCTTAATGTTCTGTTAATTCATCTCACAGAGTTACATGTGTATTTCGAGGATCTCTTTGCTAGTCCTATTTCTGTGGAATCTGAAAACAGATATTTCGGATCCCTTTGAAGACTATAGGGCCAAAGGAAAAATCCTCCGATAACAAAGAGAAAGAAGCTTTCTGAGAAACTTCTTTGTTTTCTGTGAAATCATCTCACAGAGTTACAGCTTTCCCCTCAAGATGCCTTTCGCTAAGACAGTTCTTGTGGAACTGGCAAAGTGATATTTGGAAGCCCATAGAGGGCTATGGTGAAAAAGGAAATATCGTCAGATGAAATCTGGAAAGAAGCTTTCTGAGAAACTGCTTAGTGTTCTGTTAATTCATCTCACAGAGTTACATGTGTATTTCGAGGATGTCTTTGCTAGCCCTATTTCTGTGGAATCTGAGAACAGATATTTCGGATCCCTTTGAAGACTATAGGGCCAAAGGAAATATCCTCGGATAACAAAGAGAAAGAAGCTTTCTGAGAAACTTCTTTGTGTTCTGTGAAATCATCTCACAGAGTTACAGCTTTCGCCTCAAGAAGCCTTTCGCTAAGACAGTTCTTGTGGAATAGGCAAAGTGATATTTGGAAGCCCATAGAGGGCTATGGTGAAAAAGGAAATATCGTCAGATGAAATCTGGAAAGAAGCTTTCTGAGAAACTGCTTAGTGTTCTGTTAATTCATCTCACAGAGTTCCATGTGTATTTCGAGGATCTCTTTGCTAGCCCTATTTCTGTGGAATCTGAAAACAGATATTTCGGATCCCTTTGAAAACTATAGGGCCAAAGGAAATATCCTCCGATAACAAAGAGAAAGAAGCTTTCTGAGAAACTTCTTTGGTGTTCTGTGAAATCATCTCACAGAGTTACAGCTTTCCCCTCAAGAAGCCTTTCGCTAAGACAGTTCTTGTGGAATTGGCAAAGTGATATTTGGAAGCCCATAGAGGGCTATGGTGAAATAGGAAATATCGTTAGATGAAATCTGGAAAGAAGCTTTCTGAGAAACTGCTTAGTGTTCTGTTAATTCATCTCACAGAGTTCCATGTGTATTTCGAGGATCTCTTTGCTAGCCCTATTTCTGTGGAAACTGAGAAAAGATATTTCGGATCCCTTTGAAGACTATAGGGCCAAAGGAAAAATCCTCCGATAACAAAGAGAAAGAAGCTTTCTGAGAAACTTCTTTGTGTTCTGTGAAATCATCTCACAGAGTTACAGCTTTCCCCTGAAGAAGCCTTTCGCTAAGACAGTTCTTGTGGAATTGGCAAAGTGATATTTGGAAGCCCATAGAGGGCTATGGTGAAAAAGGAAATATCGTCAGATGAAATCTGGAAAGAAGCTTTCTGCGAAACTGCTTAGTGTTCTGTTAATTCATCCCACAGAGTTACATGTGTATTTCGAGGATCTCTTTGCTAGTCCTATTTCTGTGGAATCTGAAAACAGATATTTCGGATCCCTTTGAAGACTATAGGGCCAAAGGAAAAATCCTCCGATAACAAAGAGAAAGAAGCTTTCTGAGAAACTTCTTTGTTTTCTGTGAAATCATCTCACAGAGTTACAGCTTTCCCCTCAAGAAGCCTTTCGCTAAGACAGTACTTGTGGAACTGGCAAAGTGATATTTGGAAGCCCATAGAGGGCTATGGTGAAAAAGGAAATATCGTCAGATGAAATCTGGAAAGAAGCTTTCTGAGAAACTGCTTAGTGTTCTGTTAATTCATCTCACAGAGTTACATGTGTATTTCGAGGATCTCTTTGCTAGCCCTATTTCTGTGGAATCTGAGAACAGATATTTCGGATCCCTTTGAAGACTATAGGGCCAAAGGAAATATCCTCGGATAACAAAGAGAAAGAAGCTTTCTGAGAAACTTCTTTGTGTTCTGTGAAATCATCTCACAGAGTTACAGCTTTCCCCTCAAGAAGCCTTTCGCTAAGACAGTTCTTGTGGAATAGGCAAAGTGATATTTGGAAGCCCATAGAGGGCTATGGTGAAAAAGGAAAGATCGTCAGATGAAATCTGGAAAGAAGCCTTCTGAGAAACTGCTTAGTGTTCTGTTAATTCATCTCACAGAGTTCCATGTGTATTTCGAGGATCTCTTTGCTAGCCCTATTTCTGTGGAAACTGAGAAAAGATATTTCGGATCCCTTTGAAGACTATAGGGCCAAAGGAAAAATCCTCCGATAACAAAGAGAAAGAAGCTTTCTGAGAAACTTCTTTGTGTTCTGTGAAATCATCTCACAGAGTTACAGCTTTCCCCTGAAGAAGCCTTTCGCTAAGACAGTTCTTGTGGAATTGGCAAAGTGATATTTGGAAGCCCATAGAGGGCTATGGTGAAAAAGGAAATATCGTCAGATGAAATCTGGAAAGAAGCTTTCTGAAAAACTGCTTAGTGTTCTGTTAATTCATCTCACAGAGTTACATGTGTATTTCGAAGATGTCTTTGCTAGCCCTATTTCTGTGGAATCTGAGAACAGATATTACGGATCCCTTTGAAGACTATAGGGCCAAAGGAAATATCCTCGGATAACAAAGAGAAAGAAGCTTTCTGAGAAACTTCTTTGTGTTCTGTGAAATCATCTCACAGAGTTACAGCTTTCCCCTCAAGAAGCCTTTCGCTAAGACAGTTCTTGTGGAATTGGCAAAGTGATATTTGGAAGCCCATAGAGGGCTATGGTGAAAAAGGAAATATCGTCAGATGAAATCTGGAAAGAAGCTTTCTGAGAAACTGCTTAGTGTTCTGTGAATTCATCTCACAGAGTTACATGTGTATTTCGAGGATCTCTTTGCTAGCCCTATTTCTGTGGAATCTGAGAACAAATATTTCGGATCCCTTTGAAGACTATAGGGCCAAAGGAAATATCCTCCGATAACAAAGAGAAAGAAGCTTTCTGAGAAACTTCTTTGTGTTCTGTGAAATCATCTCACAGAGTTACAGCTTTCCCCTCAAGAAGCCTTTCGCTAAGACAGTTCTTGTGGAATTGGCAAAGTGATATTTGGAAGCCCATAGAGGGCTATGGTGAAAAAGGAAATATCGTCAGATGAAATCTGGAAAGAAGCTTTCTGAGAAACTGCTTAGTGTTCTGTTAATTCATCTCACAGAGTTCCATGTGTATTTCGAGGATCTCTTTGCTAGCCCTATTTCTGTGGAATCTGAAAACAGATATTTCGGATCCCTTTGAAGACTATAGTGCCTAAGGAAATATCCTCGGATAACAAAGAGAAAGAAGCTTTCTGAGAAACTTCTTTGTGTTCTGTGAAATCATCTCACAGAGTTACAGCTTTCCCGTCAAGAAGCCTTTCGCTAAGACAGTTCTTGTGGAATTGGCAAAGTGATATTTGGAAGCCCATAGAGGGCTATGGTGAAATAGGAAATATCGTCAGATGAAATCTGGAAAGAAGCTTTCTGAGAAACTGCTTAGTGTTCTGTGAATTCATCTCACAGAGTTCCATGTGTATTTCGAGGATCTCTTTGCTAGCCCTATTTCTGTGGAAACTGAGAAAAGATATTTCGGATCCCTTTGAAGACTATAGGGCCAAAGGAAATATCCTCGGATAACAAAGAGAAAGAAGCTTTCTGAGAAACTTCTTTGTGTTCTGTGAAATCATCTCACAGAGTTACAGCTTTCCCCTCAAGAAGTTTTCGCTAAGACAGTTCTTGTGGAATTGGCAAAGTGATATTTGGAAACCCATAGAGGGCTATGGTGAAAAAGGAAATATCGTCAGATGAAATCTGGAAAGAAGCTTTCTGAGAAACTGCTTAGTGTTCTGTTAATTCATCTCACAGAGTTACATGTGTATTTCGAGGTTCTCTTTGCTAGTCCTATTTCTGTGGAATCTGAGAACAGATATTTCGGATCCCTTTGAAGACTATAGGGCCAAAGGAAATATCCTCGGATAACAAAGAGAAAGAAGCTTTCTGAGAAACTTCTTTGTGTTCTGTGAAATCATCTCACAGAGTTACAGCTTTCCCCTCAAGAAGCCTTTCGCTAAGACAGTTTTTGTGGAATTGGCAAAGTGATATTTGGAAGCCCATAGAGGGCTATGGTGAAAAAGGAAATATCGTCAGATGAAATCTGGAAAGAAGCTTTCTGAGAAACTGCTTAGTGTTCTGTGAATTCATCTCACAGAGTTACATGTGTATTTCGAGGATCTCTTTGCTAGCCCTATTTCTGTGGAATCTGAGAACAGATATTTCGGATCCCTTTGAAGACTATAGGGCCATAGGAAAAATCCTCTGATAACAAAGAGAAAGAAGCCTTCTGAGAAACTTCTTTGTATTCTGTGAAATCATCTCACAGAGTTACAGCTTTCCCCTCAAGAAGCCTTTCGCTAAGACAGTTCTTGTGGAATTGGCAAAGTGATATTTGGAAGCCCATAGAGGGCTATGGTGAAAAAGGAAATATCGTCAGATGAAATCTGGAAAGAAGCTTTCTGCGAAACTTCTTAGGGTTTTGTTAATTCATCTCACAGAGTTACATGTGTATTTCGAGGATCTCTTTGCTAGCTCTATTTCTGTGGAATCTGAGAACAGATATTTCGGATCCCTTTGAAGACTATAGGGCCAAAGGAAATATCCTCGGATAACAAAGAGAAAGAAGCTTTCTGAGAAACTTCTTTGTGTTCTGTGAAATCATCTCACAGAGTTACAGCTTTCCCCTCAAGAAGCCTTTCGCTAAGACAGTTCTTGTGGAATAGGCAAAGTGATATTTGGAAGCCCATAGAGGGCTATGGTGAAAAAGGAAATATCCTCAGATGAAATCTGGAAAGAAGCTTTCTGAGAAACTGCTTAGTGTTCTGTTAATTCATCTCACAGAGTTACATGTGTATTTCGAGGATCTCTTTGCTAGCCCTATTTCTGTGGAATCTGAAAACAGATATTTCGGATCCCTTTGAAGACTATGGTGCCTAAGGAAATATCCTCGGATAACAAAGAGAAAGAAGCTTTCTGAGAAACTTCTTTGTGTTCTGTGAAATCATCTCACAGAGTTACAGCTTTCCCTTCAAGAAGCCTTTCGCTAAGACAGTTCTTGTGGAATTGGCAAAGTGATATTTGGAAGCCCATAGAGGGCTATGGTGAAAAAGGAAATATCGTCAGATGAAATCTGGAAAGAAGCTTTCTGAGAAACTGCTTAGTGTTCTGTTAATTCATCTCACAGAGTTACATGTGTATTTCGAGGATCTCTTTGCTAGCCCTATTTCTGTGGAATCTGAGAACAGATATTTCGGATCCCTTTGAAGACTATAGGGCCAAAGGAAATATCTTCGGATAACAAAGAGAAAGAAGCTTTCTGAGAAACTTCTTTGTTTTCTGTGAAATCATCTCACAGAGTTACAGCTCTCCCCTGAAGAAGCCTTTCGCTAAGACAGTTCTTGTGGAATTGGCAAAGTGATATTTGGAAGCCCATAGAGGTCTATGGTGAAAAAGGAAATATCGTCAGATGAAATCTGGAAAGAAGCTTTCTGAGAAACTGCTTAGTGTTCTGTTAATTCATCTCACAGAGTTACATGTGTATTTCGAGGATCTCTTTGCTAGCCCTATTTCTGTGGAAACTGAGAAAAGATATTTCGGATACCTTTGAAGACTATAGGGCCAAAGGAAAAATCCTCCGATACAAAGAGAAAGAAGCTTTCTGAGAAACTTCTTTGTGTTCTGTGAAATCATCTCACAGAGTTACAGCTTTCCCCTGAAGAAGCCTTTCGCTAAGACAGTTCTTGTGGAATTGGCAAAGTGATATTTGGAAGCCCATAGAGGGCTATGGTGAAAAAGGAAATATCGTCAGATGAAATCTGGAAAGAAGCTTTCTGCGAAACTGCTTAGTGTTCTGTTAATTCATCCCACAGAGTTACATGTGTATTTCGAGGATCTCTTTGCTAGTCCTATTTCTGTGGAATCTGAAAACAGATATTTCGGATCCCTTTGAAGACTATAGGGCCAAAGGAAAAATCCTCCGATAACAAAGAGAAAGAAGCTTTCTGAGAAACTTCTTTGTTTTCTGTGAAATCATCTCACAGAGTTACAGCTTTTCCCTCAAGAAGCCTTTCGCTAAGACAGTTCTTGTGGAACTGGCAAAGTGATATTTGGAAGCCCATAGAGGGCTATGGTGAAAAAGGAAATATCGTCAGATGAAATCTGGAAAGAAGCTTTCTGAGAAACTGCTTAGTGTTCTGTTAATTCATCTCACAGAGTTACATGTGTATTTCGAGGATGTCTTTGCTAGCCCTATTTCTGTGGAATCTGAGAACAGATATTTCGGATCCCTTTGAAGACTATAGGGCCAAAGGAAATATCCTCGGATAACAAAGAGAAAGAAGCTTTCTGAGAAACTTCTTTGTGTTCTGTGAAATCATCTCACAGAGTTACAGCTTTCCCCTCAAGAAGCCTTTCGCTAAGACAGTTCTTGTGGAATAGGCAAAGTGATATTTGGAAGCCCATAGAGGGCTATGGTGAAAAAGGAAATATCGTCAGATGAAATCTGGAAAGAAGCTTTCTGAGAAACTGCTTAGTGTTCTGTTAATTCATCTCACAGAGTTCCATGTGTATTTCGAGGATCTCTTTGCTAGCCCTATTTCTGTGGAAACTGAGAAAAGATATTTCGGATCCCTTTGAAGACTATAGGGCCAAAGGAAAAATCCTCCGATAACAAAGAGAAAGAAGCTTTCTGAGAAACTTCTTTGTGTTCTGTGAAATCATCTCACAGAGTTACAGCTTTCCCCTGAAGAAGCCTTTCGCTAAGACAGTTCTTGTGGAATTGGCAAAGTGATATTTGGAAGCCCATAGAGGGCTATGGTGAAAAAGGAAATATCGTCAGATGAAATCTGGAAAGAAGCTTTCTGAAAAACTGCTTAGTGTTCTGTTAATTCATCTCACAGAGTTACATGTGTATTTCGAAGATGTCTTTGCTAGCCCTATTTCTGTGGAATCTGAGAACAGATATTACGGATCCCTTTGAAGACTATAGGGCCAAAGGAAATATCCTCGGATAACAAAGAGAAAGAAGCTTTCTGAGAAACTTCTTTGTGTTCTGTGAAATCATCTCACAGAGTTACAGCTTTCCCCTCAAGAAGCCTTTCGCTAAGACAGTTCTTGTGGAATTGGCAAAGTGATATTTGGAAGCCGATAGAGGGCTATGGTGAAAAAGGAAATATCGTCAGATGAAATCTGGAAAGAAGCTTTCTGAGAAACTGCTTAGTGTTCTGTGAATTCATCTCACAGAGTTACATGTGTATTTCGAGGATCTCTTTGCTAGCCCTATTTCTGTGGAATCTGAGAACAAATATTTCGGATCCCTTTGAAGACTATAGGGCCAAAGGAAATATCCTCCGATAACAAAGAGAAAGAAGCTTTCTGAGAAACTTCTTTGTGTTCTGTGAAATCATCTCACAGAGTTACAGCTTTCCCCTCAAGAAGCCTTTCGCTAAGACAGTTCTTGTGGAATTGGCAAAGTGATATTTGGTAGCCCATAGAGGGCTATGGTGAAAAAGGAAATATCGTCAGATGAAATCTGGAAAGAAGCTTTCTGAGAAACTGCTTAGTGTTCTGTTAATTCATCTCACAGAGTTCCATGTGTATTTCGAGGATCTCTTTACTAGCCCTATTTCTGTGGAATCTGAAAACAGATATTTCGGATCCCTTTGAAGACTATAGTGCCTAAGGAAATATCCTCGGATAACAAAGAGAAAGAAGCTTTCTGAGAAACTTCTTTGTGTTCTGTGAAATCATCTCACAGAGTTACAGCTTTCCCGTCAAGAAGCCTTTCGCTAAGACAGTTCTTGTGGAATTGGCAAAGTGATATTTGGAAGCCCATAGAGGGCTATGGTGAAATAGGAAATATCGTCAGATGAAATCTGGAAAGAAGCTTTCTGAGAAACTGCTTAGTGTTCTGTGAATTCATCTCACAGAGTTCCATGTGTATTTCGAGGATCTCTTTGCTAGCCCTATTTCTGTGGAAACTGAGAAAAGATATTTCGGATCCCTTTGAAGACTATAGGGCCAAAGGAAATATCCTCTGATAACAAAGAGAAAGAAGCTTTCTGAGAAACTTCTTTGTGTTCTGTGAAATCATCTCACAGAGTTACAGCTTTCCCCTCAAGAAGTTTTCGCTAAGACAGTTCTTGTGGAATTGGCAAAGTGATATTTGGAAACCCATAGAGGGCTATGGTGAAAAAGGAAATATCGTCAGATGAAATCTGGAAAGAAGCTTTCTGCGAAACTGCTTAGTGTTCTGTTAATTCATCTCACAGAGTTACATGTGTATTTCGAGGTTCTCTTTGCTAGTCCTATTTCTGTGGAATCTGAGAATAGATATTTCGGATCCCTTTGAAGACTATAGGGCCAAAGGAAATATCCTCGGATAACAAGGAGAAAGAAGCTTTCTGAGAAACTTCTTTGTGTTCTGTGAAATCATCTCACAGAGTTACAGCTTTCCCCTCAAGAAGCCTTTCGCTAAGACAGTTCTTGTGGAATTGGCAAAGTGATATTTGGAAGCCCATAGAGGGCTATGGTGAAAAAGGAAATATCGTCAGATGAAATCTGGAAAGAAGCTTTCTGCGAAACTGCTTAGTGTTCTGTTAATTCATCTCACAGAGTTACATGTGTATTTCGAGGATCTCTTTGCTAGTCCTATTTCTGTGGAATCTGAAAACAGATATTTCGGATCCCTTTGAAGACTATAGGGCCAAAGGAAATATCCTCGGATAACAAAGAGAAAGAAGCTTTCTGAGAAACTTCTTTGTGTTCTGTGAAATCATCTCACAGAGTTACAGCTTTCCCCTGAAGAAGCCTTTCGCTAAGACAGTTCTTGTGGAATTGGCAAAGTGATATTTGGAAGCCCATAGAGGGCTATGGTGAAAAAGGAAATATCCTCAGATGAAATCTGGAAAGAAGCTTTCTGAGAAACTGCTTAGTGTTCTGTTAATTCATCTCACAGAGTTCCATTGGTATTTCGAGGATCTCCTTGCTAGCCCTATTTCTGTGGAATCTGAAAACAGATATTTAGGATCCCTTTGAAGACTAAAGGGCCAAAGGAAAAATCCTCCGATAACAAAGAGAAGGAAGCGTTCTGAGAAACTTCTTTGTGTTCTGTGAAATCATCTCACAGAGTTACAGCTTTCCCCTCAAGAAGCCTTTCGCTAAGACAATTCTTGTGGAATTGGCAAAGTGATATATGGAAGCCCATAGAGGACTATGGTGAAAAAGGAAATATCGTCAGATGAAATCTGGAAAGAAGCTTTCTGCGAAACTGCTTAGTGTTTTTTTAATTCATCTCTCAGAGTTACATGTGTATTTCGAGGATCTCTTTGCTAGCTCTATTTCTGTGGAATCTGAGAACAGATATTTCGGATACCTTTGAAGACTATAGGGCCAAAGGAAATATCCTCGGATAACAAAGAGAAAGAAGCTTTCTGAGAAACTTCTTTGTGTTCTGTGAAATCATCTCACAGAGTTACAGCTTTCCCCTCAAGAAGCCTTTCGCTAATACAGTTCTTGTTGAATTGGCAGAGTGATATTTGGATGCCCATAGAGGGCTATGGTGAAAAAGGAAATATCGTCAGATGAAATCTGGAAAGAAGCTTTCTGAGAAACTGCTTAGTGTTCTGTGAATTCATCTCACAGAGTTACATGTGTATTTCGAGGATCTCTTTGCTAGCCCTATTTCTGTGGAATCTGAGAACAGATATTTCGGATCCCTTTGAAGACTATAGGGCCAAAGGAAATATCCTCCGATAACAAAGAGAAAGAAGCTTTCTGAGAAACTTCTTTGTGTTCTGTGAAATCATCTCACAGAGTTACAGCTTTCCCCTGAAAAAGGATTTCGCTAAGACAGTTCTTGTGGAATTGGCAAAGTGATATTTGGAAGCCCATAGAGGGCTATGGTGAAAAAGGAAATATCCTCAGATGAAATCTGGAAAGAAGCTTTCTGAGAAACTGCTTAGTGTTCTGTTAATTCATCTCACAGAGTTCCATGTGTATTTCGAGGATCTCCTTGCTAGCCCTATTTCTGTGGAATCTGAAAGCAGATATTTCGGATCCCTTTGAAGACTAAAGGGCCAAAGGAAAAATTCTCCGATAACAAAGAGAAGGAAGCGTTCTGAGAAACTTCTTTGTGTTCTGTGAAATCATCTCGCAGAGTTACAGCTTTCCCCTCAAGAAGCCTTTCGCTAAGACAATTCTTGTGGAATTGGCAAAGTGATATATGGAAGCCCATAGAGGACTATGGTGAAAAAGGAAATATCGTCAGATGAAATCTGGAAAGAAGCTTTCTGAGAAACTGCTTAGTGTTTTTTTAATTCATCTCTCAGAGTTACATGTGTATTTCGAGGATCTCTTTGCTAGCTCTATTTCTGTGGAATCTGAGAACAGATATTTCGGATTCCTTTGAAGACTATAGGGCCAAAGGAAATATCGTCGGATAACAAAGAGAAAGAAGCTTTCTGAGAAACTTCTTTGTGTTCTGTGAAATCATCTCACAGAGTTACAGCTTTCCCCTCAAGAAGCCTTTCGCTAAGACAGTTCTTGTGGAATTGGCAAAGTGATATTTGGAAGCCCATAGAGGGCTATGGTGAAAAAGGAAATATCGTCAGATGAAATCTGGAAAGAAGCTTTCTGAGAAACTGCTTAGTGTTCTGTTAATTCATCTCACAGAGTTCCATGTGTATTTCGAGGATCTCTTTGCTAGCCCTATTTCTGTGGAATCTGAAAACAGATATTTCGGATCCCTTTGAAGACTATAGTGCCTAAGGAAATATCCTCGGATAACAAAGAGAAAGAAGCTTTCTGAGAAACTTGTTTGTGTTCTGTGAAATCATCTCACAGAGTTACAGCTTTCCCGTCAAGAAGCCTTTCGCTAAGACAGTTCTTGTGGAATTAGCAAAGTGATATTTGGAAGCCCATAGAGGGCTATGGTGAAATAGGAAATATAGTCAGATGAAATCTGGAAAGAAGCTTTCTGAGAAACTGCTTAGTGTTCTCTGAATTCATCTCACAGAGTTACATGTGTATTTCGAGGATCTCTTTGCTAGCTCTATTTCTGTGGAATCTGAGAACAGATATTTCGGATCCCTTTGAAGACTATAGGGCCAAAGGAAAAATCCTCCGATAACAAAGAGAAAGAAGCTTTCTGAGAAACTTCTTTGTGTTCTGTGAAATCATCTCACAGAGTTACAGCTTTCCCCTCAAGAAGCCTTTCGCTAAGACAGTTCTTGTGGAATTGGCAAAGTGATATTTGGAAGCCCATAGAGGGCTATGGTGAAAAAGGAAATATCGTCAGATGAAATCTGGAAAGAAGCTTTCTGCGAAACTGCTAAGTGTTCTGTTAATTCATCTCACAGAGTTACATGTGTATTTCGAGGATCTCTTTGCTAGTCCTATTTCTGTGGAATCTGAAAACAGATATTTCGGATCCCTTTGAAGACTATAGGGCCAAAGGAAATATCCTCGGATAACAAAGAGAAAGAAGCTTTCTGAGAAACTTCTTTGTGTTCTGTGAAATCATCTCACAGAGTTACAGCTTTCCCCTCAAGAAGCCTTTCGCTAATACAGTTCTTGTGGAATTGGCAAAGTGATATTTGGAAGCCCATAGAGGGCTATGGTGAAAAAGGAAATATCGTCAGATGAAATCTGGAAAGAAGCTTTCTGAGAAACTGCTTAGTGTTCTGTTAATTCATCTCACAGAGTTACATGTGTATTTCGAGGATCTCTTTGCTAGCCCTATTTCTGTGGAATCTGAGAACAGATATTTCGGATCCCTTTGAAGATTATAGGGCCAAAGGAAATATCCTCCGATAACAAAGAGAAAGAAGCTTTCTGAGAAACTTCTTTGTGTTCTGTGAAATCATCTCACAGAGTTACAGCTTTCCCCTCAAGAAGCCTTTCGCTAAGACAGTTCTTGTGGAATTGGCAAAGTGATATTTGGAAGCCCATAGAGGGCTATGGTGAAAAAGGAAATATCCTCAGATGAAATCTGGAAAGAAGCTTTCTGAGAAACTGCTTAGTGTTCTGTGAATTCATCTCACAGAGTTACATGTGTATTTCGAGGATCTCTTTGCTAGCCCTATTTCTGTGGAAACTGAGAAAAGATATTTCGGATCCCTTTGAAGACTATAGGGCCAAAGGAAAAATCCTCAGATAACAAAGAGAAAGAAGCTTTCTGAGAAACTTCTTTGTATTCTGTGAAATCATCTCACAGAGTTACAGCTTTCCCCTCAAGAAGCCTTTCGCTAAGACAGTTCTTGTGGAATTGGCAAAGTGATATTTGGAAGCCCATAGAGGGCTATGGTGAAAAAGGAAATATCGTCAGATGAAATCTGGAAAGAAGCTTTCTGCGAAACTTCTTAGGGTTTTGTTAATTCATCTCACAGAGTTACATGTGTATTTCGAGGATCTCTTTGCTAGCTCTATTTCTGTGGAATCTGAGAACAGATATTTCGGATCCCTTTGAAGACTATAGGGCCAAAGGAAATATCCTCGGATAACAAAGAGAAAGAAGCTTTCTGAGAAACTTCTTTGTGTTCTGTGAAATCATCTCACAGAGTTACAGCTTTCCCCTCAAGAAGCCTTTCGCTAAGACAGTTCTTGTGGAATAGGCAAAGTGATATTTGGAAGCCCATAGAGGGCTATGGTGAAAAAGGAAATATCGTCAGATGAAATCTGGAAAGAAGCTTTCTGAGAAACTGCTTAGTGTTCTGTTAATTCATCTCACAGAGTTACATGTGTATTTCGAGGATCTCTTTGCTAGCCCTATTTCTGTGGAATCTGAAAACAGATATTTCTGATCCCTTTGAAGACTATGGTGCCTAAGGAAATATCCTCGGATAACAAAGAGAAAGAAGCTTTCTGAGAAACTTCTTTGTGTTCTGTGAAATCATCTCACAGAGTTACAGCTTTCCCGTCAAGAAGCCTTTCGCTAAGACAGTTCTTGTGGAATTGGCAAAGTGATATTTGGAAGCCCATAGAGGGCTATGGTGAAAAAGGAAATATCGTCAGATGAAATCTGGAAAGAAGCTTTCTGAGAAACTGCTTAGTGTTCTGTTAATTCATCTCACAGAGTTACATGTGTATTTCGAGGATCTCTTTGCTAGCCCTATTTCTGTGGAATCTGAGAACAGATATATCGGATCCCTTTGAAGACTATAGGGCCAAAGGAAATATCCTCGGATAACAAAGAGAAAGAAGCTTTCTGAGAAACTTCTTTGTGTTCTGTGAAATCATCTCACAGAGTTACAGCTTTCCCCTCAAGAAGCCTTTCGCTAAGACAGTTCTTGTGGAATTGGCAAAGTGATATTTGGAAGCCCATAGAGGGCTATGGTGAAAAAGGAAATATCGTCAGATGAAATCTGGAAAGAAGCTTTCTGCGAAACTGCTTAGTGTTCTGTTAATTCATCTCACAGAGTTACATGTGTATTTCGAGGATCTCTTTGCTAGTCCTATTTCTGTGGAATCTGAAAACAGATATTTCGGATCCCTTTGAAGACTATAGGGCCAAAGGAAATATCCTCGGATAACAAAGAGAAAGAAGCTTTCTGAGAAACTTCTTTGTGTTCTGTGAAATCATCTCACAGAGTTACAGCTTTCCCCTGAAAAAGGCTTTCGCTAAGACAGTTCTTGTGGAATTGGCAAAGTGATATTTGGAAGCCCATAGAGGGCTATGGTCAAAAAGGAAATATCCTCAGATGAAATCTGGAAAGAAGCTTTCTGAGAAACTGCTTAGTGTTCTGTTAATTCATCTCACAGAGTTCCATGTGTATTTCGAGGATCTCCTTGCTAGCCCTATTTCTGTGGAATCTGAAAACAGATATTTCGGATCCCTTTGAAGACTAAAGGGCCAAAGGAAAAATCCTCCGATAACAAAGAGAAGGAAGCGTTCTGAGAAACTTCTTTGTGTTCTGTGAAATCATCTCACAGAGTTACAGCTTTCCCCTCAAGAAGCCTTTCGCTAAGACAATTCTTGTGGAATTGGCAAAGTGATATATGGAAGCCCATAGAGGACTATGGTGAAAAAGGAAATATCGTCAGATGAAATCTGGAAAGAAGCTTTCTGCGAAACTGCTTAGTGTTTTTTTAATTCATCTCTCACAGTTACATGTGTATTTCGAGTATCTCTTTGCTAGCTCTATTTCTGTGGAATCTGAGAACAGATATTTCGGATACCTTTGAAGACTATAGGGCCAAAGGAAATATCCTCGGATAACAAAGAGAAAGAAGCTTTCTGAGAAACTTCTTTGTGTTCTGTGAAATCATCTCACAGAGTTACAGCTTTCCCCTCAAGAAGCCTTTCGCTAAGACAGTTCTTGTGGAATAGGCAAAGTGATATTTGGAAGCCCATAGAGGGCTATGGTGAAAAAGGAAATATCGTCAGATGAAATCTGGAAAGAAGCTTTCTGAGAAACTGCTTAGTGTTCTGTTAATTCATCTCACAGAGTTCCATGTGTATTTCGAGGATCTCTTTGCTAGCCCTATTTCTGTGGAATCTGAAAACAGATATTTCGGATCCCTTTGAAGACTATAGTGCCTAAGGAAATATCCTCGGATAACAAAGAGAAAGAAGCTTTCTGAGAAACTTGTTTGTGTTCTGTGAAATCATCTCACAGAGTTACAGCTTTCCCGTCAAGAAGCCTTTCGCTAAGACAGTTCTTGTGGAATTAGCAAAGTGATATTTGGAAGCCCATAGAGGGCTATGGTGAAATAGGAAATATAGTCAGATGAAATCTGGAAAGAAGCTTTCTGAGAAACTGCTTAGTGTTCTCTGAATTCATCTCACAGAGTTACATGTGTATTTCGAGGATCTCTTTGCTAGCTCTATTTCTGTGGAATCTGAGAACAGATATTTCGGATCCCTTTGAAGACTATAGGGCCAAAGGAAAAATCCTCGGATAACAAAGAGAAAGAAGCTTTCTGAGAAACTTCTTTGTGTTCTGTGAAATCATCTCACAGAGTTACAGCTTTCCCCTCAAGAAGCCTTTCGCTAAGACAGTTCTTGTGGAATTGGCAAAGTGATATTTGGAAGCCCATAGAGGGCTATGGTGAAAAAGGAAATATCGTCAGATGAAATCTGGAAAGAAGCTTTCTGCGAAACTGCTAAGTGTTCTGTTAATTCATCTCACAGAGTTCCATGTGTATTTCGAGGATCTCTTTGCTAGTCCTATTTCTGTGGAATCTGAAAACAGATATTTCGGATCCCTTTGAAGACTATAGGGCCAAAGGAAATATCCTCGGATAACAAAGAGAAAGAAGCTTTCTGAGAAACTTCTTTGTGTTCTGTGAAATCATCTCACAGAGTTACAGCTTTCCCCTCAAGAAGCCTTTCGCTAAGACAGTTCTTGTGGAATTGGCAAAGTGATATTTGGAAGCCCATAGAGGGCTATGGTGAAAAAGGAAATATCGTCAGATGAAATCTGGAAAGAAGCTTTCTGCGAAACTGCTTAGTGTTTTTTTAATTCATCTCTCAGAGTTCCATGTGTATTTCGAGGATCTCTTTGCAAGCTCTATTTCTGTGGAATCGGAGAACAGATATTTCGGATACCTTTGAAGACTATAGGGCCAAAGGAAATATCCTCGGATAACAAAGAGAAAGAAGCTTTCTGAGAAACTTCTTTGTGTTCTGTGAAATCATCTCACAGAGTTACAGCTTTCCCCTCAAGAAGCCTTTCGCTAAGACAGTTCTTGTGGAATAGGCAAAGTGATATTTGGAAGCCCATAGAGGGCTATGGTGAAAAAGGAAATATCCTCAGATGAAATCTGGAAAGAAGCTTTCTGAGAAACTGCTTAGTGTTCTGTGAATTCATCTCACAGAGTTACATGTGTATTTCGAGGATCTCTTTGCTAGCCCTATTTCTGTGGAAACTGAGAAAAGATATTTCGGATCCCTTTGAAGACTATAGGGCCAAAGGAAAAATCCTCCGATAACAAAGAGAAGGAAGCGTTCTCAGAAACTTCTTTGTGTTCTGTGAAATCATCTCACAGAGTTACAGCTTTCCCCTCAAGAAGCCTTTCGCTAAGACAGTTCTTGTGGAATTGGCAAAGTGATATTTGGAAGCCCATAGAGGACTATGGTGAAAAAGGAAATATCGTCAGATGAAATCTGGAAAGAAGCTTTCTGAGAAACTGCTTAGTGTTTTTTTAATTCATCTCACAGAGTTACATGTGTATTTCGAGGATCTCTTTGCTAGCTCTATTTCTGTGGAATCTGAGAACAGATATTTCGGATCCCTTTGAAGACTATAGGGCCAAAGGAAATATCCTCGGATAACAAAGAGAAAGAAGCTTTCTGAGAAACTTCTTTGTGTTCTGTGAAATCATCTCACAGAGTTACAGCTTTCCCCTCAAGAAGCCTTTCGCTAAGACAGTTCTTGTGGAATAGGCAAAGTGATATTTGGAAGCCCATAGAGGGCTATGGTGAAAAAGGAAATATCCTCAGATGAAATCTGGAAAGAAGCTTTCTGAGAAACTGCTTAGTGTTCTGTGAATTCATCTCACAGAGTTCCATGTGTATTTCGAGGATCTCTTTGCTAGCCCTATTTCTGTGGAAACTGAGAAAAGATATTTCGGATCCCTTTGAAGACTATAGGGCCAAAGGAAATATCCTCGGATAACAAAGAGAAAGAAGCTTTCTGAGAAACTTCTTTGTGTTCTGTGAAATCATCTCACAGAGTTACAGCTTTCCCCTCAAGAAGCCTTTCGCTAAGACAGTTCTTGTGGAATAGGCAAAGTGATATTTGGAAGCCCATAGAGGGCTATGGTGAAAAAGGAAATATCGTCAGATGAAATCTGGAAAGAAGCTTTCTGAGAAACTGCTTAGTGTTCTGTTAATTCATCTCACAGAGTTCCATGTGTATTTCGAGGATCTCTTTGCTAGCCCTATTTCTGTGGAATCTGAAAACAGATATTTCGGATCCCTTTGAAGACTATAGTGCCTAAGGAAATATCCTCGGATAACAAAGAGAAAGAAGCTTTCTGAGAAACTTGTTTGTGTTCTGTGAAATCATCTCACAGAGTTACAGCTTTTCCGTCAAGAAGCCTTTCGCTAAGACAGTTCTTGTGGAATTAGCAAAGTGATATTTGGAAGCCCATAGAGGGCTATGGTGAAATAGGAAATATAGTCAGATGAAATCTGGAAAGAAGCTTTCTGAGAAACTGCTTAGTGTTCTGTTAATTCATCTCACAGAGTTCCATGTGTATTTCGAGGATCTCCTTGCTAGCCCTATTTCTGTGGAATCTGAAAACAGATATTTCGGATCCCTTTGAAGACTAAAGGGCCAAAGGAAAAATCCTCCGATAACAAAGAGAAGGAAGCGTTCTGAGAAACTTCTTTGTGTTCTGTGAAATCATCTCACAGAGTTACAGCTTTCCCCTCAAGAAGCCTTTCGCTAAGACAATTCTTGTGGAATTGGCAAAGTGATATATGGAAGCCCATAGAGGACTATGGTGAAAAAGGAAATATCGTCAGATGAAATCTGGAAAGAAGCTTTCTGCGAAACTGCTTAGTGTTTTTTTAATTCATCTCTCAGAGTTACATGTGTATTTCGAGGATCTCTTTGCTAGCTCTATTTCTGTGGAATCTGAGAACAGATATTTCGGATACCTTTGAAGACTATAGGGCCAAAGGAAATATCCTCGGATAACAAAGAGAAAGAAGCTTTCTGAGAAACTTCTTTGTGTTCTGTGAAATCATCTCACAGAGTTACAGCTTTCCCCTCAAGAAGCCTTTCGCTAAGACAGTTCTTGTGGAATAGGCAAAGTGATATTTGGAAGCCCATAGAGGGCTATGGTGAAAAAGGAAATATCGTCAGATGAAATCTGGAAAGAAGCTTTCTGAGAAACTGCTTAGTGTTCTGTTAATTCATCTCACAGAGTTCCATGTGTATTTCGAGGATCTCTTTGCTAGCCCTATTTCTGTGGAATCTGAAAACAGATATTTCGGATCCCTTTGAAGACTATAGTGCCTAAGGAAATATCCTCGGATAACAAAGAGAAAGAAGCTTTCTGAGAAACTTCTTTGTGTTCCGTGAAATCATCTCACAGAGTTACAGCTTTCCCCTCAAGAAGCCTTTCGCTAAGACAGTTCTTGTGGAATTGGCAAAGTGATATTTGGAAGCCCATAGAGGGCTATGGTGAAAAAGGAAATATCATCAGATGAAATCTGGAAGGAAGCTTTCTG
The DNA here is from genome assembly GCF_043159975.1 of Macaca nemestrina. Classification (NCBI taxonomy): domain Eukaryota; kingdom Metazoa; phylum Chordata; class Mammalia; order Primates; family Cercopithecidae; genus Macaca; species Macaca nemestrina. The sequence goes on along the minus strand of NC_092135.1, from coordinate 30,381,238 downwards.
AGAAACTGCTTAGTGTTCTGTTAATTCATCTCACAGAGTTACATGTGTATTTCGAGGATCTCTTTGCTAGCCCTATTTCTGTGGAATCTGAGAACAAATATTTCGGATCCCTTTGAAGACTATAGGGCCAAAGGAAATATCCTCCGATAACAAAGAGAAAGAAGCTTTCTGAGAAACTTCTTTGTGTTCTGTGAAATCATCTCACAGAGTTACAGCTTTCCCCTCAAGAAGCCTTTCGCTAAGACAGTTCTTGTGGAATTGGCAAAGTGATATTTGGAAGCCCATAGAGGGCTATGGTGAAAAAGGAAATATCCTCAGATGAAATCTGGAAAGAAGCTTTCTGAGAAACTGCTTAGTGTTCTGTGAATTCATCTCACAGAGTTACATGTGTATTTCGAGGATCTCTTTGCTAGCCCTATTTCTGTGGAAACTGAGAAAAGATATTTCGGATCCCTTTGAAGACTATAAGGCCAAAGGAAAAATCCTCCGATAACAAAGAGAAGGAAGCGTTCTCAGAAACTTCTTTGTGTTCTGTGAAAACATCTCACAGAGTTACATCTTTCCCCTCAAGAAGCCTTTCGCTAAGACAATTCTTGTGGAATTGGCAAAGTGATATTTGGAAACCCATAGAGGACTATGGTGAAAAAGGAAATATCCTCAGATGAAATCTGGAAAGAAGCTTTCTGCGAAACTGCTTAGTGTTCTGTTAATTCATCTCACAGAGTTACATGTGTATTTCGAGGATCTCTTTGCTAGCTCTATTTCTTTGGAATCTGAGAACAGATATTTCGGATCCCTTTGAAGACTATAGGGCCAAAGGAAATATCCTCGGATAACAAAGGGAAAGAAGCTTTCTGAGAAACTTCTTTGTGTTCTGTGAAATCATCTCACAGAGTTACAGCTTTCCCCTCAAGAAGCCTTTCGCTAAGACAGTTCTTGTGGAATAGGCAAAGTGATATTTGGAAGCCCATAGAGGGCTATGGTGAAAAAGGAAATATCCTCAGATGAAATCTGGAAAGAAGCTTTCTGAGAAACTGCTTAGTGTTCTGTGAATTCATCTCACAGAGTTCCATGTGTATTTCGAGGATCTCTTTGCTAGCCCTATTTCTGTGGAATCTGAAAACAGATATTTCGGATCCCTTTGAAGACTATAGGGCCAAAGGAAATATCCTCGGATAACAAAGAGAAAGAAGCTTTCTGAGAAACTTCTTTGTGTTCTGTGAAATCATCTCACAGAGTTACAGCTTTCCCCTCAAGAAGCCTTTCGCTAAGACAGTTCTTGTGGAATAGGCAAAGTGATATTTGGAAGCCCATAGAGGGCTATGGTGAAATAGGAAATATCGTCAGATGAAATCTGGAAAGAAGCTTTCTGCGAAACTGCTTAGTGTTATTTTAATTCATCTCTCAGAGTTACATGTGTATTTCGAGGATCTCTTTGCTAGCTCTATTTCTGTGGAATCTGAGAACAGATATTTCGGATACCTTTGAAGACTATAGGGCCAAAGGAAATATCCTCGGATAACAAAGAGAAAGAAGCTTTCTGAGAAACTTCTTTGTGTTCTGTGAAATCATCTCACAGAGTTACAGCTTTCCCCTCAAGAAGCCTTTCGCTAAGACAGTTCTTGTGGAATAGGCAAAGTGATATTTGGAAGCCCATAGAGGGCTATGGTGAAAAAGGAAATATCCTCAGATGAAATCTGGAAAGAAGCTTTCTGAGAAACTGCTTAGTGTTCTGTTAATTCATCTCACAGAGTTACATGTGTATTTCGAGGATCTCTTTGCTAGCCCTATTTCTGTGGAATCTGAAAACAGATATTTCGGATCCCTTTGAAGACTATAGGGCCAAAGGAAATATCCTCGGATAACAAAGAGAAAGAAGCTTTCTGAGAAACTTCTTTGTGTTCTGTGAAATCATCTCACAGAGTTACAGCTTTCCCCTCAAGAAGCCTTTCGCTAAGACAGTTCTTGTGGAATAGGCAAAGTGATATTTGGAAGCCCATAGAGGGCTATGGTGAAAAAGGAAATATCGTCAGATGAAATCTGGAAAGAAGCTTTCTGAGAAACTGCTTAGTGTTCTGTTAATTCATCTCACAGAGTTCCATGTGTATTTCGAGGATCTCTTTGCTAGCCCTATTTCTGTGGAATCTGAAAACAGATATTTCGGATCCCTTTGAAGACTATAGTGCCTAAGGAAATATCCTCGGATAACAAAGAGAAAGAAGCTTTCTGAGAAACTTGTTTGTGTTCTGTGAAATCATCTCACAGAGTTACAGCTTTTCCGTCAAGAAGCCTTTCGCTAAGACAGTTCTTGTGGAATTAGCAAAGTGATATTTGGAAGCCCATAGAGGGCTATGGTGAAATAGGAAATATAGTCAGATGAAATCTGGAAAGAAGCTTTCTGAGAAACTGCTTAGTGTTCTGTTAATTCATCTCACAGAGTTCCATGTGTATTTCGAGGATCTCCTTGCTAGCCCTATTTCTGTGGAATCTGAAAACAGATATTTCGGATCCCTTTGAAGACTAAAGGGCCAAAGGAAAAATCCTCCGATAACAAAGAGAAGGAAGCGTTCTGAGAAACTTCTTTGTGTTCTGTGAAATCATCTCACAGAGTTACAGCTTTCCCCTCAAGAAGCCTTTCGCTAAGACAATTCTTGTGGAATTGGCAAAGTGATATATGGAAGCCCATAGAGGACTATGGTGAAAAAGGAAATATCGTCAGATGAAATCTGGAAAGAAGCTTTCTGCGAAACTGCTTAGTGTTTTTTTAATTCATCTCTCAGAGTTACATGAGTATTTCGAGGATCTCTTTGCTAGCTCTATTTCTGTGGAATCTGAGAACAGATATTTCGGATACCTTTGAAGACTATAGGGCCAAAGGAAATATCCTCGGATAACAAAGAGAAAGAAGCTTTCTGAGAAACTTCTTTGTGTTCTGTGAAATCATCTCACAGAGTTACAGCTTTCCCCTCAAGAAGCCTTTCGCTAAGACAGTTCTTGTGGAATAGGCAAAGTGATATTTGGAAGCCCATAGAGGGCTATGGTGAAAAAGGAAATATCGTCAGATGAAATCTGGAAAGAAGCTTTCTGAGAAACTGCTTAGTGTTCTGTTAATTCATCTCACAGAGTTCCATGTGTATTTCGAGGATCTCTTTGCTAGCCCTATTTCTGTGGAATCTGAAAACAGATATTTCGGATCCCTTTGAAGACTATAGTGCCTAAGGAAATATCCTCGGATAACAAAGAGAAAGAAGCTTTCTGAGAAACTTGTTTGTGTTCTGTGAAATCATCTCACAGAGTTACAGCTTTCCCGTCAAGAAGCCTTTCGCTAAGACAGTTCTTGTGGAATTAGCAAAGTGATATTTGGAAGCCCATAGAGGGCTATGGTGAAATAGGAAATATAGTCAGATGAAATCTGGAAAGAAGCTTTCTGAGAAACTGCTTAGTGTTCTCTGAATTCATCTCACAGAGTTACATGTGTATTTCGAGGATCTCTTTGCTAGCTCTATTTCTGTGGAATCTGAGAACAGATATTTCGGATCCCTTTGAAGACTATAGGGCCAAAGGAAAAATCCTCCGATAACAAAGAGAAAGAAGCTTTCTGAGAAACTTCTTTGTGTTCTGTGAAATCATCTCACAGAGTTACAGCTTTCCCCTCAAGAAGCCTTTCGCTAAGACAGTTCTTGTGGAATTGGCAAAGTGATATTTGGAAGCCCATAGAGGGCTATGGTGAAAAAGGAAATATCGTCAGATGAAATCTGGAAAGAAGCTTTCTGCGAAACTGCTAAGTGTTCTGTTAATTCATCTCACAGAGTTACATGTGTATTTCGAGGATCTCTTTGCTAGTCCTCTTTCTGTGGAATCTGAAAACAGATATTTCGGATCCCTTTGAAGACTATAGGGCCAAAGGAAATATCCTCGGATAACAAAGAGAAAGAAGCTTTCTGAGAAACGTCTTTGTGTTCTGTGAAATCATCTCACAGAGTTACAGCTTTCCCCTCAAGAAGCCTTTCGCTAATACAGTTCTTGTGGAATTGGCAAAGTGATATTTGGAAGCCCATAGAGGGCTATGGTGAAAAAGGAAATATCGTCAGATGAAATCTGGAAAGAAGCTTTCTGAGAAACTGCTTAGTGTTCTGTTAATTCATCTCACAGAGTTACATGTGTATTTCGAGGATCTCTTTGCTAGCCCTATTTCTGTGGAATCTGAGAACAGATATTTCGGATCCCTTTGAAGACTATAGGGCCAAAGGAAATATCCTCCGATAACAAAGAGAAAGAAGCTTTCTGAGAAACTTCTTTGTGTTCTGTGAAATCATCTCACAGAGTTACAGCTTTCCCCTCAAGAAGCCTTTCGCTAAGACAGTTCTTGTGGAATTGGCAAAGTGATATTTGGAAGCCCATAGAGGGCTATGGTGAAAAAGGAAATATCCTCAGATGAAATCTGGAAAGAAGCTTTCTGAGAAACTGCTTAGTGTTCTGTGAATTCATCCCACAGAGTTACATGTGTATTTCGAGGATCTCTTTGCTAGCCCTATTTCTGTGGAAACTGAGAAAAGATATTTCGGATCCCTTTGAAGACTATAGGGCCAAAGGAAAAATCCTCCGATAACAAAGAGAAAGAAGCTTTCTGAGAAACTTCTTTGTATTCTGTGAAATCATCTCACAGAGTTACACCTTTCCCCTCAAGAAGCCTTTCGCTAAGACAGTTCTTGTGGAATTGGCAAAGTGATATTTGGAAGCCCATAGAGGGCTATGGTGAAAAAGGAAATATCGTCAGATGAAATCTGGAAAGAAGCTTTCTGCGAAACTTCTTAGGGTTTTGTTAATTCATCTCACAGAGTTACATGTGTATTTCGAGGATCTCTTTGCTAGCTCTATTTCTGTGGAATCTGAGAACAGATATTTCGGATCCCTTTGAAGACTATAGGGCCAAAGGAAATATCCTCGGATAACAAAGAGAAAAAAGCTTTCTGAGAAACTTCTTTGTGTTCTGTGAAATCATCTCACAGAGTTACAGCTTTCCCGTCAAGAAGCCTTTCGCTAAGATAGTTCTTGTGTAATTGGCAAAGTGATATTTGGAAGCCTATAGAGGGCTATGGTGAAATAGGAAATATCGTCAGATGAAATCTGGAAAGAAGCTTTCTGAGAAACTGCTTAGTGTTCTGTGAATTCATCTCACAGAGTTACATGTGTATTTCGAGGGTCTCTTTGCTAGCCCTATTTCTGTGGAAACTGAGAAAGATATTTCGGATCCCTTTGAAGACTATAGGGCCAAAGGAAAAATCCTCCGATAACAAAGAGAAAGAAGCTTTCTGAGAAACTTCTTTGTGTTCTGTGAAATCATCTCACAGAGTTACAGCTTTCCCCTCAAGAAGCCTTTCGCTAAGACAGTTCTTGTGGAATTGGCAAAGTGATATTTGGAAGCCCATAGAGGACTATGGTGAAAAAGGAAATATCGTCAGATGAAATCTGGAAAGAAGCTTTCTGCGAAACTGCTTAGTGTTTTTTTAATTCATCTCACAGAGTTACATGTGTATTTCGAGGATCTCTTTGCTAGCTCTATTTCTGTGGAATCTGAGAACAGATATTTCGGATCCCTTTGAAGACTATAGGGCCAAAGGAAATATCCTCGGATAACAAAGAGAAAGAAGCTTTCTGAGAAACTTCTTTGTGTTCTGTGAAATCATCTCACAGAGTTACAGCTTTCCCCTCAAGAAGCCTTTCGCTAAGACAGTTCTTGTGGAATAGGCAAAGTGATATTTGGAAGCCCATAGAGGGCTATGGTGAAAAAGGAAATATCCTCAGATGAAATCTGGAAAGAAGCTTTCTGAGAAACTGCTTAGTGTTCTGTTAATTCATCTCACAGAGTTACATGTGTATTTCGAGGATCTCTTTGCTAGCCCTATTTCTGTGGAATCTGAAAACAGATATTTCGGATCCCTTTGAAGACTATAGGGCCAAAGGAAATATCCTCGGATAACAAAGAGAAAGAAGCTTTCTGAGAAACTTCTTTGTGTTCTGTGAAATCATCTCACAGAGTTACAGCTTTCCCCTCAAGAAGCCTTTCGCTAAGACAGTTCTTGTGGAATAGGCAAAGTGATATTTGGAAGCCCATAGAGGGCTATGGTGAAAAAGGAAATATCGTCAGATGAAATCTGGAAAGAAGCTTTCTGAGAAACTGCTTAGTGTTCTGTTAATTCATCTCACAGAGTTCCATGTGTATTTCGAGGATCTCTTTGCTAGCCCTATTTCTGTGGAATCTGAAAACAGATATTTCGGATCCCTTTGAAGACTATAGTGCCTAAGGAAATATCCTCGGATAACAAAGAGAAAGAAGCTTTCTGAGAAACTTGTTTGTGTTCTGTGAAATCATCTCACAGAGTTACAGCTTTTCCGTCAAGAAGCCTTTCGCTAAGACAGTTCTTGTGGAATTAGCAAAGTGATATTTGGAAGCCCATAGAGGGCTATGGTGAAATAGGAAATATAGTCAGATGAAATCTGGAAAGAAGCTTTCTGAGAAACTGCTTAGTGTTCTGTTAATTCATCTCACAGAGTTCCATGTGTATTTCGAGGATCTCTTTGCTAGCCCTATTTCTGTGGAATCTGAGAACAGATATTTCGGATCCCTTTGAAGACTATAGGGCCAAAGGAAATATCCTCCGATAACAAAGAGAAAGAAGCTTTCTGAGAAACTTCTTTGTGTTCTGTGAAATCATCTCACAGAGTTACAGCTTTCCCCTCAAGAAGCCTTTCGCTAAGACAGTTCTTGTGGAATTGGCAAAGTGATATTTGGAAGCCCATAGAGGGCTATGGTGAAAAAGGAAATATCCTCAGATGAAATCTGGAAAGAAGCTTTCTGAGAAACTGCTTAGTGTTCTGTGAATTCATCTCACAGAGTTACATGTGTATTTCGAGGATCTCTTTGCTAGCCCTATTTCTGTGGAAACTGAGAAAAGATATTTCGGATCCCTTTGAAGACTATAGGGCCAAAGGAAAAATCCTCCGATAACAAAGAGAAAGAAGCTTTCTGAGAAACTTCTTTGTATTCTGTGAAATCATCTCACAGAGTTACAGCTTTCCCCTCAAGAAGCCTTTCGCTAAGACAGTTCTTGTGGAATTGGCAAAGTGATATTTGGAAGCCCATAGAGGGCTATGGTGAAAAAGGAAATATCGTCAGATGAAATCTGGAAAGAAGCTTTCTGCGAAACTTCTTAGGGTTTTGTTAATTCATCTCACAGAGTTACATGTGTATTTCGAGGATCTCTTTGCTAGCTCTATTTCTGTGGAATCTGAGAACAGATATTTCGGATCCCTTTGAAGACTATAGGGCCAAAGGAAATATCCTCGGATAACAAAGAGAAAGAAGCTTTCTGAGAAACTTCTTTGTGTTCTGTGAAATCATCTCACAGAGTTACAGCTTTCCCGTCAAGAAGCCTTTCGCTAAGATAGTTCTTGTGTAATTGGCAAAGTGATATTTGGAAGCCTATAGAGGGCTATGGTGAAATAGGAAATATCGTCAGATGAAATCTGGAAAGAAGCTTTCTGAGAAACTGCTTAGTGTTCTGTGAATTCATCTCACAGAGTTACATGTGTATTTCGAGGTTCTCTTTGCTAGCCCTATTTCTGTGGAAACTGAGAAAGATATTTCGGATCCCTTTGAAGACTATAGGGCCAAAGGAAAAATCCTCCGATAACAAAGAGAAAGAAGCTTTCTGAGAAACTTCTTTGTGTTCTGTGAAATCATCTCACAGAGTTACAGCTTTCCCCTCAAGAAGCCTTTCGCTAAGACAGTTCTTGTGGAATTGGCAAAGTGATATTTGGAAGCCCATAGAGGGCTATGGTGAAAAAGGAAATATCGTCAGATGAAATCTGGAAAGAAGCTTTCTGAGAAACTGCTTAGTGTTCTGTTAATTCATCTCACAGAGTTACATGTGTATTTCGAGGATCTCTTTGCTAGCCCTATTTCTGTGGAATCTGAGAACAGATATATCGGATCCCTTTGAAGACTATAGGGCCAAAGGAAATATCCTCGGATAACAAAGAGAAAGAAGCTTTCTGAGAAACTTCTTTGTTTTCTGTGAAATCATCTCACAGAGTTACAGCTTTCCCGTCAAGAAGCCTTTCGCTAAGACAGTTCTTGTGGAATTGGCAAAGTGATATTTGGAAGCCCATAGAGGGCTATGGTGAAAAAGGAAATATCGTCAGATGAAATCTGGAAAGAAGCTTTCTGAGAAACTGCTTAGTGTTCTGTTAATTCATCTCACAGAGTTACATGTGTATTTCGAGGATCTCTTTGCTAGCCCTATTTCTGTGGAAACTGAGAAAAGATATTTCGGATCCCTTTGAAGACTATAGGGCCAAAGGAAAAATCCTCCGATAACAAAGAGAAAGAAGCTTTCTGAGAAACTTCTTTGTGTTCTGTGAAATCATCTCACAGAGTTACAGCTTTCCCCTCAAGAAGCCTTTCGCTAAGACAGTTCTTGTGGAATTGGCAAAGTGATATTTGGAAGCCCATAGAGGGCTATGGTGAAAAAGGAAATATCCTCAGATGAAATCTGGAAAGAAGCTTTCTGAGAAACTGCTTAGTGTTCTGTTAATTCATCTCACAGAGTCACATGTGTATTTCGAAGATGTCTTTGCTAGCCCTATTTCTGTGGAATCTGAGAACAGATATTTCGGATCCCTTTGAAGACTATAGGGCCAAAGGAAATATCCTCGGATAACAAAGAGAAAGAAGCTTTCTGAGAAACTTCTTTGTGTTCTGTGAAATCATCTCACAGAGTTACAGCTTTCCCCTCAAGAAGCCTTTCGCTAAGACAGTTCTTGTGGAATTGGCAAAGTGATATTTGGAAGCCCATAGAGGGCTATGGTGAAAAAGGAAGTATCGTCAGATGAAATCTGGAAAGAAACTTTCTGCGAAACTGCTTAGTGTTCTGTTAATTCATCTCACAGAGTTACATGTGTATTTCGAGGATCTCTTTGCTAGTCCTATTTCTGTGGTATCTGAAAACAGATATTTCGGATCCCTTTGAAGATTATAGGGCCAAAGGAAATATCCTCGGATAACAAAGAGAAAGAAGCTTTCTGAGAAACTTGTTTGTGTTCCGTGAAATCATCTCACAGAGTTACAGCTTTCCCCTCAAGAAGCCTTTCGCTAAGACAGTTCTTGTGGAATTGGCAAAGTGATATTTGGAAGCCCATAGAGGGCTATGGTGAAAAAGGAAATATCATCAGATGAAATCTGGAAAGAAGCTTTCTGAGAAACTGCTTAGTGTTCTGTTAATTCATCTCACAGAGTTACATGTGTATTTCGAGGATCTCTTTGCTAGCCCTATTTCTGTGGAAACTGAGAAAAGATATTTCGGATCCCTTTGAAGACTATAGGGCCAAAGGAAAAATCCTCCGATAACAAAGAGAAGGAAGCGTTCTCAGAAACTTCTTTGTGTTCTGTGAAATCATCTCACAGAGTTACAGCTTTCCCCTCAAGAAGCCTTTCGCTAAGACAATTCTTGTGGAATTGGCAAAGTGATATTTGGAAGCCCATAGAGGACTATGGTGAAAAAGGAAATATCGTCAGATGAAATCTGGAAAGAAGCTTTCTGCGAAACTGCTTAGTGTTTTTTTAATTCATCTCACAGAGTTACATGTGTATTTCGAGGACCTCTTTGCTAGCTCTATTTCTTTGGAATCTGAGAACAGATATTTCGGATCCCTTTGAAGACTATAGGGCCAAAGGAAATATCCTCGGATAACAAAGAGAAAGAAGCTTTCTGAGAAACTTGTTTGTGTTCTGTGAAATCATCTCACAGAGTTACAGCTTTTCCGTCAAGAAGCCTTTCGCTAAGACAGTTCTTGTGGAATTAGCAAAGTGATATTTGGAAGCCCATAGAGGGCTATGGTGAAATAGGAAATATAGTCAGATGAAATCTGGAAAGAAGCTTTCTGAGAAACTGCTTAGTGTTCTGTGAATTCATCTCACAGAGTTACATGTGTATTTCGAGGATCTCTTTGCTAGCTCTATTTCTGTGGAATCTGAGAACAGATATTTCGGATCCCTTTGAAGACTATAGGGCCAAAGGAAAAATCCTCCGATAACAAAGAGAAAGAAGCTTTCTGGAAACTTCTTTGTGTTCTGTGAAATCATCTCACAGAGTTACAGCTTTCCCCTCAAGAAGCCTTTCGCTAAGACAGTTCTTGTGGAATTGGCAAAGTGATATTTGGAAGCCCATAGAGGGCTATGGTGAAAAAGGAAATATCGTCAGATGAAATCTGGAAAGAAGCTTTCTGCGAAACTGCTAAATGTTCTGTTAATTCATCTCACAGAGTTACATGTGTATTTCGAGGATCTCTTTGCTAGTCCTATTTCTGTGGAATCTGAAAACAGATATTTCGGATCCCTTTGAAGACTATAGGGCCAAAGGAAATATCCTCGGATAACAAAGAGAAAGAAGCTTTCTGAGAAACTTCTTTGTGTTCTGTGAAATCATCTCACAGAGTTACAGCTTTCCCCTCAAGAAGCCTTTCGCTAATACAGTTCTTGTGGAATTGGCAAAGTGATATTTGGAAGCCCATAGAGGGCTATGGTGAAAAAGGAAATATCGTCAGATGAAATCTGGAAAGAAGCTTTCTGAGAAACTGCTTAGTGTTCTGTTAATTCATCTCACAGAGTTACATGTGTATTTCGAGGATCTCTTTGCTAGCCCTATTTCTGTGGAATCTGAGAACAGATATTTCGGATCCCTTTGAAGACTATAGGGCCAAAGGAAATATCCTCCGATAACAAAGAGAAAGAAGCTTTCTGAGAAACTTCTTTGTGTTCTGTGAAATCATCTCACAGAGTTACAGCTTTCCCCTCAAGAAGCCTTTCGCTAAGACAGTTCTTGTGGAATTGGCAAAGTGATATTTGGAAGCCCATAGAGGGCTATGGTGAAAAAGGAAATATCCTCAGATGAAATCTGGAAAGAAGCTTTCTGAGAAACTGCTTAGTGTTCTGTGAATTCATCTCACAGAGTTACATGTGAATTTCGAGGATCTCTTTGCTAGCCCTATTTCTGTGGAAACTGAGAAAAGATATTTCGGATCCCTTTGAAGACTATAGGGCCAAAGGAAAAATCCTCCGATAACAAAGAGAAAGAAGCTTTCTGAGAAACTTCTTTGTATTCTGTGAAATCATCTCACAGAGTTACAGCTTTCCCCTCAAGAAGCCTTTCGCTAAGACAGTTCTTGTGGAATTGGCAAAGTGATATTTGGAAGCCCATAGAGGGCTATGGTGAAAAAGGAAATATCGTCAGATGAAATCTGGAAAGAAGCTTTCTGAGAAACTGCTTAGGGTTTTGTTAATTCATCTCACAGAGTTACATGTGTATTTCGAGGATCTCTTTGCTAGCTCTATTTCTGTGGAATCTGAGAACAGATATTTCGGATCCCTTTGAAGACTATAGGGCCAAAGGAAATATCCTCGGATAACAAAGAGAAAGAAGCTTTCTGAGAAACTTCTTTGTGTTCTGTGAAATCATCTCACAGAGTTACAGCTTTCCCCTCAAGAAGCCTTTCGCTAAGACAGTTCTTGTGGAATTAGCAAAGTGATATTTGGAAGCCCATAGAGGGCTATGGTGAAATAGGAAATATAGTCAGATGAAATCTGGAAAGAAGCTTTCTGAGAAACTGCTTAGTGTTCTGTGAATTCATCTCACAGAGTTACATGTGTATTTCGAGGATCTCTTTGCTAGCTCTATTTCTGTGGAATCTGAGAACAGATATTTCGGATCCCTTTGAAGACTATAGGGCCAAAGGAAAAATCCTCCGATAACAAAGAGAAAGAAGCTTTCTGGAAACTTCTTTGTGTTCTGTGAAATCATCTCACAGAGTTACAGCTTTCCCCTCAAGAAGCCTTTCGCTAAGACAGTTCTTGTGGAATTGGCAAAGTGATATTTGGAAGCCCATAGAGGGCTATGGTGAAAAAGGAAATATCGTCAGATGAAATCTGGAAAGAAGCTTTCTGCGAAACTGCTAAGTGTTCTGTTAATTCATCTCACAGAGTTACATGTGTATTTCGAGGATCTCTTTGCTAGTCCTATTTCTGTGGAATCTGAAAACAGATATTTCGGATCCCTTTGAAGACTATAGGGCCAAAGGAAATATCCTCGGATAACAAAGAGAAAGAAGCTTTCTGAGAAACTTCTTTGTGTTCTGTGAAATCATCTCACAGAGTTACAGCTTTCCCCTCAAGAAGCCTTTCGCTAATACAGTTCTTGTGGAATTGGCAAAGTGATATTTGGAAGCCGATAGAGGGCTATGGTGAAAAAGGAAATATCGTCAGATGAAATCTGGAAAGAAGCTTTCTGAGAAACTGCTTAGTGTTCTGTTAATTCATCTCACAGAGTTACATGTGTATTTCGAGGATCTCTTTGCTAGCCCTATTTCTGTGGAATCTGAGAACAGATATTTCGGATCCCTTTGAAGACTATAGGGCCAAAGGAAATATCCTCCGATAACAAAGAGAAAGAAGCTTTCTGAGAAACTTCTTTGTGTTCTGTGAAATCATCTCACAGAGTTACAGCTTTCCCCTCAAGAAGCCTTTCGCTAAGACAGTTCTTGTGGAATAGGCAAAGTGATATTTGGAAGCCCATAGAGGGCTATGGTGAAAAAGGAAATATCCTCAGATGAAATCTGGAAAGAAGCTTTCTGAGAAACTGCTTAGTGTTCTGTGAATTCATCTCACAGAGTTACATGTGAATTTCGAGGATCTCTTTGCTAGCCCTATTTCTGTGGAAACTGAGAAAAGATATTTCGGATCCCTTTGAAGACTATAGGGCCAAAGGAAAAATCCTCCGATAACAAAGAGAAAGAAGCTTTCTGAGAAACTTCTTTGTATTCTGTGAAATCATCTCACAGAGTTACAGCTTTCCCGTCAAGAAGCCTTTCGCTAAGACAGTTCTTGTGGAATTGGCAAAGTGATATTTGGAAGCCCATAGAGGGCTATGGTGAAAAAGGAAATATCGTCAGATGAAATCTGGAAAGAAGCTTTCTGCGAAACTTCTTAGGGTTTTGTTAATTCATCTCACAGAGTTACATGTGTATTTCGAGGATCTCTTTGCTAGCCCTATTTCTGTGGAATCTGAGAACAGATATATCGGATCCCTTTGAAGACTATAGGGCCAAAGGAAATATCCTCGGATAACAAAGAGAAAGAAGCTTTCTGAGAAACTTCTTTGTGTTCTGTGAAATCATCTCACAGAGTTACAGCTTTCCCCTCAAGAAGCCTTTCGCTAAGACAGTTCTTGTGGAATTGGCAAAGTGATATTTGGAAGCCCATAGAGGGCTATGGTGAAAAAGGAAATATCGTCAGATGAAATCTGGAAAGAAGCTTTCTGAGAAACTGCTTAGTGTTCTGTTAATTCATCTCACAGAGTTACATGTGTATTTCGAGGATCTCTTTGCTAGTCCTATTTCTGTGGAATCTGAAAACAGATATTTCGGATCCCTTTGAAGACTATAGGGCCAAAGGAAATATCCTCGGATAACAAAGAGAAAGAAGCTTTCTGAGAAACTTCTTTGTGTTCTGTGAAATCATCTCACAGAGTTACAGCTTTCCCCTGAAAAAGGCTTTCGCTAAGACAGTTCTTGTGGAATTGGCAAAGTGATATTTGGAAGCCCATAGAGGGCTATGGTGAAAAAGGAAATATCCTCAGATGAAATCTGGAAAGAAGCTTTCTGAGAAACTGCTTAGTGTTCTGTTAATTCATCTCACAGAGTTCCATGTGTATTTCGAGGATCTCCTTGCTAGCCCTATTTCTGTGGAATCTGAAAACAGATATTTCGGATCCCTTTGAAGACTAAAGGGCCAAAGGAAAAATCCTCCGATAACAAAGAGAAGGAAGCGTTCTGAGAAACTTCTTTGTGTTCTGTGAAATCATCTCACAGAGTTACAGCTTTCCCCTCAAGAAGCCTTTAGCTAAGACAATTCTTGTGGAATTGGCAAAGTGATATATGGAAGCCCATAGAGGACTATGGTGAAAAAGGAAATATCGTCAGATGAAATCTGGAAAGAAGCTTTCTGCGAAACTGCTTAGTGTTTTTTTAATTCATCTCTCAGAGTTACATGTGTATTTCGAGGATCTCTTTGCTAGCTCTATTTCTGTGGAATCTGAGAACAGATATTTCGGATACCTTTGAAGACTATAGGGCCAAAGGAAATATCCTCGGATAACAAAGAGAAAGAAGCTTTCTGAGAAACTTCTTTGTGTTCTGTGAAATCATCTCACAGAGTTACAGCTTTCCCCTCAAGAAGCCTTTCGCTAAGACAGTTCTTGTGGAATAGGCAAAGTGATATTTGGAAGCCCATAGAGGGCTATGGTGAAAAAGGAAATATCGTCAGATGAAATCTGGAAAGAAGCTTTCTGAGAAACTGCTTAGTGTTCTGTTAATTCATCTCACAGAGTCCATGTGTATTTCGAGGATCTCTTTGCTAGCCCTATTTCTGTGGAATCTGAAAACAGATATTTCGGATCCCTTTGAAGACTATAGTGCCTAAGGAAATATCCTCGGATAACAAAGAGAAAGAAGCTTTCTGAGAAACTTGTTTGTGTTCTGTGAAATCATCTCACAGAGTTACAGCTTTCCCGTCAAGAAGCCTTTCGCTAAGACAGTTCTTGTGGAATTGGCAAAGTGATATTTGGAAGCCCATAGAGGGCTATGGTGAAATAGGAAATATAGTCAGATGAAATCTGGAAAGAAGCTTTCTGAGAAACTGCTTAGTGTTCTCTGAATTCATCTCACAGAGTTACATGTGTATTTCGAGGATCTCTTTGCTAGCTCTATTTCTGTGGAATCTGAGAACAGATATTTCGGATCCCTTTGAAGACTATAGGGCCAAAGGAAAAATCCTCCGATAACAAAGAGAAAGAAGCTTTCTGAGAAACTTCTTTGTGTTCTGTGAAATCATCTCACAGAGTTACAGCTTTCCCCTGAAGAAGCCTTTCGCTAAGACAGTTCTTGTGGAATTGGCAAAGTGATATTTGGAAGCCCATAGAGGGCTATGGTGAAAAAGGAAATATCGTCAGATGAAATCTGGAAAGAAGCTTTCTGCGAAACTGCTAAGTGTTCTGTTAATTCATCTCACAGAGTTACATGTGTATTTCGAGGATCTCTTTGCTAGCCCTATTTCTGTGGAAACTGAGAAAAGATATTTCGGATCCCTTTGAAGACTATAGGGCCAAAGGAAAAATCCTCCGATAACAAAGAGAAGGAAGCGTTCTCAGAAACTTCTTTGTGTTCTGTGAAATCATCTCACAGAGTTACATCTTTCCCCTCAAGAAGCCTTTCGCTAAGACAATTCTTGTGGAATTGGCAAAGTGATATTTGGAAGCCCATACAGGACTATGGTGAAAAAGGAAATATCGTCAGATGAAATCTGGAAAGAAGCTTTCTGCGAAACTGCTTAGTGTTTTTTTAATTCATCTCACAGAGTTACATGTGTATTTCGAGGATCTCTTTGCTAGCTCTATTTCTTTGGAATCTGAGAACAGATATTTCGGATCCCTTTGAAGACTATAGGGCCAAAGGAAATATCCTCGGATAACAAAGAGAAAGAAGCTTTCTGAGAAACTTCTTTGTGTTCTGTGAAATCATCTCACAGAGTTACAGCTTTCCCCTCAAGAAGCCTTTCGCTAAGACAGTTCTTGTGGAATAGGCAAAGTGATATTTGGAAGCCCATAGAGGGCTATGGTGAAAAAGGAAATATCCTCAGATGGAATCTGGAAAGAAGCTTTCTGAGAAACTGCTTAGTGTTCTGTGAATTCATCTCACAGAGTTCCATGTGTATTTCGAGGATCTCTTTGCTAGCCCTATTTCTGTGGAATCTGAAAACAGATATTTCGGATCCCTTTGAAGACTATAGGGCCAAAGGAAATATCCTCGGATAACAAAGAGAAAGAAGCTTTCTGAGAAACTTCTTTGTGTTCTGTGAAATCATCTCACAGAGTTACAGCTTTCCCCTCAAGAAGCCTTTCGCTAAGACAGTTCTTGTGGAATTGGCAAAGTGATATTTGGAAGCCCATAGAGGGCTATGGTGAAAAAGGAAATATCGTCAGATGAAATCTGGAAAGAAGCTTTCTGCGAAACTTCTTAGGGTTTTGTTAATTCATCTCACAGAGTTACATGTGTATTTCGAGGATCTCTTTGCTAGCTCTATTTCTGTGGAATCTGAGAACAGATATTTCGGATCCCTTTGAAGACTATAGGGCCAAAGGAAATATCCTCGGATAACAAAGAGAAAGAAGCTTTCTGAGAAACTTCTTTGTGTTCTGTGAAATCATCTCACAGAGTTACAGCTTTCCCCTCAAGAAGCCTTTCGCTAAGACAGTTCTTGTGGAATAGGCAAAGTGATATTTAGAAGCCCATAGAGGGCTATGGTGAAAAAGGAAATATCGTCAGATGAATTCTGGGAAGAAGCTTTCTGAGAAACTGCTTAGTGTTCTGTTAATTCATCTCACAGAGTTACATGTGTATTTCGAGGATCTCTTTGCTAGCCCTATTTCTGTGGAATCTGAAAACAGATATTTCGGATCCCTTTGAAGACTATGGTGCCTAAGGAAATATCCTCGGATAACAAAGAGAAAGAAGCTTTCTGAGAAACTTCTTTGTGTTCTGTGAAATCATCTCACAGAGTTACAGCTTTCCCGTCAAGAAGCCTTTCGCTAAGACAGTTCTTGTGGAATTGGCCAAGTGATATTTGGAAGCCCATAGAGGGTATGGTGAAATAGGAAATATAGTCAGATGAAATCTGGAAAGAAGCTTTCTGAGAAACTGCTTAGTGTTCTCTGAATTCATCTCACAGAGTTACATGTGTATTTCGAGGATCTCTTTGCTAGCTCTATTTCTGTGGAATCTGAGAACAGATATTTCGGATCCCTTTGAAGACTATAGGGCCAAAGGAAAAATCCTCCGATAACAAAGAGAAAGAAGCTTTCTGAGAAACTTCTTTGTGTTCTGTGAAATCATCTCACAGAGTTACAGCTTTCCCCTGAAGAAGCCTTTCGCTAAGACAGTTCTTGTGGAATTGGCAAAGTGATATTTGGAAGCCCATAGAGGGCTATGGTGAAAAAGGAAATATCGTCAGATGAAATCTGGAAAGAAGCTTTCTGCGAAACTGCTAAGTGTTCTGTTAATTCATCTCACAGAATTACATGTGTATTTCGAGGATCTCTTTGCTAGCCCTATTTCTGTGGAAACTGAGAAAAGATATTTCGGATCCCTTTGAAGACTATAGGGCCAAAGGAAAAATCCTCCGATAACAAAGAGAAGGAAGCGTTCTCAGAAACTTCTTTGTGTTCTGTGAAATCATCTCACAGAGTTACATCTTTCCCCTCAAGAAGCCTTTCGCTAAGACAATTCTTGTGGAATTGGCAAAGTGATATTTGGAAGCCCATAGAGGACTATGGTGAAAAAGGAAATATCGTCAGATGAAATCTGGAAAGAAGCTTTCTGCGAAACTGCTTAGTGTTTTTTTAATTCATCTCACAGAGTTACATGTGTATTTCGAGGATCTCTTTGCTAGCTCTATTTCTTTGGAATCTGAGAATAGATATTTCGGATCCCTTTGAAGACTATAGGGCCAAAGGAAATATCCTCCGATAACAAAGAGAAAGAAGCTTTCTGAGAAACTTCTTTGTGTTCTGTGAAATCATCTCACAGAGTTACAGCTTTCCCCTCAAGAAGCCTTTCGCTAAGACAGTTCTTGTGGAATAGGCAAAGTGATATTTGGAAGCCCATAGAGGGCTATGGTGAAAAAGGAAATATCCTCAGATGGAATCTGGAAAGAAGCTTTCTGAGAAACTGCTTAGTGTTCTGTGAATTCATCTCACAGAGTTCCATGTGTATTTCGAGGATCTCTTTGCTAGCCCTATTTCTGTGGAATCTGAGAACAGATATATCGGATCCCTTTGAAGACTATAAGGCCAAAGGAAATATCCTCGGATAACAAAGAGAAAGAAGCTTTCTGAGAAACTTCTTTGTGTTCTGTGAAATCATCTCACAGAGTTACAGCTTTCCCCTCAAGAAGCCTTTCGCTAAGACAGTTCTTGTGGAATTGGCAAAGTGATATTTGGAAGCCCATAGAGGGCTATGGTGAAAAAGGAAATATCGTCAGATGAAATCTGGAAAGAAGCTTTCTGCGAAACTTCTTAGGGTTTTGTTAATTCATCTCACAGAGTTACATGTGTATTTCGAGGATCTCTTTGCTAGCTCTATTTCTGTGGAATCTGAGAACAGATATTTCGGATCCCTTTGAAGACTATAGGGCCAAAGGAAATATCCTCGGATAACAAAGAGAAAGAAGCTTTCTGAGAAACTTCTTTGTGTTCTGTGAAATCATCTCACAGAGTTACAGCTTTCCCCTCAAGAAGCCTTTCGCTAAGACAGTTCTTGTGGAATAGGCAAAGTGATATTTGGAAGCCCATAGAGGGCTATGGTGAAAAAGGAAATATCGTCAGATGAAATCTGGGAAGAAGCTTTCTGAGAAACTGCTTAGTGTTCTGTTAATTCATCTCACAGAGTTACATGTGTATTTCGAGGATCTCTTTGCTAGCCCTATTTCTGTGGAATCTGAAAACAGATATTTCGGATCCCTTTGAAGACTATGGTGCCTAAGGAAATATCCTCGGATAACAAAGAGAAAGAAGCTTTCTGAGAAACTTCTTTGTGTTCTGTGAAATCATCTCACAGAGTGACAGCTTTCCCGTCAAGAAGCCTTTCGCTAAGACAGTTCTTGTGGAATTGGCAAAGTGATATTTGGAAGCCCATAGAGGGCTATGGTGAAAAAGGAAATATCGTCAGATGAAATCTGGAAAGAAGCTTTCTGAGAAACTGCTTAGTGTTCTGTTAATTCATCTCACAGAGTTACATGTGTATTTCGAGGATCTCTTTGCTAGCCCTATTTCTGTGGAATCTGAGAACAGATATATCGGATCCCTTTGAAGACTATAGGGCCAAAGGAAATATCCTCGGATAACAAAGAGAAAGAAGCTTTCTGAGAAACTTCTTTGTGTTCTGTGAAATCATCTCACAGAGTTACAGCTTTCCCCTCAAGAAGCCTTTCGCTAAGACAGTTCTTGTGGAATTGGCAAAGTGATATTTGGAAGCCCATAGAGGGCTATGGTGAAAAAGGAAATATCGTCAGATGAAATCTGGAAAGAAGCTTTCTGAGAAACTGCTTAGTGTTCTGTTAATTCATCTCACAGAGTTACATGTGTATTTCGAGGATCTCTTTGCTAGTCCTATTTCTGTGGAATCTGAAAACAGATATTTCGGATCCCTTTGAAGACTATAGGGCCAAAGGAAATATCCTCGGATAACAAAGAGAAAGAAGCTTTCTGAGAAACTTCTTTGTGTTCTGTGAAATCATCTCACAGAGTTACAGCTTTCCCCTGAAAAAGGCTTTCGCTAAGACAGTTCTTGTGGAATTGGCAAAGTGATATTTGGAAGCCCATAGAGGGCTATGGTGAAAAAGGAAATATCCTCAGATGAAATCTGGAAAGAAGCTTTCTGAGAAACTGCTTAGTGTTCTGTTAATTCATCTCACAGAGTTCCATGTGTATTTCGAGGATCTCCTTGCTAGCCCTATTTCTGTGGAATCTGAAAACAGATATTTCGGATCCCTTTGAAGACTAAAGGGCCAAAGGAAAAATCCTCCGATAACAAAGAGAAGGAAGCGTTCTGAGAAACTTCTTTGTGTTCTGTGAAATCAT
Organism: Macaca nemestrina; assembly: GCF_043159975.1. NCBI lineage: Eukaryota > Metazoa > Chordata > Mammalia > Primates > Cercopithecidae > Macaca > Macaca nemestrina. Next base: position 30,361,493 of record NC_092135.1, on the reverse strand, counting down.
CTCACAGAGTTACAGCTTTCCCCTCAAGAAGCCTTTCGCTAAGACAATTCTTGTGGAATTGGCAAAGTGATATATGGAAGCCCATAGAGGACTATGGTGAAAAAGGAAATATCGTCAGATGAAATCTGGAAAGAAGCTTTCTGCGAAACTGCTTAGTGTTTTTTTAATTCATCTCTCAGAGTTACATGTGTATTTCGAGGATCTCTTTGCTAGCTCTATTTCTGTGGAATCTGAGAACAGATATTTCGGATACCTTTGAAGACTATAGGGCCAAAGGAAATATCCTCGGATAACAAAGAGAAAGAAGATTTCTGAGAAACTTCTTTGTGTTCTGTGAAATCATCTCACAGAGTTACAGCTTTCCCCTCAAGAAGCCTTTCGCTAAGACAGTTCTTGTGGAATAGGCAAAGTGATATTTGGAAGCCCATAGAGGGCTATGGTGAAAAAGGAAATATCGTCAGATGAAATCTGGAAAGAAGCTTTCTGAGAAACTGCTTAGTGTTCTGTTAATTCATCTCACAGAGTTCCATGTGTATTTCGAGGATCTCTTTGCTAGCCCTATTTCTGTGGAATCTGAAAACAGATATTTCGGATCCCTTTGAAGACTATAGTGCCTAAGGAAATATCCTCGGAAAACAAAGAGAAAGAAGCTTTCTGAGAAACTTGTTTGTGTTCTGTGAAATCATCTCACAGAGTTACAGCTTTCCCGTCAAGAAGCCTTTCGCTAAGACAGTTCTTGTGGAATTGACAAAGTGATATTTGGAAGCCCATAGAGGGCTATGGTGAAATAGGAAATATAGTCAGATGAAATCTGGAAAGAAGCTTTCTGAGAAACTGCTTAGTGTTCTCTGAATTCATCTCACAGAGTTACATGTGTATTTCGAGGATCTCTTTGCTAGCTCTATTTCTGTGGAATCTGAGAACAGATATTTCGGATCCCTTTGAAGACTATAGGGCCAAAGGAAAAATCCTCCGATAACAAAGAGAAAGAAGCTTTCTGAGAAACTTCTTTGTGTTCTGTGAAATCATCTCACAGAGTTACAGCTTTCCCCTGAAGAAGCCTTTCGCTAAGACAGTTCTTGTGGAATTGGCAAAGTGATATTTGGAAGCCCATAGAGGGCTATGGTGAAAAAGGAAATATCCTCAGATGAAATCTGGAAAGAAGCTTTCTGCGAAACTGCTAAGTGTTCTGTTAATTCATCTCACAGAGTTACATGTGTATTTCGAGGATCTCTTTGCTAGCCCTATTTCTGTGGAAACTGAGAAAAGATATTTCGGATCCCTTTGAAGACTATAGGGCCAAAGGAAAAATCCTCCGATAACAAAGAGAAGGAAGCGTTCTCAGAAACTTCTTTGTGTTCTGTGAAATCATCTCACAGAGTTACATCTTTCCCCTCAAGAAGCCTTTCGCTAAGACAATTCTTGTGGAATTGGCAAAGTGATATTTGGAAGCCCATAGAGGACTATGGTGAAAAAGGAAATATCGTCAGATGAAATCTGGAAAGAAGCTTTCTGCGAAACTGCTTAGTGTTCTGTTAATTCATCTCTCAGAGTTACATGTGTATTTCGAGGATCTCTTTGCTAGCTCTATTTCTTTGGAATCTGAGAACAGATATTTCGGATCCCTTTGAAGACTATAGGGCCAAAGGAAATATCCTCGGATAACAAAGAGAAAGAAGCTTTCTGAGAAACTTCTTTGTGTTCTGTGAAATCATCTCACAGAGTTACAGCTTTCCCCTCAAGAAGCCTTTCGCTAAGACAGTTCTTGTGGAATAGGCAAAGTGATATTTGGAAGCCCATAGAGGGCTATGGTGAAAAAGGAAATATCCTCAGATGGAATCTGGAAAGAAGCTTTCTGAGAAACTGCTTAGTGTTCTGTGAATTCATCTCACAGAGTTCCATGTGTATTTCGAGGATCTCTTTGCTAGCCCTATTTCTGTGGAATCTGAAAACAGATATTTCGGATCCCTTTGAAGACTATAGGGCCAAAGGAAATATCCTCGGATAACAAAGAGAAAGAAGCTTTCTGAGAAACTTCTTTGTGTTCTGTGAAATCATCTCACAGAGTTACAGCTTTCCCCTCAAGAAGCCTTTCGCTAAGACAGTTCTTGTGGAATAGGCAAAGTGATATTTGGAAGCCCATAGAGGGCTATGGTGAAAAAGGAAATATCGTCAGATGAAATCTGGAAAGAAGCTTTCTGAGAAACTGCTAAGTGTTCTCTTAATTCATCTCACAGAGTTCCATGTGTATTTCGAGGATCTCTTTGCTAGCCCTATTTCTGTGGAATCTGAAAACAGATATTTCGGATCCCTTTGAAGACTATAGTGCCTAAGGAAATATCCTCGGATAACAAAGAGAAAGAAGCTTTCTGAGAAACTTGTTTGTGTTCTGTGAAATCATCTCACAGAGTTACAGCTTTTCCGTCAAGAAGCCTTTCGCTAAGACAGTTCTTGTGGAATTAGCAAAGTGATATTTGGAAGCCCATAGAGGGCTATGGTGAAATAGGAAATATAGTCAGAGGAAATCTGGAAAGAAGCTTTCTGAGAAACTGCTTAGTGTTCTGTGAATTCATCTCACAGAGTTACATGTGTATTTCGAGGATCTCTTTGCTAGCTCTATTTCTGTGGAATCTGAGAACAGATATTTCGGATCCCTTTGAAGACTATAGGGCCAAAGGAAAAATCCTCCGATAACAAAGAGAAAGAAGCTTTCTGGAAACTTCTTTGTGTTCTGTGAAATCATCTCACAGAGTTACAGCTTTCCCCTCAAGAAGCCTTTCGCTAAGACAGTTCTTGTGGAATTGGCAAAGTGATATTTGGAAGCCCATAGAGGGCTATGGTGAAAAAGGAAATATCGTCAGATGAAATCTGGAAAGAATCTTTCTGCGAAACTGCTAAGTGTTCTGTTAATTCATCTCACAGAGTTACATGTGTATTTCGAGGATCTCTTTGCTAGTCCTATTTCTGTGGAATCTGAAAACAGATATTTCGGATCCCTTTGAAGACTATAGGGCCAAAGGAAATATCCTCGGATAACAAAGAGAAAGAAGCTTTCTGAGAAACTTCTTTGTGTTCTGTGAAATCATCTCACAGAGTTACAGCTTTCCCCTCAAGAAGCCTTTCGCTAATACAGTTCTTGTGGAATTGGCAAAGTGATATTTGGAAGCCCATAGAGGGCTATGGTGAAAAAGGAAATATCGTCAGATGAAATCTGGAAAGAAGCTTTCTGAGAAACTGCTTAGTGTTCTGTTAACTCATCTCACAGAGTTACATGTGTATTTCGAGGATCTCTTTGCTAGCCCTATTTCTGTGGAATCTGAGAACAGATATTTCGGATCCCTTTGAAGACTATAGGGCCAAAGGAAATATCCTCCGATAACAAAGAGAAAGAAGCTTTCTGAGAAACTTCTTTGTGTTCTGTGATATCATCTCACAGAGTTACAGCTTTCCCCTCAAGAAGCCTTTCGCTAAGACAGTTCTTGTGGAATTGGCAAAGTGATATTTGGAAGCCCATAGAGGGCTATGGTGAAAAAGGAAATATCGTCAGATGAAATCTGGAAAGAAGCTTTCTGAGAAAGTGCTTAGTGTTCTGTTAATTCATCTCACAGAGTTACATGTGTATTTCGAGGATCTCTTTGCTAGCCCTATTTCTGTGGAATCTGAGAACAGATATATCGGATCCCTTTGAAGACTATAGGGCCAAAGGAAATATCCTCGGATAACAAAGAGAAAGAAGCTTTCTGAGAAACTTCTTTGTTTTCTGTGAAATCATCTCACAGAGTTACAGCTTTCCCCTGAAGAAGCCTTTCGCTAAGACAGTTCTTGTGGAATTGGCAAAGTGATATTTGGAAGCCCATAGAGGGCTATGGTGAAAAAGGAAATATCGTCAGATGAAATCTGGAAAGAAGCTTTCTGAGAAACTGCTTAGTGTTCTGTTAATTCATCTCACAGAGTTACATGTGTATTTCGAGGATCTCTTTGCTAGCCCTATTTCTGTGGAAACTGAGAAAAGATATTTCGGATCCCTTTGAAGACTATAGGGCCAAAGGAAAAATCCTCCGATAACAAAGAGAAAGAAGCTTTCTGAGAAACTTCTTTGTGTTCTGTGAAATCATCTCACAGAGTTACAGCTTTCCCCTCAAGAAGCCTTTCGCTAAGACAGTTCTTGTGGAATTGGCAAAGTGATATTTGGAAGCCCATAGAGGGCTATGGTGAAAAAGGAAATATCGTCAGATGAAATCTGGAAAGAAGCTTTCTGAGAAACTGCTTAGTGTTCTGTTAATTCATCTCACAGAGTTACATGTGTATTTCGAAGATGTCTTTGCTAGCCCTATTTCTGTGGAATCTGAGAACAGATATTTCGGATCCCTTTGAAGACTATAGGGCCAAAGGAAATATCCTCGGATAACAAAGAGAAAGAAGCTTTCTGAGAAACTTCTTTGTGTTCTGTGAAATCATCTCACAGAGTTACAGCTTTCTCCTCAAGAAGCCTTTCGCTAAGACAGTTCTTGTGGAATTGGCAAAGTGATATTTGGAAGCCCATAGAGGGCTATGGTGAAAAAGGAAATATCGTCAGATGAAATCTGGAAAGAAACTTTCTGCGAAACTGCTTAGTGTTCTGTTAATTCATCTCACAGAGTTACATGTGTATTTCGAGGATCTCTTTGCTAGTCCTATTTCTGTGGTATCTGAAAACAGATATTTCGGATCCCTTTGAAGATTATAGGGCCAAAGGAAATATCCTCGGATAACAAAGAGAAAGAAGCTTTCTGAGAAACTTCTTTGTGTTCCGTGAAATCATCTCACAGAGTTACAGCTTTCCCCTCAAGAAGCCTTTCGCTAAGACAGTTCTTGTGGAATTGGCAAAGTGATATTTGGAAGCCCATAGAGGGCTATGGTGAAAAAGGAAATATCATCAGATGAAATCTGGAAAGAAGCTTTCTGAGAAACTGCTTAGTGTTCTGTTAATTCATCTCACAGAGTTACATGTGTATTTCGAGGATCTCTTTGCTAGCCCTATTTCTGTGGAATCTGAGAACAAATATTTCGGATCCCTTTGAAGACTATAGGGCCAAAGGAAATATCCTCGGATAACAAAGAGAAAGAAGCTTTCTGAGAAACTTCTTTGTGTTCTGTGAAATCATCTCACAGAGTTACAGCTTTCCCCTCAAGAAGCCTTTCGCTAAGACAGTTCTTGTGGAATTGGCAAAGTGATATTTGGAAGCCCATAGAGGGCTATGGTGAAAAAGGAAATATCCTCAGATGAAATCTGGAAAGAAGCTTTCTGAGAAACTGCTTAGTGTTCTGTGAATTCATCTCACAGAGTTACATGTGTATTTCGAGGATCTCTTTGCTAGCCCTATTTCTGTGGAAACTGAGAAAAGATATTTCGGATCCCTTTGAAGACTATAGGGCCAAAGGAAAAATCCTCCGATAACAAAGAGAAAGAAGCTTTCTGAGAAACTTCTTTGTATTCTGTGAAATCATCTCACAGAGTTACAGCTTTCCCCTCAAGAAGCCTTTCGCTAAGACAGTTCTTGTGGAATTGGCAAAGTGATATTTGGAAGCCCATAGAGGGCTATGGTGAAAAAGGAAATATCGTCAGATGAAATCTGGAAAGAAGCTTTCTGCGCAACTGCTTAGTGTTTTTTTAATTCATCTCACAGAGTTACATGTGTATTTCGAGGATCTCTTTGCTAGCCCTATTTCTGTGGAATCTGAAAACAGATATTTCGGATCCCTTTGAAGACTATAGTGCCTAAGGAAATATCCTCGGATAACAAAGAGAAAGAAGCTTTCTGAGAAACTTCTTTGTGTTCTGTGAAATCATCTCACAGAGTTACAGCTTTCCCGTCAAGAAGCCTTTCGCTAAGATAGTTCTTGTGTAATTGGCAAAGTGATATTTGGAAGCCTATAGAGGGCTATGGTGAAATAGGAAATATCGTCAGATGAAATCTGGAAAGAAGCTTTCTGAGAAACTGCTTAGTGTTCTGTGAATTCATCTCACAGAGTTACATGTGTATTTCGAGGGTCTCTTTGCTAGCCCTATTTCTGTGGAAACTGAGAAAGATATATCGGATCCCTTTGAAGACTATAGGGCCAAAGGAAAAATCCTCTGATAACAAAGAGAAAGAAGCTTTCTGAGAAACTTCTTTGTGTTCTGTGAAATCATCTCACAGAGTTACAGCTTTCCCCTCAAGAAGCCTTTCGCTAAGACAGTTCTTGTGGAATTGGCAAAGTGATATTTGGAAGCCCATAGAGGGCTATGGTGAAAAAGGAAATATCGTCAGATGAAATCTGGAAAGAAGCTTTCTGAGAAACTGCTTAGTGTTCTGTTAATTCATCTCACAGAGTTACATGTGTATTTCGAGGATCTCTTTGCTAGCCCTATTTCTGTGGAATCTGAGAACAGATATATCGGATCCCTTTGAAGACTATAGGGCCAAAGGAAATATCCTCGGATAACAAAGAGAAAGAAGCTTTCTGAGAAACTTCTTTGTGTTCTGTGAAATCATCTCACAGAGTTACAGCTTTCCCCTCAAGAAGCCTTTCGCTAAGACAGTTCTTGTGGAATAGGCAAAGTGATATTTGGAAGCCCATAGAGGGCTATGGTGAAAAAGGAAATATCGTCAGATGAAATCTGGAAAGAAGCTTTCTGAGAAACTACTTAGTGTTCTGTGAATTCATCTCACAGAGTTCCATGTGTATTTCGAGAATCTCTTTGCTAGCCCTATTTCTGTGGAATCTGATAACAGATATTTCGGATCCCTTTGAAGACTATAGGGCCAAAGGAAATATCCTCCGATAACAAAGAGAAAGAAGCTTTCTGAGAAACTTCTTTGTGTTCTGTGAAATCATCTCACAGAGTTACAGCTTTCCCCTGAAGAAGGCTTTCGCTAAGACAGTTCTTGTGGAATTGGCAAAGTGATATTTGGAAGCCCACAGAGGGCTATGGTGAAAAAGGAAATATCCTCAGATGAAATCTGGAAAGAAGCTTTCTGAGAAACTGCTTAGTGTTCTGTGAATTCATCTCACAGAGTTACATGTGTATTTCGAGGATCTCTTTGCTAGCCCTATTTCTGTGGAAACTGCGAAAAGATATTTCGGATCCCTTTGAAGACTATAGGGCCAAAGGAAAAATCCTCCGATAACAAAGAGAAGGAAGCGTTCTGAGAAACTTCTTTGTGTTCTGTGAAATCATCTCACAGAGTTACAGCTTTCCCATCAAGAAGCCTTTCGCTAAGACAGTTCTTTTGGAATTGGCAAAGTGATATTTGGAAGCCCATAGAGGACTATGGTGAAAAAGGAAATATCGTCAGATGAAATCTGGAAAGAAGCTTTCTGAGAAACTGCTTAGTGTTTTTTTAATTCATCTCACAGAGTTACATGTGTATTTCGAGGATCTCTTTGCTAGCCCTATTTCTGTGGAATCTGAAAACAGATATTTCGGATCCCTTTGAAGACTATAGTGCCTAAGGAAATATCCTCGGATAACAAAGAGAAAGAAGCTTTCTGAGAAACTTCTTTGTGTTCTGTGAAATCATCTCACAGAGTTACAGCTTTCCCGTCAAGAAGCCTTTCGCTACGATAGTTCTTGTGTAATTGGCAAAGTGATATTTGGAAGCCTATAGAGGGCTATGGTGAAATAGGAAATATCGTCAGATGAAATCTGGAAAGAAGCTTTCTGAGAAACTGCTTAGTGTTCTGTGAATTCATCTCACAGAGTTACATGTGTATTTCGAGGGTCTCTTTGCTAGCCCTATTTCTGTGGAAACTGAGAAAGATATTTCGGATCCCTTTGAAGACTATAGGGCCAAAGGAAAAATCCTCCGATAACAAAGAGAAAGAAGCTTTCTGAGAAACTTCTTTGTGTTCTGTGAAATCATCTCACAGAGTTACAGCTTTCCCCTCAAGAAGCCTTTCGCTAAGACAGTTCTTGTGGAATTGGCAAAGTGATATTTGGAAGCCCATAGAGGGCTATGGTGAAAAAGGAAATATCGTCAGATGAAATCTGGAAAGAAGCTTTCTGAGAAACTGCTTAGTGTTCTGTTAATTCATCTCACAGAGTTACATGTGTATTTCGAGGATCTCTTTGCTAGCCCTATTTCTGTGGAATCTGAGAACAGATATATCGGATCCCTTTGAAGACTATAGGGCCAAAGGAAATATCCTCGGATAACAAAGAGAAAGAAGCTTTCTGAGAAACTTGTTTGTGTTCTGTGAAATCATCTCACAGAGTTACAGCTTTTCCGTCAAGAAGCCTTTCGCTAAGACAGTTCTTGTGGAATTAGCAAAGTGATATTTGGAAGCCCATAGAGGGCTATGGTGAAATAGGAAATATAGTCAGAGGAAATCTGGAAAGAAGCTTTCTGAGAAACTGCTTAGTGTTCTGTGAATTCATCTCACAGAGTTACATGTGTATTTCGAGGATCTCTTTGCTAGCTCTATTTCTGTGGAATCTGAGAACAGATATTTCGGATCCCTTTGAAGACTATAGGGCCAAAGGAAAAATCCTCCGATAACAAAGAGAAAGAAGCTTTCTGGAAACTTCTTTGTGTTCTGTGAAATCATCTCACAGAGTTACAGCTTTCCCCTCAAGAAGCCTTTCGCTAAGACAGTTCTTGTGGAATTGGCAAAGTGATATTTGGAAGCCCATAGAGGGCTATGGTGAAAAAGGAAATATCGTCAGATGAAATCTGGAAAGAATCTTTCTGCGAAACTGCTAAGTGTTCTGTTAATTCATCTCACAGAGTTACATGTGTATTTCGAGGATCTCTTTGCTAGTCCTATTTCTGTGGAATCTGAAAACAGATATTTCGGATCCCTTTGAAGACTATAGGGCCAAAGGAAATATCCTCGGATAACAAAGAGAAAGAAGCTTTCTGAGAAACTTCTTTGTGTTCTGTGAAATCATCTCACAGAGTTACAGCTTTCCCCTCAAGAAGCCTTTCGCTAATACAGTTCTTGTGGAATTGGCAAAGTGATATTTGGAAGCCCATAGAGGGCTATGGTGAAAAAGGAAATATCGTCAGATGAAATCTGGAAAGAAGCTTTCTGAGAAACTGCTTAGTGTTCTGTTAACTCATCTCACAGAGTTACATGTGTATTTCGAGGATCTCTTTGCTAGCCCTATTTCTGTGGAATCTGAGAACAGATATTTCGGATCCCTTTGAAGACTATAGGGCCAAAGGAAATATCCTCCGATAACAAAGAGAAAGAAGCTTTCTGAGAAACTTCTTTGTGTTCTGTGATATCATCTCACAGAGTTACAGCTTTCCCCTCAAGAAGCCTTTCGCTAAGACAGTTCTTGTGGAATTGGCAAAGTGATATTTGGAAGCCCATAGAGGGCTATGGTGAAAAAGGAAATATCGTCAGATGAAATCTGGAAAGAAGCTTTCTGAGAAAGTGCTTAGTGTTCTGTTAATTCATCTCACAGAGTTACATGTGTATTTCGAGGATCTCTTTGCTAGCCCTATTTCTGTGGAATCTGAGAACAGATATATCGGATCCCTTTGAAGACTATAGGGCCAAAGGAAATATCCTCGGATAACAAAGAGAAAGAAGCTTTCTGAGAAACTTCTTTGTTTTCTGTGAAATCATCTCACAGAGTTACAGCTTTCCCCTGAAGAAGCCTTTCGCTAAGACAGTTCTTGTGGAATTGGCAAAGTGATATTTGGAAGCCCATAGAGGGCTATGGTGAAAAAGGAAATATCGTCAGATGAAATCTGGAAAGAAGCTTTCTGAGAAACTGCTTAGTGTTCTGTTAATTCATCTCACAGAGTTACATGTGTATTTCGAGGATCTCTTTGCTAGCCCTATTTCTGTGGAAACTGAGAAAAGATATTTCGGATCCCTTTGAAGACTATAGGGCCAAAGGAAAAATCCTCCGATAACAAAGAGAAAGAAGCTTTCTGAGAAACTTCTTTGTGTTCTGTGAAATCATCTCACAGAGTTACAGCTTTCCCCTCAAGAAGCCTTTCGCTAAGACAGTTCTTGTGGAATTGGCAAAGTGATATTTGGAAGCCCATAGAGGGCTATGGTGAAAAAGGAAATATCGTCAGATGAAATCTGGAAAGAAGCTTTCTGAGAAACTGCTTAGTGTTCTGTTAATTCATCTCACAGAGTTACATGTGTATTTCGAAGATGTCTTTGCTAGCCCTATTTCTGTGGAATCTGAGAACAGATATTTCGGATCCCTTTGAAGACTATAGGGCCAAAGGAAATATCCTCGGATAACAAAGAGAAAGAAGCTTTCTGAGAAACTTCTTTGTGTTCTGTGAAATCATCTCACAGAGTTACAGCTTTCTCCTCAAGAAGCCTTTCGCTAAGACAGTTCTTGTGGAATTGGCAAAGTGATATTTGGAAGCCCATAGAGGGCTATGGTGAAAAAGGAAATATCGTCAGATGAAATCTGGAAAGAAACTTTCTGCGAAACTGCTTAGTGTTCTGTTAATTCATCTCACAGAGTTACATGTGTATTTCGAGGATCTCTTTGCTAGTCCTATTTCTGTGGTATCTGAAAACAGATATTTCGGATCCCTTTGAAGATTATAGGGCCAAAGGAAATATCCTCGGATAACAAAGAGAAAGAAGCTTTCTGAGAAACTTCTTTGTGTTCCGTGAAATCATCTCACAGAGTTACAGCTTTCCCCTCAAGAAGCCTTTCGCTAAGACAGTTCTTGTGGAATTGGCAAAGTGATATTTGGAAGCCCATAGAGGGCTATGGTGAAAAAGGAAATATCATCAGATGAAATCTGGAAAGAAGCTTTCTGAGAAACTGCTTAGTGTTCTGTTAATTCATCTCACAGAGTTACATGTGTATTTCGAGGATCTCTTTGCTAGCCCTATTTCTGTGGAATCTGAGAACAAATATTTCGGATCCCTTTGAAGACTATAGGGCCAAAGGAAATATCCTCGGATAACAAAGAGAAAGAAGCTTTCTGAGAAACTTCTTTGTGTTCTGTGAAATCATCTCACAGAGTTACAGCTTTCCCCTCAAGAAGCCTTTCGCTAAGACAGTTCTTGTGGAATTGGCAAAGTGATATTTGGAAGCCCATAGAGGGCTATGGTGAAAAAGGAAATATCCTCAGATGAAATCTGGAAAGAAGCTTTCTGAGAAACTGCTTAGTGTTCTGTGAATTCATCTCACAGAGTTACATGTGTATTTCGAGGATCTCTTTGCTAGCCCTATTTCTGTGGAAACTGAGAAAAGATATTTCGGATCCCTTTGAAGACTATAGGGCCAAAGGAAAAATCCTCCGATAACAAAGAGAAAGAAGCTTTCTGAGAAACTTCTTTGTATTCTGTGAAATCATCTCACAGAGTTACAGCTTTCCCCTCAAGAAGCCTTTCGCTAAGACAGTTCTTGTGGAATTGGCAAAGTGATATTTGGAAGCCCATAGAGGGCTATGGTGAAAAAGGAAATATCGTCAGATGAAATCTGGAAAGAAGCTTTCTGCGCAACTGCTTAGTGTTTTTTTAATTCATCTCACAGAGTTACATGTGTATTTCGAGGATCTCTTTGCTAGCCCTATTTCTGTGGAATCTGAAAACAGATATTTCGGATCCCTTTGAAGACTATAGTGCCTAAGGAAATATCCTCGGATAACAAAGAGAAAGAAGCTTTCTGAGAAACTTCTTTGTGTTCTGTGAAATCATCTCACAGAGTTACAGCTTTCCCGTCAAGAAGCCTTTCGCTAAGATAGTTCTTGTGTAATTGGCAAAGTGATATTTGGAAGCCTATAGAGGGCTATGGTGAAATAGGAAATATCGTCAGATGAAATCTGGAAAGAAGCTTTCTGAGAAACTGCTTAGTGTTCTGTGAATTCATCTCACAGAGTTACATGTGTATTTCGAGGGTCTCTTTGCTAGCCCTATTTCTGTGGAAACTGAGAAAGATATATCGGATCCCTTTGAAGACTATAGGGCCAAAGGAAAAATCCTCTGATAACAAAGAGAAAGAAGCTTTCTGAGAAACTTCTTTGTGTTCTGTGAAATCATCTCACAGAGTTACAGCTTTCCCCTCAAGAAGCCTTTCGCTAAGACAGTTCTTGTGGAATTGGCAAAGTGATATTTGGAAGCCCATAGAGGGCTATGGTGAAAAAGGAAATATCGTCAGATGAAATCTGGAAAGAAGCTTTCTGAGAAACTGCTTAGTGTTCTGTTAATTCATCTCACAGAGTTACATGTGTATTTCGAGGATCTCTTTGCTAGCCCTATTTCTGTGGAATCTGAGAACAGATATATCGGATCCCTTTGAAGACTATAGGGCCAAAGGAAATATCCTCGGATAACAAAGAGAAAGAAGCTTTCTGAGAAACTTCTTTGTGTTCTGTGAAATCATCTCACAGAGTTACAGCTTTCCCCTCAAGAAGCCTTTCGCTAAGACAGTTCTTGTGGAATAGGCAAAGTGATATTTGGAAGCCCATAGAGGGCTATGGTGAAAAAGGAAATATCGTCAGATGAAATCTGGAAAGAAGCTTTCTGAGAAACTACTTAGTGTTCTGTGAATTCATCTCACAGAGTTCCATGTGTATTTCGAGAATCTCTTTGCTAGCCCTATTTCTGTGGAATCTGATAACAGATATTTCGGATCCCTTTGAAGACTATAGGGCCAAAGGAAATATCCTCCGATAACAAAGAGAAAGAAGCTTTCTGAGAAACTTCTTTGTGTTCTGTGAAATCATCTCACAGAGTTACAGCTTTCCCCTGAAGAAGGCTTTCGCTAAGACAGTTCTTGTGGAATTGGCAAAGTGATATTTGGAAGCCCACAGAGGGCTATGGTGAAAAAGGAAATATCCTCAGATGAAATCTGGAAAGAAGCTTTCTGAGAAACTGCTTAGTGTTCTGTGAATTCATCTCACAGAGTTACATGTGTATTTCGAGGATCTCTTTGCTAGCCCTATTTCTGTGGAAACTGCGAAAAGATATTTCGGATCCCTTTGAAGACTATAGGGCCAAAGGAAAAATCCTCCGATAACAAAGAGAAGGAAGCGTTCTGAGAAACTTCTTTGTGTTCTGTGAAATCATCTCACAGAGTTACAGCTTTCCCATCAAGAAGCCTTTCGCTAAGACAGTTCTTTTGGAATTGGCAAAGTGATATTTGGAAGCCCATAGAGGACTATGGTGAAAAAGGAAATATCGTCAGATGAAATCTGGAAAGAAGCTTTCTGAGAAACTGCTTAGTGTTTTTTTAATTCATCTCACAGAGTTACATGTGTATTTCGAGGATCTCTTTGCTAGCCCTATTTCTGTGGAATCTGAAAACAGATATTTCGGATCCCTTTGAAGACTATAGTGCCTAAGGAAATATCCTCGGATAACAAAGAGAAAGAAGCTTTCTGAGAAACTTCTTTGTGTTCTGTGAAATCATCTCACAGAGTTACAGCTTTCCCGTCAAGAAGCCTTTCGCTACGATAGTTCTTGTGTAATTGGCAAAGTGATATTTGGAAGCCTATAGAGGGCTATGGTGAAATAGGAAATATCGTCAGATGAAATCTGGAAAGAAGCTTTCTGAGAAACTGCTTAGTGTTCTGTGAATTCATCTCACAGAGTTACATGTGTATTTCGAGGGTCTCTTTGCTAGCCCTATTTCTGTGGAAACTGAGAAAGATATTTCGGATCCCTTTGAAGACTATAGGGCCAAAGGAAAAATCCTCCGATAACAAAGAGAAAGAAGCTTTCTGAGAAACTTCTTTGTGTTCTGTGAAATCATCTCACAGAGTTACAGCTTTCCCCTCAAGAAGCCTTTCGCTAAGACAGTTCTTGTGGAATTGGCAAAGTGATATTTGGAAGCCCATAGAGGGCTATGGTGAAAAAGGAAATATCGTCAGATGAAATCTGGAAAGAAGCTTTCTGAGAAACTGCTTAGTGTTCTGTTAATTCATCTCACAGAGTTACATGTGTATTTCGAGGATCTCTTTGCTAGCCCTATTTCTGTGGAATCTGAGAACAGATATATCGGATCCCTTTGAAGACTATAGGGCCAAAGGAAATATCCTCGGATAACAAAGAGAAAGAAGCTTTCTGAGAAACTTCTTTGTTTTCTGTGAAATCATCTCACAGAGTTACAGCTTTCCCCTGAAGAAGCCTTTCGCTAAGACAGTTCTTGTGGAATTGGCAAAGTGATATTTGGAAGCCCATAGAGGGCTATGGTGAAAAAGGAAATATCGTCAGATGAAATCTGGAAAGAAGCTTTCTGAGAAACTGCTTAGTGTTCTGTTAATTCATCTCACAGAGTTACATGTGTATTTCGAGGATCTCTTTGCTAGCCCTATTTCTGTGGAAACTGAGAAAAGATATTTCGGATCCCTTTGAAGACTATAGGGCCAAAGGAAAAATCCTCCGATAACAAAGAGAAAGAAGCTTTCTGAGAAACTTCTTTGTGTTCTGTGAAATCATCTCACAGAGTTACAGCTTTCCCCTCAAGAAGCCTTTCGCTAAGACAGTTCTTGTGGAATTGGCAAAGTGATATTTGGAAGCCCATAGAGGGCTATGGTGAAAAAGGAAATATCGTCAGATGAAATCTGGAAAGAAGCTTTCTGAGAAACTGCTTAGTGTTCTGTTAATTCATCTCACAGAGTTACATGTGTATTTCGAAGATGTCTTTGCTAGCCCTATTTCTGTGGAATCTGAGAACAGATATTTCGGATCCCTTTGAAGACTATAGGGCCAAAGGAAATATCCTCGGATAACAAAGAGAAAGAAGCTTTCTGAGAAACTTCTTTGTGTTCTGTGAAATCATCTCACAGAGTTACAGCTTTCCCCTCAAGAAGCCTTTCGCTAATACAGTTCTTGTGGAATTGGCAAAGTGATATTTGGAAGCCCATAGAGGGCTATGGTGAAAAAGGAAATATCGTCAGATGAAATCTGGAAAGAAACTTTCTGCGAAACTGCTTAGTGTTCTGTTAATTCATCTCACAGAGTTACATGTGTATTTCGAGGATCTCTTTGCTAGTCCTATTTCTGTGGTATCTGAAAACAGATATTTCGGATCCCTTTGAAGATTATAGGGCCAAAGGAAATATCCTCGGATAACAAAGAGAAAGAAGCTTTCTGAGAAACTTCTTAGTGTTCCGTGAAATCATCTCACAGAGTTACAGCTTTCCCCTCAAGAAGCCTTTCGCTAAGACAGTTCTTGTGGAATTGGCAAAGTGATATTTGGAAGCCCATAGAGGGCTATGGTGAAAAAGGAAATATCATCAGATGAAATCTGGAAAGAAGCTTTCTGAGAAACTGCTTAGTGTTCTGTTAATTCATCTCACAGAGTTACATGTGTATTTCGAGGATCTCTTTGCTAGCCCTATTTCTGTGGAATCTGAGAACAAATATTTCGGATCCCTTTGAAGACTATAGGGCCAAAGAAAATATCCTCCGATAACAAAGAGAAAGAAGCTTTCTGAGAAACTTCTTTGTGTTCTGTGAAATCATCTCACAGAGTTACGGCTTTCCCCTCAAGAAGCCTTTCGCTAAGACAGTTCTTGTGGAATTGGCAAAGTGATATTTGGAAGCCCATAAAGGGCTATGGTGAAAAAGGAAATATCGTCAGATGAAATCTGGAAAGAAGCTTTCTGAGAAACAGCTTAGTGTTCTGTGAATTCATCTCACAGAGTTACATGTGTATTTCGAGGATCTCTTTGCTAGCCCTATTTCTGTGGAAACTGAGAAAAGATATTTCGGATCCCTTTGAAGACTATAGGGCCAAAGGAAAAATCCTCCGATAACAAAGAGAAGAAAGCGTTCTCAGAAACTTCTTTGTGTTCTGTGAAATCATCTCACAGAGTTACATCTTTCCCCTCAAGAAGCCTTTCGCTAAGACAATTCTTGTGGAATTGGCAAAGTGATATTTGGAAGCCCATAGAGGACTATGGTGAAAAAGGAAATATCGTCAGATGAAATCTGGAAAGAAGCTTTCTGCGAAACTGCTTAGTGTTTTTTTAATTCATCTCACAGAGTTACATGTGTATTTCGAGGATCTCTTTGCTAGTCCTATTTCTGTGGAATCTGAAAACAGATATTTCGGATCCCTTTGAAGACTATAGGGCCAAAGGAAATATCCTCGGATAACAAAGAGAAAGAAGCTTTCTGAGAAACTTCTTTGTGTTCTGTGAAATCATCTCACAGAGTTACAGCTTTCCCCTCAAGAAGCCTTTCGCTAATACAGTTCTTGTGGAATTGGCAAAGTGATATTTGGAAGCCCATAGAGGGCTATGGTGAAAAAGGAAATATCGTCAGATGAAATCTGGAAAGAAGCTTTCTGAGAAACTGCTTAGTGTTCTGTTAACTCATCTCACAGAGTTACATGTGTATTTCGAGGATCTCTTTGCTAGCCCTATTTCTGTGGAATCTGAGAACAGATATTTCGGATCCCTTTGAAGACTATAGGGCCAAAGGAAATATCCTCCGATAACAAAGAGAAAGAAGCTTTCTGAGAAACTTCTTTGTGTTCTGTGATATCATCTCACAGAGTTACAGCTTTCCCCTCAAGAAGCCTTTCGCTAAGACAGTTCTTGTGGAATTGGCAAAGTGATATTTGGAAGCCCATAGAGGGCTATGGTGAAAAAGGAAATATCCTCAGATGAAATCTGGAAAGAAGCTTTCTGAGAAACTGCTTAGTGTTCTGTGAATTCATCTCACAGAGTTACATGTGTATTTCGAGGATCTCTTTGCTAGCCCTATTTCTGTGGAAACTGAGAAAAGATATTTCGGATCCCTTTGAAGACTATAGGGCCAAAGGAAAAATCCTCCGATAACAAAGAGAAAGAAGCTTTCTGAGAAACTTCTTTGTATTCTGTGAAATCATCTTACAGAGTTACAGCTTTCCCCTCAAGAAGCCTTTCGCTAAGACAGTTCTTGTGGAATTGGCAAAGTGATATTTGGAAGCCCATAGAGGGCTATGGTGAAAAAGGAAATATCGTCAGATGAAATCTGGAAAGAAGCTTTCTGCGAAACTTCTTAGGGTTTTGTTAATTCATCTCACAGAGTTACATGTGTATTTCGAGGATCTCTTTGCTAGCTCTATTTCTGTGGAATCTGAGAACAGATATTTCGGATCCCTTTGAAGACTATAGGGCCAAAGGAAATATCCTCGGATAACAAAGAGAAAGAAGCTTTCTGAGAAACTTCTTTGTGTTCTGTGAAATCATCTCACAGAGTTACAGCTTTCCCCTCAAGAAGCCTTTCGCTAAGACAGTTCTTGTGGAATAGGCAAAGTGATATTTGGAAGCCCATAGAGGGCTATGGTGAAAAAGGAAATATCGTCAGATGAAATCTGGAAAGAAGCTTTCTGAGAAACTACTTAGTGTTCTGTGAATTCATCTCACAGAGTTCCATGTGTATTTCGAGAATCTCTTTGCTAGCCCTATTTCTGTGGAATCTGATAACAGATATTTCGGATCCCTTTGAAGACTATAGGGCCAAAGGAAATATCCTCCGATAACAAAGAGAAAGAAGCTTTCTGAGAAACTTCTTTGTGTTCTGTGAAATCATCTCACAGAGTTACAGCTTTCCCCTGAAGAAGGCTTTCGCTAAGACAGTTCTTGTGGAATTGGCAAAGTGATATTTGGAAGCCCACAGAGGGCTATGGTGAAAAAGGAAATATCCTCAGATGAAATCTGGAAAGAAGCTTTCTGAGAAACTGCTTAGTGTTCTGTGAATTCATCTCACAGAGTTACATGTGTATTTCGAGGATCTCTTTGCTAGCCCTATTTCTGTGGAAACTGCGAAAAGATATTTCGGATCCCTTTGAAGACTATAGGGCCAAAGGAAAAATCCTCCGATAACAAAGAGAAGGAAGCGTTCTGAGAAACTTCTTTGTGTTCTGTGAAATCATCTCACAGAGTTACAGCTTTCCCATCAAGAAGCCTTTCGCTAAGACAGTTCTTTTGGAATTGGCAAAGTGATATTTGGAAGCCCATAGAGGACTATGGTGAAAAAGGAAATAACGTCAGATGAAATCTGGAAAGAAGCTTTCTGCGCAACTGCTTAGTGTTTTTTTAATTCATCTCACAGAGTTACATGTGTATTTCGAGGATCTCTTTGCTAGCCCTATTTCTGTGGAATCTGAAAACAGATATTTCGGATCCCTTTGAAGACTATAGTGCCTAAGGAAATATCCTCGGATAACAAAGAGAAAGAAGCTTTCTGAGAAACTTCTTTGTGTTCTGTGAAATCATCTCACAGAGTTACAGCTTTCCCGTCAAGAAGCCTTTCGCTAAGATAGTTCTTGTGTAATTGGCAAAGTGATATTTGGAAGCCTATAGAGGGCTATGGTGAAATAGGAAATATCGTCAGATGAAATCTGGAAAGAAGCTTTCTGAGAAACTGCTTAGTGTTCTGTGAATTCATCTCACAGAGTTACATGTGTATTTCGAGGGTCTCTTTGCTAGCCCTATTTCTGTGGAAACTGAGAAAGATATTTCGGATCCCTTTGAAGACTATAGGGCCAAAGGAAAAATCCTCC
The DNA here is from genome assembly GCF_043159975.1 of Macaca nemestrina. Classification (NCBI taxonomy): domain Eukaryota; kingdom Metazoa; phylum Chordata; class Mammalia; order Primates; family Cercopithecidae; genus Macaca; species Macaca nemestrina. The sequence continues at coordinate 30,343,033 of NC_092135.1, read as the reverse complement.
GATAACAAAGAGAAAGAAGCTTTCTGAGAAACTTCTTTGTGTTCTGTGAAATCATCTCACAGAGTTACAGCTTTCCCCTCAAGAAGCCTTTCGCTAAGACAGTTCTTGTGGAATTGGCAAAGTGATATTTGGAAGCCCATAGAGGGCTATGGTGAAAAAGGAAATATCGTCAGATGAAATCTGGAAAGAAGCTTTCTGAGAAACTGCTTAGTGTTCTGTTAATTCATCTCACAGAGTTACATGTGTATTTCGAGGATCTCTTTGCTAGCCCTATTTCTGTGGAATCTGAGAACAGATATATCGGATCCCTTTGAAGACTATAGGGCCAAAGGAAATATCCTCGGATAACAAAGAGAAAGAAGCTTTCTGAGAAACTTCTTTGTGTTCTGTGAAATCATCTCACAGAGTTACAGCTTTCCCCTCAAGAAGCCTTTCGCTAAGACAGTTCTTGTGGAATAGGCAAAGTGATATTTGGAAGCCCATAGAGGGCTATGGTGAAAAAGGAAATATCGTCAGATGAAATCTGGAAAGAAGCTTTCTGAGAAACTACTTAGTGTTCTGTGAATTCATCTCACAGAGTTCCATGTGTATTTCGAGAATCTCTTTGCTAGCCCTATTTCTGTGGAATCTGATAACAGATATTTCGGATCCCTTTGAAGACTATAGGGCCAAAGGAAATATCCTCCGATAACAAAGAGAAAGAAGCTTTCTGAGAAACTTCTTTGTGTTCTGTGAAATCATCTCACAGAGTTACAGCTTTCCCCTGAAGAAGGCTTTCGCTAAGACAGTTCTTGTGGAATTGGCAAAGTGATATTTGGAAGCCCACAGAGGGCTATGGTGAAAAAGGAAATATCCTCAGATGAAATCTGGAAAGAAGCTTTCTGAGAAACTGCTTAGTGTTCTGTGAATTCATCTCACAGAGTTACATGTGTATTTCGAGGATCTCTTTGCTAGCCCTATTTCTGTGGAAACTGCGAAAAGATATTTCGGATCCCTTTGAAGACTATAGGGCCAAAGGAAAAATCCTCCGATAACAAAGAGAAGGAAGCGTTCTGAGAAACTTCTTTGTGTTCTGTGAAATCATCTCACAGAGTTACAGCTTTCCCATCAAGAAGCCTTTCGCTAAGACAGTTCTTTTGGAATTGGCAAAGTGATATTTGGAAGCCCATAGAGGACTATGGTGAAAAAGGAAATATCGTCAGATGAAATCTGGAAAGAAGCTTTCTGCGCAACTGCTTAGTGTTTTTTTAATTCATCTCACAGAGTTACATGTGTATTTCGAGGATCTCTTTGCTAGCCCTATTTCTGTGGAATCTGAAAACAGATATTTCGGATCCCTTTGAAGACTATAGTGCCTAAGGAAATATCCTCGGATAACAAAGAGAAAGAAGCTTTCTGAGAAACTTCTTTGTGTTCTGTGAAATCATCTCACAGAGTTACAGCTTTCCCGTCAAGAAGCCTTTCGCTAAGATAGTTCTTGTGTAATTGGCAAAGTGATATTTGGAAGCCTATAGAGGGCTATGGTGAAATAGGAAATATCGTCAGATGAAATCTGGAAAGAAGCTTTCTGAGAAACTGCTTAGTGTTCTGTGAATTCATCTCACAGAGTTACATGTGTATTTCGAGGGTCTCTTTGCTAGCCCTATTTCTGTGGAAACTGAGAAAGATATTTCGGATCCCTTTGAAGACTATAGGGCCAAAGGAAAAATCCTCCGATAACAAAGAGAAAGAAGCTTTCTGAGAAACTTCTTTGTGTTCTGTGAAATCATCTCACAGAGTTACAGCTTTCCCCTCAAGAAGCCTTTCGCTAAGACAGTTCTTGTGGAATTGGCAAAGTGATATTTGGAAGCCCATAGAGGGCTATGGTGAAAAAGGAAATATCGTCAGATGAAATCTGGAAAGAAGCTTTCTGAGAAACTGCTTAGTGTTCTGTTAATTCATCTCACAGAGTTACATGTGTATTTCGAGGATCTCTTTGCTAGCCCTATTTCTGTGGAATCTGAGAACAGATATATCGGATCCCTTTGAAGACTATAGGGCCAAAGGAAATATCCTCGGATAACAAAGAGAAAGAAGCTTTCTGAGAAACTTCTTTGTTTTCTGTGAAATCATCTCACAGAGTTACAGCTTTCCCCTGAAGAAGCCTTTCGCTAAGACAGTTCTTGTGGAATTGGTAAAGTGATATTTGGAAGCCCATAGAGGGCTATGGTGAAAAAAGAAATATCGTCAGATGAAATCTGGAAAGAAGCTTTCTGAGAAACTGCTTAGTGTTCTGTTAATTCATCTCACAGAGTTACATGTGTATTTCGAGGATCTCTTTGCTAGCCCTATTTCTGTGGAAACTGAGAAAAGATATTTCGGATCCCTTTGAAGACTATAGGGCCAAAGGAAAAATCCTCCGATAACAAAGAGAAAGAAGCTTTCTGAGAAACTTCTTTGTGTTCTGTGAAATCATCTCACAGAGTTACAGCTTTCCCCTCAAGAAGCCTTTCGCTAAGACAGTTCTTGTGGAATTGGCAAAGTGATATTTGGAAGCCCATAGAGGGCTATGGTGAAAAAGGAAATATCGTCAGATGAAATCTGGAAAGAAGCTTTCTGAGAAACTGCTTAGTGTTCTGTTAATTCATCTCACAGAGTTACATGTGTATTTCGAAGATGTCTTTGCTAGCCCTATTTCTGTGGAATCTGAGAACAGATATTTCGGATCCCTTTGAAGACTATAGGGCCAAAGGAAATATCCTCGGATAACAAAGAGAAAGAAGCTTTCTGAGAAACTTCTTTGTGTTCTGTGAAATCATCTCACAGAGTTACAGCTTTCCCCTCAAGAAGCCTTTCGCTAATACAGTTCTTGTGGAATTGGCAAAGTGATATTTGGAAGCCCATAGAGGGCTATGGTGAAAAAGGAAATATCGTCAGATGAAATCTGGAAAGAAACTTTCTGCGAAACTGCTTAGTGTTCTGTTAATTCATCTCACAGAGTTACATGTGTATTTCGAGGATCTCTTTGCTAGTCCTATTTCTGTGGTATCTGAAAACAGATATTTCGGATCCCTTTGAAGATTATAGGGCCAAAGGAAATATCCTCGGATAACAAAGAGAAAGAAGCTTTCTGAGAAACTTCTTTGTGTTCCGTGAAATCATCTCACAGAGTTACAGCTTTCCCCTCAAGAAGCCTTTCGCTAAGACAGTTCTTGTGGAATTGGCAAAGTGATATTTGGAAGCCCATAGAGGGCTATGGTGAAAAAGGAAATATCATCAGATGAAATCTGGAAAGAAGCTTTCTGAGAAACTGCTTAGTGTTCTGTTAATTCATCTCACAGAGTTACATGGGTATTTCGAGGATCTCTTTGCTAGCCCTATTTCTGTGGAATCTGAGAACAAATATTTCGGATCCCTTTGAAGACTATAGGGCCAAAGAAAATATCCTCCGATAACAAAGAGAAAGAAGCTTTCTGAGAAACTTCTTTGTGTTCTGTGAAATCATCTCACAGAGTTACAGCTTTCCCCTCAAGAAGCCTTTCGCTAAGACAGTTCTTGTGGAATTGGCAAAGTGATATTTGGAAGCCCATAGAGGGCTATGGTGAAAAAGGAAATATCCTCAGATGAAATCTGGAAAGAAGCTTTCTGAGAAACAGCTTAGTGTTCTGTGAATTCATCTCACAGAGTTACATGTGTATTTCGAGGATCTCTTTGCTAGCCCTATTTCTGTGGAAACTGAGAAAAGATATTTCGGATCCCTTTGAAGACTATAGGGCCAAAGGAAAAATCCTCCGATAACAAAGAGAAGAAAGCGTTCTCAGAAACTTCTTTGTGTTCTGTGAAATCATCTCACAGAGTTACATCTTTCCCCTCAAGAAGCCTTTCGCTAAGACAATTCTTGTGGAATTGGCAAAGTGATATTTGGAAGCCCATAGAGGACTATGGTGAAAAAGGAAATATCGTCAGATGAAATCTGGAAAGAAGCTTTCTGCGAAACTGCTTAGTGTTTTTTTAATTCATCTCACAGAGTTACATGTGTATTTCGAGGATCTCTTTGCTAGCTCTATTTCTGTGGAATCTGAGAACAGATATTTCGGATCCCTTTGAAGACTATAGGGCCAAAGGAAATATCCTCGGATAACAAAGAGAAAGAAGCTTTCTTAGAAACTTCTTTGTGTTCTGTGAAATCATCTCACAGAGTTACAGCTTTCCCCTCAAGAAGCCTTTCGCTAAGACAGTTCTTGTGGAATAGGCAAAGTGATATTTGGAAGCCCATAGAGGGCTATGGTGAAAAAGGAAATATCGTCAGATGAAATCTGGAAAGAAGCTTTCTGAGAAACTGCTTAGTGTTCTGTTAATTCATCTCACAGAGTTACATGTGTATTTCGAGGATCTCTTTGCTAGCCCTATTTCTGTGGAATCTGAAAACAGATATTTCGGATCCCTTTGAAGACTATAGTGCCTAAGGAAATATCCTCGGATAACAAAGAGAAAGAAGCTTTCTGAGAAACTTCTTTGTGTTCTGTGAAATCATCTCACAGAGTTACAGCTTTCCCGTCAAGAAGCCTTTCGCTAAGACAGTTCTTGTGGAATTGGCAAAGTGATATTTGGAAGCCCATAGAGGGCTATGGTGAAAAAGGAAATATCATCAGATGAAATCTGGAAAGAAGCTTTCTGAGAAACTGCTTAGTGTTCTGTTAATTCATCTCACAGAGTTACATGTGTATTTCGAGGATCTCTTTGCTAGCCCTATTTCTGTGGAATCTGAGAACAAATATTTCGGATCCCTTTGAAGACTATAGGGCCAAAGGAAATATCCTCCGATAACAAAGGGAAAGAAGCTTTCTGAGAAACTTCTTTGTGTTCTGTGAAATCATCTCACAGAGTTACAGCTTTCCCCTCAAGAAGCCTTTCGCTAAGGCAGTTCTTGTGGAATTGGCAAAGTGATATTTGGAAGCCCATAGAGGGCTATGGTGAAAAAGGAAATATCCTCAGATGAAATCTGGAAAGAAGCTTTCTGAGAAACTGCTTAGTGTTCTGTGAATTCATCTCACAGAGTTACATGTGTATTTCGAGGATCTCTTTGCTAGCCCTATTTCTGTGGAAACTGAGAAAAGATATTTCGGATCCCTTTGAAGACTATAGGGCCAAAGGAAAAATCCTCCGATAACAAAGAGAAGAAAGCGTTCTCAGAAACTTCTTTGTGTTCTGTGAAATCATCACACAGAGTTACAGCTTTCCCCTCAAGAAGCCTTTCGCTAAGACAATTCTTGTGGAATTGGCAAAGTGATATTTGGAAGCCCATAGAGGACTATGGTGAAAAAGGAAATATCGTCAGATGAAATCTGGAAAGAAGCTTTCTGCGAAACTGCTTAGTGTTTTTTTAATTCATCTCACAGAGTTACATGTGTATTTCGAGGATCTCTTTGCTAGCTCTATTTCTGTGGAATCTGAGAACAGATATTTCGGATCCCTTTGAAGACTATAGGGCCAAAGGAAATATCCTCGGATAACAAAGAGAAAGAAGCTTTCTGAGAAACTTCTTTGTGTTCTGTGAAATCATCTCACAGAGTTACAGCTTTCCCCTCAAGAAGCCTTTCGCTAAGACAGTTCTTGTGGAATAGGCAAAGTGATATTTGGAAGCCCATAGAGGGCTATGGTGAAAAAGGAAATATCGTCAGATGAAATCTGGAAAGAAGCTTTCTGAGAAACTGCTTAGTGTTCTGTTAATTCATCTCACAGAGTTACATGTGTACTTCGAGGATCTCTTTGCTAGTCCTATTTCTGTGGAATATGAAAACAGATATTTCGGATCCCTTTGAAGACTATAGGGCCAAAGGAAATATCCTCGGATAACAAAGAGAAAGAAGCTTTCTGAGAAACTTCTTTGTGTTCTGTGAAATCATCTCACAGAGTTACAGCTTTCCCCTGAAAAAGGCTTTCGCTAGGACAGTTCTTGTGGAATTGGCAAAGTGATATTTGGAAGCCCCTAGAGGGCTATGGTGAAAAAGGAAATATCCTCAGATGAAATCTGGAAAGAAGCTTTCTGAGAAACTGCTTAGTGTTCTGTTAATTCATCTCACAGAGTTCCATGTGTATTTCCAGGATCTCCTTGCTAGCCCTATTTCTGTGGAATCTGAAAACAGATATTTCGGATCCCTTTGAAGACTATAGGGCCAAAGGAAAAATCCTCCCATAACAAAGAGAAGGAAGCGTTCTGAGAAACTTCTTTGTGTTCTGTGAAATCATGTCACAGAGTTACAGCTTTCCCCTCAAGAAGCCTTTCGCTAAGACAATTCTTGTGGAATTGGCAAAGTGATATTTGGAAGCCCTTAGAGGACTATGGTGAAAAAGGAAATATCGTCAGATGAAATCTGGAAAGAAGCTTTCTGCGAAACTGCTTAGTGTTTTTTTAATTCATCTCACAGAGTTACATGTGTATTTCGAGGATCTCTTTGCTAGCCCTATTTCTGTGGAAACTGAGAAAAGATATTTCGGATCCCTTTGAAGACTATAGGGCCAAAGGAAAAATCCTCCGATAACAAAGAGAAAGAAGCTTTCTGAGAAACTTCTTTGTGTTCTGTGAAATCATCTCACAGAGTTACAGCTTTCCCCTGAAGAAGCCTTTCGCTAAGACAGTTCTTGTGGAATTGGCAAAGTGATATTTGGAAGCCCATAGAGGGCTATGGTGAAAAAGGAAATATCGTCAGATGAAATCTGGAAAGAAGCTTTCTGCGAAACTGCTAAGTGTTCTGTTAATTCATCTCACAGAGTTACATGTGTATTTCGAGGATCTCTTTGCTAGTCCTATTTCTGTGGAATCTGAAAACAGATATTTCGGATCCCTTTGAAGATTATAGGGCCAAAGGAAATATCCTCGGATAACAAAGTGAAAGAAGCTTTCTGAGAAACTTCTTTGTGTTCTGTGAAATCATCTCACAGAGTTACAGCTTTCCCCTCAAGAAGCCTTTCGCTAAGACAGTTCTTGTGGAATTGGCAAAGTGATATTTGGAAGCCGATAGAGGGCTATGGTGAAAAAGGAAATATCCTCAGATGAAATCTGGAAAGAAGCTTTCTGAGAAACTGCTTAGTGTTCTGTGAATTCATCTCACAGAGTTACATGTGTATTTCGAGGATCTCTTTGCTAGCCCTATTTCTGTGGAATCTGAGAACAAATATTTCGGATCCTTTTGAAGACTATAGGGCCAAAGGAAATATCCTCCGATAACAAAGAGAAAGAAGCTTTCTGAGAAACTTCTTTGTGTTCTGTGAAATCATCTCACAGAGTTACAGCTTTCCCCTCAAGAAGCCTTTCGCTAAGACAGTTCTTGTGGAATTGGCAAAGTGATATTTGGAAGCCCATAGAGGGCTATGGTGAAAAAGGAAATATCGTCAGATGAAATCTGGAAAGAAGCTTTCTGAGAAACTGCTTAGTGTTCTGTTAATTCATCCCACAGAGTTACATGTGTATTTCGAGGATCTCTTTGCTAGTCCTATTTCTGTGGAATCTGAAAACAGATATTTCGGATCCCTTTGAAGACTATAGGGCCAAAGGAAATATCCTCGGATAACAAAGAGAAAGAAGCTTTCTGAGAAACTTCTTTGTGTTCTGTGAAATCATCTCACAGAGTTACAGCTTTCCCCTCAAGAAGCCTTTCGCTAAGACAGTTCTTGTGGAATTGGCAAAGTGATATTTGGAAGCCGTTAGAGGGCTATGGTGAAAAAGGAAATATCGTCAGATGAAATCTGGAAAGAAGCTTTCTGGACACTGCCTAGTTTTCTGTTAATTCATCTCACAGAGTTACATGTGTATTTCGAGGATCTCTTTGCTAGCCCTATTTCTGTGGAATCTGAGAACAGATATTTCGGATCCCTTTGAAGACTATAGGGCCAAAGGAAATATCCTCCGATAACAAAGAGAAAGAAGCTTTCTGAGAAACTTCTTTGTGTTCTGTGAAATCATCTCACAGAGTTACAGCTTTCCCCTCAAGAAGCCTTTCGCTAAGACAGTTCTTGTGGAATAGGCAAAGTGATATTTGGAAGCCCATAGAGGGCTATGGTGAAATAGGAAATATAGTCAGATGAAATCTGGAAAGAAGCTTTCTGAGAAACTGCTTAGTGTTCTGTGAATTCATCTCACAGAGTTACATGTGTATTTCGAGGATCTCTTTGCTAGTCCTATTTCTGTGGAATCTGAAAACAGATATTTCGGATCCCTTTGAAGATTATAGGGCCAAAGGAAATATCCTCGGATAACAAAGAGAAAGAAGCTTTCGGAGAAACTTCTTTGTGTTCTGTGAAATCATCTCTCCGAGTTACAGCTTTCCCCTCAAGAAGCCTTTCGCTAAGACAGTTCTTGTGGAATTGGCAAAGTGATATTTGGAAGCCCATAGAGGGCTATGGTGAAAAAGGAAATATCGTCAGAAGAAATCTGGAAAGAAGCTTTCTGCGAAACTGCTTAGTGTTCTGTTAATTCATCTCACAGAGTTACATGTGTATTTCGAGGATCTCTTTGCTAGTCCTATTTCTGTGGAATCTGAAAACAGATATTTCGGATCCCTTTGAAGACTATAGGGCCAAAGGAAATATCCTCGGATAACAAAGAGAAAGAAGCTTTCTGAGAAACCTCTTTGTGTTCTGTGAAATCATCTCACAGAGTTACAGCTTTCCCCTGAAAAAGGCTTTCGCTAGGACAGTTCTTGTGGAATTGGCAAAGTGATATTTGGAAGCCCATGGAGGGCTATGGTGAAAAAGGAAATATCCTCAGATGAAATCTGGAAAGAAGCTTTCTGCGAAACTGCTTAGTGTTCTGTTAATTCATCTCACAGAGTTCCATGTGTATTTCGAGGATCTCCTTGCTAGCCCTATATCTGTGGAATCTGAAAACAGATATTTCGGATCCCTTTGAAGACTATAGGGCCAAAGGAAAAATCCTCCGATAACAAAGAGAAGGAAGCGTTCTGAGAAACTTCTTTGTGTTCTGTGAAATCATGTCACAGAATTACAGCTTTCCCCTCAAGAAGCCTTTCGCTAAGACAATTCTTGTGGAATTGGCAAAGTGATATTTGGAAGCCCATAGAGGACTATGGTGAAAAAGGAAATATCGTCAGATGAAATCTGGAAAGAAGCTTTCTGCGAAACTGCTTAGTGTTTTTTTAATTCATCTCACAGAGTTACATGTGTATTTCGAGGATCTCTTTGCTAGCCCTATTTCTGTGGAAACTGAGAAAAGATATTTCGGATCCCTTTGAAGACTATAGTGCCAAAGGAAAAATCCTCCGATAACAAAGAGAAAGAAGCTTTCTGAGAAACTTCTTTGTGTTCTGTGAAATCATCTCACAGAGTTACAGCTTTCCCCTGAAGAAGCCTTTCGCTAAGACAGTTCTTGTGGAATTGGCAAAGTGATATTTGGAAGCCCATAGAGGGCTATGGTGAAAAAGGAAATATCCTCAGATGAAATCTGGAAAGAAGCTTTCTGGACACTGCTTAGTGTTCTGTTAATTCATCTCACAGAGTTACATGTGTATTTCGAGGATCTCTTTGCTAGCCCTATTTCTGTGGAATCTGAGAACAGATATTTCGGATCCCTTTGAAGACTATAGGGCCAAAGGAAATATCCTCCGATAACAAAGAGAAAGAAGCTTTCTGAGAAACTTCTTTGTGTTCTGTGAAATCATCTCACAGAGTTACAGCTTTCCCCTCAAGAAGCCTTTCGCTAAGACAGTTCTTGTGGAATAGGCAAAGTGATATTTGGAAGCCCATAGAGGGCTATGGTGAAATAGGAAATATAGTCAGATGAAATCTGGAAAGAAGCTTTCTGAGAAACTGCTTAGTGTTCTGTGAATTCATCTCACAGAGTTACATGTGTATTTCGAGGATCTCTTTGCTAGTCCTATTTCTGTGGAATCTGAAAACAGATATTTCGGATCCCTTTGAAGATTATAGGGCCAAAGGAAATATCCTCGGATAACAAAGAGAAAGAAGCTTTCTGAGAAACTTCTTTGTGTTCTGTGAAATCATCTCTCCGAGTTACAGCTTTCCCCTCAAGAAGCCTTTCGCTAAGACAGTAATTGTGGAATTGGCAAAGTGATATTTGGAAGCCCATAGAGGGCTATGGTGAAAAAGGAAATATCGTCAGATGAAATCTGGAAAGAAAGTTTCTGCGAAACTGCTTAGTGTTCTGTTAATTCATCTCACAGAGTTACATGTGTATTTCGAGGATCTCTTTGCTAGTCCTATTTCTGTGGAATCTGAAAACAGATATTTCGGATCCCTTTGAAGATTATAGGGCCAAAGGAAATATCCTCGGATAACAAAGAGAAAGAAGCTTTCTGAGAAACTTCTTTGTGTTCTGTGAAATCATCTCACAGAGTTACAGCTTTCCCCTCAAGAAGCCTTTCGCTAAGACAGTTCTTGTGGAATTGACAAAGTGATATTTGGAAGCCGATAGAGGGCTATGGTGAAAAAGGAAATATCCTCAGATGAAATCTGGAAAGAAGCTTTCTGCGAAACTGCTCAGTGTTCTGTGAATTCATCTCACAGAGTTCCATGTGTATTTCGAGGATCTCTTTGCTAGCCCTATTTCTGTGGAATCTGAAAACAGATATTTCGGATCCCTTTGAAGACTATAGGGCCAAAGGAAATATCCTCGGATAACAAAGAGAAAGAAGCTTTCTGAGAAACTTCTTTGTGTTCTGTGAAATCATCTCACAGAGTTACAGCTTTCCCCTCAAGAAGCCTTTCGCTAAGACAGTTCTTGTGGAATTGGCAAAGTGATATTTGGAAGCCCATAGAGGGCTATGGTGAAAAAGGAAATATCATCAGATGAAATCTGGAAAGAAGCTTTCTGAGAAACTGCTTAGTGTTCTGTTAATTCATCTCACAGAGTTACATGTGTATTTCGAGGATCTCTTTGCTAGCCCTATTTCTGTGGAATCTGAGAACAAATATTTCGGATCCCTTTGAAGACTATAGGGCCAAAGGAAATATCCTCCGATAACAAAGAGAAAGAAGCTTTCTGAGAAACTTCTTTGTGTTCTGTGAAATCATCTCACAGAGTTACAGCTTTCCCCTCAAGAAGCCTTTCGCTAAGGCAGTTCTTGTGGAATTGGCAAAGTGATATTTGGAAGCCCATAGAGGGCTATGGTGAAAAAGGAAATATCGTCAGATGAAATCTGGAAAGAAGCTTTCTGAGAAACTGCTTAGTGTTCTGTGAATTCATCTCACAGAGTTACATGTGTATTTCGAGGATCTCTTTGCTAGCCCTATTTCTGTGGAAACTGAGAAAAGATATTTCGGATCCCTTTGAAGACTATAGGGCCAAAGGAAAAATCCTCCGATAACAAAGAGAAGAAAGCGTTCTCAGAAACTTCTTTGTGTTCTGTGAAATCATCTCACAGAGTTACAGCTTTCCCCTCAAGAAGCCTTTCGCTAAGACAATTCTTGTGGAATTGGCAAAGTGATATTTGGAAGCCCATAGAGGACTATGGTGAAAAAGGAAATATCGTCAGATGAAATCTGGAAAGAAGCTTTCTGCGAAACTGCTTAGTGTTTTTTTAATTCATCTCACAGAGTTACATGTGTATTTCGAGGATCTCTTTGCTAGCTCTATTTCTGTGGAATCTGAGAACAGATATTTCGGATCCCTTTGAAGACTATAGGGCCAAAGGAAATATCCTCGGATAACAAAGAGAAAGAAGCTTTCTGAGAAACTTCTTTGTGTTCTGTGAAATCATCTCACAGAGTTACAGCTTTCCCCTCAAGAAGCCTTTCGCTAAGACAGTTCTTGTGGAATAGGCAAAGTGATATTTGGAAGCCCATAGAGGGCTATGGTGAAAAAGGAAATATCGTCAGATGAAATCTGGAAAGAAGCTTTCTGAGACTGCTTAGTGTTCTGTTAATTCATCTCACAGAGTTACATGTGTATTTCGAGGATCTCTTTGCTAGCCCTATTTCTGTGGAATCTGAAAACAGATATTTCGGATCCCCTTGAAGACTATATTGCCTAAGGAAATATCCTCGGATAACAAAGAGAAAGAAGCTTTCTGAGAAACTTCTTTGTGTTCTGTGAAATCATCTCACAGAGTTACAGCTTTCCCGTCAAGAAGCCTTTCGCTAAGACAGTTCTTGTGGAATTGGCAAAGTGATATTTGGAAGCCCATAGAGGGCTATGGTGAAAAAGGAAATATCGTCAGATGAAATCTGGAAAGAAGCTTTCTGAGAAACTGCTTAGTGTTCTGTTAATTCATCTCACAGAGTTACATGTGTATTTCGAGGATCTCTTTGCTAGCCCTATTTCTGTGGAATCTGAGAACAGATATGTCGGATCCCTTTGAAGACTATAGGGCCAAAGGAAATATCCTCGGATAACAAAGAGAAAGAAGCTTTCTGAGAAACTTCTTTGTGTTCTGTGAAATCATCTCACAGAGTTACAGCTTTCCCCTCAAGAAGCCTTTCGCTAAGACAGTTCTTGTGGAATTGGCAAAGTGATATTTGGAAGCCCATAGTGGGCTATGGTGAAAAAGGAAATATCGTCAGATGAAATCTGGAAAGAAGCTTTCTGCGAAACTGCTTAGTGTTCTGTTAATTCATCTCACAGAGTTACATGTGTATTTCGAGGATCTCTTTGCTAGTCCTATTTCTGTGGAATCTGAAAACAGATATTTCGGATCCCTTTGAAGACTATAGGGCCAAAGGAAATATCCTCGGATAACAAAGAGAAAGAAGCTTTCTGAGAAACTTCTTTGTGTTCTGTGAAATCATCTCACAGAGTTACAGCTTTCCCCTGAAAAAGGCTTTCGCTAGGACAGTTCTTGTGGAATTGGCAAAGTGATATTTGGAAGCCCATAGAGGGCTATGGTGAAAAAGGAAATATCCTCAGGTGAAATCTGGAAAGAAGCTTTCTGAGAAACTGCTTAGTGTTCTGTTAATTCATCTCACAGAGTTCCATGTGTATTTCGAGGATCTCCTTGCTAGCCCTATTTCTGTGGAATCTGAAAACAGATATTTCGGATCCCTTTGAAGACTATAGGGCCAAAGGAAAAATCCTCCGATAACAAAGAGAAGGAAGCGTTCTGAGAAACTTCTTTGTGTTCTGTGAAATCATCTCACAGAGTTACAGCTTTCCCCTCAAGAAGCCTTTCGCTAAGACAGTTCTTGTGGAATTGGCAAAGTGATATTTGGAAGCCCATAGAGGGCTATGGTGAAAAAGGAAATATCCTCAGATGAAATCTGGAAAGAAGCTTTCTGAGAAACAGCTTAGTGTTCTGTGAATTCATCTCACAGAGTTACATGTGTATTTCGAGGATCTCTTTGCTAGCCCTATTTCTGTGGAAACTGAGAAAAGATATTTCGGATCCCTTTGAAGACTATAGGGCCAAAGGAAAAATCCTCCGATAACAAAGAGAAGAAAGCGTTCTCAGAAACTTCTTTGTGTTCTGTGAAATCATCTCACAGAGTTACATCTTTCCCCTCAAGAAGCCTTTCGCTAAGACAATTCTTGTGGAATTGGCAAAGTGATATTTGGAAGCCCATAGAGGACTATGGTGAAAAAGGAAATATCGTCAGATGAAATCTGGAAAGAAGCTTTCTGCGAAACTGCTTAGTGTTTTTTTAATTCATCTCACAGAGTTATATGTGTATTTCGAGGATCTCTTTGCTAGCTCTATTTCTGTGGAATCTGAGAACAGATATTTCGGATCCCTTTGAAGACTATAGGGCCAAAGGAAATATCCTCGGATAACAAAGAGAAAGAAGCTTTCTGAGAAACTTCTTTGTGTTCTGTGAAATCATCTCACAGAGTTACAGCTTTCCCCTCAAGAAGCCTTTCGCTAAGACAGTTCTTGTGGAATAGGCAAAGTGATATTTGGAAGCCCATAGAGGGCTATGGTGAAAAAGGAAATATCGTCAGATGAAATCTGGAAAGAAGCTTTCTGAGAAACTGCTTAGTGTTCTGTTAATTCATCTCACAGAGTTACATGTGTATTTCGAGGATCTCTTTGCTAGCCCTATTTCTGTGGAATCTGAAAACAGATATTTCGGATCCCTTTGAAGACTATAGTGCCTAAGGAAATATCCTCGGATAACAAAGAGAAAGAAGCTTTCTGAGAAACTTCTTTGTGTTCTGTGAAATCATCTCACAGAGTTACAGCTTTCCCGTCAAGAAGCCTTTCGCTAAGACAGTTCTTGTGGAATTGGCAAAGTGATATTTGGAAGCCCATAGAGGGCTATGGTGAAAAAGGAAATATCATCAGATGAAATCTGGAAAGAAGCTTTCTGAGAAACTGCTTAGTGTTCTGTTAATTCATCTCACAGAGTTACATGTGTATTTCGAGGATCTCTTTGCTAGCCCTATTTCTGTGGAATCTGAGAACAAATATTTCGGATCCCTTTGAAGACTATAGGGCCAAAGGAAATATCCTCCGATAACAAAGGGAAAGAAGCTTTCTGAGAAACTTCTTTGTGTTCTGTGAAATCATCTCACAGAGTTACAGCTTTCCCCTCAAGAAGCCTTTCGCTAAGGCAGTTCTTGTGGAATTGGCAAAGTGATATTTGGAAGCCCATAGAGGGCTATGGTGAAAAAGGAAATATCCTCAGATGAAATCTGGAAAGAAGCTTTCTGAGAAACTGCTTAGTGTTCTGTGAATTCATCTCACAGAGTTACATGTGTATTTCGAGGATCTCTTTGCTAGCCCTATTTCTGTGGAAACTGAGAAAAGATATTTCGGATCCCTTTGAAGACTATAGGGCCAAAGGAAAAATCCTCCGATAACAAAGAGAAGAAAGCGTTCTCAGAAACTTCTTTGTGTTCTGTGAAATCATCTCACAGAGTTACAGCTTTCCCCTCAAGAAGCCTTTCGCTAAGACAATTCTTGTGGAATTGGCAAAGTGATATTTGGAAGCCCATAGAGGACTATGGTGAAAAAGGAAATATCGTCAGATGAAATCTGGAAAGAAGCTTTCTGCGAAACTGCTTAGTGTTTTTTTAATTCATCTCACAGAGTTACATGTGTATTTCGAGGATCTCTTTGCTAGCTCTATTTCTGTGGAATCTGAGAACAGATATTTCGGATCCCTTTGAAGACTATAGGGCCAAAGGAAATATCCTCGGATAACAAAGAGAAAGAAGCTTTCTGAGAAACTTCTTTGTGTTCTGTGAAATCATCTCACAGAGTTACAGCTTTCCCCTCAAGAAGCCTTTCGCTAAGACAGTTCTTGTGGAATAGGCAAAGTGATATTTGGAAGCCCATAGAGGGCTATGGTGAAAAAGGAAATATCGTCAGATGAAATCTGGAAAGAAGCTTTCTGAGAAACTGCTTAGTGTTCTGTTAATTCATCTCACAGAGTTACATGTGTATTTCGAGGATCTCTTTGCTAGCCCTATTTCTGTGGAATCTGAGAACAGATATATCGGATCCCTTTGAAGACTATAGGGCCAAAGGAAATATCCTCGGATAACAAAGAGAAAGAAGCTTTCTGAGAAACTTCTTTGTGTTCTGTGAAATCATCTCACAGAGTTACAGCTTTCCCCTCAAGAAGCCTTTCGCTAAGACAGTTCTTGTGGAATTGGCAAAGTGATATTTGGAAGCCCATAGAGGGCTATGGTGAAAAAGGAAATATCGTCAGATGAAATCTGGAAAGAAGCTTTCTGCGAAACTGCTTAGTGTTCTGTTAATTCATCTCACAGAGTTACATGTGTATTTCGAGGATCTCTTTGCTAGTCCTATTTCTGTGGAATATGAAAACAGATATTTCGGATCCCTTTGAAGACTATAGGGCCAAAGGAAATATCCTCGGATAACAAAGAGAAAGAAGCTTTCTGAGAAACTTCTTTGTGTTCTGTGAAATCATCTCACAGAGTTACAGCTTTCCCCTGAAAAAGGCTTTCGCTAGGACAGTTCTTGTGGAATTGGCAAAGTGATATTTGGAAGCCCCTAGAGGGCTATGGTGAAAAAGGAAATATCCTCAGATGAAATCTGGAAAGAAGCTTTCTGAGAAACTGCTTAGTGTTCTGTTAATTCATCTCACAGAGTTCCATGTGTATTTCCAGGATCTCCTTGCTAGCCCTATTTCTGTGGAATCTGAAAACAGATATTTCGGATCCCTTTGAAGACTATAGGGCCAAAGGAAAAATCCTCCCATAACAAAGAGAAGGAAGCGTTCTGAGAAAATTCTTTGTGTTCTGTGAAATCATGTCACAGAGTTACAGCTTTCCCCTCAAGAAGCCTTTCGCTAAGACAATTCTTGTGGAATTGGCAAAGTGATATTTGGAAGCCCTTAGAGGACTATGGTGAAAAAGGAAATATCGTCAGATGAAATCTGGAAAGAAGCTTTCTGCGAAACTGCTTAGTGTTTTTTTAATTCATCTCACAGAGTTACATGTGTATTTCGAGGATCTCTTTGCTAGCCCTATTTCTGTGGAAACTGAGAAAAGATATTTCGGATCCCTTTGAAGACTATAGGGCCAAAGGAAAAATCCTCCGATAACAAAGAGAAAGAAGCTTTCTGAGAAACTTCTTTGTGTTCTGTGAAATCATCTCACAGAGTTACAGCTTTCCCCTGAAGAAGCCTTTCGCTAAGACAGTTCTTGTGGAATTGGCAAAGTGATATTTGGAAGCCCATAGAGGGCTATGGTGAAAAAGGAAATATCGTCAGATGAAATCTGGAAAGAAGCTTTCTGCGAAACTGCTAAGTGTTCTGTTAATTCATCTCACAGAGTTACATGTGTATTTCGAGGATCTCTTTGCTAGTCCTATTTCTGTGGAATCTGAAAACAGATATTTCGGATCCCTTTGAAGATTATAGGGCCAAAGGAAATATCCTCGGATAACAAAGTGAAAGAAGCTTTCTGAGAAACTTCTTTGTGTTCTGTGAAATCATCTCACAGAGTTACAGCTTTCCCCTCAAGAAGCCTTTCGCTAAGACAGTTCTTGTGGAATTGGCAAAGTGATATTTGGAAGCCCATAGAGGGCTATGGTGAAAAAGGAAATATCGTCAGATGAAATCTGGAAAGAAGCTTTCTGAGAAACTGCTTAGTGTTCTGTTAATTCATCCCACAGAGTTACATGTGTATTTCGAGGATCTCTTTGCTAGTCCTATTTCTGTGGAATCTGAAAACAGATATTTCGGATCCCTTTGAAGACTATAGGGCCAAAGGAAATATCCTCGGATAACAAAGAGAAAGAAGCTTTCTGAGAAACTTCTTTGTGTTCTGTGAAATCATCTCACAGAGTTACAGCTTTCCCCTCAAGAAGCCTTTCGCTAAGACAGTTCTTGTGGAATTGGCAAAGTGATATTTGGAAGCCGTTAGAGGGCTATGGTGAAAAAGGAAATATCGTCAGATGAAATCTGGAAAGAAGCTTTCTGGACACTGCTTAGTTTTCTGTTAATTCATCTCACAGAGTTACATGTGTATTTCGAGGATCTCTTTGCTAGCCCTATTTCTGTGGAATCTGAGAACAGATATTTCGGATCCCTTTGAAGACTATAGGGCCAAAGGAAATATCCTCCGATAACAAAGAGAAAGAAGCTTTCTGAGAAACTTCTTTCTGTTCTGTGAAATCATCTCACAGAGTTACAGCTTTCCCCTCAAGAAGCCTTTCGCTAAGACAGTTCTTGTGGAATAGGCAAAGTGATATTTGGAAGCCCATAGAGGGCTATGGTGAAATAGGAAATATAGTCAGATGAAATCTGGAAAGAAGCTTTCTGAGAAACTGCTTAGTGTTCTGTGAATTCATCTCACAGAGTTACATGTGTATTTCGAGGATCTCTTTGCTAGTCCTATTTCTGTGGAATCTGAAAACAGATATTTCGGATCCCTTTGAAGATTATAGGGCCAAAGGAAATATCCTCGGATAACAAAGAGAAAGAAGCTTTCTGAGAAACTTCTTTGTGTTCTGTGAAATCATCTCTCCGAGTTACAGCTTTCCCCTCAAGAAGCCTTTCGCTAAGACAGTTCTTGTGGAATTGGCAAAGTGATATTTGGAAGCCCATAGAGGGCTATGGTGAAAAAGGAAATATCGTCAGATGAAATCTGGAAAGAAAGTTTCTGCGAAACTGCTTAGTGTTCTGTTAATTCATCTCACAGAGTTACATGTGTATTTCGAGGATCTCTTTGCTAGTCCTATTTCTGTGGAATCTGAAAACAGATATTTCGGATCCCTTTGAAGATTATAGGGCCAAAGGAAATATCCTCGGATAACAAAGAGAAAGAAGCTTTCTGAGAAACTTCTTTGTGTTCTGTGAAATCATCTCACAGAGTTACAGCTTTCCCCTCAAGAAGCCTTTCGCTAAGACAGTTCTTGTGGAATTGGCAAAGTGATATTTGGAAGCCGATAGAGGGCTATGGTGAAAAAGGAAATATCCTCAGATGAAATCTGGAAAGAAGCTTTCTGCGAAACTGCTCAGTGTTCTGTGAATTCATCTCACAGAGTTCCATGTGTATTTCGAGGATCTCTTTGCTAGCCCTATTTCTGTGGAATCTGAAAACAGATATTTCGGATCCCTTTGAAGACTATAGGGCCAAAGGAAATATCCTCGGATAACAAAGAGAAAGAAGCTTTCTGAGAAACTTCTTTGTGTTCTGTGAAATCATCTCACAGAGTTACAGCTTTCCCCTCAAGAAGCCTTTCGCTAAGACAGTTCTTGTGGAATTGGCAAAGTGATATTTGGAAGCCCATAGAGGGCTATGGTGAAAAAGGAAATATCATCAGATGAAATCTGGAAAGAAGCTTTCTGAGAAACTGCTTAGTGTTCTGTTAATTCATCTCACAGAGTTACATGTGTATTTCGAGGATCTCTTTGCTAGCCCTATTTCTGTGGAATCTGAGAACAAATATTTCGGATCCCTTTGAAGACTATAGGGCCAAAGGAAATATCCTCCGATAACAAAGAGAAAGAAGCTTTCTGAGAAACTTCTTTGTGTTCTGTGAAATCATCTCACAGAGTTACAGCTTTCCCCTCAAGAAGCCTTTCGCTAAGGCAGTTCTTGTGGAATTGGCAAAGTGATATTTGGAAGCCCATAGAGGGCTATGGTGAAAAAGGAAATATCCTCAGATGAAATCTGGAAAGAAGCTTTCTGAGAAACTGCTTAGTGTTCTGTGAATTCATCTCACAGAGTTACATGTGTATTTCGAGGATCTCTTTGCTAGCCCTATTTCTGTGGAAACTGAGAAAAGATATTTCGGATCCCTTTGAAGACTATAGGGCCAAAGGAAAAATCCTCCGATAACAAAGAGAAGAAAGCGTTCTCAGAAACTTCTTTGTGTTCTGTGAAATCATCTCACAGAGTTACAGCTTTCCCCTCAAGAAGCCTTTCGCTAAGACAATTCTTGTGGAATTGGCAAAGTGATATTTGGAAGCCCATAGAGGACTAAGGTGAAAAAGGAAATATCGTCAGATGAAATCTGGAAAGAAGCTTTCTGCGAAACTGCTTAGTGTTTTTTTAATTCATCTCACAGAGTTACATGTGTATTTCGAGGATCTCTTTGCTAGCTCTATTTCTGTGGAATCTGAGAACAGATATTTCGGATCCCTTTGAAGACTATAGGGCCAAAGGAAATATCCTCGGATAACAAAGAGAAAGAAGCTTTCTGAGAAACTTCTTTATGTTCTGTGAAATCATCTCACAGAGTTACAGCTTTCCCCTCAAGAAGCCTTTCGCTAAGACAGTTCTTGTGGAATAGGCAAAGTGATATTTGGAAGCCCATAGAGGGCTATGGTGAAAAAGGAAATATCGTCAGATGAAATCTGGAAAGAAGCTTTCTGAGAAACTGCTTAGTGTTCTGTTAATTCATCTCACAGAGTTACATGTGTATTTCGAGGATCTCTTTGCTAGCCCTATTTCTGTGGAATCTGAAAACAGATATTTCGGATCCCTTTGAAGACTATAGTGCCTAAGGAAATATCCTCGGATAACAAAGAGAAAGAAGCTTTCTGAGAAACTTCTTTGTGTTCTGTGAAATCATCTCACAGAGTTACAGCTTTCCCGTCAAGAAGCCTTTCGCTAAGACAGTTCTTGTGGAATTGGCAAAGTGATATTTGGAAGCCCATAGAGGGCTATGGTGAAAAAGGAAATATCGTCAGATGAAATCTGGAAAGAAGCTTTCTGAGAAACTGCTTAGTGTTCTGTTAATTCATCTCACAGAGTTACATGTGTATTTCGAGGATCTCTTTGCTAGCCCTATTTCTGTGGAATCTGAGAACAGATATATCGGATCCCTTTGAAGACTATAGGGCCAAAGGAAATATCCTCGGATAACAAAGAGAAAGAAGCTTTCTGAGAAACTTCTTTGTGTTCTGTGAAATCATCTCACAGAGTTACAGCTTTCCCCTCAAGAAGCCTTTCGCTAAGACAGTTCTTGTGGAATTGGCAAAGTGATATTTGGAAGCCCATAGAGGGCTATGGTGAAAAAGGAAATATCGTCAGAAGAAATCTGGAAAGAAGCTTTCTGCGAAACTGCTTAGTGTTCTGTTAATTCATCTCACAGAGTTACATGTGTATTTCGAGGATCTCTTTGCTAGTCCTATTTCTGTGGAATCTGAAAACAGATATTTCGGATCCCTTTGAAGACTATAGGGCCAAAGGAAATATCCTCGGATAACAAAGAGAAAGAAGCTTTCTGAGAAACTTCTTTGTGTTCTGTGAAATCATCTCACAGAGTTACAGCTTTCCCCTGAAAAAGGCTTTCGCTAGGACAGTTCTTGTGGAATTGGCAAAGTGATATTTGGAAGCCCATGGAGGGCTATGGTGAAAAAGGAAATATCCTCAGATGAAATCTGGAAAGAAGCTTTCTGAGAAAATGCTTAGTGTTCTATTAATTCATCTCACAGAGTTCCATGTGTATTTCGAGGATCTCCTTGCTAGCCCTATTTCTGTGGAATCTGAAAACAGATATTTCGGATCCCTTTGAAGACTATAGGGCCAAAGGAAAAATCCTCCGATAACAAAGAGAAGGAAGCGTTCTGAGAAACTTCTTTGTGTTCTGTGAAATCATGTCACAGAATTACAGCTTTCCCCTCAAGAAGCCTTTCGCTAAGACAATTCTTGTGGAATTGGCAAAGTGATATTTGGAAGCCCGTAGAGGACTATGGTGAACAAGGAAATATCGTCAGATGAAATCTGGAAAGAAGCTTTCTGCGAAACTGCTTAGTGTTTTTTTAATTCATCTCACAGAGTTACATGTGTATTTCGAGGATCTCTTTGCTAGCCCTATTTCTGTGGAAACTGAGAAAAGATATTTCGGATCCCTTTGAAGACTATAGTGCCAAAGGAAAAATCCTCCGATAACAAAGAGAAAGAAGCTTTCTGAGAAACTTCTTTGTGTTCTGTGAAATCATCTCACAGAGTTACAGCTTTCCCCTGAAGAAGCCTTTCGCTAAGACAGTTCTTGTGGAATTGGCAAAGTGATATTTGGAAGCCCATAGAGGGCTATGGTGAAAAAGGAAATATCGTCAGATGAAATCTGGAAAGAAGCTTTCTGCGAAACTGCTAAGTGTTCTGTTAATTCATCTCACAGAGTTACATGTGTATTTCGAGGATCTCTTTGCTAGTCCTATTTCTGTGGAATCTGAAAACAGATATTTCGGATCCCTTTGAAGATTATAGGGCCAAAGGAAATATCCTCGGATAACAAAGAGAAAGAAGCTTTCTGAGAAACTTCTTTGTGTTCTGTGAAATCATCTCACAGAGTTACAGCTTTCCCCTCAAGAAGCCTTTCGCTAAGACAGTTCTTGTGGAATTGGCAAAGTGATATTTGGAAGCCGATAGAGGGCTATGGTGAAAAAGGAAATATCCTCAGATGAAATCTGGAAAGAAGCTTTCTGGACACTGCTTAGTTTTCTGTTAATTCATCTCACAGAGTTACATGTGTATTTCGAGGATCTCTTTGCTAGCCCTATTTCTGTGGAATCTGAGAACAGATATTTCGGATCCCTTTGAAGACTATAGGGCCAAAGGAAATATCCTCCGATAACAAAGAGAAAGAAGCTTTCTGAGAAACTTCTTTGTGTTCTGTGAAATCATCTCACAGAGTTACAGCTTTCCCCTCAAGAAGCCTTTCGCTAAGACAGTTCTTGTGGAATAGGCAAAGTGATATTTGGAAGCCCATAGAGGGCTATGGTGAAATAGGAAATATAGTCAGATGAAATCTGGAAAGAAGCTTTCTGAGAAACTGCTTAGTGTTCTGTGAATTCATCTCACAGAGTTACATGTGTATTTCGAGGATCTCTTTGCTAGTCCTATTTCTGTGGAATCTGAAAACAGATATTTCGGATCCCTTTGAAGATTATAGGGCCAAAGGAAATATCCTCGGATAACAAAGAGAAAGAAGCTTTCTGAGAAACTTCTTTGTGTTCTGTGAAATCATATCTCCGAGTTACAGCTTTCCCCTCAAGAAGCCTTTCGCTAAGACAGTTCTTGTGGAATTGGCAAAGTGATATTTGGAAGCCCATAGAGGGCTATGGTGAAAAAGGAAATATCGTCAGATGAAATCTGGAAAGAAAGTTTCTGCGAAACTGCTTAGTGTTCTGTTAATTCATCTCACAGAGTTACATGTGTATTTCGAGGATCTCTTTGCTAGTCCTATTTCTGTGGAATCTGAAAACAGATATTTCGGATCCCTTTGAAGATTATAGGGCCAAAGGAAATATCCTCGGATAACAAAGAGAAAGAAGCTTTCTGAGAAACTTCTTTGTGTTCTGTGAAATCATCTCACAGAGTTACAGCTTTCCCCTCAAGAAGCCTTTCGCTAAGACAGTTCTTGTGGAATTGGCAAAGTGATATTTGGAAGCCGATAGAGGGCTATGGTGAAAAAGGAAATATCCTCAGATGAAATCTGGAAAGAAGCTTTCTGCGAAACTGCTCAGTGTTCTGTGAATTCATCTCACAGAGTTCCATGTGTATTTCGAGGATCTCTTTGCTAGCCCTATTTCTGTGGAATCTAAAAACAGATATTTCGGATCCCTTTGAAGACTATAGGGCCAAAGGAAATATCCTCGGATAACAAAGAGAAAGAAGCTTTCTGAGAAACTTCTTTGTGTTCTGTGAAATCATCTCACAGAGTTACAGCTTTCCCCTCAAGAAGCCTTTCGCTAAGACAGTTCTTGTGGAATTGGCAAAGTGATATTTGGAAGCCCATAGAGGGCTATGGTGAAAAAGGAAATATCATCAGATGAAATCTGGAAAGAAGCTTTCTGAGAAACTGCTTAGTGTTCTGTTAATTCATCTCACAGAGTTACATGTGTATTTCGAGGATCTCTTTGCTAGCCCTATTTCTGTGGAATCTGAGAACAAATATTTCGGATCCCTTTGAAGACTATAGGGCCAAAGGAAATATCCTCCGATAACAAAGAGAAAGAAGCTTTCTGAGAAACTTCTTTGTGTTCTGTGAAATCATCTCACAGAGTTACAGCTTTCCCCTCAAGAAGCCTTTCGCTAAGGCAGTTCTTGTGGAATTGGCAAAGTGATATTTGGAAGCCCATAGAGGGCTATGGTGAAAAAGGAAATATCGTCAGATGAAATCTGGAAAGAAGCTTTCTGAGAAACTGCTTAGTGTTCTGTGAATTCATCTCACAGAGTTACATGTGTATTTCGAGGATCTCTTTGCTAGCCCTATTTCTGTGGAAACTGAGAAAAGATATTTCGGATCCCTTTGAAGACTATAGGGCCAAAGGAAAAATCCTCCGATAACAAAGAGAAGAAAGCGTTCTCAGAAACTTCTTTGTGTTCTGTGAAATCATCTCACAGAGTTACAGCTTTCCCCTCAAGAAGCCTTTCGCTAAGACAATTCTTGTGGAATTGGCAAAGTGATATTTGGAAGCCCATAGAGGACTATGGTGAAAAAGGAAATATCGTCAGATGAAATCTGGAAAGAAGCTTTCTGCGAAACTGCTTAGTGTTTTTTTAATTCATCTCACAGAGTTACATGTGTATTTCGAGGATCTCTTTGCTAGCTCTATTTCTGTGGAATCTGAGAACAGATATTTCGGATCCCTTTGAAGACTATAGGGCCAAAGGAAATATCCTCGGATAACAAAGAGAAAGAAGCTTTCTGAGAAACTTCTTTGTGTTCTGTGAAATCATCTCACAGAGTTACAGCTTTCCCCTCAAGAAGCCTTTCGCTAAGACAGTTCTTGTGGAATAGGCAAAGTGATATTTGGAAGCCCATAGAGGGCTATGGTGAAAAAGGAAATATCGTCAGATGAAATCTGGAAAGAAGCTTTCTGAGAAACTGCTTAGTGTTCTGTTAATTCATCTCACAGAGTTACATGTGTATTTCGAGGATCTCTTTGCTAGCCCTATTTCTGTGGAATCTGAAAACAGATATTTCGGATCCCCTTGAAGACTATATTGCCTAAGGAAATATCCTCGGATAACAAAGAGAAAGAAGCTTTCTGAGAAACTTCTTTGTGTTCTGTGAAATCATCTCACAGAGTTACAGCTTTCCCGTCAAGAAGCCGTTCGCTAAGACAGTTCTTGTGGAATTGGCAAAGTGATATTTGGAAGCCCATAGAGGGCTATGGTGAAAAAGGAAATATCGTCAGATGAAATCTGGAAAGAAGCTTTCTGAGAAACTGCTTAGTGTTCTGTTAATTCATCTCACAGAGTTACATGTGTATTTCGAGGATCTCTTTGCTAGCCCTATTTCTGTGGAATCTGAGAACAGATATATCGGATCCCTTTGAAGACTATAGGGCCAAAGGAAATATCCTCGGATAACAAAGAGAAAGAAGCTTTCTGAGAAACTTCTTTGTGTTCTGTGAAATCATCTCACAGAGTTACAGCTTTCCCCTCAAGAAGCCTTTCGCTAAGACAGTTCTTGTGGAATTGGCAAAGTGATATTTGGAAGCCCATAAAGGGCTATGGTGAAAAAGGAAATATCGTCAGATGAAATCTGGAAAGAAGCTTTCTGCGAAACTGCTTAGTGTTCTGTTAATTCATCTCACAGAGTTACATGTGTATTTCGAGAATCTCTTTGCTAGTCCTATTTCTGTGGAATCTGAAAACAGATATTTCGGATCCCTTTGAAGACTATAGGGCCAAAGGAAATATCCTCGGATAACAAAGAGAAAGAAGTTTTCTGAGAAACTTCTTTGTGTTCTGTGAAATCATCTCACAGAGTTACAGCTTTCCCCTGAAAAAGGCTTTCGCTAGGACAGTTCTTGTGGAATTGGCAAAGTGATATTTGGAAGCCCATAGAGGGCTATGGTGAAAAAGGAAATATCCTCAGGTGAAATCTGGAAAGAAGCTTTCTGAGAAACTGCTTAGTGTTCTGTTAATTCATCTCACAGAGTTCCATGTGTATTTCGAGGATCTCCTTGCTAGCCCTATTTCTGTGGAATCTGAAAACAGATATTTCGGATCCCTTTGAAGACTATAGGGCCAAAGGAAAAATCCTCCGATAACAAAGAGAAGGAAGCGTTCTGAGAAACTTCTTTGTGTTCTGTGAAATCATGTCACAGAGTTACAGCTTTCCCCTCAAGAAGCCTTTCGCTAAGACAATTCTTGTGGAATTGGCAAAGTGATATTTGGAAGCCCATAGAGGACTATGGTGAAAAAGGAAATATCGTCAGATGAAATCTGGAAAGAAGCTTTCTGCGAAACTGCTTAGTGTTTTTTTAATTCATCTCACAGAGTTACATGTGTATTTCGAGGATCTCTTTGCTAGCCCTATTTCTGTGGAAACTGAGAAAAGATATTTCGGATCCCTTTGAAGACTATAGGGCCAAAGGAAAAATCCTCCGATAACAAAGAGAAAGAAGCTTTCTGAGAAACTTCTTTGTGTTCTGTGAAATCATCTCACAGAGTTACAGCTTTCCCCTGAAGAAGCCTTTCGCTAAGACAGTTCTTGTGGAATTGGCAAAGTGATATTTGGAAGCCCATAGAGGGCTATGGTGAAAAAGGAAATATCGTCAGATGAAATCTGGAAAGAAGCTTTCTGAGAAACTGCTAAGTGTTCTGTTAATTCATCCCACAGAGTTACATGTGTATTTCGAGGATCTCTTTGCTAGTCCTATTTCTGTGGAATCTGAAAACAGATATTTCGGATCCCTTTGAAGACTATAGGGCCAAAGGAAATATCCTCGGATAACAAAGAGAAAGAAGCTTTCTGAGAAACTTCTTTGTGTTCTGTGAAATCATCTCACAGAGTTACAGCTTTCCCCTCAAGAAGCCTTTCGCTAAGACAGTTCTTGTGGAATTGGCAAAGTGATATTTGGAAGCCGTTAGAGGGCTATGGTGAAAAAGGAAATATCCTCAGATGAAATCTGGAAAGAAGCTTTCTGGACACTGCTTAGTTTTCTGTTAATTCATCTCACAGAGTTACATGTGTATTTCGAGGATCTCTTTGCTAGCCCTATTTCTGTGGAATCTGAGAACAGATATTTCGGATCCCTTTGAAGACTATAGGGCCAAAGGAAATATCCTCGGATAACAAAGAGAAAGAAGCTTTCTGAGAAACTTCTTTGTGTTCTGTGAAATCATCTCACAGAGTTACAGCTTTCCCCTCAAGAAGCCTTTCGCTAAGACAGTTCTTGTGGAATAGGCAAAGTGATATTTGGAAGCCCATAGAGGGCTATGGTGAAATAGGAAATATCGTCAGATGAAATCTGGAAAGAAGCTTTCTGAGAAACTGCTTAGTGTTCTGTGAATTCATCTCACAGAGTTACATGTGTATTTCGAGGATCTCTTTGCTAGTCCTATTTCTGTGGAATCTGAAAACAGATATTTCGGATCCCTTTGAAGATTATAGGGCCAAAGGAAATATCCTCGGATAACAAAGAGAAAGAAGCTTTCTGAGAAACTTCTTTGTGTTCTGTGAAATCATCTCTCCGAGTTACAGCTTTCCCCTCAAGAAGCCTTTCGCTAAGACAGTTCTTGTGGAATTGGCAAAGTGATATTTGGAAGCTCATAGAGGGCTATGGTGAAAAAGGAAATATCGTCAGATGAAATCTGGAAAGAAAGTTTCTGCGAAACTGCTTAGTGTTCTGTTAATTCATCTCACAGAGGTACATGTGTATTTCGAGGATCTCTTTGCTAGTCCTATTTCTGTGGAATCTGAAAACAGATATTTCGGATCCCTTTGAAGATTATAGGGCCAAAGGAAATATCCTCGGATAACAAAGAGAAAGAAGCTTTCTGAGAAACTTCTTTGTGTTCTGTGAAATCATCTCACAGAGTTACAGCTTTCCCCTCAAGAAGCCTTTCGCTAAGACAGTTCTTGTGGAATTGGCAAAGTGATATTTGGAAGCCGATAGAGGGCTATGGTGAAAAAGGAAATATCCTCAGATGAAATCTGGAAAGAAGCTTTCTGCGAAACTGCTCAGTGTTCTGTGAATTCATCTCACAGAGTTCCATGTGTATTTCGAGGATCTCTTTGCTAGCCCTATTTCTGTGGAATCTGAAAACAGATATTTCGGATCCCTTTGAAGACTATAGGGCCAAAGGAAATATCCTCGGATAACAAAGAGAAAGAAGCTTTCTGAGAAACTTCTTTGTGTTCTGTGAAATCATCTCACAGAGTTACAGCTTTCCCCTAAAGAAGCCTTTCGCTAAGACAGTTCTTGTGGTATTGGCAAAGTGATATTTGGAAGCCCATAGAGGGCTATGGTGAAAAAGGAAATATCGTCAGATGAAATCTGGAAAGAAACTTTCTGCGAAACTGCTTAGTGTTCTGTTAATTCATCTCACAGAGTTACATGTGTATTTCGAGGATCTCTTTGCTAGTCCTATTTCTGTGGTATCTGAAAACAGATATTTCGGATCCCTTTGAAGATTATAGGGCCAAAGGAAATATCCTCGGATAACAAAGAGAAAGAAGCTTTCTGAGAAACTTCTTTGTGTTCCGTGAAATCATCTCACAGAGTTACAGCTTTCCCCTCAAGAAGCCTTTCGCTAAGACAGTTCTTGTGGAATTGGCAAAGTGATATTTGGAAGCCCATAGAGGGCTATGGTGAAAAAGGAAATATCATCAGATGAAATCTGGAAAGAAGCTTTCAGAGAAACTGCTTAGTGTTCTGTTAATTCATCTCACAGAGTTACATGTGTATTTCGAGGATCTCTTTGCTAGCCCTATTTCTGTGGAATCTGAGAACAGATATTTCGGATCCCTTTGAAGACTATAGGGCCAAAGGAAAAATCCTGCGATAACAAAGAGAAGGAAGCGTTCTGAGAAACTTCTTTGTGTTCTGTGAAATCATGTCACAGAGTTACAGCTTTCCCCTCAAGAAGCCTTTCGCTAAGACAATTCTTGTGGAATTGGCAAAGTGATATTTGGAAGCCCATAGAGGACTATGGTGAAAAAGGAAATATCGTCAGATGAAATCTGGAAAGAAGCTTTCTGCGAAACTGCTTAGTGTTTTTTTAATTCATCTCACAGAGTTACATGTGTATTTCTAGGATCTCTTTGCTAGCTCTATTTCTGTGGAATCTGAGAACAGATATTTCGGATCCCTTTGAAGACTATAGGGCCAAAGGAAATATCCTCGGATAACAAAGAGAAAGAAGCTTTCTGAGAAACTTCTTTGTGTTCTGTGAAATCATCTCACAGAGTTACAGCTTTCCCCTCAAGAAGCCTTTCGCTAAGACAGTTCTTGTGGAATAGGCAAAGTGATATTTGGAAGCCCATAGAGGGCTATGGTGAAAAAGGAAATATCATCAGATGAAATCTGGAAAGAAGCTTTCTGAGAAACTGCTTAGTGTTCTGTTAATTCATCTCACAGAGTTCCATGTGTATTTCGAGGATCTCTTTGCTAGCCCTATTTCTGTGGAATCTGAAAACAGATATTTCGGATCCCTTTGAAGACTATAGTGCCTAAGGAAATATCCTCGGATAACAAAGAGAAAGAAGCTTTCTGAGAAACTTGTTTGTGTTCTGTGAAATCATCTCACAGAGTTACAGCTTTCCCGTCAAGAAGCCTTTCGCTAAGACAGTTCTTGTGGAATTGGCAAAGTGATATTAGGAAGCCCATAGAGGGCTATGGTGAAATAGGAAATATAGTCAGATGAAATCTGGAAAGAAGCTTTCTGAGAAACTGCTTAGTGTTCTGTGAATTCATCTCACAGAGTTACATGTGTATTTCGAGGATCTCTTTGCTAGCCCTATTTCTGTGGAAACTGAGAAAAGATATTTCGGATCTTTTTGAAGACTATAGGGCCAAAGGAAAAATCCTCCGATAACAAAGAGAAAGAAGCTTTCTGAGAAACTTCTTTGTGTTCTGTGAAATCATCTCACAGAGTTACAGCTTTCCCCTCAAGAAGCCTTTCGCTAAGACAGTTCTTGTGGAATTGGCAAAGTGATATTTGGAAGCCCATAGAGGGCTATGGGGAAAAAGGAAATATCGTCAGATGAAATCTGGAAAGAAGCTTTCTGCGAAACTGCTAAGTGTTCTGTGAATTCATCTCACAGAGTTACATGTGTATTTCGAGGATCTCTTTGCTAGTCCTATTTCTGTGGTATCTGAAAACAGATATTTCGGATCCCTTTGAAGATTATAGGGCCAAAGGAAATATCCTCGGATAACAAAGAGAAAGAAGCTTTCTGAGAAACTTCTTTGTGTTCTGTGAAATCATCTCACAGAGTTACAGCTTTCCCCTCAAGAAGCCTTTCGCTAAGACAGTTCTTGTGGAATTGGCAAAGTGATATTTGGAAGCCGATAGAGGGCTATGGTGAAAAAGGAAATATCCTCAGATGAAAGCTGGAAAGAAGCTTTCTGAGAAACTGCTTAGTGTTCTGTTAATTCATCTCACAGAGTTACATGTGTATTTCGAAGATGTCTTTGCTAGCCCTATTTCTGTGGAATCTGAGAACAGATATTTCGGATCCCTTTGAAGACTATAGGGCCAAAGGAAATATCCTCGGATAACAAAGAGAAAGAAGCTTTCTGAGAAACTTCTTTGTGTTCTGTGAAATCATCTCACAGAGTTACAGCTTTCCCCTCAAGAAGCCTTTCGCTAAGACAGTTCTTGTGGTATTGGCAAAGTGATATTTGGAAGCCCTTAGAGGGCTATCGTGAAAAAGGAAATATCGTCAGATGAAATCTGGAAAGAAACTTTCTGCGAAACTGCTTAGTGTTCTGTTAATTCATCTCACAGAGTTACATGTGTATTTCGAGGATCTCTTTGCTAGTCCTATTTCTGTGGTATCTGAAAACAGATATTTCGGATCCCTTTGAAGACTATAGGGCCAAAGGAAAAATCCTCCGATAACAAAGAGAAAGAAGCTTTCTGAGAAACTTCTTTGTGTTCCGTGAAATCATCTCACAGAGTTACAGCTTTCCCCTCAAGAAGACTTTCGCTAAGACAGTTCTTGTGGAATTGGCAAAGTGATATTTGGAAGCCCATAGAGGGCTATGGTGAAAAAGGAAATATCATCAGATGAAATCTGGAAAGAAGCTTTCTGCGAAACTGCTTAGTGTTCTGTTAATTCATCTCACAGAGTTACATGTGTATTTCGAGGATCTCTTTGCTAGCCCTATTTCTGTGGAATCTGAGAACAAATATTTCGGATCCCTTTGAAGACTATAGGGCCAAAGGAAATATCCTCCGATAACAAAGAGAAAGAAGCTTTCTGAGAAACTTCTTTGTGTTCTGTGAAATCATCTCACAGAGTTACAGCTTTCCCCTCAAGAAGCCTTTCGCTAAGACAGTTCTTGTGGAATTGGCAAAGTGATATTTGGAAGCCCATAGAGGGCTATGGTGAAAAAGGAAATATCCTCAGATGAAATCTGGAAAGAAGCTTTCTGAGAAACTGCTTAGTGTTCTGTGAATTCATCTCACAGAGTTACATGTGTATTTCGAGGATCTCTTTGCTAGCCCTATTTCTTTGGAAACTGAGAAAAGATATTTCGGATCCCTTTGAAGACTATAGGGCCAAAGGAAAAATCCTCCGATAACAAAGAGAAGGAAGCGTTCTCAGAAACTTCTTTGTGTTCTGTGAAATCATCTCACAGAGTTACAGCTTTCCCCTCAAGAAGCCTTTCGCTAAGACAATTCTTGTGGAATTGGCAAAGTGATATTTGGAAGCCCATAGAGGACTATGGTGAAAAAGGAAATATCGTCAGATGAAATCTGGAAAGAAGCTTTCTGCGAAACTGCTTAGTGTTTTTTTAATTCATCTCACAGAGTTACATGGGTATTTCGAGGATCTCTTTGCTAGCTCTATTTCTGTGGAATCTGAGAACAGATATTTCGGATCCCTTTGAAGACTATAGGGCCAAAGGAAATATCCTAGGATAACAAAGAGAAAGAAGCTTTCTGAGAAACTTCTTTGTGTTCTGTGAAATCATCTCACAGAGTTACAGCTTTCCCCTCAAGAAGCCTTTCGCTAAGACAGTTCTTGTGGAATAGGCAAAGTGATATTTGGAAGCCCATAGAGGGCTATGGTGAAAAAGGAAATATCGTCAGATGAAATCTGGAAAGAAGCTTTCTGAGAAACTGCTTAGTGTTCTGTTAATTCATCTCACAGAGTTACATGTGTATTTCGAGGATCTCTTTGCTAGTCCTATTTCTGTGGTATCTGAAAACAGATATTTCGGATCCCTTTGAAGATTATAGGGCCAAAGGAAATATCCTCGGATAACAAAGAGAAAGAAGCTTTCTGAGAAACTTCTTTGTGTTCCGTGAAATCATCTCACAGAGTTACAGCTTTCCCCTCAAGAAGCCTTTCGCTAAGACAGTTCTTGTGGAATTGGCAAAGTGATATTTGGAAGCCCATAGAGGGCTATGGTGAAAAAGGAAATATCATCAGATGAAATCTGGAAAGAAGCTTTCTGCGAAACTGCTTAGTGTTCTGTTAATTCATCTCACAGAGTTACATGTGTATTTCGAGGATCTCTTTGCTAGCCCTATTTCTGTGGAATCTGAGAACAAATATTTCGGATCCCTTTGAAGACTATAGGGCCAAAGGAAATATCCTCCGATAACAAAGAGAAAGAAGCTTTCTGAGAAACTTCTTTGTGTTCTGTGAAATCATCTTACAGAGTTACAGCTTTCCCCTCAAGAAGCCTTTCGCTAAGACAGTTCTTGTGGAATTGGCAAAGTGATATTTGGAAGCCCATAGAGGGCTATGGTGAAAAAGGAAATATCCTCAGATGAAATCTGGAAAGAAGCTTTCTGAGAAACTGCTTAGTGTTCTGTTAATTCATCTCACAGAGTTACATGTGTATTTCGAGGATCTCTTTGCTAGCCCTATTTCTGTGGAATCTGAAAACAGATATTTCGGATCCCTTTGAAGACTATAGTGCCTAAGGAAATATCCTCGGATAACAAAGAGAAAGAAGCTTTCAGAGAAACTTGTTTGTGTTCTGTGAAATCATCTCACAGAGTTACAGCTTTCCCGTCAAGAAGCCTTTCGCTAAGACAGTTCTTGTGGAATTAGCAAAGTGATATTTGGAAGCCCTTAGAGGGCTATGGTGAAATAGGAAATATAGTCAGATGAAATCTGGAAAGAAGCTTTCTGAGAAACTGCTTAGTGTTCTGTGAATTCATCTCACAGAGTTACATGTGTATTTCGAGGATCTCTTTGCTAGCTCTATTTCTGTGGAATCTGAGAACAGATATTTCGGATCCCTTTGAAGACTATAGGGCCAAAGGAAAAATCCTCCGATAACAAAGAGAAAGAAGCTTTCTGAGAAACTTCTTTGTGTTCTGTGAAATCATCTCACAGAGTTACAGCTTTCCCCTCAAGAAGCCTTTCGCTAAGACAGTTCTTGTGGAATTGGCAAAGTGATATTTGGAAGCCCATAGAGGGCTATGGTGAAAAAGGAAATATCGTCAGATGAAATCTGGAAAGAAGCTTTCTGCGAAACTGCTAAGTGTTCTGTTAATTCATCTCACAGAGTTACATGTGTATTTCGAGGATCTCTTTGCTAGTCCTATTTCTGTGGAATCTGAAAACAGATATTTCGGATCCCTTTGAAGATTATAGGGCCAAAGGAAATATCCTCGGATAACAAAGAGAAAGAAGCTTTCTGAGAAACTTCTTTGTGTTCTGTGAAATCATCTCACAGAGTTACAGCTTTCCCCTCAAGAAGCCTTTCGCTAATACAGTTCTTGTGGAATTGGCAAAGTGATATTTGGAAGCCCATAGAGGGCTATGGTGAAAAAGGAAATATCGTCAGATGAAATCTGGAAAGAAGCTTTCTGAGAAACTGCTTAGTGTTCTGTTAATTCATCTCACAGAGTTACATGTGTATTTCGAGGATCTCTTTGCTAGCCCTATTTCTGTGGAATCTGAGAACAGATATTTCGGATCCCTTTGAAGACTATAGGGCCAAAGGAAATATCCTCCGATAACAAAGAGAAAGAAGCTTTCTGAGAAACTTCTTTGTGTTCTGTGAAATCATCTCACAGAGTTACAGCTTTCCCCTCAAGAAGCCTTTCGCTAAGACAGTTCTTGTGGAATTGGCAAAGTGATATTTGGAAGCCCATAGAGGGCTATGGTGAAAAAGGAAATATCCTCAGATGAAATCTGGAAAGAAGCTTTCTGAGAAACTGCTTAGTGTTCTGTGAATTCATCTCACAGAGTTACATGTGTATTTCGAGGATCTCTTTGCTAGCCCTATTTCTGTGGAAACTGAGAAAGGATATTTCGGATCCCTTTGAAGACTATAGGGCCAAAGGAAAAATCCTCCGATAACAAAGAGAAAGAAGCTTTCTGAGAAACTTCTTTGTATTCTGTGAAATCATCTCACAGAGTTACAGCTTTCCCCTCAAGAAGCCTTTCGCTAAGACAGTTCTTGTGGAATTGGCAAAGTGATATTTGGAAGCCCATAGAGGGCTATTGTGAAAAAGGAAATATCGTCAGATGAAATCTGGAAAGAAGCTTTCTGTGAAACTTCTTAGGGTTTTGTTAATTCATCTCACAGAGTTACATGTGTATTTCGAGGATCTCTTTGCTAGCTCTATTTCTGTGGAATCTGAGAACAGATATTTCGGATCCCTTTGAAGACTATAGGGCCAAAGGAAATATCCTCGGATAACAAAGAGAAAGAAGCTTTCTGAGAAACTTCTTTGTGTTCTGTGAAATCATCTCACAGAGTTACAGCTTTCCCCTAAAGAAGCCTTTCGCTAAGACAGTTCTTGTGGAATAGGCAAAGTGATATTTGGAAGCCCATAGAGGGCTATGGTGAAAAAGGAAATATCGTCAGATGAAATCTGGAAAGAAACTTTCTGCGAAACTGCTTAGTGTTCTGTTAATTCATCTCACAAAGTTACATGTGTATTTCGAGGATCTCTTTGCTAGTCCTATTTCTGTGGTATCTGAAAACAGATATTTCGGATCCCTTTGAAGATTATAGGGCCAAAGGAAATATCCTCGGATAACAAAGAGAAAGAAGCTTTCTGAGAAACTTCTTTGTGTTCCGTGAAATCATCTCACAGAGTTACAGCTTTCCCCTCAAGAAGCCTTTCGCTAAGACAGTTCTTGTGGAATTGGCAAAGTGATATTTGGAAGCCCATAGAGGGCTATGGTGAAAAAGGAAATATCATCAGATGAAATCTGGAAAGAAGCTTTCAGAGAAACTGCTTAGTGTTCTGTTAATTCATCTCACAGAGTTACATGTGTATTTCGAGGATCTCTTTGCTAGCCCTATTTCTGTGGAATCTGAGAACAAATATTTCGGATCCCTTTGAAGACTATAGGGCCAAAGGAAATATCCTCCGATAACAAAGAGAAAGAAGCTTTCTGAGAAACTTCTTTGTGTTCTGTGAAATCATCTCACAGAGTTACAGCTTTCCCCTCAAGAAGCCTTTCGCTAAGACAGTTCTTGTGGAATTGGCAAAGTGATATTTGGAAGCCCATAGAGGGCTATGGTGAAAAAGGAAATATCCTCAGATGAAATCTGGAAAGAAGCTTTCTGAGAAACTGCTTACTGTTCTGTGAATTCATCTCACAGAGTTACATGTGTATTTCGAGGATCTCTTTGCTAGCCCTATTTCTTTGGAAACTGAGAAAAGATATTTCGGATCCCTTTGAAGACTATAGGGCCAAAGGAAAAATCCTCCGATAACAAAGAGAAGAAGCGTTCTCAGAAACTTCTTTGTGTTCTGTGAAATCATCTCACAGAGTTACAGCTTTCCCCTCAAGAAGCCTTTCGCTAAGACAATTCTTGTGGAATTGGCAAAGTGATATTTGGAAGCCCATAGAGGACTATGGTGAAAAAGGAAATATCGTCAGATGAAATCTGGAAAGAAGCTTTCTGCGAAACTGCTTAGTGTTTTTTTAATTCATCTCACAGAGTTACATGTGTATTTCGAGGATCTCTTTGCTAGCTCTATTTCTGTGGAATCTGAGAACAGATATTTCGGATCCCTTTGAAGACTATAGGGCCAAAGGAAATATCCTCGGATAAAAAAGAGAAAGAAGCTTTCTGAGAAACTTCTTTGTGTTCTGTGAAATCATCTCACAGAGTTACAGCTTTCCCCTCAAGAAGCCTTTCGCTAAGACAGTTCTTGTGGAATAGGCAAAGTGATATTTGGAAGCCCACAGAGGGCTATGGTGAAAAAGGAAATATCGTCAGATGAAATCTGGAAAGAAGCTTTCTGAGAAACTGCTTAGTGTTCTGTTAATTCATCTCACAGAGTTACATGTGTATTTCGAGGATCTCTTTGCTAGCCCTATTTCTGTGGAATCTGAAAACAGATATTTCGGATCCCTTTGAAGACTATAGTGCCTAAGGAAATATCCTCGGATAACAAAGAGAAAGAAGCTTTCTGAGAAACTTCTTTGTGTTCTGTGAAATCATCTCACAGAGTTACAGCTTTCCCGTCAAGAAGCCTTTCGCTAAGACAGTTCTTGTGGAATTGGCAAAGTGATATTTGGAAGCCCATAGAGGGCTATGGTGAAAAAGGAAATATCGTCAGATGAAATCTGGAAAGAAGCTTCCTGAGAAACTGCTTAGTGTTCTGTGAATTCATCTCACAGAGTTACATGTGTATTTCGAGGATCTCTTTGCTAGCCCTATTTCTGTGGAATCTGAGAACAGATATATCGGATCCCTTTGAAGACTATAGGGCCAAAGGAAATATCCTCGGATAACAAAGGGAAAGAAGCTTTCTGAGAAACTTCTTTGTGTTCTGTGAAATCATCTCACAGAGTTACAGCTTTCCCCTCAAGAAGCCTTTCGCTAAGACAGTTCTTGTGGAATTGGCAAAGTGATATTTGGAAGCCCATAGAGGGCTATGGTGAAAAAGGAAATATCGTCAGATGAAATCTGGAAAGAAGCTTTCTGCGAAACTGCTTAGTGTTCTGTTAATTCATCTCACAGAGTTACATGTGTATTTCGAGGATCTCTTTGCTAGTCCTATTTCTGTGGAATCTGAAAACAGATATTTCGGATCCCTTTGAAGACTATAGGGCCAAAGGAAATATCCTCGGATAACAAAGAGAAAGAAGCTTTCTGAGAAACTTCTTTGTGTTCTGTGAAATCATCTCACAGAGTTACAGCTTTCCCCTGAAAAAGGCTTTCGCTAAGACAGTTCTTGTGGAATTGGCAAAGTGATATTTGGAAGCCCATAGAGGGCTATGGTGAAAAAGGAAATATCCTCAGATGAAATCTGGAAAGAAGCTTTCTGAGAAACTGCTTAGTGTTCTGTTAATTCATCTCACAGAGTTCCATGTGTATTTCGAGGATCTCCTTGCTAGCCCTATTTCTGTGGAATCTGAAAACAGATATTTCGGATCCCTTTGAAGACTATAGGGCCAAAGGAAAAATCCTCCGATAACAAAGAGAAGGAAGCGTTCTGAGAAACTTCTTTGTGTTCTGTGAAATCATGTCACAGAGTTACAGCTTTCCCCTCAAGAAGCCTTTCGCTAAGACAATTCTTGTGGAAATGGCAAAGTGATATTTGGAACCCCTTAGAGGACTATGGTGAAAAAGGAAATATCGTCAGATGAAATCTGGAAAGAAGCTTTCTGCGAAACTGCTTAGTGTTTTTTTAATTCATCTCACAGAGTTACATGTGTATTTCTAGGATCTCTTTGCTAGCTCTATTTCTGTGGAATCTGAGAACAGATATTTCGGATCCCTTTGAAGACTATAGGGCCAAAGGAAATATCCTCGGATAACAAAGAGAAAGAAGCTTTCTGAGAAACTTCTTTGTGTTCTGTGAAATCATCTCACAGAGTTACAGCTTTCCCCTCAAGAAGCCTTTCGCTAAGACAGTTCTTGTGGAATAGGCAAAGTGATATTTGGAAGCCCATAGAGGGCTATGGTGAAAAAGGAAATATCATCAGATGAAATCTGGAAAGAAGCTTTCTGAGAAACTGCTTAGTGTTCTGTTAATTCATCTCACAGAGTTCCATGTGTATTTCGAGGATCTCTTTGCTAGCCCTATTTCTGTGGAATCTGAAAACAGATATTTGGGATCCCTTTGAAGACTATAGTGCCTAAGGAAATATCCTCGGATAACAAAGAGAAAGAAGCTTTCTGAGAAACTTGTTTGTGTTCTGTGAAATCATCTCACAGAGTTACAGCTTTCCCGTCAAGAAGCCTTTCGCTAAGACAGTTCTTGTGGAATTGGCAAAGTGATATTAGGAAGCCCATAGAGGGCTATGGTGAAATAGGAAATATAGTCAGATGAAATCTGGAAAGAAGCTTTCTGAGAAACTGCTTAGTGTTCTGTGAATTCATCTCACACAGTTACATGTGTATTTCGAGGATCTCTTTGCTAGCCCTATTTCTGTGGAAACTGAGAAAAGATATTTCGGATCCCTTTGAAGACTATAGGGCCAAAGGAAAAATCCTCCGATAACAAAGAGAAAGAAGCTTTCTGAGAAACTTCTTTGTGTTCTGTGAAATCATCTCACAGAGTTACAGCTTTCCCCTCAAGAAGCCTTTCGCTAAGACAGTTCTTGTGGAATTGGCAAAGTGATATTTGGAAGCCCATAGAGGGCTATGGTGAAAAAGGAAATATCGTCAGATGAAATCTGGAAAGAAGCTTTCTGCGAAACTGCTAAGTGTTCTGTTAATTCATCTCACAGAGTTACATGTGTATTTCGAGGATCTCTTTGCTAGTCCTATTTCTGTGGTATCTGAAAACAGATATTTCGGATCCCTTTGAAGATTATAGGGCCAAAGGAAATATCCTCGGATAACAAAGAGAAAGAAGCTTTCTGAGAAACTTCTTTGTGTTCTGTGAAATCATCTCACAGAGTTACAGCTTTCCCCTCAAGAAGCGTTTCGCTAAGACAGTTCTTGTGGAATTGGCAAAGTGATATTTGGAAGCCGATAGAGGGCTATGGTGAAAAAGGAAATATCCTCAGATGAAAGCTGGAAAGAAGCTTTCTGAGAAACTGCTTAGTGTTCTGTGAATTCATCTCACAGAGTTACATGTGTATTTCGAGGATCTCTTTGCTAGCCCTATTTCTGTGGAATCTGAGAACAAATATTTCGGATCCCTTTGAAGACTATAGGGCCAAAGGAAATATCCTCCGATAACAAAGAGAAACAAGCTTTCTGAGAAACTTCTTTGTGTTCTGTGAAATCATCTCACAGAGTTACAGCTTTCCCTTAAGAAGCCTTTCGCTAAGACAGTTCTTGTGGAATTGGCAAAGTGATATTTGGAAGCCCATAGAGGGCTATGGTGAAAAAGGAAATATCCTCAGATGAAATCTGGAAAGAAGCTTTCTGAGAAACTGCTTACTGTTCTGTGAATTCATCTCACAGAGTTACATGTGTATTTCGAGGATCTCTTTGCTAGCCCTATTTCTTTGGAAACTGAGAAAAGATATTTCGGATCCCTTTGAAGACTATAGGGCCAAAGGAAAAATCCTCCGATAACAAAGAGAAGGAAGCGTTCTCAGAAACTTCTTTGTGTTCTGTGAAATCATCTCACAGAGTTACAGCTTTCCCCTCAAGAAGCCTTTCGCTAAGACGATTCTTGTGGAATTGGCAAAGTGATATTTGGAAGCCCATAGAGGACTATGGTGAAAAAGGAAATATCGTCAGATGAAATCTGGAAAGAAGCTTTCTGCGAAACTGCTTAGTGTTTTTTTAATTCATCTCACAGAGTTACATGTGTATTTCGAGGATCTCTTTGCTAGCTCTATTTCTGTGGAATCTGAGAACAGATATTTCGGATCCCTTTGAAGACTATAGGGCCAAAGGAAATATCCTCGGATAAAAAAGAGAAAGAAGCTTTCTGAGAAACTTCTTTGTGTTCTGTGAAATCATCTCACAGAGTTACAGCTTTCCCCTCAAGAAGCCTTTCGCTAAGACAGTTCTTGTGGAATAGGCAAAGTGATATTTGGAAGCCCATAGAGGGCTATGGTGAAAAAGGAAATATCGTCAGATGAAATCTGGAAAGAAGCTTTCTGAGAAACTGCTTAGTGTTCTGTTAATTCATCTCACAGAGTTCCATGTGTATTTCGAGGATCTCTTTGCTAGCCCTATTTCTGTGGAATCTGAAAACAGATATTTCGGATCTCTTTGAAGACTATAGTGCCTAAGGAAATATCCTCGGATAACAAAGAGAAAGAAGCTTTCTGAGAAACTTCTTTGTGTTCTGTGAAATCATCTCACAGAGTTACAGCTTTCCCGTCAAGAAGCCTTTCGCTAAGACAGTTCTTGTGGAATTGGCAAAGTGATATTTGGAAGCCCATAGAGGGCTATGGTGAAAAAGGAAATATCGTCAGATGAAATCTGGAAAGAAGCTTTCTGAGAAACTGCTTAGTGTTCTGTTAATTCATCTCACAGAGTTACATGTGTATTTCGAGGATCTCTTTGCTAGCCCTATTTCTGTGGAATCTGAGAACAGATATATCGGATCCCTTTGAAGACTATAGGGCCAAAGGAAATATCCTCGGATAACAAAGGGAAAGAAGCTTTCTGAGAAACTTCTTTGTGTTCTGTGAAATCATCTCACAGAGTTACAGCTTTCCCCTCAAGAAGCCTTTCGCTAAGACAGTTCTTGTGGAATTGGCAAAGTGATATTTGGAAGCCCATAGAGGGCTATGGTGAAAAAGGAAATATCGTCAGATGAAATCTGGAAAGAAGCTTTCTGCGAAACTGCTTAGTGTTCTGTTAATTCATCTCACAGAGTTACATGTGTATTTCGAGGATCTCTTTGCTAGTCCTATTTCTGTGGAATCTGAAAACAGATATTTCGGATCCCTTTGAAGACTATAGGGCCAAAGGAAATATCCTCGGATAACAAAGAGAAAGAAGCTTTCTGAGAAACTTCTTTGTGTTCTGTGAAATCATCTCACAGAGTTACAGCTTTCCCCTGAAAAAGGCTTTCGCTAAGACAGTTCTTGTGGAATTGGCAAAGTGATATTTGGAAGCCCATAGAGGGCTATGGTGAAAAAGGAAATATCCTCAGATGAAATCTGGAAAGAAGCTTTCTGAGAAACTGCTTAGTGTTCTGTTAATTCATCTCACAGAGTTCCATGTGTATTTCGAGGATCTCCTTGCTAGCCCTATTTCTGTGGAATCTGAAAACAGATATTTCGGATCCCTTTGAAGACTATAGGGCCAAAGGAAAAATCCTCCGATAACAAAGAGAAGGAAGCGTTCTGAGAAACTCCTTTGTGTTCTGTGAAATCATCTCACAGAGTTACAGCTTTCCCCTCAAGAAGCCTTTCGCTAAGACAATTCTTTTGGAAATGGCAAAGTGATATTTGGAAGCCCATAGAGGACTATGGTGAAAAAGGAAATATCGTCAGATGAAATCTGGAAAGAAGCTTTCTGCGAAACTGCTTAGTGTTTTTTTAATTCATCTCACAGAGTTACATGTGTATTTCGAGGATCTCTTTGCTAGCTCTATTTCTGTGGAATCTGAGAACAGATATTTCGGATCCCTTTGAAGACTATAGGGCCAAAGGAAATATCCTCGGATAACAAAGAGAAAGAAGCTTTCTGAGAAACTTCTTTGTGTTCTGTGAAATCATCTCACAGAGTTACAGCTTTCCCCTCAAGAAGCCTTTCGCTAAGACAGTTCTTGTGGAATAGGCAAAGTGATATTTGGAAGCCGATAGAGGGCTATGGTGAAAAAGGAAATATCCTCAGATGAAATCTGGAAAGAAGCTTTCTGAGAAACTGCTTAGTGTTCTGTTAATTCATCTCACAGAGTTACATGTGTATTTCGAGGATCTCTTTGCTAGCCCTATTTCTGTGGAATCTGAAAACAGATATTTCGGATCCCTTTGAAGACTATAGGGCCAAAGGAAATATCCTCCGATAACAAAGAGAAAGAAGCTTTCTGAGAAACTTCTTTGTGTTCTGTGAAATCATCTCACAGAGTTACAGCTTTCCCCTCAAGAAGCCTTTCGCTAAGACAGTTCTTGTGGAATTGGCAAAGTGATATTTGGAAGCCCATAGAGGGCTATGGTGAAAAAGGAAATATCCTCAGATGAAATCTGGAAAGAAGCTTTCTGAGAAACTGCTTAGTGTTCTGTGAATTCATCTCACAGAGTTACATGTGTATTTCGAGGATCTCTTTGCTAGCCCTATTTCTGTGGAAACTGAGAAAAGATATTTCGGATCACTTTGAAGACTATAGGGCCAAAGGAAAAATCCTCCGATAACAAAGAGAAGGAAGCGTTCTGAGAAACTTCTTTGTGTTCTGTGAAATCATCTCACAGAGTTACAGCTTTCCCCTCAAGAAGCCTTTCGCTAAGACAATTCTTGTGGAATTGGCAAAGTGATATTTGGAAGCCCATAGAGGGCTATGGTGAAAAAGGAAATATCGTCAGATGAAATCTGGAAAGAAGCTTTCTGCGAAACTGCTTAGTGTTTTTTTAATTCATCTCACAGAGTTACATGTGTATTTCGAGGATCTCTTTGCTAGCTCTATTTCTGTGGAATCTGAGAACAGATATTTCGGATCACTTTGAAGACTATAGGGCCAAAGGAAATATCCTCGGATAACAAAGAGAAAGAAGCTTTCTGAGAAACTTCTTTGTGTTCTGTGAAATCATCTCACAGAGTTACAGCTTTCCCCTGAAGAAGGCTTTCGCTAAGACAGTTCTTGTGGAATTGGCAAAGTGATATTTGGAAGCCCATAGAGAGCTATGGTGAAAAAGGAAATATCGTCAGATGAAATCTGGAAAGAAGCTTTCTGCGAAACTGCTTAGTGTTCTGTTAATTCATCTCACAGAGTTACATGTGTATTTCGAGGATCTCTTTGCTAGTCCTATTTCTGTGGTATCTGAAAACAGATATTTCGGATCCCTTTGAAGATTATAGGGCCAAAGGAAATATCCTCGGATAACAAAGAGAAAGAAGCTTTCTGAGAAACTTCTTTGTGTTCTGTGAAATCATCTCACAGAGTTACAGCTTTCCCCTCAAGAAGCCTTTCGCTAAGACAGTTCTTGTGGAATTGGCAAAGTGATATTTGGAAGCCGATAGAGGGCTATGGTGAAAAAGGAAATATCCTCAGATGAAAGCTGGAAAGAAGCTTTCTGAGAAACTGCTTAGTGTTCTGTGAATTCATCTCACAGAGTTCCATGTGTATTTCGAGGATCTCTTTGCTAGCCCTATTTCTGTGGAATCTGAGAACAAATATTTCGGATCCCTTTGAAGACTATAGGGCCAAAGGAAATATCCTCCGATAACAAAGAGAAACAAGCTTTCTGAGAAACTTCTTTGTGTTCTGTGAAATCATCTCACAGAGTTACAGCTTTCCCCTGAAGAAGCCTTTCGCTAAGACAGTTCTTGTGGAATTGGCAAAGTGATATTTGGAAGCCCATAGAGGGCTATGGTGAAAAAGGAAATATCGTCAGATGAAATCTGGAAAGAAGCTTTCTG
The DNA here is from genome assembly GCF_043159975.1 of Macaca nemestrina. Classification (NCBI taxonomy): domain Eukaryota; kingdom Metazoa; phylum Chordata; class Mammalia; order Primates; family Cercopithecidae; genus Macaca; species Macaca nemestrina. Next base: position 30,300,313 of record NC_092135.1, on the reverse strand, counting down.
AGAAACTGCTTAGTGTTCTGTTAATTCATCCCACAGAGTTACATGTGTATTTCGAGGATCTCTTTGCTAGTCCTATTTCTGTGGAATCTGAAAACAGATATTTCGGATCCCTTTGAAGACTATAGGGCCAAAGGAAATATCCTCGGATAACAAAGAGAAAGAAGCTTTCTGAGAAACTTCTTTGTGTTCTGTGAAATCATCTCACAGAGTTACAGCTTTCCCCTCAAGAAGCCTTTCGCTAAGACAGTTCTTGTGGAATTGGCAAAGTGATATTTGGAAGCCGATAGAGGGCTATGGTGAAAAAGGAAATATCCTCAGATGAAATCTGGAAAGAAGCTTTCTGAGACACTGCTTAGTTTTCTGTTAATTCATCTCACAGAGTTACATGTGTATTTCGAGGATCTCTTTGCTAGCCCTATTTCTGTGGAATCTGAGAACAGATATTTCGGATCCCTTTGAAGACTATAGGGCCAAAGGAAATATCCTCCGATAACAAAGAGAAAGAAGCTTTCTGAGAAACTTCTTTGTGTTCTGTGAAATCATCTCACAGAGTTACAGCTTTCCCCTCAAGAAGCCTTTCGCTAAGACAGTTCTTGTGGAATAGGCAAAGTGATATTTGGAAGCCCATAGAGGGCTATGGTGAAATAGGAAATATAGTCAGATGAAATCTGGAAAGAAGCTTTCTGAGAAACTGCTTAGTGTTCTGTGAATTCATCTCACATAGTTACATGTGTATTTCGAGGATCTCTTTGCTAGTCCTATTTCTGTGGAATCTGAAAACAGATATTTCGGATCCCTTTGAAGACTATAGGGCCAAAGGAAATATCCTCGGATAACAAAGAGAAAGAAGCTTTCTGAGAAACTTCTTTGTGTTCTGTGAAATCATCTCACAGAGTTACAGCTTTCCCCTCAAGAAGCCTTTCGCTAAGACAGTTCTTGTGGAATTGGCAAAGTGATATTTGGAAGCCCATAGAGGGCTATGGTGAAAAAGGAAATATCGTCAGATGAAATCTGGAAAAAAAGTTTCTGCGAAACTGCTTAGTGTTCTGTTAATTCATCTCACAGAGTTACATGTGTATTTCGAGGATCTCTTTGCTAGTCCTATTTCTGTGGTATCTGAAAACAGATATTTCGGATCCCTTTGAAGATTATAGGGCCAAAGGAAATATCCTCGGATAACAAAGAGAAAGAAGCTTTCTGAGAAACTTCTTTGTGTTCTGTGAAATCATCTCACAGAGTTACAGCTTTCCCCTCAAGAAGCCTTTCGCTAAGACAGTTCTTGTGGAATTGGCAAAGTGATATTTGGAAGCCGATAGAGGGCTATGGTGAAAAAGGAAATATCCTCAGATGAAATCTGGAAAGAAGCTTTCTGAGAAACTGCTTAGTGTTCTGTGAATTCATCTCACAGAGTTACATGTGTATTTCGAGGATCTCTTTGCTAGCCCTATTTCTGTGGAATCTGAGAACAAATATTTCGGATCCCTTTGAAGACTATAGGGCCAAAGGAAATATCCTCCGATAACAAAGAGAAAGAAGCTTTCTGAGAAACTTCTTTGTGTTCTGTGAAATCATCTCACAGAGTTACAGCTTTCCCCTGAAGAAGCCTTTCGCTAAGACAGTTCTTGTGGAATTGGCAAAGTGATATTTGGAAGCCCATAGAGGGCTATGGTGAAAAAGGAAATATCGTCAGATGAAATCTGGAAAGAAGCTTTCTGAGAAACTGCTTAGTGTTCTGTTAATTCATCCCACAGAGTTACATGTGTATTTCGAGGATCTCTTTGCTAGTCCTATTTCTGTGGAATCTGAAAACAGATATTTCGGATCCCTTTGAAGACTATAGGGCCAAAGGAAATATCCTCGGATAACAAAGAGAAAGAAGCTTTCTGAGAAACTTCTTTGTGTTCTGTGAAATCATCTCACAGAGTTACAGCTTTCCCCTCAAGAAGCCTTTCGCTAAGACAGTTCTTGTGGAATTGGCAAAGTGATATTTGGAAGCCCATAGAGGGCTATGGTGAAAAAGGAAATATCCTCAGATGAAATCTGGAAAGAAGCTTTCTGAGAAACTGCTTAGTGTTCTGTTAATTCATCTCACAGAGTTACATGTGTATTTCGAGGATCTCTTTGCTAGCCCTATTTCTGTGGAATCTGAGAACAGATATTTCGGATCCCTTTGAAGACTATAGGGCCAAAGGAAATATCCTCCGATAACAAAGAGAAAGAAGCTTTCTGAGAAACTTCTTTGTGTTCTGTGAAATCATCTCACAGAGTTACAGCTTTCCCCTCAAGAAGCCTTTCGCTAAGACAGTTCTTGTGGAATTGGCAAAGTGATATTTGGAAGCCCATAGAGGGCTATGGTGAAAAAGGAAATATCCTCAGATGAAATCTGGAAAGAAGCTTTCTGAGAAACTGCTTAGTGTTCTGTGAATTCATCTCACAGAGTTACATGTGTATTTCGAGGATCTCTTTGCTAGCCCTATTTCTGTGAAAACTGAGAAAAGATATTTCGGATCACTTTGAAGACTATAGGGCCAAAGGAAAAATCCTCCGATAACAAAGAGAAGGAAGCGTTCTGAGAAACTTCTTTGTGTTCTGTGAAATCATCTCACAGAGTTACAGCTTTCCCCTCAAGAAGCCTTTCGCTAAGACAGTTCTTGTGGAATTGGCAAAGTGATATTTGGAAGCCCATAGAGGGCTATGGTGAAAAAGGAAATATCGTCAGATGAAATCTGGAAAGAAGCTTTCTGCGAAACTGCTTAGTGTTTTTTTAATTCATCTCACAGAGTTACATGTGTATTTCGAGGATCTCTTTGCTAGCTCTATTTCTGTGGAATCTGAGAACAGATATTTCGGATCCCTTTGAAGACTATAGGGCCAAAGGAAATATCCTCGGATAACAAAGAGAAAGAAGCTTTCTGAGAAACTTCTTTGTGTTCTGTGAAATCATCTCACAGAGTTACAGCTTTCCCCTCAAGAAGCCTTTCGCTAAGACAGTTCTTGTGGAATTGGCAAAGTGATATTTGGAAGCCCATAGAGGGCTATGGTGAAAAAGGAAATATCGTCAGATGAAATCTGGAAAGAAAGTTTCTGCGAAACTGCTTAGTGTTCTGTTAATTAATCTCACAGAGTTACATGTGTATTTCGAGGATCTCTTTGCTAGTCCTATTTCTGTGGAATCTGAAAACAGATATTTCGGATCCCTTTGAAGATTATAGGGCCAAAGGAAATATCCTCGGATAACAAAGAGAAAGAAGCTTTCTGAGAAACTTCTTTGTGTTCTGTGAAATCATCTCACAGAGTTACAGCTTTCCCCTCAAGAAGCCTTTCGCTAAGACAGTTCTTGTGGAATTGGCAAAGTGATATTTGGAAGCCGATAGAGGGCTATGGTGAAAAAGGAAATATCCTCAGATGAAATCTGGAAAGAAGCTTTCTGAGAAACTGCTTAGTGTTCTGTGAATTCATCTCACAGAGTTACATGTGTATTTCGAGGATCTCTTTGCTAGCCCTATTTCTGTGGAATCTGAGAACAAATATTTCGGATCCCTTTGAAGACTATAGGGCCAAAGGAAATATCCTCCGATAACAAAGAGAAAGAAGCTTTCTGAGAAACTTCTTTGTGTTCTGTGAAATCATCTCACAGAGTTACAGCTTTAACCTGAAGAAGCCTTTCGCTAAGACAGTTCTTGTGGAATTGGCAAAGTGATATTTGGAAGCCCATAGAGGGCTATGGTGAAAAAGGAAATATCGTCAGATGAAAACTGGAAAGAAGCTTTCTGCGAAACTGCTTAGTGTTCTGTTAATTCATCCCACAGAGTTACATGTGTATTTCGAGGATCTCTTTGCTAGTCCTATTTCTGTGGAATCTGAAAACAGATATTTCGGATCCCTTTGAAGACTATAGGGCCAAAGGAAATATACTCGGGTAACAAAGAGAAAGAAGCTTTCTGAGAAACTTCTTTGTGTTCTGTGAAATCATCTCACAGAGTTACAGCTTTCCCCTCAAGAAGCCTTTCGCTAAGACAGTTCTTGTGGAATTGGCAAAGTGATATTTGGAAGCCCATAGAGGGCTATGGTGAAAAAGGAAATATCCTCAGATGAAATCTGGAAAGAAGCTTTCTGAGAAACTGCTTAGTGTTCTGTTAATTCATCTCACAGAGTTACATGTGTATTTCGAGGATCTCTTTGCTAGCCCTATTTCTGTGGAATCTGAGAACAGATATTTCGGATCCCTTTGAAGACTATAGGGCCAAAGGAAATATCCTCCGATAACAAAGAGAAAGAAGCTTTCTGAGAAACTTCTTTGTGTTCTGTGAAATCATCTCACAGAGTTACAGCTTTCCCCTCAAGAAGCCTTTCGCTAAGACAGTTCTTGTGGAATTGGCAAAGTGATATTTGGAAGCCCATAGAGGGCTATGGTGAAAAAGGAAATATCCTCAGATGAAATCTGGAAAGAAGCTTTCTGCGAAACTGCTTAGTGTTCTGTTAATTCATCTCACAGAGTTACATGTGTATTTCGAGGATCTCTTTGCTAGCCCTATTTCTGTGGAAACTGAGAAAAGATATTTCGGATCACTTTGAAGACTATAGGGCCAAAGGAAAAATCCTCCGATAACAAAGAGAAGGAAGCGTTCTGAGAAACTTCTTTGTGTTCTGTGAAATCATCTCACAGAGTTACAGCTTTCCCCTCAAGAAGCCTTTCGCTAAGACAATTCTTGTGGAATTGGCAAAGTGATATTTGGAAGCCCATAGAGGGCTATGGTGAAAAAGGAAATATCGTCAGATGAAATCTGGAAAGAAGCTTTCTGCGAAACTGCTTAGTGTTTTTTTAATTCATCTCACAGAGTTACATGTGTATTTCGAGGATCTATTTGCTAGCTCTATTTCTGTGGAATCTGAGAACAGATATTTCGGATCACTTTGAAGACTATAGGGCCAAAGGAAATATCCTCGGATAACAAAGAGAAAGAAGCTTTCTGAGAAACTTCTTTGTGTTCTGTGAAATCATCTCACAGAGTTACAGCTTTCCCCTCAAGAAGCCTTTCGCTAAGACAGTTCTTGTGGAATTGGCAAAGTGATATTTGGAAGCCCATAGAGGGCTATGGTGAAAAAGGAAATATCGTCAGATGAAATCTGGAAAGAAGCTTTCTGAGAAACTGCTTAGTGTTCTGTTAATTCATCTCACAGAGTTACATGTGTATTTCGAGGATCTATTTGCTAGCCCTATTTCTGTGGAATCTGAGAACAAATATTTCGGATCCCTTTGAAGACTATAGGGCCAAAGGAAATATCCTCGGATAACAAAGAGAAAGAAGCTTTCTGAGAAACTTCTTTGTGTTCTGTGAAATCATCTCACAGAGTTACAGCTTTCCCCTGAAGAAGCCTTTCGCTAAGACAGTTCTTGTGGAATTGGCAAAGTGATATTTGGAAGCCCATAGAGGGCTATGGTGAAAAAGGAAATATCGTCAGATGAAATCTGGAAAGAAGCTTTCTGCGAAACTGCTCAGTGTTCTGTTAATTCATCTCACAGAGTTACATGTGTATTTCGAGGATCTCTTTGCTAGCCCTATTTCTGTGGAATCTGAAAACAGATATTTCGGATCCCTTTGAAGACTATAGGGCCAAAGGAAATATCCTCGGATAACAAAGAGAAAGAAGCTTTCTGAGAAACTTCTTTGTGTTCTGTGAAATCATCTCACAGAGTTACAGCTTTCCCCTCAAGAAGCCTTTCGCTAAGACAGTTCTTGTGGAATTGGCAAAGTGATATTTGGAAGCCGATAGAGGGCTATGGTGAAAAAGGAAATATCCTCAGATGAAATCTGGAAAGAAGCTTTCTGAGAAACTGCTTAGTGTTCTGTGAATTCATCTCACAGAGTTACATGTGTATTTCGAGGATCTCTTTGCTAGCCCTATTTCTGTGGAAACTGAGAACAGATATTTCGGATCCCTTTGAAGACTATAGGGCCAAAGGAAAAATCCTCCGATAACAAAGAGAAAGAAGCTTTCTGAGAAACTTCTTTGTGTTCTGTGAAATCATCTCACAGAGTTACAGCTTTCCCCTCAAGAAGCCTTTCGCTAAGACAGTTCTTGTGGAATTGGCAAAGTGATATTTGGAAGCCCATAGAGGGCTATGGTGAAAAAGGAAATATCGTCAGATGAAATCTGGAATGAAGCTTTCTGCGAAACTGATTAGTGTTTTCTTAATTCGTCTCACAGAGTTACATGTGTATTTCGAGGATCTCTTTGCTAGCTCCATTTCTGTGGAATCTGAGAACAGATATTTCGGATCCCTTTGAAGACTATAGGGCCAAAGGAAATATCCTCCGATAACAAAGAGAAAGAAGCTTTCTGAGAAACTTCTTTGTGTTCTGTGAAATCATCTCACAGAGTTACAGCTTTCCCCTCAAGAAGCCTTTCGCTAAGACAGTTCTTGTGGAATAGGCAAAGTGATATTTGGAAGCCCATAGAGGGCTATGGTGAAAAAGGAAATATCGTCAGATGAAATCTGGAAAGAAGCTTTCTGAGAAACTGCTTAGTGTTCTGTTAATTCATCTCACAGAGTTCCATGTGTATTTCGAGGATCTCTTTGCTAGCCCTATTTCTGTGGAATCTGAAAACAGATATTTCGGATCCCTTTGAAAACTATAGGGCCAAAGGAAATATCCTCCGATAACAAAGAGAAAGAAGCTTTCTGAGAAACTTGTTTGTGTTCTGTGAAATCATCTCACAGAGTTACAGCTTTCCCCTCAAGAAGCCTTTCGCTAAGACAGTTCTTGTGGAATTGGCAAAGTGATATTTGGAAGCCCATAGAGGGTTATGGTGAAATAGGAAATATCGTCAGATGAAATCTGGAAAGAAGCTTTCTGAGAAACTGCTTAGTGTTCTGTTAATTCATCTCACAGAGTTACATGTGTATTTCGAGGATCTCTTTGCTAGCCCTATTTCTGTGGAAACTGAGAAAAGATTTTTCGGATCCCCTTGAAGACTATAGGGCCAAAGGAAAAATCCTCCGATAACAAAGAGAAAGAAGCTTTCTGAGAAACTTCTTTGTGTTCTGTGAAATCATCTCACAGAGTTACAGCTTTCCCCTCAAGAAGCCTTTCGCTAAGACAGTTCTTGTGGAATTGGCAAAGTGATATTTGGAAGCCCATAGAGGGCTATGGTGAAAAAGGAAATATCGTCAGATGAAATCCGGAAAGAAGCTTTCTGCGAAACTGCTTAGTGTTCTGTTAATTCATCTCACAGAGTTACATGTGTATTTCGAGGATCTCTTTGCTAGTCCTATTTCTGTGGAATCTGAAAACAGATATTTCGGATCCCTTTGAAGACTATAGGGCCAAAGGAAATATCCTCGGATAAAAAAGAGAAAGAAGCTTTCTGAGAAACTTCTTTGTGTTTGTGAAATCATCTCACAGAGATACAGCTTTCCCCTCAAGAAGCCTTTCGCTAAGACAGTTCTTGTGGAATTGGCAAAGTGATATTTGGAAGCCGATAGAGGGCTATGGTGAAAAAGGAAATATCCTCAGATGAAATCTGGAAAGAAGCTTTCTGAGAAACTGCTTAGTGTTCTGTTAATTCATCTCACAGAGTTACATGTGTATTTCGAGGATCTATTTGCTAGCCCTATTTCTGTGGAATCTGAGAACAAATATTTCGGATCCCTTTGAAGACTATAGGGCCAAAGGAAAAATCCTCCGATAACAAAGAGAAAGAAGCTTTCTGAGAAACTTCTTTGTGTTCTGTGAAATCATCTCACAGAGTTACAGCTTTCCCCTCAAGAAGCCTTTCGCTAAGACAGTTCTTGTGGAATTGGCAAAGTGATATTTGGAAGCCCATAGAGGGCTATGGTGAAAAAGGAAATATCGTCAGATGAAATCTGGAAAGAAGCTTTCTGCGAAACTGCTTAGTGTTCTGTTAATTCATCTCACAGAGTTACATGTGTATTTCGAGGATCTCTTTGCTAGTCCTATTTCTGTGGAATCTGAAAACAGATATTTCGGATCCCTTTGAAGACTATAGGGCCAAAGGAAATATCCTCGGATAACAAAGAGAAAGAAGCTTTCTGAGAAACTTCTTTGTGTTCTGTGAAATCATCTCACAGAGTTACAGCTTTCCCCTCAAGAAGCCTTTCGCTAAGACAGTTCTTGTGGAATTGGCAAAGTGATATTTGGAAGCCCATAGAGGGCTATGGTGAAAAAGGAAATATCCTCAGATGAAATCTGGAATGAAGCTTTCTGCGAAACTGATTAGTGTTTTGTTAATTCATCTCACAGAGTTACATGTGTATTTCGAGGATCTCTTTGCTAGCTCTATTTCTGTGGAATCTGAGAACAGATATTTCGGATCCCTTTGAAGACTATAGGGCCAAAGGAAATATCCTCCGATAACAAAGAGAAAGAAGCTTTCTGAGAAACTTCTTTGTGTTCTGTGAAATCATCTCACAGAGTTACAGCTTTCCCCTCAAGAAGCCTGTCGCTAAGACAGTTCTTGTGGAATAGGCAAAGTGATATTTGGAAGCCCATAGAGGGCTATGGTGAAAAAGGAAATATCCTCAGATGAAATCTGGAAAGAAGCTTTCTGAGAAACTGCTTAGTGTTCTGTTAATTCATCTCACAGAGTTCCATGTGTATTTCGAGCATCTCTTTGCTAGCCCTATTTCTGTGGAATCTGAAAACAGATATTTCGGATCCCTTTGAAAACTATAGGGCCAAAGGAAATATCCTCCGATAACAAAGAGAAAGAAGCTTTCTGAGAAACTTCTTTGTGTTCTGTGAAATCATCTCACAGAGTTACATCTTTCCCATCAAGAAGCCTTTCGCTAAGACAGTTCTTGTGGAATTGGCAAAGTGATATTTGGAAGCCCATAGAGGGCTATGGTGAAATAGGAAATATCGTCAGATGAAATCTGGAAAGAAGCTTTCTGAGAAACTGCTTAGTGTTCTGTTAATTCATCTCACAGAGTTACATGTGTATTTCGAGGATCTCTTTGCTAGCCCTATTTCTGTGGAAACTGAGAAAAGATATTTCGGATCCCTTTGAAGACTATAGGGCCAAAGGAAAAATCCTCTGATAACAAAGAGAAAGAAGCTTTCTGAGAAACTTCTTTGTGTTCTGTGAAATCATCTCACAGAGTTACAGCTTTCCCCTCAAGAAGCCTTTCGCTAAGACAGTTCTTGTGGAATTGGCAAAGTGATATTTGGAAGCCCATAGAGGGCTATGGTGAAAAAGGAAATATCGTCAGATGAAATCTGGAAAGAAGCTTTCTGAGAAACTGCTTAGTGTTCTGTTAATTCATCTCACAGAGTTACATGTGTATTTCGAGGATGTCTTTGCTAGCCCTATTTCTGTGGAATCTGAGAACAGATATTTCGGATCCCTTTGAAGACTATAGGGCCAAAGGAAATATCCTCCGATAACAAAGAGAAAGAAGCTTTCTGAGAAACTTCTTTGTGTTCTGTGAAATCATCTCACAGAGTTACAGCTTTGCCCTCAAGAAGCCTTTCGCTAAGACAGTTCTTGTGGAATTGGCAAAGTGATATTTGGAAGCCCATAGAGGGCTATGGTGAAAAAGGAAATATCCTCAGATGAAATCTGGAAAGAAGCTTTCTGCGAAACTGCTTAGTGTTCTGTTAATTCATCTCACAGAGTTACATGTGTATTTCGAGGATCTCTTTGCTAGTCCTATTTCTGTGGAATCTGAAAACAGATATTTCGGATCCCTTTGAAGACTATAGGGCCAAAGGAAATCTCCTCGGATAAAAAAGAGAAAGAAGCTTTCTGAGAAACTTCTTTGTGTTTGTGAAATCATCTCACAGAGTTACAGCTTTCCCCTCAAGAAGCCTTTCGCTAAGACAGTTCTTGTGGAATTGGCAAAGTGATATTTGGAAGCCGATAGAGGGCTATGGTGAAAAAGGAAATATCCTCAGATGAAATCTGGAAAGAAGCTTTCTGAGAAACTGCTTAGTGTTCTGTTAATTCATCTCACAGAGTTACATGTGTATTTCGAGGATCTCTTTGCTAGCCCTATTTCTGTGGAATCTGAGAACAAATATTTCGGATCCCTTTGAAGACTATAGGGCCAAAGGAAATATCCTCCGATAACAAAGAGAAAGAAGCTTTCTGAGAAACTTCTTTGTGTTCTGTGAAATCATCTCACAGAGTTACAGCTTTCCCCTGAAGAAGCCTTTCACTAAGACAGTTCTTGTGGAATTGGCAAAGTGATATTTGGAAGCCCATAGAGGGCTATGGTGAAAAAGGAAATATCGTCAGATGAAATCTGGAAAGAAGCTTTCTGCGAAACTGCTTAGTGTTCTGTTAATTCATCTCACAGAGTTACATGTGTATTTCGAGGATCTCTTTGCTAGTCCTATTTCTGTGGAATCTGAAAACAGATATTTCGGATCCCTTTGAAGACTATAGGGCCAAAGGAAATATCCTCGGATAACAAAGAGAAAGAAGCTTTCTGAGAAACTTCTTTGTGTTCTGTGAAATCATCTCACAGAGTTACAGCTTTCCCCTCAAGAAGCCTTTCGCTAAGACAGTTCTTGTGGAATTGGCAAAGTGATATTTGGAAGCCCATAGAGGGCTATGGTGAAAAAGGAAATATCCTCAGATGAAATCTGGAAAGAAGCTTTCTGAGAAACTGCTTAGTGTTCTGCGAATTCATCTCACAGAGTTACATGTGTATTTCGAGGATCTCTTTCCTAGACCTATTTCTGTGGAAACTGAGAAAAGATATTTCGGATCCCTTTGAGGACTATAGGGCCAAAGGAAAAATCCTCGGATAACAAAGAGAAAGAAGCTTTCTGAGAAACTTCTTTGTGTTCTGTGAAATCATCTCACGGAGTTACAGCTTTCCCCTCAAGAAGCCTTTCGCTAAGACAGTTCTTGTGGAATTGGCAAAGTGATATTTGGAAGCCCATAGAGGGCTATGGTGAAAAAGGAAATATCGTCAGATGAAATCTGGAAAGAAGCTTGCTGCGAAACTGCTTAGTGTTCTGTTAATTCATCTCACAGAGTTACATATGTATTTCGAGGATCTCTTTGCTAGCCCTATTTCTGTGGAATCTGAAAACAGATATTTCGGATCCCTTTGAAGACTATAGGGGCAAAGGAAATATCCTCCGATAACAAAGAGAAAGAAGCTTCCTGAGAAACTTCTTTGTGTTCTGTGAAATCATCTCACAGAGTTACAGCTTTCCCCTCAAGAAGCCTTTCGCTAAGACACTTCTTGTGGAATTGGCAAAGTGATATTTGGAAGCCCATAGAGGGCTATGGTGAAAAAGGAAATATCCTCAGATGAAATCTGGAAAGAAGCTTTCTGAGAAACTGCTTAGTGTTCTGTTAATTCATCTCACAGAGTTACATGTGTATTTCGAGGATCTCTTTGCTAGCCCTATTTCTACGGAATCTGAGAACAGATATTTCGGATCCCTTTGAAGACTATAGGGCCAAAGGAAATATCCTCGGATAACAAAGAGAAAGAAGCTTTCTGAGAAACTTCTTTGTGTGCTGTGAAATCATCTCACAGAGTTACAGCTTTCCCCTCAAGAAGCCTTTCGCTAAGACAGTTCTTGTGGAATTGGCAAAGTGATATTTGGAAGCCGATAGAGGGCTATGGTGAAAAAGGAAATATCGTCAGATGAAATCTGGAAAGAAGCTTTCTGCGAAACTGCTTAGTGTTCTGTTAATTCATCTCACAGAGTTACATGTGTATTTCGAGGATCTCTTTGCTAGTCCTATTTCTGTGGAATCTGAAAACAGATATTTCGGATCCCTTTGAAGACTATAGGGCCAAAGGAAATATCCTCGGATAACAAAGAGAAAGAAGCTTTCTGAGAAACTTCTTTGTGTTCTGTGAAATCATCTCACAGAGTTACAGCTTTCCCCTCAAGAAGCCTTTCGCTAAGACAGTTCTTGTGGAATTGGCAAAGTGATATTTGGAAGCCCATAGAGGGCTATGGTGAAAAAGGAAATATCCTCAGATGAAATCTGGAAAGAAGCTTTCTGAGAAACTGCTTAGTGTTCTGCGAATTCATCTCACAGAGTTACATGTGTATTTCGAGGATCTCTTTCCTAGACCTATTTCTGTGGAAACTGAGAAAAGATATTTCGGATACCTTTGAGGACTATAGGGCCAAAGGAAAAATCCTCGGATAACAAAGAGAAAGAAGCTTTCTGAGAAACTTCTTTGTGTTCTGTGAAATCATCTCACGGAGTTACAGCTTTCCCCTCAAGAAGCCTTTCGCTAAGACAGTTCTTGTGGAATTGGCAAAGTGATATTTGGAAGCCCATAGAGGGCTATGGTGAAAAAGGAAATATCGTCAGATGAAATCTGGAAAGAAGCTTGCTGCGAAACTGCTTAGTGTTCTGTTAATTCATCTCACAGAGTTACATATGTATTTCGAGGATCTCTTTGCTAGCCCTATTTCTGTGGAATATGAAAACAGATATTTCGGATCCCTTTGAAGACTATAGGGGCAAAGGAAATATCCTCCGATAACAAAGAGAAAGAAGCTTCCTGAGAAACTTCTTTGTGTTCTGTGAAATCATCTCACAGAGTTACAGCTTTCCCCTCAAGAAGCCTTTCGCTAAGACACTTCTTGTGGAATTGGCAAAGTGATATTTGGAAGCCCATAGAGGGCTATGGTGAAAAAGGAAATATCCTCAGATGAAATCTGGAAAGAAGCTTTCTGAGAAACTGCTTAGTGTTCTGTTAATTCATCTCACAGAGTTACATGTGTATTTCGAGGATCTCTTTGCTAGCCCTATTTCTGCGGAATCTGAGAACAGATATTTCGGATCCCTTTGAAGACTATAGGGCCAAAGGAAATATCCTCGGATAACAAAGAGAAAGAAGCTTTCTGAGAAACTTCTTTGTGTGCTGTGAAATCATCTCACAGAGTTACAGCTTTCCCCTCAAGAAGCCTTTCGCTAAGACAGTTCTTGTGGAATTGGCAAAGTGATATTTGGAAGCCGATAGAGGGCTATGGTGAAAAAGGAAATATCCTCAGATGAAATCTGGAAAGAAGCTTTCTGAGACACTGCTTAGTTTTCTGTTAATTCATCTCACAGAGTTACATGTGTATTTCGAGTATCTCTTTGCGAGCCCTATTTCTGTGGAATCTGAGAACAGATATTTCGGATCCCTTTGAAGACTATAGGGCCAAAGGAAATATCCTCCAATAACAAAGAGAAAGAAGCTTTCTGAGAAACTTCTTTGTGTTCTGTGAAATCATCTCACAGAGTTACAGCTTTCCCCTCAAGAAGCCTTTCGCTAAGACAGTTCTTGTGGAATAGGCAAAGTGATATTTGGAAGCCCATAGAGGGCTATGGTGAAATAGGAAATATAGTCAGATGAAATCTGGAAAGAAGCTTTCTGAGAAACTGCTTAGTGTTCTGTGAATTCATCTCACAGAGTTACATGTGTATTTCGAGGATCTCTTTGCTAGCCCTATTTCTGTGGAAACTGGGAAAAGATATTTCGGATCCCTTTGAAGACTATAGGGCCAAAGGAAAAATCCTCCGATAACAAAGAGAAAGAAGCTTTCTGAGAAACTTCTTTACGTTCTGTGAAATCATCTCACAGAGTTACAGCTTTCCCCTGAAGAAGCCTTTCGCTAAGACAGTTCTTGTGGAATTGGCAAAGTGATATTTGGAAGCCCATAGAGGGCTATGTTGAAAAAGGAAATATCGTCAGATGAAATCTGGAAAGAAAGTTTCTGCGAAACTTCTTAGTGTTCTGTTAATTCATCTCACAGAGTTACATGTGTATTTCGAGGATCTCTTTGCTAGTCCTATTTCTGTGGAATCTGAAAACAGATATTTCGGATCCCTTTGAAGATTATAGGGCCAAAGGAAATATCCTCGGATAACAAAGAGAAAGAAGCTTTCTGAGAAACTTCTTTGTGTTCTGTGAAATCATCTCACAGAGTTACAGCTTTCCCCTCAAGAAGCCTTTCGCTAAGACAGTTCTTGTGGAATTGGCAAAGTGATATTTGGAAGCCGATAGAGGGCTATGGTGGAAAAGGAAATATCCTCAGATGAAATCTGGAAAGAAGCTTTCTGAGAAACTGCTTAGTGTTCTGTGAATTCATCTCACAGAGTTACATGTGTATTTCGAGGATCTCTTTGCTAGCCCTATTTCTGTGGAATCTGAGAACAAATATTTCGGATCCCTTTGAAGACTATAGGGCCAAAGGAAATATCCTCCGATAACAAAGAGAAAGAAGCTTTCTGAGAAACTTCTTTGTGTTCTGTGAAATCATCTCACAGAGTTACAGCTTTCCCCTCAAGAAGCCTTTCGCTAAGACAGTTCTTGTGGAATTGGCAAAGTGATATTTGGAAGCCCATAGAGGGCTGTGGTGAAAAAGGAAATATCGTCAGATGAAATCTGGAAAGAAGCTTTCTGAGAAACTGCTTAGTGTTCTGTTAATTCATCTCACAGAGTTCCATGTGTATTTCGAGGATCTCTTTGCTAGCCCTATTTCTGTGGAATCTGAAAACAGATATTTCGGATCCCTTTGAAAACTATAGGGCCAAAGGAAATATCCTCCGATAACAAAGAGAAAGAAGCTTTCTGAGAAACTTCTTTGTGTTCTGTGAAATCATCTCACAGAGTTACATCTTTCCCCTCAAGAAGCCTTTCGCTAAGACAGTTCTTGTGGAATTGGCAAAGTGATATTTGGAAGCCCATAGAGGGCTATGGTGAAATAGGAAATATCGTCAGATGATATCTGGAAAGAAGCTTTCTGAGAAACTGCTTAGTGTTCTGTTAATTCATCTCACAGAGTTACATGTGTATTTCGAGGATCTCTTTGCTAGCCCTATTTCTGTGGAAACTGAGAAAAGATATTTCGGATCCCTTTGAAGACTATAGGGCCAAAGGAAAAATCCTCTGATAACAAAGAGAAAGAAGCTTTCTGAGAAACTTCTTTGTGTTCTGTGAAATCATCTCACAGAGTTACAGCTTTCCCCTCAAGAAGCCTTTCGCTAAGACAGTTCTTGTGGAATTGGCAAAGTGATATTTGGAAGCCCATAGAGGGCTATGGTGAAAAAGGAAATATCGTCAGATGAAATCTGGAAAGAAGCTTTCTGAGAAACTGCTTAGTGTTCTGTTAATTCATCTCACAGAGTTACATGTGTATTTCGAGGATGTCTTTGCTAGCCCTATTTCTGTGGAATCTGAGAACAGATATTTCGGATCCCTTTGAAGACTATAGGGCCAAAGGAAATATCCTCCGATAACAAAGAGAAAGAAGCTTTCTGAGAAACTTCTTTGTGTTCTGTGAAATCATCTCACAGAGTTACAGCTTTGCCCTCAAGAAGCCTTTCGCTAAGACAGTTCTTGTGGAATTGGCAAAGTGATATTTGGAAGCCCATAGAGGGCTATGGTGAATAAGGAAATATCGTCAGATGAAATCTGGAAAGAAGCTTTCTGCGAAACTGCTTAGTGTTCTGTTAATTCATCTCACAGAGTTACATGTGTATTTCGAGGATCTCTTTGCTAGTCCTATTTCTGTGGAATCTGAAAACAGATATTTCGGATCCCTTTGAAGACTATAGGGCCAAAGGAAATATCCTCGGATAAAAAAGAGAAAGAAGCTTTCTGAGAAACTTCTTTGTGTTTGTGAAATCATCTCACAGAGTTACAGCTTTCCCCTGAAGAAGCCTTTCGCTAAGACAGTTCTTGTGGAATTGGCAAAGTGATATTTGGAAGCCGATAGAGGGCTATGGTGAAAAAGGAAATATCCTCAGATGAAATCTGGAAAGAAGCTTTCTGAGAAACTGCTTAGTGTTCTGTTAATTCATCTCACAGAGTTACATGTGTATTTCGAGGATCTCTTTGCTAGCCCTATTTCTGTGGAATCTGAGAACAAATATTTCGGATCCCTTTGAAGACTATAGGGCCAAAGGAAATATCCTCCGACAACAAAGAGAAAGAAGCTTTCTGAGAAACTTCTTTGTGTTCTGTGAAATCATCTCACAGAGTTACAGCTTTCCCCTGAAGAAGCCTTTCGCTAAGACAGTTCTTGTGGAATTGGCAAAGTGATATTTGGAAGCCCAAAGAGGGCTATGGTGAAAAAGGAAATATCGTCAGATGAAATCTGGAAAGAAGCTTTCTGAGAAACTGCTTAGTGTTCTGTTAATTCATCTCACAGAGTTACATGTGTATTTCGAGGATCTCTTTGCTAGTCCTATTTCTGTGGAATCTGAAAACAGATATTTCGGATCCCTTTGAAGACTATAGGGACAAAGGAAATATCCTCGGATAACAAAGAGAAAGAAGCTTTCTGAGAAACTTCTTTGTGTTCTGTGAAATCATCTCACAGAGTTACAGCTTTCCCCTCAAGAAGCCTTTCGCTAAGACAGTTCTTGTGGAATTGGCAAAGTGATATTTGGAAGCCCATAGAGGGCTATGGTGAAAAAGGAAATATCCTCAGATGAAATCTGGAAAGAAGCTTTCTGAGAAACTGCTTAGTGTTCTGCGAATTCATCTCACAGAGTTACATGTGTATTTCGAGGATCTCTTTCCTTGACCTATTTCTGTGGAAACTGAGAAAAGATATTTCGGATCCCTTTGAGGACTATAGGGCCAAAGGAAAAATCCTCGGATAACAAAGAGAAAGAAGCTTTCTGAGAAACTTCTTTGTGTTCTGTGAAATCATCTCACGGAGTTACAGCTTTCCCCTCAAGAAGCCTTTCGCTAAGACAGTTCTTGTGGAATTGGCAAAGTGATATTTGGAAGCCCATAGAGGGCTATGGTGAAAAAGGAAATATCGTCAGATGAAATCTGGAAAGAAGCTTGCTGCGAAACTGCTTAGTGTTCTGTTAATTCATCTCACAGAGTTACATATGTATTTCGAGGATCTCTTTGCTAGCCCTATTTCTGTGGAATCTGAAAACAGATATTTCGGATCCCTTTGAAGACTATAGGGGCAAAGGAAATATCCTCCGATAACAAAGAGAAAGAAGCTTCCTGAGAAACTTCTTTGTGTTCTGTGAAATCATCTCACAGAGTTACAGCTTTCCCCTCAAGAAGCCTTTCGCTAAGACACTTCTTGTGGAATTGGCAAAGTGATATTTGGAAGCCCATAGAGAGCTATGGTGAAAAAGGAAATATCCTCAGATGAAATCTGGAAAGAAGCTTTCTGAGAAACTGCTTAGTGTTCTGTTAATTCATCTCACAGAGTTACATGTGTATTTCGAGGATCTCTTTGCTAGCCCTATTTCTGCGGAATCTGAGAACAGATATTTCGGATCCCTTTGAAGACTATAGGGCCAAAGGAAATATCCTCGGATAACAAAGAGAAAGAAGCTTTCTGAGAAACTTCTTTGTGTTCTGTGAAATCATCTCACAGAGTTACAGCTTTCCCCTCAAGAAGCCTTTCGCTAAGACAGTTCTTGTGGAATTGGCAAAGTGATATTTGGAAGCCGATAGAGGGCTATGGTGGAAAAGGAAATATCCTCAGATGAAATCTGGAAAGAAGCTTTCTGAGAAACTGCTTAGTGTTCTGTGAATTCATCTCACAGAGTTACATGTGTATTTCGAGGATGTCTTTGCTAGCCCTATTTCTGTGGAATCTGAGAACAAATATTTCGGATCCCTTTGAAGACTATAGGGCCAAAGGAAATATCCTCCGATAACAAAGAGAAAGAAGCTTTCTGAGAAACTTCTTTGTGTTCTGTGAAATCATCTCACAGAGTTACAGCTTTCCCCTCAAGAAGCCTTTCGCTAAGACAGTTCTTGTGGAATTGGCAAAGTGATATTTGGAAGCCCATAGAGGGCTATGGTGAAAAAGGAAATATCGTCAGATGAAATCTGGAAAGAAGCTTTCTGAGAAACTGCTTAGTGTTCTGTTAATTCATCTCACAGAGTTCCATGTGTATTTCGAGGATCTCTTTGCTAGCCCTATTTCTGTGGAATCTGAAAACAGATATTTCGGATCCCTTTGAAAACTATAGGGCCAAAGGAAATATCCTCCGATAACAAAGAGAAAGAAGCTTTCTGAGAAACTTCTTTGTGTTCTGTGAAATCATCTCACAGAGTTACATCTTTCCCCTCAAGAAGCCTTTCGCTAAGACAGTTCTTGTGGAATTGGCAAAGTGATATTTGGAAGCCCATAGAGGGCTATGGTGAAATAGGAAATATCGTCAGATGATATCTGGAAAGAAGCTTTCTGAGAAACTGCTTAGTGTTCTGTTAATTCATCTCACAGAGTTACATGTGTATTTCGAGGATCTCTTTGCTAGCCCTATTTCTGTGGAAACTGAGAAAAGATATTTCGGATCCCTTTGAAGACTATAGGGCCAAAGGAAAAATCCTCTGATAACAAAGAGAAAGAAGCTTTCTGAGAAACTTCTTTGTGTTCTGTGAAATCATCTCACAGAGTTACAGCTTTCCCCTCAAGAAGCCTTTCGCTAAGACAGTTCTTGTGGAATTGGCAAAGTGATATTTGGAAGCCCATAGAGGGCTATGGTGAAAAAGGAAATATCGTCAGATGAAATCTGGAAAGAAGCTTTCTGAGAAACTGCTTCGTGTTCTGTTAATTCATCTCACAGAGTTACATGTGTATTTCGAGGATGTCTTTGCTAGCCCTATTTCTGTGGAATCTGAGAACAGATATTTCGGATCCCTTTGAAGACTATAGGGCCAAAGGAAATATCCTCCGATAACAAAGAGAAAGAAGCTTTCTGAGAAACTTCTTTGTGTTCTGTGAAATCATCTCACAGAGTTACAGCTTTGCCCTCAAGAAGCCTTTCGCTAAGACAGTTCTTGTGGAATTGGCAAAGTGATATTTGGAAGCCCATAGAGGGCTATGGTGAAAAAGGAAATATCGTCAGATGAAATCTGGAAAGAAGCTTTCTGCGAAACTGCTTAGTGTTCTGTTAATTCATCTCACAGAGTTACATGTGTATTTCGAGGATCTCTTTGCTAGTCCTATTTCTGTGGAATCTGAGAACAGATATTTCGGATCCCTTTGAAGACTATAGGGCCAAAGGAAATATCCTCGGATAAAAAAGAGAAAGAAGCTTTCTGAGAAACTTCTTTGTGTTTGTGAAATCATCTCACAGAGTTACAGCTTTCCCCTGAAGAAGCCTTTCGCTAAGACAGTTCTTGTGGAATTGGCAAAGTGATATTTGGAAGCCGATAGAGGGCTATGGTGAAAAAGGAAATATCCTCAGATGAAATCTGGAAAGAAGCTTTCTGAGAAACTGCTTAGTGTTCTGTTAATTCATCTCACAGAGTTACATGTGTATTTCGAGGATCTCTTTGCTAGCCCTATTTCTGTGGAATCTGAGAACAAATATTTCGGATCCCTTTGAAGACTATAGGGCCAAAGGAAATATCCTCCGATAACAAAGAGAAAGAAGCTTTCTGAGAAACTTCTTTGTGTTCTGTGAAATCATCTCACAGAGTTACAGCTTTCCCCTGAAGAAGCCTTTCGCTAAGACAGTTCTTGTGGAATAGGCAAAGTGATATTTGGAAGCCCATAGAGGGCTATGGTGAAATAGGAAATATAGTCAGATGAAATCTGGAAAGAAGCTTTCTGAGAAACTGCTTAGTGTTCTGTGAATTCATCTCACAGAGTTACATGTGTATTTCGAGGATCTCTTTGCTAGCCCTATTTCTGTGGAAACTGGGAAAAGATATTTCGGATCCCTTTGAAGACTATAGGGCCAAAGGAAAAATCCTCCGATAACAAAGAGAAAGAAGCTTTCTGAGAAACTTCTTTATGTTCTGTGAAATCATCTCACAGAGTTACAGCTTTCCCCTGAAGAAGCCTTTCGCTAAGACAGTTCTTGTGGAATTGGCAAAGTGATATTTGGAAGCCCATAGAGGGCTATGGTGAAAAAGGAAATATCGTCAGATGAAATCTGGAAAGAAAGTTTCTGCGAAACTTCTTAGTGTTCTGTTAATTCATCTCACAGAGTTACATGTGTATTTCGAGGATCTCTTTGCTAGTCCTATTTCTGTGGAATCTGAAAACAGATATTTCGGATCCCTTTGAAGATTATAGGGCCAAAGGAAATATCCTCGGATAACAAAGAGAAAGAAGCTTTCTGAGAAACTTCTTTGTGTTCTGTGAAATCATCTCACAGAGTTACAGCTTTCCCCTCAAGAAGCCTTTCGCTAAGACAGTTCTTGTGGAATTGGCAAAGTGATATTTGGAAGCCGATAGAGGGCTATGGTGAAAAAGGAATATCCTCAGATGAAATCTGGAAAGAAGCTTTCTGAGAAACTGCTTAGTGTTCTGTGAATTCATCTCACAGAGTTACATGTGTATTTCGAGGATCTCTTTGCTAGCCCTATTTCTGTGGAATCTGAGAACAAATATTTCGGATCCCTTTGAAGACTATAGGGCCAAAGGAAATATCCTCCGATAACAAAGAGAAAGAAGCTTTCTGAGAAACTTCTTTGTGTTCTGTGAAATCATCTCACAGAGTTACAGCTTTCCCCTGAAGAAGCCTTTCGCTAAGACAGTTCTTGTGGAATTGGCAAAGTGATATTTGGAAGCCCATAGAGGGCTATGGTGAAAAAGGAAATATCGTCAGATGAAAACTGGAAAGAAGCTTTCTGCGAAACTGCTTAGTGTTCTGTTAATTCATCCCACAGAGTTACATGTGTATTTCGAGGATCTCTTTGCTAGTCCTATTTCTGTGGAATCTGAAAACAGATATTTCGGATCCCTTTGAAGACTATAGGGCCAAAGGAAATATCCTCGGATAACAAAGAGAAAGAAGCTTTCTGAGAAACTTCTTTGTGTTCTGTGAAATCATCTCACAGAGTAACAGTTTTCCCCTCAAGAAGCCTTTCGCTAAGACAGTTCTTGTGGAATTGGCAAAGTGATATTTGGAAGCCCATAGAGGGCTATGGTGAAAAAGGAAATATCCTCAGATGAAAACTGGAAAGAAGCTTTCTGCGAAACTGCTTAGTGTTCTGTTAATTCATCCCACAGAGTTACATGTGTATTTCGAGGATCTCTTTGCTAGTCCTATTTCTGTGGAATCTGAAAACAGATATTTCGGATCCCTTTGAAGACTATAGGGCCAAAGGAAATATCCTCGGATAACAAAGAGAAAGAAGCTTTCTGAGAAACTTCTTTGTGTTCTGTGAAATCATCTCACAGAGTTACAGCTTTCCCCTCAAGAAGCCTTTCGCTAAGACAGTTCTTGTGGAATTGGCAAAGTGATATTTGGAAGCCCATAGAGGGCTATGGTGAAAAAGGAAATATCCTCAGATGAAATCTGGAAAGAAGCTTTCTGAGAAACTGCTTAGTGTTCTGTTAATTCATCTCACAGAGTTACATGTGTATTTCGAGGATCTCTTTGCTAGCCCTATTTCTGTGGAATCTGAGAACAGATATTTCGGATCCTTTTGAAGACTATAGGGCCAAAGGAAATATCCTCCGATAACAAAGAGAAAGAAGCTTTCTGAGAAACTTCTTTGTGTTCTGTGAAATCATCTCACAGAGTTACAGCTTTCCCCTCAAGAAGCCTTTCGCTAAGACAGTTCTTGTGGAATTGGCAAAGTGATATTTGGAAGCCCATAGAGGGCTATGGTGAAAAAGGAAATATCCTCAGATGAAATCTGGAAAGAAGCTTTCTGAGAAACTGCTTAGTGTTCTGTGAATTCATCTCACATAGTTACATGTGTATTTCGAGGATCTCTTTGCTAGCCCTATTTCTGTGGAAACTGAGAAAAGATATTTCGGATCCCTTTGAAGACTATAGGGCCAAAGGAAAAATCCTCCGATAACAAAGAGAAGGAAGCGTTCTGAGAAACTTCTTTGTGTTCTGTGAAATCATCTCACAGAGTTACAGCTTTCCCCTCAAGAAGCCTTTCGCTAAGACAGTTCTTGTGGAATTGGCAAAGTGATATTTGGAAGCCCATAGAGGGCTATGGTGAAAAAGGAAATATCGTCAGATGAAATCTGGAAAGAAGCTTTCTGCGAAACTGCTTAGTGTTCTGTTAATTCATCTCACAGAGTTACATGTGTATTTCGAGGATCTCTTTGCTAGTCCTATTTCTGTGGAATCTGAAAACAGATATTTCGGATCCCTTTGAAGACTATAGGGCCAAAGGAAATATCCTCGGATAAAAAAGAGAAAGAAGCTTTCTGAGAAACTTCTTTGTGTTTGTGAAATCATCTCACAGAGTTACAGCTTTCCCCTGAAGAAGCCTTTCGCTAAGACAGTTCTTGTGGAATTGGCAAAGTGATATTTGGAAGCCCATAGAGGGCTATGGTGAAAAAAGAAATATCCTCAGATGAAATCTGGAAAGAAGCTTTCTGAGAAACTGCTTAGTGTTCTGTTAATTCATCTCACAGAGTTACATGTGTATTTCGAGGATCTCTTTGCTAGCCCTATTTCTGTGGAATCTGAGAACAAATATTTCGGATCCCTTTGAAGACTATAGGGCCAAAGGAAATATCCTCCAATAACAAAGAGAAAGAAGCTTTCTGAGAAACTTCTTTGTGTTCTGTGAAATCATCTCACAGAGTTACAGCTTTCCCCTCAAGAAGCCTTTCGCTAAGACAGTTCTTGTGGAATTGGCAAAGTGATATTTGGAAGCCCATAGAGGGCTATGGTGAAAAAGGAAATATCGTCAGATGAAATCTGGAAAGAAGCTTTCTGCGAAACTGCTTAGTGTTCTGTTAATTCATCTCACAGAGTTACATGTGTATTTCGAGGATCTCTTTGCTAGCCCTATTTCTACGGAATCTGAGAACAGATATTTCGGATCCCTTTGAAGACTATAGGGCCAAAGGAAATATCCTCGGATAACAAAGAGAAAGAAGCTTTCTGAGAAACTTCTTTGTGTGCTGTGAAATCATCTCACAGAGTTACAGCTTTCCCCTCAAGAAGCCTTTCGCTAAGACAGTTCTTGTGGAATTGGCAAAGTGATATTTGGAAGCCGATAGAGGGCTATGGTGAAAAAGGAAATATCGTCAGATGAAATCTGGAAAGAAGCTTTCTGCGAAACTGCTTAGTGTTCTGTTAATTCATCTCACAGAGTTACATGTGTATTTCGAGGATCTCTTTGCTAGTCCTATTTCTGTGGAATCTGAAAACAGATATTTCGGATCCCTTTGAAGACTATAGGGCCAAAGGAAATATCCTCGGATAACAAAGAGAAAGAAGCTTTCTGAGAAACTTCTTTGTGTTCTGTGAAATCATCTCACAGAGTTACAGCTTTCCCCTCAAGAAGCCTTTCGCTAAGACAGTTCTTGTGGAATTGGCAAAGTGATATTTGGAAGCCCATAGAGGGCTATGGTGAAAAAGGAAATATCCTCAGATGAAATCTGGAAAGAAGCTTTCTGAGAAACTGCTTAGTGTTCTGCGAATTCATCTCACAGAGTTACATGTGTATTTCGAGGATCTCTTTCCTAGACCTATTTCTGTGGAAACTGAGAAAAGATATTTCGGATACCTTTGAGGACTATAGGGCCAAAGGAAAAATCCTCGGATAACAAAGAGAAAGAAGCTTTCTGAGAAACTTCTTTGTGTTCTGTGAAATCATCTCACGGAGTTACAGCTTTCCCCTCAAGAAGCCTTTCGCTAAGACAGTTCTTGTGGAATTGGCAAAGTGATATTTGGAAGCCCATAGAGGGCTATGGTGAAAAAGGAAATATCGTCAGATGAAATCTGGAAAGAAGCTTGCTGCGAAACTGCTTAGTGTTCTGTTAATTCATCTCACAGAGTTACATATGTATTTCGAGGATCTCTTTGCTAGCCCTATTTCTGTGGAATATGAAAACAGATATTTCGGATCCCTTTGAAGACTATAGGGGCAAAGGAAATATCCTCCGATAACAAAGAGAAAGAAGCTTCCTGAGAAACTTCTTTGTGTTCTGTGAAATCATCTCACAGAGTTACAGCTTTCCCCTCAAGAAGCCTTTCGCTAAGACACTTCTTGTGGAATTGGCAAAGTGATATTTGGAAGCCCATAGAGGGCTATGGTGAAAAAGGAAATATCCTCAGATGAAATCTGGAAAGAAGCTTTCTGAGAAACTGCTTAGTGTTCTGTTAATTCATCTCACAGAGTTACATGTGTATTTCGAGGATCTCTTTGCTAGCCCTATTTCTGCGGAATCTGAGAACAGATATTTCGGATCCCTTTGAAGACTATAGGGCCAAAGGAAATATCCTCGGATAACAAAGAGAAAGAAGCTTTCTGAGAAACTTCTTTGTGTGCTGTGAAATCATCTCACAGAGTTACAGCTTTCCCCTCAAGAAGCCTTTCGCTAAGACAGTTCTTGTGGAATTGGCAAAGTGATATTTGGAAGCCGATAGAGGGCTATGGTGAAAAAGGAAATATCCTCAGATGAAATCTGGAAAGAAGCTTTCTGAGACACTGCTTAGTTTTCTGTTAATTCATCTCACAGAGTTACATGTGTATTTCGAGTATCTCTTTGCGAGCCCTATTTCTGTGGAATCTGAGAACAGATATTTCGGATCCCTTTGAAGACTATAGGGCCAAAGGAAATATCCTCCAATAACAAAGAGAAAGAAGCTTTCTGAGAAACTTCTTTGTGTTCTGTGAAATCATCTCACAGAGTTACAGCTTTCCCCTCAAGAAGCCTTTCGCTAAGACAGTTCTTGTGGAATAGGCAAAGTGATATTTGGAAGCCCATAGAGGGCTATGGTGAAATAGGAAATATAGTCAGATGAAATCTGGAAAGAAGCTTTCTGAGAAACTGCTTAGTGTTCTGTGAATTCATCTCACAGAGTTACATGTGTATTTCGAGGATCTCTTTGCTAGCCCTATTTCTGTGGAAACTGGGAAAAGATATTTCGGATCCCTTTGAAGACTATAGGGCCAAAGGAAAAATCCTCCGATAACAAAGAGAAAGAAGCTTTCTGAGAAACTTCTTTACGTTCTGTGAAATCATCTCACAGAGTTACAGCTTTCCCCTGAAGAAGCCTTTCGCTAAGACAGTTCTTGTGGAATTGGCAAAGTGATATTTGGAAGCCCATAGAGGGCTATGTTGAAAAAGGAAATATCGTCAGATGAAATCTGGAAAGAAAGTTTCTGCGAAACTTCTTAGTGTTCTGTTAATTCATCTCACAGAGTTACATGTGTATTTCGAGGATCTCTTTGCTAGTCCTATTTCTGTGGAATCTGAAAACAGATATTTCGGATCCCTTTGAAGATTATAGGGCCAAAGGAAATATCCTCGGATAACAAAGAGAAAGAAGCTTTCTGAGAAACTTCTTTGTGTTCTGTGAAATCATCTCACAGAGTTACAGCTTTCCCCTCAAGAAGCCTTTCGCTAAGACAGTTCTTGTGGAATTGGCAAAGTGATATTTGGAAGCCGATAGAGGGCTATGGTGGAAAAGGAAATATCCTCAGATGAAATCTGGAAAGAAGCTTTCTGAGAAACTGCTTAGTGTTCTGTGAATTCATCTCACAGAGTTACATGTGTATTTCGAGGATCTCTTTGCTAGCCCTATTTCTGTGGAATCTGAGAACAAATATTTCGGATCCCTTTGAAGACTATAGGGCCAAAGGAAATATCCTCCGATAACAAAGAGAAAGAAGCTTTCTGAGAAACTTCTTTGTGTTCTGTGAAATCATCTCACAGAGTTACAGCTTTCCCCTCAAGAAGCCTTTCGCTAAGACAGTTCTTGTGGAATTGGCAAAGTGATATTTGGAAGCCCATAGAGGGCTGTGGTGAAAAAGGAAATATCGTCAGATGAAATCTGGAAAGAAGCTTTCTGAGAAACTGCTTAGTGTTCTGTTAATTCATCTCACAGAGTTCCATGTGTATTTCGAGGATCTCTTTGCTAGCCCTATTTCTGTGGAATCTGAAAACAGATATTTCGGATCCCTTTGAAAACTATAGGGCCAAAGGAAATATCCTCCGATAACAAAGAGAAAGAAGCTTTCTGAGAAACTTCTTTGTGTTCTGTGAAATCATCTCACAGAGTTACATCTTTCCCCTCAAGAAGCCTTTCGCTAAGACAGTTCTTGTGGAATTGGCAAAGTGATATTTGGAAGCCCATAGAGGGCTATGGTGAAATAGGAAATATCGTCAGATGATATCTGGAAAGAAGCTTTCTGAGAAACTGCTTAGTGTTCTGTTAATTCATCTCACAGAGTTACATGTGTATTTCGAGGATCTCTTTGCTAGCCCTATTTCTGTGGAAACTGAGAAAAGATATTTCGGATCCCTTTGAAGACTATAGGGCCAAAGGAAAAATCCTCTGATAACAAAGAGAAAGAAGCTTTCTGAGAAACTTCTTTGTGTTCTGTGAAATCATCTCACAGAGTTACAGCTTTCCCCTCAAGAAGCCTTTCGCTAAGACAGTTCTTGTGGAATTGGCAAAGTGATATTTGGAAGCCCATAGAGGGCTATGGTGAAAAAGGAAATATCGTCAGATGAAATCTGGAAAGAAGCTTTCTGAGAAACTGCTTAGTGTTCTGTTAATTCATCTCACAGAGTTACATGTGTATTTCGAGGATGTCTTTGCTAGCCCTATTTCTGTGGAATCTGAGAACAGATATTTCGGATCCCTTTGAAGACTATAGGGCCAAAGGAAATATCCTCCGATAACAAAGAGAAAGAAGCTTTCTGAGAAACTTCTTTGTGTTCTGTGAAATCATCTCACAGAGTTACAGCTTTGCCCTCAAGAAGCCTTTCGCTAAGACAGTTCTTGTGGAATTGGCAAAGTGATATTTGGAAGCCCATAGAGGGCTATGGTGAATAAGGAAATATCGTCAGATGAAATCTGGAAAGAAGCTTTCTGCGAAACTGCTTAGTGTTCTGTTAATTCATCTCACAGAGTTACATGTGTATTTCGAGGATCTCTTTGCTAGTCCTATTTCTGTGGAATCTGAAAACAGATATTTCGGATCCCTTTGAAGACTATAGGGCCAAAGGAAATATCCTCGGATAAAAAAGAGAAAGAAGCTTTCTGAGAAACTTCTTTGTGTTTGTGAAATCATCTCACAGAGTTACAGCTTTCCCCTGAAGAAGCCTTTCGCTAAGACAGTTCTTGTGGAATTGGCAAAGTGATATTTGGAAGCCGATAGAGGGCTATGGTGAAAAAGGAAATATCCTCAGATGAAATCTGGAAAGAAGCTTTCTGAGAAACTGCTTAGTGTTCTGTTAATTCATCTCACAGAGTTACATGTGTATTTCGAGGATCTCTTTGCTAGCCCTATTTCTGTGGAATCTGAGAACAAATATTTCGGATCCCTTTGAAGACTATAGGGCCAAAGGAAATATCCTCCGACAACAAAGAGAAAGAAGCTTTCTGAGAAACTTCTTTGTGTTCTGTGAAATCATCTCACAGAGTTACAGCTTTCCCCTGAAGAAGCCTTTCGCTAAGACAGTTCTTGTGGAATTGGCAAAGTGATATTTGGAAGCCCAAAGAGGGCTATGGTGAAAAAGGAAATATCGTCAGATGAAATCTGGAAAGAAGCTTTCTGAGAAACTGCTTAGTGTTCTGTTAATTCATCTCACAGAGTTACATGTGTATTTCGAGGATCTCTTTGCTAGTCCTATTTCTGTGGAATCTGAAAACAGATATTTCGGATCCCTTTGAAGACTATAGGGACAAAGGAAATATCCTCGGATAACAAAGAGAAAGAAGCTTTCTGAGAAACTTCTTTGTGTTCTGTGAAATCATCTCACAGAGTTACAGCTTTCCCCTCAAGAAGCCTTTCGCTAAGACAGTTCTTGTGGAATTGGCAAAGTGATATTTGGAAGCCCATAGAGGGCTATGGTGAAAAAGGAAATATCCTCAGATGAAATCTGGAAAGAAGCTTTCTGAGAAACTGCTTAGTGTTCTGCGAATTCATCTCACAGAGTTACATGTGTATTTCGAGGATCTCTTTCCTTGACCTATTTCTGTGGAAACTGAGAAAAGATATTTCGGATCCCTTTGAGGACTATAGGGCCAAAGGAAAAATCCTCGGATAACAAAGAGAAAGAAGCTTTCTGAGAAACTTCTTTGTGTTCTGTGAAATCATCTCACGGAGTTACAGCTTTCCCCTCAAGAAGCCTTTCGCTAAGACAGTTCTTGTGGAATTGGCAAAGTGATATTTGGAAGCCCATAGAGGGCTATGGTGAAAAAGGAAATATCGTCAGATGAAATCTGGAAAGAAGCTTGCTGCGAAACTGCTTAGTGTTCTGTTAATTCATCTCACAGAGTTACATATGTATTTCGAGGATCTCTTTGCTAGCCCTATTTCTGTGGAATCTGAAAACAGATATTTCGGATCCCTTTGAAGACTATAGGGGCAAAGGAAATATCCTCCGATAACAAAGAGAAAGAAGCTTCCTGAGAAACTTCTTTGTGTTCTGTGAAATCATCTCACAGAGTTACAGCTTTCCCCTCAAGAAGCCTTTCGCTAAGACACTTCTTGTGGAATTGGCAAAGTGATATTTGGAAGCCCATAGAGAGCTATGGTGAAAAAGGAAATATCCTCAGATGAAATCTGGAAAGAAGCTTTCTGAGAAACTGCTTAGTGTTCTGTTAATTCATCTCACAGAGTTACATGTGTATTTCGAGGATCTCTTTGCTAGCCCTATTTCTGCGGAATCTGAGAACAGATATTTCGGATCCCTTTGAAGACTATAGGGCCAAAGGAAATATCCTCGGATAACAAAGAGAAAGAAGCTTTCTGAGAAACTTCTTTGTGTTCTGTGAAATCATCTCACAGAGTTACAGCTTTCCCCTCAAGAAGCCTTTCGCTAAGACAGTTCTTGTGGAATTGGCAAAGTGATATTTGGAAGCCGATAGAGGGCTATGGTGGAAAAGGAAATATCCTCAGATGAAATCTGGAAAGAAGCTTTCTGAGAAACTGCTTAGTGTTCTGTGAATTCATCTCACAGAGTTACATGTGTATTTCGAGGATGTCTTTGCTAGCCCTATTTCTGTGGAATCTGAGAACAAATATTTCGGATCCCTTTGAAGACTATAGGGCCAAAGGAAATATCCTCCGATAACAAAGAGAAAGAAGCTTTCTGAGAAACTTCTTTGTGTTCTGTGAAATCATCTCACAGAGTTACAGCTTTCCCCTCAAGAAGCCTTTCGCTAAGACAGTTCTTGTGGAATTGGCAAAGTGATATTTGGAAGCCCATAGAGGGCTATGGTGAAAAAGGAAATATCGTCAGATGAAATCTGGAAAGAAGCTTTCTGAGAAACTGCTTAGTGTTCTGTTAATTCATCTCACAGAGTTCCATGTGTATTTCGAGGATCTCTTTGCTAGCCCTATTTCTGTGGAATCTGAAAACAGATATTTCGGATCCCTTTGAAAACTATAGGGCCAAAGGAAATATCCTCCGATAACAAAGAGAAAGAAGCTTTCTGAGAAACTTCTTTGTGTTCTGTGAAATCATCTCACAGAGTTACATCTTTCCCCTCAAGAAGCCTTTCGCTAAGACAGTTCTTGTGGAATTGGCAAAGTGATATTTGGAAGCCCATAGAGGGCTATGGTGAAATAGGAAATATCGTCAGATGATATCTGGAAAGAAGCTTTCTGAGAAACTGCTTAGTGTTCTGTTAATTCATCTCACAGAGTTACATGTGTATTTCGAGGATCTCTTTGCTAGCCCTATTTCTGTGGAAACTGAGAAAAGATATTTCGGATCCCTTTGAAGACTATAGGGCCAAAGGAAAAATCCTCTGATAACAAAGAGAAAGAAGCTTTCTGAGAAACTTCTTTGTGTTCTGTGAAATCATCTCACAGAGTTACAGCTTTCCCCTCAAGAAGCCTTTCGCTAAGACAGTTCTTGTGGAATTGGCAAAGTGATATTTGGAAGCCCATAGAGGGCTATGGTGAAAAAGGAAATATCGTCAGATGAAATCTGGAAAGAAGCTTTCTGAGAAACTGCTTCGTGTTCTGTTAATTCATCTCACAGAGTTACATGTGTATTTCGAGGATGTCTTTGCTAGCCCTATTTCTGTGGAATCTGAGAACAGATATTTCGGATCCCTTTGAAGACTATAGGGCCAAAGGAAATATCCTCCGATAACAAAGAGAAAGAAGCTTTCTGAGAAACTTCTTTGTGTTCTGTGAAATCATCTCACAGAGTTACAGCTTTGCCCTCAAGAAGCCTTTCGCTAAGACAGTTCTTGTGGAATTGGCAAAGTGATATTTGGAAGCCCATAGAGGGCTATGGTGAAAAAGGAAATATCGTCAGATGAAATCTGGAAAGAAGCTTTCTGCGAAACTGCTTAGTGTTCTGTTAATTCATCTCACAGAGTTACATGTGTATTTCGAGGATCTCTTTGCTAGTCCTATTTCTGTGGAATCTGAGAACAGATATTTCGGATCCCTTTGAAGACTATAGGGCCAAAGGAAATATCCTCGGATAAAAAAGAGAAAGAAGCTTTCTGAGAAACTTCTTTGTGTTTGTGAAATCATCTCACAGAGTTACAGCTTTCCCCTGAAGAAGCCTTTCGCTAAGACAGTTCTTGTGGAATTGGCAAAGTGATATTTGGAAGCCGATAGAGGGCTATGGTGAAAAAGGAAATATCCTCAGATGAAATCTGGAAAGAAGCTTTCTGAGAAACTGCTTAGTGTTCTGTTAATTCATCTCACAGAGTTACATGTGTATTTCGAGGATCTCTTTGCTAGCCCTATTTCTGTGGAATCTGAGAACAAATATTTCGGATCCCTTTGAAGACTATAGGGCCAAAGGAAATATCCTCCGATAACAAAGAGAAAGAAGCTTTCTGAGAAACTTCTTTGTGTTCTGTGAAATCATCTCACAGAGTTACAGCTTTCCCCTGAAGAAGCCTTTCGCTAAGACAGTTCTTGTGGAATAGGCAAAGTGATATTTGGAAGCCCATAGAGGGCTATGGTGAAATAGGAAATATAGTCAGATGAAATCTGGAAAGAAGCTTTCTGAGAAACTGCTTAGTGTTCTGTGAATTCATCTCACAGAGTTACATGTGTATTTCGAGGATCTCTTTGCTAGCCCTATTTCTGTGGAAACTGGGAAAAGATATTTCGGATCCCTTTGAAGACTATAGGGCCAAAGGAAAAATCCTCCGATAACAAAGAGAAAGAAGCTTTCTGAGAAACTTCTTTATGTTCTGTGAAATCATCTCACAGAGTTACAGCTTTCCCCTGAAGAAGCCTTTCGCTAAGACAGTTCTTGTGGAATTGGCAAAGTGATATTTGGAAGCCCATAGAGGGCTATGGTGAAAAAGGAAATATCGTCAGATGAAATCTGGAAAGAAAGTTTCTGCGAAACTTCTTAGTGTTCTGTTAATTCATCTCACAGAGTTACATGTGTATTTCGAGGATCTCTTTGCTAGTCCTATTTCTGTGGAATCTGAAAACAGATATTTCGGATCCCTTTGAAGATTATAGGGCCAAAGGAAATATCCTCGGATAACAAAGAGAAAGAAGCTTTCTGAGAAACTTCTTTGTGTTCTGTGAAATCATCTCACAGAGTTACAGCTTTCCCCTCAAGAAGCCTTTCGCTAAGACAGTTCTTGTGGAATTGGCAAAGTGATATTTGGAAGCCGATAGAGGGCTATGGTGAAAAAGGAATATCCTCAGATGAAATCTGGAAAGAAGCTTTCTGAGAAACTGCTTAGTGTTCTGTGAATTCATCTCACAGAGTTACATGTGTATTTCGAGGATCTCTTTGCTAGCCCTATTTCTGTGGAATCTGAGAACAAATATTTCGGATCCCTTTGAAGACTATAGGGCCAAAGGAAATATCCTCCGATAACAAAGAGAAAGAAGCTTTCTGAGAAACTTCTTTGTGTTCTGTGAAATCATCTCACAGAGTTACAGCTTTCCCCTGAAGAAGCCTTTCGCTAAGACAGTTCTTGTGGAATTGGCAAAGTGATATTTGGAAGCCCATAGAGGGCTATGGTGAAAAAGGAAATATCGTCAGATGAAAACTGGAAAGAAGCTTTCTGCGAAACTGCTTAGTGTTCTGTTAATTCATCCCACAGAGTTACATGTGTATTTCGAGGATCTCTTTGCTAGTCCTATTTCTGTGGAATCTGAAAACAGATATTTCGGATCCCTTTGAAGACTATAGGGCCAAAGGAAATATCCTCGGATAACAAAGAGAAAGAAGCTTTCTGAGAAACTTCTTTGTGTTCTGTGAAATCATCTCACAGAGTAACAGTTTTCCCCTCAAGAAGCCTTTCGCTAAGACAGTTCTTGTGGAATTGGCAAAGTGATATTTGGAAGCCCATAGAGGGCTATGGTGAAAAAGGAAATATCCTCAGATGAAAACTGGAAAGAAGCTTTCTGCGAAACTGCTTAGTGTTCTGTTAATTCATCCCACAGAGTTACATGTGTATTTCGAGGATCTCTTTGCTAGTCCTATTTCTGTGGAATCTGAAAACAGATATTTCGGATCCCTTTGAAGACTATAGGGCCAAAGGAAATATCCTCGGATAACAAAGAGAAAGAAGCTTTCTGAGAAACTTCTTTGTGTTCTGTGAAATCATCTCACAGAGTTACAGCTTTCCCCTCAAGAAGCCTTTCGCTAAGACAGTTCTTGTGGAATTGGCAAAGTGATATTTGGAAGCCCATAGAGGGCTATGGTGAAAAAGGAAATATCCTCAGATGAAATCTGGAAAGAAGCTTTCTGAGAAACTGCTTAGTGTTCTGTTAATTCATCTCACAGAGTTACATGTGTATTTCGAGGATCTCTTTGCTAGCCCTATTTCTGTGGAATCTGAGAACAGATATTTCGGATCCTTTTGAAGACTATAGGGCCAAAGGAAATATCCTCCGATAACAAAGAGAAAGAAGCTTTCTGAGAAACTTCTTTGTGTTCTGTGAAATCATCTCACAGAGTTACAGCTTTCCCCTCAAGAAGCCTTTCGCTAAGACAGTTCTTGTGGAATTGGCAAAGTGATATTTGGAAGCCCATAGAGGGCTATGGTGAAAAAGGAAATATCCTCAGATGAAATCTGGAAAGAAGCTTTCTGAGAAACTGCTTAGTGTTCTGTGAATTCATCTCACATAGTTACATGTGTATTTCGAGGATCTCTTTGCTAGCCCTATTTCTGTGGAAACTGAGAAAAGATATTTCGGATCCCTTTGAAGACTATAGGGCCAAAGGAAAAATCCTCCGATAACAAAGAGAAGGAAGCGTTCTGAGAAACTTCTTTGTGTTCTGTGAAATCATCTCACAGAGTTACAGCTTTCCCCTCAAGAAGCCTTTCGCTAAGACAGTTCTTGTGGAATTGGCAAAGTGATATTTGGAAGCCCATAGAGGGCTATGGTGAAAAAGGAAATATCGTCAGATGAAATCTGGAAAGAAGCTTTCTGCGAAACTGCTTAGTGTTCTGTTAATTCATCTCACAGAGTTACATGTGTATTTCGAGGATCTCTTTGCTAGTCCTATTTCTGTGGAATCTGAAAACAGATATTTCGGATCCCTTTGAAGACTATAGGGCCAAAGGAAATATCCTCGGATAAAAAAGAGAAAGAAGCTTTCTGAGAAACTTCTTTGTGTTTGTGAAATCATCTCACAGAGTTACAGCTTTCCCCTGAAGAAGCCTTTCGCTAAGACAGTTCTTGTGGAATTGGCAAAGTGATATTTGGAAGCCCATAGAGGGCTATGGTGAAAAAAGAAATATCCTCAGATGAAATCTGGAAAGAAGCTTTCTGAGAAACTGCTTAGTGTTCTGTTAATTCATCTCACAGAGTTACATGTGTATTTCGAGGATCTCTTTGCTAGCCCTATTTCTGTGGAATCTGAGAACAAATATTTCGGATCCCTTTGAAGACTATAGGGCCAAAGGAAATATCCTCCAATAACAAAGAGAAAGAAGCTTTCTGAGAAACTTCTTTGTGTTCTGTGAAATCATCTCACAGAGTTACAGCTTTCCCCTCAAGAAGCCTTTCGCTAAGACAGTTCTTGTGGAATTGGCAAAGTGATATTTGGAAGCCCATAGAGGGCTATGGTGAAAAAGGAAATATCGTCAGATGAAATCTGGAAAGAAGCTTTCTGCGAAACTGCTTAGTGTTCTGTTAATTCATCTCACAGAGTTACATGTGTATTTCGAGGATCTCTTTGCTAGTCCTATTTCTGTGGAATCTGAAAACAGATATTTCAGATCCCTTTGAAGACTATAGGGCCAAAGGAAATATCCTCGGATAACAAAGAGAAAGAAGCTTTCTGAGAAACTTCTTTGTGTTCTGTGAAATCATCTCACAGAGTTACAGCTTTCCCCTCAAGAAGCCTTTCGCTAAGACAGTTCTTGTGGAATTGGCAAAGTGATATTTGGAAGCCCATAGAGGGCTATGGTGAAAAAGGAAATATCCTCAGATGAAATCTGGAATGAAGCTTTCTGCGAAACTGATTAGTGTTTTGTTAATTCATCTCACAGAGTTACATGTGTATTTCGAGGATCTCTTTGCTAGCTCTATTTCTGTGGAATCTGAGAAGAGATATTTCGGATCCCTTTGAAGACTATAGGGCCAAAGGAAATATCCTCCGATAACAAAGAGAAAGAAGCTTTCTGAGAAACTTCTTTGTGTTCTGTGAAATCATCTCACAGAGTTACAGCTTTCCCCTCAAGAAGCCTTTCGCTAAGACAGTTCTTGTGGAATAGGCAAAGGGATATTTGGAAGCCCATAGAGGGCTATGGTGAAAAAGGAAATATCGTCAGATGAAATCTGGAAAGAAGCTTTCTGAGAAACTGCTTAGTGTTCTGTTAATTCATCTCACAGAGTTCCATGTGTATTTCGAGGATCTCTTTGCTAGCCCTATTTCTGTGGAATCTGAAAACAGATATTTCGGATCCCTTTGAAAACTATAGGGCCTAAGGAAATATCCTCCGATAACAAAGAGAAAGAAGCTTTCTGAGAAACTTCTTTGTGTTCTGTGAAATCATCTCACAGAGTTACATCTTTCCCCTCAAGAAGCCTTTCGCTAAGACAGTTCTTGTGGAATTTGCAAAGTGATATTTGGAAGCCCATAGAGGGCTATGGTGAAATAGGAAATATCGTCAGATGAAATCTGGAAAGAAGCTTTCTGAGAAACTGCTTAGTGTTCTGTTAATTCATCTCACAGAGTTACATGTGTATTTCGAGGATCTCTTTGCTAGCCCTATTTCTGTGGAAACTGAGAAAAGATATTTCGGATCCCTTTGAAGACTATAGGGACAAAGGAAAAATCCTCCGAGAACAAAGAGAAAGAAGCTTTCTGAGAAACTTCTTTGTGTTCTGTGAAATCATCTCACAGAGTTACAGCTTTCCCCTCAAGAAGCCTTTCGCTAAGACAGTTCTTGTGGAATTGGCAAAGTGATATTTGGATGCCCATAGAGGGCTATGGTGAAAAAGGAAATATCGTCTAATGAAATCTGGAAAGAAGCTTTCTGAGAAACTGCTTAGTGTTCTGTTAATTCATCTCACAGAGTTACATGTGTATTTCGAGGATGTCTTTGCTAGCCCTATTTCTGTGGAATCTGAGAACAGATATTTCGGATCCCTTTGAAGACTATAGGGCCAAAGGAAATATCCTCCGATAACAAAGAGAAAGAAGCTTTCTGAGAAACTGCTTTGTGTTCTGTGAAATCATCTCACAGAGTTACAGCTTTCCCCTCAAGAAGCCTTTCGCTAAGATAGTTCTTGTGGAATTGGCAAAGTGATATTTGGAAGCCCATAGAGGGCTATGGTGAAAAAGGAAATATCGTCAGATGAAATCTGGAAAGAAGCTTTCTGCGAAACTGCTTAGTGTTCTGTTAATTCATCTCACAGAGTTACATGTGTATTTCGAGGATCTCTTTGCTAGTCCTATTTCTGTGGAATCTGAAAACAGATATTTCGGATCCCTTTGAAGACTATAGGGCCAAAGGAAATATCCTCGGATAACAAAGAGAAAGAAGCTTTCTGAGAAACTTCTTTGTGTTCTGTGAAATCATCTCACAGAGTTACAGCTTTCCCCTCAAGAAGCCTTTCGCTAAGACAGTTCTTGTGGAATTGGCAAAGTGATATTTGGAAGCCCATAGAGGGCTATGGTGAAAAAGGAAATATCCTCAGATGAAATCTGGAAAGAAGCTTTCTGAGAAACTGCTTAGTGTTCTGCGAATTCATCTCACAGAGTTACATGTGTATTTCGAGGATCTCTTTCCTAGACCTATTTCTGTGGAAACTGAGAAAAGATATTTCGGATCCCTTTGAGGACTATAGGGCCAAAGGAAAAATCCTCGGATAACAAAGAGAAAGAAGCTTTCTGAGAAACTTCTTTGTGTTCTGTGAAATCATCTCACGGAGTTACAGCTTTCCCCTCAAGAAGCCTTTCGCTAAGACAGTTCTTGTGGAATTGGCAAAGTGATATTTGGAAGCCCATAGAGGGCTATGGTGAAAAAGGAAATATCGTCAGATGAAATCTGGAAAGAAGCTTGCTGCGAAACTGCTTAGTGTTCTGTTAATTCATCTCACAGAGTTACATATGTATTTCGAGGATCTCCTTGCTAGCCCTATTTCTGTGGAATCTGAAAACAGATATTTCGGATCCCTTTGAAGACTATAGGGGCAAAGGAAATATCCTCCGATAACAAAGAGAAAGAAGCTTCCTGAGAAACTTCTTTGTGTTCTGTGAAATCATCTCACAGAGTTACAGCTTTCCCCTCAAGAAGCCTTTCGCTAAGACAGTTCTTGTGGAATTGGCAAAGTGATATTTGGAAGCCCATAGAGGGCTATGGTGAAAAAGGAAATATCCTCAGATGAAATCTGGAAAGAAGCTTTCTGAGAAACTGCTTAGTGTTCTGTTAATTCATCTCACAGAGTTACATGTGTATTTCGAGGATCTCTTTGCTAGCCCTATTTCTGCGGAATCTGAGAACAGATATTTCGGATCCCTTTGAAGACTATAGGGCCAAAGGAAATATCCTCGGATAACAAAGAGAAAGAAGCTTTCTGAGAAACTTCTTTGTGTTCTGTGAAATCATCTCACAGAGTTACAGCTTTCCCCTCAAGAAGCCTTTCGCTAAGACAGTTCTTGTGGAATTGGCAAAGTGATATTTGGAAGCCCATAGAGGGCTATGGTGAAAAAGGAAATATCGTCAGATGAAATCTGGAAAGAAGCTTTCTGAGAAACTGCTTAGTGTTCTGTTAATTCATCTCACAGAGTTACATGTGTATTTCGAGGATGTCTTTGCTAGCCCTATTTCTGTGGAATCTGAGAACAGATATTTCGGATCCCTTTGAAGACTATAGGGCCAAAGGAAATATCCTCCGATAACAAAGAGAAAGAAGCTTTCTGAGAAACTGCTTTGTGTTCTGTGAAATCATCTCACAGAGTTACAGCTTTCCCCTCAAGAAGCCTTTCGCTAAGACAGTTCTTGTGGAATTGGCAAAGTGATATTTGGAAGCCCATAGAGGGCTATGGTGAAAAAGGAAATATCCTCAGATGAAATCTGGAAAGAAGCTTTCTGAGAAACTGCTTAGTGTTCTGCGAATTCATCTCACAGAGTTACATGTGTATTTCGAGGATCTCTTTCCTAGACCTATTTCTGTGGAAACTGAGAAAAGATATTTCGGATCCCTTTGAGGACTATAGGGCCAAAGGAAAAATCCTCGGATAACAAAGAGAAAGAAGCTTTCTGAGAAACTTCTTTGTGTTCTGTGAAATCATCTCACGGAGTTACAGCTTTCCCCTCAAGAAGCCTTTCGCTAAGACAGTTCTTGTGGAATTGGCAAAGTGATATTTGGAAGCCCATAGAGGGCTATGGTGAAAAAGGAAATATCGTCAGATGAAATCTGGAAAGAAGCTTGCTGCGAAACTGCTTAGTGTTCTGTTAATTCATCTCACAGAGTTACATATGTATTTCGAGGATCTCTTTGCTAGCCCTATTTCTGTGGAATCTGAAAACAGATATTTCGGATCCCTTTGAAGACTATAGGGGCAAAGGAAATATCCTCCGATAACAAAGAGAAAGAAGCTTCCTGAGAAACTTCTTTGTGTTCTGTGAAATCATCTCACAGAGTTACAGCTTTCCCCTCAAGAAGCCTTTCGCTAAGACAGTTCTTGTGGAATTGGCAAAGTGATATTTGGAAGCCCATAGAGGGCTATGGTGAAAAAGGAAATATCCTCAGATGAAATCTGGAAAGAAGCTTTCTGAGAAACTGCTTAGTGTTCTGTTAATTCATCTCACAGAGTTACATGTGTATTTCGAGGATCTCTTTGCTAGCCCTATTTCTGCGGAATCTGAGAACAGATATTTCGGATCCCTTTGAAGACTATAGGGCCAAAGGAAATATCCTCGGATAACAAAGAGAAAGAAGCTTTCTGAGAAACTTCTTTGTGTTCTGTGAAATCATCTCACAGAGTTACAGCTTTCCCCTCAAGAAGCCTTTCGCTAAGACAGTTCTTGTGGAATTGGCAAAGTGATACTTGGAAGCCGATAGAGGGCTATGGTGAAAAAGGAAATATCCTCAGATGAAATCTGGAAAGAAGCTTTCTGAGACACTGCTTAGTTTTCTGTTAATTCATCTCACAGAGTTACATGTGTATTTCGAGGATCTCTTTGCTAGCCCTATTTCTGTGGAATCTGAGAACAGATATTTCGGATCCCTTTGAAGACTATAGGGCCAAAGGAAATATCCTCCGATAACAAAGAGAAAGAAGCTTTCTGAGAAACTTCTTTGTGTTCTGTGAAATCATCTCACAGAGTTACAGCTTTCCCCTGAAGAAGCCTTTCGCTAAGACAGTTCTTGTGGAATTGGCAAAGTGATATTTGGAAGCCCATAGAGGGCTATGGTGAAAAAGGAAATATCGTCAGATGAAAACTGGAAAGAAGCTTTCTGCGAAACTGCTTAGTGTTCTGTTAATTCATCCCACAGAGTTACATGTGTATTTCGAGGATCTCTTTGCTAGTCCTATTTCTGTGGAATCTGAAAACAGATATTTCGGATCCCTTTGAAGACTATAGGGCCAAAGGAAATATCCTCGGATAACAAAGAGAAAGAAGCTTTCTGAGAAACTTCTTTGTGTTCTGTGAAATCATCTCACAGAGTTACAGCTTTCCGCTCAAGAAGCCTTTCGCTAAGACAGTTCTTGTGGAATTGGCAAAGTGATATTTGGAAGCCCATAGAGGGCTATGGTGAAAAAGGAAATATCCTCAGATGAAAACTGGAAAGAAGCTTTCTGCGAAACTGCTTAGTGTTCTGTTAATTCATCCCACAGAGTTACATGTGTATTTCGAGGATCTCTTTGCTAGTCCTATTTCTGTGGAATCTGAAAACAGATATTTCGGATCCCTTTGAAGACTATAGGGCCAAAGGAAATATCCTCGGATAACAAAGAGAAAGAAGCTTTCTGAGAAACTTCTTTGTGTTCTGTGAAATCATCTCACAGAGTTACAGCTTTCCCCTCAAGAAGCCTTTCGCTAAGACAGTTCTTGTGGAATTGGCAAAGTGATATTTGGAAGCCCATAGAGGGCTATGGTGAAAAAGGAAATATCGTCAGATGAAATCTGGAAAGAAGCTTTCTGAGAAACTGCTTAGTGTTCTGTTAATTCATCTCACAGAGTTACATGTGTATTTCGAGGATCTCTTTGCTAGCCCTATTTCTGTGGAATCTGAGAACAGATATTTCGGATCCCTTTGAAGACTATAGGGCCAAAGGAAATATCCTCCGATAACAAAGAGAAAGAAGCTTTCTGAGAAACTTCTTTGTGTTCTGTGAAATCATCTCACAGAGTTACAGCTTTCCCCTGAAGAAGCCTTTCGCTAAGACAGTTCTTGTGGAATTGGCAAAGTGATATTTGGAAGCCCATAGAGGGCTATGGTGAAAAAGGAAATATCGTCAGATGAAAACTGGAAAGAAGCTTTCTGCGAAACTGCTTAGTGTTCTGTTAATTCATCCCACAGAGTTACATGTGTATTTCGAGGATCTCTTTGCTAGTCCTATTTCTGTGGAATCTGAAAACAGATATTTCGGATCCCTTTGAAGACTATAGGGCCAAAGGAAATATCCTCGGATAACAAAGAGAAAGAAGCTTTCTGAGAAACTTCTTTGTGTTCTGTGAAATCATCTCACAGAGTTACAGCTTTCCGCTCAAGAAGCCTTTCGCTAAGACAGTTCTTGTGGAATTGGCAAAGTGATATTTGGAAGCCCATAGAGGGCTATGGTGAAAAAGGAAATATCCTCAGATGAAAACTGGAAAGAAGCTTTCTGCGAAACTGCTTAGTGTTCTGTTAATTCATCCCACAGAGTTACATGTGTATTTCGAGGATCTCTTTGCTAGTCCTATTTCTGTGGAATCTGAAAACAGATATTTCGGATCCCTTTGAAGACTATAGGGCCAAAGGAAATATCCTCGGATAACAAAGAGAAAGAAGCTTTCTGAGAAACTTCTTTGTGTTCTGTGAAATCATCTCACAGAGTTACAGCTTTCCCCTCAAGAAGCCTTTCGCTAAGACAGTTCTTGTGGAATTGGCAAAGTGATATTTGGAAGCCCATAGAGGGCTATGGTGAAAAAGGAAATATCGTCAGATGAAATCTGGAAAGAAGCTTTCTGCGAAACTGCTTAGTGTTCTGTTAATTCATCTCACAGAGTTACATGTGTATTTCGAGGATCTCTTTGCTAGCCCTATTTCTGTGGAATCTGAGAACAGATATTTCGGATCCCTTTGAAGACTATAGGGCCAAAGGAAATATCCTCCGATAACAAAGAGAAAGAAGCTTTCTGAGAAACTTCTTTGTGTTCTGTGAAATCATCTCACAGAGTTACAGCTTTCCCCTCAAGAAGCCTTTCGCTAAGACAGTTCTTGTGGAATTGGCAAAGTGATATTTGGAAGCCCATAGAGGGCTATGGTGAAAAAGGAAATATCCTCAGATGAAATCTGGAACGAAGCTTTCTGAGAAACTGCTTAGTGTTCTGTGAATTCATCTCACATAGTTACATGTGTATTTCGAGGATCTCTTTGCTAACCCTATTTCTGTGGAAACTGAGAAAAGATATTTCGGATCCCTTTGAAGACTATAGGGCCAAAGGAAAAATCCTCCGATAACAAAGAGAAGGAAGCGTTCTGAGAAACTTCTTTGTGTTCTGTGAAATCATCTCACAGAGTTACAGCTTTCCCCTTAAGAAGCCTTTCGCTAAGACAATTCTTGTGGAATTGGCAAAGTGATATTTGGAAGCCCATAGAGGACTATGGTGAAAAAGGAAATATCGTCAGATGAAATCTGGAAAGAAGCTTTCTGCGAAACTGCTTAGTGTTTTTTTAATTCATCTCACAGAGTTACATGTGTATTTCGAGGATCTCTTTGCTAGCTCTATTTCTGTGGAATCTGAGAACAGATATTTCGGATCCCTTTGAAGACTATAGGGCCAAAGGAAATATCCTCGGATAACAAAGAGAAAGAAGCTTTCTGAGAAACTTCTTTGTGTTCTGTGAAATCATCTCACAGAGTTACAGCTTTCCAGACAAGAAGCCTTTCGCAAAGACAGTTCTTGTGGAATTGGCAAAGTGATATTTGGAAGCCCATAGAGGGCTATGGTGAAATAGGAAATATCGTCAGATGAAATCTGGAAAGAAGCTTTCTGAGAAACTGCTTAGTGTTCTGTGAATTCATCTCACAGAGTTACATGTGTATTTCGAGGATCTCTTTGCTAGCCCTATTTCTGTGGAAACTGAGAAAAGATATTTCGGATCCCTTTGAAGACTATAGGGCCAAAGGAAAAATCCTCCGATAACAAAGAGAAAGAAGCTTTCTGAGAAACTTCTTTGTGTTCTGTGAAATCATCTCACAGAGTTACAGCTTTCCCCTTAAGAAGCCTTTCGCTAAGACAGTTCTTGTGGAATTGGCAAAGTGATATTTGGAAGCCCATAGAGGGCTATGGTGAAAAAGGAAATATCGTCAGATGAAATCTGGAAAGAAGCTTTCTGAGAAACTGCTTAGTGTTCTGTTAATTCATCTCACAGAGTTCCATGTGTATTTCGAGGATCTCTTTGCTAGCCCTATTTCTGTGGAATCTGAAAACAGATATTTCGGATCCCTTTGAAAACTATAGGGCCAAGGGAAATATCCTCCGATAACAAAGAGAAAGAAGCTTTCTGAGAAACTTCTTTGTGTTCTGTGAAATCATCTCACAGAGTTACAGCTTTCCCCTCAAGAAGCCTTTCGCTAAGACAGTTCTTGTGGAATTGGCAAAGTGATATTTGGAAGCCGATAGAGGGCTATGGTGAAAAAGGAAATATCCTCAGATGAAATCTGGAAAGAAGCTTTCTGAGAAACTGCTTAGTGTTCTGCGAATTCATCTCATAGAGTTACATGTGTATTTCGAGGATCTCTTTGCTAACCCTATTTCTGTGGAAACTGAGAAAAGATATTTCGGATCGCTTTGAAGACTATAGGGCCAAAGGAAAAATCCTCCGATAACAAAGAGAAGGAAGCGTTCTGAGAAACTTCTTTGTGTTCTGTGAAATCATCTCACAGAGTTACAGCTTCCCCCTCAAGAAGCCTTTCGCTAAGACAATTATTGTGGAATTGGCAAAGTGATATTTGGAAGCCCATAGAGGACTATGGTGAAAAAGGAAATATCGTCAGATGAAATCTGGAAAGAAGCTTTCTGCGAAACTGCTTAGTGTTTTTTTAATTCATCTCACAGAGTTACATGTGTATTTCGAGGATCTCTTTGCTAGCTCTATTTCTGTGGAATCTGAGAACAGATATTTCGGATCCCTTTGAAGACTATAGGGCCAAAGGAAATATCCTCGGATAACAAAGAGAAAGAAGCTTTCTGAGAAACTTCTTTGTGTTCTGTGAAATCATCTCACAGAGTTACAGCTTTCCCCTGAAGAAGGCTTTCGCTAAGACAGTTCTTGTGGAATTGGCAAAGTGATATTTGGAAGCCCATAGAGGGCTATGGTAAAAAAGGAAATATCCTCAGATGAAATCTGGAAAGAAGCTTTCTGAGAAACTGCTTAGTGTTCTGTTAATTCATCTCACAGAGTTCCATGTGTATTTCGAGGATCTCCTTGCTAGCCCTATTTCTGTGGAATCTGAAAACAGATATTTCGGATCCCTTTGAAGACTATAGGGCCAAAGGAAATATCCTCCGATAACAAAGAGAAAGAAGCTTTCTGAGAAACTTCTTTGTGTTCTGTGAAATCATCTCACAGAGTTACAGCTTTCCACACAAGAAGCCTTTCGCTAAGACAGTTCTTGTGGAATTGGCAAAGTGATATTTGGAAGCCCATAGAGGGCTATGGTGAAATAGGAAATATCGTCAGATGAAATCTGGAAAGAAGCTTTCTGAGAAACTGCTTAGTGTTCTGTGAATTCATCTCACAGAGTTACATGTGTATTTCGAGGATCTCTTTGCTAGCCCTATTTCTGTGGAAACTGAGAAAAGATATTTCGGATCCCTTTGAAGACTATAGGGCCAAAGGAAAAATCCTCCGATAACAAAGAGAAAGAAGCTTTCTGAGAAACTTCTTTGTGTTCTGTGAAATCATCTCACAGAGTTACAGCTTTCCCCTGAAGAAGCCTTTCGCTAAGACAGTTCTTGTGGAATTGGCAAAGTGATATTTGGAAGCCCATAGAGGGCTATGGTGAAAAAGGAAATATCGTCAGATGAAATCTGGAAAGAAGCTTTCTGAGAAACTGCTTAGTGTTCTGTTAATTCATCTCACAGAGTTCCATGTGTATTTCGAGGATCTCTTTGCTAGCCCTATTTCTGTGGAATCTGAAAACAGATATTTCGGATCCCTTTGAAAACTATAGGGCCAAAGGAAATATCCTCCGATAAAAAAGAGAAAGAAGCTTTCTGAGAAACTTCTTTGTGTTCTGTGAAATCATCTCACAGAGTTACCGCTTTCCCCTATAGAAGCCTTTCGCTAAGACAGTTCTTGTGGAATTGGCAAAGTGATATTTGGAAGCCCATAGAGGGCTATGGTGAAAAAGGAAATATCGTCAGATGAAATCTGGAAAGAAGCTTTCTGAGAGACTGCTTAGTGTTCTGTTAATTCATCTCACAGAGTTACATGTGTATTTCGAGGATCTCTTTGCTAGCCCTATTTCTGTGGAATCTGAGAACAGATAATTCGGATCCCGTTGAAGACTATAGGGCCAAAGGAAATATCCTCGG
The DNA here is from genome assembly GCF_043159975.1 of Macaca nemestrina. Taxonomy (NCBI): domain Eukaryota; kingdom Metazoa; phylum Chordata; class Mammalia; order Primates; family Cercopithecidae; genus Macaca; species Macaca nemestrina. The sequence goes on along the minus strand of NC_092135.1, from coordinate 30,256,273 downwards.
ATAACAAAGAGAAAGAAGCTTTCTGAGAAACTTCTTTGTGTTTGTGAAATCATCTCACAGAGTTACAGCTTTCCCCTGAAGAAGCCTTTCGCTAAGACAGTTCTTGTGGAATTGGCAAAGTGATATTTGGAAGCCGATAGAGGGCTATGGTGAAAAAGGAAATATCCTCAGATGAAATCTGGAAAGAAGCTTTCTGAGAAACTGCTTAGTGTTCTGTTAATTCATCTCACAGAGTTACATGTGTATTTCGAGGATCTCTTTGCTAGCCCTATTTCTGTGGAATCTGAGAACAAATATTTCGGATCCCTTTGAAGACTATAGGGCCAAAGGAAATATCCTCCGATAACAAAGAGAAAGAAGCTTTCTGAGAAACTTCTTTGTGTTCTGTGAAATCATCTCACAGAGTTACAGCTTTCCCCTCAAGAAGCCTTTCGCTAAGACAGTTCTTGTGGAATTGGCAAAGTGATATTTGGAAGCCCATAGAGGGCTATGGTGAAAAAGGAAATATCGTCAGATGAAATCTGGAAAGAAGCTTTCTGCGAAACTGCTTAGTGTTCTGTTAATTCATCTCACAGAGTTACATGTGTATTTCGAGGATCTCTTTGTTAGTCCTATTTCTGTGGAATCTGAAAACAGATATTTCGGATCCCTTTGAAGACTATAGGGCCAACGGAAATATCCTCGGATAACAAAGAGAAAGAAGCTTTCTGAGAAACTTCTTTGTGTTCTGTGAAATCATCTCACAGAGTTACAGCTTTCCCCTCAAGAAGCCTTTCGCTAAGACAGTTCTTGTGGAATTGGCAAAGTGATATTTGGAAGCCCATAGAGGGCTATGGTGAAAAAGGAAATATCCTCAGATGAAATCTGGAATGAAGCTTTCTGCGAAACTGATTAGTGTTTTGTTAATTCATCTCACAGAGTTACATGTGTATTTCGAGGATCTCTTTGCTAGCTCTATTTCTGTGGAATCTGAGAAGAGATATTTCGGATCCCTTTGAAGACTATAGGGCCAAAGGAAATATCCTCCGATAACAAAGAGAAAGAAGCTTTCTGAGAAACTTCTTTGTGTTCTGTGAAATCATCTCACAGAGTTACAGCTTTCCCCTCAAGAAGCCTTTCGCTAAGACAGTTCTTGTGGAATAGGCAAAGTGATATTTGGAAGCCCATAGAGGGCTATGGTGAAAAAGGTAATATCGTCAGATGAAATCTGGAAAGAAGCTTTCTGAGAAACTGCTTAGTGTTCTGTTAATTCATCTCACAGAGTTCCATGTGTATTTCGAGGATCTCTTTGCTAGCCCTATTTCTGTGGAATCTGAAAACAGATATTTCGGATCCCTTTGAAAACTATAGGGCCAAAGGAAATATCCTCCGATAACAAAGAGAAAGAAGCTTTCTGAGAAACTTCTTTGTGTTCTGTGAAATCATCTCACAGAGTTACATCTTTCCCCTCAAGAAGCCTTTCGCTAAGACAGTTCTTGTGGAATTTGCAAAGTGATATATGGAAGCCCATAGAGGGCTATGGTGAAATAGGAAATATCGTCAGATGAAATCTGGAAAGAAGCTTTCTGAGAAACTGCTTAGTGTTCTGTTAATTCATCTCACAGAGTTACATGTGTTTTTCGAGGATCTCTTTGCTAGCCCTATTTCTGTGGAAACTGAGAAAAGATATTTCGGATCCCTTTGAAGACTATAGGGACAAAGGAAAAATCCTCCGATAACAAAGAGAAAGAAGCTTTCTGAGAAACTTCTTTGTGTTCTGTGAAATCATCTCACAGAGTTACAGCTTTCCCCTCAAGAAGCCTTTCGCTAAGACAGTTCTTGTGGAATTGGCAAAGTGATATTTGGAAGCCCATAGAGGGCTATGGTGAAAAAGGAAATATCGTCAGATGAAATCTGGAAAGAAGCTTTCTGAGAAACTGCTTAGTGTTCTGTTAATTCATCTCACAGAGTTACATGTGTATTTCGAGGATCTCTTTGCTAGCCCTATTTCTGTGGAATCTGAGAACAAATATTTCGGATCCCTTTGAAGACTATAGGGCCAAAGGAAATATCCTCCGATAACAAAGAGAAAGAAGCTTTCTGAGAAACTGCTTTGTGTTCTGTGAAATCATCTCACAGAGTTACAGCTTTCCCCTCAAGAAGCCTTTCGCTAAGACAGTTCTTGTGGAATTGGCAAAGTGATATTTGGAAGCCCATAGAGGGCTATGGTGAAAAAGGAAATATCGTCAGATGAAATCTGGAAAGAAGCTTTCTGCGATACTGCTTAGTGTTCTGTTAATTCATCTCACAGAGTTACATGTGTATTTCGAGGATCTCTTTGCTAGTCCTATTTCTGTGGAATCTGAAAACAGATATTTCGGATCCCTTTGAAGACTATAGGGCCAAAGGAAATATCCTCGGATAAAAAAGAGAAGGAAGCTTTCTGAGAAACTTCTTTGTGTTTGTGAAATCATCTCACAGAGTTACAGCTTTCCCCTCAAGAAGCCTTTCGCTAAGACAGTTCTTGTGGAATTGGCAAAGTGATATTTGGAAGCCGATAGAGGGCTATGGTGAAAAAGGAAATATCCTCAGATGAAATCTGGAAAGAAGCTTTCTGAGAAACTGCTTAGTGTTCTGCGAATTCATCTCATAGAGTTACATGTGTATTTCGAGGATCTCTTTCCTAGACCTATTTCTGTGGAAACTGAGAAAAGATATTTCGGATCCCTTTGAGGACTATAGGGCCAAAGGAAAAATCCTCGGATAACAAAGAGAAAGAAGCTTTCTGAGAAACTTCTTTGTGTTCTGTGAAATCATCTCACGGAGTTACAGCTTTCCCCTCAAGAAGCCTTTCGCTAAGACAGTTCTTGTGGAATTGGCAAAGTGATATTTGGAAGCCCATAGAGGGCTATGGTGAAAAAGGAAATATCGTCAGATGAAATCTGGAAAGAAGCTTGCTGCGAAACTGCTTAGTGTTCTGTTAATTCATCTCACAGAGTTACATATGTATTTCGAGGATCTCTTTGCTAGCCCTATTTCTGTGGAATCTGAAAACAGATATTTCGGATCCCTTTGAAGACTTTAGGGGCAAAGGAAATATCCTCCGATAACAAAGAGAAAGAAGCTTCCTGAGAAACTTCTTTGTGTTCTGTGAAATCATCTCACAGAGTTACAGCTTTCCCCTCAAGAAGCCTTTCGCTAAGACAGTTCTTGTGGAATTGGCAAAGTGATATTTGGAAGCCCATAGAGGGCTATGGTGAAAAAGGAAATATCCTCAGATGAAATCTGGAAAGAAGCTTTCTGAGAAACTGCTTAGTGTTCTGTTAATTCATCTCACAGAGTTACATGTGTATTTCGAGGATCTCTTTGCTAGCCCTATTTCTGCGGAATCTGAGAACAGATATTTCGGATCCCTTTGAAGACTATAGGGCCAAAGGAAATATCCTCCGATAACAAAGAGAAAGAAGCTTTCTGAGAAACTTCTTTGTGTTCTGTGAAATCATCTCACAGAGTTAAAGCTTTCCCCTCAAGAAGCCTTTCGCTAAGACACTTCTTGTGGAATTGGCAAAGTGATATTTGGAAGCCCATAGAGGGCTATGGTGAAAAAGGAAATATCGTCAGATGAAATCTGGAAAGAAGCTTTCTGCGAAACTGCTTAGTGTTATGTTAATTCATCTCACAGAGTTACATGTGTATTTCGAGGATCTCTTTGCTAGCTCTATTTCTGTGGAATCTGAGAACAGATATTTCGGATCCCTTTGAGGACTATAGGGCCAAAGGAAATATCCTCGGATAAAAAAGAGAAAGAAGCTTTCTGAGAAACTTCTTTGTGTTCTGTGAAATCATCTCACAGAGTTACAGCTTTCCCCTCAAGAAGCCTTTCGCTAAGACAGTTCTTGTGGAATAGGCAAAGTGATATTTGGAAGCCCATAGAGGGCTATGGTGAAAAAGGAAATATCGTCAGATGAAATCTGGAAAGAAGCTTTCTGAGAAACTGCTTAGTGTTCTGTGAATTCATCTCACAGAGTTACATGTGTATTTCGAGGATCTCTTTGCTAGCCCTATTTCTGTGGAATCTGAGAACAGATATTTCGGATCCCTTTGAAGACTATAGGGCCAAAGGAAATATCCTCCGATAACAAAGAGAAAGAAGCTTTCTGAGAAACTTCTTTGTGTTCTGTGAAATCATCTCACAGAGTTACAGCTTTCCCCTGAAGAAGCCTTTCGCTAAGACAGTTCTTGTGGAATTGGCAAAGTGATATTTGGAAGCCCATAGAGGGCTATGGTGAAAAAGGAAATATCGTCAGATGAAATCTGGAAAGAAGCTTTCTGAGAAACTGCTTAGTGTTCTGTTAATTCATCTCACAGAGTTACATGTGTATTTCGAGGATCTCTTTGCTAGCCTTATTTCTGTGGAATCTGAGAACAGATATTTCGGATCCCTTTGAAGACTATAGGGCCAAAGGAAATATCCTCGGATAACAAAGAGAAAGAAGCTTTCTGAGAAACTTCTTTGTGTTCTGTGAAATCATCTCACAGAGTTACAGCTTTCCCCTGAAGAAGCCTTTCGCTAAGACAGTTCTTGTGGAATTGGCAAAGTGATATTTGGAAGCCCATAGAGGGCTATGGTGAAAAAGGAAATATCGTCAGATGAAATCTGGAAAGAAGCTTTCTGCGAAACTGCTCAGTGTTCTGTTAATTCATCTCACAGAGTTACATGTGTATTTCGAGGATCTCTTTGCTAGTCGTATTTCTGTGGAATCTGAAAACAGATATTTCGGATCCCTTTGAAGACTATAGGGCCAAAGGAAATATCCTCGGATAACAAAGAGAAAGAAGCTTTCTGAGAAACTTCTTTGTGTTCTGTGAAATCATCTCACAGAGTTACAGCTTTCCCCTCAAGAAGCCTTTCGCTAAGACAGTTCTTGTGGAATTGGCAAAGTGATATTTGGAAGCCGATAGAGGGCTATGGTGAAAAAGGAAATATCCTCAGATGAAATCTGGAAAGAAGCTTTCTGAGAAACTGCTTAGTGTTCTGTGAATTCATCTCACAGAGTTACATGTGTATTTCGAGGATCTTTTTGCTAGCCCTATTTCTGTGGAAACTGAGAACAGATATTTCGGATCCCTTTGAAGACTATAGGGCCAAAGGAAATATCCTCCGATAACAAAGAGAAAGAAGCTTTCTGAGAAACTTCTTTGTGTTCTGTGAAATCATCTCACAGAGTTACAGCTTTCCCCTGAAGAAGGCTTTCGCTAAGACAGTTCTTGTGGAATTGGCAAAGTGATATTTGGAAGCCCATAGAGGGCTATGGTGAAAAAGGAAATATCGTCAGATGAAATCTGGAAAGAAGCTTTCTGCGAAACTGCTTAGTGTTATGTTAATTCATCTCACAGAGTTACATGTGTATGTCGAGGATCTCTTTGCTAGCTCTATTTCTGTGGAATCTGAGAACAGATATTTCGGATCCCTTTGAAGACTATAGGGCCAAAGGAAATATCCTCCGATAACAAAGAGAAAGAAGCTTTCTGAGAAACTTCTTTGTGTTCTGTGAAATCATCTCACAGAGTTACAGCTTTCCCCTCAAGAAGCCTTTCGCTAAGACAGTTCTTGTGGAATTGGCAAAGTGATATTTGGAAGCCCATAGAGGGCTATGGTGAAAAAGGAAATATCGTCAGATGAAATCTGGAAAGAAGCTTTCTGAGAAACTGCTTAGTGTTCTGTTAATTCATCTCACAGAGTTACATGTGTATTTCGAGGATCTCTTTGCTAGCCCTATTTCTGTGGAATCTGAGAACAGATATTTCGGATCCCTTTGAAGACTATAGGGCCAAAGGAAATATCCTCGGATAACAAAGAGAAAGAAGCTTTCTGAGAAACTTCTTTGTGTTCTGTGAAATCATCTCACAGAGTTACAGCTTTCCCCTCAAGAAGCCTTTCGCTAAGACAGTTCTTGTGGAATTGGCAAAGTGATATTTGGAAGCCCATAGAGGGCTATGGTGAAAAAGGAAATATCGTCAGATGAAATCTGGAAAGAAGCTTTCTGCAAAACTGCTCAGTTTTCTGTTAATTCATCTCACAGAGTTACATGTGTATTTCGAGGATCTCTTTGCTAGTCCTATTTCTGTGGAATCTGAAAACAGATATTTCGGATCCCTTTGAAGACTATAGGGCCAAAGGAAATATCCTCCGATAACAAAGAGAAAGAAGCTTTCTGAGAAACTTCTTTGTGTTCTGTGAAATCATCTCACAGAGTTACAGCTTTCCCCTGAAGAAGCCTTTCGCTAAGACAGTTCTTGTGGAATTGGCAAAGTGATATTTGGAAGCCGATAGAGGGCTATGGTGAAAAAGGAAATATCCTCAGATGAAATCTGGAAAGAAGCTTTCTGAGAAACTGCTTAGTGTTCTGTGAATTCATCTCACAGAGTTACATGTGTATTTCGAGGATCTCTTTGCTAGCCCTATTTCTGTGGAAACTGAGAACAGATATTTCGGATCCCTTTGAAGACTATAGGGCCAAAGGAAAAATCCTCCGATAACAAAGAGAAAGAAGCTTTCTGAGAAACTTCTTTGTGTTCTGTGAAATCATCTCACAGAGTTACAGCTTTCCCCTCAAGAAGCCTTTCGCTAAGACAGTTCTTGTGGAATTGGCAAAGTGATATTTGGAAGCCCATAGAGGGCTATGGTGAAAAAGGAAATATCGTCAGATGAAATCTGGAAAGAAGCTTTCTGAGAAACTGCTTAGTGTTCTGTTAATTCATCTCACAGAGTTCCATGTGTATTTCGAGGATCTCTTTGCTAGCCCTATTTCTGTGGAATCTGAAAACAGATATTTCGGATCCCTTTGAAAACTATAGGGCCAAAGGAAATATCCTCCGATAACAAAGAGAAAGAAGCTTTCTGAGAAACTTCTTTGTGTTCTGTGAAATCATCTCACAGAGTTACAGCTTTCCCCTCTAGAAGCCTTTCGCTAAGACAGTTCTTGTGGAATTGGCAAAGTTATATTTGGAAGCCCATAGAGGGCTACGGTGAAATAGGAAATATCGTCAGATGAAATCTGGAAAGAAGCTTTATGAGAAACTGCTTAGTGTTCTGTTAATTCATCTCACAGAGTTACATGTGTATTTCGAGGATCTGCTTGCTAGCCCTATTTCTGTGGAAACTGAGAAAAGATATTTCGGATCCCTTTGAAGACTATAGGGCCAAAGGAAAAATCCTCCGATAACAAAGAGAAAGAAGCTTTCTGAGAAACTTCTTTGTGTTCTGTGAAATCATCTCACAGAGTTACAGCTTTCCCCTCAAGAAACCTTTCGCTAAGACAGTTCTTGTGGAATTGGCAAGGTGATATTTGGAAGCCCATAGAGGGCTATGGTGAAAAAGGAAATATCGTCAGATGAAATCTGGAAAGAAGCTTTCTGAGAAACTGCTTAGTCTTCTGTTAATTCATCTCACAGAGTTACATGTGTATTTCGTGGATGTCTTTGCTAGCCCTATTTCTGTGGAATCTGAGAACAGATATTTCGGATCCCTTTGAAGACTATAGGGCCAAAGGAAATATCCTCGGATAACAAAGAGAAAGAAGCTTTCTGAGAAACTTCTTTGTGTTCTGTGAAATCATCTCACAGAGTTACAGCTTTCCCCTCAAGAAGCCTTTCGCTAAGACCGTTCTTGTGGAATTGGCAAAGTGATATTTGGAAGCCCATAGAGGGCTATGATGAAAAAGGAAATATCCTCAGATGAAATCTGGATAGAAGCTTTCTGTGAAACTGCTTAGTGTTCTGTTAATTCATCTCACAGAGTTACATGTGTATTTCGAGGATCTCTTTGCTAGTCCTATTTCTGTGGAATCTGAAAACAGATATTTCGGATCCCTTTGAAGACTATAGGGCCAAAGGAAATATCCTCGGATAAAAAAGAGAAAGAAGCTTTCTGAGAAACTTCTTTGTGTTTGTGAAATCATCTCACAGAGTTACAGCTTTCCCCTCAAGAAGCTTTTCGCTAAGACAGTTCTTGTGGAATTGGCAAAGTGATATTTGGAAGCCGATAGAGGGCTATGGTGAAAAAGGAAATATCCTCAGATGAAATCTGGAAAGAATCTTTCTGAGAAACTGCTTAGTGTTCTGTTAATTCATCTCACAGAGTTACATGTGTATTTCGAGGATCTCTTTGCTAGCCCTATTTCTGTGGAATCTGAGAACAAATATTTCGGATCCCCTTGAAGACTATAGGGCCAAGGGAAATATCCTCCGATAACAAAGAGAAAGAAGCTTTCTGAGAAACTTCTTTGTGTTCTGTGAAATCATCTCACAGAGTTACAGCTTTCCCCTGAAGAAGCCTTTCGCTAAGACAGTTCTTGTGGAATTGGCAAAGTGATATTTGGAAGCCCATAGAGGGCTATGGTGAAAAAGGAAATATCGTCAGATGAAATCTGGAAAGAAGCTTGCTGCGAAACTGCTTAGTGTTCTGTTAATTCATCTCACAGAGTTACATATGTATTTCGAGGATCTCTTTGCTAGCCCTATTTCTGTGGAATCTGAAAACAGATATTTCGGATCCCTTTCAAGACTATAGGGGCAAAGGAAATATCCTCCGATAACAAAGAGAAAGAAGCTTCCTGAGAAACTTCTTTGTGTTCTGTGAAATCATCTCACAGAGTTACAGCTTTCCCCTCAAGAAGCCTTTCGCTAAGACAGTTCTTGTGGAATAGGCAAAGTGATATTTGGAAGCCGATAGAGGGCTATGGTGAAAAAGGAAATATCGTCAGATGAAATCTGGAAAGAAGCTTTCTGAGAAACTGCTTAGTGTTCTGTTAATTCATCTCACAGAGTTACATGTGTATTTCGAGGATCTCTTTGCTAGCCCTATTTCTGTGGAATCTGAGAACAGATACTTCGGATCCCTTTGAAGACTATAGGGCCAAAGGAAATATCCTCCGATAACAAAGAGAAAGAAGCTTTCTGAGAAACTTCTTTGTGTTCTGTGAAATCATCTCACAGAGTTACAGCTTTCCCCTCAAGAAGCCTTTCGCTAAGACAGTTCTTGTGGAATTGGCAAAGTGATATTTGGAAGCCCATAGAGGGCTATGGTGAAATACGAAATATCGTCAGATGAAATCTGGAAAGAAGCTTTCTGAGAAACTGCTTAGTGTTCTGTGAATTCATCTCACAGAGTTACATGTGTATTTCGAGGATCTCTTTGCTAGCCCTATTTCTGTGGAAACTGAGAAAAGATATTTCGGATCCCTTTGAAGACTATAGGGCCAAAGGAAAAATCCTCCGATAACAAAGAGAAAGAAGCTTTCTGAGAAATTTCTTTGTGTTCTGTAAAATCATCTCACAGAGTTACAGCTTTCCCCAGAAGAAGCCTTTCGCTAAGACAGTTCTTGTGGAATTGGCAAAGTGATATTTGGAAGCCCATAGAGGGCTATGGTGAAAAAGGAAATATCGTCAGATGAAATCTGGAAAGAAGCTTTCTGAGAAACTGCTTAGTGTTCTGTTAATTCATCTCACAGAGTTACATGTGTATTTCGAGGATCTCTTTGCTAGCCCTATTTCTGTGGAATCTGAGAACAGATATTTCGGATCCCTTTGAAGACTATAGGGCCAAAGGAAATATCCTCGGATAACAAAGAGAAAGAAGCTTTCTGAGAAACTTCTTTGTGTTCTGTGAAATCATCTCACAGAGTTACAGCTTTCCCCTGAAGAAGCCTTTCGCTAAGACAGTTCTTGTGGAATTGGCAAAGTGATATTTGGAAGCCCATAGAGGGCTATGGTGAAAAAGGAAATATCGTCAGATGAAATCTGGAAAGAAGCTTTCTGGGAAACTGCTCAGTGTTCTGTTAATTCATCTCACAGATTTACATGTGTATTTCGAGGATCTCTTTGCTAGTCCTATTTCTGTGGAATCTGAAAACAGATATTTCGGATCCCTTTGAAGACTATAGGGCCAAAGGAAATATCCTCGGATAACAAAGAGAAAGAAGCTTTCTGAGAAACTTCTTTGTGTTCTGTGAAATCATCTCACAGAGTTACAGCTTTCCCCTCAAGAAGCCTTTCGCTAAGACAGTTCTTGTGGAATTGGCAAAGTGATATTTGGAAGCCGATAGAGGGCTATGGTGAAAAAGGAAATATCCTCAGATGAAATCTGGAAAGAAGCTTTCTGAGAAACTGCTTAGTGTTCTGTTAATTCATCTCACAGAGTTACATGTGTATTTCGAGGATCTCTTTGCTAGCCCTATTTCTGTGGAAACTAAGAACAGATATTTCGGATCCCTTTGAAGACTATAGAGCCAAAGGAAATATCCTCCGATAACAAAGAGAAAGAAGCTTTCTGAGAAACTTCTTTGTGTTCTGTGAAATCATCTCACAGAGTTACAGCTTTCCCCTCAAGAAGCCTTTCGCTAAGACACTTCTTGTTAAATTGGCAAAGTGATATTTGGAAGCCCATAGAGGGCTATGGTGAAAAAGGAAATGTCGTCAGATGAAATCAGGAAAGAAGCTTTCTGCGAAACTGCTTAGTGTTCTGTTAATTCATCTCACAGAGTTACATGTGTATTTCGAGGATCTCTTTGCTAGCTCTATTTCTGTGGAATCTGAGAACAGATATTTCGGATCCCTTTGAAGACTATAGGGCCAAAGGAAATATCCTCCGATAACAAAGAGAAAGAAGCTTTCTGAGAAACTTCTTTGTGTTCTGTGAAATCATCTCACAGAGTTACAGCTTTCCCCTCAAGAAGTCTTTCGCTAAGACAGTTCTTGTGGAATAGGCAAAGTGATATTTGGAAGCCCATAGAGGGCTATGGTGAAAAAGGAAATATCGTCAGATGAAATCTGGAAAGAAGCTTTCTGAGAAACTGCTTAGTGTTCTGTTAATTCATGTCACAGAGTTACATGTGTATTTCGAGGATCTCTTTGCTAGCCCTATTTCTGTGGAAACTGAGAAAAGATTTCGGATCCCTTTGAAGACTATAGGGCCAAAGGAAATATCCTCGGATAACAAAGAGAAAGAAGCTTTCTGAGAAACTTCTTTGTGTTCTGTGAAATCATCTCACAGAGTTACAGCTTTCCCCTGAAGAAGCCTTTCGCTAAGACAGTTCTTGTGGAATTGGCAAAGTGATATTTGGAAGCCCATATTGGGCTATGGTGAAAAAGGAAATATCGTCAGATGAAATCTGGAAAGAAGCTTTCTGGGAAACTGCTCAGTGTTCTGTTAATTCATCTCACAGAGTTACATGTGTATTTCGAGGATCTCTTTGCTAGTCCTATTTCTGTGGAATCTGAAAACAGATATTTCGGATCCCTTTGAAGACTATAGGGCCAAAGGAAATATCCTCGGATAACAAAGAGAAAGAAGCTTTCTGAGAAACTTCTTTGTGTTCTGTGAAATCATCTCACAGAGTTACAGCTTTCCCCTCAAGAAGCCTTTCGCTAAGACAGTTGTTGTGGAATTGGCAAAGTGATATTTGGAAGCCGATAGAGGGCTATGGTGAAAAAGGAAATATCCTCAGATGAAATCTGGAAAGAAGCTTTCTGAGAAACTGCTTAGTGTTCTGTGAATTCATCTCACAGAGTTACATGTGTATTTCGAGGATCTCTTTGCTAGCCCTATTTCTGTGGAAACTGAGAACAGATATTTCGGATCCCTTTGAAGACTATAGGGCCAAAGGAAAAATCCTCCGATAACAAAGAGAAAGAAGCTTTCTGAGAAACTTCTTTGTGTTCTGTGAAATCATCTCACAGAGTTACAGCTTTCCGCTCAAGAAGCCTTTCGCTATGACAGTTCTTGTGGAATTGGCAAAGTGATATTTGGAAGCCCATAGAGGGCTATGGTGATAAAGGAAATATCGTCAGATGAAATCTGGAAAGAAGCTTTCTGAGAAACTGCTTAGTGTTCCGTTAATTCATCTCAGAGAGTTACATGTGTATTTCGAGGATGTCTTTGCTAGCCCTATTTCTGTGGAATCTGAGAACAGATATTTCGGATCCTTTTGAAGACTATAGGGCCAAAGGAAATATCCTCGGATAACAAAGAGAAAGAAGGTTTCTGAGAAACTTCTTTGTGTTCTGTGAAATCATCTCACAGAGTTACAGCTTTCCCCTCAAGAAGCCTTTCGCTAAGACAGTTCTTGTGGAATTGGCAAAGTGATATTTGGAAGCCCATAGAGGGCTATGGTGAAAAAGGAAATATCCTCAGATGAAATCTGGAAAGAAGCTTTCTGAGAAACTGCTTAGTGTTCTGTTAATTCATCTCACAGAGTTACATGTGTATTTCGAGGATCTCTTTGGTAGCCCTATTTCTGCGGAATCTGAGAACAGATATTTCGGATCCCTTTGAAGACTATAGGGCCAAAGGAAATATCCTCCGATAACAAAGAGAAAGAAGCTTTCTGAGAAACTTCTTTGTGTTCTGTGAAATCATCTCTCAGAGTTACAGCTTTCCCCTCAAGAAGCCTTTCGCTAAGACACTTCTTGTGGAATTGGCAAAGTGATATTTGGAAGCCCATAGAGGGCTATGGTGAAAAAGGAAATATCGTCAGATGAAATCTGGAAAGAAGCTTTCTGAGAAACTGCTTAGTGTTCTGTTAATTCATCTCACAGAGTTACATGTGTATTTCGAGGATCTCTTTGCTAGCTCTATTTCTGTGGAATCTGAGAACAGATATTTCGGATCCCTTTGAAGACTATAGGGCCAAAGGAAATATCCTCCGATAACAAAGAGAAAGAAGCTTTCTGAGAAACTTCTTTGTGTTCTGTGAAATCATCTCACAGAGTTACAGCTTTCCCCTCAAGAAGCCTTTCACTAAGACAGTTCTTGTGGAATAGGCAAAGTGATATTTGGAAGCCCATAGAGGGCTATGGTGAAAAAGGAAATATCGTCAGATGAAATCTGGAAAGAAGCTTTCTGAGAAACTGCTTAGTGTTCTGTGAATTCATCTCACAGAGTTACATGTGTATTTCGAGGATCTCTTTGCTAGCCCTATTTCTGTGGAATCTGAGAACAGATATTTCGGATCCCTTTGAAGACTATAGGGCCAAAGGAAATATCCTCGGATAACAAAGAGAAAGAAGGTTTCTGAGAAACTTCTTTGTGTTCTGTGAAATCATCTCACAGAGTTACAGCTTTCCCCTGAAGAAGCCTTTCGCTAAGACAGTTCTTGTGGAATTGGCAAAGTGATATTTGGAAGCCCATAGAGGGCTATGGTGAAAAAGGAAATATCGTCAGATGAAATCTGGAAAGAAGCTTTCTGCGAAACTGCTTAGTGTTCTGTTAATTCATCCCACAGAGTTACATGTGTATTTCGAGGATCTCTTTGCTAGTCCTATTTCTGTGGAATCTGAAAACAAATATTTCGGATCCCTTTGAAGACTATAGGGCCAAAGGAAATATCCTCGGATAACAAAGAGAAAGAAGCTTTCTGAGAAACTTCTTTGTGTTCTGTGAAATCATCTCACAGAGTTACAGCTTTCCCCTCAAGAAGCCTTTCGCTAAGACAGTTCTTGTGGAATAGGCAAAGTGATATTTGGAAGCCCATAGAGGGCTATGGTGAAAAAGGAAATATCGTCAGATGAAATCTGGAAAGAAGCTTTCTGAGAAACTGCTTAGTGATCTGTGAATTCATCTCACAGAGTTCCATGTGTATTTCGAGGATCTCTTTGCTAGCCCTATTTCTGTGGAATCTGAGAACAGATATTTCGGATCCCTTTGAAGACTATAGGGCCAAAGGAAATATCCTCCGGTAATAAAGAGAAAGAAGCTTTCTGAGAAACTTCTTTGTGTTCTGTGAAATCATCTCACAGAGTTACAGCTTTCCCCTGAAGAAGGCTTTCGCTTAGACAGTTCTTGTGGAATTGGCAAAGTGATATTTGGAAGCCCACAGAGGGCTATGGTGAAAAAGGAAATATCGTCAGATGAAATCTGGAAAGAAGCTTTCTGAGAAACTGCTTAGTGTTCTGTGAATTCATCTCACAGAGTTACATGTGTATTTCGAGGATCTCTTTGCTAGCCCTATTTCTGTGGAAACTGAGAAAAGATATTTCGGATCCCTTTGAAGACTATAGGGCCAAAGGAAAAATCCTCCGATAACAAAGAGAAAGAAGCTTTCTGAGAAACTTCTTTGTGTTCTGTGAAATCATCTCACAGAGTTACAGCTTTCCCCTCAAGAAGCCTTTCGCTAAGACAGTTCTTGTGGAATTGGCAAAGTGATATTTGGAAGCCCATAGAGGACTATGGTGAAAAAGGAAATATCGTCAGATGAAATCTGGAAAGAAGCTTTCTGCGAAACTGCTTAGTGTTTTTTTAATTCATCTCACAGAGTTACATGTGTATTTCGAGGATCTCTTTGCTAGCCCTATTTCTGTGGAATCTGAAAACAGATATTTCGGATCCCTTTGAAGACTATAGTGCCTAAGGAAATATCCTCGGATAACAAAGAGAAAGAAGCTTTCTGAGAAACTTCTTTGTGTTCTGTGAAATCATCTCACAGAGTTACAGCTTTCCCGTCAAGAAGCCTTTCGCTAAGACAGTTCTTGTGGAATTGGCAAAGTGATATTTGGAAGCCTATAGAGGGCTATGGTGAAATAGAAAATATCGTCAGATGAAATCTGGAAAGAAGCTTTCTGAGAAACTGCTTAGTGTTCTGTGAATTCATCTCACAGAGTTACATGTGTATTTCGAGGATCTCTTTGCTAGCCCTATTTCTGTGGAAACTGAGAAAAGATATTTCGGATCCCTTTGAAGACTATAGGGCCAAAGGAAAAATCCTCCGATAACAAAGAGAAAGAAGCTTTCTGAGAAACTTCTTTGTGTTCTGTGAAATCATCTCACAGAGTTACAGCTTTCCCCTGAAGAAGGCTTTCGCTAAGACAGTTCTTGTGGAATTGGCAAAGTGATATTTGGAAGCCCATAGAGGGCTATGGTGAAAAAGGAAATATCGTCAGATGAAATCTGGAAAGAAGCTTTATGAGAAACTGCTTAGTGTTCTGTTAATTCATCTCACAGAGTTACATGTGTATTTCGAGGATCTCTTTGCTAGCCCTATTTCTGTGGAATCTGAGAACAGATATTTCGGATCCCTTTGAAGACTATAGGGCCAAAGGAAATATCCTAGGATAACAAAGAGAAAGAAGCTTTCTGAGAAACTTCTTTGTGTTCTGTGAAATCATCTCACAGAGTTACAGCTTTCCCCTCAAGAAGCCTTTCGCTAAGACAGTTCTTGTGGAATAGGCAAAGTGATATTTGGAAGCCCATAGAGGGCTATGGTGAAAAAGGAAATATCGTCAGATGAAATCTGGAAAGAAGCTTTCTGAGAAACTGCTTAGTGTTCTGTTAATTCATCTCACAGAGTTACATGTGTATTTCGAGGATCTCTTTGCTAGCCCTATTTCTGTGGAATCTGAGAACAGATATTTCGGATCCCTTTGAAGACTATAGGGCCAAAGGAAATATCCTCCGATAACAAAGAGAAAGAAGCTTTCTGAGAAACTTCTTTGTGTTCTGTGAAATCATCTCACAGAGTTACAGCTTTCCCCTCAAGAAGCCTTTCGCTAAGACTGTTCTTATGGAATTGGCAAAGTGATATTTGGAAGCCCCTAGAGGGCTATTTTGAAATAGGAAATATCGTCAGATGAAATCTGGAAAGAAGCTTTCTGAGAAACTGCTTAGTGTTCTGTGAATTCATCTCATAGAGTTACATGTGTATTTCGAGGATCTCTTTGCTAGCCCTATTTCTGTGGAAACTGAGAAAAGATTTCGGATCCCTTTGAAGACTATAGGGCCAAAGGAAAAATCCTCCGATAACAAAGAGAAAGAAGCTTTCTGAGAAACTTCTTTGTGTTCTGTGAAATCATCTCACAGAGTTACAGCTTTCCCCTGAAGAAGCCTTTCGCTAAGACAGTTCTTGTGGAATTGGCAAAGTGATATTTGGAAGCCCATAGAGGGCTATGGTGAAAAAGGAAATATCGTCAGATGAAATCTGGAAAGAAGCTTTATGAGAAACTGCTTAGTGTTCTGTTAATTCATCTCACAGAGTTACATGTGTATTTCGAGGATCTCTTTGCTAGCCCTATTTCTGTGGAATCTGAGAACAGATATTTCGGATCCCTTTGAAGACTTTAGGGCCAAAGGAAATATCCTCGGATAACAAAGAGAAAGAAGCTTTCTGAGAAACTTCTTTGTGTTCTGTGAAATCATCTCACAGAGTTACAGCTTTCCCCTGAAGAAGCCTTTCGCTAAGACAGTTCTTGTGGAATTGGCAAAGTGATATTTGGAAGCCCATAGAGGGCTATGGTGAAAAAGGAAATATCGTCAGATGAAATCTGGAAAGAAGCTTTCTGCGAAACTGCTCAGTGTTCTGTTAATTCATCTCACAGAGTTACATGTGTATTTCGAGGATCTCTTTGCTAGTCCTACTTCTGTGGAATCTGAAAACAGATATTTCGGATCCCTTTGAAGACTATAGGGCCAAAGGAAATATCCTCGGATAACAAAGAGAAAGAACCTTTCTGAGAAACTTCTTTGTGTTCTGTGAAATCATCTCACAGAGTTACAGCTTTCCCCTCAAGAAGCCTTTCGCTAAGACAGTTCTTGTGGAATTGGCAAAGTGATATTTGGAAGCCCATAGAGGGCTATGGTGAAAAAGGAAATATCCTCAGATGAAATCTGGAAAGAAGCTTTCTGAGAAACTGCTTAGTGTTCTGTGAATTCATCTCACAGAGTTACATGTGTATTTCGAGGATCTCTTTGCTAGCCCTATTTCTGTGGAAACTGAGAACAGATATTTCGGATCCCTTTGAAGACTATAGGGCCAAAGGAAAAATCCTCCGATAACAAAGAGAAAGAAGCTTTCTGAGAAACTTCTTTGTGTTCTGTGAAATCATCTCACAGAGTTACAGCTTTCCGCTCAAGAAGCCTTTCGCTATGACAGTTCTTGTGGAATTGGCAAAGTGATATTTGGAAGCCCATAGAGGGCTATGATGATAAAGGAAATATCGTCAGATGAAATCTGGAAAGAAGCTTTCTGAGAAACTGCTTAGTGTTCTGTTAATTCATCTCACAGAGTTACATGTGTATTTCGAGGATGTCTTTGCTAGCCCTATTTCTGTGGAATCTGAGAACAGATATTTCGGATCCCTTTGAAGACTATAGGGCCAAAGGAAATATCCTCGGATAACAAAGAGAAAGAAGCTTTCTGAGAAACTTCTTTGTGTTCTGTGAAATCATCTCACAGAGTTACAGCTTTCCTCTGAAGAAGCCTTTCGCTAAGACAGTTCTTGTGGAATTGGCAAAGTGATATTTGGAAGCCCATAGAGGGCTATGGTGAAAAAGGAAATATCGTCAGACGAAATCTGGAAAGAAGCTTTCTGCGAAACTGCTCAGTGTTCTGTTAATTCATCTCACAGAGTTACATGTGTATTTCGAGGATCTCTTTGCTAGTCCTATTTCTGTGGAATCTGAAAACAGATATTTCGGATCCCTTTGAAGACTATAGGGCCAAAGGAAATATCCTCGGATAACAAAGAGAAAGAAGCTTTCTGAGAAACTTCTTTGTGTTCTGTGAAATCATCCCACAGAGTTACAACTTTCCCCTCAAGAAGCCTTTCGCTAAGACAGTTCTTGTGGAATTGGCAAAGTGATATTTGGAAGCCCTTAGAGGGCTATGGTGAAATAGGAAATATCGTCAGATGAAATCTGGAAAGAAGCTTTCTGAGAAACTGCTTAGTGTTCTGTGAATTCATCTCACAGAGTTACATGTGTATTTCGAGGATCTCTTTGCTAGCCCTATTTCTGTGGAAACTGAGAAAAGATTTCGGATCCCTTTGAAGACTATAGGGCCAAAGGAAAAATCCTCCGATAACAAAGAGAAAGAAGCTTTCTGAGAAACTTCTTTGTGTTCTGTGAAATCATCTCACAGAGTTACAGCTTTCCCCTGAAGAAGCCTTTCGCTAAGACAGTTCTTGTGGAATTGGCAAAGTGATATTTGGAAGCCCATAGAGGGCTATGGTGATAAAGGAAATATCGTCAGATGAAATCTGGAAAGAAGCTTTCTGAGAAACTGCTTAGTGTTCCGTTAATTCATCTCAGAGAGTTACATGTGTATTTCGAGGATGTCTTTGCTAGCCCTATTTCTGTGGAATCTGAGAACAGATATTTCGGATCCCTTTGAAGACTATAGGGCCAACGGAAATATCCTCGGATAACAAAGAGAAAGAAGCTTTCTGAGAAACTTCTTTGTGTTCTGTGAAATCATCTCACAGAGTTACAGCTTTCCCCTCAAGAAGCCTTTCGCTAAGACAGTTCTTGTGGAATTTGCAAAGTGATATTTGGAAGCCCATAGAGGGCTATGGTGAAAAAGGAAATATCCTCCGATGAAATCTGGAAAGAAGCTTTCTGAGAAACTGCTTAGTGTTCTGCTAATTCATCTCACAGAGTTACATGTGTATTTCGAGGATCTCTTTGCTAGCCCTATTTCTGCGGAATCTGAGAACAGATATTTCGGATCCCTTTGAAGACAATAGGGCCAAAGGAAATATCCTCCGATAACAAAGAGAAAGAAGCTTTCTGAGAAACTTCTTTGTGTTCTGTGAAATCATCTCTCAGAGTTACAGCTTTCCCCTCAAGAAGCCTTTCGCTAAGACACTTCTTGTGGAATTGGCAAAGTGATATTTGGAAGCCCATAGAGGGCTATGGTGAAAAAGGAAATATCGTCAGATGAAATCTGGAAAGAAGCTTTCTGAGAAACTGCTTAGTGTTCTGTTAATTCATCTCACAGAGTTACATGTGTATTTCGAGGATCTCTTTGCTAGCTCTATTTCTGTGGAATCTGAGAACAGATATTTCGGATCCCTTTGAAGACTATAGGGCCAAAGGAAATATCCTCCGATAACAAAGAGAAAGAAGCTTTCTGAGAAACTTCTTTGTGTTCTGTGAAATCATCTCACAGAGTTACAGCTTTCCCCTCAAGAAGCCTTTCGCTAAGACAGTTCTTGTGGAATAGGCAAAGTGATATTTGGAAGCCCATAGAGGGCTATGGTGAAAAAGGAAATATCGTCAGATGAAATCTGGAAAGAAGCTTTCTGAGAAACTGCTTAGTGTTCTGTGAATTCATCTCACAGAGTTACATGTGTATTTCGAGGATCTCTTTGCTAGCCCTATTTCTGTGGAAACTGAGAAAAGATATTTCGGATCCCTTTGAAGACTATAGGGCCAAAGGAAAAATCCTCCGATAACAAAGAGAAAGAAGCTTTCTGAGAAACTTCTTTGTGTTCTGTGAAATCATCTCACAGAGTTACAGCTTTCCCCTCAAGAAGCCTTTCGCTAAGACAGTTCTTGTGGAATTGGCAAGGTGATATTTGGAAGCCCATAGAGGACTATGGTGAAAAAGGAAATATCGTCAGATGAAATCTGGAAAGAAGCTTTCTGCGAAACTGCTTAGTGTTTTTTTAATTCATCTCACAGAGTTACATGTGTATTTCGAGGATCTCTTTGCTAGCCCTATTTCTGTGGAATCTGAAAACAGATATTTCGGATCCCTTTGAAGACTATAGTGCCTAAGGAAATATCCTTGGATAACAAAGAGAAAGAAGCTTTCTGAGAAACTTCTTTGTGTTCTGTGAAATCATCTCACAGAGTTACAGCTTTCCCGTCAAGAAGCCTTTCGCTAAGACAGTTCTTGTGGAATTGGCAAAGTGATATTTGGAAGCCTATAGAGGGCTATGGTGAAATAGAAAATATCGTCAGATGAAATCTGGAAAGAAGCTTTCTGAGAAACTGCTTAGTGTTCTGTGAATTCATCTCACAGAGTTACATGTGTATTTCGAGGATCTCTTTGCTAGCCCTATTTCTGTGGAAACTGAGAAAAGATATTTCGGATCCCTTTGAAGACTATAGGGGCAAAGGAAAAATCCTCCGATAACAAAGAGAAAGAAGCTTTCTGAGAAACTTCTTTGTGTTCTGTGAAATCATCTCACAGAGTTACAGCTTTCCCCTGAAGAAGGCTTTCGCTAAGACAGTTCTTGTGGAATTGGCAAAGTGATATTTGGAAGCCCATAGAGGGCTATGGTGAAAAAGGAAATATCGTCAGATGAAATCTGGAAAGAAGCTTTCTGAGAAACTGCTTAGTGTTCTGTTAATTCATCTCACAGAGTTACATGTGTATTTCGAGGATCTCTTTGCTAGCCCTATTTCTGTGGAATCTGAGAACAGATATTTCGGATCCCTTTGAAGACTATAGGACCAAAGGAAATATCCTAGGATAACAAAGAGAAAGAAGCTTTCTGAGAAACTTCTTTGTGTTCTGTGAAATCATCTCACAGAGTTACAGCTTTCCCCTCAAGAAGCCTTTCGCTAAGACAGTTCTTGTGGAATAGGCAAAGTGATATTTGGAAGCCCATAGAGGGCTATAGTGAAAAAGGAAATATCGTCAGATGAAATCTGGAAAGAAGCTTTCTGAGAAACTGCTTAGTGTTCTGTTAATTCATCTCACAGAGTTACATGTGTATTTCGAGGATCTCTTTGCTAGCCCTATTTCTGTGGAATCTGAGAACAGATATTTCGGATCCCTTTGAAGACTATAGGGCCAAAGGAAATATCCTCCGATAACAAAGAGAAAGAAGCTTTCTGAGAAACTTCTTTGTGTTCTGTGAAATCATCTCACAGAGTTACAGCTTTCCCCTCAAGAAGCCTTTCGCTAAGACAGTTCTTGTGGAATTGGCAAAGTGATATTTGGAAGCCCCTAGAGGGCTATGGTGAAATAGGAAATATCGTCAGATGAAATCTGGAAAGAAGCTTTCTGAGAAACTGCTTAGTGTTCTGTGAATTCATCTCATAGAGTTACATGTGTATTTCGAGGATCTCTTTGCTAGCCCTATTTCTGTGGAAACTGAGAAAAGATTTCGGATCCCTTTGAAGACTATAGGGCCAAAGGAAAAATCCTCCGATAACAAAGAGAAAGAAGCTTTCTGAGAAACTTCTTTGTGTTCTGTGAAATCATCTCACAGAGTTACAGCTTTCCCCTGAAGAAGCCTTTCGCTAAGACAGTTCTTGTGGAATTGGCAAAGTGATATTTGGAAGCCCATAGAGGGCTATGGTGAAAAAGGAAATATCCTCAGATGAAATCTGGAAAGAAGCTTTCTGAGAAACTGCTTAGTGTTCTGTTAATTCATCTCACAGAGTTACATGTGTATTTCGAGGATCTCTTTGCTAGCCCTATTTCTGTGGAATCTGAGAACAGATATTTCGGATCCCTTTGAAGACTTTAGGGCCAAAGGAAATATCCTCGGATAACAAAGAGAAAGAAGCTTTCTGAGAAACTTCTTTGTGTTCTGTGAAATCATCTCACAGAGTTACAGCTTTCCCCTGAAGAAGCCTTTCGCTAAGACAGTTCTTGTGGAATTGGCAAAGTGATATTTGGAAGCCCATAGAGGGCTATGGTGAAAAAGGAAATATCGTCAGATGAAATCTGGAAAGAAGCTTTCTGCGAAACTGCTCAGTGTTCTGTTAATTCATCTCACAGAGTTACATGTGTATTTCGAGGATCTCTTTGCTAGTCCTATTTCTGTGGAATCTGAAAACAGATATTTCGGATCCCTTTGAAGACTATAGGGCCAAAGGAAATATCCTCGGATAACAAAGAGAAAGAAGCTTTCTGAGAAACTTCTTTGTGTTCTGTGAAATCATCTCACAGAGTTACAGCTTTCCCCTCAAGAAGCCTTTCGCTAAGACAGTTCTTGTGGAATTGGCAAAGTGATATTTGGAAGCCCATAGAGGGCAATGGTGAAAAAGGAAATATCCTCAGATGAAATCTGGAAAGAAGCTTTCTGAGAAACTGCTTAGTGTTCTGTGAATTCATCTCACAGAGTTACATGTGTATTTCGAGGATCTCTTTGCTAGCCCTATTTCTGTGGAAACTGAGAACAGATATTTCGGATCCCTTTGAAGACTATAGGGCCAAAGGAAAAATCCTCCGATAACAAAGAGAAAGAAGCTTTCTGAGAAACTTCTTTGTGTTCTGTGAAATCATCTCACAGAGTTACAGCTTTCCGCTCAAGAAGCCTTTCGCTATGACAGTTCTTGTGGAATTGGCAAAGTGATATTTGGAAGCCCATAGAGGGCTATGGTGATAAAGGAAATATCGTCAGATGAAATCTGGAAAGAAGCTTTCTGAGAAACTGCTTAGTGTTCTGTTAATTCATCTCAGAGAGTTACATGTGTATTTCGAGGATGTCTTTGCTAGCCCTATTTCTGTGGAATCTGAGAACAGATATTTCGGATCCCTTTGAAGACTATAGGGCCAAAGGAAATATCCTCGGATAACAAAGAGAAAGAAGCTTTCTGAGAAACTTCTTTGTGTTCTGTGAAATCATCTCACAGAGTTACAGCTTTCCCCTCAAGAAGCCTTTCGCTAAGACAGTTCTTGTGGAATTGGCAAAGTGATATTTGGAAGCCCATAGAGGGCTATGGTGAAAAAGGAAATATCCTCAGATGAAATCTGGAAAGAAGCTTTCTGAGAAACTGCTTAGTGTTCTGTTAATTCATCTCACAGAGTTACATGTGTATTTCGAGGATCTCTTTGCTAGCCCTATTTCTGCGGAATCTGAGAACAGATATTTCGGATCCCTTTGAAGACTATAGGGCCAAAGGAAATATCCTCCGATAACAAAGAGAAAGAAGCTTTCTGAGAAACTTCTTTGTGTTCTGTGAAATCATCTCTCAGAGTTAAAGCTTTCCCCTCAAGAAGCCTTTCGCTAAGACAGTTCTTGTGGAATTGGCAAAGTGATATTTGGAAGCCCATAGAGGGCTATGGTGAAAAAGGAAATATCGTCAGATGAAATCTGGAAAGAAGCTTTCTGAGAAACTGCTTAGTGTTCTGTTAATTCATCTCACAGAGTTCCATGTGTATTTCGAGGATCTCTTTGCTAGCTCTATTTCTGTGGAATCTGAGAACAGATATTTCGAATCCCTTTGAAGACTATAGGGCCAAAGGAAATATCCTCCGATAACAAAGAGAAAGAAGCTTTCTGAAAAACTTCTTTGTGTTCTGTGAAATCATCTCACAGAGTTACAGCTTTCCCCTCAAGAAGCCTTTCGCTAAGACAGTTCTTGTGGAATAGGCAAAGTGATATTTGGAAGCCCATAGAGGGCTATGGTGAAAAAGGAAATATCGTCAGATGAAATCTGGAAAGAAGCTTTCTGAGAAACTGCTTAGTGTTCTGTTAATTCATCTCACAGAGTTTCATGTGTATTTCGAGGATCTCTTTGCTAGCCCTATTTCTGTGGAATCTGAGAACAGATATTTCGGATCCCTTTGAAGACTATAGGGCTAAAGGAAATATCCTCCGATAACAAAGAGAAAGAAGCTTTCTGAGAAACTTCTTTGTGTTCTGTGAAATCATCTCACAGAGTTACAGCTTTCCCCTCAAGAAGCCTTTCGCTAAGACAGTTCTTGTGGAATTGGCAAAGTGATATTTGGAAGCCCATAGAGGGCTATGGTGAAATAGGAAATATCGTCAGATGAAATCTGGAAAGAAGCTTTCTGAGAAACTGCTTAGTGTTCTGTGAATTCATCTCACAGAATTCCATGTGTATTTCGAGGATCTCTTTGCTAGCCCTATTTCTGTGGAATGTGAGAACAAATATTTCGGATCCCTTTGAAGACTATAGGGCCAAAGGAAATATCCTCCGATAACAAAGAGAAAGAAGCTTTCTGAGAAACTTCTTTGTGTTCTGTGAAATCATCTCACAGAGTTACAGCTTTCCCCGGAAGAAGCCTTTCGCTAAGACAGTTCTTGTGGAATTGGCAAAGTGATATTTGGAAGCCCATAGAGGGCTATGGTGAAATAGGAAATATCGTCAGATGAAATCTGGAAAGAAGCTTTCTGAGAAACTGCTTAGTGTTCTGTTAATTCATCTCACAGAGTTACATGTGTATTTCGAGGATCTCTTTGCTAGCCCTATTTCTGTGGAAACTGAGAAAAGATATTTCGGATCCCTTTGAAGACTATAGGGCCAAAGGAAAAATCCTCCGATAACAAAGAGAAAGAAGCTTTCTGAGAAACTTCTTTGTGTTCTGTGAAATCATCTCACAGAGTTACAGCTTTCCCCTCAAGAAGCCTTTCGCTAAGACAGTTCTTGTGGAATTGGCAAAGTGATATTTGGAAGCCCATAGAGGGCTATGGTGAAAAAGGAAATATCGTCAGATGAAATCTGGAAAGAAGCTTTCTGAGAAACTGCTTAGTGTTCTGTTAATTCATCTCACAGAGTTCCATGTGTATTTCGCGGATCTCTTTGCTAGCTCTATTTCTGTGGAATCTGAAAACAGATATTTCGGATCCCTTTGAAGACTATAGTGCCTAAGGAAATATCCTCGGATAACAAAGAGAAAGAAGCTTTCTGAGAAACTTCTTTGTGTTCTGTGAAATCATCTCACAGAGTTACAGCTTTCCCCTCAAGAAGCCTTTCGCTAAGACAGTTCTTGTGGAATTGGCAAAGTGATATTTGGAAGCCCATAGAGGGCTATGGTGAAATAGGAAATATCGTCAGATGAAATCTGGAAAGAAGCTTTCTGAGAAACTGCTTAGTGTTCTGTGAATTCATCTCACAGAGTTCCATGTGTATTTCGAGGGTCTCTTTGCTAGCCATATTTCTGTGGAAACTGAGAAAAGATATTTCGGATCCCTTTGAAGACTATAGGGCCAAAGGAAAAATCCTCCGATAACAAAGAGAAAGAAGCTTTCTGAGAAACTTCTTTGTGTTCTGTGAAATCATCTCACAGAGATACAACTTTCCCCTCAAGAAGCCTTTCGCTAAGACAGTTCTTGTGGAATTGGCAAAGTGATATTTGGAAGCCCATAGAGGGCTATGGTGAAAAAGGAAATATCCTCCGATGAAATCTGGAAAGAAGCTTTCTGAGAAACTGCTTAGTGTTCTGCTAATTCATCTCACAGAGTTACATGTGTATTTCGAGGATCTCTTTGCTAGCCCTATTTCTGCGGAATCTGAGAACAGATATTTCGGATCCCTTTGAAGACTATAGGGCCAAAGGAAATATCCTCCGATAACAAAGAGAAAGAAGCTTTCTGAGAAACTTCTTTGTGTTCTGTGAAATCATCTCTCAGAGTTACAGCTTTCCCCTCAAGAAGCCTTTCGCTAAGACACTTCTTGTGGAATTGGCAAAGTGATATTTGGAAGCCCATAGAGGGCTATGGTGAAAAAGGAAATATCGTCAGATGAAATCTGGAAAGAAGCTTTCTGAGAAACTGCTTAGTGTTCTGTTAATTCATCTCACAGAGTTACATGTGTATTTCGAGGATCTCTTTGCTAGCTCTATTTCTGTGGAATCTGAGAACAGATATTTCGGATCCCTTTGAAGACTATAGGGCCAAAGGAAAAATCCTCCGATAACAAAGAGAAAGAAGCTTTCTGAGAAACTTCTTTGTGTTCTGTGAAATCATCTCACAGAGTTACAGCTTTCCCCTCAAGAAGCCTTTCGCTAAGACAGTTCTTGTGGAATAGGCAAAGTGATATTTGGAAGCCCATAGAGGGCTATGGTGAAAAAGGAAATATCGTCAGATGAAATCTGGAAAGAAGCTTTCTGCGAAACTGCTTAGTGTTCTGTGAATTCATCTCACAGAGTTACATGTGTATTTCGAGGATCTCTTTGCTAGCCCTATTTCTGTGGAATCTGAAAACAGATATTTCGGATCCCTTTGAAGACTATAGTGCCTAAGGAAATATCCTTGGATAACAAAGAGAAAGAAGCTTTCTGAGAAACTTCTTTGTGTTCTGTGAAATCATCTCACAGAGTTACAGCTTTCCCGTCAAGAAGCCTTTCGCTAAGACAGTTCTTGTGGAATTGGCAAAGTGATATTTGGAAGCCTATAGAGGGCTATGGTGAAATAGAAAATATCGTCAGATGAAATCTGGAAAGAAGCTTTCTGAGAAACTGCTTAGTGTTCTGTGAATTCATCTCACAGAGTTACATGTGTATTTCGAGGATCTCTTTGCTAGCCCTATTTCTGTGGAAACTGAGAAAAGATATTTCGGATCCCTTTGAAGACTATAGGGCCAAAGGAAAAATCCTCCGATAACAAAGAGAAAGAAGCTTTCTGAGAAACTTCTTTGTGTTCTGTGAAATCATCTCACAGAGTTACAGCTTTCCCCTGAAGAAGGCTTTCGCTAAGACAGTTCTTGTGGAATTGGCAAAGTGATATTTGGAAGCCCATAGAGGGCTATGGTGAAAAAGGAAATATCGTCAGATGAAATCTGGAAAGAAGCTTTCTGAGAAACTGCTTAGTGTTCTGTTAATTCATCTCACAGAGTTACATGTGTATTTCGAGGATCTCTTTGCTAGCCCTATTTCTGTGGAATCTGAGAACAGATATTTCGGATCCCTTTGAAGACTTTAGGGCCAAAGGAAATATCCTCGGATAACAAAGAGAAAGAAGCTTTCTGAGAAACTTCTTTGTGTTCTGTGAAATCATCTCACAGAGTTACAGCTTTCCCCTGAAGAAGCCTTTCGCTAAGACAGTTCTTGTGGAATTGGCAAAGTGATATTTGGAAGCCCATAGAGGGCTATGGTGAAAAAGGAAATATCGTCAGATGAAATCTGGAAAGAAGCTTTCTGCGAAACTGCTCAGTGTTCTGTTAATTCATCTCACAGAGTTACATGTGTATTTCGAGGATCTCTTTGCTAGTCCTATTTCTGTGGAATCTGAAAACAGATATTTCGGATCCCTTTGAAGACTATAGGGCCAAAGGAAATATCCTCGGATAACAAAGAGAAAGAAGCTTTCTGAGAAACTTCTTTGTGTTCTGTGAAATCATCTCACAGAGTTACAGCTTTCCCCTCAAGAAGCCTTTCGCTAAGACAGTTCTTGTGGAATTGGCAAAGTGATATTTGGAAGCCCATAGAGGGCAATGGTGAAAAAGGAAATATCCTCAGATGAAATCTGGAAAGAAGCTTTCTGAGAAACTGCTTAGTGTTCTGTGAATTCATCTCACAGAGTTACATGTGTATTTCGAGGATCTCTTTGCTAGCCCTATTTCTGTGGAAACTGAGAACAGATATTTCGGATCCCTTTGAAGACTATAGGGCCAAAGGAAAAATCCTCCGATAACAAAGAGAAAGAAGCTTTCTGAGAAACTTCTTTGTGTTCTGTGAAATCATCTCACAGAGTTACAGCTTTCCGCTCAAGAAGCCTTTCGCTAAGACAGTTCTTGTGGAATTGGCAAAGTGATATTTGGAAGCCCATAGAGGGCTATGGTGATAAAGGAAATATCGTCAGATGAAATCTGGAAAGAAGCTTTCTGAGAAACTGCTTAGTGTTCTGTTAATTCATCTCAGAGAGTTACATGTGTATTTCGAGGATGTCTTTGCTAGCCCTATTTCTGTGGAATCTGAGAACAGATATTTCGGATCCCTTTGAAGACTATAGGGCCAAAGGAAATATCCTCGGATAACAAAGAGAAAGAAGCTTTCTGAGAAACTTCTTTGTGTTCTGTGAAATCATCTCACAGAGTTACAGCTTTCCCCTCAAGAAGCCTTTCGCTAAGACAGTTCTTGTGGAATTGGCAAAGTGATATTTGGAAGCCCATAGAGGGCTATGGTGAAAAAGGAAATATCCTCAGATGAAATCTGGAAAGAAGCTTTCTGAGAAACTGCTTAGTGTTCTGTTAATTCATCTCACAGAGTTACATGTGTATTTCGAGGATCTCTTTGCTAGCCCTATTTCTGCGGAATCTGAGAACAGATATTTCGGATCCCTTTGAAGACTATAGGGCCAAAGGAAATATCCTCCGATAACAAAGAGAAAGAAGCTTTCTGAGAAACTTCTTTGTGTTCTGTGAAATCATCTCTCAGAGTTAAAGCTTTCCCCTCAAGAAGCCTTTCGCTAAGACAGTTCTTGTGGAATTGGCAAAGTGATATTTGGAAGCCCATAGAGGGCTATGGTGAAAAAGGAAATATCGTCAGATGAAATCTGGAAAGAAGCTTTCTGAGAAACTGCTTAGTGTTCTGTTAATTCATCTCACAGAGTTCCATGTGTATTTCGAGGATCTCTTTGCTAGCTCTATTTCTGTGGAATCTGAGAACAGATATTTCGAATCCCTTTGAAGACTATAGGGCCAAAGGAAATATCCTCCGATAACAAAGAGAAAGAAGCTTTCTGAAAAACTTCTTTGTGTTCTGTGAAATCATCTCACAGAGTTACAGCTTTCCCCTCAAGAAGCCTTTCGCTAAGACAGTTCTTGTGGAATAGGCAAAGTGATATTTGGAAGCCCATAGAGGGCTATGGTGAAAAAGGAAATATCGTCAGATGAAATCTGGAAAGAAGCTTTCTGAGAAACTGCTTAGTGTTCTGTTAATTCATCTCACAGAGTTTCATGTGTATTTCGAGGATCTCTTTGCTAGCCCTATTTCTGTGGAATCTGAGAACAGATATTTCGGATCCCTTTGAAGACTATAGGGCTAAAGGAAATATCCTCCGATAACAAAGAGAAAGAAGCTTTCTGAGAAACTTCTTTGTGTTCTGTGAAATCATCTCACAGAGTTACAGCTTTCCCCTCAAGAAGCCTTTCGCTAAGACAGTTCTTGTGGAATTGGCAAAGTGATATTTGGAAGCCCATAGAGGGCTATGGTGAAATAGGAAATATCGTCAGATGAAATCTGGAAAGAAGCTTTCTGAGAAACTGCTTAGTGTTCTGTGAATTCATCTCACAGAATTCCATGTGTATTTCGAGGATCTCTTTGCTAGCCCTATTTCTGTGGAATGTGAGAACAAATATTTCGGATCCCTTTGAAGACTATAGGGCCAAAGGAAATATCCTCCGATAACAAAGAGAAAGAAGCTTTCTGAGAAACTTCTTTGTGTTCTGTGAAATCATCTCACAGAGTTACAGCTTTCCCCTCAAGAAGCCTTTCGCTAAGACAGTTCTTGTGGAATTGGCAAAGTGATATTTGGAAGCCCATAGAGGGCTATGGTGAAATAGGAAATATCGTCAGATGAAATCTGGAAAGAAGCTTTCTGAGAAACTGCTTAGTGTTCTGTTAATTCATCTCACAGAGTTACATGTGTATTTCGAGGATCTCTTTGCTAGCCCTATTTCTGTGGAAACTGAGAAAAGATATTTCGGATCCCTTTGAAGACTATAGGGCCAAAGGAAAAATCCTCCGATAACAAAGAGAAAGAAGCTTTCTGAGAAACTTCTTTGTGTTCTGTGAAATCATCTCACAGAGTTACAGCTTTCCCCTCAAGAAGCCTTTCGCTAAGACAGTTCTTGTGGAATTGGCAAAGTGATATTTGGAAGCCCATAGAGGGCTATGGTGAAAAAGGAAATATCGTCAGATGAAATCTGGAAAGAAGCTTTCTGAGAAACTGCTTAGTGTTCTGTTAATTCATCTCACAGAGTTCCATGTGTATTTCGCGGATCTCTTTGCTAGCTCTATTTCTGTGGAATCTGAAAACAGATATTTCGGATCCCTTTGAAGACTATAGTGCCTAAGGAAATATCCTCGGATAACAAAGAGAAAGAAGCTTTCTGAGAAACTTCTTTGTGTTCTGTGAAATCATCTCACAGAGTTACAGCTTTCCGGTCAAGAAGCCTTTCGCTAAGACAGTTCTTGTGGAATTGGCAAAGTGATATTTGGAAGCCCATAGAGGGCTATGGTGAAATAGGAAATATCGTCAGATGAAATCTGGAAAGAAGCTTTCTGAGAAACTGCTTAGTGTTCTGTGAATTCATCTCACAGAGTTCCATGTGTATTTCGAGGGTCTCTTTGCTAGCCATATTTCTGTGGAAACTGAGAAAAGATATTTCGGATCCCTTTGAAGACTATAGGGCCAAAGGAAAAATCCTCCGATAACAAAGAGAAAGAAGCTTTCTGAGAAACTTCTTTGTGTTCTGTGAAATCATCTCACAGAGATACAACTTTCCCCTCAAGAAGCCTTTCGCTAAGACAGTTCTTGTGGAATTGGCAAAGTGATATTTGGAAGCCTATAGAGGGCTATGGTGAAATAGAAAATATCGTCAGATGAAATCTGGAAAGAAGCTTTCTGAGAAACTGCTTAGTGTTCTGTGAATTCATCTCACAGAGTTACATGTGTATTTCGAGGATCTCTTTGCTAGCCCTATTTCTGTGGAAACTGAGAAAAGATATTTCGGATCCCTTTGAAGACTATAGGGCCAAAGGAAAAATCCTCCGATAACAAAGAGAAAGAAGCTTTCTGAGAAACTTCTTTGTGTTCTGTGAAATCATCTCACAGAGTTACAGCTTTCCCCTGAAGAAGGCTTTCGCTAAGACAGTTCTTGTGGAATTGGCAAAGTGATATTTGGAAGCCCATAGAGGGCTATGGTGAAAAAGGAAATATCGTCAGATGAAATCTGGAAAGAAGCTTTCTGAGAAACTGCTTAGTGTTCTGTTAATTCATCTCACAGAGTTACATGTGCATTTCGAGGATCTCTTTGCTAGCCCTATTTCTGTGGAATCTGAGAACAGATATTTCGGATCCCTTTGAAGACTATAGGACCAAAGGAAATATCCTAGGATAACAAAGAGAAAGAAGCTTTCTGAGAAACTTCTTTGTGTTCTGTGAAATCATCTCACAGAGTTACAGCTTTCCCCTCAAGAAGCCTTTCGCTAAGACAGTTCTTGTGGAATAGGCAAAGTGATATTTGGAAGCCCATAGAGGGCTATGGTGAAAAAGGAAATATCGTCAGATGAAATCTGGAAAGAAGCTTTCTGAGAAACTGCTTAGTGTTCTGTTAATTCATCTCACAGAGTTACATGTGTATTTCGAGGATCTCTTTGCTAGCCCTATTTCTGTGGAATCTGAGAACAGATATTTCGGATCCCTTTGAAGACTATAGGGCCAAAGGAAATATCCTCCGATAACAAAGAGAAAGAAGCTTTCTGAGAAACTTCTTTGTGTTCTGTGAAATCATCTCACAGAGTTACAGCTTTCCCCTCAAGAAGCCTTTCGCTAAGACAGTTCTTGTGGAATTGGCAAAGTGATATTTGGAAGCCCCTAGAGGGCTATGGTGAAATAGGAAATATCGTCAGATGAAATCTGGAAAGAAGCTTTCTGAGAAACTGCTTAGTGTTCTGTGAATTCATCTCATAGAGTTACATGTGTATTTCGAGGATCTCTTTGCTAGCCCTATTTCTGTGGAAACTGAGAAAAGATTTCGGATCCCTTTGAAGACTATAGGGCCAAAGGAAAAATCCTCCGATAACAAAGAGAAAGAAGCTTTCTGAGAAACTTCTTTGTGTTCTGTGAAATCATCTCACAGAGTTACAGCTTTCCCCTGAAGAAGCCTTTCGCTAAGACAGTTCTTGTGGAATTGGCAAAGTGATATTTGGAAGCCCATAGAGGGCTATGGTGAAAAAGGAAATATCCTCAGATGAAATCTGGAAAGAAGCTTTCTGAGAAACTGCTTAGTGTTCTGTTAATTCATCTCACAGAGTTACATGTGTATTTCGAGGATCTCTTTGCTAGCCCTATTTCTGTGGAATCTGAGAACAGATATTTCGGATCCCTTTGAAGACTTTAGGGCCAAAGGAAATATCCTCGGATAACAAAGAGAAAGAAGCTTTCTGAGAAACTTCTTTGTGTTCTGTGAAATCATCTCACAGAGTTACAGCTTTCCCCTGAAGAAGCCTTTCGCTAAGACAGTTCTTGTGGAATTGGCAAAGTGATATTTGGAAGCCCATAGAGGGCTATGGTGAAAAAGGAAATATCGTCAGATGAAATCTGGAAAGAAGCTTTCTGCGAAACTGCTCAGTGTTCTGTTAATTCATCTCACAGAGTTACATGTGTATTTCGAGGATCTCTTTGCTAGTCCTATTTCTGTGGAATCTGAAAACAGATATTTCGGATCCCTTTGAAGACTATAGGGCCAAAGGAAATATCCTCGGATAACAAAGAGAAAGAAGCTTTCTGAGAAACTTCTTTGTGTTCTGTGAAATCATCTCACAGAGTTACAGCTTTCCCCTCAAGAAGCCTTTCGCTAAGACAGTTCTTGTGGAATTGGCAAAGTGATATTTGGAAGCCCATAGAGGGCAATGGTGAAAAAGGAAATATCCTCAGATGAAATCTGGAAAGAAGCTTTCTGAGAAACTGCTTAGTGTTCTGTGAATTCATCTCACAGAGTTACATGTGTATTTCGAGGATCTCTTTGCTAGCCCTATTTCTGTGGAAACTGAGAACAGATATTTCGGATCCCTTTGAAGACTATAGGGCCAAAGGAAAAATCCTCCGATAACAAAGAGAAAGAAGCTTTCTGAGAAACTTCTTTGTGTTCTGTGAAATCATCTCACAGAGTTACAGCTTTCCGCTCAAGAAGCCTTTCGCTATGACAGTTCTTGTGGAATTGGCAAAGTGATATTTGGAAGCCCATAGAGGGCTATGGTGATAAAGGAAATATCGTCAGATGAAATCTGGAAAGAAGCTTTCTGAGAAACTGCTTAGTGTTCTGTTAATTCATCTCAGAGAGTTACATGTGTATTTCGAGGATGTCTTTGCTAGCCCTATTTCTGTGGAATCTGAGAACAGATATTTCGGATCCCTTTGAAGACTATAGGGCCAAAGGAAATATCCTCGGATAACAAAGAGAAAGAAGCTTTCTGAGAAACTTCTTTGTGTTCTGTGAAATCATCTCACAGAGTTACAGCTTTCCCCTCAAGAAGCCTTTCGCTAAGACAGTTCTTGTGGAATTGGCAAAGTGATATTTGGAAGCCCATAGAGGGCTATGGTGAAAAAGGAAATATCCTCAGATGAAATCTGGAAAGAAGCTTTCTGAGAAACTGCTTAGTGTTCTGTTAATTCATCTCACAGAGTTACATGTGTATTTCGAGGATCTCTTTGCTAGCCCTATTTCTGCGGAATCTGAGAACAGATATTTCGGATCCCTTTGAAGACTATAGGGCCAAAGGAAATATCCTCCGATAACAAAGAGAAAGAAGCTTTCTGAGAAACTTCTTTGTGTTCTGTGAAATCATCTCTCAGAGTTAAAGCTTTCCCCTCAAGAAGCCTTTCGCTAAGACAGTTCTTGTGGAATTGGCAAAGTGATATTTGGAAGCCCATAGAGGGCTATGGTGAAAAAGGAAATATCGTCAGATGAAATCTGGAAAGAAGCTTTCTGAGAAACTGCTTAGTGTTCTGTTAATTCATCTCACAGAGTTCCATGTGTATTTCGAGGATCTCTTTGCTAGCTCTATTTCTGTGGAATCTGAGAACAGATATTTCGAATCCCTTTGAAGACTATAGGGCCAAAGGAAATATCCTCCGATAACAAAGAGAAAGAAGCTTTCTGAGAAACTTCTTTGTGTTCTGTGAAATCATCTCACAGAGTTACAGCTTTCCCCTCAAGAAGCCTTTCGCTAAGACAGTTCTTGTGGAATAGGCAAAGTGATATTTGGAAGCCCATAGAGGGCTATGGTGAAAAAGGAAATATCGTCAGATGAAATCTGGAAAGAAGCTTTCTGAGAAACTGCTTAGTGTTCTGTTAATTCATCTCACAGAGTTACATGTGTATTTCGAGGATCTCTTTGCTAGCCCTATTTCTGTGGAATCTGAGAACAGATATTTCGGATCCCTTTGAAGACTATAGGGCTAAAGGAAATATCCTCCGATAACAAAGAGAAAGAAGCTTTCTGAGAAACTTCTTTGTGTTCTGTGAAATCATCTCACAGAGTTACAGCTTTCCCCTCAAGAAGCCTTTCGCTAAGACAGTTCTTGTGGAATTGGCAAAGTGATATTTGGAAGCCCATAGAGGGCTATGGTGAAATAGGAAATATCGTCAGATGAAATCTGGAAAGAAGCTTTCTGAGAAACTGCTTAGTGTTCTGTGAATTCATCTCACAGAATTCCATGTGTATTTCGAGGATCTCTTTGCTAGCCCTATTTCTGTGGAATGTGAGAACAAATATTTCGGATCCCTTTGAAGACTATAGGGCCAAAGGAAATATCCTCCGATAACAAAGAGAAAGAAGCTTTCTGAGAAACTTCTTTGTGTTCTGTGAAATCATCTCACAGAGTTACAGCTTTCCCCGGAAGAAGCCTTTCGCTAAGACAGTTCTTGTGGAATTGGCAAAGTGATATTTGGAAGCCCATAGAGGGCTATGGTGAAATAGGAAATATCGTCAGATGAAATCTGGAAAGAAGCTTTCTGAGAAACTGCTTAGTGTTCTGTTAATTCATCTCACAGAGTTACATGTGTATTTCGAGGATCTCTTTGCTAGCCCTATTTCTGTGGAAACTGAGAAAAGATATTTCGGATCCCTTTGAAGACTATAGGGCCAAAGGAAAAATCCTCCGATAACAAAGAGAAAGAAGCTTTCTGAGAAACTTCTTTGTGTTCTGTGAAATCATCTCACAGAGTTACAGCTTTCCCCTGAAGAAGCCTTTCGCTAAGACAGTTCTTGTGGAATTGGCAAAGTGATATTTGGAAGCCCATAGAGGGCTATGGTGAAAAAGGAAATATCGTCAGATGAAATCTGGAAAGAAGCTTTCTGAGAAACTGCTTAGTGTTCTGTTAATTCATCTCATAGAGTTCCATGTGTATTTCGAGGATCTCTTTGCTAGCTCTATTTCTGTGGAATCTGAAAACAGATATTTCGGATCCCTTTGAAGACTATAGTGCCTAAGGAAATATCCTCGGATAACAAAGAGAAAGAAGCTTTCTGAGAAACTTCTTTGTGTTCTGTGAAATCATCTCACAGAGTTACAGCTTTCCCGTCAAGAAGCCTTTCGCTAAGACAGTTCTTGTGGAATTGGCAAAGTGATATTTGGAAGCCCATAGAGGGCTATGGTGAAATAGGAAATATCGTCAGATGAAATCTGGAAAGAAGCTTTCTGAGAAACTGCTTAGTGTTCTGTGAATTCATCTCACAGAGTTCCATGTGTATTTCGAGGATCTCTTTGCTAGCCATATTTCTGTGGAAACTGAGAAAAGATATTTCGGATCCCTTTGAAGACTATAGGGCCAAAGGAAAAATCCTCCGATAACAAAGAGAAAGAAGCTTTCTGAGAAACTTCTTTGTGTTCTGTGAAATCATCTCACAGAGTTACAGCTTTCCCCTCAAGAAGCCTTTCGCTAAGACAGTTCTTGTGGAATTGGCAAAGTGATATTTGGAACCCCATAGAGGGCTATGGTGAAAAAGGAAATATCGTCAGATGAAATCTGAAAAGAAGCTTTCTGCGAAACTGCTTAGTGTTCTGTTAATTCATCTCACAGAGTTACATGTGTACTTCGAGGTTCTCTTTGCTAGTCCTATTTCTGTGGAATCTGAAAACAGATATTTCGGATCCCTTTGAAGACTATAGGGCCAAAGGAAATATCCTCCGATAACAAAGAGAAAGAAGCTTTCTGAGAAACTTTTTTGTGTTCTGTGAAATCATCTCACAGAGTTACAGCTTTCCCCTCAAGAAGCCTTTCGCTAAGACAGTTTTTGTGGAATTGGCAAAGTGATATTTGGAAGCCCATAGAGGGCTATGGTGAAAAAGGAAATATCGTCAGATGAAATCTGGAAAGAAGCTTTCTGAGAAACTGCTTAGTGTTCTGTTAATTCATCTCACAGAGTTACATGTGTATTTCGAGGATCTCTTTGCTAGCCCTATTTCTGTGGAATCTGAGAACAGATATTTCGGATCCCTTTGAAGACTATAGGGCCAAAGGAAATATCCTCGGATAACAAAGAGAAAGAAGCTTTCTGAGAAACTTCTTTGTGTTCTGTGAAATCATCTCACAGAGTTAGAGCTTTCCCCTGAAGAAGCCTTTCGCTAAGACAGTTCTTGTGGAATTGGCAAAGTGATATTTGGAAGCCCATAGAGGGCTATGGTGAAAAAGGAAATATCCTCAGATGAAATCTGGAAAGAAGCTTTCTGAGAAACTGCTTAGTGTTCTGTTAATTCATCTCACAGAGTTACATGTGTATTTCGAGGATCTCTTTGCTAGCCCTATTTCTGTGGAATCTGAGAACAGATATTTCGGATCCCTTTGAAGACTATAGGGCCAAAGGAAAAATCCTCCGATAACAAAGAGAAAGAATCTTTCTGAGAAACTTCTTTGTATTCTGTGAAATCATCTCACAGAGTTACAGCTTTCCCCTCAAGAAGCCTTTCGCTAAGACAGTTCTTGTGGAATTGGCAAAGTGATATTTGGAAGCCCATAGAGGGCTATGGTGAAAAAGGAAATATCGTCAGATGAAATCTGGAAAGAAGCTTTCTGAGAAACTGCTTAGTGTTCTGTTAATTCATCCCACAGAGTTACATGTGTATTTCGAGGATCTCTTTGCTAGTCCTATTTCTGTGGAATCTGAAAACAGATATTTCGGATCCCTTTGAAGACTATAGGGCCAAAGGAAAAATCCTCCGATAACAAAGAGAAAGAAGCTTTCTGAGAAACTTCTTTGTTTTCTGTGAAATCATCTCACAGAGTTACAGCTTTCCCCTCAAGAAGCCTTTCGCTAAGACAGTTCTTGTGGAACTGGCAAAGTGATATTTGGAAGCCCATAGAGGGCTATGGTTAAAAAGGAAATA
Organism: Macaca nemestrina; assembly: GCF_043159975.1. Taxonomy (NCBI): domain Eukaryota; kingdom Metazoa; phylum Chordata; class Mammalia; order Primates; family Cercopithecidae; genus Macaca; species Macaca nemestrina. The sequence goes on along the minus strand of NC_092135.1, from coordinate 30,219,763 downwards.
TCGTCAGATGAAATCTGGAAAGAAGCTTTCTGAGAAACTGCTTAGTGTTCTGTTAATTCATCTCAGAGAGTTACATGTGTATTTCGAGGATGTCTTTGCTAGCCCTATTTCTGTGGAATCGGAGAACAGATATTTCGGATCCCTTTGAAGACTATAGGGCCAAAGGAAATATCCTCGGATAACAAAGAGAAAGAAGCTTTCTGAGAAACTTCTTTGTGTTCTGTGAAATCATCTCACAGAGTTACAGCTTTCCCCTCAAGAAGCCTTTCGCTAAGACAGTTCTTGTGGAATTGGCAAAGTGATATTTGGAAGCCCATAGAGGGCTATGGTGAAATAGGAAATATCGTCAGATGAAATCTGGAAAGAAGCTTTCTGAGAAACTGCTTAGTGTTCTGTGAATTCATCCCACAGAGTTACATGTGTATTTCGAGGATCTCTTTGCTAGCCCTATTTCTGTGGAAACTGAGAAAAGATATTTCGGATCCCTTTGAAGACTATAGGGCCAAAGGAAAAATCCTCCGATAACAAAGAGAAAGAAGCTTTCTGAGAAACTTCTTTGTGTTCTGTGAAATCATCTCACAGAGTTACAGCTTTCCCCTGAAGAAGCCTTTCGCTAAGACAGTTCTTGTGGAATTGGCAAAGTGATATTTGGAAGCCCATAGAGGGCTATGGTGAAAAAGGAAATATCGTCAGATGAAATCTGGAAAGAAGCTTTCTGAGAAACTGCTTAGTGTTCTGTTAATTCATCTCACAGAGTTACATGTGTATTTCGAAGATGTCTTTGCTAGCCCTATTTCTGTGGAATCTGAGAACAGATATTACGGATCCCTTTGAAGAGTATAGGGCCAAAGGAAATATCCTCGGATAACAAAGAGAAAGAAGCTTTCTGAGAAACTTCTTTGTGTTCTGTGAAATCATCTCACAGAGTTACAGCTTTCCCCTCAAGAAGCCTTTCGCTAAGACAGTTCTTGTGGAATTGGCAAAGTGATATTTGGAAGCCGATAGAGGGCTATGGTGAAAAAGGAAATCTCGTCAGATGAAATCTGGAAAGAAGCTTTCTGAGAAACTGCTTAGTGTTCTGTGAATTCATCTCACAGAGTTACATGTGTATTTCGAGGATCTCTTTGCTAGCCCTATTTCTGTGGAATCTGAGAACAAATATTTCGGATCCCTTTGAAGACTATAGGGCCAAAGGAAATATCCTCCGATAACAAAGAGAAAGAAGCTTTCTGAGAAACTTCTTTGTGTTCTGTGAAATCATCTCACAGAGTTACAGCTTTCCCCTGAAGAAGCCTTTCGCTAAGACAGTTCTTGTGGAATTGGCAAAGTGATATTTGGAAGCCCATAGAGGGCTATGGTGAAAAAGGAAATATCGTCAGATGAAATCTGTAAAGAAGCTTTCTGCGAAACTGCTTAGTGTTCTGTTAATTCATCCCACAGAGTTACATGTGTATTTCGAGGATCTCTTTGCTAGTCCTATTTCTGTGGAATCTGAAAACAGATATTTCGGATCCCTTTGAAGACTATAGGGCCAAAGTAAATATCCTCGGATAACAAAGAGAAAGAAGCTTTCTGAGAAACTTCTTTGTGTTCTGTGAAATCATCTCACAGAGTTACAGCTTTTCCCTCAAGAAGCCTTTCGCTAAGACAGTTCTTGTGGAATTGGCAAAGTGATATTTGGAAGCCGATAGAGGGCTATGGTGAAAAAGGAAATATCCTCAGATAAAATCTGGAATGAAGCTTTCTGAGAAACTGCTTAGTGTTCTGTGAATTCATCTCACAGAGTTACATGTGTAATTCGAGGATCTCTTTGCTAGCCCTATTTCTGTGGAATCTTAGAACAGATATTTCGGATCCCTTTGAAGACTATAGGGCCAAAGGAAATATCCTCCGATAACAAAGAGAAAGAAGCTTTCTGAGGAACTTCTTTGTGTTTGTGAAATCATCTCACAGAGTTACAGCTTTCCCCTCAAGAAGCCTTTTGCTAAGACAGTTCTTGTGGAATTGGCAAAGTGATATTTGGAAGCCCATAGAGGGCTATGGTGAAAAAGGAAATATCGTCAGATGAAATCTGGAAAGAAGCTTTCTGAGAAACTGCTTAGTGTTCTGTTAATTCATCTCACAGAGTTCCATGTGTATTTCGAGGTTCTCTTTGCTAGCCGTATTTCTGTGGAATCTGAAAACAGATATTTCGGATCCCTTTGAAGACTATAGTGCCTAAGGAAATATCCTCGGATAACAAAGAGAAAGAAGATTTCTGAGAAACTTCTTTGTGTTCTGTGAAATCATCTCACAGAGTTACAGCTTTCCCCGGAAGAAGCCTTTCGCTAAGACAGTTCTTGTGGAATTGGCAAAGTGATATTTGGAAGCCCATAGAGGGCTATGGTGAAATAGGAAATATCGTCAGATGAAATCTGGAAAGAAGCTTTCTGAGAAACTGCTTAGTGTTCTGTTAATTCATCTCACAGAGTTACATGTGTATTTCGAGGATCTCTTTGCTAGCCCTATTTCTGTGGAAACTGAGAAAAGATATTTCGGATCCCTTTGAAGACTATAGGGCCAAAGGAAAAATCCTCCGATAACAAAGAGAAAGAAGCTTTCTGAGAAACTTCTTTGTGTTCTGTGAAATCATCTCACAGAGTTACAGCTTTCCCCTGAAGAAGCCTTTCGCTAAGACAGTTCTTGTGGAATTGGCAAAGTGATATTTGGAAGCCCATAGAGGGCTATGGTGAAAAAGGAAATATCGTCAGATGAAATCTGGAAAGAAGCTTTCTGAGAAACTGCTTAGTGTTCTGTTAATTCATCTCACAGAGTTCCATGTGTATTTCGAGGATCTCTTTGCTAGCTCTATTTCTGTGGAATCTGAAAACAGATATTTCGGATCCCTTTGAAGACTATAGTACCTAAGGAAATATCCTCGGATAACAAAGAGAAAGAAGCTTTCTGAGAAACTTCTTTGTGTTCTGTGAAATCATCTCACAGAGTTACAGCTTTCCCGTCAAGAAGCCTTTCGCTAAGACAGTTCTTGTGGAATTGGCAAAGTGATATTTGGAAGCCCATAGAGGGCTATGGTGAAATAGGAAATATCGTCAGATGAAATCTGGAAAGAAGCTTTCTGAGAAACTGCTTAGTGTTCTGTGAATTCATCTCACAGAGTTCCATGTGTATTTCGAGGATCTCTTTGCTAGCCATATTTCTGTGGAAACTGAGAAAAGATATTTCGGATCCCTTTGAAGACTATAGGGCCAAAGGAAAAATCCTCCGATAACAAAGAGAAAGAAGCTTTCTGAGAAACTTCTTTGTGTTCTGTGAAATCATCTCACAGAGTTACAGCTTTCCCCTCAAGAAGCCTTTCGCTAAGACAGTTCTTGTGGAATTGGCAAAGTGATATTTGGAACCCCATAGAGGGCTATGGTGAAAAACGAAATATCGTCAGATGAAATCTGAAAAGAAGCTTTCTGCGAAACTGCTTAGTGTTCTGTTAATTCATCTCACAGAGTTACATGTGTACTTCGAGGTTCTCTTTGCTAGTCCTATTTCTGTGGAATCTGAAAACAGATATTTCGGATCCCTTTGAAGACTATAGGGCCAAAGGAAATATCCTCCGATAACAAAGAGAAAGAAGCTTTCTGAGAAACTTTTTTGTGTTCTGTGAAATCATCTCACAGAGTTACAGCTTTCCCCTCAAGAAGCCTTTCGCTAAGACAGTTTTTGTGGAATTGGCAAAGTGATATTTGGAAGCCCATAGAGGGCTATGGTGAAAAAGGAAATATCGTCAGATGAAATCTGGAAAGAAGCTTTCTGAGAAACTGCTTAGTGTTCTGTTAATTCATCTCACAGAGTTACATGTGTATTTCGAGGATCTCTTTGCTAGCCCTATTTCTGTGGAATCTGAGAACAGATATTTCGGATCCCTTTGAAGACTATAGGGCCAAAGGAAATATCCTCGGATAACAAAGAGAAAGAAGCTTTCTGAGAAACTTCTTTGTGTTCTGTGAAATCATCTCACAGAGTTAGAGCTTTCCCCTGAAGAAGCCTTTCGCTAAGACAGTTCTTGTGGAATTGGCAAAGTGATATTTGGAAGCCCATAGAGGGCTATGGTGAAAAAGGAAATATCCTCAGATGAAATCTGGAAAGAAGCTTTCTGAGAAACTGCTTAGTGTTCTGTTAATTCATCTCACAGAGTTACATGTGTATTTCGAGGATCTCTTTGCTAGCCCTATTTCTGTGGAATCTGAGAACAGATATTTCGGATCCCTTTGAAGACTATAGGGCCAAAGGAAAAATCCTCCGATAACAAAGAGAAAGAATCTTTCTGAGAAACTTCTTTGTATTCTGTGAAATCATCTCACAGAGTTACAGCTTTCCCCTCAAGAAGCCTTTCGCTAAGACAGTTCTTGTGGAATTGGCAAAGTGATATTTGGAAGCCCATAGAGGGCTATGGTGAAAAAGGAAATATCGTCAGATGAAATCTGGAAAGAAGCTTTCTGAGAAACTGCTTAGTGTTCTGTTAATTCATCCCACAGAGTTACATGTGTATTTCGAGGATCTCTTTGCTAGTCCTATTTCTGTGGAATCTGAAAACAGATATTTCGGATCCCTTTGAAGACTATAGGGCCAAAGGAAAAATCCTCCGATAACAAAGAGAAAGAAGCTTTCTGAGAAACTTCTTTGTTTTCTGTGAAATCATCTCACAGAGTTACAGCTTTCCCCTCAAGAAGCCTTTCGCTAAGACAGTTCTTGTGGAACTGGCAAAGTGATATTTGGAAGCCCATAGAGGGCTATGGTGAAAAAGGAAATATCGTCAGATGAAATCTGGAAAGAAGCTTTCTGAGAAACTGCTTAGTGTTCTGTTAATTCATCTCAGAGAGTTACATGTGTATTTCGAGGATGTCTTTGCTAGCCCTATTTCTGTGGAATCGGAGAACAGATATTTCGGATCCCTTTGAAGACTATAGGGCCAAAGGAAATATCCTCGGATAACAAAGAGAAAGAAGCTTTCTGAGAAACTTCTTTGTGTTCTGTGAAATCATCTCACAGAGTTACAGCTTTCCCCTCAAGAAGCCTTTCGCTAAGACAGTTCTTGTGGAATTGGCAAAGTGATATTTGGAAGCCCATAGAGGGCTATGGTGAAATAGGAAATATCGTCAGATGAAATCTGGAAAGAAGCTTTCTGAGAAACTGCTTAGTGTTCTGTGAATTCATCCCACAGAGTTACATGTGTATTTCGAGGATCTCTTTGCTAGCCCTATTTCTGTGGAAACTGAGAAAAGATATTTCGGATCCCTTTGAAGACTATAGGGCCAAAGGAAAAATCCTCCGATAACAAAGAGAAAGAAGCTTTCTGAGAAACTTCTTTGTGTTCTGTGAAATCATCTCACAGAGTTACAGCTTTCCCCTGAAGAAGCCTTTCGCTAAGACAGTTCTTGTGGAATTGGCAAAGTGATATTTGGAAGCCCATAGAGGGCTATGGTGAAAAAGGAAATATCGTCAGATGAAATCTGGAAAGAAGCTTTCTGAGAAACTGCTTAGTGTTCTGTTAATTCATCTCACAGAGTTACATGTGTATTTCGAAGATGTCTTTGCTAGCCCTATTTCTGTGGAATCTGAGAACAGATATTACGGATCCCTTTGAAGAGTATAGGGCCAAAGGAAATATCCTCGGATAACAAAGAGAAAGAAGCTTTCTGAGAAACTTCTTTGTGTTCTGTGAAATCATCTCACAGAGTTACAGCTTTCCCCTCAAGAAGCCTTTCGCTAAGACAGTTCTTGTGGAATTGGCAAAGTGATATTTGGAAGCCGATAGAGGGCTATGGTGAAAAAGGAAATATCGTCAGATGAAATCTGGAAAGAAGCTTTCTGAGAAACTGCTTAGTGTTCTGTGAATTCATCTCACAGAGTTACATGTGTATTTCGAGGATCTCTTTGCTAGCCCTATTTCTGTGGAATCTGAGAACAAATATTTCGGATCCCTTTGAAGACTATAGGGCCAAAGGAAATATCCTCCGATAACAAAGAGAAAGAAGCTTTCTGAGAAACTTCTTTGTGTTCTGTGAAATCATCTCACAGAGTTACAGCTTTCCCCTGAAGAAGCCTTTCGCTAAGACAGTTCTTGTGGAATTGGCAAAGTGATATTTGGAAGCCCATAGAGGGCTATGGTGAAAAAGGAAATATCGTCAGATGAAATCTGTAAAGAAGCTTTCTGCGAAACTGCTTTGTGTTCTGTTAATTCATCCCACAGAGTTACATGTGTATTTCGAGGATCTCTTTGCTAGTCCTATTTCTGTGGAATCTGAAAACAGATATTTCGGATCCCTTTGAAGACTATAGGGCCAAAGTAAATATCCTCGGATAACAAAGAGAAAGAAGCTTTCTGAGAAACTTCTTTGTGTTCTGTGAAATCATCTCACAGAGTTACAGCTTTTCCCTCAAGAAGCCTTTCGCTAAGACAGTTCTTGTGGAATTGGCAAAGTGATATTTGGAAGCCGATAGAGGGCTATGGTGAAAAAGGAAATATCCTCAGATAAAATCTGGAATGAAGCTTTCTGAGAAACTGCTTAGTGTTCTGTGAATTCATCTCACAGAGTTACATGTGTATTTCGAGGATCTCTTTGCTAGCCCTATTTCTGTGGAATCTTAGAACAGATATTTCGGATCCCTTTGAAGACTATAGGGCCAAAGGAAATATCCTCCGATAACAAAGAGAAAGAAGCTTTCTGAGAAACTTCTTTGTGTTTGTGAAATCATCTCACAGAGTTACAGCTTTCCCCTCAAGAAGCCTTTCGCTAAGACAGTTCTTGTGGAATTGGCAAAGTGATATTTGGAAGCCCATAGAGGGCTATGGTGAAAAAGGAAATATCGTCAGATGAAATCTGGAAAGAAGCTTTCTGAGAAACTGCTTAGTGTTCTGTTAATTCATCTCACAGAGTTCCATGTGTATTTCGAGGATCTCTTTGCTAGCCGTATTTCTGTGGAATCTGAAAACAGATATTTCGGATCCCTTTGAAGACTATAGTGCCTAAGGAAATATCCTCGGAAAACAAAGAGAAAGAAGATTTCTGAGAAACTTCTTTGTGTTCTGTGAAATCATCTCACAGAGTTACAGCTTTCCCGTCAAGAAGCCTTTCGCTAAGACAGTTCTTGTGGAATTGGCAAAGTGATATTTGGAAGCCCATAGAGGGCTATGGTGAAATAGGAAATATCGTCAGATGAAATCTGGAAAGAAGCTTTCTGAGAAACTGCTTAGTGTTCTGTGAATTCATCTCACAGAGTTCCATGTGTATTTCGAGGATCTCTTTGCTAGCCCTATTTCTGTGGAAACTGAGAAAAGATATTTCGGATCCCTTTGAAGACTATAGGGCCAAAGGAAAAATCCTCCGATAACAAACAGAAAGAAGCTTTCTGAGAAACTTCTTTGTGTTCTGTGAAATCATCTCACAGAGTTACAGCTTTCCCCTCAAGAAGCCTTTCGCTAAGACAGTTCTTGGGGAATTGGCAAAGTGATATTTGGAACCCCATAGAGGGCTATGGTGAAAAAGGAAATATCGTCAGATGAAATCTGGAAAGAAGCTTTCTGCGAAACTTCTTAGGGTTTTGTTAATTCATCTCACAGAGTTACATGTGTATTTCGAGGATCTCTTTGCTAGCTCTATTTCTGTGGAATCTGAGAACAGATATTTCGGATCCCTTTGAAGACTATAGTGCCAAAGGAAATATCCTCGGATAACAAAGAGAAAGAAGCTTTCTGAGAAACTTCTTTGTGTTCTGTGAAATCATCTCACAGAGTTACAGCTTTCCCCTCAAGAAGCCTTTCGCTAAGACAGTTCTTGTGGAATAGGCAAAGTGATATTTGGAAGCCCATAGAGGGCTATGGTGAAAAAGGAAATATCGTCAGATGAAATCTGGAAAGAAGCTTTCTGAGAAACTACTTAGTGTTCTGTGAATTCATCTCACAGAGTTCCATGTGTATTTCGAGAATCTCTTTGCTAGCCCTATTTCTGTGGAATCTGAGAACAGATATTTCGGATCCCTTTGAAGACTATAGGGCCAAAGGAAATATCCTCCGATAACAAAGAGAAAGAAGCTTTCTGAGAAACTTCTTTGTGTTCTGTGAAATCATCTCACAGAGTTACAGCTTTCCCCTCAAGAAGCCTTTCGCTAAGACAGTTCTTGTGGAATTGGCAAAGTGATATTTAGAAGCCCACAGAGGGCTATGGTGAAAAAGGAAATATCCTCAGATGAAATCTGGAAAGAAGCTTTCTGAGAAACTGCTTAGTGTTCTGTGAATTCATCTCACAGAGTTACATGTGTATTTCGACTATCTCTTTGCTAGCCCTATTTCTGTGGAAACTGAGAAAAGATATTTCGGATCCCTTTGAAGACTATAGGGCCTAAGGAAATATCCTCCGATAACAAAGAGAAAGAAGCTTTCTGAGAAACTTCTTTGTGTTCTGTGAAATCATCTCACAGAGTTACAGCTTTCCCCTCAAGAAGCCTTTTGCTAAGACAGTTCTTGTGGAATTGGCAAAGTGATATATGGAAGCCCATAGAGGGCTATGGTGAAAAAGGAAATATCGTCAGATGAAATCTGGAAAGAAGCTTTCTGAGAAACTGCTTAGTGTTCTGTTAATTCATCTCACAGAGTTACGTGTGTATTTCGAGGATCTCTTTGCTAGCCCTATTTCTGTGGAATCTGAGAACAGATATTTCGGATCCCTTTGAAGACTATAGGGCCAAAGGAAATATCCTCGGATAACAAAGAGAAAGAAGCTTTCTGAGAAACTTCTTTGTTTTCTGTGAAATCATCTCACAGAGTTACAGCTCTCCCCTGAAGAAGCCTTTCGCTAAGACAGTTCCTGTGGAATTGGCAAAGTGATATTTGGAAGCCCATAGAGGGCTATGGTGAAAAACAAATATCGTCAGATGAAATCTGGAAAGAAGCTTTCTGAGAAACTGCTTAGTGTTCTGTTAATTCATCTCACAGAGTTACATGTGTATTTCGAGGATCTCTTTGCTAGCCCTATTTCTGTGGAAACTGAGAAAAGATATTTCGGATCCCTTTGAAGACTATAGGGCCAAAGGAAAAATCCTCCGATAACAAAGAGAAAGAAGCTTTCTGAGAAACTTCTTTGTGTTCTGTGAAATCATCTCACAGAGTTACAGCTTTCCCCTGAAGAAGCCTTTCGCTAAGACAGTTCTTGTGGAATTGGCAAAGTGATATTTGGAAGCCCATAGAGGGCTATGGTGAAAAAGGAAACATCGTCAGATGAAATCTGGAAAGAACCTTTCTGCGAAACTGCTTAGTGTTCTGTTAATTCATCCCACAGAGTTACATGTGTATTTCGAGGATCTCTTTGCTAGTCCTATTTCTGTGGAATCTGAAAACAGATATTTCGGATCCCTTTGAAGACTATAGGGCCAAAGGAAATATCCTCGGATAACAAAGAGAAAGAAGCTTTCTGAGAAACTTCTTTGTGTTCTGTGAAATCATCTCACAGAGTTACAGCTTTCCCCTCAAGAAGCCTTTCGCTAAGACAGTTCTTGTGGAATTGGCAAAGTGATATTTGGAAGCCGATAGAGGGCTATGGTGAAAAAGGAAATATCCTCAGATGAAATCTGGAAAGAAGCTTTCTGAGAAACTGCTTAGTGTTCTGTTAATTCATCTCACAGAGTTACATGTGTATTTCGAGGATCTCTTTGCTAGCCCTATTTCTGTGGAATCTGAGAACAGATATTTCGGATCCCTTTGAAGACTATAGGGCCAAAGGAAATATCCTCCGATAACAAAGAGAAAGAAGCTTTCTGAGAAACTTCTTTGTGTTCTGTGAAATCATCTCACAGAGTTACAGCTTTCCCCTCAAGAAGCCTTTCGCTAAGACAGTTCTTGTGGAATTGGCAAAGTGATATTTGGAAGCCCATAGAGGGCTATGGTGAAAAAGGAAATATCCTCAGATGAAATCTGGAAAGAAGCTTTCTGAGAAACTGCTTAGTGTTCTGTGAATTCATCTCACAGAGTTACATGTGTATTTCGAGGATCTCTTTGCTAGCCCTATTTCTGTGGAAACTGAGAAAAGATATTTCGGATCCCTTTGAAGACTATAGGGGCAAAGGAAAAATCCTCCGATAACACAGAGAAGGAAGCGTTCTGAGAAACTTCTTTGTGTTCTGTGAAATCATCTCACAGAGTTACAGCTTTCCCCTCAAGAAGCCTTTCGCTAAGACAATTCTTGTGGAATTGGCAAAGTGATATTTGGAAGCCCATAGAGGACTATGGTGAAAAAGGAAATATCGTCAGATGAAATCTGGAGAGAAGCTTTCTGCGAAACTGCTTAGTGTTTTTTTAATTCATCTCACAGAGTTACATGTGTATTTCGAGGATCTCTTTGCTAGCTCTATTTCTGTGGAAACTGAGAACAGATATTTCGGATCCCTTTGAAGACTATAGGGCCAAAGGAAATATCCTCGGATAACAAAGAGAAAGAAGCTTTCTGAGAAACTTCTTTGTGTTCTGTGAAATCATCTCACAGAGTTACAGCTTTCCCCTCAAGAAGCCTTTCGCTAAGACAGTTCTTGTGGAATAGGCAAAGTGATATTTGGAAGCCCATAGAGCGCTATGGTGAAAAAGGAAATATCGTCAGATGAAATCTGGAAAGAAGCTTTCTGAGAAACTGCTTAGTGTTCTGTTAATTCATCTCACAGAGTTCCATGTGTATTTCGAGGATGTCTTTGCTAGCCCTATTTCTGTGGAATCTGAAAACAGATATTTCGGATCCCTTTGAAGACTATAGTGCCTAAGGAAATATCCTCGGATAACAAAGAGAAAGAAGCTTTCTGAGAAACTTCTTTGTGTTCTGTGAAATCATCTCATAGAGTTACAGCTTTCCCGTCAAGAAGCCTTTCGCTAAGACAGTTCTTGTGGAATTGGCAAAGTGATATTTGGAAGCCGATAGAGGGCTATGGTGAAAAAGGAAATATCCTCAGATGAAATCTGGAAAGAAGCTTTCTGAGAAACTGCTTAGTGTTCTGTTAATTCATCTCACAGAGTTACATGTGTATTTCGAGGATCTCTTTGCTAGCCCTATTTCTGTGGAATCTGAGAACAGATATTTCGGATCCCTTTGAAGACTATAGGGCCAAAGGAAATATCCTCGGATAACAAAGAGAAAGAAGCTTTCTGAGAAACTTCTTTGTGTTCTGTGAAATCATCTCACAGAGTTACAGCTTTCCCCTCAAGAAGCCTTTCGCTAAGACAGTTCTTGTGGAATTGGCAAAGTGATATTTGGAAGCCCATAGAGGGCTATGGTGAAAAAGGAAATATCCTCAGATGAAATCTGGAAAGAAGCTTTCTGAGAAACTGCTTAGTGTTCTGTGAATTCATCTCACAGAGTTACATGTGTATTTCGAGGATCTCTTTGCTAGCCCTATTTCTGTGGAAACTGAGAAAAGATATTTCGGATCCCTTTGAAGACTATAGGGCCAAAGGAAATATCCTCCGATAACAAAGAGAAGGAAGCGTTCTGTGAAACTTCTTTGTGTTCTGTGAAATTATCTCACAGAGTTACAGCTTTCCCCTCAAGAAGCCTTTCGCTAAGACAATTCTTGTGGAATTGGCAAAGTGATACTTGGAAGCCCATAGAGGACTATGGTGAAAAAGGAAATATAGTCAGATGAAATCTGGAAAGAAGCTTTCTGAGAAACTGCTTAGTGTTCTGTTAATTCATCTCACAGAGTTACATGTGTATTTCAAGGATCTCTTTGCTAGCCCTATTTCTGTGGAAACTGAGAAAAGATATTTCGGATACCTTTGAAGACTATAGGGCCAAAGGAAAAATCCTCCGATAACAAAGAGAAAGAAGCTTTCTGAGAAACTTCCTTGTTTTCTGTGAAATCATCTCACAGCGTTACAGCTTTCCCCTCAAGAAGCCTTTCGCTAAGACAGTTCTTGTGGAATTGGCAAAGTGATATTTGGAAGCCCATAGAGGGCTATGGTGAAAAAGGAAATATCGTCAGATGAAATCTGGAAAGAAGCTTTCTGAGAAACTGCTTAGTGTTCTGTTAATTCATCTCACAGAGTTACATGTGTATTTCGAGGATCTCTTTGCTAGCCCTATTTCTGTGGAATCTGAGAACAGATATTTCGGATCCCTTTGAAGACTATAGGGCCAAAGGAAATATCCTCGGATAACAAAGAGAAAGAAGCTTTCTGAGAAACTTCTTTGTGTTCTGTGAAATCATCTCACAGAGTTACAGCTTTCCCCTCAAGAAGCCTTTCGCTAAGACAGTTCTTGTGGAATTGGCAAAGTGATATTTGGAAGCCCATAGAGGGCTATGGTGAAAAAGGAAATATCGTCAGATGAAATCTGGTAAGAAGCTTTCTGAGAAACTGCTTAGTGTTCTGTTAATTCATCTCACAGAGTTACATGTGTATTTCGAGGATCTCTTTGCTAGCCCTATTTCTGTGGAATCTGAGAACAGATATTTCGGATCCCTTTGAAGACTATAGGGCCAAAGGAAATATCCTCCGATAACAAAGAGAAAGAAGCTTTCTGAGAAATTTCTTTGTGTTCTGTGAAATCATCTCACAGAGTTACAGCTTTCCCCTCAAGAAGCCTTTCGCTAAGACAGTTCTTGTGGAATTGGCAAAGTGATATTTGGAAGCCCGTAGAGGGCTATGGTGAAAAAGGAAATATCGTCAGATGAAATCTGGAAAGAAGCTTTCTGAGAAACTGCTTAGTGTTCTGTGAATTCATCTCACAGAGTTACATGTGTATTTCGAGGATCTCTTTGCTAGCCCTATTTCTGTGGAAACTGAGAAATGATATTTCGGATCCCTTTGAAGACTATAGGGCCAAAGGAAAAATCCTCCGATAACAAAGAGAAAGAAGCTTTCTGAGAAACTTCTTTGTATTCTGTGAAATCATCTCACAGAGTTACAGCTTTCCCCTCAAGAAGCCTTTCGCTAAGACAGTTCTTGTGGAATTGGCAAAGTGATATTTGGAAGCCCATAGAGGGCTATGGTGAAAAAGGAAATATCGTCAGATGAAATCTGGAAAGAAGCTTTCTGACAAACTACTTAGTGATCTGTGAATTCATCTCACAGAGTTCCATGTGTATTTCGAGAATCTCTTTGCTAGCCCTATTTCTGTGGAATCTGATAACAGATATTTCGGATCCCTTTGAAGACTATAGGGCCAAAGGAAATATCCTCCGATAACAAAGAGAAAGAAGCTTTCTGAGAAACTTCTTTGTGTTCTGTGAAATCATCTCACAGAGTTACAGCTTTCCCCTCAAGAAGCCTTTCGCTAAGACAGTTCTTGTGGAATTGGCAAAGTGATATTTGGAAGCCCACAGAGGGCTATGGTGAAAAAGGAAATATCCTCAGATGAAATCTGGAAAGAAGCTTTCTGAGAAACTGCTTAGTGTTCTGTGAATTCATCTCACAGAGTTACATGTGTATTTCGAGGATCTCTTTGCTAGCCCTATTTCTGTGGAAACTGAGAAAAGATATTTCGGATCCCTTTGAAGACTATAGGGCCAAAGAAAAAATCCTCCGATAACAAAGAGAAGGAAGCGTTCTGAGAAACTTCTTTGTGTTCTGTGAAATCATCTCACAGAGTTACAGCTTTCCCCTCAAGAAGCCTTTCGCTAAGACAGTTCTTGTGGAATTGGCAAAGTGATATTTGGAAGCCCATAGAGGGCTATGGTGAAAAAGGAAATATCGTCAGATGAAATCTGGAAAGAAGCTTTCTGACAAACTACTTAGTGATCTGTGAATTCATCTCACAGAGTTCCATGTGTATTTCGAGAATCTCTTTGCTAGCCCTATTTCTGTGGAATCTGATAACAGATATTTCGGATCCCTTTGAAGACTATAGGGCCAAAGGAAATATCCTCCGATAACAAAGAGAAAGAAGCTTTCTGAGAAACTTCTTTGTGTTCTGTGAAATCATCTCACAGAGTTACAGCTTTCCCGTCAAGAAGCCTTTCGCTAAGATAGTTCTTGTGTAATTGGCAAAGTGATATTTGGAAGCCTATAGAGGGCTATGGTGAAATAGGAAATATCGTCAGATGAAATCTGGAAAGAAGCTTTCTGAGAAACTGCTTAGTGTTCTGTGAATTCATCTCACAGAGTTACATGTGTATTTCGAGGATCTCTTTGCTAGCCCTATTTCTGTGGAAACTGAGAAAGATATTTCGGATCCCTTTGAAGACTATAGGGCCAAAGGAAAAATCCTCCGATAACAAAGAGAAAGAAGCTTTCTGAGAAACTCCTTTGTGTTCTGTGAAATCATCTCACAGAGTTACAGCTTTCCCCTCAAGAAGCCTTTCGCTAAGACAGTTCTTGTGGAATTGGCAAAGTGATATTTGGAAGCCCATAGAGGGCTATGGTGAAAAAGGAAATATCGTCAGATGAAATCTGGAAAGAAGCTTTCTGAGAAACTGCTTAGTGTTCTGTTAATTCATCTCACAGAGTTACATGTGTATTTCGAGGATCTCTTTGCTAGCCCTATTTCTGTGGAATCTGAGAACAGATATATCGGATCCCTTTGAAGACTTTAGGGCCAAAGGAAATATCCTCGGATAACAAAGAGAAAGAAGCTTTCTGAGAAACTTCTTTGTTTTCTGTGAAATCATCTCACAGAGTTACAGCTTTCCCCTGAAGAAGCCTTTCGCTAAGACAGTTCTTGTGGAATTGGCAAAGTGATATTTGGAAGCCCATAGAGGGCTATGGTGAAAAAGGAAATATCGTCAGATGAAATCTGGAAAGAAGCTTTCTGAGAAACTGCTTAGTGTTCTGTTAATTCATCTCACAGAGTTACATGTGTATTTCGAGGATCTCTTTGCTAGCCCTATTTCTGTGGAAACTGAGAAAAGATATTTCGGATCCCTTTGAAGACTATAGGGCCAAAGGAAAAATCCTCCGATAACAAAGAGAAAGAAGCTTTCTGAGAAACTTCTTTGTGTTCTGTGAAATCATCTCACAGAGTTACAGCTTTCCCCTGAAGAAGCCTTTCGCTAAGACAGTTCTTGTGGAATTGGCAAAGTGATATTTGGAAGCCCTTATAGGGCTATGGTGAAAAAGGAAATATCGTCAGATGAAATCTGGAAAGAAGCTTTCTGAGAAACTGCTTAGTGTTCTGTTAATTCATCTCACAGAGTTACATGTGTATCTCGAAGATGTCTTTGCTAGCCCTATTTCTGTGGAATCTGAGAACAGATATTTCGGATCCCTTTGAAGACTATAGGGCCAAAGGAAATATCCTCGGATAACAAAGAGAAAGAAGCTTTCTGAGAAACTTCTTTGTGTTCTGTGAAATCATCTCACAGAGTTACAGCTTTCCCCTCAAGAAGCCTTTCGCTAAGACAGTTCTTGTGGAATTGGCAAAGTGATATTTGGAAGCCCATAGAGGGCTATGGTGAAAAAGGAAATATCGTCAGATGAAATCTGGAAAGAAACTTTCTGCGAAACTGCTTAGTGTTCTGTTAATTCATCTCACAGAGTTACATGTGTATTTCGAGGATCTCTTTGCTAGCCCTATTTCTGTGGAAACTGAGAAAAGATATTTCGGATCCCTTTGAAGACTATAGGGCCAAAGGAAAAATCCTCCGATAACAAAGAGAAAGAAGCTTTCTGAGAAACTTCTTTGTATTCTGTGAAATCATCTCACAGAGTTACAGCTTTCCCCTCAAGAAGCCTTTCGCTAAGACAGTTCTTGTGGAATTGGCAAAGTGATATTTGGAAGCCCAAAGAGGGCTATGGTGAAAAAGGAAATATCGTCAGATGAAATCTGGAAAGAAGCTTTCTGCGAAACTTCTTAGGGTTTTGTTAATTCATCTCACAGAGTTACATGTGTATTTCGAGGATCTCTTTGCTAGCTCTATTTCTGTGGAATCTGAGAACAGATATTTCGGATCCCTTTGAAGACTATAGGGCCAAAGGAAATATCCTCGGATAACAAAGAGAAAGAAGCTTTCTGAGAAACTTCTTTGTGTTCTGTGAAATCATCTCACAGAGTTACAGCTTTCCCCTCAAGAAGCCTTTCGCTAAGACAGTTCTTGTGGAATAGGCAAAGTGATATTTGGAAGCCCATAGAGGGCTATGGTGAAAAAGGAAATATCGTCAGATGAAATCTGGAAAGAAGCTTTCTGAGAAACTACTTAGTGTTCTGTGAATTCATCTCACAGAGTTCCATGTGTATTTCGAGAATCTCTTTGCTAGCCCTATTTCTGTGGAATCTGATAACAGATATTTCGGATCCCTTTGAAGACTATAGGGCCAAAGGAAATATCCTCCGATAACAAAGAGAAAGAAGCTTTCTGAGAAACTTCTTTGTGTTCTGTGAAATCATCTCACAGAGTTACAGCTTTCCCCTCAAGAAGCCTTTCGCTAAGACAGTTCTTGTGGAATTGGCAAAGTGATATTTGGAAGCCCACAGAGGGCTATGGTGAAAAAGGAAATATCCTCAGATGAAATCTGGAAAGAAGCTTTCTGAGAAACTGCTTAGTGTTCTGTGAATTCATCTCACAGAGTTCCATGTGTATTTCGAGAATCTCTTTGCTAGCCCTATTTCTGTGGAAACTGAGAAAAGATATTTCGGATCCCTTTGAAGACTATAGGGCCAAAGAAAAAATCCTCCGATAACAAAGAGAAGGAAGCGTTCTGAGAAACTTCTTTGTGTTCTGTGAAATCATCTCACAGAGTTACAGCTTTCCCCTCAAGAAGCCTTTCGCTAAGACAGTTCTTGTGGAATTGGCAAAGTGATATTTGGAAGCCCATAGAGGACTATGGTGAAAAAGGAAATATCGTCAGATGAAATCTGGAAAGAAGCTTTCTGCGCAACTGCTTAGTGTTTTTTTAATTCATCTCACAGAGTTCCATGTGTATTTCGAGGATCTCTTTGCTAGCCCTATTTCTGTGGAATCTGAAAACAGATATTTCGGATCCCTTTGAAGACTATAGTGCCTAAGGAAATATCCTCGGATAACAAAGAGAAAGAAGCTTTCTGAGAAACTTCTTTGTGTTCTGTGAAATCATCTCACAGAGTTACAGCTTTCCCGTCAAGAAGCCTTTCGCTAAGATAGTTATTGTGTAATTGGCAAAGTGATATTTGGAAGCCTATAGAGGGCTATGGTGAAATAGGAAATATCGTCAGATGAAATCTGGAAAGAAGCTTTCTGAGAAACTGCTTAGTGTTCTGTGAATTCATCTCACAGAGTTACATGTGTATTTCGAGGATCTCTTTGCTAGCCCTATTTCTGTGGAAACTGAGAAAGATATTTCGGATCCCTTTGAAGACTATAGGGCCAAAGGAAAAATCCTCCGATAACAAAGAGAAAGAAGCTTTCTGAGAAACTTCTTTGTGTTCTGTGAAATCATCTCACAGAGTTACAGCTTTCCCCACAAGAAGCCTTTCGCTAAGACAGTTCTTGTGGAATTGGCAAAGTGATATTTGGAAGCCCATAGAGGGCTATGGTGAAAAAGGAAATATCGTCAGATGAAATCTGGAAAGAAGCTTTCTGAGAAACTGCTTAGTGTTCTGTTAATTCATCTCACAGAGTTACATGTGTATTTCGAGGATCTCTTTGCTAGCCCTATTTCTGTGGAATCTGATAACAGATATATCGGATCCCTTTGAAGACTATAGGGCCAAAGGAAATATCCTCGGATAACAAAGAGAAAGAAGCTTTCTGAGAAACTTCTTTGTTTTCTGTGAAATCATCTCACAGAGTTACAGCTTTCCCCTGAAGAAGCCTTTCGCTAAGACAGTTCTTGTGGAATTGGCAAAGTGATATTTGGAAGCCCATAGAGGGCTATGGTGAAAAAGGAAATATCGTCAGATGAAATCTGGAAAGAAGCTTTCTGAGAAACTGCTTAGTGTTCTGTTAATTCATCTCACAGAGTTACATGTGTATTTCGAGGATCTCTTTGCTAGCCCTATTTCTGTGGAAACTGAGAAAAGATATTTCGGATCCCTTTGAAGACTATAGGGCCAAAGGAAAAATCCTCCGATAACAAAGAGAAAGAAGCTTTCTGAGAAACTTCTTTGTGTTCTGTGAAATCATCTCACAGAGTTACAGCTTTCCCCTGAAGAAGCCTTTCGCTAAGACAGTTCTTGTGGAATTGGCAAAGTGATATTTGGAAGCCCATAGAGGGCTATGGTGAAAAAGGAAATATCGTCAGATGAAATCTGGAAAGAAGCTTTCTGAGAAACTGCTTAGTGTTCTGTTAATTCATCTCACAGAGTTACATGTGTATTTCGAAGATGTCTTTGCTAGCCCTATTTCTGTGGAATCTGAGAACAGATATTTCGGATCCCTTTGAAGACTATAGGGCCAAAGGAAATATCCTCGGATAACAAAGAGAAAGAAGCTTTCTGAGAAACTTCTTTGTGTTCTGTGAAATCATCTCACAGAGTTACAGCTTTCCCCTCAAGAAGCCTTTCGCTAAGACAGTTCTTGTGGAATTGGCAAAGTGATATTTGGAAGCCCATAGAGGGCTACGGTGAAAAAGGAAATATCGTCAGATGAAATCTGGAAAGAAACTGTCTGCGAAACTGCTTAGTGTTCTGTTAATTCATCTCACAGAGTTACATGTGTATTTCGAGGATCTCTTTGCTAGTCCTATTTCTGTGGTATCTGAAAACAGATATTTCGGATCCCTTTGAAGATTATAGGGCCAAAGGAAATATCCTCGGATAACAAAGAGAAAGAAGCTTTCTGAGAAACTTCTTTGTGTTCCGTGAAATCATCTCACAGAGTTACAGCTTTCCCCTCAAGAAGCCTTTCGCTAAGACAGTTCTTGTGGAATTGGCAAAGTGATATTTGGAAGCCCATAGAGGGCTATGGTGAAAAAGGAAATATCGTCAGATGAAATCTGGAAAGAAGCTTTCTGAGAAACTGCTTAGTGTTCTGTTAATTCATCTCACAGAGTTACATGTGTATTTCGAGGATCTCTTTGCTAGCCCTATTTCTGTGGAATCTGAGAACAAATATTTCGGATCCCTTTGAAGACTATAGGGCCAAAGGAAATATCCTCCGATACCAAAGAGAAAGAAGCTTTCTGAGAAACTTCTTTGTGTTCTGTGAAATCATCTCACAGAGTTACAGCTTTCCCCTCAAGAAGCCTTTCGCTAAGACAGTTCTTGTGGAATTGGCAAAGTGATATTTGGAAGCCTATAGAGGGCTATGGTGAAAAAGGAAATATCCTCAGATGAAATCTGGAAAGAAGCTTTCTGAGAAACTGCTTAGTGTTCTGTGAATTCATCTCACAGAGTTACATGTGTATTTCGAGGATCTCTTTGCTAGCCCTATTTCTGTGGAAACTGAGAAAAGATATTTCGGATCCCTTTGAAGACTATAGGGCCAAAGGAAAAATCCTCCGATAACAAAGAGAAGGAAGCGTTCTCAGAAACTTCTTTGTGTTCTGTGAAATCATCTCACAGAGTTACAGCTTTCCCCTCAAGAAGCCTTTCGCTAAGACAATTCTTGTGGAATTGGCAAAGTGATATTTGGAAGCCCATAGAGGACTATGGTGAAAAAGGAAATATCGTCAGATGAAATCTGGAAAGAAGCTTTCTGCGAAACTGCTTTGTGTTTTTTTAATTCATCTCCCAGAGTTACATGGGTATTTCGAGGATCTCTTTGCTATCTCTATTTCTGTGGAATCTGAGAACAGATATTTCGGATCCCTTTGAAGACTATAGGGCCAAAGGAAATATCCTCGGATAACAAAGAGAAAGAAGCTTTCTGAGAAACTTCTTTGTGTTCTGTGAAATCATCTCACAGAGTTACAGCTTTCCCCTCAAGAAGCCTTTCGCTAAGACAGTTCTTGTGGAATAGGCAAAGTGATATTTGGAAGCCCATAGAGGGCTATGGTGAAAAAGGAAATATCGTCAGATGAAATCTGGAAAGAAGATTTCTGAGAAACTGCTTAGTGTTCTGTTAATTCATCTCACAGAGTTACATGTGTATTTCGAGGATCTCTTTGCTAGCCCTATTTCTGTGGAATCTGAAAACAGATATTTCGGATCCCTTTGAAGACTATGGTGCCTAAGGAAATATCCTCGGATAACAAAGAGAAAGAAGCTTTCTGAGAATCTTGTTTGTGTTCTGTGAAATCATCTCACAGAGTTACAGCTTTCCCGTCAAGAAGCCTTTCGCTAAGACAGTTCTTGTGGAATTAGCAAAGTGATATTTGGAAGCCCATAGAGGGCTATGGTGAAATAGGAAATATAGTCAGATGAAATCTGGAAAGAAGCTTTCTGAGAAACTGCTTAGTGTTCTGTGAATTCATCTCACAGAGTTACATGTGTATTTCGAGGATCTCTTTGCTAGCTCTATTTCTGTGGAATCTGAGAACAGATATTTCGGATCCCTTTGAAGACTATAGGGCCAAAGGAAAAATCCTCCGATAACAAAGAGAAAGAAGCTTTCTGAGAAACTTCTTTGTGTTCTGTGAAATCATCTCACAGAGTTACAGCTTTCCCCTCAAGAAGCCTTTCGCTAAGACAGTTCTTGTGGAATTGGCAAAGTGATATTTGGAAGCCCAGAGAGGGCTATGTTGAAAAAGGAAATATCGTCAGATGAAATCTGGAAAGAAGCTTTCTGTGAAACTGCTAAGTGTTCTGTTAATTCATGTCACAGAGTTACATGTGTATTTCGAGGATCTCTTTGCTAGTCCTATTTCTGTGGAATCTGAAAACAGATATTTCGGATCCCTTTGAAGACTATAGGGCCAAAGGAAATATCCTCGGATAACAAAGAGAAAGAAGCTTTCTGAGAAACTTCTTTGTGTTCTGTGAAATCATCTCACAGAGTTACAGCTTTCCCCTCAAGAAGCCTTTCGCTAATACAGTTCTTGTGGAATTGGCAAAGTGATATTTGGAAGCCCATAGAGGGCTATGGTGAAAAAGGAAATATCGTCAGATGAAATCTGGTAAGAAGCTTTCTGAGAAACTGCTTAGTGTTCTGTTAATTCATCTCACAGAGTTACATGTGTATTTCGAGGATCTCTTTGCTAGCCCTATTTCTGTGGAATCTGAGAACAGATATTTCGGATCCCTTTGAAGACTATAGGGCCAAAGGAAATATCCTCCGATAACAAAGAGAAAGAAGCTTTCTGAGAAACTTCTTTGTGTTCTGTGAAATCATCTCACAGAGTTACAGCTTTCCCCTCAAGAAGCCTTTCGCTAAGACAGTTCTTGTGGAATTGGCAAAGTGATATTTGGAAGCCCATAGAGGGCTATGGTGAAAAAGGAAATATCCTCAGATGAAATCTGGAAAGAAGCTTTCTGAGAAACTGCTTAGTGTTCTGTGAATTAATCTCACAGAGTTACATGTGTATTTCGAGGATCTCTTTGCTAGCCCTATTTCTGTGGAAACTGAGAAAAGATATTTCGGATCCCTTTGAAGACTATAGGGCCAAAGGAAAAATCCTCCGATAACAAAGAGAAAGAAGCTTTCTGAGAAACTTCTTTGTATTCTGTGAAATCATCTCACAGAGTTACAGCTTTCCCCTCAAGAAGCCTTTCGCTAAGACAGTTCTTGTGGAAATGGCAAAGTGATATTTGGAAGCCCATAGAGGGCTATGGTGAAAAAGGAAATATCGTCAGATGAAATCTGGAAAGAAGCTTTCTGCGAAACTTCTTAGGGTTTTGTTAATTCATCTCACAGAGTTACATGTGTATTTCGAGGATCTCTTTGCTAGCCCTATTTCTGTGGAATCTGAGAACAGATATTTCGGATCCCTTTGAAGACTATAGGGCCAAAGGAAATATCCTCGGATAACAAAGAGAAAGAAGCTTTCTGAGAAACTTCTTTGTGTTCTGTGAAATCATCTCACAGAGTTACAGCTTTCCCCTCAAGAAGCCTTTCGCTAAGACAGTTCTTGTGGAATAGGCAAAGTGATATTTGGAAGCCCATAGAGGGCTATGGTGAAAAAGGAAATATCGTCAGATGAAATCTGGAAAGAAGCTTTCTGAGAAACTACTTAGGGTTCTGTGAATTCATCTCACAGAGTTCCATGTGTATTTCGAGAATCTCTTTGCTAGCCCTATTTCTGTGGAATCTGAGAACAGATATTTCGGATCCCTTTGAAGACTATAGGGCCAAAGGAAATATCCTCGGATAACAAAGAGAAAGAAGCTTTCTGAGAAACTTCTTTGTGTTCTGTGAAATCATCTCACAGAGTTACAGCTTTCCCCTGAAGAAGGCTTTCGCTAAGACAGTTCTTGTGGAATTGGCAAAGTGATATTTGGAAGCCCACAGAGGGCTATGGTGAAAAAGGAAATATCCTCAGATGAAATCTGGAAAGAAGCTTTCTGAGAAACTGCTTAGTGTTCTGTTAATTCATCTCACAGAGTTACATGTGTATTTCGAGGATCTCTTTGCTAGCCCTATTTCTGTGGAATCTGAGAACAGATATTTCGGATCCCTTTGAAGACTATAGGGCCAAAGGAAATATCCTCCGATAACAAAGAGAAAGAAGTTTTCTGAGAAACTTCTTTGTGTTCTGTGAAATCATCTCACAGAGTTACAGCTTTCCCCTCAAGAAGCCTTTCGCTAAGACAGTTCTTGTGGAATTGGCAAAGTGATATTTGGAAGCCCATAGAGGGCTATGGTGAAAAAGGAAATATCCTCAGATGAAATCTGGAAAGAAGCTTTCTGAGAAACTGCTTAGTGTTCTGTGAATTCATCTCACAGAGTTACATGTGTATTTCGAGGATCTCTTTGCTAGCCCTATTTCTGTGGAAACTGAGAAAAGATATTTCGGATCCCCTTGAAGACTATAGGGCCAAAGGAAATATCCTCCGATAACAAAGAGAAGGAAGCGTTCTGAAAAACTTCTTTGTGTTCTGTGAAATTATCTCACAGAGTTACAGCTTTCCCCTCAAGAAGCCTTTCGCTAAGACAATTCTTGTGGAATTGGCAAAGTGATACTTGGAAGCCCACAGAGGACTATGGTGAAAAAGGAAATATCGTCAGATGAAATCTGGAAAGAAGCTTTCTGCGAAACTGCTTAGTGTTTTTTTAATTCATCTCACAGAGTTACATGTGTATTTCGAGGATCTCTTTGCTAACTCTATTTCTGTGGAATCTGATAACAGATATTTCGGATCCCTTTGAAGGCTATAGGGCCAAAGGAAATATCCTCGGATAACAAAGAGAAAGAAGCTTTCTGAGAAACTTCTTTGTGTTCTGTGAAATCATCTCACAGAGTTACAGCTTTCCCCTCAAGAAGCCTTTCGCTAAGACAGTTCTTGTGGAATAGGCAAAGTGATATTTGGAAGCCCATAGAGGGCTATGGTGAAAAAGGAAATATCGTCAGATGAAATCTGGAAAGAAGCTTTCTGAGAAACTGCTTAGTGTTCTGTGAATTCATCTCACAGAGTTACATGTGTATTTCGAGGATCTCTTTGCTAGCCCTATTTCTGTGGAATCTGAAAACAGATATATCGGATCCCTTTGAAGACTATAGGGCCAAAGGAAATATCCTCGGATAACAAAGAGAAAGAAGCTTTCTGAGAAACTTCTTTGTTTTCTGTGAAATCATCTCACAGAGTTACAGCTTTCCCCTGAAGAAGCCTTTCGCTAAGACAGTTCTTGTGGAATTGGCAAAGTGATATTTGGAAGCCCATAGAGGGCTATGGTGAAAAAGGAAATATCGTCAGATGAAATCTGGAAAGAAGCTTTCTGAGAAACTGCTTAGTGTTCTGTTAATTCATCTCACAGAGTTACATGTGTACTTCGAGGATCTCTTTGCTAGCCCTATTTCTGTGGAAACTGAGAAAAGATATTTCGGATCCCTTTGAAGACTATAGGGCCAAAGGAAAAATCCTCCGATAACAAAGAGAAAGAAGCTTTCTGAGAAACTTCTTTGTGTTCTGTGAAATCATCTCACAGAGTTACAGCTTTCCCCTCAAGAAGCCTTTCGCTAAGACAGTTCTTGTGGAATTGGCAAAGTGATATTTAGAAGCCCATAGAGGGCTATGGTGAAAAAGGAAATATCGTCAGATGAAATCTGGAAAGAAGCTTTCTGAGAAACTGCTTAGTGTTCTGTTAATTCATCTCACAGAGTTACATGTGTATTTCGAAGATGTCTTTGCTAGCCCTATTTCTGTGGAATCTGAGAACAGATATTTCGGATCCCTTTGAAGACTATAGGGCCAAAGGAAATATCCTCGGATAACAAAGAGAAAGAAGCTTTCTGAGAAACTTCTTTGTGTTCTGTGAAATCATCTCACAGAGTTACAGCTTTCCCCTCAAGAAGCCTTTCGCTAAGACAGTTCTTGTGGAATTGGCAAAGTGATATTTGGAAGCCCATAGAGGGCTATGGTGAAAAAGGAAATATCATCAGATGAAATCTGGAAAGAAACTTTCTGCGAAACTGCTTAGTGTTCTGTTAATTCATCTCACAGAGTTACATGTGTATTTCGAGGATCTCTTTGCTAGTCCTATTTCTGTGGTATCTGAAAACAGATATTTCGGATCCCTTTGAAGATTATAGGGCCAAAGGAAATATCCTCCGATACCAAAGAGAAAGAAGCTTTCTGAGAAACTTCTTTGTGTTCTGTGAAATCATCTCACAGAGTTACAGCTTTCCCCTCAAGAAGCCTTTCGCTAAGACAGTTCTTGTGGAATTGGCAAAGTGATATTTGGAAGCCCATAGAGGGCTATGGTGAAAAAGGAAATATCCTCAGATGAAATCTGGAAAGAAGCTTTCTGAGAAACTGCTTAGTGTTCTGTGAATTCATCTCACAGAGTTACATGTGTATTTCGAGGATCCCTTTGCTAGCCCTATTTCTGTGGAAACTGAGAAAAGATATTTCGGATCCCTTTGAAGACTATAGGGCCAAAGGAAAAATCCTCCGATAACAAAGAGAAGGAAGCGTTCTCAGAAACTTCTTTGTGTTCTGTGAAATCATCTCACAGAGTTACAGCTTTCCCCTCAAGAAGCCTTTCGCTAAGACAATTCTTGTGGAATTGGCAAAGTGATATTTGGAAGCCCATAGAGGACTATGGTGAAAAAGGAAATATCGTCAGATGAAATCTGGAAAGAAGCTTTCTGAGAAACTGCTTAGTGTTTTTTTAATTCATCTCCCAGAGTTACATGTGTATTTCGAGGATCTCTTTGCTAGCTCTATTTCTGTGGAATCTGAGAACAGATATTTCGGATCCCTTTGAAGACTATAGGGCCAAAGGAAATATCCTCGGATAACAAAGAGAAAGAAGCTTTCTGAGAAACTTCTTTGTGTTCTGTGAAATCATCTCACAGAGTTACAGCTTTCCCCTCAAGAAGCCTTTCGCTAAGACAGTTCTTGTGGAATTGGCAAAGTGATATTTGGAAGCCCATAGAGGGCTATGGTGAAAAAGGAAATATCGTCAGATGAAATCTGGAAAGAAGCTTTCTGAGAAACTGCTTAGTGTTCTGTTAATTCATCTCACAGAGTTACATGTGTATTTCGAGGATCTCTTTGCTAGCCCTATTTCTGTGGAATCTGAGAACAGATATATCGGATCCCTTTGAAGACTATAGGGCCAAAGGAAATATCCTCGGATAACAAAGAGAAAGAAGCTTTCTGAGAAACTTCTTTGTGTTCTGTGAAATCATCTCACAGAGTTACAGCTTTCCCGTCAAGAAGCCTTTCGCTAAGACAGTTCTTGTGGAATTGGCAAAGTGATATTTGGAAGCCCATAGAGGGCTATGGTGAAAAAGGAAATATCGTCAGATGAAATCTGGAAAGAAGCTTTCTGAGAAACTGCTTAGTGTTCTGTTAATTCATCTCACAGAGTTACATGTGTATTTCGAGGATCTCTTTGCTAGTCCTATTTCTGTGGAATCTGAAAACAGATATTTCGGATCCCTTTGAAGACTATAGGGCCAAAGGAAATATCCTCGGATAACAAAGAGAAAGAAGCTTTCTGAGAAACTTCTTTGTGTTCTGTGAAATCATCTCACAGAGTTACAGCTTTCCCCTGAAAAAGGCTTTCGCTAAGACAGTTCTTGTGGAATTGGCAAAGTGATATTTGGAAGCCCATAGAGGGCTCTGGTGAAAAAGGAAATATCCTCAGATGAAATCTGGAAAGAAGCTTTCTGAGAAACTGCTTAGTGTTCTGTGAATTCATCTCACAGAGTTACATGTGTATTTCGAGGATCTCTTTGCTAGCTCTATTTCTGTGGAATCTGAGAACAGATATTTCGGATCCCTTTGAAGACTATAGGGCCAAAGGAAAAATCCTCCGATAACAAAGAGAAAGAAGCTTTCTGAGAAACTTCTTTGTGTTCTGTGAAATCATCTCACAGAGTTACAGCTTTCCCCTCAAGAAGCCTTTCGCTAAGACAGTTCTTGTGGAATTGGCAAAGTGATATTTGGAAGCCCATAGAGGGCTATGGTGAAAAAGGAAATATCGTCAGATGAAATCTGGAAAGAAGCTTTCTGAGAAACTGCTAAGTGTTCTGTTAATTCATCTCACAGAGTTACATGTGTATTTCGAGGATCTCTTTGCTAGTCCTATTTCTGTGGAATGTGAAAACAGATATTTCGGATCCCTTTGAAGACTATAGGGCCAAAGGAAATATCCTCGGATAACAAAGAGAAAGAAGCTTTCTGAGAAACTTCTTTGTGTTCTGTGAAATCATCTCACAGAGTTACAGCTTTCCCCTCAAGAAGCCTTTCGCTAATACAGTTCTTGTGGAATTGGCAAAGTGATATTTGGAAGCCCATAGAGGGCTATGGTGAAAAAGGAAATATCATCAGATGAAATCTGGAAAGAAGCTTTCTGAGAAACTGCTTAGTGTTCTGTTAATTCATCTCACAGAGTTACATGTGTATTTCGAGGATCTCTTTGCTAGCCCTATTTCTGTGGAATCTGAGAACAGATATTTCGGATCCCTTTGAAGACTATAGGGCCAAAGGAAATATCCTCCGAAAACAAAGAGAAAGAAGCTTTCTGAGAAACTTCTTTGTGTTCTGTGAAATCATCTCACAGAGTTACAGCTTTCCCCTCAAGAAGCCTTTCGCTAAGACAGTTCTTGTGGAATTGGCAAAGTGATATTTGGAAGCCCATAGAGGGCTATGGTGAAAAAGGAAATATCCTCAGATGAAATCTGGAAAGAAGCTTTCTGAGAAACTGCTTAGTGTTCTGTGAATTCATCTCACAGAGTTACATGTGTATTTCGAGGATCTCTTTGCTAGCCCTATTTCTGTGGAAACTGAGAAAAGATATTTCGGATCCCTTTGAAGACTATAGGGCCAAAGGAAAAATCCTCCGATAACAAAGAGAAGGAAGCGTTCTCAGAAACTTCTTTGTGTTCTGTGAAATCATCTCACAGAGTTACAGCTTTCCCCTCAAGAAGCCTTTCGCTAAGACAATTCTTGTGGAATTGGCAAAGTGATATTTGGAAGCCCATAGAGGACTATGGTGAAAAAGGAAATATCGTCAGATGAAATCTGGAAAGAAGCTTTCTGCGAAACTGCTTTGTGTTTTTTTAATTCATCTCCCAGAGTTACATGGGTATTTCGAGGATCTCTTTGCTATCTCTATTTCTGTGGAATCTGAGAACAGATATTTCGGATCCCTTTGAAGACTATAGGGCCAAAGGAAATATCCTCGGATAACAAAGAGAAAGAAGCTTTCTGAGAAACTTCTTTGTGTTCTGTGAAATCATCTCACAGAGTTACAGCTTTCCCCTCAAGAAGCCTTTCGCTAAGACAGTTCTTGTGGAATTGGCAAAGTGATATTTGGAAGCCCATAGAGGGCTATGGTGAAAAAGGAAATATCCTCAGATGAAATCTGGAAAGAAGCTTTCTGAGAAACTGCTTAGTGTTCTGTGAATTCATCTCACAGAGTTACATGTGTATTTCGAGGATCCCTTTGCTAGCCCTATTTCTGTGGAAACTGAGAAAAGATATTTCGGATCCCTTTGAAGACTATAGGGCCAAAGGAAAAATCCTCCGATAACAAAGAGAAGGAAGCGTTCTCAGAAACTTCTTTGTGTTCTGTGAAATCATCTCACAGAGTTACAGCTTTCCCCTCAAGAAGCCTTTCGCTAAGACAATTCTTGTGGAATTGGCAAAGTGATATTTGGAAGCCCATAGAGGACTATGGTGAAAAAGGAAATATCGTCAGATGAAATCTGGAAAGAAGCTTTCTGCGAAACTGCTTAGTGTTTTTTTAATTCATCTCCCAGAGTTACATGTGTATTTCGAGGATCTCTTTGCTAGCTCTATTTCTGTGGAATCTGAGAACAGATATTTCGGATCCCTTTGAAGACTATAGGGCCAAAGGAAATATCCTCGGATAACAAAGAGAAAGAAGCTTTCTGAGAAACTTCTTTGTGTTCTGTGAAATCATCTCACAGAGTTACAGCTTTCCCCTCAAGAAGCCTTTCGCTAAGACAGTTCTTGTGGAATTGGCAAAGTGATATTTGGAAGCCCATAGAGGGCTATGGTGAAAAAGGAAATATCGTCAGATGAAATCTGGAAAGAAGCTTTCTGAGAAACTGCTTAGTGTTCTGTTAATTCATCTCACAGAGTTACATGTGTATTTCGAGGATCTCTTTGCTAGCCCTATTTCTGTGGAATCTGAGAACAGATATATCGGATCCCTTTGAAGACTATAGGGCCAAAGGAAATATCCTCGGATAACAAAGAGAAAGAAGCTTTCTGAGAAACTTCTTTGTGTTCTGTGAAATCATCTCACAGAGTTACAGCTTTCCCGTCAAGAAGCCTTTCGCTAAGACAGTTCTTGTGGAATTGGCAAAGTGATATTTGGAAGCCCATAGAGGGCTATGGTGAAAAAGGAAATATCGTCAGATGAAATCTGGAAAGAAGCTTTCTGAGAAACTGCTTAGTGTTCTGTTAATTCATCTCACAGAGTTACATGTGTATTTCGAGGATCTCTTTGCTAGTCCTATTTCTGTGGAATCTGAAAACAGATATTTCGGATCCCTTTGAAGACTATAGGGCCAAAGGAAATATCCTCGGATAACAAAGAGAAAGAAGCTTTCTGAGAAACTTCTTTGTGTTCTGTGAAATCATCTCACAGAGTTACAGCTTTCCCCTGAAAAAGGCTTTCGCTAAGACAGTTCTTGTGGAATTGGCAAAGTGATATTTGGAAGCCCATAGAGGGCTCTGGTGAAAAAGGAAATATCCTCAGATGAAATCTGGAAAGAAGCTTTCTGAGAAACTGCTTAGTGTTCTGTGAATTCATCTCACAGAGTTACATGTGTATTTCGAGGATCTCTTTGCTAGCTCTATTTCTGTGGAATCTGAGAACAGATATTTCGGATCCCTTTGAAGACTATAGGGCCAAAGGAAAAATCCTCCGATAACAAAGAGAAAGAAGCTTTCTGAGAAACTTCTTTGTGTTCTGTGAAATCATCTCACAGAGTTACAGCTTTCCCCTCAAGAAGCCTTTCGCTAAGACAGTTCTTGTGGAATTGGCAAAGTGATATTTGGAAGCCCATAGAGGGCTATGGTGAAAAAGGAAATATCGTCAGATGAAATCTGGAAAGAAGCTTTCTGAGAAACTGCTAAGTGTTCTGTTAATTCATCTCACAGAGTTACATGTGTATTTCGAGGATCTCTTTGCTAGTCCTATTTCTGTGGAATGTGAAAACAGATATTTCGGATCCCTTTGAAGACTATAGGGCCAAAGGAAATATCCTCGGATAACAAAGAGAAAGAAGCTTTCTGAGAAACTTCTTTGTGTTCTGTGAAATCATCTCACAGAGTTACAGCTTTCCCCTCAAGAAGCCTTTCGCTAATACAGTTCTTGTGGAATTGGCAAAGTGATATTTGGAAGCCCATAGAGGGCTATGGTGAAAAAGGAAATATCGTCAGATGAAATCTGGAAAGAAGCTTTCTGAGAAACTGCTTAGTGTTCTGTTAATTCATCTCACAGAGTTACATGTGTATTTCGAGGATCTCTTTGCTAGCCCTATTTCTGTGGAATCTGAGAACAGATATTTCGGATCCCTTTGAAGACTATAGGGCCAAAGGAAATATCCTCCGAAAACAAAGAGAAAGAAGCTTTCTGAGAAACTTCTTTGTGTTCTGTGAAATCATCTCACAGAGTTACAGCTTTCCCCTCAAGAAGCCTTTCGCTAAGACAGTTCTTGTGGAATTGGCAAAGTGATATTTGGAAGCCCATAGAGGGCTATGGTGAAAAAGGAAATATCCTCAGATGAAATCTGGAAAGAAGCTTTCTGAGAAACTGCTTAGTGTTCTGTGAATTCATCTCACAGAGTTACATGTGTATTTCGAGGATCTCTTTGCTAGCCCTATTTCTGTGGAAACTGAGAAAAGATATTTCGGATCCCTTTGAAGACTATAGGGCCAAAGGAAAAATCCTCCGATAACAAAGAGAAGGAAGCGTTCTCAGAAACTTCTTTGTGTTCTGTGAAATCATCTCACAGAGTTACAGCTTTCCCCTCAAGAAGCCTTTCGCTAAGACAATTCTTGTGGAATTGGCAAAGTGATATTTGGAAGCCCATAGAGGACTATGGTGAAAAAGGAAATATCGTCAGATGAAATCTGGAAAGAAGCTTTCTGCGAAACTGCTTTGTGTTTTTTTAATTCATCTCCCAGAGTTACATGGGTATTTCGAGGATCTCTTTGCTATCTCTATTTCTGTGGAATCTGAGAACAGATATTTCGGATCCCTTTGAAGACTATAGGGCCAAAGGAAATATCCTCGGATAACAAAGAGAAAGAAGCTTTCTGAGAAACTTCTTTGTGTTCTGTGAAATCATCTCACAGAGTTACAGCTTTCCCCTCAAGAAGCCTTTCGCTAAGACAGTTCTTGTGGAATAGGCAAAGTGATATTTGGAAGCCCATAGAGGGCTATGGTGAAAAAGGAAATATCGTCAGATGAAATCTGGAAAGAAGATTTCTGAGAAACTGCTTAGTGTTCTGTTAATTCATCTCACAGAGTTACATGTGTATTTCGAGGATCTCTTTGCTAGCCCTATTTCTGTGGAATCTGAAAACAGATATTTCGGATCCCTTTGAAGACTATGGTGCCTAAGGAAATATCCTCGGATAACAAAGAGAAAGAAGCTTTCTGAGAATCTTGTTTGTGTTCTGTGAAATCATCTCACAGAGTTACAGCTTTCCCGTCAAGAAGCCTTTCGCTAAGACAGTTCTTGTGGAATTAGCAAAGTGATATTTGGAAGCCCATAGAGGGCTATGGTGAAATAGGAAATATAGTCAGATGAAATCTGGAAAGAAGCTTTCTGAGAAACTGCTTAGTGTTCTGTGAATTCATCTCACAGAGTTACATGTGTATTTCGAGGATCTCTTTGCTAGCTCTATTTCTGTGGAATCTGAGAACAGATATTTCGGATCCCTTTGAAGACTATAGGGCCAAAGGAAAAATCCTCCGATAACAAAGAGAAAGAAGCTTTCTGAGAAACTTCTTTGTGTTCTGTGAAATCATCTCACAGAGTTACAGCTTTCCCCTCAAGAAGCCTTTCGCTAAGACAGTTCTTGTGGAATTGGCAAAGTGATATTTGGAAGCCCAGAGAGGGCTATGTTGAAAAAGGAAATATCGTCAGATGAAATCTGGAAAGAAGCTTTCTGTGAAACTGCTAAGTGTTCTGTTAATTCATCTCACAGAGTTACATGTGTATTTCGAGGATCTCTTTGCTAGTCCTATTTCTGTGGAATCTGAAAACAGATATTTCGGATCCCTTTGAAGACTATAGGGCCAAAGGAAATATCCTCGGATAACAAAGAGAAAGAAGCTTTCTGAGAAACTTCTTTGTGTTCTGTGAAATCATCTCACAGAGTTACAGCTTTCCCCTCAAGAAGCCTTTCGCTAATACAGTTCTTGTGGAATTGGCAAAGTGATATTTGGAAGCCCATAGAGGGCTATGGTGAAAAAGGAAATATCGTCAGATGAAATCTGGAAAGAAGCTTTCTGAGAAACTGCTTAGTGTTCTGTTAATTCATCTCACAGAGTTACATGTGTATTTCGAGGATCTCTTTGCTAGCCCTATTTCTGTGGAATCTGAGAACAGATATATCGGATCCCTTTGAAGACTATAGGGCCAAAGGAAATATCCTCGGATAACAAAGAGAAAGAAGCTTTCTGAGAAACTTCTTTGTGTTCTGTGAAATCATCTCACAGAGTTACAGCTTTCCCCTCAAGAAGCCTTTCGCTAAGACAGTTCTTGTGGAATTGGCAAAGTGATATTTGGAAGCCCATAGAGGGCTATGGTGAAAAAGGAAATATCGTCAGATGAAATCTGGAAAGAAGCTTTCTGAGAAACTGCTTAGTGTTCTGTTAATTCATCTCACAGAGTTACATGTGTATTTCGAGGATCTCTTTGCTAGTCCTATTTCTGTGGAATCTGAAAACAGATATTTCGGATCCCTTTGAAGACTATAGGGCCAAAGGAAATATCCTCGGATAACAAAGAGAAAGAAGCTTTCTGAGAAACTTCTTTGTGTTCTGTGAAATCATCTCACAGAGTTACAGCTTTCCCCTGAAAAAGGCTTTCGCTAAGACAGTTCTTGTGGAATTGGCAAAGTGATATTTGGAAGCCCATAGAGGGCTCTGGTGAAAAAGGAAATATCCTCAGATGAAATCTGGAAAGAAGCTTTCTGAGAAACTGCTTAGTGTTCTGTGAATTCATCTCACAGAGTTACATGTGTATTTCGAGGATCTCTTTGCTAGCTCTATTTCTGTGGAATCTGAGAACAGATATTTCGGATCCCTTTGAAGACTATAGGGCCAAAGGAAAAATCCTCCGATAACAAAGAGAAAGAAGCTTTCTGAGAAACTTCTTTGTGTTCTGTGAAATCATCTCACAGAGTTACAGCTTTCCCCTCAAGAAGCCTTTCGCTAAGACAGTTCTTGTGGAATTGGCAAAGTGATATTTGGAAGCCCATAGAGGGCTATGGTGAAAAAGGAAATATCGTCAGATGAAATCTGGAAAGAAGCTTTCTGAGAAACTGCTAAGTGTTCTGTTAATTCATCTCACAGAGTTACATGTGTATTTCGAGGATCTCTTTGCTAGTCCTATTTCTGTGGAATGTGAAAACAGATATTTCGGATCCCTTTGAAGACTATAGGGCCAAAGGAAATATCCTCGGATAACAAAGAGAAAGAAGCTTTCTGAGAAACTTCTTTGTGTTCTGTGAAATCATCTCACAGAGTTACAGCTTTCCCCTCAAGAAGCCTTTCGCTAATACAGTTCTTGTGGAATTGGCAAAGTGATATTTGGAAGCCCATAGAGGGCTATGGTGAAAAAGGAAATATCGTCAGATGAAATCTGGAAAGAAGCTTTCTGAGAAACTGCTTAGTGTTCTGTTAATTCATCTCACAGAGTTACATGTGTATTTCGAGGATCTCTTTGCTAGCCCTATTTCTGTGGAATCTGAGAACAGATATTTCGGATCCCTTTGAAGACTATAGGGCCAAAGGAAATATCCTCCGAAAACAAAGAGAAAGAAGCTTTCTGAGAAACTTCTTTGTGTTCTGTGAAATCATCTCACAGAGTTACAGCTTTCCCCTCAAGAAGCCTTTCGCTAAGACAGTTCTTGTGGAATTGGCAAAGTGATATTTGGAAGCCCATAGAGGGCTATGGTGAAAAAGGAAATATCCTCAGATGAAATCTGGAAAGAAGCTTTCTGAGAAACTGCTTAGTGTTCTGTGAATTCATCTCACAGAGTTACATGTGTATTTCGAGGATCTCTTTGCTAGCCCTATTTCTGTGGAAACTGAGAAAAGATATTTCGGATCCCTTTGAAGACTATAGGGCCAAAGGAAAAATCCTCCGATAACAAAGAGAAGGAAGCGTTCTCAGAAACTTCTTTGTGTTCTGTGAAATCATCTCACAGAGTTACAGCTTTCCCCTCAAGAAGCCTTTCGCTAAGACAATTCTTGTGGAATTGGCAAAGTGATATTTGGAAGCCCATAGAGGACTATGGTGAAAAAGGAAATATCGTCAGATGAAATCTGGAAAGAAGCTTTCTGCGAAACTGCTTTGTGTTTTTTTAATTCATCTCCCAGAGTTACATGGGTATTTCGAGGATCTCTTTGCTATCTCTATTTCTGTGGAATCTGAGAACAGATATTTCGGATCCCTTTGAAGACTATAGGGCCAAAGGAAATATCCTCGGATAACAAAGAGAAAGAAGCTTTCTGAGAAACTTCTTTGTGTTCTGTGAAATCATCTCACAGAGTTACAGCTTTCCCCTCAAGAAGCCTTTCGCTAAGACAGTTCTTGTGGAATAGGCAAAGTGATATTTGGAAGCCCATAGAGGGCTATGGTGAAAAAGGAAATATCGTCAGATGAAATCTGGAAAGAAGATTTCTGAGAAACTGCTTAGTGTTCTGTTAATTCATCTCACAGAGTTACATGTGTATTTCGAGGATCTCTTTGCTAGCCCTATTTCTGTGGAATCTGAAAACAGATATTTCGGATCCCTTTGAAGACTATGGTGCCTAAGGAAATATCCTCGGATAACAAAGAGAAAGAAGCTTTCTGAGAATCTTGTTTGTGTTCTGTGAAATCATCTCACAGAGTTACAGCTTTCCCGTCAAGAAGCCTTTCGCTAAGACAGTTCTTGTGGAATTAGCAAAGTGATATTTGGAAGCCCATAGAGGGCTATGGTGAAATAGGAAATATAGTCAGATGAAATCTGGAAAGAAGCTTTCTGAGAAACTGCTTAGTGTTCTGTGAATTCATCTCACAGAGTTACATGTGTATTTCGAGGATCTCTTTGCTAGCTCTATTTCTGTGGAATCTGAGAACAGATATTTCGGATCCCTTTGAAGACTATAGGGCCAAAGGAAAAATCCTCCGATAACAAAGAGAAAGAAGCTTTCTGAGAAACTTCTTTGTGTTCTGTGAAATCATCTCACAGAGTTACAGCTTTCCCCTCAAGAAGCCTTTCGCTAAGACAGTTCTTGTGGAATTGGCAAAGTGATATTTGGAAGCCCAGAGAGGGCTATGTTGAAAAAGGAAATATCGTCAGATGAAATCTGGAAAGAAGCTTTCTGTGAAACTGCTAAGTGTTCTGTTAATTCATCTCACAGAGTTACATGTGTATTTCGAGGATCTCTTTGCTAGTCCTATTTCTGTGGAATCTGAAAACAGATATTTCGGATCCCTTTGAAGACTATAGGGCCAAAGGAAATATCCTCGGATAACAAAGAGAAAGAAGCTTTCTGAGAAACTTCTTTGTGTTCTGTGAAATCATCTCACAGAGTTACAGCTTTCCCCTCAAGAAGCCTTTCGCTAATACAGTTCTTGTGGAATTGGCAAAGTGATATTTGGAAGCCCATAGAGGGCTATGGTGAAAAAGGAAATATCGTCAGATGAAATCTGGTAAGAAGCTTTCTGAGAAACTGCTTAGTGTTCTGTTAATTCATCTCACAGAGTTACATGTGTATTTCGAGGATCTCTTTGCTAGCCCTATTTCTGTGGAATCTGAGAACAGATATTTCGGATCCCTTTGAAGACTATAGGGCCAAAGGAAATATCCTCCGATAACAAAGAGAAAGAAGCTTTCTGAGAAACTTCTTTGTGTTCTGTGAAATCATCTCACAGAGTTACAGCTTTCCCCTCAAGAAGCCTTTCGCTAAGACAGTTCTTGTGGAATTGGCAAAGTGATATTTGGAAGCCCATAGAGGGCTATGGTGAAAAAGGAAATATCCTCAGATGAAATCTGGAAAGAAGCTTTCTGAGAAACTGCTTAGTGTTCTGTGAATTAATCTCACAGAGTTACATGTGTATTTCGAGGATCTCTTTGCTAGCCCTATTTCTGTGGAAACTGAGAAAAGATATTTCGGATCCCTTTGAAGACTATAGGGCCAAAGGAAAAATCCTCCGATAACAAAGAGAAAGAAGCTTTCTGAGAAACTTCTTTGTATTCTGTGAAATCATCTCACAGAGTTACAGCTTTCCCCTCAAGAAGCCTTTCGCTAAGACAGTTCTTGTGGAAATGGCAAAGTGATATTTGGAAGCCCATAGAGGGCTATGGTGAAAAAGGAAATATCGTCAGATGAAATCTGGAAAGAAGCTTTCTGCGAAACTTCTTAGGGTTTTGTTAATTCATCTCACAGAGTTACATGTGTATTTCGAGGATCTCTTTGCTAGCCCTATTTCTGTGGAATCTGAGAACAGATATTTCGGATCCCTTTGAAGACTATAGGGCCAAAGGAAATATCCTCGGATAACAAAGAGAAAGAAGCTTTCTGAGAAACTTCTTTGTGTTCTGTGAAATCATCTCACAGAGTTACAGCTTTCCCCTCAAGAAGCCTTTCGCTAAGACAGTTCTTGTGGAATAGGCAAAGTGATATTTGGAAGCCCATAGAGGGCTATGGTGAAAAAGGAAATATCGTCAGATGAAATCTGGAAAGAAGCTTTCTGAGAAACTACTTAGGGTTCTGTGAATTCATCTCACAGAGTTCCATGTGTATTTCGAGAATCTCTTTGCTAGCCCTATTTCTGTGGAATCTGAGAACAGATATTTCGGATCCCTTTGAAGACTATAGGGCCAAAGGAAATATCCTCGGATAACAAAGAGAAAGAAGCTTTCTGAGAAACTTCTTTGTGTTCTGTGAAATCATCTCACAGAGTTACAGCTTTCCCCTGAAGAAGGCTTTCGCTAAGACAGTTCTTGTGGAATTGGCAAAGTGATATTTGGAAGCCCACAGAGGGCTATGGTGAAAAAGGAAATATCCTCAGATGAAATCTGGAAAGAAGCTTTCTGAGAAACTGCTTAGTGTTCTGTTAATTCATCTCACAGAGTTACATGTGTATTTCGAGGATCTCTTTGCTAGCCCTATTTCTGTGGAATCTGAGAACAGATATTTCGGATCCCTTTGAAGACTATAGGGCCAAAGGAAATATCCTCCGATAACAAAGAGAAAGAAGTTTTCTGAGAAACTTCTTTGTGTTCTGTGAAATCATCTCACAGAGTTACAGCTTTCCCCTCAAGAAGCCTTTCGCTAAGACAGTTCTTGTGGAATTGGCAAAGTGATATTTGGAAGCCCATAGAGGGCTATGGTGAAAAAGGAAATATCCTCAGATGAAATCTGGAAAGAAGCTTTCTGAGAAACTGCTTAGTGTTCTGTGAATTCATCTCACAGAGTTACATGTGTATTTCGAGGATCTCTTTGCTAGCCCTATTTCTGTGGAAACTGAGAAAAGATATTTCGGATCCCCTTGAAGACTATAGGGCCAAAGGAAATATCCTCCGATAACAAAGAGAAGGAAGCGTTCTGAAAAACTTCTTTGTGTTCTGTGAAATTATCTCACAGAGTTACAGCTTTCCCCTCAAGAAGCCTTTCGCTAAGACAATTCTTGTGGAATTGGCAAAGTGATACTTGGAAGCCCACAGAGGACTATGGTGAAAAAGGAAATATCGTCAGATGAAATCTGGAAAGAAGCTTTCTGCGAAACTGCTTAGTGTTTTTTTAATTCATCTCACAGAGTTACATGTGTATTTCGAGGATCTCTTTGCTAACTCTATTTCTGTGGAATCTGATAACAGATATTTCGGATCCCTTTGAAGGCTATAGGGCCAAAGGAAATATCCTCGGATAACAAAGAGAAAGAAGCTTTCTGAGAAACTTCTTTGTGTTCTGTGAAATCATCTCACAGAGTTACAGCTTTCCCCTCAAGAAGCCTTTCGCTAAGACAGTTCTTGTGGAATAGGCAAAGTGATATTTGGAAGCCCATAGAGGGCTATGGTGAAAAAGGAAATATCGTCAGATGAAATCTGGAAAGAAGCTTTCTGAGAAACTGCTTAGTGTTCTGTGAATTCATCTCACAGAGTTACATGTGTATTTCGAGGATCTCTTTGCTAGCCCTATTTCTGTGGAATCTGAAAACAGATATATCGGATCCCTTTGAAGACTATAGGGCCAAAGGAAATATCCTCGGATAACAAAGAGAAAGAAGCTTTCTGAGAAACTTCTTTGTTTTCTGTGAAATCATCTCACAGAGTTACAGCTTTCCCCTGAAGAAGCCTTTCGCTAAGACAGTTCTTGTGGAATTGGCAAAGTGATATTTGGAAGCCCATAGAGGGCTATGGTGAAAAAGGAAATATCGTCAGATGAAATCTGGAAAGAAGCTTTCTGAGAAACTGCTTAGTGTTCTGTTAATTCATCTCACAGAGTTACATGTGTACTTCGAGGATCTCTTTGCTAGCCCTATTTCTGTGGAAACTGAGAAAAGATATTTCGGATCCCTTTGAAGACTATAGGGCCAAAGGAAAAATCCTCCGATAACAAAGAGAAAGAAGCTTTCTGAGAAACTTCTTTGTGTTCTGTGAAATCATCTCACAGAGTTACAGCTTTCCCCTCAAGAAGCCTTTCGCTAAGACAGTTCTTGTGGAATTGGCAAAGTGATATTTAGAAGCCCATAGAGGGCTATGGTGAAAAAGGAAATATCGTCAGATGAAATCTGGAAAGAAGCTTTCTGAGAAACTGCTTAGTGTTCTGTTAATTCATCTCACAGAGTTACATGTGTATTTCGAAGATGTCTTTGCTAGCCCTATTTCTGTGGAATCTGAGAACAGATATTTCGGATCCCTTTGAAGACTATAGGGCCAAAGGAAATATCCTCGGATAACAAAGAGAAAGAAGCTTTCTGAGAAACTTCTTTGTGTTCTGTGAAATCATCTCACAGAGTTACAGCTTTCCCCTCAAGAAGCCTTTCGCTAAGACAGTTCTTGTGGAATTGGCAAAGTGATATTTGGAAGCCCATAGAGGGCTATGGTGAAAAAGGAAATATCATCAGATGAAATCTGGAAAGAAACTTTCTGCGAAACTGCTTAGTGTTCTGTTAATTCATCTCACAGAGTTACATGTGTATTTCGAGGATCTCTTTGCTAGTCCTATTTCTGTGGTATCTGAAAACAGATATTTCGGATCCCTTTGAAGATTATAGGGCCAAAGGAAATATCCTCCGATACCAAAGAGAAAGAAGCTTTCTGAGAAACTTCTTTGTGTTCTGTGAAATCATCTCACAGAGTTACAGCTTTCCCCTCAAGAAGCCTTTCGCTAAGACAGTTCTTGTGGAATTGGCAAAGTGATATTTGGAAGCCCATAGAGGGCTATGGTGAAAAAGGAAATATCCTCAGATGAAATCTGGAAAGAAGCTTTCTGAGAAACTGCTTAGTGTTCTGTGAATTCATCTCACAGAGTTACATGTGTATTTCGAGGATCCCTTTGCTAGCCCTATTTCTGTGGAAACTGAGAAAAGATATTTCGGATCCCTTTGAAGACTATAGGGCCAAAGGAAAAATCCTCCGATAACAAAGAGAAGGAAGCGTTCTCAGAAACTTCTTTGTGTTCTGTGAAATCATCTCACAGAGTTACAGCTTTCCCCTCAAGAAGCCTTTCGCTAAGACAATTCTTGTGGAATTGGCAAAGTGATATTTGGAAGCCCATAGAGGACTATGGTGAAAAAGGAAATATCGTCAGATGAAATCTGGAAAGAAGCTTTCTGCGAAACTGCTTAGTGTTTTTTTAATTCATCTCCCAGAGTTACATGTGTATTTCGAGGATCTCTTTGCTAGCTCTATTTCTGTGGAATCTGAGAACAGATATTTCGGATCCCTTTCAAGACTATAGGGCCAAAGGAAATATCCTCGGATAACAAAGAGAAAGAAGCTTTCTGAGAAACTTCTTTGTGTTCTGTGAAATCATCTCACAGAGTTACAGCTTTCCCCTCAAGAAGCCTTTCGCTAAGACAGTTCTTGTGGAATTGGCAAAGTGATATTTGGAAGCCCATAGAGGGCTATGGTGAAAAAGGAAATATCGTCAGATGAAATCTGGAAAGAAGCTTTCTGAGAAACTGCTTAGTGTTCTGTTAATTCATCTCACAGAGTTACATGTGTATTTCGAGGATCTCTTTGCTAGCCCTATTTCTGTGGAATCTGAGAACAGATATATCGGATCCCTTTGAAGACTATAGGGCCAAAGGAAATATCCTCGGATAACAAAGAGAAAGAAGCTTTCTGAGAAACTTCTTTGTGTTCTGTGAAATCATCTCACAGAGTTACAGCTTTCCCGTCAAGAAGCCTTTCGCTAAGACAGTTCTTGTGGAATTGGCAAAGTGATATTTGGAAGCCCATAGAGGGCTATGGTGAAAAAGGAAATATCGTCAGATGAAATCTGGAAAGAAGCTTTCTGAGAAACTGCTTAGTGTTCTGTTAATTCATCTCACAGAGTTACATGTGTATTTCGAGGATCTCTTTGCTAGTCCTATTTCTGTGGAATCTGAAAACAGATATTTCGGATCCCTTTGAAGACTATAGGGCCAAAGGAAATATCCTCGGATAACAAAGAGAAAGAAGCTTTCTGAGAAACTTCTTTGTGTTCTGTGAAATCATCTCACAGAGTTACAGCTTTCCCCTGAAAAAGGCTTTCGCTAAGACAGTTCTTGTGGAATTGGCAAAGTGATATTTGGAAGCCCATAGAGGGCTCTGGTGAAAAAGGAAATATCCTCAGATGAAATCTGGAAAGAAGCTTTCTGAGAAACTGCTTAGTGTTCTGTGAATTCATCTCACAGAGTTACATGTGTATTTCGAGGATCTCTTTGCTAGCTCTATTTCTGTGGAATCTGAGAACAGATATTTCGGATCCCTTTGAAGACTATAGGGCCAAAGGAAAAATCCTCCGATAACAAAGAGAAAGAAGCTTTCTGAGAAACTTCTTTGTGTTCTGTGAAATCATCTCACAGAGTTACAGCTTTCCCCTCAAGAAGCCTTTCGCTAAGACAGTTCTTGTGGAATTGGCAAAGTGATATTTGGAAGCCCATAGAGGGCTATGGTGAAAAAGGAAATATCGTCAGATGAAATCTGGAAAGAAGCTTTCTGAGAAACTGCTAAGTGTTCTGTTAATTCATCTCACAGAGTTACATGTGTATTTCGAGGATCTCTTTGCTAGTCCTATTTCTGTGGAATGTGAAAACAGATATTTCGGATCCCTTTGAAGACTATAGGGCCAAAGGAAATATCCTCGGATAACAAAGAGAAAGAAGCTTTCTGAGAAACTTCTTTGTGTTCTGTGAAATCATCTCACAGAGTTACAGCTTTCCCCTCAAGAAGCCTTTCGCTAATACAGTTCTTGTGGAATTGGCAAAGTGATATTTGGAAGCCCATAGAGGGCTATGGTGAAAAAGGAAATATCGTCAGATGAAATCTGGAAAGAAGCTTTCTGAGAAACTGCTTAGTGTTCTGTTAATTCATCTCACAGAGTTACATGTGTATTTCGAGGATCTCTTTGCTAGCCCTATTTCTGTGGAATCTGAGAACAGATATTTCGGATCCCTTTGAAGACTATAGGGCCAAAGGAAATATCCTCCGAAAACAAAGAGAAAGAAGCTTTCTGAGAAACTTCTTTGTGTTCTGTGAAATCATCTCACAGAGTTACAGCTTTCCCCTCAAGAAGCCTTTCGCTAAGACAGTTCTTGTGGAATTGGCAAAGTGATATTTGGAAGCCCATAGAGGGCTATGGTGAAAAAGGAAATATCCTCAGATGAAATCTGGAAAGAAGCTTTCTGAGAAACTGCTTAGTGTTCTGTGAATTCATCTCACAGAGTTACATGTGTATTTCGAGGATCTCTTTGCTAGCCCTATTTCTGTGGAAACTGAGAAAAGATATTTCGGATCCCTTTGAAGACTATAGGGCCAAAGGAAAAATCCTCCGATAACAAAGAGAAAGAAGCTTTCTGAGAAACTTCTTTGTATTCTGTGAAATCATCTCACAGAGTTACAGCTTTCCCCTCAAGAAGCCTTTCGCTAAGACAGTTCTTGTGGAATTGGCAAAGTGATATTTGGAAGCCCATAGAGGGCTATGGTGAAAAAGGAAATATCGTCAGATGAAATCTGGAAAGAAGCTTTCTGCGAAACTTCTTAGGGTTTTGTTAATTCATCTCACAGAGTTACATGTGTATTTCGAGGATCTCTTTGCTAGCTCTATTTCTGTGGAATCTGAGAACAGATATTTCGGATTCCTTTGAAGACTATAGGGCCAAAGGAAATATCCTCGGATAACAAAGAGAAAGAAGCTTTCTGAGAAACTTCTTTGTGTTCTGTGAAATCATCTCACAGAGTTACAGCATTCCCCTCAAGAAGCCTTTCGCTAAGACAGTTCTTGTGGAATAGGCAAAGTGATATTTGGAAGCCCATAGAGGGCTATGGTGAAAAAGGAAATATCGTCAGATGAAATCTGGAAAGAAGCTTTCTGAGAAACTACTTAGTGTTCTGTGAATTCATCTCACAGAGTTCCATGTGTATTTCGAGAATCTCTTTGCTAGCCCTATTTCTGTGGAATCTGATAACAGATATTTCGGATCCCTTTGAAGACTATAGGGCCAAAGGAAATATCCTCCGATAACAAAGAGAAAGAAGCTTTCTGAGAAACTTCTTTGTGTTCTGTGAAATCATCTCAGAGAGTTACCGCTTTCCCCTGAAGAAGGCTTTCGCTAAGACAGTTCTTGTGGAATTGGCAAAGTGATATTTGGAAGCCCACAGAGGGCTATGGTGAAAAAGGAAATATCCTCAGATGAAATCTGGAAAGAAGCTTTCTGAGAAACTGCTTAGTGTTCTGTGAATTCATCTCACAGAGTTACATGTGTATTTCGAGGATCTCTTTGCAAGCCCTATTTCTGTGGAAACTGAGAAAAGATATTTCGGATCCCTTTGAAGACTATAGGGCCAAAGGAAAAATCCTCCGATAACAAAGAGAAGGAAGCGTTCTGAGAAACTTCT
This sequence comes from Macaca nemestrina, assembly GCF_043159975.1. NCBI lineage: Eukaryota > Metazoa > Chordata > Mammalia > Primates > Cercopithecidae > Macaca > Macaca nemestrina. The sequence continues at coordinate 30,177,023 of NC_092135.1, read as the reverse complement.
TTGTGTTCTGTGAAATCATCTCACAGAGTTACAGCTTTCCCCTCAAGAAGCCTTTCGCTAAGACAGTTCTTGTGGAATTGGCAAAGTGATATTTGGAAGCCCATAGAGGACTATGGTGAAAAAGGAAATATCGTCAGATGAAATCTGGAAAGAAGCTTTCTGCGCAACTGCTTAGTGTTTTTTTAATTCATCTCACAGAGTTACATGTGTATTTCGAGGATCTCTTTGCTAGCCCTATTTCTGTGGAATCTGAAAACAGATATTTCGGATCCCTTTGAAGACTATAGTGCCTAAGGAAATATCCTCGGATAACAAAGAGAAAGAAGCTTTCTGAGAAACTTCTTTGTGTTCTGTGAAATCATCTCACAGAGTTACAGCTTTCCCGTCAAGAAGCCTTTCGCTAAGATAGTTCTTGTGTAATTGGCAAAGTGATATTTGGAAGCCTATAGAGGGCTATGGTGAAATAGGAAATATCGTCAGATGAAATCTGGAAAGAAGCTTTCTGAGAAACTGCTTAGTGTTCTGTGAATTCATCTCACAGAGTTACATGTGTATTTCGAGGATCTCTTTGCTAGCCCTATTTCTGTGGAATCTGAGAACAGATATTTCGGATCCCTTTGAAGACTATAGGGCCAAAGGAAATATCCTCGGATAACAAAGAGAAAGAAGCTTTCTGAGAAACTTCTTTGTGTTCTGTGAAATCATCTCACAGAGTTACAGCTTTCCCCTCAAGAAGCCTTTCGCTAACACAGTTCTTGTGGAATTGGCAAAGTGATATTTGGAAGCCCCTAGAGGGCTATGGTGAAAAAGGAAATATCGTCAGATGAAATCTGGATAGAAACTTTCTGCGAAACTGCTTAGTGTTCTGTTAATTCATCTCACAGAGTTACATGTGTATTTCGAGGATCTCTTTGCTAGTCCTATTTCTGTGGTATCTGAAAACAGATATTTCGGATCCCTTTGAAGATTATAGGGCCAAAGGAAATATCCTCGGATAACAAAGAGAAAGAAGCTTTCTGAGAAACTTCTTTGTGTTCCGTGAAATCATCTCACAGAGTTACAGCTTTCCCCTCAAGAAGCCTTTCGCTAAGACAGTTCTTGTGGAATTGGCAAAGTGATATTTGGAAGCCCATAGAGGGCTATGGTGAAAAAGGAAATATCATCAGATGAAATCTGGAAAGAAGCTTTCTGAGAAACTGCTTAGTGTTCTGTTAATTCATCTCACAGAGTTACATGTGTATTTCGAGGATCTCTTTGCTAGCCCTATTTCTGTGGAATCTGAGAACAAATATTTCGGATCCCTTTGAAGACTATAGGGCCAAAGGAAATATCCTCCGATAACAAAGAGAAACAAGCTTTCTGAGAAACTTCTTTGTGTTCTGTGAAATCATCTCACAGAGTTACAGCTTTCCCCTCAAGAAGCCTTTCGCTAAGACAGTTCTTGTGGAATTGGCAAAGTGATATTTGGAAGCCCATAGAGGGCTATGGTGAAAAAGGAAATATCCTCAGATGAAATCTGGAAAGAAGCTTTCTGAGAAACTGCTTAGTGTTCTGTTAATTCATCTCACAGAGTTACATGTGTATTTCGAGGATCTCTTTGCTAGCCCTATTTCTGTGGAAACTGAGAAAAGATATTTCAGATCCCTTTGAAGACTATAGGGCCAAAGGAAAAATCCTCCGATAACAAAGAGAAGGAAGCGTTCTCAGAAACTTCTTTGTGTTCTGTGAAATCATCTCACAGAGTTACAGCTTTCCCCTCAAGAAGCCTTTCGCTAAGACAATTCTTGTGGAATTGGCAAAGTGATATTTGGAAGCCCATAGAGGACTATGGTGAAAAAGGAAATATCGTCAGATGAAATCTGGAAAGAAGCTTTCTGCGAAACTACTTAGTGTTTTTTTAATTCATCTCACAGAGTTACATGTGTATTTCGAGGATCTCTTTGCTAGCTCTATTTCTGTGGAATCTGAGAACAGATATTTCGGATCCCTTTGAAGACTATAGGGCCAAAGGAAATATCCTCGGATAACAAAGAGAAAGAAGCTTTCTGAGAAACTTCTTTGTGTTCTGTGAAATCATCTCACAGAGTTTCAGCTTTCCCCTCAAGAAGCCTTTCGCTAAGACAGTTCTTGTGGAATAGGCAAAGTGATATTTGGAAGCCCATAGAGGGCTATGGTGAAAAAGGAAATATCGTCAGATGAAATCTGGAAAGAAGCTTTCTGAGAAACTGCTTAGTGTTCTGTTAATTCATCTCACAGAGTTACATGTGTATTTCGAGGATCTCTTTGTTAGCCCTATTTCTGTGGAATCTGAAAACAGATATTGCGGATCCCTTTGAAGACTATAGTGCCTAAGGAAATATCCTCGGATAACAAAGAGAAAGAAGCTTTCTGAGAAACTTCTTTGTGTTCTGTGAAATCATCTCACAGAGTTACAGCTTTCCCCTCAAGAAGCCTTTCGCTAAGACAGTTCTTGTGGAATTGGCAAAGTGATATTTGGAAGCCCATAGAGGGCTATGGTGAAAAAGGAAATATCGTCAGATGAAATCTGGAAAGAAGCTTTCTGAGAAACTGCTTAGCGTTCTGTTAATTCATCTCACAGAGTTCCATGTGTATTTCGAGGATCTCCTTGCTAGCCCTATTTCTGTGGAATCTGAAAACAGATATTTCGGATCCCTTTGAAGACTATAGGGCCAAAGGAAATATCCTCCGATAACAAAGAGAAAGAAGCTTTCTGAGAAACTTCTTTGTGTTCTGTGAAATCATCTCACAGAGTTACAGCTTTCCCCTCAAGAAGCCTTTCGCTAAGACAGTTCTTGTGGAATAGGCAAAGTGATATTTGGAAGCCCATAGAGGGCTATGGTGAAATAGGAAATATAGTCAGATGAAATCTGGAAAGAAGCTTTCTGAGAAACTGCTTAGTGTTCTGTGAATTCATCTCACAGAGTTACATGTGTATTTCGAGGATCTCTTTGCTAGTCCTATTTCTGTGGAATCTGAAAACAGATATTTCGGATCCCTTTGAAGACTATAGGGCCAAAGGAAATATCCTCGGATAACAAAGAGAAAGAAGCTTTCTGAGAAACTTCTTTGTGTTCTGTGAAATCATCTCACCGAGTTACAGCTTTCCCCTCAAGAAGCCTTTCGCTGAGACAGTTCTTGTGGAATTGGCAAAGTGATATTTGGAAGCCCATAGAGTGCTATGGTGAAAAAGGAAATATCGTCAGATGAAATCTGGAAAGAAAGTTTCTGCGAAACTGCTTAGTGTTCTGTTAATTCATCTCACAGAGTTACATGTGTATTTCGAGGATCTCTTTGCTAGTCCTATTTCTGTGGAATCTGAAAACAGATTTTCGGATCCCTTTGAAGATTATAGGGCCAAAGGAAATATCCTCGGATAACAAAGAGAAAGAAGCTTTCTGAGAAACTTCTTTGTGTTCTGTGAAATCATCTCACAGAGTTACAGCTTTCCCCTCAAGAATCCTTTCGCTAAGACAGTTCTTGTGGAATTGGCAAAGTGATATTTGGAAGCCGATAGAGGGCTATGGTGAAAAAGGAAATATCCTCAGATGAAATCTGGAAAGAAGCTTTCTGAGAAACTGCTTAGTGTTCTGTGAATTCATCTCACAGAGTTCCATGTGTATTTCGAGGATCTCTTTGCTAGCCCTATTTCTGTGGAATCTGAAAACAGATATTTCTGATCCCTTTGAAGACTATAGGGCCAAAGGAAATATCCTCGGATAACAAAGAGAAAGAAGCTTTCTGAGAAACTTCTTTGTGTTCTGTGAAATCATCTCACAGAGTTACAGCTTTCCCCTCAAGAAGCCTTTCGCTAAGACAGTTCTTGTGGAATAGGCAAAGTGATATTTGGAAGCCCATAGAGGGCTATGGTGAAAAAGGAATTATCGTCTGATGAAATCTGGAAAGAAGCTTTCTGCGAAACTGCTTAGTGTTCTGTTAATTCATCTCACAGAGTTACATGTGTATTTCGAGGATCTCTTTGCTAGCCCTATTTCTGTGGAATCTGAAAACAGATATTTCGGATCCCTTTGAAGACTATAGTGCCTAAGGAAATATCCTCGGATAACAAAGAGAAAGAAGCTTTCTGAGAAACTTGTTTGTGTTCTGTGAAATCATCTCACAGAGTTACAGCTTTCCCGTCAAGAAGCCTTTCGCTAAGACAGTTCTTGTGGAATTAGCAAAGTGATATTTGGAAGCCCATAGAGGGCTATGGTGAAATAGGAAATATAGTCAGATGAAATCTGGAAAGAAGCTTTCTGAGAAACTGCTTAGTGTTCTGTGAATTCATCTCACAGAGTTACATGTGTATTTCGAGGATCTCTTTGCTAGCTCTATTTCTGTGGAATCTGAGAACAGATATTTCGGATCCCTTTGAAGACTATAGGGCCAAAGGAAAAATCCTCCGATAACAAAGAGAAAGAAGCTTTCTGAGAAAATTCTTTGTGTTCTGTGAAATCATCTCACAGAGTTACAGCTTTCCCCTCAAGAAGCCTTTCGCTATGACAGTTCTTGTGGAATTGGCAAAGTGATATTTGGAAGCCCATAGAGGGCTATGGTGAAAAAGGAAATATCGTCAGATGAAATCTGGAAAGAAGCTTTCTGCGAAACTGCTAAGTGTTCTGTTAATTCATCTCACAGAGTTACATGTGTATTTCGAGGATCTCTTTGCTAGCCCTATTTCTATGGAATCAGAAAACAGATATTTCGGATCCCTTTGAAGACTATAGTGCCTAAGGAAAAATCCTGCGATAACAAAGAGAAGGAAGCGTTCTGAGAAACTTCTTTGTGTTCTGTGAAATCATCTCACAGAGTTACAGCTTTCCCCTCAAGAAGCCTTTCGCTAAGACAGTTCTTGTGGAATTGGCAAAGTGATATTTGGAAGCCCATAGAGGGCTATGGTGAAATAGGAAATATCGTCAGATGAAATCTGGAAAGAAGCTTTCTGAGAAACTGCTTAGTGTTCTGTGAATTCATCTCACAGAGTTACATGTGTATTTCGAGGGTCTCTTTGCTAGCCCTATTTCTGTGGAAACTGAGAAAGATATTTCGGATCCCTTTGAAGACTATAGGGCCAAAGGAAAAATCCTCCGATAACAAAGAGAAAGAAGCTTTCTGAGAAACTTCTTTGTGTTCTGTGAAATCATCTCACAGAGTTACAGCTTTCCCCTCAAGAAGCCTTTCGCTAAGACAGTTCTTGTGGAATTGGCAAAGTGATATTTGGAAGCCCATAGAGGGCTATGGTGAAAAAGGAAATATCGTCAGATGAAATCTGGAAAGAAGCTTTCTGAGAAACTGCTTAGTGTTCTGTTAATTCATCTCACAGAGTTACATGTGTATTTCGAGGATCTCTTTGCTAGCCCTATTTCTGTGGAATCTGAGAACAGATATATCGGATCCATTTGAAGACTATAGGGCCAAAGGAAATATCCTCGGATAACAAAGAGAAAGAAGCTTTCTGAGAAACTTCTTTGTTTTCTGTGAAATCATCTCACAGAGTTACAGCTTTCCCCTGAAGAAGCCTTTCGCTAAGACAGTTCTTGTGGAATTGGCAAAGTGATATTTGGAAGCCCATAGAGGGCTATGGTGAAAAAGGAAATATCGTCAGATGAAATCTGGAAAGAAGCTTTCTGCGAAACTGCTAAGTGTTCTGTTAATTCATCTCACAGAGTTACATGTGTATTTCGAGGATCTCTTTGCTAGCCCTATTTCTGTGGAATCTGAAAACAGATATTTCGGATCCCTTTGAAGACTATAGTGCCTAAGGAAAAATCCTCCGATAACAAAGAGAAGGAAGCGTTCTGAGAAACTTCTTTGTGTTCTGTGAAATCATCTCACAGAGTTACAGCTTTCCCCTCAAGAAGCCTTTCGCTAAGACAGTTCTTGTGGAATTGGCAAAGTGATATTTGGAAGCCCATAGAGGGCTATGGTGAAATAGGAAATATCGTCAGATGAAATCTGGAAAGAAGCTTTCTGAGAAACTGCTTAGTGTTCTGTGAATTCATCTCACAGAGTTACATGTGTATTTCGAGGGTCTCTTTGCTAGCCCTATTTCTGTGGAAACTGAGAAAGATATTTCGGATCCCTTTGAAGACTATAGGGCCAAAGGAAAAATCCTCCGATAACAAAGAGAAAGAAGCTTTCTGAGAAACTTCTTTGTGTTCTGTGAAATCATCTCACAGAGTTACAGCTTTCCCCTCAAGAAGCCTTTCGCTAAGACAGTTCTTGTGGAATTGGCAAAGTGATATTTGGAAGCCCATAGAGGGCTATGGTGAAAAAGGAAATATCGTCAGATGAAATCTGGAAAGAAGCTTTCTGAGAAACTGCTTAGTGTTCTGTTAATTCATCTCACAGAGTTACATGTGTATTTCGAGGATCTCTTTGCTAGCCCTATTTTTTGGAATCTGAGAACAGATATATCGGATCCCTTTGAAGACTATAGGGCCAAAGGAAATATCCTCGGATAACAAAGAGAAAGAAGCTTTCTGAGAAACTTCTTTGTTTTCTGTGAAATCATCTCACAGAGTTACAGCTTTCCCCTGAAGAAGCCTTTCGCTAAGACAGTTCTTGTGGAATTGGCAAAGTGATATTTGGAAGCCCATAGAGGGCTATGGTGAAAAAGGAAATATCCTCAGATGAAATCTGGAAAGAAGCTTTCTGAGAAACTGCTTAGTGTTCTGTTAATTCATCTCACAGAGTTACATGTGTATTTCGAGGATCTCTTTGCTAGCCCTATTTCTGTGGAAACTGAGAAAAGATATTTCGGATCCCTTTGAAGACTATAGGGCCAAAGGAAAAATCCTCCGATAACAAAGAGAAAGAAGCTTTCTGAGAAACTTCTTTGTGTTCTGTGAAATCATCTCACAGAGTTACAGCTTTCCCCTCAAGAAGCCTTTCGCTACGACAGTTCTTGTGGAATTGGCAAAGTGATATTTGGAAGCCCATAGAGGGCTATGGTGAAAAAGGAAATATCGTCAGACGAAATCTGGAAAGAAGCTTTCTGAGAAACTGCTTAGTGTTCTGTTAATTCATCTCACAGAGTTACATGTATATTTCGAAGATGTCTTTGCTAGCCCTATTTCTGTGGAATCTGAGAACAGATATTTCGGATCCCTTTGAAGACTATAGGGCCAAAGGAAATATCCTCGGATAACAAAGAGAAAGAAGCTTTCTGAGAAACTTCTTTGTGTTCTGTGAAATCATCTCACAGAGTTACAGCTTTCCCCTCAAGAAGCCTTTCGCTAAGACAGTTCTTGTGGTATTGGCAAAGTGATATTTGGAAGCCCATAGAGGGCTATGGTGAAAAAGGAAATATCGTCAGATGAAATCTGGAAAGAAACTTTCTGCGAAACTGCTTAGTGTTCTGTTAATTCATCTCACAGAGTTACATGTGTATTTCGAGGATCTCTTTGCTAGTCCTATTTCTGTGGAATCTGAAAACAGATATTTCGGATCCCTTTGAAGATTATAGGGCCAAAGGAAATATCCTCGGATAACAAAGAGAAAGAAGCTTTCTGAGAAACTTCTTTGTGTTCCGTGAAATCATCTCACAGAGTTACAGCTTTCCCCTCAAGAAGCCTTTCGCTAAGACAGTTCTTGTGGAATTGGCAAAGTGATATTTGGAAGCCCATAGAGGGCTATGGTGAAAAAGGAAATATCATCAGATGAAATCTGGAAAGAAGCTTTCTGAGAAACTGCTTAGTGTTCTGTTAATTCATCTCACAGAGTTACATGTGTATTTCGAGGATCTCTTTGCTAGCCCTATTTCTGTGGAATCTGAGAACAAATATTTCGGATCCCTTTGAAGACTATAGGGCCAAAGGAAATATCCTCCGATAACAAAGAGAAAGAAGCTTTCTGAGAAACTTCTTTGTGTTCTGTGAAATCATCTCACAGAGTTACAGCTTTCCCCTCAAGAAGCCTTTCGCTAAGACAGTTCTTGTGGAATTGGCAAAGTGATATTTGGAAGCCCATAGAGGGCTATGGTGAAAAAGGAAATATCCTCAGATGAAATCTGGAAAGAAGCTTTCTGCGAAACTGCTTAGTGTTCTGTTAATTCATCTCACAGAGTTACATGTGTATTTCGAGGATCTCTTTGCTAGTCCTATTTCTGTGGAATCTGAAAACAGATATTTCGGATCCCTTTGAAGACTATAGGGCCAAAGGAAATATCCTCGGATAACAAAGAGAAAGAAGCTTTCTGAGAAACTTCTTTGTGTTCTGTGAAATCATCTCACAGAGTTACAGCTTTCCCCTGCAAAAGGCTTTCGCTAAGACAGTTCTTGTGGAATTGGCAAAGTGATATTTGGAAGCCCATAGAGGGCTATGGTGAAAAAGGAAATATCCTCAGATGAAATCTGGAAAGAAGCTTTCTGAGAAACTGCTTAGTGTTCTGTTAATTCATCTCACAGAGTTCCATGTGTATTTCGAGGATCTCCTTGCTAGCCCTATTTCTGTGGAATCTGAAAACAGATATTTCGGATCCCTTTGAAGACTATAGGGCCAAAGGAAAAATCCTCCGATAACAAAGAGAAGGAAGCGTTCTGAGAAACTTCTTTGTGTTCTGTGAAATCATGTCACAGAGTTACAGCTTTCCCCTCAAGAAGCCTTTCGCTAAGACAATTCTTGTGGAATTGGCAAAGTGATATTTGGAGGCCCATAGAGGACTATGGTGAAAAAGGAAATATCGTCAGATGAAATCTGGAAAGAAGCTTTCTGCGAAACTGCTTAGTGTTTTTTTAATTCATCTCACAGAGTTACATGTGTATTTCGAGGATCTCTTTGCTAGCTCTATTTCTGTGGAATCTGAGAACAGATATTTCGGATCCCTTTGAAGACTATAGGGCCAAAGGAAATATCCTCGGATAACAAAGAGAAAGAAGCTTTCTGAGAAACTTCTTTGTGTTCTGTGAAATCATCTCACAGAGTTACAGCTTTCCCCTCAAGAAGCCTTTCGCTAAGACAGTTCTTGTGGAATAGGCAAAGTGATATTTGGAAGCCCATAGAGGGCTATGGTGAAAAAGGAATATCATCAGATGAAATCTGGAAAGAAGCTTTCTGAGAAACTGCTTAGTGTTCTGTTAATTCATCTCACAGAGTTCCATGTGTATTTCGAGGATCTCTTTGCTAGCCCTATTTCTGTGGAATCTGAAAACAGATATTTCGGATCCCTTTGAAGACTATAGTGCCTAAGGAAATATCCTCGGATAACAAAGAGAAAGAAGCTTTCTGAGAAACTTGTTTGTGTTCTGTGAAATCATCTCACAGAGTTACAGCTTTCCCGTCAAGAAGCCTTTTGCTAAGACAGTTCTTGTGGAATTGGCAAAGTGATATTTGGAAGCCCATAGAGGGCTATGGTGAAATAGGAAATATAGTCAGATGAAATCTGGAAAGAAGCTTTCTGAGAAACTGCTTAGTGTTCTGTGAATTCATCTCACAGAGTTACATGTGTATTTCGAGGATCTCTTTGCTAGCCCTATTTCTGTGGAAACTGAGAAACGATATTTCGGATCCCTTTGAAGACCATAGGGCCAAAGGAAAAATCCTCCGATAACAAAGAGAAAGAAGCTTTCTGAGAAACTTCTTTGTGTTCTGTGAAATCATCTCACAGAGTTACAGCTTTCCCCTCAAGAAGCCTTTCGCTAAGACAGTTCTTGTGGAATTGGCAAAGTGATATTTGGAAGCCGATAGAGGGCTATGGTGAAAAAGGAAATATCCTCAGATGAAATCTGGAAAGAAGCTTTCTGAGAAACTGCTTAGTGTTCTGTGAATTCATCTCACAGAGTTACATGTGTATTTCGAGGATCTCTTTGCTAGCCCTATTTCTGTGGAATCTGAGAACAAATATTTCGGATCCCTTTGAAGACTATAGGGCCAAAGGAAATATCCTCGGATAACAAAGAGAAACAAGCTTTCTGAGAAACTTCTTTGTGTTCTGTGAAATCATCTCACAGAGTTACAGCTTTCCCCTGAAGAAGCCTTTCGCTAAGACAGTTCTTGTGGAATTGGCAAAGTGATATTTGGAAGCCCATAGAGGGCTATGGTGAAAAAGGAAATATCGTCAGATGAAATCTGGAAAGAAGCTTTCTGAGAAACTGCTTAGTGTTCTGTTAATTCATCCCACAGAGTTACATGTGTATTTCGAGGATCTCTTTGCTAGTCCTATTTCTGTGGAATCTGAAAACAGATATTTCGGATCCCTTTGAAGACTATAGGGCCAAAGGAAATATCCTCGGATAACAAAGAGAAAGAAGCTTTCTGAGAAACTTCTTTGTGTTCTGTGAAATCATCTCACAGAGTTACAGCTTTCCCCTCAAGAAGCCTTTCGCTAAGACAGTTCTTGTGGAATTGGCAAAGTGATATTTGGAAGCCGATAGAGGGCTATGGTGAAAAAGGAAATATCCTCAGATGAAATCTGGAAAGAAGCTTTCTGAGACACTGCTTAGTTTTCTGTTAATTCATCTCACAGAGTTACATGTGTATTTCGAGGATCTCTTTGCTAGCCCTATTTCTGTGGAATCTGAGAACAGATATTTCGGATCCCTTTGAAGACTATAGGGCCAAAGGAAATATCCTCCGATAACAAAGAGAAAGAAGCTTTCTGAGAAACTTCTTTGTGTTCTGTGAAATCATCTCACAGAGTTACAGCTTTCCCCTCAAGAAGCCTTTCGCTAAGACAGTTCTTGTGGAATAGGCAAAGTGATATTTGGAAGCCCATAGAGGGCTATGGTGAAATAGGAAATATAGTCAGATGAAATCTGGAAAGAAGCTTTCTGAGAAACTGCTTAGTGTTCTGTGAATTCATCTCACAGAGTTACAAGTGTATTTCGAGGATCTCTTTGCTAGTCCTATTTCTGTGGAATCTGAAAACAGATATTTCGGATCCCTTTGAAGACTATAGGGCCAAAGGAAATATCCTCCGATAACAAAGAGAAAGAAGCTTTCTGAGAAACTTCTTTGTGTTCTGTGAAATCATCTCACAGAGTTACAGCTTTCCCCTCAAGAAGCCTTTCGCTAAGACAGTTCTTGTGGAATTGGCAAAGTGATATTTGGAAGCCCATAGAGGGCTATGGTGAAAAAGGAAATATCGTCAGATGAAATCTGTAAAGAAAGTTTCTGCGAAACTGCTTAGTGTTCTGTTAATTCATCTCACAGAGTTACATGTGTATTTCGAGGATCTCTTTGCTAGTCCTATTTCTGTGGAATCTGAAAACAGATATTTCGGATCCCTTTGAAGATTATAGGGCCAAAGGAAATATCCTCGGATAACAAAGAGAAAGAAGCTTTCTGAGAAACTTCTTTGTGTTCTGTGAAATCATCTCACAGAGTTACAGCTTTCCCCTCAAGAAGCCTTTCGCTAAGACAGTTCTTGTGGAATTGGCAAAGTGATATTTGGAAGCCGATAGAGGGCTATGGTGAAAAAGGAAATATCCTCAGATGAAATCTGGAAAGAAGCTTTCTGAGAAACTTCTTACTGTTCTGTGAATTCATCTCACAGAGTTACATGTGTATTTCGAGGATCTCTTTGCTAGCCCTATTTCTGTGGAATCTGAGAACAAATATTTCGGATCCCTTTGAAGACTATAGGGCCAAAGGAAATATCCTCCGATAACAAAGAGAAAGAAGCTTTCTGAGAAACTTCTTTGTGTTCTGTGAAATCATCTCACAGAGTTACAGCTTTCCCCTGAAGAAGCCTTTCGCTAAGACAGTTCTTGTGGAATTGGCAAAGTGATATTTGGATGCCCATAGAGGGCTATGGTGAAAAAGGAAATATCGTCAGATGAAATCTGTAAAGAAGCTTTCTGCGAAACTGCTTAGTGTTCTGTTAATTCATCCCACAGAGTTACATGTGTATTTCGAGGATCTCTTTGCTAGTCCTATTTCTGTGGAATCTGAAAACAGATATTTCGGATCCCTTTGAAGACTATAGGGCCAAAGGAAATATCCTCGGATAACAAAGAGAAAGAAGCTTTCTGAGAAACTTCTTTGTGTTCTGTGAAATCATCTCACAGAGTTTCAGCTTTCCCCTCAAGAAGCCTTTCGCTAAGACAGTTCTTGTGGAATTGGCAAAGTGATATTTGGAAGCCCATAGAGGGCTATGGTGAAAAAGGAAATATCCTCAGATGAAATCTGGAAAGAAGCTTTCTGAGAAACTGCTTAGTGTTCTGTTAATTCATCTCACAGAGTTACATGTGTATTTCGAGGATCTCTTTGCTAGCTCTATTTCTGTGGAATCTGAGAACAGATATTTCGGATCCCTTTGAAGACTATAGGGCCAAAGGAAATATCCTCGGATAACAAAGAGAAAGAAGCTTTCTGAGAAACTTCTTTGTGTTCTGTGAAATCATCTCACAGAGTTACAGCTTTCCCCTCAAGAAGGCTTTCGCTAAGACAGTTCTTGTGGAATTGGCAAAGTGATATTTGGAAGCCCATAGAGGGCTATGGTGAAAAAGGAAATATCGTCAGATGAAATCTGGAAAGAAGCTTTCTGAGAAACTGCTTAGTGTTCTGTGAATTCATCTCACAGAGTTACATGTGTATTTCGAGGATCTCTTTGCTAGCCCTATTTCTGTGGAAACTGAGAACAGATATTTCGGATCCCTTTGAAGACTATAGGGCCAAAGGAAAAATCCTCCGATAACAAAGAGAAAGAAGCTTTCTGAGAAACTTCTTTGTGTTCTGTGAAATCATCTCACAGAGTTACAGCTTTCCCCTCAAGAAGCCTTTCGCTAACACAGTTCTTGTGGAATAGGCAAAGTGATATTTGGAAGCCCTCAGAGGGCTATGGTGAAAAAGGAAATATCCTCAGATGAAATCTGGAATGAAGCTTTCTGCGAAACTGATTAGTGTTTTGTTAATTCATCTCACAGAGTTACATGTGTATTTCGAGGATCTCTTTGCTAGCTCCATTTCTGTGGAATCTGAGAACAGATATTTCGGATCCCTTTGAAGACTATAGGGCCAAAGGAAATATCCTCCGATAACAAAGAGAAAGAAGCTTTCTGAGAAACTTCTTTGTGTTCTGTGAAATCATCTCACAGAGTTACAGCTTTCCCCTCAAGAAGCCTTTCGCTAAGACAGTTCTTGTGGAATAGGCAAAGTGATATTTGGAAGCCCTCAGAGGGCTATGGTGAAAAAGGAAATATCGTCAGATGAAATCTGGAAAGAAGCTTTCTGAGAAACTGCTTAGTGTTCTGTTAATTCATCTCACAGAGTTCCATGTGTATTTCGAGGATCTCTTTGCTAGCCCTATTTCTGTGGAATCTGAAAACAGATATTTCGGATCCCTTTGAAAACTATAGGGCCAAAGGAAATATCCTCCGATAACAAAGAGAAAGAAGCTTTCTGAGAAACTTCTTTGTGTTCTGTGAAATCATCTCACAGAGTTACAGCTTTCCCCTCAAGTAGCCTTTCGCTAAGACAGTTCTTGTGGAATTGGCAAAGTTATATTTGGAAGCCCATAGAGGGTTATGGTGAAATAGGAAATATCGTCAGATGAAATCTGGAAAGAAGCTTTCTGAGAAACTGCTTAGTGTTCTGTAAATTCATCTCACAGAGTTACATGTGTATTTCGAGGATCTCTTTGCTAGCCCTATTTCTGTGGAAACTGAGAAAAGATATTTCGGATCCCTTTGAAGACTATAGGGCCAAAGGAAAAATCCTCCGATAACAAAGAGAAAGAAGCTTTCTGAGAAACTTCTTTGTGTTCTGTGAAATCATCTCACAGAGTTACAGCTTTCCCCTGAAGAAGCCATTCGCTAAGACAGTTCTTGTGGAATTGGCAAAGTGATATTTGGAAGCCCATAGAGGGATATGGTGAAAAAGGAAATATCGTCAGATGAAATCTGGAAAGAAGCTTTCTGAGAAACTGCTTAGTGTTCTGTTAATTCATCTCACAGAGTTACATGTGTATTTCGAGGATCTCTTTGCTAGCCCTATTTCTGTGGAATCTGAGAACAGATATTTCGGATCCCTTTGAAGACTATAGGGCCAAAGGAAATATCCTCGGATAACAAAGAGAAAGAAGCTTTCTGAGAAACTTCTTTGTGTTTTGTGAAATCATCTCACAGAGTTACAGCTTTCCCCTCAAGAAGCCTTTCGCTAAGACAGTTCTTGTGGAATTGGCAAAGTGATATTTGGAAGCCCATAGAGGGCTATGGTGAAAAAGGAAATATCGTCAGATGAAATCTGGAAAGAAGCTTTCTGCGAAACTGCTTAGTGTTCTGTTAATTCATCTCACAGAGTTACATGTGTATTTCGAGGATCTCTTTGCTAGTCCTATTTCTGTGGAATCTGAAAACAGATATTTCGGATCCCTTTGAAGACTATAGGGCCAAAGGAAATATCCTCGGATAACAAAGAGAAAGAAGCTTTCTGAGAAACTTCTTTGTGTTCTGTGAAATCATCTCACAGAGTTACAGCTTTCCCCTCAAGAAGCCTTTCGCTAAGACAGTTCTTGTGGAATTGGCAAAGTGATATATGGAAGCCGATAGAGGGCTATGGTGAAAAAGGAAATATCCTCAGATGAAATCTGGAAAGAAGCTTTCTGAGACACTGCTTAGTTTTCTGTTAATTCATCTCACAGAGTTACATGTGTATTTCGAGGATCTCTTTGCTAGCCCTATTTCTGTGGGATCTGAGAACAGATATTTCGGATCCCTTTGAAGACTATAGGGCCAAAGGAAATATCCTCCGATAATAAAGAGAAAGAAGCTTTCTGAGAAACTTCTTTGTGTTCTGTGAAATCATCTCACAGAGTTACAGCTTTCCCCTCAAGAAGCCTTTCGCTAAGACAGTTCTTGTGGAATAGGCAAAGTGATATTTGGAAGCCCATAGAGGGCTATGGTGAAATAGGAAATATACTCAGATGAAATCTGGAAAGAAGCTTTCTGAGAAACTGCTTAGTGTTCTGTGAATTCATCTCACAGAGTTACATGTGTATTTCGAGGATCTCTTTGCTAGCCCTATTTCTGTGGAAACTGGGAAAAGATATTTCGGATCCCTTTGAAGACTATAGGGCCAAAGGAAAAATCCTCCGATAACAAAGAGAAAGAAGCTTTCTTAGAAACTTCTTTATGTTCTGTGAAATCATCTCACAGAGTTACAGCTTTCCCCTGAAGAAGCCTTTCGCTAAGACAGTTCTTGTGGAATTGGCAAAGTGATATTTGGAAGCCCATAGAGGGCTATGGTGAAAAAGGAAATATCGTCAGATGAAATCTGGAAAGAAAGTTTCTGCGAAACTGCTTAGTGTTCTGTTAATTCATCTCACAGAGTTACATGTGTATTTCGAGGATCTCTTTGCTAGTCCTATTTCTGTGGAATCTGAAAACAGATATTTCGGATCCCTTTGAAGATTATATGGCCAAAGGAAATATCCTCCGATAACAAAGAGAAAGAAGCTTTCTGAGAAACTTCTTTGTGTTCTGTGAAATCATCTCACAGAGTTACAGCTTTCCCCTCAAGAAGCCTTTCGCTAAGACAGTTCTTGTGGAATTGGCAAAGTGATATTTGGAAGCCGATAGAGGGCTATGGTGAAAAAGGAAATATCCTCAGATGAAATCTGGAAAGAAGCTTTCTGAGAAACTGCTTAGTGTTCTGTGAATTCATCTCACAGAGTTACATGTGTATTTCGAGGATCTCTTTGCTAGCCCTATTTCTGTGGAATCTGAGAACAAATATTTCGGATCCCTTTGAAGACTATAGGGCCAAAGGAAATATCCTCCGATAACAAAGAGAAAGAAGCTTTCTGAGAAACTTCTTTGTGTTCTGTGAAATCATCTCACAGAGTTACAGCTTTCCCCTCAAGAAGCCTTTCGCTAAGACAGTTCTTGTGGAATAGGCAAAGTGATATTTGGAAGCCCATAGAGGGCTATGGTGAAAAAGGAAATATCGTCAGATGAAATCTGGAAAGAAGCTTTCTGAGAAACTGCTTAGTGTTCTGTTAATTCATCTCACAGAGTTCCATGTGTATTTCGAGGATCTCTTTGCTAGCCCTATTTCTGTGGAATCTGAAAACAGATATTTCGGATCCCTTTGAAAACTATAGGGCCAAAGGTAATATCCTCGGATAACAAAGAGAAAGAAGCTTTCTGAGAAACTTCTTTGTGTTCTGTGAAATCATCTCACAGAGTTACAGCTTTCCCCTCAAGAAGCCTTTCGCTAAGACAGTTCTTGTGGAATTGGCAAAGTGATATTTGGAAGCCGATAGAGGGCTATGGTGAAAAAGGAAATATCCTCAGATGAAATCTGGAAAGAAGCTTTCTGAGAAACTGCTTAGTGTTCTGTGAATTCATCTCACAGAGTTACATGTGTATTTCGAGGATCTCTTTGCTAGCCCTATTTCTGTGGAATCTGAGAACAAATATTTCGGATCCCTTTGAAGACTATAGGGCCAAAGGAAATATCCTCGGATAACAAAGAGAAAGAAGCTTTCTGAGAAACTTCTTTGTGTTCTGTGAAATCATCTCACAGAGTTACAGCTTTCCCCTCAAGAAGCCTTTCGCTAAGACAGTTCTTGTGGAATTGGCAAAGTGATATTTGGAAGCCCATAGAGGGCTATGGTGAAAAAGGAAATATCCTCAGATGAAAACTGGAAAGAAGCTTTCTGCGAAACTGCTTAGTGTTCTGTTAATTCATCCCACAGAGTTACATGTGTATTTCGAGGATCTCTTTGCTAGTCCTATTTCTGTGGAATCTGAAAACAGATATTTCGGATCCCTTTGAAGACTATAGGGCCAAAGGAAATATCCTCGGATAACAAAGAGAAAGAAGCTTTCTGAGAAACTTCTTTGTGTTCTGTGAAATCATCTCACAGAGTTACAGCTTTCCCCTCAAGAAGCCTTTCGCTAAGACAGTTCTTGTGGAATTGGCAAAGTGATATTTGGAAGCCCATAGAGGGCTATGGTGAAAAAGGAAATATCCTCAGATGAAATCTGGAAAGAAGCTTTCTGAGAAACTGCTTAGTGTTCTGTTAATTCATCTCACAGAGTTACATGTGTATTTCGAGGATCTCTTTGCTAGCCCTATTTCTGTGGAATCTGAGAACAGATATTTCGGATCCCTTTGAAGACTATAGGGCCAAAGGAAATATCCTCGGATAACAAAGAGAAAGAAGCTTTCTGAGAAACTACTTTGTGTTCTGTGAAATCATCTCACAGAGTTACAGCTTTCCCCTCAAGAAGCCTTTCGCTAAGACAGTTCTTGTGGAATTGGCAAAGTGATATTTGGAAGCCCATAGAGGGCTATGGTGAAAAAGGAAATATCCTCAGATGAAATCTGGAAAGAAGCTTTCTGAGAAACTGCTTAGTGTTCTGTGAATTCATCTCACATAGTTCCATGTGTATTTCGAGGATCTCCTTGCTAGCCCTATTTCTGTGGAATCTGAAAACAGATATTTCGGATCCCTTTGAAGACTATAGGGCCAAAGGAAATATCCTCCGATAACAAAGAGAAGGAAGCGTTCTGAGAAACTTCTTTGTGTTCTGTGAAATCATCTCACAGAGTTACAGCTTTCCCCTCAAGAAGCCTTTCGCTAAGACAATTCTTGTGGAATTGGCAAAGTGATATTTGGAAGCCCATAGAGGGCTATGGTGAAATAGGAAATATCGTCAGATGAAATCTGGAAAGAAGCTTTCTGAGAAACTGCTTAGTGTTCTGTGAATTCATCTCACAGAGTTACATGTGTATTTCGAGGATCTCTTTGCTAGCCCTATTTCTGTGGAAACTGAGAAAAGATATTTCGGATCCCTTTGAAGACTATATGGCCAAAGGAAAAATCCTCCGATAACAAAGAGAAAGAAGCTTTCTGAGAAACTTCTTTGTGTTCTGTGAAATCATCTCACAGAGTTACAGCTTTCCCCTCAAGAAGCCTTTCGCTAAGACAGTTCTTGTGGAATTGGCAAAGTTATATTTGGAAGCCCATAGAGGGCTATGGTGAAATAGGAAATATCGTCAGATGAAATCTGGAAAGAAGCTTTCTGAGAAACTGCTTAGGGTTCTGTTAATTCATCTCACAGAGTTACATGTGTATATCGAGGATCTCTTTGCTAGCCCTATTTCTGTGGAAACTGAGAAAAGATATTTCGGATCCCTTTGAAGACTATAGGGCCAAAGGAAATATCCTCCGATAACAAAGAGAAAGAAGCTTTCTGAGAAACTTCTTTGTGTTCTGTGAAATCATCTCACAGAGTTACAGCTTTCCCCTCTAGAAGCCTTTCGCTAAGACAGTTCTTGTGGAATTGGCAAAGTGATATTTGGAAGCCCATAGAGGGCTATGGTGAAAAAGGAAATATCGTCAGATGAAATCTGGAAAGAAGCTTTCTGAGAAACTGCTTAGTGTTCTGTTAATTCATCTCACAGAGTTACATGTGTATTTCGAGGATCTCTTTGCTAGCCCTATTTCTGTGGAATCTGAGAACAGATATTTCGGATCCCTTTGAAGACTATAGGGCCAAAGGAAATATCCTCGGATAACAAAGAGAAAGAAGCTTTCTGAGAAACTTCTTTGTGTTCTGTGAAATCATCTCACAGAGTTACAGCTTTCCCCTGAAGAAGCCTTTCGCTAAGACAGTTCTTGTGGAATTGGCAAAGTGATATTTGGAAGCCCATAGAGGGCTATGGTGAAAAAGGAAATATCGTCAGATGAAATCTGGAAAGAAGCTTTCTGCGAAACTGCTTAGTGTTCTGTTAATTCATCTCACAGAGTTACATGTGTATTTCGAGGATCTCTTTGCTAGTCCTAGTTCTGTGGAATCTGAAAACAGATATTTCGGATCCCTTTGAAGACTATAGGGCCAAAGGAAATATCCTCGGATAAAAAAGAGAAAGAAGCCTTCTGAGAAACTTCTTTGTGTTTGTGAAATCATCTCACAGAGTTACAGCTTTCCTCTGAAGAAGCCTTTCGCTAAGACAGTTCTTGTGGAATTGGCAAAGTGATATTTGGAAGCCGATAGAGGGCTATGGTGAAAAAGGAAATATCCTCAGATGAAATCTGGAAAGAAGCTTTCTGAGAAACTGCTTAGTGTTCTGTTAATTCATCTCACAGAGTTACATGTGTATTTCGAGGATCTCTTTGGTAGCCCTATTTCTGTGGAATCTGAGAACAAATATTTCGGATCCCTTTGAAGACTATAGGGCCAAAGGAAATATCTTCCGATAACAAAGAGAAAGAAGCTTTCTGAGAAACTTCTTTGTGTTCTGTGAAATCATCTCACAGAGTTACAGCTTTCCCCTGAAGAAGCCTTTCGCTAAGACAGTTCTTGTGGAATTGGCAAAGTGATATTTGGAAGCCCATAGAGGGCTATGGTGAAAAAGGAAATATCGTCAGATGAAATCTGGAAAGAAGCTTTCTGCGAAACTGCTTAGTGTTCTGTTAATTCATCTCACAGAGTTACATGTGTATTTCGAGGATCTCTTTGCTAGTCCTATTTCTGTGGAATCTGAAAACAGATATTTCGGATCCCTTTGAAGACTATAGGGCCAAAGGAAATATCCTCGGATAACAAAGAGAAAGAAGCTTTCTGAGAAACTTCTTTGTGTTCTGTGAAATCATCTCACAGAGTTACAGCTTTCCCCTCAAGAAGCCTTTCGCTAAGACAGTTCTTGTGGAATTGGCAAAGTGATATTTGGAAGCCCATAGAGGGCTATGGTGAAAAAGGAAATATCCTCAGATGAAATCTGGAATGAAGCTTTCTGCGAAACTGATTAGTGTTTTGTTAATTCATCTCACAGAGTTAAATGTGTATTTCGAGGATCTCTTTGCTAGCTCTATTTCTGTGGAATCTGAGAACAGATATTTCGGATCCCTTTGAAGACTATAGGGCCAAAGGAAATATCCTCCGATAACAAAGAGAAAGAAGCTTTCTGAGAAACTTCTTTGTGTTCTGTGAAATCATCTCACAGAGTTACAGCTTTCCCCTCAAGAAGCCTTTCGCTAAGACAGTTCTTGTGGAATAGGCAAAGTGATATTTGGAAGCCCATAGAGGGCTATGGTGAAAAAGGAAATATCGTCAGATGAAATCTGGAAAGAAGCTTTCTGAGAAACTGCTTAGTGCTCTGTTAATTCATCTCACAGAGTTCCATGTGTATTTCGAGGATCTCTTTGCTAGCCCTATTTCTGTGGAATCTGAAAACAGATATTTCGGATCCCTTTGAAAACTATAGGGCCAAAGGAAATATCCTCCGATAACAAAGAGAAAGAAGCTTTCTGAGAAACTTCTTTGTGTTCTGTGAAATCATCTCACACAGTTACATCTTTCCCCTCAAGAAGCCTTTCGCTAAGACAGTTCTTGTGGAATTGGCAAAGTGATATTTGGAAGCCCATAGAGGGCTATGGTGAAATAGGAAATATCGTCAGATGAAATCTGGAAAGAAGCTTTCTGAGAAACTGCTTAGTGCTCTGTTAATTCATCTCACAGAGTTCCATGTGTATTTCGAGGATCTCTTTGCTAGCCCTATTTCTGTGGAATCTGAAAACAGATATTTCGGATCCCTTTGAAAACTATAGGGCCAAAGGAAAAATCCTCCGATAGCAAAGAGAAAGAAGCTTTCTGAGAAACTTCTTTGTGTTCTGTGAAATCATCTCACAGAGTTACAGCTTTCCCCTCAAGAAGCCTTTCGCTAAGACAGTTCTTGTGGAATTGGCAAAGTGATATTTGGAAGCCCATAGAGGGCTATGGTGAAAAAGGAAATATCGTCAGATGAAATCTGGAAAGAAGCTTTCTGAGAAACTGCTTAGTGTTCTGTTAATTCATCTCACAGAGTTACATGTGTATTTCGAGGATGTCTTTGCTAGCCCTATTTCTGTGGAATCTGAGAACAGATATTTCGGATCCCTTTGAAGACTATAGGGCCAAAGGAAATATCCTCCGATAACAAAGAGAAAGAAGCTTTCTGAGAAACTTCTTTGTGTTCTGTGAAATCATCTCACAGAGTTACAGCTTTCCCCTGAAGAAGCCTTTCGCTAAGACAGTTCTTGTGGAATTGGCAAAGTGATATTTGGAAGCCCATAGAGGGCTATGGTGAAAAAGGAAATATCGTCAGATGAAATCTGGAAAGAAGCTTTCTGCGAAACTGCTTAGTGTTCTGTTAATTCATCTCACAGAGTTACATGTGTATTTCGAGGATCTCTTTGCTAGTCCTATTTCTGTGGAATCTGAAAACAGATATTTCGGATCCCTTTGAAGACTATAGGGCCAAAGGAAATATCCTCGGATAACAAAGAGAAAGAAGCTTTCTGAGAAACTTCTTTGTGTTCTGTGAAATCATCTCACAGAGTTACAGCTTTCCCCTCAAGAAGCCTTTCGCTAAGACAGTTCTTGTGGAATTGGCAAAGTGATATTTGGAAGCCCATAGAGGGCTATGGTGAAAAAGGAAATATCCTCAGATGAAATCTGGAAAGAAGCTTTCTGAGAAACTGCTTAGTGTTCTGCGAATTCATCTCACAGAGTTACATGTGTATTTCGAGGATCTCTTTCCTAGACCTATTTCTGTGGAAACTGAGAAAAGATATTTCGGATCCCTTTGAGGACTATAGGGCCAAAGGAAAGGTCCTCGGATAACAAAGAGAAAGAAGCTTTCTGAGAAACTCCTTTGTGTTCTGTGAAATCATCTCACGGAATTACAGCTTTCCCCTCAAGAAGCCTTTCGCTAAGACAGTTCTTGTGGAATTGGCAAAGTGATATTTGGAAGCCCATAGAGGGCTATGGTGAAAAAGGAAATATCGTCAGATGAAATCTGGAAAGAAGCTTGCTGCGAAACCGCTTAGTGTTCTGTTAATTCATCTCACAGAGTTACATATGTATTTCGAGGATCTCTTTGCTAGCCCTATTTCTGTGGAATCTGAAAACAGATATTTCGGATCCCTTTGAAGACTATAGGGGCAAAGGAAATATCCTCCGATAACAAAGAGAAAGAAGCTTCCTGAGAAACTTCTTTGTGTTCTGTGAAATCATCTCACAGAGTTACAGCTTTCCCCTCAAGAAGCCTTTCGCTAAGACAGTTCTTGTGGAATTGGCAAAGTGATATTTGGAAGCCCATAGAGGGCTATGGTGAAAAAGGAAATATCGTCAGATGAAATCTGGAAAGAAGCTTTCTGAGAAACTGCTTAGTGTTCTGTTAATTCATCTCACGGAGTTACATGTGTATTTCGAGGATCTCTTTGCTAGCCCTATTTCTGCGGAATCTGAGAACAGATATTTCGGATCCCTTTGAAGACTATAGGGCCAAAGGAAATATCCTCGGATAACAAAGAGAAAGAAGCTTTCTGAGAAACTTCTTTGTGTTCTGTGAAATCATCTCACAGAGTTACAGCTTTCCCCTCAAGAAGCCTTTCGCTAAGACAGTTCTTGTGGAATTGGCAAAGTGATATTTGGAAGCCCATAGAGGGCTATGGTGAAAAAGGAAATATCCTCAGATGAAATCTGGAAAGAAGCTTTCTGAGACACTGCTTAGTTTTCTGTTAATTCATCTCACAGAGTTACATGTGTATTTCGAGGATCTCTTTGCTAGCCCTATTTCTGTGGAATCTGAGAACAGATATTTCGGATCCCTTTGAAGACTATAGGGCCAAAGGAAATATCCTCGGATAACAAAGAGAAAGAAGCTTTCTGAGAAACTTCTTTGTGTTCTGTGAAATCATCTCACAGAGTTACAGCTTTCCCCTCAAGAAACCTTTCGCTAAGACAGTTCTTGTGGAATAGGCAAAGTGATATTTGGAAGCCCATAGAGGGCTATGGTGAAATAGGAAATATAGTCAGATGAAATCTGGAAAGAAGCTTTCAGAGAAACTGCTTAGTGTTCTGTGAATTCATCTCACAGAGTTACATGTGTATTTCGAGGATCTCTTTGCTAGCCCTATTTCTGTGGAAACTGGGAAAAGATATTTCGGATCCCTTTGAAGACTATAGGGCCAAAGGAAAAATCCTCCGATAACAAAGAGAAAGAAGCTTTCTGAGAAACTTCTTTATGTTCTGTGAAATCATCTCACAGAGTTACAGCTTTCCCCTCAAGAAGCCTTTCGCTAAGACAGTTCTTGTGGAATTGGCAAAGTGATATTTGGAAGCCCATAGAGGGCTATGGTGAAAAAGGAAATATCGTCAGATGAAATCTGGAAAGAAAGTTTCTGCGAAACTGCTTAGTGTTCTGTTAATTCATCCCACAGAGTTACATGTGTATTTCGAGGATCTCTTTGCTAGTCCTATTTCTGTGGAATCTGAAAACAGATATTTCGGATCCCTTTGAAAACTATAGGGCCAAAGGAAATATCCTCCGATAACAAAGAGAAAGAAGCTTTCTGAGAAACTTCTTTGTGTTCTGTGAAATCATCTCACACAGTTACATCTTTCCCCTCAAGAAGCCTTTCGCTAAGACAGTTCTTGTGGAATTGGCAAAGTGATATTTGGAAGCCCATAGAGGGCTATGGTGAAATAGGAAATATCGTCAGATGAAATCTGGAAAGAAGCTTTCTGAGAAACTGCTTAGTGTTCTGTTAATTCATCTCACAGAGTTACATGTGTATTTCGAGGATCTCTTTGCTAGCCCTATTTCTGTGGAAACTGAGAAAAGATATTTCGGATCCCTTTGAAGACTATAGGGCCAAAGGAAAAATCCTCCGATAGCAAAGAGAAAGAAGCTTTCTGAGAAACTTCTTTGTGTTCTGTGAAATCATCTCACAGAGTTACAGCTTTCCCCTCAAGAAGCCTTTCGCTAAGACAGTTCTTGTGGAATTGGCAAAGTGATATTTGGAAGCCCATAGAGGGCTATGGTGAAAAAGGAAATATCGTCAGATGAAATCTGGAAAGAAGCTTTCTGAGAAACTGCTTAGTGTTCTGTTAATTCATCTCACAGAGTTACATGTGTATTTCGAGGATGTCTTTGCTAGCCCTATTTCTGTGGAATCTGAGAACAGATATTTCGGATCCCTTTGAAGACTATAGGGCCAAAGGAAATATCCTCCGATAACAAAGAGAAAGAAGCTTTCTGAGAAACTTCTTTGTGTTCTGTGAAATCATCTCACAGAGTTACAGCTTTCCCCTCAAGAAGCCTTTCGCTAAGACAGTTCTTGTGGAATTGGCAAAGTGATATTTGGAAGCCCATAGAGGGCTATGGTGAAAAAGGAAATATCGTCAGATGAAATCTGGAAAGAAGCTTTCTGCGAAACTGCTTAGTGTTCTGTTAATTCATCTCACAGAGTTACATGTGTATTTCGAGGATCTCTTTGCTAGTCCTATTTCTGTGGAATCTGAAAACAGATATTTCGGATCCCTTTGAAGACTATAGGGCCAAAGGAAATATCCTCGGATAAAAAAGAGAAAGAAGGTTTCTGAGAAACTTCTTTGTGTTTGTGAAATCATCTCACAGAGTTACAGCTTTCCCCTCAAGAAGCCTTTCGCTAAGACAGTTCTTGTGGAATTGGCAAAGTGATATTTGGAAGCCGATAGAGGGCTATGGTGAAAAAGGAAATATCCTCAGATGAAATCTGGAAAGAAGCTTTCTGAGAAACTGCTTAGTGTTCTGTTAATTCATCTCACAGAGTTACATGTGTATTTCGAGGACCTCTTTGCTAGCCCTATTTCTGTGGAATCTGAGAACAAATATTTCGGATCCCTTTGAAGACTATAGGGCCAAAGGAAATATCCACCGATAACAAAGAGAAAGAAGCTTTCTGAGAAACTTCTTTGTGTTCTGTGAAATCATCTCACAGAGTTACAGCTTTCCCCTGAAGAAGCCTTTCGCTAAGACAGTTCTTGTGGAATTGGCAAAGTGATATTTGGAAGCCCATAGAGGGCTATGGTGAAAAAGGAAATATCGTCAGATGAAATCTGGAAAGAAGCTTTCTGCGAAACTGCTTAGTGTTCTGTTAATTCATCTCACAGAGTTACATGTGTATTTCGAGGATCTCTTTGCTAGTCCTATTTCTGTGGAATCTGAAAACAGATATTTCGGATCCCTTTGAAGACTATAGGGCCAAAGGAAATATCCTCGGATAACAAAGAGAAAGAAGCTTTCTGAGAAACTTCTTTGTGTTCTGTGAAATCATCTCACAGAGTTACAGCTTTCCCCTCAAGAAGCCTTTCGCTAAGACAGTTCTTGTGGAATTGGCAAAGTGATATTTGGAAGCCCATAGAGGGCTATGGTGAAAAAGGAAATATCCTCAGATGAAATCTGGAAAGAAGCTTTCTGAGAAACTGCTTAGTGTTCTGCGAATTCATCTCACAGAGTTACATGTGTATTTCGAGGATCTCTTTCCTAGACCTATTTCTGTGGAAACTGAGAAAAGATATTTCGGATCCCTTTGAGGACTATAGGGCCAAAGGAAAGATCCTCGGATAACAAAGAGAAAGAAGCTTTCTGAGAAACTTCTTTGTGTTCTGTGAAATCATCTCACGGAATTACAGCTTTCCCCTCAAGAAGCCTTTCGCTAAGACAGTTCTTGTGGAATTGGCAAAGTGATATTTGGAAGCCCATAGAGGGCTATGGTGAAAAAGGAAATATCGTCAGATGAAATCTGGAAAGAAGCTTGCTGCGAAACCGCTTAGTGTTCTGTTAATTCATCTCACAGAGTTACATATGTATTTCGAGGATCTCTTTGCTAGCCCTATTTCTGTGGAATCTGAAAACAGATATTTCGGATCCCTTTGAAGACTATAGGGGCAAAGGAAATATCCTCCGATAACAAAGAGAAAGAAGCTTCCTGAGAAACTTCTTTGTGTTCTGTGAAATCATCTCACAGAGTTACAGCTTTCCCCTCAAGAAGCCTTTCGCTAAGACAGTTCTTGTGGAATTGGCAAAGTGATATTTGGAAGCCCATAGTGGGCTATGGTGAAAAAGGAAATATCCTCAGATGAAATCTGGAAAGAAGCTTTCTGAGAAACTGCTTAGTGTTCTGTTAATTCATCTCACGGAGTTACATGTGTATTTCGAGGATCTCTTTGCTAGCCCTATTTCTGCGGAATCTGAGAACAGATATTTCGGATCCCTTTGAAGACTATAGGGCCAAAGGAAATATCCTCGGATAACAAAGAGAAAGAAGCTTTCTGAGAAACTTCTTTGTGTTCTGTGAAATCATCTCACAGAGTTACAGCTTTCCCCTCAAGAAGCCTTTCGCTAAGACAGTTCTTGTGGAATTGGCAAAGTGATATTTGGAAGCCGATAGAGGGCTATGGTGAAAAAGGAAATATCCTCAGATGAAATCTGGAAAGAAGCTTTCTGAGACACTGCTCAGTTTTCTGTTAATTCATCTCACAGAGTTACATGTGTATTTCGAGGATCTCTTTGCTAGCCCTATTTCTGTGGAATCTGAGAACAGATATTTCGGATCCCTTTGAAGACTATAGGGCCAAAGGAAATATCCTCCGATAACAAAGAGAAAGAAGCTTTCTGAGAAACTTCTTTGTGTTCTGTGAAATCATCTCACAGAGTTACAGCTTTCCCCTCAAGAAGCCTTTCGCTAAGACAGTTCTTGTGGAATAGGCAAAGTGATATTTGGAAGCCCATAGAGGGCTATGGTGAAATAGGAAATATAGTCAGATGAAATCTGGAAAGAAGCTTTCAGAGAAACTGCTTAGTGTTCTGTGAATTCATCTCACAGAGTTACATGTGTATTTCGAGGATCTCTTTGCTAGCCCTATTTCTGTGGAAACTGGGAAAAGATATTTCGGATCCCTTTGAAGACTATAGGGCCAAAGGAAAAATCCTCCGATAACAAAGAGAAAGAAGCTTTCTGAGAAACTTCTTTATGTTCTGTGAAATCATCTCACAGAGTTACAGCTTTCCCCTGAAGAAGCCTTTCGCTAAGACAGTTCTTGTGGAATTGGCAAAGTGATATTTGGAAGCCCATAGAGGGCTATGGTGAAAAAGGAAATATCGTCAGATGAAATCTGGAAAGAAAGTTTCTGCGAAACTGCTTAGTGTTCTGTTAATTCATCCCACAGAGTTACATGTGTATTTCGAGGATCTCTTTGCTAGTCCTATTTCTGTGGAATCTGAAAACAGATATTTCGGATCCCTTTGAAGACTATAGGGCCAAAGGAAATATCCTCGGATAACAAAGAGAAAGAAGCTTTCTGAGAAACTTCTTTGTGTTCTGTGAAATCATCTCACAGAGTTACAGCTTTCCCCTCAAGAAGCCTTTCGCTAAGACAGTTCTTGTGGAATTGGCAAAGTGATATTTGGAAGCCCATAGAGGGCTATGGTGAAAAAGGAAATATCCTCAGGTGAAATCTGGAAAGAAGCTTTCTGAGAAACTGCTTAGTGTTCTGTTAATTCATCTCACAGAGTTACATGTGTATTTCGAGGATCTCTTTGCTAGCCCTATTTCTGTGGAATCTGAGAACAGATATTTCGGATCCCTTTGAAGACTATAGGGCCAAAGGAAATATCCTCCGATAACAAAGAGAAAGAAGCTTTCTGAGAAACTTCTTTGTGTTCTGTGAAATCATCTCACAGAGTTACAGCTTTCCCCTCAAGAAGCCTTTCGCTAAGACAGTTCTTGTGGAATTGGCAAAGTGATATTTGGAAGACCATAGAGGGCTATGGTGAAAAAGGAAATATCCTCAGATGAAATCTGGAAAGAAGCTTTCTGAGAAACTGCTTAGTGTTCTGTGAATTCATCTCACATAGATACATGTGTATTTCGAGGATCTCTTTGCTAGCCCTATTTCTGTGGAAACTGAGAAAAGATATTTCGGATCCCTTTGAAGACTATAGGGCCAAAGGAAAAATCCTCCGATAACAAAGAGAAGGAAGCGTTCTGAGAAACTTCTTTGTGTTCTGTGAAATCATCTCACAGAGTTACAGCTTTCCCCTCAAGAAGCCTTTCGCTAAGACAATTCTTGTGGAATTGGCAAAGTGATATTTGGAAGCCCATAGAGGACTATGGTGAAAAAGGAAATATCGTCAGATGAAATCTGGAAAGAAGCTTTCTGCGAAACTGCTTAGTGTTTTTTTAATTCATCTCACAGAGTTACATGTGTATTTCGAGGATCTCTTTGCTAGCTCTATTTCTGTGGAATCTGAGAACAGATATTTCGGATCCCTTTGAAGACTATAGGGCCAAAGGAAATATCCTCGGATAACAAAGAGAAAGAAGCTTTCTGAGAAACTTCTTTGTGTTCTGTGAAATCATCTCACAGAGTTACAGCTTTCCCCTCAAGAAGCCTTTCGCTAAGACAGTTCTTGTGGAATTGGCAAAGTGATATTTGGAAGCCCATAGAGGGCTATGGTGAAAAAGGAAATATCCTCAGATGAAATCTGGAAAGAAGCTTTCTGAGAAACTGCTTAGTGTTCTGCGAATTCATCTCACAGAGTTACATGTGTATTTCGAGGATCTCTTTCCTAGACCTATTTCTGTGGAAACTGAGAAAAGATATTTCGGATCCCTTTGAGGACTATAGGGCCAAAGGAAAGATCCTCGGATAACAAAGAGAAAGAAGGTTTCTGAGAAACTTCTTTGTGTTCTGTGAAATCATCTCACGGAATTACAGCTTTCCCCTCAAGAAGCCTTTCGCTAAGACAGTTCTTGTGGAATTGGCAAAGTGATATTTGGAAGCCCATAGAGGGCTATGGTGAAAAAGGAAATATCGTCAGATGAAATCTGGAAAGAAGCTTGCTGCGAAACCGCTTAGTGTTCTGTTAATTCATCTCACAGAGTTACATATGTATTTCGAGGATCTCTTTGCTAGCCCTATTTCTGTGGAATCTGAAAACAGATATTTCGGATCCCTTTGAAGACTATAGGGGCAAAGGAAATATCCTCCGATAACAAAGAGAAAGAAGCTTCCTGAGAAACTTCTTTGTGTTCTGTGAAATCATCTCACAGAGTTACAGCTTTCCCCTCAAGAAGCCTTTCGCTAAGACAGTTCTTGTGGAATTGGCAAAGTGATATTTGGAAGCCCATAGAGGGCTATGGTGAAAAAGGAAATATCCTCAGATGAAATCTGGAAAGAAGCTTTCTGAGAAACTGCTTAGTGTTCTGTTAATTCATCTCACGGAGTTACATGTGTATTTCGAGGATCTCTTTGCTAGCCCTATTTCTGCGGAATCTGAGAACAGATATTTCGGATCCCTTTGAAGACTATAGGGCCAAAGGAAATATCCTCGGATAACAAAGAGAAAGAAGCTTTCTGAGAAACTTCTTTGTGTTCTGTGAAATCATCTCACAGAGTTACAGCTTTCCCCTCAAGAAGCCTTTCGCTAAGACAGTTTTTGTGGAATTGGCAAAGTGATATTTGGAAGCCGATAGAGGGCTATGGTGAAAAAGGAAATATCCTCAGATGAAATCTGGAAAGAAGCTTTCTGAGACACTGCTTAGTTTTCTGTTAATTCATCTCACAGAGTTACATGTGTATTTCGAGGATCTCTTTGCTAGCCCTATTTCTGTGGAAACTGGGAAAAGATATTTCGGATCCCTTTGAAGACTATAGGGCCAAAGGAAAAATCCTCCGATAACAAAGAGAAAGAAGCTTTCTGAGAAACTTCTTTATGTTCTGTGAAATCATCTCACAGAGTTACAGCTTTCCCCTGAAGAAGCCTTTCGCTAAGACAGTTCTTGTGGAATTGGCAAAGTGATATTTGGAAGCCCATAGAGGGCTATGGTGAAAAAGGAAATATCGTCAGATGAAATCTGGAAAGAAAGTTTCTGCGAAACTGCTTAGTGTTCTGTTAATTCATCCCACAGAGTTACATGTGTATTTCGAGGATCTCTTTGCTAGTCCTATTTCTGTGGAATCTGAAAACAGATATTTCGGATCCCTTTGAAGACTATAGGGCCAAAGGAAATATCCTCGGATAACAAAGAGAAAGAAGCTTTCTGAGAAACTTCTTTGTGTTCTGTGAAATCATCTCACAGAGTTACAGCTTTCCCCTCAAGAAGCCTTTCGCTAAGACAGTTCTTGTGGAATTGGCAAAGTGATATTTGGAAGCCCATAGAGGGCTATGGTGAAAAAGGAAATATCCTCAGGTGAAATCTGGAAAGAAGCTTTCTGAGAAACTGCTTAGTGTTCTGTTAATTCATCTCACAGAGTTACATGTGTATTTCGAGGATCTCTTTGCTAGCCCTATTTCTGTGGAATCTGAGAACAGATATTTCGGATCCCTTTGAAGACTATAGGGCCAAAGGAAATATCCTCCGATAACAAAGAGAAAGAAGCTTTCTGAGAAACTTCTTTGTGTTCTGTGAAATCATCTCACAGAGTTACAGCTTTCCCCTCAAGAAGCCTTTCGCTAAGACAGTTCTTGTGGAATTGGCAAAGTGATATTTGGAAGACCATAGAGGGCTATGGTGAAAAAGGAAATATCCTCAGATGAAATCTGGAAAGAAGCTTTCTGAGAAACTGCTTAGTGTTCTGTGAATTCATCTCACATAGATACATGTGTATTTCGAGGATCTCTTTGCTAGCCCTATTTCTGTGGAAACTGAGAAAAGATATTTCGGATCCCTTTGAAGACTATAGGGCCAAAGGAAAAATCCTCCGATAACAAAGAGAAGGAAGCGTTCTGAGAAACTTCTTTGTGTTCTGTGAAATCATCTCACAGAGTTACAGCTTTCCCCTCAAGAAGCCTTTCGCTAAGACAATTCTTGTGGAATTGGCAAAGTGATATTTGGAAGCCCATAGAGGACTATGGTGAAAAAGGAAATATCGTCAGATGAAATCTGGAAAGAAGCTTTCTGCGAAACTGCTTAGTGTTTTTTTAATTCATCTCACAGAGTTACATGTGTATTTCGAGGATCTCTTTGCTAGCTCTATTTCTGTGGAATCTGAGAACAGATATTTCGGATCCCTTTGAAGACTATAGGGCCAAAGGAAATATCCTCGGATAACAAAGAGAAAGAAGCTTTCTGAGAAACTTCTTTGTGTTCTGTGAAATCATCTCACAGAGTTACAGCTTTCCCCTGAAGAAGGCTTTCGCTAAGACAGTTCTTGTGGAATTGGCAAAGTGATATTTGGAAGCCCATAGAGGGCTATGGTAAAAAAGGAAATATCCTCAGATGAAATCTGGAAAGAAGCTTTCTGAGAAACTGCTTAGTGTTCTGTTAATTCATCTCACAGAGTTCCATGTGTATTTCGAGGATCTCCTTGCTAGCCCTATTTCTGTGGAATCTGAAAACAGATATTTCGGATCCCTTTGAAGACTATAGGGCCAAAGGAAATATCCTCCGATAACAAAGAGAAAGAAGCTTTCTGAGAAACTTCTTTGTGTTCTGTGAAATCATCTCACAGAGTTACAGCTTTCCACTCAAGAAGCCTTTCGCAAAGACAGTTGTTGTGGAATTGGCAAAGTGATATTTGGAAGCCCATAGAGGGCTATGGTGAAATAGGAAATATCGTCAGATGAAATCTGGAAAGAAGCTTTCTGAGAAACTGCTTAGTGTTCTGTGAATTCATCTCACAGAGTTACATGTGTATTTCGAGGATCTCTTTGCTAGCCCTATTTCTGTGGAAACTGAGAAAAGATATTTCGGATCCCTTTGAAGACTATAGGGCCAAAGGAAAAATCCTCGGATAACAAAGAGAAAGAAGCTTTCTGAGAAACTTCTTTGTGTTCTGTGAAATCATCTCACAGAGTTACAGGTTTCCCCTGAAGAAGCCTTTCGCTAAGACAGTTCTTGTGGAATTGGCAAGGTGATATTTGGAAGCCCATAGAGGGCTATGGTGAAAAAGGAAATATCGTCAGATGAAATCTGGAAAGAAGCTTTCTGAGAAACTGCTTAGTGTTCTGTTAATTCATCTCACAGAGTTCCATGTGTATTTCGAGGATCTCTTTGCTAGCCCTATTTCTGTGGAATCTGAAAACAGATATTTCGGATCCCTTTGAAAACTATAGGGCCAAAGGAAATATCCTCCGATAACAAAGAGAAAGAAGCTTTCTGAGAAACTTCTTTGTGTTCTGTGAAATCATCTCACAGAGTTACAGCTTTCCCCTCAAGAAGCCTTTCGCTAAGACAGTTCTTGTGGAATTGGCAAAGTTATATTTGGAAGCCCATAGAGGGCTATGGTGAAATAGGAAATATCGTCAGATGAAATCTGGAAAGAAGCTTTCTGAGAAACTGCTTAGTGTTCTGTTAATTCATCTCACAGAGTTACATGTGTATATCGAGGATCTCTTTGCTAGCCCTATTTCTGTGGAAACTGAGAAAAGATATTTCGGATCCCTTTGAAGACTATAGGGCCAAAGGAAAAATACTCCGATAACAAAGAGAAAGAAGCTTTCTGAGAAACTTCTTTGTGTTCTGTGAAATCATCTCACAGAGTTACAGCTTTCCCCTCTAGAAGCCTTTCGCTAAGACAGTTCTTGTGGAATTGGCAAAGTGATATTTGGAAGCCCATAGAGGGCTATGGTGAAAAAGGAAATATCGTCAGATGAAATCTGGAAAGAAGCTTTCTGAGAAACTGCTTAGTGTTCTGTTAATTCATCTCACAGAGTTACATGTGTATTTCGAGGATCTCTTTGCTAGCCCTATTTCTGTGGAATCTGAGAACAGATATTTCGGATCCCTTTGAAGACTATAGGGCCAAAGGAAATATCCTCGGATAACAAAGAGAAAGAAGCTTTCTGAGAAACTTCTTTGTGTTCTGTGAAATCATCTCACAGAGTTACAGCTTTCCCCTGAAGAAGCCTTTCGCTAAGACAGTTCTTGTGGAATTGGCAAAGTGATATTTGGAAGCCCATAGAGGGCTATGGTGAAAAAGGAAATATCGTCAGATGAAATCTGGAAAGAAGCTTTCTGCGAAACTGCTTAGTGTTCTGTTAATTCATCTCACAGAGTTACATGTGTATTTCGAGGATCTCTTTGCTAGTCCTATTTCTGTGGAATCTGAAAACAGATATTTCGGATCCCTTTGAAGACTATAGGGCCAAAGGAAATATCCTCCGATAACAAAGAGAAAGAAGCTTTCTGAGAAACTTCTTTGTGTTTGTGAAATCATCTCACAGAGTTACAGCTTTCCCCTCAAGAAGCCTTTCGCTAAGACAGTTCTTGTGGAATTGGCAAAGTGATATTTGGAAGCCGATAGAGGGCTATGGTGAAAAAGGTAATATCGTCAGATGAAATCTGGAAAGAAGCTTTCTGCGAAACTGCTTAGTGTTCTGTTAATTCATCTCACAGAGTTACATGTGTATTTCGAGGATCTCTTTGCTAGTCCTATTTCTGTGGAATCTGAAAACAGATATTTCGGATCCCTTTGAAGACTATAGGGCCAAAGGAAATATCCTCGGATAACAAAGAGAAAGAAGCTTTCTGAGAAACTTCTTTGTGTTCTGTGAAATCATCTCACAGAGTTACAGCTTTCCCCTCAAGAAGCCTTTCGCTAAGACAGTTCTTGTGGAATTGGCAAAGTGATATTTGGAAGCCCATAGAGGGCTATGGTGAAAAAGGAAATATCCTCAGATGAAATCTGGAATGAAGCTTTCTGCGAAACTGATTAGTGTTTTGTTAATTCATCTCACAGAGTTACATGTGTATTTCGAGGATCTCTTTGCTAGCTCTATTTCTGTGGAATCTGAGAAGAGATATTTCGGATCCCTTTGAAGACTATAGGGCCAAAGGATATATCCTCCGATAACAAAGAGAAAGAAGCTTTCTGAGAAACTTCTTTGTGTTCTGTGAAATCATCTCACAGAGTTACAGCTTTCCCCTCAAGAAGCCTTTCGCTAAGACAGTTCTTGTGGAATAGGCAAAGTGATATTTGGAAGCCCATAGAGGGCTATGGTGAAAAAGGAAATATCGTCAGATGAAATCTGGAAAGAATCTTTCTGAGAAACTGCTTAGTGTTCTGTTAATTCATCTCACAGAGTTCCATGTGTATTTCGAGGATCTCTTTGCTAGCCCTATTTCTGTGGAATCTGAAAACAGATATTTCGGATCCCTTTGAAAACTATAGGGCCAAAGGAAATATCCTCCGATAACAAAGAGAAAGAAGCTTTCTGAGAAACTTCTTTGTGTTCTGTGAAATCATCTCACAGAGTTACATCTTTCCCCTCAAGAAGCCTTTCGCTAAGACAGTTCTTGTGGAATGTGCAAAGTGATATTTGGAAGCCCATAGAGGGCTATGGTGAAATAGGAAATATCGTCATATGAAATCTGGAAAGAAGCTTTCTGAGAAACTGCTTAGTGTTCTGTTAATTCATCTCACAGAGTTACATGTGTATTTCGAGGATCTCTTTGCTAGCCCTATTTCTGTGGAAACTGAGAAAAGATATTTCGGATCCCTTTGAAGACTATAGGGCCAAAGGAAAAATCCTCCGATAACAAAGAGAAAGAAGCTTTCTGAGAAACTTCTTTGTGTTCTGTGAAATCATCTCACAGAGTTACAGCTTTCCCCTCAAGAAGCCTTTCGCTAAGACAGTTCTTGTGGAATTGGCAAAGTGATATTTGGAAGCCCATAGAGGGCTGTGGTGAAAAAGGAAATATCGTCAGATGAAATCTGGAAAGAAGCTTTCTGAGAAACTGCTTAGTGTTCTGTTAATTCATCTCACAGAGTTACATGTGTATTTCGAGGATGTCTTTGCTAGCCCTATTTCTGTGGAATCTGAGAACAGATATTTCGGATCCCTTTGAAGACTATAGGGCCAAAGGAAATATCCTCCGATAACAAAGAGAAAGAAGCTTTCTGAGAAACTGCTTTGTGTTCTGTGAAATCATCTCACAGAGTTACAGCTTTCCCCTCAAGAAGCCTTTCGCTAAGACAGTTCTTGTGGAATTGGCAAAGTGATATTTGGAAGCCCATAGAGGGCTATGGTGAAAAAGGAAATATCGTCAGATGAAATCTGGAAAGAAGCTTTCTGCGAAACTGCTTATTGTTCTGTTAATTCATCTCACAGAGTTACATGTGTATTTCGAGGATCTCTTTGCTAGTCCTATTTCTGTGGAATCTGAAAACAGATATTTCGGATCCCTTTGAAGACTATAGGGCCAAAGGAAATATCCTCGGATAAAAAAGAGAAAGAAGCTTTCTGAGAAACTTCTTTGTGTTTGTGAAATCATCTCACAGAGTTACAGCTTTCCCCTCAAGAAGCCTTTCGCTAAGACAGTTCTTGTGGAATTGGCAAAGTGATATTTGGAAGCCCATAGAGGGCTATGGTGAAAAAGGAAATATCCTCAGATGAAATCTGGAAAGAAGCTTTCTGAGAAACTGCTTAGTGTTCTGTTAATTCATCTCACAGAGTTACATGTGTATTTCGAGGATCTCTTTGCTAGCCCTATTTCTGTGGAATCTGAGAACAAATATTTCGGATCCCTTTGAAGACTATAGGGCCAAAGGAAATATCCTCCGATAACAAAGAGAAAGAAGCTTTCTGAGAAACTTCTTTGTGTTCTGTGAAATCATCTCACAGAGTTACAGCTTTCCCCTGAAGAAGCCTTTCGCTAAGACAGTTCTTGTGGAATTGGCAAAGTGATATTTGGAAGCCCATAGAGGGCTATGGTGAAAAAGGAAATATCGTCAGATGAAATCTGGAAAGAAGCTTTCTGCGAAACTGCTTAGTGTTCTGTTAATTCATCTCACAGAGTTACATGTGTATTTCGAGGATCTCTTTGCTAGTCCTATTTCTGTGGAATCTGAAAACAGATATTTCGGATCCCTTTGAAGACTATAGGGCCAAAGGAAATATCCTCGGATAACAAAGAGAAAGAAGCTTTCTGAGAAACTTCTTTGTGTTCTGTGAAATCATCTCACAGAGTTACAGCTTTCCCCTCAAGAAGCCTTTCGCTAAGACAGTTCTTGTGGAATTGGCAAAGTGATATTTGGAAGCCCATAGAGGGCTATGGTGAAAAAGGAAATATCCTCAGATGAAATCTGGAAAGAAGCTTTCTGAGAAACTGCTTAGTGTTCTGCGAATTCATCTCATAGAGTTACATGTGTATTTCGAGGATCTCTTTCCTAGACCTATTTCTGTGGAAACTGAGAAAAGATATTTCGGATCCCTTTGAGGACTATAGGGCCAAAGGAAAAATCCTCGGATAACAAAGAGAAAGAAGCTTTCTGAGAAACTTCTTTGTGTTCTGTGAAATCATCTCACGGAGTTACAGCTTTCCCCTCAAGAAGCCTTTCGCTAAGACAGTTCTTGTGGAATTGGCAAAGTGATATTTGGAAGCCCATAGAGGGCTATGGTGAAAAAGGAAATATCGTCAGATGAAATCTGGAAAGAAGCTTGCTGCGAAACTGCTTAGTGTTCTGTTAATTCATCTCACAGAGTTACATATGTATTTCGAGGATCTCTTTGCTAGCCCTATTTCTGTGGTATCTGAAAACAGATATTTCGGATCCCTTTGAAGACTATAGGGGCAAAGGAAATATCCTCCGATAACAAAGAGAAAGAAGCTTCCTGAGAAACTTCTTTGTGTTCTGTGAAATCATCTCACAGAATTACAGCTTTCCCCTCAAGAAGCCTTTCGCTAAGACAGTTCTTGTGGAATTGGCAAAGTGATATTTGGAAGCCCATAGAGGGCTATGGTGAAAAAGGAAATATCCTCAGATGAAATCTGGAAAGAAGCTTTCTGAGAAACTGCTTAGTGTTCTGTTAATTCATCTCACAGAGTTCCATGTGTATTTCGAGGATCTCTTTGCTAGCCCTATTTCTGTGGAAACTGAGAACAGATATTTCGGATCCCTTTGAAGACTATAGGGCCAAAGGAAAAATCCTCCGATAACAAAGAGAAAGAAGCTTTCTGAGAAACTTCTTTGTGTTCTGTGAAATCATCTCACAGAGTTACAGCTTTCCCCTCAAGAAGCCTTTCGCTAAGACAGTTCTTGTGGAATAGGCAAAGTGATATTTGGAAGCCCATAGAGGGCTATGGTGAAAAAGGAAATATCCTCAGATAAAATCTGGAATGAAACTTTCTGCGAAACTGATTAGTGTTTTGTTAATTCATCTCACAGAGTTACATGTGTATTTCGAGGATCTCTTTGCTAGCTCTATTTCTGTGGAATCTGAGAACAGATATTTCGGATCCCTTTGAAGACTATAGGGCCAAAGGAAATATCCTCCGATAACAAAGAAAAAGAAGCTTTCTGAGAAACTTCTTTGTGTTCTGTGAAATCATCTCACAGAGTTACAGCTTTCCCCTCAAGAAGCCTTTCGCTAAGACAGTTCTTGTTGAATAGGCAAAGTGATATTTGGAAGCCCATAGAGGGCTATGGTGAAAAAGGAAATATCGTCAGATGAAATCTGGAAAGAAGCTTTCTGAGAAACTGCTTAGTGTTCTGTTAATTCATCTCACAGAGTTCCATGTGTATTTCGAGGATCTCTTTGCTAGCCCTATTTCTGTGGAATCTGAAAACAGATATTTCGGATCCCTTTGAAAACTATAGGGCCAAAGGAAATATCCTCCGATAACAAAGAGAAAGAAGCTTTCTGAGAAACTTCTTTGTGTTCTGTGAAATCATCTCACAGAGTTACAGCTTTCCCCTCAAGAAGCCTTTCGCTAAGACAGTTCTTGTGGAATTGGCAAAGTTATATTTGGAAGCCCATAGAGGGCTATGGTGAAATAGGAAATATCGTCAGATGAAATCTGGAAAGAAGCTTTCTGCGAAACTGCTTAGTGTTCTGTTAATTCATCTCACAGAGTTACATGTGTATTTCGAGGATCTGCTTGCTAGCCCTATTTCTGTGGAAACTGAGAAAAGATATTTCGGATCCCTTTGAAGACTATAGGGCCAAAGGAAAAATCCTCCGATAACAAAGAGAAAGAAGCTTTCTGAGAAACTTCTTTGTGTTCTGTGAAATCATCTCACAGAGTTACAGCTTTCCCCTCAAGAAACCTTTCGGTAAGACAGTTCTTGTGGAATTGGCAAGGTGATATTTGGAAGCCCATAGAGGGCTATGGTGAAAAAGGAAATATCGTCAGATGAAATCTGGAAAGAAGCTTTCTGAGAAACTGCTTAGTCTTCTGTTAATTCATCTCACAGAGTTACATGTGTATTTCGAGGATGTCTTTCCTAGCCCTATTTCTGTGGAATCTGAGAACAGATATATCGGATCCCTTTGAAGACTATAGGGCCAAAGGAAATATACTCGGATAACAAAGAGAAAGAAGCTTTCTGAGAAACTTCTTTGTGTTCTGTGAAATCATCTCACAGAGTTACAGCTTTCCCCTCAAGAAGCCTTTCGCTAAGACCGTTCTTGTGGAATTGGCAAAGTGATATTTGGAAGCCCATAGAGGGCTATGGTGAAAAAGGAAATATCCTCAGATGAAATCTGGAAAGAAGCTTTCTGTGAAACTGCTTAGTGTTCTGTTAATTCATCTCACAGAGTTACATGTGTATTTCGAGGATCTCTTTGCTAGTCCTATTTCTGTGGAATCTGAAAACAGATATTTCGGATCCCTTTGAAGACTATAGGGCCAAAGGAAATATCCTCGGATAAAAAAGAGAAAGAAGCTTTCTGAGAAACTTCTTTGTGTTCTGTGAAATCATCTCACAGAGTTACAGCTTTCCCCTCAAGAAGCTTTTCGCTAAGACAGTTCTTGTGGAATTGGCAAAGTGATATTTGGAAGCCGATAGAGGGCTATGGTGAAAAAGGAAATATCCTCAGATGAAATCTGGAAAGAAGCTTTCTGAGAAACTGCTTAGTGTTCTGTTAATTCATCTCACAGAGTTACATGTGTATTTCGAGGATCTCTTTGCTAGCCCTATTTCTGTGGAATCTGAGAACAAATATTTCGGATCCCTTTGAAGACTGTAGGGCCAAGGGAAATATCCTCCGATAACAAAGAGAAAGAAGCTTTCTGAGAAACTTCTTTGTGTTCTGTGAAATCATCTCACAGAGTTACAGCTTTCCCCTGAAGAAGCCTTTCGCTAAGACAGTTCTTGTGGAATTGGCAAAGTGATATTTGGAAGCCCATAGAGGGCTATGGTGAAAAAGGAAATATCGTCAGATGAAATCTGGAAAGAAGCTTTCTGCGAAACTGCTTAGTGTTCTGTTAATTCATCTCACAGAGTTACATGTGTATTTCGAGGGTCTCTTTGCTAGTCCTATTTCTGTGGAATCTGAAAACATATATTTCGGATCCCTTTGAAGACTATAGGGCCAAAGGAAATATCCTCGGATAACAAAGAGAAAGAAGCTTTCTGAGAAACTTCTTTGTGTTCTGTGAAATCATCTCACAGAGTTACAGCTTTCCCCTCAAGAAGCCTTTCGCTAAGACAGTTCTTGTGGAATTGGCAAAGTGATATTTGGAAGCCCATAGAGGGCTATGGTGAAAAAGGAAATATCGTCAGATGAAATCTGGAAAGAAGCTTTCTGAGAAACTGCTTAGTGTTCTGTGAATTCATCTCACAGAGTTACATGTGTATTTCGAGGATCTCTTTGCTAGCCCTATTTCTGTGGAATCTGAGAACAGATATTTCGGATCCCTTTGAAGACTATAGGGCCAAAGGAAATATCCTCCGATAACAAAGAGAAAGAAGCTTTCTGAGAAACTTCTTTGTGTTCTGTGAAATCATCTCACAGAGTTACAGCTTTCCCCTCAAGAAGCCTTTCGCTAAGACCGTTCTTGTGGAATTGGCAAAGTGATATTTGGAAGCCCATAGAGGGCTATGGTGAAAAAGGAAATATCCTCAGATGAAATCTGGAAAGAAGCTTTCTGTGAAACTGCTTAGTGTTCTGTTAATTCATCTCACAGAGTTACATGTGTATTTCGAGGATCTCTTTGCTAGTCCTATTTCTGTGGAATCTGAAAACAGATATTTCGGATCCCTTTGAAGACTATAGGGCCAAAGGAAATATCCTCGGATAAAAAAGAGAAAGAAGCTTTCTGAGAAACTTCTTTGTGTTCTGTGAAATCATCTCACAGAGTTACAGCTTTCCCCTCAAGAAGCTTTTCGCTAAGACAGTTCTTGTGGAATTGGCAAAGTGATATTTGGAAGCCGATAGAGGGCTATGGTGAAAAAGGAAATATCCTCAGATGAAATCTGGAAAGAAGCTTTCTGAGAAACTGCTTAGTGTTCTGTTAATTCATCTCACAGAGTTACATGTGTATTTCGAGGATCTCTTTGCTAGCCCTATTTCTGTGGAATCTGAGAACAAATATTTCGGATCCCTTTGAAGACTGTAGGGCCAAGGGAAATATCCTCCGATAACAAAGAGAAAGAAGCTTTCTGAGAAACTTCTTTGTGTTCTGTGAAATCATCTCACAGAGTTACAGCTTTCCCCTGAAGAAGCCTTTCGCTAAGACAGTTCTTGTGGAATTGGCAAAGTGATATTTGGAAGCCCATAGAGGGCTATGGTGAAAAAGGAAATATCGTCAGATGAAATCTGGAAAGAAGCTTTCTGCGAAACTGCTTAGTGTTCTGTTAATTCATCTCACAGAGTTACATGTGTATTTCGAGGATCTCTTTGCTAGTCCTATTTCTGTGGAATCTGAAAACAGATATTTCGGATCCCTTTGAAGACTATAGGGCCAAAGGAAATATCCTCGGATAACAAAGAGAAAGAAGCTTTCTGAGAAACTTCTTTGTGTTCTGTGAAATCATCTCACAGAGTTACAGCTTTCCCCTCGAGAAGCCTTTCGCTAAGACAGTTCTTGTGGAATTGGCAAAGTGATATTTGGAAGCCCATAGAGGGCTATGGTGAAAAAGGAAATATCCTCAGATGAAATCTGGAAAGAAGCTTTCTGAGAAACTGCTTAGTGTTCTGCGAATTCATCTCACAGAGTTACATGTGTTTTTCGAGGATCTCTTTGCTAGTCCTATTTCTGTGGAATCTGAAAACAGATATTTCGGATCCCTTTGAAGACTATAGGGCCAAAGGAAATATCCTCAGATAACAAAGAGAAAGAAGCTTTCTGAGAAACTTCTTTGTGTTCTGTGAAATCATCTCACAGAGTTACAGCTTTCCCCTCAAGAAGCCTTTCGCTAAGACAGTTCTTGTGGAATTGGCAAAGTGATATTTGGAAGCCGATAGAGGGCTATGGTGAAAAAGGAAATATCCTCAGATGAAATCTGGAAAGAAGCTTTCTGAGAAACTGCTTAGTGTTCTGTGAATTCATCTCACAGAGTTACATGTGTATTTCGAGGATCTCTTTGCTAGCCCTATTTCTGTGGAAACTAAGAACAGATATTTCGGATCCCTTTGAAGACTATAGAGCCAAAGGAAATATCCTCCGATAACAAAGAGAAAGAAGCTTTCTGAGAAACTTCTTTGTGTTCTGTGAAATCATCTCACAGAGTTACAGCTTTCCCCTCAAGAAGCCTTTCGCTAAGACACTTCTTGTTAAATTGGCAAAGTGATATTTGGAAGCCCATAGAGGGCTATGGTGAAAAAGGAAATATCGTCAGATGAAATCTGGAAAGAAGCTTTCTGCGAAACTGCTTAGTGTTATGTTAATTCATCTCACAGAGTTACATGTGTATTTCAAGGATCTCTTTGCTAGCTCTATTTCTGTGGAATCTGAGAACAGCTATTTCGGATCCCTTTGAAGACTATAGGGCCAAAGGAAATATCCTCCGATAACAAAGAGAAAGAAGCT
Source organism: Macaca nemestrina (assembly GCF_043159975.1). NCBI lineage: Eukaryota > Metazoa > Chordata > Mammalia > Primates > Cercopithecidae > Macaca > Macaca nemestrina. The sequence continues at coordinate 30,135,544 of NC_092135.1, read as the reverse complement.
TTCTGAGAAACTTCTTTGTGTTCTGTGAAATCATCTCACAGAGTTACAGCTTTCCCCTCAAGAAGCCTTTCGCTAAGACAGTTCTTGTGGAATAGACAAAGTGATATTTGGAAGCCCATAGAGGGCTATGGTGAAAAAGGAAATATCGTCAGATGAAATCTGGAAAGAAGCTTTCTGAGAAACTGCTTAGTGTTCTGTTAATTCATCTCACAGAGTTACATGTGTATTTCGAGGATCTCTTTGCTAGCCCTATTTCTGTGGAATCTGAGAACAGATATTTCGGATCCCTTTGAAGACTATAGGGCCAAAGGAAATATCCTCCGATAACAAAGAGAAAGAAGCTTTCTGAGAAACTTCTTTGTGTTCTGTGAAATCATCTCACAGAGTTACAGCTTTCCCCTCAAGAAGCCTTTCGCTAAGACAGTTCTTGTGGAATTGGCAAAGTGATATTTGGAAGCCCATAGAGGGCTATGGTGAAATAGGAAATATCGTCAGATGAAATCTGGAAAGAAGCTTTCTGAGAAACTGCTTAGTGTTCTGTGAATTCATCTCACAGAGTTACATGTGTATTTCGAGGATCTCTTTGCTAGCCCTATTTCTGTGGAAACTGAGAAAAGATTTCGGATCCCTTTGAAGACTATAGGGCCAAAGGAAAAATCCTCCGATAACAAAGAGAAAGAAGCTTTCTGAGAAACTTCTTTGTGTTCTGTGAAATCATCTCACAGAGTTACAGCTTCCCCTGAAGAAGCCTTTCGCTAAGACAGTTCTTGTGGAATTGGCAAAGTGATATTTGGAAGCCGATAGAGGGCTATGGTGAAAAAGGAAATATCCTCAGATGAAATCTGGAAAGAAGCTTTCTGAGAAACTGCTTAGTGTTCTGTGAATTCATCTCACAGAGTTACATGTGTATTTCGAGGATCTCTTTGCTAGCCCTATTTCTGTGGAAACTGAGAACAGATATTTCGGATCCCTTTGAAGACTATAGGGCCAAAGGAAATATCCTCCGATAACAAAGAGAAAGAAGCTTTCTGAGAAACTTCTTTGTGTTCTGTGAAATCATCTCACAGAGTTAAAGCTTTCCCCTCAAGAAGCCTTTCGCTAAGACACTTCTTGTGGAATTGGCAAAGTGATATTTGGAAGCCCATAGAGGGCTATGTTGAAAAAGGAAATATCGTCAGATGAAATCTGGAAAGAAGCTTTCTGGGAAACTGCTTAGTGTTATGTTAATTCATCTCACAGAGTTACATGTGTATTTCGAGGATCTCTTTGCTAGCTCTATTTCTGTGGAATCTGAGAACAGATATTTCGGATCCCTTTGAAGACTATAGGGCCAAAGGAAATATCCTCCGATAACAAAGAGAAAGAAGCTTTCTGAGAAACTTCTTTGTGTTCTGTGAAATCATCTCACAGAGTTACAGCTTTCCCCTGAAGAAGCCTTTCGCTAAGACAGTTCTTGTGGAATTGGCAAAGTGTTATTTGGAAGCCCATAGAGGGCTATGGGGAAAAAGGAAATATCGTCAGATGAAATCTGGAAAGAAGCTTTCTGAGAAACTGCTTAGTGTTCTGTTAATTCATCTCACAGAGTTACATGTGTATTTCGAGGATCTCTTTGCTAGCCCTATTTCTGTGGAATCTGAGAACAGATATTTCGGATCCCTTTGAAGACTATAGGGCCAAAGGAAATATCCTCGGATAACAAAGAGAAAGAAGCTTTCTGAGAAACTTCTTTGTGTTCTGTGAAATCATCTCACAGAGTTACAGCTTTCCCCTCAAGAAGCCTTTCGGTAAGACAGTTATTGTGGAATTGGCAAAGTGATATTTGGAAGCCCATAGAGGGCTATGGTGAAAAAGGAAATATCGTCAGATGAAATCTGGAAAGAAGCTTTCTGCGAAACTGCTCAGTGTTCTGTTAATTCATCTCACAGAGTTACATGTGTATTTCGAGGATCTCTTTGCTAGTCCTATTTCTGTGGAATCTGAAAACAGATATTTCGGATCCCTTTGAAGACTATAGGGCCAAAGGAAATATCCTCGGATAACAAAGAGAAAGAAGCTTTCTGAGAAACTTCTTTGTGTTCTGTGAAATCATCTCGCAGAGTTACAGCTTTCCCCTCAAGAAGCCTTTCGCTAAGACAGTTCTTGTGGAATTGGCAAAGTGATATTTGGAAGCCGATAGAGGGCTATGGTGAAAAAGGAAATATCCTCAGATGAAATCTGGAAAGAAGCTTTCTGAGAAACTGCTTAGTGTTCTGTGAATTCATCTCACAGAGATACATGTGTATTTCGAGGATCTCTTTCCTAGCCCTATTTCTGTGGAAACTAAGAACAGATATTTCGGAACCCTTTGAAGACTATAGAGCCAAAGGAAATATCCTCCGATAACAAAGAGAAAGAAGCTTTCTGAGAAACTTCTTTGTGTTCTGTGAAATCATCTCACAGAGTTACAGCTTTCCCCTCAAGAAGCCTTTCGCTAAGACACTTCTTGTTAAATTGGCAAAGTGATATTTGGAAGCCCATAGAGGGCTATGGTGAAAAAGGAAATATCGTCAGATGAAATCTGGAAAGAAGCTTTCTGCGAAACTGCTTAGTGTTATGTTAATTCATCTCACAGAGTTACATGTGTATTTCGAGGATCTCTTTGCTAGCTCTATTTCTGTGGAATCTGAGAACAGCTATTTCGGATCCCTTTGAAGACTATAGGGCCAAAGGAAATATCCTCCGATAACAAAGAGAAAGAAGCTTTCTGAGAAACTTCTTTGTGTTCTGTGAAATCATCTCACAGAGTTACAGCTTTCCCCTCAAGAAGCCTTTCGCTAAGACAGTTCTTGTGGAATAGGCAAAGTGATATTTGGAAGCCCATAGAGGGCTATGGTGAAAAAGGAAATATCGTCAGATGAAATCTGGAAAGAAGCTTTCTGAGAAACTGCTTAGTGTTCTGTTAATTCATCTCACAGAGTTACATGTGTATTTCGAGGATCTCTTTGCTAGCCCTATTTCTGTGGAATCTGAGAACAGATATTTCGGATCCCTTTGAAGACTATAGGGCCAAAGGAAATATCCTCCGATAACAAAGAGAAAGAAGCTTTCTGAGAAACTTCTTTGTGTTCTGTGAAATCATCTCACAGAGTTACAGCTTTCCCCTCAAGAAGCCTTTCGCTAAGACAGTTCTTGTGGAATTGGCAAAGTGATATTTGGAAGCCCATAGAGGGCTATGTTGAAATAGGAAATATCGTCAGATGAAATCTGGAAAGAAGCTTTCTGAGAAACTGCTTAGTGTTCTGTGAATTCATCTCACAGAGTTACATGTGTATTTCGAGGATCTCTTTGCTAGCCCTATTTCTGTGGAAACTGAGAAAAGATTTCGGATCCCTTTGAAGACTATAGGGCCAAAGGAAATATCCTCGGATAACAAAGAGAAAGAAGCTTTCTGAGAAACTTCTTTGTGTTCTGTGAAATCATCTCACAGAGTTACAGCTTTCCCCTGAAGAAGCCTTTCGCTAAGACAGTTCTTGTGGAATTGGCAAAGTGATATTTGGAAGCCCATAGAGGGCTATGGTGAAAAAGGAAATATCGTCAGATGAAATCTGGAAAGAAGCTTTCTGCGAAACTGCTCAGTGTTCTGTTAATTCATCTCACAGAGTTACATGTGTATTTCGAGGATCTCTTTGCTAGTCCTATTTCTGTGGAATCTGAAAACAGATATTTCGGATCCCTTTGAAGACTATAGGGCCAAAGGAAATATCCTCGGATAACAAAGAGAAAGAAGCTTTCTGAGAAACTTCTTTGTGTTCTGTGAAATCATCTCACAGAGTTACAGCTTTCCCCTCAAGAAGCCTTTCGCTAAGACAGTTCTTGTGGAAATGGCAAAGTGATATTTGGAAGCCGATAGAGGGCTATGGTGAAAAAGGAAATATCCTCAGATGAAATCTGGAAAGAAGCTTTCTGAGAAACTGCTTAGTGTTCTGTGAATTCATCTCACAGAGTTACATGTGTATTTCGAGGATCTCTTTGCTAGCCCTATTTCTGTGGAAACTGAGAACAGATATTTCGGATCCCTTTGAAGACTATAGGGCCAAAGGAAAAATCCTCCGATAACAAAGAGAAAGAAGATTTCTGAGAAACTTCTTTGTGTTCTGTGAAATCATCTCACAGAGTTACAGCTTTCCGCTCAAGAAGCCTTTCGCTATGACAGTTCTTGTGGAATTGGCAAAGTGATATTTGGAAGCCCATAGAGGGCTATGGTGATAAAGGAAATATCGTCAGATGAAATCTGGAAAGAAGCTTTCTGAGAAACTGCTTAGTGTTCTGTTAATTCATCTCAGAGAGTTACATGTGTATTTCGAGGATGTCTTTTCTAGCCCTATTTCTGTGGAATCTGAGAACAGATATTTCGGATCCCTTTGAAGACTATAGGGCCAAAGGAAATATCCTCGGATAACAAAGAGAAAGAAGCTTTCTGAGAAACTTCTTTGTGTTCTGTGAAATCATCTCACAGAGTTACAGCTTTCCCCTCAAGAAGCCTTTCGCTAAGACAGTTCTTGTGGAATTGGCAAAGTGATATTTGGAAGCCCATAGAGGGCTATGGTGAAAAAGGAAATATCCTCAGATGAAATCTGGAAAGAAGCTTTCTGAGAAACTGCTTAGTGTTCTGTTAATTCATCTCACAGAGTTACATGTGTATTTCGAGGATCTCTTTGCTAGCCCTATTTCTGCGGAATCTGAGAACAGATATTTCGGATCCCTTTGAAGACTATAGGGCCAAAGGAAATATCCTCCGATAACAAAGAGAAAGAAGCTTTCTGAGGAACTTCTTTGTGTTCTGTGAAATCATCTCTCAGAGTTAAAGCTTTCCCCTCAAGAAGCCTTTCGCTAAGACACTTCTTGTGGAATTGGCAAAGTGATATTTGGAAGCCCATAGAGGGCTATGGTGAAAAAGGAAATATCGTCAGATGAAATCTGGAAAGAAGCTTTCTGAGAAACTGCTTAGTGTTCTGTTAATTCATCTCACAGAGTTACATGTGTATTTCGAGGATCTCTTTGCTAGCTCTATTTCTGTGGAATCTGAGAACAGATATTTCGGATCCCTTTGAAGACTATAGGGCCAAAGGAAATATCCTCCGATAACAAAGAGAAAGAAGCTTTCTGAGAAACTTCTTTGTGTTCTGTGAAATCATCTCACAGAGTTACAGCTTTTCCCTCAAGAAGCCTTTCGCTAAGACAGTTCTTGTGGAATAGGCAAAGTGATATTTGGAAGCCCATAGAGGGCTATGGTGAAAAAGGAAATATCGTCAGATGAAATCTGGAAAGAAGCTTTCTGAGAAACTGCTTAGTGTTCTGTTAATTCATCTCACAGAGTTACATGTGTATTTCGAGGATCTCTTTGCTAGCCCTATTTCTGTGGAATCTGAGAACAGATATTTCGGATCCCTTTGAAGACTATAGGGCTAAAGGAAATATCCTCCGATAACAAAGAGAAAGAAGCTTTCTGAGAAACTTCTTTGTGTTCTGTGAAATCATCTCACAGAGTTAGAGCTTTCCCCTGAAGAAGCCTTTCGCTAAGACAGTTCTTGTGGAATTGGCAAAGTGATATTTGGAAGCCCATAGAGGGCTATGGTGAAATAGGAAATATCGTCAGATGAAATCTGGAAAGAAGCTTTCTGAGAAACTGCTTAGTGTTCTGTGAATTCATCTCACAGAGTTCCATGTGTATTTCGAGGATCTCTTTGCTAGCCCTATTTCTGTGGAAACTGAGAAAAGATATTTCGGATCCCTTTGAAGACTATAGGGCCAAAGGAAATATCCTCGGATAACAAAGAGAAAGAAGCTTTCTGAGAAACTTCTTTGTGTTCTGTGAAATCATCTCACAGAGTTACAGCTTTCCCCTGAAGAAGCCTTTCGCTAAGACAGTTCTTGTGGAATTGGCAAAGTGATATTTGGAAGCCCATAGAGGGCTATGGTGAAAAAGGAAATATCGTCAGATGAAATATGGAAAGAAGCTTTCTGCAAAACTGCTTAGTGTTCTGTTAATTCATCCCACAGAGTTACATGTGTATTTCGAGGATCTCTTTGCTAGTCCTATTTCTGTGGAATCTGAAAACAGATATTTCGGATCCCTTTGAAGACTATAGGGCCAAAGGAAATATCCTCGGATAACAAAGAGAAAGAAGCTTTCTGAGAAACTTCTTTGTGTTCTGTGAAATCATCTCACAGAGTTACAGCTTTCCCCTCAAGAAGCCTTTCGCTAAGACAGTTCTTGTGGAATAGGCAAAGTGATATTTGGAAGCCCATAGAGGGCTATGGTGAAAAAGGAAATATCGTCAGATGAAATCAGGAAAGAAGCTTTCTGAGAAACTGCTTAGTGTTCTGTGAATTCATCTCACAGAGTTCCATGTGTATTTCGAGAATCTCTTTGCTAGCCCTATTTCTGTGGAATCTGAAAACAGATATTTCGGATCCCTTTGAAGACTATAGTGCCTAAGGAAATATCCTCGGATAACAAAGAGAAAGAAGCTTTCTGAGAAACTTCTTTGTGTTCTGTGAAATCATCTCACAGAGTTACAGCTTTCCCGTCAAGAAGCCTTTCGCTAAGACAGTTCTTGTGGAATTGGCAAAGTGATATTTGGAAGCCTATAGAGGGCTATGGTGAAATAGGAAATATCGTCAGATGAAATCTGGAAAGAAGCTTTCTGAGAAACTGCTTAGTGTTCTGTGAATTCATCTCACAGAGTTACATGTGTATTTCGAGGATCTCTTTGCTAGCCCTATTTCTGTGGAAACTGAGAAAAGATATTTCGGATCCCTTTGAAGACTATAGGGCCAAAGGAAAAATCCTCCGATAACAAAGAGAAAGAAGCTTTCTGAGAAACTTCTTTGTGTTCTGTGAAATCATCTCACAGAGTTACAGCTTTCCCCTGAAGAAGGCTTTCGCTAAGACAGTTCTTGTGGAATTGGCAAAGTGATATTTGGAAGCCCTTAGAGGGCTATGGTGAAAAAGGAAATATCGTCAGATGAAATCTGGAAAGAAGCTTTCTGAGAAACTGCTTAGTGTTCTGTTAATTCATCTCACAGAGTTACATGTGTATTTCGAGGATCTCTTTGCTAGTCCTATTTCTGTGGAATCTGAAAACAGATATTTCGGATCCCTTTGAAGACTATAGGGCCAAAGGAAATATCTTCGGATAACAAAGAGAAAGAAGCTTTCTGAGAAACTTCTTTGTGTTCTGTGAAATCATCTCACAGAGTTACAGCTTTCCCCTCAAGAAGCCTTTCGCTAAGACAGTTTTTGTGGAATTGGCAAAGTGATATTTGGAAGCCCATAGAGGGCTATGGTGAAAAAGGAAATATCGTCAGATGAAATATGGAAAGAAGCTTTCTGAGAAACTGCTTAGTGTTCTGTTAATTCATCTCACAGAGTTACATGTGTATTTCGAGGATCTCTTTGCTAGCCCTATTTCTGTGGAATCTGAGAACAGATATTTCGGATTCCTTTGAAGACTATAGGGCCAAAGGAAATATCCTCGGATAACAAAGAGAAAGAAGGTTTCTGAGAAACTTCTTTGTGTTCTGTGAAATCATCTCACAGAGTTACAGCTTTCCCCTGAAGAAGCCTTTCGCTAAGACAGTTCTTCTGGAATTGGCAAAGTGATATTTGGAAGCCCATAGAGGGCTATGGTGAAAAAGGAAATATCGTCAGATGAAATCTGGAAAGAAGCTTTCTGCGAAACTGCTTAGTGTTCTGTTAATTCATCCCACAGAGTTACATGTGTATTTCGAGGATCTCTTTGCTAGTCCTATTTCTGTGGAATCTGAAAACAGATATTTCGGATCCCTTTGAAGACTATAGGGCCAAAGGAAATATCCTCGGATAACAAAGAGAAAGAAGCTTTCTGAGAAACCTCTTTGTGTTCTGTGAAATCATCTCACAGAGTTACAGCTTTCCCCTCAAGAAGCCTTTCGCTAAGACAGTTCTTGTGGAATTGGCAAAGTGATATTTGGAAGCCTATAGAGGGCTATGGTGAAACAGGAAATATCGTCAGATGAAATCTGGAAAGAAGCTTTCTGAGAAACTGCTTAGTGTTCTGTGAATTCATCTCACAGAGTTACATGTGTATTTCGAGGATCTCTTTGCTAGCCCTATTTCCGTGGAAACTGAGAAAAGATATTTCGGATCCCTTTGAAGACTATAGGGCCAAAGGAAAAATCCTCCGATAACAAAGAGAAAGAAGCTTTCTGAGAAACTTCTTTGTGTTCTGTGAAATCATCTCACAGAGTTACAGCTTTCCCCTGAAGAAGGCTTTCGCTAAGACAGTTCTTGTGGAATTGGCAAAGTGATATTTGGAAGCCCATAGAGGGCTATGGTGAAAAAGGAAATATCGTCAGATGAAATCTGGAAAGAAGCTTTCTGAGAAACTGCTTAGTGTTCTGTGAATTCATCTCACAGAGTTACATGTGTATTTCGAGGATCTCTTTGCTAGCCCTATTTCTGTGGAAACTGAGAAAAGATATTTCGGATCCCTTTGAAGACTATAGGGCCAAAGGAAAAATCCTCGGATAACAAAGAGAAAGAAGCTTTCTGAGAAACTTCTTTGTGTTCTGTGAAATCATCTCACAGAGTTACAGCTTTTCCCTCAAGAAGCCTTTCGCTAAGACAGTTCTTGTGGAATTGGCAAAGTGATATTTGGAAGCCCATAGAGGGCTATGGTGTAAAAGGAAATATCGTCAGATGAAATCTGGAAAGAAGCTTTCTGCGAAACTGCTTAGTGTTCTGTTAATTCATCTCACAGAGTTACATGTGTATTTCGAGGATCTCTTTGCTAGTCCTATTTCTGTGGAATCTGAAAACAGATATTTCGGATCCCTTTGAAGACCATAGGGCCAAAGGAAATATCCTCGGATAACAAAGAGAAAGAAGCTTTCTGAGAAACTTCTTTGTGTTCTGTGAAATCATCTCACAGAGTTACAGCTTTCAACTGAAGAAGGCTTTCACTAAGACAGTTCTTGTGGAATAGGCAAAGTGATATTTGGAAGCCCATAGAGGGCTATGGTGAAAAAGGAAATATCCTCAGATGAAATCTGGAAAGAAGCTTTCTGAGAAACTGCTTAGTGTTCTGTTAATTCATCTCACAGAGTTCCATGTGTATTTCGAGGATCTCTTTGCTAGCCCTATTTCTGTGGAATCTGAAAACAGATATTTCGGATCCCTTTGAAGACTATAGGGCCAAAGGATATATCCTCCGATAACAAAGAGAAAGAAGCTTTCTGAGAAACTTCTTTGTGTTCTGTGAAATCATCTCACAGAGTTACAGCTTTCCCCTGAAGAAGGCTTTCGCTAAGACAGTTCTTGTGGAATTGGCAAAGTGATATTTGGAAGCCCGTAGAGGGCAATGGTGAAATAGGAAATATCGTCAGATGAAATCTGGAAAGAAGCTTTCTGAGAAACTGCTTAGTGTTCTGTGAATTCATCTCACAGAGTTACATGTGTATTTCGAGGATCTCTTTGCTAGCCCTATTTCTGTGGAAACTGAGAAAAGATATTTCGGATCCCTTTGAAGACTATAGGGCCAAAGGAAAAATCCTCCGATAACAAAGAGAATGAAGCTTTCTGAGAAACTTCTTTGTGTTCTGTGAAATCATCTCACAGAGTTACAGCTTTCCCCTCAAGAAGCCTTTCGCTAAGACAGTTCTTGTGGAATTGGCAAAGTGATATTTGGAAGCCCATAGAGGGCTACGGTGAAAAAGGAAATATCGTCAGATGAAATCTGGAAAGAAGCTTTCTGCGAAACTGCTCAGTGTTCTGTTAATTCATCTCACAGAGTTACATGTGCATTTCGAGGATCTCTTTGCTAGTCCTATTTCTGTGGAATCTGAAAACAGATATTTCGGATCCCTTTGAAGACTACAGGGCCAAAGGAAATATCCTCGGATAACAAAGAGAAAGAAGCTTTCTGAGAAACTTCTTTGTGTTCTGTGAAATCATCTCACAGAGTTACAGCTTTCCCCTCAAGAAGCCTTTCGCTAAGACAGTTCTTGTGGAATAGGCAAAGTGATATTTGGAAGCCGATAGAGGGCTATGGTGAAAAAGGAAATATCCTCAGATGAAATCTGGAAAGAAGCTTTCTGAGAAACTGCTTAGTGTTCTGTTAATTCATCTCACAGAGTTACATGTGTATTTCGAGGATCTCTTTGCTAGCCCTATTTCTGTGAAAACTGAGAACAGATATTTCGGATCCCTTTGCAGACTATAGGGCCAAAGGAAAAATCCTCCGATAACAAAGAGAAAGAAGCTTTCTGAGAAACTTCTTTGTGTTCTGTGAAATCATCTCACAGAGTTACAGCTTTCCCCTCAAGAAGCCTTTCGCTAAGACAGTTCTTGTGGAATTGGCAAAGTGATATTTGGAAGCCCATAGAGGGCTATGGTGAAAAAGGAAATATCGTCAGATGAAATCTGGAAAGAAGCTTTCTGAGAAACTGCTTAGTGTTTTGTTAATTCATCTCACAGAGTTCCTTGTGTATTTCGAGGATCTCTTTGCTAGCCCTATTTCTGTGGAATCTGAAAACAGATATTTCGGATCCCTTTGAAAACTATAGGGCCAAAGGAAATATCCTCGGATAACAAAGAGAAAGAAGCTTTCTGAGAAACTTCTTTGTGTTCTGTGAAATCATCTCACAGAGTTATAGCTTTCCCCTGAAGAAGCCTTTCGCTAAGACAGTTCTTGTGGAATAGGCAAAGTGATATTTGGAAGCCCATAGAGGGCTATGGTGAAAAAGGAAATATCGTCAGATGAAATCTGGAAAGAAGCTTTCTGAGAAACTGCTTAGTGTTCTGTGAATTCATCTCACAGAGTTCCATGTGTATTTCGAGAATCTCTTTGCTAGCCCTATTTCTGTGGAATCTGAGAACAGATATTTCGGATCCCTTTGAAGCCTATAGGGCCAAAGGAAATATCCTCCGGTAACAAAGAGAAAGAAGCTTTCTGAGAAACTTCTTTGTGTTCTGTGAAATCATCTCACAGAGTTACAGCTTTCCCCTGAAGAAGGCTTTAGCTAAGACAGTTCTTGGGGAATTGGCAAAGTGATATTTGGAAGCCCACAGAGGGCTATGGTGAAAAAGGAAATATCCTCAGATGAAATCTGGAAAGAAGCTTTCTGAGAAACTGCTTTGTGTTCTGTGAATTCATCTCACAGAGTTACATGTGTATTTCGAGGATCTCTTTGCTAGCCCTATTTGTGTGGAAACTGAGAAAAGATATTTCGGATCCCTTTGAAGACTATAGGGCCAAAGGAAAAATCCTCCGATAACAAAGGGTAGGAAGAGTTCTGAGAAACTTCTTTGTGTTCTGTGAAATCATCTCACAGAGTTACAGCTTTCCCCTCAAGAAGCCTTTCGCTAAGACAGTTCTTGTGGAATTGGCAAAGTGATATTTGGAGGCCCATAGAGGACTATGGTGAAAAAGGAAATATCGTCAGATGAAATCTGAAAAGAAGTTTTCTGCGAAACTGCTTAGTGTTTTTTTAATTCATCTCACAGAGTTACATGTGTATTTGGAGGATCTCTTTGCTAGCCCTATTTCTGTGGAATCTGAAAACAGATATTTCGGATCCCTTTGAAGACTATAGGGCCAAAGGAAATATCCTCGGATAACAAAGAGAAAGAAGCTTTCTGAGAAACTTCTTTGTGTTCTGTGAAATCATCTCACAGAGTTACAGCTTTTCCCTCAAGAAGCCTTTCGCTAAGACAGTTCTTGTGGAATTGGCAAAGTGATACTTGGAAGCCCATAGAGGGCTATGGTCAAAAAGCAAATATCGTCAGATGAAATCTGGAAAGAAGCTTTCTGAGAAACTGCTTAGTGTTTTTTTAATTCATCTCACAGAGTTACATGTGTATTTCGAGGATCTCTTTGCTAGCCCTATTTCTGTGGAAACTGAGAAAAGATATTTCGGATCCCTTTGAAGACTTTAGGGCCAAAGGAAAAATCCTCCGATAACAAAGAGAAAGAAGCTTTCTGAGAAACTTCTTTGTGTTCTGTGAAATCATCTCACAGAGTTACATCTTTCCCCTCAAGAAGCCTTTCGCTAAGACAGTTCTTGTGGAATTGGCAAAGTGATATTTGGAAACCCATAGAGGGCTATGGTGAAAAAGGAAATATCGTCAGATGAAATCTGGAAAGAAGCTTTCTGAGAAACTGCTTAGTGTTTTGTTAATTCATCTCACAGAGTTCAATGTGTATTTCGAGGATCTCTTTGCTAGCCCTATTTCTGTGGAATCTGAAAACAGATATTTCGGATCCCTTTGAAAACTATAGGGCCAAAGGAAATATCCTCCGATAACAAAGAGAAAGAAGCTTTCTGAGAAACTTCTTTGTGTTCTGTGAAATCATCTCACAGAGTTACAGCTTTCCCCACAAGAAGCCTTTCGCTAAGACAGTTCTTGTGGAATTGGCAAAGTGATATTTGGAAGCCCTTAGAGGGCTATGGTGAAATAGGAAATATCGTCAGATGAAATCTGGAAAGAAGCTTTCTGAGAAACTGCTTAGTGTTCTGTGAATTCATCTCACAGAGTTACATGTGTATTTCGAGGATCTCTTTGCTAGCCCTATTTCTGTGGAAACTGAGAAAAGATATTTCGGATCCCTTTGAAGACTATAGGGCCAAAGGAAAAATCCTCCGATAACAAAGAGAAAGAAGCTTTCTGAGAAACTTCTTTGTGTTCTGTGAAATCATCTCACAGAGTTACAGCTTTCCCCTCAAGAAGCCTTTCGCTAAGACAGTTCTTGTGGAATTGGCAAAGTGATATTTGGAAGCCCATAGAGGGCTATGGTGAAAAAGGAAATATCGTCAGATGAAATCTGGAAAGAAGCTTTCTGCGAAACTGCTTAGTGTTCTGTTAATTCATCTCACAGAGTTACATGTGTATTTCGAGGATCTCTTTGCTAGTCCTATTTCTGTGGAATCTGAAAACAGATATTTCGGATCCCTTTGAAGATTATAGGGCCAAAGGAAATATCCTCGGATAACAAAGAGAAAGAAGCTTTCTGAGAAACTTCTTTGTGTTCTGTGAAATCATCTCACAGAGTTACAGCTTTCCCCTCAAGAAGCCTTTCGCTAAGACAGTTCTTGTGGAATTGGCAAAGTGATATTTGGAAGCCGATAGAGGGCTATGGTGAAAAAGGAAATATCCTCAGATGAAATCTGGAAAGAAGCTTTCTGAGAAACTGCTTAGTGTTCTGTTAATTCATCTCACAGAGTTACATGTGTATTTCGAGGATCGCTTTGCTACCCCTATTTCTGTGGAATCTGAGAACAAATATTTCGGATCCCGTTGAAGACTATAGGGCCAAAGGAAATACCCTCCGATAACAAAGAGAAAGAAGCTTTCTGAGAAACTTCTTTGTGTTCTGTGAAATCATCTCACAGAGTTACAGCTTTCCCCTGAAGAAGCCTTTCGCTAAGACAGTTCTTCTGGAATTGGCAAAGTGATATTTGGAAGCCCATAGAGGGCTATGGTGAAAAAGGAAATATCGTCAGATGAAATCTGGAAAGAAGCTTTCTGCGAAACTGCTTAGTGTTCTGTTAATTCATCCCACAGAGTTACATGTGTATTTCGAGGACCTCTTTGCTAGTCCTATTTCTGTGGAATCTGAAAACAGATATTTCGGATCCCTTTGAAGACTATAGGGCCAAAGGAAATATCCTCGGATAACAAAGAGAAAGAAGCTTTCTGAGAAACTTCTTTGTGTTCTGTGAAATCATCTCACAGAGTTACAGCTTTCCCCTCAAGAAGCCTTTCGCTAAGACAGTTCTTGTGGAATTGGCAAAGTGATATTTGGAAGCCGATAGAGGGCTATGGTGAAAAAGGAAATATCCTCAGATGAAATCTGGAAAGAAGCTTTCTGAGAAACTGCTTAGTGTTCTGTTAATTCATCTCACAGAGTTACATGTGTATTTCGAGGATCTCTTTGCTAGCCCTATTTCTGTGGAATCTCAGAACAGATTTTTCGGATCCCTTTGAAGACTATAGGGCCAAAGGAAATATCCTCCGATAACAAAGAGAAAGAAGCTTTCTAAGAAACTTCTTTGTGTTCTGTGAAATCATCTCACAGAGTTACAGCTTTCCCCTCAAGAAGCCTTTCGCTAAGACAGTTCTTGTGGAATTGGCAAAGTGATATTTGGAAGCCCATAGAGGGCTATGGTGAAAAAGGAAATATCCTCAGATGAAATCTGGAAAGAAGCTTTCTGAGAAACTGCTTAGTGTTCTGTGAATTCATCTCACAGAGTTACATGTGTATTTCGAGGATCTCTTTGCTAGCCCTATTTGTGTGGAAACTGAGAAAAGATATTTCGGATCCCTTTGAAGACTATAGGGCCAAAGGAAAAATCCTCCGATAACAAAGAGAAGGAAGCGTTCTGAGAAACTTCTTTGTGTTCTGTGAAATCATCTCACAGAGTTACAGCTTCCCCTCAAGAAGCCTTTCGCTAAGACAGTTCTTGTGGAATTGGCAAAGTGATATTTGGAAGCCCATAGAGGGCTATGGTGAAAAAGGAAATATCGTCAGATGAAATCTGGAAAGAAGCTTTCTGAGAAACTGCTTAGTGTTTTGTTAATTCATCTCACAGAGTTACATGTGTATTTCGAGGATCTCTTTGCTAGCCCTATTTCTGTGGAATCTGAAAACAGATATTTCGGATCCCTTTGAAGACTATAGTGCCTAAGGAAATATCCTCGGATAACAAAGAGAAAGAAGCTTTCTGAGAAACTTCTTTGTGTTCTGTGAAATCATCTCACAGAGTTACAGCATTCCCGTCAAGAAGCCTTTCGCTAAGACAGTTCTTGTGGAATTGGCAAAGTGATATTTGGAAGCCTATAGAGGGCTATGGTGAAATAGGAAATATCGTCAGATGAAATCTGGAAAGAAGCTTTCTGAGAAACTGCTTAGTGTTCTGTGAATTCATCTCACAGAGTTACATGTGTATTTCGAGGATCTCTTTGCTAGCCCTATTTCTGTGGAAACTGAGAAAAGATATTTCGGATCCCTTTGAAGACTATAGGGCCAAAGGAAAAATCCTCCGATAACAAAGAGAAAGAAGCTTTCTGAGAAACTTCTTTGTGTTCTGTGAAATCATCTCACAGAGTTACAGCTTTCCCCTGAAGAAGCCTTTCGCTAAGACAGTTCTTGTGGAATAGGCAAAGTGATATTTGGAAGCCCATAGAGGGCTATGGTGAAAAAGGAAATATCGTCAGATGAAATCTGGAAAGAAGCTTTCTGAGAAACTGCTTAGTGTTCTGTTAATTCATCTCACAGAGTTACATGTGTATTTCGAGGATCTCTTTGCTAGCCCTATTTCTGTGGAATCTGAGAACAGATATTTCGGATCCCTTTGAAGACTATAGGGCCAAAGGAAATATCCTCGGATAACAAAGAGAAAGAAGCTTTCTGAGAAACTTCTTTGTGTTCTGTGAAATCATCTCACAGAGTTACAGCTTTTCCCTCAAGAAGCCTTTCGCTAAGACAGTTCTTGTGGAATTGGCAAAGTGATATTTGGAAGCCCATAGAGGGCTATGGTGTAAAAGGAAATATCGTCAGATGAAATCTGGAAAGAAGCTTTCTGAGAAACTGCTTAGTGTTCTGTTAATTCATCTCACAGTGTTCCATGTGTATTTCGAGGATCTCTTTGCTAGCCCTATTTCTGTGGAATCTGAAAACAGATATTTCGGATCCCTTTGAAGACTATAGGGCCAAAGGAAATATCCTCCGATAACAAAGGGAAAGAAGGTTTCTGAGAAACTTCTTTGTGTTCTGTGAAATCATCTCACAGAGTTACAGCTTTCCCCTCAAGAAGCCTTTCGCTAAGACAGTTCTTGTGGAATAGGCAAAGTGATATTTGGAAGCCCATAGAGGGCTATGGTGAAAAAGGAAATATCGTCAGATGAAATCTGGAAAGAAGCTTTCTGAGAAACTGCTTAGTGTTCTGTTAATTCATCTCACAGAGTTACATGTGTATTTCGAGGATCTCTTTGCTAGCCCTATTTCTGTGGAATCTGAGAACAGATATTTCGGATCCCTTTGAAGACTACAGGGCCAAAGGAAATATCCTCGGATAACAAAGAGAAAGAAGCTTTCTGAGAAACTTCTTTGTGTTATGTGAAATCATCTCACCGAGTTACAGCTTTCCCCTCAAGAAGCCTTTCGCTAAGACAGTTCTTGTGGAATTGGCAAAGGGATATTTGGAAGCCCATAGAGGGCTATGGGGAAAAAGGAAATATCGTCAGATGAAATCTGGAAAGAAGCTTTCTGAGAAACTGCTTAGTGTTCTGTTAATTCATCTCACAGAGTTACATGTGTATTTCGAGGATCTCTTTGCTAGCCCTATTTCTGTGGAATCTGAGAACAGATATTTCGGATCCCTTTGAAGACTATAGGGCCAAAGGAAATATCCTCCGATAACAAAGAGAAAGAAGCTTTCTGAGAAACTTCTTTGAGTTCTGTGAAATCATCTCACAGAGTTACAGCTTTCCCCTCAAGAAGCCTTTCGCTAAGACAGTTCTTGTGGAATTGGCAAAGTGATATTTGGAAGCCCATAGAGGGCTATGGTGAAAAAGGAAATATCGTCAGATGAAATCTGGAAAGAAGCTTTCTGAGAAACTGCTTAGTGTTCTGTGAATTCATCTCACAAAGTTCCATGTGTATTTCGAGAATCTCTTTGCTAGCCCTATTTCTGTGGAATCTGAGAACAGATATTTCGGATCCCTTTGAAGACTATAGGGCCAAAGGAAATATCCTCCGGTAACAAAGAGAAGGAAGCTTTCTGAGAAACTTCTTTGTGTTCTGTGAAATCATCTCACAGAGTTACAGCTTTCCCCTGAAGAAGCCTTTCGCTAAGACAGTTCTTGTGGAATAGGCAAAGTGATATTTTGAAGCCCATAGAGGGCTATGGTGAAAAAGGAAATATCGTCAGATGAAATCTGGAAAGAAGCTTTCTGAGAAACTGCTTAGTGTTCTGTTAATTCATCTCACAGAGTTACATGTGTATTTCGAGGATCTCTTTGCTAGCCCTATTTCTGTGGAATCTGAGAACAGATATTTCGGATCCCTTTGAAGACTATAGGGCCAAAGGAAATATCCTCGGATAACAAAGAGAAAGAAGCTTTCTGAGAAACTTCTTTGTGTTCTGTGAAATCATCTCACAGAGTTACAGCTTTTCCCTCAAGAAGCCTTTCGCTAAGACAGTTCTTGTGGAATTGGCAAAGTGATATTTGGAAGCCCATAGAGGGCTATGGTGTAAAAGGAAATATCGTCAGATGAAATCTGGAAAGAAGCTTTCTGCGAAACTGCTTAGTGTTCTGTTAATTCATCTCACAGAGTTACATGTGTATTTCGAGGATCTCTTTGCTAGTCCTATTTCTGAGGAATCTGAAAACAGATATTTCGGATCCCTTTGAAGACCATAGGGCCAAAGGAAATATCCTCGGATAACAAAGAGAAAGAAGCTTTCTGAGAAACTTCTTTGTGTTCTGTGAAATCATCTCACAGAGTTACAGCTTTTCCCTCAAGAAGCCTTTCGCTAAGACAGTTCTTGTGGAATTGGCAAAGTGATATTTGGAAGCCCATAGAGGGCTATGGTGAAAAAGGAAATATCCTCAGATGAAATCTGGAAAGAAGCTTTCTGAGAAACTGCTTAGTGTTCTGTTAATTCATCTCACAGAGTTCCATGTGTATTTCGAGGATCTCTTTGCTAGCCCTATTTCTGTGGAATCTGAGAACAGATATTTCGGATCCCTTTGAAGACTATAGGGCCAAAGGAAATATCCTCCGGTAATAAAGAGAAAGAAGCTTTCTGAGAAACTTCTTTGTGTTCTGTGAAATCATCTCACAGAGTTACAGCTTTCCCCTGAAGAAGGCTTTCGCTAAGACAGTTCTTGTGGAATTGGCAAAGTGATATTTGGAAGCCCACAGAGGGCTATGGTGAAAAAGGAAATATCGTCAGATGAAATCTGGAAAGAAGCTTTCTGAGAAACTGCTTAGTGTTCTGTGAATTCATCTCACAGAGTTACATGTGTATTTCGAGGATCTCTTTGCTAGCCCTATTTCTGTGGAAACTGAGAAAAGATATTTCGGATCCCTTTGAAGACTATAGGGCCAAAGGAAAAATCCTCCGATAACAAAGAGAAAGAAGCTTTCTGAGAAACTTCTTTGTGTTCTGTGAAATCATCTCACAGAGTTACAGCTTTCCCCTCAAGAAGCCTTTCGCTAAGACAGTTCTTGTGGAATTGGCAAAGTGATATTTGGAAGCCCATAGAGGACTATGGTGAAAAAGGAAATATCGTCAGATGAAATCTGGAAAGAAGCTTTCTGAGAAACTGCTTAGTGTTTTTTTAATTCATCTCACAGAGTTACATGTGTATTTCGAGGATCTCTTTGCTAGCCCTATTTCTGTGGAATCTGAAAACAGATATTTCGGATCCCTTTGAAGACTATAGTGCCTAAGGAAATATCCTCGGATAACAAAGAGAAAGAAGCTTTCTGAGAAACTTCTTTGTGTTCTGTGAAATCATCTCACAGAGTTACAGCATTCCCGTCAAGAAGCCTTTCGCTAAGACAGTTCTTGTGGAATTGGCAAAGTGATATTTGGAAGCCTATAGAGGGCTATGGTGAAATAGGAAATATCGTCAGATGAAATCTGGAAAGAAGCTTTCTGAGAAACTGCTTAGTGTTCTGTGAATTCATCTCACAGAGTTACATGTGTATTTCGAGGATCTCTTTGCTAGCCCTATTTCTGTGGAAACTGAGAAAAGATATTTCGGATCCCTTTGAAGACTCTAGGGCCAAAGGAAAAATCCTCCGATAACAAAGAGAAAGAAGCTTTCTGAGAAACTTCTTTGTGTTCTGTGAAATCATCTCACAGAGTTACAGCTTTCCCCTGAAGAAGCCTTTCGCTAAGACAGTTCTTGTGGAATAGGCAAAGTGATATTTGGAAGCCCATAGAGGGCTATGGTGAAAAAGGAAATATCGTCAGATGAAATCTGGAAAGAAGCTTTCTGAGAAACTGCTTAGTGTTCTGTTAATTCATCTCACAGAGTTACATGTGTATTTCGAGGATCTCTTTGCTAGCCCTATTTCTGTGGAATCTGAGAACAGATATTTCGGATCCCTTTGAAGACTCTAGGGCCAAAGGAAATATCCTCGGATAACAAAGAGAAAGAAGCTTTCTGAGAAACTTCTTTGTGTTCTGTGAAATCATCTCACAGAGTTACAGCTTTTCCCTCAAGAAGCCTTTCGCTAAGACAGTTCTTGTGGAATTGGCAAAGTGATATTTGGAAGCCCATAGAGGGCTATGGTGTAAAAGGAAATATCGTCAGATGAAATCTGGAAAGAAGCTTTCTGAGAAACTGCTTAGTGTTCTGTTAATTCATCTCACAGTGTTCCATGTGTATTTCGAGGATCTCTTTGCTAGCCCTATTTCTGTGGAATCTGAAAACAGATATTTCGGATCCCTTTGAAGACTATAGGGCCAAAGGAAATATCCTCCGATAACAAAGGGAAAGAAGGTTTCTGAGAAACTTCTTTGTGTTCTGTGAAATCATCTCACAGAGTTACAGCTTTCCCCTCAAGAAGCCTTTCGCTAAGACAGTTCTTGTGGAATAGGCAAAGTGATATTTGGAAGCCCATAGAGGGCTATGGTGAAAAAGGAAATATCGTCAGATGAAATCTGGAAAGAAGCTTTCTGAGAAACTGCTTAGTGTTCTGTTAATTCATCTCACAGAGTTACATGTGTATTTCGAGGATCTCTTTGCTAGCCCTATTTCTGTGGAATCTGAGAACAGATATTTCGGATCCCTTTGAAGACTACAGGGCCAAAGGAAATATCCTCGGATAACAAAGAGAAAGAAGCTTTCTGAGAAACTTCTTTGTGTTATGTGAAATCATCTCACCGAGTTACAGCTTTCCCCTCAAGAAGCCTTTCGCTAAGACAGTTCTTGTGGAATTGGCAAAGGGATATTTGGAAGCCCATAGAGGGCTATGGGGAAAAAGGAAATATCGTCAGATGAAATCTGGAAAGAAGCTTTCTGAGAAACTGCTTAGTGTTCTGTTAATTCATCTCACAGAGTTACATGTGTATTTCGAGGATCTCTTTGCTAGCCCTATTTCTGTGGAATCTGAGAACAGATATTTCGGATCCCTTTGAAGACTATAGGGCCAAAGGAAATATCCTCCGATAACAAAGAGAAAGAAGCTTTCTGAGAAACTTCTTTGAGTTCTGTGAAATCATCTCACAGAGTTACAGCTTTCCCCTCAAGAAGCCTTTCGCTAAGACAGTTCTTGTGGAATTGGCAAAGTGATATTTGGAAGCCCATAGAGGGCTATGGTGAAAAAGGAAATATCGTCAGATGAAATCTGGAAAGAAGCTTTCTGAGAAACTGCTTAGTGTTCTGTGAATTCATCTCACAAAGTTCCATGTGTATTTCGAGAATCTCTTTGCTAGCCCTATTTCTGTGGAATCTGAGAACAGATATTTCGGATCCCTTTGAAGACTATAGGGCCAAAGGAAATATCCTCCGGTAACAAAGAGAAGGAAGCTTTCTGAGAAACTTCTTTGTGTTCTGTGAAATCATCTCACAGAGTTACAGCTTTCCCCTGAAGAAGCCTTTCGCTAAGACAGTTCTTGTGGAATAGGCAAAGTGATATTTTGAAGCCCATAGAGGGCTATGGTGAAAAAGGAAATATCGTCAGATGAAATCTGGAAAGAAGCTTTCTGAGAAACTGCTTAGTGTTCTGTTAATTCATCTCACAGAGTTACATGTGTATTTCGAGGATCTCTTTGCTAGCCCTATTTCTGTGGAATCTGAGAACAGATATTTCGGATCCCTTTGAAGACTATAGGGCCAAAGGAAATATCCTCGGATAACAAAGAGAAAGAAGCTTTCTGAGAAACTTCTTTGTGTTCTGTGAAATCATCTCACAGAGTTACAGCTTTTCCCTCAAGAAGCCTTTCGCTAAGACAGTTCTTGTGGAATTGGCAAAGTGATATTTGGAAGCCCATAGAGGGCTATGGTGTAAAAGGAAATATCGTCAGATGAAATCTGGAAAGAAGCTTTCTGCGAAACTGCTTAGTGTTCTGTTAATTCATCTCACAGAGTTGCATGTGTATTTCGAGGATCTCTTTGCTAGTCCTATTTCTGTGGAATCTGAAAACAGATATTTCGGATCCCTTTGAAGACCATAGGGCCAAAGGAAATATCCTCGGATAACAAAGAGAAAGAAGCTTTCTGAGAAACTTCTTTGTGTTCTGTGAAATCATCTCACAGAGTTACAGCTTTTCCCTCAAGAAGCCTTTCGCTAAGACAGTTCTTGTGGAATTGGCAAAGTGATATTTGGAAGCCCATAGAGGGCTATGGTGAAAAAGGAAATATCCTCAGATGAAATCTGGAAAGAAGCTTTCTGAGAAACTGCTTAGTGTTCTGTTAATTCATCTCACAGAGTTCCATGTGTATTTCGAGGATCTCTTTGCTAGCCCTATTTCTGTGGAATCTGAAAACAGATATTTCGGATCCCTTTGAAGACTATAGGGCCAAAGGAAATATCCTCGGATAACAAAGAGAAAGAAGCTTTCTGAGAAACTTCTTTGTGTTCTGTGAAATCATCTCACAGAGTTACAGCTTTCCCCTCAAGAAGCCTTTCGCTAAGACAGTTCTTGTGGAATTGGCAAAGTGATATTTGGAAGCCCATAGAGGGCTATGGTGAAAAAGGAAATATCGTCAGATGAAATCTGGAAAGAAGCTTTCTGCGAAACTGCTTAGTGTTCTGTTAATTCATCCCACAGAGTTACATGTGTATTTCGAGGATCTCTTTGCTAGTCCTATTTCTGTGGAATCTGAAAACAGATATTTCGGATCCCTTTGAAGACTATAGGGCCAAAGGAAATATCCTCGGATAACAAAGAGAAAGAAGCTTTCTGAGAAACTTCTTTGTGTTCTGTGAAATCATCTCACAGAGTTACAGCTTTCCCCTCAAGAAGCCTTTCGCTAAGACAGTTCTTGTGGAATAGGCAAAGTGATATTTGGAAGCCCATAGAGGGCTATGGTGAAAAAGGAAATATCGTCAGATGAAATCTGGAAAGAAGCTTTCTGAGAAACTGCTTAGTGTTCTGTGAATTCATCTCACAGAGTTCCATGTGTATTTCGAGAATCTCTTTGCTAGCCCTATTTCTGTGGAATCTGAGAACAGATATTTCGGATCCCTTTGAAGACTATAGGGCCAAAGGAAATATCCTCCGGTAATAAAGAGAAAGAAGCTTTCTGAGAAACTTCTTTGTGTTCTGTGAAATCATCTCACAGAGTTACAGCTTTCCCCTGAAGAAGGCTTTCGCTAAGACAGTTCTTGTGGAATTGGCAAAGTGATATTTGGAAGCCCACAGAGGGCTATGGTGAAAAAGGAAATATCGTCAGATGAAATCTGGAAAGAAGCTTTCTGCGAAACTGCTTAGTGTTCTGTTAATTCATCTCACAGAGTTACATGTGTATTTCGAGGATCTCTTTGCTAGTCCTATTTCTGTGGAATCTGAAAACAGATATTTCGGATCCCTTTGAAGACTATAGGGCCAAAGGAAATATCCTCGGATAACAAAGAGAAAGAAGCTTTCTGAGAAACTTCTTTGTGTTCTGTGAAATCATCTCACAGAGTTACAGCTTTCCCCTCAAGAAGCCTTTCGCTAAGACAGTTCTTGTGGAATTGGCAAAGTGATATTTGGAAGCCCATAGAGGACTATGGTGAAAAAGGAAATATCGTCAGATGAAATCTGGAAAGAAGCTTTCTGAGAAACTGCTTAGTGTTTTGTTAATTCATCTCACAGAGTTACATGTGTATTTCGAGGATCTCTTTGCTAGCCCTATTTCTGTGGAATCTGAAAACAGATATTTCGGATCCCTTTGAAGACTATAGTGCCTAAGGAAATATCCTCGGATAACAAAGAGAAAGAAGCTTTCTGAGAAACTTCTTTGTGTTCTGTGAAATCATCTCACAGAGTTACAGCATTCCCGTCAAGAAGCCTTTCGCTAAGACAGTTCTTGTGGAATTGGCAAAGTGATATTTGGAAGCCTATAGAGGGCTATGGTGAAATAGGAAATATCGTCAGATGAAATCTGGAAAGAAGCTTTCTGAGAAACTGCTTAGTGTTCTGTGAATTCATCTCACAGAGTTACATGTGTATTTCGAGGATCTCTTTGCTAGCCCTATTTCTGTGGAAACTGAGAAAAGATATTTCGGATCCCTTTGAAGACTATAGGGCCAAAGGAAAAATCCTCCGATAACAAAGAGAAAGAAGCTTTCTGAGAAACTTCTTTGTGTTCTGTGAAATCATCTCACAGAGTTACAGCTTTCCCCTGAAGAAGCCTTTCGCTAAGACAGTTCTTGTGGAATAGGCAAAGTGATATTTGGAAGCCCATAGAGGGCTATGGTGAAAAAGGAAATATCGTCAGATGAAATCTGGAAAGAAGCTTTCTGAGAAACTGCTTAGTGTTCTGTTAATTCATCTCACAGAGTTACATGTGTATTTCGAGGATCTCTTTGCTAGCCCTATTTCTGTGGAATCTGAGAACAGATATTTCGGATCCCTTTGAAGACTATAGGGCCAAAGGAAATATCCTCGGATAACAAAGAGAAAGAAGCTTTCTGAGAAACTTCTTTGTGTTCTGTGAAATCATCTCACAGAGTTACAGCTTTTCCCTCAAGAAGCCTTTCGCTAAGACAGTTCTTGTGGAATTGGCAAAGTGATATTTGGAAGCCCATAGAGGGCTATGGTGTAAAAGGAAATATCGTCAGATGAAATCTGGAAAGAAGCTTTCTGAGAAACTGCTTAGTGTTCTGTTAATTCATCTCACAGTGTTCCATGTGTATTTCGAGGATCTCTTTGCTAGCCCTATTTCTGTGGAATCTGAAAACAGATATTTCGGATCCCTTTGAAGACTACAGGGCCAAAGGAAATATCCTCCGATAACAAAGGGAAAGAAGGTTTCTGAGAAACTTCTTTGTGTTCTGTGAAATCATCTCACAGAGTTACAGCTTTCCCCTCAAGAAGCCTTTCGCTAAGACAGTTCTTGTGGAATAGGCAAAGTGATATTTGGAAGCCCATAGAGGGCTATGGTGAAAAAGGAAATATCGTCAGATGAAATCTGGAAAGAAGCTTTCTGAGAAACTGCTTAGTGTTCTGTTAATTCATCTCACAGAGTTACATGTGTATTTCGAGGATCTCTTTGCTAGCCCTATTTCTGTGGAATCTGAGAACAGATATTTCGGATCCCTTTGAAGACTACAGGGCCAAAGGAAATATCCTCGGATAACAAAGAGAAAGAAGCTTTCTGAGAAACTTCTTTGTGTTATGTGAAATCATCTCACCGAGTTACAGCTTTCCCCTCAAGAAGCCTTTCGCTAAGACAGTTCTTGTGGAATTGGCAAAGGGATATTTGGAAGCCCATAGAGGGCTATGGGGAAAAAGGAAATATCGTCAGATGAAATCTGGAAAGAAGCTTTCTGAGAAACTGCTTAGTGTTCTGTTAATTCATCTCACAGAGTTACATGTGTATTTCGAGGATCTCTTTGCTAGCCCTATTTCTGTGGAATCTGAGAACAGATATTTCGGATCCCTTTGAAGACTATAGGGCCAAAGGAAATATCCTCCGATAACAAAGAGAAAGAAGCTTTCTGAGAAACTTCTTTGAGTTCTGTGAAATCATCTCACAGAGTTACAGCTTTCCCCTCAAGAAGCCTTTCGCTAAGACAGTTCTTGTGGAATTGGCAAAGTGATATTTGGAAGCCCATAGAGGGCTATGGTGAAAAAGGAAATATCGTCAGATGAAATCTGGAAAGAAGCTTTCTGAGAAACTGCTTAGTGTTCTGTGAATTCATCTCACAAAGTTCCATGTGTATTTCGAGAATCTCTTTGCTAGCCCTATTTCTGTGGAATCTGAGAACAGATATTTCGGATCCCTTTGAAGACTATAGGGCCAAAGGAAATATCCTCCGGTAACAAAGAGAAGGAAGCTTTCTGAGAAACTTCTTTGTGTTCTGTGAAATCATCTCACAGAGTTACAGCTTTCCCCTGAAGAAGCCTTTCGCTAAGACAGTTCTTGTGGAATAGGCAAAGTGATATTTTGAAGCCCATAGAGGGCTATGGTGAAAAAGGAAATATCGTCAGATGAAATCTGGAAAGAAGCTTTCTGAGAAACTGCTTAGTGTTCTGTTAATTCATCTCACAGAGTTACATGTGTATTTCGAGGATCTCTTTGCTAGCCCTATTTCTGTGGAATCTGAGAACAGATATTTCGGATCCCTTTGAAGACTATAGGGCCAAAGGAAATATCCTCGGATAACAAAGAGAAAGAAGCTTTCTGAGAAACTTCTTTGTGTTCTGTGAAATCATCTCACAGAGTTACAGCTTTTCCCTCAAGAAGCCTTTCGCTAAGACAGTTCTTGTGGAATTGGCAAAGTGATATTTGGAAGCCCATAGAGGGCTATGGTGTAAAAGGAAATATCGTCAGATGAAATCTGGAAAGAAGCTTTCTGCGAAACTGCTTAGTGTTCTGTTAATTCATCTCACAGAGTTACATGTGTATTTCGAGGATCTCTTTGCTAGTCCTATTTCTGTGGAATCTGAAAACAGATATTTCGGATCCCTTTGAAGACCATAGGGCCAAAGGAAATATCCTCGGATAACAAAGAGAAAGAAGCTTTCTGAGAAACTTCTTTGTGTTCTGTGAAATCATCTCACAGAGTTACAGCTTTTCCCTCAAGAAGCCTTTCGCTAAGACAGTTCTTGTGGAATTGGCAAAGTGATATTTGGAAGCCCATAGAGGGCTATGGTGAAAAAGGAAATATCCTCAGATGAAATCTGGAAAGAAGCTTTCTGAGAAACTGCTTAGTGTTCTGTTAATTCATCTCACAGAGTTCCATGTGTATTTCGAGGATCTCTTTGCTAGCCCTATTTCTGTGGAATCTGAAAACAGATATTTCGGATCCCTTTGAAGACTATAGGGCCAAAGGAAATATCCTCGGATAACAAAGAGAAAGAAGCTTTCTGAGAAACTTCTTTGTGTTCTGTGAAATCATCTCACAGAGTTACAGCTTTCCCCTGAAGAAGCCTTTCGCTAAGACAGTTCTTGTGGAATTGGCAAAGTGATATTTGGAAGCCCATAGAGGGCTATGGTGAAAAAGGAAATATCGTCAGATGAAATCTGGAAAGAAGCTTTCTGCGAAACTGCTTAGTGTTCTGTTAATTCATCCCACAGAGTTACATGTGTATTTCGAGGATCTCTTTGCTAGTCCTATTTCTGTGGAATCTGAAAACAGATATTTCGGATCCCTTTGAAGACTATAGGGCCAAAGGAAATATCCTCGGATAACAAAGAGAAAGAAGCTTTCTGAGAAACTTCTTTGTGTTCTGTGAAATCATCTCACAGAGTTACAGCTTTCCCCTCAAGAAGCCTTTCGCTAAGACAGTTCTTGTGGAATAGGCAAAGTGATATTTGGAAGCCCATAGAGGGCTATGGTGAAAAAGGAAATATCGTCAGATGAAATCTGGAAAGAAGCTTTCTGAGAAACTGCTTAGTGTTCTGTGAATTCATCTCACAGAGTTCCATGTGTATTTCGAGAATCTCTTTGCTAGCCCTATTTCTGTGGAATCTGAGAACAGATATTTCGGATCCCTTTGAAGACTATAGGGCCAAAGGAAATATCCTCCGGTAATAAAGAGAAAGAAGCTTTCTGAGAAACTTCTTTGTGTTCTGTGAAATCATCTCACAGAGTTACAGCTTTCCCCTGAAGAAGGCTTTCGCTAAGACAGTTCTTGTGGAATTGGCAAAGTGATATTTGGAAGCCCACAGAGGGCTATGGTGAAAAAGGAAATATCGTCAGATGAAATCTGGAAAGAAGCTTTCTGCGAAACTGCTTAGTGTTCTGTGAATTCATCTCACAGAGTTACCTGTGTCTTTCGAGGATCTCTTTGCTAGCCCTATTTCTGTGGAAACTGAGAAAAGATATTTCGGATCCCTTTGAAGACTATAGGGCCAAAGGAAAAATCCTCCGATAACAAAGAGAAAGAAGCTTTCTGAGAAACTTCTTTGTGTTCTGTGAAATCATCTCACAGAGTTACAGCTTTCCCCTCAAGAAGCCTTTCGCTAAGACAGTTCTTGTGGAATTGGCAAAGTGATATTTGGAAGCCCATAGAGGACTATGGTGAAAAAGGAAATATCGTCAGATGAAATCTGGAAAGAAGCTTTCTGAGAAACTGCTTAGTGTTTTTTTAATTCATCTCACAGAGTTACATGTGTATTTCGAGGATCTCTTTGCTAGCCCTATTTCTGTGGAATCTGAAAACAGATATTTCGGATCCCTTTGAAGACTATAGTGCCTAAGGAAATATCCTCGGATAACAAAGAGAAAGAAGCTTTCTGAGAAACTTCTTTGTGTTCTGTGAAATCATCTCACAGAGTTACAGCATTCCCGTCAAGAAGCCTTTCGCTAAGACAGTTCTTGTGGAATTGGCAAAGTGATATTTGGAAGCCTATAGAGGGCTATGGTGAAATAGGAAATATCGTCAGATGAAATCTGGAAAGAAGCTTTCTGAGAAACTGCTTAGTGTTCTGTGAATTCATCTCACAGAGTTACATGTGTATTTCGAGGATCTCTTTGCTAGCCCTATTTCTGTGGAAACTGAGAAAAGATATTTCGGATCCCTTTGAAGACTATAGGGCCAAAGGAAAAATCCTCCGATAACAAAGAGAAAGAAGCTTTCTGAGAAACTTCTTTGTGTTCTGTGAAATCATCTCACAGAGTTACAGCTTTCCCCTGAAGAAGCCTTTCGCTAAGACAGTTCTTGTGGAATAGGCAAAGTGATATTTGGAAGCCCATAGAGGGCTACGGTGAAAAAGGAAATATCGTCAGATGAAATCTGGAAAGAAGCTTTCTGAGAAACTGCTTAGTGTTCTGTTAATTCATCTCACAGAGTTACATGTGTATTTCGAGGATCTCTTTGCTAGCCCTATTTCTGTGGAATCTGAGAACAGATATTTCGGATCCCTTTGAAGACTATAGGGCCAAAGGAAATATCCTCGGATAACAAAGAGAAAGAAGCTTTCTGAGAAACTTCTTTGTGTTCTGTGAAATCATCTCACAGAGTTACAGCTTTTCCGTCAAGAAGCCTTTCGCTAAGACAGTTCTTGTGGAATTGGCAAAGTGATATTTGGAAGCCCATAGAGGGCTATGGTGTAAAAGGAAATATCGTCAGATGAAATCTGGAAAGAAGCTTTCTGAGAAACTGCTTAGTGTTCTGTTAATTCATCTCACAGTGTTCCATGTGTATTTCGAGGATCTCTTTGCTAGCCCTATTTCTGTGGAATCTGAAAACAGATATTTCGGATCCCTTTGAAGACTATAGGGCCAAAGGAAATATCCTCCGATAACAAAGGGAAAGAAGGTTTCTGAGAAACTTCTTTGTGTTCTGTGAAATCATCTCACAGAGTTACAGCTTTCCCCTCAAGAAGCCTTTCGCTAAGACAGTTCTTGTGGAATAGGCAAAGTGATATTTGGAAGCCCATAGAGGGCTATGGTGAAAAAGGAAATATCGTCAGATGAAATCTGGAAAGAAGCTTTCTGAGAAACTGCCTAGTGTTCTGTGAATTCATCTCACAGAGTTCCATGTGTATTTCGAGAATCTCTTTGCTAGCTCTATTTCTGTGGAATCTGAGAACAGATATTTCGGATCCCTTTGAAGACTATAGGGCCAAAGAAATATCCTCCGGTAACAAAGAGAAAGAAGCTTTCTGAGAAACTTCTTTGTGTTCTATGAAATCATCTCACAGAGTTACAGCTTTCCCCTGAAGAAGCCTTTTGCTAAGACAGTTCTTGTGGAATTGGCAAAGTGATATTTGGAAGCCCATAGAGGGCTATGGTGAAAAAGGAAATATCCTCAGATGAAATCTGGAAAGAAGCTTTCTGAGAAACTGCTTAGTGTTCTGTTAATTCATCTCACAGAGTTACATGTGTATTTCGAGGATCTCTTTGCTAGCCCTATTTCTGTGGAATCTGAGAACAGATATTTCGGATCCCTTTGAAGACTACAGGGCCAAAGGAAATATCCTCGGATAACAAAGAGAAAGAAGCTTTCTGAGAAACTTCTTTGTGTTATGTGAAATCATCTCACCGAGTTACAGCTTTCCCCTCAAGAAGCCTTTCGCTAAGACAGTTCTTGTGGAATTGGCAAAGGGATATTTGGAAGCCCATAGAGGGCTATGGGGAAAAAGGAAATATCGTCAGATGAAATCTGGAAAGAAGCTTTCTGAGAAACTGCTTAGTGTTCTGTTAATTCATCTCACAGAGTTACATGTGTATTTCGAGGATCTCTTTGCTAGCCCTATTTCTGTGGAATCTGAGAACAGATATTTCGGATCCCTTTGAAGACTATAGGGCCAAAGGAAATATCCTCCGGTAACAAAGAGAAGGAAGCTTTCTGAGAAACTTCTTTGTGTTCTGTGAAATCATCTCACAGAGTTACAGCTTTCCCCTGAAGAAGCCTTTCGCTAAGACAGTTCTTGTGGAATAGGCAAAGTGATATTTTGAAGCCCATAGAGGGCTATGGTGAAAAAGGAAATATCGTCAGATGAAATCTGGAAAGAAGCTTTCTGAGAAACTGCTTAGTGTTCTGTTAATTCATCTCACAGAGTTACATGTGTATTTCGAGGATCTCTTTGCTAGCCCTATTTCTGTGGAATCTGAGAACAGATATTTCGGATCCCTTTGAAGACTATAGGGCCAAAGGAAATATCCTCGGATAACAAAGAGAAAGAAGCTTTCTGAGAAACTTCTTTGTGTTCTGTGAAATCATCTCACAGAGTTACAGCTTTTCCCTCAAGAAGCCTTTCGCTAAGACAGTTCTTGTGGAATTGGCAAAGTGATATTTGGAAGCCCATAGAGGGCTATGGTGTAAAAGGAAATATCGTCAGATGAAATCTGGAAAGAAGCTTTCTGCGAAACTGCTTAGTGTTCTGTTAATTCATCTCACAGAGTTACATGTGTATTTCGAGGATCTCTTTGCTAGTCCTATTTCTGTGGAATCTGAAAACAGATATTTCGGATCCCTTTGAAGACCATAGGGCCAAAGGAAATATCCTCGGATAACAAAGAGAAAGAAGCTTTCTGAGAAACTTCTTTGTGTTCTGTGAAATCATCTCACAGAGTTACAGCTTTTCCCTCAAGAAGCCTTTCGCTAAGACAGTTCTTGTGGAATTGGCAAAGTGATATTTGGAAGCCCATAGAGGGCTATGGTGAAAAAGGAAATATCCTCAGATGAAATCTGGAAAGAAGCTTTCTGAGAAACTGCTTAGTGTTCTGTTAATTCATCTCACAGAGTTCCATGTGTATTTCGAGGATCTCTTTGCTAGCCCTATTTCTGTGGAATCTGAAAACAGATATTTCGGATCCCTTTGAAGACTATAGGGCCAAAGGAAATATCCTCGGATAACAAAGAGAAAGAAGCTTTCTGAGAAACTTCTTTGTGTTCTGTGAAATCATCTCACAGAGTTACAGCTTTCCCCTCAAGAAGCCTTTCGCTAAGACAGTTCTTGTGGAATAGGCAAAGTGATATTTGGAAGCCCATAGAGGGCTATGGTGAAAAAGGAAATATCGTCAGATGAAATCTGGAAAGAAGCTTTCTGAGAAACTGCTTAGTGTTCTGTTAATTCATCTCACAGAGTTCCATGTGTATTTCGAGGATCTCTTTGCTAGCCCTATTTCTGTGGAATCTGAGAACAGATATTTCGGATCCCTTTGAAGACTATAGGGCCAAAGGAAATATCTTCGGATAACATAGAGAAAGAAGCTTTCTGAGAAACTTCTTTGTGTTTTGTGAAATCATCTCACAGAGTTACAGCTTTCCCCTGAAGAAGCCTTTCGCTAAGACAGTTCTTGTGGAATTGGCAAAGTGATATTTGGAAGCCCATAGAGGGCTATGGTGAAAAAGGAAATATCGTCAGATGAAATCTGGAAAGAAGCTTTCTGCGAAACTGCTTAGTGTTCTGTTAATTCATCCCACAGAGTTACATGTGTATTTCGAGGATCTCTTTCCTAGTCCTATTTCTGTGGAATCTGAAAACAGATATTTCGGATCCCTTTGAAGACTATAGGGCCAAAGGAAATATCCTCGGATAACAAAGAGAAAGAAGCTTTCTGAGAAACTTCTTTGTGTTCTGTGAAATCATCTCACAGAGTTACAGCTTTCCCCTCAAGAAGCCTTTCGCTAAGACAGTTCTTGTGGAATAGGCAAAGTGATATTTGGAAGCCCATAGAGGGCTATGGTGAAAAAGGAAATATCGTCAGAGGAAATCTGGAAAGAAGCTTTCTGAGAAACTGCTTAGTGTTCTGTGAATTCATCTCACAGAGTTACATGTGTATTTCGAGAATCTCTTTGCTAGCCCTATTTCTGTGGAATCTGAGAACAGATATTTCGGATCCCTTTGAAGACTATAGGGCCAAAGGAAATATCCTCCGGTAATAAAGAGAAAGAAGCTTTCTGAGAAACTTCTTTGTGTTCTGTGAAATCATCTCACAGAGT
Organism: Macaca nemestrina; assembly: GCF_043159975.1. Taxonomy (NCBI): domain Eukaryota; kingdom Metazoa; phylum Chordata; class Mammalia; order Primates; family Cercopithecidae; genus Macaca; species Macaca nemestrina. The sequence continues at coordinate 30,103,951 of NC_092135.1, read as the reverse complement.
TACAGCTTTCCCCTGAAGAAGGCTTTCGCTAAGACAGTTCTTGTGGAATTGGCAAAGTGATATTTGGAAGCCCACAGAGGGCTATGGTGAAAAAGGAAATATCGTCAGATGAAATCTGGAAAGAAGCTTTCTGAGAAACTGCTTAGTGTTCTGTGAATTCATCTCACAGAGTTACATGTGTATTTCGAGGATCTCTTTGCTAGCCCTATTTCTGTGGAAACTGAGAAAAGATATTTCGGATCCCTTTGAAGACTATAGGGCCAAAGGAAAAATCCTCCGATAACAAAGAGAAAGAAGCTTTCTGAGAAACTTCTTTGAGTTCTGTGAAATCATCTCACAGAGTTACAGCTTTCCCCTCAAGAAGCCTTTCGCTAAGACAGTTCTTGTGGAATTGGCAAAGTGATATTTGGAAGCCCATAGAGGACTATGGTGAAAAAGGAAATATCGTCAGATGAAATCTGGAAAGAAGCTTTCTGAGAAACTGCTTAGTGTTTTTTTAATTCATCTCACAGAGTTACATGTGTATTTCGAGGATCTCTTTGCTAGCCCTATTTCTGTGGAATCTGAAAACAGATATTTCGGATCCCTTTGAAGACTATAGTGCCTAAGGAAATATCCTCGGATAACAAAGAGAAAGAAGCTTTCTGAGAAACTTCTTTGTGTTCTGTGAAATCATCTCACAGAGTTACAGCATTCCCGTCAAGAAGCCTTTCGCTAAGACAGTTCTTGTGGAATTGGCAAAGTGATATTTGGAAGCCTATAGAGGGCTATGGTGAAATAGGAAATATCGTCAGATGAAATCTGGAAAGAAGCTTTCTGAGAAACTGCTTAGTGTTCTGTGAATTCATCTCACAGAGTTACATGTGTATTTCGAGGATCTCTTTGCTAGCCCTATTTCTGTGGAAACTGAGAAAAGATATTTCGGATCCCTTTGAAGACTATAGGGCCAAAGGAAAAATCCTCCGATAACAAAGAGAAAGAAGCTTTCTGAGAAACTTCTTTGTGTTCTGTGAAATCATCTCACAGAGTTACAGCTTTCCCCTGAAGAAGCCTTTCGCTAAGACAGTTCTTGTGGAATAGGCAAAGTGATATTTGGAAGCCCTTAGAGGGCTATGGTGAAAAAGGAAATATCGTCAGATGAAATCTGGAAAGAAGCTTTCTGAGAAACTGCTTAGTGTTCTGTGAATTCATCTCACAGAGTTACATGTGTATTTCGAGGATCTCTTTGCTAGCCCTATTTCTGTGGAATCTGAGAACAGATATTTCGGATCCCTTTGAAGACTATAGGGCCAAAGGAAATATCCTCGGATAACAAAGAGAAAGAAGCTTTCTGAGAAACTTCTTTGTGTTCTGTGAAATCATCTCACAGAGTTACAGCTTTTCCCTCAAGAAGCTTTTCGCTAAGACAGTTCTTGTGGAATTGGCAAAGGGATATTTGGAAGCCCATAGAGGGCTATGGGGAAAAAGGAAATATCGTCAGATGAAATCTGGAAAGAAGCTTTCTGAGAAACTGCTTAGTGTTCTGTTAATTCATCTCACAGAGTTACATGTGTATTTCGAGGATCTCTTTGCTAGCCCTATTTCTGTGGAATCTGAGAACAGATATTTCGGATCCCTTTGAAGACTATAGGGCCAAAGGAAATATCCTCCGATAACAAAGAGAAAGAAACTTTCTGAGAAACTTCTTTGAGTTCTGTGAAATCATCTCACAGAGTTACAGCTTTCCCCTCAAGAAGCCTTTCGCTAAGACAGTTCTTGTGGAATTGGCAAAGTGATATTTGGAAGCCCATAGAGGGCTATGGTGAAAAAGGAAATATCGTCAGATGAAATCTGGAAAGAAGCTTTCTGAGAAACTGCTTAGTGTTCTGTGAATTCATCTCACAGAGTTCCATGTGTATTTCGAGAATCTCTTTGCTAGCCCTATTTCTGTGGAATCTGAGAACAGATATTTCGGATCCCTTTGAAGACTATAGGGCCAAAGGAAATATCCTCCGGTAACAAAGAGAAGGAAGCTTTCTGAGAAACTTCTTTGTGTTCTGTGAAATCATCTCACAGAGTTACAGCTTTCCCCTGAAGAAGCCTTTCGCTAAGACAGTTCTTGTGGAATAGGCAAAGTGATATTTTGAAGCCCATAGAGGGCTATGGTGAAAAAGGAAATATCGTCAGATGAAATCTGGAAAGAAGCTTTCTGAGAAACTGCTTAGTGTTCTGTTAATTCATCTCACAGAGTTACATGTGTATTTCGAGGATCTCTTTGCTAGCCCTATTTCTGTGGAATCTGAGAACAGATATTTCGGATCCCTTTGAAGACTATAGGGCCAAAGGAAATATCCTCGGATAACAAAGAGAAAGAAGCTTTCTGAGAAACTTCTTTGTGTTCTGTGAAATCATCTCACAGAGTTACAGCTTTTCCCTCAAGAAGCCTTTCGCTAAGACAGTTCTTGTGGAATTGGCAAAGTGATATTTGGAAGCCCATAGAGGGCTATGGTGTAAAAGGAAATATCGTCAGATGAAATCTGGAAAGAAGCTTTCTGCGAAACTGCTTAGTGTTCTGTTAATTCATCTCACAGAGTTACATGTGTATTTCGAGGATCTCTTTGCTAGTCCTATTTCTGTGGAATCTGAAAACAGATATTTCGGATCCCTTTGAAGACCATAGGGCCAAAGGAAATATCCTCGGATAACAAAGAGAAAGAAGCTTTCTGAGAAACTTCTTTGTGTTCTGTGAAATCATCTCACCGAGTTACAGCTTTCAACTGAAGAAGGCTTTCGCTAAGACAGTTCTTGTGGAATTGGCAAAGTGATATTTGGAAGCCCACAGAGGGCTATGGTGAAAAAGGAAATATCCTCAGAAGAAATCTGGAAAGAAGCTTTCTGAGAAATTGCTTAGTGTTCTGTGAATTCATCTCACAGAGTTACATGTGTATTTCGAGGATCTCTTTGCTAGCCCTATTTCTGTGGAAACTGAGAAAAGATATTTCGGATCCCTTTGAAGACTATAGGGCCAAAGGAAAAATACTCAGATAACAAAGAGAAGGAAGCGTTCTGAGAAACTTCTTTGTGTACTGTGAAATCATCTCACAGAGTTACAGCTTTCCCCTCAAGAAGCGTTTCGCTAAGACAGTTCTTGTGGAATTGGCAAAGTGATATTTGGAAGCCCATAGAGGACTATGGTGAAAAAGGAAATATCGTCAGATGAAATCTGGAAAGAAGCTTTCTGCGAAACTGCTTAGTGTTTTTTTATTTCATCTCACAGAGTTACATGTGTATTTCGAGGATCTCTTTGCTAGCCCTATTTCTGTGGAATCTGAAAACAGATATTTCGGATCCCTTTGAAGACTATAGTGCCTAAGGAAATATCCTCGGATAACAAAGAGAAAGAAGCTTTCTGAGAAACTTCTTTGTGTTCTGTGAAATCATCTCACAGAGTTACAGCTTTCCCCTTAAGAAGCCTTTGGCTAAGACAGTTCTTGTGGAATTGGCAAAGTGATATTTGGAAGCCTATAGAGGGCTATGGTGAAATAGGAAATATCGTCAGATGAAATCTGGAAAGAAGCTTTCTGAGAAACTGCTTAGTGTTTTGTGAATTCATCTCACAGAGTTACATGTGTATTTCGAGGATCTCTTTGCTAGCCCTATTTCTGTGGAAACTGAGAATAGATACTTCGGATCCCTTTGAAGACTATAGGGCCAAAGGAAAAATCCTCCGATAACAAAGAGAAAGAAGCTTTCTGAGAAACTTCTTTGTGTTCTGTGAAATCATCTCACAGAGTTACAGCTTTCCCCTGAAGAAGCCTTTCGCTAAGACAGTTCTTGTGGAATTGGCAAAGTGATATTTGGAAGCCCATAGAGGGCTATGGTGAAAAAGGAAATATCCTCAGATGAAATCTGGAAAGAAGCTTTCTGAGAAACTGCTTAGTGTTCTGTGAATTCATCTCACAGAGTTCCATGTGTATTTCGAGAATCTCTTTGCTAGCCCTATTTCTGTGGAATCTGAGAACAGATATTTCGGATCCCTTTGAAGACTATAGGGCCAAAGGAAATATCCTCCGGTAACAAAGAGAAAGAAGCTTTCTGAGAAACTTCTTTGTGTTCTGTGAAATCATCTCACAGAGTTACAGCTTTCCCTTGAAGAAGGCTTTAGCTGAGACAGTTCTTGTGGAATTGGCAAAGTGATATTTGGAAGCCCACAGAGGGCTATGGTGAAAAAGGAAATATCCTCAGATGAAATCTGGAAAGAAGCTTTCTGAGAAACTGCTTAGTGTTCTGTGAATTCATCTCACAGAGTTACATGTGTATTTCGAGGATCTCTTTGCTAGCCCTATTTCTGTGGAAACTGAGAAAAGATATTTCGGATTCCTTTGAAGACTATAGGGCCAAAGGAAAAATCCTCCGATAACAAAGAGAAGGAAGAGTTCTGAGAAACTTCTTTGTGTTCTGTGAAATCATCTCACAGAGTTACAGCTTTCCCCTCAAGAAGCCTTTCGCTAAGACAGTTCTTGTGGAATTGGCAAAGTGATATTTGGAAGCCCATAGAGGACTATGGTGAAAAAGGAAATATCGTCAGATGAAATCTGGAAAGAAGCTTTCTGCGAAACTGCTTAGTGTTTTTTTAATTCATCTCACAGAGTTACATGTGTATTTCGAGGATCTCTTTGCTAGCCCTATTTCTGTGGAATCTGAAAACAGATATTTCGGATCCCTTTGAAGACTATAGGGCCAAAGGAAATATCCTCGGATAACAAAGAGAAAGAAGCTTTCTGAGAAACTTCTTTGTGTTCTGTGAAATCATCTCACAGAGTTACAGCATTTCCCTCAAGAAGCCTTTCGCTAAGATAGTTCTTGTGGAATTGGCAAAGTGATACTTGGAAGCCCATAGAGGGCTATGGTGAAAAAGGAAATATCGTCAGATGAAATCTGGAAAGAAGCTTTCTGCGAAACTGCTTAGTGTTTTTTTAATTCATCTCACAGAGTTACATGTGTATTTCGAGGATCTCTTTGCTAGCCCTATTTCTGTGGAAACTGAGAAAAGATATTTCGGATCCCTTTGAAGACTATAGGGCCAAAGGAAAAATCCTCCGATAACAAAGAGAAAGAAGCTTTCTGAGAAACTTCTTTGTGTTCTGTGAAATCATCTCACAGAATTACAGCTTTCCTCTCAAGAAGCCTTTCGCTAAGACAGTTCTTGTGGAATTGGCAAAGTGATATTTGGAAACCCATAGAGGGCTATGGTGGAAAAGGAAATATCGTCAGATGAAATCTGGAAAGAAGCTTTCTGAGAAACTGCTTAGTGTTTTGTTAATTCATCTCACAGAGTTCCATGTGTATTTCGAGGATCTCTTTGCTAGCCCTATTTCTGTGGAATCTGAAAACAGATATTTCGGATCCCTTTGAAAACTATAGGGCCAAAGGAAATATCCTCCGATAACAAAGAGAAAGAAGCTTTCTGAGAAACTTCTTTGTGTTCTGTGAAATCATCTCACAGAGTTACAGCTTTCCCCTGAAGAAGCCTTTCGCTAAGACAGTTCTTGTGGAATTGGCAAAGTGATATTTGGAAGCCCATAGAGGGCTATGGTGAAAAAGGAAATATCCTCAGATGAAATCTGGAAAGAAGCTTTCTGAGAAACTGCTTAGTGTTCTGTTAATTCATCTCACAGTGTTCCATGTGTATTTCGAGGATCTCTTTGCTAGCCCTATTTCTGTGGAATCTGAAAACAGATATTTCGGATCCCTTTGAAGACTACAGGGCCAAAGGAAATATCCTCCGATAACAAAGGGAAAGAAGGTTTCTGAGAAACTTCTTTGTGTTCTGTGAAATCATCTCACAGAGTTACAGCTTTCCCCTCAAGAAGCCTTTCGCTAAGACAGTTCTTGTGGAATAGGCAAAGTGATATTTGGAAGCCCATAGAGGGCTATGGTGAAAAAGGAAATATCGTCAGATGAAATCTGGAAAGAAGCTTTCTGAGAAACTGCTTAGTGTTCTGTTAATTCATCTCACAGAGTTACATGTGTATTTCGAGGATCTCTTTGCTAGCCCTATTTCTGTGGAATCTGAGAACAGATATTTCGGATCCCTTTGAAGACTACAGGGCCAAAGGAAATATCCTCGGATAACAAAGAGAAAGAAGCTTTCTGAGAAACTTCTTTGTGTTATGTGAAATCATCTCACCGAGTTACAGCTTTCCCCTCAAGAAGCCTTTCGCTAAGACAGTTCTTGTGGAATTGGCAAAGGGATATTTGGAAGCCCATAGAGGGCTATGGGGAAAAAGGAAATATCGTCAGATGAAATCTGGAAAGAAGCTTTCTGAGAAACTGCTTAGTGTTCTGTTAATTCATCTCACAGAGTTACATGTGTATTTCGAGGATCTCTTTGCTAGCCCTATTTCTGTGGAATCTGAGAACAGATATTTCGGATCCCTTTGAAGACTATAGGGCCAAAGGAAATATCCTCCGATAACAAAGAGAAAGAAGCTTTCTGAGAAACTTCTTTGAGTTCTGTGAAATCATCTCACAGAGTTACAGCTTTCCCCTCAAGAAGCCTTTCGCTAAGACAGTTCTTGTGGAATTGGCAAAGTGATATTTGGAAGCCCATAGAGGGCTATGGTGAAAAAGGAAATATCGTCAGATGAAATCTGGAAAGAAGCTTTCTGAGAAACTGCTTAGTGTTCTGTGAATTCATCTCACAAAGTTCCATGTGTATTTCGAGAATCTCTTTGCTAGCCCTATTTCTGTGGAATCTGAGAACAGATATTTCGGATCCCTTTGAAGACTATAGGGCCAAAGGAAATATCCTCCGGTAACAAAGAGAAGGAAGCTTTCTGAGAAACTTCTTTGTGTTCTGTGAAATCATCTCACAGAGTTACAGCTTTCCCCTGAAGAAGCCTTTCGCTAAGACAGTTCTTGTGGAATAGGCAAAGTGATATTTTGAAGCCCATAGAGGGCTATGGTGAAAAAGGAAATATCGTCAGATGAAATCTGGAAAGAAGCTTTCTGAGAAACTGCTTAGTGTTCTGTTAATTCATCTCACAGAGTTACATGTGTATTTCGAGGATCTCTTTGCTAGCCCTATTTCTGTGGAATCTGAGAACAGATATTTCGGATCCCTTTGAAGACTATAGGGCCAAAGGAAATATCCTCGGATAACAAAGAGAAAGAAGCTTTCTGAGAAACTTCTTTGTGTTCTGTGAAATCATCTCACAGAGTTACAGCTTTTCCCTCAAGAAGCCTTTCGCTAAGACAGTTCTTGTGGAATTGGCAAAGTGATATTTGGAAGCCCATAGAGGGCTATGGTGTAAAAGGAAATATCGTCAGATGAAATCTGGAAAGAAGCTTTCTGCGAAACTGCTTAGTGTTCTGTTAATTCATCTCACAGAGTTACATGTGTATTTCGAGGATCTCTTTGCTAGTCCTATTTCTGTGGAATCTGAAAACAGATATTTCGGATCCCTTTGAAGACCATAGGGCCAAAGGAAATATCCTCGGATAACAAAGAGAAAGAAGCTTTCTGAGAAACTTCTTTGTGTTCTGTGAAATCATCTCACAGAGTTACAGCTTTTCCCTCAAGAAGCCTTTCGCTAAGACAGTTCTTGTGGAATTGGCAAAGTGATATTTGGAAGCCCATAGAGGGCTATGGTGAAAAAGGAAATATCCTCAGATGAAATCTGGAAAGAAGCTTTCTGAGAAACTGCTTAGTGTTCTGTTAATTCATCTCACAGAGTTCCATGTGTATTTCGAGGATCTCTTTGCTAGCCCTATTTCTGTGGAATCTGAAAACAGATATTTCGGATCCCTTTGAAGACTATAGGGCCAAAGGAAATATCCTCGGATAACAAAGAGAAAGAAGCTTTCTGAGAAACTTCTTTGTGTTCTGTGAAATCATCTCACAGAGTTACAGCTTTCCCCTGAAGAAGCCTTTCGCTAAGACAGTTCTTGTGGAATTGGCAAAGTGATATTTGGAAGCCCATAGAGGGCTATGGTGAAAAAGGAAATATCGTCAGATGAAATCTGGAAAGAAGCTTTCTGCGAAACTGCTTAGTGTTCTGTTAATTCATCCCACAGAGTTACATGTGTATTTCGAGGATCTCTTTGCTAGTCCTATTTCTGTGGAATCTGAAAACAGATATTTCGGATCCCTTTGAAGACTATAGGGCCAAAGGAAATATCCTCGGATAACAAAGAGAAAGAAGCTTTCTGAGAAACTTCTTTGTGTTCTGTGAAATCATCTCACAGAGTTACAGCTTTCCCCTCAAGAAGCCTTTCGCTAAGACAGTTCTTGTGGAATAGGCAAAGTGATATTTGGAAGCCCATAGAGGGCTATGGTGAAAAAGGAAATATCGTCAGATGAAATCTGGAAAGAAGCTTTCTGAGAAACTGCTTAGTGTTCTGTGAATTCATCTCACAGAGTTCCATGTGTATTTCGAGAATCTCTTTGCTAGCCCTATTTCTGTGGAATCTGAGAACAGATATTTCGGATCCCTTTGAAGACTATAGGGCCAAAGGAAATATCCTCCGGTAATAAAGAGAAAGAAGCTTTCTGAGAAACTTCTTTGTGTTCTGTGAAATCATCTCACAGAGTTACAGCTTTCCCCTGAAGAAGGCTTTCGCTAAGACAGTTCTTGTGGAATTGGCAAAGTGATATTTGGAAGCCCACAGAGGGCTATGGTGAAAAAGGAAATATCGTCAGATGAAATCTGGAAAGAAGCTTTCTGCGAAACTGCTTAGTGTTCTGTGAATTCATCTCACAGAGTTACATGTGTCTTTCGAGGATCTCTTTGCTAGCCCTATTTCTGTGGAAACTGAGAAAAGATATTTCGGATCCCTTTGAAGACTATAGGGCCAAAGGAAAAATCCTCCGATAACAAAGAGAAAGAAGCTTTCTGAGAAACTTCTTTGTGTTCTGTGAAATCATCTCACAGAGTTACAGCTTTCCCCTCAAGAAGCCTTTCGCTAAGACAGTTCTTGTGGAATTGGCAAAGTGATATTTGGAAGCCCATAGAGGACTATGGTGAAAAAGGAAATATCGTCAGATGAAATCTGGAAAGAAGCTTTCTGAGAAACTGCTTAGTGTTTTTTTAATTCATCTCACAGAGTTACATGTGTATTTCGAGGATCTCTTTGCTAGCCCTATTTTTGTGGAATCTGAAAACAGATATTTCGGATCCCTTTGAAGACTATAGTGCCTAAGGAAATATCCTCGGATAACAAAGAGAAAGAAGCTTTCTGAGAAACTTCTTTGTGTTCTGTGAAATCATCTCACAGAGTTACAGCATTCCCGTCAAGAAGCCTTTCGCTAAGACAGTTCTTGTGGAATTGGCAAAGTGATATTTGGAAGCCTATAGAGGGCTATGGTGAAATAGGAAATATCGTCAGATGAAATCTGGAAAGAAGCTTTCTGAGAAACTGCTTAGTGTTCTGTGAATTCATCTCACAGAGTTACATGTGTATTTCGAGGATCTCTTTGCTAGCCCTATTTCTGTGGAAACTGAGAAAAGATATTTCGGATCCCTTTGAAGACTATAGGGCCAAAGGAAAAATCCTCCGATAACAAAGAGAAAGAAGCTTTCTGAGAAACTTCTTTGTGTTCTGTGAAATCATCTCACAGAGTTACAGCTTTCCCCTGAAGAAGCCTTTCGCTAAGACAGTTCTTGTGGAATAGGCAAAGTGATATTTGGAAGCCCATAGAGGGCTACGGTGAAAAAGGAAATATCGTCAGATGAAATCTGGAAAGAAGCTTTCTGAGAAACTGCTTAGTGTTCTGTTAATTCATCTCACAGAGTTACATGTGTATTTCGAGGATCTCTTTGCTAGCCCTATTTCTGTGGAATCTGAGAACAGATATTTCGGATCCCTTTGAAGACTATAGGGCCAAAGGAAATATCCTCGGATAACAAAGAGAAAGAAGCTTTCTGAGAAACTTCTTTGTGTTCTGTGAAATCATCTCACAGAGTTACAGCTTTTCCGTCAAGAAGCCTTTCGCTAAGACAGTTCTTGTGGAATTGGCAAAGTGATATTTGGAAGCCCATAGAGGGCTATGGTGTAAAAGGAAATATCGTCAGATGAAATCTGGAAAGAAGCTTTCTGAGAAACTGCTTAGTGTTCTGTTAATTCATCTCACAGTGTTCCATGTGTATTTCGAGGATCTCTTTGCTAGCCCTATTTCTGTGGAATCTGAAAACAGATATTTCGGATCCCTTTGAAGACTATAGGGCCAAAGGAAATATCCTCCGATAACAAAGGGAAAGAAGGTTTCTGAGAAACTTCTTTGTGTTCTGTGAAATCATCTCACAGAGTTACAGCTTTCCCCTCAAGAAGCCTTTCGCTAAGACAGTTCTTGTGGAATAGGCAAAGTGATATTTGGAAGCCCATAGAGGGCTATGGTGAAAAAGGAAATATCGTCAGATGAAATCTGGAAAGAAGCTTTCTGAGAAACTGCCTAGTGTTCTGTGAATTCATCTCACAGAGTTCCATGTGTATTTCGAGAATCTCTTTGCTAGCTCTATTTCTGTGGAATCTGAGAACAGATATTTCGGATCCCTTTGAAGACTATAGGGCCAAAGAAATATCCTCCGGTAACAAAGAGAAAGAAGCTTTCTGAGAAACTTCTTTGTGTTCTATGAAATCATCTCACAGAGTTACAGCTTTCCCCTGAAGAAGCCTTTCGCTAAGACAGTTCTTGTGGAATTGGCAAAGTGATATTTGGAAGCCCATAGAGGGCTATGGTGAAAAAGGAAATATCCTCAGATGAAATCTGGAAAGAAGCTTTCTGAGAAACTGCTTAGTGTTCTGTTAATTCATCTCACAAAGTTACATGTGTATTTCGAGGATCTCTTTGCTAGCCCTATTTCTGTGGAATCTGAGAACAGATATTTCGGATCCCTTTGAAGACTACAGGGCCAAAGGAAATATCCTCGGATAACAAAGAGAAAGAAGCTTTCTGAGAAACTTCTTTGTGTTATGTGAAATCATCTCACCGAGTTACAGCTTTCCCCTCAAGAAGCCTTTCGCTAAGACAGTTCTTGTGGAATTGGCAAAGGGATATTTGGAAGCCCATAGAGGGCTATGGGGAAAAAGGAAATATCGTCAGATGAAATCTGGAAAGAAGCTTTCTGAGAAACTGCTTAGTGTTCTCTTAATTCATCTCACAGAGTTACATGTGTATTTCGAGGATCTCTTTGCTAGCCCTATTTCTGTGGAATCTGAGAACAGATATTTCGGATCCCTTTGAAGACTATAGGGCCAAAGGAAATATCCTCCGGTAACAAAGAGAAGGAAGCTTTCTGAGAAACTTCTTTGTGTTCTGTGAAATCATCTCACAGAGTTACAGCTTTCCCCTGAAGAAGCCTTTCGCTAAGACAGTTCTTGTGGAATAGGCAAAGTGATATTTTGAAGCCCATAGAGGGCTATGGTGAAAAAGGAAATATCGTCAGATGAAATCTGGAAAGAAGCTTTCTGAGAAACTGCTTAGTGTTCTGTTAATTCATCTCACAGAGTTACATGTGTATTTCGAGGATCTCTTTGCTAGCCCTATTTCTGTGGAATCTGAGAACAGATATTTCGGATCCCTTTGAAGACTATAGGGCCAAAGGAAATATCCTCGGATAACAAAGAGAAAGAAGCTTTCTGAGAAACTTCTTTGTGTTCTGTGAAATCATCTCACAGAGTTACAGCTTTTCCCTCAAGAAGCCTTTCGCTAAGACAGTTCTTGTGGAATTGGCAAAGTGATATTTGGAAGCCCATAGAGGGCTATGGTGTAAAAGGAAATATCGTCAGATGAAATCTGGAAAGAAGCTTTCTGCGAAACTGCTTAGTGTTCTGTTAATTCATCTCACAGAGTTACATGTGTATTTCGAGGATCTCTTTGCTAGTCCTATTTCTGTGGAATCTGAAAACAGATATTTCGGATCCCTTTGAAGACCATAGGGCCAAAGGAAATATCCTCGGATAACAAAGAGAAAGAAGCTTTCTGAGAAACTTCTTTGTGTTCTGTGAAATCATCTCACAGAGTTACAGCTTTTCCCTCAAGAAGCCTTTCGCTAAGACAGTTCTTGTGGAATTGGCAAAGTGATATTTGGAAGCCCATAGAGGGCTATGGTGAAAAAGGAAATATCCTCAGATGAAATCTGGAAAGAAGCTTTCTGAGAAACTGCTTAGTGTTCTGTTAATTCATCTCACAGAGTTCCATGTGTATTTCGAGGATCTCTTTGCTAGCCCTATTTCTGTGGAATCTGAAAACAGATATTTCGGATCCCTTTGAAGACTATAGGGCCAAAGGAAATATCCTCGGATAACAAAGAGAAAGAAGCTTTCTGAGAAACTTCTTTGTGTTCTGTGAAATCATCTCACAGAGTTACAGCTTTCCCCTCAAGAAGCCTTTCGCTAAGACAGTTCTTGTGGAATAGGCAAAGTGATATTTGGAAGCCCATAGAGGGCTATGGTGAAAAAGGAAATATCGTCAGATGAAATCTGGAAAGAAGCTTTCTGAGAAACTGCTTAGTGTTCTGTTAATTCATCTCACAGAGTTCCATGTGTATTTCGAGGATCTCTTTGCTAGCCCTATTTCTGTGGAATCTGAGAACAGATATTTCGGATCCCTTTGAAGACTATAGGGCCAAAGGAAATATCTTCGGATAACATAGAGAAAGAAGCTTTCTGAGAAACTTCTTTGTGTTTTGTGAAATCATCTCACAGAGTTACAGCTTTCCCCTGAAGAAGCCTTTCGCTAAGACAGTTCTTGTGGAATTGGCAAAGTGATATTTGGAAGCCCATAGAGGGCTATGGTGAAAAAGGAAATATCGTCAGATGAAATCTGGAAAGAAGCTTTCTGCGAAACTGCTTAGTGTTCTGTTAATTCATCCCACAGAGTTACATGTGTATTTCGAGGATCTCTTTCCTAGTCCTATTTCTGTGGAATCTGAAAACAGATATTTCGGATCCCTTTGAAGACTATAGGGCCAAAGGAAATATCCTCGGATAACAAAGAGAAAGAAGCTTTCTGAGAAACTTCTTTGTGTTCTGTGAAATCATCTCACAGAGTTACAGCTTTCCCCTCAAGAAGCCTTTCGCTAAGACAGTTCTTGTGGAATAGGCAAAGTGATATTTGGAAGCCCATAGAGGGCTATGGTGAAAAAGGAAATATCGTCAGAGGAAATCTGGAAAGAAGCTTTCTGAGAAACTGCTTAGTGTTCTGTGAATTCATCTCACAGAGTTACATGTGTATTTCGAGAATCTCTTTGCTAGCCCTATTTCTGTGGAATCTGAGAACAGATATTTCGGATCCCTTTGAAGACTATAGGGCCAAAGGAAATATCCTCCGGTAATAAAGAGAAAGAAGCTTTCTGAGAAACTTCTTTGTGTTCTGTGAAATCATCTCACAGAGTTACAGCTTTCCCCTGAAGAAGGCTTTCGCTAAGACAGTTCTTGTGGAATTGGCAAAGTGATATTTGGAAGCCCACAGAGGGCTATGGTGAAAAAGGAAATATCGTCAGATGAAATCTGGAAAGAAGCTTTCTGAGAAACTGCTTAGTGTTCTGTGAATTCATCTCACAGAGTTACATGTGTATTTCGAGGATCTCTTTGCTAGCCCTATTTCTGTGGAAACTGAGAAAAGATATTTCGGATCCCTTTGAAGACTATAGGGCCAAAGGAAAAATCCTCCGATAACAAAGAGAAAGAAGCTTTCTGAGAAACTTCTTTGAGTTCTGTGAAATCATCTCACAGAGTTACAGCTTTCCCCTCAAGAAGCCTTTCGCTAAGACAGTTCTTGTGGAATTGGCAAAGTGATATTTGGAAGCCCATAGAGGACTATGGTGAAAAAGGAAATATCGTCAGATGAAATCTGGAAAGAAGCTTTCTGAGAAACTGCTTAGTGTTTTTTTAATTCATCTCACAGAGTTACATGTGTATTTCGAGGATCTCTTTGCTAGCCCTATTTCTGTGGAATCTGAAAACAGATATTTCGGATCCCTTTGAAGACTATAGTGCCTAAGGAAATATCCTCGGATAACAAAGAGAAAGAAGCTTTCTGAGAAACTTCTTTGTGTTCTGTGAAATCATCTCACAGAGTTACAGCATTCCCGTCAAGAAGCCTTTCGCTAAGACAGTTCTTGTGGAATTGGCAAAGTGATATTTGGAAGCCTATAGAGGGCTATGGTGAAATAGGAAATATCGTCAGATGAAATCTGGAAAGAAGCTTTCTGAGAAACTGCTTAGTGTTCTGTGAATTCATCTCACAGAGTTACATGTGTATTTCGAGGATCTCTTTGCTAGCCCTATTTCTGTGGAAACTGAGAAAAGATATTTCGGATCCCTTTGAAGACTATAGGGCCAAAGGAAAAATCCTCCGATAACAAAGAGAAAGAAGCTTTCTGAGAAACTTCTTTGTGTTCTGTGAAATCATCTCACAGAGTTACAGCTTTCCCCTGAAGAAGCCTTTCGCTAAGACAGTTCTTGTGGAATAGGCAAAGTGATATTTGGAAGCCCTTAGAGGGCTATGGTGAAAAAGGAAATATCGTCAGATGAAATCTGGAAAGAAGCTTTCTGAGAAACTGCTTAGTGTTCTGTGAATTCATCTCACAGAGTTACATGTGTATTTCGAGGATCTCTTTGCTAGCCCTATTTCTGTGGAATCTGAGAACAGATATTTCGGATCCCTTTGAAGACTATAGGGCCAAAGGAAATATCCTCGGATAACAAAGAGAAAGAAGCTTTCTGAGAAACTTCTTTGTGTTCTGTGAAATCATCTCACAGAGTTACAGCTTTTCCCTCAAGAAGCTTTTCGCTAAGACAGTTCTTGTGGAATTGGCAAAGGGATATTTGGAAGCCCATAGAGGGCTATGGGGAAAAAGGAAATATCGTCAGATGAAATCTGGAAAGAAGCTTTCTGAGAAACTGCTTAGTGTTCTGTTAATTCATCTCACAGAGTTACATGTGTATTTCGAGGATCTCTTTGCTAGCCCTATTTCTGTGGAATCTGAGAACAGATATTTCGGATCCCTTTGAAGACTATAGGGCCAAAGGAAATATCCTCCGATAACAAAGAGAAAGAAACTTTCTGAGAAACTTCTTTGAGTTCTGTGAAATCATCTCACAGAGTTACAGCTTTCCCCTCAAGAAGCCTTTCGCTAAGACAGTTCTTGTGGAATTGGCAAAGTGATATTTGGAAGCCCATAGAGGGCTATGGTGAAAAAGGAAATATCGTCAGATGAAATCTGGAAAGAAGCTTTCTGAGAAACTGCTTAGTGTTCTGTGAATTCATCTCACAGAGTTCCATGTGTATTTCGAGAATCTCTTTGCTAGCCCTATTTCTGTGGAATCTGAGAACAGATATTTCGGATCCCTTTGAAGACTATAGGGCCAAAGGAAATATCCTCCGGTAACAAAGAGAAGGAAGCTTTCTGAGAAACTTCTTTGTGTTCTGTGAAATCATCTCACAGAGTTACAGCTTTCCCCTGAAGAAGCCTTTCGCTAAGACAGTTCTTGTGGAATAGGCAAAGTGATATTTTGAAGCCCATAGAGGGCTATGGTGAAAAAGGAAATATCGTCAGATGAAATCTGGAAAGAAGCTTTCTGAGAAACTGCTTAGTGTTCTGTTAATTCATCTCACAGAGTTACATGTGTATTTCGAGGATCTCTTTGCTAGCCCTATTTCTGTGGAATCTGAGAACAGATATTTCGGATCCCTTTGAAGACTATAGGGCCAAAGGAAATATCCTCGGATAACAAAGAGAAAGAAGCTTTCTGAGAAACTTCTTTGTGTTCTGTGAAATCATCTCACAGAGTTACAGCTTTTCCCTCAAGAAGCCTTTCGCTAAGACAGTTCTTGTGGAATTGGCAAAGTGATATTTGGAAGCCCATAGAGGGCTATGGTGTAAAAGGAAATATCGTCAGATGAAATCTGGAAAGAAGCTTTCTGCGAAACTGCTTAGTGTTCTGTTAATTCATCTCACAGAGTTACATGTGTATTTCGAGGATCTCTTTGCTAGTCCTATTTCTGTGGAATCTGAAAACAGATATTTCGGATCCCTTTGAAGACCATAGGGCCAAAGGAAATATCCTCGGATAACAAAGAGAAAGAAGCTTTCTGAGAAACTTCTTTGTGTTCTGTGAAATCATCTCACCGAGTTACAGCTTTCAACTGAAGAAGGCTTTCGCTAAGACAGTTCTTGTGGAATTGGCAAAGTGATATTTGGAAGCCCACAGAGGGCTATGGTGAAAAAGGAAATATCCTCAGAAGAAATCTGGAAAGAAGCTTTCTGAGAAATTGCTTAGTGTTCTGTGAATTCATCTCACAGAGTTACATGTGTATTTCGAGGATCTCTTTGCTAGCCCTATTTCTGTGGAAACTGAGAAAAGATATTTCGGATCCCTTTGAAGACTATAGGGCCAAAGGAAAAATACTCAGATAACAAAGAGAAGGAAGCGTTCTGAGAAACTTCTTTGTGTACTGTGAAATCATCTCACAGAGTTACAGCTTTCCCCTCAAGAAGCGTTTCGCTAAGACAGTTCTTGTGGAATTGGCAAAGTGATATTTGGAAGCCCATAGAGGACTATGGTGAAAAAGGAAATATCGTCAGATGAAATCTGGAAAGAAGCTTTCTGCGAAACTGCTTAGTGTTTTTTTATTTCATCTCACAGAGTTACATGTGTATTTCGAGGATCTCTTTGCTAGCCCTATTTCTGTGGAATCTGAAAACAGATATTTCGGATCCCTTTGAAGACTATAGTGCCTAAGGAAATATCCTCGGATAACAAAGAGAAAGAAGCTTTCTGAGAAACTTCTTTGTGTTCTGTGAAATCATCTCACAGAGTTACAGCTTTCCCCTTAAGAAGCCTTTGGCTAAGACAGTTCTTGTGGAATTGGCAAAGTGATATTTGGAAGCCCATAGAGGGCTATGGTGAAATAGGAAATATCGTCAGATGAAATCTGGAAAGAAGCTTTCTGAGAAACTGCTTAGTGTTTTGTGAATTCATCTCACAGAGTTACATGTGTATTTCGAGGATCTCTTTGCTAGCCCTATTTCTGTGGAAACTGAGAATAGATACTTCGGATCCCTTTGAAGACTATAGGGCCAAAGGAAAAATCCTCCGATAACAAAGAGAAAGAAGCTTTCTGAGAAACTTCTTTGTGTTCTGTGAAATCATCTCACAGAGTTACAGCTTTCCCCTGAAGAAGCCTTTCGCTAAGACAGTTCTTGTGGAATTGGCAAAGTGATATTTGGAAGCCCATAGAGGGCTATGGTGAAAAAGGAAATATCCTCAGATGAAATCTGGAAAGAAGCTTTCTGAGAAACTGCTTAGTGTTCTGTGAATTCATCTCACAGAGTTCCATGTGTATTTCGAGAATCTCTTTGCTAGCCCTATTTCTGTGGAATCTGAGAACAGATATTTCGGATCCCTTTGAAGACTATAGGGCCAAAGGAAATATCCTCCGGTAACAAAGAGAAAGAAGCTTTCTGAGAAACTTCTTTGTGTTCTGTGAAATCATCTCACAGAGTTACAGCTTTCCCCTGAAGAAGGCTTTAGCTGAGACAGTTCTTGTGGAATTGGCAAAGTGATATTTGGAAGCCCACAGAGGGCTATGGTGAAAAAGGAAATATCCTCAGATGAAATCTGGAAAGAAGCTTTCTGAGAAACTGCTTAGTGTTCTGTGAATTCATCTCACAGAGTTACATGTGTATTTCGAGGATCTCTTTGCTAGCCCTATTTCTGTGGAAACTGAGAAAAGATATTTCGGATTCCTTTGAAGACTATAGGGCCAAAGGAAAAATCCTCCGATAACAAAGAGAAGGAAGAGTTCTGAGAAACTTCTTTGTGTTCTGTGAAATCATCTCACAGAGTTACAGCTTTCCCCTCAAGAAGCCTTTCGCTAAGACAGTTCTTGTGGAATTGGCAAAGTGATATTTGGAAGCCCATAGAGGACTATGGTGAAAAAGGAAATATCGTCAGATGAAATCTGGAAAGAAGCTTTCTGCGAAACTGCTTAGTGTTTTTTTAATTCATCTCACAGAGTTACATGTGTATTTCGAGGATCTCTTTGCTAGCCCTATTTCTGTGGAATCTGAAAACAGATATTTCGGATCCCTTTGAAGACTATAGGGCCAAAGGAAATATCCTCGGATAACAAAGAGAAAGAAGCTTTCTGAGAAACTTCTTTGTGTTCTGTGAAATCATCTCACAGAGTTACAGCATTTCCCTCAAGAAGCCTTTCGCTAAGACAGTTCTTGTGGAATTGGCAAAGTGATACTTGGAAGCCCATAGAGGGCTATGGTGAAAAAGGAAATATCGTCAGATGAAATCTGGAAAGAAGCTTTCTGCGAAACTGCTTAGTGTTTTTTTAATTCATCTCACAGAGTTACATGTGTATTTCGAGGATCTCTTTGCTAGCCCTATTTCTGTGGAAACTGAGAAAAGATATTTCGGATCCCTTTGAAGACTATAGGGCCAAAGGAAAAATCCTCCGATAACAAAGAGAAAGAAGCTTTCTGAGAAACTTCTTTGTGTTCTGTGAAATCATCTCACAGAATTACAGCTTTCCCCTCAAGAAGCCTTTCGCTAAGACAGTTCTTGTGGAATTGGCAAAGTGATATTTGGAAACCCATAGAGGGCTATGGTGGAAAAGGAAATATCGTCAGATGAAATCTGGAAAGAAGCTTTCTGAGAAACTGCTTAGTGTTTTGTTAATTCATCTCACAGAGTTCCATGTGTATTTCGAGGATCTCTTTGCTAGCCCTATTTCTGTGGAATCTGAAAACAGATATTTCGGATCCCTTTGAAAACTATAGGGCCAAAGGAAATATCCTCCGATAACAAAGAGAAAGAAGCTTTCTGAGAAACTTCTTTGTGTTCTGTGAAATCATCTCACAGAGTTACAGCTTTCCCCTGAAGAAGCCTTTCGCTAAGACAGTTCTTGTGGAATTGGCAAAGTGATATTTGGAAGCCCATAGAGGGCTATGGTGAAAAAGGAAATATCCTCAGATGAAATCTGGAAAGAAGCTTTCTGAGAAACTGCTTAGTGTTCTGTTAATTCATCTCACAGAGTTACATGTGTATTTCGAGGATCTCTTTGCTAGCCCTATTTCTGTGGAATCTGAGAACAGATTTTTCGGATCCCTTTGAAGACTACAGGGCCAAAGGAAATATCCTCGGATAACAAAGAGAAAGAAGCTTTCTGAGAAACTTCTTTGTGTTATGTGAAATCATCTCACCGAGTTACAGCTTTCCCCTCAAGAAGCCTTTCGCTAAGACAGTTCTTGTGGAATTGGCAAAGGGATATTTGGAAGCCCATAGAGGGCTATGGTGAAAAAGGAAATATCGTCAGATGAAATCTGGAAAGAAGCTTGCTGCGAAACCGCTTAGTGTTCTGTTAATTCATCTCACAGAGTTACATATGTATTTCGAGGATCTCTTTGCTAGCCCTATTTCTGTGGAATCTGAAAACAGATATTTCGGATCCCTTTGAAGACTATAGGGGCAAAGGAAATATCCTCCGATAACAAAGAGAAAGAAGCTTCCTGAGAAACTTCTTTGTGTTCTGTGAAATCATCTCACAGAGTTACAGCTTTCCCCTCAAGAAGCCTTTCGCTAAGACAGTTCTTGTGGAATTGGCAAAGTGATATTTGGAAGCCCATAGAGGGCTATGGTGAAAAAGGAAATATCCTCAGATGAAATCTGGAAAGAAGCTTTCTGAGAAACTGCTTAGTGTTCTGTTAATTCATCTCACGGAGTTACATGTGTATTTCGAGGATCTCTTTGCTAGCCCTATTTCTGCGGAATCTGAGAACAGATATTTCGGATCCCTTTGAAGACTATAGGGCCAAAGGAAATATCCTCGGATAACAAAGAGAAAGAAGCTTTCTGAGAAACTTCTTTGTGTTCTGTGAAATCATCTCACAGAGTTACAGCTTTCCCCTCAAGAAGCCTTTCGCTAAGACAGTTCTTGTGGAATTGGCAAAGTGATATTTGGAAGCCCATAGAGGGCTATGGTGAAAAAGGAAATATCCTCAGATGAAATCTGGAAAGAAGCTTTCTGAGACACTGCTTAGTTTTCTGTTAATTCATCTCACAGAGTTACATGTGTATTTCGAGGATCTCTTTGCTAGCCCTATTTCTGTGGAATCTGAGAACAGATATTTCGGATCCCTTTGAAGACTATAGGGCCAAAGGAAATATCCTCCGATAACAAAGAGAAAGAAGCTTTCTGAGAAACTTCTTTGTGTTCTGTGAAATCATCTCACAGAGTTACAGCTTTCCCCTCAAGAAGCTTTCGCTAAGACAGTTCTTGTGGAATAGGCAAAGTGATATTTGGAAGCCCATAGAGGGCTATGGTGAAATAGGAAATATAGTCAGATGAAATCTGGAAAGAAGCTTTCAGAGAAACTGCTTAGTGTTCTGTGAATTCATCTCACAGAGTTACATGTGTATTTCGAGGATCTCTTTGCTAGCCCTATTTCTGTGGAAACTGGGAAAAGATATTTCGGATCCCTTTGAAGACTATAGGGCCAAAGGAAAAATCCTCCGATAACAAAGAGAAAGAAGCTTTCTGAGAAACTTCTTTATGTTCTGTGAAATCATCTCACAGAGTTACAGCTTTCCCCTGAAGAAGCCTTTCGCTAAGACAGTTCTTGTGGAATTGGCAAAGTGATATTTGGAAGCCCATAGAGGGCTATGGTGAAAAAGGAAATATCGTCAGATGAAATCTGGAAAGAAAGTTTCTGCGAAACTGCTTAGTGTTCTGTTAATTCATCCCACAGAGTTACATGTGTATTTCGAGGATCACTTTGCTAGTCCTATTTCTGTGGAATCTGAAAACAGATATTTCGGATCCCTTTGAAAACTATAGGGCCAAAGGAAATATCCTCGGATAACAAAGAGAAAGAAGCTTTCTGAGAAACTTCTTTGTGTTCTGTGAAATCATCTCACACAGTTACATCTTTCCCCTCAAGAAGCCTTTCGCTAAGACAGTTCTTGTGGAATTGGCAAAGTGATATTTGGAAGCCCATAGAGGGCTATGGTGAAATAGGAAATATCGTCAGATGAAATCTGGAAAGAAGCTTTCTGAGAAACTGCTTAGTGTTCTGTTAATTCATCTCACAGAGTTACATGTGTATTTCGAGGATCTCTTTGCTAGCCCTATTTCTGTGGAAACTGAGAAAAGATATTTCGGATCCCTTTGAAGACTATAGGGCCAAAGGAAAAATCCTCCGATAGCAAAGAGAAAGAAGCTTTCTGAGAAACTTCTTTGTGTTCTGTGAAATCATCTCACAGAGTTACAGCTTTCCCCTCAAGAAGCCTTTCGCTAAGACAGTTCTTGTGGAATTGGCAAAGTGATATTTGGAAGCCCATAGAGGGCTATGGTGAAAAAGGAAATATCGTCAGATGAAATCTGGAAAGAAGCTTTCTGAGAAACTGCTTAGTGTTCTGTTAATTCATCTCACAGAGTTACATGTGTATTTCGAGGATGTCTTTGCTAGCCCTATTTCTGTGGAATCTGAGAACAGATATTTCGGATCCCTTTGAAGACTATAGGGCCAAAGGAAATATCCTCCGATAACAAAGAGAAAGAAGCTTTCTGAGAAACTTCTTTGTGTTCTGTGAAATCATCTCACAGAGTTACAGCTTTCCCCTCAAGAAGCCTTTCGCTAAGACAGTTCTTGTGGAATTGGCAAAGTGATATTTGGAAGCCCATAGAGGGCTATGGTGAAAAAGGAAATATCGTCAGATGAAATCTGGAAAGAAGCTTTCTGCGAAACTGCTTAGTGTTCTGTTAATTCATCTCACAGAGTTACATGTGTATTTCGAGGATCTCTTTGCTAGTCCTATTTCTGTGGAATCTGAAAACAGATATTTCGGATCCCTTTGAAGACTATAGGGCCAAAGGAAATATCCTCGGATAAAAAAGAGAAAGAAGGTTTCTGAGAAACTTCTTTGTGTTTGTGAAATCATCTCACAGAGTTACAGCTTTCCCCTCAAGAAGCCTTTCGCTAAGACAGTTCTTGTGGAATTGGCAAAGTGATATTTGGAAGCCGATAGAGGGCTATGGTGAAAAAGGAAATATCCTCAGATGAAATCTGGAAAGAAGCTTTCTGAGAAACTGCTTAGTGTTCTGTTAATTCATCTCACAGAGTTACATGTGTATTTCGAGGATCTCTTTGCTAGCCCTATTTCTGTGGAATCTGAGAACAAATATTTCGGATCCCTTTGAAGACTATAGGGCCAAAGGAAATATCCTCCGATAACAAAGAAAAAGAAGCTTTCTGAGAAACTTCTTTGTGTTCTGTGAAATCATCTCACAGATTTACAGCTTTCCCCTGAAGAAGCCTTTCGCTAAGACAGTTCTTGTGGAATTGGCAAAGTGATATTTGGAAGCCCATAGAGGGCTATGGTGAAAAAGGAAATATCGTCAGATGAAATCTGGAAAGAAGCTTTCTGCGAAACTGCTTAGTGTTCTGTTAATTCATCTCACAGAGTTACATGTGTATTTCGAGGATCTCTTTGCTAGTCCTATTTCTGTGGAATCTGAAAACAGATATTTCGGATCCCTTTGAAGACTATAGGGCCAAAGGAAATATCCTCGGATAACAAAGAGAAAGAAGCTTTCTGAGAAACTTCTTTGTGTTCTGTGAAATCATCTCACAGAGTTACAGCTTTCCCCTCAAGAAGCCTTTCGCTAAGACAGTTCTTGTGGAATTGGCAAAGTGATATTTGGAAGCCCATAGAGGGCTATGGTGAAAAAGGAAATATCCTCAGGTGAAATCTGGAAAGAAGCTTTCTGAGAAACTGCTTAGTGTTCTGTTAATTCATCTCACAGAGTTACATGTGTATTTCGAGGATCTCTTTGCTAGCCCTATTTCTGTGGAATCTGAGAACAGATATTTCGGATCCCTTTGAAGACTATAGGGCCAAAGGAAATATCCTCCGATAACAAAGAGAAAGAAGCTTTCTGAGAAACTTCTTTGTGTTCTGTGAAATCATCTCACAGAGTTACAGCTTTCCCCTCAAGAAGCCTTTCGCTAAGACAGTTCTTGTGGAATTGGCAAAGTGATATTTGGAAGACCATAGAGGGCTATGGTGAAAAAGGAAATATCCTCAGATGAAATCTGGAAAGAAGCTTTCTGAGAAACTGCTTAGTGTTCTGTGAATTCATCTCACATAGATACATGTGTATTTCGAGGATCTCTTTGCTAGCCCTATTTCTGTGGAAACTGAGAAAAGATATTTCGGATCCCTTTGAAGACTATAGGGCCAAAGGAAAAATCCTCCGATAACAAAGAGAAGGAAGCGTTCTGAGAAACTTCTTTGTGTTCTGTGAAATCATCTCACAGAGTTACAGCTTTCCCCTCAAGAAGCCTTTCGCTAAGACAATTCTTGTGGAATTGGCAAAGTGATATTTGGAAGCCCATAGAGGACTATGGTGAAAAAGGAAATATCGTCAGATGAAATCTGGAAAGAAGCTTTCTGCGAAACTGCTTAGTGTTTTTTTAATTCATCTCACAGAGTTACATGTGTATTTCGAGGATCTCTTTGCTAGCTCTATTTCTGTGGAATCTGAGAACAGATATTTCGGATCCCTTTGAAGACTATAGGGCCAAAGGAAATATCCTCGGATAACAAAGAGAAAGAAGCTTTCTGAGAAACTTCTTTGTGTTCTGTGAAATCATCTCACAGAGTTACAGCTTTCCCCTCAAGAAGCCTTTCGCTAAGACAGTTCTTGTGGAATTGGCAAAGTGATATTTGGAAGCCCATAGAGGGCTATGGTGAAAAAGGAAATATCCTCAGATGAAATCTGGAAAGAAGCTTTCTGAGAAACTGCTTAGTGTTCTGCGAATTCATCTCACAGAGTTACATGTGTATTTCGAGGATCTCTTTCCTAGACCTATTTCTGTGGAAACTGAGAAAAGATATTTCGGATCCCTTTGAGGACTATAGGGCCAAAGGAAAGATCCTCGGATAACAAAGAGAAAGAAGCTTTCTGAGAAACTTCTTTGTGTTCTGTGAAATCATCTCACGGAATTACAGCTTTCCCCTCAAGAAGCCTTTCGCTAAGACAGTTCTTGTGGAATTGGCAAAGTGATATTTGGAAGCCCATAGAGGGCTATGGTGAAAAAGGAAATATCGTCAGATGAAATCTGGAAAGAAGCTTGCTGCGAAACCGCTTAGTGTTCTGTTAATTCATCTCACAGAGTTACATATGTATTTCGAGGATCTCTTTGCTAGCCCTATTTCTGTGGAATCTGAAAACAGATATTTCGGATCCCTTTGAAGACTATAGGGGCAAAGGAAATATCCTCCGATAACAAAGAGAAAGAAGCTTCCTGAGAAACTTCTTTGTGTTCTGTGAAATCATCTCACAGAGTTACAGCTTTCCCCTCAAGAAGCCTTTCGCTAAGACAGTTCTTGTGGAATTGGCAAAGTGATATTTGGAAGCCCATAGAGGGCTATGGTGAAAAAGGAAATATCCTCAGATGAAATCTGGAAAGAAGCTTTCTGAGAAACTGCTTAGTGTTCTGTTAATTCATCTCACGGAGTTACATGTGTATTTCGAGGATCTCTTTGCTAGCCCTATTTCTGCGGAATCTGAGAACAGATATTTCGGATCCCTTTGAAGACTATAGGGCCAAAGGAAATATCCTCGGATAACAAAGAGAAAGAAGCTTTCTGAGAAACTTCTTTGTGTTCTGTGAAATCATCTCACAGAGTTACAGCTTTCCCCTCAAGAAGCCTTTCGCTAAGACAGTTCTTGTGGAATTGGCAAAGTGATATTTGGAAGCCGATAGAGGGCTATGGTGAAAAAGGAAATATCCTCAGATGAAATCTGGAAAGAAGCTTTCTGAGACACTGCTTAGTTTTCTGTTAATTCATCTCACAGAGTTACATGTGTATTTCGAGGATCTCTTTGCTAGCCCTATTTCTGTGGAATCTGAAAACAGATATTTCGGATCCCTTTGAAGACTATAGGGCCAAAGGAAGTATCCTCCGATAACAAAGAGAAAGAAGCTTTCTGAGAAACTTCTTTGTGTTCTGTGAAATCATCTCACAGAGTTACAGCTTTCCCCTCAAGAAGCCTTTCGCTAAGACAGTTCTTGTGGAATAGGCAAAGTGATATTTGGAAGCCCATAGAGGGCTATGGTGAAAGAGGAAATATAGTCAGATGAAATCTGGAAAGAAGCTTTCAGAGAAACTGCTTAGTGTTCTGTGAATTCATCTCACAGAGTTACATGTGTATTTCGAGGATCTCTTTGCTAGCCCTATTTCTGTGGAAACTGGGAAAAGATATTTCGGATCCCTTTGAAGACTATAGGGCCAAAGGAAAAATCCTCCGATAACAAAGAGAAAGAAGCTTTCTGAGAAACTTCTTTATGTTCTGTGAAATCATCTCACAGAGTTACAGCTTTCCCCTGAAGAAGCCTTTCGCTAAGACAGTTCTTGTGGAATTGGCAAAGTGATATTTGGAAGCCCATAGAGGGCTATGGTGAAAAAGGAAATATCGTCAGATGAAATCTGGACAGAAAGTTTCTGCGAAACTGCTTAGTGTTCTGTTAATTCATCCCACAGAGTTACATGTGTATTTTGAGGATCTCTTTGCTAGTCCTATTTCTGTGGAATCTGAAAACAGATATTTCGGATCCCTTTGAAGACTATAGGGCCAAAGGAAATATCCTCGGATAACAAAGAGAAAGAAGCTTTCTGAGAAACTTCTTTGTGTTCTGTGAAATCATCTCACAGAGTTACAGCTTTCCCCTCAAGAAGCCTTTCGCTAAGACAGTTCTTGTGGAATTGGCAAAGTGATATTTGGAAGCCCATAGAGGGCTATGGTGAAAAAGGAAATATCCTCAGGTGAAATCTGGAAAGAAGCTTTCTGAGAAACTGCTTAGTGTTCTGTTAATTCATCTCACAGAGTTACATGTGTATTTCGAGGATCTCTTTGCTAGCCCTATTTCTGTGGAATCTGAGAACAGATATTTCGGATCCCTTTGAAGACTATAGGGCCAAAGGAAATATCCTCCGATAACAAAGAGAAAGAAGCTTTCTGAGAAACTTCTTTGTGTTCTGTGAAATCATCTCACAGAGTTACAGCTTTCCCCTCAAGAAGCCTTTCGCTAAGACAGTTCTTGTGGAATTGGCAAAGTGATATTTGGAAGACCATAGAGGGCTATGGTGAAAAAGGAAATATCCTCAGATGAAATCTGGAAAGAAGCTTTCTGAGAAACTGCTTAGTGTTCTGTGAATTCATCTCACATAGATACATGTGTATTTCGAGGATCTCTTTGCTAGCCCTATTTCTGTGGAAACTGAGAAAAGATATTTCGGATCCCTTTGAAGACTATAGGGCCAAAGGAAAAATCCTCCGATAACAAAGAGAAGGAAGCGTTCTGAGAAACTTCTTTGTGTTCTGTGAAATCATCTCACAGAGTTACAGCTTTCCCCTCAAGAAGCCTTTCGCTAAGACAATTCTTGTGGAATTGGCAAAGTGATATTTGGAAGCCCATAGAGGACTATGGTGAAAAAGGAAATATCGTCAGATGAAATCTGGAAAGAAGCTTTCTGCGAAACTGCTTAGTGTTTTTTTAATTCATCTCACAGAGTTACATGTGTATTTCGAGGATCTCTTTGCTAGCTCTATTTCTGTGGAATCTGAGAACAGATATTTCGGATCCCTTTGAAGACTATAGGGCCAAAGGAAATATCCTCGGATAACAAAGAGAAAGAAGCTTTCTGAGAAACTTCTTTGTGTTCTGTGAAATCATCTCACAGAGTTACAGCTTTCCCCTGAAGAAGGCTTTCGCTAAGACAGTTCTTGTGGAATTGGCAAAGTGATATTTGGAAGCCCATAGAGGGCTATGGTAAAAAAGGAAATATCCTCAGATGAAATCTGGAAAGAAGCTTTCTGAGAAACTGCTTAGTGTTCTGTTAATTCATCTCACAGAGTTCCATGTGTATTTCGAGGATCTCCTTGCTAGCCCTCTTTCTGTGGAATCTGAAAACAGATATTTCGGATCCCTTTGAAGACTATAGGGCCAAAGGAAATATCCTCCGATAACAAAGAGAAAGAAGCTTTCTGAGAAACTTCTTTGTGTTCTGTGAAATCATCTCACAGAGTTACAGCTTTCCACTCAAGAAGCCTTTCGCAAAGACACTTCTTGTGGAATTGGCAAAGTGATATTTGGAAGCCCATAGAGGGCTATGGTGAAATAGGAAATATCGTCAGATGAAATCTGGAAAGAAGCTTTCTGAGAAACTGCTTAGTGTTCTGTGAATTCATCTCACAGAGTTACATGTGTATTTCGAGGATCTCTTTGCTAGCCCTATTTCTGTGGAAACTGAGAAAAGATATTTCGGATCCCTTTGAAGACTATAGGGCCAAAGGAAAAATCCTCGGATAACAAAGAGAAAGAAGCTTTCTGAGAAACTTCTTTGTGTTCTGTGAAATCATCTCACAGAGTTACAGGTTTCCCCTGAAGAAGACTTTCGCTAAGACAGTTCTTGTGGAATTGGCAAGGTGATATTTGGAAGCCCATAGAGGGCTATGGTGAAAAAGGAAATATCGTCAGATGAAATCTGGAAAGAAGCTTTCTGAGAAACTGCTTAGTGTTCTGTTAATTCATCTCACAGAGTTCCATGTGTATTTCGAGGATCTCTTTGCTAGCCCTATTTCTGTGGAATCTGAAAACAGATATTTCGGATCCCTTTGAAAACTATAGGGCCAAAGGAAATATCCTCCGATAACAAAGAGAAAGAAGCTTTCTGAGAAACTTCTTTGTGTTCTGTGAAATCATCTCACAGAGTTACAGCTTTCCCCTCAAGAAGCCTTTCGCTAAGACAGTTCTTGTGGAATTGGCAAAGTTATATTTGGAAGCCCATAGAGGGCTATGGTGAAATAGGAAATATCGTCAGATGAAATCTGGAAAGAAGCTTTCTGAGAAACTGCTTAGTGTTCTGTTAATTCATCTCACAGAGTTACATGTGTATATCGAGGATCTCTTTGCTAGCCCTATTTCTGTGGAAACTGAGAAAAGATATTTCGGATCCCTTTGAAGACTATAGGGCCAAAGGAAAAATACTCCGATAACAAAGAGAAAGAAGCTTTCTGAGAAACTTCTTTGTGTTCTGTGAAATCATCTCACAGAGTTACAGCTTTCCCCTCTAGAAGCCTTTCGCTAAGACAGTTCTTGTGGAATTGGCAAAGTGATATTTGGAAGCCCATAGAGGGCTATGGTGAAAAAGGAAATATCGTCAGATGAAATCTGGAAAGAAGCTTTCTGAGAAACTGCTTAGTGTTCTGTTAATTCATCTCACAGAGTTACATGTGTATTTCGAGGATCTCTTTGCTAGCCCTATTTCTGTGGAATCTGAGAACAGATATTTCGGATCCCTTTGAAGACTATAGGGCCAAAGGAAATATCCTCGGATAACAAAGAGAAAGAAGCTTTCTGAGAAACTTCTTTGTGTTCTGTGAAATCATCTCACAGAGTTACAGCTTTCCCCTGAAGAAGCCTTTCGCTAAGACAGTTCTTGTGGAATTGGCAAAGTGATATTTGGAAGCCCATAGAGGGCTATGGTGAAAAAGGAAATATCGTCAGATGAAATCTGGAAAGAAGCTTTCTGCGAAACTGCTTAGTGTTCTGTTAATTCATCTCACAGAGTTACATGTGTATTTCGAGGATCTCTTTGCTAGTCCTATTTCTGTGGAATCTGAAAACAGATATTTCGGATCCCTTTGAAGACTATAGGGCCAAAGGAAATATCCTCGGATAACAAAGAGAAAGAAGCTTTCTGAGAAACTTCTTTGTGTTCTGTGAAATCATCTCACAGAGTTACAGCTTTCCCCTCAAGAAGCCTTTCGCTAAGACAGTTCTTGTGGAATTGGCAAAGTGATATTTGGAAGCCCATAGAGGGCTATGGTGAAAAAGGAAATATCCTCAGATGAAATCTGGAATGAAGCTTTCTGCGAAACTGATTAGTGTTTTGTTAATTCATCTCACAGAGTTACATGTGTATTTCGAGGATCTCTTTGCTAGCTCTATTTCTGTGGAATCTGAGAAGAGATATTTCGGATCCCTTTGAAGACTATAGGGCCAAAGGATATATCCTCCGATAACAAAGAGAAAGAAGCTTTCTGAGAAACTTCTTTGTGTTCTGTGAAATCATCTCACAGAGTTACAGCTTTCCCCTCAAGAAGCCTTTCGCTAAGACAGTTCTTGTGGAATAGGCAAAGTGATATTTGGAAGCCCATAGAGGGCTATGGTGAAAAAGGAAATATCGTCAGATGAAATCTGGAAAGAATCTTTCTGAGAAACTGCTTAGTGTTCTGTTAATTCATCTCACAGAGTTCCATGTGTATTTCGAGGATCTCTTTGCTAGCCCTATTTCTGTGGAATCTGAAAACAGATATTTCGGATCCCTTTGAAAACTATAGGGCCAAAGGAAATATCCTCCGATAACAAAGAGAAAGAAGCTTTCTGAGAAACTTCTTTGTGTTCTGTGAAATCATCTCACAGAGTTACATCTTTCCCCTCAAGAAGCCTTTCGCTAAGACAGTTCTTGTGGAATGTGCAAAGTGATATTTGGAAGCCCATAGAGGGCTATGGTGAAATAGGAAATATCGTCATATGAAATCTGGAAAGAAGCTTTCTGAGAAACTGCTTAGTGTTCTGTTAATTCATCTCACAGAGTTACATGTGTATTTCGAGGATCTCTTTGCTAGCCCTATTTCTGTGGAAACTGAGAAAAGATATTTCGGATCCCTTTGAAGACTATAGGGCCAAAGGAAAAATCCTCCGATAACAAAGAGAAAGAAGCTTTCTGAGAAACTTCTTTGTGTTCTGTGAAATCATCTCACAGAGTTACAGCTTTCCCCTCAAGAAGCCTTTCGCTAAGACAGTTCTTGTGGAATTGGCAAAGTGATATTTGGAAGCCCATAGAGGGCTGTGGTGAAAAAGGAAATATCGTCAGATGAAATCTGGAAAGAAGCTTTCTGAGAAACTGCTTAGTGTTCTGTTAATTCATCTCACAGAGTTACATGTGTATTTCGAGGATGTCTTTGCTAGCCCTATTTCTGTGGAATCTGAGAACAGATATTTCGGATCCCTTTGAAGACTATAGGGCCAAAGGAAATATCCTCCGATAACAAAGAGAAAGAAGCTTTCTGAGAAACTGCTTTGTGTTCTGTGAAATCATCTCACAGAGTTACAGCTTTCCCCTCAAGAAGCCTTTCGCTAAGACAGTTCTTGTGGAATTGGCAAAGTGATATTTGGAAGCCCATAGAGGGCTATGGTGAAAAAGGAAATATCGTCAGATGAAATCTGGAAAGAAGCTTTCTGCGAAACTGCTTAGTGTTCTGTTAATTCATCTCACAGAGTTACATGTGTATTTCGAGGATCTCTTTGCTAGTCCTATTTCTGTGGAATCTGAAAACAGATATTTCGGATCCCTTTGAAGACTATAGGGCCAAAGGAAATATCCTCGGATAAAAAAGAGAAAGAAGCTTTCTGAGAAACTTCTTTGTGTTTGTGAAATCATCTCACAGAGTTACAGCTTTCCCCTCAAGAAGCCTTTCGCTAAGACAGTTCTTGTGGAATTGGCAAAGTGATATTTGGAAGCCGATAGAGGGTTATGGTGAAAAAGGAAATATCCTCAGATGAAATCTGGAAAGAAGCTTTCTGAGAAACTGCTTAGTGTTCTGTTAATTCATCTCACAGAGTTACATGTGTATTTCGAGGATCTCTTTGCTAGCCCTATTTCTGTGGAATCTGAGAACAAATATTTCGGATCCCTTTGAAGACTATAGGGCCAAAGGAAATATCCTCCGATAACAAAGAGAAAGAAGCTTTCTGAGAAACTTCTTTGTGTTCTGTGAAATCATCTCACAGAGTTACAGCTTTCCCCTGAAGAAGCCTTTCGCTAAGACAGTTCTTGTGGAATTGGCAAAGTGATATTTGGAAGCCCATAGAGGGCTATGGTGAAAAAGGAAATATCGTCAGATGAAATCTGGAAAGAAGCTTTCTGCGAAACTGCTTAGTGTTCTGTTAATTCATCTCACAGAGTTACATGTGTATTTCGAGGATCTCTTTGCTAGTCCTATTTCTGTGGAATCTGAAAACAGATATTTCGGATCCCTTTGAAGACTATAGGGCCAAAGGAAATATCCTCGGATAACAAAGAGAAAGAAGCTTTCTGAGAAACTTCTTTGTGTTCTGTGAAATCATCTCACAGAGTTACAGCTTTCCCCTCAAGAAGCCTTTCGCTAAGACAGTTCTTGTGGAATTGGCAAAGTGATATTTGGAAGCCCATAGAGGGCTATGGTGAAAAAGGAAATATCCTCAGATGAAATCTGGAAAGAAGCTTTCTGAGAAACTGCTTAGTGTTCTGCGAATTCATCTCATAGAGTTACATGTGTATTTCGAGGATCTCTTTCCTAGACCTATTTCTGTGGAAACTGAGAAAAGATATTTCGGATCCCTTTGAGGACTATAGGGCCAAAGGAAAAATCCTCGGATAACAAAGAGAAAGAAGCTTTCTGAGAAACTTCTTTGTGTTCTGTGAAATCATCTCACGGAGTTACAGCTTTCCCCTCAAGAAGCCTTTCGCTAAGACAGTTCTTGTGGAATTGGCAAAGGGATATTTGGAAGCCCATAGAGGGCTATGGTGAAAAAGGAAATATCGTCAGATGAAATCTGGAAAGAAGCTTGCTGCGAAACTGCTTAGTGTTCTGTTAATTCATCTCACAGAGTTACATATGTATTTCGAGGATCTCTTTACTAGCCCTATTTCTGTGGTATCTGAAAACAGATATTTCGGATCCCTTTGAAGACTATAGGGGCAAAGGAAATATCCTCCGATAACAAAGAGAAAGAAGCTTCCTGAGAAACTTCTTTGTGTTCTGTGAAATCATCTCACAGAGTTACAGCTTTCCCCTCAAGAAGCCTTTCGCTAAGACAGTTCTTGTGGAATTGGCAAAGTGATATTTGGAAGCCCATAGAGGGCTATGGTGAAAAAGGAAATATCCTCAGATGAAATCTGGAAAGAAGCTTTCTGAGAAACTGCTTAGTGTTCTGTTAATTCATCTCACAGAGTTCCATGTGTATTTCGAGGATCTCTTTGCTAGCCCTATTTCTGTGGAAACTGAGAACAGATATTTCGGATCCCTTTGAAGACTATAGGGCCAAAGGAAAAATCCTCCGATAACAAAGAGAAAGAAGCTTTCTGAGAAACTTCTTTGTGTTCTGTGAAATCATCTCACAGAGTTACAGCTTTCCCCTCAAGAAGCCTTTCGCTAAGACAGTTCTTGTGGAATAGGCAAAGTGATATTTGGAAGCCCATAGAGGGCTATGGTGAAAAAGGAAATATCCTCAGATAAAATCTGGAATGAAGCTTTCTGCGAAACTGATTAGTGTTTTGTTAATTCATCTCACAGAGTTACATGTGTATTTCGAGGATCTCTTTGCTAGCTCTATTTCTGTGGAATCTGAGAACAGATATTTCGGATCCCTTTGAAGACTATAGGGCCAAAGGAAATATCCTCCGATAACAAAGAAAAAGAAGCTTTCTGAGAAACTTCTTTGTGTTCTGTGAAATCATCTCACAGAGTTACAGCTTTCCCCTCAAGAAGCCTTTCGCTAAGACAGTTCTTGTTGAATAGGCAAAGTGATATTTGGAAGCCCATAGAGGGCTATGGTGAAAAAGGAAATATCGTCAGATGAAATCTGGAAAGAAGCTTTCTGAGAAACTGCTTAGTGTTCTGTTAATTCATCTCACAGAGTTCCATGTGTATTTCGAGGATCTCTTTGCTAGCCCTATTTCTGTGGAATCTGAAAACAGATATTTCGGATCCCTTTGAAAACTATAGGGCCAAAGGAAATATCCTCCGATAACAAAGAGAAAGAAGCTTTCTGAGAAACTTCTTTGTGTTCTGTGAAATCATCTCACAGAGTTACAGCTTTCCCCTCAAGAAGCCTTTCGCTAAGACAGTTCTTGTGGAATTGGCAAAGTTATATTTGGAAGCCCATAGAGGGCTATGGTGAAATAGGAAATATCGTCAGATGAAATCTGGAAAGAAGCTTTCTGCGAAACTGCTTAGTGTTCTGTTAATTCATCTCACAGAGTTACATGTGTATTTCGAGGATCTGCTTGCTAGCCCTATTTCTGTGGAAACTGAGAAAAGATATTTCGGATCCCTTTGAAGACTATAGGGCCAAAGGAAAAATCCTCCGATAACAAAGAGAAAGAAGCTTTCTGAGAAACTTCTTTGTGTTCTGTGAAATCATCTCACAGAGTTACAGCTTTCCCCTCAAGAAACCTTTCGGTAAGACAGTTTTTGTGGAATTGGCAAGGTGATATTTGGAAGCCCATAGAGGGCTATGGTGAAAAAGGAAATATCGTCAGATGAAATCTGGAAAGAAGCTTTCTGAGAAACTGCTTAGTCTTCTGTTAATTCATCTCACAGAGTTACATGTGTATTTCGAGGATGTCTTTCCTAGCCCTATTTCTGTGGAATCTGAGAACAGATATATCGGATCCCTTTGAAGACTATAGGGCCAAAGGAAATATACTCGGATAACAAAGAGAAAGAAGCTTTCTGAGAAACTTCTTTGTGTTCTGTGAAATCATCTCACAGAGTTACAGCTTTCCCCTCAAGAAGCCTTTCGCTAAGACCGTTCTTGTGGAATTGGCAAAGTGATATTTGGAAGCCCATAGAGGGCTATGGTGAAAAAGGAAATATCCTCAGATGAAATCTGGAAAGAAGCTTTCTGTGAAACTGCTTAGTGTTCTGTTAATTCATCTCACAGAGTTACATGTGTATTTCGAGGATCTCTTTGCTAGTCCTATTTCTGTGGAATCTGAAAACAGATATTTCGGATCCCTTTGAAGACTATAGGGCCAAAGGAAATATCCTCGGATAAAAAAGAGAAAGAAGCTTTCTGAGAAACTTCTTTGTGTTCTGTGAAATCATCACACAGAGTTACAGCTTTCCCCTCAAGAAGCTTTTCGCTAAGACAGTTCTTGTGGAATTGGCAAAGTGATATTTGGAAGCCGATAGAGGGCTATGGTGAAAAAGGAAATATCCTCAGATGAAATCTGGAAAGAAGCTTTCTGAGAAACTGCTTAGTGTTCTGTTAATTCATCTCACAGAGTTACATGTGTATTTCGAGGATCTCTTTGCTAGCCCTATTTCTGTGGAATCTGAGAACAAATATTTCGGATCCCTTTGAAGACTGTAGGGCCAAGGGAAATATCCTCCGATAACAAAGAGAAAGAAGCTTTCTGAGAAACTTCTTTGTGTTCTGTGAAATCATCTCACAGAGTTACAGCTTTCCCCTGAAGAAGCCTTTCGCTAAGACAGTTCTTGTGGAATTGGCAAAGTGATATTTGGAAGCCCATAGAGGGCTATGGTGAAAAAGGAAATATCGTCAGATGAAATCTGGAAAGAAGCTTTCTGCGAAACTGCTTAGTGTTCTGTTAATTCATCTCACAGAGTTACATGTGTATTTCGAGGGTCTCTTTGCTAGTCCTATTTCTGTGGAATCTGAAAACATATATTTCGGATCCCTTTGAAGACTATAGGGCCAAAGGAAATATCCTCGGATAACAAAGAGAAAGAAGCTTTCTGAGAAACTTCTTTGTGTTTGTGAAATCATCTCACAGAGTTACAGCTTTCCCCTCAAGAAGCCTTTCGCTAAGACAGTTCTTGTGGAATTGGCAAAGTGATATTTGGAAGCCGATAGAGGGCTATGGTGAAAAAGGAAATATCCTCAGATGAAATCTGGAAAGAAGCTTTCTGAGAAACTGCTTAGTGTTCTGTTAATTCATCTCACAGAGTTACATGTGTATTTCGAGGATCTCTTTGCTAGCCCTATTTCTGTGGAATCTGAGAACAAATATTTCGGATCCCTTTGAAGACTATAGGGCCAAAGGAAATATCCTCCGATAAGAAAGAGAAAGAAGCTTTCTGAGAAACTTCTTTGTGTTCTGTGAAATCATCTCACAGAGTTACAGCTTTCCCCTGAAGAAGCCTTTCGCTAAGACAGTTCTTGTGGAATTGGCAAAGTGATATTTGGAAGCCCATAGAGGGCTATGGTGAAAAAGGAAATATCGTCAGATGAAATCTGGAAAGAAGCTTTCTGCGAAACTGCTTAGTGTTCTGTTAATTCATCTCACAGAGTTACATGTGTATTTCGAGGATCTCTTTGCTAGTCCTATTTCTGTGGAATCTGAAAACAGATATTTCGGATCCCTTTGAAGACTATAGGGCCAAAGGAAATATCCTCGGATAACAAAGAGAAAGAAGCTTTCTGAGAAACTTCTTTGTGTTCTGTGAAATCATCTCACAGAGTTACAGCTTTCCCCTCAAAGAAGCCTTTCGCTAAGACAGTTCTTGTGGAATAGGCAAAGTGATATTTGGAAGCCCATAGAGGGCTATGGTGAAAAAGGAAATATCCTCAGATGAAATCTGGAAAGAAGCTTTCTGAGAAACTGCTTAGTGTTCTGCGAATTCATCTCATAGAGTTACATGTGTATTTCGAGGATCTCTTTCCTAGACCTATTTCTGTGGAAACTGAGAAAAGATATTTCGGATCCCTTTGAGGACTATAGGGCCAAAGGAAAAATCCTCGGATAACAAAGAGAAAGAAGCTTTCTGAGAAACTTCTTTGTGTTCTGTGAAATCATCTCACGGAGTTACAGCTTTCCCCTCAAGAAGCCTTTCGCTAAGACAGTTCTTGTGGAATTGGCAAAGGGATATTTGGAAGCCCATAGAGGGCTATGGTGAAAAAGGAAATATCGTCAGATGAAATCTGGAAAGAAGCTTGCTGCGAAACTGCTTAGTGTTCTGTTAATTCATCTCACAGAGTTACATATGTATTTCGAGGATCTCTTTGCTAGCCCTATTTCTGTGGTATCTGAAAACAGATATTTCGGATCCCTTTGAAGACTATAGGGGCAAAGGAAATATCCTCCGATAACAAAGAGAAAGAAGCTTCCTGAGAAACTTCTTTGTGTTCTGTGAAATCATCTCACAGAGTTACAGCTTTCCCCTCAAGAAGCCTTTCGCTAAGACAGTTCTTGTGGAATTGGCAAAGTGATATTTGGAAGCCCATAGAGGGCTATGGTGAAAAAGGAAATATCCTCAGATGAAATCTGGAAAGAAGCTTTCTGAGAAACTGCTTAGTGTTCTGTTAATTCATCTCACAGAGTTACATGTGTATTTCGAGGATCTGCTTGCTAGCCCTATTTCTGTGGAAACTGAGAAAAGATATTTCGGATCCCTTTGAAGACTATAGGGCCAAAGGAAAAATCCTCCGATAACAAAGAGAAAGAAGCTTTCTGAGAAACTTCTTTGTGTTCTGTGAAATCATCTCACAGAGTTACAGCTTTCCCCTCAAGAAACCTTTCGGTAAGACAGTTTTTGTGGAATTGGCAAGGTGATATTTGGAAGCCCATAGAGGGCTATGGTGAAAAAGGAAATATCGTCAGATGAAATCTGGAAAGAAGCTTTCTGAGAAACTGCTTAGTCTTCTGTTAATTCATCTCACAGAGTTACATGTGTATTTCGAGGATGTCTTTCCTAGCCCTATTTCTGTGGAATCTGAGAACAGATATATCGGATCCCTTTGAAGACTATAGGGCCAAAGGAAATATACTCGGATAACAAAGAGAAAGAAGCTTTCTGAGAAACTTCTTTGTGTTCTGTGAAATCATCTCACAGAGTTACAGCTTTCCCCTCAAGAAGCCTTTCGCTAAGACCGTTCTTGTGGAATTGGCAAAGTGATATTTGGAAGCCCATAGAGGGCTATGGTGAAAAAGGAAATATCCTCAGATGAAATCTGGAAAGAAGCTTTCTGTGAAACTGCTTAGTGTTCTGTTAATTCATCTCACAGAGTTACATGTGTATTTCGAGGATCTCTTTGCTAGTCCTATTTCTGTGGAATCTGAAAACAGATATTTCGGATCCCTTTGAAGACTATAGGGCCAAAGGAAATATCCTCGGATAAAAAAGAGAAAGAAGCTTTCTGAGAAACTTCTTTGTGTTCTGTGAAATCATCACACAGAGTTACAGCTTTCCCCTCAAGAAGCTTTTCGCTAAGACAGTTCTTGTGGAATTGGCAAAGTGATATTTGGAAGCCGATAGAGGGCTATGGTGAAAAAGGAAATATCCTCAGATGAAATCTGGAAAGAAGCTTTCTGAGAAACTGCTTAGTGTTCTGTTAATTCATCTCACAGAGTTACATGTGTATTTCGAGGATCTCTTTGCTAGCCCTATTTCTGTGGAATCTGAGAACAAATATTTCGGATCCCTTTGAAGACTGTAGGGCCAAGGGAAATATCCTCCGATAACAAAGAGAAAGAAGCTTTCTGAGAAACTTCTTTGTGTTCTGTGAAATCATCTCACAGAGTTACAGCTTTCCCCTGAAGAAGCCTTTCGCTAAGACAGTTCTTGTGGAATTGGCAAAGTGATATTTGGAAGCCCATAGAGGGCTATGGTGAAAAAGGAAATATCGTCAGATGAAATCTGGAAAGAAGCTTTCTGCGAAACTGCTTAGTGTTCTGTTAATTCATCTCACAGAGTTACATGTGTATTTCGAGGGTCTCTTTGCTAGTCCTATTTCTGTGGAATCTGAAAACATATATTTCGGATCCCTTTGAAGACTATAGGGCCAAAGGAAATATCCTCGGATAACAAAGAGAAAGAAGCTTTCTGAGAAACTTCTTTGTGTTCTGTGAAATCATCTCACAGAGTTACAGCTTTCCCCTCAAGAAGCCTTTCGCTAAGACAGTTCTTGTGGAATTGGCAAAGTGATATTTGGAAGCCCATAGAGGGCTATGGTGAAAAAGGAAATATCGTCAGATGAAATCTGGAAAGAAGCTTTCTGAGAAACTGCTTAGTGTTCTGTGAATTCATCTCACAGAGTTACATGTGTATTTCGAGGTTCTCTTTGCTAGCCCTATTTCTGTGGAATCTGAGAACAGATATTTCGGATCCCTTTGAAGACTATAGGGCCAAAGGAAATATCCTCCGATAACAAAGAGAAAGAAGCTTTCTGAGAAACTTCTTTGTGTTCTGTGAAATCATCTCACAGAGTTACAGCTTTCCCCTCAAGAAGCCTTTCGCTAAGACCGTTCTTGTGGAATTGGCAAAGTGATATTTGGAAGCCCATAGAGGGCTATGGTGAAAAAGGAAATATCCTCAGATGAAATCTGGAAAGAAGCTTTCTGTGAAACTGCTTAGTGTTCTGTTAATTCATCTCACAGAGTTACATGTGTATTTCGAGGATCTCTTTGCTAGTCCTATTTCTGTGGAATCTGAAAACAGATATTTCGGATCCCTTTGAAGACTATAGGGCCAAAGGAAATATCCTCGGATAAAAAAGAGAAAGAAGCTTTCTGAGAAACTTCTTTGTGTTCTGTGAAATCATCTCACAGAGTTACAGCTTTCCCCTCAAGAAGCTTTTCGCTAAGACAGTTCTTGTGGAATTGGCAAAGTGATATTTGGAAGCCGATAGAGGGCTATGGTGAAAAAGGAAATATCCTCAGATGAAATCTGGAAAGAAGCTTTCTGAGAAACTGCTTAGTGTTCTGTTAATTCATCTCACAGAGTTACATGTGTATTTCGAGGATCTCTTTGCTAGCCCTATTTCTGTGGAATCTGAGAACAAATATTTCGGATCCCTTTGAAGACTGTAGGGCCAAGGGAAATATCCTCCGATAACAAAGAGAAAGAAGCTTTCTGAGAAACTTCTTTGTGTTCTGTGAAATCATCTCACAGAGTTACAGCTTTCCCCTGAAGAAGCCTTTCGCTAAGACAGTTCTTGTGGAATTGGCAAAGTGATATTTGGAAGCCCATAGAGGGCTATGGTGAAAAAGGAAATATCGTCAGATGAAATCTGGAAAGAAGCTTTCTGCGAAACTGCTTAGTGTTCTGTTAATTCATCTCACAGAGTTACATGTGTATTTCGAGGATCTCTTTGCTAGTCCTATTTCTGTGGAATCTGAAAACAGATATTTCGGATCCCTTTGAAGACTATAGGGCCAAAGGAAATATCCTCGGATAACAAAGAGAAAGAAGCTTTCTGAGAAACTTCTTTGTGTTCTGTGAAATCATCTCACAGAGTTACAGCTTTCCCCTCAAGAAGCCTTTCGCTAAGACAGTTCTTGTGGAATTGGCAAAGTGATATTTGGAAGCCCATAGAGGGCTATGGTGAAAA
This sequence comes from Macaca nemestrina, assembly GCF_043159975.1. Classification (NCBI taxonomy): domain Eukaryota; kingdom Metazoa; phylum Chordata; class Mammalia; order Primates; family Cercopithecidae; genus Macaca; species Macaca nemestrina. Next base: position 30,064,760 of record NC_092135.1, on the reverse strand, counting down.
AGGAAATATCCTCAGATGAAATCTGGAAAGAAGCTTTCTGAGAAACTGCTTAGTGTTCTGCGAATTCATCTCACAGAGTTACATGTGTTTTTCGAGGATCTCTTTGCTAGTCCTATTTCTGTGGAATCTGAAAACAGATATTTCGGATCCCTTTGAAGACTATAGGGCCAAAGGAAATATCCTCAGATAACAAAGAGAAAGAAGCTTTCTGAGAAACTTCTTTGTGTTCTGTGAAATCATCTCACAGAGTTACAGCTTTCCCCTCAAGAAGCCTTTCGCTAAGACAGTTCTTGTGGAATTGGCAAAGTGATATTTGGAAGCCGATAGAGGGCTATGGTGAAAAAGGAAATATCCTCAGATGAAATCTGGAAAGAAGCTTTCTGAGAAACTGCTTAGTGTTCTGTGAATTCATCTCACAGAGTTACATGTGTATTTCGAGGATCTCTTTGCTAGCCCTATTTCTGTGGAAACTAAGAACAGATATTTCGGATCCCTTTGAAGACTATAGAGCCAAAGGAAATATCCTCCGATAACAAAGAGAAAGAAGCTTTCTGAGAAACTTCTTTGTGTTCTGTGAAATCATCTCACAGAGTTACAGCTTTCCCCTCAAGAAGCCTTTCGCTAAGACACTTCTTGTTAAATTGGCAAAGTGATATTTGGAAGCCCATAGAGGGCTATGGTGAAAAAGGAAATATCGTCAGATGAAATCTGGAAAGAAGCTTTCTGCGAAACTGCTTAGTGTTATGTTAATTCATCTCACAGAGTTACATGTGTATTTCAAGGATCTCTTTGCTAGCTCTATTTCTGTGGAATCTGAGAACAGCTATTTCGGATCCCTTTGAAGACTATAGGGCCAAAGGAAATATCCTCCGATAACAAAGAGAAAGAAGCTTTCTGAGAAACTTCTTTGTGTTCTGTGAAATCATCTCACAGAGTTACAGCTTTCCCCTCAAGAAGCCTTTCGCTAAGACTGTTCTTGTGGAATAGACAAAGTGATATTTGGAAGCCCATAGAGGGCTATGGTGAAAAAGGAAATATCGTCAGATGAAATCTGGAAAGAAGCTTTCTGAGAAACTGCTTAGTGTTCTGTTAATTCATCTCACAGAGTTACATGTGTATTTCGAGGATCTCTTTGCTAGCCCTATTTCTGTGGAATCTGAGAACAGATATTTCGGATCCCTTTGAAGACTATAGGGCCAAAGGAAATATCCTCCGATAACAAAGAGAAAGAAGCTTTCTGAGAAACTTCTTTGTGTTCTGTGAAATCATCTCACAGAGTTACAGCTTTCCCCTCAAGAAGCCTTTCGCTAAGACAGTTCTTGTGGAATTGGCAAAGTGATATTTGGAAGCCCCTAGAGGGCTATGGTGAAATAGGAAATATCGTCAGATGAAATCTGGAAAGAAGCTTTCTGAGAAACTGCTTAGTGTTCTGTGAATTCATCTCACAGAGTTACATGTGTATTTCGAGGATCTCTTTGCTAGCCCTATTTCTGTGGAAACTGAGAAAAGATTTCGGATCCCTTTGAAGACTATAGGGCCAAAGGAAAAATCCTCCGATAACAAAGAGAAAGAAGCTTTCTGAGAAACTTCTTTGTGTTCTGTGAAATCATCTCACAGAGTTACAGCTTTCCCCTGAAGAAGCCTTTCGCTAAGACAGTTCTTGTGGAATTGGCAAAGTGATATCTGGAAGCCCATAGAGGGCTATGGTGAAAAAGGAAATATCCTCAGATGAAATCTGGAAAGAAGCTTTCTGAGAAACTGCTTAGTGTTCTGTGAATTCATCTCACAGAGTTACATGTGTATTTCGAGGATCTCTTTGCTAGCCCTATTTCTGTGGAAACTGAGAACAGATATTTCGGATCCCTTTGAAGACTATAGGGCCAAAGGAAATATCCTCCGATAACAAAGAGAAAGAAGCTTTCTGAGAAACTTCTTTGTGTTCTGTGAAATCATCTCACAGAGTTAAAGCTTTCCCCTCAAGAAGCCTTTCGCTAAGACACTTCTTGTGGAATTGGCAAAGTGATATTTGGAAGCCCATAGAGGGCTATGTTGAAAAAGGAAATATCGTCAGATGAAATCTGGAAAGAAGCTTTCTGGGAAACTGCTTAGTGTTATGTTAATTCATCTCACAGAGTTACATGTGTATTTCGAGGATCTCTTTGCTAGCTCTATTTCTGTGGAATCTGAGAACAGATATTTCGGATCCCTTTGAAGACTATAGGGCCAAAGGAAATATCCTCCGATAACAAAGAGAAAGAAGCTTTCTGAGAAACTTCTTTGTGTTCTGTGAAATCATCTCACAGAGTTACAGCTTTCCCCTGAAGAAGCCTTTCGCTAAGACAGTTCTTGTGGAATTGGCAAAGTGATATTTGGAAGCCCATAGAGGGCTATGGGGAAAAAGGAAATATCGTCAGATGAAATCTGGAAAGAAGCTTTCTGAGAAACTGCTTAGTGTTCTGTTAATTCATCTCACAGAGTTACATGTGTATTTCGAGGATCTCTTTGCTAGCCCTATTTCTGTGGAATCTGAGAACAGATATTTCGGATCCCTTTGAAGACTATAGGGCCAAAGGAAATATCCTCGGATAACAAAGAGAAAGAAGCTTTCTGAGAAACTTCTTTGTGTTCTGTGAAATCATCTCACAGAGTTACAGCTTTCCCCTCAAGAAGCCTTTCGCTAAGACAGTTGTTGTGGAATTGGCAAAGTGATATTTGGAAGCCCATAGAGGGCTATGGTGAAAAAGGAAATATCGTCAGATGAAATCTGGAAAGAAGCTTTCTGCGAAACTGCTCAGTGTTCTGTGAATTCATCTCACAGAGTTACATGTGTATTTCGAGGATCTCTTTGCTAGTCCTATTTCTGTGGAATCTGAAAACAGATATTTCGGATCCCTTTGAAGACTATAGGGCCAAAGGAAATATCCTCGGATAACAAAGAGAAAGAAGCTTTCTGAGAAACTTCTTTGTGTTCTGTGAAATCATCTCGCAGAGTTACAGCTTTCCCCTCAAGAAGCCTTTCGCTAAGACAGTTCTTGTGGAATTGGCAAAGTGATAATTGGAAGCCGATAGAGGGCTATGGTGAAAAAGGAAATATCCTCAGATGAAATCTGGAAAGAAGCTTTCTGAGAAACTGCTTAGTGTTCTGTGAATTCATCTCACCGAGATACATGTGTATTTCGAGGATCTCTTTCCTAGCCCTATTTCTGTGGAAACTAAGAACAGATATTTCGGAACCCTTTGAAGACTATAGAGCCAAAGGAAATATCCTCCGATAACAAAGAGAAAGAAGCTTTCTGAGAAACTTCTTTGTGTTCTGTGAAATCATCTCACAGAGTTACAGCTTTCCCCTCAAGAAGCCTTTCGCTAAGACACTACTTGTTAAATTGGCAAAGTGATATTTGGAAGCCCATAGAGGGCTATGGTGAAAAAGGAAATATCGTCAGATGAAATCTGGAAAGAAGCTTTCTGCGAAACTGCTTAGTGTTATGTTAATTCATCTCACAGAGTTACATGTGTATTTCGAGGATCTCTTTGCTAGCTCTATTTCTGTGGAATCTGAGAACAGCTATTTCGGATCCCTTTGAAGACTATAGGGCCAAAGGAAATATCCTCCGATAACAAAGAGAAAGAAGCTTTCTGAGAAACTTCTTTGTGTTCTGTGAAATCATCTCACAGAGTTACAGCTTTCCCCTCAAGAAGCCTTTCGCTAAGACAGTTCTTGTGGAATAGGCAAAGTGATATTTGGAAGCCCATAGAGGGCTATGGTGAAAAAGGAAATATCGTCAGATGAAATCTGGAAAGAAGCTTTCTGAGAAACTGCTTAGTGTTCTGTTAATTCATCTCACAGAGTTACATGTGTATTTCGAGGATCTCTTTGCTAGCCCTATTTCTGTGGAATCTGAGAACAGATATTTCGGATCCCTTTGAAGACTATAGGGCCAAAGGAAATATCCTCCGATAACAAAGAGAAAGAAGCTTTCTGAGAAACTTCTTTGTGTTCTGTGAAATCATCTCACAGAGTTACAGCTTTCCCCTCAAGAAGCCTTTCGCTAAGACAGTTCTTGTGGAATTGGCAAAGTGATATTTGGAAGCCCATAGAGGGCTATGGTGAAATAGGAAATATCGTCAGATGAAATCTGGAAAGAAGCTTTCTGAGAAACTGCTTAGTGTTCTGTGAATTCATCTCACAGAGTTACATGTGTATTTCGAGGATCTCTTTGCTAGCCCTATTTCTGTGGAAACTGAGAAAAGATTTCGGATCCCTTTGAAGACTATAGGGCCAAAGGAAAAATCCTCCGATAACAAAGAGAAAGAAGCTTTCTGAGAAACTTCTTTGTGTTCTGTGAAATCATCTCACAGAGTTACAGCTTTCCCCTGAAGAAGCCTTTCGCTAAGACAGTTCTTGTGGAATTGGCAAAGTGATATTTGGAAGCCCATAGAGGGCTATGGTGAAAAAGGAAATATCGTCAGATGAAATCTGGAAAGAAGCTTTCTGATAAACTGCTTAGTGTTCTGTTAATTCATCTCACAGAGTTACATGTGTATTTCGAGGATCTCTTTGCTAGCCCTATTTCTGTGGAATCTGAGAACAGATATTTCGGATCCCTTTGAAGACTTTAGGGCCAAAGGAAATATCCTCGGATAACAAAGAGAAAGAAGCTTTCTGAGAAACTTCTTTGTGTTCTGTGAAATCATCTCACAGAGTTACAGCTTTCCCCTGAAGAAGCCTTTCGCTAAGACAGTTCTTGTGGAATTGGCAAAGTGATATTTGGAAGCCCATAGAGGGCTATGGTGAAAAAGGAAATATCGTCAGATGAAATCTGGAAAGAAGCTTTCTGCGAAACTGCTCAGTGTTCTGTTAATTCATCTCACAGAGTTACATGTGTATTTCGAGGATCTCTTTGCTAGTCCTATTTCTGTGGAATCTGAAAACAGATATTTCGGATCCCTTTGAAGACTATAGGGCCAAAGGAAATATCCTCGGATAACAAAGAGAAAGAAGCTTTCTGAGAAACTTCTTTGTGTTCTGTGAAATCATCTCACAGAGTTACAGCTTTCCCCTCAAGAAGCCTTTCGCTAAGACAGTTCTTGTGGAAATGGCAAAGTGATATTTGGAAGCCGATAGAGGGCTATGGTGAAAAAGGAAATATCCTCAGATGAAATCTGGAAAGAAGCTTTCTGAGAAACTGCTTAGTGTTCTGTGAATTCATCTCACAGAGTTACATGTGTATTTCGAGGATCTCTTTGCTAGCCCTATTTCTGTGGAAACTGAGAACAGATATTTCGGATCCCTTTGAAGACTATAGGGCCAAAGGAAAAATCCTCCGATAACAAAGAGAAAGAAGATTTCTGAGAAACTTCTTTGTGTTCTGTGAAATCATCTCACAGAGTTACAGCTTTCCGCTCAAGAAGCCTTTCGCTAAGACAGTTCTTGTGGAATTGGCAAAGTGATATTTGGAAGCCCATAGAGGGCTATGGTGATAAAGGAAATATCGTCAGATGAAATCTGGAAAGAAGCTTTCTGAGAAACTGCTTAGTGTTCTGTTAATTCATCTCAGAGAGTTACATGTGTATTTCGAGGATGTCTTTTCTAGCCCTATTTCTGTGGAATCTGAGAACAGATATTTCGGATCCCTTTGAAGACTATAGGGCCAAAGGAAATATCCTCGGATAACAAAGAGAAAGAAGCTTTCTGAGAAACTTCTTTGTGTTCTGTGAAATCATCTCACAGAGTTACAGCTTTCCCCTCAAGAAGCCTTTCGCTAAGACAGTTCTTGTGGAATTGGCAAAGTGATATTTGGAAGCCCATAGAGGGCTATGGTGAAAAAGGAAATATCCTCAGATGAAATCTGGAAAGAAGCTTTCTGAGAAACTGCTTAGTGTTCTGTTAATTCATCTCACAGAGTTACATGTGTATTTCGAGGATCTATTTGCTAGCCCTATTTCTGCGGAATCTGAGAACAGATATTTCGGATCCCTTTGAAGACTATAGGGCCAAAGGAAATATCCTCCGATTACAAAGAGAAAGAAGCTTTCTGAGGAACTTCTTTGTGTTCTGTGAAATCATCTCTCAGAGTTAAAGCTTTCCCCTCAAGAAGCCTTTCGCTAAGACACTTCTTGTGGAATTGGCAAAGTGATATTTGGAAGCCCATAGAGGGCTATGGTGAAAAAGGAAATATCCTCAGATGAAATCTGGAAAGAAGCTTTCTGAGAAACTGCTTAGTGTTCTGTTAATTCATCTCACAGAGTTACATGTGTATTTCGAGGATCTCTTTGCTAGCTCTATTTCTGTGGAATCTGAGAACAGATATTTCGGATCCCTTTGAAGACTATAGGGCCAAAGGAAATATCCTCCGATAACAAAGAGAAAGAAGCTTTCTGAGAAACTTCTTTGTGTTCTGTGAAATCATCTCACAGAGTTACAGCTTTTCCCTCAAGAAGCCTTTCGCTAAGACAGTTCTTGTGGAATAGGCAAAGTGATATTTGGAAGCCCATAGAGGGCTATGGTGAAAAAGGAAATATCGTCAGATGAAATCTGGAAAGAAGCTTTCTGAGAAACTGCTTAGTGTTCTGTTAATTCATCTCACAGAGTTACATGTGTATTTCGAGGATCTCTTTGCTAGCCCTATTTCTGTGGAATCTGAGAACAGATATTTCGGATCCCTTTGAAGACAATAGGGCTAAAGGAAATATCCTCCGATAACAAAGAGAAAGAAGCTTTCTGAGAAACTTCTTTGTGTTCTGTGAAATCATCTCACAGAGTTAGAGCTTTCCCCTGAAGAAGCCTTTCGCTAAGACAGTTCTTGTGGAATTGGCAAAGTGATATTTGGAAGCCCATAGAGGGCTATGGTGAAATAGGAAATATCGTCAGATGAAATCTGGAAAGAAGCTTTCTGAGAAACTGCTTAGTGTTCTGTGAATTCATCTCACAGAGTTCCATGTGTATTTCGAGGATCTCTTTGCTAGCCCTATTTCTGTGGAAACTGAGAAAAGATATTTCGGATCCCTTTGAAGACTATAGGGCCAAAGGAAATATCCTCGGATAACAAAGAGAAAGAAGGTTTCTGAGAAACTTCTTTGTGTTCTGTGAAATCATCTCACAGAGTTACAGCTTTCCCCTGAAGAAGCCTTTCGCTAAGACAGTTCTTGTGGAATTGGCAAAGTGATATTTGGAAGCCCATAGAGGGCTATGGTGAAAAAGGAAATATCGTCAGATGAAATATGGAAAGAAGCTTTCTGCAAAACTGCTTAGTGTTCTGTTAATTCATCCCACAGAGTTACATGTGTATTTCGAGGATCTCTTTGCTAGTCCTATTTCTGTGGAATCTGAAAACAGATATTTCGGATCCCTTTGAAGACTATAGGGCCAAAGGAAATATCCTCGGATAACAAAGAGAAAGAAGCTTTCTGAGAAACTTCTTTGTGTTCTGTGAAATCATCTCACAGAGTTACAGCTTTCCCCTCAAGAAGCCTTTCGCTAAGACAGTTCTTGTGGAATAGGCAAAGTGATATTTGGAAGCCCATAGAGGGCTATGGTGAAAAAGGAAATATCGTCAGATGAAATCAGGAAAGAAGCTTTCTGAGAAACTGCTTAGTGTTCTGTGAATTCATCTCACAGAGTTCCATGTGTATTTCGAGAATCTCTTTGCTAGCCCTATTTCTGTGGAATATGAAAACAGATATTTCGGATCCCTTTGAAGACTATAGTGCCTAAGGAAATATCCTCGGATAACAAAGAGAAAGAAGCTTTCTGAGAAACTTCTTTGTGTTCTGTGAAATCATCTCACAGAGTTACAGCTTTCCCGTCAAGAAGCCTTTCGCTAAGACAGTTCTTGTGGAATTGGCAAAGTGATATTTGGAAGCCTATAGAGGGCTATGGTGAAATAGGAAATATCGTCAGATGAAATCTGGAAAGAAGCTTTCTGAGAAACTGCTTAGTGTTCTGTGAATTCATCTCACAGAGTTACATGTGTATTTCGAGGATCTCTTTGCTAGCCCTATTTCTGTGGAAACTGAGAAAAGATATTTCGGATCCCTTTGAAGACTATAGGGCCAAAGGAAAAATCCTCCGATAACAAAGAGAAAGAAGCTTTCTGAGAAACTTCTTTGTGTTCTGTGAAATCATCTCACAGAGTTACAGCTTTCCCCTGAAGAAGGCTTTCGCTAAGACAGTTCTTGTGGAATTGGCAAAGTGATATTTGGAAGCCCTTAGAGGGCTATGGTGAAAAAGGAAATATCGTCAGATGAAATCTGGAAAGAAGCTTTCTGAGAAACTGCTTAGTGTTCTGTTAATTCATCTCACAGAGTTACATGTGTATTTCGAGGATCTCTTTGCTAGTCCTATTTCTGTGGAATCTGAAAACAGATATTTCGGATCCCTTTGAAGACTATAGGGCCAAAGGAAATATCTTCGGATAACAAAGAGAAAGAAGCTTTCTGAGAAACTTCTTTGTGTTCTGTGAAATCATCTCACAGAGTTACAGCTTTCCCCTCAAGAAGCCTTTCGCTAAGACAGTTTTTGTGGAATTGGCAAAGTGATATTTGGAAGCCCATAGAGGGCTATGGTGAAAAAGGAAATATCGTCAGATGAAATCTGGAAAGAAGCTTTCTGAGAAACTGCTTAGTGTTCTGTTAATTCATCTCACAGAGTTACATGTGTATTTCGAGTATCTCTTTGCTAGCCCTATTTCTGTGGAATCTGAAAACAGATATTTCGGATTCCTTTGAAGACTATAGGGCCAAAGGAAATATCCTCGGATAACAAAGAGAAAGAAGGTTTCTGAGAAACTTCTTTGTGTTCTGTGAAATCATCTCACAGAGTTACAGCTTTCCCCTGAAGAAGCCTTTCGCTAAGACAGTTCTTCTGGAATTGGCAAAGTGATATTTGGAAGCCCATAGAGGGCTATGGTGAAAAAGGAAATATCGTCAGATGAAATCTGGAAAGAAGCTTTCTTCGAAACTGCTTAGTGTTCTGTTAATTCATCCCACAGAGTTACATGTGTATTTCGAGGATCTCTTTGCTAGTCCTATTTCTGTGGAATCTGAAAACAGATATTTCGGATCCCTTTGAAGACTATAGGGCCAAAGGAAATATCCTCGGATAACAAAGAGAAAGAAGCTTTCTGAGAAACTTCTTTGTGTTCTGTGAAATCATCTCACAGAGTTACAGCTTTCCCCTCAAGAAGCCTTTCGCTAAGACAGTTCTTGTGGAATAGGCAAAGTGATATTTGGAAGCCCATAGAGGGCTATGGTGAAAAAGGAAATATCGTCAGATGAAATCTGGAAAGAAGCTTTCTGAGAAACTGCTTAGTGTTCTGTGAATTCATCTCACAGAGTTCCATGTGTATTTCGAGAATCTCTTTGCTAGCCCTATTTCTGTGGAATCTGAGAACAGATATTTCGGATCCCTTTGAAGACTATAGGGCCAAAGGAAATATCCTCCGGTAATAAAGAGAAAGAAGCTTTCTGAGAAACTTCTTTGTGTTCTGTGAAATCATCTCACAGAGTTACAGCTTTCCCCTGAAGAAGGCTTTCGCTAAGACAGTTCTTGTGGAATTGGCAAAGTGATATTTGGAAGCCCACAGAGGGCTATGGTGAAAAAGGAAATATCGTCAGATGAAATCTGGAAAGAAGCTTTCTGAGAAACTGCTTAGTGTTCTGTGAATTCATCTCACAGAGTTACATGTGTATTTCGAGGATCTCTTTGCTAGCCCTATTTCAGTGGAATCTGAGAACAGATATTTCGGATCCCTTTGAAGACTATAGGGCCAAAGGAAATATCCTCCGATAACAAAGAGAAAGAAGCTTTCTGAGAAACTTCTTTGTGTTCTGTGAAATCATCTCACAGAGTTACAGCTTTCCCCTCAAGAAGCCTTTCGCTAAGACAGTTCTTGTGGAATTGGCAAAGTGATATTTGGAAGCCCATAGAGGACTATGGTGAAAAAGGAAATATCGTCAGATGAAATCTGGAAAGAAGCTTTCTGCGAAACTGCTTAGTGTTTTTTTAATTCATCTCACAGAGTTACATGTGTATTTCGAGGATCTCTTTGCTAGCCCTATTTCTGTGGAATCTGAAAACAGATATTTCGGATCCCTTTGAAGACTATAGTGCCTAAGGAAATATCCTCGGATAACAAAGAGAAAGAAGCTTTCTGAGAAACTTCTTTGTGTTCTGTGAAATCATCTCACAGAGTTACAGCTTTCCCGTCAAGAAGCCTTTCGCTAAGACAGTTCTTGTGGAATTGGCAAAGTGATATTTGGAAGCCTATAGAGGGCTATGGTGAAACAGGAAATATCGTCAGATGAAATCTGGAAAGAAGCTTTCTGAGAAACTGCTTAGTGTTCTGTGAATTCATCTCACAGAGTTACATGTGTATTTCGAGGATCTCTTTGCTAGCCCTATTTCCGTGGAAACTGAGAAAAGATATTTCGGATCCCTTTGAAGACTATAGGGCCAAAGGAAAAATCCTCCGATAACAAAGAGAAAGAAGCTTTCTGAGAAACTTCTTTGTGTTCTGTGAAATCATCTCACAGAGTTACAGCTTTCCCCTGAAGAAGGCTTTCGCTAAGACAGTTCTTGTGGAATTGGCAAAGTGATATTTGGAAGCCCATAGAGGGCTATGGTGAAAAAGGAAATATCGTCAGATGAAATCTGGAAAGAAGCTTTCTGAGAAACTGCTTAGTGTTCTGTGAATTCATCTCACAGAGTTACATGTGTATTTCGAGGATCTCTTTGCTAGCCCTATTTCTGTGGAAACTGAGAAAAGATATTTCGGATCCCTTTGAAGACTATAGGGCCAAAGGAAAAATCCTCGGATAACAAAGAGAAAGAAGCTTTCTGAGAAACTTCTTTGTGTTCTGTGAAATCATCTCACAGAGTTACAGCTTTTCCCTCAAGAAGCCTTTCGCTAAGACAGTTCTTGTGGAATTGGCAAAGTGATATTTGGAAGCCCATAGAGGGCTATGGTGTAAAAGGAAATATCGTCAGATGAAATCTGGAAAGAAGCTTTCTGCGAAACTGCTTAGTGTTCTGTTAATTCATCTCACAGAGTTACATGTGTATTTCGAGGATCTCTTTGCTAGTCCTATTTCTGTGGAATCTGAAAACAGATATTTCGGATCCCTTTGAAGACCATAGGGCCAAAGGAAATATCCTCGGATAACAAAGAGAAAGAAGCTTTCTGAGAAACTTCTTTGTGTTCTGTGAAATCATCTCACAGAGTTACAGCTTTCAACTGAAGAAGGCTTTCACTAAGACAGTTCTTGTGGAATAGGCAAAGTGATATTTGGAAGCCCATAGAGGGCTATGGTGAAAAAGGAAATATCCTCAGATGAAATCTGGAAAGAAGCTTTCTGAGAAACTGCTTAGTGTTCTGTTAATTCATCTCACAGATTTCCATGTGTATTTCGAGGATCTCTTTGCTAGCCCTATTTCTGTGGAATCTGAAAACAGATATTTCGGATCCCTTTGAAGACTATAGGGCCAAAGGATATATCCTCCGATAACAAAGAGAAAGAAGCTTTCTGAGAAACTTCTTTGTGTTCTGTGAAATCATCTCACAGAGTTACAGCTTTCCCCTCAAGAAGCCTTTCGCTAAGACAGTTCTTGTGGAATAGGCAAAGTGATATATGGAAGCCCATAGAGGGCTATGGTGAAAAAGGAAATATCGTCAGATGAAATCTGGAAAGAAGCTTTCTGAGAAACTGCCTAGTGTTCTGTGAATTCATCTCACAGAGTTCCGTGTGTATTTCGAGAATCTCTTTGCTAGCTCTATTTCTGTGGAATCTGAGAACAGATATTTCGGATCCCTTTGAAGACTATAGGGCCAAAGGAAATATACTCAGATAACAAAGAGAAGGAAGCGTTCTGAGAAACTTCTTTGTGTTCTGTGAAATCATCTCACAGAGTTACAGCTTTCCCCTCAAGAAGCCTTTCGCTAAGACAGTTCTTGTGGAATTGGCAAAGTGATATTTGGAAGCCCATAGAGGACTATGGTGAAAAAGGAAATATCGTCAGATGAAATCTGGAAAGAAGCTTTCTGCGAAACTGCTTAGTGTTTTTTTAATTCATCTCACAGAGTTACATGTGTATTTCGAGGATCTCTTTGCTAGCCCTATTTCTGTGGAATCTGAAAACAGATATTTCGGATCCCTTTGAAGACTATAGTGCCTAAGGAAATATCCTCGGATAACAAAGAGAAAGAAGCTTTCTGAGAAACTTCTTTGTGTTCTGTGAAATCATCTCACAGAGTTACAGCTTTCCCGTCAAGAAGCCTTTCGCTAAGACAGTTCTTGTGGAATTGGCATAGTGATATTTGGAAGCCTATAGAGGGCTATGGTGAAATAGGAAATATCGTCAGATGAAATCTGGAAAGAAGCTTTCTGAGAAACTGCTTAGTGTTTTGTGAATTCATCTCACAGAGTTACATGTGTATTTCGAGGATCTCTTTGCTAGCCCTATTTCTGTGGAAACTGAGAAAAGATATTTCGGATCCCTTTGAAGACTATAGGGCCAAAGGAAAAATCCTCCGATAACAAAGAGAAAGAAGCTTTCTGAGAAACTTCTTTGTGTTCTGTGAAATCATCTCACAGAGTTACAGCTTTCCCCTGAAGAAGCCTTTCGCTAAGACAGTTCTTGTGGAATTGGCAAAGTGATATTTGGAAGCCCATAGAGGGCTATGGTGAAAAAGGAAATATCGTCAGATGAAATCTGGAAAGAAGCTTTCTGAGAAACTGCTTAGTGTTCTGTGAATTCATCTCACAGAGTTACATGTGTATTTCGAGGATCTCTTTGCTAGCCCTATTTCTGTGGAATCTGAGAACAGATATTTCGGATCCCTTTGAAGACTACAGGGCCAAAGGAAATATCCTCGGATAACAAAGAGAAAGAAGCTTTCTGAGAAACTTCTTTGTGTTCTGTGGAATCATCTCACAGAGTTACAGCTTTTCCCTCAAGAAGCCTTTCGCTAAGACAGTTCTTGTGGAATTGGCAAAGTGATATTTGGAAGCCCATAGAGGGCTATGGTGAAAAAGGAAATATCGTCAGATGAAATCTGGAAAGAAGCTTTCTGCGAAACTGCTTAGTATTCTGTCAATTCATCTCACAGAGTTACATGTGTATTTCGAGGATCTCTTTGCTAGTCCTATTTCTGTGGAATCTGAATACAGATATTTCGGATCCCTTTGAAGACTATAGGGCCAAAGGAAATATCCTCCGATAACAAAGAAAAAGAAGCTTTCTGAGAAACTTCTTTGTGTTCTGTGAAATCATCTCACAGAGTTACAGCTTTCCCCTGAAGAAGGCTTTCGCTAAGACAGTTCTTGTGGAATTGGCAAAGTGATATTTGGAAGCCCGTAGAGGGCAATGGTGAAATAGGAAATATCGTCAGATGAAATCTGGAAAGAAGCTTTCTGAGAAACTGCTTAGTGTTCTGTGAATTCATCTCACAGAGTTACATGTGTATTTCGAGGATCTCTTTGCTAGCCCTATTTCTGTGGAAACTGAGAAAAGATATTTCGGATCCCTTTGAAGACTATAGGGCCAAAGGAAAAATCCTCCGATAACAAAGAGAATGAAGCTTTCTGAGAAACTTCTTTGTGTTCTGTGAAATCATCTCACAGAGTTACAGCTTTCCCCTCAAGAAGCCTTTCGCTAAGACAGTTCTTGTGGAATTGGCAAAGTGATATTTGGAAGCCCATAGAGGGCTACGGTGAAAAAGGAAATATCGTCAGATGAAATCTGGAAAGAAGCTTTCTGCGAAACTGCTCAGTGTTCTGTTAATTCATCTCACAGAGTTACATGTGCATTTCGAGGATCTCTTTGCTAGTCCTATTTCTGTGGAATCTGAAAACAGATATTTCGGATCCCTTTGAAGACTATAGGGCCAAAGGAAATATCCTCGGATAACAAAGAGAAAGAAGCTTTCTGAGAAACTTCTTTGTGTTCTGTGAAATCATCTCACAGAGTTACAGCTTTCCCCTCAAGAAGCCTTTCGCTAAGACAGTTCTTGTGGAATTGGCAAAGTGATATTTGGAAGCCGATAGAGGGCTATGGTGAAAAAGGAAATATCCTCAGATGAAATCTGGAAAGAAGCTTTCTGAGAAACTGCTTAGTGTTCTGTTAATTCATCTCACAGAGTTACATGTGTATTTCGAGGATCTCTTTGCTAGCCCTATTTCTGTGAAAACTGAGAACAGATATTTCGGATCCCTTTGCAGACTATAGGGCCAAAGGAAAAATCCTCCGATAACAAAGAGAAAGAAGCTTTCTGAGAAACTTCTTTGTGTTCTGTGAAATCATCTCACAGAGTTACAGCTTTCCCCTCAAGAAGCATTTCGCTAAGACAGTTCTTGTGGAATTGGCAAAGTGATATTTGGAAGCCCATAGAGGGCTATGGTGAAAAAGGAAATATCGTCAGATGAAATCTGGAAAGAAGCTTTCTGAGAAACTGCTTAGTGTTTTGTTAATTCATCTCACAGAGTTCCTTGTGTATTTCGAGGATCTCTTTGCTAGCCCTATTTCTGTGGAATCTGAAAACAGATATTTCGGATCCCTTTGAAAACTATAGGGCCAAAGGAAATATCCTCCGATAACAAAGAGAAAGAAGCTTTCTGAGAAACTTCTTTGTGTTCTGTGAAATCATCTCACAGAGTTATAGCTTTCCCCTGAAGAAGCCTTTCGCTAAGACAGTTCTTGTGGAATAGGCAAAGTGATATTTGGAAGCCCATAGAGGGCTATGGTGAAAAAGGAAATATCGTCAGATGAAATCTGGAAAGAAGCTTTCTGAGAAACTGCTTAGTGTTCTGTGAATTCATCTCACAGAGTTCCATGTGTATTTCGAGAATCTCTTTGCTAGCCCTATTTCTGTGGAATCTGAGAACAGATATTTCGGATCCCTTTGAAGTCTATAGGGCCAAAGGAAATATCCTCCGGTAACAAAGAGAAAGAAGCTTTCTGAGAAACTTCTTTGTGTTCTGTGAAATCATCTCACAGAGTTACAGCTTTCCCCTGAAGAAGGCTTTAGCTAAGACAGTTCTTGGGGAATTGGCAAAGTGATATTTGGAAGCCCACAGAGGGCTATGGTGAAAAAGGAAATATCCTCAGATGAAATCTGGAAAGAAGCTTTCTGAGAAACTGCTTTGTGTTCTGTGAATTCATCTCACAGAGTTACATGTGTATTTCGAGGATCTCTTTGCTAGCCCTATTTGTGTGGAAACTGAGAAAAGATATTTCGGATCCCTTTGAAGACTATAGGGCCAAAGGAAAAATCCTCCGATAACAAAGGGTAGGAAGAGTTCTGAGAAACTTCTTTGTGTTCTGTGAAATCATCTCACAGAGTTACAGCTTTCCCCTCAAGAAGCCTTTCGCTAAGACAGTTCTTGTGGAATTGGCAAAGTGATATTTGGAGGCCCATAGAGGACTATGGTGAAAAAGGAAATATCGTCAGATGAAATCTGAAAAGAAGTTTTCTGCGAAACTGCTTAGTGTTTTTTTAATTCATCTCACAGAGTTACATGTGTATTTCGAGGATCTCTTTGCTAGCCCTATTTCTGTGGAATCTGAAAACAGATATTTCGGATCCCTTTGAAGACTATAGGGCCAAAGGAAATATCCTCGGATAACAAAGAGAAAGAAGCTTTCTGAGAAACTTCTTTGTGTTCTGTGAAATCATCTCACAGAGTTACAGCTTTTCCCTCAAGAAGCCTTTCGCTAAGACAGTTCTTGTGGAATTGGCAAAGTGATACTTGGAAGCCCATAGAGGGCTATGGTCAAAAAGCAAATATCGTCAGATGAAATCTGGAAAGAAGCTTTCTGCGAAACTGCTTAGTGTTTTTTTAATTCATCTCACAGAGTTACATGTGTATTTCGAGGATCTCTTTTCTAGCCCTATTTCTGTGGAAACTGAGAAAAGATATTTCGGATCCCTTTGAAGACTTTAGGGCCAAAGGAAAAATCCTCCGATATCAAAGAGAAAGAAGCTTTCTGAGAAACTTCTTTGTGTTCTGTGAAATCATCTCACAGAGTTACAGCTTTCCCCTCAAGAAGCCTTTCGCTAAGACAGTTCTTGTGGAATTGGCAAAGTGATATTTGGAAACCCATAGAGGGCTATGGTGAAAAAGGAAATATCGTCAGATGAAATCTGGAAAGAAGCTTTCTGAGAAACTGCTTAGTGTTTTGTTAATTCATCTCACAGAGTTCCATGTGTATTTCGAGGATCTCTTTGCTAGCCCTATTTCTGTGGAATCTGAAAACAGATATTTCGGATCCCTTTGAAAACTATAGGGCCAAAGGAAATATCCTCCGATAACAAAGAGAAAGAAGCTTTCTGAGAAACTTCTTTGTGTTCTGTGAAATCATCTCACAGAGTTACAGCTTTCCCCACAAGAAGCCTTTCGCTAAGACAGTTCTTGTGGAATTGGCAAAGTGATATTTGGAAGCCCTTAGAGGGCTATGGTGAAATAGGAAATATCGTCAGATGAAATCTGGAAAGAAGCTTTCTGAGAAACTGCTTAGTGTTCTGTGAATTCATCTCACAGAGTTACATGTGTATTTCGAGGATCTCTTTGCTAGCCCTATTTCTGTGGAAACTGAGAAAAGATATTTCGGATCCCTTTGAAGACTATAGGGCCAAAGGAAAAATCCTCCGATAACAAAGAGAAAGAAGCTTTCTGAGAAACTTCTTTGTGTTCTGTGAAATCATCTCACAGAGTTACAGCTTTCCCCTCAAGAAGCCTTTCGCTAAGACAGTTCTTCTGGAATTGGCAAAGTGATATTTGGAAGCCCATAGAGGGCTATGGTGAAAAAGGAAATATCGTCAGATGAAATCTGGAAAGAAGCTTTCTGCGAAACTGCTTAGTGTTCTGTTAATTCATCCCACAGAGTTACATGTGTATTTCGAGGACCTCTTTGCTAGTCCTATTTCTGTGGAATCTGAAAACAGATATTTCGGATCCCTTTGAAGACTATAGGGCCAAAGGAAATATCCTCGGATAACAAAGAGAAAGAAGCTTTCTGAGAAACTTCTTTGTGTTCTGTGAAATCATCTCACAGAGTTACAGCTTTCCCCTCAAGAAGCCTTTCGCTAAGACAGTTCTTGTGGAATTGGCAAAGTGATATTTGGAAGCCGATAGAGGGCTATGGTGAAAAAGGAAATATCCTCAGATGAAATCTGGAAAGAAGCTTTCTGAGAAACTGCTTAGTGTTCTGTTAATTCATTTCACAGAGTTACATGTGTATTTCGAGGATCTCTTTGCTAGCCCTATTTCTGTGGAATCTCAGAACAGATATTTCGGATCCCTTTGAAGACTATAGGGCCAAAGGAAATATCCTCCGATAACAAAGAGAAAGAAGCTTTCTAAGAAACTTCTTTGTGTTCTGTGAAATCATCTCACAGAGTTACAGCTTTCCCCTCAAGAAGCCTTTCGCTAAGACAGTTCTTGTGGAATTGGCAAAGTGATATTTGGAAGCCCATAGAGGGCTATGGTGAAAAAGGAAATATCCTCAGATGAAATCTGGAAAGAAGCTTTCTGAGAAACTGCTTAGTGTTCTGTGAATTCATCTCACAGCGTTACATGTGTATTTCGAGGATCTCTTTGCTAGCCCTATTTGTGTGGAAACTGAGAAAAGATATTTCGGAACCCTTTGAAGACTATAGGGCCAAAGGAAAAATCCTCCGATAACAAAGAGAAGGAAGCGTTCTGAGAAACTTCTTTGTGTTCTGTGAAATCATCTCACAGAGTTACAGCTTTCCCCTCAAGAAGCCTTTCGCTAAGACAGTTCTTGTGGAATTGGCAAAGTGATATTTGGAAGCCCATAGAGGGCTATGGTGAAAAAGGAAATATCGTCAGATGAAATCTGGAAAGAAGCTTTCTGAGAAACTGCTTAGTGTTTTTATAATTCATCTCACAGAGTTACATGTGTATTTCGAGGATCTCTTTGCTAGCTCTATTTCTGTGGAATCTGAGAACAGATATTTCGGATCCCTTTGAAGACTATAGGGCCAAAGGAAATATCCTCGGATAACAAAGAGAAAGAAGCTTTCTGAGAAACTTCTTTGTGTTCTGTGAAATCATCTCACAGAGTTACAGCTTTCCCCTCAAGAAGCCTTTCGCTAAGACAGTTCTTGTGGAATAGGCAAAGTGATATTTGGAAGCCCATAGAGGGCTATGGTGAAAAAGGAAATATCGTCAGATGAAATCTGGAAAGAAGCTTTCTGAGAAACTGCTTAGTGTTCTGTTAATTCATCTCACAGAGTTCCATGTGTATTTCGAGGATCTCTTTGCTAGCCCTATTTCTGTGGAATCTGAGAACAGATATTTCGGATCCCTTTGAAGACTATAGGGCCAAAGGAAATATCCTCGGATAACAAAGAGAAAGAAGCTTTCTGAGAAACTTCTTTGTGTTCTGTGAAATCATCTCACAGAGTTACAGCTTTCCCCTGAAGAAGCCTTTCGCTAAGACAGTTCTTGTGGAATTGGCAAAGTGATATTTGGAAGCCCATAGAGGGCTATTTTGAAAAAGGAAATATCGTCAGATGAAATCTGGAAAGAAGCTTTCTGCGAAACTGCTTAGTGTTCTGTTAATTCATCCCACAGAGTTACATGTGTATTTCGAGGATCTCTTTGCTAGTCCTATTTCTGTGGAATCTGAAAACAGATATTTCGGATCCCTTTGAAGACTATAGGGCCAAAGGAAATATCCTCGGATAACAAAGAGAAAGAAGCTTTCTGAGAAACTTCTTTGTGTTCTGTGAAATCATCTCACAGAGTTACAGCTTTCCCCTCAAGAAGCCTTTCGCTAAGACAGTTCTTGTGGAATAGGCAAAGTGATATTTGGAAGCCCATAGAGGGCTATGGTGAAAAAGGAAATATCGTCAGATGAAATCTGGAAAGAAGCTTTCTGAGAAACTGCTTAGTGTTCTGTGAATTCATCTCACAGAGTTCCATGTGTATTTCGAGAATCTCTTTGCTAGCCCTATTTCTGTGGAATCTGAGAACAGATATTTCGGATCCCTTTGAAGACTATAGGGCCAAAGGAAATATCCTCCGGTAATAAAGAGAAAGAAGCTTTCTGAGAAACTTCTTTGTGTTCTGTGAAATCATCTCACAGAGTTACAGCTTTCCCCTGAAGAAGGCTTTCGCTAAGACAGTTCTTGTGGAATTGGCAAAGTGATATTTGGAAGCCCACAGAGGGCTATGGTGAAAAAGGAAATATCGTCAGATGAAATCTGGAAAGAAGCTTTCTGAGAAACTGCTTAGTGTTCTGTGAATTCATCTCACAGAGTTACATGTGTATTTCGAGGATCTCTTTGCTAGCCCTATTTCTGTGGAAACTGAGAAAAGATATTTCGGATCCCTTTGAAGACTATAGAGCCAAAGGAAAAATCCTCCGATAACAAAGAGAAAGAAGCTTTCTGAGAAACTTCTTTGTGTTCTGTGAAATCATCTCACAGAGTTACAGCTTTCCCCTCAAGAAGCCTTTCGCTAAGACAGTTCTTGTGGAATTGGCAAAGTGATATTTGGAAGCCCATAGAGGACTATGGTGAAAAAGGAAATATCGTCAGATGAAATCTGGAAAGAAGCTTTCTGAGAAACTGCTTAGTGTTTTTTTAATTCATCTCACAGAGTTACATGTGTATTTCGAGGATCTCTTTGCTAGCCCTATTTCTGTGGAATCTGAAAACAGATATTTCGGATCCCTTTGAAGACTATAGTGCCTAAGGAAATATCCTCGGATAACAAAGAGAAAGAAGCTTTCTGAGAAACTTCTTTGTGTTCTGTGAAATCATCTCACAGAGTTACAGCATTCCCGTCAAGAAGCCTTTCGCTAAGACAGTTCTTGTGGAATTGGCAAAGTGATATTTGGAAGCCTATAGAGGGCTATGGTGAAATAGGAAATATCGTCAGATGAAATCTGGAAAGAAGCTTTCTGAGAAACTGCTTAGTGTTCTGTGAATTCATCTCACAGAGTTACATGTGTATTTCGAGGATCTCTTTGCTAGCCCTATTTCTGTGGAAACTGAGAAAAGATATTTCGGATCCCTTTGAAGACTCTAGGGCCAAAGGAAAAATCCTCCGATAACAAAGAGAAAGAAGCTTTCTGAGAAACTTCTTTGTGTTCTGTGAAATCATCTCACAGAGTTACAGCTTTCCCCTGAAGAAGCCTTTCGCTAAGACAGTTCTTGTGGAATAGGCAAAGTGATATTTGGAAGCCCATAGAGGGCTATGGTGAAAAAGGAAATATCGTCAGATGAAATCTGGAAAGAAGCTTTCTGAGAAACTGCTTAGTGTTCTGTTAATTCATCTCACAGAGTTACATGTGTATTTCGAGGATCTCTTTGCTAGCCCTATTTCTGTGGAATCTGAGAACAGATATTTCGGATCCCTTTGAAGACTATAGGGCCAAAGGAAATATCCTCGGATAACAAAGAGAAAGAAGCTTTCTGAGAAACTTCTTTGTGTTCTGTGAAATCATCTCACAGAGTTACAGCTTTTCCCTCAAGAAGCCTTTCGCTAAGACAGTTCTTGTGGAATTGGCAAAGTGATATTTGGAAGCCCATAGAGGGCTATGGTGTAAAAGGAAATATCGTCAGATGAAATCTGGAAAGAAGCTTTCTGAGAAACTGCTTAGTGTTCTGTTAATTCATCTCACAGTGTTCCATGTGTATTTCGAGGATCTGTTTGCTAGCCCTATTTCTGTGGAATCTGAAAACAGATATTTCGGATCCCTTTGAAGACTATAGGGCCAAAGGAAATATCCTCCGATAACAAAGGGAAAGAAGTTTTCTGAGAAACTTCTTTGTGTTCTGTGAAATCATCTCACAGAGTTACAGCTTTCCCCTCAAGAAGCCTTTCGCTAAGACAGTTCTTGTGGAATAGGCAAAGTGATATTTGGAAGCCCATAGAGGGCTATGGTGAAAAAGGAAATATCGTCAGATGAAATCTGGAAAGAAGCTTTCTGAGAAACTGCTTAGTGTTCTGTTAATTCATCTCACAGAGTTACATGTGTATTTCGAGGATCTCTTTGCTAGCCCTATTTCTGTGGAATCTGAGAACAGATATTTCGGATCCCTTTGAAGACTACAGGGCCAAAGGAAATATCCTCGGATAACAAAGAGAAAGAAGCTTTCTGAGAAACTTCTTTGTGTTATGTGAAATCATCTCACCGAGTTAGAGCTTTCCCCTCAAGAAGCCTTTCGCTAAGACAGTTCTTGTGGAATTGGCAAAGGGATATTTGGAAGCCCATAGAGGGCTATGGGGAAAAAGGAAATATCGTCAGATGAAATCTGGAAAGAAGCTTTCTGAGAAACTGCTTAGTGTTCTGTTAATTCATCTCACAGAGTTACATGTGTATTTCGAGGATCTCTTTGCTAGCCCTATTTCTGTGGAATCTGAGAACAGATATTTCGGATCCCTTTGAAGACTATAGGGCCAAAGGAAATATCCTCCGATAACAAAGAGAAAGAAGCTTTCTGAGAAACTTCTTTGAGTTCTGTGAAATCATCTCACAGAGTTACAGCTTTCCCCTCAAGAAGCCTTTCGCTAAGACAGTTCTTGTGGAATTGGCAAAGTGATATTTGGAAGCCCATAGAGGGCTATGGTGAAAAAGGAAATATCGTCAGATGAAATCTGGAAAGAAGCTTTCTGAGAAACTGCTTAGTGTTCTGTGAATTCATCTCACAAAGTTCCATGTGTATTTCGAGAATCTCTTTGCTAGCCCTATTTCTGTGGAATCTGAGAACAGATATTTCGGATCCCTTTGAAGACTATAGGGCCAAAGGAAATATCCTCCGGTAACAAAGAGAAGGAAGCTTTCTGAGAAACTTCTTTGTGTTCTGTGAAATCATCTCACAGAGTTACAGCTTTCCCCTGAAGAAGCCTTTCGCTAAGACAGTTCTTGTGGAATAGGCAAAGTGATATTTTGAAGCCCATAGAGGGCTATTTTGAAAAAGGAAATATCGTCAGATGAAATCTGGAAAGAAGCTTTCTGCGAAACTGCTTAGTGTTCTGTTAATTCATCTCACAGAGTTACATGTGTATTTCGAGGATCTCTTTGCTAGCCCTATTTCTGTGGAATCTGAGAACAGATATTTCGGATCCCTTTGAAGGCTATAGGGCCAAAGGAAATATCCTCGGATAACAAAGAGAAAGAAGCTTTCTGAGAAACTTCTTTGTGTTCTGTGAAATCATCTCACAGAGTTACAGCTTTTCCCTCCAGAAGCCTTTCGCTAAGACAGTTCTTGTGGAATTGGCAAAGTGATATTTGGAAGCCCATAGAGGGCTATGGTGTAAAAGGAAATATCGTCAGATGAAATCTGGAAAGAAGCTTTCTGCGAAACTGCTTAGTGTTCTGTTAATTCATCTCACAGAGTTACATGTGTATTTCGAGGATCTCTTTGCTAGTCCTATTTCTGTGGAATCTGAGAACAGATATTTCGGATCCCTTTGAAGACCATAGGGCCAAAGGAAATATCCTCGGATAACAAAGAGAAAGAAGCTTTCTGAGAAACTTCTTTGTGTTCTGTGAAATCATCTCACAGAGTTACAGCTTTCAACTGAAGAAGGCTTTCGCTAAGACAGTTCTTGTGGAATTGGCAAAGTGATATTTGGAAGCCCATAGAGGGCTATGGTGAAAAAGGAAATATCCTCAGATGAAATCTGGAAAGAAGCTTTCTGAGAAACTGCTTAGTGTTCTGTTAATTCATCTCACAGAGTTCCATGTGTATTTCGAGGATCTCTTTGCTAGCCCTATTTCTGTGGAATCTGAAAACAGATATTTCGGATCCCTTTGAAGACTATAGGGCCAAAGGAAATATCCTCGGATAACAAAGAGAAAGAAGCTTTCTGAGAAACTTCTTTGTGTTCTGTGAAATCATCTCACAGAGTTACAGCTTTCCCCTCAAGAAGCCTTTCGCTAAGACAGTTCTTGTGGAATTGGCAAAGTGATATTTGGAAGCCCATAGAGGGCTATGGTGAAAAAGGAAATATCGTCAGATGAAATCTGGAAAGAAGCTTTCTGCGAAACTGCTTAGTGTTCTGTTAATTCATCCCACAGAGTTACATGTGTATTTCGAGGATCTCTTTGCTAGTCCTATTTCTGTGGAATCTGAAAACAGATATTTCGGATCCCTTTGAAGACTATAGGGCCAAAGGAAATATCCTCGGATAACAAAGAGAAAGAAGCTTTCTGAGAAACTTCTTTGTGTTCTGTGAAATCATCTCACAGAGTTACAGCTTTCCCCTCAAGAAGCCTTTCGCTAAGACAGTTCTTGTGGAATAGGCAAAGTGATATTTGGAAGCCCATAGAGGGCTATGGTGAAAAAGGAAATATCGTCAGATGAAATCTGGAAAGAAGCTTTCTGAGAAACTGCTTAGTGTTCTGTGAATTCATCTCACAGAGTTCCATGTGTATTTCGAGAATCTCTTTGCTAGCCCTATTTCTGTGGAATCTGAGAACAGATATTTCGGATCCCTTTGAAGACTATAGGGCCAAAGGAAATATCCTCCGGTAATTAAGAGAAAGAAGCTTTCTGAGAAACTTCTTTGTGTTCTGTGAAATCATCTCACAGAGTTACAGCTTTCCCCTGAAGAAGGCTTTCGCTAAGACAGTTCTTGTGGAATTGGCAAAGTGATATTTGGAAGCCCACAGAGGGCTATGGTGAAAAAGGAAATATCGTCAGATGAAATCTGGAAAGAAGCTTTCTGCGAAACTGCTTAGTGTTCTGTGAATTCATCTCACAGAGTTACATGTGTATTTCGAGGATCTCTTTGCTAGTCCTATTTCTGTGGAATCTGAAAACAGATATTTCGGATCCCTTTGAAGACTATAGGGCCAAAGGAAATATCCTCGGATAACAAAGAGAAAGAAGCTTTCTGAGAAACTTCTTTGTGTTCTGTGAAATCATCTCACAGAGTTACAGCTTTCCCCTCAAGAAGCCTTTCGCTAAGACAGTTCTTGTGGAATAGGCAAAGTGATATTTGGAAGCCCATAGAGGACTATGGTGAAAAAGGAAATATCGTCAGATGAAATCTGGAAAGAAGCTTTCTGAGAAACTGCTTAGTGTTCTGTGAATTCATCTCACAGAGTTCCATGTGTATTTCGAGAATCTCTTTGCTAGCCCTATTTCTGTGGAATCTGAGAACAGATATTTCGGATCCCTTTGAAGACTATAGGGCCAAAGGAAATATCCTCCGGTAATAAAGAGAAAGAAGCTTTCTGAGAAACTTCTTTGTGTTCTGTGAAATCATCTCACAGAGTTACAGCTTTCCCCTGAAGAAGGCTTTCGCTAAGACAGTTCTTGTGGAATTGGCAAAGTGATATTTGGAAGCCCACAGAGGGCTATGGTGCAAAAGGAAATATCGTCAGATGAAATCTGGAAAGAAGCTTTCTGAGAAACTGCTTAGTGTTCTGTGAATTCATCTCACAGAGTTACATGTGTATTTCGAGGATCTCTTTGCTAGCCCTATTTCTGTGGAAACTGAGAAAAGATATTTCGGATCCCTTTGAAGACTATAGGGCCAAAGGAAAAATCCTCCGATAACAAAGAGAAAGAAGCTTTCTGAGAAACTTCTTTGTGTTCTGTGAAATCATCTCACAGAGTTACAGCTTTCCCCTCAAGAAGCCTTTCGCTAAGACAGTTCTTGTGGAATTGGCAAAGTGATATTTGGAAGCCCATAGAGGACTATGGTGAAAAAGGAAATATCGTCAGATGAAATCTGGAAAGAAGCTTTCTGAGAAACTGCTTAGTGTTTTTTTAATTCATCTCACAGAGTTACATGTGTATTTCGAGGATCTCTTTGCTAGCCCTATTTCTGTGGAATCTGAAAACAGATATTTCGGATCCCTTTGAAGACTATAGTGCCTAAGGAAATATCATCGGATAACAAAGAGAAAGAAGCTTTCTGAGAAACTTCTTTGTGTTCTGTGAAATCATCTCACAGAGTTACAGCATTCCCGTCAAGAAGCCTTTCGCTAAGACAGTTCTTGTGGAATTGGCAAAGTGATATTTGGAAGCCTATAGAGGGCTATGGTGAAATAGGAAATATCGTCAGATGAAATCTGGAAAGAAGCTTTCTGAGAAACTGCTTAGTGTTCTGTTAATTCATCTCACAGTGTTCCATGTGTATTTCGAGGATCTCTTTGCTAGCCCTATTTCTGTGGAATCTGAAAACAGATATTTCGGATCCCTTTGAAGACTATAGGGCCAAAGGAAATATCCTCCGATAACAAAGGGAAAGAAGGTTTCTGAGAAACTTCTTTGTGTTCTGTGAAATCATCTCACAGAGTTACAGCTTTCCCCTCAAGAAGCCTTTCGCTAAGACAGTTCTTGTGGAATAGGCAAAGTGATATTTGGAAGCCCATAGAGGGCTATGGTGAAAAAGGAAATATCGTCAGATGAAATCTGGAAAGAAGCTTTCTGAGAAACTGCTTAGTGTTCTGTTAATTCATCTCACAGAGTTACATGTGTATTTCGAGGATCTCTTTGCTAGCCCTATTTCTGTGGAATCTGAGAACAGATATTTCGGATCCCTTTGAAGACTACAGGGCCAAAGGAAATATCCTCGGATAACAAAGAGAAAGAAGCTTTCTGAGAAACTTCTTTGTGTTATGTGAAATCATCTCACCGAGTTACAGCTTTCCCCTCAAGAAGCCTTTCGCTAAGACAGTTCTTGTGGAATTGGCAAAGGGATATTTGGAAGCCCTTAGAGGGCTATGGGGAAAAAGGAAATATCGTCAGATGAAATCTGGAAAGAAGCTTTCTGAGAAACTGCTTAGTGTTCTGTTAATTCATCTCACAGAGTTACATGTGTATTTCGAGGATCTCTTTGCTAGCCCTATTTCTGTGGAATCTGAGAACAGATATTTCGGATCCCTTTGAAGACTATAGGGCCAAAGGAAATATCCTCCGATAACAAAGAGAAAGAAGCTTTCTGAGAAACTTCTTTGAGTTCTGTGAAATCATCTCACAGAGTTACAGCTTTCCCCTCAAGAAGCCTTTCGCTAAGACAGTTCTTGTGGAATTGGCAAAGTGATATTTGGAAGCCCATAGAGGGCTATGGTGAAAAAGGAAATATCGTCAGATGAAATCTGGAAAGAAGCTTTCTGAGAAACTGCTTAGTGTTCTGTGAATTCATCTCACAAAGTTCCATGTGTATTTCGAGAATCTCTTTGCTAGCCCTATTTCTGTGGAATCTGAGAACAGATATTTCGGATCCCTTTGAAGACTATAGGGCCAAAGGAAATATCCTCCGGTAACAAAGAGAAGGAAGCTTTCTGAGAAACTTCTTTGTGTTCTGTGAAATCATCTCACAGAGTTACAGCTTTCCCCTGAAGAAGCCTTTCGCTAAGACAGTTCTTGTGGAATAGGCAAAGTGATATTTTGAAGCCCATAGAGGGCTATGGTGAAAAAGGAAATATCGTCAGATGAAATCTGGAAAGAAGCTTTCTGAGAAACTGCTTAGTGTTCTGTTAATTCATCTCACAGAGTTACATGTGTATTTCGAGGATCTCTTTGCTAGCCCTATTTCTGTGGAATCTGAGAACAGATATTTCGGATCCCTTTGAAGACTATAGGGCCAAAGGAAATATCCTCGGATAACAAAGAGAAAGAAGCTTTCTGAGAAACTTCTTTGTGTTCTGTGAAATCATCTCACAGAGTTACAGCTTTTCCCTCAAGAAGCCTTTCGCTAAGACAGTTCTTGTGGAATTGGCAAAGTGATATTTGGAAGCCCATAGAGGGCTATGGTGTAAAAGGAAATATCGTCAGATGAAATCTGGAAAGAAGCTTTCTGCGAAACTGCTTAGTGTTCTTTTAATTCATCTCACAGAGTTACATGTGTATTTCGAGGATCTCTTTGCTAGTCCTATTTCTGTGGAATCTGAAAACAGATATTTCGGATCCCTTTGAAGACCATAGGGCCAAAGGAAATATCCTCGGATAACAAAGAGAAAGAAGCTTTCTGAGAAACTTCTTTGTGTTCTGTGAAATCATCTCACAGAGTTACAGCTTTTCCCTCAAGAAGCCTTTCGCTAAGACAGTTCTTGTGGAATTGGCAAAGTGATATTTGGAAGCCCATAGAGGGCTATGGTGAAAAAGGAAATATCCTCAGATGAAATCTGGAAAGAAGCTTTCTGAGAAACTGCTTAGTGTTCTGTTAATTCATCTCACAGAGTTCCATGTGTATTTCGAGGATCTCTTTGCTAGCCCTATTTCTGTGGAATCTGAAAACAGATATTTCGGATCCCTTTGAAGACTATAGGGCCAAAGGAAATATCCTCGGATAACAAAGAGAAAGAAGCTTTCTGAGAAACTTCTTTGTGTTCTGTGAAATCATCTCACAGAGTTACAGCTTTCCCCTCAAGAAGCCTTTCGCTAAGACAGTTCTTGTGGAATTGGCAAAGTGATATTTGGAAGCCCATAGAGGGCTATGGTGAAAAAGGAAATATCGTCAGATGAAATCTGGAAAGAAGCTTTCTGCGAAACTGCTTAGTGTTCTGTTAATTCATCCCACAGAGTTACATGTGTATTTCGAGGATCTCTTTGCTAGTCCTATTTCTGTGGAATCTGAAAACAGATATTTCGGATCCCTTTGAAGACTATAGGGCCAAAGGAAATATCCTCGGATAACAAAGAGAAAGAAGCTTTCTGAGAAACTTCTTTGTGTTCTGTGAAATCATCTCACAGAGTTACAGCTTTCCCCTCAAGAAGCCTTTCGCTAAGACAGTTCTTGTGGAATAGGCAAAGTGATATTTGGAAGCCCATAGAGGGCTATGGTGAAAAAGGAAATATCGTCAGATGAAATCTGGAAAGAAGCTTTCTGAGAAACTGCTTAGTGTTCTGTGAATTCATCTCACAGAGTTCCATGTGTATTTCGAGAATCTCTTTGCTAGCCCTATTTCTGTGGAATCTGAGAACAGATATTTCGGATCCCTTTGAAGACTATAGGGCCAAAGGAAATATCCTCCGGTAATAAAGAGAAAGAAGCTTTCTGAGAAACTTCTTTGTGTTCTGTGAAATCATCTCACAGAGTTACAGCTTTCCCCTGAAGAAGGCTTTCGCTAAGACAGTTCTTGTGGAATTGGCAAAGTGATATTTGGAAGCCCACAGAGGGCTATGGTGAAAAAGGAAATATCGTCAGATGAAATCTGGAAAGAAGCTTTCTGCGAAACTGCTTAGTGTTCTGTGAATTCATCTCACAGAGTTACATGTGTCTTTCGAGGATCTCTTTGCTAGCCCTATTTCTGTGGAAACTGAGAAAAGATATTTCGGATCCCTTTGAAGACTATAGGGCCAAAGGAAAAATCCTCCGATAACAAAGAGAAAGAAGCTTTCTGAGAAACTTCTTTGTGTTCTGTGAAATCATCTCACAGAGTTACAGCTTTCCCCTCAAGAAGCCTTTCGCTAAGACAGTTCTTGTGGAATTGGCAAAGTGATATTTGGAAGCCCATAGAGGACTATGGTGAAAAAGGAAATATCGTCAGATGAAATCTGGAAAGAAGCTTTCTGAGAAACTGCTTAGTGTTTTTTTAATTCATCTCACAGAGTTACATGTGTATTTCGAGGATCTCTTTGCTAGCCCTATTTCTGTGGAATCTGAAAACAGATATTTCGGATCCCTTTGAAGACTATAGTGCCTAAGGAAATATCCTCGGATAACAAAGAGAAAGAAGCTTTCTGAGAAACTTCTTTGTGTTCTGTGAAATCATCTCACAGAGTTACAGCATTCCCGTCAAGAAGCCTTTCGCTAAGACAGTTCTTGTGGAATTGGCAAAGTGATATTTGGAAGCCTATAGAGGGCTATGGTGAAATAGGAAATATCGTCAGATGAAATCTGGAAAGAAGCTTTCTGAGAAACTGCTTAGTGTTCTGTGAATTCATCTCACAGAGTTACATGTGTATTTCGAGGATCTCTTTGCTAGCCCTATTTCTGTGGAAACTGAGAAAAGATATTTCGGATCCCTTTGAAGACTATAGGGCCAAAGGAAAAATCCTCCGATAACAAAGAGAAAGAAGCTTTCTGAGAAACTTCTTTGTGTTCTGTGAAATCATCTCACAGAGTTACAGCTTTCCCCTGAAGAAGCCTTTCGCTAAGACAGTTCTTGTGGAATAGGCAAAGTGATATTTGGAAGCCCATAGAGGGCTATGGTGAAAAAGGAAATATCGTCAGATGAAATCTGGAAAGAAGCTTTCTGAGAAACTGCTTAGTGTTCTGTTAATTCATCTCACAGAGTTACATGTGTATTTCGAGGATCTCTTTGCTAGCCCTATTTCTGTGGAATCTGAGAACAGATATTTCGGATCCCTTTGAAGACTATAGGGCCAAAGGAAATATCCTCGGATAACAAAGAGAAAGAAGCTTTCTGAGAAACTTCTTTGTGTTCTGTGAAATCATCTCACAGAGTTACAGCTTTTCCCTCAAGAAGCCTTTCGCTAAGACAGTTCTTGTGGAATTGGCAAAGTGATATTTGGAAGCCCATAGAGGGCTATGGTGTAAAAGGAAATATCGTCAGATGAAAACTGGAAAGAAGCTTTCTGAGAAACTGCTTAGTGTTCTGTTAATTCATCTCACAGTGTTCCATGTGTATTTCGAGGATCTCTTTGCTAGCCCTATTTCTGTGGAATCTGAAAACAGATATTTCGGATCCCTTTGAAGACTATAGGGCCAAAGGAAATATCCTCCGATAACAAAGGGAAAGAAGGTTTCTGAGAAACTTCTTTGTGTTCTGTGAAATCATCTCACAGAGTTACAGCTTTCCCCTCAAGAAGCCTTTCGCTAAGACAGTTCTTGTGGAATAGGCAAAGTGATATTTGGAAGCCCATAGAGGGCTATGGTGAAAAAGGAAATATCGTCAGATGAAATCTGGAAAGAAGCTTTCTGAGAAACTGCCTAGTGTTCTCTGAATTCATCTCACAGAGTTCCATGTGTATTTCGAGAATCTCTTTGCTAGCTCTATTTCTGTGGAATCTGAGAACAGATATTTCGGATCCCTTTGAAGACTATAGGGCCAAAGAAATATCCTCCGGTAACAAAGAGAAAGAAGCTTTCTGAGAAACTTCTTTGTGTTCTATGAAATCATCTCACAGAGTTACAGCTTTCCCCTGAAGAAGCCTTTCGCTAAGACAGTTCTTGTGGAATTGGCAAAGTGATATTTGGAAGCCCATAGAGGGCTATGGTGAAAAAGGAAATATCCTCAGATGAAATCTGGAAAGAAGCTTTCTGAGAAACTGCTTAGTGTTCTGTTAATTCATCTCACAGAGTTACATGTGTATTTCGAGGATCTCTTTGCTAGCCCTATTTCTGTGGAATCTGAGAACAGATATTTCGGATCCCTTTGAAGACTACAGGGCCAAAGGAAATATCCTCGGATAACAAAGAGAAAGAAGCTTTCTGAGAAACTTCTTTGTGTTATGTGAAATCATCTCACCGAGTTACAGCTTTCCCCTCAAGAAGCCTTTCGCTAAGACAGTTCTTGTGGAATTGGCAAAGGGATATTTGGAAGCCCATAGAGGGCTATGGGGAAAAAGGAAATATCGTCAGATGAAATCTGGAAAGAAGCTTTCTGAGAAACTGCTTAGTGTTCTGTTAATTCATCTCACAGAGTTACATGTGTATTTCGAGGATCTCTTTGCTAGCCCTATTTCTGTGGAATCTGAGAACAGATATTTCGGATCCCTTTGAAGACTATAGGGCCAAAGGAAATATCCTCCGGTAACAAAGAGAAGGAAGCTTTCTGAGAAACTTCTTTGTGTTCTGTGAAATCATCTCACAGAGTTACAGCTTTCCCCTGAAGAAGGCTTTCGCTAAGACAGTTCTTGTGGAATTGGCAAAGTGATATTTGGAAGCCCACAGAGGGCTATGGTGAAAAAGGAAATATCGTCAGATGAAATCTGGAAAGAAGCTTTCTGCGAAACTGCTTAGTGTTCTGTGAATTCATCTCACAGAGTTACATGTGTATTTCGAGGATCTCTTTGCTAGTCCTATTTCTGTGGAATCTGAAAACAGATATTTCGGATCCCTTTGAAGACTATAGGGCCAAAGGAAATATCCTCGGATAACAAAGAGAAAGAAGCTTTCTGAGAAACTTCTTTGTGTTCTGTGAAATCATCTCACAGAGTTACAGCTTTCCCCTCAAGAAGCCTTTCGCTAAGACAGTTCTTGTGGAATAGGCAAAGTGATATTTGGAAGCCCATAGAGGACTATGGTGAAAAAGGAAATATCGTCAGATGAAATCTGGAAAGAAGCTTTCTGAGAAACTGCTTAGTGTTCTGTGAATTCATCTCACAGAGTTCCATGTGTATTTCGAGAATCTCTTTGCTAGCCCTATTTCTGTGGAATCTGAGAACAGATATTTCGGATCCCTTTGAAGACTATAGGGCCAAAGGAAATATCCTCCGGTAATAAAGAGAAAGAAGCTTTCTGAGAAACTTCTTTGTGTTCTGTGAAATCATCTCACAGAGTTACAGCTTTCCCCTGAAGAAGGCTTTCGCTAAGACAGTTCTTGTGGAATTGGCAAAGTGATATTTGGAAGCCCACAGAGGGCTATGGTGCAAAAGGAAATATCGTCAGATGAAATCTGGAAAGAAGCTTTCTGAGAAACTGCTTAGTGTTCTGTGAATTCATCTCACAGAGTTACATGTGTATTTCGAGGATCTCTTTGCTAGCCCTATTTCTGTGGAAACTGAGAAAAGATATTTCGGATCCCTTTGAAGACTATAGGGCCAAAGGAAAAATCCTCCGATAACAAAGAGAAAGAAGCTTTCTGAGAAACTTCTTTGTGTTCTGTGAAATCATCTCACAGAGTTACAGCTTTCCCCTCAAGAAGCCTTTCGCTAAGACAGTTCTTGTGGAATTGGCAAAGTGATATTTGGAAGCCCATAGAGGACTATGGTGAAAAAGGAAATATCGTCAGATGAAATCTGGAAAGAAGCTTTCTGAGAAACTGCTTAGTGTTTTTTTAATTCATCTCACAGAGTTACATGTGTATTTCGAGGATCTCTTTGCTAGCCCTATTTCTGTGGAATCTGAAAACAGATATTTCGGATCCCTTTGAAGACTATAGTGCCTAAGGAAATATCATCGGATAACAAAGAGAAAGAAGCTTTCTGAGAAACTTCTTTGTGTTCTGTGAAATCATCTCACAGAGTTACAGCATTCCCGTCAAGAAGCCTTTCGCTAAGACAGTTCTTGTGGAATTGGCAAAGTGATATTTGGAAGCCTATAGAGGGCTATGGTGAAATAGGAAATATCGTCAGATGAAATCTGGAAAGAAGCTTTCTGAGAAACTGCTTAGTGTTCTGTTAATTCATCTCACAGTGTTCCATGTGTATTTCGAGGATCTCTTTGCTAGCCCTATTTCTGTGGAATCTGAAAACAGATATTTCGGATCCCTTTGAAGACTATAGGGCCAAAGGAAATATCCTCCGATAACAAAGGGAAAGAAGGTTTCTGAGAAACTTCTTTGTGTTCTGTGAAATCATCTCACAGAGTTACAGCTTTCCCCTCAAGAAGCCTTTCGCTAAGACAGTTCTTGTGGAATAGGCAAAGTGATATTTGGAAGCCCATAGAGGGCTATGGTGAAAAAGGAAATATCGTCAGATGAAATCTGGAAAGAAGCTTTCTGAGAAACTGCTTAGTGTTCTGTTAATTCATCTCACAGAGTTACATGTGTATTTCGAGGATCTCTTTGCTAGCCCTATTTCTGTGGAATCTGAGAACAGATATTTCGGATCCCTTTGAAGACTACAGGGCCAAAGGAAATATCCTCGGATAACAAAGAGAAAGAAGCTTTCTGAGAAACTTCTTTGTGTTATGTGAAATCATCTCACCGAGTTACAGCTTTCCCCTCAAGAAGCCTTTCGCTAAGACAGTTCTTGTGGAATTGGCAAAGGGATATTTGGAAGCCCTTAGAGGGCTATGGGGAAAAAGGAAATATCGTCAGATGAAATCTGGAAAGAAGCTTTCTGAGAAACTGCTTAGTGTTCTGTTAATTCATCTCACAGAGTTACATGTGTATTTCGAGGATCTCTTTGCTAGCCCTATTTCTGTGGAATCTGAGAACAGATATTTCGGATCCCTTTGAAGACTATAGGGCCAAAGGAAATATCCTCCGATAACAAAGAGAAAGAAGCTTTCTGAGAAACTTCTTTGAGTTCTGTGAAATCATCTCACAGAGTTACAGCTTTCCCCTCAAGAAGCCTTTCGCTAAGACAGTTCTTGTGGAATTGGCAAAGTGATATTTGGAAGCCCATAGAGGGCTATGGTGAAAAAGGAAATATCGTCAGATGAAATCTGGAAAGAAGCTTTCTGAGAAACTGCTTAGTGTTCTGTGAATTCATCTCACAAAGTTCCATGTGTATTTCGAGAATCTCTTTGCTAGCCCTATTTCTGTGGAATCTGAGAACAGATATTTCGGATCCCTTTGAAGACTATAGGGCCAAAGGAAATATCCTCCGGTAACAAAGAGAAGGAAGCTTTCTGAGAAACTTCTTTGTGTTCTGTGAAATCATCTCACAGAGTTACAGCTTTCCCCTGAAGAAGCCTTTCGCTAAGACAGTTCTTGTGGAATAGGCAAAGTGATATTTTGAAGCCCATAGAGGGCTATGGTGAAAAAGGAAATATCGTCAGATGAAATCTGGAAAGAAGCTTTCTGAGAAACTGCTTAGTGTTCTGTTAATTCATCTCACAGAGTTACATGTGTATTTCGAGGATCTCTTTGCTAGCCCTATTTCTGTGGAATCTGAGAACAGATATTTCGGATCCCTTTGAAGACTATAGGGCCAAAGGAAATATCCTCGGATAACAAAGAGAAAGAAGCTTTCTGAGAAACTTCTTTGTGTTCTGTGAAATCATCTCACAGAGTTACAGCTTTTCCCTCAAGAAGCCTTTCGCTAAGACAGTTCTTGTGGAATTGGCAAAGTGATATTTGGAAGCCCATAGAGGGCTATGGTGTAAAAGGAAATATCGTCAGATGAAATCTGGAAAGAAGCTTTCTGCGAAACTGCTTAGTGTTCTTTTAATTCATCTCACAGAGTTACATGTGTATTTCGAGGATCTCTTTGCTAGTCCTATTTCTGTGGAATCTGAAAACAGATATTTCGGATCCCTTTGAAGACCATAGGGCCAAAGGAAATATCCTCGGATAACAAAGAGAAAGAAGCTTTCTGAGAAACTTCTTTGTGTTCTGTGAAATCATCTCACAGAGTTACAGCTTTTCCCTCAAGAAGCCTTTCGCTAAGACAGTTCTTGTGGAATTGGCAAAGTGATATTTGGAAGCCCATAGAGGGCTATGGTGAAAAAGGAAATATCCTCAGATGAAATCTGGAAAGAAGCTTTCTGAGAAACTGCTTAGTGTTCTGTTAATTCATCTCACAGAGTTCCATGTGTATTTCGAGGATCTCTTTGCTAGCCCTATTTCTGTGGAATCTGAAAACAGATATTTCGGATCCCTTTGAAGACTATAGGGCCAAAGGAAATATCCTCGGATAACAAAGAGAAAGAAGCTTTCTGAGAAACTTCTTTGTGTTCTGTGAAATCATCTCACAGAGTTACAGCTTTCCCCTCAAGAAGCCTTTCGCTAAGACAGTTCTTGTGGAATTGGCAAAGTGATATTTGGAAGCCCATAGAGGGCTATGGTGAAAAAGGAAATATCGTCAGATGAAATCTGGAAAGAAGCTTTCTGCGAAACTGCTTAGTGTTCTGTTAATTCATCCCACAGAGTTACATGTGTATTTCGAGGATCTCTTTGCTAGTCCTATTTCTGTGGAATCTGAAAACAGATATTTCGGATCCCTTTGAAGACTATAGGGCCAAAGGAAATATCCTCGGATAACAAAGAGAAAGAAGCTTTCTGAGAAACTTCTTTGTGTTCTGTGAAATCATCTCACAGAGTTACAGCTTTCCCCTCAAGAAGCCTTTCGCTAAGACAGTTCTTGTGGAATAGGCAAAGTGATATTTGGAAGCCCATAGAGGGCTATGGTGAAAAAGGAAATATCGTCAGATGAAATCTGGAAAGAAGCTTTCTGAGAAACTGCTTAGTGTTCTGTGAATTCATCTCACAGAGTTCCATGTGTATTTCGAGAATCTCTTTGCTAGCCCTATTTCTGTGGAATCTGAGAACAGATATTTCGGATCCCTTTGAAGACTATAGGGCCAAAGGAAATATCCTCCGGTAATAAAGAGAAAGAAGCTTTCTGAGAAACTTCTTTGTGTTCTGTGAAATCATCTCACAGAGTTACAGCTTTCCCCTGAAGAAGGCTTTCGCTAAGACAGTTCTTGTGGAATTGGCAAAGTGATATTTGGAAGCCCACAGAGGGCTATGGTGAAAAAGGAAATATCGTCAGATGAAATCTGGAAAGAAGCTTTCTGCGAAACTGCTTAGTGTTCTGTGAATTCATCTCACAGAGTTACATGTGTCTTTCGAGGATCTCTTTGCTAGCCCTATTTCTGTGGAAACTGAGAAAAGATATTTCGGATCCCTTTGAAGACTATAGGGCCAAAGGAAAAATCCTCCGATAACAAAGAGAAAGAAGCTTTCTGAGAAACTTCTTTGTGTTCTCTGAAATCATCTCACAGAGTTACAGCTTTCCCCTCAAGAAGCCTTTCGCTAAGACAGTTCTTGTGGAATTGGCAAAGTGATATTTGGAAGCCCATAGAGGACTATGGTGAAAAAGGAAATATCGTCAGATGAAATCTGGAAAGAAGCTTTCTGAGAAACTGCTTAGTGTTTTTTTAATTCATCTCACAGAGTTACATGTGTATTTCGAGGATCTCTTTGCTAGCCCTATTTCTGTGGAATCTGAAAACAGATATTTCGGATCCCTTTGAAGACTATAGTGCCTAAGGAAATATCCTCGGATAACAAAGAGAAAGAAGCTTTCTGAGAAACTTCTTTGTGTTCTGTGAAATCATCTCACAGAGTTACAGCATTCCCGTCAAGAAGCCTTTCGCTAAGACAGTTCTTGTGGAATTGGCAAAGTGATATTTGGAAGCCTATAGAGGGCTATGGTGAAATAGGAAATATCGTCAGATGAAATCTGGAAAGAAGCTTTCTGAGAAACTGCTTAGTGTTCTGTGAATTCATCTCACAGAGTTACATGTGTATTTCGAGGATCTCTTTGCTAGCCCTATTTCTGTGGAAACTGAGAAAAGATATTTCGGATCCCTTTGAAGACTATAGGGCCAAAGGAAAAATCCTCCGATAACAAAGAGAAAGAAGCTTTCTGAGAAACTTCTTTGTGTTCTGTGAAATCATCTCACAGAGTTACAGCTTTCCCCTGAAGAAGCCTTTCGCTAAGACAGTTCTTGTGGAATAGGCAAAGTGATATTTGGAAGCCCATAGAGGGCTATGGTGAAAAAGGAAATATCGTCAGATGAAATCTGGAAAGAAGCTTTCTGAGAAACTGCTTAGTGTTCTGTTAATTCATCTCACAGAGTTACATGTGTATTTCGAGGATCTCTTTGCTAGCCCTATTTCTGTGGAATCTGAGAACAGATATTTCGGATCCCTTTGAAGACTATAGGGCCAAAGGAAATATCCTCGGATAACAAAGAGAAAGAAGCTTTCTGAGAAACTTCTTTGTGTTCTGTGAAATCATCTCACAGAGTTACAGCTTTTCCCTCAAGAAGCCTTTCGCTAAGACAGTTCTTGTGGAATTGGCAAAGTGATATTTGGAAGCCCATAGAGGGCTATGGTGTAAAAGGAAATATCGTCAGATGAAAACTGGAAAGAAGCTTTCTGAGAAACTGCTTAGTGTTCTGTTAATTCATCTCACAGTGTTCCATGTGTATTTCGAGGATCTCTTTGCTAGCCCTATTTCTGTGGAATCTGAAAACAGATATTTCGGATCCCTTTGAAGACTATAGGGCCAAAGGAAATATCCTCCGATAACAAAGGGAAAGAAGGTTTCTGAGAAACTTCTTTGTGTTCTGTGAAATCATCTCACAGAGTTACAGCTTTCCCCTCAAGAAGCCTTTCGCTAAGACAGTTCTTGTGGAATAGGCAAAGTGATATTTGGAAGCCCATAGAGGGCTATGGTGAAAAAGGAAATATCGTCAGATGAAATCTGGAAAGAAGCTTTCTGAGAAACTGCCTAGTGTTCTGTGAATTCATCTCACAGAGTTCCATGTGTATTTCGAGAATCTCTTTGCTAGCTCTATTTCTGTGGAATCTGAGAACAGATATTTCGGATCCCTTTGAAGACTATAGGGCCAAAGAAATATCCTCCGGTAACAAAGAGAAAGAAGCTTTCTGAGAAACTTCTTTGTGTTCTATGAAATCATCTCACAGAGTTACAGCTTTCCCCTGAAGAAGCCTTTCGCTAAGACAGTTCTTGTGGAATTGGCAAAGTGATATTTGGAAGCCCATAGAGGGCTATGGTGAAAAAGGAAATATCCTCAGATGAAATCTGGAAAGAAGCTTTCTGAGAAACTGCTTAGTGTTCTGTTAATTCATCTCACAGAGTTACATGTGTATTTCGAGGATCTCTTTGCTAGCCCTATTTCTGTGGAATCTGAGAACAGATATTTCGGATCCCTTTGAAGACTACAGGGCCAAAGGAAATATCCTCGGATAACAAAGAGAAAGAAGCTTTCTGAGAAACTTCTTTGTGTTATGTGAAATCATCTCACCGAGTTACAGCTTTCCCCTCAAGAAGCCTTTCGCTAAGACAGTTCTTGTGGAATTGGCAAAGGGATATTTGGAAGCCCATAGAGGGCTATGGGGAAAAAGGAAATATCGTCAGATGAAATCTGGAAAGAAGCTTTCTGAGAAACTGCTTAGTGTTCTGTTAATTCATCTCACAGAGTTACATGTGTATTTCGAGGATCTCTTTGCTAGCCCTATTTCTGTGGAATCTGAGAACAGATATTTCGGATCCCTTTGAAGACTATAGGGCCAAAGGAAATATCCTCCGGTAACAAAGAGAAGGAAGCTTTCTGAGAAACTTCTTTGTGTTCTGTGAAATCATCTCACAGAGTTACAGCTTTCCCCTGAAGAAGCCTTTCGCTAAGACAGTTCTTGTGGAATAGGCAAAGTGATATTTTGAAGCCCATAGAGGGCTATGGTGAAAAAGGAAATATCGTCAGATGAAATCTGGAAAGAAACTTTCTGAGAAACTGCTTAGTGTTCTGTTAATTCATCTCACAGAGTTACATGTGTATTTCGAGGATCTCTTTGCTAGCCCTATTTCTGTGGAATCTGAGAACAGATATTTCGGATCCCTTTGAAGACTATAGGGCCAAAGGAAATATCCTCGGATAACAAAGAGAAAGAAGCTTTCTGAGAAACTTCTTTGTGTTCTGTGAAATCATCTCACAGAGTTACAGCTTTTCCCTCAAGAAGCCTTTCGCTAAGACAGTTCTTGTGGAATTGGCAAAGTGATATTTGGAAGCCCATAGAGGGCTATGGTGTAAAAGGAAATATCGTCAGATGAAATCTGGAAAGAAGCTTTCTGCGAAACTGCTTAGTGTTCTGTTAATTCATCTCACAGAGTTACATGTGTATTTCGAGGATCTCTTTGCTAGTCCTATTTCTGTGGAATCTGAAAACAGATATTTCGGATCCCTTTGAAGACCATAGGGCCAAAGGAAATATCCTCGGATAACAAAGAGAAAGAAGCTTTCTGAGAAACTTCTTTGTGTTCTGTGAAATCATCTCACAGAGTTACAGCTTTTCCCTCAAGAAGCCTTTCGCTAAGACAGTTCTTGTGGAATTGGCAAAGTGATATTTGGAAGCCCATAGAGGGCTATGGTGAAAAAGGAAATATCCTCAGATGAAATCTGGAAAGAAGCTTTCTGAGAAACTGCTTAGTGTTCTGTTAATTCATCTCACAGAGTTCCATGTGTATTTCGAGGATCTCTTTGCTAGCCCTATTTCTGTGGAATCTGAAAACAGATATTTCGGATCCCTTTGAAGACTATAGGGCCAAAGGAAATATCCTCGGATAACAAAGAGAAAGAAGCTTTCTGAGAAACTTCTTTGTGTTCTGTGAAATCATCTCACAGAGTTACAGCTTTCCCCTCAAGAAGCCTTTCGCTAAGACAGTTCTTGTGGAATTGGCAAAGTGATATTTGGAAGCCCATAGAGGGCTATGGTGAAAAAGGAAATATCGTCAGATGAAATCTGGAAAGAAGCTTTCTGAGAAACTGCTTAGTGTTCTGTGAATTCATCTCACAGAGTTCCATGTGTATTTCGAGGATCTCTTTGCTAGCCCTATTTCTGTGGAATCTGAGAACAGATATTTCGGATCCCTTTGAAGACTATAGGGCCAAAGGAAATATCTTCGGATAACATAGAGAAAGAAGCTTTCTGAGAAACTTCTTTGTGTTTTGTGAAATCATCTCACAGAGTTACAGCTTTCCCCTGAAGAAGCCTTTCGCTAAGACAGTTCTTGTGGAATTGGCAAAGTGATATTTGGAAGCCCATAGAGGGCTATGGTGAAAAAGGAAATATCGTCAGATGAAATCTGGAAAGAAGCTTTCTGCGAAACTGCTTAGTGTTCTGTTAATTCATCCCACAGAGTTACATGTGTATTTCGAGGATCTCTTTCCTAGTCCTATTTCTGTGGAATCTGAAAACAGATATTTCGGATCCCTTTGAAGACTATAGGGCCAAAGGAAATATCCTCGGATAACAAAGAGAAAGAAGCTTTCTGAGAAACTTCTTTGTGTTCTGTGAAATCATCTCACAGAGTTACAGCTTTCCCCTCAAGAAGCCTTTCGCTAAGACAGTTCTTGTGGAATAGGCAAAGTGATATTTGGAAGCCCATAGAGGGCTATGGTGAAAAAGGAAATATCGTCAGATGAAATCTGGAAAGAAGCTTTCTGAGAAACTGCTTAGTGTTCTGTGAATTCATCTCACAGAGTTACATGTGTATTTCGAGAATCTCTTTGCTAGCCCTATTTCTGTGGAATCTGAGAACAGATATTTCGGATCCCTTTGAAGACTATAGGGCCAAAGGAAATATCCTCCGGTAATAAAGAGAAAGAAGCTTTCTGAGAAACTTCTTTGTGTTCTGTGAAATCATCTCACAGAGTTACAGCTTTCCCCTGAAGAAGGCTTTCGCTAAGACAGTTCTTGTGGAATTGGCAAAGTGATATTTGGAAGCCCACAGAGGGCTATGGTGAAAAAGGAAATATCGTCAGATGAAATCTGGAAAGAAGCTTTCTGAGAAACTGCTTAGTGTTCTGTGAATTCATCTCACAGAGTTACATGTGTATTTCGAGGATCTCTTTGCTAGCCCTATTTCTGTGGAAACTGAGAAAAGATATTTCGGATCCCTTTGAAGACTATAGGGCCAAAGGAAAAATCCTCCGATAACAAAGAGAAAGAAGCTTTCTGAGAAACTTCTTTGAGTTCTGTGAAATCATCTCACAGAGTTACAGCTTTCCCCTCAAGAAGCCTTTCGCTAAGACAGTTCTTGTGGAATTGGCAAAGTGATATTTGGAAGCCCATAGAGGACTATGGTGAAAAAGGAAATATCGTCAGATGAAATCTGGAAAGAAGCTTTCTGAGAAACTGCTTAGTGTTTTTTTAATTCATCTCACAGAGTTACATGTGTATTTCGAGGATCTCTTTGCTAGCCCTATTTCTGTGGAATCTGAAAACAGATATTTCGGATCCCTTTGAAGACTATAGGGCCTAAGGAAATATCCTCGGATAACAAAGAGAAAGAAGCTTTCTGAGAAACTTCTTTGTGTTCTGTGAAATCATCTCACAGAGTTACAGCATTCCCGTCAAGAAGCCTTTCGCTAAGACAGTTCTTGTGGAATTGGCAAAGTGATATTTGGAAGCCTATAGAGGGCTATGGTGAAATAGGAAATATCGTCAGATGAAATCTGGAAAGAAGCTTTCTGAGAAACTGCTTAGTGTTCTGTGAATTCATCTCACAGAGTTACATGTGTATTTCGAGGATCTCTTTGCTAGCCCTATTTCTGTGGAAACTGAGAAAAGATATTTCGGATCCCTTTGAAGACTATAGGGCCAAAGGAAAAATCCTCCGATAACAAAGAGAAAGAAGCTTTCTGAGAAACTTCTTTGTGTTCTGTGAAATCATCTCACAGAGTTACAGCTTTCCCCTGAAGAAGCCTTTCGCTAAGACAGTTCTTGTGGAATAGGCAAAGTGATATTTGGAAGCCCATAGAGGGCTATGGTGAAAAAGGAAATATCGTCAGATGAAATCTGGAAAGAAGCTTTCTGCGAAACTGCTTAGTGTTCTGTGAATTCATCTCACAGAGTTACATGTGTATTTCGAGGATCTCTTTGCTAGCCCTATTTCTGTGGAATCTGAGAACAGATATTTCGGATCCCTTTGAAGACTATAGGGCCAAAGGAAATATCCTCGGATAACAAAGAGAAAGAAGCTTTCTGAGAAACTTCTTTGTGTTCTGTGAAATCATCTCACAGAGTTACAGCTTTTCCCTCAAGAAGCTTTTCGCTAAGACAGTTCTTGTGGAATTGGCAAAGGGATATTTGGAAGCCCATAGAGGGCTATGGGGAAAAAGGAAATATCGTCAGATGAAATCTGGAAAGAAGCTTTCTGAGAAACTGCTTAGTGTTCTGTTAATTCATCTCACAGAGTTACATGTGTATTTCGAGGATCTCTTTGCTAGCCCTATTTCTGTGGAATCTGAGAACAGATATTTCGGATCCCTTTGAAGACTATAGGGCCAAAGGAAATATCCTCCGATAACAAAGAGAAAGAAGCTTTCTGAGAAACTTCTTTGAGTTCTGTGAAATCATCTCACAGAGTTACAGCTTTCCCCTCAAGAAGCCTTTCGCTAAGACAGTTCTTGTGGAATTGGCAAAGTGATATTTGGAAGCCCATAGAGGGCTATGGTGAAAAAGGAAATATCGTCAGATGAAATCTGGAAAGAAGCTTTCTGAGAAACTGCTTAGTGTTCTGTGAATTCATCTCACAGAGTTCCATGTGTATTTCGAGAATCTCTTTGCTAGCCCTATTTTTGTGGAATCTGAGAACAGATATTTCGGATCCCTTTGAAGACTATAGGGCCAAAGGAAATATCCTCCGGTAACAAAGAGAAGGAAGCTTTCTGAGAAACTTCTTTGTGTTCTGTGAAATCATCTCACAGAGTTACAGCTTTCCCCTGAAGAAGCCTTTCGCTAAGACAGTTCTTGTGGAATAGGCAAAGTGATATTTTGAAGCCCATAGAGGGCTATGGTGAAAAAGGAAATATCGTCAGATGAAATCTGGAAAGAAGCTTTCTGAGAAACTGCTTAGTGTTCTGTTAATTCATCTCACAGAGTTACATGTGTATTTCGAGGATCTCTTTGCTAGCCCTATTTCTGTGGAATCTGAGAACAGATATTTCGGATCCCTTTGAAGACTATAGGGCCAAAGGAAATATCCTCGGATAACAAAGAGAAAGAAGCTTTCTGAGAAACTTCTTTGTGTTCTGTGAAATCATCTCACAGAGTTACAGCTTTTCCCTCAAGAAGCCTTTCGCTAAGACAGTTCTTGTGGAATTGGCAAAGTGATATTTGGAAGCCCATAGAGGGCTATGGTGTAAAAGGAAATATCGTCAGATGAAATCTGGAAAGAAGCTTTCTGCGAAACTGCTTAGTGTTCTGTTAATTCATCTCACAGAGTTACATGTGTATTTCGAGGATCTCTTTGCTAGTCCTATTTCTGTGGAATCTGAAAACAGATATTTCGGATCCCTTTGAAGACCATAGGGCCAAAGGAAATATCCTCGGATAACAAAGAGAAAGAAGCTTTCTGAGAAACTTCTTTGTGTTCTGTGAAATCATCTCACAGAGTTACAGCTTTCAACTGAAGAAGGCTTTCGCTAAGACAGTTCTTGTGGAATTGGCAAAGTGATATTTGGAAGCCCATAGAGGGCTATGGTGAAAAAGGAAATATCCTCAGATGAAATCTGGAGAGAAGCTTTCTGAGAAACTGCTTAGTGTTCTGTTAATTCATCTCACAGAGTTCCATGTGTATTTCGAGGATCTCTTTGCTAGCCCTATTTCTGTGGAATCTGAAAACAGATATTTCGGATCCCTTTGAAGACTATAGGGCCAAAGGAAATATCCTCGGATAACAAAGAGAAAGAAGCTTTCTGAGAAACTTCTTTGTGTTCTGTGAAATCATCTCACAGAGTTACAGCTTTCCCCTCAAGAAGCCTTTCGCTAAGACAGTTCTTGTGGAATAGGCAAAGTGATATTTGGAAGCCCATAGAGGGCTATGGTGAAAAAGGAAATATCGTCAGATGAAATCTGGAAAGAAGCTTTCTGAGAAACTGCTTAGTGTTCTGTTAATTCATCTCACAGAGTTCCATGTGTATTTCGAGGATCTCTTTGCTAGCCCTATTTCTGTGGAATCTGAGAACAGATATTTCGGATCCCTTTGAAGACTATAGG
This sequence comes from Macaca nemestrina, assembly GCF_043159975.1. Lineage (NCBI taxonomy): Eukaryota > Metazoa > Chordata > Mammalia > Primates > Cercopithecidae > Macaca > Macaca nemestrina. The sequence goes on along the minus strand of NC_092135.1, from coordinate 30,021,382 downwards.
GCCAAAGGAAATATCCTCGGATAACAAAGAGAAAGAAGCTTTCTGAGAAACTTCTTTGTGTTCTGTGAAATCATCTCACAGAGTTACAGCTTTCCCCTGAAGAAGCCTTTCGCTAAGACAGTTCTTGTGGAATTGGCAAAGTGATATTTGGAAGCCCATAGAGGGCTATGGTGAAAAAGGAAATATCGTCAGATGAAATCTGGAAAGAAGCTTTCTGAGAAACTGCTTAGTGTTCTGTGAATTCATCTCACAGAGTTCCATGTGTATTTCGAGAATCTCTTTGCTAGCCCTATTTCTGTGGAATCTGAAAACAGATATTTCGGATCCCTTTGAAGACTATAGGGCCAAAGGAAATATCCTCCGATAACAAAGAGAAAGAAGCTTTCTGAGAAACTTCTTTGAGTTCTGTGAAATCATCTCACAGAGTTACAGCTTTCCCCTCAAGAAGCCTTTCGCTAAGACAGTTCTTGTGGATTTGGCAAAGTGATATTTGGAAGCCCATAGAGGGCTATGGTGAAAAAGGAAATATCGTCAGATGAAATCTGGAAAGAAGCTTTCTGAGAAACTGCTTAGTGTTCTGTGAATTCATCTCACAGAGTTCCATGTGTATTTCGAGAATCTCTTTGCTAGCCCTATTTCTGTGGAATCTGAGAACAGATATTTCGGATCCCTTTGAAGACTATAGGGCCAAAGGAAATATCCTCCGGTAACAAAGAGAAGGAAGCTTTCTGAGAAACTTCTTTGTGTTCTGTGAAATCATCTCACAGAGTTACAGCTTTCCCCTGAAGAAGCCTTTCGCTAAGACAGTTCTTGTGGAATTGGCAAAGTGATATTTGGAAGCCTATAGAGGGCTATGGTGAAATAGGAAATATCGTCAGATGAAATCTGGAAAGAAGCTTTCTGAGAAACTGCTTAGTGTTTTGTGAATTCATCTCACAGAGTTACATGTGTATTTCGAGGATCTCTTTGCTAGCCCTATTTCTGTGGAAACTGAGAATAGATACTTCGGATCCCTTTGAAGACTATAGGGCCAAAGGAAAAATCCTCCGATAACAAAGAGAAAGAAGCTTTCTGAGAAACTTCTTTGTGTTCTGTGAAATCATCTCACAGAGTTACAGCTTTCCCCTGAAGAAGCCTTTCGCTAAGACAGTTCTTGTGGAATTGGCAAAGTGATATTTGGAAGCCCATAGAGGGCTATGGTGAAAAAGGAAATATCCTCAGATGAAATCTGGAAAGAAGCTTTCTGAGAAACTGCTTAGTGTTCTGTGAATTCATCTCACAGAGTTCCATGTGTATTTCGAGAATCTCTTTGCTAGCCCTATTTCTGTGGAATCTGAGAACAGATATTTCGGATCCCTTTGAAGACTATAGGGCCAAAGGAAATATCCTCCGGTAACAAAGAGAAAGAAGCTTTCTGAGAAACTTCTTTGTGTTCTGTGAAATCATCTCACAGAGTTACAGCTTTCCCCTGAAGAAGGCTTTAGCTGAGACAGTTCTTGTGGAATTGGCAAAGTGATATTTGGAAGCCCACAGAGGGCTATGGTGAAAAAGGAAATATCCTCAGATGAAATCTGGAAAGAAGCTTTCTGAGAAACTGCTTAGTGTTCTGTGAATTCATCTCACAGAGTTACATGTGTATTTCGAGGATCTCTTTGCTAGCCCTATTTCTGTGGAAACTGAGAAAAGATATTTCGGATTCCTTTGAAGACTATAGGGCCAAAGGAAAAATCCTCCGATAACAAAGAGAAGGAAGAGTTCTGAGAAACTTCTTTGTGTTCTGTGAAATCATCTCACAGAGTTACAGCTTTCCCCTCAAGAAGCCGTTCGCTAAGACAGTTCTTGTGGAATTGGCAAAGTGATATTTGGAAGCCCATAGAGGACTATGGTGAAAAAGGAAATATCGTCAGATGAAATCTGGAAAGAAGCTTTCTGCGAAACTGCTTAGTGTTTTTTTAATTCATCTCACAGAGTTACATGTGTATTTCGAGGATCTCTTTGCTAGCCCTATTTCTGTGGAATCTGAAAACAGATATTTCGGATCCCTTTGAAGACTATAGGGCCAAAGGAAATATCCTCGGATAACAAAGAGAAAGAAGCTTTCTGAGAAACTTCTTTGTGTTCTGTGAAATCATCTCACAGAGTTACAGCTTTTCCCTCAAGAAGCCTTTCGCTAAGACAGTTCTTGTGGAATTGGCAAAGTGATACTTGGAAGCCCATAGAGGGCTATGGTGAAAAAGGAAATATCGTCAGATGAAATCTGGAAAGAAGCTTTCTGCGAAACTGCTTAGTGTTTTTTTAATTCATCTCACAGAGTTACATGTGTATTTCGAGGATCTCTTTGCTAGCCCTATTTCTGTGGAAACTGAGAAAAGATATTTCGGATCCCTTTGAAGACTATAGGGCCAAAGGAAAAATCCTCCGATAACAAAGAGAAAGAAGCTTTCTGAGAAACTTCTTTGTGTTCTGTGAAATCATCTCACAGAGTTACAGCTTTCCCCTCAAGAAGCCTTTCGCTAAGACAGTTCTTGTGGAATTGGCAAAGTGATATTTGGAAACCCATAGAGGGCTATGGTGGAAAAGGAAATATCGTCAGATGAAATCTGGAAAGAAGCTTTCTGAGAAACTGCTTAGTGTTTTGTTAATTCATCTCACAGAGTTCCATGTGTATTTCGAGGATCTCTTTGCTAGCCCTATTTCTGTGGAATCTGAAAACAGATATTTCGGATCCCTTTGAAAACTATAGGGCCAAAGGAAATATCCTCCGATAACAAAGAGAAAGAAGCTTTCTGAGAAACTTCTTTGTGTTCTGTGAAATCATCTCACAGAGTTACAGCTTTCCCCTGAAGAAGCCTTTCGCTAAGACAGTTCTTGTGGAATTGGCAAAGTGATATTTGGAAGCCCATAGAGGGCTATGGTGAAAAAGGAAATATCCTCAGATGAAATCTGGAAAGAAGCTTTCTGAGAAACTGCTTAGTGTTCTGTTAATTCATCTCACAGAGTTACATGTGTATTTCGAGGATCTCTTTGCTAGCCCTATTTCTGTGGAATCTGAGAACAGATATTTCGGATCCCTTTGAAGACTACAGGGCCAAAGGAAATATCCTCGGATAACAAAGAGAAAGAAGCTTTCTGAGACTTCTTTGTGTTATGTGAAATCATCTCACCGAGTTACAGCTTTCCCCTCAAGAAGCCTTTCGCTAAGACAGTTCTTGTGGAATTGGCAAAGGGATATTTGGAAGCCCATAGAGGGCTATGGGGAAAAAGGAAATATCGTCAGATGAAATCTGGAAAGAAGCTTTCTGAGAAACTGCTTAGTGTTCGGTTAATTCATCTCACAGAGTTACATGTGTATTTCGAGGATCTCTTTGCTAGCCCTATTTCTGTGGAATCTGAGAACAGATATTTCGGATCCCTTTGAAGACTATAGGGCCAAAGGAAATATCCTCCGATAACAAAGAGAAAGAAGCTTTCTGAGAAACTTCTTTGAGTTCTGTGAAATCATCTCACAGAGTTACAGCTTTCCCCTCAAGAAGCCTTTAGCTAAGACAGTTCTTGTGGAATTGGCAAAGTGATATTTGGAAGCCCATAGAGGGCTATGGTGAAAAAGGAAATATCGTCAGATGAAATCTGGAAAGAAGCTTTCTGAGAAACTGCTTAGTGTTCTGTGAATTCATCTCACAGAGTTCCATGTGTATTTCGAGAATCTCTTTGCTAGCCCTATTTCTGTGGAATCTGAGAACAGATATTTCGGATCCCTTTGAAGACTATAGGGCCAAAGGAAATATCCTCCGGTAACAAAGAGAAGGAAGCTTTCTGAGAAACTTCTTTGTGTTCTGTGAAATCATCTCACAGAGTTACAGCTTTCCCCTGAAGAAGCCTTTCGCTAAGATAGTTTTTGTGGAATAGGCAAAGTGATATTTTGAAGCCCATAGAGGGCTATGGTGAAAAAGGAAATATCGTCAGATGAAATCTGGAAAGAAGCTTTCTGAGAAACTGCTTAGTGTTCTGTTAATTCATCTCACAGAGTTACATGTGTATTTCGAGGATCTCTTTGCTAGCCCTATTTCTGTGGAATCTGAGAACAGATATTTCGGATCCCTTTGAAGACTATAGGGCCAAAGGAAATATCCTCGGATAACAAAGAGAAAGAAGCTTTCTGAGAAACTTCTTTGTGTTCTGTGAAATCATCTCACAGAGTTACAGCTTTCCCCTCAAGAAGCCTTTCGCTAAGACAGTTCTTGTGGAATAGGCAAAGTGATATTTGGAAGCCCATAGAGGGCTATGGTGAAAAAGGAAATATCGTCAGATGAAATCTGGAAAGAAGCTTTCTGAGAAACTGCTTAGTGTTCTGTTAATTCATCTCACAGAGTTCCATGTGTATTTTGAGGATCTCTTTGCTAGCCCTATTTCTGTGGAATCTGAGAACAGATATTTCGGATCCCTTTGAAGACTATAGGGCCAAAGGAAATATCCTCGGATAACAAAGAGAAAGAAGCTTTCTGAGAAACTTCTTTGTGTTCTGTGAAATCATCTCACAGAGTTACAGCTTTCCCCTGAAGAAGCCTTTCGCTAAGACAGTTCTTGTGGAATTGGCAAAGTGATATTTGGAAGCCCATAGAGGGCTATGGTGAAAAAGGAAATATCGTCAGATGAAATCTGGAAAGAAGCTTTCTGCGAAACTGCTTAGTGTTCTGTTAATTCATCCCACAGAGTTACATGTGTATTTCGAGGATCTCTTTGCTAGTCCTATTTCTGTGGAATCTGAAAACAGATATTTCGGATCCCTTTGAAGACTATAGGGCCAAAGGAAATATCCTCGGATAACAAAGAGAAAGAAGCTTTCTGAGAAACTTCTTTGTGTTCTGTGAAATCATCTCACAGAGTTACAGCTTTCCCCTCAAGAAGCCTTTCGCTAAGACAGTTCTTGTGGAATAGGCAAAGTGATATTTGGAAGCCCATAGAGGGCTATGGTGAAAAAGGAAATATCGTCAGATGAAATCTGGAAAGAAGCTTTCTGAGAAACTGCTTAGTGTTCTGTGAATTCATCTCACAGAGTTCCATGTGTATTTCGAGAATCTCTTTGCTAGCCCTATTTCTGTGGAATCTGAGAACAGATATTTCGGATCCCTTTGAAGACTATAGGGCCAAAGGAAATATCCTCCGGTAATAAAGAGAAAGAAGCTTTCTGAGAAACTTCTTTGTGTTCTGTGAAATCATCTCACAGAGTTACAGCTTTCCCCTGAAGAAGGCTTTCGCTAAGACAGTTCTTGTGGAATTGGCAAAGTGATATTTGGAAGCCCACAGAGGGCTATGGTGAAAAAGGAAATATCGTCAGATGAAATCTGGAAAGAAGCTTTCTGAGAAACTGCTTAGTGTTCTGTGAATTCATCTCACAGAGTTACATGTGTATTTCGAGGATCTCTTTGCTAGCCCTATTTCTGTGGAAACTGAGAAAAGATATTTCGGATCCCTTTGAAGACTATAGGGCCAAAGGAAAAATCCTCCGATAACAAAGAGAAAGAAGCTTTCTGAGAAACTTCTTTGTGTTCTGTGAAATCATCTCACAGAGTTACAGCTTTCCCCTCAAGAAGCCTTTCGCTAAGACAGTTCTTGTGGAATTGGCAAAGTGATATTTGGAAGCCCATAGAGGGCTATGGTGAAAAAGGAAATATCCTCAGATGAAATCTGGAAAGAAGCTTTCTGAGAAACTGCTTAGTGTTCTGTTAATTCATCTCACAGAGTTCCATGTGTATTTCGAGGATCTCTTTGCTAGCCCTATTTCTGTGGAATCTGAAAACAGATATTTCGGATCCCTTTGAAGACTATAGGGCCAAAGGAAATATCCTCCGATAACAAAGGGAAAGAAGCTTTCTGAGAAACTTCTTTGTGTTCTGTGAAATCATCTCACAGAGTTACAGCTTTCCCCTCAAGAAGCCTTTCGCTAAGACAGTTCTTGTGGAATAGGCAAAGTGATATTTGGAAGCCCATAGAGGGCTATGGTGAAAAAGGAAATATCGTCAGATGAAATCTGGAAAGAAGCTTTCTGAGAAACTGCCTAGTGTTCTGTGAATTCATCTCACAGAGTTCCATGTGTATTTCGAGAATCTCTTTGCTAGCTCTATTTCTGTGGAATCTGAGAACAGATATTTCGGATCCCTTTGAAGACTATAGGGCCAAAGAAATATCCTCCGGTAACAAAGAGAAAGAAGCTTTCTGAGAAACTTCTTTGTGTTCTATGAAATCATCTCACAGAGTTACAGCTTTCCCCTGAAGAAGGCTTTCGCTAAGACAGTTCTTGTGGAATTGGCAAAGTGATATTTGGAAGCCCACAGAGGGCTATGGTGAAAAAGGAAATCTCCTCAGAAGAAATCTGGAAAGAAGCTTTCTGAGAAATTGCTTAGTGTTCTGTGAATTCATCTCACAGAGTTACATGTGTATTTCGAGGATCTCTTTGCTAGCCCTATTTCTGTGGAAACTGAGAAAAGATATTTCGGATCCCTTTGAAGACTATAGGGCCAAAGGAAAAATACTCAGATAACAAAGAGAAGGAAGCGTTCTGAGAAACTTCTTTGTGTACTGTGAAATCATCTCACAGAGTTACAGCTTTCCCCTCAAGAAGCCTTTCGCTAAGACAGTTCTTGTGGAATTGGCAAAGTGATATTTGGAAGCCCATAGAGGACTATGGTGAAAAAGGAAATATCGTCAGATGAAATCTGGAAAGAAGCTTTCTGCGAAACTGCTTAGTGTTTTTTTATTTCATCTCACAGAGTTACATGTGTATTTCGAGGATCTCTTTGCTAGCCCTATTTCTGTGGAATCTGAAAACAGATATTTCGGATCCCTTTGAAGACTATAGTGCCTAAGGAAATATCCTCGGATAACAAAGAGAAAGAAGCTTTCTGAGGAACTTCTTTGTGTTCTGTGAAATCATCTCACAGAGTTACAGCTTTCCCGTCAAGAAGCCTTTGGCTAAGACAGTTCTTGTGGAATTGGCAAAGTGATATTTGGAAGCCTATAGAGGGCTATGGTGAAATAGGAAATATCGTCAGATGAAATCTGGAAAGAAGCTTTCTGAGAAACTGCTTAGTGTTTTGTGAATTCATCTCACAGAGTTACATGTGTATTTCGAGGATCTCTTTGCTAGCCCTATTTCTGTGGAAACTGAGAAAAGATACTTCGGATCCCTTTGAAGACTATAGGGCCAAAGGAAAAATCCTCCGATAACAAAGAGAAAGAAGCTTTCTGAGAAACTTCTTTGTGTTCTGTGAAATCATCTCACAGAGTTACAGCTTTCCCCTGAAGAAGCCTTTCGCTAAGACAGTTCTTGTGGAATTGGCAAAGTGATATTTGGAAGCCCATAGAGGGCTATGGTGAAAAAGGAAATATCCTCAGATGAAATCTGGAAAGAAGCTTTCTGAGAAACTGCTTAGTGTTCTGTGAATTCATCTCACAGAGTTCCATGTGTATTTCGAGAATCTCTTTGCTAGCCCTATTTCTGTGGAATCTGAGAACAGATATTTCGGATCCCTTTGAAGACTATAGGGCCAAAGGAAATATCCTCCGGTAACAAAGAGAAAGAAGCTTTCTGAGAAACTTCTTTGTGTTCTGTGAAATCATCTCACGGAGTTACAGCTTTCCCCTGAAGAAGGCTTTAGCTGAGACAGTTCTTGTGGAATTGGCAAAGTGATATTTGGAAGCCCACAGAGGGCTATGGTGAAAAAGGAAATATCCTCAGATGAAATCTGGAAAGAAGCTTTCTGAGAAACTGCTTAGTGTTCTGTGAATTCATCTCACAGAGTTACATGTGTATTTCGAGGATCTCTTTGCTAGCCCTATTTCTGTGGAAACTGAGAAAAGATATTTCGGATTCCTTTGAAGACTATAGGGCCAAAGGAAAAATCCTCCGATAACAAAGAGAAGGAAGAGTTCTGAGAAACTTCTTTGTGTTCTGTGAAATCATCTCACAGAGTTACAGCTTTCCCCTCAAGAAGCCTTTCGCTAAGACAGTTCTTGTGGATTTGGCAAAGTGATATTTGGAAGCCCATAGAGGACTATGGTGAAAAAGGAAATATCGTCAGATGAAATCTGGAAAGAAGCTTTCTGCGAAACTGCTTAGTGTTTTTTTAATTCATCTCACAGAGTTACATGTGTATTTCGAGGATCTCTTTGCTAGCCCTATTTCTGTGGAATCTGAAAACAGATATTTCGGATCCCTTTGAAGACTATAGGGCCAAAGGAAATATCCTCGGATAACAAAGAGAAAGAAGCTTTCTGAGAAACTTCTTTGTGTTCTGTGAAATCATCTCACAGAGTTACAGCTTTTCCCTCAAGAAGCCTTTCGTTAAGACAGTTCTTGTGGAATTGGCAAAGTGATACTTGGAAGCCCATAGAGGGCTATGGTGAAAAAGGAAATATCGTCAGATGAAATCTGGAAAGAAGCTTTCTGCGAAACTGCTTAGTGTTTTTTTAATTCATCTCACAGAGTTACATGTGTATTTCGAGGATCTCTTTGCTAGCCCTATTTCTGTGGAAACTGAGAAAAGATATTTCGGATCCCTTTGAAGACTATAGGGCCAAAGGAAAAATCCTCCGATAACAAAGAGAAAGAAGCTTTCTGAGAAACTTCTTTGTGTTCTGTGAAATCATCTCACAGAGTTACAGCTTTCCCCTCAAGAAGCCTTTCGCTAAGACAGTTCTTGTGGAATTGGCAAAGTGATATTTGGAAACCCATAGAGGGCTATGGTGAAAAAGGAAATATCGTCAGATGAAATCTGGAAAGAAGCTTTCTGAGAAACTGCTTAGTGTTTTGTTAATTCATCTCACAGAGTTCCATGTGTATTTCGAGGATCTCTTTGCTAGCCCTATTTCTGTGGAATCTGAAAACAGATATTTCGGATCCCTTTGAAAACTATAGGGCCAAAGGAAATATCCTCCAATAACAAAGAGAAAGAAGCTTTCTGAGAAACTTCTTTGTGTTCTGTGAAATCATCTCACAGAGTTACAGCTTTCCCCACAAGAAGCCTTTCGCTAAGACAGTTCTTGTGGAATTGGCAAAGTGATATTTGGAAGCCCTTAGAGGGCTATGGTGAAATAGGAAATATCGTCAGATGAAATCTGGAAAGAAGCTTTCTGAGAAACTGCTTAGTGTTCTGTGAATTCATCTCACAGAGTTACATGTGTATTTCGAGGATCTCTTTGCTAGCCCTATTTCTGTGGAAACTGAGAAAAGATATTTCGGATCCCTTTGAAGACTATAGGGCCAAAGGAAAAATCCTCCGATAACAAAGAGAAAGAAGCTTTCTGAGAAACTTCTTTGTGTTCTGTGAAATCATCTCACAGAGTTACAGCTTTCCCCTCAAGAAGCCTTTCGCTAAGACAGTTCTTGTGGAATTGGCAAAGTGATATTTGGAAGCCCTTAGAGGGCTATGGTGAAAAAGGAAATATCGTCAGATGAAATCTGGAAAGAAGCTTTCTGAGAAACTGCTTAGTGTTCTGTTAATTCATATCACAGAGTTACATGTGTATTTCGAGGATGTCTTTGCTAGCCCTATTTCTGAGGAATCTGAGAACAGATATTTCGGATCCCTTTGAAGACTATAGGGCCAAAGGAAATATCCTCGGATAACAAAGAGAAAGAAGCTTTCTGAGAAACTTCTTTGTGTTCTGTGAAATCATCTCACAGAGTTACAGCTTTCCCCTCAAGAAGCCTTTCGCTAAGACAGTTCTTGTGGAATAGGCAAAGTGATATTTGGAAGCCCATAGAGGGCTATGGTGAAAAAGGAAATATCGTCAGATGAAATCTGGAAAGAACCTTACTGAGAAACTGCTTAGTGTTCTGTGAATTCATCTCACAGAGTTACATGTGTATTTCGAGGATCTCTTTGCTAGCCCTATTTCTGTGGAAACTGAGAAAAGATATTTCGGATCCCTTTGAAGACTATAGGGCCAAAGGAAAAATCCTCCGATAACAAAGAGAAAGAAGCTTTCTGAGAAACTTCTTTGTGTTCTGTGAAATCATCTCACAGAGTTACAGCTTTCCCCTCAAGAAGCCTTTCGCTAAGACAGTTCTTGTGGAATTGGCAAAGTGATATTTGGAAGCCCTTAGAGGGCTATGGTGAAATAGGAAATATCGTCAGATGAAATCTGGAAAGAAGCTTTCTGAGAAACTGCTTAGTGTTCTGTTAATTCATCTCACAGAGTTACATGTGTATTTCGAGGATCTCTTTGCTAGCCCTATTTCTGTGGAAAGTGAGAAAAGATATTTCGGATCCCTTTGAAGACTATAGGGCCAAAGGAAAAATCCTCCGATAACAAAGAGAAAGAAGCTTTCTGAGAAACTTCTTTGTGTTCTGTGAAATCATCTCACAGAGTTACAGCTTTCCCCTCAAGAAGCCTTTCGCTAAGACAGTTCTTGTGGAATTGGCAAAGTGATATTTGGAAGCCCATAGAGGGCTATGGTGAAAAAGGAAATATCCTCAGATGAAATCTGGAAAGAAGCTTTCTGAGAAACTGCTTAGTGTTCTGTTAATTCATCTCACAGAGTTATATGTGTATTTCGAGGATGTCTTTGCTAGCCCTATTTCTGTGGAATCTGAGAACAGATATTTCGAATCCCTTTGAAGACTATAGGGCCAAAGGAAATATCCTCGGATAACAAAGAGAAAGAAGCTTTCTGAGAAACTTCTTTGTGTTCTGTGAAATCATCTCACAGAGTTACAGCTTTCCCCTCAAGAAGCCTTTCGCTAAGACAGTTCTTGTGGAATAGGCAAAGTGATATTTGGAAGCCCATAGAGGGCTATGGTGAAAAAGGAAATATCGTCAGATGAAATCTGGAAAGAAGCTTTCTGCGAAACTGCTTAGTGTTCTGTTAATTCATCTCACAGAGTTACATGTGTATTTCGAGGATCTCTTTGCTAGTCCTATTTCTGTGGAATCTGAAAACAGATATTTCGGATCCCTTTGAAGATTATAGGGCCAAAGGAAATATCCTCGGATAACAAAGAGAAAGAAGCTTTCTGAGAAACTTCTTTGTGTTCTGTGAAATCATCTCACAGAGTTACAGCTTTCCCCTCAAGAAGCCTTTCGCTAAGACAGTTCTTGTGGAATTGGCAAAGTGATATTTGGAAGCCGATAGAGGGCTATGGTGAAAAAGGAAATATCCTCAGATGAAATCTGGAAAGAAGCTTTCTGAGAAACTGCTTAGTGTTCTGTTAATTCATCTCACAGAGTTACATGTGTATTTCGAGGATCTCTTTGCTAGCCCTATTTCTGTGGAATCTGAGAACAAATATTTCGGATCCCTTTGAAGACTATAGGGCCAAAGGAAATATCCTCCGATAACAAAGAGAAAGAAGCTTTCTGAGAAACTTCTTTGTGTTCTGTGAAATCATCTCACAGAGTTACAGCTTTCCCCTGAAGAAGCCTTTCGCTAAGACAGTTTTTCTGGAATTGGCAAAGTGATATTTGGAAGCCCATAGAGGGCTATGGTGAAAAAGGAAATATCGTCAGATGAAATCTGGAAAGAAGCTTTCTGCGAAACTGCTTAGTGTTCTGTTAATTCATCCCACAGAGTTACATGTGTATTTCGAGGACCTCTTTGCTAGTCCTATTTCTGTGGAATCTGAAAACAGATATTTCGGATCCCTTTGAAGACTATAGGGCCAAAGGAAATATCCTCGGATAACAAAGAGAAAGAAGCTTTCTGAGAAACTTCTTTGTGTTCTGTGAAATCATCTCACAGAGTTACAGCTTTCCCCTCAAGAAGCCTTTCGCTAAGACAGTTCTTGTGGAATTGGCAAAGTGATATTTGGAAGCCGATAGAGGGCTATGGTGAAAAAGGAAATATCCTCAGATGAAATCTGGAAAGAAGCTTTCTGAGAAACTGCTTAGTGTTCTGTTAATTCATCTCACAGAGTTACATGTGTATTTCGAGGATCTCTTTGCTAGCCCTATTTCTGTGGAATCTCAGAACAGATATTTCGGATCCCTTTGAAGACTATAGGGCCAAAGGAAATATCCTGCGATAACAAAGAGAAAAAAGCTTTCTGAGAAACTTCTTTGTGTTCTGTGAAATCATCTCACAGAGTTACAGCTTTCCCCTGAAGAAGCCTTTCGCTAAGACAGTTCTTGTGGAATTGGCAAAGTGATATTTGGAAGCCCATAGAGGGCTATGGTGAAAAAGGAAATATCCTCAGATGAAATCTGGAAAGAAGCTTTCTGAGAAACTGCTTAGTGTTCTGTGAATTCATCTCACAGAGTTACATGTGTATTTCGAGGATCTCTTTGCTAGCCCTATTTGTGTGGAAACTGAGAAAAGATATTTCGGATCCCTTTGAAGACTATAGGGCCAAAGGAAAAATCCTCCGATAACAAAGAGAAGGAAGCGTTCTGAGAAACTTCTTTGTGTTCTGTGAAATCATCTCACAGAGTTACAGCTTTCCCCTCAAGAAGCCTTTCGCTAAGACAGTTCTTGTGGAATTGGCAAAGTGATATTTGGAAGCCCATAGAGGACTATGGTGAAAAAGGAAATATCGTCAGATGAAATCTGGAAAGAAGCTTTCTGCGAAACTGCTTAGTGTTTTTATAATTCATCTCACAGAGTTACATGTGTATTTCGAGGATCTCTTTGCTAGCTCTATTTCTGTGGAATCTGAGAACAGATATTTCGGATCCCTTTGAAGACTATAGGGCCAAAGGAAATATCCTCGGATAACAAAGAGAAAGAAGCTTTCTGAGAAACTTCTTTGTGTTCTGTGAAATCATCTCACAGAGTTACAGCTTTCCCCTCAAGAAGCCTTTCGCTAAGACAGTTCTTGTGGAATAGGCAAAGTGATATTTGGAAGCCCATAGAGGGCTATGGTGAAAAAGGAAATATCGTCAGATGAAATCTGGAAAGAAGCTTTCTGAGAAACTGCTTAGTGTTCTGTTAATTCATCTCACAGAGTTCCATGTGTATTTCGAGGATCTCTTTGCTAGCCCTATTTCTGTGGAATCTGAAAACAGATATTTCGGATCCCTTTGAAGACTATAGTGCCTAAGGAAATATCCTCGGATAACAAAGAGAAAGAAGCTTTCTGAGAAACTTCTTTGTGTTCTGTGAAATCATCTCACAGAGTTACAGCTTTCCCGTCAAGAAGCCTTTCGCTAAGACAGTTCTTGTGGAATTGGCAAAGTGATATTTGGAAGCCCATAGAGGGCTATGGTGAAATAGGAAATATCGTCAGATGAAATCTGGAAAGAAGCTTTCTGAGAAACTGCTTAGTGTTCTGTGAATTCATCTCACAGAATTACATGTGTATTTCGAGGATCTCTTTGCTAGCCCTATTTCTGTGGAAACTGAGAAAAGATATTTCGGATCCCTTTGAAGACTATAGGGCCAAAGGAAAAATCCTCCGATAACAAAGAGAAAGAAGCTTTCTGAGAAACTTCTTTGTGTTCTGTGAAATCATCTCACAGAGTTCCAGCTTTCCCCTGAAGAAGCCTTCCGCTAAGACAGTTCTTGTGGAATTGGCAAAGTGATATTTGGAAGCCCATAGAGGGCTATGGTGAAAAAGGAAATATCGTCAGATGAAATCTGGAAAGAAGCTTTCTGAGAAACTGCTTAGTGTTCGGTTAATTCATCTCACAGAGTTACATGTGTATTTCGAGGATCTCTTTGCTAGCCCTATTTCTGTGGAAACTGAGAAAAGATATTTCGGATCCCTTTGAAGACTATAGGGCCAAAGGAAAAATCCTCCGATAACAAAGAGAAAGAAGCTTTCTGAGAAACTTCTTTGTGTTCTGTGAAATCATCTCACAGAGTTACAGCTTTCCCCTCAAGAAGCCTTTCGCTAAGACAGTTCTTGTGGAATTGGCAAAGTGATATTTGGAAGCCCATAGAGGGCTATGGTGAAAAAGGAAATATCGTCAGATGAAATCTGGAAAGAAGCTTTCTGAGAAACTGCTTAGTGTTCTGTTAATTCATCTCACAGAGTTACTTGTGTATTTCGAGGATGTCTTTGCTAGCCCTATTTCTGTGGAATCTGAGAAAAGATATTTCGGATCCCTTTGAAGACTATAGGGCCAAAGGAAAAATCCTCCGATAACAAAGAGAAGGAAGCGTTCTGAGAAACTTCTTTGTGTTCTGTGAAATCATCTCACAGAGTTACAGCTTTCCCCTCAAGAAGCCTTTCGCTAAGACAGTTCTTGTGGAATTGGCAAAGTGGTATTTGGAAGCCCATAGAAGACTATGGTGAAAAAGGAAATATCGTCAGATGAAATCTGGAAAGAAGTTTTCTGCGAAACTGCTTAGTGTTTTTTTAATTCATCTCACAGAGTTACATGTGTATTTCGAGGATCACTTTGCTAGCTCTATTTCTGTGGAATCTGAGAACAGATATTTCGGATCCCTTTGAAGACTATAGGGCCAAAGGAAATATCCTCGGATAACAAAGAGAAAGAAGCTTTCTGAGAAACTTCTTTGTGTTCTGTGAAATCTTCTCACAGAGTTACAGCTTTCCCCTCAAGAAGCCTTTCGCTAAGACAGTTCTTGTGGAATTGGCAAAGTGATATTTGGAAGCCCACAGAGGGCTATGGTGAAAAAGGAAATATACTCAGATGAAATCTGGAAAGAAGCTTTCTGAGAAACTGCTTAGTGTTCTGTGAATTCATCTCACAGAGTTACATGTGTATTTCGAGGATCTCTTTGCTAGCCCTATTTCTGTGGAAACTGAGAAAAGATATTTCGGATCCCTTTGAAGACTATAGGACCAAAGGAAAAATCCTCCGATAACAAAGAGAAGGAAGAGTTCTGAGAAACTTCTTTGTGTTCTGTGAAATCATCTCACAGAGTTACAGCTTTCCCCTCAAGAAGCCTTTCGCTAAGACAGTTCTTGTGGAATTGGCAAAGTGATATTTGAAAGCCCCTAGAGGACTATGGTGAAAAAGGAAATATCGTCAGATGAAATCTGGAAAGAAGCTTTCTGCGAAACTGCTTAGTGTTTTTTTAATTCATCTCACAGAGTTACATGTGTATTTCGAGGATCTCTTTCCTAGCCCTATTTCTGTGGAATCTGAAAACAGATATTTCGAATCCCTTTGAAGACTATAGGGCCAAAGGAAATATCCTCGGATAACAAAGAGAAAGAAGCTTTCTGAGAAACTTCTTTGTGTTCTGTGAAATCATCTCACAGAGTTACAGCTTTTCCCTCAAGAAGCCTTTCGCTAAGACAGTTCTTGTGGAATTGGCAAAGTGATACTTGGAAGCCCATAGAGGGCTATGGTGAAAAAGGAAATATCGTCAGATGAAATCTGGAAAGAAGCTTTCTGCGAAACTGCTTAGGGTTTTTTTAATTCATCTCACAGAGTTACATGTGTATTTCGAGGATCTCTTTGCTAGCCCTATTTCTGTGGAATCTGAAAACAGATATTTCGGATCCCTTTGAAGACTATAGTGCCTAAGGAAATATCCTCGGATAACAAAGAGAAAGAAGCTTTCTGAGAAACTTCTTTGTGTTCTGTGAAATCATCTCACAGAGTTACAGCTTTCCCGTCAAGAAGCCTTTCGCTAAGACAGTTCTTGTGGAATTGGCAAAGTGATATTTGGAAGCCCATAGAGGGCTATGGTGAAATAGGAAATATCGTCAGATGAAATCTGGAAAGAAGCTTTCTGAGAAACTGCTTAGTGTTCTGTGAATTCATCTCACAGAATTACATGTGTATTTCGAGGATCTCTTTGCTAGCCCTATTTCTGTGGAAACTGAGAAAAGATATTTCGGATCCCTTTGAAGACTATAGGGCCAAAGGAAAAATCCTCCGATAACAAAGAGAAAGAAGCTTTCTGAGAAACTTCTTTGTGTTCTGTGAAATCATCTCACAGAGTTCCAGCTTTCCCCTGAAGAAGCCTTCCGCTAAGACAGTTCTTGTGGAATTGGCAAAGTGATATTTGGAAGCCCATAGAGGGCTATGGTGAAAAAGGAAATATCGTCAGATGAAATCTGGAAAGAAGCTTTCTGAGAAACTGCTTAGTGTTCGGTTAATTCATCTCACAGAGTTACATGTGTATTTCGAGGATCTCTTTGCTAGCCCTATTTCTGTGGAAACTGAGAAAAGATATTTCGGATCCCTTTGAAGACTATAGGGCCAAAGGAAATATCCTCCGATAACAAAGAGAAAGAAGCTTTCTGAGAAACTTCTTTGTGTTCTGTGAAATCATCTCACAGAGTTACAGCTTTCCCCTCAAGAAGCCTTTCGCTAAGACAGTTCTTGTGGAATTGGCAAAGTGATATTTGGAAGCCCATAGAGGGCTATGGTGAAAAAGGAAATATCGTCAGATGAAATCTGGAAAGAAGCTTTCTGAGAAACTGCTTAGTGTTCTGTTAATTCATCTCACAGAGTTACTTGTGTATTTCGAGGATGTCTTTGCTAGCCCTATTTCTGTGGAATCTGAGAAAAGATATTTCGGATCCCTTTGAAGACTATAGGGCCAAAGGAAAAATCCTCCGATAACAAAGAGAAGGAAGCGTTCTGAGAAACTTCTTTGTGTTCTGTGAAATCATCTCACAGAGTTACAGCTTTCCCCTCAAGAAGCCTTTCGCTAAGACAGTTCTTGTGGAATTGGCAAAGTGGTATTTGGAAGCCCATAGAAGACTATGGTGAAAAAGGAAATATCGTCAGATGAAATCTGGAAAGAAGTTTTCTGCGAAACTGCTTAGTGTTTTTTTAATTCATCTCACAGAGTTACATGTGTATTTCGAGGATCACTTTGCTAGCTCTATTTCTGTGGAATCTGAGAACAGATATTTCGGATCCCTTTGAAGACTATAGGGCCAAAGGAAATATCCTCGGATAACAAAGAGAAAGAAGCTTTCTGAGAAACTTCTTTGTGTTCTGTGAAATCTTCTCACAGAGTTACAGCTTTCCCCTCAAGAAGCCTTTCGCTAAGACAGTTCTTGTGGAATTGGCAAAGTGATATTTGGAAGCCCACAGAGGGCTATGGTGAAAAAGGAAATATACTCAGATGAAATCTGGAAAGAAGCTTTCTGAGAAACTGCTTAGTGTTCTGTGAATTCATCTCACAGAGTTACATGTGTATTTCGAGGATCTCTTTGCTAGCCCTATTTCTGTGGAAACTGAGAAAAGATATTTCGGATCCCTTTGAAGACTATAGGACCAAAGGAAAAATCCTCCGATAACAAAGAGAAGGAAGAGTTCTGAGAAACTTCTTTGTGTTCTGTGAAATCATCTCACAGAGTTACAGCTTTCCCCTCAAGAAGCCTTTCGCTAAGACAGTTCTTGTGGAATTGGCAAAGTGATATTTGAAAGCCCCTAGAGGACTATGGTGAAAAAGGAAATATCGTCAGATGAAATCTGGAAAGAAGCTTTCTGCGAAACTGCTTAGTGTTTTTTTAATTCATCTCACAGAGTTACATGTGTATTTCGAGGATCTCTTTCCTAGCCCTATTTCTGTGGAATCTGAAAACAGATATTTCGAATCCCTTTGAAGACTATAGGGCCAAAGGAAATATCCTCGGATAACAAAGAGAAAGAAGCTTTCTGAGAAACTTCTTTGTGTTCTGTGAAATCATCTCACAGAGTTACAGCTTTTCCCTCAAGAAGCCTTTCGCTAAGACAGTTCTTGTGGAATTGGCAAAGTGATACTTGGAAGCCCATAGAGGGCTATGGTGAAAAAGGAAATATCGTCAGATGAAATCTGGAAAGAAGCTTTCTGCGAAACTGCTTAGGGTTTTTTTAATTCATCTCACAGAGTTACATGTGTATTTCGAGGATCTCTTTGCTAGCCCTATTTCTGTGGAATCTGAAAACAGATATTTCGGATCCCTTTGAAGACTATAGTGCCTAAGGAAATATCCTTGGATAACAAAGAGAAAGAAGCTTTCTGAGAAACTTCTTTGTGTTCTGTGAAATCATCTCACAGAGTTACAGCTTTCCCGTCAAGAAGCCTTTCGCTAAGACAGTTCTTGTGGAATTGGCAAAGTGATATTTGGAAGCCTATAGAGGGCTATGGTGAAATAGGAAATATCGTCAGATGAAATCTGGAAAGAACCTTTCTGAGAAACTGCTTAGTGTTCTGTGAATTCATCTCACAGAGTTACATGTGTATTTCGAGGATCTCTTTGCTAGCCCTATTTCTGTGGAAACTGAGAAAAGATATTTCGGATCCCTTTGAAGACTATAGGGCCAAAGGAAAAATCCTCCGATAACAAAGAGAAAGAAGCTTTCTGAGAAACTTCTTTGTGTTCTGTGAAATCATCTCACAGAGTTACAGTTTTCCCCTCAAGAAGCCTTTCGCTAAGACAGTTCTTGTGGAATTGGCAAAGTGATATTTGGAAACCCATAGAGGGCTATGGTGAAAAAGGAAATATCGTCAGATGAAATCTGGAAAGAAGCTTTCTGAGAAACTGCTTAGTGTTTTGTTAATTCATCTCACAGAGTTCCATGTGTATTTCGAGGATCTCTTTGCTAGCCCTATTTCTGTGGAATCTGAAAACAGATACTTCGGATCCCTTTGACAACTCTAGGGCCAAAGGAAATATCCTCCGATAAGAAAGAGAAAGAAGCTTTCTGAGAAACTTCTTTGTGTTCTGTGAAATCATCTCACAGAGTTACAGCTTTCCCCTCAAGAAGCCTTTCGCTAAGACAGTTCTTGTGGAATTGGCAAAGTGATATTTGGAAGCCCTTAGAGTGCTATGGTGAAATAGGAAATATCGTCAGATGAAATCTGGAAAGAAGCTTTCTGAGAAACTGCTTAGTGTTCTGTTAATTCATCTCACGGAGTTACATGTGTATTTCGAGGATCTCTTTGCTAGCCCTATTTCTGTGGAAACTGAGAAAAGATATTTCGGATCCCTTTGAAGACTATAGGGCCAAAGGAAAAATCCTCTGATAACAAAGAGAAAGAAGCTTTCTGAGAAACTTCTTTGTGTTCTGTGAAATCATCTCACAGAGTTACAGCTTTCCCCTCAAGAAGCCTTTCGCTAAGACAGTTCTTGTGGAATTGGCAAAGTGATATTTGGAAGCCCATAGAGGGCTATGGTGAAAAAGGAAATATCGTCAGATGAAATCTGGAAAGAAGCTTTCTGAGAAACTGCTTAGTGTTCTGTTAATTCATCTCACAGAGTTACATGTGTATTTCGAGGATGTCTTTGCTAGCCCTATTTCTATGGAATCTGAGAACAGATATTTCGGATCCCTTTGAAGACTATAGGGCCAAAGGAAATATCCTCGGATAACAAAGAGAAAGAAGCTTTCTGAGAAACTTCTTTGTGTTCTGTGAAATCATCTCACAGAGTTACAGCTTTCCCCTCAAGAAGCCTTTCGCTAAGACAGTTCTTGTGGAATAGGCAAAGTGATATTTGGAAGCCCATAGAGGGCTATGGTGAAAAACGAAATATCGTCAGATGAAATCTGGAAAGAAGCTTTCTGCGAAACTGCTTAGTGTTCTGTTAATTCATCTCACAGAGTTACATGAGTATTTCGAGGATCTCTTTGCTAGTCCTATTTCTGTGGAATCTGAAAACAGATATTTCGGATCCCTTTGAAGATTATAGGGCCAAAGGAAATATCCTCGGATAACAAAGAGAAAGGAGCTTTCTGAGAAACTTCTTTGTGTTCTGTGAAATCATCTCACAGAGTTACAGCTTTCCCCTCAAGAAGCCTTTCGCTAAGACAGTTCTTGTGGAATTGGCAAAGTGATATTTGGAAGCCGATAGAGGGCTATGGTGAAAAAGGAAATATCCTCAGATGAAATCTGGAAAGAAGCTTTCTGAGAAACTGCTTAGTGTTCTGTTAATTCATCTCACAGAGTTACATGAGTATTTCGAGGATCTCTTTGCTAGCCCTATTTCTGTGGAATCTCAGAACAGATATTTCGTATCCCTTTGAAGACTATAGGGGCAAAGGAAATATCCTCCGATAACAAAGAGAAAGAAGCTTTCTGAGAAACTTCTTTGTGTTCTGTGAAATCATCTCACAGAGTTACAGCTTTCCCCTCAAGAAGCCTTTCGCTAAGACAGTTCTTGTGGAATTGGAAAAGTGATATTTGGAAGCCCATAGAGGGCTATGGTGAAAAAGGAAATATCCTCAGATGAAATCTGGAAAGAAGCTTTCTGAGAAACTGCTTAGTGTTCTGTGAATTCATCTCACAGAGTTACATGTGCATTTCGAGGATCTCTTTGCTAGCCCTATTTGTGTGGAAACTGAGAAAAGATATTTCGGATCCCTTTGAAGACTATAGGGCCAAAGGAAAAATCCTCCGATAACAAAGAGAAAGAAGCGTTCTGAGAAACTTCTTTGTGTTCTGTGAAATCATCTCACAGAGTTACAGCTTTCCCCTCAAGAAGCCTTTCGCTAAGACAGTTCTGGTGGAATTGGCAAAGTGATATTTGGAAGCCCATATAGGACTATGGTGAAAAAGGAAATATCGTCAGATGAAATCTGGAAAGAAGCTTTCTGCGAAACTGCTTAGTGTTTTTATAATTCATCTCACAGAGTTACATGTGTATTTCGAGGATCTCTTTGCTAGCTCTATTTCTGTGGAATCTGAGAACAGATATTTCGGATCCCTTTGAAGACTATAGGGCCAAAGGAAATATCCTCGGATAACAAAGAGAAAGAAGCTTTCTGAGAAACTTCTTTGTGTTCTGTGAAATCATCTCACAGAGTTACAGCTTTCCCCTCAAGAAGCCTTTCGCTAAGACAGTTCTTGTGGAATTGGCATAGTGATATTTTGAAGCCCATAGAGGGCTATGGTGAAAAAGGAAATATCGTCAGATGAAATCTGGAAAGAAGCTTTCTGCGAAACTGCTTAGTGTTCTGTTAATTCATCTCACAGAGTTACATGTGTATTTCGAGGATCTCTTTGCTAGTCCTATTTCTGTGGAATCTGAAAACAGATATTTCGGATCCCTTTGAAGATTATAGGGCCAAAGGAAATATCCTCGGATAACAAAGAGAAAGAAGCTTTCTGAGAAACTTCTTTGTGTTCTGTGAAATCATCTCACAGAGTTACAGCTTTCCCCTGAAGAAGCCTTTCGCTAAGACAGTTCTTGTGGAATTGGCAAAGTGATATTTGGAAGCCGATAGAGGGCTATGGTGAAAAAGGAAATATCCTCAGATGAAATCTGGAAAGAAGCTTTCTGCGAAACTGCTTAGTGTTCTGCTAATTCATCTCACAGAGTTACATGTGTATTTCGAGGATCTCTTTGCTAGCCCTATTTCTGTGGAATCTGAGAACAAATATTTCGGATCCCTTTGAAGACTACAGGGCCAAAGGAAATATCCTCCGATAACAAAGAGAAAGAAGCTTTCTGAGAAACTTCTTTGTGTTCTGTGAAATCATCTCACAGAGTTACAGCTTTCCCCTCAAGAAGCCTTTCGCTAAGACAGTTCTTGTGGAATTGGCAAAGTGATATTTGGAAGCCGATAGAGGGCTATGGTGAAAAAGGAAATATCCTCAGATGAAATCTGGAAAGAAGCTTTCTGAGAAACTGCTTAGTGTTCTGTTAATTCATCTCACAGAGTTACATGTGTATTTCGAGGATCTCTTTGCTAGCCCTATTTCTGTGGAATCTGAGAACAGATATTTCGGATCCCTTTGAAGACTATAGGGCCAAAGGAAATATCCTCCGATAACAAAGAGAAAGAAGCTTTCTGAGAAACTTCTTTGTGTTCTGTGAAATCATCTCACAGAGGTACAGCTTTCCCCTCAAGAAGCCTTTCGCTAAGACAGTTCTTGTGGAATTGGCAAAGTGATATTTGGAAGCCCTTAGAGGGCTATGGTGAAAAAGGAAATATCCTCAGATGAAATCTGGAAAGAAGCTTTCTGAGAAACTGCTTAGTGTTCTGTGAATTCATCTCACAGAGTTACATGTGTATTTCGAGGATCTCTTTGCTAGCCCTATTTCTGTGGAAACTGAGAAAAGATATTTCGGATCCCTTTGAAGACTATAGGGCCAAAGGAAAAATCCTCCGATAACAAAGAGGAGGAAGCGTTCTGAGAAACTTCTTTGTGTTCTGTGAAATCATCTCACAGAGTTACAGCGTTCCCCTCAAGAAGCCTTTCGCTAAGACAGTTCTTGTGGAATTGGCAAAGTGGTATTTGGAAGCCCATAGAAGACTATGGTGAAAAAGGAAATATCGTCAGATGAAATCTGGAAAGAAGCTTTCTGCGAAACTGCTTAGTGTATTTTTAATTCATCTCACAGAGTTGCATGTGTATTTCGAGGATCACTTTGCTAGCTCTATTTCTGTGGAATCTGAGAACAGATATTTCGGATCCCTTTGAAGACTATAGGGCCAAAGGAAATATCCTCGGATAACAAAGAGAAAGAAGCTTACTGAGAAACTTCTTTGTGTTCTGTGAAATCTTCTCACAGAGTTACAGCTTTCCCATCAAGAAGCCTTTCACTAAGACAGTTCTTGTGGAATAGGCAAAGTGATATTTGGAAGCCCATAGAGGGCTATGGTGAAAAAGGAAATATCGTCAGATGAAATCTGGAAAGAAGCTTTCTGAGAAACTGCTTAGTGTTCTGTTAATTCATCTCACAGAGTTCCATGTGTATTTCGAGGATCTCTTTGCTAGCCCTATTTCTGTGGAATCTGAAAACAGATATTTCGGATCCCTTTGAAGACTATAGTGCCTAAGGAAATATCCTCGGATAACAAAGAGAAAGAAGCTTTCTGAGAAACTTCTTTGTGTTCTGTGAAATCATCTCACAGAGTTACAGCTTTCCCCTGAAGAAGCCTTTCGCTAAGACAGTTCTTGTGGAATTGGCAAAGTGATATTTGGAAGCCCATAGAGGGCTATGGTGAAAAAGGAAATATCGTCAGATGAAATCTGGAAAGAAGCTTTCTGCGAAACTGCTCAGTGTTCTGTTAATTCATCTCACAGAAGTACATGTGTATTTCGAGGATCTCTTTGCTAGTAATATTTCTGTGGAATCTGAAAACAGATATTTCGGATCCCTTTGAAGACTATAGGGCCAAAGGAAATATCCTCGGATAACAAAGAGAAAGAAGCTTTCTGAGTAACTTCTTTGTTTTCTGTGAAATCATCTCACAGAGTTACAGCTTTCCCCTCAAGAAGCCTTTCGCTAAGACAGTTCTTGTGGAATTGGCAAAGTTATATATGGAAGCCCATAGAGGGCTATGGTGAAATAGGAAATATCGTCAGATGAAATCTGGAAAGAAGCTTTCGGAGAAACTGCTTAGTGTTCTGTTAATTCATCTCACAGAGTTACATGTGTATTTCGAGGATCTCTTTGCTAGCCCTATTTCTGTGGAAACTGAGAAAAGATATTTCGGATCCCTTTGAAGACTATAGGGCCAAAGGAAAAATCCTCCGATAACAAAGAGAAAGAAGCTTTCTGAGAAACTTCTTTGTGTTCTGTGAAATCATCTCACAGAGTTACAGCTTTCCCCTCAAGAAGCCTTTCGCTAAGACAGTTCTTGTGGAATTGGCAAACTGATATTTGGAAGCCCATAGAGGGGTATGGTGAAAAAGGAATTATCGTCAGATGAAATCTGGAAAGAAGCTTTCTGCGAAACTGCTTAGTGTTCTGTTAATTCATCTCACAGAGTTCCATGTGTATTTCGAGGATGTCTTTGCTAGCCCTATTTCTGTGGAATCTGAGAACAGATATTTCGGATCCCTTTGAAGACTATAGGGCCAAAGGAAATATCCTCGGATAACAAAGAGAAAGAAGCTTTCTGAGAAACTTCTTTGTGTTCTGTGAAATCATCTCACAGAGTTACAGCTTTCCCCTCAAGAAGCCTTTCGCTAAGACAGTTCTTGTGGAATAGGCAAAGTGATATTTGGAAGCCCATAGAGGGCTATGGTGAAAAAGGAAATATCGTCAGATGAAATCTGGAAAGAAGCTTTCTGAGAAACTGCTTAGTGTTCTGTTAATTCATCTCACAGAGTTACATGTGTATTTCGAGGATCTCTTTGCTAGTCCTATTTCTGTGGAATCTGAAAACAGATATTTCGGATCCCTTTGAAGATTATAGGGCCAAAGGAAATATCCTCGGATAACAAAGAGAAAGAAGCTTTCTGAGAAACTTCTTTGTGTTCTGTGAAATCATCTCACAGAGTTACAGCTTTCCCCTCAAGAAGCCTTTCGCTAAGACAGTTCTTGTGGAATTGGCAAAGTGATATTCGGAAGCCGATAGAGGGCTATGGTGAAAAAGGAAATATCCTCAGATGAAATCTGGAAAGAAGCTTTCTGAGAAACTGCTTAGTGTTCTGTTAATTCATCTCACAGAGTTACATGTGTATTTCGAGGATCTCTTTGCTACCCCTATTTCTGTGGAATCTGAGAACAAATATTTCGGATCCCTTTGAAGACTATAGGGCCAAAGGAAATATCCTCCGATAACAAAGAGAAAGAAGCTTTCTGAGAAACTTCTTTGTGTTCTGTGAAATCATCTCAGAGAGTTACAGCTTTCCCCTCAAGAAGCTTTTCGTTAAGACAGTTCTTCTGGAATTGGCAAAGTGATATTTGGAAGCCCATAGAGGGCTATGGTGAAAAAGGAAATATCGTCAGATGAAATCTGGAAAGAAGCTTTCTGCGAAACTGCTTAGTGTTCTGTTAATTCATCCCACAGAGTTACATGTGTATTTCGAGGACCTCTTTGCTAGTCCTATTTCTGTGGAATCTGAAAACAGATATTTCGGATCCCTTTGAAGACTATAGGGCCAAAGGAAATATCCTCGGATAACAAAGAGAAAGAAGCTTTCTGAGAAACTTCTTTGTGTTCTGTGAAATCATCTCACAGAGTTACAGCTTTCCCCTCAAGAAGCCTTTCGCTAAGACAGTTCTTGTGGAATTGGCAAAGTGATATTTGGAAGCCGATAGAGGGCTATGGTGAAAAAGGAAATATCCTCAGATGAAATCTGGAAAGAAGCTTTCTGAGAAACTGCTTAGTGTTCTGTTAATTCATCTCACAGAGTTACATGTGTATTTCGAGGATCTCTTTGCTAGCCCTATTTCTGTGGAATCACAGAACAGATATTTCAGATCCCTTTGAACACTATAGGGCCAAAGGAAATATCCTCCGATAACAAAGAGAAAGAAGCTTTCTAAGAAACTTCTTTGTGTTCTGTGAAATCATCTCACAGAGTTACAGCTTTCCCCTCAAGAAGCCTTTCGCTAAGACAGTTCTTGTGGAATTGGCAAAGTGATATTTGGAAGCCCATAGAGGGCTATGGTGAAAAAGGAAATATCCTCAGATGAAATCTGGAAAGAAGCTTTCTGAGAAACTGCTTAGTGTTCTGTGAATTCATCTCACAGAGTTACATGTGTATTTCGAGGATCTCTTTGCTAGCCCTATTTGTGTGGAAACTGAGAAAAGATATTTCGGATCCCTTTGAAGACTATAGGGCCAAAGGAAAAATCCTCCGATAACAAAGAGAAGGAAGCGTTCTGAGAAACTTCTTTGTGTTCTGTGAAATCATCTCACAGAGTTACAGCTTTCCCCTCAAGAAGCCTTTCGCTAAGACAGTTCTTGTGGAATTGGCAAAGTGATATTTGGAAGCCCATAGAGGACAATGGGGAAAAAGGAAATATCGTCAGTTGAAATCTGGAAAGAAGCTTTCTGCGAAACTGCTTAGTGTTTTTATAATTCATCTCACAGTGTTACATGTGTATTTCGAGGATCACTTTGCTAGCTCTATTTCTGTGGAATCTGAGAACAGATATTTCGGATCCCTTTGAAGACTATAGGGCCAAAGGAAATATCCTCGGATAACAAAGAGAAAGAAGCTTTCTGAGAAACTTCTTTGTGTTCTGTGAAATCTTCTCACAGAGTTACAGCTTTCCCCTCAAGAAGCCTTTCGCTAAGACAGTTCTTGTGGAATAGGCAAAGTGATATTTGGAAGCCCATAGAGGGCTATGGTGAAAAAGGAAATATCGTCAGATGAAATCTGGAAAGAAGCTTTCTGAGAAACTGCTTAGTGTTCTGTTAATTCATCTCACAGAGTTCCATGTGTATTTCGAGGATCTCTTTGCTAGCCCTATTTCTGTGGAATCTGAAAAAAGATATTTCGGATCCCTTTGAAGACTATAGGGCCAAAGGAAAAATCCTCCGATAACAAAGAGAAGGAAGAGTTCTGAGAAACTTCTTTGTGTTCTGTGAAATCATCTCACAAAGTTACAGCTTTCCCCTCAAGAAGCCTTTCGCTAAGACAGTTCTTGTGGAATTGGCAAAGTGATATTTGGAAGCCCTTAGAGGACTATGGTGAAAAAGGAAATATCGTCAGATGAAATCTGGAAAGAAGCTTTCTGCGAAACTGCTTAGTGTTTTTTTAATTCATCTCACAGAGTTACATGTGTATTTCGAGGATCTCTTTGCTAGCCCTATTTCTGTGGAATCTGAAAACAGATATTTCGGATCCCTTTGAAGACTATAGGGCCAAAGGAAATATCCTCGGATAACAAAGAGAAAGAAGCTTTCTGAGAAACTTCTTTGTGTTCTGTGAAATCATCTCACAGAGTTACAGCTTTTCCCTCAAGAAGCCTTTCGCTAAGACAGTTCTTGTGGAATTGGCAAAGTGATACTTGGAAGCCCATAGAGGGCTATGGTGAAAAAGGAAATATCGTCAGATGAAATCTGGAAAGAAGCTTTCTGAGAAACTGCTTAGTGTTTTTTTAATTCATCTCACAGAGTTACATGTGTATTTCGAGGATCTCTTTGCTAGTCCTATTTCTGTGGAATCTGAAAACAGATATTTCGGATCCCTTTGAAGACTATAGTGCCTAAGGAAATATCCTTGGATAACAAAGAGAAAGAAGCTTTCTGAGAAACTTCTTTGTGTTCTGTGAAATCATCTCACAGAGTTACAGCTTTCCCGTCAAGAAGCCTTTCGCTAAGAGAGTTCTTGTGGAATTGGCAAAGTGATATTTGGAAGCCTATAGAGGGCTATGGTGAAATAGGAAATATCGTCAGATGAAATCTGGAAAGAACCTTACTGAGAAACTGCTTAGTGTTCTGTGAATTCATCTCACAGAGTTACATGTGTATTTCGAGGATCTCTTTGCTAGCCCTATTTCTGTGGAAACTGAGAAAAGATATTTCGGATCCCTTTGAAGACTATAGGGCCAAAGGAAAAATCCTCCGATAACAAAGAGAAAGAAGCTTTCTGAGAAACTTCTTTGTGTTCTGCGAAATCATCTCACAGAGTTACAGCTTTCCCCTCAAGAAGCCTTTCGCTAAGACAGTTCTTGTGGAATTGGCAAAGTGATATTTGGAAGCCCTTAGAGGGCTATGGTGAAATAGGAAATATCGTCAGATGAAATCTGGAAAGAAGCTTTCTGAGAAACTGCTTAGTGTTCTGTTAATTCATCTCACAGAGTTACATGTGTATTTCGAGGATCTCTTTGCTAGCCCTATTTCTGTGGAAAGTGAGAAAAGATATTTCGGATCCCTTTGAAGACTATAGGGCCAAAGGAAAAATCCTCCGATAACAAAGAGAAAGAAGCTTTCTGAGAAACTTCTTTGTGTTCTGTGAAATCATCTCACAGAGTTACAGCTTTCCCCTCAAGAAGCCTTTCGCTAAGACAGTTCTTGTGGAATTGGCAAAGTGATATTTGGAAGCCCATAGAGGGCTATGGTGAAAAAGGAAATATCCTCAGATGAAATCTGGAAAGAAGCTTTCTGAGAAACTGCTTAGTGTTCTGTTAATTCATCTCACAGAGTTATATGTGTATTTCGAGGATGTCTTTGCTAGCCCTATTTCTGTGGAATCTGAGAACAGATATTTCGAATCCCTTTGAAGACTATAGGGCCAAAGGAAATATCCTCGGATAACAAAGAGAAAGAAGCTTTATGAGAAACTTCTTTGTGTTCTGTGAAATCATCTCACAGAGTTACAGCTTTCCCCTCAAGAAGCCTTTCGCTAAGACAGTTCTTGTGGAATAGGCAAAGTGATATTTGGAAGCCCATAGAGGGCTATGGTGAAAAAGGAAATATCGTCAGATGAAATCTGGAAAGAAGCTTTCTGCGAAACTGCTTAGTGTTCTGTTAATTCATCTCACAGAGTTACATGTGTATTTCGAGGATCTCTTTGCTAGTCCTATTTCTGTGGAATCTGAAAACAGATATTTCGGATCCCTTTGAAGATTATAGGGCCAAAGGAAATATCCTCGGATAACAAAGAGAAAGAAGCTTTCTGAGAAACTTCTTTGTGTTCTGTGAAATCATCTCACAGAGTTACAGCTTTCCCCTCAAGAAGCCTTTCGCTAAGACAGTTCCTGTGGAATTGGCAAAGTGATATTTGGAAGCCGATAGAGGGCTATGGTGAAAAAGGAAATATCGTCAGATGAAATCTGGAAAGAAGCTTTCTGAGAAACTGCTTAGTGTTCTGTGAATTCATCTCACAGAGTTACATGTGTATTTCGAGGATCTCTTTGCTAGCCCTATTTCTGTGGAAACTGAGAAAAGATATTTCGGATCCCTTTGAAGACTATAGGGCCAAAGGAAAAATCCTCCGATAACAAAGAGAAAGAAGCTTTCTGAGAAACTTCTTTGTGTTCTGTGAAATCATCTCACAGAGTTACAGCTTTCCCCTGAAGAAGCCTTTCGCTAAGACAGTTCTTGTGGAATAGGCAAAGTGATATTTGGAAGCCCATAGAGGGCTATGGTGAAAAAGGAAATATCGTCAGATGAAATCTGGAAAGAAGCTTTCTGAGAAACTGCTTAGTGTTCTGTTAATTCATCTCACAGAGTTACATGTGTATTTCGAGGATCTCTTTGCTAGCCCTATTTCTGTGGAATCTGAGAACAGATATTTCGGATCCCTTTGAAGACTATAGGGCCAAAGGAAATATCCTCGGATAACAAAGAGAAAGAAGCTTTCTGAGAAACTTCTTTGTGTTCTGTGAAATCATCTCACAGAGTTACAGCTTTTCCCTCAAGAAGCCTTTCGCTAAGACAGTTCTTGTGGAATTGGCAAAGTGATATTTGGAAGCCCATAGAGGGCTATGGTGTAAAAGGAAATATCGTCAGATGAAAACTGGAAAGAAGCTTTCTGAGAAACTGCTTAGTGTTCTGTTAATTCATCTCACAGTGTTCCATGTGTATTTCGAGGATCTCTTTGCTAGCCCTATTTCTGTGGAATCTGAAAACAGATATTTCGGATCCCTTTGAAGACTATAGGGCCAAAGGAAATATCCTCCGATAACAAAGGGAAAGAAGGTTTCTGAGAAACTTCTTTGTGTTCTGTGAAATCATCTCACAGAGTTACAGCTTTCCCCTCAAGAAGCCTTTCGCTAAGACAGTTCTTGTGGAATAGGCAAAGTGATATTTGGAAGCCCATAGAGGGCTATGGTGAAAAAGGAAATATCGTCAGATGAAATCTGGAAAGAAGCTTTCTGAGAAACTGCCTAGTGTTCTGTGAATTCATCTCACAGAGTTCCATGTGTATTTCGAGAATCTCTTTGCTAGCTCTATTTCTGTGGAATCTGAGAACAGATATTTCGGATCCCTTTGAAGACTATAGGGCCAAAGAAATATCCTCCGGTAACAAAGAGAAAGAAGCTTTCTGAGAAACTTCTTTGTGTTCTATGAAATCATCTCACAGAGTTACAGCTTTCCCCTGAAGAAGCCTTTCGCTAAGACAGTTCTTGTGGAATTGGCAAAGTGATATTTGGAAGCCCATAGAGGGCTATGGTGAAAAAGGAAATATCCTCAGATGAAATCTGGAAAGAAGCTTTCTGAGAAACTGCTTAGTGTTCTGTTAATTCATCTCACAGAGTTACATGTGTATTTCGAGGATCTCTTTGCTAGCCCTATTTCTGTGGAATCTGAGAACAGATATTTCGGATCCCTTTGAAGACTACAGGGCCAAAGGAAATATCCTCGGATAACAAAGAGAAAGAAGCTTTCTGAGAAACTTCTTTGTGTTATGTGAAATCATCTCACCGAGTTACAGCTTTCCCCTCAAGAAGCCTTTCGCTAAGACAGTTCTTGTGGAATTGGCAAAGGGATATTTGGAAGCCCATAGAGGGCTATGGGGAAAAAGGAAATATCGTCAGATGAAATCTGGAAAGAAGCTTTCTGAGAAACTGCTTAGTGTTCTGTTAATTCATCTCACAGAGTTACATGTGTATTTCGAGGATCTCTTTGCTAGCCCTATTTCTGTGGAATCTGAGAACAGATATTTCGGATCCCTTTGAAGACTATAGGGCCAAAGGAAATATCCTCCGGTAACAAAGAGAAGGAAGCTTTCTGAGAAACTTCTTTGTGTTCTGTGAAATCATCTCACAGAGTTACAGCTTTCCCCTGAAGAAGCCTTTCGCTAAGACAGTTCTTGTGGAATAGGCAAAGTGATATTTTGAAGCCCATAGAGGGCTATGGTGAAAAAGGAAATATCGTCAGATGAAATCTGGAAAGAAACTTTCTGAGAAACTGCTTAGTGTTCTGTTAATTCATCTCACAGAGTTACATGTGTATTTCGAGGATCTCTTTGCTAGCCCTATTTCTGTGGAATCTGAGAACAGATATTTCGGATCCCTTTGAAGACTATAGGGCCAAAGGAAATATCCTCGGATAACAAAGAGAAAGAAGCTTTCTGAGAAACTTCTTTGTGTTCTGTGAAATCATCTCACAGAGTTACAGCTTTTCCCTCAAGAAGCCTTTCGCTAAGACAGTTCTTGTGGAATTGGCAAAGTGATATTTGGAAGCCCATAGAGGGCTATGGTGTAAAAGGAAATATCGTCAGATGAAATCTGGAAAGAAGCTTTCTGCGAAACTGCTTAGTGTTCTGTTAATTCATCTCACAGAGTTACATGTGTATTTCGAGGATCTCTTTGCTAGTCCTATTTCTGTGGAATCTGAAAACAGATATTTCGGATCCCTTTGAAGACCATAGGGCCAAAGGAAATATCCTCGGATAACAAAGAGAAAGAAGCTTTCTGAGAAACTTCTTTGTGTTCTGTGAAATCATCTCACAGAGTTACAGCTTTTCCCTCAAGAAGCCTTTCGCTAAGACAGTTCTTGTGGAATTGGCAAAGTGATATTTGGAAGCCCATAGAGGGCTATGGTGAAAAAGGAAATATCCTCAGATGAAATCTGGAAAGAAGCTTTCTGAGAAACTGCTTAGTGTTCTGTTAATTCATCTCACAGAGTTCCATGTGTATTTCGAGGATCTCTTTGCTAGCCCTATTTCTGTGGAATCTGAAAACAGATATTTCGGATCCCTTTGAAGACTATAGGGCCAAAGGAAATATCCTCGGATAACAAAGAGAAAGAAGCTTTCTGAGAAACTTCTTTGTGTTCTGTGAAATCATCTCACAGAGTTACAGCTTTCCCCTCAAGAAGCCTTTCGCTAAGACAGTTCTTGTGGAATTGGCAAAGTGATATTTGGAAGCCCATAGAGGGCTATGGTGAAAAAGGAAATATCGTCAGATGAAATCTGGAAAGAAGCTTTCTGAGAAACTGCTTAGTGTTCTGTGAATTCATCTCACAGAGTTCCATGTGTATTTCGAGGATCTCTTTGCTAGCCCTATTTCTGTGGAATCTGAGAACAGATATTTCGGATCCCTTTGAAGACTATAGGGCCAAAGGAAATATCTTCGGATAACATAGAGAAAGAAGCTTTCTGAGAAACTTCTTTGTGTTTTGTGAAATCATCTCACAGAGTTACAGCTTTCCCCTGAAGAAGCCTTTCGCTAAGACAGTTCTTGTGGAATTGGCAAAGTGATATTTGGAAGCCCATAGAGGGCTATGGTGAAAAAGGAAATATCGTCAGATGAAATCTGGAAAGAAGCTTTCTGCGAAACTGCTTAGTTTTCTGTTAATTCATCCCACAGAGTTACATGTGTATTTCGAGGATCTCTTTCCTAGTCCTATTTCTGTGGAATCTGAAAACAGATATTTCGGATCCCTTTGAAGACTATAGGGCCAAAGGAAATATCCTCGGATAACAAAGAGAAAGAAGCTTTCTGAGAAACTTCTTTGTGTTCTGTGAAATCATCTCACAGAGTTACAGCTTTCCCCTCAAGAAGCCTTTCGCTAAGACAGTTCTTGTGGAATAGGCAAAGTGATATTTGGAAGCCCATAGAGGGCTATGGTGAAAAAGGAAATATCGTCAGATGAAATCTGGAAAGAAGCTTTCTGAGAAACTGCTTAGTGTTCTGTGAATTCATCTCACAGAGTTACATGTGTATTTCGAGAATCTCTTTGCTAGCCCTATTTCTGTGGAATCTGAGAACAGATATTTCGGATCCCTTTGAAGACTATAGGGCCAAAGGAAATATCCTCCGGTAATAAAGAGAAAGAAGCTTTCTGAGAAACTTCTTTGTGTTCTGTGAAATCATCTCACAGAGTTACAGCTTTCCCCTGAAGAAGGCTTTCGCTAAGACAGTTCTTGTGGAATTGGCAAAGTGATATTTGGAAGCCCACAGAGGGCTATGGTGAAAAAGGAAATATCGTCAGATGAAATCTGGAAAGAAGCTTTCTGAGAAACTGCTTAGTGTTCTGTGAATTCATCTCACAGAGTTACATGTGTATTTCGAGGATCTCTTTGCTAGCCCTATTTCTGTGGAAACTGAGAAAAGATATTTCGGATCCCTTTGAAGACTATAGGGCCAAAGGAAAAATCCTCCGATAACAAAGAGAAAGAAGCTTTCTGAGAAACTTCTTTGAGTTCTGTGAAATCATCTCACAGAGTTACAGCTTTCCCCTCAAGAAGCCTTTCGCTAAGACAGTTCTTGTGGAATTGGCAAAGTGATATTTGGAAGCCCATAGAGGACTATGGTGAAAAAGGAAATATCGTCAGATGAAATCTGGAAAGAAGCTTTCTGAGAAACTGCTTAGTGTTTTTTTAATTCATCTCACAGAGTTACATGTGTATTTCGAGGATCTCTTTGCTAGCCCTATTTCTGTGGAATCTGAAAACAGATATTTCGGATCCCTTTGAAGACTATAGGGCCTAAGGAAATATCCTCGGATAACAAAGAGAAAGAAGCTTTCTGAGAAACTTCTTTGTGTTCTGTGAAATCATCTCACAGAGTTACAGCATTCCCGTCAAGAAGCCTTTCGCTAAGACAGTTCTTGTGGAATTGGCAAAGTGATATTTGGAAGCCTATAGAGGGCTATGGTGAAATAGGAAATATCGTCAGATGAAATCTGGAAAGAAGCTTTCTGAGAAACTGCTTAGTGTTCTGTGAATTCATCTCACAGAGTTACATGTGTATTTCGAGGATCTCTTTGCTAGCCCTATTTCTGTGGAAACTGAGAAAAGATATTTCGGATCCCTTTGAAGACTATAGGGCCAAAGGAAAAATCCTCCGATAACAAAGAGAAAGAAGCTTTCTGAGAAACTTCTTTGTGTTCTGTGAAATCATCTCACAGAGTTACAGCTTTCCCCTGAAGAAGCCTTTCGCTAAGACAGTTCTTGTGGAATAGGCAAAGTGATATTTGGAAGCCCATAGAGGGCTATGGTGAAAAAGGAAATATCGTCAGATGAAATCTGGAAAGAAGCTTTCTGCGAAACTGCTTAGTGTTCTGTGAATTCATCTCACAGAGTTACATGTGTATTTCGAGGATCTCTTTGCTAGCCCTATTTCTGTGGAATCTGAGAACAGATATTTCGGATCCCTTTGAAGACTATAGGGCCAAAGGAAATATCCTCGGATAACAAAGAGAAAGAAGCTTTCTGAGAAACTTCTTTGTGTTCTGTGAAATCATCTCACAGAGTTACAGCTTTTCCCTCAAGAAGCTTTTCGCTAAGACAGTTCTTGTGGAATTGGCAAAGGGATATTTGGAAGCCCATAGAGGGCTATGGGGAAAAAGGAAATATCGTCAGATGAAATCTGGAAAGAAGCTTTCTGAGAAACTGCTTAGTGTTCTGTTAATTCATCTCACAGAGTTACATGTGTATTTCGAGGATCTCTTTGCTAGCCCTATTTCTGTGGAATCTGAGAACAGATATTTCGGATCCCTTTGAAGACTATAGGGCCAAAGGAAATATCCTCCGATAACAAAGAGAAAGAAGCTTTCTGAGAAACTTCTTTGAGTTCTGTGAAATCATCTCACAGAGTTACAGCTTTCCCCTCAAGAAGCCTTTCGCTAAGACAGTTCTTGTGGAATTGGCAAAGTGATATTTGGAAGCCCATAGAGGGCTATGGTGAAAAAGGAAATATCGTCAGATGAAATCTGGAAAGAAGCTTTCTGAGAAACTGCTTAGTGTTCTGTGAATTCATCTCACAGAGTTCCATGTGTATTTCGAGAATCTCTTTGCTAGCCCTATTTTTGTGGAATCTGAGAACAGATATTTCGGATCCCTTTGAAGACTATAGGGCCAAAGGAAATATCCTCCGGTAACAAAGAGAAGGAAGCTTTCTGAGAAACTTCTTTGTGTTCTGTGAAATCATCTCACAGAGTTACAGCTTTCCCCTGAAGAAGCCTTTCGCTAAGACAGTTCTTGTGGAATAGGCAAAGTGATATTTTGAAGCCCATAGAGGGCTATGGTGAAAAAGGAAATATCGTCAGATGAAATCTGGAAAGAAGCTTTCTGAGAAACTGCTTAGTGTTCTGTTAATTCATCTCACAGAGTTACATGTGTATTTCGAGGATCTCTTTGCTAGCCCTATTTCTGTGGAATCTGAGAACAGATATTTCGGATCCCTTTGAAGACTATAGGGCCAAAGGAAATATCCTCGGATAACAAAGAGAAAGAAGCTTTCTGAGAAACTTCTTTGTGTTCTGTGAAATCATCTCACAGAGTTACAGCTTTTCCCTCAAGAAGCCTTTCGCTAAGACAGTTCTTGTGGAATTGGCAAAGTGATATTTGGAAGCCCATAGAGGGCTATGGTGTAAAAGGAAATATCGTCAGATGAAATCTGGAAAGAAGCTTTCTGCGAAACTGCTTAGTGTTCTGTTAATTCATCTCACAGAGTTACATGTGTATTTCGAGGATCTCTTTGCTAGTCCTATTTCTGTGGAATCTGAAAACAGATATTTCGGATCCCTTTGAAGACCATAGGGCCAAAGGAAATATCCTCGGATAACAAAGAGAAAGAAGCTTTCTGAGAAACTTCTTTGTGTTCTGTGAAATCATCTCACAGAGTTACAGCTTTCAACTGAAGAAGGCTTTCGCTAAGACAGTTCTTGTGGAATTGGCAAAGTGATATTTGGAAGCCCATAGAGGGCTATGGTGAAAAAGGAAATATCCTCAGATGAAATCTGGAGAGAAGCTTTCTGAGAAACTGCTTAGTGTTCTGTTAATTCATCTCACAGAGTTCCATGTGTATTTCGAGGATCTCTTTGCTAGCCCTATTTCTGTGGAATCTGAAAACAGATATTTCGGATCCCTTTGAAGACTATAGGGCCAAAGGAAATATCCTCGGATAACAAAGAGAAAGAAGCTTTCTGAGAAACTTCTTTGTGTTCTGTGAAATCATCTCACAGAGTTACAGCTTTCCCCTCAAGAAGCCTTTCGCTAAGACAGTTCTTGTGGAATAGGCAAAGTGATATTTGGAAGCCCATAGAGGGCTATGGTGAAAAAGGAAATATCGTCAGATGAAATCTGGAAAGAAGCTTTCTGAGAAACTGCTTAGTGTTCTGTTAATTCATCTCACAGAGTTCCATGTGTATTTCGAGGATCTCTTTGCTAGCCCTATTTCTGTGGAATCTGAGAACAGATATTTCGGATCCCTTTGAAGACTATAGGGCCAAAGGAAATATCCTCGGATAACAAAGAGAAAGAAGCTTTCTGAGAAACTTCTTTGTGTTCTGTGAAATCATCTCACAGAGTTACAGCTTTCCCCTGAAGAAGCCTTTCGCTAAGACAGTTCTTGTGGAATTGGCAAAGTGATATTTGGAAGCCCATAGAGGGCTATGGTGAAAAAGGAAATATCGTCAGATGAAATCTGGAAAGAAGCTTTCTGAGAAACTGCTTAGTGTTCTGTGAATTCATCTCACAGAGTTCCATGTGTATTTCGAGAATCTCTTTGCTAGCCCTATTTCTGTGGAATCTGAAAACAGATATTTCGGATCCCTTTGAAGACTATAGGGCCAAAGGAAATATCCTCCGATAACAAAGAGAAAGAAGCTTTCTGAGAAACTTCTTTGAGTTCTGTGAAATCATCTCACAGAGTTACAGCTTTCCCCTCAAGAAGCCTTTCGCTAAGACAGTTCTTGTGGATTTGGCAAAGTGATATTTGGAAGCCCATAGAGGGCTATGGTGAAAAAGGAAATATCGTCAGATGAAATCTGGAAAGAAGCTTTCTGAGAAACTGCTTAGTGTTCTGTGAATTCATCTCACAGAGTTCCATGTGTATTTCGAGAATCTCTTTGCTAGCCCTATTTCTGTGGAATCTGAGAACAGATATTTCGGATCCCTTTGAAGACTATAGGGCCAAAGGAAATATCCTCCGGTAACAAAGAGAAGGAAGCTTTCTGAGAAACTTCTTTGTGTTCTGTGAAATCATCTCACAGAGTTACAGCTTTCCCCTGAAGAAGCCTTTCGCTAAGACAGTTCTTGTGGAATTGGCAAAGTGATATTTGGAAGCCTATAGAGGGCTATGGTGAAATAGGAAATATCGTCAGATGAAATCTGGAAAGAAGCTTTCTGAGAAACTGCTTAGTGTTTTGTGAATTCATCTCACAGAGTTACATGTGTATTTCGAGGATCTCTTTGCTAGCCCTATTTCTGTGGAAACTGAGAATAGATACTTCGGATCCCTTTGAAGACTATAGGGCCAAAGGAAAAATCCTCCGATAACAAAGAGAAAGAAGCTTTCTGAGAAACTTCTTTGTGTTCTGTGAAATCATCTCACAGAGTTACAGCTTTCCCCTGAAGAAGCCTTTCGCTAAGACAGTTCTTGTGGAATTGGCAAAGTGATATTTGGAAGCCCATAGAGGGCTATGGTGAAAAAGGAAATATCCTCAGATGAAATCTGGAAAGAAGCTTTCTGAGAAACTGCTTAGTGTTCTGTGAATTCATCTCACAGAGTTCCATGTGTATTTCGAGAATCTCTTTGCTAGCCCTATTTCTGTGGAATCTGAGAACAGATATTTCGGATCCCTTTGAAGACTATAGGGCCAAAGGAAATATCCTCCGGTAACAAAGAGAAAGAAGCTTTCTGAGAAACTTCTTTGTGTTCTGTGAAATCATCTCACAGAGTTACAGCTTTCCCCTGAAGAAGGCTTTAGCTGAGACAGTTCTTGTGGAATTGGCAAAGTGATATTTGGAAGCCCACAGAGGGCTATGGTGAAAAAGGAAATATCCTCAGATGAAATCTGGAAAGAAGCTTTCTGAGAAACTGCTTAGTGTTCTGTGAATTCATCTCACAGAGTTACATGTGTATTTCGAGGATCTCTTTGCTAGCCCTATTTCTGTGGAAACTGAGAAAAGATATTTCGGATTCCTTTGAAGACTATAGGGCCAAAGGAAAAATCCTCCGATAACAAAGAGAAGGAAGAGTTCTGAGAAACTTCTTTGTGTTCTGTGAAATCATCTCACAGAGTTACAGCTTTCCCCTCAAGAAGCCGTTCGCTAAGACAGTTCTTGTGGAATTGGCAAAGTGATATTTGGAAGCCCATAGAGGACTATGGTGAAAAAGGAAATATCGTCAGATGAAATCTGGAAAGAAGCTTTCTGCGAAACTGCTTAGTGTTTTTTTAATTCATCTCACAGAGTTACATGTGTATTTCGAGGATCTCTTTGCTAGCCCTATTTCTGTGGAATCTGAAAACAGATATTTCGGATCCCTTTGAAGACTATAGGGCCAAAGGAAATATCCTCGGATAACAAAGAGAAAGAAGCTTTCTGAGAAACTTCTTTGTGTTCTGTGAAATCATCTCACAGAGTTACAGCTTTTCCCTCAAGAAGCCTTTCGCTAAGACAGTTCTTGTGGAATTGGCAAAGTGATACTTGGAAGCCCATAGAGGGCTATGGTGAAAAAGGAAATATCGTCAGATGAAATCTGGAAAGAAGCTTTCTGCGAAACTGCTTAGTGTTTTTTTAATTCATCTCACAGAGTTACATGTGTATTTCGAGGATCTCTTTGCTAGCCCTATTTCTGTGGAAACTGAGAAAAGATATTTCGGATCCCTTTGAAGACTATAGGGCCAAAGGAAAAATCCTCCGATAACAAAGAGAAAGAAGCTTTCTGAGAAACTTCTTTGTGTTCTGTGAAATCATCTCACAGAGTTACAGCTTTCCCCTCAAGAAGCCTTTCGCTAAGACAGTTCTTGTGGAATTGGCAAAGTGATATTTGGAAACCCATAGAGGGCTATGGTGGAAAAGGAAATATCGTCAGATGAAATCTGGAAAGAAGCTTTCTGAGAAACTGCTTAGTGTTTTGTTAATTCATCTCACAGAGTTCCATGTGTATTTCGAGGATCTCTTTGCTAGCCCTATTTCTGTGGAATCTGAAAACAGATATTTCGGATCCCTTTGAAAACTATAGGGCCAAAGGAAATATCCTCCGATAACAAAGAGAAAGAAGCTTTCTGAGAAACTTCTTTGTGTTCTGTGAAATCATCTCACAGAGTTACAGCTTTCCCCTGAAGAAGCCTTTCGCTAAGACAGTTCTTGTGGAATTGGCAAAGTGATATTTGGAAGCCCATAGAGGGCTATGGTGAAAAAGGAAATATCCTCAGATGAAATCTGGAAAGAAGCTTTCTGAGAAACTGCTTAGTGTTCTGTTAATTCATCTCACAGAGTTACATGTGTATTTCGAGGATCTCTTTGCTAGCCCTATTTCTGTGGAATCTGAGAACAGATATTTCGGATCCCTTTGAAGACTACAGGGCCAAAGGAAATATCCTCGGATAACAAAGAGAAAGAAGCTTTCTGAGACTTCTTTGTGTTATGTGAAATCATCTCACCGAGTTACAGCTTTCCCCTCAAGAAGCCTTTCGCTAAGACAGTTCTTGTGGAATTGGCAAAGGGATATTTGGAAGCCCATAGAGGGCTATGGGGAAAAAGGAAATATCGTCAGATGAAATCTGGAAAGAAGCTTTCTGAGAAACTGCTTAGTGTTCGGTTAATTCATCTCACAGAGTTACATGTGTATTTCGAGGATCTCTTTGCTAGCCCTATTTCTGTGGAATCTGAGAACAGATATTTCGGATCCCTTTGAAGACTATAGGGCCAAAGGAAATATCCTCCGAT
Organism: Macaca nemestrina; assembly: GCF_043159975.1. Taxonomy (NCBI): domain Eukaryota; kingdom Metazoa; phylum Chordata; class Mammalia; order Primates; family Cercopithecidae; genus Macaca; species Macaca nemestrina. The sequence continues at coordinate 29,982,264 of NC_092135.1, read as the reverse complement.
AACAAAGAGAAAGAAGCTTTCTGAGAAACTTCTTTGAGTTCTGTGAAATCAACTCACAGAGTTACAGCTTTCCCCTCAAGAAGCCTTTAGCTAAGACAGTTCTTGTGGAATTGGCAAAGTGATATTTGGAAGCCCATAGAGGGCTATGGTGAAAAAGGAAATATCGTCAGATGAAATCTGGAAAGAAGCTTTCTGAGAAACTGCTTAGTGTTCTGTGAATTCATCTCACAGAGTTCCATGTGTATTTCGAGAATCTCTTTGCTAGCCCTATTTCTGTGGAATCTGAGAACAGATATTTCGGATCCCTTTGAAGACTATAGGGCCAAAGGAAATATCCTCCGGTAACAAAGAGAAGGAAGCTTTCTGAGAAACTTCTTTGTGTTCTGTGAAATCATCTCACAGAGTTACAGCTTTCCCCTGAAGAAGCCTTTCGCTAAGATAGTTTTTGTGGAATAGGCAAAGTGATATTTTGAAGCCCATAGAGGGCTATGGTGAAAAAGGAAATATCGTCAGATGAAATCTGGAAAGAAGCTTTCTGAGAAACTGCTTAGTGTTCTGTTAATTCATCTCACAGAGTTACATGTGTATTTCGAGGATCTCTTTGCTAGCCCTATTTCTGTGGAATCTGAGAACAGATATTTCGGATCCCTTTGAAGACTATAGGGCCAAAGGAAATATCCTCGGATAACAAAGAGAAAGAAGCTTTCTGAGAAACTTCTTTGTGTTCTGTGAAATCATCTCACAGAGTTACAGCTTTCCCCTCAAGAAGCCTTTCGCTAAGACAGTTCTTGTGGAATAGGCAAAGTGATATTTGGAAGCCCATAGAGGGCTATGGTGAAAAAGGAAATATCGTCAGATGAAATCTGGAAAGAAGCTTTCTGAGAAACTGCTTAGTGTTCTGTTAATTCATCTCACAGAGTTCCATGTGTATTTTGAGGATCTCTTTGCTAGCCCTATTTCTGTGGAATCTGAGAACAGATATTTCGGATCCCTTTGTAGACTATAGGGCCAAAGGAAATATCCTCGGATAACAAAGAGAAAGAAGCTTTCTGAGAAACTTCTTTGTGTTCTGTGAAATCATCTCACAGAGTTACAGCTTTCCCCTGAAGAAGCCTTTCGCTAAGACAGTTCTTGTGGAATTGGCAAAGTGATATTTGGAAGCCCATAGAGGGCTATGGTGAAAAAGGAAATATCGTCAGATGAAATCTGGAAAGAAGCTTTCTGCGAAACTGCTTAGTGTTCTGTTAATTCATCCCACAGAGTTACATGTGTATTTCGAGGATCTCTTTGCTAGTCCTATTTCTGTGGAATCTGAAAACAGATATTTCGGATCCCTTTGAAGACTATAGGGCCAAAGGAAATATCCTCGGATAACAAAGAGAAAGAAGCTTTCTGAGAAACTTCTTTGTGTTCTGTGAAATCATCTCACAGAGTTACAGCTTTCCCCTCAAGAAGCCTTTCGCTAAGACAGTTCTTGTGGAATAGGCAAAGTGATATTTGGAAGCCCATAGAGGGCTATGGTGAAAAAGGAAATATCGTCAGATGAAATCTGGAAAGAAGCTTTCTGAGAAACTGCTTAGTGTTCTGTGAATTCATCTCACAGAGTTCCATGTGTATTTCGAGAATCTCTTTGCTAGCCCTATTTCTGTGGAATCTGAGAACAGATATTTCGGATCCCTTTGAAGACTATAGGGCCAAAGGAAATATCCTCCGGTAATAAAGAGAAAGAAGCTTTCTGAGAAACTTCTTTGTGTTCTGTGAAATCATCTCACAGAGTTACAGCTTTCCCCTGAAGAAGGCTTTCGCTAAGACAGTTCTTGTGGAATTGGCAAAGTGATATTTGGAAGCCCACAGAGGGCTATGGTGAAAAAGGAAATATCGTCAGATGAAATCTGGAAAGAAGCTTTCTGAGAAACTGCTTAGTGTTCTGTGAATTCATCTCACAGAGTTACATGTGTATTTCGAGGATCTCTTTGCTAGCCCTATTTCTGTGGAAACTGAGAAAAGATATTTCGGATCCCTTTGAAGACTATAGGGCCAAAGGAAAAATCCTCCGATAACAAAGAGAAAGAAGCTTTCTGAGAAACTTCTTTGTGTTCTGTGAAATCATCTCACAGAGTTACAGCTTTCCCCTCAAGAAGCCTTTCGCTAAGACAGTTCTTGTGGAATTGGCAAAGTGATATTTGGAAGCCCATAGAGGGCTATGGTGAAAAAGGAAATATCCTCAGATGAAATCTGGAAAGAAGCTTTCTGAGAAACTGCTTAGTGTTCTGTTAATTCATCTCACAGAGTTCCATGTGTATTTCGAGGATCTCTTTGCTAGCCCTATTTCTGTGGAATCTGAAAACAGATATTTCGGATCCCTTTGAAGACTATAGGGCCAAAGGAAATATCCTCCGATAACAAAGGGAAAGAAGCTTTCTGAGAAACTTCTTTGTGTTCTGTGAAATCATCTCACAGAGTTACAGCTTTCCCCTCAAGAAGCCTTTCGCTAAGACAGTTCTTGTGGAATAGGCAAAGTGATATTTGGAAGCCCATAGAGGGCTATGGTGAAAAAGGAAATATCGTCAGATGAAATCTGGAAAGAAGCTTTCTGAGAAACTGCCTAGTGTTCTGTGAATTCATCTCACAGAGTTCCATGTGTATTTCGAGAATCTCTTTGCTAGCTCTATTTCTGTGGAATCTGAGAACAGATATTTCGGATCCCTTTGAAGACTATAGGGCCAAAGAAATATCCTCCGGTAACAAAGAGAAAGAAGCTTTCTGAGAAACTTCTTTGTGTTCTATGAAATCATCTCACAGAGTTACAGCTTTCCCCTGAAGAAGGCTTTCGCTAAGACAGTTCTTGTGGAATTGGCAAAGTGATATTTGGAAGCCCACAGAGGGCTATGGTGAAAAAGGAAATCTCCTCAGAAGAAATCTGGAAAGAAGCTTTCTGAGAAATTGCTTAGTGTTCTGTGAATTCATCTCACAGAGTTACATGTGTATTTCGAGGATCTCTTTGCTAGCCCTATTTCTGTGGAAACTGAGAAAAGATATTTCGGATCCCTTTGAAGACTATAGGGCCAAAGGAAAAATACTCAGATAACAAAGAGAAGGAAGCGTTCTGAGAAACTTCTTTGTGTACTGTGAAATCATCTCACAGAGTTACAGCTTTCCCCTCAAGAAGCCTTTCGCTAAGACAGTTCTTGTGGAATTGGCAAAGTGATATTTGGAAGCCCATAGAGGACTATGGTGAAAAAGGAAATATCGTCAGATGAAATCTGGAAAGAAGCTTTCTGCGAAACTGCTTAGTGTTTTTTTATTTCATCTCACAGAGTTACATGTGTATTTCGAGGATCTCTTTGCTAGCCCTATTTCTGTGGAATCTGAAAACAGATATTTCGGATCCCTTTGAAGACTATAGTGCCTAAGGAAATATCCTCGGATAACAAAGAGAAAGAAGCTTTCTGAGGAACTTCTTTGTGTTCTGTGAAATCATCTCACAGAGTTACAGCTTTCCCGTCAAGAAGCCTTTGGCTAAGACAGTTCTTGTGGAATTGGCAAAGTGATATTTGGAAGCCTATAGAGGGCTATGGTGAAATAGGAAATATCGTCAGATGAAATCTGGAAAGAAGCTTTCTGAGAAACTGCTTAGTGTTTTGTGAATTCATCTCACAGAGTTACATGTGTATTTCGAGGATCTCTTTGCTAGCCCTATTTCTGTGGAAACTGAGAAAAGATACTTCGGATCCCTTTGAAGACTATAGGGCCAAAGGAAAAATCCTCCGATAACAAAGAGAAAGAAGCTTTCTGAGAAACTTCTTTGTGTTCTGTGAAATCATCTCACAGAGTTACAGCTTTCCCCTGAAGAAGCCTTTCGCTAAGACAGTTCTTGTGGAATTGGCAAAGTGATATTTGGAAGCCCATAGAGGGCTATGGTGAAAAAGGAAATATCCTCAGATGAAATCTGGAAAGAAGCTTTCTGAGAAACTGCTTAGTGTTCTGTGAATTCATCTCACAGAGTTCCATGTGTATTTCGAGAATCTCTTTGCTAGCCCTATTTCTGTGGAATCTGAGAACAGATATTTCGGATCCCTTTGAAGACTATAGGGCCAAAGGAAATATCCTCCGGTAACAAAGAGAAAGAAGCTTTCTGAGAAACTTCTTTGTGTTCTGTGAAATCATCTCACGGAGTTACAGCTTTCCCCTGAAGAAGGCTTTAGCTGAGACAGTTCTTGTGGAATTGGCAAAGTGATATTTGGAAGCCCACAGAGGGCTATGGTGAAAAAGGAAATATCCTCAGATGAAATCTGGAAAGAAGCTTTCTGAGAAACTGCTTAGTGTTCTGTGAATTCATCTCACAGAGTTACATGTGTATTTCGAGGATCTCTTTGCTAGCCCTATTTCTGTGGAAACTGAGAAAAGATATTTCGGATTCCTTTGAAGACTATAGGGCCAAAGGAAAAATCCTCCGATAACAAAGAGAAGGAAGAGTTCTGAGAAACTTCTTTGTGTTCTGTGAAATCATCTCACAGAGTTACAGCTTTCCCCTCAAGAAGCCTTTCGCTAAGACAGTTCTTGTGGATTTGGCAAAGTGATATTTGGAAGCCCATAGAGGACTATGGTGAAAAAGGAAATATCGTCAGATGAAATCTGGAAAGAAGCTTTCTGCGAAACTGCTTAGTGTTTTTTTAATTCATCTCACAGAGTTACATGTGTATTTCGAGGATCTCTTTGCTAGCCCTATTTCTGTGGAATCTGAAAACAGATATTTCGGATCCCTTTGAAGACTATAGGGCCAAAGGAAATATCCTCGGATAACAAAGAGAAAGAAGCTTTCTGAGAAACTTCTTTGTGTTCTGTGAAATCATCTCACAGAGTTACAGCTTTTCCCTCAAGAAGCCTTTCGTTAAGACAGTTCTTGTGGAATTGGCAAAGTGATACTTGGAAGCCCATAGAGGGCTATGGTGAAAAAGGAAATATCGTCAGATGAAATCTGGAAAGAAGCTTTCTGCGAAACTGCTTAGTGTTTTTTTAATTCATCTCACAGAGTTACATGTGTATTTCGAGGATCTCTTTGCTAGCCCTATTTCTGTGGAAACTGAGAAAAGATATTTCGGATCCCTTTGAAGACTATAGGGCCAAAGGAAAAATCCTCCGATAACAAAGAGAAAGAAGCTTTCTGAGAAACTTCTTTGTGTTCTGTGAAATCATCTCACAGAGTTACAGCTTTCCCCTCAAGAAGCCTTTCGCTAAGACAGTTCTTGTGGAATTGGCAAAGTGATATTTGGAAACCCATAGAGGGCTATGGTGAAAAAGGAAATATCGTCAGATGAAATCTGGAAAGAAGCTTTCTGAGAAACTGCTTAGTGTTTTGTTAATTCATCTCACAGAGTTCCATGTGTATTTCGAGGATCTCTTTGCTAGCCCTATTTCTGTGGAATCTGAAAACAGATATTTCGGATCCCTTTGAAAACTATAGGGCCAAAGGAAATATCCTCCAATAACAAAGAGAAAGAAGCTTTCTGAGAAACTTCTTTGTGTTCTGTGAAATCATCTCACAGAGTTACAGCTTTCCCCACAAGAAGCCTTTCGCTAAGACAGTTCTTGTGGAATTGGCAAAGTGATATTTGGAAGCCCTTAGAGGGCTATGGTGAAATAGGAAATATCGTCAGATGAAATCTGGAAAGAAGCTTTCTGAGAAACTGCTTAGTGTTCTGTGAATTCATCTCACAGAGTTACATGTGTATTTCGAGGATCTCTTTGCTAGCCCTATTTCTGTGGAAACTGAGAAAAGATATTTCGGATCCCTTTGAAGACTATAGGGCCAAAGGAAAAATCCTCCGATAACAAAGAGAAAGAAGCTTTCTGAGAAACTTCTTTGTGTTCTGTGAAATCATCTCACAGAGTTACAGCTTTCCCCTCAAGAAGCCTTTCGCTAAGACAGTTCTTGTGGAATTGGCAAAGTGATATTTGGAAGCCCTTAGAGGGCTATGGTGAAAAAGGAAATATCGTCAGATGAAATCTGGAAAGAAGCTTTCTGAGAAACTGCTTAGTGTTCTGTTAATTCATATCACAGAGTTACATGTGTATTTCGAGGATGTCTTTGCTAGCCCTATTTCTGAGGAATCTGAGAACAGATATTTCGGATCCCTTTGAAGACTATAGGGCCAAAGGAAATATCCTCGGATAACAAAGAGAAAGAAGCTTTCTGAGAAACTTCTTTGTGTTCTGTGAAATCATCTCACAGAGTTACAGCTTTCCCCTCAAGAAGCCTTTCGCTAAGACAGTTCTTGTGGAATAGGCAAAGTGATATTTGGAAGCCCATAGAGGGCTATGGTGAAAAAGGAAATATCGTCAGATGAAATCTGGAAAGAACCTTACTGAGAAACTGCTTAGTGTTCTGTGAATTCATCTCACAGAGTTACATGTGTATTTCGAGGATCTCTTTGCTAGCCCTATTTCTGTGGAAACTGAGAAAAGATATTTCGGATCCCTTTGAAGACTATAGGGCCAAAGGAAAAATCCTCCGATAACAAAGAGAAAGAAGCTTTCTGAGAAACTTCTTTGTGTTCTGTGAAATCATCTCACAGAGTTACAGCTTTCCCCTCAAGAAGCCTTTCGCTAAGACAGTTCTTGTGGAATTGGCAAAGTGATATTTGGAAGCCCTTAGAGGGCTATGGTGAAATAGGAAATATCGTCAGATGAAATCTGGAAAGAAGCTTTCTGAGAAACTGCTTAGTGTTCTGTTAATTCATCTCACAGAGTTACATGTGTATTTCGAGGATCTCTTTGCTAGCCCTATTTCTGTGGAAAGTGAGAAAAGATATTTCGGATCCCTTTGAAGACTATAGGGCCAAAGGAAAAATCCTCCGATAACAAAGAGAAAGAAGCTTTCTGAGAAACTTCTTTGTGTTCTGTGAAATCATCTCACAGAGTTACAGCTTTCCCCTCAAGAAGCCTTTCGCTAAGACAGTTCTTGTGGAATTGGCAAAGTGATATTTGGAAGCCCATAGAGGGCTATGGTGAAAAAGGAAATATCCTCAGATGAAATCTGGAAAGAAGCTTTCTGAGAAACTGCTTAGTGTTCTGTTAATTCATCTCACAGAGTTATATGTGTATTTCGAGGATGTCTTTGCTAGCCCTATTTCTGTGGAATCTGAGAACAGATATTTCGAATCCCTTTGAAGACTATAGGGCCAAAGGAAATATCCTCGGATAACAAAGAGAAAGAAGCTTTCTGAGAAACTTCTTTGTGTTCTGTGAAATCATCTCACAGAGTTACAGCTTTCCCCTCAAGAAGCCTTTCGCTAAGACAGTTCTTGTGGAATAGGCAAAGTGATATTTGGAAGCCCATAGAGGGCTATGGTGAAAAAGGAAATATCGTCAGATGAAATCTGGAAAGAAGCTTTCTGCGAAACTGCTTAGTGTTCTGTTAATTCATCTCACAGAGTTACATGTGTATTTCGAGGATCTCTTTGCTAGTCCTATTTCTGTGGAATCTGAAAACAGATATTTCGGATCCCTTTGAAGATTATAGGGCCAAAGGAAATATCCTCGGATAACAAAGAGAAAGAAGCTTTCTGAGAAACTTCTTTGTGTTCTGTGAAATCATCTCACAGAGTTACAGCTTTCCCCTCAAGAAGCCTTTCGCTAAGACAGTTCTTGTGGAATTGGCAAAGTGATATTTGGAAGCCGATAGAGGGCTATGGTGAAAAAGGAAATATCCTCAGATGAAATCTGGAAAGAAGCTTTCTGAGAAACTGCTTAGTGTTCTGTTAATTCATCTCACAGAGTTACATGTGTATTTCGAGGATCTCTTTGCTAGCCCTATTTCTGTGGAATCTGAGAACAAATATTTCGGATCCCTTTGAAGACTATAGGGCCAAAGGAAATATCCTCCGATAACAAAGAGAAAGAAGCTTTCTGAGAAACTTCTTTGTGTTCTGTGAAATCATCTCACAGAGTTACAGCTTTCCCCTGAAGAAGCCTTTCGCTAAGACAGTTTTTCTGGAATTGGCAAAGTGATATTTGGAAGCCCATAGAGGGCTATGGTGAAAAAGGAAATATCGTCAGATGAAATCTGGAAAGAAGCTTTCTGCGAAACTGCTTAGTGTTCTGTTAATTCATCCCACAGAGTTACATGTGTATTTCGAGGACCTCTTTGCTAGTCCTATTTCTGTGGAATCTGAAAACAGATATTTCGGATCCCTTTGAAGACTATAGGGCCAAAGGAAATATCCTCGGATAACAAAGAGAAAGAAGCTTTCTGAGAAACTTCTTTGTGTTCTGTGAAATCATCTCACAGAGTTACAGCTTTCCCCTCAAGAAGCCTTTCGCTAAGACAGTTCTTGTGGAATTGGCAAAGTGATATTTGGAAGCCGATAGAGGGCTATGGTGAAAAAGGAAATATCCTCAGATGAAATCTGGAAAGAAGCTTTCTGAGAAACTGCTTAGTGTTCTGTTAATTCATCTCACAGAGTTACATGTGTATTTCGAGGATCTCTTTGCTAGCCCTATTTCTGTGGAATCTCAGAACAGATATTTCGGATCCCTTTGAAGACTATAGGGCCAAAGGAAATATCCTGCGATAACAAAGAGAAAAAAGCTTTCTGAGAAACTTCTTTGTGTTCTGTGAAATCATCTCACAGAGTTACAGCTTTCCCCTGAAGAAGCCTTTCGCTAAGACAGTTCTTGTGGAATTGGCAAAGTGATATTTGGAAGCCCATAGAGGGCTATGGTGAAAAAGGAAATATCCTCAGATGAAATCTGGAAAGAAGCTTTCTGAGAAACTGCTTAGTGTTCTGTGAATTCATCTCACAGAGTTACATGTGTATTTCGAGGATCTCTTTGCTAGCCCTATTTGTGTGGAAACTGAGAAAAGATATTTCGGATCCCTTTGAAGACTATAGGGCCAAAGGAAAAATCCTCCGATAACAAAGAGAAGGAAGCGTTCTGAGAAACTTCTTTGTGTTCTGTGAAATCATCTCACAGAGTTACAGCTTTCCCCTCAAGAAGCCTTTCGCTAAGACAGTTCTTGTGGAATTGGCAAAGTGATATTTGGAAGCCCATAGAGGACTATGGTGAAAAAGGAAATATCGTCAGATGAAATCTGGAAAGAAGCTTTCTGCGAAACTGCTTAGTGTTTTTATAATTCATCTCACAGAGTTACATGTGTATTTCGAGGATCTCTTTGCTAGCTCTATTTCTGTGGAATCTGAGAACAGATATTTCGGATCCCTTTGAAGACTATAGGGCCAAAGGAAATATCCTCGGATAACAAAGAGAAAGAAGCTTTCTGAGAAACTTCTTTGTGTTCTGTGAAATCATCTCACAGAGTTACAGCTTTCCCCTCAAGAAGCCTTTCGCTAAGACAGTTCTTGTGGAATAGGCAAAGTGATATTTGGAAGCCCATAGAGGGCTATGGTGAAAAAGGAAATATCGTCAGATGAAATCTGGAAAGAAGCTTTCTGAGAAACTGCTTAGTGTTCTGTTAATTCATCTCACAGAGTTCCATGTGTATTTCGAGGATCTCTTTGCTAGCCCTATTTCTGTGGAATCTGAAAACAGATATTTCGGATCCCTTTGAAGACTATAGTGCCTAAGGAAATATCCTCGGATAACAAAGAGAAAGAAGCTTTCTGAGAAACTTCTTTGTGTTCTGTGAAATCATCTCACAGAGTTACAGCTTTCCCGTCAAGAAGCCTTTCGCTAAGACAGTTCTTGTGGAATTGGCAAAGTGATATTTGGAAGCCCATAGAGGGCTATGGTGAAATAGGAAATATCGTCAGATGAAATCTGGAAAGAAGCTTTCTGAGAAACTGCTTAGTGTTCTGTGAATTCATCTCACAGAATTACATGTGTATTTCGAGGATCTCTTTGCTAGCCCTATTTCTGTGGAAACTGAGAAAAGATATTTCGGATCCCTTTGAAGACTATAGGGCCAAAGGAAAAATCCTCCGATAACAAAGAGAAAGAAGCTTTCTGAGAAACTTCTTTGTGTTCTGTGAAATCATCTCACAGAGTTCCAGCTTTCCCCTGAAGAAGCCTTCCGCTAAGACAGTTCTTGTGGAATTGGCAAAGTGATATTTGGAAGCCCATAGAGGGCTATGGTGAAAAAGGAAATATCGTCAGATGAAATCTGGAAAGAAGCTTTCTGAGAAACTGCTTAGTGTTCGGTTAATTCATCTCACAGAGTTACATGTGTATTTCGAGGATCTCTTTGCTAGCCCTATTTCTGTGGAAACTGAGAAAAGATATTTCGGATCCCTTTGAAGACTATAGGGCCAAAGGAAAAATCCTCCGATAACAAAGAGAAAGAAGCTTTCTGAGAAACTTCTTTGTGTTCTGTGAAATCATCTCACAGAGTTACAGCTTTCCCCTCAAGAAGCCTTTCGCTAAGACAGTTCTTGTGGAATTGGCAAAGTGATATTTGGAAGCCCATAGAGGGCTATGGTGAAAAAGGAAATATCGTCAGATGAAATCTGGAAAGAAGCTTTCTGAGAAACTGCTTAGTGTTCTGTTAATTCATCTCACAGAGTTACTTGTGTATTTCGAGGATGTCTTTGCTAGCCCTATTTCTGTGGAATCTGAGAAAAGATATTTCGGATCCCTTTGAAGACTATAGGGCCAAAGGAAAAATCCTCCGATAACAAAGAGAAGGAAGCGTTCTGAGAAACTTCTTTGTGTTCTGTGAAATCATCTCACAGAGTTACAGCTTTCCCCTCAAGAAGCCTTTCGCTAAGACAGTTCTTGTGGAATTGGCAAAGTGGTATTTGGAAGCCCATAGAAGACTATGGTGAAAAAGGAAATATCGTCAGATGAAATCTGGAAAGAAGTTTTCTGCGAAACTGCTTAGTGTTTTTTTAATTCATCTCACAGAGTTACATGTGTATTTCGAGGATCACTTTGCTAGCTCTATTTCTGTGGAATCTGAGAACAGATATTTCGGATCCCTTTGAAGACTATAGGGCCAAAGGAAATATCCTCGGATAACAAAGAGAAAGAAGCTTTCTGAGAAACTTCTTTGTGTTCTGTGAAATCTTCTCACAGAGTTACAGCTTTCCCCTCAAGAAGCCTTTCGCTAAGACAGTTCTTGTGGAATTGGCAAAGTGATATTTGGAAGCCCACAGAGGGCTATGGTGAAAAAGGAAATATACTCAGATGAAATCTGGAAAGAAGCTTTCTGAGAAACTGCTTAGTGTTCTGTTAATTCATCTCACAGAGTTACATGTGTATTTCGAGGATCTCTTTGCTAGCCCTATTTCTGTGGAAACTGAGAAAAGATATTTCGGATCCCTTTGAAGACTATAGGACCAAAGGAAAAATCCTCCGATAACAAAGAGAAGGAAGAGTTCTGAGAAACTTCTTTGTGTTCTGTGAAATCATCTCACAGAGTTACAGCTTTCCCCTCAAGAAGCCTTTCGCTAAGACAGTTCTTGTGGAATTGGCAAAGTGATATTTGAAAGCCCCTAGAGGACTATGGTGAAAAAGGAAATATCGTCAGATGAAATCTGGAAAGAAGCTTTCTGCGAAACTGCTTAGTGTTTTTTTAATTCATCTCACAGAGTTACATGTGTATTTCGAGGATCTCTTTCCTAGCCCTATTTCTGTGGAATCTGAAAACAGATATTTCGAATCCCTTTGAAGACTATAGGGCCAAAGGAAATATCCTCGGATAACAAAGAGAAAGAAGCTTTCTGAGAAACTTCTTTGTGTTCTGTGAAATCATCTCACAGAGTTACAGCTTTTCCCTCAAGAAGCCTTTCGCTAAGACAGTTCTTGTGGAATTGGCAAAGTGATACTTGGAAGCCCATAGAGGGCTATGGTGAAAAAGGAAATATCGTCAGATGAAATCTGGAAAGAAGCTTTCTGCGAAACTGCTTAGGGTTTTTTTAATTCATCTCACAGAGTTACATGTGTATTTCGAGGATCTCTTTGCTAGCCCTATTTCTGTGGAATCTGAAAACAGATATTTCGGATCCCTTTGAAGACTATAGTGCCTAAGGAAATATCCTTGGATAACAAAGAGAAAGAAGCTTTCTGAGAAACTTCTTTGTGTTCTGTGAAATCATCTCACAGAGTTACAGCTTTCCCGTCAAGAAGCCTTTCGCTAAGACAGTTCTTGTGGAATTGGCAAAGTGATATTTGGAAGCCTATAGAGGGCTATGGTGAAATAGGAAATATCGTCAGATGAAATCTGGAAAGAACCTTTCTGAGAAACTGCTTAGTGTTCTGTGAATTCATCTCACAGAGTTACATGTGTATTTCGAGGATCTCTTTGCTAGCCCTATTTCTGTGGAAACTGAGAAAAGATATTTCGGATCCCTTTGAAGACTATAGGGCCAAAGGAAAAATCCTCCGATAACAAAGAGAAAGAAGCTTTCTGAGAAACTTCTTTGTGTTCTGTGAAATCATCTCACAGAGTTACAGTTTTCCCCTCAAGAAGCCTTTCGCTAAGACAGTTCTTGTGGAATTGGCAAAGTGATATTTGGAAACCCATAGAGGGCTATGGTGAAAAAGGAAATATCGTCAGATGAAATCTGGAAAGAAGCTTTCTGAGAAACTGCTTAGTGTTTTGTTAATTCATCTCACAGAGTTCCATGTGTATTTCGAGGATCTCTTTGCTAGCCCTATTTCTGTGGAATCTGAAAACAGATACTTCGGATCCCTTTGACAACTCTAGGGCCAAAGGAAATATCCTCCGATAAGAAAGAGAAAGAAGCTTTCTGAGAAACTTCTTTGTGTTCTGTGAAATCATCTCACAGAGTTACAGCTTTCCCCTCAAGAAGCCTTTCGCTAAGACAGTTCTTGTGGAATTGGCAAAGTGATATTTGGAAGCCCTTAGAGTGCTATGGTGAAATAGGAAATATCGTCAGATGAAATCTGGAAAGAAGCTTTCTGAGAAACTGCTTAGTGTTCTGTTAATTCATCTCACGGAGTTACATGTGTATTTCGAGGATCTCTTTGCTAGCCCTATTTCTGTGGAAACTGAGAAAAGATATTTCGGATCCCTTTGAAGACTATAGGGCCAAAGGAAAAATCCTCTGATAACAAAGAGAAAGAAGCTTTCTGAGAAACTTCTTTGTGTTCTGTGAAATCATCTCACAGAGTTACAGCTTTCCCCTCAAGAAGCCTTTCGCTAAGACAGTTCTTGTGGAATTGGCAAAGTGATATTTGGAAGCCCATAGAGGGCTATGGTGAAAAAGGAAATATCGTCAGATGAAATCTGGAAAGAAGCTTTCTGAGAAACTGCTTAGTGTTCTGTTAATTCATCTCACAGAGTTACATGTGTATTTCGAGGATGTCTTTGCTAGCCCTATTTCTATGGAATCTGAGAACAGATATTTCGGATCCCTTTGAAGACTATAGGGCCAAAGGAAATATCCTCGGATAACAAAGAGAAAGAAGCTTTCTGAGAAACTTCTTTGTGTTCTGTGAAATCATCTCACAGAGTTACAGCTTTCCCCTCAAGAAGCCTTTCGCTAAGACAGTTCTTGTGGAATAGGCAAAGTGATATTTGGAAGCCCATAGAGGGCTATGGTGAAAAACGAAATATCGTCAGATGAAATCTGGAAAGAAGCTTTCTGCGAAACTGCTTAGTGTTCTGTTAATTCATCTCACAGAGTTACATGAGTATTTCGAGGATCTCTTTGCTAGTCCTATTTCTGTGGAATCTGAAAACAGATATTTCGGATCCCTTTGAAGATTATAGGGCCAAAGGAAATATCCTCGGATAACAAAGAGAAAGGAGCTTTCTGAGAAACTTCTTTGTGTTCTGTGAAATCATCTCACAGAGTTACAGCTTTCCCCTCAAGAAGCCTTTCGCTAAGACAGTTCTTGTGGAATTGGCAAAGTGATATTTGGAAGCCGATAGAGGGCTATGGTGAAAAAGGAAATATCCTCAGATGAAATCTGGAAAGAAGCTTTCTGAGAAACTGCTTAGTGTTCTGTTAATTCATCTCACAGAGTTACATGAGTATTTCGAGGATCTCTTTGCTAGCCCTATTTCTGTGGAATCTCAGAACAGATATTTCGGATCCCTTTGAAGACTATAGGGGCAAAGGAAATATCCTCCGATAACAAAGAGAAAGAAGCTTTCTGAGAAACTTCTTTGTGTTCTGTGAAATCATCTCACAGAGTTACAGCTTTCCCCTCAAGAAGCCTTTCGCTAAGACAGTTCTTGTGGAATTGGAAAAGTGATATTTGGAAGCCCATAGAGGGCTATGGTGAAAAAGGAAATATCCTCAGATGAAATCTGGAAAGAAGCTTTCTGAGAAACTGCTTAGTGTTCTGTGAATTCATCTCACAGAGTTACATGTGCATTTCGAGGATCTCTTTGCTAGCCCTATTTGTGTGGAAACTGAGAAAAGATATTTCGGATCCCTTTGAAGACTATAGGGCCAAAGGAAAAATCCTCCGATAACAAAGAGAAAGAAGCGTTCTGAGAAACTTCTTTGTGTTCTGTGAAATCATCTCACAGAGTTACAGCTTTCCCCTCAAGAAGCCTTTCGCTAAGACAGTTCTGGTGGAATTGGCAAAGTGATATTTGGAAGCCCATAGAGGACTATGGTGAAAAAGGAAATATCGTCAGATGAAATCTGGAAAGAAGCTTTCTGCGAAACTGCTTAGTGTTTTTATAATTCATCTCACAGAGTTACATGTGTATTTCGAGGATCTCTTTGCTAGCTCTATTTCTGTGGAATCTGAGAACAGATATTTCGGATCCCTTTGAAGACTATAGGGCCAAAGGAAATATCCTCGGATAACAAAGAGAAAGAAGCTTTCTGAGAAACTTCTTTGTGTTCTGTGAAATCATCTCACAGAGTTACAGCTTTCCCCTCAAGAAGCCTTTCGCTAAGACAGTTCTTGTGGAATTGGCATAGTGATATTTGGAAGCCCATAGAGGGCTATGGTGAAAAAGGAAATATCGTCAGATGAAATCTGGAAAGAAGCTTTCTGCGAAACTGCTTAGTGTTCTGTTAATTCATCTCACAGAGTTACATGTGTATTTCGAGGATCTCTTTGCTAGTCCTATTTCTGTGGAATCTGAAAACAGATATTTCGGATCCCTTTGAAGATTATAGGGCCAAAGGAAATATCCTCGGATAACAAAGAGAAAGAAGCTTTCTGAGAAACTTCTTTGTGTTCTGTGAAATCATCTCACAGAGTTACAGCTTTCCCCTGAAGAAGCCTTTCGCTAAGACAGTTCTTGTGGAATTGGCAAAGTGATATTTGGAAGCCGATAGAGGGCTATGGTGAAAAAGGAAATATCCTCAGATGAAATCTGGAAAGAAGCTTTCTGCGAAACTGCTTAGTGTTCTGCTAATTCATCTCACAGAGTTACATGTGTATTTCGAGGATCTCTTTGCTAGCCCTATTTCTGTGGAATCTGAGAACAAATATTTCGGATCCCTTTGAAGACTACAGGGCCAAAGGAAATATCCTCCGATAACAAAGAGAAAGAAGCTTTCTGAGAAACTTCTTTGTGTTCTGTGAAATCATCTCACAGAGTTACAGCTTTCCCCTCAAGAAGCCTTTCGCTAAGACAGTTCTTGTGGAATTGGCAAAGTGATATTTGGAAGCCGATAGAGGGCTATGGTGAAAAAGGAAATATCCTCAGATGAAATCTGGAAAGAAGCTTTCTGAGAAACTGCTTAGTGTTCTGTTAATTCATCTCACAGAGTTACATGTGTATTTCGAGGATCTCTTTGCTAGCCCTATTTCTGTGGAATCTGAGAACAGATATTTCGGATCCCTTTGAAGACTATAGGGCCAAAGGAAATATCCTCCGATAACAAAGAGAAAGAAGCTTTCTGAGAAACTTCTTTGTGTTCTGTGAAATCATCTCACAGAGGTACAGCTTTCCCCTCAAGAAGCCTTTCGCTAAGACAGTTCTTGTGGAATTGGCAAAGTGATATTTGGAAGCCCTTAGAGGGCTATGGTGAAAAAGGAAATATCCTCAGATGAAATCTGGAAAGAAGCTTTCTGAGAAACTGCTTAGTGTTCTGTGAATTCATCTCACAGAGTTACATGTGTATTTCGAGGATCTCTTTGCTAGCCCTATTTCTGTGGAAACTGAGAAAAGATATTTCGGATCCCTTTGAAGACTATAGGGCCAAAGGAAAAATCCTCCGATAACAAAGAGAAGGAAGCGTTCTGAGAAACTTCTTTGTGTTCTGTGAAATCATCTCACAGAGTTACAGCGTTCCCCTCAAGAAGCCTTTCGCTAAGACAGTTCTTGTGGAATTGGCAAAGTGGTATTTGGAAGCCCATAGAAGACTATGGTGAAAAAGGAAATATCGTCAGATGAAATCTGGAAAGAAGCTTTCTGCGAAACTGCTTAGTGTATTTTTAATTCATCTCACAGAGTTGCATGTGTATTTCGAGGATCACTTTGCTAGCTCTATTTCTGTGGAATCTGAGAACAGATATTTCGGATCCCTTTGAAGACTATAGGGCCAAAGGAAATATCCTCGGATAACAAAGAGAAAGAAGCTTACTGAGAAACTTCTTTGTGTTCTGTGAAATCTTCTCACAGAGTTACAGCTTTCCCATCAAGAAGCCTTTCACTAAGACAGTTCTTGTGGAATAGGCAAAGTGATATTTGGAAGCCCATAGAGGGCTATGGTGAAAAAGGAAATATCGTCAGATGAAATCTGGAAAGAAGCTTTCTGAGAAACTGCTTAGTGTTCTGTTAATTCATCTCACAGAGTTCCATGTGTATTTCGAGGATCTCTTTGCTAGCCCTATTTCTGTGGAATCTGAAAACAGATATTTCGGATCCCTTTGAAGACTATAGTGCCTAAGGAAATATCCTCGGATAACAAAGAGAAAGAAGCTTTCTGAGAAACTTCTTTGTGTTCTGTGAAATCATCTCACAGAGTTACAGCTTTCCCCTGAAGAAGCCTTTCGCTAAGACAGTTCTTGTGGAATTGGCAAAGTGATATTTGGAAGCCCATAGAGGGCTATGGTGAAAAAGGAAATATCGTCAGATGAAATCTGGAAAGAAGCTTTCTGCGAAACTGCTCAGTGTTCTGTTAATTCATCTCACAGAAGTACATGTGTATTTCGAGGATCTCTTTGCTAGTAATATTTCTGTGGAATCTGAAAACAGATATTTCGGATCCCTTTGAAGACTATAGGGCCAAAGGAAATATCCTCGGATAACAAAGAGAAAGAAGCTTTCTGAGTAACTTCTTTGTTTTCTGTGAAATCATCTCACAGAGTTACAGCTTTCCCCTCAAGAAGCCTTTCGCTAAGACAGTTCTTGTGGAATTGGCAAAGTTATATATGGAAGCCCATAGAGGGCTATGGTGAAATAGGAAATATCGTCAGATGAAATCTGGAAAGAAGCTTTCGGAGAAACTGCTTAGTGTTCTGTTAATTCATCTCACAGAGTTACATGTGTATTTCGAGGATCTCTTTGCTAGCCCTATTTCTGTGGAAACTGAGAAAAGATATTTCGGATCCCTTTGAAGACTATAGGGCCAAAGGAAAAATCCTCCGATAACAAAGAGAAAGAAGCTTTCTGAGAAACTTCTTTGTGTTCTGTGAAATCATCTCACAGAGTTACAGCTTTCCCCTCAAGAAGCCTTTCGCTAAGACAGTTCTTGTGGAATTGGCAAACTGATATTTGGAAGCCCATAGAGGGGTATGGTGAAAAAGGAATTATCGTCAGATGAAATCTGGAAAGAAGCTTTCTGCGAAACTGCTTAGTGTTCTGTTAATTCATCTCACAGAGTTCCATGTGTATTTCGAGGATGTCTTTGCTAGCCCTATTTCTGTGGAATCTGAGAACAGATATTTCGGATCCCTTTGAAGACTATAGGGCCAAAGGAAATATCCTCGGATAACAAAGAGAAAGAAGCTTTCTGAGAAACTTCTTTGTGTTCTGTGAAATCATCTCACAGAGTTACAGCTTTCCCCTCAAGAAGCCTTTCGCTAAGACAGTTCTTGTGGAATTGGCAAAGTGATATTCGGAAGCCGATAGAGGGCTATGGTGAAAAAGGAAATATCCTCAGATGAAATCTGGAAAGAAGCTTTCTGAGAAACTGCTTAGTGTTCTGTTAATTCATCTCACAGAGTTACATGTGTATTTCGAGGATCTCTTTGCTACCCCTATTTCTGTGGAATCTGAGAACAAATATTTCGGATCCCTTTGAAGACTATAGGGCCAAAGGAAATATCCTCCGATAACAAAGAGAAAGAAGCTTTCTGAGAAACTTCTTTGTGTTCTGTGAAATCATCTCAGAGAGTTACAGCTTTCCCCTCAAGAAGCTTTTCGTTAAGACAGTTCTTCTGGAATTGGCAAAGTGATATTTGGAAGCCCATAGAGGGCTATGGTGAAAAAGGAAATATCGTCAGATGAAATCTGGAAAGAAGCTTTCTGCGAAACTGCTTAGTGTTCTGTTAATTCATCCCACAGAGTTACATGTGTATTTCGAGGACCTCTTTGCTAGTCCTATTTCTGTGGAATCTGAAAACAGATATTTCGGATCCCTTTGAAGACTATAGGGCCAAAGGAAATATCCTCGGATAACAAAGAGAAAGAAGCTTTCTGAGAAACTTCTTTGTGTTCTGTGAAATCATCTCACAGAGTTACAGCTTTCCCCTCAAGAAGCCTTTCGCTAAGACAGTTCTTGTGGAATTGGCAAAGTGATATTTGGAAGCCGATAGAGGGCTATGGTGAAAAAGGAAATATCCTCAGATGAAATCTGGAAAGAAGCTTTCTGAGAAACTGCTTAGTGTTCTGTTAATTCATCTCACAGAGTTACATGTGTATTTCGAGGATCTCTTTGCTAGCCCTATTTCTGTGGAATCACAGAACAGATATTTCGGATCCCTTTGAACACTATAGGGCCAAAGGAAATATCCTCCGATAACAAAGAGAAAGAAGCTTTCTAAGAAACTTCTTTGTGTTCTGTGAAATCATCTCACAGAGTTACAGCTTTCCCCTCAAGAAGCCTTTCGCTAAGACAGTTCTTGTGGAATTGGCAAAGTGATATTTGGAAGCCCATAGAGGGCTATGGTGAAAAAGGAAATATCCTCAGATGAAATCTGGAAAGAAGCTTTCTGAGAAACTGCTTAGTGTTCTGTGAATTCATCTCACAGAGTTACATGTGTATTTCGAGGATCTCTTTGCTAGCCCTATTTGTGTGGAAACTGAGAAAAGATATTTCGGATCCCTTTGAAGACTATAGGGCCAAAGGAAAAATCCTCCGATAACAAAGAGAAGGAAGCGTTCTGAGAAACTTCTTTGTGTTCTGTGAAATCATCTCACAGAGTTACAGCTTTCCCCTCAAGAAGCCTTTCGCTAAGACAGTTCTTGTGGAATTGGCAAAGTGATATTTGGAAGCCCATAGAGGACAATGGGGAAAAAGGAAATATCGTCAGTTGAAATCTGGAAAGAAGCTTTCTGCGAAACTGCTTAGTGTTTTTATAATTCATCTCACAGTGTTACATGTGTATTTCGAGGATCACTTTGCTAGCTCTATTTCTGTGGAATCTGAGAACAGATATTTCGGATCCCTTTGAAGACTATAGGGCCAAAGGAAATATCCTCGGATAACAAAGAGAAAGAAGCTTTCTGAGAAACTTCTTTGTGTTCTGTGAAATCTTCTCACAGAGTTACAGCTTTCCCCTCAAGAAGCCTTTCGCTAAGACAGTTCTTGTGGAATAGGCAAAGTGATATTTGGAAGCCCATAGAGGGCTATGGTGAAAAAGGAAATATCGTCAGATGAAATCTGGAAAGAAGCTTTCTGAGAAACTGCTTAGTGTTCTGTTAATTCATCTCACAGAGTTCCATGTGTATTTCGAGGATCTCTTTGCTAGCCCTATTTCTGTGGAATCTGAAAAAAGATATTTCGGATCCCTTTGAAGACTATAGGGCCAAAGGAAAAATCCTCCGATAACAAAGAGAAGGAAGAGTTCTGAGAAACTTCTTTGTGTTCTGTGAAATCATCTCACAAAGTTACAGCTTTCCCCTCAAGAAGCCTTTCGCTAAGACAGTTCTTGTGGAATTGGCAAAGTGATATTTGGAAGCCCTTAGAGGACTATGGTGAAAAAGGAAATATCGTCAGATGAAATCTGGAAAGAAGCTTTCTGCGAAACTGCTTAGTGTTTTTTTAATTCATCTCACAGAGTTACATGTGTATTTCGAGGATTTCTTTGCTAGCCCTATTTCTGTGGAATCTGAAAACAGATATTTCGGATCCCTTTGAAGACTATAGGGCCAAAGGAAATATCCTCGGATAACAAAGAGAAAGAAGCTTTCTGAGAAACTTCTTTGTGTTCTGTGAAATCATCTCACAGAGTTACAGCTTTTCCCTCAAGAAGCCTTTCGCTAAGACAGTTCTTGTGGAATTGGCAAAGTGATACTTGGATGCCCATAGAGGGCTATGGTGAAAAAGGAAATATCGTCAGATGAAATCTGGAAAGAAGCTTTCTGAGAAACTGCTTAGTGTTTTTTTAATTCATCTCACAGAGTTACATGTGTATTTCGAGGATCTCTTTGCTAGTCCTATTTCTGTGGAATCTGAAAACAGATATTTCGGATCCCTTTGAAGACTATAGTGCCTAAGGAAATATCCTTGGATAACAAAGAGAAAGAAGCTTTCTGAGAAACTTCTTTGTGTTCTGTGAAATCATCTCACAGAGTTACAGCTTTCCCGTCAAGAAGCCTTTCGCTAAGACAGTTCTTGTGGAATTGGCAAAGTGATATTTGGAAGCCTATAGAGGGCTATGGTGAAATAGGAAATATCGTCAGATGAAATCTGGAAAGAACCTTACTGAGAAACTGCTTAGTGTTCTGTGAATTCATCTCACAGAGTTACATGTGTATTTCGAGGATCTCTTTGCTAGCCCTATTTCTGTGGAAACTGAGAAAAGATATTTCGGATCCCTTTGAAGACTATAGGGCCAAAGGAAAAATCCTCCGATAACAAAGAGAAAGAAGCTTTCTGAGAAACTTCTTTGTGTTCTGTGAAATCATCTCACAGAGTTACAGCTTTCCCCTCAAGAAGCCTTTCGCTAAGACAGTTCTTGTGGAATTGGCAAAGTGATATTTGGAAGCCCTTAGAGGGCTATGGTGAAATAGGAAATATCGTCAGATGAAATCTGGAAAGAAGCTTTCTGAGAAACTGCTTAGTGTTCTGTTAATTCATCTCACAGAGTTACATGTGTATTTCGAGGATCTCTTTGCTAGCCCTATTTCTGTGGAAAGTGAGAAAAGATATTTCGGATCCCTTTGAAGACTATAGGGCCAAAGGAAAAATCCTCCGATAACAAAGAGAAAGAAGCTTTCTGAGAAACTTCTTTGTGTTCTGTGAAATCATCTCACAGAGTTACAGCTTTCCCCTCAAGAAGCCTTTCGCTAAGACAGTTCTTGTGGAATTGGCAAAGTGATATTTGGAAGCCCATAGAGGGCTATGGTGAAAAAGGAAATATCCTCAGATGAAATCTGGAAAGAAGCTTTCTGAGAAACTGCTTAGTGTTCTGTTAATTCATCTCACAGAGTTATATGTGTATTTCGAGGATGTCTTTGCTAGCCCTATTTCTTTGGAATCTGAGAACAGATATTTCGAATCCCTTTGAAGACTATAGGGCCAAAGGAAATATCCTCGGATAACAAAGAGAAAGAAGCTTTATGAGAAACTTCTTTGTGTTCTGTGAAATCATCTCACAGAGTTACAGCTTTCCCCTCAAGAAGCCTTTCGCTAAGACAGTTCTTGTGGAATAGGCAAAGTGATATTTGGAAGCCCATAGAGGGCTATGGTGAAAAAGGAAATATCGTCAGATGAAATCTGGAAAGAAGCTTTCTGCGAAACTGCTTAGTGTTCTGTTAATTCATCTCACAGAGTTACATGTGTATTTCGAGGATCTCTTTGCTAGTCCTATTTCTGTGGAATCTGAAAACAGATATTTCGGATCCCTTTGAAGATTATAGGGCCAAAGGAAATATCCTCGGATAACAAAGAGAAAGAAGCTTTCTGAGAAACTTCTTTGTGTTCTGTGAAATCATCTCACAGAGTTACAGCTTTCCCCTCAAGAAGCCTTTCGCTAAGACAGTTCTTGTGGAATTGGCAAAGTGATATTTGGAAGCCGATAGAGGGCTATGGTGAAAAAGGAAATATCCTCAGATGAAATCTGGAAAGAAGCTTTCTGAGAAACTGCTTAGTGTTCTGTTAATTCATCTCACAGAGTTACATGTGTATTTCGAGGATCTCTTTGCTAGCCCTATTTCTGTGGAATCTGAGAACAAATATTTCGGATCCCTTTGAAGACTATAGGGCCAAAGGAAATATCCTCCGATAACAAAGAGAAAGAAGCTTTCTGAGAAACTTCTTTGTGTTCTGTGAAATCATCTCACAGAGTTACAGCTTTCCCCTGAAGAAGCCTTTCGCTAAGACAGTTTTTCTGGAATTGGCAAAGTGATATTTGGAAGCCCATAGAGGGCTATGGTGAAAAAGGAAATATCGTCAGATGAAATCTGGAAAGAAGCTTTCTGCGAAACTGCTTAGTGTTCTGTTAATTCATCCCACAGAGTTACATGTGTATTTCGAGGACCTCTTTGCTAGTCCTATTTCTGTGGAATCTGAAAACAGATATTTCGGATCCCTTTGAAGACTATAGGGCCAAAGGAAATATCCTCGGATAACAAAGAGAAAGAAGCTTTCTGAGAAACTTCTTTGTGTTCTGTGAAATCATCTCACAGAGTTACAGCTTTCCCCTCAAGAAGCCTTTCGCTAAGACAGTTCTTGTGGAATTGGCAAAGTGATATTTGGAAGCCGATAGAGGGCTATGTTGAAAAAGGAAATATCCTCAGATGAAATCTGGAAAGAAGCTTTCTGAGAAACTGCTTAGTGTTCTGTTAATTCATCTCACAGAGTTACATGTGTATTTCGAGGATCTCTTTGCTAGCCCTATTTCTGTGGAATCTCAGAACAGATATTTCGGATCCCTTTGAAGACTATAGGGCCAAAGGAAATATCCTGCGATAACAAAGAGAAAAAAGCTTTCTGAGAAACTTCTTTGTGTTCTGTGAAATCATCTCACAGAGTTACAGCTTTCCCCTGAAGAAGCCTTTCGCTAAGACAGTTCTTGTGGAATTGGCAAAGTGATATTTGGAAGCCCATAGAGGGCTATGGTGAAAAAGGAAATATCCTCAGATGAAATCTGGAAAGAAGCTTTCTGAGAAACTGCTTAGTGTTCTGTGAATTCATCTCACAGAGTTACATGTGTATTTCGAGGATCTCTTTGCTAGCCCTATTTGTGTGGAAACTGAGAAAAGATATTTCGGATCCCTTTGAAGACTATAGGGCCAAAGGAAAAATCCTCCGATAACAAAGAGAAGGAAGCGTTCTGAGAAACTTCTTTGTGTTCTGTGAAATCATCTCACAGAGTTACAGCTTTCCCCTCAAGAAGCCTTTCGCTAAGACAGTTCTTGTGGAATTGGCAAAGTGATATTTGGAAGCCCATAGAGGACTATGGTGAAAAAGGAAATATCGTCAGATGAAATCTGGAAAGAAGCTTTCTGCGAAACTGCTTAGTGTTTTTATAATTCATCTCACAGAGTTACATGTGTATTTCGAGGATCTCTTTGCTAGCTCTATTTCTGTGGAATCTGAGAACAGATATTTCGGATCCCTTTGAAGACTATAGGGCCAAAGGAAATATCCTCGGATAACAAAGAGAAAGAAGCTTTCTGAGAAACTTCTTTGTGTTCTGTGAAATCATCTCACAGAGTTACAGCTTTCCCCTCAAGAAGCCTTTCGCTAAGACAGTTCTTGTGGAATAGGCAAAGTGATATTTGGAAGCCCATAGAGGGCTATGGTGAAAAAGGAAATATCGTCAGATGAAATCTGGAAAGAAGCTTTCTGAGAAACTGCTTAGTGTTCTGTTAATTCATCTCACAGAGTTCCATGTGTATTTCGAGGATCTCTTTGCTAGCCCTATTTCTGTGGAATCTGAAAACAGATATTTCGGATCCCTTTGAAGACTATAGTGCCTAAGGAAATATCCTCGGATAACAAAGAGAAAGAAGCTTTCTGAGAAACTTCTTTGTGTTCTGTGAAATCATCTCACAGAGTTACAGCTTTCCCGTCAAGAAGCCTTTCGCTAAGACAGTTCTTGTGGAATTGGCAAAGTGATATTTGGAAGCCCATAGAGGGCTATGGTGAAATAGGAAATATCGTCAGATGAAATCTGGAAAGAAGCTTTCTGAGAAACTGCTTAGTGTTCTGTGAATTCATCTCACAGAATTACATGTGTATTTCGAGGATCTCTTTGCTAGCCCTATTTCTGTGGAAACTGAGAAAAGATATTTCGGATCCCTTTGAAGACTATAGGGCCAAAGGAAAAATCCTCCGATAACAAAGAGAAAGAAGCTTTCTGAGAAACTTCTTTGTGTTCTGTGAAATCATCTCACAGAGTTCCAGCTTTCCCCTGAAGAAGCCTTCCGCTAAGACAGTTCTTGTGGAATTGGCAAAGTGATATTTGGAAGCCCATAGAGGGCTCTGGTGAAAAAGGAAATATCGTCAGATGAAATCTGGAAAGAAGCTTTCTGAGAAACTGCTTAGTGTTCGGTTAATTCATCTCACAGAGTTACATGTGTATTTCGAGGATCTCTTTGCTAGCCCTATTTCTGTGGAAACTGAGAAAAGATATTTCGGATCCCTTTGAAGACTATAGGGCCAAAGGAAAAATCCTCCGATAGCAAAGAGAAAGAAGCTTTCTGAGAAACTTCTTTGTGTTCTGTGAAATCATCTCACAGAGTTACAGCTTTCCCCTCAAGAAGCCTTTCGCTAAGACAGTTCTTGTGGAATTGGCAAAGTGATATTTGGAAGCCCATAGAGGGCTATGGTGAAAAAGGAAATATCGTCAGATGAAATCTGGAAAGAAGCTTTCTGAGAAACTGCTTAGTGTTCTGTTAATTCATCTCACAGAGTTACTTGTGTATTTCGAGGATGTCTTTGCTAGCCCTATTTCTGTGGAATCTGAGAAAAGATATTTCGGATCCCTTTGAAGACTATAGGGCCAAAGGAAAAATCCTCCGATAACAAAGAGAAGGAAGCGTTCTGAGAAACTACTTTGTGTTCTGTGAAATCATCTCACAGAGTTACAGCTTTCCCCTCAAGAAGCCTTTCGCTAAGACAGTTCTTGTGGAATTGGCAAAGTGGTATTTGGAAGCCCATAGAAGACTATGGTGAAAAAGGAAATATCGTCAGATGAAATCTGGAAAGAAGTTTTCTGCGAAACTGCTTAGTGTTTTTTTAATTCATCTCACAGAGTTACATGTGTATTTCGAGGATCACTTTGCTAGCTCTATTTCTGTGGAATCTGAGAACAGATATTTCGGATCCCTTTGAAGACTATAGGGCCAAAGGAAATATCCTCGGATAACAAAGAGAAAGAAGCTTTCTGAGAAACTTCTTTGTGTTCTGTGAAATCTTCTCACAGAGTTACAGCTTTCCCCTCAAGAAGCCTTTCGCTAAGACAGTTCTTGTGGAATTGGCAAAGTGATATTTGGAAGCCCACAGAGGGCTATGGTGAAAAAGGAAATATACTCAGATGAAATCTGGAAAGAAGCTTTCTGAGAAACTGCTTAGTGTTCTGTGAATTCATCTCACAGAGTTACATGTGTATTTCGAGGATCTCTTTGCTAGCCCTATTTCTGTGGAAACTGAGAAAAGATATTTCGGATCCCTTTGAAGACTATAGGGCCAAAGGAAAAATCCTCCGATAACAAAGAGAAGGAAGAGCTCTGAGAAACTTCTTTGTGTTCTGTGAAATCATCTCACAGAGTTACAGCTTTCCCCTGAAGAAGCCTTTCGCTAAGACAGTTTTTCTGGAATTGGCAAAGTGATATTTGGAAGCCCATAGAGGGCTATGGTGAAAAAGGAAATATCGTCAGATGAAATCTGGAAAGAAGCTTTCTGCGAAACTGCTTAGTGTTCTGTTAATTCATCCCACAGAGTTACATGTGTATTTCGAGGACCTCTTTGCTAGTCCTATTTCTGTGGAATCTGAAAACAGATATTTCGGATCCCTTTGAAGACTATAGGGCCAAAGGAAATATCCTCGGATAACAAAGAGAAAGAAGCTTTCTGAGAAACTTCTTTGTGTTCTGTGAAATCATCTCACAGAGTTACAGCTTTCCCCTCAAGAAGCCTTTCGCTAAGACAGTTCTTGTGGAATTGGCAAAGTGATATTTGGAAGCCGATAGAGGGCTATGTTGAAAAAGGAAATATCCTCAGATGAAATCTGGAAAGAAGCTTTCTGAGAAACTGCTTAGTGTTCTGTTAATTCATCTCACAGAGTTACATGTGTATTTCGAGGATCTCTTTGCTAGCCCTATTTCTGTGGAATCTCAGAACAGATATTTCGGATCCCTTTGAAGACTATAGGGCCAAAGGAAATATCCTGCGATAACAAAGAGAAAAAAGCTTTCTGAGAAACTTCTTTGTGTTCTGTGAAATCATCTCACAGAGTTACAGCTTTCCCCTGAAGAAGCCTTTCGCTAAGACAGTTCTTGTGGAATTGGCAAAGTGATATTTGGAAGCCCATAGAGGGCTATGGTGAAAAAGGAAATATCCTCAGATGAAATCTGGAAAGAAGCTTTCTGAGAAACTGCTTAGTGTTCTGTGAATTCATCTCACAGAGTTACATGTGTATTTCGAGGATCTCTTTGCTAGCCCTATTTGTGTGGAAACTGAGAAAAGATATTTCGGATCCCTTTGAAGACTATAGGGCCAAAGGAAAAATCCTCCGATAACAAAGAGAAGGAAGCGTTCTGAGAAACTTCTTTGTGTTCTGTGAAATCATCTCACAGAGTTACAGCTTTCCCCTCAAGAAGCCTTTCGCTAAGACAGTTCTTGTGGAATTGGCAAAGTGATATTTGGAAGCCCATAGAGGACTATGGTGAAAAAGGAAATATCGTCAGATGAAATCTGGAAAGAAGCTTTCTGCGAAACTGCTTAGTGTTTTTATAATTCATCTCACAGAGTTACATGTGTATTTCGAGGATCTCTTTGCTAGCTCTATTTCTGTGGAATCTGAGAACAGATATTTCGGATCCCTTTGAAGACTATAGGGCCAAAGGAAATATCCTCGGATAACAAAGAGAAAGAAGCTTTCTGAGAAACTTCTTTGTGTTCTGTGAAATCATCTCACAGAGTTACAGCTTTCCCCTCAAGAAGCCTTTCGCTAAGACAGTTCTTGTGGAATAGGCAAAGTGATATTTGGAAGCCCATAGAGGGCTATGGTGAAAAAGGAAATATCGTCAGATGAAATCTGGAAAGAAGCTTTCTGAGAAACTGCTTAGTGTTCTGTTAATTCATCTCACAGAGTTCCATGTGTATTTCGAGGATCTCTTTGCTAGCCCTATTTCTGTGGAATCTGAAAACAGATATTTCGGATCCCTTTGAAGACTATAGTGCCTAAGGAAATATCCTCGGATAACAAAGAGAAAGAAGCTTTCTGAGAAACTTCTTTGTGTTCTGTGAAATCATCTCACAGAGTTACAGCTTTCCCGTCAAGAAGCCTTTCGCTAAGACAGTTCTTGTGGAATTGGCAAAGTGATATTTGGAAGCCCATAGAGGGCTATGGTGAAATAGGAAATATCGTCAGATGAAATCTGGAAAGAAGCTTTCTGAGAAACTGCTTAGTGTTCTGTGAATTCATCTCACAGAATTACATGTGTATTTCGAGGATCTCTTTGCTAGCCCTATTTCTGTGGAAACTGAGAAAAGATATTTCGGATCCCTTTGAAGACTATAGGGCCAAAGGAAAAATCCTCCGATAACAAAGAGAAAGAAGCTTTCTGAGAAACTTCTTTGTGTTCTGTGAAATCATCTCACAGAGTTCCAGCTTTCCCCTGAAGAAGCCTTCCGCTAAGACAGTTCTTGTGGAATTGGCAAAGTGATATTTGGAAGCCCATAGAGGGCTCTGGTGAAAAAGGAAATATCGTCAGATGAAATCTGGAAAGAAGCTTTCTGAGAAACTGCTTAGTGTTCGGTTAATTCATCTCACAGAGTTACATGTGTATTTCGAGGATCTCTTTGCTAGCCCTATTTCTGTGGAAACTGAGAAAAGATATTTCGGATCCCTTTGAAGACTATAGGGCCAAAGGAAAAATCCTCCGATAGCAAAGAGAAAGAAGCTTTCTGAGAAACTTCTTTGTGTTCTGTGAAATCATCTCACAGAGTTACAGCTTTCCCCTCAAGAAGCCTTTCGCTAAGACAGTTCTTGTGGAATTGGCAAAGTGATATTTGGAAGCCCATAGAGGGCTATGGTGAAAAAGGAAATATCGTCAGATGAAATCTGGAAAGAAGCTTTCTGAGAAACTGCTTAGTGTTCTGTTAATTCATCTCACAGAGTTACTTGTGTATTTCGAGGATGTCTTTGCTAGCCCTATTTCTGTGGAATCTGAGAAAAGATATTTCGGATCCCTTTGAAGACTATAGGGCCAAAGGAAAAATCCTCCGATAACAAAGAGAAGGAAGCGTTCTGAGAAACTACTTTGTGTTCTGTGAAATCATCTCACAGAGTTACAGCTTTCCCCTCAAGAAGCCTTTCGCTAAGACAGTTCTTGTGGAATTGGCAAAGTGGTATTTGGAAGCCCATAGAAGACTATGGTGAAAAAGGAAATATCGTCAGATGAAATCTGGAAAGAAGTTTTCTGCGAAACTGCTTAGTGTTTTTTTAATTCATCTCACAGAGTTACATGTGTATTTCGAGGATCACTTTGCTAGCTCTATTTCTGTGGAATCTGAGAACAGATATTTCGGATCCCTTTGAAGACTATAGGGCCAAAGGAAATATCCTCGGATAACAAAGAGAAAGAAGCTTTCTGAGAAACTTCTTTGTGTTCTGTGAAATCTTCTCACAGAGTTACAGCTTTCCCCTCAAGAAGCCTTTCGCTAAGACAGTTCTTGTGGAATTGGCAAAGTGATATTTGGAAGCCCACAGAGGGCTATGGTGAAAAAGGAAATATACTCAGATGAAATCTGGAAAGAAGCTTTCTGAGAAACTGCTTAGTGTTCTGTGAATTCATCTCACAGAGTTACATGTGTATTTCGAGGATCTCTTTGCTAGCCCTATTTCTGTGGAAACTGAGAAAAGATATTTCGGATCCCTTTGAAGACTATAGGGCCAAAGGAAAAATCCTCCGATAACAAAGAGAAGGAAGAGCTCTGAGAAACTTCTTTGTGTTCTGTGAAATCATCTCACAGAGTTACAGCTTTCCCCTCAAGAAGCCTTTCGCTAAGACAGTTCTTGTGGAATTGGCAGAGTGATATTTGAAAGCCCATAGAGGACTATGGTGAAAAAGGAAATATCGTCAGATGAAATCTGGAAAGAAGCTTTCTGCGAAACTGCTTAGTGTTTTTTTAATTCATCTCACAGAGTTACATGTGTATTTCGAGGATCTCTTTCCTAGCCCTATTTCTGTGGAATCTGAAAACAGATATTTCGAATCCCTTTGAAGACTATAGGGCCAAAGGAAATATCCTCGGATAACAAAGAGAAAGAAGCTTTCTGAGAAACTTCTTTGTGTTCTGTGAAATCATCTCACAGAGTTACAGCTTTTCCCTCAAGAAGCCTTTCGCTAAGACAGTTCTTGTGGAATTGGCAAAGTGATACTTGGAAGCCCATAGAGGGCTATGGTGAAAAAGGAAATATCGTCAGATGAAATCTGGAAAGAAGCTTTCTGCGAAACTGCTTAGGGTTTTTTTAATTCATCTCACAGAGTTACATGTGTATTTCGAGGATCTCTTTGCTAGCCCTATTTCTGTGGAATCTGAAAACAGATATTTCGGATCCCTTTGAAGACTATAGTGCCTAAGGAAATATCCTTGGATAACAAAGAGAAAGAAGCTTTCTGAGAAACTTCTTTGTGTTCTGTGAAATCATCTCACAGAGTTACAGCTTTCCCGTCAAGAAGCCTTTCGCTAAGACAGTTCTTGTGGAATTGGCAAAGTGATATTTGGAAGCCTATAGAGGGCTATGGTGAAATAGGAAATATCGTCAGATGAAATCTGGAAAGAACCTTTCTGAGAAACTGCTTAGTGTTCTGTGCATTCATCTCACAGAGTTACATGTGTATTTCGAGGATCTCTTTGCTAGCCCTATTTCTGTGGAAACTGAGAAAAGATATTTCGGATCCCTTTGAAGACTATAGGGCCAAAGGAAAAATCCTCCGATAACAAAGAGAAAGAAGCTTTCTGAGAAACTTCTTTGTGTTCTGTGAAATCATCTCACAGAGTTACAGTTTTCCCCTCAAGAAGCCTTTCGCTAAGACAGTTCTTGTGGAATTGGCAAAGTGATATTTGGAAACCCATAGAGGGCTATGGTGAAAAAGGAAATATCGTCAGATGAAATCTGGAAAGAAGCTTTCTGAGAAACTGCTTAGTGTTTTGTTAATTCATCTCACAGAGTTCCATGTGTATTTCGAGGATCTCTTTGCTAGCCCTATTTCTGTGGAATCTGAAAACAGATACTTCGGATCCCTTTGACAACTCTAGGGCCAAAGGAAATATCCTCCGATAAGAAAGAGAAAGAAGCTTTCTGAGAAACTTCTTTGTGTTCTGTGAAATCATCTCACAGAGTTACAGCTTTCCCCTCAAGAAGCCTTTCGCTAAGACAGTTCTTGTGGAATTGGCAAAGTGATATTTGGAAGCCCTTAGAGTGCTATGGTGAAATAGGAAATATCGTCAGATGAAATCTGGAAAGAAGCTTTCTGAGAAACTGCTTAGTGTTCTGTTAATTCATCTCACGGAGTTTCATGTGTATTTCGAGGATCTCTTTGCTAGCCCTATTTCTGTGGAAACTGAGAAAAGATATTTCGGATCCCTTTGAAGACTATAGGGCCAAAGGAAAAATCCTCTGATAACAAAGAGAAAGAAGCTTTCTGAGAAACTTCTTTGTGTTCTGTGAAATCATCTCACAGAGTTACAGCTTTCCCCTCAAGAAGCCTTTCGCTAAGACAGTTCTTGTGGAATTGGCAAAGTGATATTTGGAAGCCCATAGAGGGCTATGGTGAAAAAGGAAATATCGTCAGATGAAATCTGGAAAGAAGCTTTCTGAGAAACTGCTTAGTGTTCTGTTAATTCATCTCACAGAGTTACATGTGTATTTCGAGGATGTCTTTGCTAGCCCTATTTCTATGGAATCTGAGAACAGATATTTCGGATCCCTTTGAAGACTATAGGGCCAAAGGAAATATCCTCGGATAACAAAGAGAAAGAAGCTTTCTGAGAAACTTCTTTGTGTTCTGTGAAATCATCTCACAGAGTTACAGCTTTCCCCTCAAGAAGCCTTTCGCTAAGACAGTTCTTGTGGAATAGGCAAAGTGATATTTGGAAGCCCATAGAGGGCTATGGTGAAAAACGAAATATCGTCAGATGAAATCTGGAAAGAAGCTTTCTGCGAAACTGCTTAGTGTTCTGTTAATTCATCTCACAGAGTTACATGTGTATTTCGAGGATCTCTTTGCTAGTCCTATTTCTGTGGAATCTGAAAACAGGTATTTCGGATCCCTTTGAAGATTATAGGGCCAAAGGAAATATCCTCGGATAACAAAGAGAAAGGAGCTTTCTGAGAAACTTCTTTGTGTTCTGTGAAATCATCTCACAGAGTTACAGCTTTCCCCTCAAGAAGCCTTTCGCTAAGACAGTTCTTGTGGAATTGGCAAAGTGATATTTGGAAGCCGATAGAGGGCTATGGTGAAAAAGGAAATATCCTCAGATGAAATCTGGAAAGAAGCTTTCTGAGAAACTGCTTAGTGTTCTGTTAATTCATCTCACAGAGTTACATGTGTATTTCGAGGATCTCTTTGCTAGCCCTATTTCTGTGGAATCTGAGAACAAATATTTCGGATCCCTTTGAAAACTATAGGGCCAAAGGAAATATCCTCCGATAACAAAGAGAAAGAAGCTTTCTGAGAAACTTCTTTGTGTTCTGTGAAATCATCTCACAGAGTTACAGCTTTCCCCTGAAGAAGCCTTTCGCTAAGACAGTTCTTGTGGAATTGGCAAAGTGATATTTGGAAGTCCATAGAGGGCTATGGTGAAAAAGGAAATATCGTCAGATGAAATCTGGAAAGAAGCTTTCTGCGAAACTGCTTAGTGTTCTGTTAATTCATCCCACAGAGTTACATGTGTATTTCGAGGACCTCTTTGCTAGTCCTATTTCTGTGGAATCTGAAAACAGATATTTCGGATCCCTTTGAAGACTATAGGGCCAAAGGAAATATCCTCGGATAACAAAGAGAAAGAAGCTTTCTGAGAAACTTCTTTGTGTTCTGTGAAATCATCTCACAGAGTTACAGCTTTCCCCTCAAGAAGCCTTTCGCTAAGACAGTTCTTGTGGAATTGGCAAAGTGATATTTGGAAGCCGATAGAGGGCTATGGTGAAAAAGGAAATATCCTCAGATGAAATCTGGAAAGAAGCTTTCTGAGAAACTGCTTAGTGTTCTGTTAATTCATCTCACAGAGTTCCATGTGTATTTCGAGGATCTCTTTGCTAGCCCTATTTCTGTGGAATCTCAGAACAGATATTTCGGATCCCTTTGAAGACTATAGGGGCAAAGGAAATATCCTCCGATAACAAAGAGAAAGAAGCTTTCTGAGAAACTTCTTTGTGTTCTGTGAAATCATCTCACAGAGTTACAGCTTTCCCCTCAAGAAGCCTTTCGCTAAGACAGTTCTTGTGGAATTGGAAAAGTGATATTTGGAAGCCCATAGAGGGCTATGGTGAAAAAGGAAATATCCTCAGATGAAATCTGGAAAGAAGCTTTCTGAGAAACTGCTTAGTGTTCTGTGAATTCATCTCACAGAGTTACATGTGCATTTCGAGGATCTTTTTGCTAGCCCTATTTGTGTGGAAACTGAGAAAAGATATTTCGGATCCCTTTGAAGACTATAGGGCCAAAGGAAAAATCCTCCGATAACAAAGAGAAGGAAGCGTTCTGAGAAACTTCTTTGTGTTCTGTGAAATCATCTCACAGAGTTACAGCTTTCCCCTCAAGAAGCCTTTCGCTAAGACAGTTCTGGTGGAATTGGCAAAGTGATACTTGGAAGCCCATAGAGGACTATGGTGAAAAAGGAAATATCGTCAGATGAAATCTGGAAAGAAGCTTTCTGCGAAACTGCTTAGTGTTTTTATAATTCATCTCACAGAGTTACATGTGTATTTCGAGGATCTCTTTGCTAGCTCTATTTCTGTGGAATCTGAGAACAGATATTTCGGATCCCTTTGAAGACTATAGGGCCAAAGGAAATATCCTCGGATAACAAAGAGAAAGAAGCTTTCTGAGAAACTTCTTTGTGTTCTGTGAAATCATCTCACAGAGTTACAGCTTTCCCCTCAAGAAGCCTTTCGCTAAGACAGTTCTTGTGGAATTGGCATAGTGATATTTGGAAGCCCATAGAGGGCTATGGTGAAAAAGGAAATATCGTCAGATGAAATCTGGAAAGAAGCTTTCTGCGAAACTGCTTAGTGTTCTGTTAATTCATCTCACAGAGTTACATGTGTATTTCGAGGATCTCTTTGCTAGTCCTATTTCTGTGGAATCTGAAAACAGATATTTCGGATCCCTTTGAAGATTATAGGGCCAAAGGAAATATCCTCGGATAACAAAGAGAAAGAAGCTTTCTGAGAAACTTCTTTGTGTTCTGTGAAATCATCTCACAGAGTTACAGCTTTCCCCTGAAGAAGCCTTTCGCTAAGACAGTTCTTGTGGAATTGGCAAAGTGATATTTGGAAGCCGATAGAGGGCTATGGTGAAAAAGGAAATATCCTCAGATGAAATCTGGAAAGAAGCTTTCTGCGAAACTGCTTAGTGTTCTGCTAATTCATCTCACAGAGTTACATGTGTATTTCGAGGATCTCTTTGCTAGCCCTATTTCTGTGGAATCTGAGAACAAATATTTCGGATCCCTTTGAAGACTACAGGGCCAAAGGAAATATCCTCCGATAACAAAGAGAAAGAAGCTTTCTGAGAAACTTCTTTGTGTTCTGTGAAATCATCTCACAGAGTTACAGCTTTCCCCTCAAGAAGCCTTTCGCTAAGACAGTTCTTGTGGAATTGGCAAAGTGATATTTGGAAGCCGATAGAGGGCTATGGTGAAAAAGGAAATATCCTCAGATGAAATCTGGAAAGAAGCTTTCTGAGAAACTGCTTAGTGTTCTGTTAATTCATCTCACAGAGTTACATGTGTATTTCGAGGATCTCTTTGCTAGCCCTATTTCTGTGGAATCTGAGAACAGATATTTCGGATCCCTTTGAAGACTATAGGGCCAAAGGAAATATCCTCCGATAACAAAGAGAAAGAAGCTTTCTGAGAAACTTCTTTGTGTTCTGTGAAATCATCTCACAGAGGTACAGCTTTCCCCTCAAGAAGCCTTTCGCTAAGACAGTTCTTGTGGAATAGGCAAAGTGATATTTGGAAGCCCTTAGAGGGCTATGGTGAAAAAGGAAATATCCTCAGATGAAATCTGGAAAGAAGCTTTCTGAGAAACTGCTTAGTGTTCTGTGAATTCATCTCACAGAGTTACATGTGTATTTCGAGGATCTCTTTGCTAGCCCTATTTCTGTGGAAACTGAGAAAAGATATTTCGGATCCCTTTGAAGACTATAGGGCCAAAGGAAAAATCCTCCGATAACAAAGAGAAGGAAGCGTTCTGAGAAACTTCTTTGTGTTCTGTGAAATCATCTCACAGAGTTACAGCGTTCCCCTCAAGAAGCCTTTCGCTAAGACAGTTCTTGTGGAATTGGCAAAGTGGTATTTGGAAGCCCATAGAAGACTATGGTGAAAAAGGAAATATCGTCAGATGAAATCTGGAAAGAAGCTTTCTGCGAAACTGCTTAGTGTATTTTTAATTCATCTCACAGAGTTGCATGTGTATTTCGAGGATCACTTTGCTAGCTCTATTTCTGTGGAATCTGAGAACAGATATTTCGGATCCCTTTGAAGACTATAGGGCCAAAGGAAATATCCTCGGATAACAAAGAGAAAGAAGCTTACTGAGAAACTTCTTTGTGTTCTGTGAAATCTTCTCACAGAGTTACAGCTTTCCCATCAAGAAGCCTTTCACTAAGACAGTTCTTGTGGAATAGGCAAAGTGATATTTGGAAGCCCATAGAGG
Organism: Macaca nemestrina; assembly: GCF_043159975.1. NCBI lineage: Eukaryota > Metazoa > Chordata > Mammalia > Primates > Cercopithecidae > Macaca > Macaca nemestrina. Next base: position 29,947,137 of record NC_092135.1, on the reverse strand, counting down.
GCTATGGTGAAAAAGGAAATATCGTCAGATGAAATCTGGAAAGAAGCTTTCTGAGAAACTGCTTAGTGTTCTGTTAATTCATCTCACAGAGTTCCATGTGTATTTCGAGGATCTCTTTGCTAGCCCTATTTCTGTGGAATCTGAAAACAGATATTTCGGATCCCTTTGAAGACTATAGTGCCTAAGGAAATATCCTCGGATAACAAAGAGAAAGAAGCTTTCTGAGAAACTTCTTTGTGTTCTGTGAAATCATCTCACAGAGTTACAGCTTTCCCCTGAAGAAGCCTTTCGCTAAGACAGTTCTTGTGGAATTGGCAAAGTGATATTTGGAAGCCCATAGAGGGCTATGGTGAAAAAGGAAATATCGTCAGATGAAATCTGGAAAGAAGCTTTCTGCGAAACTGCTCAGTGTTCTGTTAATTCATCTCAAAGAAGTACATGTGTATTTCGAGGATCTCTTTGCTAGTAATATTTCTGTGGAATCTGAAAACAGATATTTCGGATCCCTTTGAAGACTATAGGGCCAAAGGAAATATCCTCGGATAACAAAGAGAAAGAAGCTTTCTGAGTAACTTCTTTGTTTTCTGTGAAATCATCTCACAGAGTTACAGCTTTCCCCTCAAGAAGCCTTTCGCTAAGACAGTTCTTGTGGAATTGGCAAAGTTATATATGGAAGCCCATAGAGGGCTATGGTGAAATAGGAAATATCGTCAGATGAAATCTGGAAAGAAGCTTTCTGAGAAACTGCTTAGTGTTCTGTTAATTCATCTCACAGAGTTACATGTGTATTTCGAGGATCTCTTTGCTAGCCCTATTTCTGTGGAAACTGAGAAAAGATATTTCGGATCCCTTTGAAGACTATAGGGCCAAAGGAAAAATCCTCCGATAACAAAGAGAAAGAAGCTTTCTGAGAAACTTCTTTGTGTTCTGTGAAATCATCTCACAGAGTTACAGCTTTCCCCTCAAGAAGCCTTTCGCTAAGACAGTTCTTGTGGAATTGGCAAACTGATATTTGGAAGCCCATAGAGGGGTATGGTGAAAAAGGAATTATCGTCAGATGAAATCTGGAAAGAAGCTTTCTGCGAAACTGCTTAGTGTTCTGTTAATTCATCTCACAGAGTTCCATGTGTATTTCGAGGATGTCTTTGCTAGCCCTATTTCTGTGGAATCTGAGAACAGATATTTCGGATCCCTTTGAAGACTATAGGGCCAAAGGAAATATCCTCGGATAACAAAGAGAAAGAAGCTTTCTGAGAAACTTCTTTGTGTTCTGTGAAATCATCTCACAGAGTTACAGCTTTCCCCTCAAGAAGCCTTTCGCTAAGACAGTTCTTGTGGAATTGGCAAAGTGATATTTGGAAGCCCATAGAGGGCTATGGTGAAAAAGGAAATATCGTCAGATGAAATCTGGAAAGAAGCTTTCTGCGAAACTGCTTAGTGTTCTGTTAATTCATCTCACAGAGTTACATGTGTATTTCGAGGATCTCTTTGCTAGTCCCATTTCTGTGGAATCTGAAAACAGATATTTCGGAACCCTTTGAAGACTATAGGGCCAAAGGACATATCCTCGGATAAAAAAGAGAAAGAAGCTTTCTGAGAAACTTCTTTGTGTTTGTGAAATCATCTCAAGAGTTTCAGCTTTCCTCTCAAGAAGCCTTTCGCTAAGACAGTTCTTGTGGAATTGGCAAAGTGATATTTGGAAGCCGATAGAGGGCTATGGTGAAAAAGGAAATATCCTCAGATGAAATGTGGAAAGAAGCTTTCTGAGAAACTGCTTAGTGTTCTTTTAATTCATCTCACAGAGTTACATGTGTATTTCGAGGATCTCTTTGCTAGCCCTATTTCTGTGGAATCTGAGAACAAATATTTCGGATCCCTTTGAAGACTATAGGGCCAAAGGAAATATCCTCCGATAACAAAGAGAAAGAAGCTTTCTGAGAAACTTCTTTGTGTTCTGTGAAATCATCTCACAGAGTTACAGCTTTCCCCTCAAGAAGCCTTTCGCTAAGACAGTTCTTGTGGAATTGGCAAAGTGATATTTGGAAGCCCATAGAGGGCTATGGTGAAAAAGGAAATATCGTCAGATGAAATCTGGAAAGAAGCTTTCTGCGAAACTGCTTAGTGTTCTGTTAATTCATCTCACAGAGTTACATGTGTATTTCGAGGATCTCTTTGCTAGTCCTATTTCTGTGGAATCTGAAAACAGATATTTCGGATCCCTTTGAAGACTATAGGGCCAAAGGAAATATCCTCGGATAACAAAGAGAAAGAAGCTTTCTGAGAAACTTCTTTGTGTTCTGTGAAATCAACTCACAGAGTTACAGCTTTCCCCTGAAGAAGACTTTCGCTAAGACAGTTCTTGTGGAATTGGCAAAGTGATATTTGGAAGCCCATAGAGGGCTATGGTGAAAAAGGAAATATCCTCAGATGAAATCTGGAAAGAAGCTTTCTGAGAAACTGCTTAGTGTTCTGTTAATTCATCTCACAGTGTTACATGTGTATTTCGAGGATCTCTTTGCTAGCCCTATTTCTGTGGAATCTGAAAACAGATATTTCGGATCCCTTTGAAGACTATAGGGCCAAAGGAAATATCCTCCGATAACAAAGAGAAAGAAGCTTTCTGAGAAACTTCTTTGTGTTCTGTGAAATCATGTCACAGAGTTACAGCTTTCCCCTCAAGAAGCCTTTCGCTAAGACAGTTCTTGTGGAATTGGCAAAGTGATATTTGGAAGCCCATAGAGGGCTATGGTGAAATAGGAAATATCGTCAGATGAAATCTGGAAAGAAGCTTTCTGAGAAACTGCTTAGTGTTCTGTGAATTCATCTCACAGAGTTACATGTGTATTTCGAGGATCTCTTTGCTAGCCCTATTTCTGTGGAAACTGAGAAAAGATATTTCGGATCCCTTTGAAGACTATAGGGCCAAAGGAAAAATCCTCCGATAACAAAGAGAAAGAAGCTTTCTGAGAAACTTCTTTGTGTTCTGTGAAATCATCTCACAGAGTTACAGCTTTCCCCTGAAGAAGCCTTTCGCTAAGACAGTTCTTGTGGAATTGGCAATGTGATATTTGGAAGCCCATAGAGGGCTATGGTGAAAAAGGAAATATCGTCAGATGAAATCTGGAAAGAAGCTTTCTGAGAAACTGCTTAGTGTTCTTTTAATTCATCTCACAGAGTTACATGTGTATTTCGAGGATCTCTTTGCTAGCCCTATTTCTGTGGAATCTGAGAACAGATATTTCCGATCCCTTTGAAGACTATAGGGCCAAAGGAAATATCCTCGGATAACAAAGAGAAAGAAGCTTTCTGAGAAACTTCTTTGTGTTCTGTGAAATCATCTCACAGAGTTACAGCTTTCCCCTGAAGAAGCCTTTCGCTAAGACAGTTCTTGTGGAATTGGCAAAGTGATATTTGGAAGCCCATAGAGGGCTATGGTGAAAAAGGAAATATCGTCAGATGAAATCTGGAAAGAAGCTTTCTGCGAAACTGCTCAGTGTTCTGTTAATTCATCTCACAGAAGTACATGTGTATTTCGAGGATCTCTTTGCTAGTCCTATTTCTGTGGAATCTGAAAACAGATATTTCGGATCCCTTTGAAGACTATAGGGCCAAAGGAAATATCCTCGGATAACAAAGAGAAAGAAGCTTTCTGAGTAACTTCTTTGTTTTCTGTGAAATCATCTCACAGAGTTACAGCTTTCCCCTCAAGAAGCCTTTCGCTAAGACAGTTCTTGTGGAATTGGCAAAGTTATATATGGAAGCCCATAGAGGGCTATGGTGAAATAGGAAATATCGTCAGATTAAATCTGGAAAGAAGCTTTCTGAGAAACTGCTTAGTGTTCTGTTAATTCATCTCACAGAGTTACATGTGTATTTCGAGGATCTCTTTGCTAGCCCTATTTCTGTGGAAACTGAGAAAAGATATTTCGGATCCCTTTGTAGACTATAGGGCCAAAGGAAAAATCCTCCGATAACAAAGAGAAAGAAGCTTTCTGAGAAACTTCTTTGTGTTCTGTGAAATCATCTCACAGAGTTACAGCTTTCCCGTCAAGAAGCCTTTCGCTAAGACAGTTCTTGTGGAATTGGCAAACTGATATTTGGAAGCCCATAGAGGGGTATGGTGAAAAAGGAATTATCGTCAGATGAAATCTGGAAAGAAGCTTTCTGCGAAACTGCTTAGTGTTCTGTTAATTCATCTCACAGAGTTCCATGTGTATTTCGAGGATGTCTTTGCTAGCCCTATTTCTGTGGAATCTGAGAACAGATATTTCGGATCCCTTTGAAGACTATAGGGCCAAAGGAAATATCCTCGGATAACAAAGAGAAAGAAGCTTTCTGAGAAACTTCTTTGTGTTCTGTGAAATCATCTCACAGAGTTACAGCTTTCCCCTCAAGAAGCCTTTCGCTAAGACAGTTCTTGTGGAATTGGCAAAGTGATATTTGGAAGCCCATAGAGGGCTATGGTGAAAAAGGAAATATCGTCAGATGAAATCTGGAAAGAAGCTTTCTGCGAAACTGCTTAGTGTTCTGTTAATTCATCTCACAGAGTTACATGTGTATTTCGAGGATCTCTTTGCTAGTCCTATTTCTGTGGAATCTGAAAACAGATATTTCGGAACCCTTTGAAGACTATAGGGCCAAAGGAAATATCCTCGGATAAAAAAGAGAAAGAAGCTTTCTGAGAAACTTCTTTGTGTTTGTGAAATCATCTCAAGAGTTACAGCTTTCCCCTCAAGAAGCCTTTCGCTAAGACAGTTCTTGTGGAATTGGCAAAGTGATATTTGGAAGCCGATAGAGGGCTATGGTGAAAAAGGAAATATCCTCAGATGAAATCTGGAAAGAAGCTTTCTGAGAAACTGCTTAGTGTTCTTTTAATTCATCTCAAAGAGTTACATGTGTATTTCGAGGATCTCTTTGCTAGCCCTATTTCTGTGGAATCTGAGAACAGATATTTCGGATCCCTTTGAAGACTATAGGGCCAAAGGAAATATCCTCGGATAACAAAGAGAAAGAAGCTTTCTGAGAAACTTCTTTGTGTTGTGTGAAATCATCTCACAGAGTTACAGCTTTCCCCTGAAGAAGCCTTTCGCTAAGACAGTTCTTGTGGAATTGGCAAAGTGATATTTGGAAGCCCATAGAGGGCTATGGTGAAAAAGGAAATATCGTCAGATGAAATCTGGAAAGAAGCTTTTTGCGAAACTGCTCAGTGTTCTGTTAATTCATCTCACAGAAGTACATGTGTATTTCGAGGATCTCTTTGCTAGTCCTATTTCTGTGGAATCTGAAAACAGATATTTCGGATCCCTTTGAAGACTATAGGGCCAAAGGAAATATCCTCGGATAACAAAGAGAAAGAAGCTTTCTGAGTAACTTCTTTGTTTTCTGTGAAATCATCTCACAGAGTTACAGCTTTCCCCTCAAGAAGCCTTTCGCTAAGACAGTTCTTGTGGAATTGGCAAAGTTATATATGGAAGCCCATAGAGGGCTCTGGTGAAATAGGAAATATCGTCAGATGAAATCTGGAAAGAAGCTTTCTGAGAAACTGCTTAGTGTTCTGTTAATTCATCTCACAGAGTTACATGTGTATTTCGAGGATCTCTTTGCTAGCCCTATTTCTGTGGAAACTGAGAAAAGATATTTCGGATCCCTTTGAAGACTATAGGGCCAAAGGAAAAATCCTCCGATAACAAAGAGAAAGAAGCTTTCTGAGAAACTTCTTTGTGTTCTGTGAAATCATCTCACAGAGTTACAGCTTTCCCGTCAAGAAGCCTTTCGCTAAGACAGTTCTTGTGGAATTGGCAAACTGATATTTGGAAGCCCATAGAGGGGTATGGTGAAAAAGGAATTATCGTCAGATGAAATCTGGAAAGAAGCTTTCTGCGAAACTGCTTAGTGTTCTGTTAATTCATCTCACAGAGTTCCATGTGTATTTCGAGGATGTCTTTGCTAGCCCTATTTCTGTGGAATCTGAGAACAGATATTTCGGATCCCTTTGAAGACTATAGGGCCAAAGGAAATATCCTCGGATAACAAAGAGAAAGAAGCTTTCTGAGAAACTTCTTTGTGTTCTGTGAAATCATCTCACAGAGTTACAGCTTTCCCCTCAAGAAGCCTTTCGCTAAGACAGTTCTTGTGGAATTGGCAAAGTGATATTTGGAAGCCCATAGAGGGCTATGGTGAAAAAGGAAATATCGTCAGATGAAATCTGGAAAGAAGCTTTCTGCGAAACTGCTTAGTGTTCTGTTAATTCATCTCACAGAGTTACATGTGTATTTCGAGGATCTCTTTGCTAGTCCTATTTCTGTGGAATCTGAAAACAGATATTTCGGAACCCTTTGAAGACTATAGGGCCAAAGGAAATATCCTCGGATAAAAAAGAGAAAGAAGCTTTCTGAGAAACTTCTTTGTGTTTGTGAAATCATCTCAAGAGTTACAGCTTTCCCCTCAAGAAGCCTTTCGCTAAGACAGTTCTTGTGGAATTGGCAAAGTGATATTTGGAAGCCGATAGAGGGCTATGGTGAAAAAGGAAATATCCTCAGATGAAATCTGGAAAGAAGCTTTCTGAGAAACTGCTTAGTGTTCTTTTAATTCATCTCACAGAGTTACATGTGTATTTCGAGGATCTCATTGCTAGCCCTATTTCTGTGGAATCTGAGAACAAATATTTCGGATCCCTTTGAAGACTATAGGGCCAAAGGAAATATCCTCCGATAACAAAGAGAAAGAAGCTTTCTGAGAAACTTCTTTGTGTTCTGTGAAATCATCTCACAGAGTTACAGCTTTCTCCTCAAGAAGCCTTTCGCTAAGAGAGTTCTTGTGGAATTGGCAAAGTGATATTTGGAAGCCCATAGAGGGCTATGGTGAAAAAGGAAATATCGTCAGATGAAATCTGGAAAGAAGCTTTCTGCGAAACTGCTTAGTGTTCTGTTAATTCATCTCACAGAGTTACATGTGTATTTCGAGGATCTGTTTGCTATTCCTATTTCTGTGGAATCTGAAAACAGATATTTCGGATCCCTTTGAAGACTATAGGGCCAAAGGAAATATCCTCGGATAACAAAGAGAAAGAAGCTTTCTGAGAAACTTCTTTGTGTTCTGTGAAATCAACTCACAGAGTTACAGCTTTCCCCTGAAGAAGACTTTCGCTAAGACAGTTCTTGTGGAATTGGCAAAGTGATATTTGGAAGCCCATAGAGGGCTATGGTGAAAAAGGAAATATCCTCAGATGAAATCTGGAAAGAAGCTTTCTGAGAAACAGCTTAGTGTTCTGTTAATTCATCTCACAGAGTTACATGTGTATTTCGAGGATCTCTTTGCTAGCCCTATTTCTGTGGAATCTGAAAACAGATATTTCGGATCCCTTTGAAGACTATAGGGCCAAAGGAAATATCCTCCGATAACAAAGAGAAAGAAGCTTTCTGAGAAACTTCTTTGTGTTCTGTGAAATCATCTCACAGAGTTACAGCTTTCCCCTGAAGAAGCCTTTCGCTAAGACAGTTCTTGTGGAATTGGCAAAGTGATATTTGGAAGCCCATAGAGGGCTATGTTGAAAAAGGAAATATCCTCAGATGAAATCTGGAAAGAAGCTTTCTGCAAAACTGCTCAGTGTTCTGTTAATTCATCTCACAGAAGTGCATGTGTATTTCGAGGATCTCTTTGCTAGCCCTATTTCTGTGGAATCTGAAAACAGATATTTCGGATCCCTTTGAAGACTATAGGGCCAAAGGAAATATCCTCGGATAACAAAGGGAAAGAAGCTTTCTGAGAAACTTCTTTGTTTTCTGTGAAATCATCTCACAGAGTTACAGCTTTCCCCTCAAGAAGCCTTTCGCTAAGACAGTTCTTGTGGAATTGGCAAAGTTATATATGGAAGCCCATAGAGGGCTATGGTGAAATAGGAAATATCGTCAGATGAAATCTGGAAAGAAGCTTTCTGAGAAACTGCTTAGTGTTCTGTTAATTCATCTCACAGAGTTACATGTGTATTTCGAGGATCTCTTTGCTAGCCCTATTTCTGTGGAAACTGAGAAAAGATATTTCGGATCCCTTTGAAGACTATAGGGCCAAAGGAAAAATCCTCCGATAACAAAGAGAAAGAAGCTTTCTGAGAAACTTCTTTGTGTTCTGTGAAATCATCTCACAGAGTTACAGCTTTCCCCTCAAGAAGCCTTTCGCTAAGACAGTTCTTGTGGAATTGGCAAAGTGATATTTGGAAGCCCATAGAGGGCTATGGTGAAAAAGGAATTATCGTCAGATGAAATCTGGAAAGAAGCTTTCTGCGAAACTGCTCAGTGTTCTGTTAATTCATCTCACAGAGTTCCATGTGTATTTCGAGGATGTCTTTGCTAGCCCTATTTCTGTGGAACCTGAGAACAGATATTTCGGATCCCTTTGAAGACTATAGGGTCAAAGGAAATATCCTCGGATAACAAAGAGAAAGAAGCTTTCTGAGAAACTTCTTTGTGTTCTGTGAAATCATCTCACAGAGTTACAGCTTTCCCCTCAAGAAGCCTTTCGCTAAGACAGTTCTTGTGGAATTGGCAAAGTGATATTTGGAAGCCCATAGAGGGCTATGGTGAAAAAGGAAATATCGTCAGATGAAATCTGGAAAGAAGCTTTCTGCGAAACTGCTTAGTGTTCTGTTAATTCATCTCACAGAGTTACATGTGTATTTCGAGGATCTCTTTGCTAGTCCTATTTCTGTGGAATCTGAAAACAGATATTTCGGAACCCTTTGAAGACTATAGGGCCAAAGGAAATATCCTCGGATAAAAAAGAGAAAGAAGCTTTCTGAGAAACTTCTTTGTGTTTGTGAAATCATCTCAAGAGTTACAGCTTTCCCCTCAAGAAGCCTTTCGCTAAGACAGTTCTTGTGGAATTGGCAAAGTGATATTTGGAAGCCGATAGAGGGCTATGGTGAAAAAGGAAATATCGTCAGATGAAATCTGGAAAGAAGCTTTCTGAGAAACTGCTTAGTGTTCTTTTAATTCATCTCACAGAGTTACATGTGTATTTCGAGGATCTCTTTGCTAGCCCTATTTCTGTGGAATCTGAGAACAAATATTTCGGATCCCTTTGAAGACTATAGGGCCAAAGGAAATATCCTCCGATAACAAAGAGAAAGAAGCTTTCTGAGAAACTTCTTTGTGTTCTGTGAAATCATCTCACAGAGTTACAGCTTTCCCCTGAAGAAGCCTTTCGCTAAGACAGTTCTTGTGGAATTGGCAAAGTGATATTTGGAAGCCCATAGAGGGCTATGGTGAAAAAGGAAATATCGTCAGATGAAATCTGGAAAGAAGCTTTCTGAGAAACTGCTTAGTGTTCTGTTAATTCATCTCACAGAGTTACATGTGTATTTCGAGGATCTCTTTGCTAGCCCTATTTCTGTGGAATCTGAGAACAGATATTTTGGATCCCTTTGAAGACTATAGGGCCAAAGGAAATATCCTCGGATAACAAAGAGAAAGAAGCTTTCTGAGAAACTTCTTTGTGTTCTGTGAAATCATCTCACAGAGTTACAGCTTTCCCCTGAAGAAGCCTTTCGCTAAGACAGTTCTTGTGGAATTGGCAAAGTGATATTTGGAAGCCCATAGAGGGCTATGGTGAAAAAGGAAATATCGTCAGATGAAATCTGGAAAGAAGCTTTCTGCGAAACTGCTCAGTGTTCTGTTAATTCATCTCACAGAAGTACATGTGTATTTCGAGGATCTCTTTGCTAGTCCTATTTCTGTGGAATCTGAAAACAGATATTTCGGATCCCTTTGAAGACTATAGGGCCAAAGGAAATATCCTCGGATAACAAAGAGAAAGAAGCTTTCTGAGAAACTTCTTTGTTTTCTGTGAAATCATCTCACAGAGTTACAGCTTTCCCCTCAAGAAGCCTTTCGCTAAGACAGTTCTTGTGGAATTGGCAAAGTTATATATGGAAGCCCATAAAGGGTATGGTGAAATAGGAAATATCGTCAGATGAAATCTGGAAAGAAGCTTTCTGAGAAACTGCTTAGTGTTCTGTTAATTCATCTCACAGAGTTCCATGTGTATTTCGAGGATCTCTTTGCTAGCCCTATTTCTGTGGAAACTGAGAAAAGATATTTCGGATCCCTTTGAAGACTATAGGGCCAAAGGAAAAATCCTCCGATAACAAAGAGAAAGAAGCTTTCTGAGAAACTTCTTTGTGTTCTGTGAAATCATCTCACAGAGTTACAGCTTTCCCCTCAAGAAGCCTTTCGCTAAGACAGTTCTTGTGGAATTGGCAAACTGATATTTGGAAGCCCATAGAGGGGTATGGTGAAAAAGGAATTATCGTCAGATGAAATCTGGAAAGAAGCTTTCTGCGAAACTGCTTAGTGTTCTGTTAATTCATCTCACAGAGTTCCATGTGTATTTCGAGGATGTCTTTGCTAGCCCTATTTCTGTGGAATCTGAGAACAGATATTTCGGATCCCTTTGAAGACTATAGGGCCAAAGGAAATATCCTCGGATAACAAAGAGAAAGAAGCTTTCTGAGAAACTTCTTTGTGTTCTGTGAAATCATCTCACAGAGTTACAGCTTTCCCCTCAAGAAGCCTTTCGCAAAGACAGTTCTTGTGGAATTGGCAAAGTGATATTTGGAAGCCCATAGAGGGCTATGGTGAAAAAGGAAATATAGTCAGATGAAATCTGGAAAGAAGCTTTCTGCGAAACTGCTTAGTGTTCTGTTAATTCATCTCACAGAGTTACATGTGTATTTCGAGGATCTCTTTGCTAGTCCTCTTTCTGTGGAATCTGAAAACAGATATTTCGGAACCCTTTGAAGACTATACGGCCAAAGGAAATATCCTCGGATAAAAAAGAGAAAGAAGCTTTCTGAGAAACATCTTTGTGTTTGTGAAATCATCTCACAGAGTTACAGCTTTCCCCTCAAGAAGCCTTTCGCTAAGACAGTTCTTGTGGAATTGGCAAAGTGATATTTGGAAGCCGATAGAGGGCTACGGTGAAAAAGGAAATATCCTCAGATGAAATCTGGAAAGAAGCTTTCTGAGAAACTGCTTAGTGTTCTTTTAATTCATCTCACAGAGTTACATGTGTATTTCGAGGATCTCTTTGCTAGCCCTATTTCTGTGGAATGTGAGAACAAATATTTCGGATCCCTTTGAAGACTATAGGGCCAAAGGAAATATCCTCGGATAACAAAGAGAAAGAAGCTTTCTGAGAAACTTCTTTGTGTTCTGTGAAATCATCTCACAGAGTTACAGCTTTCCCCTGAAGAAGCCTTTCGCTAAGACAGTTCTTGTGGAATTGGCAAAGTGATATTTGGAAGACCATAGAGGGCTATGGTGAAAAAGGAAATATCGTCAGATGAAATCTGGAAAGAAGCTTTCTGCGAAACTGCTTAGTGTTCTGTTAATTCATCTCACAGAGTTACATGTGTATTTCGAGGATCTCTTTGCTAGTCCTATTTCTGTGGAATCTGAAAACAGATATTTCGGATCTCTTTGAAGACTATAGGGCGAAAGGAAATATCCTCGGATAACAAAGAGAAAGAAGCTTTCTGAGAAACTTCTTTGTGTTCTGTGAAATCATCTCACAGAGTTACAGCTTTCCCCTCAAGAAGCCTTTCGCTAAGACAGTTCTTGTGGAATTGGCAAAGTGATATTTGGAAGCCGATAGAGGGTTATGGTGAAAAAGGAAATATCCTCAGATGAAATCTGGAAAGAAGCTATCTGAGAAACAGCTTAGTGTTCTGTTAATTCATCTCACAGAGTTACATGTGTATTTCGAGGATCTCTTTGCTAGTCCTATTTCTGTGGAATCTGAGAACAGATATTTCGGATCCCTTTGAAGACTATAGGGCCAAAGGAAATATCCTCCGATAACAAAGAGAAAGAAGCTTTCTGAGAAATTTCTTTGTGTTCTGTGAAATCATCTCACAGAGTTACAGCTTTCCCCTCAAGAAGCCTTTCGCTAAGACAGTTCTTGTGGAATTGGCAAAGTGATATTTGGAAGCCCATAGAGAGCTATGGTGAAAAAAGAAATATCGTCAGATGAAATCTGGAAAGAAGCTTTCTGCGAAACTGCTTAGTGTTCTGTTAATTCATCTCACAGAGTTCCATGTGTATTTCGAGGATCTCTTTGCTAGTCCTATTTCTGTGGAATCTGAAAACAGATATTTCGGATCCCTTTGAAGACTATAGGGCCAAAGGAAATATCCTCGGATAACAAAGAGAAAGAAGCTTTCTGAGAAACTTCTTTGTGTTCTGTGAAATCATCTCACAGAGTTACAGCTTTCCCCTGAAGAAGCCTTTCGCTAAGACAGTTCTTGTGGAATTGGCAAAGTGATATTTGGAAGCCCATAGAGGGCTATGGTGAAAAAGGAAATATCCTCAGATGAAATCTGGAAAGAAGCTTTCTGAGAAACTGCTTAGTGTTCTGTGAATTCATCTCACAGAGTTACATGTGTATTTCGAGGATCTCTTTGCTAGCCCTATTTCTGTGGAAACTGAGAAAAGATATTTCGGATCCCTTTGAAGACTATAGGGCCAAAGGAAAAATCCTCCGATAACAAAGAGAAAGAAGCTTTCTGAGAAACTTCTTTGTGTTCTGTGAAATCATCTCACAGAGTTACAGCTTTCCCCTCAAGAAGCCTTTCGCTAAGACAGTTCTTGTGGAATTGGCAAAGTGATATTTGGAAGCCCATAGAGGGCTATGGTGAAAAAGGAAATATCGTCAGATGAAATGTGGAAAGAAGCTTTCTGAGAAACTGCTTAGTGTTCTGTTAATTCATCTCACAGAGTTACATGTGTATTTCGAGGATCTCTTTGCTAGTCCTATTTCTGTGGAATCTGAGAACAGATATTTCGGATCCCTTTGAAGACTATAGGGCCAAAGGAAATATCCTCGGATAACAAAGAGAAAGAAGCTTTCTGAGAAACTTCTTTGTGTTCTGTGAAATCATCTCACAGAGTTACAGCTTTCCCCTGAAGAAGCCTTTCGCTAAGACAGTTCTTGTGGAATTGGCAAAGTGATATTTGGAAGCCCATAGAGGGCTATGGTGAAAAAGGAAATATCGTCAGATGAAATCTGGAAAGAAGCTTTCTGCGAAACTGCTTAGTGTTCTGTGAATTCATCTCACAGAGTTACATGTGTATTTCGAGGATCTCTTTGCTAGCCCTATTTCTGTGGAAACTGAGAAAAGATATTTCGGATTCCTTTGAAGACTATAGGGCCAAAGGAAAAATCCTCCGATAACAAATAGAAAGAAGCTTTCTGAGAAACTTCTTTGTGTTCTGTGAAATCATCTCACAGAGTTACAGCTTTCCCCTCAAGAAGCCTTTCGCTAAGACAGTTCTTGTGGAATTTGCAATGTGATATTTGGAAGCCCATAGAGGGCTATGGTGAAAAAGGAAATATCGTCAGATGAAATCTGGAAAGAAGCTTTCTGAGAAACTGCTTAGTGTTTTGTTAATTCATCTCACAGAGTTACATGTGTATTTCGAGGATCTCTTTGCTAGCTCTATTTCTGTGAAATCTGAGAACAGATATTTCGGATCCCTTTGAAGACTATAGGGCCAAAGGAAATATCCTCCGATAACAAAGAGAAAGAAGCTTTCTGAGAAACTTCTTTGTGTTCTGTGAAATCATCTCACAGAGTTACAGCTTTCCCCTCAAGAAGCCTTTCGCTAAGACAGTTCTTGTGGAATAGGCAAAGTGATATTTGGAAGCCCATAGAGGGCTATGGTGAAAAAGGAAATATCGTCAGATGAAATCTGGAAGAAGCTTTCTGAGAAACTGCTTAGTGTTCTGTTAATTCATCTCACAGAGTTCCATGTGTATTTCGAGGATCTCTTTGCTAGCCCTATTTCTGTGGAATCTGAAAACAGATATTTCGGATCCCTTTGAAGAGTATAGGGCCAAAGGAAAAATCCTCCGATAACAAAGAGAAAGAAGCTTTCTGAGAAACTTCTTTGTGTTCTGTGAAATCATCTCACAGAGTTACAGCTTTCCCCTCAAGAAGCCTTTCGCTAAGACAGTTCTTGTGGAATTGGCAAAGTGATATTTGGAAGCCCATAGAGGGCTATGGTGAAATAGGAAATATCCTCAGATGAAATCTGGAAAGAAGCTTTCTCAGAAACTGCTTAGTGTTCTCTTAATTCATCTCACAGAGTTCCATGTGTATTTCGAGGATCTCTTTGCTAGCCCTATTTCGGAGGAATCTGAGAACAAATATTTCGGATCCCTTTGAAGACTATAGGGCCAAAGGAAATATCCTCCGATAACAAAGAGAAAGAAGCTTTCTGAGAAACTTCTTTGTGTTCTGTGAAATCATCTCACAGAGTTACAGCTTTCCCCTGAAGAAGCCTTTCGCTAAGACAGTTCTTGTGGAACTGGCAAAGTGATATTTGGAAGCCCATAGAGGGCTATGGTGAAAAAGGAATTATCCTCAGATGAAATCTGGAAAGAAGCTTTCTGAGAAACTGCTTACTGTTCTGTGAAATCATCTCACAGAGTTACATGTGTATTTCGAGGATCTCTTTGCTAGCCCTATTTCTGTGGAAACTGAGAAAAGATATTTCGGATCCCTTTGAAGACTATAGGGCCAAAGGAAAAATCCTCCGATAACAAAGAGAAAGAAGCTTTTTGAGAAACTTCTTTGTGTTCTGTGAAATCATCTCACAGAGTTACAGCTTTCCCCTAAAGAAGCCTTTCGCTAAGACAGTTCTTGTGGAATTGGCAAAGTGATATTTGGAGGCCCATAGAGGGCTATGGTGAAAAAGGAAATATCCTAAGATGAAATCTGGAAAGAAGCTTTCTGCGAAACTGCTTAGTGTTCTGTTATTTCATCTCACAGAGTTACATGTGTATTTCGAGGATCTCTTTGCTAGTCCTATTTCTGTGGAATCTGAAAACAGATATTTCGGATCCCTTTGAAGACTATAGGGCCAAAGGAAATATCCTCGGATAACAAAGAGAAAGAAGCTTTCTGAGAAACTTCTTTGTGTTCTGTGAAATCATCTCACAGAGTTACAGCTTTCCCCTGAAGAAGCCTTTCTCTAAGATAGTTCTAGTGGAATTGGCAAAGTGATATTTGGAAGCCCATAGAGGGCTATGGTGAAAAAGCAAATATCCTCAGATGAAATCTGGAAAGAAGCTTTCTGAGAAACTGCTTAGTGTTCTGTGAATTCATCTCACAGAGTTACATGTGTATTTCGAGGATCTCTTTGCTAGCCCTATTTCTGTGGACACTGAGAAACGATATTTCGGATCCCTTTGAAGGCTATAGGGCCAAAGGAAAAATCCTCCGATAACAAAGAGAAAGAAGCTTTCTGAGAAACTTCTTTGTGTTCTGTGAAATCATCTCACAGATTTACAGCTTTCCCCTCAGAAAGCCTTTCGCTAAGACAGTTCTTGTGGAATTGGCAAAATGATATTTGGAAGCCCATAGAGGGCTATGGTGAAAAAGGAAATATCCTCAGATGAAATCTGGAAAGAAGCTTTCTGCAAAACTGCTTAGTGTTCTGTTATTTCATCTCACAGAGTTACCTGTGTATTTCGAGGATCTCTTTGCTAGTCCTATTTCTGTGGAATCTGAAAACAGATATTTCGGAACCCTTTGAACACTATAGGGCCAAAGGAAATATCCTCGGATAACAAAGAGAAAGAAGCTTTCTGAGAAACTTCTTTGTGTTCTGTGAAATCATCTCACAGAGTTACAGCTTTCCCCTCAAGAAGCCTTTCGCTAAGACAGTTCTTGTGGAATTGGCAAAGTGATATTTGGAAGCCGATAGAGGGCTACGGTGAAAAAGGAAATATCCTCAGATGAAATCTGGAAAGAAGCTTTCTGAGAAACTGCTTAGTGTTCTGTTAATTCATCTCACAGAGTTACATGTGTATTTCGAGGATCTCTTTGCTAGCCCTATTTCTGTGGAATCTGAGAACAGATATTTCGGATCCCTTTGAAGACTATAGGGCCAAAGGAAATATCCTCCGATAACAAAGAGGAAGAAGCTTTCTGAGAAACTTCTTTGTGTTCTGTGAAATCATCTCACAGAGTTACAGCTTTCCCCTCAAGAAGCCTTTCGCTAAGACAGTTCTTGTGGAATTGGCAAAGTGATATTTGGAAGCCCATAGAGGGCTTTGGTGAAAAAGGAAATATCGTCAGATGAAATCTGGAAAGAAGCTTTCTGCGAAACTGCTTAGTGTTCTGTGAATTCATCTCACAGAGTTACATGTGTATTTCGAGGATCTCTTTGCTAGCTCTATTTCTGTGGAATCTGAGAACAGATATTTCGGATCTTTTGAAGACTATAGGGCCAAAGGAAATATCCTCCGATAACAAAGAGAAAGAAGCTTTCTGAGAAACTTCTTTGTGTTCTGTGAAATCATCTCACGGAGTTACAGCTTTCCCCTCAAGAAGCCTTTCGCTAAGACAGTTCTTGTGGAATAGGCAAAGTGATATTTGGAAGCCCTTAGAGGGCTATGGTGAAAAAGGAAATATCGTCAGATGAAATCTGGAAAGAAGCTTTCTGAGAAACTGCTTAGTGTTCTGTTAATTCATCTCACAGAGTTACATGTGTATTTCGAGGATCTCTTTGCTAGCCCTATTTCTGTGGAATCTGAGAACAGATATTTCGAATCCCTTTGAAGACTATAGGGCCAAAGGAAATATCCTCCGATAACAAAGAGAAAGAAGCTTTCTGAGAAACTTCTTTGTGTTCCGTGAAATCATCTCACAGAGTTACAGCTTTCCCCTGAAGAAGCCTTTCGCTAACACAGTTCTTGTGGAATTGGCAAAGTGATATTTGGAAGCCCATAGAGGGCTACGGTGAAAAAGGAAATATCGTCAGATGAAATCTGGAAAGAAGCTTTCTGAGAAACTGCTTAGTGTTCTGTTAATTCATCTCACATAGTTACATGTGTATTTCGAGGATCTCTTTGCTAGCCCTATTTCTGTGGAAACTGAGAAAAGATATTTCGGATCCCTTTGAAGACTATAGGGCCAAAGGAAAAATCCTCCGATAACAAAGAGAAAGAACCTTTCTGAGAAACTTCTTTGTGTTCTGTGAAATCATCTCACAGAGTTACAGCTTTCCCCTCAAGAAGCCTTTCGCTAAGACAGTTCTTGTGGAATTGGAAAAGTGATATTTGGAAGCCCATAGAGGGCTATGGTGAAAAAGGAAATATCCTCAGATGAAATCTGGAAAGAAGCTTTCTGAGAAACGGCTTAGTGTTCTGTTAATTCATCTCACAGAGTTACATGTGTATTTCGAGGATCTCTTTGCTAGCCCTATTTCTGTGGAATGTGAGAACAGATATTTCGGATCCCTTTGAAGACTATAGGGCCAAAGGAAATATCCTCCGATAACAAAGAGAAAGAAGCTTTCTGAGAAACTTCTTTGTGTTCTGTGAAATCATCTCACAGAGTTACAGCTTTCCCCTGAAGAAGCCTTTCGCTAAGACAGTTCTTGTGGAATTGGCAAAGTGATATTTGGAAGCCCATAGAGGGCTATGCTGAAAAAGGAAATATCGTCAGATGAAATCTGGAAAGAAGGTTTCTGAGAAACTGCTTCGTGTTCTGTTAATTCATCTCACAGAGTTACATGTGTATTTCGAGGGTCTCTTTGCTAGCTCTGTTTCTCTGGAATCCGAGAACAGATATTTCGGATCCCTTTGAAGACTATAGGGCCAAAGGAAATATCCTCCGATAACAAAGAGAAAGAAGCTTTCTGAGAAACTTCTTTGTGTTCTGTGAAATCATCTCACAGAGTTACAGCTTTCCCCTCAAGAAGCCTTTCGCTAAGACAGTTCTTGTGGAATAGGCAAAGTGAAATTTGGAAGCCCTTAGAGGGCTAGGGTGAAAAAGGAAATATCGGCAGATGAAATCCAGAAAGAAGCTTTCTGAGAAACTGCTTAGTGTTCTGTTAATTCATCTCACAGAGTTACATGTGTATTTCGAGGATCTCTTTGCTAGCCCTATTTCTGTGGAATCTGAGAACAGATATTTCGGATCCCTTTGAAGACTATAGGGCCATAGGAAATATCCTCGGATATCAAAGAGAAAGAAGCTTTCTGAGAAACTTCTTTGTGTTCTGTGAAATCATCTCACAGAGTTACAGCTTTCCCCTCAAGAAGCCTTTCGCTAAGACAGTTCTTGTGGAATTGGCAAAGTGATATTTGGAAGCCCATAGAGGGCTATGGTGAAAAAGGAAATATCCTCAGATGAAATCTGGAAAGAAGCTTTCTGAGAAACTGCTTAGTGTTCTGTAAATTCATCTCACAGAGTTACATGTGTATTTCGAGGATCTCTTTGCTAGCCCTATTTCTGTGGAATCTGAGAACAAATATTTCGGATCCCTTTGAAGACTATAGGGCCAAAGGAAATATCCTCCGATAACAAAGAGAAAGAAGCTTTCTGAGAAACTTCTTTGTGTTCTGTGAAATCATCTCACAGAGTTACAGCTTTCCCCTCAAGAAGCCTTTCGCTAAGACAGTTCTTGTGGAATTGGCAAAGTGATATTTGGAAGCCCATAGAGGGCTATGGTGAAAAAGGAAATATCCTCAGATGAAATCTGGAAAGAAGCTTTCTGAGAAACTGCTTAGTGTTCTGTTAATTCATCTCACAGAGTTACATGTGTATTTCGAGGATCTCTTTGCTAGGTCTGTTTCTGTGGAATCTGAGAACAGATATTTCGGATCCCTTTGAAGACTATAGGGCCAAAGGAAATATCCTCCGATAATAAAGAGAAAGAAGCTTTCTGAGAAACTTCTTTGTGTTCTGTGAAATCATCTCACAGAGTTACAGCTTTCCCCTCAAGAAGCCTTTCGCTAAGACAGTTCTTGTGGAATAGGCAAAGTGATATTTGGAAGCCCTTAGAGGGCTATGTTGAAAAAGGAAATATCGTCAGATGAAATCTGGAAAGAAGCTTTCTGAGAAACTGCTTAGTGTTCTGTTAATTCAACTCACAGAGTTACCTGTATTTCGAGGATCTCTTTGCTAGCCCTATTTCTGTGGAATCTGAGAACAGATATTTCGGATCCCTTTGAAGACTATAGGGCCAAAGGAAATATCCTCCGATAACAAAGAGAAAGAAGCTTTCTGAGAAACTTCTTTGTGTTCTGTGAAATCATCTCACAGAGTTACAGCTTTCCCCTCAAGAAGCCTTTCGCTAAGACAGTTCTTGTGGAATAGGCAAAGTGATATTTGGAAGCCCTTAGAGGGCTATGTTGAAAAAGGAAATATCGTCAGATGAAATCTGGAAAGAAGCTTTCTGAGAAACTGCTTAGTGTTCTGTTAATTCAACTCACAGAGTTACATGTGTATTTCGAGGATCTCTTTGCTAGCCCTATTTCTGTGGAATCTGAGAACAGATATTTCGGATCCCTTTGAAGACTATAGGGCCAAAGGAAATATCCTCCGATAACAAAGAGAAAGAAGCTTTCTGAGAAACTTCTTTGTGTTCTGTGAAATCATCTCACAGAGTTACAGCTTTCCCCTCAAGAAGCCTTTCGCTAAGACAGTTCTTGTGGAATAGGCAAAGTGATATTTGGAAGCCCTTAGAGGGCTATGTTGAAAAAGGAAATATCGTCAGATGAAATCTGGAAAGAAGCTTTCTGAGAAACTGCTTAGTGTTCTGTTAATTCATCTCACAGAGTTATATGTGTATTTCGAGGATCTCTTTGCTAGCCCTATTTCTGTGGAATCTGAGAACAGATATTTCGGATCCCTTTGAAGACTGTAGGGCCAAAGGAAATATCCTCGGATAACAAAGAGAAAGAAGCTTTCTGAGAAACTTCTTTGTGTTCCGTGAAATCATCTCACAGAGTTACAGCTTTCCCCTGAAAAAGCCTTTCGTTAAGACAGTTCTTGTGGAATTGGCAAAGTGATATTTGGAAGCCCATAGAGGGCTATGGTGAAAAAGGAAATATCGTCAGATGAAATCTGGAAAGAAGCTTTCTGAGAAACTGCTTAGTGTTCTGTTAATTCATCTCACAGAGTTACATGTGTATTTCGAGGATCTCTTTGCTAGCCCTATTTCTGTAGAAACTGAGAAAAGATATTTCGGATCCCTTTGAAGACTATAGGGTCAAAGGAAAAATCCTCCGATAACAAAGAGAAAGAAGCTTTCTGAGAAACTTCTTTGTGTTCTGTGAAATCATCTCACAGAGTTACAGCTTTCCCCTCAAGAAGCCTTTCGCTAAGACAGTTCTTGTGGAATTGGCAAAGTGATATTTGGAAGCTCATAGAGGGCTTTGGTGAAAAAGGAAATATCGTCAGATGAAATCTGGAAAGAAGCTTTCTGAGAAACTGCTTAGTGTTCTGTTAATTCATCTCACAGAGTTACATGTGTATTTCGAGGATCTCTTTGCTAGCCCTATTTCTGTGGAATCTGAGAACAGATATTTCGGATCCCTTTGAAGACTATAGGGCCAAAGGAAATATCCTCCGATAACAAAGAGAAAGAAGCTTTCTGAGAAACTTCTTTGTGTTCTGTGAAATCATCTCACAGAGTTACAGCTTTCCCCTCAAGAAGCCTTTCGCTAAGACAGTTCTTGTGGAATTGGCAAAGTGATATTTGGAAGCCCATAGAGGGCTATGGTGAAAAAGGAAATATCCTCAGATGAAATCTGGAAAGAAGCTTTCTGAGAAACTGCTTAGTGTTCTGTTAATTCATCTCACAGAGTTACATGTGTATTGCGAGGATCTCTTTGCTAGCTCTGTTTCTGTGGAATCTGAGAACAGATATTTCGGATCCTTTTGAAGACTATAGGGCCAAAGGAAATATCCTCCGATAACAAAGAGAAAGAAGCTTTCTGAGAAACTTCTTTGTGTTCTGTGAAATCATCTCACAGAGTTACAGCTTTCCCCTCAAGAAGCCTTTCGCTAAGACAGTTCTTGTGGAATAGGCAAAGTGATATTTGGAAGCCCTTAGAGGGCTATGTTGAAAAAGGAAATATCGTCAGATGAAATCTGGAAAGAAGCTTTCTGAGAAACTGCTTAGTGTTCTGTTAATTCAACTCACAGAGTTACATGTGTATTTCGAGGATCTCTTTGCTAGCCCTATTTCTGTGGAATCTGAGAACAGATATTTCGGATCCCTTTGAAGACTATAGGGCCAAAGGAAATATCCTCCGATAAGAAAGAGAAAGAAGCTTTCTGAGAAACTTCTTTGTGTTCTGTGAAATCATCTCACAGAGTTACAGCTTTCCCCTCAAGAAGCCTTTCGCTAAGACAGTTCTTGTGGAATTGGCAAAGTGATATTTGGAAGCCCATAGAGGGCTATGGTGAAAAAGGAAATATCGTCAGATGAAATCTGGAAAGAAGCTTTCTGAGAAACTGCTTAGTGTTCTGTGAATTCATCTCACAGAGTTACATGTGTATTTCGAGGATCTCTTTGCTAGCCCTATTTCTGTGGAATCTGAGCACAGATATTTCGGATCCCTTTGAAGACTATAGGGCCAAAGGAAATATCCTCCGATAACAAAGAGAAAGAAGCTTTCTGAGAAACTTCTTTGTGTTCTGTGAAATCATCTCACAGAGTTACAGCTTTCCCCTCAAGAAGCCTTTCGCTAAGACAGTTCTTGTGGAATAGGCAAAGTGATATTTGGAAGCCCTTAGAGGGCTATGTTGAAAAAGGAAATATCGTCAGATGAAATCTGGAAAGAAGCTTTCTGAGAAACTGCTTAGTGTTCTGTTAATTCATCAAACAGGGTTACATGTGCATTTCGAGGATCTCTTTGCTAGCCCTATTTCTGTGGAATCTGAGAACAGATATTTCGGATCCCTTTGAAGACTATAGGGCCAAAGGAAATATCCTCCGATAACAAAGAGAAAGAAGCTTTCTGAGAAACTTCTTTGTGTTCTGTGAAATCATCTCACAGAGTTACAGCTTTCCCCTCAAGAAGCCTTTCGCTAAGACAGTTCTTGTGGAATAGGCAAAGTGATATTTGGAAGCCCTTAGAGGGCTATGTTGAAAAAGGAAATATCGTCAGATGAAATCTGGAAAGAAGCTTTCTGAGAAACTGCTTAGTGTTCTGTTAATTCATCTCACAGAGTTATATGTGTATTTCGAGGATCTCTTTGCTAGCCCTATTTCTGTGGAATCTGAGAACAGATATTTCGGATCCCTTTGAAGACTGTAGGGCCAAAGGAAATATCCTCGGATAACAAAGAGAAAGAAGCTTTCTGAGAAACTTCTTTGTGTTCCGTGAAATCATCTCACAGAGTTACAGCTTTCCCCTGAAAAAGCCTTTCGTTAAGACAGTTCTTGTGGAATTGGCAAAGTGATATTTGGAAGCCCATAGAGGGCTATGGTGAAAAAGGAAATATCGTCAGATGAAATCTGGAAAGAAGCTTTCTGAGAAACTGCTTAGTGTTCTGTTAATTCATCTCACAGAGTTACATGTGTATTTCGAGGATCTCTTTGCTAGCCCTATTTCTGTAGAAACTGAGAAAAGATATTTCGGATCCCTTTGAAGACTATAGGGTCAAAGGAAAAATCCTCCGATAACAAAGAGAAAGAAGCTTTCTGAGAAACTTCTTTGTGTTCTGTGAAATCATCTCACAGAGTTACAGCTTTCCCCTCAAGAAGCCTTTCGCTAAGACAGTTCTTGTGGAATTGGCAAAGTGATATTTGGAAGCTCATAGAGGGCTTTGGTGAAAAAGGAATATCGTCAGATGAAATCTGGAAAGAAGCTTTCTGAGAAACTGCTTAGTGTTCTGTTAATTCATCTCACAGAGTTCCATGTGTATTTCGAGGATGTCTTTGCTAGCCCTATTTCTGTGGAATCTGAGAACAGATATTTCGGATCCCTTTGAAGACTATAGGGCCAAAGGAAATATCCTCCGATAACAAAGAGAAAGAAGCTTTCTGAGAAACTTCTTTGTGTTCTGTGAAATCATCTCACAGAGTTACAGCTTTCCCCTCAAGAAGCCTTTCGCTAAGACAGTTCTTGTGGAATTGGCAAAGTGATATTTGGAAGCCCATAGAGGGCTATGGTGAAAAAGGAAATATCCTCAGATGAAATCTGGAAAGAAGCTTTCTGAGAAACTGCTTAGTGTTCTGTTAATTCATCTCACAGAGTTACATGTGTATTGCGAGGATCTCTTTGCTAGCTCTGTTTCTGTGGAATCTGAGAACAGATATTTCGGATCCTTTTGAAGACTATAGGGCCAAAGGAAATATCCTCCGATAACAAAGAGAAAGAAGCTTTCTGAGAAACTTCTTTGTGTTCTGTGAAATCATCTCACAGAGTTACAGCTTTCCCCTCAAGAAGCCTTTCGCTAAGACAGTTCTTGTGGAATAGGCAAAGTGATATTTGGAAGCCCTTAGAGGGCTATGTTGAAAAAGGAAATATCGTCAGATGAAATCTGGAAAGAAGCTTTCTGAGAAACTGCTTAGTGTTCTGTTAATTCAACTCACAGAGTTACATGTGTATTTCGAGGATCTCTTTGCTAGCCCTATTTCTGTGGAATCTGAGAACAGATATTTCGGATCCCTTTGAAGACTATAGGGCCAAAGGAAATATCCTCCGATAAGAAAGAGAAAGAAGCTTTCTGAGAAACTTCTTTGTGTTCTGTGAAATCATCTCACAGAGTTACAGCTTTCCCCTCAAGAAGCCTTTCGCTAAGACAGTTCTTGTGGAATTGGCAAAGTGATATTTGGAAGCCCATAGAGGGCTATGGTGAAAAAGGAAATATCGTCAGATGAAATCTGGAAAGAAGCTTTCTGAGAAACTGCTTAGTGTTCTGTGAATTCATCTCACAGAGTTACATGTGTATTTCGAGGATCTCTTTGCTAGCCCTATTTCTGTGGAATCTGAGCACAGATATTTCGGATCCCTTTGAAGACTATAGGGCCAAAGGAAATATCCTCCGATAACAAAGAGAAAGAAGCTTTCTGAGAAACTTCTTTGTGTTCTGTGAAATCATCTCACAGAGTTACAGCTTTCCCCTCAAGAAGCCTTTCGCTAAGACAGTTCTTGTGGAATAGGCAAAGTGATATTTGGAAGCCCTTAGAGGGCTATGTTGAAAAAGGAAATATCGTCAGATGAAATCTGGAAAGAAGCTTTCTGAGAAACTGCTTAGTGTTCTGTTAATTCATCAAACAGGGTTACATGTGCATTTCGAGGATCTCTTTGCTAGCCCTATTTCTGTGGAATCTGAGAACAGATATTTCGGATCCCTTTGAAGACTGTAGGGCCAAAGGAAATATCCTCCGATAACAAAGAGAAAGAAGCTTTCTGAGAAACTTCTTTGTGTTCCGTGAAATCATCTCACAGAGTTACAGCTTTCCCCTGAAAAAGCCTTTCGTTAAGACAGTTCTTGTGGAATTGGCAAAGTGATATTTGGAAGCCCATAGAGGGCTATGGTGAAAAAGGAAATATCGTCAGATGAAATCTGGAAAGAAGCTTTATGAGAAACTGCTTAGTGTTCTGTTAATTCATCTCACAGAGTTACATGTGTATTTCGAGGATCTCTTTGCTAGCCCTATTTCTGTAGAAACTGAGAAAAGATATTTCGGATCCCTTTGAAGACTATAGGGTCAAAGGAAAAATCCTCCGATAACAAAGAGAAAGAAGCTTTCTGAGAAACTTCTTTGTGTTCTGTGAAATCATCTCACAGAGTTACAGCTTTCCCCTCAAGAAGCCTTTCGCTAAGACAGTTCTTGTGGAATTGGCAAAGTGATATTTGGAAGCCCATAGAGGGCTATGGTGAAAAAGGAAATATCGTCAGATGAAATCTGGAAAGAAGCTTTCTGAGAAACTGCTTAGTGTTCTCTTAATTCATCTCACAGAGTTACATGTGTATTTCGAGGATCTCTTTGCTAGCCCTATTTCTGTGGAATCTGAGAACAGATATTTCGGATCCCTTTGAAGACTATAGGGCCAAAGGAAATATCCTCCGATAACAAAGAGAAAGAAGCTTTCTGAGAAACTTCTTTGTGTTCTGTGAAATCATCTCACAGAGTTACAGCTTTCCCCTCAAGAAGCCTTTCGCTAAGACAGTTCTTGTGGAACTGGAAAGTGATATTTGGAAGCCCATAGAGGGCTATGCTGAAAAAGGAATTATCCTCAGATGAAATCTGGAAAGAAGCTTTCTGAGAAATTGCTTACTGTTCTGTGAAATCATCTCACAGAGTTACATGTGTATTTCGAGGATCTCTTTGCTAGCCCTATTTCTGTGGAAACTGAGAAAAGATATTTCGGATCCCTTTGAAGACTATAGGGCCAAAGGAAAAATCCTCCGATAACAAAGAGAAAGAAGCTTTTTGAGAAACTTCTTTGTGTTCTGTGAAATCATCTCACAGAGTTACAGCTTTCCCCTCAAGAAGCCTTTCGCTAAGACAGTTCTTGTGGAATTGGCAAAGTGATATTTGGAAGCCCATAGAGGGCTATGGTGAAAAAGGAAATATCCTCAGATGAAATCTGGAAAGAAGCTTTCTGCGAAACTGCTTAGTGTTCTGTTATTTCATCTAACAGAGTTACATGTGTATTTCGAGGATCTCTTTGCTAGTCCTATATCTGTGGAATCTGAAAACAGATATTTCGGATCCCTTTGAAGACTATAGGGCCGAAGGAAATATCCTCGGATAACAAAGAGAAAGAAGCTTTCTGAGAAACTTCTTTGTGTTCTGTGAAATCATCTCACAGAGTTACAGCTTTCCCCTGAAGAAGCCTTTCTCTAAGATAGTTCTAGTGGAATTGGCAAAGTGATATTTGGAAGCCCATAGAGGGCTATGGTGAAAAAGCAAATATCCTCAGATGTAATCTGGAAAGAAGCTTTCTGAGAAACTGCTTAGTGTTCTGTGAATTCATCTCACAGAGTTACATGTGTATTTCGAGGATCTCTTTGCTAGCCCTATTTCTGTGGAAACTGAGAAAAGATATTTCGGATCCCTTTGAAGACTATAGGGCCAAAGGAAAAATCCTCCGATAACAAAGAGAAAGAAGCTTTCTGAGAAACTTCTTTGTGTTCTGTGAAATCATCTCACAGACTTACAGCTTTCCCCTCAAGAAGCCTTTCGCTAAGACAGTTCTTGTGGAATTGGCAAAGTGATATTTGGAAGCGCATAGAGGGCTATGCTGAAAAAGGAAATATCGTCAGATGAAATTTGGAAAGAAGCTTTCTGCGAAACTGCTTAGTGTTCTGTTATTTCATCTCACAGAGTTACATGTGTATTTCGAGGATCTCTTTGCTAGTCCTATTTCTGTGGAATCTGAAAACAGATATTTCGGAATCCTTTGAACACTATAGGGCCAAAGGAAATATCCTCGGATAACAAAGAGAAAGAAGCTTTCTGAGAAACTTCTTTGTGTTCTGTGAAATCATCTCACAGAGTTACAGCTTTCCCCTCAAGAAGCCTTTCGCTAAGACAGTTCTTGTGGAATTGGCAAAGTGATATTTGGAAGCCGATAGAGGGCTACGGTGAAAAAGGAAATATCCTCAAATGAAATCTGGAAAGAAGCTTTCTGAGAAACTGCTTAGTGTTCTGTTAATTCATCTCACAGAGTTACATGTGTATTTCCAGGATCTCTTTGCTAGCCCTATTTCTGTGGAATCTGAGAACAGATATTTCGGATCCCTTTGAAGACTATAGGGCCAAAGGAAATATCCTCCGATAACAAAGAGGAAGAAGCTTTCTGAGAAACTTCTTTGTGTTCTGTGAAATCATCTCACAGAGTTACAGCTTTCCCCTCAAGAAGCCTTTCGCTAAGACAGTTCTTGTGGAATTGGCAAAGTGATATTTGGAAGCCCATAGAGGGCTATGGTGAAAAAGGAAATATCGTCAGATGAAATCTGGAAAGAAGCTTTCTGCGAAACTGCTTAGTGTTCTGTTAATTCATCTCACAGAGTTACATGTGTATTTCGAGGATCTCTTTGCTAGCTCTATTTCTGTGGAATCTGAGAACAGATATTTCGGATCTTTTGAAGACTATAGGGCCAAAGGAAATATCCTCCGATAACAAAAAGAAAGAAGCTTTCTGAGAAACTTCTTTGTGTTCTGTGAAATCATCTCACGGAGTTACAGCTTTCCCCTCAAGAAGCCTTTCGCTAAGACAGTTCTTGTGGAATAGGCAAAGTGATATTTGGAAGCCCTTAGAGGGCTATGGTGAAAAAGGAAATATCGTCAGATGAAATCTGGAAAGAAGCTTTCTGAGAAACTGCTTAGTGTTCTGTTAATTCATCTCACAGAGTTACATGTGTATTTCGAGGATCTCTTTGCTAGCCCTATTTCTGTGGAATCTGAGAACAGATATTTCGAATCCCTTTGAAGACTATAGGGCCAAAGGAAATATCCTCCGATAACAAAGAGAAAGAAGCCTTCTGAGAAACTTCTTTGTGTTCCGTGAAATCATCTCACAGAGTTACAGCTTTCCCCTCAAGAAGCCTTTCGCTAAGACAGTTCTTGTGGAATTGGCAAAGTGATATTTGGAAGCCCATAGAGGGCTACGGTGAAAAAGGAAATATCGTCAGATGAAATCTGGAAAGAAGCTTTCTGAGAAACTACTTAGTGTTCTGTTAATTCATCTCACATAGTTACATGTGTATTTCGAGGATCTCTTTGCTAGCCCTATTTCTGTGGAAACTGAGAAAAGATATTTCGGATCCCTTTGAAGACTATAGGGCCAAAGGAATAATCCTCCGATAACAAAGAGAAAGAAACTTTCTGAGAAACTTCTTTGTGTTCTGTGAAATCATCTCACCGAGTTACAGCTTTCCCCTCAAGAAGCCTTTCGCTAAGACAGTTCTTGTGGAATTGGAAAAGTGATATTTGGAAGCCCATAGAGGGCTATGGTGTAAAAGGAAATATCCTCAGATGAAATCTGGAAAGAAGCTTTCTGAGAAACGGCTTAGTGTTCTGTTAATTCATCTCACAGAGTTACATGTGTATTTCGAGGATCTCTTCGCTAGCCTTATTTCTGTGGAATGTGAGAACAGATATTTCGGATCCCTTTGAAGACTATAGGGCCAAAGGAAATATCCTCCGATAATAAAGAGAAAGAAGCTTCCTGAGAAACTTCTTTGTGTTCTGTGAAATCACCTCACAGAGTTACAGCTTTCCCCTGAAGAAGCCTTTCGCTAAGACAGTTCTTGTGGAATTGGCAAAGTGATATTTGGAAGCCCATAGAGGGCTATGCTGAAAAAAGAAATATCGTCAGATGAAATCTGGAAAGAAGGTTTCTGAGAAACTGCTTAGTGTTCTGTTAATTCATCTCACAGAGTTACATGTGTATTTCGAGGATCTCTTTGCTAGCTTTGATTCTGTGGAATCTGAGAACAGATATTTCGGATCCCTTTGAAGACTATAGGGCCAAAGGAAATATCCTCCGATAACAAAGAGAAAGAAGCTTTCTGAGAAACTTCTTTGTGTTCTGTGAAATCATCTCACAGAGTTACAGCTTTCCCCTCAAGAAGCCTTTCGCTAAGACACTTCTTGTGGAATTGGCAAAGTGATATTTGGAAGCCCATAGAGGGCTATGGTGAAAAAGGAAATATCCTCAGATGAAATCTGGAAAGAAGCTTTCTGAGAAACTGCTTAGTGTTCTGTAAATTCATCTCACAGAGTTACATGTGTATTTCGAGGATCTCTTTGCTAGCCCTATTTCTGTGGAATCTGAGAACAAATATTTCGGATCCCTTTGAAGACTATAGGGCCAAAGGAAATATCCTCCGATAACAAAGAGAAAGAAGCTTTCTGAGAAACTTCTTTGTGTTCTGTGAAATCATCTCACAGAGTTACAGCTTTCCCCTCAAGAAGCCTTTCGCTAAGACAGTTCTTGTGGAATTGGCAAAGTGATATTTGGAAGCCCATAGAGGGCTATGGTGAAAAAGAAAATATCCTCAGATGAAATCTGGAAAGAAGCTTTCTGAGAAACTTCTTAGTGTTCTGTTAATTCATCTCACAGAGTTACATGTGTATTTCGAGGATCTCTTTGCTAGCCCTATTTCTGTGGAATCTGAGAACAGATATTTCGGATCCCTTTGAAGACTATAGGGCCAAAGGAAATATCCTCCGATAACAAAGAGAAAGAAGCTTTCTGAGAAACTTCTTTGTGTTCTGTGAAATCATCTCACAGAGTTACAGCTTTCCCCTCAAGAAGCCTTTCCCTAAGACAGTTCTTGTGGAATTGGCAAAGTGATATTTGGAAGCCCATAGAGGGCTATGGTGAAAAAGGAAATATCGTCAGATGAAATCTGGAAAGAAGCTTTCTGAGAAACTGCTTAGTGTTCTGTTAATTCATCTCACAGAGTTACATGTGTATTTCGAGGATCTCTTTGCTAGCCCTATTTCTGTGGAATCTGAGAACAGATATTTCGGATCCCTTTGAAGACTATAGGGCCATAGGAAATATCCTCGGATAACAAAGAGAAAGAAGCTTTCTGAGAAACTTCTTTTTGTTCTGTGAAATCATCTCACAGAGTTACAGCTTTCCCCTCAAGAAGCCTTTCGCTAAGACACTTCTTGTGGAATTGGCAAAGTGATATTTGGAAGCCGATAGAGGGCTATGGTGAAAAAGGAAATATCGTCAGATGAAATCTGGAAAGAAGCTTTCTGAGAAACTGCTTAGTGTTCTGTAAATTCATCTCACAGAGTTACATGTGTATTTCGAGGATCTCTTTGCTAGCCCTATTTCTGTGGAATCTGAGAACAAATATTTCGGATCCCTTTGAAGACTATAGGGCCAAAGGAAATATCCTCCGATAACAAAGAGAAAGAAGCTTTCTGAGAAACTTCTTTGTGTTCTGTGAAATCATCTCACAGAGTTACAGCTTTCCCCTCAAGAAGCCTTTCGCTAAGACAGTTCTTGTGGAATTGGCAAAGTGATATTTGGAAGCCCATAGAGGGCTATGGTGAAAAAGGAAATATCGTCAGATGAAATCTGGAAAGAAGCTTTCTGAGAAACTTCTTAGTGTTCTGTTAATTCATCTCACAGAGTTACATGTGTATTTCGAGGATCTCTTTGCTAGCCCTATTTCTGTGGAATCTGAGAACAGATATTTCGGATCCCTTTGAAGACTATAGGGCCAAAGGAAATATCCTCCGATAACAAAGAGAAAGAAGCTTTCTGAGAAACTTCTTTGTGTTCTGTGAAATCATCTCACAGAGTTACAGCTTTCCCCTCAAGAAGCCTTTCGCTAAGACAGTTCTTGTGCAATTGGCAAAGTGATATTTGGAAGCCCATAGAGGGCTATGGTGAAAAAGGAAATATCGTCAGATGAAATCTGGAAAGAAGCTTTCTGCGAAACTGCTTAGTGTTCTGTTAATTCATCTCACAGAGTTACATGTGTATTTCGAGGATCTTTTTGCTAGTCCTATTTCTGTGGAATCTGAAAACAGATATTTCGGATCCCTTTGAAGACTATAGGGCCATAGGAAATATCCTCGGATAACAAAGAGAAAGAAGCTTTCTGAGAAACTTCTTTGTGTTCTGTGAAATCATCTCACAGAGTTACAGCTTTCACCTCAAGAAGCCTTTCGCTAAGACAGTTCTTGTGGAATTGGCAAAGTGATATTGGGAAGCCGATAGAGGGCTATGGTGAAAAAGGAAATATCCGCAGATGAAATCTGGAAAGAAGCTTTCTGAGAAACTGCTTAGTGTTCTGTTAATTCATCTCACAGAGTTACATGTGTATTTCGAGGATCTCTTTGCTAGCCCTATTTCTGTGGAATCTGAGAACAGATATTTCGGATCCCTTTGAAGACTATAGGGCCAAAGGAAATATCCTCCGATAACAAAGAGAAAGAAGCTTTCTGAGAAACTTCTTTGTGTTCTGTGAAATCATCTCACAGAGTTACGGCTTTCCCCTCAAGAAGCCTTTCGCTAAGACAGTTCTTGTGCAATTGGCAAAGTGATATTTGGAAGCCCATAGAGGGCTATGGTGAAAAAGGAAATATCGTCAGATGAAATCTGGAAAGAAGCTTTCTGAGAAACTGCTTAGTGTTCTGTTAATCATCTCACAGAGTTACATGTGTATTTCGAGGATCTCTTTGCTAGCCCTATTTCTGTGGAATCTGAGAACAGATATTTCGGATCCCTTTGAAGACTATAGGGCCAAAGGAAATATCCTCTGATAACAAAGAGAAAGAAGCTTTCTGAGAAACTTCTTTGTGTTCTGTGAAATCATCTCACAGAGTTACAGCTTTCCCCTCAAGAAGCCTTTCGCTAAGACAGTTCTTGTGGAATTGGCAAAGTGATATTTGGAAGCCCATAGAGGGCTATGGTGAAAAAGGAAATATCGTCAGATGAAATCTGGAAAGAAGCTTTCTGAGAAACTGCTTAGTGTTCTGTTAATTCATCTCACAGAGTTACATGTGTATTACGAGGATCTCTTTGCTAGCCCTATTTCTGTGGAAACTGAGAAAAGATATTTCGGATCCCTTTGAAGACTATAGGGCCAAAGGAAAAATCCTCCGATAAAAAAGAGAAAGAAGCTTTCTGAGAAACTTCTTTGTGTTCTGTGAAATCATCTCACAGAGTTACAGCTTTCCCCTCAAGAAGCCTTTCGCTAAGACAGTTCTTGTGGAATTGGCAAAGTGATATTTGGAAGCCCATATAAGGCTATGGTGAAAAAGGAAATATCGTCAGATGAAATCTGGAAAGAAGCTTTCTGAGAAACTGCTTAGTGTTCTGTGAATTCATCTCACACAGTTACATGTGTATTTCGAGGATCTCTTTGCTAGGCCTATTTCTGTGGAAATTGAGAAAAGATATTTCGGATCCCTTTGAAGACTATAGGGCCAAAGGAAATATCCTCGGATAACAAAGAGAAAGAAGCTTTCTGAGAAACTTCTTTGTGTTCTGTGAAATCATCTCACAGAGTTACAGCTTTCCCCTGAAGAAGCCTTTCGCTAAGAGAGTTCTTGTGGCATTGGCAAAGTGATATTTGAAAGCCCATAGAGGGCTATGGTGAAAAAGGAAATATCGTCAGATGAAATCTGGAAAGAAGCTTTCTGCGAAACTGCTTAGTGTTCTGTGAATTCATCTCACAGAGTTACATGTGTATTTCGAGGATCTCTTTGCTAGCCCTATTTCTGTGGAATCTGAGAACAGATATTTCGGATCCCTTTGAAGACTATAGGGCCAAAGGAAATATCCTCCGATAACAAAGAGAAAGAAGCTTTCTGAGAAACTTCTTTGTGTTCTGTGAAATCATCTCACAGAGTTACAGCTTTCCCCTCAAGAAGCCTTTCGCTAAGACAGTTCTTGTGGAATAGGCAAAGTGATATTTGGAAGCCCATAGAGGGCTACGGTGAAAAAGGAAATATCCTCAGATGAAATCTGGAAAGAAGCATTCTTAGAAACTGCTTAGTGTTCTGTTAATTCATCTCACAGAGTTACATGTGTATTTCGAGGATCTCTTTGCTAGCCCTATTTCTGTGGAAACTGAGAAAAGATATTTGGGATCCATCTGAAGACTATAGGGCCAAAGGAAATATCCTCCGATAACAAAGAGAAAGAAGCATTCTGAGAAACTTCTTTGTGTTCTGTGAAATCATCTCACAGAGTTACAGCTTTCCCCTCAAGAAGCCTTTCGCTAAGACTGTTCTTGTGGAATTGGCAAAGTGATATTTGGAA
Source organism: Macaca nemestrina (assembly GCF_043159975.1). NCBI lineage: Eukaryota > Metazoa > Chordata > Mammalia > Primates > Cercopithecidae > Macaca > Macaca nemestrina. Next base: position 29,914,581 of record NC_092135.1, on the reverse strand, counting down.
GCCCAGAGAGGGCTATGGAGAAAAAGGAAATACCGTCAGATGAAATCTGGAAACAAGCTTTCTGCGAAACTGCTTAGTGTTCTGTAAATTCATCTCACAGAGTTACATGTGTATTTCGAGGATCTGTTTGATAGCTCTATTTCTGTGGAATCTGAGAACAGATATTTCGGATCACTTTGAAGACTATAGGGCCAAAGGAAATATCCTCCGATAACAAAGAGAAAGAAGCTTTCTGAGAAACTTCTTTGTGTTCTGTGAAATCATCTCACAGAGTCACAGCTTTCCCCTCAAGAAGCCTTTCGCTAAGACACTTCTTGTGGAATTGGCAAAGTGATATTTGGAAGCCGATAGAGGGCTATGGTGAAAAAGGAAATATCCTCAGATGAAATCTGGAAAGAAGCTTTCTGAGAAACTGCTTAGTGTTCTGTAATTCATCTCACAGAGTTACATGTGTATTTCGAGGATCTCTTTGCTAGCCCTATTTCTGTGGAATCTGAGTACAAATATTTCGGATCCCTTTGAAGACTATAGGGCCAAAGGAAATATCCTCCGATAACAAAGAGAAAGAAGCTTTCTGAGAAACTTCTTTGTGTTCTGTGAAATCATCTCACAGAGTTACAGCTTTCCCCTCAAGAAGCCTTTCGCTAAGACAGTTCTTGTGGAATTGGCAAAGTGATATTTGGAAGCCCATAGAGGGCTATGGTGAAAAAGGAAATATCGTCAGATGAAATCTGGAAAGAAGCTTTCTGCGAAACTGCTTAGTGTTCTGTTAATTCATCTCACAGAGTTACATGTGTATTTCGAGGATCTCTTTGCTAGTCCTATTTCTGTGGAATCTGAAAACAGATATTTCGGAACCCTTTGAAGACTATAGGGCCAAAGGAAATATCCTCGGATAAAAAAGAGAAAGAAGCTTTCTGAGAAACTTCTTTGTGTTTGTGAAATCATCTCAAGAGTTACAGCTTTCCCCTCAAGAAGCCTTTCGCTAATACAGTTCTTGTGGAATTGGCAAAGTGATATTTGGAAGCCCTTAGAGGGCTATGGTGAAAAAGGAAATATCGTCAGATGAAATCTGGAAAGAAGCTTTCTGAGAAACTGCTTAGTGTTCTGTTATATCAACTCACAGAGTTACATGTGTATTTCGAGGATCTCTTTGCTAGCCCTATTTCTGTGGAATCTGAGAACAGATATTTCGATTCCCTTTGAAGACTATAGGGCCAAAGGAAATATCCTCCGATAACAAAGAGAAAGAAGCTTTCTGAGAAACTTCTTTGTGTTCTGTGAAATCATCTCACAGAGTTACAGCTTTCCCCTCAAGAAGCCTTTCGCTAAGACAGTTCTTGTGGAATTGGCAAAGTGATATTTGGAAGCCCATAGAGGGCTATGGTGAAAAAGGAAATATCGTCAGATGAAAGCTGGAAAGAAGCTTTCTGAGAAACTGCTTAGTGTTCTGTTAATTCATCTCACAGAGTTACATGTGTATTTCGAGGATCTCTTTGCTAGCCCTATTTCTGTGGAAACTGAGAAAAGATATTTCGGATCCCTTTGAAGACTATAGGGCCAAAGGAAATATCCTCGGATAACAAAGAGAAAGAAGCTTTCTGAGAAACTTCTTTGTGTTCTGTGAAATCATCTCACAGAGTTACAGCTTTCCCCTCAAGAAGCCTTTCGCTAAGACAGTTCTTGTGGAATTGGCAAAGTGATATTTGGAAGCCCATAGAGGGCTATGGTGAAAAAGGAAATATCGTCAGATGAAATCTGGAAAGAAGCTTTCTGCGAAACTGCTTAGTGTTCTGTTAATTCATCTCACAGAGTTACATGTGTATTTCGAGGATCTTTTTGCTAGTCCTATTTCTGTGGAATCTGAAAACAGATATTTCGGATCCCTTTGAAGACTATAGGGCCATAGGAAATATCCTCGGATAACAAAGAGAAAGAAGCTTTCTGAGAAACTTCTTTGTGTTCTGTGAAATCATCTCACAGAGTTACAGCTTTCCCCTCAAGAAGCCTTTCGCTAAGACAGTTCTTGTGGAATTGGCAAAGTGATATTTGGAAGCCGATAGAGGGCTATGGTGAAAAAGGAAATATCCGCAGATGAAATCTGGAAAGAAGCTTTCTGAGAAACTGCTTAGTGTTCTGTTAATTCATCTCACAGAGTTACATGTGTATTTCGAGGATCTCTTTGCTAGCCCTATTTCTGTGGAATCTGAGAACAGATATTTCGGATCCCTTTGAAGACTATAGGGCCAAAGGAAATATCCTCCGATAACAAAGAGAAAGAAGCTTTCTGAGAAACTTCTTTGTGTTCTGTGAAATCATCTCACAGAGTTACGGCTTTCCCCTCAAGAAGCCTTTCGCTAAGACAGTTCTTGTGGAATTGGCAAAGTGATATTTGGAAGCCCATAGAGGGCTATGGTGAAAAAGGAAATATCGTCAGATGAAATCTGGAAAGAAGCTTTCTGAGAAACTGCTTAGTGTTCTGTTAATCATCTCACAGAGTTACATGTGTATTTCGAGGATCTCTTTGCTAGCCCTATTTCTGTGGAATCTGAGAACAGATATTTCGGATCCCTTTGAAGACTATAGGGCCAAAGGAAATATCCTCTGATAACAAAGAGAAAGAAGCTTTCTGAGAAACTTCTTTGTGTTCTGTGAAATCATCTCACAGAGTTACAGCTTTCCCCTCAAGAAGCCTTTCGCTAAGACAGTTCTTGTGGAATTGGCAAAGTGATATTTGGAAGCCCATAGAGGGCTATGGTGAAAAAGGAAATATCGTCAGATGAAATCTGGAAAGAAGCTTTCTGCGAAACTGCTTAGTGTTCTGTGAATTCATCTCACAGAGTTACATGTGTATTTCGAGGATCTCTTTGCTAGCCCTATTTCTGTGGAAACTGAGAAAAGATATTTCGGATCCCTTTGAAGACTATAGGGCCTAAGGAAATATCCTCCGATAACAAAGAGAAAGAAGCTTTCTGAGAAACTTCTTTGTGTTCTGTGAAATCATCTCACAGAGTTACAGCTTTCCCCTCAAGAAGCCTTTCGCTAAGACAGTTCTTGTGGAATTGGCAAAGTGATATTTGGAAGCCCATAGAGGGCTATGGTGAAAAAGGAAATATCGTCAGATGAAATCTGGAAAGAAGCTTTCTGCGAAACTGCTTAGTGTTCTGTTAATTCATCTCACAGAGTTACATGTGTATTTCGAGGATCTCTTTGCTAACCCTATTTCTGTGGAAACTGAGAACAGATATTTCGGATCCCTTTGAAGACTATAGGGCCAAAGGAAATATCCTCCGATAACAAAGAGAAAGAAGCTTTCTGAGAAACTTCTTTGTGTTCTGTGAAATCATCTCACAGAGTTACAGCTTTCCCCTCAAGAAGCCTTTCGCTAAGACAGTTCTTGTGGAATTGGCAAAGTGATATTTGGAAGCCCATAGAGGGCTAGGGTGAAAAAGGAAATATCGTCAGATGAAAGCTGGAAAGAAGCTTTCTGAGAAACTGCTTAGTGTTCTGTGAATTCATCTCACAGAGTTACATGTGTATTTCGAGGATCTCTTTGCTAGCCCCATTTCTGTGGAAACTGAGAAAAGATATTTCGGATCCCTTTGAAGACTATAGGGCCAAAGGAAATATCCTCGGATAACAAAGAGAAAGAAGCTTTCTGAGAAACTTCTTTGTGTTCTGTGAAATCATCTCACAGAGTTACAGCTTTCCCCTCAAGAAGCCTTTCGCTAAGACAGTTCTTGTGGAATTGGCAAAGTGATATTTGGAAGCCCATAGAGGGCTATGGTGAAAAAGGAAATATCGTCAGATGAAATCTGGAAAGAAGCTTTCTGAGAAACTGCTTAGTGTTCTGTTAATTCATCTCACAGAGTTACATGTGTATTTCGAGGATCTTTTTGCCAGTCCTATTTCTGTGGAATCTGAGAACAGATATTTCGGATCCCTTTGAAGACTATAGGGCCATAGGAAATATCCTCGGATAAGAAAGAGAAAGAAGCTTTCTGAGAAACTTCTTTGTGTTCTGTGAAATCATCTCACAGAGTTACAGCTTTCCCCTCAAGAAGCCTTTCGCTAAGACAGTTCTTGTGGAATTGGCAAAGTGATATTTGGAAGCCGATAGAGGGCTATGGTGAAAAAGGAAATATCCGCAGATGAAATCTGGAAAGAAGCTTTCTGAGAAACTGCTTAGTGTTCTGTTAATTCATCTCACAGAGTTACATGTGTATTTCGAGGATCTCTTTGCTAGCTCTGTTTCTGTGGAATCTGAGAACAGATATTTCGGATCCCTTTGAAGACTATAGGGCCAAAGGAAATATCCTCCGATAACAAAGAGAAAGAAGCTTTCTGAGAAACTTCTTTGTGTTCTGTGAAATCATCTCACAGAGTTACAGCTTTCCCCTCAAGAAGCCTTTCGCTAATACAGTTCTTGTGGAATTGGCAAAGTGATATTTGGAAGCCCTTAGAGGGCTATGGTGAAAAAGGAAATATCGTCAGATGAAATCTGGAAAGAAGCTTTCTGAGAAACTGCTTAGTGTTCTGTTATATCAACTCACAGAGTTACATGTGTATTTCGAGAATCTCTTTGCTAGCCCTATTTCTGTGGAATCTGAGAACAGATATTTCGAATCCCTTTGAAGACTATAGGGCCAAAGGAAATATCCTCCGATAACAAAGAGAAAGAAGCTTTCTGAGAAACTTCTTTGTGTTCTGTGAAATCATCTCACAGAGTTACAGCTTTCCCCTCAAGAAGCCTTTCGCTAAGACAGTTCTTGTGGAATTGGCAAAGTGATATTTGGAAGCCCATAGAGGGCTATGGTGAAAAAGGAAATATCGTCAGATGAAAGCTGGAAAGAAGCTTTCTGAGAAACTGCTTAGTGTTCTGTTAATTCATCTCACAGAGTTACATGTGTATTTCGAGGATCTCTTTGCTAGCCCTATTTCTGTGGAAACTGAGAAAAGATATTTCGGATCCCTTTGAAGACTATAGGGCCAAAGGAAATATCCTCGGATAACAAAGAGAAAGAAGCTTTCTGAGAAACTTCTTTGTGTTCTGTGAAATCATCTCACAGAGTTACAGCTTTCCCCTCAAGAAGCCTTTCGCTAAGACAGTTCTTGTGGAATTGGCAAAGTGATATTTGGAAGCCCATAGAGGGCTATGGTGAAAAAGGAAATATCGTCAGATGAAATCTGGAAAGAAGCTTTCTGCGAAACTGCTTAGTGTTCTGTTAATTCATCTCACAGAGTTACATGTGTATTTCGAGGATCTTTTTGCTAGTCCTATTTCTGTGGAATCTGAAAACAGATATTTCGGATCCCTTTGAAGACTATAGCGCCATAGGAAATATCCTCGGATAACAAAGAGAAAGAAGCTTTCTGAGAAACTTCTTTGTGTTCTGTGAAATCATCTCACAGAGTTACAGCTTTCCCCTCAAGAAGCCTTTCGCTAAGACAGTTCTTGTGGAATTGGCAAAGTGATATTTGGAAGCCGATAGAGGGCTATGGTGAAAAAGGAAATATCCGCAGATGAAATCTGGAAAGAAGCTTTCTGAGAAACTGCTTAGTGTTCTGTTAATTCATCTCACAGAGTTACATGTGTATTTCGAGGATCTCTTTGCTAGCCCTATTTCTGTGGAATCTGAGAACAGATATTTCGGATCCCTTTGAAGACTATAGGGCCAAAGGAAATATCCTCCGATAACAAAGAGAAAGAAGCTTTCTGAGAAACTTCTTTGTGTTCTGTTAAATCATCTCACAGAGTTACGGCTTTCCCCTCAAGAAGCCTTTCGCTAAGACAGTTCTTGTGGAATTGGCAAAGTGATATTTGGAAGCCCATAGAGGGCTATGGGGAAAAAGGAAATATCGTCAGATGAAATCTGGAAAGAAGCTTTCTGAGAAACTGCTTAGTGTTCTGTTAATCATCTCACAGAGTTACATGTGTATTTCGAGGATCTCTTTGCTAGCCCTATTTCTGTGGAATCTGAGAACAGATATTTCGGATCCCTTTGAAGACTATAGGGCCAAAGGAAATATCCTCTGATAACAAAGAGAAAGAAGCTTTCTGAGAAACTTCTTTGTGTTCTGTGAAATCATCTCACAGAGTTACAGCTTTCCCCTCAAGAAGCCTTTCGCTAAGACAGTTCTTGTGGAATTGGCAAAGTGATATTTGGAAGCCCTTAGAGGGCTATGGTGAAAAAGGAAATATCGTCAGATGAAATCTGGAAAGAAGCTTTCTGAGAAACTGCTTAGTGTTCTGTGAATTCATCTCACAGAGTTACATGTGTATTTCGAGGATCTCTTTGCTAGCCCTATTTCTGTGGAAACTGAGAAAAGATATTTCGGATCCCTTTGAAGACTATAGGGCCAAAGGAAAAATCCTCCGATAAAAAAGAGAAAGAAGCTTTCTTTGAAACTTCTTTGTGTTCTGTGAAATCATCTCACAGAGTTACAGCTTTCCCCTCAAGAAGCCTTTCGCTAAGACAGTTCTTGTGGAATTGGCAAAGTGATATTTGGAAGCCCATATAAGGCTATGGTGAAAAAGGAAATATCGTCAGATGAAATCTGGAAAGAAGCTTTCTGAGAAACTGCTTAGTGTTCTGTTTATCATCTCACAGAGTTACATGTGTATTTCGAGGATCTCTTTGCTAGCCCTATTTCTGTGGAATCTGAGAACAGATATTTCGGATCCCTTTGAAGACTATAGGGCCAAAGGAAATATCCTCCGATAACAAAGAGAAAGAAGCTTTCTGAGAAACTTCTTTGTGTTCTGTGAAATCATCTCACAGAGTTACAGCTTTCCCCTCAAGAAGCCTTTCGCTAAGACAGTTCTTGTGGAATTGGCAAAGTGATATTTGGAAGCCCATAGAGGGCTATGGTGAAAAAGGAAATATCGTCAGATGAAATCTGGAAAGAAGCTTTCTGAGAAACTGCTTAGTGTTCTGTGAATTCATCTCACACAGTTACATGTGTATTTCGAGGATCTCTTTGCTAGCCCTATTTCTGTGGAAACTGAGAAAAGATATTTCGGATCCCTTTGAAGACTATAGGGCCAAAGGAAATATCCTCGGATAACAAAGAGAAAGAAGCTTTCTGAGAAACTTCTTTGTGTTCTGTGAAATCATCTCACAGAGTTACAGCTTTCCCCTGAAGAAGCCTTTCGCTAAGACAGTTCTTGTGGCTTTGGCAAAGTGATATTTGAAAGCCCATAGAGGGCTATGGTGAAAAAGGAAATATCGACAGATGAAATCTGGAAAGAAGCTTTCTGCGAAACTGCTTAGTGTTCTGTGAATTCATCTCACAGAGTTACATGTGCATTTCGAGGATCTCTTTGCTAGCCCTATTTCTGTGGAATCTGAGAACAGATATTTCGGATCCCTTTGAAGACTATAGGGCCAAAGGAAATATCCTCCGATAACAAAGAGAAAGAAGCTTTCTGAGAAACTTCTTTGTGTTCTGTGAAATCATCTCACAGAGTTACAGCTTTCCCCTCAAGAAGCCTTTCGCTAAGACTGTTCTTGTGGAATTGGCAAAGTGATATTTGGAAGCCCATAGAGGGCTATGGAGAAAAAGGAAATACCGTCAGATGAAATCTGGAAAGAAGCTTTCTGCGAAACTGCTTAGTGTTCTGTAAATTCATCTCACAGAGTTACATGTGTATTTCGAGGATCTGTTTGATAGCTCTATTTCTGTGGAATCTGAGAACAGATATTTCGGATCACTTTGAAGACTATAGGGCCTAAGGAAATATCCTCCGATAACAAAGAGAAAGAAGCTTTCTGAGAAACTTCTTTGTGTTCTGTGAAATCATCTCACAGAGTTACAGCTTTCCCCTCAAGAAGCCTTTCGCTAAGACAGTTCTTGTGGAATTGGCAAAGTGATATTTGGAAGCCCATAGAGGGCTATGGTGAAAAAGGAAATATCGTCAGATGAAATCTGGAAAGAAGCTTTCTGCGAAACTGCTTAGTGTTCTGTTAATTCATCTCACAGAGTTACATGTGTATTTCGAGGATCTCTTTGCTAACCCTATTTCTGTGGAAACTGAGAACAGATATTTCGGATCCCTTTGAAGACTATAGGGCCAAAGGAAATATCCTCCGATAACAAAGAGAAAGAAGCTTTCTGAGAAACTTCTTTGTGTTCTGTGAAATCATCTCACAGAGTTACAGCTTTCCCCTCAAGAAGCCTTTCGCTAAGACACTTCTTGTGGAATTGGCAAAGTGATATTTGGAAGCCGATAGAGGGCTATGGTGAAAAAGGAAATATCCTCAGATGAAATCTGGAAAGAAGCTTTCTGAGAAACTGCTTAGTGTTCTGTAAATTCATCTCACAGAGTTACATGTGTATTTCGAGGATCTCTTTGCTAGCCCTATTTCTGTGGAATCTGAGAACAAATATTTCGGATCCCTTTGAAGACTATAGGGCCAAAGGAAATATCCTCTGATAACAAAGAGAAAGAAGCTTTCTGAGAAACTTCTTTGTGTTCTGTGAAATCATCTCACAGAGTTACAGCTTTCCCCTCAAGAAGCCTTTCGCTAAGACAGTTCTTGTGGAATTGGCAAAGTGATATTTGGAAGCCCATAGAGGGCTATGGTGAAAAAGGAAATATCCTCAGATGAAATCTGGAAAGAAGTTTTCTGAGAAACTTCTTAGTGTTCTGTTAATTCATCTCACAGAGTTACATGTGTATTTCGAGGATCTCTTTGCTAGCCCTATTTCTGTGGAATCTGAGAACAGATATTTCGGATCCCTTTGAAGACTATAGGGCCAAAGGAAATATCCTCCGATAACAAAGAGAAAGAAGCTTTCTGAGAAACTTCTTTGTGTTCTGTGAAATCATCTCACAGAGTTACAGCTTTCCCCTCAAGAAGCCTTTCGGTAAGACAGTTCTTGTGCAATTGGCAAAGTGATATTTGGAAGCCCATAGAGGGCTATGGTGAAAAAGGATATATCCTCAGATGAAATCTGGAAAGAAGCTTTCTGAGAAACTGCTTAGTGTTCTGTTAATTCATCTCACAGAGTTACATGTGTATTTCGAGGATCTCTTTGCTAGCTCTGTTTCTGTGGAATCTGAGAACAGATATTTCGGATCCCTTTGAAGACTATAGGGCCAAAGGAAATATCCTCCGATAACAAAGAGAAAGAAGCTTTCTGAGAAACTTCTTTGTGTTCTGTGAAATCATCTCACAGAGTTACAGATTTCCCCTCAAGAAGCCTTTCGCTAATACAGTTCTTGTGGAATTGGCAAAGTGATATTTGGAAGCCCTTAGAGGGCTATGGTGAAAAAGGAAATATCGTCAGATGAAATCTGGAAAGAAGCTTTCTGAGAAACTGCTTAGTGTTCTGTTATATCAACTCACAGAGTTACATGTGTATTTCGAGAATCTCTTTGCTAGCCCTATTTCTGTGGAATCTGAGAACAGATATTTCGGATCCCTTTGAAGACTATAGGGCCAAAGGAAATATCCTCCGATAACAAAGAGAAAGAAGCTTTCTGAGAAACTTCTTTGTGTTCTGTGAAATCATCTCACAGAGTTACAGCTTTCCCCTCAAGAAGCCTTTCGCTAAGACAGTTCTTGTGGAATTGGCAAAGTGATATTTGGAAGCCCATAGAGGGCTATGGTGAAAAAGGAAATATCGTCAGATGAAAGCTGGAAAGAAGCTTTCTGAGAAACTGCTTAGTGTTCTGTTAATTCATCTCACAGAGTTACATGTGTATTTCGAGGATCTCTTTGCTAGCCCTATTTCTGTGGAAACTGAGAAAAGATATTTCGGATCCCTTTGAAGACTATAGGGCCAAAGGAAATATCCTCGGATAACAAAGAGAAAGAAGCTTTCTGAGAAACTTCTTTGTGCTCTGTGAAATCATCTCACAGAGTTACAGATTTCCCCTCAAGAAGCCTTTCGCTAAGACAGTTCTTGTGGAATTGGCACAGTGATATTTGGAAGCCCATAGAGGGCTATGGTGAAAAAGGAAATGTCCGCAGATGAAATCTGGAAAGAAGCTTTCTGAGAAACTGCTTAGTGTTCTGTTAATTCATCTCACAGAGTTACATGTGTATTTCGAGGATCTCTTTGCTAGCCCTATTTCTGTGGAATCTGAGAACAGATATTTCGGATCCCTTTGAAGACTATAGGGCCAAAGGAAATATCCTCCGATAACAAAGAGAAAGAAGCTTTCTGAGAAACTTCTTTGTGTTCTGTGACATCATCTCACAGAGTTACAGCTTTCCCCTGAAGAAGCCTTTCGCTAAGACAGTTCTTGTGGAATTGGCAAAGTGATATTTGGAAGCCCATAGAGGGCTATGGTGAAAAAGGAAATATCGTCAGATGAAATCTGGAAAGAAGCTTTCTGCAAAACTGCTCAGTGTTCTGTTAATTCATCTCACAGAAGTACATGTGTATTTCGAGGATCTCTTTGCTAGTCCTATTTCTGTGGAATCTGAAAACAGATATTTCGGATCCCTTTGAAGACTATAGGGCCAAAGGAAATATCCTCGGATAACAAAGAGAAAGAAGCTTTCTGAGAAACTTCTTTGTTTTCTGTGAAATCATCTCACAGAGTTACAGCTTTCCCCTCAAGAAGCCTTTCGCTAAGACAGTTCTTGTGGAATTGGCAAAGTGATATTTGGAAGCCCATAGAGGGCTATGGTGAAAAAGGAAATATCGTCAGATGAAATCTGGAAAGAAGCTTTCTGAGAAACTGCTTAGTGTTCTGTGAATTCATCTCACAGAGTTACATGTGTATTTCGAGGATCTCTTTGCTAGCCCTATTTCTGTGGAAACTGAGAAAAGATATTTCGGATCCCTTTGAAGACTATAGGGCCAAAGGAAAAATCCTCCGATAACAAAGAGAAAGAAGCTTTCTGAGAAACTTCTTTGTGTTCTGTGAAATCATCTCACAGAGTTACAGCTTTCCCCTCAAGAAGCCTTTCGCTAAGACAGTTCTTGTGGAATTGGCAAAGTGATATTTGGAAGCCCTTAGAGGGCTATGGTGAAAAAGGAAATATCGTCAGATGAAATCTGGAAAGAAGCTTTCTGAGAAACTGCTTAGTGTTCTGTTATATCAACTCACAGAGTTACATGTGTATTTCGAGAATCTCTTTGCTAGCCCTATTTCTGTGGAATCTGAGAACAGATATTTCGGATCCCTTTGAAGACTATAGGGCCAAAGGAAATATCCTCCGATAACAAAGAGAAAGAAGCTTTCTGAGAAACTTCTTTGTGTTCTGTGAAATCATCTCACAGAGTTACAGCTTTCCCCTCAAGAAGCCTTTCGCTAAGACAGTTCTTGTGGAATTGGCAAAGTGATATTTGGAAGCCCATAGAGGGCTATGGTGAAAAAGGAAATATCGTCAGATGAAAGCTGGAAAGAAGCTTTCTGAGAAACTGCTTAGTGTTCTGTTAATTCATCTCACAGAGTTACATGTGTATTTCGAGGATCTCTTTGCTAGCCCTATTTCTGTGGAAACTGAGAAAAGATATTTCGGATCCCTTTGAAGACTATAGGGCCAAAGGAAATATCCTCGGATAACAAAGAGAAAGAAGCTTTCTGAGAAACTTCTTTGTGCTCTGTGAAATCATCTCACAGAGTTACAGCTTTCCCCTCAAGAAGCCTTTCGCTAAGACAGTTCTTGTGGAATTGGCACAGTGATATTTGGAAGCCCATAGAGGGCTATGGTGAAAAAGGAAATATCCGCAGATGAAATCTGGAAAGAAGCTTTCTGAGAAACTGCTTAGTGTTCTGTTAATTCATCTCACAGAGTTACATGTGTATTTCGAGGATCTCTTTGCTAGCCCTATTTCTGTGGAAACTGAGAAAAGATATTTCGGATCCCTTTGAAGACTATAGGGCCAAAGGAAATATCCTCGGATAACAAAGAGAAAGAAGCTTTCTGAGAAACTTCTTTGTGCTCTGTGAAATCATCTCACAGAGTTACAGCTTTCCCCTCAAGAAGCCTTTCGCTAAGACAGTTCTTGTGGAATTGGCACAGTGATATTTGGAAGCCCATAGAGGGCTATGGTGAAAAAGGAAATATCCGCAGATGAAATCTGGAAAGAAGCTTTCTGAGAAACTGCTTAGTGTTCTGTTAATTCATCTCACAGAGTTACATGTGTATTTCGAGGATCTCTTTGCTAGCCCTATTTCTGTGGAATCTGAGAACAGATATTTCGGATCCCTTTGAAGACTATAGGGCCAAAGGAAATATCCTCCGATAACAAAGAGAAAGAAGCTTTCTGAGAAACTTCTTTGTGTTCTGTGAAATCATCTCACAGAGTTACAGCTTTCCCCTGAAGAAGCCTTTCGCTAAGACAGTTCTTGTGGAATTGGCAAAGTGATATTTGGAAGCCCATAGAGGGCTATGGTGAAAAAGGAAATATCGTCAGATGAAATCTGGAAAGAAGCTTTCTGCAAAACTGCTCAGTGTTCTGTTAATTCATCTCACAGAAGTACATGTGTATTTCGAGGATCTCTTTGCTAGTCCTATTTCTGTGGAATCTGAAAACAGATATTTCGGATCCCTTTGAAGACTATAGGGCCAAAGGAAATATCCTCGGATAACAAAGAGAAAGAAGCTTTCTGAGAAACTTCTTTGTTTTCTGTGAAATCATCTCACAGAGTTACAGCTTTCCCCTCAAGAAGCCTTTCGCTAAGACAGTTCTTGTGGAATTGGCAAAGTGATATTTGGAAGCCCATAGAGGGCTATGGGGAAAAAGGAAATATCGTCAGATGAAATCTGGAAAGAAGCTTTCTGAGAAACTGCTTAGTGTTCTGTGAATTCATCTCACAGAGTTACATGTGTATTTCGAGGATCTCTTTGCTAGCCCTATTTCTGTGGAAACTGAGAAAAGATATTTCGGATCCCTTTGAAGACTATAGGGCCAAAGGAAAAATCCTCCGATAACAAAGAGAAAGAAGCTTTCTGAGAAACTTCTTTGTGTTCTGTGAAATCATCTCACAGAGTTACAGCTTTCCCCTCAAGAAGCCTTTCGCTAAGACAGTTCTTGTGGAATTGGCAAAGTGATATTTGGAAGCCCATAGAGGGCTATGGTGAAAAAGGAATTATCGTCAGATGAAATCTGGAAAGAAGCTTTCTGCGAAACTGCTTAGTGTTCTGTTAATTCATCTCACAGAGTTCCATGTGTATTTCGAGGATGTCTTTGCTAGCCCTATTTCTGTGGAATCTGAGAACAGATATTTCGGATCCCTTTGAAGACTATAGGGCCAAAGGAAATATCCTCGGATAACAAAGAGAAAGAAGCTTTCTGAGAAACTTCTTTGTGTTCTGTGAAATCATCTCACAGAGTTACAGCTTTCCCCTCAAGAAGCCTTTCGCTAAGACAGTTCTTGTGGAATTGGCAAAGTGATATTTGGAAGCCCAAAGAGGGCTATGGTGAAAAAGGAAATATCGTCAGATGAAATCTGGAAAGAAGCTTTCTGCGAAACTGCTTAGTGTTCTGTTAATTCATCTCACAGAGTTACATGTGTATTTCGAGGATCTCTTTGCTAGTCCCATTTCTGTGGAATCTGAAAACAGATATTTCGGACCCCTTTGAAGACTATAGGGCCAAAGGAAATATCCTCGGATAAAAAAGAGAAAGAAGCTTTCTGAGAAACTTCTTTGTGTTTGTGAAATCATCTCAAGAGTTACAGCTTTCCCCTCAAGAAGCCTTTCGCTAAGACAGTTCTTGTGGAATTGGCAAAGTGATATTTGGAAGCCCATAGAGGGCTATGGTGAAAAAGGAAATATCCTCAGATGAAATCTGGAAAGAAGCTTTCTGAGAAACTGCTTAGTGTTCTTTTAATTCATCTCACAGAGTTACATGTGTATTTCGAGGATCTCTTTGCTAGCCCTATTTCTGTGGAATCTGAGAACAAATATTTCGGATCCCTTTGAAGACTATAGGGCCAAAGGAAATATCCTCCGATAACAAAGAGAAAGAAGCTTTCTGAGAAACTTCTTTGTGTTCTGTGAAATCATCTCACAGAGTTACAGCTTTCCCCTGAAGAAGCCTTTCGCTAAGACAGTTCTTGAGGAATTGGCAAAGTGATATTTGGAAGCCCATAGAGGGCTATGGTGAAAAAGGAAATATCGTCAGATGAAATCTGGAAAGAAGCTTTCTGAGAAACTGCTTAGTGTTCTGTTAATTCATCTCACAGAGTTACATGTGTATTTCGAGGATCTCTTTGCTAGCCCTATTTCTGTGGAATCTGAGAACAGATATTTCGGATCCCTTTGAAGACTATAGGGCCAAAGGAAATATCCTCGGATAACAAAAGAAAGAAGCTTTCTGAGAAACTTCTTTGTGTTCTGTGAAATCATCTCACAGAGTTACAGCTTTCCCCTGAAGAAGCCTTTCGCTAAGACAGTTCTTGTGGAATTGGCAAAGTGATATTTGGAAGCCCATAGAGGGCTATGGTGAAAAAGGAAATATCGTCAGATGAAATCTGGAAAGAAGCTTTCTGCGAAACTGGTCAGTGTTCTGTTAATTCATCTCACAGAAGTACATGTGTATTTCGAGGATCTCTTTGCTAGTCCTATTTCTGTGGAATCTGAAAACAGATATTTCGGATCCCTTTGAAGACTATAGGGCCAAAGGAAATATCCTCGGATAACAAAGAGAAAGAAGCTTTCAGAGAAACTTCTTTGTTTTCTGTGAAATCATCTCACAGAGTTACAGCTTTCCCCTCAAGAAGCCTTTCGCTAAGACAGTTCTTGTGGAATTGGCAAAGTTATATATGGAAGCCCATAGAGGGCTATGGTGAAATAGGAAATATCGTCAGATGAAATCTGGAAAGAAGCTTTCTGCGAAACTGCTTAGTGTTCTGTTAATTCATCTCACAGAGTTACATGTGTATTTCGAGGATCTCTTTGCTAGCCCTATTTCTGTGGAAACTGAGAAAAGATATTTCGGATCCCTTTGAAGACTATAGGGCCAAAGGAAATATTTCGGATAAAAAAGAGAAAGAAGCTTTCTGAGAAACTTCTTTGTGTTTGTGAAATCATCTCAAGAGTTACAGCTTTCCCCTCAAGAAGCCTTTCGCTAAGACAGTTCTTGTGGAATTGGCAAAGTGATATTTGGAAGCCGATAGAGGGCTATGGTGAAAAAGGAAATATCCTCAGGTGAAATCTGGAAAGAAGCTTTCTGAGAAACTGCTTAGTGTTCTTTTAATTCATCTCACAGAGTTACATGTGTATTTCGAGGATCTCTTTGCTAGCCCTATTTCTGTGGAATCTGAGAACAAATATTTCGGATCCCTTTGAAGACTATAGGGCCAAAGGAAATATCCTCCGATAACAAAGAGAAAGAAGCTTTCTGAGAAACTTCTTTGTGTTCTGTGAAATCATCTCACAGAGTTACAGCTTTCCCCTGAAGAAGCCTTTCGCTAAGACAGTTCTTGTGGAATTGGCAAAGTGATATTTGGAAGCCCATAGAGGGCTATGGTGAAAAAGGAAATATCGTCAGATGAAATCTGGAAAGAAGCTTTCTGAGAAACTGCTTAGTGTTCTGTTAATTCATCTCACAGAGTTACATGTGTATATCTAGGATCTCTTTCCTAGCCCTATTTCTGTGGAATCTGAGAACAGATATTTCGGATCCCTTTGAAGACTATAGGGCCAAAGGAAATATCCTCGGATAACAAAGAGAAAGAAGCTTTCTGAGAAACTTCTTTGTGTTTTGTGAAATCATCTCACAGAGTTACAGCTTTCCCCTGAAGAAGCCTTTCGCTAAGACAGTTCTTGTGGAATTGGCAAAGTGATATTTGGAAGCCCATAGAGGGCTATGGTGAAAAAGGAAATATCGTCAGATGAAATCTGGAAAGAAGCTTTCTGCGAAACTGCTCAGTGTTCTGTTAATTCATCTCACAGAAGTACATGTGTATTTCGAGGATCTCTTTGCTAGTCCTATTTCTGTGGAATCTGAAAACAGATATTTCGGATCCCTTTGAAGACTATAGGGCCAAAGGAAATATCCTCGGATAACAAAGAGAAAGAAGCTTTCTGAGAAACTTCTTTGTTTTCTGTGAAATCATCTCACAGAGTTACAGCTTTCCCCTCAAGAAGCCTTTCGCTAAGACAGTTCTTGTGGAATTGGCAAAGTGATATATGGAAGCCCATAAAGGGTATGGTGAAATAGGAAATATCGTCAGATGAAATCTGGAAAGAAGCTTTCTGAGAAACTGCTTAGTGTTCTGTTAATTCATCTCACAGAGTTACATGTGTATTTCGAGGATCTCTTTGCTAGCCCTATTTCTGTGGAAACTGAGAAAAGATATTTCGGATCCCTTTGAAGACTATAGGGCCAAAGGAAAAATCCTCCGATAACAAAGAGAAAGAAGCTTTCTGAGAAACTTCTTTGTGTTCTGTGAAATCATCTCACAGAGTTACAGCTTTCCCCTCAAGAAGCCTTTCGCTAAGACAGTTCTTGTGGAATTGGCAAACTGATATTTGGAAGCCCATAGAGGGGTATGGTGAAAAAGGAATTATCGTCAGATGAAATCTGGAAAGAAGCTTTCTGCGAAACTGCTTAGTGTTCTGTTAATTCATCTCACAGAGTTCCATGTGTATTTCGAGGATGTCTTTGCCAGCCCTATTTCTGTGGAATCTGAGAACAGATATTTCGGATCCCTTTGAAGACTATAGGGCCAAAGGAAATATCCTCGGATAACAAAGAGAAAGAAGCTTTCTGAGAAACTTCTTTGTGTTCTGTGAAATCATCTCACAGAGTTACAGCTTTCCCCTCAAGAAGCCTTTCGCAAAGACAGTTCTTGTGGAATTGGCAAAGTGATATTTGGAAGCCCATAGAGGGCTATGGTGAAAAAGGAAATATAGTCAGATGAAATCTGGAAAGAAGCTTTCTGCGAAACTGCTTAGTGTTCTGTTAATTCATCTCACAGAGTTACATGTGTATTTCGAGGATCTCTTTGCTAGTTCTCTTTCTGTGGAATCTGAAAACAGATATTTCGGAACCCTTTGAAGACTATACGGCCAAAGGAAATATCCTCGGATAAAAAAGAGAAAGAAGCTTTCTGAGAAACTTCTTTGTGTTTGTGAAATCATCTCAAGAGTTACAGCTTTCCCCTCAAGAAGCCTTTCGCTAAGACAGTTCTTGTGGAATTGGCAAAGTGATATTTGGAAGCCGATAGAGGGCTACGGTGAAAAAGGAAATATCCTCAGATGAAATCTGGAAAGAAGCTTTCTGAGAAACTGCTTAGTGTTCTTTTAATTCATCTCACAGAGTTACATGTGTATTTCGAGGATCTCTTTGCTAGCCCTATTTCTGTGGAATCTGAGAACAAATATTTCGGATCCCTTTGAAGACTATAGGGCCAAAGGAAATATCCTCGGATAACAAAGAGAAAGAAGCTTTCTGAGAAACTTCTTTGTGTTCTGTGAAATCATCTCACAGAGTTACAGCTTTCCCCTGAAGAAGCCTTTCGCTAAGACAGTTCTTGTGGAATTGGCAAAGTGATATTTGGAAGACCATAGAGGGCTATGGTGAAAAAGGAAATATCGTCAGATGAAATCTGGAAAGAAGCTTTCTGCGAAACTGCTTAGTGTTCTGTTAATTCATCTCACAGAGTTACATGTGTATTTCGAGGATCTCTTTGCTAGTCCTATTTCTGTGGAATCTGAAAACAGATATTTCGGATCTCTTTGAAGACTATAGGGCGAAAGGAAATATCCTCGGATAACAAAGAGAAAGAAGCTTTCTGAGAAACTTCTTTGTGTTCTGTGAAATCATCTCACAGAGTTACAGCTTTCCCCTCAAGAAGCCTTTCGCTAAGACAGTTCTTGTGGAATTGGCAAAGTGATATTTGGAAGCCGATAGAGGGTTATGGTGAAAAAGGAAATATCCTCAGATGAAATCTGGAAAGAAGCTATCTGAGAAACTGCTTAGTGTTCTGTTAATTCATCTCACAGAGTTACATGTGTATTTCGAGGATCTCTTTGCTAGTCCTATTTCTGTGGAATCTGAGAACAGATATTTCGGATCCCTTTGAAGACTATAGGGCCAAAGGAAATATCCTCCGATAACAAAGAGAAAGAAGCTTTCTGAGAAACTTCTTTGTGTTCTGTGAAATCATCTCACAGAGTTACAGCTTTCCCCTCAAGAAGCCTTTCGCTAAGACAGTTCTTGTGGAATTGGCAAAGTGATATTTGGAAGCCCATAGAGGGCTATGGTGAAAAAAGAAATATCGTCAGATGAAATCTGGAAAGAAGCTTTCTGCGAAACTGCTTAGTGTTCTGTTAATTCATCTCACAGAGTTCCATGTGTATTTCGAGGATCTCTTTGCTAGTCCTATTTCTGTGGAATCTGAAAACAGATATTTCGGATCCCTTTGAAGACTATTGGGCCAAAGGAAATATCCTCGGATAACAAAGAGAAAGAAGCTTTCTGAGAAACTTCTTTGTGTTCTGTGAAATCATCTCACAGAGTTACAGCTTTCCCCTGAAGAAGCCTTTCGCTAAGACAGTTCTTGTGGAATTGGCAAAGTGATATTTGGAAGCCCATAGAGGGCTATGGTGAAAAAGGAAATATCCTCAGATGAAATCTGGAAAGAAGCTTTCTGAGAAACTGCTTAGTGTTCTGTGAATTCATCTCACAGAGTTACATGTGTATTTCGAGGATCTCTTTGCTAGCCCTATTTCTGTGGAAACTGAGAAAAGATATTTCGGATCCCTTTGAAGACTATAGGGCCAAAGGAAAAATCCTCCGATAACAAAGAGAAAGAAGCTTTCTGAGAAACTTCTTTGTGTTCTGTGAAATCATCTCACAGAGTTACAGCTTTCCCCTCAAGAAGCCTTTCGCTAAGACAGTTCTTGTGGAATTGGCAAAGTGATATTTGGAAGCCCATAGAGGGCTATGGTGAAAAAGGAAATATCGTCAGATGAAATGTGGAAAGAAGCTTTCTGAGAAACTGCTTAGTGTTCTGTTAATTCATCTCACAGAGTTACATGTGTATTTCGAGGATCTCTTTGCTAGCCCTATTTCTGTGGAATCTGAGAACAGATATTTCGGATCCCTTTGAAGACTATAGGGCCAAAGGAAATATCCTCGGATAACAAAGAGAAAGAAGCTTTCTGAGAAACTTCTTTGTGTTCTGTGAAATAATCTCAAGAGTTACAGCTTTCCCCTCAAGAAGCCTTTCGCTAAGACGTTTCTTGTGGAATTGGCAAAGGGATATTTGGAAGCCCATAGAGGGCTATGGTGAAAAAGGAAATATCGTCAGATGAAATCTGGAAAGAAGCTTTCTGCGAAACTTCTTAGTGTTCTGTGAATTCATCTCATAGAGTTCCATGTGTATTTCGAGGATCTCTTTGCTAGTCCTATTTCTGTGGAATCTGAAAACAGATATTTCGGATCCCTTTGAAGACTATAGGGCCAAAGGAAATATCCTCGGATAACAAAGAGAAAGAAGCTTTCTGAGAAACTTCTTTGTGTTCTGTGAAATCATCTCACAGAGTTACAGCTTTCCCCTGAAGAAGCCTTTCGCTAAGACAGTTCTTGTGGAATTGGCAAAGTGATATTTGGAAGCCCATAGAGGGCTATGGTGAAAAAGGAAATATCGTCAGATGAAATCTGGAAAGAAGCTTTCTGCGAAACTGCTTAGTGTTCTGTGAATTCATCTCACAGAGTTACATGTGTATTTCGAGGATCTCTTTGCTAGCCCTATTTCTGTGGAAACTGAGAAAAGATATTTCGGATTCCTTTGAAGACTATAGGGCCAAAGGAAAAATCCTCCGATAACAAATAGAAAGAAGCTTTCTGAGAAACTTCTTTGTGTTCTGTGAAATCATCTCACAGAGTTACAGCTTTCCCCTCAAGAAGCCTTTCGCTAAGACAGTTCTTGTGGAATTGGCAATGTGATATTTGGAAGCCCATAGAGGGCTATGGTGAAAAAGGAAATATCGTCAGATGAAATCTGGAAAGAAGCTTTCTGAGAAACTGCTTAGTGTTTTGTTAATTCATCTCACAGAGTTACATGTGTATTTCGAGGATCTCTTTGCTAGCTCTATTTCTGTGGAATCTGAGAACAGATATTTCGGATCCCTTTGAAGACTATAGGGCCAAAGGAAAAATCCTCCGATAACAAAGAGAAAGAAGCTTTCTGAGAAACTTCTTTGTATTCTGTGAAATCATCTCACAGAGTTACAGCTTTCCCCTCAAGAAGCCTTTCGCTAAGACAGTTCTTGTGGAATTGGCAAAGTGATATTTGGAAGCCCATAGAGGGCTATGGTGAAAAAGGAAATATCCTCAGATGAAATCTGGAAAGAAGCTTTCTGCAAAACTGCTTAGTGTTCTGTTATTTCATCTCACAGAGTTACATGTGTATTTCGAGGATCTCTTTGCTAGTCCTATTTCTGTGGAATCTGAAAACAGATATTTCGGAACCCTTTGAACACTATAGGGCCAAAGGAAATATCCTCGGATAACAAAGAGAAAGAAGCTTTCTGAGAAACTTCTTTGTGTTCTGTGAAATCATCTCACAGAGTTACAGCTTTCCCCTCAAGAAGCCTTTCGCTAAGACAGTTCTTGTGGAATTGGCAAAGTGATATTTGGAAGCCGATAGAGGGCTACGGTGAAAAAGGAAATATCGTCAGATGAAATCTGGAAAGAAGCTTTCTGAGAAACTGCTTAGTGTTCTGTTAATTCATCTCACAGAGTTACATGTGTATTTCGAGGATCTCTTTGCTAGCCCTATTTCTGTGGAATCTGAGAACAGATATTTCGGATCCCTTTGAAGACTATAGGGCCAAAGGAAATATCCTCGGATAACAAAAGAAAGAAGCTTTCTGAGAAACTTCTTTGTGTTCTGTGAAATCATCTCACAGAGTTACAGCTTTCCCCTGAAGAAGCCTTTCGCTAAGACAGTTCTTGTGGAATTGGCAAAGTGATATTTGGAAGCCCATAGAGGGCTATGGTGAAAAAGGAAATATCGTCAGATGAAATCTGGAAAGAAGCTTTCTGCGAAACTGCTCAGTGTTCTGTTAATTCATCTCACAGAAGTACATGTGTATTTCGAGGATCTCTTTGCTAGTCCTATTTCTGTGGAATCTGAAAACAGATATTTCGGATCCCTTTGAAGACTATAGGGCCAAAGGAAATATCCTCGGATAACAAAGAGAAAGAAGCTTTCAGAGAAACTTCTTTGTTTTCTGTGAAATCATCTCACAGAGTTACAGCTTTCCCCTCAAGAAGCCTTTCGCTAAGACAGTTCTTGTGGAATTGGCAAAGTTATATATGGAAGCCCATAGAGGGCTATGGTGAAATAGGAAATATCGTCAGATGAAATCTGGAAAGAAGCTTTCTGCGAAACTGCTTAGTGTTCTGTTAATTCATCTCACAGAGTTACATGTGTATTTCGAGGATCTCTTTGCTAGCCCTATTTCTGTGGAAACTGAGAAAAGATATTTCGGATCCCTTTGAAGACTATAGGGCCAAAGGAAATATCCTCGGATAAAAAAGAGAAAGAAGCTTTCTGAGAAACTTCTTTGTGTTTGTGAAATCATCTCAAGAGTTACAGCTTTCCCCTCAAGAAGCCTTTCGCTAAGACAGTTCTTGTGGAATTGGCAAAGTGATATTTGGAAGCCGATAGAGGGCTATGGTGAAAAAGGAAATATCCTCAGGTGAAATCTGGAAAGAAGCTTTCTGAGAAACTGCTTAGTGTTCTTTTAATTCATCTCACAGAGTTACATGTGTATTTCGAGGATCTCTTTGCTAGCCCTATTTCTGTGGAATCTGAGAACAAATATTTCGGATCCCTTTGAAGACTATAGGGCCAAAGGAAATATCCTCCGATAACAAAGAGAAAGAAGCTTTCTGAGAAACTTCTTTGTGTTCTGTGAAATCATCTCACAGAGTTACAGCTTTCCCCTGAAGAAGCCTTTCGCTAAGACAGTTCTTGTGGAATTGGCAAAGTGATATTTGGAAGCCCATAGAGGGCTATGGTGAAAAAGGAAATATCGTCAGATGAAATCTGGAAAGAAGCTTTCTGAGAAACTGCTTAGTGTTCTGTTAATTCATCTCACAGAGTTACATGTGTATATCTAGGATCTCTTTGCTAGCCCTATTTCTGTGGAATCTGAGAACAGATATTTCGGATCCCTTTGAAGACTATAGGGCCAAAGGAAATATCCTCGGATAACAAAGAGAAAGAAGCTTTCTGAGAAACTTCTTTGTGTTTTGTGAAATCATCTCACAGAGTTACAGCTTTCCCCTGAAGAAGCCTTTCGCTAAGACAGTTCTTGTGGAATTGGCAAAGTGATATTTGGAAGCCCATAGAGGGCTATGGTGAAAAAGGAAATATCGTCAGATGAAATCTGGAAAGAAGCTTTCTGCGAAACTGCTCAGTGTTCTGTTAATTCATCTCACAGAAGTACATGTGTATTTCGAGGATCTCTTTGCTAGTCCTATTTCTGTGGAATCTGAAAACAGATATTTCGGATCCCTTTGAAGACTATAGGGCCAAAGGAAATATCCTCGGATAACAAAGAGAAAGAAGCTTTCTGAGAAACTTCTTTGTTTTCTGTGAAATCATCTCACAGAGTTACAGCTTTCCCCTCAAGAAGCCTTTCGCTAAGACAGTTCTTGTGGAATTGGCAAAGTGATATATGGAAGCCCATAAAGGGTATGGTGAAATAGGAAATATCGTCAGATGAAATCTGGAAAGAAGCTTTCTGAGAAACTGCTTAGTGTTCTGTTAATTCATCTCACAGAGTTACATGTGTATTTCGAGGATCTCTTTGCTAGCCCTATTTCTGTGGAAACTGAGAAAAGATATTTCGGATCCCTTTGAAGACTATAGGGCCAAAGGAAAAATCCTCCGATAACAAAGAGAAAGAAGCTTTCTGAGAAACTTCTTTGTGTTCTGTGAAATCATCTCACAGAGTTACAGCTTTCCCCTCAAGAAGCCTTTCGCTAAGACAGTTCTTGTGGAATTGGCACACTGATATTTGGAAGCCCATAGAGGGGTATGGTGAAAAAGGAATTATCGTCAGATGAAATCTGGAAAGAAGCTTTCTGCGAAACTGCTTAGTGTTCTGTTAATTCATCTCACAGAGTTCCATGTGTATTTCGAGGATGTCTTTGCCAGCCCTATTTCTGTGGAATCTGAGAACAGATATTTCGGATCCCTTTGAAGACTATAGGGCCAAAGGAAATATCCTCGGATAACAAAGAGAAAGAAGCTTTCTGAGAAACTTCTTTGTGTTCTGTGAAATCATCTCACAGAGTTACAGCTTTCCCCTCAAGAAGCCTTTCGCAAAGACAGTTCTTGTGGAATTGGCAAAGTGATATTTGGAAGCCCATAGAGGGCTATGGTGAAAAAGGAAATATAGTCAGATGAAATCTGGAAAGAAGCTTTCTGCGAAACTGCTTAGTGTTCTGTTAATTCATCTCACAGAGTTACATGTGTATTTCGAGGATCTCTTTGCTAGTTCTCTTTCTGTGGAATCTGAAAACAGATATTTCGGAACCCTTTGAAGACTATACGGCCAAAGGAAATATCCTCGGATAAAAAAGAGAAAGAAGCTTTCTGAGAAACTTCTTTGTGTTCGTGAAATCATCTCAAGAGTTACAGCTTTCCCCTCAAGAAGCCTTTCGCTAAGACAGTTCTTGTGGAATTGGCAAAGTGATATTTGGAAGCCGATAGAGGGCTACGGTGAAAAAGGAAATATCCTCAGATGAAATCTGGAAAGAAGCTTTCTGAGAAACTGCTTAGTGTTCTTTTAATTCATCTCACAGAGTTACATGTGTATTTCGAGGATCTCTTTGCTAGCCCTATTTCTGTGGAATCTGAGAACAAATATTTCGGATCCCTTTGAAGACTATAGGGCCAAAGGAAATATCCTCGGATAACAAAGAGAAAGAAGCTTTCTGAGAAACTTCTTTGTGTTCTGTGAAATCATCTCACAGAGTTACAGCTTTCCCCTGAAGAAGCCTTTCGCTAAGACAGTTCTTGTGGAATTGGCAAAGTGATATTTGGAAGACCATAGAGGGCTATGGTGAAAAAGGAAATATCGTCAGATGAAATCTGGAAAGAAGCTTTCTGCGAAACTGCTTAGTGTTCTGTTAATTCATCTCACAGAGTTACATGTGTATTTCGAGGATCTCTTTGCTAGTCCTATTTCTGTGGAATCTGAAAACAGATATTTCGGATCTCTTTGAAGACTATAGGGCGAAAGGAAATATCCTCGGATAACAAAGAGAAAGAAGCTTTCTGAGAAACTTCTTTGTGTTCTGTGAAATCATCTCACAGAGTTACAGCTTTCCCCTCAAGAAGCCTTTCGCTAAGACAGTTCTTGTGGAATTGGCAAAGTGATATTTGGAAGCCGATAGAGGGTTATGGTGAAAAAGGAAATATCCTCAGATGAAATCTGGAAAGAAGCTATCTGAGAAACTGCTTAGTGTTCTGTTAATTCATCTCACAGAGTTACATGTGTATTTCGAGGATCTCTTTGCTAGTCCTATTTCTGTGGAATCTGAGAACAGATATTTCGGATCCCTTTGAAGACTATAGGGCCAAAGGAAATATCCTCCGATAACAAAGAGAAAGAAGCTTTCTGAGAAACTTCTTTGTGTTCTGTGAAATCATCTCACAGAGTTACAGCTTTCCCCTCAAGAAGCCTTTCGCTAAGACAGTTCTTGTGGAATTGACAAAGTGATATTTGGAAGCCCATAGAGGGCTATGGTGAAAAAAGAAATATCGTCAGATGAAATCTGGAAAGAAGCTTTCTGAGAAACTGCTTAGTGTTCTGTTAATTCATCTCACAGAGTTCCATGTGTATTTCGAGGATCTCTTTGCTAGTCCTATTTCTGTGGAATCTGAAAACAGATATTTCGGATCCCTTTGAAGACTATTGGGCCAAAGGAAATATCCTCGGATAACAAAGAGAAAGAAGCTTTCTGAGAAACTTCTTTGTGTTCTGTGAAATCATCTCACAGAGTTACAGCTTTCCCCTGAAGAAGCCTTTCGCTAAGACAGTTCTTGTGGAATTGGCAAAGTGATATTTGGAAGCCCATAGAGGGCTATGGTGAAAAAGGAAATATCCTCAGATGAAATCTGGAAAGAAGCTTTCTGAGAAACTGCTTAGTGTTCTGTGAATTCATCTCACAGAGTTACATGTGTATTTCGAGGATCTCTTTGCTAGCCCTATTTCTGTGGAAACTGAGAAAAGATATTTCGGATCCCTTTGAAGACTATAGGGCCAAAGGAAAAATCCTCCGATAACAAAGAGAAAGAAGCTTTCTGAGAAACTTCTTTGTGTTCTGTGAAATCATCTCACAGAGTTACAGCTTTCCCCTCAAGAAGCCTTTCGCTAAGACAGTTCTTGTGGAATTGGCAAAGTGATATTTGGAAGCCCATAGAGGGCTATGGTGAAAAAGGAAATATCGTCAGATGAAATGTGGAAAGAAGCTTTCTGAGAAACTGCTTAGTGTTCTGTTAATTCATCTCACAGAGTTACATGTGTATTTCGAGGATCTCTTTGCTAGCCCTATTTCTGTGGAATCTGAGAACAGATATTTCGGATCCCTTTGAAGACTATAGGGCCAAAGGAAATATCCTCGGATAACAAAGAGAAAGAAGCTTTCTGAGAAACTTCTTTGTGTTCTGTGAAATAATCTCAAGAGTTACAGCTTTCCCCTCAAGAAGCCTTTCGCTAAGACGTTTCTTGTGGAATTGGCAAAGGGATATTTGGAAGCCCATAGAGGGCTATGGTGAAAAAGGAAATATCGTCAGATGAAATCTGGAAAGAAGCTTTCTGCGAAACTTCTTAGTGTTCTGTGAATTCATCTCATAGAGTTCCATGTGTATTTCGAGGATCTCTTTGCTAGTCCTATTTCTGTGGAATCTGAAAACAGATATTTCGGATCCCTTTGAAGACTATAGGGCCAAAGGAAATATCCTCGGATAACAAAGAGAAAGAAGCTTTCTGAGAAACTTCTTTGTGTTCTGTGAAATCATCTCACAGAGTTACAGCTTTCCCCTGAAGAAGCCTTTCGCTAAGACAGTTCTTGTGGAATTGGCAAAGTGATATTTGGAAGCCCATAGAGGGCTATGCTGAAAAAGGAAATATCGTCAGATGAAATCTGGAAAGAAGCTTTCTGCGAAACTGCTTAGTGTTCTGTGAATTCATCTCACAGAGTTACATGTGTATTTCGAGGATCTCTTTGCTAGCCCTATTTCTGTGGAAACTGAGAAAAGATATTTCGGATTCCTTTGAAGACTATAGGGCCAAAGGAAAAATCCTCCGATAACAAATAGAAAGAAGCTTTCTGAGAAACTTCTTTGTGTTCTGTGAAATCATCTCACAGAGTTACAGCTTTCCCCTCAAGAAGCCTTTCGCTAAGACAGTTCTTGTGGAATTGGCAATGTGATATTTGGAAGCCCATAGAGGGCTATGGTGAAAAAGGAAATATCGTCAGATGAAATCTGGAAAGAAGCTTTCTGAGAAACTGCTTAGTGTTTTGTTAATTCATCTCACAGAGTTACATGTGTATTTCGAGGATCTCTTTGCTAGCTCTATTTCTGTGGAATCTGAGAACAGATATTTCGGATCCCTTTGAAGACTATAGGGCCAAAGGAAAAATCCTCCGATAACAAAGAGAAAGAAGCTTTCTGAGAAACTTCTTTGTGTTCTGTGAAATCATCTCACAGAGTTACAGCTTTCCCCTCAAGAAGCCTTTCGCTAAGACAGTTCTTGTGGAATTGGCAAAGTGATATTTGGAAGCCCATAGAGGGCTATGGTGAAAAAGGAAATATCCTCAGATGAAATCTGGAAAGAAGCTTTCTCAGAAACTGCTTAGTGTTCTCTTAATTCATCTCACAGAGTTACATGTGTATTTCGAGGATCTCTTTGCTAGCCCTATTTCGGTGGAATCTGAGAACAAATATTTCGGATCCCTTTGAAGACTATAGGGCCAAAGGAAATATCCTCCGATAACAAAGAGAAAGAAGCTTTCTGAGAAACTTCTTTGTGTTCTGTGAAATCATCTCACAGAGTTACAGCTTTCCCCTGAAGAAGCCTTTCGCTAAGACAGTTCTTGTGGAATAGGCAAAGTGATATTTGGAAGCCCATAGAGGGCTATGGTGAAAAAGGAAATATCGTCAGATGAAATCTGGAAAGAAGCTTTCTGCGAAACTGCTTAGTGTTCTGTGAATTCATCTCACAGAGTTACATGTGTATTTCGAGGATCTCTTTGCTAGTCCTATTTCTGTGGAATCTGAAAACCGATATTTCGGATCCCTTTGAAGACTATAGGGCCAAAGGAAATATCCTCGGATAACAAAGAGAAAGAAGCTTTCTGAGAAACTTCTTTGTGTTCTGTGAAATCATCTCACAGAGTTACAGCTTAACCCTCAAGAAGCCTTTCGCTAAGACAGTTGTTGTGGAATTGGCAAAGTGATATTTGGAAGCCGATAGAGGGCTATGGTGAAAAAGGAAATATCCTCAGATGAAATCTGGAAAGAAGCTTTCTGAGAAACGGCTTAGTGTTCTGTTAATTCATCTCACAGAGTTACATGTGTATTTCGAGGATCTCTTTGCTAGCCCTATTTCTGTGGAATCTGAGAACAGATATTTCGGATCCCTTTGAAGACTATAGGGCCAAAGGAAATATCCTCCGATAACAAAGAGAAAGAAGCTTTCTGAGAAACTTCTTTGTGTTCTGTGAAATCATCTCACAGAAGTACAGCTTTCCCCTCAAGAAGCCTTTCGCTAAGACAGTTCTTGTGGAATTGGCAAAGTGATATTTGGAAGCCCTTAGAGGGCTACGGTGAAAAAGGAAATATCGTCAGATGAAATCTGGAAAGAAGCTTTCTGAGAAACTGCTTAGTGTTCTGTTAATTCATCTCACAGAGTTACATGTGTATTTCGAGGATCTCTTTGCTAGCCCTATTTCTGTGGAATCTGAGAATAGATATTTCGGATCCCTTTGAAGACTATAGGGCCAAAGGAAATATCCTCCGATAACAAAGAGAAAGAAGCTTTCTGAGAAACTTCTTTGTGTTCTGTGAAATCATCTCACAGAGTTACAGCTTTCCCCTCAGGAAGCCTTTCGCTAAGACAGTTCTTGTGGAATTGGCAAAGTGATATTTGGAAGCCCATAGAGGGCTATGGTGAAAAAGGAAATATCCTCAGATGAAATCTGGAAAGAAGCTTTCTGCAAAACTGCTTAGTGTTCTGTTATTTCATCTCACAGAGTTACATGTGTATTTCGAGGATCTCTTTGCTAGTCCTATTTCTGTGGAATCTGAAAACAGATATTTCGGAACCCTTTGAACACTATAGGGCCAAAGGAAATATCCTCGGATAACAAAGAGAAAGAAGCTTTCTGAGAAACTTCTTTGTGTTCTGTGAAATCATCTCACAGAGTTACAGCTTTCCCCTCAAGAAGCCTTTCGCTAAGACAGTTCTTGTGGAATTGGCAAAGTGATATTTGGAAGCCGATAGAGGGCTACGGTGAAAAAGGAAATATCCTCAGATGAAATCTGGAAAGAAGCTTTCTGAGAAACTGCTTAGTGTTCTGTTAATTCATCTCACAGAGTTACATGTGTATTTCGAGGATCTCTTTGCTAGCCCTATTTCTGTGGAATCTGAGAACAGATATTTCGGATCCCTTTGAAGACTATAGGGCCAAAGGAAATATCCTCCGATAACAAAGAGGAAGAAGCTTTCTGAGAAACTTCTTTGTGTTCTGTGAAATCATCTCACAGAGTTACAGCTTTCCCCTCAAGAAGCCTTTCGCTAAGACAGTTCTTGTGGAATTGGCAAAGTGATATTTGGAAGCCCATAGAGGGCTATGGTGAAAAAGGAAATATCGTCAGATGAAATCTGGAAAGAAGCTTTCTGCGAAACTGCTTAGTGTTCTGTTAATTCATCTCACAGAGTTACATGTGTATTTCGAGGATCTCTTTGCTAGCTCTATTTCTGTGGAATCTGAGAACAGATATTTCGGATCTTTTGAAGACTATAGGGCCAAAGGAAATCTCTTCCGATAACAAAGAGAAAGAAGCTTTCTGAGAAACTTCTTTGTGTTCTGTGAAATCATCTCACGGAGTTACAGCTTTCCCCTCAAGAAGCCTTTCGCTAAGACAGTTCTTGTGGAATAGGCAAAGTGATATTTGGAAGCCCTTAGAGGGCTATGGTGAAAAAGGAAATATCGTCAGATGAAATCTGGAAAGAAGCTTTCTGAGAAACTGCTTAGTGTTCTGTTAATTCATCTCACAGAGTTACATGTGTATTTCGAGGATCTCTTTGCTAGCCCTATTTCTGTGGAATCTGAGAACAGATATTTCGAATCCCTTTGAAGACTATAGGGCCAAAGGAAATATCCTCCGATAACAAAGAGAAAGAAGCTTTCTGAGAAACTTCTTTGTGTTCCGTGAAATCATCTCACAGAGTTACAGCTTTCCCCTGAAGAAGCCTTTCGCTAACACAGTTCTTGTGGAATTGGCAAAGTGATATTTGGAAGCCCATAGAGGGCTACGGTGAAAAAGGAAATATCGTCAGATGAAATCTGGAAAGAAGCTTTCTGAGAAACTGCTTAGTGTTCTGTTAATTCATCTCATATAGTTACATGTGTATTTCGAGGATCTCTTTGCTAGCCCTATTTCTGTGGAAACTGAGAAAAGATATTTCGGATCCCTTTGAAGACTATAGGGCCAAAGGAAAAATCCTCCGATAACAAAGAGAAAGAACCTTTCTGAGAAACTTCTTTGTGTTCTGTGAAATCATCTCACAGAGTTACAACTTTCCCCTCAAGAAGCCTTTCGCTAAGACAGTTCTTGTGGAATTGGAAAAGTGATATTTGGAAGCCCATAGAGGGCTATGGTGAAAAAGGAAATATACTCAGATGAAATCTGGAAAGAAGCTTTCTGAGAAACGGCTTAGTGTTCTGTTAATTCATCTCACAGAGTTACATGTGTATTTCGAGGATCTCTTTGCTAGCCCTATTTCTGTGGAATGTGAGAACAGATATTTCGGATCCCTTTGAAGACTATAGGGCCAAAGGAAATATCCTCCGATAACAAAGAGAAAGAAGCTTTCTGAGAAACTTCTTTGTGTTCTGTGAAATCATCTCACAGAGTTACAGCTTTCCCCTGAAGAAGCCTTTCGCTAAGACAGTTCTTGTGGAATTGGCAAAGTGATATTTGGAAGCCCATAGAGGGCTATGCTGAAAAAGGAAATATCGTCAGATGAAATCTGGAAAGAAGGTTTCTGAGAAACTGCTTAGTGTTCTGTTAATTCATCTCACAGAGTTACATGTGTATTTCGAGGATCTCTTTGCTAGCTCTGTTTCTGTGGAATCCGAGAACAGATATTTCGGATCCCTTTGAAGACTATAGGGCCAAAGGAAATATCCTCCGATAACAAAGAGAAAGAAGCTTTCTGAGAAACTTCTTTGTGTTCTGTGAAATCATCTCACAGAGTTACAGCTTTCCCCTCAAGAAGCCTTTCGCTAAGACAGTTCTTGTGGAATAGGCAAAGTGAAATTTGGAAGCCCTTAGAGGGCTATGGTGAAAAAGGAAATATCGTCAGATGAAATCTGGAAAGAAGCTTTCTGAGAAACTGCTTAGTGTTCTGTTAATTCATCTCACAGAGTTACATGTGTATTTCGAGGATCTCTTTGCTAGCCCTATTTCTGTGGAATCTGAGAACAGATATTTCGGATCCCTTTGAAGACTATAGGGCCATAGGAAATATCCTCGGATAACAAAGAGAAAGAAGCTTTCTGAGAAACTTCTTTGTGTTCTGTGAAATCATCTCACAGAGTTACAGCTTTCCCCTCAAGAAGCCTTTCGCTAAGACAGTTCTTGTGGAATTGGCAAAGTGATATTTGGAAGCCCATAGAGGGCTATGGTGAAAAAGGAAATATCCTCAGATGAAATCTGGAAAGAAGCTTTCTGAGAAACTGCTTAGTGTTCTGTAAATTCATCTCACAGAGTTACATGTGTATTTCGAGGATCTCTTTGCTAGCCCTATTTCTGTGGAATCTGAGAACAAATATTTCGGATCCCTTTGAAGACTATAGGGCCAAAGGAAATATCCTCCGATAACAAAGGGAAAGAAGCTTTCTGAGAAACTTCTTTGTGTTCTGTGAAATCATCTCACAGAGTTACAGCTTTCCCCTCAAGAAGCCTTTCGCTAAGACAGTTCTTGTGGAATTGGCAAAGTGATATTTGGAAGCCCATAGAGGGCTACGGTGAAAAAGGAAATATCCTCAGATGAAATCTGGAAAGAAGCTTTCTGAGAAACTTCTTAGTGTTCTGTTAATTCATCTCACAGAGTTACATGTGTATTTCGAGGATCTCTTTGCTAGCCCTATTTCTGTGGAATCTGAGAACAGATATTTCGGATCCCTTTGAAGACTATAGGGCCAAAGGAAATATCCTCGGATAACAAAGAGAAAGAAGCTTTCTGAGAAACTTCTTTGTGTTCTGTGAAATCATCTCACAGAGTTACAGCTTTCCCCTCAAGAAGCCTTTCGCTAAGACAGTTCTTGTGGAATTGGCAAAGTGATATTTGGAAGCCCATAGAGGGCTATGGTGAAAAAGGAAATATCCTCAGATGAAATCTGGAAAGAAGCTTTCTGAGAAACTGCTTAGTGTTCTGTTAATTCATCTCACAGAGTTACATGTGTATTTCGAGGATCTCTTTGCTAGGTCTTTTTCTGTGGAATCTTAGAACAGATATTTCGGATCCCTTTGAAGACTATAGGGCCAAAGGAAATATCCTCCGATAACAAAGAGAAAGAAGCTTTCTGAGAAACTTCTTTGTGTTCTGTGAAATCATCTCACAGAGTTACAGCTTTCCCCTCAAGAAGCCTTTCGCTAAGACAGTTCTTGTGGAATAGGCAAAGTGATATTTGGAAGCCCTTAGAGGGCTATGTTGAAAAAGGAAATATCGTCAGATGAAATCTGGAAAGAAGCTTTCTGAGAAACTGCTTAGTGTTCTGTTAATTCAACTCACAGAGTTACATGTGTATTTCGAGGATCTCTTTGCTAGCCCTATTTCTGTGGAATCTGAGAACAGATATTTCGGATCCCTTTGAAGACTATAGGGCCAAAGGAAATATCCTCCGATAACAAAGAGAAAGAAGCTTTCTGAGAAACTTCTTTGTGTTCTGTGAAATCATCTCACAGAGTTACAGCTTTCCCCTCAAGAAGCCTTTCGCTAAGACAGTTCTTGTGGAATAGGCAAAGTGATATTTGGAAGCCCTTAGAGGGCTATGTTGAAAAAGGAAATATCGTCAGATGAAATCTGGAAAGAAGCTTTCTGAGAAACTGCTTAGTGTTCTGTTAATTCAACTCACAGAGTTACATGTGTATTTCGAGGATCTCTTTGCTAGCCCTATTTCTGTGGAATCTGAGAACAGATATTTCGGATCCCTTTGAAGACTATAGGGCCAAAGGAAATATCCTCCGATAAAAAAGAGAAAGAAGCTTTCTGAGAAACTTCTTTGTGTTCTGTGAAATCATCTCACAGAGTTACAGCTTTCCCCTCAAGAAGCCTTTCGCTAAGACAGTTCTTGTGGAATAGACAAAGTGATATTTGGAAGCCCTTAGAGGGCTATGTTGAAAAAGGAAATATCGTCAGATGAAATCTGGAAAGAAGCTTTCTGAGAAACTGCTTAGTGTTCTGTTAATTCATCTCACAGAGTTATATGTGTATTTCGAGGATCTCTTTGCTAGCCCTATTTCTGTGGAATCTGAGAACAGATATTTCGGATCCCTTTGAAGACTGTAGGGCCAAAGGAAATATCCTCGGATAACAAAGAGAAAGAAGCTTTCTGAGAAACTTCTTTGTGTTCCGTGAAATCATCTCACAGAGTTACAGCTTTCCCCTGAAAAAGCCTTTCGTTAAGACAGTTCTTGTGGAATTGGCAAAGTGATATTTGGAAGCCCATAGAGGGCTATGGTGAAAAAGGAAATATCGTCAGATGAAATCTGGAAAGAAGCTTTCTGAGAAACTGCTTAGTGTTCTGTTAATTCATCTCACAGAGTTACATGTGTATTTCGAGGATCTCTTTGCTAGCCCTATTTCTGTAGAAACTGAGAAAAGATATTTCAGATTCCTTTGAAGACTATAGGGTCAAAGGAAAAATCCTCCGATAACAAAGAGAAAGAAGCTTTCTGAGAAACTTCTTTGTGTTCTGTGAAATCATCTCACAGAGTTACAGCTTTCCCCTCAAGAAGCCTTTCGCTAAGACAGTTCTTATGGAATTGGCAAAGTGATATTTGGAAGCCCATAGAGGGCTTTGGTGAAAAAGGAAATATCGTCAGATGAAATCTGGAAAGAAGCTTTCTGAGAAACTGCTTAGTGTTCTGTTAATTCATCTCACAGAGTTACATGTGTATTTCGAGGATCTCTTTGCTAGCCCTATTTCTGTGGAATCTGAGAACAGATATTTCGGATCCCTTTGAAGACTATAGGGCCAAAGGAAATATCCTCCGATAACAAAGAGAAAGAAGCTTTCTGAGAAACTTCTTTGTGTTCTGTGAAATCATCTCACAGAGTTACAGCTTTCCCCTCAAGAAGCCTTTCGCTAAGACAGTTCTTGTGGAATTGGCAAAGTGATATTTGGAAGCCCATAGAGGGCTATGCTGAAAAAGGAAATATCGTCAGATGAAATCTGGAAAGAAGGTTTCTGAGAAACTGCTTAGTGTTCTGTTAATTCATCTCACAGAGTTACATGTGTATTTCGAGGATCTCTTTGCTAGCTCTGTTTCTGTGGAATCCGAGAACAGATATTTCGGATCCCTTTGAAGACTATAGGGCCAAAGGAAATATCCTCCGATAACAAAGAGAAAGAAGCTTTCTGAGAAACTTCTTTGTGTTCTGTGAAATCATCTCACAGAGTTACAGCTTTCCCCTCAAGAAGCCTTTCGCTAAGACAGTTCTTGTGGAATAGGCAAAGTGAAATTTGGAAGCCCTTAGAGGGCTATGGTGAAAAAGGAAATATCGTCAGATGAAATCTGGAAAGAAGCTTTCTGAGAAACTGCTTAGTGTTCTGTTAATTCATCTCACAGAGTTACATGTGTATTTCGAGGATCTCTTTGCTAGCCCTATTTCTGTGGAATCTGAGAACAGATATTTCGGATCCCTTTGAAGACTATAGGGCCATAGGAAATATCCTCG
The DNA here is from genome assembly GCF_043159975.1 of Macaca nemestrina. Classification (NCBI taxonomy): domain Eukaryota; kingdom Metazoa; phylum Chordata; class Mammalia; order Primates; family Cercopithecidae; genus Macaca; species Macaca nemestrina. The sequence goes on along the minus strand of NC_092135.1, from coordinate 29,880,439 downwards.
GATAACAAAGAGAAAGAAGCTTTCTGAGAAACTTCTTTGTGTTCTGTGAAATCATCTCACAGAGTTACAGCTTTCCCCTCAAGAAGCCTTTCGCTAAGACAGTTCTTGTGGAATTGGCAAAGTGATATTTGGAAGCCCATAGAGGGCTATGGTGAAAAAGGAAATATCCTCAGATGAAATCTGGAAAGAAGCTTTCTGAGAAACTGCTTAGTGTTCTGTAAATTCATCTCACAGAGTTACATGTGTATTTCGAGGATCTCTTTGCTAGCCCTATTTCTGTGGAATCTGAGAACAAATATTTCGGATCCCTTTGAAGACTATAGGGCCAAAGGAAATATCCTCCGATAACAAAGGGAAAGAAGCTTTCTGAGAAACTTCTTTGTGTTCTGTGAAATCATCTCACAGAGTTACAGCTTTCCCCTCAAGAAGCCTTTCGCTAAGACAGTTCTTGTGGAATTGGCAAAGTGATATTTGGAAGCCCATAGAGGGCTACGGTGAAAAAGGAAATATCCTCAGATGAAATCTGGAAAGAAGCTTTCTGAGAAACTTCTTAGTGTTCTGTTAATTCATCTCACAGAGTTACATGTGTATTTCGAGGATCTCTTTGCTAGCCCTATTTCTGTGGAATCTGAGAACAGATATTTCGGATCCCTTTGAAGACTATAGGGCCAAAGGAAATATCCTCGGATAACAAAGAGAAAGAAGCTTTCTGAGAAACTTCTTTGTGTTCTGTGAAATCATCTCACAGAGTTACAGCTTTCCCCTCAAGAAGCCTTTCGCTAAGACAGTTCTTGTGGAATTGGCAAAGTGATATTTGGAAGCCCATAGAGGGCTATGGTGAAAAAGGAAATATCCTCAGATGAAATCTGGAAAGAAGCTTTCTGAGAAACTGCTTAGTGTTCTGTTAATTCATCTCACAGAGTTACATGTGTATTTCGAGGATCTCTTTGCTAGGTCTTTTTCTGTGGAATCTTAGAACAGATATTTCGGATCCCTTTGAAGACTATAGGGCCAAAGGAAATATCCTCCGATAACAAAGAGAAAGAAGCTTTCTGAGAAACTTCTTTGTGTTCTGTGAAATCATCTCACAGAGTTACAGCTTTCCCCTCAAGAAGCCTTTCGCTAAGACAGTTCTTGTGGAATAGGCAAAGTGATATTTGGAAGCCCTTAGAGGGCTATGTTGAAAAAGGAAATATCGTCAGATGAAATCTGGAAAGAAGCTTTCTGAGAAACTGCTTAGTGTTCTGTTAATTCAACTCACAGAGTTACATGTGTATTTCGAGGATCTCTTTGCTAGCCCTATTTCTGTGGAATCTGAGAACAGATATTTCGGATCCCTTTGAAGACTATAGGGCCAAAGGAAATATCCTCCGATAACAAAGAGAAAGAAGCTTTCTGAGAAACTTCTTTGTGTTCTGTGAAATCATCTCACAGAGTTACAGCTTTCCCCTCAAGAAGCCTTTCGCTAAGACAGTTCTTGTGGAATAGGCAAAGTGATATTTGGAAGCCCTTAGAGGGCTATGTTGAAAAAGGAAATATCGTCAGATGAAATCTGGAAAGAAGCTTTCTGAGAAACTGCTTAGTGTTCTGTTAATTCAACTCACAGAGTTACATGTGTATTTCGAGGATCTCTTTGCTAGCCCTATTTCTGTGGAATCTGAGAACAGATATTTCGGATCCCTTTGAAGACTATAGGGCCAAAGGAAATATCCTCCGATAAAAAAGAGAAAGAAGCTTTCTGAGAAACTTCTTTGTGTTCTGTGAAATCATCTCACAGAGTTACAGCTTTCCCCTCAAGAAGCCTTTCGCTAAGACAGTTCTTGTGGAATAGACAAAGTGATATTTGGAAGCCCTTAGAGGGCTATGTTGAAAAAGGAAATATCGTCAGATGAAATCTGGAAAGAAGCTTTCTGAGAAACTGCTTAGTGTTCTGTTAATTCATCTCACAGAGTTATATGTGTATTTCGAGGATCTCTTTGCTAGCCCTATTTCTGTGGAATCTGAGAACAGATATTTCGGATCCCTTTGAAGACTGTAGGGCCAAAGGAAATATCCTCGGATAACAAAGAGAAAGAAGCTTTCTGAGAAACTTCTTTGTGTTCCGTGAAATCATCTCACAGAGTTACAGCTTTCCCCTGAAAAAGCCTTTCGTTAAGACAGTTCTTGTGGAATTGGCAAAGTGATATTTGGAAGCCCATAGAGGGCTATGGTGAAAAAGGAAATATCGTCAGATGAAATCTGGAAAGAAGCTTTCTGAGAAACTGCTTAGTGTTCTGTTAATTCATCTCACAGAGTTACATGTGTATTTCGAGGATCTCTTTGCTAGCCCTATTTCTGTAGAAACTGAGAAAAGATATTTCAGATTCCTTTGAAGACTATAGGGTCAAAGGAAAAATCCTCCGATAACAAAGAGAAAGAAGCTTTCTGAGAAACTTCTTTGTGTTCTGTGAAATCATCTCACAGAGTTACAGCTTTCCCCTCAAGAAGCCTTTCGCTAAGACAGTTCTTATGGAATTGGCAAAGTGATATTTGGAAGCCCATAGAGGGCTTTGGTGAAAAAGGAAATATCGTCAGATGAAATCTGGAAAGAAGCTTTCTGAGAAACTGCTTAGTGTTCTGTTAATTCATCTCACAGAGTTACATGTGTATTTCGAGGATCTCTTTGCTAGCCCTATTTCTGTGGAATCTGAGAACAGATATTTCGGATCCCTTTGAAGACTATAGGGCCAAAGGAAATATCCTCCGATAACAAAGAGAAAGAAGCTTTCTGAGAAACTTCTTTGTGTTCTGTGAAATCATCTCACAGAGTTACAGCTTTCCCCTCAAGAAGCCTTTCGCTAAGACAGTTCTTGTGGAATTGGCAAAGTGATATTTGGAAGCCCATAGAGGGCTAAGGTGAAAAAGGAAATATCCTCAGATGAAATCTGGAAAGAAGCTTTCTGAGAAACTGCTTAGTGTTCTGTTAATTCATCTCACAGAGTTACAAGTGTATTTCGAGGATCTCTTTGCTAGCTCTGTTTCTGTGGAATCTGAGAACAGATATTTCGGATCCTTTTGAAGACTATAGGGCCAAAGGAAATATCCTCCGATAACAAAGAGAAAGAAGCTTTCTGAGAAACTTCTTTGTGTTCTGTGAAATCATCTCACAGAGTTACAGCTTTCCCCTCAAGAAGCCTTTCGCTAAGACAGTTCTTGTGGAATTGGCAAAGTGATATTTGGAAGCCCATAGAGGGCTATGGTGAAAAAGGAAATATCCTCAGATGAAATCTGGAAAGAAGCTTTCTGAGAAACTGCTTAGTGTTCTGTTAATTCATCTCACAGAGTTACATGTGTATTTCGAGGATCTCTTTGCTAGGTCTTTTTCTGTGGAATCTTAGAACAGATATTTCGGATCCCTTTGAAGACTATAGGGCCAAAGGAAATATCCTCCGATAACAAAGAGAAAGAAGCTTTCTGAGAAACTTCTTTGTGTTCTGTGAAATCATCTCACAGAGTTACAGCTTTCCCCTCAAGAAGCCTTTCGCTAAGACAGTTCTTGTGGAATAGGCAAAGTGATATTTGGAAGCCCTTAGAGGGCTATGTTGAAAAAGGAAATATCGTCAGATGAAATCTGGAAAGAAGCTTTCTGAGAAACTGCTTAGTGTTCTGTTAATTCAACTCACAGAGTTACATGTGTATTTCGAGGATCTCTTTGCTAGCCCTATTTCTGTGGAATCTGAGAACAGATATTTCGGATCCCTTTGAAGACTATAGGGCCAAAGGAAATATCCTCCGATAACAAAGAGAAAGAAGCTTTCTGAGAAACTTCTTTGTGTTCTGTGAAATCATCTCACAGAGTTACAGCTTTCCCCTCAAGAAGCCTTTCGCTAAGACAGTTCTTGTGGAATAGGCAAAGTGATATTTGGAAGCCCTTAGAGGGCTATGTTGAAAAAGGAAATATCGTCAGATGAAATCTGGAAAGAAGCTTTCTGAGAAACTGCTTAGTGTTCTGTTAATTCAACTCACAGAGTTACATGTGTATTTCGAGGATCTCTTTGCTAGCCCTATTTCTGTGGAATCTGAGAACAGATATTTCGGATCCCTTTGAAGACTATAGGGCCAAAGGAAATATCCTCCGATAAAAAAGAGAAAGAAGCTTTCTGAGAAACTTCTTTGTGTTCTGTGAAATCATCTCACAGAGTTACAGCTTTCCCCTCAAGAAGCCTTTCGCTAAGACAGTTCTTGTGGAATAGACAAAGTGATATTTGGAAGCCCTTAGAGGGCTATGTTGAAAAAGGAAATATCGTCAGATGAAATCTGGAAAGAAGCTTTCTGAGAAACTGCTTAGTGTTCTGTTAATTCATCTCACAGAGTTATATGTGTATTTCGAGGATCTCTTTGCTAGCCCTATTTCTGTGGAATCTGAGAACAGATATTTCGGATCCCTTTGAAGACTGTAGGGCCAAAGGAAATATCCTCGGATAACAAAGAGAAAGAAGCTTTCTGAGAAACTTCTTTGTGTTCCGTGAAATCATCTCACAGAGTTACAGCTTTCCCCTGAAAAAGCCTTTCGTTAAGACAGTTCTTGTGGAATTGGCAAAGTGATATTTGGAAGCCCATAGAGGGCTATGGTGAAAAAGGAAATATCGTCAGATGAAATCTGGAAAGAAGCTTTCTGAGAAACTGCTTAGTGTTCTGTTAATTCATCTCACAGAGTTACATGTGTATTTCGAGGATCTCTTTGCTAGCCCTATTTCTGTAGAAACTGAGAAAAGATATTTCAGATTCCTTTGAAGACTATAGGGTCAAAGGAAAAATCCTCCGATAACAAAGAGAAAGAAGCTTTCTGAGAAACTTCTTTGTGTTCTGTGAAATCATCTCACAGAGTTACAGCTTTCCCCTCAAGAAGCCTTTCGCTAAGACAGTTCTTATGGAATTGGCAAAGTGATATTTGGAAGCCCATAGAGGGCTTTGGTGAAAAAGGAAATATCGTCAGATGAAATCTGGAAAGAAGCTTTCTGAGAAACTGCTTAGTGTTCTGTTAATTCATCTCACAGAGTTACATGTGTATTTCGAGGATCTCTTTGCTAGCCCTATTTCTGTGGAATCTGAGAACAGATATTTCGGATCCCTTTGAAGACTATAGGGCCAAAGGAAATATCCTCCGATAACAAAGAGAAAGAAGCTTTCTGAGAAACTTCTTTGTGTTCTGTGAAATCATCTCACAGAGTTACAGCTTTCCCCTCAAGAAGCCTTTCGCTAAGACAGTTCTTGTGGAATTGGCAAAGTGATATTTGGAAGCCCATAGAGGGCTAAGGTGAAAAAGGAAATATCCTCAGATGAAATCTGGAAAGAAGCTTTCTGAGAAACTGCTTAGTGTTCTGTTAATTCATCTCACAGAGTTACAAGTGTATTTCGAGGATCTCTTTGCTAGCTCTGTTTCTGTGGAATCTGAGAACAGATATTTCGGATCCTTTTGAAGACTATAGGGCCAAAGGAAATATCCTCCGATAACAAAGAGAAAGAAGCTTTCTGAGAAACTTCTTTGTGTTCTGTGAAATCATCTCACAGAGTTACAGCTTTCCCCTCAAGAAGCCTTTCGCTAAGACAGTTCTTGTGGAATAGGCAAAGTGATATTTGGAAGCCCATAGAGGGCTATGTTGAAAAAGGAAATATCGTCAGATGAAATCTGGAAAGAAGCTTTCTGAGAAACTGCTTAGTGTTCTGTTAATTCAACTCACAGAGTTACATGTGTATTTCGAGGATCTCTTTGCTAGCCCTATTTCTGTGGAATCTGAGAACAGATATTTCGGATCCCTTTGAAGACTATAGGGCCAAAGGAAATATCCTCCGATAACAAAGAGAAAGAAGCTTTCTGAGAAACTTCTTTGTGTTCTGTGAAATCATCTCACAGAGTTACAGCTTTCCCCTCAAGAAGCCTTTCGCTAAGACAGTTCTTGTGGAATTGGCAAAGTGATATTTGGAAGCCCATAGAGGGCTATGGTGAAAAAGGAAATACCGTCAGATGAAATCTGGAAAGAAGCTTTCTGCGAAACTGCTTAGTGTTCTGTGAATTCATCTCACAGAGTTACATGTGTATTTCGAGGATCTCTTTGCTAGCCCTATTTCTGTGGAATCTGAGCACAGATATTTCGGATCCCTTTGAAGACTATAGGGCCAAAGGAAATATCCTCCGATAACAAAGAGAAAGAAGCTTTCTGAGAAACTTCTTTGTGTTCTGTGAAATCATCTCACAGAGTTACAGCTTTCCCCTCAAGAAGCCTTTCGCTAAGACAGTTCTTGTGGAATAGGCAAAGTGATATTTGGAAGCCCTTAGAGGGCTATGTTGAAAAAGGAAATATCGTCAGATGAAATCTGGAAAGAAGCTTTCTGAGAAACTGCTTAGTGTTCTGTTAATTCATCTCACAGGGTTACATGTGTATTTCGAGGATCTCTTTGCTAGCCCTATTTCTGTGGAATCTGAGAACAGATATTTCGGATCCCTTTGAAGACTGTAGGGCCAAAGGAAATATCCTCCGATAACAAAGAGAAAGAAGCTTTCTGAGAAACTTCTTTGTGTTCCGTGAAATCATCTCACAGAGTTACAGCTTTCCCCTGAAAAAGCCTTTCGTTAAGACAGTTCTTGTGGAATTGGCAAAGTGATATTTGGAAGCCCATAGAGGGCTATGGTGAAAAAGGAAATATCGTCAGATGAAATCTGGAAAGAAGCTTTATGAGAAACTGCTTAGTGTTCTGTTAATTCATCTCACAGAGTTACATGTGTATTTCGAGGATCTCTTTGCTAGCCCTATTTCTGTAGAAACTGAGAAAAGATATTTCGGATCCCTTTGAAGACTATAGGGTCAAAGGAAAAATCCTCCGATAACAAAGAGAAAGAAGCTTTCTGAGAAACTTCTTTGTGTTCCGTGAAATCATCTCACAGAGTTACAGCTTTCCCCTCAAGAAGCCTTTCGCTAAGACAGTTCTTGTGGAATTGGCAAAGTGATATTTGGAAGCCCATAGAGGGCTATGGTGAAAAAGGAAATATCGTCAGATGAAATCTGGAAAGAAGCTTTCTGAGAAACTGCTTAGTGTTCTGTTAATTCATCTCACAGAGTTACATGTGTATTTCGAGGATCTCTTTGCTAGCCCTATTTCTGTGGAATCTGAGAACAGATATTTCGGATCCCTTTGAAGACTATAGGGCCAAAGGAAATATCCTCCGATAACAAAGAGAAAGAAGCTTTCTGAGAAACTTCTTTGTGTTCTGTGAAATCATCTCACAGAGTTACAGCTTTCCCCTGAAGAAGCCTTTCGCTAAGACAGTTCTTGTGGAACTGGAAAGTGATATTTGGAAGCCCATAGAGGGCTATGCTGAAAAAGGAATTATCCTCAGATGAAATCTGGAAAGAAGCTTTCTGAGAAACTGCTTACTGTTCTGTGAAATCATCTCACAGAGTTACATGTGTATTTCGAGGATCTCTTTGCTAGCCCTATTTCTGTGGAAACTGAGAAAAGATATTTCGGATCCCTTTGAAGACTATAGGGCCAAAGGAAAAATCCTCCGATAACAAAGAGAAAGAAGCTTTTTGAGAAACTTCTTTGTGTTCTGTGAAATCATCCCACAGAGTTACAGCTTTCCCCTCAAGAAGCCTTTCGCTAAGACAGTTCTTGTGGAATTGGCAAAGTGATATTTGGAAGCCCATAGAGGGCTATGGTGAAAAAGGAAATATCCTCAGATGAAATCTGGAAAGAAGCTTTCTGCGAAACTGCTTAGTGTTCTGTTATTTCATCTAACAGAGTTACATGTGTATTTCGAGGATCTCTTTGCTAGTCCTATTTCTGTGGAATCTGAAAACAGATATTTCGGATCCCTTTGAAGACTATAGGGCCAAAGGAAATATCCTCGGATAACAAAGAGAAAGAAGCTTTCTGAGAAACTTCTTTGTGTTCTGTGAAATCATCTCACAGAGTTACAGCTTTCCCCTGAAGAAGCCTTTCTCTAAGATAGTTCTAGTGGAATTGGCAAAGTGATATTTGGAAGCCCATAGAGGGCTATGGTGAAAAAGCAAATATCCTCAGATGAAATCTGGAAAGAAGCTTTCTGAGAAACTGCTTAGTGTTCTGTGAATTCATCTCACAGAGTTACATGTGTATTTCGAGGATCTCTTTGCTAGCCCTATTTCTGTGGAAACTGAGAAAAGATATTTCGGATCCCTTTGAAGACTATAGGGCCAAAGGAAAAATCCTCCGATAACAAAGAGAAAGAAGCTTTCTGAGAAACTTCTTTGTGTTCTGTGAAATCATCTCACAGAGTTACAGCTTTCCCCTCAAGAAGCCTTTCGCTAAGACAGTTCTTGTGGAATAGGCAAAGTGATATTTGGAAGCCCTTAGAGGGCTATGTTGAAAAAGGAAATATCGTCAGATGAAATCTGGAAAGAAGCTTTCTGAGAAACTGCTTAGTGTTCTGTTAATTCATCTCACAGGGTTACATGTGTATTTCGAGGATCTCTTTGCTAGCCCTATTTCTGTGGAATCTGAGAACAGATATTTCGGATCCCTTTGAAGACTGTAGGGCCAAAGGAAATATCCTCCGATAACAAAGAGAAAGAAGCTTTCTGAGAAACTTCTTTGTGTTCCGTGAAATCATCTCACAGAGTTACAGCTTTCCCCTGAAAAAGCCTTTCGTTAAGACAGTTCTTGTGGAATTGGCAAAGTGATATTTGGAAGCCCATAGAGGGCTATGGTGAAAAAGGAAATATCGTCAGATGAAATCTGGAAAGAAGCTTTATGAGAAACTGCTTAGTGTTCTGTTAATTCATCTCACAGAGTTACATGTGTATTTCGAGGATCTCTTTGCTAGCCCTATTTCTGTAGAAACTGAGAAAAGATATTTCGGATCCCTTTGAAGACTATAGGGTCAAAGGAAAAATCCTCCGATAACAAAGAGAAAGAAGCTTTCTGAGAAACTTCTTTGTGTTCTGTGAAATCATCTCACAGAGTTACAGCTTTCCCCTCAAGAAGCCTTTCGCTAAGACAGTTCTTGTGGAATTGGCAAAGTGATATTTGGAAGCCCATAGAGGGCTATGGTGAAAAAGGAAATATCGTCAGATGAAATCTGGAAAGAAGCTTTCTGAGAAACTGCTTAGTGTTCTGTTAATTCATCTCACAGAGTTACATGTGTATTTCGAGGATCTCTTTGCTAGCCCTATTTCTGTGGAATCTGAGAACAGATATTTCGGATCCCTTTGAAGACTATAGGGCCAAAGGAAATATCCTCCGATAACAAAGAGAAAGAAGCTTTCTGAGAAACTTCTTTGTGTTCTGTGAAATCATCTCACAGAGTTACAGCTTTCCCCTGAAGAAGCCTTTCGCTAAGACAGTTCTTGTGGAACTGGAAAGTGATATTTGGAAGCCCATAGAGGGCTATGCTGAAAAAGGAATTATCCTCAGATGAAATCTGGAAAGAAGCTTTCTGAGAAACTGCTTACTGTTCTGTGAAATCATCTCACAGAGTTACATGTGTATTTCGAGGATCTCTTTGCTAGCCCTATTTCTGTGGAAACTGAGAAAAGATATTTCGGATCCCTTTGAAGACTATAGGGCCAAAGGAAAAATCCTCCGATAACAAAGAGAAAGAAGCTTTTTGAGAAACTTCTTTGTGTTCTGTGAAATCATCTCACAGAGTTACAGCTTTCCCCTCAAGAAGCCTTTCGCTAAGACAGTTCTTGTGGAATTGGCAAAGTGATATTTGGAAGCCCATAGAGGGCTATGGTGAAAAAGGAAATATCCTCAGATGAAATCTGGAAAGAAGCTTTCTGCGAAACTGCTTAGTGTTCTGTTATTTCATCTAACAGAGTTACATGTGTATTTCGAGGATCTCTTTGCTAGTCCTATATCTGTGGAATCTGAAAACAGATATTTCGGATCCCTTTGAAGACTATAGGGCCAAAGGAAATATCCTCGGATAACAAAGAGAAAGAAGCTTTCTGAGAAACTTCTTTGTGTTCTGTGAAATCATCTCACAGAGTTACAGCTTTCCCCTGAAGAAGCCTTTCTCTAAGATAGTTCTAGTGGAATTGGCAAAGTGATATTTGGAAGCCCATAGAGGGCTATGGTGAAAAAGCAAATATCCTCAGATGAAATCTGGAAAGAAGCTTTCTGAGAAACTGCTTAGTGTTCTGTGAATTCATCTCACAGAGTTACATGTGTATTTCGAGGATCTCTTTGCTAGCCCTATTTCTGTGGAAACTGAGAAAAGATATTTCGGATCCCTTTGAAGACTATAGGGCCAAAGGAAAAATCCTCCGATAACAAAGAGAAAGAAGCTTTCTGAGAAACTTCTTTGTGTTCTGTGAAATCATCTCACAGACTTACAGCTTTCCCCTCAAGAAGCCTTTCGCTAAGACAGTTCTTGTGGAATTGGCAAAGTGATATTTGGAAGCCCATAGAGGGCTATGCTGAAAAAGGAAATATCGTCAGATGAAATTTGGAAAGAAGCTTTCTGCGAAACTGCTTAGTGTTCTGTTATTTCATCTCACAGAGTTACATGTGTATTTCGAGGATCTCTTTGCTAGTCCTATTTCTGTGGAATCCGAAAACAGATATTTCGGAATCCTTTGAACACTATAGGGCCAAAGGAAATATCCTCGGATAACAAAGAGAAAGAAGCTTTCTGAGAAACTTCTTTGTGTTCTGTGAAATCATCTCACAGAGTTACAGCTTTCCCCTCAAGAAGCCTTTCGCTAAGACAGTTCTTGTGGAATTGGCAAAGTGATATTTGGAAGCCGATAGAGGGCTACGGTGAAAAAAGAAATATCCTCAAATGAAATCTGGAAAGAAGCTTTCTGAGAAACTGCTTAGTGTTCTGTTAATTCATCTCACAGGGTTACATGTGTATTTCGAGGATCTCTTTGCTAGCCCTATTTCTGTGGAATCTGAGAACAGATATTTCGGATCCCTTTGAAGACTGTAGGGCCAAAGGAAATATCCTCCGATAACAAAGAGAAAGAAGCTTTCTGAGAAACTTCTTTGTGTTCCGTGAAATCATCTCACAGAGTTACAGCTTTCCCCTGAAAAAGCCTTTCGTTAAGACAGTTCTTGTGGAATTGGCAAAGTGATATTTGGAAGCCCATAGAGGGCTATGGTGAAAAAGGAAATATCGTCAGATGAAATCTGGAAAGAAGCTTTATGAGAAACTGCTTAGTGTTCTGTTAATTCATCTCACAGAGTTACATGTGTATTTCGAGGATCTCTTTGCTAGCCCTATTTCTGTAGAAACTGAGAAAAGATATTTCGGATCCCTTTGAAGACTATAGGGTCAAAGGAAAAATCCTCCGATAACAAAGAGAAAGAAGCTTTCTGAGAAACTTCTTTGTGTTCTGTGAAATCATCTCACAGAGTTACAGCTTTCCCCTCAAGAAGCCTTTCGCTAAGACAGTTCTTGTGGAATTGGCAAAGTGATATTTGGAAGCCCATAGAGGGCTATGGTGAAAAAGGAAATATCGTCAGATGAAATCTGGAAAGAAGCTTTCTGAGAAACTGCTTAGTGTTCTGTTAATTCATCTCACAGAGTTACATGTGTATTTCGAGGATCTCTTTGCTAGCCCTATTTCTGTGGAATCTGAGAACAGATATTTCGGATCCCTTTGAAGACTATAGGGCCAAAGGAAATATCCTCGGATAACAAAGAGAAAGAAGCTTTCTGAGAAACTTCTTTGTGTTCTGTGAAATCATCTCACAGAGTTACAGCTTTCCCCTGAAGAAGCCTTTCGCTAAGACAGTTCTTGTGGAACTGGAAAGTGATATTTGGAAGCCCATAGAGGGCTATGCTGAAAAAGGAATTATCCTCAGATGAAATCTGGAAAGAAGCTTTCTGAGAAACTGCTTACTGTTCTGTGAAATCATCTCACAGAGTTACATGTGTATTTCGAGGATCTCTTTGCTAGCCCTATTTCTGTGGAAACTGAGAAAAGATATTTCGGATCCCTTTGAAGACTATAGGGCCAAAGGAAAAATCCTCTGATAACAAAGAGAAAGAAGCTTTTTGAGAAACTTCTTTGTGTTCTGTGAAATCATCTCACAGAGTTACAGCTTTCCCCTCAAGAAGCCTTTCGCTAAGACAGTTCTTGTGGAATTGGCAAAGTGATATTTGGAAGCCCATAGAGGGCTATGGTGAAAAAGGAAATATCCTCAGATGAAATCTGGAAAGAAGCTTTCTGCGAAACTGCTTAGTGTTCTGTTATTTCATCTAACAGAGTTACATGTGTATTTCGAGGATCTCTTTGCTAGTCCTATTTCTGTGGAATCTGAAAACAGATATTTCGGATCCCTTTGAAGACTATAGGGCCAAAGGAAATATCCTCGGATAACAAAGAGAAAGAAGCTTTCTGAGAAACTTCTTTGTGTTCTGTGAAATCATCTCACAGAGTTACAGCTTTCCCCTGAAGAAGCCTTTCTCTAAGATAGTTCTAGTGGAATTGGCAAAGTGATATTTGGAAGCCCATAGAGGGCTATGGTGAAAAAGCAAATATCCTCAGATGAAATCTGGAAAGAAGCTTTCTGAGAAACTGCTTAGTGTTCTGTGAATTCATCTCACAGAGTTACATGTGTATTTCGAGGATCTCTTTGCTAGCCCTATTTCTGTGGAAACTGAGAAAAGATATTTCGGATCCCTTTGAAGACTATAGGGCCAAAGGAAAAATCCTCCGATAACAAAGAGAAAGAAGCTTTCTGAGAAACTTCTTTGTGTTCTGTGAAATCATCTCACAGACTTACAGCTTTCCCCTCAAGAAGCCTTTCGCTAAGACAGTTCTTGTGGAATTGGCAAAGTGATATTTGGAAGCCCATAGAGGTCTATGCTGAAAAAGGAATTATCCTCAGATGAAATTTGGAAAGAAGCTTTCTGCGAAACTGCTTAGTGTTCTGTTATTTCATCTCACAGAGTTACATGTGTATTTCGAGGATCTCTTTGCTAGTCCTATTTCTGTGGAATCCGAAAACAGATATTTCGGAATCCTTTGAACACTATAGGGCCAAAGGAAATATCCTCGGATAACAAAGAGAAAGAAGCTTTCTGAGAAACTTCTTTGTGTTCTGTGAAATCATCTCACAGAGTTACAGCTTTCCCCTCAAGAAGCCTTTCGCTAAGACAGTTCTTGTGGAATTGGCAAAGTGATATTTGGAAGCCGATAGAGGGCTACGGTGAAAAAGGAAATATCCTCAAATGAAATCTGGAAAGAAGCTTTCTGGGAAACTGCTTAGTGTTCTGTTAATTCATCTCACATAGTTACATGTGTATTTCGAGGATCTCTTTGCTAGCCCTATTTCTGTGGAAACTGAGAAAAGATATTTCGGATCCCTTTGAAGACTATAGGGCCAAAGGAATAATCCTCCGATAACAAAGAGAAAGAAACTTTCTGAGAAACTTCTTTGTGTTCTGTGAAATCATCTCACCGAGTTACAGCTTTCCCCTCAAGAAGCCTTTCGCTAAGACAGTTCTTGTGGAATTGGAAAAGTGATATTTGGAAGCCCATAGAGGGCTATGGTGTAAAAGGAAATATCCTCAGATGAAATCTGGAAAGAAGCTTTCTGAGAAACGGCTTAGTGTTCTGTTAATTCATCTCACAGAGTTACATGTGTATTTCGAGGATCTCTTCGCTAGCCCTATTTCTGTGGAATGTGAGAACAGATATTTCGGATCCCTTTGAAGACTATAGGGCCAAAGGAAATATCCTCCGATAATAAAGAGAAAGAAGCTTCCTGAGAAACTTCTTTGTGTTCTGTGAAATCACCTCACAGAGTTACAGCTTTCCCCTGAAGAAGCCTTTCGCTAAGTCAGTTCTTGTGGAATTGGCAAAGTGATATTTGGAAGCCCATAGAGGGCTATGCTGAAAAAGGAAATATCGTCAGATGAAATCTGGAAAGAAGGTTTCTGAGAAACTGCTTAGTGTTCTGTTAATTCATCTCACAGAGTTACATGTGTATTTCGAGGATCTCTTTGCTAGCTTTGTTTCTGTGGAATCTGAGAACAGATATTTCGGATCCCTTTGAAGACTATAGGGCCAAAGGAAATATCCTCCGATAACAAAGAGAAAGAAGCTTTCTGAGAAACTTCTTTGTGTTCTGTGAAATCATCTCACAGAGTTACAGCTTTCCCCTCAAGAAGCCTTTCGCTAAGACACTTCTTGTGGAATTGGCAAAGTGATATTTGGAAGCCCATAGAGGGCTATGGTGAAAAAGGAAATATCCTCAGATGAAATCTGGAAAGAAGCTTTCTGAGAAACTGCTTAGTGTTCTGTAAATTCATCTCACAGAGTTACATGTGTATTTCGAGGATCTCTTTGCTAGCCCTATTTCTGTGGAATCTGAGAACAAATATTTCGGATCCCTTTGAAGACTATAGGGCCAAAGGAAATATCCTCCGATAACAAAGAGAAAGAAGCTTTCTGAGAAACTTCTTTGTGTTCTGTGAAATCATCTCACAGAGTTACAGCTTTCCCCTCAAGAAGCCTTTCGCTAAGACAGTTCTTGTGGAATTGGCAAAGTGATATTTGGAAGCCCATAGAGGGCTATGGTGAAAAAGGAAATATCCTCAGATGAAATCTGGAAAGAAGCTTTCTGAGAAACTTCTTAGTGTTCTGTTAATTCATCTCACAGAGTTACATGTGTATTTCGAGGATCTCTTTGCTAGCCCTATTTCTGTGGAATCTGAGAACAGATATTTCGGATCCCTTTGAAGACTATAGGGCCAAAGGAAATATCCTCCGATAACAAAGAGAAAGAAGCTTTCTGAGAAACTTCTTTGTGTTCTGTGAAATCATATCACAGAGTTACAGCTTTCCCCTCAAGAAGCCTTTCCCTAAGACAGTTCTTGTGGAATTGGCAAAGTGATATTTGGAAGCCCATAGAGGGCTATGGTGAAAAAGGAAATATCCTCAGATGAAATCTGGAAAGAAGCTTTCTGAGAAACTGCTTAGTGTTCTGTTAATTCATCTCACAGAGTTACATGTGTATTTCGAGGATCTCTTTGCTAGCCCTATTTCTGTGGAATCTGAGAACAGATATTTCGGATCCCTTTGAAGACTATAGGGCCATAGGAAATATCCTCGGATAACAAAGAGAAAGAAGCTTTCTGAGAAACTTCTTTTTGTTCTGTGAAATCATCTCACAGAGTTACAGCTTTCCCCTCAAGAAGCCTTTCGCTAAGACACTTCTTGTGGAATTGGCAAAGTGATATTTGGAAGCCGATAGAGGGCTATGGTGAAAAAGGAAATATCCTCAGATGAAATCTGGAAAGAAGCTTTCTGAGAAACTGCTTAGTGTTCTGTAAATTCATCTCACAGAGTTACATGTGTATTTCGAGGATCTCTTTGCTAGCCCTATTTCTGTGGAATCTGAGAACAAATATTTCGGATCCCTTTGAAGACTATAGGGCCAAAGGAAATATCCTCCGATAACAAAGAGAAAGAAGCTTTCTGAGAAACTTCTTTGTGTTCTGTGAAATCATCTCACAGAGTTACAGCTTTCCCCTCAAGAAGCCTTTCGCTAAGACAGTTCTTGTGGAATTGGCAAAGTGATATTTGGAAGCCCATAGAGGGCTATGGTGAAAAAGGAAATATCCTCAGATGAAATCTGGAAAGAAGCTTTCTGAGAAACTTCTTAGTGTTCTGTTAATTCATCTCACAGAGTTACATGTGTATTTCGAGGATCTCTTTGCTAGCCCTATTTCTGTGGAATCTGAGAACAGATATTTCGGATCCCTTTGAAGACTATAGGGCCAAAGGAAATATCCTCTGATAACAAAGAGAAAGAAGCTTTCTGAGAAACTTCTTTGTGTTCTGTGAAATCATCTCACAGAGTTACAGCTTTCCCCTCAAGAAGCCTTTCGCTAAGACAGTTCTTGTGCAATTGGCAAAGTGATATTTGGAAGCCCATAGAGGGCTATGGTGAAAAAGGAAATATCGTCAGATGAAATCTGGAAAGAAGCTTTCTGCGAAACTGCTTAGTGTTCTGTTAATTCATCTCACAGAGTTACATGTGTATTTCGAGGATCTTTTTGCTAGTCCTATTTCTGTGGAATCTGAAAACAGATATTTCGGATCCCTTTGAAGACTATAGGGCCATAGGAAATATCCTCGGATAACAAAGAGAAAGAAGCTTTCTGAGAAACTTCTTTGTGTTCTGTGAAATCATCTCACAGAGTTACAGCTTTCCCCTCAAGAAGCCTTTCGCTAAGACAGTTCTTGTGGAATTGGCAAAGTGATATTTGGAAGCCGATAGAGGGCTATGGTGAAAAAGGAAATATCCGCAGATGAAATCTGGAAAGAAGCTTTCTGAGAAACTGCTTAGTGTTCTGTTAATTCATCTCACAGAGTTACATGTGTATTTCGAGGATCTCTTTGCTAGCCCTATTTCTGTGGAATCTGAGAACAGATATTTCGGATCCCTTTGAAGATTATAGGGCCAAAGGAAATATCCTCCGATAACAAAGAGAAAGAAGCTTTCTGAGAAACTTCTTTGTGTTCTGTGAAATCATCTCACAGAGTTACGGCTTTCCCCTCAAGAAGCCTTTCGCTAAGACAGTTCTTGTGCAATTGGCAAAGTGATATTTGGAAGCCCATAGAGGGCTATGGTGAAAAAGGAAATATCGTCAGATGAAATCTGGAAAGAAGCTTTCTGAGAAACTGCTTAGTGTTCTGTTAATCATCTCACAGAGTTACATGTGTATTTCGAGGATCTCTTTGCTAGCCCTATTTCTGTGGAATCTGAGAACAGATATTTCGGATCCCTTTGAAGACTATAGGGCCAAAGGAAATATCCTCTGATAACAAAGAGAAAGAAGCTTTCTGAGAAACTTCTTTGTGTTCTGTGAAATCATCTCACAGAGTTACAGCTTTCCCCTCAAGAAGCCTTTCGCTAAGACAGTTCTTGTGGAATTGGCAAAGTGATATTTGGAAGCCGATAGAGGGCTATGGTGAAAAAGGAAATATCGTCAGATGAAATCTGGAAAGAAGCTTTCTGAGAAACTGCTTAGTGTTCTGTTAATTCATCTCACAGAGTTACATGTGTATTACGAGGATCTCTTTGCTAGCCCTATTTCTGTGGAAACTGAGAAAAGATATTTCGGATCCCTTTGAAGACTATAGGGCCAAAGGAAAAATCCTCCGATAAAAAAGAGAAAGAAGCTTTCTGAGAAACTTCTTTGTGTTCTGTGAAATCATCTCACAGAGTTACAGCTTTCCCCTCAAGAAGCCTTTCGCTAAGACAGTTCCTGTGGAATTGGCAAAGTGATATTTGGAAGCCCATATAAGGCTATGGTGAAAAAGGAAATATCGTCAGATGAAATCTGGAAAGAAGCTTTCTGAGAAACTGCTTAGTGTTCTGTTAATCATCTCACAGAGTTACATGTGTATTTCGAGGATCTCTTTGCTAGCCCTATTTCTGTGGAATCTGAGAACAGATATTTCGGATCCCTTTGAAGACTATAGGGCCAAAGGAAATATCCTCTGATAACAAAGAGAAAGAAGCTTTCTGAGAAACTTCTTTGTGTTCTGTGAAATCATCTCACAGAGTTACAGCTTTCCCCTCAAGAAGCCTTTCTCTAAGACAGATCTTGTGGAATTGGCAAAGTGATATTTGGAAGCCCATAGAGGGCTATGGTGAAAAAGGAAATATCGTCAGATGAAATCTGGAAAGAAGCTTTCTGAGAAACTGCTTAGTGTTCTGTGAATTCATCTCACACAGTTACATGTGTATTTCGAGGATCTCTTTGCTAGCCCTATTTCTGTGGAATCTGAGAAAAGATATTTCGGATCCCTTTGAAGACTATAGGGCCAAAGGAAATATCCTCGGATAACAAAGAGAAAGAAGCTTTCTGAGAAACTTCTTTGTGTTCTGTGAAATCATCTCACAGAGTTACAGCTTTCCCCTGAAGAAGCCTTTCGCTAAGAGAGTTCTTGTGGCATTGGCAAAGTGATATTTGAAAGCCCATAGAGGGCTATGGTGAAAAAGGAAATATCGTCAGATGAAATCTGGAAAGAAGCTTTCTGCGAAACTGCTTAGTGTTCTGTGAATTCATCTCACAGAGTTACATGTGTATTTCGAGGATCTCTTTGCTAGCCCTATTTCTGTGGAATCTGAGAACAGATATTTCGGATCCCTTTGAAGACTATAGGGCCAAAGGAAATATCCTCCGATAACAAAGAGAAAGAAGCTTTCTGAGAAACTTCTTAGTGTTCTGTGAAATCATCTCACAGAGTTACAGCTTTCCCCTCAAGAAGCCTTTCGCTAAGACAGTTCTTGTGGAATTGGCAAAGTGATATTTGGAAGCCCATAGAGGGCTATGGTGAAAAAGGAAATATCCTCAGATGAAATCTGGAAAGAAGCTTTCTGAGAAACTGCTTAGTGTTCTGTTAATTCATCTCACAGAGTTACATGTGTATTTCGAGGATCTCTTTGCTAGGTCTGTTTCTGTGGAATCTGAGAACAGATATTTCGGATCCCTTTGAAGACTATAGGGCCAAAGGAAATATCCTCCGATAACAAAGAGAAAGAAGCTTTCTGAGAAACTTCTTTGTGTTCTGTGAAATCATCTCACAGAGTTACAGCTTTCCCCTCAAGAAGCCTTTCGCTAAGACAGTTCTTGTGGAATAGGCAAAGTGATATTTGGAAGCCCTTAGAGGGCTATGTTGAAAAAGGAAATATCGTCAGATGAAATCTGGAAAGAAGCTTTCTGAGAAACTGCTTAGTGTTCTGTTAATTCAACTCACAGAGTTACATGTGTATTTCGAGGATCTCTTTGCTAGCCCTATTTCTGTGGAATCTGAGAACAGATATTTCGGATCCCTTTGAAGACTATAGGGCCAAAGGAAATATCCTCCGATAACAAAGAGAAAGAAGCTTTCTGAGAAACTTCTTTGTGTTCTGTGAAATCATCTCACAGAGTTACAGCTTTCCCCTCAAGAAGCCTTTCGCTAAGACAGTTCTTGTGGAATAGGCAAAGTGATATTTGGAAGCCCTTAGAGGGCTATGTTGAAAAAGGAAATATCGTCAGATGAAATCTGGAAAGAAGCTTTCTGAGAAACTGCTTAGTGTTCTGTTAATTCAACTCACAGAGTTACATGTGTATTTCGAGGATCTCTTTGCTAGCCCTATTTCTGTGGAATCTGAGAACAGATATTTCGGATCCCTTTGAAGACTATAGGGCCAAAGGAAATATCCTCCGATAACAAAGAGAAAGAAGCTTTCTGAGAAACTTCTTTGTGTTCTGTGAAATCATCTCACAGAGTTACAGCTTTCCCCTCAAGAAGCCTTTCGCTAAGACAGTTCTTGTGGAATAGGCAAAGTGATATTTGGAAGCCCTTAGAGGGCTATGTTGAAAAAGGAAATATCGTCAGATGAAATCTGGAAAGAAGCTTTCTGAGAAACTGCTTAGTGTTCTGTTAATTCATCTCACAGAGTTATATGTGTATTTCGAGGATCTCTTTGCTAGCCCTATTTCTGTGGAATCTGAGAACAGATATTTCGGATCCCTTTGAAGACTGTAGGGCCAAAGGAAATATCCTCGGATAACAAAGAGAAAGAAGCTTTCTGAGAAACTTCTTTGTGTTCCGTGAAATCATCTCACAGAGTTACAGCTTTCCCCTCAAAAAGCCTTTCGTTAAGACAGTTCTTGTGGAATTGGCAAAGTGATATTTGGAAGCCCATAGAGGGCTATGGTGAAAAAGGAAATATCGTCAGATGAAATCTGGAAAGAAGCTTTCTGAGAAACTGCTTAGTGTTCTGTTAATTCATCTCACAGAGTTACATGTGTATTTCGAGGATCTCTTTGCTAGCCCTATTTCTGTAGAAACTGAGAAAAGATATTTCGGATCCCTTTGAAGACTATAGGGTCAAAGGAAAAATCCTCCGATAACAAAGAGAAAGAAGCTTTCTGAGAAACTTCTTTGTGTTCTGTGAAATCATCTCACAGAGTTACAGCTTTCCCCTCAAGAAGCCTTTCGCTAAGACAGTTCTTGTGGAATTGGCAAAGTGATATTTGGAAGCCCATAGAGGGCTATGGTGAAAAAGGAAATATCCTCAGATGAAATCTGGAAAGAAGCTTTCTGAGAAACTGCTTAGTGTTCTGTTAATTCATCTCACAGAGTTACATGTGTATTTCGAGGATCTCTTTGCTAGCTCTGTTTCTGTGGAATCTGAGAACAGATATTTCGGATCCTTTTGAAGACTATAGGGCCAAAGGAAATATCCTCCGATAACAAAGAGAAAGAAGCTTTCTGAGAAACTTCTTTGTGTTCTGTGAAATCATCTCACAGAGTTACAGCTTTCCCCTCAAGAAGCCTTTCGCTAAGACAGTTCTTGTGGAATAGGCAAAGTGATATTTGGAAGCCCTTAGAGGGCTATGTTGAAAAAGGAAATATCGTCAGATGAAATCTGGAAAGAAGCTTTCTGAGAAACTGCTTAGTGTTCTGTTAATTCAACTCACAGAGTTACATGTGTATTTCGAGGATCTCTTTGCTAGCCCTATTTCTGTGGAATCTGAGAACAGATATTTCGGATCCCTTTGAAGACTGTAGGGCCAAAGGAAACATCCTCCGATAACAAAGAGAAAGAAGCTTTCTGAGAAACTTCTTTGTGTTCTGTGAAATCATCTCACAGAGTTACAGCTTTCCCCTCAAGAAGCCTTTCGCTAAGACAGTTCTTGTGGAATTGGCAAAGTGATATTTGGAAGCCCATAGAGGGCTATGGTGAAAAAGGAAATATCGTCAGATGAAATCTGGAAAGAAGCTTTCTGAGAAACTGCTTAGTGTTCTGTGAATTCATCTCACAGAGTTACATGTGTATTTCGAGGATCTCTTTGCTAGCCCTATTTCTGTGGAATCTGAGCACAGATATTTCGGATCCCTTTGAAGACTATAGGGCCAAAGGAAATATCCTCCGATAACAAAGAGAAAGAAGCTTTCTGAGAAACTTCTTTGTTTTCTGTGAAATCATCTCACAGAGTTACAGCTTTCCCCTCAAGAAGCCTTTCGCTAAGACAGTTCTTGTGGAATTGGCAAAGTTATATATGGAAGCCCATAAAGGGTATGGTGAAATAGGAAATATCGTCAGATGAAATCTGGAAAGAAGCTTTCTGAGAAACTGCTTAGTGTTCTGTTAATTCATCTCACAGAGTTCCATGTGTATTTCGAGGATGTCTTTGCTAGCCCTATTTCTGTGGAATCTGAGAACAGATATTTCGGATCCCTTTGAAGACTATAGGGCCAAAGGAAATATCCTCGGATAACAAAGAGAAAGAAGCTTTCTGAGAAACTTCTTTGTGTTCTGTGAAATCATCTCACAGAGTTACAGCTTTCCCCTCAAGAAGCCTTTCGCAAAGACAGTTCTTGTGGAATTGGCAAAGTGATATTTGGAAGCCCATAGAGGGCTATGGTGAAAAAGGAAATATAGTCAGATGAAATCTGGAAAGAAGCTTTCTGCGAAACTGCTTAGTGTTCTGTTAATTCATCTCACAGAGTTACATGTGTATTTCGAGGATCTCTTTGCTAGTTCTCTTTCTGTGGAATCTGAAAACAGATATTTCGGAACCCTTTGAAGACTATACGGCCAAAGGAAATATCCTCGGATAAAAAAGAGAAAGAAGCTTTCTGAGAAACTTCTTTGTGTTTGTGAAATCATCTCAAGAGTTACAGCTTTCCCCTCAAGAAGCCTTTCGCTAAGACAGTTCTTGTGGAATTGGCAAAGTGATATTTGGAAGCCGATAGAGGGCTACGGTGAAAAAGGAAATATCCTCAGATGAAATCTGGAAAGAAGCTTTCTGAGAAACTGCTTAGTGTTCTTTTAATTCATCTCACAGAGTTACATATGTATTTCGAGGATCTCTTTGCTAGCCCTATTTCTGTGGAATCTGAGAACAAATATTTCGGATCCCTTTGAAGACTATAGGGCCAAAGGAAATATCCTCGGATAACAAAGAGAAAGAAGCTTTCTGAGAAACTTCTTTGTGTTCTGTGAAATCATCTCACAGAGTTACAGCTTTCCCCTGAAGAAGCCTTTCGCTAAGACAGTTCTTGTGGAATTGGCAAAGTGATATTTGGAAGACCATAGAGGGCTATGGTGAAAAAGGAAATATCGTTAGATGAAATCTGGAAAGAAGCTTTCTGCGAAACTGCTTAGTGTTCTGTTAATTCATCTCACAGAGTTACATGTGTATTTCGAGGATCTCTTTGCTAGTCCTATTTCTGTGGAATCTGAAAACAGATATTTCGGATCTCTTTGAAGACTATAGGGCGAAAGGAAATATCCTCGGATAACAAAGAGAAAGAAGCTTTCTGAGAAACTTCTTTGTGTTCTGTGAAATCATCTCACAGAGTTACAGCTTTCCCCTCAAGAAGCCTTTCGCTAAGACAGTTCTTGTGGAATTGGCAAAGTGATATTTGGAAGCCGATAGAGGGTTATGGTGAAAAAGGAAATATCCTCAGATGAAATCTGGAAAGAAGCTATCTGAGAAACTGCTTAGTGTTCTGTTAATTCATCTCACAGAGTTACATGTGTATTTCGAGGATCTCTTTGCTAGTCCTATTTCTGTGGAATCTGAGAACAGATATTTCGGATCCCTTTGAAGACTATAGGGCCAAAGGAAATATCCTCCGATAACAAAGAGAAAGAAGCTTTCTGAGAAACTTCTTTGTGTTCTGTGAAATCATCTCACAGAGTTACAGCTTTCCCCTCAAGAAGCCTTTCGCTAAGACAGTTCTTGTGGAATTGGCAAAGTGATATTTGGAAGCCCATAGAGGGCTATGGTGAAAAAAGAAATATCGTCAGATGAAATCTGGAAAGAAGCTTTCTGCGAAACTGCTTAGTGTTCTGTTAATTCATCTCACAGAGTTCCATGTGTATTTCGAGGATCTCTTTGCTAGTCCTATTTCTGTGGAATCTGAAAACAGATATTTCGGATCCCTTTGAAGACTATTGGGCCAAAGGAAATATCCTCGGATAACAAAGAGAAAGAAGCTTTCTGAGAAACTTCTTTGTGTTCTGTGAAATCATCTCACAGAGTTACAGCTTTCCCCTGAAGAAGCCTTTCGCTAAGACAGTTCTTGTGGAATTGGCATAGTGATATTTGGAAGCCCATAGAGGGCTATGGTGAAAAAGGAAATATCCTCAGATGAAATCTGGAAAGAAGCTTTCTGAGAAACTGCTTAGTGTTCTGTGAATTCATCTCACAGAGTTACATGTGTATTTCGAGGATCTCTTTGCTAGCCCTATTTCTGTGGAAACTGAGAAAAGATATTTCGGATCCCTTTGAAGACTATAGGGCCAAAGGAAAAATCCTCCGATAACAAAGAGAAAGAAGCTTTCTGAGAAACTTCTTTGTGTTCTGTGAAATCATCTCACAGAGTTACAGCTTTCCCCTCAAGAAGCCTTTCGCTAAGACAGTTCTTGTGGAATTGGCAAAGTGATATTTGGAAGCCCATAGAGGGCTATGGTGAAAAAGGAAATATCGTCAGATGAAATGTGGAAAGAAGCTTTCTGAGAAACTGCTTAGTGTTCTGTTAATTCATCTCACAGAGTTACATGTGTATTTCGAGGATCTCTTTGCTAGCCCTATTTCTGTGGAATCTGAGAACAGATATTTCGGATCCCTTTGAAGACTATAGGGCCAAAGGAAATATCTTCGGATAACAAAGAGAAAGAAGCTTTCTGAGAAACTTCTTTGTGTTCTGTGAAATCATCTCACAGAGTTACAGCTTTCCCCTCAAGAAGCCTTTCGCTAAGACAGTTCTTGTGGAATTGGCAAAGTGATATTTGGAAGCCCATAGAGGGCTATGGTGAAAAAGGAAATATCGTCAGATGAAATCTGGAAAGAAGCTTTCTGCGAAACTGCTTAGTGTTCTGTTAATTCATCTCACAGAGTTACATGTGTATTTCGAGGATCTCTTTGCTAGTCCTATTTCTGTGTAATCTGAAAACAGATATTTCGGATCCATTTGAAGACTATAGGGCCAAAGGAAATATCCTCGGATAACAAAGAGAAAGAAGCTTTCTGAGAAACTTCTTTGAGTTCTGTGAAATAATCTCAAGAGTTACAGCTTTCCCCTCAAGAAGCCTTTCGCTAAGACGTTTCTTGTGGAATTGGCAAAGGGACATTTGGAAGCCCATAGAGGGCTATGGTGAAAAAGGAAATATCGTCAGATGAAATCTGGAAAGAAGCTTTCTGCGAAACTTCTTAGTGTTCTGTGAATTCATCTCATAGAGTTCCATGTGTATTTCGAGGATCTCTTTGCTAGTCCTATTTCTGTGGAATCTGAAAACAGATATTTCGGATCCCTTTGAAGACTATAGGGCCAAAGGAAATATCCTCGGATAACAAAGAGAAAGAAGCTTTCTGAGAAACTTCTTTGTGTTCTGTGAAATCATCTCACAGAGTTACAGCTTTCCCCTGAAGAAGCCTTTCGCTAAGACAGTTCTTGTGGAATTGGCAAAGTGATATTTGGAAGCCCATAGAGGGCTATGGTGAAAAAGGAAATATCGTCAGATGAAATCTGGAAAGAAGCTTTCTGCGAAACTGCTTAGTGTTCTGTGAATTCATCTCACAGAGTTACATGTGTATTTCGAGGATCTCTTTGCTAGCCCTATTTCTGTGGAAACTGAGAAAAGATATTTCGGATTCCTTTGAAGACTATAGGGCCAAAGGAAAAATCCTCCGATAACAAATAGAAAGAAGCTTTCTGAGAAACTTCTTTGTGTTCTGTGAAATCATCTCACAGAGTTACAGCTTTCCCCTCAAGAAGCCTTTCGCTAAGACAGTTCTTGTGGAATTGGCAATGTGATATTTGGAAGCCCATAGAGGGCTATGGTGAAAAAGGAAATATCGTCAGATGAAATCTGGAAAGAAGCTTTCTGAGAAACTGCTTAGTGTTTTGTTAATTCATCTCACAGAGTTACATGTGTATTTCGAGGATCTCTTTGCTAGCTCTATTTCTGTGGAATCTGAGAACAGATATTTCGGATCCCTTTGAAGACTATAGGGCCAAAGGAAATATCCTCCGATAACAAAGAGAAAGAAGCTTTCTGAGAAACTTCTTTGTGTTCTGTGAAATCATCTCACAGAGTTACAGCTTTCCCCTCAAGAAGCCTTTCGCTAAGACAGTTCTTGTGGAATAGGCAAAGTGATATTTGGAAGCCCATAGAGGGCTATGGTGAAAAAGGAAATATCGTCAGATGAAATCTGGAAGAAGCTTTCTGAGAAACTGCTTAGTGTTCTGTTAATTCATCTCACAGAGTTCCATGTGTATTTCGAGGATCTCTTTGCTAGCCCTATTTCTGTGGAATCTGAAAACAGATATTTCGGATCCCTTTGAAGAGTATAGGGCCTAAGGAAAAATCCTCCGATAACAAAGAGAAAGAAGCTTTCTGAGAAACTTCTTTGTGTTCTGTGAAATCATCTCACAGAGTTACAGCTTTCCCCTCAAGAAGCCTTTCGCTAAGACAGTTCTTGTGGAATTGGCAAAGTGATATTTGGAAGCCCATAGAGGGCTATGGTGAAAAAGGAAATATCGTCAGATGAAATCTGGAAAGAAGCTTTCTGCGAAACTGCTTAGTGTTCTGTTAATTCATCTCACAGAGTTACATGTGTATTTCGAGGATCTCTTTGCTAGCCCTATTTCGGTGGAATCTGAGAACAAATATTTCGGATCCCTTTGAAGACTATAGGGCCAAAGGAAATATCCTCCGATAACAAAGAGAAAGAAGCTTTCTGAGAAACTTCTTTGTGTTCTGTGAAATCATCTCACAGAGTTACAGCTTTCCCCTGAAGAAGCCTTTCGCTAAGACAGTTCTTGTGGAATAGGCAAAGTGATATTTGGAAGCCCATAGAGGGCTATGGTGAAAAAGGAAATATCGTCAGATGAAATCTGGAAAGAAGCTTTCTGCGAAACTGCTTAGTGTTCTGTTAATTCATCTCACAGAGTTACATGTGTATTTCGAGGATCTCTTTGCTAGTCCTATTTCTGTGGAATCTGAAAACCGATATTTCGGATCCCTTTGAAGACTATAGGGCCAAAGGAAATATCCTCGGATAACAAAGAGAAAGAAGCTTTCTGAGAAACTTCTTTGTGTTCTGTGAAATCATCTCACAGAGTTACAGCTTAACCCTCAAGAAGCCTTTCGCTAAGACAGTTGTTGTGGAATTGGCAAAGTGATATTTGGAAGCCGATAGAGGGCTATGGTGAAAAAGGAAATATCCTCAGATGAAATCTGGAAAGAAGCTTTCTGAGAAACGGCTTAGTGTTCTGTTAATTCATCTCACAGAGTTACATGTGTATTTCGAGGATCTCTTTGCTAGCCCTATTTCTGTGGAATCTGAGAACAGATATTTCGGATCCCTTTGAAGACTGTAGGGCCAAAGGAAATATCCTCCGATAACAAAGAGAAAGAAGCTTTCTGAGAAACTTCTTTGTGTTCTGTGAAATCATCTCACAGAATTACAGCTTTCCCCTCAAAAAGCCTTTCGCTAAGACAGTTCTTGTGGAATTGGGAAAGTGATATTTGGAAGCCCTTAGAGGGCTACGGTGAAAAAGGAAATATCGTCAGATGAAATCTGGAAAGAAGCTTTCTGAGAAACTGCTTAGTGTTCTGTTAATTCATCTCACAGAGTTACATGTGTATTTCGAGGATCTCTTTGCTAGCCCTATTTCTGTGGAATCTGAGAATAGATATTTCGGATCCCTTTGAAGACTATAGGGCCAAAGGAAATATCCTCCGATAACAAAGAGAAAGAAGCTTTCTGAGAAACTTCTTTGTGTTCTGTGAAATCATCTCACAGAGTTACAGCTTTCCCCTCAGGAAGCCTTTCGCTAAGACAGTTCTTGTGGAATTGGCAAAGTGATATTTGGAAGCCCATAGAGGGCTATGGTGAAAAAGGAAATATCCTCAGATGAAATCTGGAAAGAAGCTTTCTGCAAAACTGCTTAGTGTTCTGTTATTTCATCTCACAGAGTTACATGTGTATTTCGAGGATCTCTTTGCTAGTCCTATTTCTGTGGAATCTGAAAACAGATATTTCGGAACCCTTTGAACACTATAGGGCCAAAGGAAATATCCTCGGATAACAAAGAGAAAGAAGCTTTCTGAGAAACTTCTTTGTGTTCTGTGAAATCATCTCACAGAGTTACAGCTTTCCCCTCAAGAAGCCTTTCGCTAAGACAGTTCTTGTGGAATTGGCAAAGTGATATTTGGAAGCCGATAGAGGGCTAAGGTGAAAAAGGAAATATCCTCAGATGAAATCTGGAAAGAAGCTTTCTGAGAAACTGCTTAGTGTTCTGTTAATTCATCTCACAGAGTTACATGTGTATTTCGAGGATCTCTTTGCTAGCTCTATTTCTGTGGAATCTGAGAACAGATATTTCGGATCTTTTGAAGACTATAGGGCCAAAGGAAATATCCTCCGATAACAAAGAGAAAGAAGCTTTCTGAGAAACTTCTTTGTGTTCTGTGAAATCATCTCACGGAGTTACAGCTTTCCCCTCAAGAAGCCTTTCGCTAAGACAGTTCTTGTGGAATAGGCAAAGTGATATTTGGAAGCCCTTAGAGGGCTATGGTGAAAAAGGAAATATCGTCAGATGAAATCTGGAAAGAAGCTTTCTGAGAAACTGCTTAGTGTTCTGTTAATTCATCTCACAGAGTTACATGTGTATTTCGAGGATCTCTTTGCTAGCCCTATTTCTGTGGAATCTGAGAACAGATATTTCGAATCCCTTTGAAGACTATAGGGCCAAAGGAAATATCCTCCGATAACAAAGAGAAAGAAGCTTTCTGAGAAACTTCTTTGTGTTCCGTGAAATCATCTCACAGAGTTACAGCTTTCCCCTGAAGAAGCCTTTCGCTAACACAGTTCTTGTGGAATTGGCAAAGTGATATTTGGAAGCCCATAGAGGGCTACGGTGAAAAAGGAAATATCGTCAGATGAAATCTGGAAAGAAGCTTTCTGAGAAACTGCTTAGTGTTCTGTTAATTCATCTCATATAGTTACATGTGTATTTCGAGGATCTCTTTGCTAGCCCTATTTCTGTGGAAACTGAGAAAAGATATTTCGGATCCCTTTGAAGACTATAGGGCCAAAGGAAAAATCCTCCGATAACAAAGAGAAAGAACCTTTCTGAGAAACTTCTTTGTGTTCTGTGAAATCATCTCACAGAGTTACAGCTTTCCCCTCAAGAAGCCTTTCGCTAAGACAGTTCTTGTGGAATTGGAAAAGTGATATTTGGAAGCCCATAGAGGGCTATGGTGAAAAAGGAAATATCCTCAGATGAAATCTGGAAAGAAGCTTTCTGAGAAACGGCTTAGTGTTCTGTTAATTCATCTCACAGAGTTACATGTGTATTTCGAGGATCTCTTTGCTAGCCCTATTTCTGTGGAATGTGAGAACAGATATTTCGGATCCCTTTGAAGACTATAGGGCCAAAGGAAATATCCTCCGATAACAAAGAGAAAGAAGCTTTCTGAGAAACTTCTTTGTGTTCTGTGAAATCATCTCACAGAGTTACAGCTTTCCCCTGAAGAAGCCTTTCGCTAAGACAGTTCTTGTGGAATTGGCAAAGTGATATTTGGAAGCCCATAGAGGGCTATGCTGAAAAAGGAAATATCGTCAGATGAAATCTGGAAAGAAGGTTTCTGAGAAACTGCTTAGTGTTCTGTTAATTCATCTCACAGAGTTACATGAGTATTTCGAGGATCTCTTTGCTAGCTCTGTTTCTGTGGAATCCGAGAACAGATATTTCG
Organism: Macaca nemestrina; assembly: GCF_043159975.1. Lineage (NCBI taxonomy): Eukaryota > Metazoa > Chordata > Mammalia > Primates > Cercopithecidae > Macaca > Macaca nemestrina. The sequence continues at coordinate 29,851,678 of NC_092135.1, read as the reverse complement.
GATCCCTTTGAAGACTATAGGGCCAAAGGAAATATCCTCCGATAACAAAGAGAAAGAAGCTTTCTGAGAAACTTCTTTGTGTTCTGTGAAATCATCTCACAGAGTTACAGCTTTCCCCTCAAGAAGCCTTTCGCTAAGACAGTTCTTGTGGAATAGGCAAAGTGAAATTTGGAAGCCCTTAGAGGGCTATGGTGAAAAAGGAAATATCGTCAGATGAAATCTGGAAAGAAGCTTTCTGAGAAACTGCTTAGTGTTCTGTTAATTCATCTCACAGAGTTACATGTGTATTTCGAGGATCTCTTTGCTAGCCCTATTTCTGTGGAATCTGAGAACAGATATTTCGGATCCCTTTGAAGACTATAGGGCCATAGGAAATATCCTCGGATAACAAAGAGAAAGAAGCTTTCTGAGAAACTTCTTTGTGTTCTGTGAAATCATCTCACAGAGTTACAGCTTTCCCCTCAAGAAGCCTTTCGCTAAGACAGTTCTTGTGGAATTGGCAAAGTGATATTTGGAAGCCCATAGAGGGCTATGGTGAAAAAGGAAATATCCTCAGATGAAATCTGGAAAGAAGCTTTCTGAGAAACTGCTTAGTGTTCTGTAAATTCATCTCACAGAGTTACATGTGTATTTCGAGGATCTCTTTGCTAGCCCTATTTCTGTGGAATCTGAGAACAAATATTTCGGATCCCTTTGAAGACTATAGGGCCAAAGGAAATATCCTCCGATAACAAAGAGAAAGAAGCTTTCTGAGAAACTTCTTTGTGTTCTGTGAAATCATCTCACAGAGTTACAGCTTTCCCCTCAAGAAGCCTTTCGCTAAGACAGTTCTTGTGGAATTGGCAAAGTGATATTTGGAAGCCCATAGAGGGCTACGGTGAAAAAGGAAATATCCTCAGATGAAATCTGGAAAGAAGCTTTCTGAGAAACTTCTTAGTGTTCTGTTAATTCATCTCACAGAGTTACATGTGTATTTCGAGGATCTCTTTGCTAGCCCTATTTCTGTGGAATCTGAGAACAGATATTTCGGATCCCTTTGAAGACTATAGGGCCAAAGGAAATATCCTCCGATAACAAAGAGAAAGAAGCTTTCTGAGAAACTTCTTTGTGTTCTGTGAAATCATCTCACAGAGTTACATCTTTCCCCTCAAGAAGCCTTTCGCTAAGACAGTTCTTGTGGAATTGGCAAAGTGATATTTGGAAGCCCATAGAGGGCTATGGTGAAAAAGGAAATATCCTCAGATGAAATCTGGAAAGAAGCTTTCTGAGAAACTGCTTAGTGTTCTGTTAATTCATCTCACAGAGTTACATGTGTATTTCGAGGATCTCTTTGCTAGGTCTGTTTCTGTGGAATCTGAGAACAGATATTTCGGATCCCTTTGAAGACTATAGGGCCAAAGGAAATATCCTCCGATAACAAAGAGAAAGAAGCTTTCTGAGAAACTTCTTTGTGTTCTGTGAAATCATCTCACAGAGTTACAGCTTTCCCCTCAAGAAGCCTTTCGCTAAGACAGTTCTTGTGGAATAGGCAAAGTGATATTTGGAAGCCCTTAGAGGGCTATGTTGAAAAAGGAAATATCGTCAGATGAAATATGGAAAGAAGCTTTCTGAGAAACTGCTTAGTGTTCTGTTAATTCAACTCACAGAGTTACATGTGTATTTCGAGGATCTCTTTGCTAGCCCTATTTCTGTGGAATCTGAGAACAGATATTTCGGATCCCTTTGAAGACTATAGGGCCAAAGGAAATATCCTCCGATAACAAAGAGAAAGAAGCTTTCTGAGAAACTTCTTTGTGTTCTGTGAAATCATCTCACAGAGTTACAGCTTTCCCCTCAAGAAGCCTTTCGCTAAGACAGTTCTTGTGGAATAGGCAAAGTGATATTTGGAAGCCCTTAGAGGGCTATGTTGAAAAAGGAAATATCGTCAGATGAAATCTGGAAAGAAGCTTTCTGAGAAACTGCTTAGTGTTCTGTTAATTCAACTCACAGAGTTACATGTGTATTTCGAGGATCTCTTTGCTAGCCCTATTTCTGTGGAATCTGAGAACAGATATTTCGGATCCCTTTGAAGACTATAGGGCCAAAGGAAATATCCTCCGATAACAAAGAGAAAGAAGCTTTCTGAGAAACTTCTTTGTGTTCTGTGAAATCATTTCACAGAGTTACAGCTTTCCCCTCAAGAAGCCTTTCGCTAAGACAGTTCTTGTGGAATAGGCAAAGTGATATTTGGAAGCCCTTAGAGGGCTATGTTGAAAAAGGAAATATCGTCAGATGAAATCTGGAAAGAAGCTTTCTGAGAAACTGCTTAGTGTTCTGTTAATTCATCTCACAGAGTTATATGTGTATTTCGAGGATCTCTTTGCTAGCCCTATTTCTGTGGAATCTGAGAACAGATATTTCGGATCCCTTTGAAGACTGTAGGGCCAAAGGAAATATCCTCGGATAACAAAGAGAAAGAAGCTTTCTGAGAAACTTCTTTGTGTTCCGTGAAATCATCTCACAGAGTTACAGCTTTCCCCTGAAAAAGCCTTTCGTTAAGACAGTTCTTGTGGAATTGGCAAAGTGATATTTGGAAGCCCATAGAGGGCTATGGTGAAAAAGGAAATATCGTCAGATGAAATCTGGAAAGAAGCTTTCTGAGAAACTGCTTAGTGTTCTGTTAATTCATCTCACAGAGTTACATGTGTATTTCGAGGATCTCTTTGCTAGCCCTATTTCTGTAGGAACTGAGAAAAGATATTTCGGATCCCTTTGAAGACTATAGGGTCAAAGGAAAAATCCTCCGATAACAAAGAGAAAGAAGCTTTCTGAGAAACTTCTTTGTGTTCTGTGAAATCATCTCACAGAGTTACAGCTTTCCCCTCAAGAAGCCTTTCGCTAAGACAGTTCTTATGGAATTGGCAAAGTGATATTTTGAAGCTCATAGAGGGCTTTGGTGAAAAAGGAAATATCGTCAGATGAAATCTGGAAAGAAGATTTCTGAGAAACTGCTTAGTGTTCTGTTAATTCATCTCACAGAGTTACATGTGTATTTCGAGGATCTCTTTGCTAGCCCTATTTCTGTGGAATCTGAGAACAGATATTTCGGATCCCTTTGAAGACTATAGGGCCAAAGGAAATATCCTCCGATAACAAAGAGAAAGAAGCTTTCTGAGAAACTTCTTTGTGTTCTGTGAAATCATCTCACAGAGTTACAGCTTTCCCCTCAAGAAGCCTTTCGCTAAGACAGTTCTTGTGGAATTGGCAAAGTGATATTTGGAAGCCCATAGAGGGCTATGGTGAAAAAGGAAATATCCTCAGATGAAATCTGGAAAGAAGCTTTCTGAGAAACTGCTTAGTGTTCTGTTAATTCATCTCACAGAGTTACAAGTGTATTTCGAGGATCTCTTTGCTAGCTCTGTTTCTGTGGAATCTGAGAACAGATATTTCGGATCCTTTTGAAGACTATAGGGCCAAAGGAAATATCCTCCGATAACAAAGAGAAAGAAGCTTTCTGAGAAACTTCTTTGTGTTCTGTGAAATCATCTCACAGAGTTACAGCTTTCCCCTCAAGAAGCCTTTCGCTAAGACAGTTCTTGTGGAATAGGCAAAGTGATATTTGGAAGCCCTTAGAGGGCTATGTTGAAAAAGGAAATATCGTCAGATGAAATCTGGAAAGAAGCTTTCTGAGAAACTGCTTAGTGTTCTGTTAATTCATCTCACAGGGTTACATGTGTATTTCGAGGATCTCTTTGCTAGCCCTATTTCTGTGAAATCTGAGAACAGATATTTCGGATCCCTTTGAAGACTGTAGGGCCAAAGGACATATCCTCCGATAACAAAGAGAAAGAAGCTTTCTGAGAAACTTCTTTGTGTTCCGTGAAATCATCTCACAGAGTTACAGCTTTCCCCTGAAAAAGCCTTTCGTTAAGACAGTTCTTGTGGAATTGGCAAAGTGATATTTGGAAGCCCATAGAGGGCTATGGTGAAAAAGGAAATATCGTCAGATGAAATCTGGAAAGAAGCTTTATGAGAAACTGCTTAGTGTTCTGTTAATTCATCTCACAGAGTTACATGTGTATTTCGAGGATCTCTTTGCTAGCCCTATTTCTGCAGAAACTGAGAAAAGATATTTCGGATCCCTTTGAAGACTATAGGGTCAAAGGAAAAATCCTCCGATAACAAAGAGAAAGAAGCTTTCTGAGAAACTTCTTTGTGTTCTGTGAAATCATCTCACAGAGTTACAGCTTTCCCCTCAAGAAGCCTTTCGCTAAGACAGTTCTTGTGGAATTGGCAAAGTGATATTTGGAAGCCCATAGAGGGCTATGGTGAAAAAGGAAATATCGTCAGATGAAATCTGGAAAGAAGCTTTCTGAGAAACTGCTTAGTGTTCTGTTAATTCATCTCACAGAGTTACATGTGTATTTCGAGGATCTCTTTGCTAGCCCTATTTCTGTGGAATCTGAGAACAGATATTTCGGATCCCTTTGAAGACTATAGGGCCAAAGGAAATATCCTCCGATAACAAAGAGAAAGAAGCTTTCTGAGAAACTTCTTTGTGTTCTGTGAAATCATCTCACAGAGTTACAGCTTTCCCCTGAAGAAGCCTTTCGCTAAGACAGTTCTTGTGGAACTGGAAAGTGATATTTGGAAGCCCATAGAGGGCTATGCTGAAAAAGGAATTATCCTCAGATGAAATCTGGAAAGAAGCTTTCTGAGAAACTGCTTACTGTTCTGTGAAATCATCTCACAGAGTTACATGTGTATTTCGAGGATCTCTTTGCTAGCCCTATTTCTGTGGAAACTGAGAAAAGATATTTCGGATCCCTTTGAAGACTATAGGGCCAAAGGAAAAATCCTCCGATAACAAAGAGAAAGAAGCTTTTTGAGAAACTTCTTTGTGTTCTGTGAAATCATCTCACAGAGTTACAGCTTTCCCCTCAAGAAGCCTTTCGCTAAGACAGTTCTTGTGGAATTGGCAAAGTGATATTTGGAAGCCCATAGAGGGCTATGGTGAAAAAGGAAATATCCTCAGATGAAATCTGGAAAGAAGCTTTCTGCGAAACTGCTTAGTGTTCTGTTATTTCATCTAACAGAGTTACATGTGTATTTCGAGGATCTCTTTGCTAGTCCTATTTCTGTGGAATCTGAAAACAGATATTTCGGATCCCTTTGAAGACTATAGGGCCAAAGGAAATATCCTCGGATAACAAAGAGAAAGAAGCTTTCTGAGAAACTTCTTTGTGTTCTGTGAAATCATCTCACAGAGTTACAGCTTTCCCCTGAAGAAGCCTTTCTCTAAGATAGTTCTAGTGGAATTGGCAAAGTGATATTTGGAAGCCCATAGAGGGCTATGGTGAAAAAGGAAATATCCTCAGATGAAATCTGGAAAGAAGCTTTCTGAGAAACTGCTTAGTGTTCTGTGAATTCATCTCACAGAGTTACATGTGTATTTCGAGGATCTCTTTGCTAGCCCTATTTCTGTGGAAACTGAGAAAAGATATTTCGGATCCCTTTGAATACTATAGGGCCAAAGGAAAAATCCTCCGATAACAAAGAGAAAGAAGCTTTCTGAGAAACTTCTTTGTGTTCTGTGAAATCATCTCACAGACTTACAGCTTTCCCCTCAAGAAGCCTTTCGCTAAGACAGTTCTTGTGGAATTGGCAAAGTGATATTTGGAAGCCCATAGAGGGCTATGCTGAAAAAGGAAATATCGTCAGATGAAATTTGGAAAGAAGCTTTCTGCGAAACTGCTTAGTGTTCTGTTATTTCATCTCACAGAGTTACATGTGTATTTCGAGGATCTCTTTGCTAGTCCTATTTCTGTGGAATCTGAAAACAGATATTTCGGAATCCTTTGAACACTATAGGGCCAAAGGAAATATCCTCGGATAACAAAGAGAAAGAAGCTTTCTGAGAAACTTCTTTGTGTTCTGTGAAATCATCTCACAGAGTTACAGCTTTCCCCTCAAGAAGCCTTTCGCTAAGACAGTTCTTGTGGAATTGGCAAAGTGATATTTGGAAGCCGATAGAGGGCTACGGTGAAAAAAGAAATATCCTCAAATGAAATCTGGAAAGAAGCTTTCTGAGAAACTGCTTAGTGTTCTGTTAATTCATCTCACAGAGTTACATGTGTATTTCCAGGATCTCTTTGCTAGCCCTATTTCTGTGGAATCTGAGAACAGATATTTCGGATCCCTTTGAAGACTATAGGGCCAAAGGAAATATCCTCCGATAACAAAGAGGAAGAAGCTTTCTGAGAAACTTCTTTGTGTTCTGTGAAATCATCTCACAGAGTTACAGCTTTCCCCTCAAGAAGCCTTTCGCTAAGACAGTTCTTGTGGAATTGGCAAAGTGATATTTGGAAGCCCATAGAGGGCTATGGTGAAAAAGGAAATATCGTCAGATGAAATCTGGAAAGAAGCTTTCTGAGAAACTGCTTAGTGTTCTGTTAACTCATCTCACAGAGTTACATGTGTATTTCGAGGATCTCTTTGCTAGCTCTATTTCTGTGGAATCTGAGAACAGATATTTCGGATCTTTTGAAGACTATAGGGCCAAAGGAAATATCCTCCGATAACAAAAAGAAAGAAGCTTTCTGAGAAACTTCTTTGTGTTCTGTGAAATCATCTCACGGAGTTACAGCTTTCCCCTCAAGAAGCCTTTCGCTAAGACAGTTCTTGTGGAATAGGCAAAGTGATATTTGGAAGCCCATAGAGGGCTATGGTGAAAAAGGAAATATCGTCAGATGAAATCTGGAAAGAAGCTTTCTGCGAAATTGCTTAGTGTTCTGTTAATTCATCTCACAGAGTTACATGTGTATTTCGAGGATCTCTTTGCTAGCCCTATTTCTGTGGAATCTGAGAACAGATATTTCGGATCCCTTTGAAGACTATAGGGCCAAAGGAAATATCCTCCGATAACAAAGAGAAAGAAGCTTTCTGAGAAACTTCTTTGTGTTCTGTGAAATCATCTCACAGAGTTACAGCTTTCCCCTCAAGAAGCCTTTCGCTAAGACAGTTCTTGTGGAATTGGCAAAGTGATATTTGGAAGCCGATAGAGGGCTATGGTGAAAAAGGAAATATCCGCAGATGAAATCTGGAAAGAAGCTTTCTGAGAAACTGCTTAGTGTTCTGTTAATTCATCTCACAGAGTTACATGTGTATTTCGAGGATCTCTTTGCTAGCCCTATTTCTGTGGAATCTGAGAACAGATATTTCGGATCCCTTTGAAGACTATAGGGCCAAAGGAAATATCCTCCGATAACAAAGAGAAAGAAGCTTTCTGAGAAACTTCTTTGTGTTCTGTGAAATCATCTCACAGAGTTACGGCTTTCCCCTCAAGAAGCCTTTCGCTAAGACAGTTCTTGTGGAATTGGCAAAGTGATATTTGGAAGCCCATAGAGGGCTATGGTGAAAAAGGAAATATCCTCAGATGAAATCTGGAAAGAAGCTTTCTGAGAAACTGCTTAGTGTTCTGTTAATTCATCTCACAGAGTTACAAGTGTATTTCGAGGATCTCTTTGCTAGCTCTGTTTCTGTGGAATCTGAGAACAGATATTTCGGATCCTTTTGAAGACTATAGGGCCAAAGGAAATATCCTCCGATAACAAAGAGAAAGAAGCTTTCTGAGAAACTTCTTTGTGTTCTGTGAAATCATCTCACAGAGTTACAGCTTTCCCCTCAAGAAGCCTTTCGCTAAGACAGTTCTTGTGGAATAGGCAAAGTGATATTTGGAAGCCCTTAGAGGGCTATGTTGAAAAAGGAAATATCGTCAGATGAAATCTGGAAAGAAGCTTTCTGAGAAACTGCTTAGTGTTCTGTTAATTCATCTCACAGGGTTACATGTGTATTTCGAGGATCTCTTTGCTAGCCCTATTTCTGTGGAATCTGAGAACAGATATTTCGGATCCCTTTGAAGACTGTAGGGCCAAAGGACATATCCTCCGATAACAAAGAGAAAGAAGCTTTCTGAGAAACTTCTTTGTGTTCCGTGAAATCATCTCACAGAGTTACAGTTTTTCCCCTGAAAAAGCCTTTCGTTAAGACAGTTCTTGTGGAATTGGCAAAGTGATATTTGGAAGCCCATAGAGGGCTATGGTGAAAAAGGAAATATCGTCAGATGAAATCTGGAAAGAAGCTTTATGAGAAACTGCTTAGTGTTCTGTTAATTCATCTCACAGAGTTACATGTGTATTTCGAGGATCTCTTTGCTAGCCCTATTTCTGCAGAAACTGAGAAAAGATATTTCGGATCGCTTTGAAGACTATAGGGTCAAAGGAAAAATCCTCCGATAACAAAGAGAAAGAAGCTTTCTGAGAAACTTCTTTGTGTTCTGTGAAATCATCTCACAGAGTTACAGCTTTCCCCTCAAGAAGCCTTTCGCTAAGACAGTTCTTGTGGAATTGGCAAAGTGATATTTGGAAGCCCATAGAGGGCTATGGTGAAAAAGGAAATATCGTCAGATGAAATCTGGAAAGAAGCTTTCTGAGAAACTGCTTAGTGTTCTGTTAATTCATCTCACAGAGTTACATGTGTATTTCGAGGATCTCTTTGCTAGCCCTATTTCTGTGGAATCTGAGAACAGATATTTCGGATCCCTTTGAAGACTATAGGGCCAAAGGAAATATCCTCCGATAACAAAGAGAAAGAAGCTTTCTGAGAAACTTCTTTGTGTTCTGTGAAATCATCTCACAGAGTTACAGCTTTCCCCTGAAGAAGCCTTTCGCTAAGACAGTTCTTGTGGAACTGGAAAGTGATATTTGGAAGCCCATAGAGGGCTATGCTGAAAAAGGAATTATCCTCAGATGAAATCTGGAAAGAAGCTTTCTGAGAAACTGCTTACTGTTCTGTGAAATCATCTCACAGAGTTACATGTGTATTTCGAGGATCTCTTTGCTAGCCCTATTTCTGTGGAAACTGAGAAAAGATATTTCGGATCCCTTTGAAGACTATAGGGCCAAAGGAAAAATCCTCCGATAACAAAGAGAAAGAAGCTTTTTGAGAAACTTCTTTGTGTTCTGTGAAATCATCTCACAGAGTTACAGCTTTCCCCTCAAGAAGCCTTTCGCTAAGACAGTTCTTGTGGAATTGGCAAAGTGATATTTGGAAGCCCATAGAGGGCTATGGTGAAAAAGGAAATATCCTCAGATGAAATCTGGAAAGAAGCTTTCTGCGAAACTGCTTAGTGTTCTGTTATTTCATCTAACAGAGTTACATGTGTATTTCGAGGATCTCTTTGCTAGTCCTATTTCTGTGGAATCTGAAAACAGATATTTCGGATCCCTTTGAAGACTATAGGGCCAAAGGAAATATCCTCGGATAACAAAGAGAAAGAAGCTTTCTGAGAAACTTCTTTGTGTTCTGTGAAATCATCTCACAGAGTTACAGCTTTCCCCTGAAGAAGCCTTTCTCTAAGATAGTTCTAGTGGAATTGGCAAAGTGATATTTGGAAGCCCATAGAGGGCTATGGTGAAAAAGCAAATATCCTCAGATGAAATCTGGAAAGAAGCTTTCTGAGAAACTGCTTAGTGTTCTGTGAATTCATCTCACAGAGTTACATGTGTATTTCGAGGATCTCTTTGCTAGCCCTATTTCTGTGGAAACTGAGAAAAGATATTTCGGATCCCTTTGAAGACTATAGGGCCAAAGGAAAAATCCTCCGATAACAAAGAGAAAGAAGCTTTCTGAGAAACTTCTTTGTGTTCTGTGAAATCATCTCACAGACTTACAGCTTTCCCCTCAAGAAGCCTTTCGCTAAGACAGTTCTTGTGGAATTGGCAAAGTGATATTTGGAAGCCCATAGAGGGCTATGCTGAAAAAGGAAATATCGTCAGATGAAATTTGGAAAGAAGCTTTCTGCGAAACTGCTTAGTGTTCTGTTATTTCATCTCACAGAGTTACATGTGTATTTCGAGGATCTCTTTGCTAGTCCTATTTCTGTGGAATCTGAAAACAGATATTTCGGAATCCTTTGAACACTATAGGGCCAAAGGAAATATCCTCGGATAACAAAGAGAAAGAAGCTTTCTGAGAAACTTCTTTGTGTTCTGTGAAATCATCTCACAGAGTTACAGCTTTCCCCTCAAGAAGCCTTTCGCTAAGACAGTTCTTGTGGAATTGGCAAAGTGATATTTGGAAGCCGATAGAGGGCTACGGTGAAAAAAGAAATATCCTCAAATGAAATCGGGAAAGAAGCTTTCTGAGAAACTGCTTAGTGTTCTGTTAATTCATCTCACAGAGTTACATGTGTATTTCCAGGATCTCTTTGCTAGCCCTATTTCTGTGGAATCTGAGAACAGATATTTCGGATCCCTTTGAAGACTATAGGGCCAAAGGAAATATCCTCCGATAACAAAGAGGAAGAAGCTTTCTGAGAAACTTCTTTGTGTTCTGTGAAATCATCTCACAGAGTTACAGCTTTCCCCTCAAGAAGCCTTTCGCTAAGACAGTTCTTGTGGAATTGGCAAAGTGATATTTGGAAGCCCATAGAGGGCTATGGTGAAAAAGGAAATATCGTCAGATGAAATCTGGAAAGAAGCTTTCTGAGAAACTGCTTAGTGTTCTGTTAACTCATCTCACAGAGTTACATGTGTATTTCGAGGATCTCTTTGCTAGCTCTATTTCTGTGGAATCTGAGAACAGATATTTCGGATCTTTTGAAGACTATAGGGCCAAAGGAAATATCCTCCGATAACAAAAAGAAAGAAGCTTTCTGAGAAACTTCTTTGTGTTCTTTGAAATCATCTCACGGAGTTACAGCTTTCCCCTCAAGAAGCCTTTCGCTAAGACAGTTCTTGTGGAATAGGCAAAGTGATATTTGGAAGCCCATAGAGGGCTATGGTGAAAAAGGAAATATCCTCAGATGAAATCTGGAAAGAAGCTTTCTGCGAAATTGCTTAGTGTTCTGTTAATTCATCTCACAGAGTTACATGTGTATTTCGAGGATCTCTTTGCTAGCCCTATTTCTGTGGAATCTGAGAACAGATATTTCGGATCCCTTTGAAGACTATAGGGCCAAAGGAAATATCCTCCGATAACAAAGAGAAAGAAGCTTTCTGAGAAACTTCTTTGTGTTCTTTGAAATCATCTCACAGAGTTACAGCTTTCCCCTCAAGAAGCCTTTCGCTAAGACAGTTCTTGTGCAATTGGCAAAGTGATATTTGGAAGCCCATAGAGGGCTACGGTGAAAAAGGAAATATCGTCAGATGAAATCTGGAAAGAAGCTTTCTGCGAAACTGCTTAGTGTTCTGTAAATTCATCTCACAGAGTTACATGTGTATATCGAGGATCTTTTTGCTAGTCCTATTTCTGTGGAATCTGAAAACAGATATTTCGGATCCCTTTGAAGACTATAGGGCCATAGGAAATATCCTCGGATAACAAAGAGAAAGAAGCTTTCTGAGAAACTTCTTTGTGTTCTGTGAAATCATCTCACAGAGTTACAGCTTTCCCCTCAAGAAGCCTTTCGCTAAGACAGTTCTTGTGGAATTGGCAAAGTGATATTTGGAAGCCGATAGAGGGCTATGGTGAAAAAGGAAATATCCGCAGATGAAATCTGGAAAGAAGCTTTCTGAGAAACTGCTTAGTGTTCTGTTAATTCATCTCACAGAGTTACATGTGTATTTCGAGGATCTCTTTGCTAGCCCTATTTCTGTGGAATCTGAGAACAGATATTTCGGATCCCTTTGAAGACTATAGGGCCAAAGGAAATATCCTCCGATAACAAAGAGAAAGAAGCTTTCTGAGAAACTTCTTTGTGTTCTGTGAAATCATCTCACAGAGTTACGGCTTTCCCCTCAAGAAGCCTTTCGCTAAGACAGTTCTTGTGCAATTGGCAAAGTGATATTTGGAAGCCCATAGAGGGCTATGGTGAAAAAGGAAATATCGTCAGATGAAATCTGGAAAGAAGCTTTCTGAGAAACTGCTTAGTGTTCTGTTAATCATCTCACAGAGTTACATGTGTATTTCGAGGATCTCTTTGCTAGCCCTATTTCTGTGGAATCTGAGAACAGATATTTCGGATCCCTTTGAAGACTATAGGGCCAAAGGAAATATCCTCTGATAACAAAGAGAAAGAAGCTTTCTGAGAAACTTCTTTGTGTTCTGTGAAATCATCTCACAGAGTTACAGCTTTCCCCTCAAGAAGCCTTTCGCTAAGACACTTCTTGTGGAATTGGCAAAGTGATATTTGGAAGCCCATAGAGGGCTATGGTGAAAAAGGAAATATCGTCAGATGAAATCTGGAAAGAAGCTTTCTGAGAAACTGCTTAGTGTTCTGTTAATTCATCTCACAGAGTTACATGTGTATTACGAGGATCTCTTTGCTAGCCCTATTTCTGTGGAAACTGAGAAAAGATATTTCGGATCCCTTTGAAGACTATAGGGCCAAAGGAAAAATCCTCCGATAAAAAAGAGAAAGAAGCTTTCTGAGAAACTTCTTTGTGTTCTGTGAAATCATCTCACAGAGTTACAGCTTTCCCCTCAAGAAGCCTTTCGCTAAGACAGTTCTTGTGGAATTGGCAAAGTGATATTTGGAAGCCCATATAAGGCTATGGTGAAAAAGGAAATATCGTCAGATGAAATCTGGAAAGAAGCTTTCTGAGAAACTGCTTAGTGTTCTGTTAATCATCTCACAGAGTTACATGTGTATTTCGAGGATCTCTTTGCTAGCCCTATTTCTGTGGAATCTGAGAACAGATATTTCGGATCCCTTTGAAGACTATAGGGCCAAAGGAAATATCCTCTGATAACAAAGAGAAAGAAGCTTTCTGAGAAACTTCTTTGTGTTCTGTGAAATCATCTCACAGAGTTACAGCTTTCCCCTCAAGAAGCCTTTCGCTAAGACAGTTCTTGTGCAATTGGCAAAGTGATATTTGGAAGCCCATAGAGGGCTATGGTGAAAAAGGAAATATCGTCAGATGAAATCTGGAAAGAAGCTTTCTGCGAAACTGCTTAGTGTTCTGTTAATTCATCTCACAGAGTTACATGTGTATTTCGAGGATCTTTTTGCTAGTCCTATTTCTGTGGAATCTGAAAACAGATATTTCGGATCCCTTTGAAGACTATAGGGCCATAGGAAATATCCTCGGATAACAAAGAGAAAGAAGCTTTCTGAGAAACTTCTTTGTGTTCTGTGAAATCATCTCACAGAGTTACAGCTTTCCCCTCAAGAAGCCTTTCGCTAAGACAGTTCTTGTGGAATTGGCAAAGTGATATTTGGAAGCCGTTAGAGGGCTATGGTGAAAAAGGAAATATCCGCAGATGAAATCTGGAAAGAAGCTTTCTGAGAAACTGCTTAGTGTTCTGTTAATCATCTCACAGAGTTACATGTGTATTTCGAGGATCTCTTTGCTAGCCCTATTTCTGTGGAATCTGAGAACAGATATTTCTGATCCCTTTGAAGACTATAGGGCCAAAGGAAATATCCTCTGATAACAAAGAGAAAGAAGCTTTCTGAGAAACTTCTTTGTGTTCTGTGAAATCATCTCACAGAGTTACAGCTTTCCCCTCAAGAAGCCTTTCGCTAAGACAGTTCTTGTGGAATTGGCAAAGTGATATTTGGAAGCCCATAGAGGGCTATGGTGAAAAAGGAAATATCGTCAGATGAAATCTGGAAAGAAGCTTTCTGAGAAACTGCTTAGTGTTCTGTTAATTCATCTCACAGAGTTACATGTGTATTACGAGGATCTCTTTGCTAGCCCTATTTCTGTGGAAACTGAGAAAAGATATTTCGGATCCCTTTGAAGACTATAGGGCCAAAGGAAAAATCCTCCGATAAAAAAGAGAAAGAAGCTTTCTGAGAAACTTCTTTGTGTTCTGTGAAATCATCTCACAGAGTTACAGCTTTCCCCTCAAGAAGCCTTTCGCTAAGACAGTTCTTGTGGAATTGGCAAAGTGATATTTGGAAGCCCATATAAGGCTATGGTGAAAAAGGAAATATCGTCAGATGAAATCTGGAAAGAAGCTTTCTGAGAAACTGCTTAGTGTTCTGTTAATCATCTCACAGAGTTACATGTGTATTTCGAGGATCTCTTTGCTAGCCCTATTTCTGTGGAATCTGAGAACAGATATTTCGGATCCCTTTGAAGACTATAGGGCCAAAGGAAATATCCTCTGATAACAAAGAGAAAGAAGCTTTCTGAGAAACTTCTTTGTGTTCTGTGAAATCATCTCACAGAGTTACAGCTTTCCCCTCAAGAAGCCTTTCGCTAAGACAGATCTTGTGGAATTGGCAAAGTGATATTTGGAAGCCCTTAGAGGGCTATGGTGAAAAAGGAAATATCGTCAGATGAAATCTGGAAAGAAGCTTTCTGAGAAACTGCTTAGTGTTCTGTGAATTCATCTCACACAGTTACATGTGAATTTCGAGGATCTCTTTGCTAGCCCTATTTCTGTGGAAACTGAGAAAAGATATTTCGGATCCCTTTGAAGACTATAGGGCCAAAGGAAATATCCTCGGATAACAAAGAGAAAGAAGCTTTCTGAGAAACTTCTTTGTGTTCTGTGAAATCATCTCACAGAGTTACAGCTTTCCCCTGAAGAAGCCTTTCGCTAAGAGAGTTCTTGTGGCATTGGCAAAGTGATATTTGAAAGCCCATAGAGGGCTATGGTGAAAAAGGAAATATCGTCAGATGAAATCTGGAAAGAAGCTTTCTGCGAAACTGCTTAGTGTTCTGTGAATTCATCTCACAGAGTTACATGTGTATTTCGAGGATCTCTTTGCTAGCCCTATTTCTGTGGAATCTGAGAACAGATATTTCGGATCCCTTTGAAGACTATAGGGCCAAAGGAAATATCCTCCGATAACAACGAGAAAGAAGCTTTCTGAGAAACTTCTTTGTGTTCTGTGAAATCATCTCACAGAGTTACAGCTTTCCCCTCAAGAAGCCTTTCGCTAAGACAGTTCTTGTGGAATTGGCAAAGTGATATTTGGAAGCCCATAGAGGGCTATGGTGAAAAAGGAAATATCCTCAGATGAAATCTGGAAAGAAGCTTTCTGAGAAACTGCTTAGTGTTCTGTTAATTCATCTCACAGAGTTACATGTGTATTTCGAGGATCTCTTTGCTAGGTCTGTTTCTGTGGAATCTGAGAACAGATATTTCGGATCCCTTTGAAGACTATAGGGCCAAAGGAAATATCCTCCGATAACAAAGAGAAAGAAGCTTTCTGAGAAACTTCTTTGTGTTCTGTGAAATCATCTCACAGAGTTACAGCTTTCCCCTCAAGAAGCCTTTCGCTAAGACAGTTCTTGTGGAATAGGCAAAGTGATATTTGGAAGCCCTTAGAGGGCTATGTTGAAAAAGGAAATATCGTCAGATGAAATCTGGAAAGAAGCTTTCTGAGAAACTGCTTAGTGTTCTGTTAATTCAACTCACAGAGTTACATGTGTATTTCGAGGATCTCTTTGCTAGCCCTATTTCTGTGGAATCTGAGAACAGATATTTCGGATCCCTTTGAAGACTATAGGGCCAAAGGAAATATCCTCCGATAACAAAGAGAAAGAAGCTTTCTGAGAAACTTCTTTGTGTTCTGTGAAATCATCTCACAGAGTTACAGCTTTCCCCTCAAGAAGCCTTTCGCTAAGACAGTTCTTGTGGAATAGGCAAAGTGATATTTGGAAGCCCTTAGAGGGCTATGTTGAAAAAGGAAATATCGTCAGATGAAATCTGGAAAGAAGCTTTCTGAGAAACTGCTTAGTGTTCTGTTAATTCATCTCACAGAGTTATATGTGTATTTCGAGGATCTCTTTGCTAGCCCTATTTCTGTGGAATCTGAGAACAGATATTTCGGATCCCTTTGAAGACTGTAGGGCCAAAGGAAATATCCTCGGATAACAAAGAGAAAGAAGCTTTCTGAGAAACTTCTTTGTGTTCCGTGAAATCATCTCACAGAGTTACAGCTTTCCCCTGAAAAAGCCTTTCGTTAAGACAGTTCTTGTGGAATTGGCAAAGTGATATTTGGAAGCCCATAGAGGGCTATGGTGAAAAAGGAAATATCGTCAGATGAAATCTGGAAAGAAGCTTTCTGAGAAACTGCTTAGTGTTCTGTTAATTCATCTCACAGTGTTACATGTGTATTTCGAGGATCTCTTTGCTAGCCCTATTTCTGTAGAAACTGAGAAAAGATATTTCGGATCCCTTTGAAGACTATAGGGTCAAAGGAAAAATCCTCCGATAACAAAGAGAAAGAAGCTTTCTGAGAAACTTCTTTGTGTTCTGTGAAATCATCTCACAGAGTTACAGCTTTCCCCTCAAGAAGCCTTTCGCTAAGACAGTTCTTGTGGAATTGGCAAAGTGATATTTGGAAGCTCATAGAGGGCTTTGGTGAAAAAGGAAATATCGTCAGATGAAATCTGGAAAGAAGCTTTCTGAGAAACTGCTTAGTGTTCTGTTAATTCATCTCACAGAGTTACATGTGTATTTCGAGGATCTCTTTGCTAGCCCTATTTCTGTGGAATCTGAGAACAGATATTTCGGATCCCTTTGAAGACTATAGGGCCAAAGGAAATATCCTCCGATAACAAAGAGAAAGAAGCTTTCTGAGAAACTTCTTTGTGTTCTGTGAAATCATCTCACAGAGTTACAGCTTTCCCCTCAAGAAGCCTTTCGCTAAGACAGTTCTTGTGGAATTGGCAAAGTGATATTTGGAAGCCCATAGAGGGCTATGGTGAAAAAGGAAATATCCTCAGATGAAATCTGGAAAGAAGCTTTCTGAGAAACTGCTTAGTGTTCTGTTAATTCATCTCACAGAGTTACATGTGTATTGCGAGGATCTCTTTGCTAGCTCTGTTTCTGTGGAATCTGAGAACAGATATTTCGGATCCTTTTGAAGACTATAGGGCCAAAGGAAATATCCTCCGATAACAAAGAGAAAGAAGCTTTCTGAGAAACTTCTTTGTGTTCTGTGAAATCATCTCACAGAGTTACAGCTTTCCCCTCAAGAAGCCTTTCGCTAAGACAGTTCTTGTGGAATAGGCAAAGTGATATTTGGAAGCCCTTAGAGGGCTATGTTGAAAAAGGAAATATCGTCAGATGAAATCTGGAAAGAAGCTTTCTGAGAAACTGCTTAGTGTTCTGTTAATTCAACTCACAGAGTTACATGTGTATTTCGAGGATCTCTTTGCTAGCCCTATTTCTGTGGAATCTGAGAACAGATATTTCGGATCCCTTTGAAGACTGTAGGGCCAAAGGAAATATCCTCCGATAACAAAGAGAAAGAAGCTTTCTGAGAAACTTCTTTGTGTTCTGTGAAATCATCTCACAGAGTTACAGCTTTCCCCTCAAGAAGCCTTTCGCTAAGACAGTTCTTGTGGAATTGGCAAAGTGATATTTGGAAGCCCATAGAGGGCTATGGTGAAAAAGGAAATATCGTCAGATGAAATCTGGAAAGAAGCTTTCTGAGAAACTGCTTAGTGTTCTGTGAATTCATCTCACAGAGTTACATGTGTATTTCGAGGATCTCTTTGCTAGCCCTATTTCTGTGGAATCTGAGCACAGATATTTCGGATCCCTTTGAAGACTATAGGGCCAAAGGAAATATCCTCCGATAACAAAGAGAAAGAAGCTTTCTGAGAAACTTCTTTGTGTTCTGTGAAATCATCTCACAGAGTTACAGCTTTCCCCTCAAGAAGCCTTTCGCTAAGACAGTTCTTGTGGAATAGGCAAAGTGATATTTGGAAGCCCTTAGAGGGCTATGTTGAAAAAGGAAATATCGTCAGATGAAATCTGGAAAGAAGCTTTCTGAGAAACTGCTTAGTGTTCTGTTAATTCATCTCACAGGGTTACATGTGTATTTCGAGGATCTCTTTGCTAGCCCTATTTCTGTGGAATCTGAGAACAGATATTTCGGATCCCTTTGAAGACTGTAGGGCCAAAGGAAATATCCTCCGATAACAAAGAGAAAGAAGCTTTCTGAGAAACTTCTTTGTGTTCCGTGAAATCATCTCACAGAGTTACAGCTTTCCCCTGAAAAAGCCTTTCGTTAAGACAGTTCTTGTGGAATTGGCAAAGTGATATTTGGAAGCCCATAGAGGGCTATGGTGAAAAAGGAAATATCGTCAGATGAAATCTGGAAAGAAGCTTTATGAGAAACTGCTTAGTGTTCTGTTAATTCATCTCACAGAGTTACATGTGTATTTCGAGGATCTCTTTGCTAGCCCTATTTCTGTAGAAACTGAGAAAAGATATTTCGGATCCCTTTGAAGACTATAGGGTCAAAGGAAAAATCCTCCGATAACAAAGAGAAAGAAGCTTTCTGAGAAACTTCTTTGTGTTCTGTGAAATCATCTCACAGAGTTACAGCTTTCCCCTCAAGAAGCCTTTCGCTAAGACAGTTCTTGTGGAATTGGCAAAGTGATATTTGGAAGCCCATAGAGGGCTATGGTGAAAAAGGAAATATCGTCAGATGAAATCTGGAAAGAAGCTTTCTGAGAAACTGCTTAGTGTTCTGTGAATTCATCTCACAGAGTTACATGTGTATTTCGAGGATCTCTTTGCTAGCCCTATTTCTGTGGAATCTGAGAACAGATATTTCGGATCCCTTTGAAGACTATAGGGCCAAAGGAAATATCCTCCGATAACAAAGAGAAAGAAGCTTTCTGAGAAACTTCTTTGTGTTCTGTGAAATCATCTCACAGAGTTACAGCTTTCCCCTGAAGAAGCCTTTCGCTAAGACAGTTCTTGTGGAACTGGAAAGTGATATTTGGAAGCCCATAGAGGGCTATGCTGAAAAAGGAATTATCCTCAGATGAAATCTGGAAAGAAGCTTTCTGAGAAACTGCTTACTGTTCTGTGAAATCATCTCACAGAGTTACATGTGTATTTCGAGGATCTCTTTGCTAGCCCTATTTCTGTGGAAACTGAGAAAAGATATTTCGGATCCCTTTGAAGACTATAGGGCCAAAGGAAAAATCCTCCGATAACAAAGAGAAAGAAGCTTTTTGAGAAACTTCTTTGTGTTCTGTGAAATCATCTCACAGAGTTACAGCTTTCCCCTCAAGAAGCCTTTCGCTAAGACAGTTCTTGCGGAATTGGCAAAGTGATATTTGGAAGCCCATAGAGGGCTATGGTGAAAAAGGAAATATCCTCAGATGAAATCTGGAAAGAAGCTTTCTGCGAAACTGCTTAGTGTTCTGTTATTTCATCTAACAGAGTTACATGTGTATTTCGAGGATCTCTTTGCTAGTCCTATTTCTGTGGAATCTGAAAACAGATATTTCGGATCCCTTTGAAGACTATAGGGCCAAAGGAAATATCCTCGGATAACAAAGAGAAAGAAGCTTTCTGAGAAACTTCTTTGTGTTCTGTGAAATCATCTCACAGAGTTACAGCTTTCCCCTGAAGAAGCCTTTCTCTAAGATAGTTCTAGTGGAATTGGCAAAGTGATATTTGGAAGCCCATAGAGGGCTATGGTGAAAAAGCAAATATCCTCAGATGAAATCTGGAAAGAAGCTTTCTGAGAAACTGCTTAGTGTTCTGTGAATTCATCTCACAGAGTTACATGTGTATTTCGAGGATCTCTTTGCTAGCCCTATTTCTGTGGAAACTGAGAAAAGATATTTCGGATCCCTTTGAAGACTATAGGGCCAAAGGAAAAATCCTCCGATAACAAAGAGAAAGAAGCTTTCTGAGAAACTTCTTTGTGTTCTGTGAAATCATCTCACAGACTTACAGCTTTCCCCTCAAGAAGCCTTTCGCTAAGACAGTTCTTGTGGAATTGGCAAAGTGATATTTGGAAGCCCATAGAGGGCTATGCTGAAAAAGGAAATATCGTCAGATGAAATTTGGAAAGAAGCTTTCTGCGAAACTGCTTAGTGTTCTGTTATTTCATCTCACAGAGTTACATGTGTATTTCGAGGATCTCTTTGCTAGTCCTATTTCTGTGGAATCTGAAAACAGATATTTCGGAATCCTTTGAACACTATAGGGCCAAAGGAAATATCCTCGGATAACAAAGAGAAAGAAGCTTTCTGAGAAAGTTCTTTGTGTTCTGTGAAATCATCTCACAGAGTTACAGCTTTCCCCTCAAGAAGCCTTTCGCTAAGACAGTTCTTGTGGAATTGGCAAAGTGATATTTGGAAGCCGATAGAGGGCTACGGTGAAAAAGGAAATATCCTCAAATGAAATCTGGAAAGAAGCTTTCTGAGAAACTGGTTAGTGTTCTGTTAATTCATCTCACAGAGTTACATGTGTATTTCCAGGATCTCTTTGCTAGCCCTATTTCTGTGGAATCTGAGAACAGATATTTCGGATCCCTTTGAAGACTATAGGGCCAAAGGAAATATCCTCCGATAACAAAGAGGAAGAAGCTTTCTGAGAAACTTCTTTGTGTTCTGTGAAATCATCTCACAGAGTTACAGCTTTCCCCTCAAGAAGCCTTTCGCTAAGACAGTTCTTGTGGAATTGGCAAAGTGATATTTGGAAGCCCATAGAGGGCTATGCTGAAAAAGGAAATATCGTCAGATGAAATCTGGAAAGAAGCTTTCTGCGAAATTGCTTAGTGTTCTGTTAATTCATCTCACAGAGTTACATGTGTATTTCGAGGATCTCTTTGCTAGCTCTATTTCTGTGGAACCTGAGAACAGATATTTCGGATCTTTTGAAGACTATAGGGCCAAAGGAAATATCCTCCGATAACAAAGAGAAAGCAGCCTTCTGAGAAACTTCTTTGTGTTCCGTGAAATCATCTCACAGAGTTACAGCTTTCCCCTGAAGAAGCCTTTCGCTAAGACAGTTCTTGTGGAATTGGCAAAGTGATATTTGGAAGCCCATAGAGGGCTACGGTGAAAAAGGAAATATCGTCAGATGAAATCTGGAAAGAAGCTTTCTGAGAAACTGCTTAGTGTTCTGTTAATTCATCTCACATAGTTACATGTGTATTTCGAGGATCTCTTTGCTAGCCCTATTTCTGTGGAAACTGAGAAAAGATATTTCGGATCCCTTTGAAGACTATAGGGCCAAAGGAATAATCCTCCGATAACAAAGAGAAAGAAACTTTCTGAGAAACTTCTTTGTGTTCTGTGAAATCATCTCACCGAGTTACAGCTTTCCCCTCAAGAAGCCTTTCGCTAAGACAGTTCTTGTGGAATTGGAAAAGTGATATTTGGAAGCCCATAGAGGGCTATGGTGTAAAAGGAAATATCCTCAGATGAAATCTGGAAAGAAGCTTTCTGAGAAACGGCTTAGTGTTCTGTTAATTCATCTCACAGAGTTACATGTGTATTTCGAGGATCTCTTCGCTAGCCCTATTTCTGTGGAATGTGAGAACAGATATTTCGGATCCCTTTGAAGACTATAGGGCCAAAGGAAATATCCTCCGATAATAAAGAGAAAGAAGCTTCCTGAGAAACTTCTTTGTGTTCTGTGAAATCACCTCACAGAGTTACAGCTTTCCCCTGAAGAAGCCTTTCGCTAAGACAGTTCTTGTGGAATTGGCAAAGTGATATTTGGAAGCCCATAGAGGGCTATGCTGAAAAAGGAAATATCGTCAGATGAAATCTGGAAAGAAGGTTTCTGAGAAACTGCTTAGTGTTCTGTTCATTCATCTCACAGAGTTACATGTGTATTTCGAGGATCTCTTTGCTAGCTTTGTTTCTGTGGAATCTGAGAACAGATATTTCGGATCCCTTTGAAGACTATAGGGCCAAAGGAAATATCCTCCGATAACAAAGAGAAAGAAGCTTTTTGAGAAACTTCTTTGTGTTCTGTGAAATCATCTCACAGAGTTACAGCTTTCCCCTCAAGAAGCCTTTCGCTAAGACAGTTCTTGTGGAATTGGCAAAGTGATATTTGGAAGCCCATAGAGGGCTATGGTGAAAAAGGAAATATCCTCAGATGAAATCTGGAAAGAAGCTTTCTGAGAAACTTCTTAGTGTTCTGTTAATTCATCTCACAGAGTTACATGTGTATTTCGAGGATCTCTTTGCTAGCCCTATTTCTGTGGAATCTGAGAACAGATATTTCGGATCCCTTTGAAGACTATAGGGCCAAAGGAAATATCCTCCGATAACAAAGAGAAAGAAGCTTTCTGAGAAACTTCTTTGTGTTCTGTGAAATCATCTCACAGAGTTACAGCTTTCCCCTCAAGAAGCCTTTCCCTAAGACAGTTCTTGTGGAATTGGCAAAGTGATATTTGGAAGCCCATAGAGGGCTATGGTGAAAAAGGAAATATCGTCAGATGAAATCTGGAAAGAAGCTTTCTGAGAAACTGCTTAGTGTTCTGTTAATTCATCTCACAGAGTTACATGTGTATTTCGAGGATCTCTTTGCTAGCCCTATTTCTGTGGAATCTGAGAACAGATATTTCGGATCCCTTTGAAGACTATAGGGCCATAGGAAATATCCTCGGATAACAAAGAGAAAGAAGCTTTCTGAGAAACTTCTTTTTGTTCTGTGAAATCATCTCACAGAGTTACAGCTTTCCCCTCAAGAAGCCTTTCGCTAAGACACTTCTTGTGGAATTGGCAAAGTGATATTTGGAAGCCCATAGAGGGCTATGGTGAAAAAGGAAATATCCTCAGATGAAATCTGGAAAGAAGTTTTCTGAGAAACTGCTTAGTGTTCTGTAAATTCATCTCACAGAGTTACATGTGTATTTCGAGGATCTCTTTGCTAGCCCTATTTCTGTGGAATCTGAGAACAAATATTTCGGATCCCTTTGAAGACTATAGGGCCAAAGGAAATATCCTCCGATAACAAAGAGAAAGAAGCTTTCTGAGAAACTTCTTTGTGTTCTGTGAAATCATCTCACAGAGTTACAGCTTTCCCCTCAAGAAGCCTTTCGCTAAGACAGTTCTTGTGGAATTGGCAAAGTGATATTTGGAAGCCCATAGAGGGCTATGGTGAAAAAGGAAATATCCTCAGATGAAATCTGGAAAGAAGCTTTCTGAGAAACTTCTTAGTGTTCTGTTAATTCATCTCACAGAGTTACATGTGTATTTCGAGGATCTCTTTGCTAGCCCTATTTCTGTGGAATCTGAGAACAGATATTTCGGATCCCTTTGAAGACTATAGGGCCAAAGGAAATATCCTCCGATAACAAAGAGAAAAAAGCTTTCTGAGAAACTTCTTTGTGTTCTGTGAAATCATCTCACAGAGTTACAGCTTTCCCCTCAAGAAGCCTTTCGCTAAGACAGTTCTTGTGCAATTGGCAAAGTGATATTTGGAAGCCCATAGAGGGCTATGGTGAAAAAGGAAATATCGTCAGATGAAATCTGGAAAGAAGCTTTCTGCGAAACTGCTTAGTGTTCTGTAAATTCATCTCACAGAGTTACATGTGTATATCGAGGATCTTTTTGCTAGTCCTATTTCTGTGGAATCTGAAAACAGATATTTCGGATCCCTTTGAAGACTATAGGGCCATAGGAAATATCCTCGGATAACAAAGAGAAAGAAGCTTTCTGAGAAACTTCTTTGTGTTCTGTGAAATCATCTCACAGAGTTACAGCTTTCCCCTCAAGAAGCCTTTCGCTAAGACAGTTCTTGTGGAATTGGCAAAGTGATATTTGGAAGCCGATAGAGGGCTATGGTGAAAAAGGAAATATCCGCAGATGAAATCTGGAAAGAAGCTTTCTGAGAAACTGCTTAGTGTTCTGTTAATTCATCTCACAGAGTTACATGTGTATTTCGAGGATCTCTTTGCTAGCCCTATTTCTGTGGAATCTGAGAAGAGATATTTCGGATCCCTTTGAAGACTATAGGGCCAAAGGAAATATCCTCCGATAACAAAGAGAAAGAAGCTTTCTGAGAAACTTCTTTGTGTTCTGTGAAATCATCTCACAGAGTTACGGCTTTCCCCTCAAGAAGCCTTTCGCTAAGACAGTTCTTGTGCAATTGGCAAAGTGATATTTGGAAGCCCATAGAGGGCTATGGTGAAAAAGGAAATATCGTCAGATGAAATCTGGAAAGAAGCTTTCTGAGAAACTGCTTAGTGTTCTGTTAATCATCTCACAGAGTTACATGTGTATTTCGAGGATCTCTTTGCTAGCCCTATTTCTGTGGAATCTGAGAACAGATATTTCGGATCCCTTTGAAGACTATAGGGCCAAAGGAAATATCCTCTGATAACAAAGAGAAAGAAGCTTTCTGAGAAACTTCTTTGTGTTCTGTGAAATCATCTCACAGAGTTACAGCTTTCCCCTCAAGAAGCCTTTCGCTAAGACAGTTCTTGTGGAATTGGCAAAGTGATATTTGGAAGCCCATAGAGGGCTATGGTGAAAAAGGAAATATCGTCAGATGAAATCTGGAAAGAAGCTTTCTGAGAAACTGCTTAGTGTTCTGTTAATTCATCTCACAGAGTTACATGTGTATTACGAGGATCTCTTTGCTAGCCCTATTTCTGTGGAAACTGAGAAAAGATATTTCGGATCCCTTTGAAGACTATAGGGCCAAAGGAAAAATCCTCCGATAAAAAAGAGAAAGAAGCTTTCTGAGAAACTTCTTTGTGTTCTGTGAAATCATCTCACAGAGTTACAGCTTTCCCCTCAAGAAGCCTTTCGCTAAGACAGTTCTTGTGGAATTGGCAAAGTGATATTTGGAAGCCCATATAAGGCTATGGTGAAAAAGGAAATATCGTCAGATGAAATCTGGAAAGAAGCTTTCTGAGAAACTGCTTAGTGTTCTGTTAATCATCTCACAGAGTTACATGTGTATTTCGAGGATCTCTTTGCTAGCCCTATTTCTGTGGAATCTGAGAACAGATATTTCGGATCCCTTTGAAGACTATAGGGCCAAAGGAAATATCCTCTGATAACAAAGAGAAAGAAGCTTTCTGAGAAACTTCTTTGTGTTCTGTGAAATCATCTCACAGAGTTACAGCTTTCCCCTCAAGAAGCCTTTCGCTAAGACAGATCTTGTGGAATTGGCAAAGTGATATTTGGAAGCCCATAGAGGGCTATGGTGAAAAAGGAAATATCGTCAGATGAAATCTGGAAAGAAGCTTTCTGAGAAACTGCTTAGTGTTCTGTGAATTCATCTCACACAGTTACATGTGTATTTCGAGGATCTCTTTGCTAGCCCTATTTCTGTGGAAATTGAGAAAAGATATTTCGGATCCCTTTGAAGACTATAGGGCCAAAGGAAATATCCTCGGATAACAAAGAGAAAGAAGCTTTCTGAGAAACTTCTTTGTGTTCTGTGAAATCATCTCACAGAGTTACAGCTTTCCCCTGAAGAAGCCTTTCGCTAAGAGAGTTCTTGTGGCATTGGCAAAGTGATATTTGAAAGCCCATGGAGGGCTATGGTGAAAAAGGAAATATCGTCAGATGAAATCTGGAAAGAAGCTTTCTGCGAAACTGCTTAGTGTTCTGTGAATTCATCTCACAGAGTTACATGTGTATTTCGAGGATCTCTTTGCTAGCCCTATTTCTGTGGAATCTGAGAACAGATATTTCGGATCCCTTTGAAGACTATAGGGCCAAAGGAAATATCCTCCGATAACAAAGAGAAAGAATCTTTCTGAGAAACTTCTTTGTGTTCTGTGAAATCATCTCACAGAGTTACAGCTTTCCCCTCAAGAAGCCTTTCGCTAAGACAGTTCTTGTGGAATAGGCAAAGTGATATTTGGAAGCCCATAGAGGGCTACGGTGAAAAAGGAAATATCCTCAGATGAAATCTGGAAAGAAGCATTCTGAGAAACTGCTTAGTGTTCTGTTAATTCATCTCACAGAGTTACATGTGTATTTAGAGGATCTCTTTGCTAGCCCTATTTCTGTGGAAACTGAGAAAAGATATTTCGGATCCCTTTGAAGACTATAGGGCCAAAGGAAATATCCTCCGATAACAAAGAGAAAGAAGCATTCTGAGAAACTTCTTTGTGTTCTGTGAAATCATCTCACAGAGTTACAGCTTTCCCCTCAAGAAGCCTTTCGCTAAGACTGTTCTTGTGGAATTGGCAAAGTGATATTTGGAAGCCCATAGAGGGCTATGGAGAAAAAGGAAATACCGTCAGATGAAATCTGGAAACAAGCTTTCTGCGAAACTGCTTAGTGTTCTGTAAATTCATCTCACAGAGTTACATGTGTATTTCGAGGATCTGTTTGATAGCTCTATTTCTGTGGAATCTGAGAACAGATATTTCGGATCACTTTGAAGACTACAGGGCCTAAGGAAATATCCTCCGATAACAAAGAGAAAGAAGCTTTCTGAGAAACTTCTTTGTGTTCTGTGAAATCATCTCACAGAGTTACAGCTTTCCCCTCAAGAAGCCTTTCGCTAAGACAGTTCTTGTGGAATTGGCAAAGTGATATTTGGAAGCCAATAGAGGGCTATGGTGAAAAAGGAAATATCGTCAGATGAAATCTGGAAAGAAGCTTTCTGCGAAACTGCTTAGTGTTCTGTTAATTCATCTCACAGAGTTACATGTGTATTTCGAGGATCTCTTTGCTAACCCTATTTCTGTGGAAACTGAGAACAGATATTTCGGATCCCTTTGAAGACTATAGGGCCAAAGGAAATATCCTCCGATAACAAAGAGAAAGAAGCTTTCTGAGAAACTTCTTTGTGTTCTGTGAAATCATCTCACAGAGTTACAGCTTTCCCCTCAAGAAGCCTTTCGCTAAGACACTTCTTGTGGAATTGGCAAAGTGATATTTGGAAGCCCATAGAGGGCTATGGTGAAAAAGGAAATATCCTCAGATGAAATCTGGAAAGAAGCTTTCTGAGAAACTGCTTAGTGTTCTGTAAATTCATCTCACAGAGTTACATGTGTATTTCGAGGATCTCTTTGCTAGCCCTATTTCTGTGGAATCTGAGAACAAATATTTCGGATCCCTTTGAAGACTATAGGGCCAAAGGAAATATCCTCCGATAACAAAGAGAAAGAAGCTTTCTGAGAAACTTCTTTGTGTTCTGTGAAATCATCTCACAGAGTTACAGCTTTCCCCTCAAGAAGCCTTTCGCTAAGACAGTTCTTGTGGAATTGGCAAAGTGATATTTGGAAGCCCTTAGAGGGCTATGGTGAAAAAGGAAATATCGTCAGATGAAATCTGGAAAGAAGCTTTCTGAGAAACTGCTTAGTGTTCTGTTATATCAACTCACAGAGTTACATGTGTATTTCGAGAATCTCTTTGCTAGCCCTATTTCTGTGGAATCTGAGAACAGATATTTCGGATCCCTTTGAAGACTATAGGGCCAAAGGAAATATCCTCCGATAACAAAGAGAAAGAAGCTTTCTGAGAAACTTCTTTGTGTTCTGTGAAATCATCTCACAGAGTTACAGCTTTCCCCTCAAGAAGCCTTTCGCTAAGACAGTTCTTGTGGAATTGGCAAAGTGATATTTGGAAGCCCATAGAGGGCTATGGTGAAAAAGGAAATATCGTCAGATGAAAGCTGGAAAGAAGCTTTCTGAGAAACTGCTTAGTGTTCTGTTAATTCATCTCACAGAGTTACATGTGTATTTCGAGGATCTCTTTGCTAGCCCTATTTCTGTGGAAACGGAGAAAAGATATTTCGGATCCCTTTGAAGACTATAGGGCCAAAGGAAATATCCTCGGATAACAAAGAGAAAGAAGCTTTCTGAGAAACTTCTTTGTGTTCTGTGAAATCATCTCACAGAGTTACAGCTTTCCCCTCAAGAAGCCTTTCGCTAAGACAGTTCTTGTGGAATTGGCAAAGTGATATTTGGAAGCCCATAGAGGGCTATGGTGAAAAACGAAATATCGTCAGATGAAATCTGGAAAGAAGCTTTCTGAGAAACTGCTTAGTGTTCTGTTAATTCATCTCACAGAGTTACATGTGTATTTCGAGGATCTTTTTGCTAGTCCTATTTCTGTGGAATCTGAAAACAGATATTTCGGATCCCTTTGAAGACTATAGGGCCATAGGAAATATCCTCGGATAACAAAGAGAAAGAAGCTTTCTGAGAAACTTCTTTGTGTTCTGTGAAATCATCTCACAGAGTTACAGCTTTCCCCTCAAGAAGCCTTTCGCTAAGACAGTTCTTGTGGAATTGGCAAAGTGATATTTGGAAGCCGATAGAGGGCTATGGTGAAAAAGGAAATATCCGCAGATGAAATCTGGAAAGAAGCTTTCTGAGAAACTGCTTAGTGTTCTGTTAATTCATCTCACAGAGTTACATGTGTATTTCGAGGATCTCTTTGCTAGCCCTATTTCTGTGGAATCTGAGAACAGATATTTCGGATCCCTTTGAAGACTATAGGGCCAAAGGAAATATCCTCCGATAACAAAGAGAAAGAAGCTTTCTGAGAAACTTCTTTGTGTTCTGTGAAATCATCTCACAGAGTTACGGCTTTCCCCTCAAGAAGCCTTTCGCTAAGACAGTTCTTGTGGAATTGGCAAAGTGATATTTGGAAGCCCATAGAGGGCTATGGTGAAAAAGGAAATATCGTCAGATGAAATCTGGAAAGAAGCTTTCTGAGAAACTGCTTAGTGTTCTGTTAATCATCTCACAGAGTTACATGTGTATTTCGAGGATCTCTTTGCTAGCCCTATTTCTGTGGAATCTGAGAACAGATATTTCGGATCCCTTTGAAGACTATAGGGCCAAAGGAAATATCCTCTGATAACAAAGAGAAAGAAGCTTTCTGAGAAACTTCTTTGTGTTCTGTGAAATCATCTCACAGAGTTACAGCTTTCCCCTCAAGAAGCCTTTCGCTAAGACAGTTCTTGTGGAATTGGCAAAGTGATATTTGGAAGCCCATAGAGGGCTATGGTGAAAAAGGAAATATCGTCAGATGAAATCTGGAAAGAAGCTTTCTGAGAAACTGCTTAGTGTTCTGTGAATTCATCTCACAGAGTTACATGTGTATTTCGAGGATCTCTTTGCTAGCCCTATTTCTGTGGAAACTGAGAAAAGATATTTCGGATCCCTTTGAAGACTATAGGGCCAAAGGATTAATCCTCCGATAAAAAAGAGAAAGAAGCTTTCTTTGAAACTTCTTTGTGTTCTGTGAAATCATCTCACAGAGTTACAGCTTTCCCCTCAAGAAGCCTTTCGCTAAGACAGTTCTTGTGGAATTGGCAAAGTGATATTTGGAAGCCCATATAAGGCTATGGTGAAAAAGGAAATATCGTCAGATGAAATCTGGAAAGAAGCTTTCTGAGAAACTGCTTAGTGTTCTGTTAATCATCTCACAGAGTTCCATGTGTATTTCGAGGATCTCTTTGCTAGCCCTATTTCTGTGGAATCTGAGAACAGATATTTCGGATCCCTTTGAAGACTATAGGGCCAAAGGAAATATCCTCTGATAACAAAGAGAAAGAAGCTTTCTGAGAAACTTCTTTGTGTTCTGTGAAATCATCTCACAGAGTTACAGCTTTCCCCTCAAGAAGCCTTTCGCTAAGACAGTTCTTGTGGAATTGGCAAAGTGATATTTGGAAGCCCATAGAGGGCTATGGTGAAAAAGGAAATATCGTCAGATGAAATCTGGAAAGAAGCTTTCTGAGAAACTGCTTAGTGTTCTGTGAATTCATCTCACACAGTTACATGTGTATTTCGAGGATCTCTTTGCTAGCCCTATTTCTGTGGAAACTGAGAAAAGATATTTCGGATCCCTTTGAAGACTATAGGGCCAAAGGAAATATCCTCGGATAACAAAGAGAAAGAAGCTTTCTGAGAAACTTCTTTGTGTTCTGTGAAATCATCTCACAGAGTTACAGCTTTCCCCTCAAGAAGCCTTTCGCTAAGAGAGTTCTTGTGGCATTGGCAAAGTGATATTTGAAAGCCCATAGAGGGCTATGGGGAAAAAGGAAATATCGTCAGATGAAATCTGGAAAGAAGCTTTCTGCGAAACTGCTTAGTGTTCTGTGAATTCATCTCACAGAGTTACATGTGTATTTCGAGGATCTCTTTGCTAGCCCTATTTCTGTGGAATCTGAGAACAGATATTTCGGATCCCTTTGAAGACTATAGGGCCAAAGGAAATATCCTCCGATAACAAAGAGAAAGAAGCTTTCTGAGAAACTTCTTTGTGTTCTGTGAAATCATCTCACAGAGTTACAGCTTTCCCCTCAAGAAGCCTTTCGCTAAGACAGTTCTTGTGGAATAGGCAAAGTGATATTTGGAAGCCCATAGAGGGCTACGGTGAAAAAGGAAATATCCTCAGATGAAATCTGGAAAGAAGCATTCTGAGAAACTGCTTAGTGTTCTGTTAATTCAACTCACAGAGTTACATGTGTATTTCGAGGATCTCTTTGCTAGCCCTATTTCTGTGGAAACTGAGAAAAGATATTTCGGATCCCTTTGAAGACTATAGGGCCAAAGGAAATATCCTCCGATAACAAAGAGAAAGAAGCATTCTGAGAAACTTCTTTGTGTTCTGTGAAATCATCTCACAGAGTTACAGCTTTCCCGTCAAGAAGCCTTTCGCTAAGACAGTTCTTGTGGAATTTGCAAAGTGATATTTGGAAGCCCATAGAAGGCTATGGTGAAAAAGGAAATATCGTCAGATGAAATCTGGAAAGAAGCTTTATGCGAAACTGCTTAGTGTTCTGTGAATTCATCTCACAGAGTTACATGTGTATTTCGAGGATCTCTTTGCTAGCCCTATTTCTGTGGAATCTGAGAACAGATATTTCGGATCCCTTTGAAGACTATAGGGCCAAAGGAAATATCCTCCGATAACAAAGAGAAAGAAGCTTTCTGAGAAACTTCTTTGTGTTCTGTGAAATCATCTCACAGAGTTACAGCTTTCCCCTCAAGAAGCCTTTCGCTAATACAGTTCTTGTGGAATTGGCAAAGTGATATTTGGAAGCCCTTAGAGGGCTATGATGAAAAAGGAAATATCGTCAGATGAAATCTGGAAAGAAGCTTTCTGAGAAACTGCTTAGTGTTCTGTTATATCAACTCACAGAGTTACATGTGTATTTCGAGAATCTCTTTGCTAGCCCTATTTCTGTGGAATCTGAGAACAGATATTTCGGATCCCTTTGAAGACTATAGGGCCAAAGGAAATATCCTCCGATAACAAAGAGAAAGAAGCTTTCTGAGAAACTTCTTTGTGTTCTGTGAAATCATCTCACAGAGTTACAGCTTTCCCCTCAAGAAGCCTTTTGCTAAGACAGTTCTTGTGGAATTGGCAAAGTGATATTTGGAAGCCCATAGAGGGCTATGGTGAAAAAGGAAATATCGTCAGATGAAAGCTGGAAAGAAGCTTTCTGAGAAACTTCTTTGTGTTCTGTGAAATCATCTCACAGAGTTACAGCTTTCCCCTCAAGAAGCCTTTCGCTAAGACAGTTCTTGTGGAATTGGCAAAGTGATATTTGGAAGCCGATAGAGGGCTATGGTGAAAAAGGAAATATCCGCAGATGAAATCTGGAAAGAAGCTTTCTGAGAAACTGCTTAGTGTTCTGTTAATTCATCTCACAGAGTTACATGTGTATTTCGAGGATCTCTTTGCTAGCTCTGTTTCTGTGGAATCTGAGAACAGATATTTCGGATCCCTTTGAAGACTATAGGGCCAAAGGAAATATCCTCCGATAACAAAGAGAAAGAAGCTTTCTGAGAAACTTCTTTGTGTTCTGTGAAATCATCTCACAGAGTTACAGCTTTCCCCTCAAGAAGCCTTTCGCTAATACAGTTCTTGTGGAATTGGCAAAGTGATATTTGGAAGCCCTTAGAGGGCTATGGTGAAAAAGGAAATATCGTCAGATGAAATCTGGAAAGAAGCTTTCTGAGAAACTGCTTAGTGTTCTGTTATATCAACTCACAGAGTTACATGTGTATTTCGAGAATCTCTTTGCTAGCCCTATTTCTGTGGAATCTGAGAACAGATATTTCGAATCCCTTTGAAGACTATAGGGCCAAAGGAAATATCCTCCGATAACAAAGAGAAAGAAGCTTTCTGAGAAACTTCTTTGTGTTCTGTGAAATCATCTCACAGAGTTACAGCTTTCCCCTCAAGAAGCCTTTCGCTAAGACAGTTCTTGTGGAATTGGCAAAGTGATATTTGGAAGCCCATAGAGGGCTATGGTGAAAAAGGAAATATCGTCAGATGAAAGCTGGAAAGAAGCTTTCTGAGAAACTGCTTAGTGTTCTGTTAATTCATCTCACAGAGTTACATGTGTATTTCGAGGATCTCTTTGCTAGCCCTATTTCTGTGGAAACTGAGAAAAGATATTTCGGATCCCTTTGAAGACTATAGGGCCAAAGGAAATATCCTCGGATAACAAAGAGAAAGAAGCTTTCTGAGAAACTTCTTTGTGTTCTGTGAAATCATCTCACAGAGTTACAGCTTTCCCCTCAAGAAGCCTTTCGCTAAGACAGTTCTTGTGGAATTGGCAAAGTGATATTTGGAAGCCCATAGAGGGCTATGGTGAAAAAGGAAATATCGTCAGATGAAATCTGGAAAGAAGCTTTCTGCGAAACTGCTTAGTGTTCTGTTAATTCATCTCACAGAGTTACATGTGTATTTCGAGGATCTTTTTGCTAGTCCTATTTCTGTGGAATCTGAAAACAGATATTTCGGATCCCTTTGAAGACTATAGGGCCATAGGAAATATCCTCGGATAACAAAGAGAAAGAAGCTTTCTGAGAAACTTCTTTGTGTTCTGTGAAATCATCTCACAGAGTTACAGCTTTCCCCTCAAGAAGCCTTTCGCTAAGACAGTTCTTGTGGAATTGGCAAAGTGATATTTGGAAGCCGATAGAGGGCTATGGTGAAAAAGGAAATATCCGCAGATGAAATCTGGAAAGAAGCTTTCTGAGAAACTGCTTAGTGTTCTGTTAATTCATCTCACAGAGTTACATGTGTATTTCGAGGATCTCTTTGCTAGCTCTGTTTCTGTGGAATCTGAGAACAGATATTTCGGATCCCTTTGAAGACTATAGGGCCAAAGGAAATATCCTCCGATAACAAAGAGAAAGAAGCTTTCTGAGAAACTTCTTTGTGTTCTGTGAAATCATCTCACAGAGTTACAGCTTTCCCCTCAAGAAGCCTTTCGCTAATACAGTTCTTGTGGAATTGGCAAAGTGATATTTGGAAGCCCTTAGAGGGCTATGGTGAAAAAGGAAATATCGTCAGATGAAATCTGGAAAGAAGCTTTCTGAGAAACTGCTTAGTGTTCTGTTATATCAACTCACAGAGTTACATGTGTATTTCGAGAATCTCTTTGCTAGCCCTATTTCTGTGGAATCTGAGAACAGATATTTCGAATCCCTTTGAAGACTATAGGGCCAAAGGAAATATCCTCCGATAACAAAGAGAAAGAAGCTTTCTGAGAAACTTCTTTGTGTTCTGTGAAATCATCTCACAGAGTTACAGCTTTCCCCTCAAGAAGCCTTTCGCTAAGACAGTTCTTGTGGAATTGGCAAAGTGATATTTGGAAGCCCATAGAGGGCTATGGTGAAAAAGGAAATATCGTCAGATGAAAGCTGGAAAGAAGCTTTCTGAGAAACTGCTTAGTGTTCTGTTAATTCATCTCACAGAGTTACATGTGTATTTCGAGGATCTCTTTGCTAGCCCTATTTCTGTGGAAACTGAGAAAAGATATTTCGGATCCCTTTGAAGACTATAGGGCCAAAGGAAATATCCTCGGATAACAAAGAGAAAGAAGCTTTCTGAGAAACTTCTTTGTGTTCTGTGAAATCATCTCACAGAGTTACAGCTTTCCCCTCAAGAAGCCTTTCGCTAAGACAGTTCTTGTGGAATTGGCAAAGTGATATTTGGAAGCCCATAGAGGGCTATGGTGAAAAAGGAAATATCGTCAGATGAAATCTGGAAAGAAGCTTTCTGCGAAACTGCTTAGTGTTCTGTTAATTCATCTCACAGAGTTACATGTGTATTTCGAGGATCTTTTTGCTAGTCCTATTTCTGTGGAATCTGAAAACAGATATTTCGGATCCCTTTGAAGACTATAGGGCCATAGGAAATATCCTCGGATAACAAAGAGAAAGAAGCTTTCTGAGAAACTTCTTTGTGTTCTGTGAAATCATCTCACAGAGTTACAGCTTTCCCCTTAAGAAGCCTTTCGCTAAGACAGTTCTTGTGGAATTGGCAAAGTGATATTTGGAAGCCGATAGAGGGCTATGGTGAAAAAGGAAATATCCGCAGATGAAATCTGGAAAGAAGCTTTCTGAGAAACTGCTTAGTGTTCTGTTAATTCATCTCACAGAGTTACATGTGTATTTCGAGGATCTCTTTGCTAGCCCTATTTCTGTGGAATCTGAGAACAGATATTTCGGATCCCTTTGAAGACTATAGGGCCAAAGGAAATATCCTCCGATAACAAAGAGAAAGAAGCTTTCTGAGAAACTTCTTTGTGTTCTGTGAAATCATCTCACAGAGTTACGGCTTTCCCCTCAAGAAGCCTTTCGCTAAGACAGTTCTTGTGGAATTGGCAAAGTGATATTTGGAAGCCCATAGAGGGCTATGGTGAAAAAGGAAATATCGTCAGATGAAATCTGGAAAGAAGCTTTCTGAGAAACTGCTTAGTGTTCTGTTAATCATCTCACAGAGTTACATGTGTATTTCGAGGATCTCTTTGCTAGCCCTATTTCTGTGGAATCTGAGAACAGATATTTCGGATCCCTTTGAAGACTATAGGGCCAAAGGAAATATCCTCTGATAACAAAGAGAAAGAAGCTTTCTGAGAAACTTCTTTGTGTTCTGTGAAATCATCTCACAGAGTTACAGCTTTCCCCTCAAGAAGCCTTTCGCTAAGACAGTTCTTGTGGAATTGGCAAAGTGATATTTGGAAGCCCTTAGAGGGCTATGGTGAAAAAGGAAATATCGTCAGATGAAATCTGGAAAGAAGCTTTCTGAGAAACTGCTTAGTGTTCTGTGAATTCATCTCACAGAGTTACATGTGTATTTCGAGGATCTCTTTGCTAGCCCTATTTCTGTGGAAACTGAGAAAAGATATTTCGGATCCCTTTGAAGACTATAGGGCCAAAGGAAAAATCCTCCGATAAAAAAGAGAAAGAAGCTTTCTTTGAAACTTCTTTGTGTTCTGTGAAATCATCTCACAGAGTTACAGCTTTCCCCTCAAGAAGCCTTTCGCTAAGACAGTTCTTGTGGAATTGGCAAAGTGATATTTGGAAGCCCATATAAGGCTATGGTGAAAAAGGAAATATCGTCAGATGAAATCTGGAAAGAAGCTTTCTGAGAAACTGCTTAGTGTTCTGTTTATCATCTCACAGAGTTACATGTGTATTTCGAGGATCTCTTTGCTAGCCCTATTTCTGTGGAATCTGAGAACAGATATTTCGGATCCCTTTGAAGACTATAGGGCCAAAGGAAATATCCTCTGATAACAAAGAGAAAGAAGCTTTCTGAGAAACTTCTTTGTGTTCTGTGAAATCATCTCACAGAGTTACAGCTTTCCCCTCAAGAAGCCTTTCGCTAAGACAGTTCTTGTGGAATTGGCAAAGTGATATTTGGAAGCCCATAGAGGGCTATGGTGAAAAAGGAAATATCGTCAGATGAAATCTGGAAAGAAGCTTTCTGAGAAACTGCTTAGTGTTCTGTGAATTCATCTCACACAGTTACATGTGTATTTCGAGGATCTCTTTGCTAGCCCTATTTCTGTGGAAACTGAGAAAAGATATTTCGGATCCCTTTGAAGACTATAGGGCCAAAGGAAATATCCTCGGATAACAAAGAGAAAGAAGCTTTCTGAGAAACTTCTTTGTGTTCTGTGAAATCATCTCACAGAGTTACAGCTTTCCCCTGAAGAAGCCTTTCGCTAAGAGAGTTCTTGTGGCATTGGCAAAGTGATATTTGAAAGCCCATAGAGGGCTATGGTGAAAAAGGAAATATCGTCAGATGAAATCTGGAAAGAAGCTTTCTGCGAAACTGCTTAGTGTTCTGTGAATTCATCTCACAGAGTTACATGTGTATTTCGAGGATCTCTTTGCTAGCCCTATTTCTGTGGAATCTGAGAACAGATATTTCGGATCCCTTTGAAGACTATAGGGCCAAAGGAAATATCCTCCGATAACAAAGAGAAAGAAGCTTTCTGAGAAACTTCTTTGTGTTCTGTGAAATCATCTCACAGAGTTACAGCTTTCCCCTCAAGAAGCCTTTCGCTAAGACTGTTCTTGTGGAATTGGCAAAGTGATATTTGGAAGCCCATAGAGGGCTATGGAGAAAAAGGAAATACCGTCAGATGAAATCTGGAAAGAAGCTTTCTGCGAAACTGCTTAGTGTTCTGTAAATTCATCTCACAGAGTTACATGTGTATTTCGAGGATCTGTTTGATAGCTCTATTTCTGTGGAATCTGAGAACAGATATTTCGGATCACTTTGAAGACTATAGGGCCTAAGGAAATATCCTCCGATAACAAAGAGAAAGAAGCTTTCTGAGAAACTTCTTTGTGTTCTGTGAAATCATCTCACAGAGTTACAGCTTTCCCCTCAAGAAGCCTTTCGCTAAGACAGTTCTTGTGGAATTGGCAAAGTGATATTTGGAAGCCCATAGAGGGCTATGGTGAAAAAGGAAATATCGTCAGATGAAATCTGGAAAGAAGCTTTCTGCGAAACTGCTTAGTGTTCTGTTAATTCATCTCACAGAGTTACATGTGTATTTCGAGGATCTCTTTGCTAACCCTATTTCTGTGGAAACTGAGAACAGATATTTCGGATCCCTTTGAAGACTATAGGGCCAAAGGAAATATCCTCCGATAACAAAGAGAAAGAAGCTTTCTGAGAAACTTCTTTGTGTTCTGTGAAATCATCTCACAGAGTTACAGCTTTCCCCTCAAGAAGCCTTTCGCTAAGACACTTCTTGTGGAATTGGCAAAGTGATATTTGGAAGCCGATAGAGGGCTATGGTGAAAAAGGAAATATCCTCAGATGAAATCTGGAAAGAAGCTTTCTGAGAAACTGCTTAGTGTTCTGTAAATTCATCTCACAGAGTTACATGTGTATTTCGAGGATCTCTTTGCTAGCCCTATTTCTGTGGAATCTGAGAACAAATATTTCGGATCCCTTTGAAGACTATAGGGCCAAAGGAAATATCCTCTGATAACAAAGAGAAAGAAGCTTTCTGAGAAACTTCTTTGTGTTCTGTGAAATCATCTCACAGAGTTACAGCTTTCCCCTCAAGAAGCCTTTCGCTAAGACAGTTCTTGTGGAATTGGCAAAGTGATATTTGGAAGCCCATAGAGGGCTATGGTGAAAAAGGAAATATCCTCAGATGAAATCTGGAAAGAAGTTTTCTGAGAAACTTCTTAGTGTTCTGTTAATTCATCTCACAGAGTTACATGTGTATTTCGAGGATCTCTTTGCTAGCCCTATTTCTGTGGAATCTGAGAACAGATATTTCGGATCCCTTTGAAGACTATAGGGCCAAAGGAAATATCCTCCGATAACAAAGAGAAAGAAGCTTTCTGAGAAACTTCTTTGTGTTCTGTGAAATCATCTCACAGAGTTACAGCTTTCCCCTCAAGAAGCCTTTCGGTAACACAGTTCTTGTGCAATTGGCAAAGTGATATTTGGAAGCCCATAGAGGGCTATGGTGAAAAAGGAAATATCCTCAGATGAAATCTGGAAAGAAGCTTTCTGAGAAACTGCTTAGTGTTCTGTTAATTCATCTCACAGAGTTACATGTGTATTTCGAGGATCTCTTTGCTAGCTCTGTTTCTGTGGAATCTGAGAACAGATATTTCGGATCCCTTTGAAGACTATAGGGCCAAAGGAAATATCCTCCGATAACAAAGAGAAAGAAGCTTTCTGAGAAACTTCTTTGTGTTCTGTGAAATCATCTCACAGAGTTACAGATTTCCCCTCAAGAAGCCTTTCGCTAATACAGTTCTTGTGGAATTGGCAAAGTGATATTTGGAAGCCCTTAGAGGGCTATGGTGAAAAAGAAAATATCGTCAGATGAAATCTGGAAAGAAGCTTTCTGAGAAACTGCTTAGTGTTCTGTTATATCAACTCACAGAGTTACATGTGTATTTCGAGAATCTCTTTGCTAGCCCTATTTCTGTGGAATCTGAGAACAGATATTTCGGATCCCTTTGAAGACTATAGGGCCAAAGGAAATATCCTCCGATAACAAAGAGAAAGAAGCTTTCTGAGAAACTTCTTTGTGTTCTGTGAAATCATCTCACAGAGTTACAGCTTTCCCCTCAAGAAGCCTTTCGCTAAGACAGTTCTTGTGGAATTGGCAAAGTGATATTTGGAAGCCCATAGAGGGCTATGGTGAAAAAGGAAATATCGTCAGATGAAAGCTGGAAAGAAGCTTTCTGAGAAACTGCTTAGTGTTCTGTTAATTCATCTCACAGAGTTACATGTGTATTTCGAGGATCTCTTTGCTAGCCCTATTTCTGTGGAAACTGAGAAAAGATATTTCGGATCCCTTTGAAGACTATAGGGCCAAAGGAAATATCCTCGGATAACAAAGAGAAAGAAGCTTTCTGAGAAACTTCTTTGTGCTCTGTGAAATCATCTCACAGAGTTACAGCTTTCCCCTCAAGAAGCCTTTCGCTAATACAGTTCTTGTGGAATTGGCAAAGTGATATTTGGAAGCCCATAGAGGGCTATGGTGAAAAAGGAAATATCCGCAGATGAAATCTGGAAAGAAGCTTTCTGAGAAACTGCTTAGTGTTCTGTTAATTCATCTCACAGAGTTACATGTGTATTTCGAGGATCTCTTTGCTAGCCCTATTTCTGTGGAATCTGAGAACAGATATTTCGGATCCCTTTGAAGACTATAGGGCCAAAGGAAATATCCTCCGATAACAAAGAGAAAGAAGCTTTCTGAGAAACTTCTTTGTGTTCTGTGAAATCATCTCACAGAGTTACGGCTTTCCCCTCAAGAAGCCTTTCGCTAAGACAGTTCTTGTGGAATTGGCAAAGTGATATTTGGAAGCCCATAGAGGGCTATGGTGAAAAAGGAAATATCGTCAGATGAAATCTGGAAAGAAGCTTTCTGAGAAACTGCTTAGTGTTCTGTAAATTCATCTCACAGAGTTACATGTGTATTTCGAGGATCTCTTTGCTAGCCCTATTTCTGTGGAATCTGAGAACAGATATTTCGGATCCCTTTGAAGACTATAGGGCCAAAGGAAATATCCTCTGATAACAAAGAGAAAGAAGCTTTCTGAGAAACTTCTTTGTGTTCTGTGAAATCATCTCACAGAGTTACAGCTTTCCCCTCAAGAAGCCTTTCGCTAAGACAGTTCTTGTGGAATTGGCAAAGTGATATTTGGAAGCCCATAGAGGGCTATGGTGAAAAAGGAAATATCGTCAGATGAAATCTGGAAAGAAGCTTTCTGAGAAACTGCTTAGTGTTCTGTGAATTCATCTCACAGAGTTACATGTGTATTTCGAGGATCTCTTTGCTAGCCCTATTTCTGTGGAAACTGAGAAAAGATATTTCGGATCCCTTTGAAGACTATAGGGCCAAAGGAAAAATCCTCCGATAAAAAAGAGAAAGAAGCTTTCTTTGAAACTTCTTTGTGTTCTGTGAAATGATCTCACAGAGTTACAGCTTTCCCCTCAAGAAGCCTTTCGCTAAGACAGTTCTTGTGGAATTGGCAAAGTGATATTTGGAAGCCCATATAAGGCTATGGTGAAAAAGGAAATATCGTCAGATGAAATCTGGAAAGAAGCTTTCTGAGAAACTGCTTAGTGTTCTGTTAATCATCTCACAGAGTTACATGTGTATTTCGAGGATCTCTTTGCTAGCCCTATTTCTGTGGAATCTGAGAACAGATATTTCGGATCCCTTTGAAGACTATAGGGCCAAAGGAAATATCCTCTGATAACAAAGAGAAAGAAGCTTTCTGAGAAACTTCTTTGTGTAGTGTGAAATCATCTCACAGAGTTACAGCTTTCCCCTCAAGAAGCCTTTCGCTAAGACAGTTCTTGTGGAATTGGCAAAGTGATATTTGGAAGCCCATAGAGGGCTATGGTGAAAAAGGAAATATCGTCAGATGAAATCTGGAAAGAAGCTTTCTGAGAAACTGCTTAGTGTTCTGTGAATTCATCTCACACAGTTACATGTGTATTTCGAGGATCTCTTTGCTAGCCCTATTTCTGTGGAAACTGAGAAAAGATATTTCGGATCCCTTTGAAGACTATAGGGCCAAAGGAAATGTCCTCCGATAACAAAGAGAAAGAAGCTTTCTGAGAAACTTCCTTGTGTTCTGTGAAATCATCTCACAGAGTTACAGCTTTCCCCTGAAGAAGCCTTTCGCTAAGAGAGTTCTTGTGGCATTGGCAAAGTGATATTTGAAAGCCCATAGAGGGCTATGGTGAAAAAGGAAATATCGTCAGATGAAATCTGGAAAGAAGCTTTCTGCGAAACTGCTTAGTGTTCTGTGAATTCATCTCACAGAGTTACATGTGTATTTCGAGGATCTCTTTGCTAGCCCTATTTCTGTGGAATCTGAGAACAGATATTTCGGATCCCTTTGAAGACTATAGGGCCAAAGGAAATATCCTCCGATAACAAAGAGAAAGAAGATTTCTGAGAAACTTCTTTGTGTTCTGTGAAATCATCTCACAGAGTTACAGCTTTCCCCTCAAGAAGCCTTTCGCTAAGACAGTTCTTGTGGAATAGGCAAAGTGATATTTGGAAGCCCA
This sequence comes from Macaca nemestrina, assembly GCF_043159975.1. NCBI lineage: Eukaryota > Metazoa > Chordata > Mammalia > Primates > Cercopithecidae > Macaca > Macaca nemestrina. Next base: position 29,811,212 of record NC_092135.1, on the reverse strand, counting down.
TAGAGGGCTACGGTGAAAAAGGAAATATCCTCAGATGAAATCTGGAAAGAAGCATTCTGAGAAACTGCTTAGTGTTCCGTTAATTCATCTCACAGAGTTACATGTGTATTTCGAGGATCTCTTTGCTAGCCCTATTTCTGTGGAAACTGAGAAAAGATATTTCGGATCCCTTTGAAGACTATAGGGCCAAAGGAAATATCCTCCGATAACAAAGAGAAAGAAGCATTCTGAGAAACTTCTTTGTGTTCTGTGAAATCATCTCACAGAGTTACAGCTTTCCCGTCAAGAAGCCTTTCGCTAAGACAGTTCTTGTGGAATTTGCAAAGAGATATTTGGAAGCCCATAGAAGGCTATGGTGAAAAAGGAAATATCGTCAGATGAAATCTGGAAAGAAGCTTTATGCGAAACTGCTTAGTGTTCTGTGAATACATCTCACAGAGTTACATGTGTATTTCGAGGATCTCTTTGCTAGCCCTATTTCTGTGGAATCTGAGAACAGATATTTCGGATCCCTTTGAAGACTATAGGGCCAAAGGAAATATCCTCCGATAACAAAGAGAAAGAAGCTTTCTGAGAAACTTCTTTGTGTTCTGTGAAATCATCTCACAGAGTTACAGCTTTCCCCTCAAGAAGCCTTTCGCTAAGACAGTTCTTGGGGAATTGGCAAAGTGATATTTGGAAGCCCATAGAGGGCTATGGTGAAAAAGGAAATATCGTCAGATGAAAGCTGGAAAGAAGCTTTCTGAGAAACTGCTTAGTGTTCTGTTAATTCATCTCACAGAGTTACATGTGTATTTCGAGGATCTCTTTGCTAGCCCTATTTCTGTGGAAACTGAGAAAAGATATTTCGGATCCCTTTGAAGACTATAGGGCCAAAGGAAAAATCCTCCGATAAAAAAGAGAAAGAAGCTTTCTTTGAAACTTCTTTGTGTTCTGTGAAATCATCTCACAGAGTTACAGCTTTCCCCTCAAGAAGCCTTTCGCTAAGACAGTTCTTGTGGAATTGGCAAAGTGATATTTGGAAGCCCATATAAGGCTATGGTGAAAAAGGAAATATCGTCAGATGAAATCTGGAAAGAAGCTTTCTGAGAAACTGCTTAGTGTTCTGTTAATCATCTCACAGAGTTACATGTGTATTTCGAGGATCTCTTTGCTAGCCCTATTTCTGTGGAATCTGAGAACAGATATTTCGGATCCCTTTGAAGACTATAGGGCCAAAGGAAATATCCTCCGATAACAAAGAGAAAGAAGCTTTCTGAGAAACTTCTTTGTGTTCTGTGAAATCATCTCACAGAGTTACAGCTTTCCCCTCAAGAAGCCTTTCGCTAAGACAGTTCTTGGGGAATTGGCAAAGTGATATTTGGAAGCCCATAGAGGGCTATGGTGAAAAAGGAAATATCGTCAGATGAAAGCTGGAAAGAAGCTTTCTGAGAAACTGCTTAGTGTTCTGTTAATTCATCTCACAGAGTTACATGTGTATTTCGAGGATCTCTTTGCTAGCCCTATTTCTGTGGAAACTGAGAAAAGATATTTCGGATCCCTTTGAAGACTATAGGGCCAAAGGAAAAATCCTCCGATAAAAAAGAGAAAGAAGCTTTCTTTGAAACTTCTTTGTGTTCTGTGAAATCATCTCACAGAGTTACAGCTTTCCCCTCAAGAAGCCTTTCGCTAAGACAGTTCTTGTGGAATTGGCAAAGTGATATTTGGAAGCCCATATAAGGCTATGGTGAAAAAGGAAATATCGTCAGATGAAATCTGGAAAGAAGCTTTCTGAGAAACTGCTTAGTGTTCTGTTAATCATCTCACAGAGTTACATGTGTATTTCGAGGATCTCTTTGCTAGCCCTATTTCTGTGGAATCTGAGAACAGATATTTCGGATCCCTTTGAAGACTATAGGGCCAAAGGAAATATCCTCTGATAACAAAGAGAAAGAAGCTTTCTGAGAAACTTCTTTGTGTTCTGTGAAATCATCTCACAGAGTTACAGCTTTCCCCTCAAGAAGCCTTTCGCTAAGACAGTTCTTGTGGAATTGGCAAAGTGATATTTTGAAGCCCATAGAGGGCTATGGTGAAAAAGGAAATATCGTCAGATGAAATCTGGAAAGAAGCTTTCTGAGAAACTGCTTAGTGTTCTGTGAATTCATTTCACACAGTTACATGTGTATTTCGAGGATCTCTTTGCTAGCCCTATTTCTGTGGAAACTGAGAAAAGATATTTCGGATCCCTTTGAAGACTATAGGGCCAAAGGAAATATCCTCCGATAACAAAGAGAAAGAAGCTTTCTGAGAAACTTCTTTGTGTTCTGTGAAATCATCTCACAGAGTTACAGCTTTCCCCTCAAGAAGCCTTTCGCTAAGACAGTTCTTGTGGAATTGGCAAAGTGATATTTTGAAGCCCATAGAGGGCTATGGTGAAAAAGGAAATATCGTCAGATGAAATCTGGAAAGAAGCTTTCTGAGAAACTGCTTAGTGTTCTGTGAATTCATCTCACACAGTTACATGTGTATTTCGAGGATCTCTTTGCTAGCCCTATTTCTGTGGAAACTGAGAAAAGATATTTCGGATCCCTTTGAAGACTATAGGGCCAAAGGAAATATCCTCCGATAACAAAGAGAAAGAAGCTTTCTGAGAAACTTCTTTGTGTTCTGTGAAATCATCTCACAGAGTTACAGCTTTCCCCTGAAGAAGCCTTTCGCTAAGAGAGTTCTTGTGGCATTGGCAAAGTGATATTTGAAAGCCCATAGAGGGCTATGGTGAAAAAGGAAATATCGTCAGATGAAATCTGGAAAGAAGCTTTCTGCGAAACTGCTTAGTGTTCTGTGAATTCATCTCACAGAGTTACATGTGTATTTCGAGGATCTCTTTGCTAGCCCTATTTCTGTGGAATCTGAGAACAGATATTTCGGATCCCTTTGAAGACTATAGGGCCAAAGGAAATATCCTCCGATAACAAAGAGAAAGAAGCTTTCTGAGAAACTTCTTTGTGTTCTGTGAAATCATCTCACAGAGTTACAGCTTTCCCCTCAAGAAGCCTTTCGCTAAGACAGTTCTTGTGGAATTGGCAAAGTGATATTTGGAAGCCCATAGAGGGCTACGGTGAAAAAGGAAATATCCTCAGATGAAATCTGGAAAGAAGCATTCTGAGAAACTGCTTAGTGTTCTGTTAATTCATCTCACAGAGTTACATGTGTATTTCGAGGATCTCTTTGCTAGCCCTATTTCTGTGGAAACTGAGAAACGATATTTCGGATCCCTTTGAAGACTATAGGGCCAAAGGAAATATCCTCCGATAACAAAGAGAAAGAAGCATTCTGAGAAACTTCTTTGTGTTCTGTGAAATCATCTCACAGAGTTACAGCTTTCCCGTCAAGAAGCCTTTCGCTAAGACAGTTCTTGTGGAATTTGCAAAGTGATATTTGGAAGCCCATAGAAGGCTATGGTGAAAAAGGAAATATCGTCAGATGAAATCTGGAAAGAAGCTTTATGCGAAACTGCTTAGTGTTCTGTGAATTCATCTCACAGAGTTACATGTGTATTTCGAGGATCTCTTTGCTAGCCCTATTTCTGTGGAATGAGAACAGATATTTCGGATCCCTTTGAAGACTATAGGGCCAAAGGAAATATCCTCCGATAACAAAGAGAAAGAAGCTTTCTGAGAAACTTCTTTGTGTTCTGTGAAATCATCTCACAGAGTTACAGCTTTCCCCTCAAGAAGCCTTTCGCTTAGACTGTTCTTGTGGAATTGGCAAAGTGATATTTGGAAGCCCATAGAGGGCTATGGAGAAAAAGGAAATACCGTCAGATGAAATCTGGAAAAAAGCTTTCTGCGAAACTGCTTAGTGTTCTGTAAATTCATCTCACAGAGTTACATTTGTATTTCGAGGATCTGTTTGATAGCTCTATTTCTGTGGAATCTGAGAACAGATATTTCGGATCACTTTGAAGACTATAGGGCCTAAGGAAATATCCTCCGATAACAAAGAGAAAGAAGCTTTCTGAGAAACTTCTTTGTGTTCTGTGAAATCATCTCACAGAGTTACAGCTTTCCCCTCAAGAAGCCTTTCGCTAAGACAGTTCTTGTGGAATTGGCAAAGTGATATTTGGAAGCCCATAGAGGGCTATGGTGAAAAAGGAAATATCGTCAGATGAAATCTGGAAAGAAGCTTTCTGCGAAACTGCTTAGTGTTCTGTTAATTCATCTCACAGAGTTACATGTGTATTTCGAGGATCTCTTTGCTAACCCTATTTCTGTGGAAACTGAGAACAGATATTTCGGATCCCTTTGAAGACTATAGGGCCAAAGGAAATATCCTCCGATAACAAAGAGAAAGAAGCTTTCTGAGAAACTTCTTTGTGTTCTGTGAAATCATCTCACAGAGTTACAGCTTTCCCCTCAAGAAGCCTTTCGCTAAGACAGTTCTTTTGGAATTGGCAAAGTGATATTTGGAAGCCCATAGAGGGCTATGGGGAAAAAGGAAATATCGTCAGATGAAATCTGGAAAGAAGCTTTCTGAGAAACTGCTTAGTGTTCTGTGAATTCATCTCACAGACTTACATGTGTATTTCGAGGATCTCTTTGCTAGCCCTATTTCTGTGGAATCTGAGAACAGATACTTCGGATCACTTTGAAGACTATAGGGCCTAAGGAAATACCCTCGTATAACAAAGAGAAAGAAGCTTTCTGAGAAACTTCTTTGTGATCTGTGAGATCATCTCACAGAGTTACAGCTTTCCCCTCAAGAAGCCTTTCGCTAAGTCAGTTCTTGTGGAATTGGCAAAGTGATATTTGGAAGCCCATAGAGGGCTATGGTGAAAAAGGAAATATCGTCAGATGAAATCTGGAAAGAAGCTTTCTGCGAAACTGCTCAGTGTTCTGTTAATTCATCTCACAGAAGTACATGTGTATTTCGAGGATCTCTTTGCTAGACCTATTCCTGTGGAAACTGAGAACAGATATTTCGGATCCCTTTGAAGACTATAGGGCCAAAGGAAATATCCTCCGATAACAAAGAGAAAGAAGCTTTCTGAGAAACTTCTTTGTGTTCTGTGAAATCATCTCACAGAGTTACAGCTTTCCCCTCAAGAAGCCTTTCGCTAGAACAGTTCTTGTGGAATTGGCAAAGTGATATTTGGAAGCCCATAGAGGGCTAAGGTGAAAAAGGAAATATCCTCAGATGAAATCTGGAAAGAAGCTTTCTGAGAAACTGCTTAGTGTTCTGTTAATTCATCTCACAGAGTTACATGTGTATTTCGAGGATCTCTTTGCTAGCCCTATTTCTGTGGAATCTGAGAACAGATATTTCGGATCCCTTTGAAGACTATAGGGCCAAAGGAAATATCCTCGGATAACAAAGAGAAAGAAGCTTTCTGAGAAACTTCTTTGTGCTCTGTGAAATCATCTCACAGAGTTACAGCTTTCCCCTCAAGAAGCCTTTCGCTAAGACAGTTCTTGTGGAATTGGCAAAGTGATATTTGGAAGCCCATAGAGGGCTATGGTGAAAAAGGAAATATCCGCAGATGAAATCTGGAAAGAAGCTTTCTGAGAAACTGCTTAGTGTTCTGTTAATTCATCTCACAGAGTTACATGTGTATTTCGAGGATCTCTTTGCTAGCCCTATTTCTGTGGAATCTGAGAACAGATATTTCGGATCCCTTTGAAGACTATAGGGCCAAAGGAAATATCCTCCGATAACAAAGAGAAAGAAGCTTTCTGAGAAACTTCTTTGTGTTCTGTGAAATCATCTCACAGAGTTACGGCTTTCCCCTCAAGAAGCCTTTCGCTAAGACAGTTCTTGTGGAATTGGCAAAGTGATATTTGGAAGCCCATAGAGGGCTATGGTGAAAAAGGAAATATCGTCAGATGAAATCTGGAAAGAAGCTTTCTGAGAAACTGCTTAGTGTTCTGTTAATCATCTCACAGAGTTACATGTGTATTTCGAGGATCTCTTTGCTAGCCCTATTTCTGTGGAATCTGAGAACAGATATTTCGGATCCCTTTGAAGACTATAGGGCCTAAGGAAATATCCTCTGATAACAAAGAGAAAGAAGCTTTCTGAGAAACTTCTTTGTGTTCTGTGAAATCATCTCACAGAGTTACAGCTTTCCCCTCAAGAAGCCTTTCGCTAAGACAGTTCTTGTGGAATTGGCAAAGTGATATTTGGAAGCCCATAGAGGGCTATGGTGAAAAAGGAAATATCGTCAGATGAAATCTGGAAAGAAGCTTTCTGAGAAACTGCTTAGTGTTCTGTGAATTCATCTCACAGAGTTACATGTGTATTTCGAGGATCTCTTTGCTAGCCCTATTTCTGTGGAAACTGAGAAAAGATATTTCGGATCCCTTTGAAGACTATAGGGCCAAAGGAAAAATCCTCCGATAAAAAAGAGAAAGAAGCTTTCTTTGAAACTTCTTTGTGTTCTGTGAAATGATCTCACAGAGTTACAGCTTTCCCCTCAAGAAGCCTTTCGCTAAGACAGTTCTTGTGGAATTGGCAAAGTGATATTTGGAAGCCCATATAAGGCTATGGTGAAAAAGGAACTATCGTCAGAAGAAATCTGGAAAGAAGCTTTCTGAGAAACTGCTTAGTGTTCTGTTAATCATCTCACAGAGTTACATGTGTATTTCGAGGATCTCTTTGCTAGCCCTATTTCTGTGGAATCTGAGAACAGATATTTCGGATCCCTTTGAAGACTATAGGGCCAAAGGAAATATCCTCTGATAACAAAGAGAAAGAAGCTTTCTGAGAAACTTCTTTGTGTTCTGTGAAATCATCTCACAGAGTTACAGCTTTCCCCTCAAGAAGCCTTTCGCTAAGACAGTTCTTGTGGAATTGGCAAAGTGATATTTTGAAGCCCATAGAGGGCTATGGTGAAAAAGGAAATATCGTCAGATGAAATCTGGAAAGAAGCTTTCTGAGAAACTGCTTAGTGTTCTGTGAATTCATCTCACACAGTTACATGTGTATTTCGAGGATCTCTTTGCTAGCCCTATTTCTGTGGAAACTGAGAAAAGATATTTCGGATCCCTTTGAAGACTATAGGGCCAAAGGAAATATCCTCCGATAACAAAGAGAAAGAAGCTTTCTGAGAAACTTCTTTGTGTTCTGTGAAATCATCTCACAGAGTTACAGCTTTCCCCTGAAGAAGCCTTTCGCTAAGAGAGTTCTTGTGGCATTGGCAAAGTGATATTTGAAAGCCCATAGAGGGCTATGGTGAAAAAGGAAATATCGTCAGATGAAATCTGGAAAGAAGCTTTCTGCGAAACTGCTTAGTGTTCTGTGAATTCATCTCACAGAGTTACATGTGTATTTCGAGGATCTCTTTGCTAGCCCTATTTCTGTGGAATCTGAGAACAGATATTTCGGATCACTTTGAAGACTATAGGGCCAAAGGAAATATCCTCCGATAACAAAGAGAAAGAAGCTTTCTGAGAAACTTCTTTGTGTTCTGTGAAATCATCTCACAGAGTTACAGCTTTCCCCTCAAGAAGCCTTTCGCTAAGACAGTTCTTGTGGAATTGGCAAAGTGATATTTGGAAGCCCATAGAGGGCTACGGTGAAAAAGGAAATATCCTCAGATGAAATCTGGAAAGAAGCATTCTGAGAAACTGCTTAGTGTTCTGTTAATTCATCTCACAGAGTTACATGTGTATTTCGAGGATCTCTTTGCTAGCCCTATTTCTGTGGAAACTGAGAAAAGATATTTCGGATCCCTTTGAAGACTATAGGGCCAAAGGAAATATCCTCCGATAACAAAGAGAAAGAAGCATTCTGAGAAACTTCTTTGTGTTCTGTGAAATCATCTCACAGAGTTACAGCTTTCCCGTCAAGAAGCCTTTCGCTAAGACAGTTCTTGTGGAATTTGCAAAGTGATATTTGGAAGCCCATAGAAGGCTATGGTGAAAAAGGAAATATCGTCAGATGAAATCTGGAAAGAAGCTTTATGCGAAACTGCTTAGTGTTCTGTGAATTCATCTCACAGAGTTACATGTGTATTTCGAGGATCTCTTTGCTAGCCCTATTTCTGTGGAATGAGAACAGATATTTCGGATCCCTTTGAAGACTATAGGGCCAAAGGAAATATCCTCCGATAACAAAGAGAAAGAAGCTTTCTGAGAAACTTCTTTGTGTTCTGTGAAATCATCTCACAGAGTTACAGCTTTCCCCTCAAGAAGCCTTTCGCTCAGACTGTTCTTGTGGAATTGGCAAAGTGATATTTGGAAGCCCATAGAGGGCTATGGAGAAAAAGGAAATACCGTCAGATGAAATCTGGAAACAAGCTTTCTGCGAAACTGCTTAGTGTTCTGTAAATTCATCTCACAGAGTTACATTTGTATTTCGAGGATCTGTTTGATAGCTCTATTTCTGTGGAATCTGAGAACAGATATTTCGGATCACTTTGAAGACTATAGGGCCTAAGGAAATATCCTCCGATAACAAAGAGAAAGAAGCTTTCTGAGAAACTTCTTTGTGTTCTGTGAAATCATCTCACAGAGTTACAGCTTTCCCCTCAAGAAGCCTTTCGCTAAGACAGTTCTTGTGGAATTGGCAAAGTGATATTTGGAAGCCCATAGAGGGCTATGGTGAAAAAGGAAATATCGTCAGATGAAATCTGGAAAGAAGCTTTCTGCGAAACTGCTTAGTGTTCTGTTAATTCATCTCACAGAGTTACATGTGTATTTCGAGGATCTCTTTGCTAACCCTATTTCTGTGGAAACTGAGAACAGATATTTCGGATCCCTTTGAAGACTATAGGGCCAAAGGAAATATCCTCCGATAACAAAGAGAAAGAAGCTTTCTGAGAAACTTCTTTGTGTTCTGTGAAATCATCTCACAGAGTTACAGCTTTCCCCTCAAGAAGCCTTTCGCTAAGACAGTTCTTTTGGAATTGGCAAAGTGATATTTGGAAGCCCATAGAGGGCTATGGGGAAAAAGGAAATATCGTCAGATGAAATCTGGAAAGAAGCTTTCTGAGAAACTGCTTAGTGTTCTGTGAATTCATCTCACAGACTTACATGTGTATTTCGAGGATCTCTTTGCTAGCCCTATTTCTGTGGAATCTGAGAACAGATACTTCGGATCACTTTGAAGACTATAGGGCCTAAGGAAATACCCTCGTATAACAAAGAGAAAGAAGCTTTCTGAGAAACTTCTTTGTGATCTGTGAGATCATCTCACAGAGTTACAGCTTTCCCCTCAAGAAGCCTTTCGCTAAGTCAGTTCTTGTGGAATTGGCAAAGTGATATTTGGAAGCCCATAGAGGGCTATGGTGAAAAAGGAAATATCGTCAGATGAAATCTGGAAAGAAGCTTTCTGCGAAACTGCTTAGTGTTCTCTTAATTCATCTCACAGAGTTACATGTGTATTTCGAGGATCTCTTTGCTAGACCTATTCCTGTGGAAACTGAGAACAGATATTTCGGATCCCTTTGAAGACTATAGGGCCAAAGGAAATATCCTCCGATAACAAAGAGAAAGAAGCTTTCTGAGAAACTTCTTTGTGTTCTGTGAAATCATCTCACAGAGTTACAGCTTTCCCCTCAAGAAGCCTTTCGCTAAAACAGTTCTTGTGGAATTGGCAAAGTGATATTTGGAAGCCCATAGAGGGCTATGGTGAAAAAGGAAATATCCTCAGATGAAATCTGGAAAGAAGCTTTCTGAGAAACTGCTTAGTGTTCTGTGAATTCATCTCACAGAGTTACATGTGTATTTCGAGGATCTCTTTGCTAGCCCTATTTCTGTGGAATCTGAGAACAGATATTTCGGATCCCTTCGAAGACTATAGGGCCAAAGGAAATATCCTCGGATAACAAAGAGAAAGAAGCTTTCTGAGAAACTTCTTTGTGTTCTGTGAAATCATCTCACAGAGTTACAGCTTTCCCCTCAAGAAGCCTTTCGTTAAGACAGTTCTTGTGGAATTGGCAAAGTGATATTTGGAAGCCCATAGAGGGCTATGGTGAAAAAGGAAATATCCTCAGATGAAATCTGGAAAGAAGCTTTCTGAGAAACTGCTTAGTGTTCTGGCAATTCATCTCATATAGTTACATGTGTATTTCGAGGATCTCTTTGCTAGCCCTATTTCTGTGGAATCTGAGAACAGATATTTCGGATCCCTTTGAAGACTATAGGGCCAAAGGAAATATCCTCCGATAACAAAGAGAAAGAAGCTTTCTGAGAAACTTCTTTGTGTTCTGTGAAATCATCTCACAGAGTTACAGCTTTCCCCTCAAGAAGCCTTTCGCTAAGACAGTTCTTGTGGAATTGGCAAAGTGATATTTGGAAGCCCATAGAGGGCTATGGTGAAAAAGGAAATATCCTCAGATGAAATCTGGAAAGAAGCTTTCCGCGAAACTGCTTAGTGTTCTGTTAATTCATCTCACAGAGTTACATGTGTATTTCGAGGATCTCTTTGCTAGCCCTATTTCTGTGGAATCTGAGAACAGATATTTCGGATCCCTTTGAAGACTATAGGGCCAAAGGAAATATCCTCCGATAACAAAGAGAAAGAAGCTTTCTGAGAAACTTCTTTGTGTTCTGTGAAATCATCTCACAGAGTTACAGCTTTCCCCTCAAGAAGCCTTTCGCTAAGACAGTTCTTGTGGATTTGGCAAAGTGATATTTGGAAGCCCATAGAGGGCTATGGGGAAAAAGGAAATATCGTCAGATGAAATCTGGAAAGAAGCTTTCTGAGAAACTGCTTAGTGTTCTGTTAATTCATCTCACAGAGTTACATGTGTATTTCGAGGATCTCTTTGCTAGCCCTATTTCTGTGGAATCTGAGAACAGATATTTCGGATCACTTTGAAGACTATAGGGCCAAAGAAAATATCCTCGGATAACAAAGAGAAAGAAGCTTTCTGAGAAACTTCTTTGTGTTCTGAAATCATCTCACAGAGTTACAGCTTTCCCCTCAAGAAGCCTTTCGCTAAGACAGTTCTTGTGGAATTGGCAAAGTGATATTTGGAAGCCCATAGAGGGCTCTGGGGAAAAAGGAAATATCCTCAGATGAAATCTGGAAAGAAGCTTTCTGAGAAACTGCTTAGTGTTCTGTTAATTCATCTCACAGAGTTAAATGCGTATTTCCAGGATCTCTTTGCTAGCCCTATTTCTGTGGAATCTGAGAACAGATATTTCGGATCACTTTGAAGACTATAGGGCCTAAGGAAATATCCTCGGATAACAAAGAGAAAGAAGCTTTATGAGAAACTTCTTTGTGTTCTGAAATCATCTCACAGAGTTACAGCTTTCCCCTCAAGAAGCCTTTCGCTAAGACAGTTCTTGTGGAATTGGAAAGTGATATTTGGAAGCCCATAGAGGGCTATGGGGAAAAAGGAAATATCCTCAGATGAAATCTGGAAAGAAGCTTTCTGAGAAACTGCTTAGTGTTCCGTTAATTCATCTCACAGAGTTACATGTGTATTGCGAGGATCTCTTTGCTAGCCCTATTTCTGTGGAATCTGAGAACAAATATTTCGGATCCCTTTGAAGACTATAGGGCCAAAGGAAATATCCTCCGATAACAAAGAGAAAGAAGCTTTCTGAGAAACTTCTTTGTGTTCTGTGAAATCATCTCACAGAGTTACAGCTTTCCCCTCAAGAAGCCTTTCGCTAAGACACTTCTTGTGGAATTGGCAAAGTGATATTTGGAAGCCCATAGAGGGCTATGGTGAAAAAGGAAATATCGTCAGATGAAATCTGGAAAGAAGCTTTCTGAGAAACTGCTTAGTGTTCTGTTAATTCATCTCACAGAGTTACATGTGTATTTCGACGATCTCTTTGCTAGCCCTATTTCTGTGGAAACTGAGAAAAGATATTTCGGATCCCTTTGAAGACTATAGGGCCAAAGGAAATATCCTCCGATAACAAAGAGAAAGAAGCTTTCTGAGAAACTTCTTTGTGTTCTGTGAAATCATCTCACAGAGTTACAGCTTTCCCCTGAAGAAGCCTTTCGCTAACACAGTTCTTGTGGAATTGGCAAAGTGATATTTGGAAGCCCATAGAGGGCTATGGTGAAAAAGGAAATATCCTCAGATGAAATCTGGAAAGAAGCTTTCTGAGAAACTGCTTAGTGTTCTGTTAATTCATCTCACAGAGTTACATGTGTATTTCGAGGATCTCTTTGCTAGCCCTATTTCTGTGGAAATTGAGAAAAGATATTTCGGATCCCTTTGAAGACTATAGGGCCAAAGGAAATATCCTCCGATAACAAAGAGAAAGAAGCATTCTGAGAAACTTCTTTGTGTTCTGTGAAATCATCTCACAGAGTTACAGCTTTCCCGTCAAGAAGTCTTTCGCTAAGACAGTTCTTGTGGAATTTGCAAAGTGATATTTGGAAGCCCATAGAAGGCTATGGTGAAAAAGGAAATATCGTCAGATGAAATCTGGAAAGAAGCTTTATGCGAAACTGCTTAGTGTTCTGTGAATTCATCTCACAGAGTTACATGTGTATTTCGAGGATCTCTTTGCTAGCCCTATTTCTGTGGAATGAGAACAGATATTTCGGATCCCTTTGAAGACTATAGGGCCAAAGGAAATATCCTCCGATAACAAAGAGAAAGAAGCTTTCTGAGAAACTTCTTTGTGTTCTGTGAAATCATCTCACAGAGTTACAGCTTTCCCCTCAAGAAGCCTTTCGCTCAGACTGTTCTTGTGGAATTGGCAAAGTGATATTTGGAAGCCCATAGAGGGCTATGGAGAAAAAGGAAATACCGTCAGATGAAATCTGGAAACAAGCTTTCTGCGAAACTGCTTAGTGTTCTGTAAATTCATCTCACAGAGTTACATTTGTATTTCGAGGATCTGTTTGATAGCTCTATTTCTGTGGAATCTGAGAACAGATATTTCGGATCACTTTGAAGACTATAGGGCCTAAGGAAATATCCTCCGATAACAAAGAGAAAGAAGCTTTCTGAGAAACTTCTTTGTGTTCTGTGAAATCATCTCACAGAGTTACAGCTTTCCCCTCAAGAAGCCTTTCGCTAAGACAGTTCTTGTGGAATTGGCAAAGTGATATTTGGAAGCCCATAGAGGGCTATGGTGAAAAAGGAAATATCGTCAGATGAAATCTGGAAAGAAGCTTTCTGCGAAACTGCTTAGTGTTCTGTTAATTCATCTCACAGAGTTACATGTGTATTTCGAGGATCTCTTTGCTAACCCTATTTCTGTGGAAACTGAGAACAGATATTTCGGATCCCTTTGAAGACTATAGGGCCAAAGGAAATATCCTCCGATAACAAAGAGAAAGAAGCTTTCTGAGAAACTTCTTTGTGTTCTGTGAAATCATCTCACAGAGTTATAGCTTTCCCCTCAAGAAGCCTTTCGCTAAGACAGTTCTTTTGGAATTGGCAAAGTGATATTTGGAAGCCCATAGAGGGCTATGGGGAAAAAGGAAATATCGTCAGATGAAATCTGGAAAGAAGCTTTCTGAGAAACTGCTTAGTGTTCTGTGAATTCATCTCACAGACTTACATGTGTATTTCGAGGATCTCTTTGCTAGCCCTATTTCTGTGGAATCTGAGAACAGATACTTCGGATCACTTTGAAGACTATAGGGCCTAAGGAAATACCCTCGTATAACAAAGAGAAAGAAGCTTTCTGAGAAACTTCTTTGTGATCTGTCAGATCATCTCACAGAGTTACAGCTTTCCCCTCAAGAAGCCTTTCGCTAAGTCAGTTCTTGTGGAATTGGCAAAGTGATATTTGGAAGCCCATAGAGGGCTATGGTGAAAAAGGAAATATCGTCAGATGAAATCTGGAAAGAAGCTTTCTGCGAAACTGCTTAGTGTTCTCTTAATTCATCTCACAGAGTTACATGTGTATTTCGAGGATCTCTTTGCTAGACCTATTCCTGTGGAAACTGAGAACAGATATTTCGGATCCCTTTGAAGACTATAGGGCCAAAGGAAATATCCTCCGATAACAAAGAGAAAGAAGCTTTCTGAGAAACTTCTTTGTGTTCTGTGAAATCATCTCACAGAGTTACAGCTTTCCCCTCAAGAAGCCTTTCGCTAAAACAGTTCTTGTGGAATTGGCAAAGTGATATTTGGAAGCCCATAGAGGGCTATGGTGAAAAAGGAAATATCCTCAGATGAAATCTGGAAAGAAGCTTTCTGAGAAACTGCTTAGTGTTCTGTGAATTCATCTCACAGAGTTACATGTGTATTTCGAGGATCTCTTTGCTAGCCCTATTTCTGTGGAATCTGAGAACAGATATTTCGGATCCCTTCGAAGACTATAGGGCCAAAGGAAATATCCTCGGATAACAAAGAGAAAGAAGCTTTCTGAGAAACTTCTTTGTGTTCTGTGAAATCATCTCACAGAGTTACAGCTTTCCCCTCAAGAAGCCTTTCGTTAAGACAGTTCTTGTGGAATTGGCAAAGTGATATTTGGAAGCCCATAGAGGGCTATGGTGAAAAAGGAAATATCCTCAGATGAAATCTGGAAAGAAGCTTTCTGAGAAACTGCTTAGTGTTCTGGCAATTCATCTCATATAGTTACATGTGTATTTCGAGGATCTCTTTGCTAGCCCTATTTCTGTGGAATCTGAGAACAGATATTTCGGATCCCTTTGAAGACTATAGGGCCAAAGGAAATATCCTCCGATAACAAAGAGAAAGAAGCTTTCTGAGAAACTTCTTTGTGTTCTGTGAAATCATCTCACAGAGTTACAGCTTTCCCCTCAAGAAGCCTTTCGCTAAGACAGTTCTTGTGGAATTGGCAAAGTGATATTTGGAAGCCCATAGAGGGCTATGGTGAAAAAGGAAATATCCTCAGATGAAATCTGGAAAGAAGCTTTCCGCGAAACTGCTTAGTGTTCTGTTAATTCATCTCACAGAGTTACATGTGTATTTCGAGGATCTCTTTGCTAGCCCTATTTCTGTGGAATCTGAGAACAGATATTTCGGATCCCTTTGAAGACTATAGGGCCAAAGGAAATATCCTCCGATAACAAAGAGAAAGAAGCTTTCTGAGAAACTTCTTTGTGTTCTGTGAAATCATCTCACAGAGTTACAGCTTTCCCCTCAAGAAGCCTTTCGCTAAGACAGTTCTTGTGGATTTGGCAAAGTGATATTTGGAAGCCCATAGAGGGCTATGGGGAAAAAGGAAATATCGTCAGATGAAATCTGGAAAGAAGCTTTCTGAGAAACTGCTTAGTGTTCTGTTAATTCATCTCACAGAGTTACATGTGTATTTCGAGGATCTCTTTGCTAGCCCTATTTCTGTGGAATCTGAGAACAGATATTTCGGATCACTTTGAAGACTATAGGGCCTAAGGAAATATCCTGGGATAACAAAGAGAAAGAAGCTTTCTGAGAAACTTCTTTGTGTTCTGAAATCATCTCACAGAGTTACAGATTTCCCCTCAAGAAGCCTTTCGCTAAGACAGTTCTTGTGGAATTGGCAAAGTGATATTTGGAAGCCCATAGAGGGCTCTGGGGAAAAAGGAAATATCCTCAGATGAAATCTGGAAAGAAGCTTTCTGAGAAACTGCTTAGTGTTCTGTTAATTCATCTCACAGAGTTAAATGCGTATTTCCAGGATCTCTTTGCTAGCCCTATTTCTGTGGAATCTGAGAACAGATATTTCGGATCACTTTGAAGACTATAGGGCCTAAGGAAATATCCTCGGATAACAAAGAGAAAGAAGCTTTATGAGAAACTTCTTTGTGTTCTGAAATCATCTCACAGAGTTACAGCTTTCCCCTCAAGAAGCCTTTCGCTAAGACAGTTCTTGTGGAATTGGCAAAGTGATATTTGGAAGCCCATAGAGGGCTATGGGGAAAAAGGAAATATCCTCAGATGAAATCTGGAAAGAAGCTTTCTGAGAAACTGCTTAGTGTTCCGTTAATTCATCTCACAGAGTTACATGTGTATTGCGAGGATCTCTTTGCTAGCCCTATTTCTGTGGAATCTGAGAACAAATATTTCGGATCCCTTTGAAGACTATAGGGCCAAAGGAAATATCCTCCGATAACAAAGAGAAAGAAGCTTTCTGAGAAACTTCTTTGTGTTCTGTGAAATCATCTCACAGAGTTACAGCTTTCCCCTCAAGAAGCCTTTCGCTAAGACAGTTCTTGTGGAATTGGCAAAGTGATATTTGGAAGCCCATAGAGGGCTATGGTGAAAAAGGAAATATCGTCAGATGAAATCTGGAAAGAAGCTTTCTGCGAAACTGCTTAGTGTTCTGTTAATTCATCTCACAGAGTTACATGTGTATTTCGAGGATCTCTTTGCTAACCCTATTTCTGTGGAAACTGAGAACAGATATTTCGGATCCCTTTGAAGACTATAGGGCCAAAGGAAATATCCTCCGATAACAAAGAGAAAGAAGCTTTCTGAGAAACTTCTTTGTGTTCTGTGAAATCATCTCACAGAGTTATAGCTTTCCCCTCAAGAAGCCTTTCGCTAAGACAGTTCTTTTGGAATTGGCAAAGTGATATTTGGAAGCCCATAGAGGGCTATGGGGAAAAAGGAAATATCGTCAGATGAAATCTGGAAAGAAGCTTTCTGAGAAACTGCTTAGTGTTCTGTGAATTCATCTCACAGACTTACATGTGTATTTCGAGGATCTCTTTGCTAGCCCTATTTCTGTGGAATCTGAGAACAGATACTTCGGATCACTTTGAAGACTATAGGGCCTAAGGAAATACCCTCGTATAACAAAGAGAAAGAAGCTTTCTGAGAAACTTCTTTGTGATCTGTGAGATCATCTCACAGAGTTACAGCTTTCCCCTCAAGAAGCCTTTCGCTAAGTCAGTTCTTGTGGAATTGGCAAAGTGATATTTGGAAGCCCATAGAGGGCTATGGTGAAAAAGGAAATATCGTCAGATGAAATCTGGAAAGAAGCTTTCTGCGAAACTGCTTAGTGTTCTCTTAATTCATCTCACAGAGTTACATGTGTATTTCGAGGATCTCTTTGCTAGACCTATTCCTGTGGAAACTGAGAACAGATATTTCGGATCCCTTTGAAGACTATAGGGCCAAAGGAAATATCCTCCGATAACAAAGAGAAAGAAGCTTTCTGAGAAACTTCTTTGTGTTCTGTGAAATCATCTCACAGAGTTACAGCTTTCCCCTCAAGAAGCCTTTCGCTAAAACAGTTCTTGTGGAATTGGCAAAGTGATATTTGGAAGCCCATAGAGGGCTATGGTGAAAAAGGAAATATCCTCAGATGAAATCTGGAAAGAAGCTTTCTGAGAAACTGCTTAGTGTTCTGTGAATTCATCTCACAGAGTTACATGTGTATTTCGAGGATCTCTTTGCTAGCCCTATTTCTGTGGAATCTGAGAACAGATATTTCGGATCCCTTCGAAGACTATAGGGCCAAAGGAAATATCCTCCGATAACAAAGAGAAAGAAGCATTCTGAGAAACTTCTTTGTGTTCTGTGAAATCATCTCACAGAGTTACAGCTTTCCCGTCAAGAAGCCTTTCGCTAAGACAGTTCTTGTGGAATTTGCAAAGTGATATTTGGAAGCCCATAGAAGGCTATGGTGAAAAAGGAAATATCGTCAGATGAAATCTGGAAAGAAGCTTTATGCGAAACTGCTTAGTGTTCTGTGAATTCATCTCACAGAGTTACATGTGTATTTCGAGGATCTCTTTGCTAGCCCTATTTCTGTGGAATGAGAACAGATATTTCGGATCCCTTTGAAGACTATAGGGCCAAAGGAAATATCCTCCGATAACAAAGAGAAAGAAGCTTTCTGAGAAACTTCTTTGTGTTCTGTGAAATCATCTCACAGAGTTACAGCTTTCCCCTCAAGAAGCCTTTCGCTCAGACTGTTCTTGTGGAATTGGCAAAGTGATATTTGGAAGCCCATAGAGGGCTATGGAGAAAAAGGAAATACCGTCAGATGAAATCTGGAAACAAGCTTTCTGCGAAACTGCTTAGTGTTCTGTAAATTCATCTCACAGAGTTACATTTGTATTTCGAGGATCTGTTTGATAGCTCTATTTCTGTGGAATCTGAGAACAGATATTTCGGATCACTTTGAAGACTATAGGGCCTAAGGAAATATCCTCCGATAACAAAGAGAAAGAAGCTTTCTGAGAAACTTCTTTGTGTTCTGTGAAATCATCTCACAGAGTTACAGCTTTCCCCTCAAGAAGCCTTTCGCTAAGACAGTTCTTGTGGAATTGGCAAAGTGATATTTGGAAGCCCATAGAGGGCTATGGTGAAAAAGGAAATATCGTCAGATGAAATCTGGAAAGAAGCTTTCTGCGAAACTGCTTAGTGTTCTGTTAATTCATCTCACAGAGTTACATGTGTATTTCGAGGATCTCTTTGCTAACCCTATTTCTGTGGAAACTGAGAACAGATATTTCGGATCCCTTTGAAGACTATAGGGCCAAAGGAAATATCCTCCGATAACAAAGAGAAAGAAGCTTTCTGAGAAACTTCTTTGTGTTCTGTGAAATCATCTCACAGAGTTACAGCTTTCCCCTCAAGAAGCCTTTCGCTAAGACAGTTCTTTTGGAATTGGCAAAGTGATATTTGGAAGCCCATAGAGGGCTATGGGGAAAAAGGAAATATCGTCAGATGAAATCTGGAAAGAAGCTTTCTGAGAAACTGCTTAGTGTTCTGTGAATTCATCTCACAGACTTACATGTGTATTTCGAGGATCTCTTTGCTAGCCCTATTTCTGTGGAATCTGAGAACAGATACTTCGGATCACTTTGAAGACTATAGGGCCTAAGGAAATACCCTCGTATAACAAAGAGAAAGAAGCTTTCTGAGAAACTTCTTTGTGATCTGTGAGATCATCTCACAGAGTTACAGCTTTCCCCTCAAGAAGCCTTTCGCTAAGTCAGTTCTTGTGGAATTGGCAAAGTGATATTTGGAAGCCCATAGAGGGCTATGGTGAAAAAGGAAATATCGTCAGATGAAATCTGGAAAGAAGCTTTCTGCGAAACTGCTTAGTGTTCTCTTAATTCATCTCACAGAGTTACATGTGTATTTCGAGGATCTCTTTGCTAGACCTATTCCTGTGGAAACTGAGAACAGATATTTCGGATCCCTTTGAAGACTATAGGGCCAAAGGAAATATCCTCCGATAACAAAGAGAAAGAAGCTTTCTGAGAAACTTCTTTGTGTTCTGTGAAATCATCTCACAGAGTTACAGCTTTCCCCTCAAGAAGCCTTTCGCTAAAACAGTTCTTGTGGAATTGGCAAAGTGATATTTGGAAGCCCATAGAGGGCTATGGTGAAAAAGGAAATATCCTCAGATGAAATCTGGAAAGAAGCTTTCTGAGAAACTGCTTAGTGTTCTGTGAATTCATCTCACAGAGTTACATGTGTATTTCGAGGATCTCTTTGCTAGCCCTATTTCTGTGGAATCTGAGAACAGATATTTCGGATCCCTTCGAAGACTATAGGGCCAAAGGAAATATCCTCGGATAACAAAGAGAAAGAAGCTTTCTGAGAAACTTCTTTGTGTTCTGTGAAATCATCTCACAGAGTTACAGCTTTCCCCTCAAGAAGCCTTTCGTTAAGACAGTTCTTGTGGAATTGGCAAAGTGATATTTGGAAGCCCATAGAGGGCTATGGTGAAAAAGGAAATATCCTCAGATGAAATCTGGAAAGAAGCTTTCTGAGAAACTGCTTAGTGTTCTGGCAATTCATCTCATATAGTTACATGTGTATTTCGAGGATCTCTTTGCTAGCCCTATTTCTGTGGAATCTGAGAACAGATATTTCGGATCCCTTTGAAGACTATAGGGCCAAAGGAAATATCCTCCGATAACAAAGAGAAAGAAGCTTTCTGAGAAACTTCTTTGTGTTCTGTGAAATCATCTCACAGAGTTACAGCTTTCCCCTCAAGAAGCCTTTCGCTAAGACAGTTCTTGTGGAATTGGCAAAGTGATATTTGGAAGCCCATAGAGGGCTATGGTGAAAAAGGAAATATCCTCAGATGAAATCTGGAAAGAAGCTTTCCGCGAAACTGCTTAGTGTTCTGTTAATTCATCTCACAGAGTTACATGTGTATTTCGAGGATCTCTTTGCTAGCCCTATTTCTGTGGAATCTGAGAACAGATATTTCGGATCCCTTTGAAGACTATAGGGCCAAAGGAAATATCCTCCGATAACAAAGAGAAAGAAGCTTTCTGAGAAACTTCTTTGTGTTCTGTGAAATCATCTCACAGAGTTACAGCTTTCCCCTCAAGAAGCCTTTCGCTAAGACAGTTCTTGTGGATTTGGCAAAGTGATATTTGGAAGCCCATAGAGGGCTATGGGGAAAAAGGAAATATCGTCAGATGAAATCTGGAAAGAAGCTTTCTGAGAAACTGCTTAGTGTTCTGTTAATTCATCTCACAGAGTTACATGTGTATTTCGAGGATCTCTTTGCTAGCCCTATTTCTGTGGAATCTGAGAACAGATATTTCGGATCACTTTGAAGACTATAGGGCCAAAGAAAATATCCTCGGATAACAAAGAGAAAGAAGCTTTCTGAGAAACTTCTTTGTGTTCTGAAATCATCTCACAGAGTTACAGCTTTCCCCTCAAGAAGCCTTTCGCTAAGACAGTTCTTGTGGAATTGGCAAAGTGATATTTGGAAGCCCATAGAGGGCTCTGGGGAAAAAGGAAATATCCTCAGATGAAATCTGGAAAGAAGCTTTCTGAGAAACTGCTTAGTGTTCTGTTAATTCATCTCACAGAGTTAAATGCGTATTTCCAGGATCTCTTTGCTAGCCCTATTTCTGTGGAATCTGAGAACAGATATTTCGGATCACTTTGAAGACTATAGGGCCTAAGGAAATATCCTCGGATAACAAAGAGAAAGAAGCTTTATGAGAAACTTCTTTGTGTTCTGAAATCATCTCACAGAGTTACAGCTTTCCCCTCAAGAAGCCTTTCGCTAAGACAGTTCTTGTGGAATTGGCAAAGTGATATTTGGAAGCCCATAGAGGGCTATGGGGAAAAAGGAAATATCCTCAGATGAAATCTGGAAAGAAGCTTTCTGAGAAACTGCTTAGTGTTCCGTTAATTCATCTCACAGAGTTACATGTGTATTGCGAGGATCTCTTTGCTAGCCCTATTTCTGTGGAATCTGAGAACAAATATTTCGGATCCCTTTGAAGACTATAGGGCCAAAGGAAATATCCTCCGATAACAAAGAGAAAGAAGCTTTCTGAGAAACTTCTTTGTGTTCTGTGAAATCATCTCACAGAGTTACAGCTTTCCCCTCAAGAAGCCTTTCGCTAAGACACTTCTTGTGGAATTGGCAAAGTGATATTTGGAAGCCCATAGAGGGCTATGGTGAAAAAGGAAATATCGTCAGATGAAATCTGGAAAGAAGCTTTCTGAGAAACTGCTTAGTGTTCTGTTAATTCATCTCACAGAGTTACATGTGTATTTCGACGATCTCTTTGCTAGCCCTATTTCTGTGGAAACTGAGAAAAGATATTTCGGATCCCTTTGAAGACTATAGGGCCAAAGGAAATATCCTCCGATAACAAAGAGAAAGAAGCTTTCTGAGAAACTTCTTTGTGTTCTGTGAAATCATCTCACAGAGTTACAGCTTTCCCCTGAAGAAGCCTTTCGCTAACACAGTTCTTGTGGAATTGGCAAAGTGATATTTGGAAGCCCATAGAGGGCTATGGTGAAAAAGGAAATATCCTCAGATGAAATCTGGAAAGAAGCTTTCTGAGAAACTGCTTAGTGTTCTGTTAATTCATCTCACAGAGTTACATGTGTATTTCGAGGATCTCTTTGCTAGCCCTATTTCTGTGGAAATTGAGAAAAGATATTTCGGATCCCTTTGAAGACTATAGGGCCAAAGGAAATATCCTCCGATAACAAAGAGAAAGAAGCATTCTGAGAAACTTCTTTGTGTTCTGTGAAATCATCTCACAGAGTTACAGCTTTCCCGTCAAGAAGTCTTTCGCTAAGACAGTTCTTGTGGAATTTGCAAAGTGATATTTGGAAGCCCATAGAAGGCTATGGTGAAAAAGGAAATATCGTCAGATGAAATCTGGAAAGAAGCTTTATGCGAAACTGCTTAGTGTTCTGTGAATTCATCTCACAGAGTTACATGTGTATTTCGAGGATCTCTTTGCTAGCCCTATTTCTGTGGAATGAGAACAGATATTTCGGATCCCTTTGAAGACTATAGGGCCAAAGGAAATATCCTCCGATAACAAAGAGAAAGAAGCTTTCTGAGAAACTTCTTTGTGTTCTGTGAAATCATCTCACAGAGTTACAGCTTTCCCCTCAAGAAGCCTTTCGCTCAGACTGTTCTTGTGGAATTGGCAAAGTGATATTTGGAAGCCCATAGAGGGCTATGGAGAAAAAGGAAATACCGTCAGATGAAATCTGGAAACAAGCTTTCTGCGAAACTGCTTAGTGTTCTGTAAATTCATCTCACAGAGTTACATTTGTATTTCGAGGATCTGTTTGATAGCTCTATTTCTGTGGAATCTGAGAACAGATATTTCGGATCACTTTGAAGACTATAGGGCCTAAGGAAATATCCTCCGATAACAAAGAGAAAGAAGCTTTCTGAGAAACTTCTTTGTGTTCTGTGAAATCATCTCACAGAGTTACAGCTTTCCCCTCAAGAAGCCTTTCGCTAAGACAGTTCTTGTGGAATTGGCAAAGTGATATTTGGAAGCCCATAGAGGGCTATGGTGAAAAAGGAAATATCGTCAGATGAAATCTGGAAAGAAGCTTTCTGCGAAACTGCTTAGTGTTCTGTTAATTCATCTCACAGAGTTACATGTGTATTTCGAGGATCTCTTTGCTAACCCTATTTCTGTGGAAACTGAGAACAGATATTTCGGATCCCTTTGAAGACTATAGGGCCAAAGGAAATATCCTCCGATAACAAAGAGAAAGAAGCTTTCTGAGAAACTTCTTTGTGTTCTGTGAAATCATCTCACAGAGTTATAGCTTTCCCCTCAAGAAGCCTTTCGCTAAGACAGTTCTTTTGGAATTGGCAAAGTGATATTTGGAAGCCCATAGAGGGCTATGGGGAAAAAGGAAATATCGTCAGATGAAATCTGGAAAGAAGCTTTCTGAGAAACTGCTTAGTGTTCTGTGAATTCATCTCACAGACTTACATGTGTATTTCGAGGATCTCTTTGCTAGCCCTATTTCTGTGGAATCTGAGAACAGATACTTCGGATCACTTTGAAGACTATAGGGCCTAAGGAAATACCCTCGTATAACAAAGAGAAAGAAGCTTTCTGAGAAACTTCTTTGTGATCTGTCAGATCATCTCACAGAGTTACAGCTTTCCCCTCAAGAAGCCTTTCGCTAAGTCAGTTCTTGTGGAATTGGCAAAGTGATATTTGGAAGCCCATAGAGGGCTATGGTGAAAAAGGAAATATCGTCAGATGAAATCTGGAAAGAAGCTTTCTGCGAAACTGCTTAGTGTTCTCTTAATTCATCTCACAGAGTTACATGTGTATTTCGAGGATCTCTTTGCTAGACCTATTCCTGTGGAAACTGAGAACAGATATTTCGGATCCCTTTGAAGACTATAGGGCCAAAGGAAATATCCTCCGATAACAAAGAGAAAGAAGCTTTCTGAGAAACTTCTTTGTGTTCTGTGAAATCATCTCACAGAGTTACAGCTTTCCCCTCAAGAAGCCTTTCGCTAAAACAGTTCTTGTGGAATTGGCAAAGTGATATTTGGAAGCCCATAGAGGGCTATGGTGAAAAAGGAAATATCCTCAGATGAAATCTGGAAAGAAGCTTTCTGAGAAACTGCTTAGTGTTCTGTGAATTCATCTCACAGAGTTACATGTGTATTTCGAGGATCTCTTTGCTAGCCCTATTTCTGTGGAATCTGAGAACAGATATTTCGGATCCCTTCGAAGACTATAGGGCCAAAGGAAATATCCTCGGATAACAAAGAGAAAGAAGCTTTCTGAGAAACTTCTTTGTGTTCTGTGAAATCATCTCACAGAGTTACAGCTTTCCCCTCAAGAAGCCTTTCGTTAAGACAGTTCTTGTGGAATTGGCAAAGTGATATTTGGAAGCCCATAGAGGGCTATGGTGAAAAAGGAAATATCCTCAGATGAAATCTGGAAAGAAGCTTTCTGAGAAACTGCTTAGTGTTCTGGCAATTCATCTCATATAGTTACATGTGTATTTCGAGGATCTCTTTGCTAGCCCTATTTCTGTGGAATCTGAGAACAGATATTTCGGATCCCTTTGAAGACTATAGGGCCAAAGGAAATATCCTCCGATAACAAAGAGAAAGAAGCTTTCTGAGAAACTTCTTTGTGTTCTGTGAAATCATCTCACAGAGTTACAGCTTTCCCCTCAAGAAGCCTTTCGCTAAGACAGTTCTTGTGGAATTGGCAAAGTGATATTTGGAAGCCCATAGAGGGCTATGGTGAAAAAGGAAATATCCTCAGATGAAATCTGGAAAGAAGCTTTCCGCGAAACTGCTTAGTGTTCTGTTAATTCATCTCACAGAGTTACATGTGTATTTCGAGGATCTCTTTGCTAGCCCTATTTCTGTGGAATCTGAGAACAGATATTTCGGATCCCTTTGAAGACTATAGGGCCAAAGGAAATATCCTCCGATAACAAAGAGAAAGAAGCTTTCTGAGAAACTTCTTTGTGTTCTGTGAAATCATCTCACAGAGTTACAGCTTTCCCCTCAAGAAGCCTTTCGCTAAGACAGTTCTTGTGGATTTGGCAAAGTGATATTTGGAAGCCCATAGAGGGCTATGGGGAAAAAGGAAATATCGTCAGATGAAATCTGGAAAGAAGCTTTCTGAGAAACTGCTTAGTGTTCTGTTAATTCATCTCACAGAGTTACATGTGTATTTCGAGGATCTCTTTGCTAGCCCTATTTCTGTGGAATCTGAGAACAGATATTTCGGATCACTTTGAAGACTATAGGGCCTAAGGAAATATCCTCGGATAACAAAGAGAAAGAAGCTTTCTGAGAAACTTCTTTGTGTTCTGAAATCATCTCACAGAGTTACAGCTTTCCCCTCAAGAAGCCTTTCGCTAAGACAGTTCTTGTGGAATTGGCAAAGTGATATTTGGAAGCCCATAGAGGGCTCTGGGGAAAAAGGAAATATCCTCAGATGAAATCTGGAAAGAAGCTTTCTGAGAAACTGCTTAGTGTTCTGTTAATTCATCTCACAGAGTTAAATGCGTATTTCCAGGATCTCTTTGCTAGCCCTATTTCTGTGGAATCTGAGAACAGATATTTCGGATCACTTTGAAGACTATAGGGCCTAAGGAAATATCCTCGGATAACAAAGAGAAAGAAGCTTTATGAGAAACTTCTTTGTGTTCTGAAATCATCTGACAGAGTTACAGCTTTCCCCTCAAGAAGCCTTTCGCTAAGACAGTTCTTGTGGAATTGGCAAAGTGATATTTGGAAGCCCATAGAGGGCTATGGGGAAAAAGGAAATATCCTCAGATGAAATCTGGAAAGAAGCTTTCTGAGAAACTGCTTAGTGTTCCGTTAATTCATCTCACAGAGTTACATGTGTATTGCGAGGATCTCTTTGCTAGCCCTATTTCTGTGGAATCTGAGAACAAATATTTCGGATCCCTTTGAAGACTATAGGGCCAAAGGAAATATCCTCCGATAACAAAGAGAAAGAAGCTTTCTGAGAAACTTCTTTGTGTTCTGTGAAATCATCTCACAGAGTTACAGCTTTCCCCTCAAGAAGCCTTTCGCTAAGACAGTTCTTGTGGAATTGGCAAAGTGATATTTGGAAGCCCATAGAGGGCTATGGTGAAAAAGGAAATATCGTCAGATGAAATCTGGAAAGAAGCTTTCTGCGAAACTGCTTAGTGTTCTGTTAATTCATCTCACAGAGTTACATGTGTATTTCGAGGATCTCTTTGCTAACCCTATTTCTGTGGAAACTGAGAACAGATATTTCGGATCCCTTTGAAGACTATAGGGCCAAAGGAAATATCCTCCGATAACAAAGAGAAAGAAGCTTTCTGAGAAACTTCTTTGTGTTCTGTGAAATCATCTCACAGAGTTATAGCTTTCCCCTCAAGAAGCCTTTCGCTAAGACAGTTCTTTTGGAATTGGCAAAGTGATATTTGGAAGCCCATAGAGGGCTATGGGGAAAAAGGAAATATCGTCAGATGAAATCTGGAAAGAAGCTTTCTGAGAAACTGCTTAGTGTTCTGTGAATTCATCTCACAGACTTACATGTGTATTTCGAGGATCTCTTTGCTAGCCCTATTTCTGTGGAATCTGAGAACAGATACTTCGGATCACTTTGAAGACTATAGGGCCTAAGGAAATACCCTCGTATAACAAAGAGAAAGAAGCTTTCTGAGAAACTTCTTTGTGATCTGTGAGATCATCTCACAGAGTTACAGCTTTCCCCTCAAGAAGCCTTTCGCTAAGTCAGTTCTTGTGGAATTGGCAAAGTGATATTTGGAAGCCCATAGAGGGCTATGGTGAAAAAGGAAATATCGTCAGATGAAATCTGGAAAGAAGCTTTCTGCGAAACTGCTTAGTGTTCTCTTAATTCATCTCACAGAGTTACATGTGTATTTCGAGGATCTCTTTGCTAGACCTATTCCTGTGGAAACTGAGAACAGATATTTCGGATCCCTTTGAAGACTATAGGGCCAAAGGAAATATCCTCCGATAACAAAGAGAAAGAAGCTTTCTGAGAAACTTCTTTGTGTTCTGTGAAATCATCTCACAGAGTTACAGCTTTCCCCTCAAGAAGCCTTTCGCTAAAACAGTTCTTGTGGAATTGGCAAAGTGATATTTGGAAGCCCATAGAGGGCTATGGTGAAAAAGGAAATATCCTCAGATGAAATCTGGAAAGAAGCTTTCTGAGAAACTGCTTAGTGTTCTGTGAATTCATCTCACAGAGTTACATGTGTATTTCGAGGATCTCTTTGCTAGCCCTATTTCTGTGGAATCTGAGAACAGATATTTCGGATCCCTTCGAAGACTATAGGGCCAAAGGAAATATCCTCGGATAACAAAGAGAAAGAAGCTTTCTGAGAAACTTCTTTGTGTTCTGTGAAATCATCTCACAGAGTTACAGCTTTCCCCTCAAGAAGCCTTTCGTTAAGACAGTTCTTGTGGAATTGGCAAAGTGATATTTGGAAGCCCATAGAGGGCTATGGTGAAAAAGGAAATATCGTCAGATGAAATCTGGAAAGAAGCTTTCTGAGAAACTGCTTAGTGTTCTGGCAATTCATCTCATATAGTTACATGTGTATTTCGAGGATCTCTTTGCTAGCCCTATTTCTGTGGAATCTGAGAACAGATATTTCGGATCCCTTTGAAGACTATAGGGCCAAAGGAAATATCCTCCGATAACAAAGAGAAAGAAGCTTTCTGAGAAACTTCTTTGTGTTCTGTGAAATCATCTCACAGAGTTACAGCTTTCCCCTCAAGAAGCCTTTCGCTAAGACAGTTCTTGTGGAATTGGCAAAGTGATATTTGGAAGCCCATAGAGGGCTATGGTGAAAAAGGAAATATCCTCAGATGAAATCTGGAAAGAAGCTTTCCGCGAAACTGCTTAGTGTTCTGTTAATTCATCTCACAGAGTTACATGTGTATTTCGAGGATCTCTTTGCTAGCCCTATTTCTGTGGAATCTGAGAACAGATATTTCGGATCCCTTTGAAGACTATAGGGCCAAAGGAAATATCCTCCGATAACAAAGAGAAAGAAGCTTTCTGAGAAACTTCTTTGTGTTCTGTGAAATCATCTCACAGAGTTACAGCTTTCCCCTCAAGAAGCCTTTCGCTAAGACAGTTCTTGTGGATTTGGCAAAGTGATATTTGGAAGCCCATAGAGGGCTATGGGGAAAAAGGAAATATCGTCAGATGAAATCTGGAAAGAAGCTTTCTGAGAAACTGCTTAGTGTTCTGTTAATTCATCTCACAGAGTTACATGTGTATTTCGAGGATCTCTTTGCTAGCCCTATTTCTGTGGAATCTGAGAACAGATATTTCGGATCACTTTGAAGACTATAGGGCCTAAGGAAATATCCTCGGATAACAAAGAGAAAGAAGCTTTCTGAGAAACTTCTTTGTGTTCTGAAATCATCTCACAGAGTTACAGCTTTCCCCTCAAGAAGCCTTTCGCTAAGACAGTTCTTGTGGAATTGGCAAAGTGATATTTGGAAGCCCATAGAGGGCTCTGGGGAAAAAGGAAATATCCTCAGATGAAATCTGGAAAGAAGCTTTCTGAGAAACTGCTTAGTGTTCTGTTAATTCATCTCACAGAGTTAAATGCGTATTTCCAGGATCTCTTTGCTAGCCCTATTTCTGTGGAATCTGAGAACAGATATTTCGGATCACTTTGAAGACTATAGGGCCTAAGGAAATATCCTCGGATAACAAAGAGAAAGAAGCTTTATGAGAAACTTCTTTGTGTTCTGAAATCATCTGACAGAGTTACAGCTTTCCCCTCAAGAAGCCTTTCGCTAAGACAGTTCTTGTGGAATTGGCAAAGTGATATTTGGAAGCCCATAGAGGGCTATGGGGAAAAAGGAAATATCCTCAGATGAAATCTGGAAAGAAGCTTTCTGAGAAACTGCTTAGTGTTCCGTTAATTCATCTCACAGAGTTACATGTGTATTGCGAGGATCTCTTTGCTAGCCCTATTTCTGTGGAATCTGAGAACAAATATTTCGGATCCCTTTGAAGACTATAGGGCCAAAGGAAATATCCTCCGATAACAAAGAGAAAGAAGCTTTCTGAGAAACTTCTTTGTGTTCTGTGAAATCATCTCACAGAGTTACAGCTTTCCCCTCAAGAAGCCTTTCGCTAAGACAGTTCTTGTGGAATTGGCAAAGTGATATTTGGAAGCCCATAGAGGGCTATGGTGAAAAAGGAAATATCGTCAGATGAAATCTGGAAAGAAGCTTTCTGCGAAACTGCTTAGTGTTCTGTTAATTCATCTCACAGAGTTACATGTGTATTTCGAGGATCTCTTTGCTAACCCTATTTCTGTGGAAACTGAGAACAGATATTTCGGATCCCTTTGAAGACTATAGGGCCAAAGGAAATATCCTCCGATAACAAAGAGAAAGAAGCTTTCTGAGAAACTTCTTTGTGTTCTGTGAAATCATCTCACAGAGTTATAGCTTTCCCCTCAAGAAGCCTTTCGCTAAGACAGTTCTTTTGGAATTGGCAAAGTGATATTTGGAAGCCCATAGAGGGCTATGGGGAAAAAGGAAATATCGTCAGATGAAATCTGGAAAGAAGCTTTCTGAGAAACTGCTTAGTGTTCTGTGAATTCATCTCACAGACTTACATGTGTATTTCGAGGATCTCTTTGCTAGCCCTATTTCTGTGGAATCTGAGAACAGATACTTCGGATCACTTTGAAGACTATAGGGCCTAAGGAAATACCCTCGTATAACAAAGAGAAAGAAGCTTTCTGAGAAACTTCTTTGTGATCTGTGAGATCATCTCACAGAGTTACAGCTTTCCCCTCAAGAAGCCTTTCGCTAAGTCAGTTCTTGTGGAATTGGCAAAGTGATATTTGGAAGCCCATAGAGGGCTATGGTGAAAAAGGAAATATCGTCAGATGAAATCTGGAAAGAAGCTTTCTGCGAAACTGCTTAGTGTTCTCTTAATTCATCTCACAGAGTTACATGTGTATTTCGAGGATCTCTTTGCTAGACCTATTCCTGTGGAAACTGAGAACAGATATTTCGGATCCCTTTGAAGACTATAGGGCCAAAGGAAATATCCTCCGATAACAAAGAGAAAGAAGCTTTCTGAGAAACTTCTTTGTGTTCTGTGAAATCATCTCACAGAGTTACAGCTTTCCCCTCAAGAAGCCTTTCGCTAAAACAGTTCTTGTGGAATTGGCAAAGTGATATTTGGAAGCCCATAGAGGGCTATGGTGAAAAAGGAAATATCCTCAGATGAAATCTGGAAAGAAGCTTTCTGAGAAACTGCTTAGTGTTCTGTGAATTCATCTCACAGAGTTACATGTGTATTTCGAGGATCTCTTTGCTAGCCCTATTTCTGTGGAATCTGAGAACAGATATTTCGGATCCCTTCGAAGACTATAGGGCCAAAGGAAATATCCTCGGATAACAAAGAGAAAGAAGCTTTCTGAGAAACTTCTTTGTGTTCTGTGAAATCATCTCACAGAGTTACAGCTTTCCCCTCAAGAAGCCTTTCGTTAAGACAGTTCTTGTGGAATTGGCAAAGTGATATTTGGAAGCCCATAGAGGGCTATGGTGAAAAAGGAAATATCGTCAGATGAAATCTGGAAAGAAGCTTTCTGAGAAACTGCTTAGTGTTCTGGCAATTCATCTCATATAGTTACATGTGTATTTCGAGGATCTCTTTGCTAGCCCTATTTCTGTGGAATCTGAGAACAGATATTTCGGATCCCTTTGAAGACTATAGGGCCAAAGGAAATATCCTCCGATAACAAAGAGAAAGAAGCTTTCTGAGAAACTTCTTTGTGTTCTGTGAAATCATCTCACAGAGTTACAGCTTTCCCCTCAAGAAGCCTTTCGCTAAGACAGTTCTTGTGGAATTGGCAAAGTGATATTTGGAAGCCCATAGAGGGCTATGGTGAAAAAGGAAATATCCTCAGATGAAATCTGGAAAGAAGCTTTCCGCGAAACTGCTTAGTGTTCTGTTAATTCATCTCACAGAGTTACATGTGTATTTCGAGGATCTCTTTGCTAGCCCTATTTCTGTGGAATCTGAGAACAGATATTTCGGATCCCTTTGAAGACTATAGGGCCAAAGGAAATATCCTCCGATAACAAAGAGAAAGAAGCTTTCTGAGAAACTTCTTTGTGTTCTGTGAAATCATCTCACAGAGTTACAGCTTTCCCCTCAAGAAGCCTTTCGCTAAGACAGTTCTTGTGGATTTGGCAAAGTGATATTTGGAAGCCCATAGAGGGCTATGGGGAAAAAGGAAATATCGTCAGATGAAATCTGGAAAGAAGCTTTCTGAGAAACTGCTTAGTGTTCTGTTAATTCATCTCACAGAGTTACATGTGTATTTCGAGGATCTCTTTGCTAGCCCTATTTCTGTGGAATCTGAGAACAGATATTTCGGATCACTTTGAAGACTATAGGGCCAAAGAAAATATCCTCGGATAACAAAGAGAAAGAAGCTTTCTGAGAAACTTCTTTGTGTTCTGAAATCATCTCACAGAGTTACAGCTTTCCCCTCAAGAAGCCTTTCGCTAAGACAGTTCTTGTGGAATTGGCAAAGTGATATTTGGAAGCCCATAGAGGGCTCTGGGGAAAAAGGAAATATCCTCAGATGAAATCTGGAAAGAAGCTTTCTGAGAAACTGCTTAGTGTTCTGTTAATTCATCTCACAGAGTTAAATGCGTATTTCCAGGATCTCTTTGCTAGCCCTATTTCTGTGGAATCTGAGAACAGATATTTCGGATCACTTTGAAGACTATAGGGCCTAAGGAAATATCCTCGGATAACAAAGAGAAAGAAGCTTTATGAGAAACTTCTTTGTGTTCTGAAATCATCTCACAGAGTTACAGCTTTCCCCTCAAGAAGCCTTTCGCTAAGACAGTTCTTGTGGAATTGGCAAAGTGATATTTGGAAGCCCATAGAGGGCTATGGGGAAAAAGGAAATATCCTCAGATGAAATCTGGAAAGAAGCTTTCTGAGAAACTGCTTAGTGTTCCGTTAATTCATCTCACAGAGTTACATGTGTATTGCGAGGATCTCTTTGCTAGCCCTATTTCTGTGGAATCTGAGAACAAATATTTCGGATCCCTTTGAAGACTATAGGGCCAAAGGAAATATCCTCCGATAACAAAGAGAAAGAAGCTTTCTGAGAAACTTCTTTGTGTTCTGTGAAATCATCTCACAGAGTTACAGCTTTCCCCTCAAGAAGCCTTTCGCTAAGACACTTCTTGTGGAATTGGCAAAGTGATATTTGGAAGCCCATAGAGGGCTATGGTGAAAAAGGAAATATCGTCAGATGAAATCTGGAAAGAAGCTTTCTGAGAAACTGCTTAGTGTTCTGTTAATTCATCTCACAGAGTTACATGTGTATTTCGACGATCTCTTTGCTAGCCCTATTTCTGTGGAAACTGAGAAAAGATATTTCGGATCCCTTTGAAGACTATAGGGCCAAAGGAAATATCCTCCGATAACAAAGAGAAAGAAGCTTTCTGAGAAACTTCTTTGTGTTCTGTGAAATCATCTCACAGAGTTACAGCTTTCCCCTGAAGAAGCCTTTCGCTAAGACAGTTCTTGTGGAATTGGCAAAGTGATATTTGGAAGCCCATAGAGGGCTATGGTGAAAAAGGAAATATCCTCAGATGAAATCTGGAAAGAAGCTTTCTGAGAAACTGCTTAGTGTTCTGTTAATTCATCTCACAGAGTTACATGTGTATTTCGAGGATCTCTTTGCTAGCCCTATTTCTGTGGAAACTGAGAAAAGATATTTCGGATCCCTTTGAAGACTATAGGGCCAAAGGAAATATCCTCCGATAACAAAGAGAAAGAAGCTTTCTGAGAAACTTCTTTGTGTTCTGTGAAATCATCTCACAGAGTTACATCTTTCCCCTCAAGAAGCCTTTCGCTAAGACAGTTCTTGTGGAATTGGCAAAGTGATATTTGGAAGCCCATAGAAGGCTATGGTGAAAAAGGAAATATCTTCAGATGAAATCTGGAAAGAAGCTTTCTGAGAAACTGCTTAGTGTTCTGTTAATTCATCTCACAGAGTTACATGTGTATTTCGAGGATCTCTTTGCTAGCCCTATTTCTGTGGAATCTGAGAACAGATATTTCGGATCCCTTTGAAGACTATAGGGCCAAAGGAAACATCCTCCGATAACAAAGAGAAAGAAGCTTTCTGAGAAACTTCTTTGTGTTCTGTGAAATCATCTCACAGAGTTACAGCTTTCCCCTCAAGAAGCCTTTCGCTAAGACAGTTCTTTTGGAATTGGCAAAGTGATATTTGGAAGCCCATAGAGGGCTATGGGGAAAAAGGAAATATCGTCAGATGAAATCTGGAAAGAAGCTTTCTGAGAAACTGCTTAGTGTTCTGTGAATTCATCTCACAGACTTACATGTGTATTTCGAGGATCTCTTTGCTAGCCCTATTTCTGTGGAATCTGAGAACAGATACTTCGCATCACTTTGAAGACTATAGGGCCTAAGGAAATACCCTCGTATAACAAAGAGAAAGAAGCTTTCTGAGAAACTTCTTTGTTATCTGTGAGATCATCTCACAGAGTTACAGCTTTCCCCTCAAGAAGCCTTTCGCTAAGTCAGTTCTTGTGGAATTGGCAAAGTGATATTTGGAAGCCCATAGAGGGCTATGGTGAAAAAGGAAATATCGTCAGATGAAATCTGGAAAGAAGCTTTCTGCGAAACTGCTTAGTGTTCTCTTAATTCATCTCACAGAGTTACATGTGTATTTCGAGGATCTCTTTGCTAGACCTATTCCTGTGGAAACTGAGAACAGATATTTCGGATCCCTTTGAAGACTATAGGGCCAAAGGAAATATCCTCCGATAACAAAGAGAAAGAAGCTTTCTGAGAAACTTCTTTGTGTTCTGTGAAATCATCTCACAGAGTTACAGCTTTCCCCTCAAGAAGCCTTTCGCTAAAACAGTTCTTGTGGAATTGGCAAAGTGATATTTGGAAGCCCATAGAGGGCTATGGTGAAAAAGGAAATATCCTCAGATGAAATCTGGAAAGAAGCTTTCTGAGAAACTGCTTAGTGTTCTGTGAATTCATCTCACAGAGTTACATGTGTATTTCGAGGATCTCTTTGCTAGCCCTATTTCTGTGGAATCTGAGAACAGATATTTCGGATCCCTTTGAAGACTATAGGGCCAAAGGAAATATCCTCCAATAACAAAGAGAAAGAAGCTTTCTGAGAAACTTCTTTGTGTTCTGTGAAATCATCTCACAGAGTTACAACTTTCCCGTCAGGAAGCCTTTCGCTAAGACAGTTCTTTTGGAATTTGCAAAGTGATATTTGGAAGCCCATAGAAGGCTATGGTGAAAAAGGAAATATCGCCAGATGAAATCTGGAAAGAAGCTTTTTGAGAAACTGCTTAGTGTTCTGTTAATTCATCTCACAGAGTTACATGTGTATTTCGAGGATCTCTTTGCTAGCCCTATTTCTGTGGAATCTGAGAACAGATATTTCGGATCCCTTCGAAGACTATAGGGCCAAAGGAAATATCCTCGGATAACAAAGAGAAAGAAGCTTTCTGAGAAACTTCTTTGTGTTCTGTGAAATCATCTCACAGAGTTACAGCTTTCCCCTCAAGAAGCCTTTCGTTAAGACAGTTCTTGTGGAATTGGCAAAGTGATATTTGGAAGCCCATAGAGGGCTATGGTGAAAAAGGAAATATCCTCAGATGAAATCTGGAAAGAAGCTTTCTGAGAAACTGCTTAGTGTTCTGGTAATTCATCTCACATAGTTACATGTGTATTTCGGGGATCTCTTTGCTAGCCCTATTTCTGTGGAATCTGAGAACAGATATTTCGGATCCCTTTGAAGACTATAGGGCCAAAGGAAATATCCTCCGATAACAAAGAGAAAGAAGCTTTCTGAGAAACTTCTTTGTGTTCTGTGAAATCATCTCACAGAGTTACAGCTTTCCCCTCAAGAAGCCTTTCGCTAAGACAGTTCTTGTGGAATTGGCAAAGTGATATTTGGAAGCCCATAGAGGGCTATGGTGAAAAAGGAAATATCCTCAGATGAAATCTGGAAAGAAGCTTTCTGAGAAACTGCTTAGTGTTCTGTTAATTCATCTCACAGAGTTACATGTGTATTTCGAGGATCTCTTTGCTAGCCCTATTTCTGTGGAATCTGAGAACAGATATTTCGGATCCCTTTGAAGACTATAGGGCCAAAGGAAATATCCTCCGATAACAAAGAGAAAGAAGCTTTCTGAGAAACTTCTTTGTGTTCTGTGAAATCATCTCACAGAGTTACAGCTTTCCCCTCAAGAAGCCTTTCGCTAAGACAGTTCTTGTGGAATTGGCAAAGTGATATTTGGAAGCCCATAGAGGGCTCTGGGGAAAAAGGAAATATCCTCAGATGAAATCTGGAAAGAAGCTTTCTGAGAAACTGCTTAGTGTTCTGTTAATTCATCTCACAGAGTTAAATGCGTATTTCCAGGATCTCTTTGCTAGCCCTATTTCTGTGGAATCTGAGAACAGATATTTCGGATCACTTTGAAGACTATAGGGCCTAAGGAAATATCCTCGGATAACAAAGAGAAAGAAGCTTTCTGAGAAACTTCTTTGTGTTCTGAAATCATCTCACAGAGTTACAGCTTTCCCCTCAAGAAGCCTTTCGCTAAGACAGTTCTTGTGGAATTGGCAAAGTGATATTTGGAAGCCCATAGAGGGCTATGGGGAAAAAGGAAATATCCTCAGATGAAATCTGGAAAGAAGCTTTCTGAGAAACTGCTTAGTGTTCCGTTAATTCATCTCACAGAGTTACATGTGTATTGCGAGGATCTCTTTGCTAGCCCTATTTCTGTGGTATCTGAGAACAAATATTTCGGATCCCTTTGAAGACTGTAGGGCCAAAGGAAATATCCTCCGATAACAAAGAGAAAGAAGCTTTCTGAGAAACTTCTTTGTGTTCTGTGAAATCATCTCACAGAGTTACAGCTTTCCCCTCAAGAAGCCTTTCGCTAAGACACTTCTTGTGGAATTGGCAAAGTGATATTTGGAAGCCCATAGAGGGCTATGGTGAAAAAGGAAATATCGTCAGATGAAATCTGGAAAGAAGCTTTCTGAGAAACTGCTTAGTGTTCTGTTAATTCATCTCACAGAGTTACATGTGTATTTCGACGATCTCTTTGCTAGCCCTATTTCTGTGGAATCTGAGAACAGATATTTCGGATCCCTTTGAAGACTATAGGGGCAAAGGAAATATCCTCCGATAACAAAGAGAAAGAAGCTTTCTGAGAAACTTCTTTGTGTTCTGTGAAATCATCTGACAGAGTTACAGCTTTCCCCTGAAGAAGCCTTTCGCTAACACAGTTCTTGTGGAATTGGCAAAGTGATATTTGGAAGCCCATAGAGGGCTATGGTGAAAAAGGAAATATCCTCAGATGAAATCTGGAAAGAAGCTTTCTGAGAAACTGCTTAGTGTTCTGTTAATTCATCTCACAGAGTTACATGTGTATTTCGAGGATCTCTTTGCTAGCCCTATTTCTGTGGAAACTGAGAAAAGATATTTCGGATCCCTTTGAAGACTATAGGGCCAAAGGAAATATCCTCCGATAACAAAGAGAAAGAAGCTTTCTGAGAAACTTCTTTGTGTTCTGTGAAATCATCTCACAGAGTTACAGCTTTCCCCTCAAGAAGCCTTTCGCTAAGACAGTTCTTGTGGAATTGGCAAAGTGATATTTGGAAGCCCATAGAAGGCTATGGTGAAAAAGGAAATATTTTCAGATGAAATCTGGAAAGAAGCTTTCTGAGAAACTGCTTAGTGTTCTGTTAATTCATCTCACAGAGTTACATGTGTATTTCGAGGATCTCTTTGCTAGCCCTATTTCTGTGGAATCTGAGAACAGATATTTCGGATCCCTTTGAAGACTATAGGGCCAAAGGAAACATCCTCCGATAACAAAGAGAAAGAAGCTTTCTGAGAAACTTCTTTGTGTTCTGTGAAATCATCTCACAGAGTTACAGCTTTCCCCTCAAGAAGCCTTTCGCTAAGACAGTTCTTGTGGAATTGGCAAAGTGATATTTGGAAGCCCATAGAGGGCTATGGTGAAAAAGGAAATATCGTCAGATGAAATCTGGAAAGAAGCTTTCTGCGAAACTGCTTAGTGTTCTGTTAATTCATCTCACAGAGTTACATGTGTATTTCGAGGATCTCTTTGCTAGCTCTATTTCTGTGGAATCTGAGAACAGATATTTCGGATCCCTTTGAAGACTATAGGGCCAAAGGAAATATCCTCCGATAACAAAGAGAAAGAAGCTTTCTGAGAAACTTCTTTGTGTTCTGTGAAATCATCTCACAGAGTTACAGCTTTCCCCTCAAGAAGCCTTTCGCTAAGTCAGTTCTTGTGGAATTGGCAAAGTGATATTTGGAAGCCCATAGAGGGCTATGGTGAAAAAGGAAATATCGTCAGATGAAATCTGGAAAGAAGCTTGCTGCGAAACTGCTTAGTGTTCTCTTAATTCATCTCACAGAGTTACATGTGTATTTCGAGGATCTCTTTGCTAGCCCTATTTCTGTGGAAACTGAGAAAAGATATTTCGGATCCCTTTGAAGACTATAGGGCCAAAGGAAATATCCTCCGATAACAAAGAGAAAGAAGCTTTCTGAGAAACTTCTTTGTGTTCTGTGAAATCATCTCACAGAGTTACAGCTTTCCCCTCAAGAAGCCTTTCGCTAAGACAGTTCTTGTGGAATTGGCAAAGTGATATTTGGAAGCCCATAG
The DNA here is from genome assembly GCF_043159975.1 of Macaca nemestrina. NCBI lineage: Eukaryota > Metazoa > Chordata > Mammalia > Primates > Cercopithecidae > Macaca > Macaca nemestrina. Next base: position 29,773,863 of record NC_092135.1, on the reverse strand, counting down.
AGGGCTATGGTGAAAAAGGAAATATCCTCAGATGAAATCTGGAAAGAAGCTTTCTGAGAAACTGCTTAGTGTTCTGTTAATTCATCTCACAGAGTTACATGTGTATTTCGAGGATCTCTTTGCTAGCTCTGTTTCTGTGGAATCTGAGAACAGATATTTCGGATCCCTTTGAAGACTATAGGGCCAAAGGAAATATCCTCCGATAACAAAGAGAAAGAAGCTTTCTGAGAAACTTCTTTGTGTTCTGTGAAATCATCTCACAGAGTTACAGATTTCCCCTCAAGAAGCCTTTCGCTAATACAGTTCTTGTGGAATTGGCAAAGTGATATTTGGAAGCCCTTAGAGGGCTATGGTGAAAAAGGAAATATCGTCAGATGAAATCTGGAAAGAAGCTTTCTGAGAAACTGCTTAGTGTTCTGTTATATCAACTCACAGAGTTACATGTGTATTTCGAGAATCTCTTTGCTAGCCCTATTTCTGTGGAATCTGAGAACAGATATTTCGGATCCCTTTGAAGACTATAGGGCCAAAGGAAATATCCTCCGATAACAAAGAGAAAGAAGCTTTCTGAGAAACTTCTTTGTGTTCTGTGAAATCATCTCACAGAGTTACAGCTTTCCCCTCAAGAAGCCTTTCGCTAAGACAGTTCTTGTGGAATTGGCAAAGTGATATTTGGAAGCCCATAGAGGGCTATGGTGAAAAAGGAAATATCGTCAGATGAAAGCTGGAAAGAAGCTTTCTGAGAAACTGCTTAGTGTTCTGTTAATTCATCTCACAGAGTTACATGTGTATTTCGAGGATCTCTTTGCTAGCCCTATTTCTGTGGAAACTGAGAAAAGATATTTCGGATCCCCTTGAAGACTATAGGGCCAAAGGAAATATCCTCGGATAACAAAGAGAAAGAAGCTTTCTGAGAAACTTCTTTGTGCTCTGTGAAATCATCTCACAGAGTTACAGCTTTCCCCTCAAGAAGCCTTTCGCTAAGACAGTTCTTGTGGAATTGGCAAAGTGATATTTGGAAGCCCATAGAGGGCTATGGTGAAAAAGGAAATATCCGCAGATGAAATCTGGAAAGAAGCTTTCTGAGAAACTGCTTAGTGTTCTGTTAATTCATCTCACAGAGTTACATGTGTATTTCGAGGATCTCTTTGCTAGCCCTATTTCTGTGGAATCTGAGAACAGATATTTCGGATCCCTTTGAAGACTATAGGGGCAAAGGAAATATCCTCCGATAACAAAGAGAAAGAAGCTTTCTGAGAAACTTCTTTGTGTTCTGTGAAATCATCTGACAGAGTTACAGCTTTCCCCTGAAGAAGCCTTTCGCTAACACAGTTCTTGTGGAATTGGCAAAGTGATATTTGGAAGCCCATAGAGGGCTATGGTGAAAAAGGAAATATCCTCAGATGAAATCTGGAAAGAAGCTTTCTGAGAAACTGCTTAGTGTTCTGTTAATTCATCTCACAGAGTTACATGTGTATTTCGAGGATCTCTTTGCTCGCCCTATTTCTGTGGAAACTGAGAAAAGATATTTCGGATCCCTTTGAAGACTATAGGGCCAAAGGAAATATCCTCCGATAACAAAGAGAAAGAAGCTTTCTGAGAAACTTCTTTGTGTTCTGTGAAATCATCTCACAGAGTTACAGCTTTCCCCTCAAGAAGCCTTTTGCTAAGACAGTTCTTGTGGAATTGGCAAAGTGATATTTGGAAGCCCATAGAAGGCTATGGTGAAAAAGGAAATATTTTCAGATGAAATCTGGAAAGAAGCTTTCTGAGAAACTGCTTAGTGTTCTGTTAATTCATCTCACAGAGTTACATGTGTATTTCGAGGATCTCTTTGCTAGCCCTATTTCTGTGGAATCTGAGAAGAGATATTTCGGATCCCTTTGAAGACTATAGGGCCAAAGGAAACATCCTCCGATAACAAAGAGAAAGAAGCTTTCTGAGAAACTTCTTTGTGTTCTGTGAAATCATCTCACAGAGTTACAGCTTTCCCCTCAAGAAGCCTTTCGCTAAGACAGTTCTTGTGGAATTGGCAAAGTGATATTTGGAAGCCCATAGAGGGCTATGGTGAAAAAGGAAATATCGTCAGATGAAATCTGGAAAGAAGCTTTCTGCGAAACTGCTTAGTGTTCTGTTAATTCATCTCACAGAGTTACATGTGTATTTCGAGGATCTCTTTGCTAGCTCTATTTCTGTGGAATCTGAGAACAGATATTTCGGATCCCTTTGAAGACTATAGGGCCAAAGGAAATATCCTCCGATAACAAAGAGAAAGAAGCTTTCTGAGAAACTTCTTTGTGTTCTGTGAAATCATCTCACAGGGTTACAGCTTTCCCCTCAAGAAGCCTTTCGCTAAGTCAGTTCTTGTGGAATTGGCAAAGTGATATTTGGAAGCCCATAGAGGGCTATGGTGAAAAAGGAAATATCGTCAGATGAAATCTGGAAAGAAGCTTGCTGCGAAACTGCTTAGTGTTCTCTTAATTCATCTCACAGAGTTACATGTGTATTTCGAGGATCTCTTTGCTAGCCCTATTTCTGTGGAAACTGAGAAAAGATATTTCGGATCCCTTTGAAGACTATAGGGCCAAAGGAAATATCCTCCGATAACAAAGAGAAAGAAGCTTTCTGAGAAACTTCTTTGTGTTCTGTGAAATCATCTCACAGAGTTACAGCTTTCCCCTCAAGAAGCCTTTCGCTAAGACAGTTCTTGTGGAATTGGCAAAGTGATATTTGGAAGCCCATAGAGGGCTATGGTGAAAAAGGAAATATCCTCAGATGAAATCTGGAAAGAAGCTTTCTGAGAAACTGCTTAGTGTTCTGTTAATTCATCTCACAGAGTTACATGTGTATTTCGAGGATCTCTTTGCTAGCTCTGTTTCTGTGGAATCTGAGAACAGATATTTCGGATCCCTTTGAAGACTATAGGGCCAAAGGAAATATCCTCCGATAACAAAGAGAAAGAAGCTTTCTGAGAAACTTCTTTGTGTTCTGTGAAATCATCTCACAGAGTTACAGATTTCCCCTCAAGAAGCCTTTCGCTAATACAGTTCTTGTGGAATTGGCAAAGTGATATTTGGAAGCCCTTAGAGGGCTATGGTGAAAAAGGAAATATCGTCAGATGAAATCTGGAAAGAAGCTTTCTGAGAAACTGCTTAGTGTTCTGTTATATCAACTCACAGAGTTACATGTGTATTTCGAGAATCTCTTTGCTAGCCCTATTTCTGTGGAATCTGAGAACAGATATTTCGGATCCCTTTGAAGACTATAGGGCCAAAGGAAATATCCTCCGATAACAAAGAGAAAGAAGCTTTCTGAGAAACTTCTTTGTGTTCTGTGAAATCATCTCACAGAGTTACAGCTTTCCCCTCAAGAAGCCTTTCGCTAAGACAGTTCTTGTGGAATTGGCAAAGTGATATTTGGAAGCCCATAGAGGGCTATGGTGAAAAAGGAAATATCGTCAGATGAAAGCTGGAAAGAAGCTTTCTGAGAAACTGCTTAGTGTTCTGTTAATTCATCTCACAGAGTTACATGTGTATTTCGAGGATCTCTTTGCTAGCCCTATTTCTGTGGAAACTGAGAAAAGATATTTCGGATCCCTTTGAAGACTATAGGGCCAAAGGAAATATCCTCGGATAACAAAGAGAAAGAAGCTTTCTGAGAAACTTCTTTGTGCTCTGTGAAATCATCTCACAGAGTTACAGCTTTCCCCTCAAGAAGCCTTTCGCTAAGACAGTTCTTGTGGAATTGGCAAAGTGATATTTGGAAGCCCATAGAGGGCTATGGTGAAAAAGGAAATATCCGCAGATGAAATCTGGAAAGAAGCTTTCTGAGAAACTGCTTAGTGTTCTGTTAATTCATCTCACAGAGTTACATGTGTATTTCGAGGATCTCTTTGCTAGCCCTATTTCTGTGGAATCTGAGAACAGATATTTCGGATTCCTTTGAAGACTATAGGGCCAAAGGAAATATCCTCCGATAACAAAGAGAAAGAAGCTTTCTGAGAAACTTCTTTGTGTTCTGTGAAATCATCTCACAGAGTTACGGCTTTCCCCTCAAGAAGCCTTTCGCTAAGACAGTTCTTGTGGAATTGGCAAAGTGATATTTGGAAGCCCATAGAGGGCTATGGTGAAAAAGGAAATATCGTCAGATGAAATCTGGAAAGAAGCTTTCTGAGAAACTGCTTAGTGTTCTGTTAATCATCTCACAGAGTTACATGTGTATTTCGAGGATCTCTTTGCTAGCCCTATTTCTGTGGAATCTGAGAACAGATATTTCGGATCCCTTTGAAGACTATAGGGCCAAAGGAAATATCCTCTGATAACAAAGAGAAAGAAGCTTTCTGAGAAACTTCTTTGTGTTCTGTGAAATCATCTCACAGAGTTACAGCTTTCCCCTGAAGAAGCCTTTCGCTAAGACAGTTCTTTTGGAATTGGCAAAGTGATATTTGGAAGCCCATAGAGGGCTATGGTGAAAAAGGAAATATCGTCAGATGAAATCTGGAAAGAAGCTTTCTGAGAAACTGCTTAGTGTTCTGTGAATTCATCTCACAGAGTTACATGTGTATTTCGAGGATCTCTTTGCTAGCCCTATTTCTGTGGAAACTGAGAAAAGATATTTCGGATCCCTTTGAAGACTATAGGGCCAAAGGAAAAATCCTCCGATAAAAAAGAGAAAGAAGCTTTCTTTGAAACTTCTTTGTGTTCTGTGAAATGATCTCTCAGAGTTACAGCTTTCCCCTCAAGAAGCCTTTCGCTAAGACAGTTCTTGTGGAATTGGCAAAGTGATATTTGGAAGCCCTTATAAGGCTATGGTGAAAAAGGAAATATCGTCAGATGAAATCTGGAAAGAAGCTTTCTGAGAAACTGCTTAGTGTTCTGTTAATCATCTCACAGAGTTACATGTGTATTTCGAGGATCTCTTTGCTAGCCCTATTTCTGTGGAATCTGAGAACAGATATTTCGGATCCCTTTGAAGACTATAGGGCCAAAGGAAATATCCTCTGATAACAAAGAGAAAGAAGCTTTCTGAGAAACTTCTTTGTGTAGTGTGAAATCATCTCACAGAGTTACAGCTTTCCCCTCAAGAAGTCTTTCGCTAAGACAGTTCTTGTGGAATTGGCAAAGTGATATTTGGAAGCCCTTAGAGGGCTATGGTGAAACAGGAAATATCGTCAGATGAAATCTGGAAAGAAGCTTTCTGAGAAACTGCTTAGTGTTCTGTGAATTCATCTCACACAGTTACATGTGTATTTCGAGGATCTCTTTGCTAGCGCTATTTCTGTGGAAACTGAGAAAAGATATTTCGGATCCCTTTGAAGACTATAGGGCCAAAGGAAATATTCTCCGATAACAAAGAGAAAGAAGCTTTCTGAGAAACTTCTTTGTGTTCTGTGAAATCATCTCACAGAGTTACAGCTTTCCCCTGAAGAAGCCTTTCGCTAAGAGAGTTCTTGTGGCATTGGCAAAGTGATATTTGAAAGCCCATAGAGGGCTATGGTGAAAAAGGAAATATCGTCAGATGAAATCTGGAAAGAAGCTTTCTGCGAAACTGCTTAGTGTTCTGTGAATTCATCTCACAGAGTTACATGTGTATTTCGAGGATCTCTTTGCTAGCCCTATTTCTGTGGAATCTGAGAACAGATATTTCGGATCCCTTTGAAGACTATAGGGCCAAAGGAAATATCCTCCGATAACAAAGAGAAAGAAGATTTCTGAGAAACTTCTTTGTGTTCTGTGAAATCATCTCACAGAGTTACAGCTTTCCCCTCAAGAAGCCTTTCGCTAAGACAGTTCTTGTGGAATAGGCAAAGTGATATTTGGAAGCCCATAGAGGGCTACGGTGAAAAAGGAAATATCCTCAGATGAAATCTGGAAAGAAGCATTCAGAGAAACTGCTTAGTGTTCTGTTAATTCATCTCACAGAGTTACATGTGTATTTCGAGGATCTCTTTGCTAGCCCTATTTCTGTGGAAACTGAGAAAAGATATTTCGGATCCCTTTGAAGACTATAGGGCCAAAGGAAATATCCTCCGATAACAAAGAGAAAGAAGCATTCTGAGAAACTTCTTTGTGTTCTGTGAAATCATCTCACAGAGTTACAGCTTTCCCGTCAAGAAGCCTTTCGCTAAGACAGTTCTTGTGGAATTTGCAAAGTGATATTTGGAAGCCCATAGAAGGCTATGGTGAAAAAGGAAATATCGTCAGATGAAATCTGGAAAGAAGCTTTATGCGAAACTGCTTAGTGTTCTGTGAATTCATCTCACAGAGTTACATGTGTATTTCGAGGATCTCTTTGCTAGCCCTATTTCTGTGGAATCTGAGAACAGATATTTCGGATCCCTTTGAAGACTATAGGGCCAAAGGAAATATCCTCCGATAACAAAGAGAAAGAAGCTTTCTGAGAAACTTCTTTGTGTTCTGTGAAATCATCTCACAGAGTTACAGCTTTCCCCTCAAGAAGCCTTTCGCTAAGACAGTTCTTGTGGAATTGGCAAAGTGATATTTGGAAGCCCATAGAGGGCTATGGTGAAAAAGGAAATATCGTCAGATGAAAGCTGGAAAGAAGCTTTCTGAGAAACTGCTTAGTGTTCTGTTAATTCATCTCACAGAGTTACATGTGTATTTCGAGGATCTCTTTGCTAGCCCTATTTCTGTGGAAACTGAGAAAAGATATTTCGGATCCCTTTGAAGACTATAGGGCCAAAGGAAATATCCTCGGATAACAAAGAGAAAGAAGCTTTCTGAGAAACTTCTTTGTGTTCTGTGAAATCATCTCACAGAGTTACAGCTTTCCCCTCAAGAAGCCTTTCGCTAAGACAGTTCTTGTGGAATTGGCAAAGTGATATTTGGAAGCCAATAGAGGGCTATGGTGAAAAAGGAAATATCGTCAGATGAAATCTGGAAAGATGCTTTCTGCGAAACTGCTTAGTGTTCTGTTAATTCATCTCACAGAGTTACATGTGTATTTCGAGGATCTTTTTGCTAGTCCTATTTCTGTGGAATCTGAAAACAGATATTTCGGATCCCTTTGAAGACTATAGGGCCATAGGAAATATCCTCGGATAACAAAGAGAAAGAAGCTTTCTGAGAAACTTCTTTGTGTTCTGTGAAATCATCTCACAGAGTTACAGCTTTCCCCTCAAGAAGCCTTTCGCTAAGACACTTCTTGTGGAATTGGCAAAGTGATATTTGGAAGCCGATAGAGGGCTATGGTGAAAAAGGAAATATCCGCAGATGAAATCTGGAAAGAAGCTTTCTGAGAAACTGCTTAGTGTCTGTTAATTCATCTCACAGAGTTACATGTGTATTTCGAGGATCTCTTTGCTAGCCCTATTTCTGTGGAATCTGAGAACAGATATTTCGGATCCCTTTGAAGACTATAGGGCCAAAGGAAATATCCTCCGATAACAAAGAGAAAGAAGCTTTCTGAGAAACTTCTTTGTGTTCTGTGAAATCATCTCACAGAGTTTCGGCTTTCCCCTCAAGAAGCCTTTCGCTAAGACAGTTCTTGTGGAATTGGCAAAGTGATATTTGGAAGCCCATAGAGGGCTATGGTGAAAAAGGAAATATCGTCAGTTGAAATCTGGAAAGAAGCTTTCTGAGAAACTGCTTAGTGTTCTGTTAATCATCTCACAGAGTTACATGTGTATTTCGAGGATCTCTTTGCTAGCCCTATTTCTGTGGAATCTGAGAACAGATATTTCGGATCCCTTTGAAGACTATAGGGCCAAAGGAAATATCCTCTGATAACAAAGAGAAAGAAGCTTTCTGAGAAACTTCTTTGTGTTCTGTGAAATCATCTCACAGAGTTACAGCTTTCCCCTCAAGAAGCCTTTCGCTAAGACAGTTCTTGTGGAATTGGCAAAGTGATATTTGGAAGCCCATAGAGGGCTATGGTGAAAAAGGAAATATCGTCAGATGAAATCTGGAAAGAAGCTTTCTGAGAAACTGCTTAGTGTTCTGTGAATTCATCTCACAGAGTTACATGTGTATTTCGAGGATCTCTTTGCTAGCCCTATTTCTGTGGAAACTGAGAAAAGATATTTCGGATCCCTTTGAAGACTATAGGGCCAAAGGAAAAATCCTCCGATAAAAAAGAGAAAGAAGCTTTCTTTGAAACTTCTTTGTGTTCTGTGAAATCATCTCACAGAGTTACAGCTTTCCCCTCAAGAAGCCTTTCGCTAAGACAGTTCTTGTGGAATTGGCAAAGTGATATTTGGAAGCCCATATAAGGCTATGGTGAAAAAGGAAATATCGTCAGATGAAATCTGGAAAGAAGCTTTCTGAGAAACTGCTTAGTGTTCTGTTAATCATCTCACAGAGTTACATGTGTATTTCGAGGATCTCTTTGCTAGCCCTATTTCTGTGGAATCTGAGAACAGATATTTCGGATCCCTTTGAAGACTATAGGGCCAAAGGAAATATCCTCTGATAACAAAGAGAAAGAAGCTTTCTGAGAAACTTCTTTGTGTTCTGAGAAATCATCTCACAGAGTTACAGCTTTCCCCTCAAGAAGCCTTTCGCTAAGACAGTTCTTGTGGAATTGGCAAAGTGATATTTGGAAGCCCATAGAGGGCTATGGTGAAAAAGGAAATATCGTCAGATGAAATCTGGAAAGAAGCTTTCTGAGAAACTGCTTAGTGTTCTGTGAATTCATCTCACACAGTTACATGTGTATTTCGAGGATCTCTTTGCTAGCCCTATTTCTGTGGAAACTGAGAAAAGATATTTCGGATCCCTTTGAAGACTATAGGGCCAAAGGAAATATCCTCCGATAACAAAGAGAAAGAAGCTTTCTGAGAAACTTCTTTGTGTTCTGTGAAATCATCTCACAGAGTTACAGCTTTCCCCTGAAGAAGCCTTTCGCTAAGAGAGTTCTTGTGGCATTGGCAAAGTGATATTTGAAAGCCCATAGAGGGCTATGGGGAAAAAGGAAATATCGTCAGATGAAATCTGGAAAGAAGCTTTCTGAGAAACTGCTTAGTGTTCTGTGAATTCATCTCACAGACTTACATGTGTATTTCGAGGATCTCTTTGCTAGCCCTATTTCTGTGGAATCTGAGAACAGATACTTCGGATCACTTTGAAGACTATAGGGCCTAAGGAAATACCCTCGTATAACAAAGAGAAAGAAGCTTTCTGAGAAACTTCTTTGTGATCTGTGAGATCATCTCACAGAGTTACAGCTTTCCCCTCAAGAAGCCTTTCGCTAAGTCAGTTCTTGTGGAATTGGCAAAGTGATATTTGGAAGCCCATAGAGGGCTATGGTGAAAAAGGAAATATCGTCAGATGAAATCTGGAAAGAAGCTTTCTGCGAAACTGCTTAGTGTTCTCTTAATTCATCTCACAGAGTTACATGTGCATTTCGAGGATCTCTTTGCTAGACCTATTCCTGTGGAAACTGAGAACAGATATTTCGGATCCCTTTGAAGACTATAGGGCCGAAGGAAATATCCTCCGATAACAAAGAGAAAGAAGCTTTCTGAGAAACTTCTTTGTGTTCTGTGAAATCATCTCCCAGAGTTACAGCTTTCCCCTCAAGAAGCCTTTCGCTAAAACAGTTCTTGTGGAATTGGCAAAGTGATATTTGGAAGCCCATAGAGGGCTATGGTGAAAAAGGAAATATCCTCAGATGAAATCTGGAAAGAAGCTTTCTGAGAAACTGCTTAGTGTTCTGTGAATTCATCTCACAGAGTTACATGTGTATTTCGAGGATCTCTTTGCTAGCCCTATTTCTGTGGAATCTGAGAACAGATATTTCGGATCCCTTCGAAGACTATAGGGCCAAAGGAAATATCCTCGGATAACAAAGAGAAAGAAGCTTTCTGAGAAACTTCTTTGTGTTCTGTGAAATCATCTCACAGAGTTACAGCTTTCCCCTCAAGAAGCCTTTCGTTAAGACAGTTCTTGTGGAATTGGCAAAGTGATATTTGGAAGCCCATAGAGGGCTATGGTGAAAAAGGAAATATCCTCAGATGAAACCTGGAAAGAAGCTTTCTGAGAAACTGCTTAGTGTTCTGGTAATTCATCTCACATAGTTACATGTGTATTTCGAGGATCTCTTTGCTAGCCCTATTTCTGTGGAATCTGAGAACAGATATTTCGGATCCCTTTGAAGACTATAGGGCCAAAGGAAATATCCTCCGATAACAAAGAGAAGGAAGCTTTCTGAGAAACTTCTTTGTGTTCTGTGAAATCATCTCACAGAGTTACAGCTTTCCCCTCAAGAAGCCTTTCGCTAAGACAGTTCTTGTGGATTTGGCAAAGTGATATTTGGAAGCCCATAGAGGGCTATGGGGAAAAAGGAAATATCGTCAGATGAAATCTGGAAAGAAGCTTTCTGAGAAACTGCTTAGTGTTCTGTTAATTCATCTCACAGAGTTACATGTGTATTTCGAGGATCTCTTTGCTAGCCCTATTTCTGTGGAATCTGAGAACAGATATTTCGGATCACTTTGAAGACTATAGGGCCAAAGAAAATATCCTCGGATAACAAAGAGAAAGAAGCTTTCTGAGAAACTTCTTTGTGTTCTGAAATCATCTCACAGAGTTACAGCTTTCCCCTCAAGAAGCCTTTCGCTAAGACAGTTCTTGTGGAATTGGCAAAGTGATATTTGGAAGCCCATAGAGGGCTCTGGGGAAAAAGGAAATATCCTCAGATGAAATCTGGAAAGAAGCTTTCTGAGAAACTGCTTAGTGTTCTGTTAATTCATCTCACAGAGTTAAATGCGTATTTCCAGGATCTCTTTGCTAGCCCTATTTCTGTGGAATCTGAGAACAGATATTTCGGATCACTTTGAAGACTATAGGGCCTAAGGAAATATCCTCGGATAACAAAGAGAAAGAAGCTTTATGAGAAACTTCTTTGTGTTCTGAAATCATCTCACAGAGTTACAGCTTTCCCCTCAAGAAGCCTTTCGCTAAGACAGTTCTTGTGGAATTGGCAAAGTGATATTTGGAAGCCCATAGAGGGCTATGGGGAAAAAGGAAATATCCTCAGATGAAATCTGGAAAGAAGCTTTCTGAGAAACTGCTTAGTGTTCCGTTAATTCATCTCACAGAGTTACATGTGTATTGCGAGGATCTCTTTGCTAGCCCTATTTCTGTGGAATCTGAGAACAAATATTTCGGATCCCTTTGAAGACTATAGGGCCAAAGGAAATATCCTCCGATAACAAAGAGAAAGAAGCTTTCTGAGAAACTTCTTTGTGTTCTGTGAAATCATCTCACAGAGTTACAGCTTTCCCCTCAAGAAGCCTTTCGCTAAGACACTTCTTGTGGAATTGGCAAAGTGATATTTGGAAGCCCATAGAGGGCTATGGTGAAAAAGGAAATATCGTCAGATGAAATCTGGAAAGAAGCTTTCTGAGAAACTGCTTAGTGTTCTGTTAATTCATCTCACAGAGTTACATGTGTATTTCGACGATCTCTTTGCTAGCCCTATTTCTGTGGAATCTGAGAACAGATATTTCGGATCCCTTTGAAGACTATAGGGGCAAAGGAAATATCCTCCGATAACAAAGAGAAAGAAGCTTTCTGAGAAACTTCTTTGTGTTCTGTGAAATCATCTCACAGAGTTACGGCTTTCCCCTCAAGAAGCCTTTCGCTAAGACAGTTCTTGTGGAATTGGCAAAGTGATATTTGGAAGCCCATAGAGGGCTATGGTGAAAAAGGAAATATCCTCAGATGAAATCTGGAAAGAAGCTTTCTGAGAAACTGCTTAGTGTTCTGTTAATCATCTCACAGAGTTACATGTGTATTTCGAGGATCTCTTTGCTAGCCCTATTTCTGTGGAATCTGAGAACAGATATTTCGGATCCCTTTGAAGACTATAGGGCCAAAGGAAATATCCTCTGATAACAAAGAGAAAGAAGCTTTCTGAGAAACTTCTTTGTGTTCTGTGAAATCATCTCACAGAGTTACAGCTTTCCCCTCAAGAAGCCTTTCGCTAAGACAGTTCTTGTGGAATTGGCAAAGTGATATTTGGAAGCCCATAGAGGGCTATGGTGAAAAAGGAAATATCGTCAGATGAAATCTGGAAAGAAGCTTTCTGAGAAACTGCTTAGTGTTCTGTGAATTCATCTCACAGAGTTACATGTGTATTTCGAGGATCTCTTTGCTAGCCCTATTTCTGTGGAAAATGAGAAAAGATATTTCGGATCCCTTTGAAGACTATAGGGCCAAAGGAAAAATCCTCCGATAAAAAAGAGAAAGAAGCTTTCTTTGAAACTTCTTTGTGTTCTGTGAAATGATCTCACAGAGTTACAGCTTTCCCCTCAAGAAGCCTTTCGCTAAGACAGTTCTTGTGGAATAGGCAAAGTGATATTTGGAAGCCCATATAAGGCTATGGTGAAAAAGGAAATATCGTCAGATGAAATCTGGAAAGAAGCTTTCTGAGAAACTGCTTAGTGTTCTGTGAATTCATCTCACAGAGTTACATGTGTATTTCGAGGATCTCTTTGCTAGCCCTATTTCTGTGGAATCTGAGAACAGATATTTCGGATCCCTTTGAAGACTATAGGGCCAAAGGAAATATCCTCTGATAACAAAGAGAAAGAAGCTTTCTGAGAAACTTCTTTGTGTAGTGTGAAATCATCTCACAGAGTTACAGCTTTCCCCTCAAGAAGCCTTTCGCTAAGACAGTTCTTGTGGAATTGGCAAAGTGATATTTGGAAGCCCATAGAGGGCTATGGTGAAAAAGGAAATATCGTCAGATGAAATCTGGAAAGAAGCTTTCTGAGAAACTGCTTAGTGTTCTGTGAATTCATCTCACACAGTTACATGTGTATTTCGAGGATCTCTTTGCTAGCCCTATTTCTGTGGAAACTGAGAAAAGATATTTCGGATCCCTTTGAAGACTATAGGGCCAAAGGAAATATCCTCCGATAACAAAGAGAAAGAAGCTTTCTGAGAAACTTCTTTGTGTTCTGTGAAATCATCTCACAGAGTTACAGCTTTCCCCTGAAGAAGCCTTTCGCTAAGAGAGTTCTTGTGGCATTGGCAAAGTGATATTTGAAAGCCCATAGAGGGCTATGGTGAAAAAGGAAATATCGTCAGATGAAATCTGGAAAGAAGCTTTCTGCGAAACTGCTTAGTGTTCTGTGAATTCATCTCACAGAGTTACATGTGTATTTCGAGGATCTCTTTGCTAGCCCTATTTCTGTGGAATCTGAGAACAGATATTTCGGATCCCTTTGAAGACTATAGGGCCAAAGGAAATATCCTCCGATAACAAAGAGAAAGAAGATTTCTGAGAAACTTCTTTGTGTTCTGTGAAATCATCTCACAGAGTTACAGCTTTCCCCTCAAGAAGCCTTTCGCTAAGACAGTTCTTGTGGAATAGGCAAAGTGATATTTGGAAGCCCTTAGAGGGCTACGGTGAAAAAGGAAATATCCTCAGATGAAATCTGGAAAGAAGCATTCTGAGAAACTGCTTAGTGTTCTGTTAATTCATCTCACAGAGTTACATGTGTATTTCGAGGATCTCTTTGCTAGCCCTATTTCTGTGGAAACTGAGAAAAGATATTTCGGATCCCTTTGAAGACTATAGGGCCAAAGGAAATATCCTCCGATAACAAAGAGAAAGAAGCATTCTGAGAAACTTCTTTGTGTTCTGTGAAATCATCTCACAGAGTTACAGCTTTCACGTCAAGAAGCCTTTCGCTAAGACAGTTCTTGTGGAATTTGCAAAGTGATATTTGGAAGCCCATAGAAGGCTATGGTGAAAAAGGAAATATCGTCAGATGAAATCTGGAAAGAAGCTTTATGCGAAACTGCTTAGTGTTCTGTGAATTCATCTCACAGAGTTACATGTGTATTTCGAGGATCTCTTTGCTAGCCCTATTTCTGTGGAATCTGAGAACAGATATTTCGGATCCCTTTGAAGACTATAGGGCCAAAGGAAATATCCTCCGATAACAAAGAGAAAGAAGCTTTCTGAGAAACTTCTTTGTGTTCTGTGAAATCATCTCACAGAGTTACAGCTTTCCCCTCAAGAAGCCTTTCGCTAAGACAGTTCTTGTGGAATTGGCAAAGTGATATTTGGAAGCCCATAGAGGGCTATGGTGAAAAAGGAAATATCGTCAGATGAAAGCTGGAAAGAAGCTTTCTGAGAAACTGCTTAGTGTTCTGTTAATTCATCTCACAGAGTTACATGTGTATTTCGAGGATCTCTTTGCTAGCCCTATTTCTGTGGAAACTGAGAAAATATATTTCGGATCCCTTTGAAGACTATAGGGCCAAAGGAAATATCCTCGGATAACAAAGAGAAAGAAGCTTTCTGAGAAACTTCTTTGTGTTCTGTGAAATCATCTCACAGAGTTACAGCTTTCCCCTCCAGAAGCCTTTCGCTAAGACAGTTCTTGTGGAATTGGCAAAGTGATATTTGGAAGCCCATAGAGGGCTATGGTGAAAAAGGAAATATCGTCAGATGAAATCTGGAAAGAAGCTTTCTGCGAAACTGCTTAGTGTTCTGTTAATTCATCTCACAGAGTTACATGTGTATTTCGAGGATCTTTTTGCTAGTCCTATTTCTGTGGAATCTGAAAACAGATATTTCGGATCCCTTTGAAGACTATAGGGCCATAGGAAATATCCTCGGATAACAAAGAGAAAGAAGCTTTCTGAGAAACTTCTTTGTGTTCTGTGAAATCATCTCACAGAGTTACAGCTTTCCCCTCAAGAAGCCTTTCGCTAAGACAGTTCTTGTGGAATTGGCAAAGTGATATTTGGAAGCCCATAGAGGGCTATGGTGAAAAAGGAAATATCGTCAGATGAAAGCTGGAAAGAAGCTTTCTGAGAAACTTCTTTGTGTTCTGTGAAATCATCTCACAGAGTTACAGCTTTCCCCTCAAGAAGCCTTTCGCTAAGACAGTTCTTGTGGAATTGGCAAAGTGATATTTGGAAGCCGATAGAGGGCTATGGTGAAAAAGGAAATATCCGCAGATGAAATCTGGAAAGAAGCTTTCTGAGAAACTGCTTAGTGTTCTGTTAATTCATCTCACAGAGTTACATGTGTATTTCGAGGATCTCTTTGCAAGCTCTGTTTCTGTGGAATCTGAGAACAGATATTTCGGATCCCTTTGAAGACTATAGGGCCAAAGGAAATATCCTCCGATAACAAAGAGAAAGAAGCTTTCTGAGAAACTTCTTTGTGTTCTGTGAAATCATCTCACAGAGTTACAGCTTTCACCTCAAGAAGCCTTTCGCTAATACAGTTCTTGTGGAATTGGCAAAGTGATATTTGGAAGCCCTTAGAGGGCTATGGTGAAAAAGGAAATATCGTCAGATGAAATCTGGAAAGAAGCTTTCTGAGAAACTGCTTAGTGTTCTGTTATATCAACTCACAGAGTTACATGTGTATTTCGAGAATCTCTTTGCTAGCCCTATTTCTGTGGAATCTGAGAACAGATATTTCGAATCCCTTTGAAGACTATAGGGCCAAAGGAAATATCCTCCGATAACAAAGAGAAAGAAGCTTTCTGAGAAACTTCTTTGTGTTCTGTGAAATCATCTCACAGAGTTACAGCTTTCCCCTCAAGAAGCCTTTCGCTAAGACAGTTCTTGTGGAATTGGCAAAGTGATATTTGGAAGCCCATAGAGGGCTATGGTGAAAAAGGAAATATCGTCAGATGAAAGCTGGAAAGAAGCTTTCTGAGAAACTGCTTAGTGTTCTGTTAATTCATCTCACAGAGTTACATGTGTATTTCGAGGATCTCTTTGCTAGCCCTATTTCTGTGGAAACTGAGAAAAGATATTTCGGATCCCTTTGAAGACTATAGGGCCAAAGGAAATATCCTCGGATAACAAAGAGAAAGAAGCTTTCTGAGAAACTTCTTTGTGTTCTGTGAAATCATCTCACAGAGTTACAGCTTTCCCCTCAAGAAGCCTTTCGCTAAGACAGTTCTTGTGGAATTGGCAAAGTGATATTTGGAAGCCCATAGAGGGCTATGGTGAAAAAGGAAATATCGTCAGATGAAATCTGGAAAGAAGCTTTCTGAGAAACTGCTTAGTGTTCTGTTAATTCATCTCACAGAGTTACATGTGTATTTCGAGGATCTTTTTGCTAGTCCTATTTCTG
Source organism: Macaca nemestrina (assembly GCF_043159975.1). NCBI lineage: Eukaryota > Metazoa > Chordata > Mammalia > Primates > Cercopithecidae > Macaca > Macaca nemestrina. The sequence continues at coordinate 29,757,786 of NC_092135.1, read as the reverse complement.
TGGAATCTGAAAACAGATATTTCGGATCCCTTTGAAGACTATAGGGCCATAGGAAATATCCTCGGATAACAAAGAGAAAGAAGCTTTCTGAGAAACTTCTTTGTGTTCTGTGAAATCATCTCACAGAGTTACAGCTTTCCCCTCAAGAAGCCTTTCGCTAAGACAGTTCTTGTGGAATTGGCAAAGTGATATTTGGAAGCCGATAGAGGGCTATGGTGAAAAAGGAAATATCCACAGATGAAATCTGGAAAGAAGCTTTCTGAGAAACTGCTTAGTGTTCTGTTAATTCATCTCACAGAGTTACATGTGTATTTCGAGGATCTCTTTGCTAGCTCTGTTTCTGTGGAATCTGAGAACAGATATTTCGGATCCCTTTGAAGACTATAGGGCCAAAGGAAATATCCTCCGATAACAAAGAGAAAGAAGCTTTCTGAGAAACTTCTTTGTGTTCTGTGAAATCATCTCACAGAGTTACAGCTTTCCCCTCAAGAAGCCTTTCGCTAATACAGTTCTTGTGGAATTGGCAAAGTGATATTTGGAAGCCCTTAGAGGGCTATGGTGAAAAAGGAAATATCGTCAGATGAAATCTGGAAAGAAGCTTTCTGAGAAACTGCTTAGTGTTCTGTTATATCAACTCACAGAGTTACATGTGTATTTCGAGAATCTCTTTGCTAGCCCTATTTCTGTGGAATCTGAGAACAGATATTTCGAATCCCTTTGAAGACTATAGGGCCAAAGGAAATATCCTCCGATAACAAAGAGAAAGAAGCTTTCTGAGAAACTTCTTTGTGTTCTGTGAAATCATCTCACAGAGTTACAGCTTTCCCCTCAAGAAGCCTTTCGCTAAGACAGTTCTTGTGGAATTGGCAAAGTGATATTTGGAAGCCCATAGAGGGCTATGGTGAAAAAGGAAATATCGTCAGATGAAAGCTGGAAAGAAGCTTTCTGAGAAACTGCTTAGTGTTCTGTTAATTCATCTCACAGAGTTACATGTGTATTTCGAGGATCTCTTTGCTAGCCCTATTTCTGTGGAAACTGAGAAAAGATATTTCGGATCCCTTTGAAGACTATAGGGCCAAAGGAAATATCCTCGGATAACAAAGAGAAAGAAGCTTTCTGAGAAACTTCTTTGTGTTCTGTGAAATCATCTCACAGAGTTACAGCTTTCCCCTCAAGAAGCCTTTCGCTAAGACAGTTCTTGTGGAATTGGCAAAGTGATATTTGGAAGCCCATAGAGGGCTATGGTGAAAAAGGAAATATCGTCAGATGAAATCTGGAAAGAAGCTTTCTGCGAAACTGCTTAGTGTTCTGTTAATTCATCTCACAGAGTTACATGTGTATTTCGAGGATCTTTTTGCTAGTCCTATTTCTGTGGAATCTGAAAACAGATATTTCGGATCCCTTTGAAGACTATAGGGCCATAGGAAATATCCTCGGATAACAAAGAGAAAGAAGCTTTCTGAGAAACTTCTTTGTGTTCTGTGAAATCATCTCACAGAGTTACAGCTTTCCCCTCAAGAAGCCTTTCGCTAAGACAGTTCTTGTGGAATTGGCAAAGTGATATTTGGAAGCCGATAGAGGGCTATGGTGAAAAAGGAAATATCCGCAGATGAAATCTGGAAAGAAGCTTTCTGAGAAACTGCTTAGTGTTCTGTTAATTCATCTCACAGAGTTACATGTGTATTTCGAGGATCTCTTTGCTAGCCCTATTTCTGTGGAATCTGAGAACAGATATTTCGGATCCCTTTGAAGACTATAGGGCCAAAGGAAATATCCTCCGATAACAAAGAGAAAGAAGCTTTCTGAGAAACTTCTTTGTGTTCTGTGAAATCATCTCACAGAGTTACGGCTTTCCCCTCAAGAAGCCTTTCGCTAAGACAGTTCTTGTGGAATTGGCAAAGTGATATTTGGAAGCCCATAGAGGGCTATGGTGAAAAAGGAAATATCGTCAGATGAAATCTGGAAAGAAGCTTTCTGAGAAACTGCTTAGTGTTCTGTTAATCATCTCACAGAGTTACATGTGTATTTCGAGGATCTCTTTGCTAGCCCTATTTCTGTGGAATCTGAGAACAGATATTTCGGATCCCTTTGAAGACTATAGGGCCAAAGGAAATATCCTCTGATAACAAAGAGAAAGAAGCTTTCTGAGAAACTTCTTTGTGTTCTGTGAAATCATCTCACAGAGTTACAGCTTTCCCCTCAAGAAGCCTTTCGCTAAGACAGTTCTTGTGGAATTGGCAAAGTGATATTTGGAAGCCCTTAGAGGGCTATGGTGAAAAAGGAAATATCGTCAGATGAAATCTGGAAAGAAGCTTTCTGAGAAACTGCTTAGTGTTCTGTGAATTCATCTCACAGAGTTACATGTGTATTTCGAGGATCTCTTTGCTAGCCCTATTTCTGTGGAAACTGAGAAAAGATATTTCGGATCCCTTTGAAGACTATAGGGCCAAAGGAAAAATCCTCCGATAAAAAAGAGAAAGAAGCTTTCTTTGAAACTTCTTTGTGTTCTGTGAAATCATCTCACAGAGTTACAGCTTTCCCCTCAAGAAGCCTTTCGCTAAGACAGTTCTTGTGGAATTGGCAAAGTGATATTTGGAAGCCCATATAAGGCTATAGTGAAAAAGGAAATATCGTCAGATGAAATCTGGAAAGAAGCTTTCTGAGAAACTGCTTAGTGTTCTGTTTATCATCTCACAGAGTTACATGTGTATTTCGAGGATCTCTTTGCTAGCCCTATTTCTGTGGAATCTGAGAACAGATATTTCGGATCCCTTTGAAGACTATAGGGCCAAAGGAAATATCCTCTGATAACAAAGAGAAAGAAGCTTTCTGAGAAACTTCTTTGTGTTCTGTGAAATCATCTCACAGAGTTACAGCTTTCCCCTCAAGAAGCCTTTCGCTAAGACAGTTCTTGTGGAATTGGCAAAGTGATATTTGGAAGCCCATAGAGGGCTATGGTGAAAAAGGAAATATCGTCAGATGAAATCTGGAAAGAAGCTTTCTGAGAAACTGCTTAGTGTTCTGTGAATTCATCTCACACAGTTACATGTGTATTTCGAGGATCTCTTTGCTAGCCCTATTTCTGTGGAAACTGAGAAAAGATATTTCGGATCCCTTTGAAGACTATAGGGCCAAAGGAAATATCCTCGGATAACAAAGAGAAAGAAGCTTTCTGAGAAACTTCTTTGTGTTCTGTGAAATCATCTCACAGAGTTACAGCTTTCCCCTGAAGAAGACTTTCGCTAAGAGAGTTCTTGTGGCATTGGCAAAGTGATATTTGAAAGCCCATAGAGGGCTATGGTGAAAAAGGAAATATCGTCAGATGAAATCTGGAAAGAAGCTTGCTGCGAAACTGCTTAGTGTTCTGTGAATTCATCTCACAGAGTTACATGTGTATTTCGAGGATCTCTTTGCTAGCCCTCTTTCTGTGGAATCTGAGAACAGATATTTCGGATCCCTTTGAAGACTATAGGGCCAAAGGAAATATCCTCCGATAACAAAGAGAAACAAGCTTTCTGAGAAACTTCTTTGTGTTCTGTGAAATCATCTCACAGAGTTACAGCTTTCCCCTCAAGAAGCCTTTCGCTAAGACAGTTCTTGTGGAATTGGCAAAGTGATATTTGGAAGCCCATAGAGGGCTATGGAGAAAAAGGAAATACCGTCAGATGAAATCTGGAAAGAAGCTTTCTGCGAAACTGCTTAGTGTTCTGTAAATTCATCTCACAGAGTTACATGTGTATTTCGAGGATCTGTTTGATAGCTCTATTTCTGTGGAATCTGAGAACAGATATTTCGGATCACTTTGAAGACTATAGGGCCTAAGGAAATATCCTCCGATAACAAAGAGAAAGAAGCTTTCTGAGAAACTTCTTTGTGTTCTGTGAAATCATCTCACAGAGTTACAGCTTTCCCCTCAAGAAGCCTTTCGCTAAGACAGTTCTTGTGGAATTGGCAAAGTGATATTTGGAAGCCCATAGAGGGCTATGGTGAAAAAGGAAATATCGTCAGATGAAATCTGGAAAGAAGCTTTCTGCGAAACTGCTTAGTGTTCTGTTAATTCATCTCACAGAGTTACATGTGTATTTCGAGGATCTCTTTGCTAACCCTATTTCTGTGGAAACTGAGAACAGATATTTCGCATCCCTTTGAAGACTATAGGGCCAAAGGAAATATCCTCCGATAACAAAGAGAAAGAAGCTTTCTGAGAAACTTCTTTGTGTTCTGTGAAATCATCTCACAGAGTTACAGCTTTCCCCTCAAGAAGCCTTTCGCTAAGACACTTCTTGTGGAATTGGCAAAGTGATATTTGGAAGCCGATAGAGGGCTATGGTGAAAAAGGAAATATCCTCAGATGAAATCTGGAAAGAAGCTTTCTGAGAAACTGCTTAGTGTTCTGTAAATTCATCTCACAGAGTTACATGTGTATTTCGAGGATCTCTTTGCTAGCCCTATTTCTGTGGAATCTGAGAACAAATATTTCGGATCCCTTTGAAGACTATAGGGCCAAAGGAAATATCCTCTGATAACAAAGAGAAAGAAGCTTTCTGAGAAACTTCTTTGTGTTCTGTGAAATCATCTCACAGAGTTACAGCTTTCCCCTCAAGAAGCCTTTCGCTAAGACAGTTCTTGTGGAATTGGCAAAGTGATATTTGGAAGCCCATAGAGGGCTATGGTGAAAAAGGAAATATCCTCAGATGAAATCTGGAAAGAAGTTTTCTGAGAAACTTCTTAGTGTTCTGTTAATTCATCTCACAGTGTTACATGTGTATTTCGAGGATCTCTTTGCTAGCCCTATTTCTGTGGAATCTGAGAACAGATATTTCGGATCCCTTTGAAGACTATAGGGCCAAAGGAAATATCCTCCGATAACAAAGAGAAAGAAGCTTTCTGAGAAACTTCTTTGTGTTCTGTGAAATCATCTCACAGAGTTACAGCTTTCCCCTCAAGAAGCCTTTCGGTAACACAGTTCTTGTGCAATTGGCAAAGTGATATTTGGAAGCCCATAGAGGGCTATGGTGAAAAAGGAAATATCCTCAGATGAAATCTGGAAAGAAGCTTTCTGAGAAACTGCTTAGTGTTCTGTTAATTCATCTCACAGAGTTACATGTGTATTTCGAGGATCTCTTTGCTAGCTCTGTTTCTGTGGAATCTGAGAACAGATATTTCGGATCCCTTTGAAGACTATAGGGCCAAAGGAAATATCCTCCGATAACAAAGAGAAAGAAGCTTTCTGAGAAACTTCTTTGTGTTCTGTGAAATCATCTCACAGAGTTACAGATTTCCCCTCAAGAAGCCTTTCGCTAATACAGTTCTTGTGGAATTGGCAAAGTGATATTTGGAAGCCCTTAGAGGGCTATGGTGAAAAAGGAAATATCGTCAGATGAAATCTGGAAAGAAGCTTTCTGAGAAACTGCTTAGTGTTCTGTTATATCAACTCACAGAGTTACATGTGTATTTCGAGAATCTCTTTGCTAGCCCTATTTCTGTGGAATCTGAGAACAGATATTTCGGATCCCTTTGAAGACTATAGGGCCAAAGGAAATATCCTCCGATAACAAAGAGAAAGAAGCTTTCTGAGAAACTTCTTTGTGTTCTGTGAAATCATCTCACAGAGTTACAGCTTTCCCCTCAAGAAGCCTTTCGCTAAGACAGTTCTTGTGGAATTGGCAAAGTGATATTTGGAAGCCCATAGAGGGCTATGGTGAAAAAGGAAATATCGTCAGATGAAAGCTGGAAAGAAGCTTTCTGAGAAACTGCTTAGTGTTCTGTTAATTCATCTCACAGAGTTACCTGTGTATTTCGAGGATCTCTTTGCTAGCCCTATTTCTGTGGAAACTGAGAAAAGATATTTCGGATCCCTTTGAAGACTATAGGGCCAAAGGAAATATCCTCGGATAACAAAGAGAAAGAAGCTTTCTGAGAAACTTCTTTGTGCTCTGTGAAATCATCTCACAGAGTTACAGCTTTCCCCTCAAGAAGCCTTTCGCTAAGACAGTTCTTGTGGAATTGGCAAAGTGATATTTGGAAGCCCATAGAGGGCTATGGTGAAAAAGGAAATATCCGCAGATGAAATCTGGAAAGAAGCTTTCTGAGAAACTGCTTAGTGTTCTGTTAATTCATCTCACAGAGTTACATGTGTATTTCGAGGATCTCTTTGCTAGCCCTATTTCTGTGGAATCTGAGAACAGATATTTCGGATCCCTTTGAAGACTATAGGGCCAAAGGAAATATCCTCTGATAACAAAGAGAAAGAAGATTTCTGAGAAACTTCTTTGTGTTCTGTGAAATCATCTCACAGAGTTACAGCTTTCCCCTCAAGAAGCCTTTCGCTAAGACAGTTCTTGTGGAATTGGCAAAGTGATATTTGGAAGCCCATAGAGGGCTATGGTGAAAAAGGAAATATCGTCAGATGAAATCTGGAAAGAAGCTTTCTGAGAAACTGCTTAGTGTTCTGTTAATCATCTCACAGAGTTACATGTGTATTTCGAGGATCTCTTTGCTAGCCCTATTTCTGTGGAATCTGAGAACAGATATTTCGGATCCCTTTGAAGACTATAGGGCCAAAGGAAATATCCTCTGATTACAAAGAGAAAGAAGCTTTCTGAGAAACTTCTTTGTGTTCTGTGAAATCATCTCACAGAGTTACAGCTTTCCCCTCAAGAAGCCTTTCGCTAAGACAGTTCTTGTGGAATTGGCAAAGTGATATTTGGAAGCCCATAGAGGGCTATGGTGAAAAAGGAAATATCGTCAGATGAAATCTGGAAAGAAGCTTTCTGAGAAACTGCTTAGTGTTCTGTGAATTCATCTCACAGAGTTACATGTGTATTTCGAGGATCTCTTTGCTAGCCCTATTTCTGTGGAAACTGAGAAAAGATATTTCGGATCCCTTTGAAGACTATAGGGCCAAAGGAAAAATCCTCCGATAAAAAAGAGAAAGAAGCTTTCTTTGAAACTTCTTTGTGTTCTGTGAAATGATCTCACAGAGTTACAGCTTTCCCCTCAAGAAGCCTTTCGCTAAGACAGTTCTTGTGGAATTGGCAAGGTGATATTTGGAAGCCCATATAAGGCTATGGTGAAAAAGGAAATATCGTCAGATGAAATCTGGAAAGAAGCTTTCTGAGAAACTGCTTAGTGTTCTGTTAATCATCTCACAGAGTTACATGTGTATTTCGAGGATCTCTTTGCTAGCCCTATTTCTGTGGAATCTGAGAACAGATATTTCGGATCCCTTTGAAGACTATAGGGCCAAAGGAAATATCCTCTGATAACAAAGAGAAAGAAGCTTTCTGAGAAACTTCTTTGTGTAGTGTGAAATCATCTCACAGAGTTACAGCTTTCCCCTCAAGAAGCCTTTCGCTAAGACAGTTCTTGTGGAATTGGCAAAGTGATATTTGGAAGCCCATAGAGGGCTATGGTGAAAAAGGAAATATCGTCAGATGAAATCTGGAAAGAAGCTTTCTGAGAAACTGCTTAGTGTTCTGTGAATTCATCTCACACAGTTATATGTGTATTTCGAGGATCTCTTTGCTAGCCCTATTTCTGTGGAAACTGAGAAAAGATATTTCGGATCCCTTTGAAGACTATAGGGCCAAAGGAAATATCCTCCGATAACAAAGAGAAAGAAGCTTTCTGAGAAACTTCTTTGTGTTCTGTGAAATCATCTCACAGAGTTACAGCTTTCCCCTGAAGAAGCCTTTCGCTAAGAGAGTTCTTGTGGCATTGGCAAAGTGATATTTGAAAGCCCATAGAGGGCTATGGTGAAAAAGGAAATATCGTCAGATGAAATCTGGAAAGAAGCTTTCTGCGAAACTGCTTAGTGTTCTGTGAATTCATCTCACAGAGTTATGTGTATTTCGAGGATCTCTTTGCTAGCCCTATTTCTGTGGAATCTGAGAACAGATATTTCGGATCCCTTTGAAGACTATAGGGCCAAAGGAAATATCCTCCGATAACAAAGAGAAAGAAGCTTTCTGAGAAACTTCTTTGTGTTCTGTGAAATCATCTCACAGAGTTACAGCTTTCCCCTCAAGAAGCCTTTCGCTAAGACAGTTCTTGTGGAATTGGCAAAGTGATATTTGGAAGCCCATAGAGGGCTACGGTGAAAAAGGAAATATCGTCAGATGAAAGCTGGAAAGAAGCTTTCTGAGAAACTGCTTAGTGTTCTGTTAATTCATCTCACAGAGTTACATGTGTATTTCGAGGATCTCTTTGCTAGCCCTATTTCTGTGGAAACTGAGAAAAGATATTTCGGATCCCTTTGAAGACTATAGGGCCAAAGGAAAAATCCTCCGATAAAAAAGAGAAAGAAGCTTTCTTTGAAACTTCTTTGTGTTCTTTGAAATCATCTCACAGAGTTACAGCTTTCCCCTCAAGAAGCCTTTCGCTAAGACAGTTCTTGTGGAATTGGCAAAGTGATATTTGGAAGCCCATATAAGGCTATGGTGAAAAAGGAAATATCGTCAGATGAAATCTGGAAAGAAGCTTTCTGAGAAACTGCTTAGTGTTCTGTTAATCATCTCACAGAGTTACATGTGTATTTCGAGGATCTCTTTGCTAGCCCTATTTCTGTGGAATCTGAGAACAGATATTTCGTATCACTTTGAAGACTATAGGGCCTAAGGAAATATCCTCGGATAACAAAGAGAAAGAAGCTTTATGAGAAACTTCTTTGTGTTCTGAAATCATCTCACAGAGTTACAGCTTTCCCCTCAAGAAGCCTTTCGCTAAGACAGTTCTTGTGGAATTGGCAAAGTGATATTTGGAAGCCCATAGAGGGCTATGGGGAAAAAGGAAATATCCTCAGATGAAATCTGGAAAGAAGCTTTCTGGGAAACTGCTTAGTGTTCCGTTAATTCATCTCACAGAGTTACATGTGTATTGCGAGGATCTCTTTGCTAGCCCTATTTCTGTGGAATCTGAGAACAAATATTTCGGATCCCTTTGAAGACTATAGGGCCAAAGGAAATATCCTCCGATAACAAAGAGAAAGAAGCTTTCTGAGAAACTTCTTTGTGTTCTGTGAAATCATCTCACAGAGTTACAGCTTTCCCCTCAAGAAGCCTTTCGCTAAGACACTTCTTGTGGAATTGGCAAAGTGATATTTGGAAGCCCATAGAGGGCTATGGTGAAAAAGGAAATATCGTCAGATGAAATCTGGAAAGAAGCTTTCTGAGAAACTGCTTAGTGTTCTGTTAATTCATCTCACAGAGTTACATGTGTATTTCGACGATCTCTTTGCTAGCCCTATTTCTGTGGAAACTAAGAAAAGATATTTCGGATCCCTTTGAAGACTATAGGGCCAAAGGAAATATCCTCCGATAACAAAGAGAAAGAAGCTTTCTGAGAAACTTCTTCGTGTTCTGTGAAATCATCTCACAGAGTTACAGCTTTCCCCTGAAGAAGCCTTTCGCTAACACAGTTCTTGTGGAATTGGCAAAGTGATATTTGGAAGCCCATAGAGGGCTATGGTGAAAAAGGAAATATCCTCAGATGAAATCTGGAAAGAAGCTTTCTGAGAAACTGCTTAGTGTTCTGTTAATTCATCTCACAGAGTTACATGTGTATTTCGAGGATCTCTTTGCTAGCCCTATTTCTGTGGAAACTGAGAAAAGATATTTCGGATCCCTTTGAAGACTATAGGGCCAAAGGAAATATCCTCCGATAACAAAGAGAAAGAAGCTTTCTGAGAAACTTCTTTGTGTTCTGTGAAATCATCTCACAGAGTTACAGCTTTCCCCTCAAGAAGCCTTTCGCTAAGACACTTCTTGTGGAATTGGCAAAGTGATATTTGGAAGCCCATAGAAGGCTATGGTGAAAAAGGAAATATCTTCAGATGAAATCTGGAAAGAAGCTTTCTGAGAAACTGCTTAGTGTTCTGTTAATTCATCTCACAGAGTTACATGTGTATTTCGAGGATCTCTTTGCTAGCCCTATTTCTGTGGAATCTGAGAACAGATATTTCGGATCCCTTTGAAGACTATAGGGCCAAAGGAAACATCCTCCGATAACAAAGAGAAAGAAGCTTTCTGAGAAACTTCTTTGTGTTCTGTGAAATCATCTCACAGAGTTACAGCTTTCCCCTCAAGAAGCCTTTCGCTAAGACAGTTCTTTTGGAATTGGCAAAGTGATATTTGGAAGCCCATAGAGGGCTATGGGGAAAAAGGAAATATCGTCAGATGAAATCTGGAAAGAAGCTTTCTGAGAAACTGCTTAGTGTTCTGTGAATTCATCTCACAGACTTACATGTGTATTTCGAGGATCTCTTTGCTAGCCCTATTTCTGTGGAATCTGAGAACAGATACTTCGCATCACTTTGAAGACTATAGGGCCTAAGGAAATACCCTCGTATAACAAAGAGAAAGAAGCTTTCTGAGAAACTTCTTTGTTATCTGTGAGATCATCTCACAGAGTTACAGCTTTCCCCTCAAGAAGCCTTTCGCTAAGTCAGTTCTTGTGGAATTGGCAAAGTGATATTTGGAAGCCCATAGAGGGCTATGGTGAAAAAGGAAATATCGTCAGATGAAATCTGGAAAGAAGCTTTCTGCGAAACTGCTTAGTGTTCTCTTAATTCATCTCACAGAGTTACATGTGTATTTCGAGGATCTCTTTGCTAGACCTATTCCTGTGGAAACTGAGAACAGATATTTCGGATCCCTTTGAAGACTATAGGGCCAAAGGAAATATCCTCCGATAACAAAGAGAAAGAAGCTTTCTGAGAAACTTCTTTGTGTTCTGTGAAATCATCTCACAGAGTTACAGCTTTCCCCTCAAGAAGCCTTTTGCTAAAACAGTTCTTGTGGAATTGGCAAAGTGATATTTGGAAGCCCATAGAGGGCTATGGTGAAAAAGGAAATATCCTCAGATGAAATCTGGAAAGAAGCTTTCTGAGAAACTGCTTAGTGTTCTCTTAATTCATCTCACAGAGTTACATGTGTATTTCGAGGATCTCTTTGCTAGCCCTATTTCTGTGGAATGAGAACAGATATTTCGGATCCCTTTGAAGACTATAGGGCCAAAGGAAATATCCTCCGATAACAAAGAGAAAGAAGCTTTCTGAGAAACTTCTTTGTGTTCTGTGAAATCATCTCACAGAGTTACAGCTTTCCCCTCAAGAAGCCTTTCGCTAAGACTGTTCTTGTGGAATTGGCAAAGTGATATTTGGAAGCCCATAGAGGGCTATGGAGAAAAAGGAAATACCGTCAGATGAAATCTGGAAACAAGCTTTCTGCGAAACTGCTTAGTGTTCTGTAAATTCATCTCACAGAGTTACATTTGTATTTCGAGGATCTGTTTGATAGCTCTATTTCTGTGGAATCTGAGAACAGATATTTCGGATCACTTTGAAGACTATAGGGCCTAAGGAAATATCCTCCGATAACAAAGAGAAAGAAGCTTTCTGAGAAACTTCTTTGTGTTCTGTGAAATCATCTCACAGAGTTACAGCTTTCCCCTCAAGAAGCCTTTCGCTAAGACAGTTCTTGTGGAATTGGCAAAGTGATATTTGGAAGCCCATAGAGGGCTATGGTGAAAAAGGAAATATCGTCAGATGAAATCTGGAAAGAAGCTTTCTGCGAAACTGCTTAGTGTTCTGTTAATTCATCTCACAGAGTTACATGTGTATTTCGAGGATCTCTTTGCTAACCCTATTTCTGTGGAAACTGAGAACAGATATTTCGGATCCCTTTGAAGACTATAGGGCCAAAGGAAATATCCTCCGATAACAAAGAGAAAGAAGCTTTCTGAGAAACTTCTTTGTGTTCTGTGAAATCATCTCACAGAGTTACAGCTTTCCCCTCAAGAAGCCTTTCGCTAAGACAGTTCTTTTGGAATTGGCAAAGTGATATTTGGAAGCCCATAGAGGGCTATGGGGAAAAAGGAAATATCGTCAGATGAAATCTGGAAAGAAGCTTTCTGAGAAACTGCTTAGTGTTCTGTGAATTCATCTCACAGACTTACATGTGTATTTCGAGGATCTCTTTGCTAGCCCTATTTCTGTGGAATCTGAGAACAGATACTTCGGATCACTTTGAAGACTATAGGGCCTAAGGAAATACCCTCGTATAACAAAGAGAAAGAAGCTTTCTGAGAAACTTCTTTGTGATCTGTGAGATCATCTCACAGAGTTACAGCTTTCCCCTCAAGAAGCCTTTCGCTAAGTCAGTTCTTGTGGAATTGGCAAAGTGATATTTGGAAGCCCATAGAGGGCTATGGTGAAAAAGGAAATATCGTCAGATGAAATCTGGAAAGAAGCTTTCTGCGAAACTGCTTAGTGTTCTCTTAATTCATCTCACAGAGTTACATGTGTATTTCGAGGATCTCTTTGCTAGACCTATTCCTGTGGAAACTGAGAACAGATATTTCGGATCCCTTTGAAGACTATAGGGCCAAAGGAAATATCCTCCGATAACAAAGAGAAAGAAGCTTTCTGAGAAACTTCTTTGTGTTCTGTGAAATCATCTCACAGAGTTACAGCTTTCCCCTCAAGAAGCCTTTCGCTAAAACAGTTCTTGTGGAATTGGCAAAGTGATATTTGGAAGCCCATAGAGGGCTATGGTGAAAAAGGAAATATCCTCAGATGAAATCTGGAAAGAAGCTTTCTGAGAAACTGCTTAGTGTTCTGTGAATTCATCTCACAGAGTTACATGTGTATTTCGAGGATCTCTTTGCTAGCCCTATTTCTGTGGAATCTGAGAACAGATATTTCGGATCCCTTCGAAGACTATAGGGCCAAAGGAAATATCCTCGGATAACAAAGAGAAAGAAGCTTTCTGAGAAACTTCTTTGTGTTCTGTGAAATCATCTCACAGAGTTACAGCTTTCCCTTCAAGAAGCCTTTCGTTAAGACAGTTCTTGTGGAATTGGCAAAGTGATATTTGGAAGCCCATAGAGGGCTATGGTGAAAAAGGAAATATCCTCAGATGAAATCTGGAAAGAAGCTTTCTGAGAAACTGCTTAGTGTTCTGGTAATTCATCTCACATAGTTACATGTGTATTTCGAGGATCTCTTTGCTAGCCCTATTTCTGTGGAATCTGAGAACAGATATTTCGGATCCCTTTGAAGACTATAGGGCCAAAGGAAATATCCTCCGATAACAAAGAGAAAGAAGCTTTCTGAGAAACTTCTTTGTGTTCTGTGAAATCATCTCACAGAGTTACAGCTTTCCCCTCAAGAAGCCTTTCGCTAAGACAGTTCTTGTGGAATTGGCAAAGTGATATTTGGAAGCCCATATAAGGCTATAGTGAAAAAGGAAATATCGTCAGATGAAATCTGGAAAGAAGCTTTCTGAGAAACTGCTTAGTGTTCTGTTTATCATCTCACAGAGTTACATGTGTATTTCGAGGATCTCTTTGCTAGCCCTATTTCTGTGGAATCTGAGAACAGATATTTCGGATCCCTTTGAAGACTATAGGGCCAAAGGAAATATCCTCTGATAACAAAGAGAAAGAAGCTTTCTGAGAAACTTCTTTGTGTTCTGTGAAATCATCTCACAGAGTTACAGCTTTCCCCTCAAGAAGCCTTTCGCTAAGACAGTTCTTGTGGAATTGGCAAAGTGATATTTGGAAGCCCATAGAGGGCTATGGTGAAAAAGGAAATATCGTCAGATGAAATCTGGAAAGAAGCTTTCTGAGAAACTGCTTAGTGTTCTGTGAATTCATCTCACACAGTTACATGTGTATTTCGAGGATCTCTTTGCTAGCCCTATTTCTGTGGAAACTGAGAAAAGATATTTCGGATCCCTTTGAAGACTATAGGGCCAAAGGAAATATCCTCGGATAACAAAGAGAAAGAAGCTTTCTGAGAAACTTCTTTGTGTTCTGTGAAATCATCTCACAGAGTTACAGCTTTCCCCTGAAGAAGACTTTCGCTAAGAGAGTTCTTGTGGCATTGGCAAAGTGATTATTGAAAGCCCATAGAGGGCTATGGTGAAAAAGGAAATATCGTCAGATGAAATCTGGAAAGAAGCTTGCTGCGAAACTGCTTAGTGTTCTGTGAATTCATCTCACAGAGTTACATGTGTATTTCGAGGATCTCTTTGCTAGCCCTCTTTCTGTGGAATCTGAGAACAGATATTTCGGATCCCTTTGAAGACTATAGGGCCAAAGGAAATATCCTCCGATAACAAAGAGAAACAAGCTTTCTGAGAAACTTCTTTGTGTTCTGTGAAATCATCTCACAGAGTTACAGCTTTCCCCTCAAGAAGCCTTTCGCTAAGACTGTTCTTGTGGAATTGGCAAAGTGATATTTGGAAGCCCATAGAGGGCTATGGAGAAAAAGGAAATACCGTCAGATGAAATCTGGAAAGAAGCTTTCTGCGAAACTGCTTAGTGTTCTGTAAATTCATCTCACAGAGTTACATGTGTATTTCGAGGATCTGTTTGATAGCTCTATTTCTGTGGAATCTGAGAACAGATATTTCGGATCACTTTGAAGACTATAGGGCCTAAGGAAATATCCTCCGATAACAAAGAGAAAGAAGCTTTCTGAGAAACTTCTTTGTGTTCTGTGAAATCATCTCACAGAGTTACAGCTTTCCCCTCAAGAAGCCTTTCGCTAAGACAGTTCTTGTGGAATTGGCAAAGTGATATTTGGAAGCCCATAGAGGGCTATGGTGAAAAAGGAAATATCGTCAGATGAAATCTGGAAAGAAGCTTTCTGCGAAACTGCTTAGTGTTCTGTTAATTCATCTCACAGAGTTACATGTGTATTTCGAGGATCTCTTTGCTAACCCTATTTCTGTGGAAACTGAGAACAGATATTTCGCATCCCTTTGAAGACTATAGGGCCAAAGGAAATATCCTCCGATAACAAAGAGAAAGAAGCTTTCTGAGAAACTTCTTTGTGTTCTGTGAAATCATCTCACAGAGTTACAGCTTTCCCCTCAAGAAGCCTTTCGCTAAGACAGTTCTTGTGGAATTGGCAAAGTGATATTTGGAAGCCGATAGAGGGCTATGGTGAAAAAGGAAATATCCTCAGATGAAATCTGGAAAGAAGCTTTCTGAGAAACTGCTTAGTGTTCTGTAAATTCATCTCACAGAGTTACATGTGTATTTCGAGGATCTCTTTGCTAGCCCTATTTCTGTGGAATCTGAGAACAAATATTTCGGATCCCTTTGAAGACTATAGGGCCAAAGGAAATATCCTCTGATAACAAAGAGAAAGAAGCTTTCTGAGAAACTTCTTTGTGTTCTGTGAAATCATCTCACAGAGTTACAGCTTTCCCCTCAAGAAGCCTTTCGCTAAGACAGTTCTTGTGGAATTGGCAAAGTGATATTTGGAAGCCCATAGAGGGCTATGGTGAAAAAGGAAATATCCTCAGATGAAATCTGGAAAGAAGTTTTCTGAGAAACTTCTTAGTGTTCTGTTAATTCATCTCACAGTGTTACATGTGTATTTCGAGGATCTCTTTGCTAGCCCTATTTCTGTGGAATCTGAGAACAGATATTTCGGATCCCTTTGAAGACTATAGGGCCAAAGGAAATATCCTCCGATAACAAAGAGAAAGAAGCTTTCTGAGAAACTTCTTTGTGTTCTGTGAAATCATCTCACAGAGTTACAGCTTTCCCCTCAAGAAGCCTTTCGGTAACACAGTTCTTGTGCAATTGGCAAAGTGATATTTGGAAGCCCATAGAGGGCTATGGTGAAAAAGGAAATATCCTCAGATGAAATCTGGAAAGAAGCTTTCTGAGAAACTGCTTAGTGTTCTGTTAATTCATCTCACAGAGTTACATGTGTATTTCGAGGATCTCTTTGCTAGCTCTGTTTCTGTGGAATCTGAGAACAGATATTTCGGATCCCTTTGAAGACTATAGGGCCAAAGGAAATATCCTCCGATAACAAAGAGAAAGAAGCTTTCTGAGAAACTTCTTTGTGTTCTGTGAAATCATCTCACAGAGTTACAGATTTCCCCTCAAGAAGCCTTTCGCTAATACAGTTCTTGTGGAATTGGCAAGGTGATATTTGGAAGCCCTTAGAGGGCTATGGTGAAAAAGGAAATATCGTCAGATGAAATCTGGAAAGAAGCTTTCTGAGAAACTGCTTAGTGTTCTGTTATATCAACTCACAGAGTTACATGTGTATTTCGAGAATCTCTTTGCTAGCCCTATTTCTGTGGAATCTGAGAACAGATATTTCGGATCCCTTTGAAGACTATAGGGCCAAAGGAAATATCCTCCGATAACAAAGAGAAAGAAGCTTTCTGAGAAACTTCTTTGTGTTCTGTGAAATCATCTCACAGAGTTACAGCTTTCCCCTCAAGAAGCCTTTCGCTAAGACAGTTCTTGTGGAATTGGCAAAGTGATATTTGGAAGCCCATAGAGGGCTATGGTGAAAAAGGAAATATCGTCAGATGAAAGCTGGAAAGAAGCTTTCTGAGAAACTGCTTAGTGTTCTGTTAATTCATCTCACAGAGTTACATGTGTATTTCGAGGATCTCTTTGCTAGCCCTATTTCTGTGGAAACTGAGAAAAGATATTTCGGATCCCTTTGAAGACTATAGGGCCAAAGGAAATATCCTCGGATAACAAAGAGAAAGAAGCTTTCTGAGAAACTTCTTTGTGCTCTGTGAAATCATCTCACAGAGTTACAGCTTTCCCCTCAAGAAGCCTTTCGCTAAGACAGTTCTTGTGGAATTGGCAAAGTGATATTTGGAAGCCCATAGAGGGCTATGGTGAAAAAGGAAATATCCGCAGATGAAATCTGGAAAGAAGCTTTCTGAGAAACTGCTTAGTGTTCTGTTAATTCATCTCACAGAGTTACATGTGTATTTCGAGGATCTCTTTGCTAGCCCTATTTCTGTGGAATCTGAGAACAGATATTTCGGATCCCTTTGAAGACTATAGGGCCAAAGGAAATATCCTCTGATAACAAATAGAAAGAAGCTTTCTGAGAAACTTCTTTGTGTTCTGTGAAATCATCTCACAGAGTTACAGCTTTCCCCTCAAGAAGCCTTTCGCTAAGACAGTTCTTGTGGAATTGGCAAAGTGATATTTGGAAGCCCATAGAGGGCTATGGTGAAAAAGGAAATATCGTCAGATGAAATCTGGAAAGAAGCTTTCTGAGAAACTGCTTAGTGTTCTGTTAATCATCTCACAGAGTTACATGTGTATTTCGAGGATCTCTTTGCTAGCCCTATTTCTGTGGAATCTGAGAACAGATATTTCGGATCCCTTTGAAGACTATAGGGCCAAAGGAAATATCCTCTGATAACAAAGAGAAAGAAGCTTTCTGAGAAACTTCTTTGTGTTCTGTGAAATCATCTCACAGAGTTACAGCTTTCCCCTCAAGAAGCCTTTCGCTAAGACAGTTCTTGTGGAATTGGCAAAGTGATATTTGGAAGCCCATAGAGGGCTATGGTGAAAAAGGAAATATCGTCAGATGAAATCTGGAAAGAAGCTTTCTGAGAAACTGCTTAGTGTTCTGTGAATTCATCTCACAGAGTTACATGTGTATTTCGAGGATCTCTTTGCTAGCCCTATTTCTGTGGAAACTGAGAAAAGATATTTCGGATCCCTTTGAAGACTATAGGGCCAAAGGAAAAATCCTCCGATAAAAAAGAGAAAGAAGCTTTCTTTGAAACTTCTTTGTGTTCTGTGAAATGATCTCACAGAGTTACAGCTTTCCCCTCAAGAAGCCTTTCGCTAAGACAGTTCTTGTGGAATTGGCAAGGTGATATTTGGAAGCCCATATAAGGCTATGGTGAAAAAGGAAATATCGTCAGATGAAATCTGGAAAGAAGCTTTCTGAGAAACTGCTTAGTGTTCTGTTAATCATCTCACAGAGTTACATGTGTATTTCGAGGATCTCTTTGCTAGCCCTATTTCTGTGGAATCTGAGAACAGATATTTCGGATCCCTTTGAAGACTATAGGGCCAAAGGAAATATCCTCTGATAACAAAGAGAAAGAAGCTTTCTGAGAAACTTCTTTGTGTAGTGTGAAATCATCTCACAGAGTTACAGCTTTCCCCTCAAGAAGCCTTTCGCTAAGACAGTTCTTGTGGAATTGGCAAAGTGATATTTGGAAGCCCATAGAGGGCTATGGTGAAAAAGGAAATATCGTCAGATGAAATCTGGAAAGAAGCTTTCTGAGAAACTGCTTAGTGTTCTGTGAATTCATCTCACACAGTTATATGTGTATTTCGAGGATCTCTTTGCTAGCCCTATTTCTGTGGAAACTGAGAAAAGATATTTCGGATCCCTTTGAAGACTATAGGGCCAAAGGAAATATCCTCCGATAACAAAGAGAAAGAAGCTTTCTGAGAAACTTCTTTGTGTTCTGTGAAATCATCTCACAGAGTTACAGCTTTCCCCTGAAGAAGCCTTTCGCTAAGAGAGTTCTTGTGGCATTGGCAAAGTGATATTTGAAAGCCCATAGAGGGCTATGGTGAAAAAGGAAATATCGTCAGATGAAATCTGGAAAGAAGCTTTCTGCGAAACTGCTTAGTGTTCTGTGAATTCATCTCACAGAGTTATGTGTATTTCGAGGATCTCTTTGCTAGCCCTATTTCTGTGGAATCTGAGAACAGATATTTCGGATCCCTTTGAAGACTATAGGGCCAAAGGAAATATCCTCCGATAACAAAGAGAAAGAAGCTTTGTGAGAAACTTCTTTGTGTTCTGTGAAATCATCTCACAGAGTTACAGCTTTCCCCTCAAGAAGCCTTTCGCTAAGACAGTTCTTGTGGAATTGGCAAAGTGATATTTGGAAGCCCATAGAGGGCTACGGTGAAAAAGGAAATATCGTCAGATGAAAGCTGGAAAGAAACTTTCTGAGAAACTGCTTAGTGTTCTGTTAATTCATCTCACAGAGTTACATGTGTATTTCGAGGATCTCTTTGCTAGCCCTATTTCTGTGGAAACTGAGAAAAGATATTTCGGATCCCTTTGAAGACTATAGGGCCAAAGGAAAAATCCTCCGATAAAAAAGAGAAAGAAGCTTTCTTTGAAACTTCTTTGTGTTCTTTGAAATCATCTCACAGAGTTACAGCTTTCCCCTCAAGAAGCCTTTCGCTAAGACAGTTCTTGTGGAATTGGCAAAGTGATATTTGGAAGCCCATATAAGGCTATGGTGAAAAAGGAAATATCGTCAGATGAAATCTGGAAAGAAGCTTTCTGAGAAACTGCTTAGTGTTCTGTTAATCATCTCACAGAGTTACATGTGTATTTCGAGGATCTCTTTGCTAGCCCTATTTCTGTGGAATCTGAGAACAGATATTTCGTATCACTTTGAAGACTATAGGGCCTAAGGAAATATCCTCGGATAACAAAGAGAAAGAAGCTTTATGAGAAACTTCTTTGTGTTCTGAAATCATCTCACAGAGTTACAGCTTTCCCCTCAAGAAGCCTTTCGCTAAGACAGTTCTTGTGGAATTGGCAAAGTGATATTTGGAAGCCCATAGAGGGCTATGGGGAAAAAGGAAATATCCTCAGATGAAATCTGGAAAGAAGCTTTCTGAGAAACTGCTTAGTGTTCCGTTAATTCATCTCACAGAGTTACATGTGTATTGCGAGGATCTCTTTGCTAGCCCTATTTCTGTGGAATCTGAGAACAAATATTTCGGATCCCTTTGAAGACTATAGGGCCAAAGGAAATATCCTCCGATAACAAAGAGAAAGAAGCTTTCTGAGAAACTTCTTTGTGTTCTGTGAAATCATCTCACAGAGTTACAGCTTTCCCCTCAAGAAGCCTTTCGCTAAGACACTTCTTGTGGAATTGGCAAAGTGATATTTGGAAGCCCATAGAGGGCTATGGTGAAAAAGGAAATATCGTCAGATGAAATCTGGAAAGAAGCTTTCTGAGAAACTGCTTAGTGTTCTGTAAATTCATCTCACAGAGTTACATGTGTATTTCGACGATCTCTTTGCTAGCCCTATTTCTGTGGAAACTAAGAAAAGATATTTCGGATCCCTTTGAAGACTATAGGGCCAAAGGAAATATCCTCCGATAACAAAGAGAAAGAAGCTTTCTGAGAAACTTCTTCGTGTTCTGTGAAATCATCTCACAGAGTTACAGCTTTCCCCTGAAGAAGCCTTTCGCTAACACAGTTCTTGTGGAATTGGCAAAGTGATATTTGGAAGCCCATAGAGGGCTATGGTGAAAAAGGAAATATCCTCAGATGAAATCTGGAAAGAAGCTTTCTGAGAAACTGCTTAGTGTTCTGTTAATTCATCTCACAGAGTTACATGTGTATTTCGAGGATCTCTTTGCTAGCCCTATTTCTGTGGAAACTGAGAAAAGATATTTCGGATCCCTTTGAAGACTATAGGGCCAAAGGAAATATCCTCCGATAACAAAGAGAAAGAAGCTTTCTGAGAAACTTCTTTGTGTTCTGTGAAATCATCTCACAGAGTTACAGCTTTCCCCTCAAGAAGCCTTTCGCTAAGACACTTCTTGTGGAATTGGCAAAGTGATATTTGGAAGCCCATAGAAGGCTATGGTGAAAAAGGAAATATCTTCAGATGAAATCTGGAAAGAAGCTTTCTGAGAAACTGCTTAGTGTTCTGTTAATTCATCTCACAGAGTTACATGTGTATTTCGAGGATCTCTTTGCTAGCCCTATTTCTGTGGAATCTGAGAACAGATATTTCGGATCCCTTTGAAGACTATAGGGCCAAAGGAAACATCCTCCGATAACAAAGAGAAAGAAGCTTTCTGAGAAACTTCTTTGTGTTCTGTGAAATCATCTCACAGAGTTACAGCTTTCCCCTCAAGAAGCCTTTCGCTAAGACAGTTCTTTTGGAATTGGCAAAGTGATATTTGGAAGCCCATAGAGGGCTATGGGGAAAAAGGAAATATCGTCAGATGAAATCTGGAAAGAAGCTTTCTGAGAAACTGCTTAGTGTTCTGTGAATTCATCTCACAGACTTACATGTGTATTTCGAGGATCTCTTTGCTAGCCCTATTTCTGTGGAATCTGAGAACAGATACTTCGCATCACTTTGAAGACTATAGGGCCTAAGGAAATACCCTCGTATAACAAAGAGAAAGAAGCTTTCTGAGAAACTTCTTTGTTATCTGTGAGATCATCTCACAGAGTTACAGCTTTCCCCTCAAGAAGCCTTTCGCTAAGTCAGTTCTTGTGGAATTGGCAAAGTGATATTTGGAAGCCCATAGAGGGCTATGGTGAAAAAGGAAATATCGTCAGATGAAATCTGGAAAGAAGCTTTCTGCGAAACTGCTTAGTGTTCTCTTAATTCATCTCACAGAGTTACATGTGTATTTCGAGGATCTCTTTGCTAGACCTATTCCTGTGGAAACTGAGAACAGATATTTCGGATCCCTTTGAAGACTATAGGGCCAAAGGAAATATCCTCCGATAACAAAGAGAAAGAAGCTTTCTGAGAAACTTCTTTGTGTTCTGTGAAATCATCTCACAGAGTTACAGCTTTCCCCTCAAGAAGCCTTTCGCTAAAACAGTTCTTGTGGAATTGGCAAAGTGATATTTGGAAGCCCATAGAGGGCTATGGTGAAAAAGGAAATATCCTCAGATGAAATCTGGAAAGAAGCTTTCTGAGAAACTGCTTAGTGTTCTCTTAATTCATCTCACAGAGTTA
This sequence comes from Macaca nemestrina, assembly GCF_043159975.1. Taxonomy (NCBI): domain Eukaryota; kingdom Metazoa; phylum Chordata; class Mammalia; order Primates; family Cercopithecidae; genus Macaca; species Macaca nemestrina. The sequence continues at coordinate 29,736,236 of NC_092135.1, read as the reverse complement.
CATGTGTATTTCGAGGATCTCTTTGCTAGCCCTATTTCTGTGGAATGAGAACAGATATTTCGGATCCCTTTGAAGACTATAGGGCCAAAGGAAATATCCTCCGATAACAAAGAGAAAGAAGCTTTCTGAGAAACTTCTTTGTGTTCTGTGAAATCATCTCACAGAGTTACAGCTTTCCCCTCAAGAAGCCTTTCGCTAAGACTGTTCTTGTGGAATTGGCAAAGTGATATTTGGAAGCCCATAGAGGGCTATGGAGAAAAAGGAAATACCGTCAGATGAAATCTGGAAACAAGCTTTCTGCGAAACTGCTTAGTGTTCTGTAAATTCATCTCACAGAGTTACATTTGTATTTCGAGGATCTGTTTGATAGCTCTATTTCTGTGGAATCTGAGAACAGATATTTCGGATCACTTTGAAGACTATAGGGCCTAAGGAAATATCCTCCGATAACAAAGAGAAAGAAGCTTTCTGAGAAACTTCTTTGTGTTCTGTGAAATCATCTCACAGAGTTACAGCTTTCCCCTCAAGAAGCCTTTCGCTAAGACAGTTCTTGTGGAATTGGCAAAGTGATATTTGGAAGCCCATAGAGGGCTATGGTGAAAAAGGAAATATCGTCAGATGAAATCTGGAAAGAAGCTTTCTGCGAAACTGCTTAGTGTTCTGTTAATTCATCTCACAGAGTTACATGTGTATTTCGAGGATCTCTTTGCTAACCCTATTTCTGTGGAAACTGAGAACAGATATTTCGGATCCCTTTGAAGACTATAGGGCCAAAGGAAATATCCTCCGATAACAAAGAGAAAGAAGCTTTCTGAGAAACTTCTTTGTGTTCTGTGAAATCATCTCACAGAGTTACAGCTTTCCCCTCAAGAAGCCTTTCGCTAAGACAGTTCTTTTGGAATTGGCAAAGTGATATTTGGAAGCCCATAGAGGGCTATGGGGAAAAAGGAAATATCGTCAGATGAAATCTGGAAAGAAGCTTTCTGAGAAACTGCTTAGTGTTCTGTGAATTCATCTCACAGACTTACATGTGTATTTCGAGGATCTCTTTGCTAGCCCTATTTCTGTGGAATCTGAGAACAGATACTTCGGATCACTTTGAAGACTATAGGGCCTAAGGAAATACCCTCGTATAACAAAGAGAAAGAAGCTTTCTGAGAAACTTCTTTGTGATCTGTGAGATCATCTCACAGAGTTACAGCTTTCCCCTCAAGAAGCCTTTCGCTAAGTCAGTTCTTGTGGAATTGGCAAAGTGATATTTGGAAGCCCATAGAGGGCTATGGTGAAAAAGGAAATATCGTCAGATGAAATCTGGAAAGAAGCTTTCTGCGAAACTGCTTAGTGTTCTCTTAATTCATCTCACAGAGTTACATGTGTATTTCGAGGATCTCTTTGCTAGACCTATTCCTGTGGAAACTGAGAACAGATATTTCGGATCCCTTTGAAGACTATAGGGCCAAAGGAAATATCCTCCGATAACAAAGAGAAAGAAGCTTTCTGAGAAACTTCTTTGTGTTCTGTGAAATCATCTCACAGAGTTACAGCTTTCCCCTCAAGAAGCCTTTCGCTAAAACAGTTCTTGTGGAATTGGCAAAGTGATATTTGGAAGCCCATAGAGGGCTATGGTGAAAAAGGAAATATCCTCAGATGAAATCTGGAAAGAAGCTTTCTGAGAAACTGCTTAGTGTTCTGTGAATTCATCTCACAGAGTTACATGTGTATTTCGAGGATCTCTTTGCTAGCCCTATTTCTGTGGAATCTGAGAACAGATATTTCGGATCCCTTCGAAGACTATAGGGCCAAAGGAAATATCCTCGGATAACAAAGAGAAAGAAGCTTTCTGAGAAACTTCTTTGTGTTCTGTGAAATCATCTCACAGAGTTACAGCTTTCCCTTCAAGAAGCCTTTCGTTAAGACAGTTCTTGTGGAATTGGCAAAGTGATATTTGGAAGCCCATAGAGGGCTATGGTGAAAAAGGAAATATCCTCAGATGAAATCTGGAAAGAAGCTTTCTGAGAAACTGCTTAGTGTTCTGGTAATTCATCTCACATAGTTACATGTGTATTTCGAGGATCTCTTTGCTAGCCCTATTTCTGTGGAATCTGAGAACAGATATTTCGGATCCCTTTGAAGACTATAGGGCCAAAGGAAATATCCTCCGATAACAAAGAGAAAGAAGCTTTCTGAGAAACTTCTTTGTGTTCTGTGAAATCATCTCACAGAGTTACAGCTTTCCCCTCAAGAAGCCTTTCGCTAAGACAGTTCTTGTGGAATTGGCAAAGTGATATTTGGAAGCCCATAGAGGGCTATGGTGAAAAAGGAAATATCCTCAGATGAAATCTGGAAAGAAGCTTTCCGCGAAACTGCTTAGTGTTCTGTTAATTCATCTCACAGAGTTACATGTGTATTTCGAGGATCTCTTTGCTAGCCCTATTTCTGTGGAATCTGAGAACAGATATTTCGGATCCCTTTGAAGACTATAGGGCCAAAGGAAATATCCTCCGATAACAAAGAGAAAGAAGCTTTCTGAGAAACTTCTTTGTGTTCTGTGAAATCATCTCACAGAGTTACAGCTTTCCCCTCAAGAAGCCTTTCGCTAAGACAGTTCTTGTGGATTTGGCAAAGTGATATTTGGAAGCCCATAGAGGGCTATGGGGAAAAAGGAAATATCGTCAGATGAAATCTGGAAAGAAGCTTTCTGAGAAACTGCTTAGTGTTCTGTTAATTCATCTCACAGAGTTACATGTGTATTTCGAGGATCTCTTTGCTAGCCCTATTTCTGTGGAATCTGAGAACAGATATTTCGGATCACTTTGAAGACTATAGGGCCAAAGAAAATATCCTCGGATAACAAAGAGAAAGAAGCTTTATGAGAAACTTCTTTGTGTTCTGAAATCATCTCACAGAGTTACAGCTTTCCCCTCAAGAAGCCTTTCGCTAAGACAGTTCTTGTGGAATTGGCAAAGTGATATTTGGAAGCCCATAGAGGGCTATGGGGAAAAAGGAAATATCCTCAGATGAAATCTGGAAAGAAGCTTTCTGAGAAACTGCTTAGTGTTCCGTTAATTCATCTCACAGAGTTACATGTGTATTGCGAGGATCTCTTTGCTAGCCCTATTTCTGTGGAATCTGAGAACAAATATTTCGGATCCCTTTGAAGACTATAGGGCCAAAGGAAATATCCTCCGATAACAAAGAGAAAGAAGCTTTCTGAGAAACTTCTTTGTGTTCTGTGAAATCATCTCACAGAGTTACAGCTTTCCCCTCAAGAAGCCTTTCGCTAAGACACTTCTTGTGGAATTGGCAAAGTGATATTTGGAAGCCCATAGAGGGCTATGGTGAAAAAGGAAATATCGTCAGATGAAATCTGGAAAGAAGCTTTCTGAGAAACTGCTTAGTGTTCTGTTAATTCATCTCACAGAGTTACATGTGTATTTCGACGATCTCTTTGCTAGCCCTATTTCTGTGGAAACTGAGAAAAGATATTTCGGATCCCTTTGAAGACTATAGGGCCAAAGGAAATATCCTCCGATAACAAAGAGAAAGAAGCTTTCTGAGAAACTTCTTAGTGTTCTGTGAAATCATCTCACAGAGTTACAGCTTTCCCCTGAAGAAGCCTTTCGCTAACACAGTTCTCGTGGAATTGGCAAAGTGATATTTGGAAGCCCATAGAGGGCTATGGTGAAAAAGGAAATATCCTCAGATGAAATCTGGAAAGAAGCTTTCTGAGAAACTGCTTAGTGTTCTGTTAATTCATCTCACAGAGTTACATGTGTATTTCGAGGATCTCTTTGCTAGCCCTATTTCTGTGGAAACTGAGAAAAGATATTTCGGATCCCTTTGAAGACTATAGGGCCAAAGGAAATATCCTCCGATAACAAAGAGAAAGAAGCTTTCTGAGAAACTTCTTTGTGTTCTGTGAAATCATCTCACAGAGTTACAGCTTTCCCCTCAAGAAGCCTTTCGCTAAGACAGTTCTTGTGGAATTGGCAAAGTGATATTTGGAAGCCCATAGAAGGCTATGGTGAAAAAGGAAATATCTTCAGATGAAATCTGGAAAGAAGCTTTCTGAGAAACTGCTTAGTGTTCTGTTAATTCATCTCACAGAGTTACATGTGTATTACGAGGATCTCTTTGCTAGCCCTATTTCTGTGGAATCTGAGAACAGATATTTCGGATCCCTTTGAAGACTATAGGGCCAAAGGAAACATCCTCCGATAACAAAGAGAAAGAAGCTTTCTGAGAAACTTCTTTGTGTTCTGTGAAATCATCTCACAGAGTTACAGCTTTCCCCTCAAGAAGCCTTTCGCTAAGACAGTTCTTTTGGAATTGGCAAAGTGATATTTGGAAGCCCATAGAGGGCTATGGGGAAAAAGGAAATATCGTCAGATGAAATCTGGAAAGAAGCTTTCTGAGAAACTGCTTAGTGTTCTGTGAATTCATCTCACAGACTTACATGTGTATTTCGAGGATCTCTTTGCTAGCCCTATTTCTGTGGAATCTGAGAACAGATACTTCGCATCACTTTGAAGACTATAGGGCCTAAGGAAATACCCTCGTATAACAAAGAGAAAGAACCTTCTGAGAAACTTCTTTGTTATCTGTGAGATCATCTCACAGAGTTACAGCTTTCCCCTCAAGAAGCCTTTCGCTAAGTCAGTTCTTGTGGAATTGGCAAAGTGATATTTGGAAGCCCATAGAGGGCTATGGTGAAAAAGGAAATATCGTCAGATGAAATCTGGAAAGAAGCTTTCTGCGAAACTGCTTAGTGTTCTCTTAATTCATCTCACAGAGTTACATGTGTATTTCGAGGATCTCTTTGCTAGACCTATTCCTGTGGAAACTGAGAACAGATATTTCGGATCCCTTTGAAGACTATAGGGCCAAAGCAAATATCCTCCGATAACAAAGAGAAAGAAGCTTTCTGAGAAACTTCTTTGTGTTCTGTGAAATCATCTCACAGAGTTACAGCTTTCCCCTCAAGAAGCCTTTCGCTAAAACAGTTCTTGTGGAATTGGCAAAGTGATATTTGGAAGCCCATAGAGGGCTATGGTGAAAAAGGAAATATCCTCAGATGAAATCTGGAAAGAAGCTTTCTGAGAAACTGCTTAGTGTTCTGTGAATTCATCTCACAGAGTTACATGTGTATTTCGAGGATCTCTTTGCTAGCCCTATTTCTGTGGAATCTGAGAACAGATATTTCGGATCCCTTTGAAGACTATAGGGCCAAAGGAAATATCCTCCGATAACAAAGAGAAAGAAGCTTTCTGAGAAACTTCTTTGTGTTCTGTGAAATCATCTCACAGAGTTACAACTTTCCCGTCAAGAAGCCTTTCGCTAAGACAGTTCTTTTGGAATTTGCAAAGTGATATTTGGAAGCCCATAGAAGGCTATGGTGAAAAAGGAAATATCGCCAGATGAAATCTGGAAAGAAGCTTTTTGAGAAACTGCTTAGTGTTCTGTTAATTCATCTCACAGAGTTAAATGTGTATTTCGAGGATCTCTTTGCTAGCCCTATTTCTGTGGAATCTGAGAACAGATATTTCGGATCCCTTCGAAGACTATAGGGCCAAAGGAAATATCCTCGGATAACAAAGAGAAAGAAGCTTTCTGAGAAACTTCTTTGTGTTCTGTGAAATCATCTCACAGAGTTACAGCTTTCCCCTCAAGAAGCCTTTCGTTAAGACAGTTCTTGTGGAATTGGCAAAGTGATATTTGGAAGCCCATAGAGGGCTATGGTGAAAAAGGAAATATCCTCAGATGAAATCTGGAAAGAAGCTTTCTGAGAAACTGCTTAGTGTTCTGGTAATTCATCTCACATAGTTACATGTGTATTTCGGGGATCTCTTTGCTAGCCCTATTTCTGTGGAATCTGAGAACAGATATTTCGGATCCCTTTGAAGACTATAGGGCCAAAGGAAATATCCTCCGATAACAAAGAGAAAGAAGCTTTCTGAGAAACTTCTTTGTGTTCTGTGAAATCATCTCACAGAGTTACAGCTTTCCCCTCAAGAAGCCTTTCGCTAAGACAGTTCTTGTGGAATTGGCAAAGTGATATTTGGAAGCCCATAGAGGGCTATGGTGAAAAAGGAAATATCCTCAGATGAAATCTGGAAAGAAGCTTTCTGAGAAACTGCTTAGTGTTCTGTTAATTCATCTCACAGAGTTACATGTGTATTTCGAGGATCTCTTTGCTAGCCCTATTTCTGTGGAATCTGAGAACAGATATTTCGGATCCCTTTGAAGACTATAGGGCCAAAGGAAATATCCTCCGATAACAAAGAGAAAGAAGCTTTCTGAGAAACTTCTTTGTGTTCTGTGAAATCATCTCACAGAGTTACAGCTTTCCCCTCAAGAAGCCTTTCGCTAAGACAGTTCTTGTGGATTTGGCAAAGTGATATTTGGAAGCCCATAGAGGGCTATGGGGAAAAAGGAAATATCGTCAGATGAAATCTGGAAAGAAGCTTTCTGAGAAACTGCTTTGTGTTCTGTTAATTCATCTCACAGAGTTACATGTGTATTTCGAGGATCTCTTTGCTAGCCCTATTTCTGTGGAATCTGAGAACAGATATTTCGGATCACTTTGAAGACTATAGGGCCTAAGGAAATATCCTCGGATAACAAAGAGAAAGAAGCTTTCTGAGAAACTTCTTTGTGTTCTGAAATCATCTCACAGAGTTACAGCTTTCCCCTCAAGAAGCCTTTCGCTAAGACAGTTCTTGTGGAATTGGCAAAGTGATATTTGGAAGCCCATAGAGGGCTCTGGGGAAAAAGGAAATATCCTCAGATGAAATCTGGAAAGAAGCTTTCTGAGAAACTGCTTAGTGTTCTGTTAATTCATCTCACAGAGTTAAATGCGTATTTCCAGGATCTCTTTGCTAGCCCTATTTCTGTGGAATCTGAGAACAGATATTTCGGATCACTTTGAAGACTATAGGGCCTAAGGAAATATCCTCGGATAACAAAGAGAAAGAAGCTTTATGAGAAACTTCTTTGTGTTCTGAAATCATCTCACAGAGTTACAGCTTTCCCCTCAAGAAGCCTTTCGCTAAGACAGTTCTTGTGGAATTGGCAAAGTGATATTTGGAAGCCCATAGAGGGCTATGGGGAAAAAGGAAATATCCTCAGATGAAATCTGGAAAGAAGCTTTCTGAGAAACTGCTTAGTGTTCCGTTAATTCATCTCACAGAGTTACATGTGTATTGCGAGGATCTCTTTGCTAGCCCTATTTCTGTGGTATCTGAGAACAAATATTTCGGATCCCTTTGAAGACTGTAGGGCCAAGGGAAATATCCTCCGATAACAAAGAGAAAGAAGCTTTCTGAGAAACTTCTTTGTGTTCTGTGAAATCATCTCACAGAGTTACAGCTTTCCCCTCAAGAAGCCTTTCGCTAAGACACTTCTTGTGGAATTGGCAAAGTGATATTTGGAAGCCCATAGAGGGCTATGGTGAAAAAGGAAATATCGTCAGATGAAATCTGGAAAGAAGCTTTCTGAGAAACTGCTTAGTGTTCTGTTAATTCATCTCACAGAGTTACATGTGTATTTCGAGGATCTCTTTGCTAGCCCTATTTCTGTGGAAACTGAGAACAGATATTTCGGATCCCTTTGAAGACTATAGGGGCAAAGGAAATATCCTCCGATAACAAAGAGAAAGAAGCTTTCTGAGAAACTTCTTTGTGTTCTGTGAAATCATCTCACAGAGTTACAGCTTTCCCCTGAAGAAGCCTTTCGCTAACACAGTTCTTGTGGAATTGGCAAAGTGATATTTGGAAGCCCATAGAGGGCTATGGTGAAAAAGGAAATATCCTCAGATGAAATCTGGAAAGAAGCTTTCTGAGAAACTGCTTAGTGTTCTGTTAATTCATCTCACAGAGTTACATGTGTATTTCGAGGATCTCTTTGCTAGCCCTATTTCTGTGGAAACTGAGAAAAGATATTTCGGATCCCTTTGAAGACTATAGGGCCAAAGGAAATATCCTCCGATAACAAAGAGAAAGAAGCTTTCTGAGAAACTTCTTTGTGTTCTGTGAAATCATCTCACAGAGTTACAGCTTTCCCCTCAAGAAGCCTTTCGCTAAGACAGTTCTTGTGGAATTGGCAAAGTGATATTTGGAAGCCCATAGAGGGCTACGGTGAAAAAGGAAATATCGTCAGATGAAAGCTGGAAAGAAGCATTCTGAGAAACTGCTTAGTGTTCTGTTAATTCATCTCACAGAGTTACATGTGTATTTCGAGGATCTCTTTGCTAGCCCTATTTCTGTGGAAACTGAGAAAAGATATTTCGGATCCCTTTGAAGACTATAGGGCCAAAGGAAAAATCCTCCGATAAAAAAGAGAAAGAAGCTTTCTTTGAAACTTCTTTGTGTTCTGTGAAATCATCTCACAGAGTTACAGCTTTCCCCTCAAGAAGCCTTTCGCTAAGACAGTTCTTGTGGAATTGGCAAAGTGATATTTGGAAGCCCATATAAGGCTATGGTGAAAAAGGAAATATCGTCAGATGAAATCTGGAAAGAAGCTTTCTGAGAAACTGCTTAGTGTTCTGTTAATCATCTCACAGAGTTACATGTGTATTTCGAGGATCTCTTTGCTAGCCCTATTTCTGTGGAATCTGAGAACAGATATTTCGGATCCCTTTGAAGACTATAGGGCCAAAGGAAATATCCTCTGATAACAAAGAGAAAGAAGCTTTCTGAGAAACTTCTTTGTGTTCTGTGAAATCATCTCACAGAGTTACAGCTTTCCCCTCAAGAAGCCTTTCGCTAAGACAGTTCTTGTGGAATTGGCAAAGTGATATTTGGAAGCCCATAGAGGGCTATGGTGAAAAAGGAAATATCGTCAGATGAAATCTGGAAAGAAGCTTTCTGAGAAACTGCTTAGTGTTCTGTGAATTCATCTCACACAGTTACATGTGTATTTCGAGGATCTCTTTGCTAGCCCTATTTCTGTGGAAACTGAGAAAAGATATTTCGGATCCCTTTGAAGACTATAGGGCCAAAGGAAATATCCTCGGATAACAAAGAGAAAGAAGCTTTCTGAGAAACTTCTTTGTGTTCTGTGAAATCATCTCACAGAGTTACAGCTTTCCCCTGAAGAAGCCTTTCGCTAAGAGAGTTCTTGTGGCATTGGCAAAGTGATATTTGAAAGCCCATAGAGGGCTATGGTGAAAAAGGAAATATCGTCAGATGAAATCTGGAAAGAAGCTTTCTGCGAAACTGCTTAGTGTTCTGTGAATTCATCTCACAGAGTTACATGTGTATTTCGAGGATCTCTTTGCTAGCCCTATTTCTGTGGAATCTGAGAACAGATATTTCGGATCCCTTTGAAGACTATAGGGCCAAAGGAAATATCCTCCGATAACAAAGAGAAAGAAGCTTTCTGAGAAACTTCTTTGTGTTCTGTGAAATCATCTCACAGAGTTACAGCTTTCCCCTCAAGAAGCCTTTCGCTAAGACAGTTCTTGTGGAATAGGCAAAGTGATATTTGGAAGCCCATAGAGGGCTACGGTGAAAAAGGAAATATCCTCAGATGAAATCTGGAAAGAAGCATTCTGAGAAACTGCTTAGTGTTCTGTTAATTCATCTCACAGAGTTACATGTGTATTTCGAGGATCTCTTTGCTAGCCCTATTTCTGTGGAAACTGAGAAAAGATATTTCGGATCCCTTTGAAGACTATAGGGCCAAAGGAAATATCCTCCGATAACAAAGAGAAAGAAGCATTCTGAGAAACTTCTTTGTGTTCTGTGAAATCATCTCACAGAGTTACAGCTTTCCCGTCAAGAAGCCTTTCGCTAAGACAGTTCTTGTGGAATTTGCAAAGTGATATTTGGAAGCCCATATAAGGCTATGGTGAAAAAGGAAATATCGTCAGATGAAATCTGGAAAGAAGCTTTATGCGCAACTGCTTAGTGTTCTGTGAATTCATCTCACAGAGTTACATGTGTATTTCGAGGATCTCTTTGCTAGCCCTATTTCTGTGGAATGAGAACAGATATTTCGGATCCCTTTGAAGACTATAGGGCCAAAGGAAATATCCTCCGATAACAAAGAGAAAGAAGCTTTCTGAGAAACTTCTTTGTGTTCTGTGAAATCATCTCACAGAGTTACAGCTTTCCCCTCAAGAAGCCTTTCGCTAAGACTGTTCTTGTGGAATTGGCAAAGTGATATTTGGAAGCCCATAGAGGGCTATGGAGAAAAAGGAAATACCGTCAGATGAAATCTGGAAACAAGCTTTCTGCGAAACTGCTTAGTGTTCTGTAAATTCATCTCACAGAGTTACATTTGTATTTCGAGGATCTGTTTGATAGCTCTATTTCTGTGGAATCTGAGAACAGATATTTCGGATCACTTTGAAGACTATAGGGCCTAAGGAAATATCCTCCGATAACAAAGAGAAAGAAGCTTTCTGAGAAACTTCTTTGTGTTCTGTGAAATCATCTCACAGAGTTACAGCTTTCCCCTCAAGAAGCCTTTCGCTAAGACAGTTCTTGTGGAATTGGCAAAGTGATATTTGGAAGCCCATAGAGGGCTATGGTGAAAAAGGAAATATCGTCAGATGAAATCTGGAAAGAAGCTTTCTGCGAAACTGCTTAGTGTTCTGTTAATTCATCTCACAGAGTTACATGTGTATTTCGAGGATCTCTTTGCTAACCCTATTTCTGTGGAAACTGAGAACAGATATTTCGGATCCCTTTGAAGACTATAGGGCCAAAGGAAATATCCTCCGATAACAAAGAGAAAGAAGCTTTCTGAGAAACTTCTTTGTGTTCTGTGAAATCATCTCACAGAGTTACAGCTTTCCCCTCAAGAAGCCTTTCGCTAAGACAGTTCTTTTGGAATTGGCAAAGTGATATTTGGAAGCCCATAGAGGGCTATGGGGAAAAAGGAAATATCGTCAGATGAAATCTGGAAAGAAGCTTTCTGAGAAACTGCTTAGTGTTCTGTGAATTCATCTCACAGACTTACATGTGTATTTCGAGGATCTCTTTGCTAGCCCTATTTCTGTGGAATCTGAGAACAGATACTTCGGATCACTTTGAAGACTATAGGGCCTAAGGAAATACCCTCGTATAACAAAGAGAAAGAAGCTTTCTGAGAAACTTCTTTGTGATCTGTGAGATCATCTCACAGAGTTACAGCTTTCCCCTCAAGAAGCCTTTCGCTAAGTCAGTTCTTGTGGAATTGGCAAAGTGATATTTGGAAGCCCATAGAGGGCTATGGTGAAAAAGGAAATATCGTCAGATGAAATCTGGAAAGAAGCTTTCTGCAAAACTGCTTAGTGTTCTCTTAATTCATCTCACAGAGTTACATGTGTATTTCGAGGATCTCTTTGCTAGACCTATTCCTGTGGAAACTGAGAACAGATATTTCGGATCCCTTTGAAGACTATAGGGCCAAAGGAAATATCCTCCGATAACAAAGAGAAAGAAGCTTTCTGAGAAACTTCTTTGTGTTCTGTGAAATCATCTCAGAGTTACAGCTTTCCCCTCAAGAAGCCTTTCGCTAAAACAGTTCTTGTGGAATTGGCAAAGTGATATTTGGAAGCCCATAGAGGGCTATGGTGAAAAAGGAAATATCCTCAGATGAAATCTGGAAAGAAGCTTTCTGAGAAACTGCTTAGTGTTCTGTGAATTCATCTCACAGAGTTACATGTGTATTTCGAGGATCTCTTTGCTAGCCCTATTTCTGTGGAATCTGAGAACAGATATTTCGGATCCCTTCAAAGACTATAGGGCCAAAGGAAATATCCTCGGATAACAAAGAGAAAGAAGCTTTCTGAGAAACTTCTTTGTGTTCTGTGAAATCATCTCACAGAGTTACAGCTTTCCCTTCAAGAAGCCTTTCGTTAAGACAGTTCTTGTGGAATTGGCAAAGTGATATTTGGAAGCCCATAGAGGGCTATGGTGAAAAAGGAAATATCCTCAGATGAAATCTGGAAAGAAGCTTTCTGAGAAACTGCTTAGTGTTCTGGTAATTCATCTCACATAGTTACATGTGTATTTCGAGGATCTCTTTGCTAGCCCTATTTCTGTGGAATCTGAGAACAGATATTTCGGATCCCTTTGAAGACTATAGGGCCAAAGGAAATATCCTCCGATAACAAAGAGAAAGAAGCTTTCTGAGAAACTTCTTTGTGTTCTGTGAAATCATCTCACAGAGTTACAGCTTTCCCCTCAAGAAGCCTTTCGCTAAGACAGTTCTTGTGGAATTGGCAAAGTGATATTTGGAAGCCCATAGAGGGCTATGGTGAAAAAGGAAATATCCTCAGATGAAATCTGGAAAGAAGCTTTCCGCGAAACTGCTTAGTGTTCTGTTAATTCATCTCACAGAGTTACATGTGTATTTCGAGGATCTCTTTGCTAGCCCTATTTCTGTGGAATCTGAGAACAGATATTTCGGATCCCTTTGAAGACTATAGGGCCAAAGGAAATATCCTCCGATAACAAAGAGAAAGAAGCTTTCTGAGAAACTTCTTTGTGTTCTGTGAAATCATCTCACAGAGTTACAGCTTTCCCCTCAAGAAGCCTTTCGCTAAGACAGTTCTTGTGGATTTGGCAAAGTGATATTTGGAAGCCCATAGAGGGCTATGGGGAAAAAGGAAATATCGTCAGATGAAATCTGGAAAGAAGCTTTCTGAGAAACTGCTTAGTGTTCTGTTAATTCATCTCACAGAGTTACATGTGTATTTCGAGGATCTCTTTGCTAGCCCTATTTCTGTGGAATCTGAGAACAGATATTTCGGATCACTTTGAAGACTATAGGGCCAAAGAAAATATCCTCGGATAACAAAGAGAGAGAAGCTTTCTGAGAAACTTCTTTGTGTTCTGAAATCATCTCACAGAGTTACAGCTTTCCCCTCAAGAAGCCTTTCGCTAAGACAGTTCTTGTGGAATTGGCAAAGTGATATTTGGAAGCCCATAGAGGGCTCTGGGGAAAAAGGAAATATCCTCAGATGAAATCTGGAAAGAAGCTTTCTGAGAAACTGCTTAGTGTTCTGTTAATTCATCTCACAGAGTTAAATGCGTATTTCCAGGATCTCTTTGCTAGCCCTATTTCTGTGGAATCTGAGAACAGATATTTCGTATCACTTTGAAGACTATAGGGCCTAAGGAAATATCCTCGGATAACAAAGAGAAAGAAGCTTTATGAGAAACTTCTTTGTGTTCTGAAATCATCTCACAGAGTTACAGCTTTCCCCTCAAGAAGCCTTTCGCTAAGACAGTTCTTGTGGAATTGGCAAAGTGATATTTGGAAGCCCATAGAGGGCTATGGGGAAAAAGGAAATATCCTCAGATGAAATCTGGAAAGAAGCTTTCTGAGAAACTGCTTAGTGTTCCGTTAATTCATCTCACAGAGTTACATGTGTATTGCGAGGATCTCTTTGCTAGCCCTATTTCTGTGGAATCTGAGAACAAATATTTCGGATCCCTTTGAAGACTATAGGGCCAAAGGAAATATCCTCCGATAACAAAGAGAAAGAAGCTTTCTGAGAAACTTCTTTGTGTTCTGTGAAATCATCTCACAGAGTTACAGCTTTCCCCTCAAGAAGCCTTTCGCTAAGACACTTCTTGTGGAATTGGCAAAGTGATATTTGGAAGCCCATAGAGGGCTATGGTGAAAAAGGAAATATCGTCAAATGAAATCTGGAAAGAAGCTTTCTGAGAAACTGCTTAGTGTTCTGTTAATTCATCTCACAGAGTTACATGTGTATTTCGACGATCTCTTTGCTAGCCCTATTTCTGTGGAAACTGAGAAAAGATATTTCGGATCCCTTTGAAGACTATAGGGCCAAAGGAAATATCCTCCGATAACAAAGAGAAAGAAGCTTTCTGAGAAACTTCTTTGTGTTCTGTGAAATCATCTCACAGAGTTACAGCTTTCCCCTGAAGAAGCCTTTCGCTAACACAGTTCTTGTGGAATTGGCAAAGTGATATTTGGAAGCCCATAGAGGGCTATGGTGAAAAAGGAAATATCCTCAGATGAAATCTGGAAAGAAGCTTTCTGAGAAACTGCTTAGTGTTCTGTTAATTCATCTCACAGAGTTACATGTGTATTTCGAGGATCTCTTTGCTAGCCCTATTTCTGTGGAAACTGAGAAAAGATATTTCGGATCCCTTTGAAGACTATAGGGCCAAAGGAAATATCCTCCGATAACAAAGAGAAAGAAGCTTTCTGAGAAACTTCTTTGTGTTCTGTGAAATCATCTCACAGAGTTACAGCTTTCCCCTCAAGAAGCCTTTCGCTAAGACAGTTCTTGTGGAATTGGCAAAGTGATATTTGGAAGCCCATAGAAGGCTACGGTGAAAAAGGAAATATCTTCAGATGAAATCTGGAAAGAAGCTTTCTGAGAAACTGCTTAGTGTTCTGTTAATTCATCTCACAGAGTTACATGTGTATTTCGAGGATCTCTTTGCTAGCCCTATTTCTGTGGAATCTGAGAACAGATATTTCGGATCCCTTTGAAGACTGTAGGGCCAAAGGAAACATCCTCCGATAACAAAGAGAAAGAAGCTTTCTGAGAAACTTCTTTGTGTTCTGTGAAATCATCTCACAGAGTTACAGCTTTCCCCTCAAGAAGCCTTTCGCTAAGACAGTTCTTTTGGAATTGGCAAAGTGATATTTGGAAGCCCATAGAGGGCTATGGGGAAAAAGGAAATATCGTCAGATGAAATCTGGAAAGAAGCTTTCTGAGAAACTGCTTAGTGTTCTGTGAATTCATCTCACAGACTTACATGTGTATTTCGAGGATCTCTTTGCTAGCCCTATTTCTGTGGAATCTGAGAACAGATACTTCGCATCACTTTGAAGACTATAGGGCCTAAGGAAATACCCTCGTATAACAAAGAGAAAGAAGCTTTCTGAGAAACTTCTTTGTTATCTGTGAGATCATCTCACAGAGTTACAGCTTTCCCCTCAAGAAGCCTTTCGCTAAGTCAGTTCTTGTGGAATTGGCAAAGTGATATTTGGAAGCCCATAGAGGGCTATGGTGAAAAAGGAAATATCGTCAGATGAAATCTGGAAAGAAGCTTTCTGCGAAACTGCTTAGTGTTCTCTTAATTCATCTCACAGAGTTACATGTGTATTTCGAGGATCTCTTTGCTAGACCTATTCCTGTGGAAACTGAGAACAGATATTTCGGATCCCTTTGAAGACTATAGGGCCAAAGGAAATGTCCTCCGATAACAAAGAGAAAGAAGCTTTCTGAGAAACTTCTTTGTGTTCTGTGAAATCATCTCACAGAGTTACAGCTTTCCCCTCAAGAAGCCTTTCGCTAAAACAGTTCTTGTGGAATTGGCAAAGTGATATTTGGAAGCCCATAGAGGGCTATGGTGAAAAAGGAAATATCCTCAGATGAAATCTGGAAAGAAGCTTTCTGAGAAAGTGCTTAGTGTTCTGTGAATTCATCTCACAGAGTTACATGTGTATTTCGAGGATCTCTTTGCTAGCCCTATTTCTGTGGAATCTGAGAACAGATATTTCGGATCCCTTTGAAGACTATAGGGCCAAAGGAAATATCCTCCGATAACAAAGAGAAAGAAGCTTTCTGAGAAACTTCTTTGTGTTCTGTGAAATCATCTCACAGAGTTACAACTTTCCCGTCAAGAAGCCTTTCGCTAAGACAGTTCTTTTGGAATTTGCAAAGTGATATTTGGAAGCCCATAGAAGGCTATGGTGAAAAAGGAAATATCGCCAGATGAAATCTGGAAAGAAGCTTTTTGAGAAACTGCTTAGTGTTCTGTTAATTCATCTCACAGAGTTAAATGTGTATTTCGAGGATCTCTTTGCTAGCCCTATTTCTGTGGAATCTGAGAACAGATATTTCGGATCCCTTCGAAGACTATAGGGCCAAAGGAAATATCCTCGGATAACAAAGAGAAAGAAGCTTTCTGAGAAACTTCTTTGTGTTCTGTGAAATCATCTCACAGAGTTACAGCTTTCCCCTCAAGAAGCCTTTCGTTAAGACAGTTCTTGTGGAATTGGCAAAGTGATATTTGGAAGCCCATAGAGGGCTATGGTGAAAAAGGAAATATCCTCAGATGAAATCTGGAAAGAAGCTTTCTGAGAAACTGCTTAGTGTTCTGGTAATTCATCTCACATAGTTACATGTGTATTTCGGGGATCTCTTTGCTAGCCCTATTTCTGTGGAATCTGAGAACAGATATTTCGGATCCCTTTGAAGACTATAGGGCCAAAGGAAATATCCTCCGATAACAAAGAGAAAGAAGCTTTCTGAGAAACTTCTTTGTGTTCTGTGAAATCATCTCACAGAGTTACAGCTTTCCCCTCAAGAAGCCTTTCGCTAAGACAGTTCTTGTGGAATTGGCAAAGTGATATTTGGAAGCCCATAGAGGGCTATGGTGAAAAAGGAAATATCCTCAGATGAAATCTGGAAAGAAGCTTTCTGAGAAACTGCTTAGTGTTCTGTTAATTCATCTCACAGAGTTACATGTGTATTTCGAGGATCTCTTTGCTAGCCCTATTTCTGTGGAATCTGAGAACAGATATTTCGGATCCCTTTGAAGACTATAGGGCCAAAGGAAATATCCTCCGATAACAAAGAGAAAGAAGCTTTCTGAGAAACTTCTTTGTGTTCTGTGAAATCATCTCACAGAGTTACAGCTTTCCCCTCAAGAAGCCTTTCGCTAAGACAGTTCTTGTGGATTTGGCAAAGTGATATTTGGAAGCCCATAGAGGGCTATGGGGAAAAAGGAAATATCGTCAGATGAAATCTGGAAAGAAGCTTTCTGAGAAACTGCTTAGTGTTCTGTTAATTCATCTCACAGAGTTACATGTGTATTTCGAGGATCTCTTTGCTAGCCCTATTTCTGTGGAATCTGAGAACAGATATTTCGGATCACTTTGAAGACTATAGGGCCTAAGGAAATATCCTCGGATAACAAAGAGAAAGAAGCTTTCTGAGAAACTTCTTTGTGTTCTGAAATCATCTCACAGAGTTACAGCTTTCCCCTCAAGAAGCCTTTCGCTAAGACAGTTCTTGTGGAATTGGCAAAGTGATATTTGGAAGCCCATAGAGGGCTCTGGGGAAAAAGGAAATATCCTCAGATGAAATCTGGAAAGAAGCTTTCTGAGAAACTGCTTAGTGTTCTGTTAATTCATCTCACAGAGTTAAATGCGTATTTCCAGGATCTCTTTGCTAGCCCTATTTCTGTGGAATCTGAGAACAGATATTTCGGATCACTTTGAAGACTATAGGGCCTAAGGAAATATCCTCGGATAACAAAGAGAAAGAAGCTTTATGAGAAACTTCTTTGTGTTCTGAAATCATCTCACAGAGTTACAGCTTTCCCCTCAAGAAGCCTTTCGCTAAGACAGTTCTTGTGGAATTGGCAAAGTGATATTTGGAAGCCCATAGAGGGCTATGGGGAAAAAGGAAATATCCTCAGATGAAATCTGGAAAGAAGCTTTCTGAGAAACTGCTTAGTGTTCCGTTAATTCATCTCACAGAGTTACATGTGTATTGCGAGGATCTCTTTGCTAGCCCTATTTCTGTGGTATCTGAGAACAAATATTTCGGATCCCTTTGAAGACTGTAGGGCCAAAGGAAATATCCTCCGATAACAAAGAGAAAGAAGCTTTCTGAGAAACTTCTTTGTGTTCTGTGAAATCATCTCACAGAGTTACAGCTTTCCCCTCAAGAAGCCTTTCGCTAAGACACTTCTTGTGGAATTGGCAAAGTGATATTTGGAAGCCCATAGAGGGCTATGGTGAAAAAGGAAATATCGTCAGATGAAATCTGGAAAGAAGCTTTCTGAGAAACTGCTTAGTGTTCTGTTAATTCATCTCACAGAGTTACATGTGTATTTCGAGGATCTCTTTGCTAGCCCTATTTCTGTGGAAACTGAGAACAGATATTTCGGATCCCTTTGAAGACTATAGGGGCAAAGGAAATATCCTCCGATAACAAAGAGAAAGAAGCTTTCTGAGAAACTTCTTTGTGTTCTGTGAAATCATCTCACAGAGTTACAGCTTTCCCCTGAAGAAGCCTTTCGCTAACACAGTTCTTGTGGAATTGGCAAAGTGATATTTGGAAGCCCATAGAGGGCTATGGTGAAAAAGGAAATATCCTCAGATGAAATCTGGAAAGAAGCTTTCTGAGAAACTGCTTAGTGTTCTGTTAATTCATCTCACAGAGTTACATGTGTATTTCGAGGATCTCTTTGCTAGCCCTATTTCTGTGGAAACTGAGAAAAGATATTTCGGATCCCTTTGAAGACTATAGGGCCAAAGGAAATATCCTCCGATAACAAAGAGAAAGAAGCTTTCTGAGAAACTTCTTTGTGTTCTGTGAAATCATCTCACAGAGTTACAGCTTTCCCCTCAAGAAGCCTTTCGCTAAGACAGTTCTTGTGGAATTGGCAAAGTGATATTTGGAAGCCCATAGAAGGCTATGGTGAAAAAGGAAATATTTTCAGATGAAATCTGGAAAGAAGCTTTCTGAGAAACTGCTTAGTGTTCTGTTAATTCATCTCACAGAGTTACATGTGTATTTCGAGGATCTCTTTGCTAGCCCTATTTCTGTGGAATCTGAGAACAGATATTTCGGATCCCTTTGAAGACTATAGGGCCAAAGGAAACATCCTCCGATAACAAAGAGAAAGAAGCTTTCTGAGAAACTTCTTTGTGTTCTGTGAAATCATCTCACAGAGTTACAGCTTTCCCCTCAAGAAGCCTTTCGCTAAGTCAGTTCTTGTGGAATTGGCAAAGTGATATTTTGAAGCCCATAGAGGGCTATGGTGAAAAAGGAAATATCGTCAGATGAAATCTGGAAAGAAGCTTGCTGCGAAACTGCTTAGTGTTCTCGTAATTCATCTCACAGAGTTACATGTGTATTTCGAGGATCTCTTTGCTAGCCCTATTTCTGTGGAAACTGAGAAAAGATATTTCGGATCCCTTTGAAGACTATAGGGCCAAAGGAAATATCCTCCGATAACAAAGAGAAAGAAGCTTTCTGAGAAACTTCTTTGTGTTCTGTGAAATCATCTCACAGAGTTACAGCTTTCCCCTCAAGAAGCCTTTCGCTAAGACAGTTCTTGTGGAATTGGCAAAGTGATATTTGGAAGCCCATAGAGGGCTATGGTGAAAAAGGAAATATCCTCAGATGAAATCTGGAAAGAAGCTTTCTGAGAAACTGCTTAGTGTTCTGTTAATTCATCTCACAGAGTTACATGTGTATTTCGAGGATCTCTTTGCTAGCTCTGTTTCTGTGGAATCTGAGAACAGATATTTCGGATCCCTTTGAAGACTATAGGGCCAAAGGAAATATCCTCTGATAACAAAGAGAAAGAAGCTTTCTGAGAAACTTCTTTGTGTTCTGTGAAATCATCTCACAGAGTTACAGATTTCCCCTCAAGAAGCCTTTCGCTAATACAGTTCTTGTGGAATTGGCAAAGTGATATTTGGAAGCCCTTAGAGGGCTATGGTGAAAAAGGAAATATCGTCAGATGAAATCTGGAAAGAAGCTTTCTGAGAAACTGCTTAGTGTTCTGTTATATCAACTCACAGAGTTACATGTGTATTTCGAGAATCTCTTTGCTAGCCCTATTTCTGTGGAATCTGAGAACAGATATTTCGGATCCCTTTGAAGACTATAGGGCCAAAGGAAATATCCTCCGATAACAAAGAGAAAGAAGCTTTCTGAGAAACTTCTTTGTGTTCTGTGAAATCATCTCACAGAGTTACAGCTTTCCCCTCAAGAAGCCTTTCGCTAAGACAGTTCTTGTGGAATTGGCAAAGTGATATTTGGAAGCCCATAGAGGGCTATGGTGAAAAAGGAAATATCGTCAGATGAAAGCTGGAAAGAAGCTTTCTGAGAAACTGCTTAGTGTTCTGTTAATTCATCTCACAGAGTTACATGTGTATTTCGAGGATCTCTTTGCTAGCCCTATTTCTGTGGAAACTGAGAAAAGATATTTCGGATCCCTTTGAAGACTATAGGGCCAAAGGAAATATCCTCGGATAACAAAGAGAAAGAAGCTTTCTGAGAAACTTCTTTGTGCTCTGTGAAATCATCTCACAGAGTTACAGCTTTCCCCTCAAGAAGCCTTTCGCTAAGACAGTTCTTGTGGAATTGGCAAAGTGATATTTGGAAGCCCATAGAGGGCTATGGTGAAAAAGGATATATCCGCAGATGAAATCTGGAAAGAAGCTTTCTGAGAAACTGCTTAGTGTTCTGTTAATTCATCTCACAGAGTTACATGTGTATTTCGAGGATCTCTTTGCTAGCCCTATTTCTGTGGAATCTGAGAACAGATATTTCGGATCCCTTTGAAGACTATAGGGCCAAAGGAAATATCCTCCGATAACAAAGAGAAAGAAGCTTTCTGAGAAACTTCTTTGTGTTCTGTGAAATCATCTCACAGAGTTACGGCTTTCCCCTCAAGAAGCCTTTCGCTAAGACAGTTCTTGTGGAATTGGCAAAGTGATATTTGGAAGCCCATAGAGGGCTATGGTGAAAAAGGAAATATCGTCAGATGAAATCTGGAAAGAAGCTTTCTGAGAAACTGCTTAGTGTTCTGTTAATCATCTCACAGAGTTACATGTGTATTTCGAGGATCTCTTTGCTAGCCCTATTTCTGTGGAATCTGAGAACAGATATTTCGGATCCCTTTGAAGACTATAGGGCCAAAGGAAATATCCTCTGATAACAAAGAGAAAGAAGCTTTCTGAGAAACTTCTTTGTGTTCTGTGAAATCATCTCACAGAGTTACAGCTTTCCCCTCAAGAAGCCTTTCGCTAAGACAGTTCTTGTGGAATTGGCAAAGTGATATTTGGAAGCCCATAGAGGGCTATGGTGAAAAAGGAAATATCGTCAGATGAAATCTGGAAAGAAGCTTTCTGAGAAACTGCTTAGTGTTCTGTGAATTCATCTCACAGAGTTACATGTGTATTTCGAGGATCTCTTTGCTAGCCCTATTTCTGTGGAAACTGAGAAAAGATATTTCGGATCCCTTTGAAGACTATAGGGCCAAAGGAAAAATCCTCCGATAAAAAAGAGAAAGAAGCTTTCTTTTAAACTTCTTTGTGTTCTGTGAAATGATCTCACAGAGTTACAGCTTTGCCCTCAAGAAGCCTTTCGCTAAGACAGTTCTTGTGGAATTGGCAAAGTGATATTTGGAAGCCCATATAAGGCTATGGTGAAAAAGGAAATATCGTCAGATGAAATCTGGAAAGAAGCTTTCTGAGAAACTGCTTAGTGTTCTGTTAATCATCTCACAGAGTTACATGTGTATTTCGAGGATCTCTTTGCTAGCCCTATTTCTGTGGAATCTGAGAACAGATATTTCGGATCCCTTTGAAGACTATAGGGCCAAAGGAAATATCCTCTGATAACAAAGAGAAAGAAGCTTTCTGAGAAACTTCTTTGTGTAGTGTGAAATCATCTCACAGAGTTACAGCTTTCCCCTCAAGAAGCCTTTCGCTAAGACAGTTCTTGTGGAATTGGCAAAGTGATATTTGGAAGCCCATAGAGGGCTATGGTGAAAAAGGAAATATCGTCAGATGAAATCTGGAAAGAAGCTTTCTGAGAAACTGCTTAGTGTTCTGTGAATTCATCTCACACAGTTACATGTGTATTTCGAGGATCTCTTTGCTAGCCCTATTTCTGTGGAAACTGAGAAAAGATATTTCGGATCCCTTTGAAGACTATAGGGCCAAAGGAAATATTCTCCGATAACAAAAAGAAAGAAGCTTTCTGAGAAACTTCTTTGTGTTCTGTGAAATCATCTCACAGAGTTACAGCTTTCCCCTGAAGAAGCCTTTCGCTAAGAGAGTTCTTGTGGCATTGGCAAAGTGATATTTGAAAGCCCATAGAGGGCTATGGTGAAAAAGGAAATATCGTCAGATGAAATCTGGAAAGAAGCTTTCTGCGAAACTGCTTAGTGTTCTGTGAATTCATCTCACAGAGTTACATGTGTATTTCGAGGATCTCTTTGCTAGCCCTATTTCTGTGGAATCTGAGAACAGATATTTCGGATCCCTTTGAAGACTATAGGGCCAAAGGAAATATCCTCCGATAACAAAGAGAAAGAAGATTTCTGAGAAACTTCTTTGTGTTCTGTGAAATCATCTCACAGAGTTACAGCTTTCCCCTCAAGAAGCCTTTCGCTAAGACAGTTCTTGTGGAATAGGCAAAGTGATATTTGGAAGCCCATAGAGGGCTACGGTGAAAAAGGAAATATCCTCAGATGAAATCTGGAAAGAAGCATTCTGAGAAACTGCTTAGTGTTCTGTTAATTCATCTCACAGAGTTACATGTGTATTTCGAGGATCTCTTTGCTAGCCCTATTTCTGTGGAATCTGAGAACAGATATTTCGGATCCCTTTGAAGACTATAGGGCCAAAGGAAATATCCTCTGATAACAAAGAGAAAGAAGCTTTCTGAGAAACTTCTTTGTGTTCTGTGAAATCATCTCACAGAGTTACAGCTTTCCCCTCAAGAAGCCTTTCGCTAAGACAGTTCTTGTGGAATTGGCAAAGTGATATTTGGAAGCCCATAGAGGGCTATGGTGAAAAAGGAAATATCGTCAGATGAAATCTGGAAAGAAGCTTTCTGAGAAACTGCTTAGTGTTCTGTGAATTCATCTCACAGAGTTACATGTGTATTTCGAGGATCTCTTTGCTAGCCCTATTTCTGTGGAAACTGAGAAAAGATATTTCGGATCCCTTTGAAGACTATAGGGCCAAAGGAAAAATCCTCCGATAAAAAAGAGAAAGAAGCTTTCTTTTAAACTTCTTTGTGTTCTGTGAAATGATCTCACAGAGTTACAGCTTTCCCCTCAAGAAGCCTTTCGCTAAGACAGTTCTTGTGGAATTGGCAAAGTGATATTTGGAAGCCCATATAAGGCTATGGTGAAAAAGGAAATATCGTCAGATGAAATCAGAAAGAAGCTTTCTGAGAAACTGCTTAGTGTTCTGTTAATCATCTCACAGAGTTACATGTGTATTTCGAGGATCTCTTTGCTAGCCCTATTTCTGTGGAATCTGAGAACAGATATTTCGGATCCCTTTGAAGACTATAGGGCCAAAGGAAATATCCTCTGATAACAAAGAGAAAGAAGCTTTCTGAGAAACTTCTTTGTGTAGTGTGAAATCATCTCACAGAGTTACAGCTTTCCCCTCAAGAAGCCTTTCGCTAAGACAGTTCTTGTGGAATTGGCAAAGTGATATTTGGAAGCCCATAGAGGGCTATGGTGAAAAAGGAAATATCGTCAGATGAAATCTGGAAAGAAGCTTTCTGAGAAACTGCTTAGTGTTCTGTGAATTCATCTCACACAGTTACATGTGTATTTCGAGGATCTCTTTGCTAGCCCTATTTCTGTGGAAACTGAGAAAAGATATTTCGGATCCCTTTGAAGACTATAGGGCCAAAGGAAATATTCTCCGATAACAAAAAGAAAGAAGCTTTCTGAGAAACTTCTTTGTGTTCTGTGAAATCATCTCACAGAGTTACAGCTTTCCCCTGAAGAAGCCTTTCGCTAAGAGAGTTCTTGTGGCATTGGCAAAGTGATATTTGAAAGCCCATAGAGGGCTATGGTGAAAAAGGAAATATCGTCAGATGAAATCTGGAAAGAAGCTTTCTGCGAAACTGCTTAGTGTTCTGTGAATTCATCTCACAGAGTTACATGTGTATTTCGAGGATCTCTTTGCTAGCCCTATTTCTGTGGAATCTGAGAACAGATATTTCGGATCCCTTTGAAGACTATAGGGCCAAAGGAAATATCCTCCGATAACAAAGAGAAAGAAGATTTCTGAGAAACTTCTTTGTGTTCTGTGAAATCATCTCACAGAGTTACAGCTTTCCCCTCAAGAAGCCTTTCGCTAAGACAGTTCTTGTGGAATAGGCAAAGTGATATTTGGAAGCCCATAGAGGGCTACGGTGAAAAAGGAAATATCCTCAGATGAAATCTGGAAAGAAGCATTCTGAGAAACTGCTTAGTGTTCTGTTAATTCATCTCACAGAGTTACATGTGTATTTCGAGGATCTCTTTGCTAGCCCTATTTCTGTGGAAACTGAGAAAAGATATTTCGGATCCCTTTGAAGACTATAGGGCCAAAGGAAATATCCTCCGATAACAAAGAGAAAGAAGCATTCTGAGAAACTTCTTTGTGTTCTGTGAAATCATCTCACAGAGTTACAGCTTTCCCGTCAAGAAGCCTTTCGCTAAGACAGTTCTTGTGGAATTTGCAAAGTGATATTTGGAAGCCCATAGAAGGCTATGGTGAAAAAGGAAATATCGTCAGATGAAATCTGGAAAGAAGCTTTATGCGAAACTGCTTAGTGTTCTGTGAATTCATCTCACAGAGTTACATGTGTATTTCGAGGATCTCTTTGCTAGCCCTATTTCTGTGGAATCTGAGAACAGATATTTCGGATCCCTTTGAAGACTATAGGGCCAAAGGAAATATCCTCCGATAACAAAGAGAAAGAAGCTTTCTGAGAAACTTCTTTGTGTTCTGTGAAATCATCTCACAGAGTTACAGCTTTCCCCTCAAGAAGCCTTTCGCTAAGACAGTTCTTGTGGAATTGGCAAAGTGATATTTGGAAGCCCATAGAGGGCTATGGTGAAAAAGGAAATATCGTCAGATGAAAGCTGGAAAGAAGCTTTCTGAGAAACTGCTTAGTGTTCTGTTAATTCATCTCACAGAGTTACATGTGTATTTCGAGGATCTCTTTGCTAGCCCTATTTCTGTGGAAACTGAGAAAAGATATTTCGGATCCCTTTGAAGACTATAGGGCCAAAGGAAATATCCTCGGATAACAAAGAGAAAGAAGCTTTCTGAGAAACTTCTTTGTGTTCTGTGAAATCATCTCACAGAGTTACAGCTTTCCCCACAAGAAGCCTTTCGCTAAGACAGTTCTTGTGGAATTGGCAAAGTGATATTTGGAAGCCAATAGAGGGCTATGGTGAAAAAGGAAATATCGTCAGATGAAATCTGGAAAGATGCTTTCTGCGAAACTGCTTAGTGTTCTGTTAATTCATCTCACAGAGTTACATGTGTATTTCGAGGATCTTTTTGCTAGTCCTATTTCTGTGGAATCTGAAAACAGATATTTCGGATCCCTTTGAAGACTATAGGGCCATAGGAAATATCCTCGGATAACAAAGAGAAAGAAGCTTTCTGAGAAACTTCTTTGTGTTCTGTGAAATCATCTCACAGAGTTACAGCTTTCCCCTCAAGAAGCCTTTCGCTAAGACACTTCTTGTGGAATTGGCAAAGTGATATTTGGAAGCCGATAGAGGGCTATGGTGAAAAAGGAAATATCCGCAGATGAAATCTGGAAAGAAGCTTTCTGAGAAACTGCTTAGTGTTCTGTTAATTCATCTCACAGAGTTACATGTGTATTTCGAGGATCTCTTTGCTAGCCCTATTTCTGTGGAATCTGAGAACAGATATTTCGGATCCCTTTGAAGACTATAGGGCCAAAGGAAATATCCTCCGATAACAAAGAGAAAGAAGCTTTCTGAGAAACTTCTTTGTGTTCTGTGAAATCATCTCACAGAGTTTCGGCTTTCCCCTCAAGAAGCCTTTCGCTAAGACAGTTCTTGTGGAATTGGCAAAGTGATATTTGGAAGCCCATAGAGGGCTATGGTGAAAAAGGAAATATCGTCAGTTGAAATCTGGAAAGAAGCTTTCTGAGAAACTGCTTAGTGTTCTGTTAATCATCTCACAGAGTTACATGTGTATTTCGAGGATCTCTTTGCTAGCCCTATTTCTGTGGAATCTGAGAACAGATATTTCGGATCCCTTTGAAGACTATAGGGCCAAAGGAAATATCCTCTGATAACAAAGAGAAAGAAGCTTTCTGAGAAACTTCTTTGTGTTCTGTGAAATCATCTCACAGAGTTACAGCTTTCCCCTCAAGAAGCCTTTCGCTAAGACAGTTCTTGTGGAATTGGCAAAGTGATATTTGGAAGCCCGTAGAGGGCTATGGTGAAAAAGGAAATATCGTCAGATGAAATCTGGAAAGAAGCTTTCTGAGAAACTGCTTAGTGTTCTGTGAATTCATCTCACAGAGTTACATGTGTATTTCGAGGATCTCTTTGCTAGCCCTATTTCTGTGGAAACTGAGAAAAGATATTTCGGATCCCTTTGAAGACTATAGGGCCAAAGGAAAAATCCTCCGATAAAAAAGAGAAAGAAGCTTTCTTTGAAACTTCTTTGTGTTCTGTGAAATCATCTCACAGAGTTACAGCTTTCCCCACAAGAAGCCTTTCGCTAAGACAGTTCTTGTGGATTTGGCAAAGTGATATTTGGAAGCCCATATAAGGCTATGGTGAAAAAGGAAATATCGTCAGATGAAATCTGGAAAGAAGCTTTCTGAGAAACTGCTTAGTGTTCTGTTAATCATCTCACAGAGTTACATGTGTATTTCGAGGATCTCTTTGCTAGCCCTATTTCTGTGGAATCTGAGAACAGATATTTCGGATCCCTTTGAAGACTATAGGGCCAAAGGAAATATCCTCTGATAACAAAGAGAAAGAAGCTTTCTGAGAAACTTCTTTGTGTTCTGTGAAATCATCTCACAGAGTTACAGCTTTCCCCTCAAGAAGCCTTTCGCTAAGACAGTTCTTGTGGAATTGGCAAAGTGATATTTGGAAGCCCATAGAGGGCTATGGTGAAAAAGGAAATATCGTCAGATGAAAGCTGGAAAGAAGCTTTCTGAGAAACTGCTTAGTGTTCTGTGAATTCATCTCACACAGTTACATGTGTATTTCGAGGATCTCTTTGCTAGCCCTATTTCTGTGGAAACTGAGAAAAGATATTTCGGATCCCTTTGAAGACTATAGGGCCAAAGGAAATATCCTCCGATAACAAAGAGAAAGAAGCTTTCTGAGAAACTTCTTTGTGTTCTGTGAAATCATCTCACAGAGTTACAACTTTCCCGTCAAGAAGCCTTTCGCTAAGACAGTTCTTTTGGAATTTGCAAAGTGATATTTGGAAGCCCATAGAAGGCTATGGTGAAAAAGGAAATATCGCCAGATGAAATCTGGAAAGAAGCTTTTTGAGAAACTGCTTAGTGTTCTGTTAATTCATCTCACAGAGTTAAATGTGTATTTCGAGGATCTCTTTGCTAGCCCTATTTCTGTGGAATCTGAGAACAGATATTTCGGATCCCTTCGAAGACTATAGGGCCAAAGGAAATATCCTCGGATAACAAAGAGAAAGAAGCTTTCTGAGAAACTTCTTTGTGTTCTGTGAAATCATCTCACAGAGTTACAGCTTTCCCCTCAAGAAGCCTTTCGTTAAGACAGTTCTTGTGGAATTGGCAAAGTGATATTTGGAAGCCCATAGAGGGCTATGGTGAAAAAGGAAATATCCTCAGATGAAATCTGGAAAGAAGCTTTCTGAGAAACTGCTTAGTGTTCTGGTAATTCATCTCACATAGTTACATGTGTATTTCGGGGATCTCTTTGCTAGCCCTATTTCTGTGGAATCTGAGAACAGATATTTCGGATCCCTTTGAAGACTATAGGGCCAAAGGAAATATCCTCCGATAACAAAGAGAAAGAAGCTTTCTGAGAAACTTCTTTGTGTTCTGTGAAATCATCTCACAGAGTTACAGCTTTCCCCTCAAGAAGCCTTTCGCTAAGACAGTTCTTGTGGAATTGGCAAAGTGATATTTGGAAGCCCATAGAGGGCTATGGTGAAAAAGGAAATATCCTCAGATGAAATCTGGAAAGAAGCTTTCTGAGAAACTGCTTAGTGTTCTGTTAATTCATCTCACAGAGTTACATGTGTATTTCGAGGATCTCTTTGCTAGCCCTATTTCTGTGGAATCTGAGAACAGATATTTCGGATCCCTTTGAAGACTATAGGGCCAAAGGAAATATCCTCCGATAACAAAGAGAAAGAAGCTTTCTGAGAAACTTCTTTGTGTTCTGTGAAATCATCTCACAGAGTTACAGCTTTCCCCTCAAGAAGCCTTTCGCTAAGACAGTTCTTGTGGATTTGGCAAAGTGATATTTGGAAGCCCATAGAGGGCTATGGTGAAAAAGGAAATATCCTCAGATGAAATCTGGAAAGAAGCTTTCTGAGAAACTGCTTAGTGTTCTGTTAATTCATCTCACAGAGTTACATGTGTATTTCGAGGATCTCTTTGCTAGCCCTATTTCTGTGGAAACTGAGAAAAGATATTTCGGATCCCTTTGAAGACTATAGGGCCAAAGGAAATATCCTCCGATAACAAAGAGAAAGAAGCTTTCTGAGAAACTTCTTTGTGTTCTGTGAAATCATCTCACAGAGTTACAGCTTTCCCCTCAAGAAGCCTTTCGCTAAGACAGTTCTTGTGGAATTGGCAAAGTGATATTTGGAAGCCCATAGAAGGCTATGGTGAAAAAGGAAATATTTTCAGATGAAATCTGGAAAGAAGCTTTCTGAGAAACTGCTTAGTGTTCTGTTAATTCATCTCACAGAGTTACATGTGTATTTCGAGGATCTCTTTGCTAGCCCTATTTCTGTGGAATCTGAGAACAGATATTTCGGATCCCTTTGAAGACTATAGGGCCAAAGGAAACATCCTCCGATAACAAAGAGAAAGAAGCTTTCTGAGAAACTTCTTTGTGTTCTGTGAAATCATCTCACAGAGTTACAGCTTTCCCCTCAAGAAGCCTTTCGCTAAGACAGTTCTTGTGGAATTGGCAAAGTGATATTTGGAAGCCCATAGAGGGCTATGGTGAAAAAGGAAATATCGTCAGATGAAATCTGGAAAGAAGCTTTCTGCGAAACTGCTTAGTGTTCTGTTAATTCATCTCACAGAGTTACATGTGTATTTCGAGGATCTCTTTGCTAGCTCTATTTCTGTGGAATCTGAGAACAGATATTTCGGATCCCTTTGAAGACTATAGGGCCAAAGGAAATATCCTCCGATAACAAAGAGAAAGAAGCTTTCTGAGAAACTTCTTTGTGTTCTGTGAAATCATCTCACAGAGTTACAGCTTTCCCCTCAAGAAGCCTTTCGCTAAGTCAGTTCTTGTGGAATTGGCAAAGTGATATTTTGAAGCCCATAGAGGGCTATGGTGAAAAAGGAAATATCGTCAGATGAAATCTGGAAAGAAGCTTGCTGCGAAACTGCTTAGTGTTCTCTTAATTCATCTCACAGAGTTACATGTGTATTTCGAGGATCTCTTTGCTAGCCCTATTTCTGTGGAAACTGAGAAAAGATATTTCGGATCCCTTTGAAGACTATAGGGCCAAAGGAAATATCCTCCGATAACAAAGAGAAAGAAGCTTTCTGAGAAACTTCTTTGTGTTCTGTGAAATCATCTCACAGAGTTACAGCTTTCCCCTCAAGAAGCCTTTCGCTAAGACAGTTCTTGTGGAATTGGCAAAGTGATATTTGGAAGCCCATAGAGGGCTATGGTGAAAAAGGAAATATCCTCAGATGAAATCTGGAAAGAAGCTTTCTGAGAAACTGCTTAGTGTTCTGTTAATTCATCTCACAGAGTTACATGTGTATTTCGAGGATCTCTTTGCTAGCTCTGTTTCTGTGGAATCTGAGAACAGATATTTCGGATCCCTTTGAAGACTATAGGGCCAAAGGAAATATCCTCTGATAACAAAGAGAAAGAAGCTTTCTGAGAAACTTCTTTGTGTTCTGTGAAATCATCTCACAGAGTTACAGATTTCCCCTCAAGAAGCCTTTCGCTAATACAGTTCTTGTGGAATTGGCAAAGTGATATTTGGAAGCCCTTAGAGGGCTATGGTGAAAAAGGAAATATCGTCAGATGAAATCTGGAAAGAAGCTTTCTGAGAAACTGCTTAGTGTTCTGTTATATCAACTCACAGAGTTACATGTGTATTTCGAGAATCTCTTTGCTAGCCCTATTTCTGTGGAATCTGAGAACAGATATTTCGGATCCCTTTGAAGACTATAGGGCCAAAGGAAATATCCTCCGATAACAAAGAGAAAGAAGCTTTCTGAGAAACTTCTTTGTGTTCTGTGAAATCATCTCACAGAGTTACAGCTTTCCCCTCAAGAAGCCTTTCGCTAAGACAGTTCTTGTGGAATTGGCAAAGTGATATTTGGAAGCCCATAGAGGGCTATGGTGAAAAAGGAAATATCGTCAGATGAAAGCTGGAAAGAAGCTTTCTGAGAAACTGCTTAGTGTTCTCTTAATTCATCTCACAGAGTTACATGTGTATTTCGAGGATCTCTTTGCTAGCCCTATTTCTGTGGAAACTGAGAAAAGATATTTCGGATCCCTTTGAAGACTATAGGGCCAAAGGAAATATCCTCGGATAACAAAGAGAAAGAAGCTTTCTGAGAAACTTCTTTGTGCTCTGTGAAATCATCTCACAGAGTTACAGCTTTCCCCTCAAGAAGCCTTTCGCTAAGACAGTTCTTGTGGAATTGGCAAAGTGATATTTGGAAGCCCATAGAGGGCTATGGTGAAAAAGGATATATCCGCAGATGAAATCTGGAAAGAAGCTTTCTGAGAAACTGCTTAGTGTTCTGTTAATTCATCTCACAGAGTTACATGTGTATTTCGAGGATCTCTTTGCTAGCCCTATTTCTGTGGAATCTGAGAACAGATATTTCGGATCCCTTTGAAGACTATAGGGCCAAAGGAAATATCCTCCGATAACAAAGAGAAAGAAGCTTTCTGAGAAACTTCTTTGTGTTCTGTGAAATCATCTTACAGAGTTACGGCTTTCCCCTCAAGAAGCCTTTCGCTAAGACAGTTCTTGTGGAATTGGCAAAGTGATATTTGGAAGCCCATAGAGGGCTATGGTGAAAAAGGAAATATCGTCAGATGAAATCTGGAAAGAAGCTTTCTGAGAAACTGCTTAGTGTTCTGTTAATCATCTCACAGAGTTACATGTGTATTTCGAGGATCTCTTTGCTAGCCCTATTTCTGTGGAATCTGAGAACAGATATTTCGGATCCCTTTGAAGACTATAGGGCCAAAGGAAATATCCTCTGATAACAAAGAGAAAGACGCTTTCTGAGAAACTTCTTTGTGTTCTGTGAAATCATCTCACAGAGTTACAGCTTTCCCCTCAAGAAGCCTTTCGCTAAGACAGTTCTTGTGGAATTGGCAAAGTGATATTTGGAAGCCCATAGAGGGCTATGGTGAAAAAGGAAATATCGTCAGATGAAATCTGGAAAGAAGCTTTCTGAGAAACTGCTTAGTGTTCTGTGAATTCATCTCACAGAGTTACATGTGTATTTCGAGGATCTCTTTGCTAGCCCTATTTCTGTGGAAACTGAGAAAAGATATTTCGGATCCCTTTGAAGACTATAGGGCCAAAGGAAAAATCCTCCGATAAAAAAGAGAAAGAAGCTTTCTTTGAAACTTCTTTGTGTTCTGTGAAATGATCTCACAGAGTTACAGCTTTCCCCTCAAGAAGCCTTTCGCTAAGACAGTTCTTGTGGAATTGGCAAAGTGATATTTGGAAGCCCATATAAGGCTATGGTGAAAAAGGAAATATCGTCAGATGAAATCTGGAAAGAAGCTTTCTGAGAAACTGCTTAGTGTTCTGTTAATCATCTCACAGAGTTACATGTGTATTTCGAGGATCTCTTTGCTAGCCCTATTTCTGTGGAATCTGAGAACAGATATTTCGGATCCCTTTGAAGACTATAGGGCCAAAGGAAATATCCTCTGATAACAAAGAGAAAGAAGCTTTCTGAGAAACTTCTTTGTGTAGTGTGAAATCATCTCACAGAGTTACAGCTTTCCCCTCAAGAAGCCTTTCGCTAAGACAGTTCTTGTGGAATTGGCAAAGTGATATTTGGAAGCCCATAGAGGGCTATGGTGAAAAAGGAAATATCGTCAGATGAAATCTGGAAAGAAGCTTTCTGAGAAACTGCTTAGTGTTCTGTGAATTCATCTCACACAGTTACATGTGTATTTCGAGGATCTCTTTGCTAGCCCTATTTCTGTGGAAACTGAGAAAAGATATTTCGGATCCCTTTGAAGACTATAGGGCCAAAGGAAATATTCTCCGATAACAAAAAGAAAGAAGCTTTCTGAGAAACTTCTTTGTGTTCTGTGAAATCATCTCACAGAGTTACAGCTTTCCCCTGAAGAAGCCTTTCGCTAAGAGAGTTCTTGTGGCATTGGCAAAGTGATATTTGAAAGCCCATAGAGGGCTATGGTGAAAAAGGAAATATCGTCAGATGAAATCTGGAAAGAAGCTTTCTGCGAAACTGCTTAGTGTTCTGTGAATTCATCTCACAGAGTTACATGTGTATTTCGAGGATCTCTTTGCTAGCCCTATTTCTGTGGAATCTGAGAACAGATATTTCGGATCCCTTTGAAGACTATAGGGCCAAAGGAAATATCCTCCGATAACAAAGAGAAAGAAGATTTCTGAGAAACTTCTTTGTGTTCTGTGAAATCATCTCACAGAGTTACAGCTTTCCCCTCAAGAAGCCTTTCGCTAAGACAGTTCTTGTGGAATAGGCAAAGTGATATTTGGAAGCCCATAGAGGGCTACGGTGAAAAAGGAAATATCCTCAGATGAAATCTGGAAAGAAGCATTCTGAGAAACTGCTTAGTGTTCTGTTAATTCATCTCACAGAGTTACATGTGTATTTCGAGGATCTCTTTGCTAGCCCTATTTCTGTGGAAACTGAGAAAAGATATTTCGGATCCCTTTGAAGACTATAGGGCCAAAGGAAATATCCTCCGATAACAAAGAGAAAGAAGCATTCTGAGAAACTTCTTTGTGTTCTGTGAAATCATCTCACAGAGTTACAGCTTTCCCGTCAAGAAGCCTTTCGCTAAGACAGTTCTTGTGGAATTTGCAAAGTGATATTTGGAAGCCCATAGAAGGCTATGGTGAAAAAGGAAATATCGTCAGATGAAATCTGGAAAGAAGCTTTATGCGAAACTGCTTAGTGTTCTGTGAATTCATCTCACAGAGTTACATGTGTATTTCGAGGATCTCTTTGCTAGCCCTATTTCTGTGGAATCTGAGAACAGATATTTCGGATCCCTTTGAAGACTATAGGGCCAAAGGAAATATCCTCCGATAACAAAGAGAAAGAAGCTTTCTGAGAAACTTCTTTGTGTTCTGTGAAATCATCTCACAGAGTTACAGCTTTCCCCTCAAGAAGCCTTTCGCTAAGACAGTTCTTGTGGAATTGGCAAAGTGATATTTGGAAGCCCATAGAGGGCTATGGTGAAAAAGGAAATATCGTCAGATGAAAGCTGGAAAGAAGCTTTCTGAGAAACTGCTTAGTGTTCTGTTAATTCATCTCACAGAGTTACATGTGTATTTCGAGGATCTCTTTGCTAGCCCTATTTCTGTGGAAACTGAGAAAAGATATTTCGGATCCCTTTGAAGACTATAGGGCCAAAGGAAATATCCTCGGATAACAAAGAGAAAGAAGCTTTCTGAGAAACTTCTTTGTGTTCTGTGAAATCATCTCACAGAGTTACAGCTTTCCCCTCAAGAAGCCTTTCGCTAAGACAGTTCTTGTGGAATTGGCAAAGTGATATTTGGAAGCCCGTAGAGGGCTATGGTGAAAAAGGAAATATCGTCAGATGAAATCTGGAAAGAAGCTTTCTGAGAAACTGCTTAGTGTTCTGTGAATTCATCTCACAGAGTTACATGTGTATTTCGAGGATCTCTTTGCTAGCCCTATTTCTGTGGAAACTGAGAAAAGATATTTCGGATCCCTTTGAAGACTATAGGGCCAAAGGAAATATCCTCGGATAACAAAGAGAAAGAAGCTTTCTGAGAAACTTCTTTGTGCTCTGTGAAATCATCTCACAGAGTTACAGCTTTCCCCTCAAGAAGCCTTTCGCTAAGACAGTTCTTGTGGAATTGGCAAAGTGATATTTGGAAGCCCATAGAGGGCTATGGTGAAAAAGGATATATCCGCAGATGAAATCTGGAAAGAAGCTTTCTGAGAAACTGCTTAGTGTTCTGTTAATTCATCTCACAGAGTTACATGTGTATTTCGAGGATCTCTTTGCTAGCCCTATTTCTGTGGAATCTGAGAACAGATATTTCGGATCCCTTTGAAGACTATAGGGCCAAAGGAAATATCCTCCGATAACAAAGAGAAAGAAGCTTTCTGAGAAACTTCTTTGTGTTCTGTGAAATCATCTTACAGAGTTACGGCTTTCCCCTCAAGAAGCCTTTCGCTAAGACAGTTCTTGTGGAATTGGCAAAGTGATATTTGGAAGCCCATAGAGGGCTATGGTGAAAAAGGAAATATCGTCAGATGAAATCTGGAAAGAAGCTTTCTGAGAAACTGCTTAGTGTTCTGTTAATCATCTCACAGAGTTACATGTGTATTTCGAGGATCTCTTTGCTAGCCCTATTTCTGTGGAATCTGAGAACAGATATTTCGGATCCCTTTGAAGACTATAGGGCCAAAGGAAATATCCTCTGATAACAAAGAGAAAGAAGCTTTCTGAGAAACTTCTTTGTGTTCTGTGAAATCATCTCACAGAGTTACAGCTTTCCCCTCAAGAAGCCTTTCGCTAAGACAGTTCTTGTGGAATTGGCAAAGTGATATTTGGAAGCCCATAGAGGGCTATGGTGAAAAAGGAAATATCGTCAGATGAAATCTGGAAAGAAGCTTTCTGAGAAACTGCTTAGTGTTCTGTGAATTCATCTCACAGAGTTACATGTGTATTTCGAGGATCTCTTTGCTAGCCCTATTTCTGTGGAAACTGAGAAAAGATATTTCGGATCCCTTTGAAGACTATAGGGCCAAAGGAAAAATCCTCCGATAAAAAAGAGAAAGAAGCTTTCTTTGAAACTTCTTTGTGTTCTGTGAAATGATCTCACAGAGTTACAGCTTTCCCCTCAAGAAGCCTTTCGCTAAGACAGTTCTTGTGGAATTGGCAAAGTGATATTTGGAAGCCCATATAAGGCTATGGTGAAAAAGGAAATATCGTCAGATGAAATCTGGAAAGAAGCTTTCTGAGAAACTGCTTAGTGTTCTGTTAATCATCTCACAGAGTTACATGTGTATTTCGAGGATCTCTTTGCTAGCCCTATTTCTGTGGAATCTGAGAACAGATATTTCGGATCCCTTTGAAGACTATAGGGCCAAAGGAAATATCCTCTGATAACAAAGAGAAAGAAGCTTTCTGAGAAACTTCTTTGTGTAGTGTGAAATCATCTCACAGAGTTACAGCTTTCCCCTCAAGAAGCCTTTCGCTAAGACAGTTCTTGTGGAATTGGCAAAGTGATATTTGGAAGCCCATAGAGGGCTATGGTGAAAAAGGAAATATCGTCAGATGAAATCTGGAAAGAAGCTTTCTGAGAAACTGCTTAGTGTTCTGTGAATTCATCTCACACAGTTACATGTGTATTTCGAGGATCTCTTTGCTAGCCCTATTTCTGTGGAAACTGAGAAAAGATATTTCGGATCCCTTTGAAGACTATAGGGCCAAAGGAAATATTCTCCGATAACAAAAAGAAAGAAGCTTTCTGAGAAACTTCTTTGTGTTCTGTGAAATCATCTCACAGAGTTACAGCTTTCCCCTGAAGAAGCCTTTCGCTAAGAGAGTTCTTGTGGCATTGGCAAAGTGATATTTGAAAGCCCATAGAGGGCTATGGTGAAAAAGGAAATATCGTCAGATGAAATCTGGAAAGAAGCTTTCTGCGAAACTGCTTAGTGTTCTGTGAATTCATCTCACAGAGTTACATGTGTATTTCGAGGATCTCTTTGCTAGCCCTATTTCTGTGGAATCTGAGAACAGATATTTCGGATCCCTTTGAAGACTATAGGGCCAAAGGAAATATCCTCCGATAACAAAGAGAAAGAAGATTTCTGAGAAACTTCTTTGTGTTCTGTGAAATCATCTCACAGAGTTACAGCTTTCCCCTCAAGAAGCCTTTCGCTAAGACAGTTCTTTTGGAATAGGCAAAGTGATATTTGGAAGCCCATAGAGGGCTACGGTGAAAAAGGAAATATCCTCAGATGAAATCTGGAAAGAAGCATTCTGAGAAACTGCTTAGTGTTCTGTGAATTCATCTCACAGAGTTACATGTGTATTTCGAGGATCTCTTTGCTAGCCCTATTTCTGTGGAAACTGAGAAAAGATATTTCGGATCCCTTTGAAGACTATAGGGCCAAAGGAAATATCCTCCGATAACAAAGAGAAAGAAGCATTCTGAGAAACTTCTTTGTGTTCTGTGAAATCATCTCACAGAGTTACAGCTTTCCCGTCAAGAAGCCTTTCGCTAAGACAGTTCTTGTGGAATTTGCAAAGTGATATTTGGAAGCCCATAGAAGGCTATGGTGAAAAAGGAAATATCGTCAGATGAAATCTGGAAAGAAGCTTTATGCGAAACTGCTTAGTGTTCTGTGAATTCATCTCACAGAGTTACATGTGTATTTCGAGGATCTCTTTGCTAGCCCTATTTCTGTGGAATCTGAGAACAGATATTTCGGATCCCTTTGAAGACTATAGGGCCAAAGGAAATATCCTCCGATAACAAAGAGAAAGAAGCTTTCTGAGAAACTTCTTTGTGTTCTGTGAAATCATCTCACAGAGTTACAGCTTTCCCCTCAAGAAGCCTTTCGCTAAGACAGTTCTTGTGGAATTGGCAAAGTGATATTTGGAAGCCCATAGAGGGCTATGGTGAAAAAGGAAATATCGTCAGATGAAAGCTGGAAAGAAGCTTTCTGAGAAACTGCTTAGTGTTCTGTTAATTCATCTCACAGAGTTACATGTGTATTTCGAGGATCTCTTTGCTAGCCCTATTTCTGTGGAAACTGAGAAAAGATATTTCGGATCCCTTTGAAGACTATAGGGCCAAAGGAAATATCCTCGGATAACAAAGAGAAAGAAGCTTTCTGAGAAACTTCTTTGTGTTCTGTGAAATCATCTCACAGAGTTACAGCTTTCCCCTCAAGAAGCCTTTCGCTAAGACAGTTCTTGTGGAATTGGCAAAGTGATATTTGGAAGCCCGTAGAGGGCTATGGTGAAAAAGGAAATATCGTCAGATGAAATCTGGAAAGAAGCTTTCTGAGAAACTGCTTAGTGTTCTGTGAATTCATCTCACAGAGTTACATGTGTATTTCGAGGATCTCTTTGCTAGCCCTATTTCTGTGGAAACTGAGAAAAGATATTTCGGATCCCTTTGAAGACTATAGGGCCAAAGGAAATATCCTCCGATAACAAAGAGAAAGAAGCATTCTGAGAAACTTCTTTGTGTTCTGTGAAATCATCTCACAGAGTTACAGCTTTCCCGTCAAGAAGCCTTTCGCTAAGACAGTTCTTGTGGAATTTGCAAAGTGATATTTGGAAGCCCATAGAAGGCTATGGTGAAAAAGGAAATATCGTCAGATGAAATCTGGAAAGAAGCTTTATGCGAAACTGCTTAGTGTTCTGTGAATTCATCTCACAGAGTTACATGTGTATTTCGAGGATCTCTTTGCTAGCCCTATTTCTGTGGAATCTGAGAACAGATATTTCGGATCCCTTTGAAGACTATAGGGCCAAAGGAAATATCCTCCGATAACAAAGAGAAAGAAGCTTTCTGAGAAACTTCTTTGTGTTCTGTGAAATCATCTCACAGAGTTACAGCTTTCCCCTCAAGAAGCCTTTCGCTAAGACAGTTCTTGTGGAATTGGCAAAGTGATATTTGGAAGCCCATAGAGGGCTATGGTGAAAAAGGAAATATCGTCAGATGAAAGCTGGAAAGAAGCTTTCTGAGAAACTGCTTAGTGTTCTGTTAATTCATCTCACAGAGTTACATGTGTATTTCGAGGATCTCTTTGCTAGCCCTATTTCTGTGGAAACTGAGAAAAGATATTTCGGATCCCTTTGAAGACTATAGGGCCAAAGGAAATATCCTCGGATAACAAAGAGAAAGAAGCTTTCTGAGAAACTTCTTTGTGTTCTGTGAAATCATCTCACAGAGTTACAGCTTTCCCCTCAAGAAGCCTTTCGCTAAGACAGTTCTTGTGGAATTGGCAAAGTGATATTTGGAAGCCCGTAGAGGGCTATGGTGAAAAAGGAAATATCGTCAGATGAAATCTGGAAAGAAGCTTTCTGAGAAACTGCTTAGTGTTCTGTGAATTCATCTCACAGAGTTACATGTGTATTTCGAGGATCTCTTTGCTAGCCCTATTTCTGTGGAAACTGAGAAAAGATATTTCGGATCCCTTTGAAGACTATAGGGCCAAAGGAAAAATCCTCCGATAAAAAAGAGAAAGAAGCTTTCTTTGAAACTTCTTTGTGTTCTGTGAAATCATCTCACAGAGTTACAGCTTTCCCCTCAAGAAGCCTTTCGCTAAGACAGTTCTTGTGGATTTGGCAAAGTGATATTTGGAAGCCCATATAAGGCTATGGTGAAAAAGGAAATATCGTCAGATGAAATCTGGAAAGAAGCTTTCTGAGAAACTGCTTAGTGTTCTGTTAATCATCTCACAGAGTTACATGTGTATTTCGAGGATCTCTTTGCTAGCCCTATTTCTGTGGAATCTGAGAACAGATATTTCGGATCCCTTTGAAGACTATAGGGCCAAAGGAAATATCCTCTGATAACAAAGAGAAAGAAGCTTTCTGAGAAACTTCTTTGTGTTCTGTGAAATCATCTCACAGAGTTACAGCTTTCCCCTCAAGAAGCCTTTCGCTAAGACAGTTCTTGTGGAATTGGCAAAGTGATATTTGGAAGCCAATAGAGGGCTATGGTGAAAAAGGAAATATCGTCAGATGAAAGCTGGAAAGAAGCTTTCTGAGAAACTGCTTAGTGTTCTGTGAATTCATCTCACACAGTTACATGTGTATTTCGAGGATCTCTTTGCTAGCCCTATTTCTGTGGAAACTGAGAAAAGATATTTCGGATCCCTTTGAAGACTATAGGGCCAAAGGAAATATCCTCCGATAACAAAGAGAAAGAAGCTTTCTGAGAAACTTCTTTGTGTTCTGTGAAATCATCTCACAGAGTTACAGCTTTCCCCTGAAGAAGCCTTTCGCTAAGAGAGTTCTTGTGGCATTGGCAAAGTGATATTTGAAAGCCCATAGAGGGCTATGGTGAAAAAGGAAATATCGTCAGATGAAATCTGGAAAGAAGCTTTCTGCGAAACTGCTTAGTGTTCTGTGAATTCATCTCACAGAGTTACATGTGTATTTCGAGGATCTCTTTGCTAGCCCTATTTCTGTGGAATCTGAGAACAGATATTTCGGATCCCTTTGAAGACTATAGGGCCAAAGGAAATATCCTCCGATAACAAAGAGAAAGAAGCTTTCTGAGAAACTTCTTTGTGTTCTGTGAAATCATCTCACAGAGTTACAGCTTTCCCCTCAAGAAGCCTTTCGCTAAGACAGTTCTTGTGGAATAGGCAAAGTGATATTTGGAAGCCCATAGAGGGCTACGGTGAAAAAGGAAATATCCTCAGATGAAATCTGGAAAGAAGCATTCTGAGAAACTGCTTAGTGTTCTGTTAATTCATCTCACAGAGTTACATGTGTATTTCGAGGATCTCTTTGCTAGCCCTATTTCTGTGGAAACTGAGAAAAGATATTTCGGATCCCTTTGAAGACTATAGGGCCAAAGGAAATATCCTCCGATAACAAAGAGAAAGAAGCATTCTGAGAAACTTCTTTGTGTTCTGTGAAATCATCTCACAGAGTTACAGCTTTCCCGTCAAGAAGCCTTTCGCTAAGACAGTTCTTGTGGAATTTGCAAAGTGATATTTGGAAGCCCATAGAAGGCTATGGTGAAAAAGGAAATATCGTCAGATGAAATCTGGAAAGAAGCTTTATGCGAAACTGCTTAGTGTTCTGTGAATTCATCTCACAGAGTTACATGTGTATTTCGAGGATCTCTTTGCTAGCCCTATTTCTGTGGAATGAGAACAGATATTTCGGATCCCTTTGAAGACTATAGGGCCAAAGGAAATATCCTCTGATAACAAAGAGAAAGAAGCTTTCTGAGAAACTTCTTTGTGTTCTGTGAAATCATCTCACAGAGTTACAGCTTTCCCCTCAAGAAGCCTTTCGCTAAGACTGTTCTTGTGGAATTGGCAAAGTGATATTTGGAAGCCCATAGAGGGCTATGGAGAAAAAGGAAATACCGTCAGATGAAATCTGGAAACAAGCTTTCTGCGAAACTGCTTAGTGTTCTGTAAATTCATCTCACAGAGTTACATGTGTATTTCGAGGATCTCTTTGCTAGCCCTATTTCTGTGGAATCTGAGAACAGATATTTCGGATCCCTTTGAAGACTATAGGGCCAAAGGAAATATCCTCCGATAACAAAGAGAAAGAAGCTTTCTGAGAAACTTCTTTGTGTTCTGTGAAATCATCTCACAGAGTTACAGCTTTCCCCTCAAGAAGCCTTTCGCTAAGACAGTTCTTGTGGAATAGGCAAAGTGATATTTGGAAGCCCATAGAGGGCTACGGTGAAAAAGGAAATATCCTCAGATGAAATCTGGAAAGAAGCATTCTGAGAAACTGCTTAGTGTTCTGTTAATTCATCTCACAGAGTTACATGTGTATTTCGAGGATCTCTTTGCTAGCCCTATTTCTGTGGAAACTGAGAAAAGATATTTCGGATCCCTTTGAAGACTATAGGGCCAAAGGAAATATCCTCCGATAACAAAGAGAAAGAAGCATTCTGAGAAACTTCTTTGTGTTCTGTGAAATCATCTCACAGAGTTACAGCTTTCCCGTCAAGAAGCCTTTCGCTAAGACAGTTCTTGTGGAATTTGCAAAGTGATATTTGGAAGCCCATAGAAGGCTATGGTGAAAAAGGAAATATCGTCAGATGAAATCTGGAAAGAAGCTTTATGCGAAACTGCTTAGTGTTCTGTGAATTCATCTCACAGAGTTACATGTGTATTTCGAGGATCTCTTTGCTAGCCCTATTTCTGTGGAATGAGAACAGATATTTCGGATCCCTTTGAAGACTATAGGGCCAAAGGAAATATCCTCTGATAACAAAGAGAAAGAAGCTTTCTGAGAAACTTCTTTGTGTTCTGTGAAATCATCTCACAGAGTTACAGCTTTCCCCTCAAGAAGCCTTTCGCTAAGACTGTTCTTGTGGAATTGGCAAAGTGATATTTGGAAGCCCATAGAGGGCTATGGAGAAAAAGGAAATACCGTCAGATGAAATCTGGAAACAAGCTTTCTGCGAAACTGCTTAGTGTTCTGTAAATTCATCTCACAGAGTTACATTTGTATTTCGAGGATCTGTTTGATAGCTCTATTTCTGTGGAATCTGAGAACAGATATTTCGGATCACTTTGAAGACTATAGGGCCTAAGGAAATATCCTCCGATAACAAAGAGAAAGAAGCTTTCTGAGAAACTTCTTTGTGTTCTGTGAAATCATCTCACAGAGTTACAGCTTTCCCCTCAAGAAGCCTTTCGCTAAGACAGTTCTTGTGGAATTGGCAAAGTGATATTTGGAAGCCCATAGAGGGCTATGGTGAAAAAGGAAATATCGTCAGATGAAATCTGGAAAGAAGCTTTCTGCGAAACTGCTTAGTGTTCTGTTAATTCATCTCACAGAGTTACATGTGTATTTCGAGGATCTCTTTGCTAACCCTATTTCTGTGGAAACTGAGAACAGATATTTCGGATCCCTTTGAAGACTATAGGGCCAAAGGAAATATCCTCCGATAACAAAGAGAAAGAAGCTTTCTGAGAAACTTCTTTGTGTTCTGTGAAATCATCTCACAGAGTTACAGCTTTCCCCTCAAGAAGCCTTTCGCTAAGACAGTTCTTTTGGAATTGGCAAAGTGATATTTGGAAGCCCATAGAGGGCTATGGGGAAAAAGGAAATATCGTCAGATGAAAGCTGGAAAGAAGCTTTCTGAGAAACTGCTTAGTGTTCTGTTAATTCATCTCACAGAGTTACATGTGTATTTCGAGGATCTCTTTGCTAGCCCTATTTCTGTGGAATCTGAGAACAGATACTTCGGATCACTTTGAAGACTATAGGGCCTAAGGAAATACCCTCGTATAACAAAGAGAAAGAAGCTTTCTGAGAAACTTCTTTGTGATCTGTGAGATCATCTCACAGAGTTACAGCTTTCCCCTCAAGAAGCCTTTCGCTAAGTCAGTTCTTGTGGAATTGGCAAAGTGATATTTGGAAGCCCATAGAGGGCTATGGTGAAAAAGGAAATATCGTCAGATGAAATCTGTAAAGAAGCTTTCTGCGAAACTGCTTAGTGTTCTCTTAATTCATCTCACAGAGTTACATGTGTATTTCGAGGATCTCTTTGCTAGACCTATTCCTGTGGAAACTGAGAACAGATATTTCGGATCCCTTTGAAGACTATAGGGCCAAAGGAAATATCCTCCGATAACAAAGAGAAAGAAGCTTTCTGAGAAACTTCTTTGTGTTCTGTGAAATCATCTCACAGAGTTACAGCTTTCCCCTCAAGAAGCCTTTCGCTAAAACAGTTCTTGTGGAATTGGCAAAGTGATATTTGGAAGCCCATAGAGGGCTATGGTGAAAAAGGAAATATCCTCAGATGAAATCTGGAAAGAAGCTTTCTGAGAAACTGCTTAGTGTTCTGTGAATTCATCTCACAGAGTTACATGTGTATTTCGAGGATCTCTTTGCTAGCCCTATTTCTGTGGAATCTGAGAACAGATATTTCGGATCCCTTCGAAGACTATAGGGCCAAAGGAAATATCCTCGGATAACAAAGAGAAAGAAGCTTTCTGAGAAACTTCTTTGTGTTCCGTGAAATCATCTCACAGAGTTACAGCTTTCCCCTCAAGAAGCCTTTCGTTAAGACAGTTCTTGTGGAATTGGCAAAGTGATATTTGGAAGCCCATAGAGGGCTATGGTGAAAAAGGAAATATCCTCAGATGAAATCTGGAAAGAAGCTTTCTGAGAAACTGCTTAGTGTTCTGGTAATTCATCTCACATAGTTACATGTGTATTTCGAGGATCTCTTTGCTAGCCCTATTTCTGTGGAATCTGAGAACAGATATTTCGGATCCCTTTGAAGACTATAGGGCCAAAGGAAATATCCTCCGATAACAAAGAGAAAGAAGCTTTCTGAGAAACTTCTTTGTGTTCTGTGAAATCATCTCACAGAGTTACAGCTTTCCCCTCAAGAAGCCTTTCGCTAAGACAGTTCTTGTGGAATTGGCAAAGTGATATTTGGAAGCCCATAGAGGGCTATGGTGAAAAAGGAAATATCCTCAGATGAAATCTGGAAAGAAGCTTTCCGCGAAACTGCTTAGTGTTCTGTTAATTCATCTCACAGAGTTACATGTGTATTTCGAGGATCTCTTTGCTAGCCCTATTTCTGTGGAATCTGAGAACAGATATTTTGGATCCCTTTGAAGACTATAGGGCCAAAGGAAATATCCTCCGATAACAAAGAGAAAGAAGCTTTCTGAGAAACTTCTTTGTGTTCTGTGAAATCATCTCACAGAGTTACAGCTTTCCCCTCAAGAAGCCTTTCGCTAAGACAGTTCTTGTGGATTTGGCAAAGTGATATTTGGAAGCCCATAGAGGGCTATGGGGAAAAAGGAAATATCGTCAGATGAAATCTGGAAAGAAGCTTTCTGAGAAACTGCTTAGTGTTCTGTTAATTCATCTCACAGAGTTACATGTGTATTTCGAGGATCTCTTTGCTAGCCCTATTTCTGTGGAATCTGAGAACAGATATTTCGGATCACTTTGAAGACTATAGGGCCAAAGAACATATCCTCGGATAACAAAGAGAAAGAAGCTTTCTGAGAAACTTCTTTGTGTTCTGAAATCATCTCACAGAGTTACAGCTTTCCCCTCAAGAAGCCTTTCGCTAAGACAGTTCTTGTGGAATTGGCAAAGTGATATTTGGAAGCCCATAGAGGGCTCTGGGGAAAAAGGAAATATCCTCAGA
Source organism: Macaca nemestrina (assembly GCF_043159975.1). Lineage (NCBI taxonomy): Eukaryota > Metazoa > Chordata > Mammalia > Primates > Cercopithecidae > Macaca > Macaca nemestrina. Next base: position 29,692,436 of record NC_092135.1, on the reverse strand, counting down.
TGAAATCTGGAAAGAAGCTTTCTGAGAAACTGCTTAGTGTTCTGTTAATTCATCTCACAGAGTTAAATGCGTATTTCCAGGATCTCTTTGCTAGCCCTATTTCTGTGGAATCTGAGAACAGATATTTCGGATCCCTTTGAAGACTATAGGGCCTAAGGAAATATCCTCGGATAACGAAGAGAAAGAAGCTTTATGAGAAACTTCTTTGTGTTCTGAAATCATCTCACAGAGTTACAGCTTTCCCCTCAAGAAGCCTTTCGCTAAGACAGTTCTTGTGGAATTGGCAAAGTGATATTTGGAAGCCCATATAAGGCTATGGTGAAAAAGGAAATATCGTCAGATGAAATCTGGAAAGAAGCTTTCTGAGAAACTGCTTAGTGTTCTGTTAATCATCTCACAGAGTTACATGTGTATTTCGAGGATCTCTTTGCTAGCCCTATTTCTGTGGAATCTGAGAACAGATATTTCGGATCCCTTTGAAGACTATAGGGCCAAAGGAAATATCCTCTGATAACAAAGAGAAAGAAGCTTTCTGAGAAACTTCTTTGTGTAGTGTGAAATCATCTCACAGAGTTACAGCTTTCCCCTCAAGAAGCCTTTCGCTAAGACAGTTCTTGTGGAATTGGCAAAGTGATATTTGGAAGCCCATAGAGGGCTATGGTGAAAAAGGAAATATCGTCAGATGAAATCTGGAAAGAAGCTTTCTGAGAAACTGCTTAGTGTTCTGTGAATTCATCTCACACAGTTACATGTGTATTTCGAGGATCTCTTTGCTAGCCCTATTTCTGTGGAAACTGAGAAAAGATATTTCGGATCCCTTTGAAGACTATAGGGCCAAAGGAAATATCCTACGATAACAAAGAGAAAGAAGCTTTCTGAGAAACTTCTTTGTGTTCTGTGAAATCATCTCACAGAGTTACAGCTTTCCCCTGAAGAAGCCTTTCGCTACGAGAGTTCTTGTGGCATTGGCAAAGTGATATTTGAAAGCCCATAGAGGGCTATGGTGAAAAAGGAAATATCGTCAGATGAAATCTGGAAAGAAGCTTTCTGCGAAACTGCTTAGTGTTCTGTGAATTCATCTCACAGAGTTACATGTGTATTTCGAGGATCTCTTTGCTAGCCCTATTTCTGTGGAATCTGAGAACAGATATTTCGGATCCCTTTGAAGACTATAGGGCCAAAGGAAATATCCTCCGATAACAAAGAGAAAGAAGATTTCTGAGAAACTTCTTTGTGTTCTGTGAAATCATCTCACAGAGTTACAGCTTTCCCCTCAAGAAGCCTTTCGCTAAGACAGTTCTTGTGGAATAGGCAAAGTGATATTTGGAAGCCCATAGAGGGCTACGGTGAAAAAGGAAATATCCTCAGATGAAATCTGGAAAGAAGCATTCTGAGAAACTGCTTAGTGTTCTGTTAATTCATCTCACAGAGTTACATGTGTATTTCGAGGATCTCTTTGCTAGCCCTATTTCTGTGGAAACTGAGAAAAGATATTTCGGATCCCTTTGAAGACTATAGGGCCAAAGGAAATATCCTCCGATAACAAAGAGAAAGAAGCATTCTGAGAAACTTCTTTGTGTTCTGTGAAATCATCTCACAGAGTTACAGCTTTCACGTCAAGAAGCCTTTCGCTAAGACAGTTCTTGTGGAATTTGCAAAGTGATATTTGGAAGCCCATAGAAGGCTATGGTGAAAAAGGAAATATCGTCAGATGAAATCTGGAAAGAAGCTTTATGCGAAACTGCTTAGTGTTCTGTGAATTCATCTCACAGAGTTACATGTGTATTTCGAGGATCTCTTTGCTAGCCCTATTTCTGTGGAATCTGAGAACAGATATTTCGGATCCCTTTGAAGACTATAGGGCCAAAGGAAATATCCTCCGATAACAAAGAGAAAGAAGCTTTCTGAGAAACTTCTTTGTGTTCTGTGAAATCATCTCACAGAGTTACAGCTTTCCCCTCAAGAAGCCTTTCGCTAAGACAGTTCTTGTGGAATTGGCAAAGTGATATTTGGAAGCCCATAGAGGGCTATGGTGAAAAAGGAAATATCGTCAGATGAAATCTGGAAAGAAGCTTTCTGAGAAACTGCTTAGTGTTCTGTGAATTCATCTCACAGAGTTACATGTGTATTTCGAGGATCTCTTTGCTAGCCCTATTTCTGTGGAAACTGAGAAAAGATATTTCGGATCCCTTTGAAGACTATAGGGCCAAAGGAAAAATCCTCCGATAACAAAGAGAAAGAAGCTTTCTTTGAAACTTCTTTGTGTTCTGTGAAATGATCTCACAGAGTTACAGCTTTCCCCTCAAGAAGCCTTTCGCTAAGACAGTTCTTGTGGAATTGGCAAAGTGATATTTGGAAGCCCATATAAGGCTATGGTGAAAAAGGAAATATCGTCAGATGAAATCTGGAAAGAAGCTTTCTGAGAAACTGATTAGTGTTCTGTTAATCATCTCACAGAGTTACATGTGTATTTCGAGGATCTCTTTGCTAGACCTATTTCTGTGGAATCTGAGAACAGATATTTCGGATCCCTTTGAAGACTATAGGGCCAAAGGAAATATCCTCTGATAACAAAGAGAAAGAAGCTTTCTGAGAAACTTCTTTGTGTAGTGTGAAATCATCTCACAGAGTTACAGCTTTCCCCTCAAGAAGCCTTTCGCTAAGACAGTTCTTGTGGAATTGGCAAAGTGATATTTGGAAGCCCATAGAGGGCTATGGTGAAAAAGGAAATATCGTCAGATGAAATCTGGAAAGAAGCTTTCTGAGAAACTGCTTAGTGTTCTGTGAATTCATCTCACACAGTTACATGTGTATTTCGAGGATCTCTTTGCTAGCCCTATTTCTGTGGAAACTGAGAAAAGATATTTCGGATCCCTTTGAAGACTATAGGGCCAAAGGAAATATCCTCCGATAACAAAGAGAAAGAAGCATTCTGAGAAACTTCTTTGTGTTCTGTGAAATCATCTCACAGAGTTACAGCTTTCACGTCAAGAAGCCTTTCGCTAAGACAGTTCTTGTGGAATTTGCAAAGTGATATTTGGAAGCCCATAGAAGGCTATGGTGAAAAAGGAAATATCGTCAGATGAAATCTGGAAAGAAGCTTTATGCGAAACTGCTTAGTGTTCTGTGAATTCATCTCACAGAGTTACATGTGTATTTCGAGGATCTCTTTGCTAGCCCTATTTCTGTGGAATCTGAGAACAGATATTTCGGATCCCTTTGAAGACTATAGGGCCAAAGGAAATATCCTCCGATAACAAAGAGAAAGAAGCTTTCTGAGAAACTTCTTTGTGTTCTGTGAAATCATCTCACAGAGTTACAGCTTTCCCCTCAAGAAGCCTTTCGCTAAGACAGTTCTTGTGGAATTGGCAAAGTGATATTTGGAAGCCCATAGAGGGCTATGGTGAAAAAGGAAATATCGTCAGATGAAATCTGGAAAGAAGCTTTCTGCGAAACTGCTTAGTGTTCTGTTAATTCATCTCACAGAGTTACATGTGTATTTCGAGGATCTCTTTCCTAGCCCTATTTCTGTGGAAACTGAGAAAAGATATTTCGGATCCCTTTGAAGACTATAGGGCCAAAGGAAATATCCTCGGATAACAAAGAGAAAGAAGCTTTCTGAGAAACTTCTTTGTGTTCTGTGAAATCATCTCACAGAGTTACAGCTTTCCCCTCAAGAAGCCTTTCGCTAAGACAGTTCTTGTGGAATTGGCAAAGTGATATTTGGAAGCCAATAGAGGGCTATGGTGAAAAAGGAAATATCGTCAGATGAAATCTGGAAAGATGCTTTCTGCGAAACTGCTTAGTGTTCTGTTAATTCATCTCACAGAGTTACATGTGTATTTCGAGGATCTTTTTGCTAGTCCTATTTCTGTGGAATCTGAAAACAGATATTTCGGATCCCTTTGAAGACTATAGGGCCATAGGAAATATCCTCGGATAACAAAGAGAAAGAAGCTTTCTGAGAAACTTCTTTGTGTTCTGTGAAATCATCTCACAGAGTTACAGCTTTCCCCTCAAGAAGCCTTTCGCTAAGACACTTCTTGTGGAATTGGCAAAGTGATATTTGGAAGCCGATAGAGGGCTATGGTGAAAAAGGAAATATCCGCAGATGAAATCTGGAAAGAAGCTTTCTGAGAAACTGCTTAGTGTTCTGTTAATTCATCTCACAGAGTTACATGTGTATTTCGAGGATCTCTTTGCTAGCCCTATTTCTGTGGAATCTGAGAACAGATATTTCGGATCCCTTTGAAGACTATAGGGCCAAAGGAAATATCCTCCGATAACAAAGAGAAAGAAGCTTTCTGAGAAACTTCTTTGTGTTCTGTGAAATCATCTCACAGAGTTTCGGCTTTCCCCTCAAGAAGCCTTTCGCTAAGACAGTTCTTGTGGAATTGGCAAAGTGATATTTGGAAGCCCATAGAGGGCTATGGTGAAAAAGGAAATATCGTCAGTTGAAATCTGGAAAGAAGCTTTCTGAGAAACTGCTTAGTGTTCTGTTAATCATCTCACAGAGTTACATGTGTATTTCGAGGATCTCTTTGCTAGCCCTATTTCTGTGGAATCTGAGAACAGATATTTCGGATCCCTTTGAAGACTATAGGGCCAAAGGAAATATCCTCTGATAACAAAGAGAAAGAAGCTTTCTGAGAAACTTCTTTGTGTTCTGTGAAATCATCTCACAGAGTTACAGCTTTCCCCTCAAGAAGCCTTTCGCTAAGACAGTTCTTGTGGAATTGGCAAAGTGATATTTGGAAGCCCATAGAGGGCTATTTTGAAAAAGGAAATATCGTCAGATGAAATCTGGAAAGAAGCTTTCTGAGAAACTGCTTAGTGTTCTGTGAATTCATCTCACAGAGTTACATGTGTATTTCGAGGATCTCTTTGCTAGCCCTATTTCTGTGGAAACTGAGAAAAGATATTTCGGATCCCTTTGAAGACTATAGGGCCAAAGGAAAAATCCTCCGATAAAAAAGAGAAAGAAGCTTTCTTTGAAACTTCTTTGTGTTCTGTGAAATCATCTCACAGAGTTACAGCTTTCCCCTCAAGAAGCCTTTCGCTAAGACAGTTCTTGTGGAATTGGCAAAGTGATATTTGGAAGCCCATATAAGGCTATGGTGAAAAAGGAAATATCGTCAGATGAAATCTGGAAAGAAGCTTTCTGAGAAACTGCTTAGTGTTCTGTTAATCATCTCACAGAGTTACATGTGTATTTCAAGGATCTCTTTGATAGCCCTATTTCTGTGGAATCTGAGAACAGATATTTCGGATCCCTTTGAAGACTATAGGGCCAAAGGAAATATCCTCTGATAACAAAGAGAAAGAAGCTTTCTGAGAAACTTCTTTGTGTTCTGTGAAATCATCTCACAGAGTTACAGCTTTCCCCTCAAGAAGCCTTTCGCTAAGACAGTTCTTGTGGAATTGGCAAAGTGATATTTGGAAGCCCATAGAGGGCTATGGTGAAAAAGGAAATATCGTCAGATGAAATCTGGAAAGAAGCTTTCTGAGAAACTGCTTAGTGTTCTGTGAATTCATCTCACACAGTTACATGTGTATTTCGAGGATCTCTTTGCTAGCCCTATTTCTGTGGAAACTGAGAAAAGATATTTCGGATCCCTTTGAAGACTATAGGGCCAAAGGAAATATCCTCCGATAACAAAGAGAAAGAAGCTTTCTGAGAAACTTCTTTGTGTTCTGTGAAATCATCTCACAGAGTTACAGCTTTCCCCTGAAGAAGCCTTTCGCTAAGAGAGTTCTTGTGGCATTGGCAAAGTGATATTTGAAAGCCCATAGAGGGCTATGGTGAAAAAGGAAATATCGTCAGATGAAATCTGGAAAGAAGCTTTCTGCGAAACTGCTTAGTGTTCTGTGAATTCATCTCACAGAGTTACATGTGTATTTCGAGGATCTCTTTGCTAGCCCTATTTCTGTGGAATCTGAGAACAGATATTTCGGATCCCTTTGAAGACTATAGGGCCAAAGGAAATATCCTCCGATAACAAAGAGAAAGAAGCTTTCTGAGAAACTTCTTTGTGTTCTGTGAAATCATCTCACAGAGTTACAGCTTTCCCCTCAAGAAGCCTTTCGCTAAGACAGTTCTTGTGGAATAGGCAAAGTGATATTTGGAAGCCCATAGAGGGCTACGGTGAAAAAGGAAATATCCTCAGATGAAATCTGGAAAGAAGCATTCTGAGAAACTGCTTAGTGTTCTGTTAATTCATCTCACAGAGTTACATGTGTATTTCGAGGATCTCTTTGCTAGCCCTATTTCTGTGGAAACTGAGAAAAGATATTTCGGATCCCTTTGAAGACTATAGGGCCAAAGGAAATATCCTCCGATAACAAAGAGAAAGAAGCATTCTGAGAAACTTCTTTGTGTTCTGTGAAATCATCTCACAGAGTTACAGCTTTCCCGTCAAGAAGCCTTTCGCTAAGACAGTTCTTGTGGAATTGGCAAAGTGATATTTGGAAGCCCATAGAAGGCTATGGTGAAAAAGGAAATATCGTCAGATGAAATCTGGAAAGAAGCTTTATGCGAAACTGCTTAGTGTTCTGTGAATTCATCTCACAGAGTTACATGTGTATTTCGAGGATCTCTTTGCTAGCCCTATTTCTGTGGAATGAGAACAGATATTTCGGATCCCTTTGAAGACTATAGGGCCAAAGGAAATATCCTCCGAAAACAAAGAGAAAGAAGCTTTCTGAGAAACTTCTTTGTGTTCTGTGAAATCATCTCACAGAGTTACAGCTTTCCCCTCAAGAAGCCTTTCGCTAAGACTGTTCTTGTGGAATTGGCAAAGTGATATTTGGAAGCCCATAGAGGGCTATGGAGAAAAAGGAAATACCGTCAGATGAAATCTGGAAACAAGCTTTCTGCGAAACTGCTTAGTGTTCTGTAAATTCATCTCACAGAGTTACATTTGTATTTCGAGGATCTGTTTGATAGCTCTATTTCTGTGGAATCTGAGAACAGATATTTCGGATCACTTTGAAGACTATAGGGCCTAAGGAAATATCCTCCGATAACAAAGAGAAAGAAGCTTTCTGAGAAACTTCTTTGTGTTCTGTGAAATCATCTCACAGAGTTACAGCTTTCCCCTCAAGAAGCCTTTCGCTAAGACAGTTCTTGTGGAATTGGCAAAGTGATATTTGGAAGCCCATAGAGGGCTATGGTGAAAAAGGAAATATCGTCAGATGAAATCTGGAAAGAAGCTTTCTGCGAAACTGCTTAGTGTTCTGTGAATTCATCTCACACAGTTACATGTGTATTTCGAGGATCTCTTTGCTAACCCTATTTCTGTGGAAACTGAGAACAGATATTTCGGATCCCTTTGAAGACTATAGGGCCAAAGGAAATATCCTCCGATAACAAAGAGAAAGAAGCTTTCTGAGAAACTTCTTTGTGTTCTGTGAAATCATCTCACAGAGTTACAGCTTTCCCCTCAAGAAGCCTTTCGCTAAGACAGTTCTTTTGGAATTGGCAAAGTGATATTTGGAAGCCCATAGAGGGCTATGGGGAAAAAGGAAATATCGTCAGATGAAATCTGGAAAGAAGCTTTCTGAGAAACTGCTTAGTGTTCTGTGAATTCATCTCACAGACTTACATGTGTATTTCGAGGATCTCTTTGCTAGCCCTATTTCTGTGGAATCTGAGAACAGATACTTCGGATCACTTTGAAGACTATAGGGCCTAAGGAAATACCCTCGTATAACAAAGAGAAAGAAGCTTTCTGAGAAACTTCTTTGTGATCTGTCAGATCATCTCACAGAGTTACAGCTTTCCCCTCAAGAAGCCTTTCGCTAAGTCAGTTCTTGTGGAATTGGCAAAGTGATATTTGGAAGCCCATAGAGGGCTATGGTGAAAAAGGAAATATCGTCAGATGAAATCTGGAAAGAAGCTTTCTGCGAAACTGCTTAGTGTTCTCTTAATTCATCTCACAGAGTTACATGTGTATTTCGAGGATCTCTTTGCTAGACCTATTCCTGTGGAAACTGAGAACAGATATTTCGGATCCCTTTGAAGACTATAGGGCCAAAGGAAATATCCTCCGATAACAAAGAGAAAGAAGCTTTCTGAGAAACTTCTTTGTGTTCTGTGAAATCATCTCACAGAGTTACAGCTTTCCCCTCAAGAAGCCTTTCGCTAAGACAGTTCTTGTGGAATTGGCAAAGTGATATTTGGAAGCCCATAGAGGGCTATGGTGAAAAAGGAAATATCGTCAGATGAAATCTGGAAAGAAGCTTTCTGCGAAACTGCTTAGTGTTCTGTGAATTCATCTCACACAGTTACATGTGTATTTCGAGGATCTCTTTGCTAACCCTATTTCTGTGGAAACTGAGAACAGATATTTCGGATCCCTTTGAAGACTATAGGGCCAAAGGAAATATCCTCCGATAACAAAGAGAAAGAAGCTTTCTGAGAAACTTCTTTGTGTTCTGTGAAATCATCTCACAGAGTTACAGCTTTCCCCTCAAGAAGCCTTTCGCTAAGACAGTTCTTTTGGAATTGGCAAAGTGATATTTGGAAGCCCATAGAGGGCTATGGGGAAAAAGGAAATATCGTCAGATGAAATCTGGAAAGAAGCTTTCTGAGAAACTGCTTAGTGTTCTGTGAATTCATCTCACAGACTTACATGTGTATTTCGAGGATCTCTTTGCTAGCCCTATTTCTGTGGAATCTGAGAACAGATACTTCGGATCACTTTGAAGACTATAGGGCCTAAGGAAATACCCTCGTATAACAAAGAGAAAGAAGCTTTCTGAGAAACTTCTTTGTGATCTGTCAGATCATCTCACAGAGTTACAGCTTTCCCCTCAAGAAGCCTTTCGCTAAGTCAGTTCTTGTGGAATTGGCAAAGTGATATTTGGAAGCCCATAGAGGGCTATGGTGAAAAAGGAAATATCGTCAGATGAAATCTGGAAAGAAGCTTTCTGCGAAACTGCTTAGTGTTCTCTTAATTCATCTCACAGAGTTACATGTGTATTTCGAGGATCTCTTTGCTAGACCTATTCCTGTGGAAACTGAGAACAGATATTTCGGATCCCTTTGAAGACTATAGGGCCAAAGGAAATATCCTCCGATAACAAAGAGAAAGAAGCTTTCTGAGAAACTTCTTTGTGTTCTGTGAAATCATCTCACAGAGTTACAGCTTTCCCCTCAAGAAGCCTTTCGCTAAGACAGTTCTTGTGGAATTGGCAAAGTGATATTTGGAAGCCCATAGAGGGCTATGGTGAAAAAGGAAATATCGTCAGATGAAATCTGGAAAGAAGCTTTCTGCGAAACTGCTTAGTGTTCTGTGAATTCATCTCACACAGTTACATGTGTATTTCGAGGATCTCTTTGCTAACCCTATTTCTGTGGAAACTGAGAACAGATATTTCGGATCCCTTTGAAGACTATAGGGCCAAAGGAAATATCCTCCGATAACAAAGAGAAAGAAGCTTTCTGAGAAACTTCTTTGTGTTCTGTGAAATCATCTCACAGAGTTACAGCTTTCCCCTCAAGAAGCCTTTCGCTAAGACAGTTCTTTTGGAATTGGCAAAGTGATATTTGGAAGCCCATAGAGGGCTATGGGGAAAAAGGAAATATCGTCAGATGAAATCTGGAAAGAAGCTTTCTGAGAAACTGCTTAGTGTTCTGTGAATTCATCTCACAGACTTACATGTGTATTTCGAGGATCTCTTTGCTAGCCCTATTTCTGTGGAATCTGAGAACAGATACTTCGGATCACTTTGAAGACTATAGGGCCTAAGGAAATACCCTCGTATAACAAAGAGAAAGAAGCTTTCTGAGAAACTTCTTTGTGATCTGTCAGATCATCTCACAGAGTTACAGCTTTCCCCTCAAGAAGCCTTTCGCTAAGTCAGTTCTTGTGGAATTGGCAAAGTGATATTTGGAAGCCCATAGAGGGCTATGGTGAAAAAGGAAATATCGTCAGATGAAATCTGGAAAGAAGCTTTCTGCGAAACTGCTTAGTGTTCTCTTAATTCATCTCACAGAGTTACATGTGTATTTCGAGGATCTCTTTGCTAGACCTATTCCTGTGGAAACTGAGAACAGATATTTCGGATCCCTTTGAAGACTATAGGGCCAAAGGAAATATCCTCCGATAACAAAGAGAAAGAAGCTTTCTGAGAAACTTCTTTGTGTTCTGTGAAATCATCTCACAGAGTTACAGCTTTCCCCTCAAGAAGCCTTTCGCTAAAACAGTTCTTGTGGAATTGGCAAAGTGATATTTGGAAGCCCATAGAGGGCTATGGTGAATAAGGAAATATCCTCAGATGAAATCTGGAAAGAAGCTTTCTGAGAAACTGCTTAGTGTTCTGTGAATTCATCTCACAGAGTTACATGTGTATTTCGAGGATCTCTTTGCTAGCCCTATTTCTGTGGAATCTGAGAACAGATATTTCGGATCCCTTCGAAGACTATAGGGCCAAAGGAAATATCCTCGGATAACAAAGAGAAAGAAGCTTTCTGAGAAACTTCTTTGTGTTCCGTGAAATCATCTCACAGAGTTACAGCTTCCCCCTCAAGAAGCCTTTCGTTAAGACAGTTCTTGTGGAATTGGCAAAGTGATATTTGGAAGCCCATAGAGGGCTATGGTGAAAAAGGAAATATCCTCAGATGAAATCTGGAAAGAAGCTTTGTGAGAAACTGCTTAGTGTTCTGGTAATTCATCTCACATAGTTACATGTGTATTTCGAGGATCTCTTTGCTAGCCCTATTTCTGTGGAATCTGAGAACAGATATTTCGGATCCCTTTGAAGACTATAGGGCCAAAGGAAATATCCTCCGATAACAAAGAGAAAGAAGCTTTCTGAGAAACTTCTTTGTGTTCTGTGAAATCATCTCACAGAGTTACAGCTTTCCCCTCAAGAAGCCTTTCGCTAAGACAGTTCTTGTGGAATTGGCAAAGTGATATTTGGAAGCCCATAGAGGGCTATGGTGAAAAAGGAAATATCCTCAGATGAAATCTGGAAAGAAGCTTTCCGCGAAACTGCTTAGTGTTCTGTTAATTCATCTCACAGAGTTACATGTGTATTTCGAGGAACTCTTTGCTAGCCCTATTTCTGTGGAATCTGAGAACAGATATTTCGGATCCCTTTGAAGACTATAGGGCCAAAGGAAATATCCTCCGATAACAAAGAGAAAGAAGCTTTCTGAGAAACTTCTTTGTGTTCTGTGAAATCATCTCACAGAGTTACAGCTTTCCCCTCAAGAAGCCTTTCGCTAAGACAGTTCTTGTGGATTTGGCAAAGTGATATTTGGAAGCCCATAGAGGGCTATGGGGAAAAAGGAAATATCGTCAGATGAAATCTGGAAAGAAGCTTTCTGAGAAACTGCTTAGTGTTCTGTTAATTCATCTCACAGAGTTACATGTGTATTTCGAGGATCTCTTTGCTAGCCCTATTTCTGTGGAATCTGAGAACAGATATTTCGGATCACTTTGAAGACTATAGGGCCTAAGGAAATATCCTCGGATAACAAAGAGAAAGAAGCTTTCTGAGAAACTTCTTTGTGTTCTGAAATCATCTCACAGAGTTACAGCTTTCCCCTCACGAAGCCTTTCGCTAAGACAGTTCTTGTGGAATTGGCAAAGTGATATTTGGAAGCCCATAGAGGGCTCTGGGGAAAAAGGAAATATCCTCAGATGAAATCTGGAAAGAAGCTTTCTGAGAAACTGCTTAGTGTTCTGTTAATTCATCTCACAGAGTTAAATGCGTATTTCCAGGATCTCTTTGCTAGCCCTATTTCTGTGGAATCTGAGAACAGATATTTCGGATCACTTTGAAGACTATAGGGCCTAAGGAAATATCCTCGGATAACAAAGAGAAAGAAGCTTTATGAGAAACTTCTTTGTGTTCTGAAATCATCTCACAGAGTTACAGCTTTCCCCTCAAGAAGCCTTTCGCTAAGACAGTTCTTGTGGAATTGGCAAAGTGATATTTGGAAGCCCATAGAGGGCTATGGGGAAAAAGGAAATATCCTCAGATGAAATCTGGAAAGAAGCTTTCTGAGAAACTGCTTAGTGTTCCGTTAATTCATCTCACAGAGTTACATGTGTATTGCGAGGATCTCTTTGCTAGCCCTATTTCTGTGGTATCTGAGAACAAATATTTCGGATCCCTTTGAAGACTGTAGGGCCAAAGGAAATATCCTCGGTTAACAAAGAGAAAGAAGCTTTCTGAGAAACTTCTTTGTGTTCTGTGAAATCATCTCACAGAGTTACAGCTTTTCCCTCAAGAAGCCTTTCGCTAAGACACTTCTTGTGGAATTGGCAAAGTGATATTTGGAAGCCCATAGAGGGCTATGGTGAAAAAGGAAATATCGTCAGATGAAATCTGGAAAGAAGCTTTCTGAGAAACTGCTTAGTGTTCTGTTAATTCATCTCACAGAGTTACATGTGTATTTCGACGATCTCTTTGCTAGCCCTATTTCTGTGGAATCTGAGAACAGATATTTCGGATCCCTTTGAAGACTATAGGGGCAAAGGAAATATCCTCCGATAACAAAGAGAAAGAAGCTTTCTGAGAAACTTCTTTGTGTTCTGTGAAATCATCTCACAGAGTTACAGCTTTCCCCTGAAGAAGCCTTTCGCTAACACAGTTCTTGTGGAATTGGCAAAGTGATATTTGGAAGCCCATAGAGGGCTATGGTGAAAAAGGAAATATCCTCAGATGAAATCTGGAAAGAAGCTTTCTGAGAAACTGCTTAGTGTTCTGTTAATTCATCTCACAGAGTTACATGTTTATTTCGAGGATCTCTTTGCTAGCCCTATTTCTGTGGAAACTGAGAAAAGATATTTCGGATCCCTTTGAAGACTATAGGGCCAAAGGAAATATCCTCCGATAACAAAGAGAAAGAAGCTTTCTGAGAAACTTCTTTGTGTTCTGTGAAATCATCTCACAGAGTTACAGCTTTCCCCTCAAGAAGCCTTTCGCTAAGACAGTTCTTGTGGAATTGGCAAAGTGATATTTGGAAGCCCATAGAAGGCTATGGTGAAAAAGGAAATATTTTCAGATGAAATCTGGAAAGAAGCTTTCTGAGAAACTGCTTAGTGTTCTGTTAATTCATCTCACAGAGTTACATGTGTATTTCGAGGATCTCTTTGCTAGCCCTATTTCTGTGGAATCTGAGAACAGATATTTCGGATCCCTTTGAAGACTATAGGGCCAAAGGAAACATCCTCCGATAACAAAGAGAAAGAAGCTTTCTGAGAAACTTCTTTGTGTTCTGTGAAATCATCTCACAGAGTTACAGCTTTCCCCTCAAGAAGCCTTTCGCTAAGACAGTTCTTGTGGATTTGGCAAAGTGATATTTGGAAGCCCATAGAGGGCTATGGGGAAAAAGGAAATATCGTCAGATGAAATCTGGAAAGAAGCTTTCTGAGAAACTGCTTAGTGTTCTCTTAATTCATCTCACAGAGTTACATGTGTATTTCGAGGATCTCTTTGCTAGCCCTATTTCTGTGGAATCTGAGAACAGATATTTCGGATCACTTTGAAGACTATAGGGCCTAAGGAAATATCCTCGGATAACAAAGAGAAAGAAGCTTTCTGAGAAACTTCTTTGTGTTCTGAAATCATCTCACAGAGTTACAGCTTTCCCCTCAAGAAGCCTTTCGCTAAGACAGTTCTTGTGGAATTGGCAAAGTGATATTTGGAAGCCCATAGAGGGCTCTGGGGAAAAAGGAAATATCCTCAGATGAAATCTGGAAAGAAGCTTTCTGAGAAACTGCTTAGTGTTCTGTTAATTCATCTCACAGAGTTACATGTGTATTTCGAGGATCTCTTTGCTAGCCCTATTTCTGTGGAATCTGAGAACAAATATTTCGGATCCCTTTGAAGACTATAGGGCCAAAGGAAATATCCTCCGATAACAAAGAGAAAGAAGCTTTCTGAGAAACTTCTTTGTGTTCTGTGAAATCATCTCACAGAGTTACAGCTTTCCCCTCAAGAAGCCTTTCGCTAAGACACTTCTTGTGGAATTGGCAAAGTGATATTTGGAAGCCCATAGAGGGCTATGGTGAAAAAGGAAATATCCTCAGATGAAATCTGGAAAGAAGCTTTCTGAGAAACTGCTTAGTGTTCTGTTAATTCATCTCACAGAGTTACATGTGTATTTCGACGATCTCTTTGCTAGCCCTATTTCTGTGGAATCTGAGAACAGATATTTCGGATCCCTTTGAAGACTATAGAGGCAAAGGAAATATCCTCCGATAACAAAGAGAAAGAAGCTTTCTGAGAAACTTCTTTGTGTTCTGTGAAATCATCTCACAGAGTTACAGCTTTCCCCTCAAGAAGCCTTTCGCTAAGACAGTTCTTGTGGATTTGGCAAAGTGATATTTGGAAGCCCATAGAGGGCTATGGGGAAAAAGGAAATATCGTCAGATGAAATCTGGAAAGAAGCTTTCTGAGAAACTGCTTAGTGTTCTGTTAATTCATCTCACAGAGTTACATGTGTATTTCGAGGATCTCTTTGCTAGCCCTATTTCTGTGGAATCTGAGAACAGATATTTCGGATCACTTTGAAGACTATAGGGCCTAAGGAAATATCCTCGGATAACAAAGAGAAAGAAGCTTTCTGAGAAACTTCTTTGTGTTCTGAAATCATCTCACAGAGTTACAGCTTTCCCCTCAAGAAGCCTTTCGCTAAGACAGTTCTTGTGGAATTGGCAAAGTGATATTTGGAAGCCCATAGAGGGCTCTGGGGAAAAAGGAAATATCCTCAGATGAAATCTGGAAAGAAGCTTTCTGAGAAACTGCTTAGTGTTCTGTTAATTCATCTCACAGAGTTAAATGTGTATTTCCAGGATCTCTTTGCTAGCCCTATTTCTGTGGAATCTGAGAACAGATATTTCGGATCACTTTGAAGACTATAGGGCCTAAGGAAATATCCTCGGATAACAAAGAGAAAGAAGCTTTATGAGAAACTTCTTTGTGTTCTGAAATCATCTCACAGAGTTACAGCTTTCCCCTCAAGAAGCCTTTCGCTAAGACAGTTCTTGTGGAATTGGCAAAGTGATATTTGGAAGCCCATAGAGGGCTATGGGGAAAAAGGAAATATCCTCAGATGAAATCTGGAAAGAAGCTTTCTGAGAAACTGCTTAGTGTTCCGTTAATTCATCTCACAGAGTTACATGTGTATTGCGAGGATCTCTTTGCTAGCCCTATTTCTGTGGAATCTGAGAACAAATATTTCGGATCCCTTTGAAGACTATAGGGCCAAAGGAAATATCCTCCGATAACAAAGAGAAAGAAGCTTTCTGAGAAACTTCTTTGTGTTCTGTGAAATCATCTCACAGAGTTACAGCTTTCCCCTCAAGAAGCCTTTCGCTAAGACACTTCTTGTGGAATTGGCAAAGTGATATTTGGAAGCCCATAGAGGGCTATGGTGAAAAAGGAAATATCGTCAGATGAAATCTGGAAAGAAGCTTTCTGAGAAACTGCTTAGTGTTCTGTTAATTCATCTCACAGAGTTACATGTGTATTTCGACGATCTCTTTGCTAGCCCTATTTCTGTGGAATCTGAGAACAGATATTTCGGATCCCTTTGAAGACTATAGGGGCAAAGGAAATATCCTCCGATAACAAAGAGAAAGAAGCTTTCTGAGAAACTTCTTTGTGTTCTGTGAAATCATCTCACAGAGTTACAGCTTTCCCCTGAAGAAGCCTTTCGCTAACACAGTTCTTGTGGAATTGGGAAAGTGATATTTGGAAGCCCATAGAGGGCTATGGTGAAAAAGGAAATATCCTCAGATGAAATCTGGAAAAAAGCTTTCTGAGAAACTGCTTAGTGTTCTGTTAATTCATCTCACAGAATTACATGTGTATTTCGAGGATCTCTTTGCTAGCCCTATTTCTGTGGAAACTGAGAAAAGATATTTCGGATCCCTTTGAAGACTATAGGGCCAAAGGAAATATCCTCCGATAACAAAGAGAAAGAAGCTTTCTGAGAAACTTCTTTGTGTTCTGTGAAATCATCTCACAGAGTTACAGCTTTCCCGTCAAGAAGCCTTTCGCTAAGACAGTTCTTGTGGAATTGGCAAAGTGATATTTGGAAGCCCATAGAAGGCTATGGTGAAAAAGGAAATATCTTCAGATGAAATCTGGAAAGAAGCTTTCTGAGAAACTGCTTAGTGTTCTGTTAATTCATCTCACAGAGTTACATGTGTATTTCGAGGATCTCTTTGCTAGCCCTATTTCTGTGGAATCTGAGAACAGATATTTCGGATCCCATTGAAGACTATAGGGCCAAAGGAAACATCCTCCGATAACAAAGAGAAAGAAGCTTTCTGAGAAACTTCTTTGTGTTCTGTGAAATCATCTCACAGAGTTACAGCTTTCCCCTCAAGAAGCCTTTCGCTAAGACAGTTCTTGTGGAATTGGCAAAGTGATATTTGGAAGCCCATAGAGGGCTATGGTGAAAAAGGAAATATCGTCAGATGAAATCTGGAAAGAAGCTTTCTGCGAAACTGCTTAGTGTTCTGTTAATTCATCTCACAGAGTTACATGTGTATTTCGAGGATCTCTTTGCTAGCTCTATTTCTGTGGAATCTGAGAACAGATATTTCGGATCCCTTTGAAGACTATAGGGCCAAAGGAAATATCCTCCGATAACAAAGAGAAAGAAGCTTTCTGAGAAACTTCTTTGTGTTCTGTGAAATCATCTCACAGAGTTACAGCTTTCCCCTCAAGAAGCCTTTCGCTAAGTCAGTTCTTGTGGAATTGGCAAAGTGATATTTGGAAGCCCATAGAGGGCTATGGTGAAAAAGGAAATATCGTCAGATGAAATCTGGAAAGAAGCTTGCTGCGAAACTGCTTAGTGTTCTCTTAATTCATCTCACAGAGTTACATGTGTATTTCGAGGATCTCTTTGCTAGCCCTATTTCTGTGGAAACTGAGAAAAGATATTTCGGATCCCTTTGAAGACTATAGGGCCAAAGGAAATATCCTCCGATAACAAAGAGAAAGAAGCTTTCTGAGAAACTTCTTTGTGTTCTGTGAAATCATCTCACAGAGTTACAGCTTTCCCCTCAAGAAGCCTTTCGCTAAGACAGTTCTTGTGGAATTGGCAAAGTGATATTTGGAAGCCCATAGAGGGCTATGGTGAAAAAGGAAATATCCTCAGATGAAATCTGGAAAGAAGCTTTCTGAGAAACTGCTTAGTGTTCTGTTAATTCATCTCACAGAGTTACATGTGTATTTCGAGGATCTCTTTGCTAGCCCTATTTCTGTGGAATCTGAGAACAGATATTTCGGATCCCTTTGAAGACTATAGGGCCAAAGGAAATATCCTCCGATAACAAAGAGAAAGAAGCTTTCTGAGAAACTTCTTTGTGTTCTGTGAAATCATCTCACAGAGTTACAGCTTTCCCCTCAAGAAGCCTTTCGCTAAGACAGTTCTTGTGGAT
Source organism: Macaca nemestrina (assembly GCF_043159975.1). Classification (NCBI taxonomy): domain Eukaryota; kingdom Metazoa; phylum Chordata; class Mammalia; order Primates; family Cercopithecidae; genus Macaca; species Macaca nemestrina. The sequence goes on along the minus strand of NC_092135.1, from coordinate 29,675,022 downwards.
TTGGCAAAGTGATATTTGGAAGCCCATAGAGGGCTATGGGGAAAAAGGAAATATCGTCAGATGAAATCTGGAAAGAAGCTTTCTGAGAAACTGCTTAGTGTTCTGTTAATTCATCTCACAGAGTTACATGTGTATTTCGAGGATCTCTTTGCTAGCCCTATTTCTGTGGAATCTGAGAACAGATATTTCGGATCACTTTGAAGACTATAGGGCCTAAGGAAATATCCTCGGATAACAAAGAGAAAGAAGCTTTCTGAGAAACTTCTTTGTGTTCTGAAATCATCTCACAGAGTTACAGCTTTCCCCTCACGAAGCCTTTCGCTAAGACAGTTCTTGTGGAATTGGCAAAGTGATATTTGGAAGCCCATAGAGGGCTCTGGGGAAAAAGGAAATATCCTCAGATGAAATCTGGAAAGAAGCTTTCTGAGAAACTGCTTAGTGTTCTGTTAATTCATCTCACAGAGTTAAATGCGTATTTCCAGGATCTCTTTGCTAGCCCTATTTCTGTGGAATCTGAGAACAGATATTTCGGATCACTTTGAAGACTATAGGGCCTAAGGAAATATCCTCGGATAACAAAGAGAAAGAAGCTTTATGAGAAACTTCTTTGTGTTCTGAAATCATCTCACAGAGTTACAGCTTTCCCCTCAAGAAGCCTTTCGCTAAGACAGTTCTTGTGGAATTGGCAAAGTGATATTTGGAAGCCCATAGAGGGCTATGGGGAAAAAGGAAATATCCTCAGATGAAATCTGGAAAGAAGCTTTCTGAGAAACTGCTTAGTGTTCCGTTAATTCATCTCACAGAGTTACATGTGTATTGCGAGGATCTCTTTGCTAGCCCTATTTCTGTGGTATCTGAGAACAAATATTTCGGATCCCTTTGAAGACTGTAGGGCCAAAGGAAATATCCTCCGATAACAAAGAGAAAGAAGCTTTCTGAGAAACTTCTTTGTGTTCTGTGAAATCATCTCACAGAGTTACAGCTTTTCCCTCAAGAAGCATTTCGCTAAGACACTTCTTGTGGAATTGGCAAAGTGATATTTGGAAGCCCATAGAGGGCTATGGTGAAAAAGGAAATATCGTCAGATGAAATCTGGAAAGAAGCTTTCTGAGAAACTGCTTAGTGTTCTGTTAATTCATCTCACAGAGTTACATGTGTATTTCGACGATCTCTTTGCTAGCCCTATTTCTGTGGAATCTGAGAACAGATATTTCGGATCCCTTTGAAGACTATAGGGGCAAAGGAAATATCCTCCGATAACAAAGAGAAAGAAGCTTTCTGAGAAACTTCTTTGTGTTCTGTGAAATCATCTCACAGAGTTACAGCTTTCCCCTGAAGAAGCCTTTCGCTAACACAGTTCTTGTGGAATTGGCAAAGTGATATTTGGAAGCCCATAGAGGGCTATGGTGAAAAAGGAAATATCCTCAGATGAAATCTGGAAAGAAGCTTTCTGAGAAACTGCTTAGTGTTCTGTTAATTCATCTCACAGAGTTACATGTGTATTTCGAGGATCTCTTTGCTAGCCCTATTTCTGTGGAAACTGAGAAAAGATATTTCGGATCCCTTTGAAGACTATAGGGCCAAAGGAAATATCCTCCGATAACAAAGAGAAAGAAGCTTTCTGAGAAACTTCTTTGTGTTCTGTGAAATCATCTCACAGAGTTACAGCTTTCCCCTCAAGAAGCCTTTCGCTAAGACAGTTCTTGTGGAATTGGCAAAGTGATATTTGGAAGCCCATAGAAGGCTATGGTGAAAAAGGAAATATTTTCAGATGAAATCTGGAAAGAAGCTTTCTGAGAAACTGCTTAGTGTTCTGTTAATTCATCTCACAGAGTTACATGTGTATTTCGAGGATCTCTTTGCTAGCCCTATTTCTGTGGAATCTGAGAACAGATATTTCGGATCCCTTTGAAGACTATAGGGCCAAAGGAAACATCCTCCGATAACAAAGAGAAAGAAGCTTTCTGAGAAACTTCTTTGTGTTCTGTGAAATCATCTCACAGAGTTACAGCTTTCCCCTCAAGAAGCCTTTCGCTAAGACAGTTCTTGTGGATTTGGCAAAGTGATATTTGGAAGCCCATAGAGGGCTATGGGGAAAAAGGAAATATCGTCAGATGAAATCTGGAAAGAAGCTTTCTGAGAAACTGCTTAGTGTTCTCTTAATTCATCTCACAGAGTTACATGTGTATTTCGAGGATCTCTTTGCTAGCCCTATTTCTGTGGAATCTGAGAACAGATATTTCGGATCACTTTGAAGACTATAGGGCCTAAGGAAATATCCTCGGATAACAAAGAGAAAGAAGCTTTCTGAGAAACTTCTTTGTGTTCTGAAATCATCTCACAGAGTTACAGCTTTCCCCTCAAGAAGCCTTTCGCTAAGACAGTTCTTGTGGAATTGGCAAAGTGATATTTGGAAGCCCATAGAGGGCTCTGGGGAAAAAGGAAATATCCTCAGATGAAATCTGGAAAGAAGCTTTCTGAGAAACTGCTTAGTGTTCTGTTAATTCATCTCACAGAGTTACATGTGTATTTCGAGGATTTCTTTGCTAGCCCTATTTCTGTGGAATCTGAGAACAAATATTTCGGATCCCTTTGAAGACTATAGGGCCAAAGGAAATATCCTCCGATAACAAAGAGAAAGAAGCTTTCTGAGAAACTTCTTTGTGTTCTGTGAAATCATCTCACAGAGTTACAGCTTTCCCCTCAAGAAGCCTTTCGCTAAGACACTTCTTGTGGAATTGGCAAAGTGATATTTGGAAGCCCATAGAGGGCTATGGTGAAAAAGGAAATATCCTCAGATGAAATCTGGAAAGAAGCTTTCTGAGAAACTGCTTAGTGTTCTGTTAATTCATCTCACAGAGTTACATGTGTATTTCGACGATCTCTTTGCTAGCCCTATTTCTGTGGAATCTGAGAACAGATATTTCGGATCCCTTTGAAGACTATAGAGGCAAAGGAAATATCCTCCGATAACAAAGAGAAAGAAGCTTTCTGAGAAACTTCTTTGTGTTCTGTGAAATCATCTCACAGAGTTACAGCTTTCCCCTCAAGAAGCCTTTCGCTAAGACAGTTCTTGTGGATTTGGCAAAGTGATATTTGGAAGCCCATAGAGGGCTATGGGGAAAAAGGAAATATCGTCAGATGAAATCTGGAAAGAAGCTTTCTGAGAAACTGCTTAGTGTTCTGTTAATTCATCTCACAGAGTTACATGTGTATTTCGAGGATCTCTTTGCTAGCCCTATTTCTGTGGAATCTGAGAACAGATATTTCGGATCACTTTGAAGACTATAGGGCCTAAGGAAATATCCTCGGATAACAAAGAGAAAGAAGCTTTCTGAGAAACTTCTTTGTGTTCTGAAATCATCTCACAGAGTTACAGCTTTCCCCTCAAGAAGCCTTTCGCTAAAACAGTTCTTGTGGAATTGGCAAAGTGATATTTGGAAGCCCATAGAGGGCTCTGGGGAAAAAGGAAATATCCTCAGATGAAATCTGGAAAGAAGCTTTCTGAGAAACTGCTTAGTGTTCTGTTAATTCATCTCACAGAGTTAAATGTGTATTTCCAGGATCTCTTTGCTAGCCCTATTTCTGTGGAATCTGAGAACAGATATTTCGGATCACTTTGAAGACTATAGGGCCTAAGGAAATATCCTCGGATAACAAAGAGAAAGAAGCTTTATGAGAAACTTCTTTGTGTTCTGAAATCATCTCACAGAGTTACAGCTTTCCCCTCAAGAAGCCTTTCGCTAAGACAGTTCTTGTGGAATTGGCAAAGTGATATTTGGAAGCCCATAGAGGGCTATGGGGAAAAAGGAAATATCCTCAGATGAAATCTGGAAAGAAGCTTTCTGAGAAACTGCTTAGTGTTCCGTTAATTCATCTCACAGAGTTACATGTGTATTGCGAGGATCTCTTTGCTAGCCCTATTTCTGTGGAATCTGAGAACAAATATTTCGGATCCCTTTGAAGACTATAGGGCCAAAGGAAATATCCTCCGATAACAAAGAGAAAGAAGCTTTCTGAGAAACTTCTTTGTGTTCTGTGAAATCATCTCACAGAGTTACAGCTTTCCCCTCAAGAAGCCTTTCGCTAAGACACTTCTTGTGGAATTGGCAAAGTGATATTTGGAAGCCCATAGAGGGCTATGGTGAAAAAGGAAATATCGTCAGATGAAATCTGGAAAGAAGCTTTCTGAGAAACTGCTTAGTGTTCTGTTAATTCATCTCACAGAGTTACATGTGTATTTCGACGATCTCTTTGCTAGCCCTATTTCTGTGGAATCTGAGAACAGATATTTCGGATCCCTTTGAAGACTATAGGGGCAAAGGAAATATCCTCCGATAACAAAGAGAAAGAAGCTTTCTGAGAAACTTCTTTGTGTTCTGTGAAATCATCTCACAGAGTTACAGCTTTCCCCTGAAGAAGCCTTTCGCTAACACAGTTCTTGTGGAATTGGGAAAGTGATATTTGGAAGCCCATAGAGGGCTATGGTGAAAAAGGAAATATCCTCAGATGAAATCTGGAAAAAAGCTTTCTGCGAAACTGCTTAGTGTTCTGTTAATTCATCTCACAGAGTTACATGTGTATTTCGAGGATCTCTTTGCTAGCCCTATTTCTGTGGAAACTGAGAAAAGATATTTCGGATCCCTTTGAAGACTATAGGGCCAAAGGAAATATCCTCCGATAACAAAGAGAAAGAAGCTTTCTGAGAAACTTCTTTGTGTTCTGTGAAATCATCTCACAGAGTTACAGCTTTCCCCTCAAGAAGTCTTTCGCTAAGACAGTTCTTGTGGAATTGGCAAAGTGATATTTGGAAGCCCATAGAAGGCTATGGTGAAAAAGGAAATATCTTCAGATGAAATCTGGAAAGAAGCTTTCTGAGAAACTGCTTAGTGTTCTGTTAATTCATCTCACAGAGTTACATGTGTATTTCGAGGATCTCTTTGCTAGCCCTATTTCTGTGGAATCTGAGAACAGATATTTCGGATCCCATTGAAGACTATAGGGCCAAAGGAAACATCCTCCGATAACAAAGAGAAAGAAGCTTTCTGAGAAACTTCTTTGTGTTCTGTGAAATCATCTCACAGAGTTACAGCTTTCCCCTCAAGAAGCCTTTCGCTAAGACAGTTCTTGTGGAATTGGCAAAGTGATATTTGGAAGCCCATAGAGGGCTATGGTGAAAAAGGAAATATCGTCAGATGAAATCTGGAAAGAAGCTTTCTGCGAAACTGCTTAGTGTTCTGTTAATTCATCTCACAGAGTTACATGTGTATTTCGAGGATCTCTTTGCTAGCTCTATTTCTGTGGAATCTGAGAACAGATATTTCGGATCCCTTTGAAGACTATAGGGCCAAAGGAAATATCCTCCGATAACAAAGAGAAAGAAGCTTTCTGAGAAACTTCTTTGTGTTCTGTGAAATCATCTCACAGAGTTACAGCTTTCCCCTCAAGAAGCCTTTCGCTAAGTCAGTTCTTGTGGAATTGGCAAAGTGATATTTGGAAGCCCATAGAGGGCTATGGTGAAAAAGGAAATATCGTCAGATGAAATCTGGAAAGAAGCTTGCTGCGAAACTGCTTAGTGTTCTCTTAATTCATCTCACAGAGTTACATGTGTATTTCGAGGATCTCTTTGCTAGCCCTATTTCTGTGGAAACTGAGAAAAGATATTTCGGATCCCTTTGAAGACTATAGGGCCAAAGGAAATATCCTCCGATAACAAAGAGAAAGAAGCTTTCTGAGAAACTTCTTTGTGTTCTGTGAAATCATCTCACAGAGTTACAGCTTTCCCCTCAAGAAGCCTTTCGCTAAGACAGTTCTTGTGGAATTGGCAAAGTGATATTTGGAAGCCCATAGAGGGCTATGGTGAAAAAGGAAATATCATCAGATGAAATCTGGAAAGAAGCTTTCTGAGAAACTGCTTAGTGTTCTGTTAATTCATCTCAAAGAGTTACATGTGTATTTCGAGGATCTCTTTGCTAGCCCTATTTCTGTGGAAACTGAGAAAAGATATTTCGGATCCCATTGAAGACTATAGGGCCAAAGGAAATATCCTGCGATAACAAAGAGAAAGAAGCTTTCTGAGAAACTTCTTTGTGTTCTGTGAAATCATCTCACAGAGTTACAGCTTTCCCCTCAAGAAGCCTTTCGCTAAGACAGTTCTTGTGGAATTGGCAAAGTGATATTTGGAAGCCCATAGAGGGCTATGGGGAAAAAGGAAATATCCTCAGATGAAATCTGGAAAGAAGCTTTCTGAGAAACTGCTTAGTGTTCCGTTAATTCATCTCACAGAGTTACATGTGTATTGCGAGGATCTCTTTGCTAGCCCTATTTCTGTGGAATCTGAGAACAAATATTTCGGATCCCTTTGAAGACTATAGGGCCAAAGGAAATATCCTCCGATAACAAAGAGAAAGAAGCTTTCTGAGAAACTTCTTTGTGTTCTGTGAAATCATCTCACAGAGTTACAGCTTTCCCCTCAAGAAGCCTTTCGCTAAGACACTTCTTGTGGAATTGGCAAAGTGATATTTGGAAGCCCATAGAGGGCTATGGTGAAAAAGGAAATATCGTCAGATGAAATCTGGAAAGAAGCTTTCTGAGAAACTGCTTAGTGTTCTGTTAATTCATCTCACAGAGTTACATGTGTATTTCGACGATCTCTTTGCTAGCCCTATTTCTGTGGAATCTGAGAACAGATATTTCGGATCCCTTTGAAGACTATAGGGGCAAAGGAAATATCCTCCGATAACAAAGAGAAAGAAGCTTTCTGAGAAACTTCTTTGTGTTCTGTGAAATCATCTCACAGAGTTACAGCTTTCCCCTGAAGAAGCCTTTCGCTAACACAGTTCTTGTGGAATTGGGAAAGTGATATTTGGAAGCCCATAGAGGGCTATGGTGAAAAAGGAAATATCCTCAGATGAAATCTGGAAAAAAGCTTTCTGAGAAACTGCTTAGTGTTCTGTTAATTCATCTCACAGAGTTACATGTGTATTTCGAGGATCTCTTTGCTAGCCCTATTTCTGTGGAAACTGAGAAAAGATATTTCGGATCCCTTTGAAGACTATAGGGCCAAAGGAAATATCCTCCGATAACAAAGAGAAAGAAGCTTTCTGAGAAACTTCTTTGTGTTCTGTGAAATCATCTCACAGAGTTACAGCTTTCCCCTCAAGAAGTCTTTCGCTAAGACAGTTCTTGTGGAATTGGCAAAGTGATATTTGGAAGCCCATAGAAGGCTATGGTGAAAAAGGAAATATCTTCAGATGAAATCTGGAAAGAAGCTTTCTGAGAAACTGCTTAGTGTTCTGTTAATTCATCTCACAGAGTTACATGTGTATTTCGAGGATCTCTTTGCTAGCCCTATTTCTGTGGAATCTGAGAACAGATATTTCGGATCCCATTGAAGACTATAGGGCCAAAGGAAACATCCTCCGATAACAAAGAGAAAGAAGCTTTCTGAGAAACTTCTTTGTGTTCTGTGAAATCATCTCACAGAGTTACAGCTTTCCCCTCAAGAAGCCTTTCGCTAAGACAGTTCTTGTGGAATTGGCAAAGTGATATTTGGAAGCCCATAGAGGGCTATGGTGAAAAAGGAAATATCGTCAGATGAAATCTGGAAAGAAGCTTTCTGCGAAACTGCTTAGTGTTCTGTTAATTCATCTCACAGAGTTACATGTGTATTTCGAGGATCTCTTTGCTAGCTCTATTTCTGTGGAATCTGAGAACAGATATTTCGGATCCCTTTGAAGACTATAGGGCCAAAGGAAATATCCTCCGATAACAAAGAGAAAGAAGCTTTCTGAGAAACTTCTTTGTGTTCTGTGAAATCATCTCACAGAGTTACAGCTTTCCCCTCAAGAAGCCTTTCGCTAAGTCAGTTCTTGTGGAATTGGCAAAGTGATATTTGGAAGCCCATAGAGGGCTATGGTGAAAAAGGAAATATCGTCAGATGAAATCTGGAAAGAAGCTTGCTGCGAAACTGCTTAGTGTTCTCTTAATTCATCTCACAGAGTTACATGTGTATTTCGAGGATCTCTTTGCTAGCCCTATTTCTGTGGAAACTGAGAAAAGATATTTCGGATCCCTTTGAAGACTATAGGGCCAAAGGAAATATCCTCCGATAACAAAGAGAAAGAAGCTTTCTGAGAAACTTCTTTGTGTTCTGTGAAATCATCTCACAGAGTTACAGCTTTCCCCTCAAGAAGCCTTTCGCTAAGACAGTTCTTGTGGAATTGGCAAAGTGATATTTGGAAGCCCATAGAGGGCTATGGTGAAAAAGGAAATATCATCAGATGAAATCTGGAAAGAAGCTTTCTGAGAAACTGCTTAGTGTTCTGTTAATTCATCTCAAAGAGTTACATGTGTATTTCGAGGATCTCTTTGCTAGCCCTATTTCTGTGGAAACTGAGAAAAGATATTTCGGATCCCATTGAAGACTATAGGGCCAAAGGAAATATCCTGCGATAACAAAGAGAAAGAAGCTTTCTGAGAAACTTCTTTGTGTTCTGTGAAATCATCTCACAGAGTTACAGCTTTCCCCTCAAGAAGCCTTTCGCTAAGACAGTTCTTGTGGAATTGGCAAAGTGATATTTGGAAGCCCATAGAGGGCTATGGTGAAAAAGGAAATATCCTCAGATGAAATCTGGAAAGAAGCTTTCTGAGAAAATGCTTAGTGTTCTGTGAATTCCTCTCACAGAGTTACATGTGTATTTCGAGGATCTCTTTGCTAGCCCTATTTCTGTGGAAACTGAGAAAAGATATTTCGGATCCCTTTGAAGACTATAGGGCCAAAGGAAATATCCTCCGATAACAAAGAGAAAGAAGCTTTCTGAGAAACTTCTTTGTGTTCTGTGAAATCATCTCACAGAGTTACAGCTTTCCCGTCAAGAAGCCTTTCGCTAAGACAGTTCTTGTGGAATTGGCAAAGTGATATTTGGAAGCCCATAGAAGGCTATGGTGAAAAAGGAAATATCTTCAGATGAAATCTGGAAAGAAGCTTTCTGAGAAACTGCTTAGTGTTCTGTTAATTCATCTCACAGAGTTACATGTGTATTTCGAGGATCTCTTTGCTAGCCCTATTTCTGTGGAATCTGAGAACAGATATTTCGGATCCCATTGAAGACTATAGGGCCAAAGGAATCATCCTCCGATAACAAAGAGAAAGAAGCTTTCTGAGAAACTTCTTTGTGTTCTGTGAAATCATCTCACAGAGTTACAGCTTTCCCCTCAAGAAGCCTTTCGCTAAGACAGTTCTTGTGGAATTGGCAAAGTGATATTTGGAAGCCCATAGAGGGCTATGGTGAAAAAGGAAATATCGTCAGATGAAATCTGGAAAGAAGCTTTCTGCCAAACTGCTTAGTGTTCTGTTAATTCATCTCACAGAGTTACATGTGTATTTCGAGGATCTCTTTGCTAGCTCTATTTCTGTGGAATCTGAGAACAGATATTTCGGATCCCTTTGAAGACTATAGGGCCAAAGGAAATATCCTCCGATAACAAAGAGAAAGAAGCTTTCTGAGAAACTTCTTTGTGTTCTGTGAAATCATCTCACAGAGTTACAGCTTTCCCCTCAAGAAGCCTTTCGCTAAGTCAGTTCTTGTGGAATTGGCAAAGTGATATTTGGAAGCCCATAGAGGGCTATGGTGAAAAAGGAAATATCGTCAGATGAAATCTGGAAAGAAGCTTGCTGCGAAACTGCTTAGTGTTCTCTTAATTCATCTCACAGAGTTACATGTGTATTTCGAGGATCTCTTTGCTAGCCCTATTTCTGTGGAAACTGAGAAAAGATATTTCGGATCCCTTTGAAGACTATAGGGCCAAAGGAAATATCCTCCGATAACAAAGAGAAAGAAGCTTTCTGAGAAACTTCTTTGTGTTCTGTGAAATCATCTCACAGAGTTACAGCTTTCCCCTCAAGAAGCCTTTCGCTAAGACAGTTCTTGTGGAATTGGCAAAGTGATATTTGGAAGCCCATAGAGGGCTATGGTGAAAAAGGAAATATCATCAGATGAAATCTGGAAAGAAGCTTTCTGAGAAACTGCTTAGTGTTCTGTTAATTCATCTCAAAGAGTTACATGTGTATTTCGAGGATCTCTTTGCTAGCCCTATTTCTGTGGAAACTGAGAAAAGATATTTCGGATCCCTTTGAAGACTATAGGGCCAAAGGAAATATCCTGCGATAACAAAGAGAAAGAAGCTTTCTGAGAAACTTCTTTGTGTTCTGTGAAATCATCTCACAGAGTTACAGCTTTCCCCTCAAGAAGCCTTTCGCTAAGACAGTTCTTGTGGAATTGGCAAAGTGATATTTGGAAGCCCATAGAGGGCTATGGTGAAAAAGGAAATATCCTCAGATGAAATCTGGAAAGAAGCTTTCTGAGAAAATGCTTAGTGTTCTGTGAATTCCTCTCACAGAGTTACATGTGTATTTCGAGGATCTCTTTGCTAGCCCTATTTCTGTGGAAACTGAGAAAAGATATTTCGGAACCCTTTAAAGACTATAGGGCCAAAGGAAATATCCTCCGATAACAAAGAGAAAGAAGCTTTCTGAGAAACTTCTTTGTGTTCTGTGAAATCATCTCACAGAGTTACAGCTTTCCCCTCAAGAAGCCTTTCGCTAAGACAGTTCTTTTGGAATTTGCAAAGTGATATTTGGAAGCCCATAGAAGGCTATGGTGAAAAAGGAAATATCGCCAGATGAAATCTGGAAAGAAGCTTTTTGAGAAACTGCTTAGTGTTCTGTTAATTCATCTCACAGAGTTACATGTGTATTTCGAGGATCTCTTTGCTAGCCCTATTTCTGTGGAATCTGAGAACAGATATTTCGGATCACTTTGAAGACTATAGGGCCTAAGGAAATATCCTCGGATAACAAAGAGAAAGAAGCTTTCTGAGAAACTTCTTTGTGTTCTGAAATCATCTCACAGAGTTACAGCTTTCCCCTCAAGAAGCCTTTCGCTAAGACAGTTCTTGTGGAATTGGCAAAGTGATATTTGGAAGCCCATAGAGGGCTCTGGGGAAAAAGGAAATATCCTCAGATGAAATCTGGAGAGAAGCTTTCTGAGAAACTGCTTAGTGTTCTGTTAATTCATCTCACAGAGTTAAATGTGTATTTCCAGGATCTCTTTGCTAGCCCTATTTCTGTGGAATCTGAGAACAGATATTTCGGATCACTTTGAAGACTATAGGGCCTAAGGAAATATCCTCGGATAACAAAGAGAAAGAAGCTTTATGAGAAACTTCTTTGTGTTCTGAAATCATCTCACAGAGTTACAGCTTTCCCCTCAAGAAGCCTTTCGCTAAGACAGTTCTTGTGGAATTGGCAAAGTGATATTTGGAAGCCCATAGAGGGCTATGGGGAAAAAGGAAATATCCTCAGATGAAATCTGGAAAGAAGCTTTCTGAGAAACTGCTTAGTGTTCCGTTAATTCATCTCACAGAGTTACATGTGTATTGCGAGGATCTCTTTGCTAGCCCTATTTCTGTGGAATCTGAGAACAAATATTTCGGATCCCTTTGAAGACTATAGGGCCAAAGGAAATATCCTCCGATAACAAAGAGAAAGAAGCTTTCTGAGAAACTTCTTTGTGTTCTGTGAAATCATCTCACAGAGTTACAGCTTTCCCCTCAAGAAGCCTTTCGCTAAGACACTTCTTGTGGAATTGGCAAAGTGATATTTGGAAGCCCATAGAGGGCTATGGTGAAAAAGGAAATATCCTCAGATGAAATCTGGAAAGAAGCTTTCTGAGAAACTGCTTAGTGTTCTGTTAATTCATCTCACAGAGTTACATGTGTATTTCGACGATCTCTTTGCTAGCCCTATTTCTGTGGAATCTGAGAACAGATATTTCGGATCCCTTTGAAGACTATAGGGGCAAAGGAAATATCCTCCGATAACAAAGAGAAAGAAGCTTTCTGAGAAACTTCTTTGTGTTCTGTGAAATCATCTCACAGAGTTACAGCTTTCCCCTGAAGAAGCCTTTCGCTAACACAGTTCTTGTGGAATTGGCAAAGTGATATTTGGAAGCCCATAGAGGGCTATGGTGAAAAAGGAAATATCCTCAGATGAAATCTGGAAAGAAGCTTTCTGAGAAACTGCTTAGTGTTCTGTTAATTCATCTCACAGAGTTACATGTGTATTTCGAGGATCTCTTTGCTAGCCCTATTTCTGTGGAAACTGAGAAAAGATATTTCGGATCCCTTTGAAGACTATAGGGGCAAAGGAAATATCCTCCGATAACAAAGAGAAAGAAGCTTTCTGAGAAACTTCTTTGTGTTCTGTGAAATCATCTCACAGAGTTACAGCTTTCCCCTCAAGAAGCCTTTCGCTAAGACAGTTCTTGTGGAATTGGCAAAGTGATATTTGGAAGCCCATAGAAGGCTATGGTGAAAAAGGAAATATCTTCAGATGAAATCTGGAAAGAAGCTTTCTGAGAAACTGCTTAGTGTTCTGTTAATTCATCTCACAGAGTTACATGTGTATTTCGAGGATCTCTTTGCTAGCCCTATTTCTGTGGAATCTGAGAACAGATATTTCGGATCCCTTTGAAGACTATAGGGCCAAAGGAAACATCCTCCGATAACAAAGAGAAAGAAGCTTTCTGAGAAACTTCTTTGTGTTCTGTGAAATCATCTCACAGAGTTACAGCTTTCCCCTCAAGAAGCCTTTCGCTAAGACAGTTCTTGTGGAATTGGCAAAGTGATATTTGGAAGCCCATAAAGGGCTATGGTGAAAAAGGAAATATCGTCAGATGAAATCTGGAAAGAAGCTTTCTGCGAAACTGCTTAGTGTTCTGTTAATTCATCTCACAGAGTTACATGTGTATTTCGAGGATCTCTTTGCTAGCTCTATTTCTGTGGATTCTGAGAACAGATATTTCGGATCCCTTTGAAGACTATAGGGCCAAAGGAAATATCCTCCGATAACAAAGAGAAAGAAGCTTTCTGAGAAACTTCTTTGTGTTCTGTGAAATCATCTCACAGAGTTACAGCTTTCCCCTCAAGAAGCCTTTCGCTAAGTCAGTTCTTGTGGAATTGGCAAAGTGATATTTGGAAGCCCATAGAGGGCTATGGTGAAAAAGGAAATATCGTCAGATGAAATCTGGAAAGAAGCTTGGTGCGAAACTGCTTAGTGTTCTCTTAATTCATCTCACAGAGTTACATGTGTATTTCGAGGATCTCTTTGCTAGCCCTATTTCTGTGGAAACTGAGAAAAGATATTTCGGATCCCCTTGAAGACTATAGGGCCAAAGGAAATATCCTCCGATAACAAAGAGAAAGAAGCTTTCTGAGAAACTTCTTTGTGTTCTGTGAAATCATCTCACAGAGTTACAGCTTTCCCCTCAAGAAGCCTTTCGCTAAGACAGTTCTTGTGGAATTGGCAAAGTGATATTTGGAAGCCCATAGAGGGCTATGGTGAAAAAGGAAATATCATCAGATGAAATCTGGAAAGAAGCTTTCTGAGAAACTGCTTATTGTTCTGTTAATTCATCTCACAGAGTTACATGTGTATTTCGAGGATCTCTTTGCTAGCCCTATTTCTGTGGAAACTGAGAAAAGATATTTCGGATCCCATTGAAGACTATAGGGCCAAAGGAAATATCCTGCCATAACAAAGAGAAAGAAGCTTTCTGAGAAACTTCTTTGTGTTCTGTGAAATCATCTCACAGAGTTACAGCTTTCCCCTCAAGAAGCCTTTCGCTAAGACAGTTCTTGTGGAATTGGCAAAGTGATATTTGGAAGCCCATAGAGGGCTATGGTGAAAAAGGAAATATCCTCAGATGAAATCTGGAAAGAAGCTTTCTGAGAAACTGCTTAGTGTTCTGTGAATTCATCTCACAGAGTTACATGTGTATTTCGAGGATCTCTTTGCTAGCCCTATTTCTGTGGAAACTGAGAAAAGATATTTCGGATCCCTTTGAAGACTATAGGGCCAAAGGAAATATCCTCCGATAACAAAGAGAAAGAAGCTTTCTGAGAAACTTCTTTGTGTTCTGTGAAATCATCTCACAGAGTTACAGCTTTCCCGTCAAGAAGCCTTTCGCTAAGACAGTTCTTTTGGAATTTGCAAAGTGATATTTGGAAGCCCATAGAAGGCTATGGTGAAAAAGGAAATATCGCCAGATGAAATCTGGAAAGAAGCTTTTTGAGAAACTGCTTAGTGTTCTGTTAATTCATCTCACAGAGTTACATGTGTATTTCGAGGATCCCTTTGCTAGCCCTATTTCTGTGGAATCTGAGAACAGATATTTCGGATCACTTTGAAGACTATAGGGCCTATGGAAATATCCTCGGATAACAAAGAGAAAGAAGCTTTCTGAGAAACTTCTTTGTGTTCTGAAATCATCTCACAGAGTTACAGCTTTCCCCTCAAGAAGCCTTTCGCTAAGACAGTTCTTGTGGAATTGGCAAAGTGATATTTGGAAGCCCATAGAGGGCTCTGGGGAAAAAGGAAATATCCTCAGATGAAATCTGGAAAGAAGCTTTCTGAGAAACTGCTTAGTGTTCTGTTAATTCATCTCACAGAGTTACATGTGTATTGCGAGGATCTCTTTGCTAGCCCTATTTCTGTGGAATCTGAGAACAAATATTTCGGATCCCTTTGAAGACTATAGGGCCAAAGGAAATATCCTCCGATAACAAAGAGAAAGAAGCTTTCTGAGAAACTTCTTTGTGTTCTGTGAAATCATCTCACAGAGTTACAGCTTTCCCCTGAAGAAGCCTTTCGCTAACACAGTTCTTGTGGAATTGGCAAAGTGATATTTGGAAGCCCATAGAGGGCTATGGTGAAAAAGGAAATATCCTCAGATGAAATCTGGAAAGAAGCTTTCTGAGAAACTGCTTAGTGTTCTGTTAATTCATCTCACAGAGTTACATGTGTATTTCGAGGATCTCTTTGCTAGCCCTATTTCTGTGGAAACTGAGAAAAGATATTTCGGATCCCTTTGAAGACTATAGGGGCAAAGGAAATATCCTCCGATAACAAAGAGAAAGAAGCTTTCTGAGAAACTTCTTTGTGTTCTGTGAAATCATCTCACAGAGTTACAGCTTTCCCCTCAAGAAGCCTTTCGCTAAGACAGTTCTTGTGGAATTGGCAAAGTGATATTTGGAAGCCCATAGAAGGCTATGGTGAAAAAGGAAATATCTTCAGATGAAATCTGGAAAGAAGCTTTCTGAGAAACTGCTTAGTGTTCTGTTAATTCATCTCACAGAGTTACATGTGTATTTCGAGGATCTCTTTGCTAGCCCTATTTCTGTGGAATCTGAGAACAGATATTTCGGATCCCTTTGAAGACTATAGGGCCAAAGGAAACATCCTCCGATAACAAAGAGAAAGAAGCTTTCTGAGAAACTTCTTTGTGTTCTGTGAAATCATCTCACAGAGTTACAGCTTTCCCCTCAAGAAGCCTTTCGCTAAGACAGTTCTTGTGGAATTGGCAAAGTGATATTTGGAAGCCCATAAAGGGCTATGGTGAAAAAGGAAATATCGTCAGATGAAATCTGGAAAGAAGCTTTCTGCGAAACTGCTTAGTGTTCTGTTAATTCATCTCACAGAGTTACATGTGTATTTCGAGGATCTCTTTGCTAGCTCTATTTCTGTGGATTCTGAGAACAGATATTTCGGATCCCTTTGAAGACTATAGGGCCAAAGGAAATATCCTCCGATAACAAAGAGAAAGAAGCTTTCTGAGAAACTTCTTTGTGTTCTGTGAAATCATCTCACAGAGTTACAGCTTTCCCCTCAAGAAGCCTTTCGCTAAGTCAGTTCTTGTGGAATTGGCAAAGTGATATTTGGAAGCCCATAGAGGGCTATGGTGAAAAAGGAAATATCGTCAGATGAAATCTGGAAAGAAGCTTGCTGCGAAACTGCTTAGTGTTCTCTTAATTCATCTCACAGAGTTACATGTGTATTTCGAGGATCTCTTTGCTAGCCCTATTTCTGTGGAAACTGAGAAAAGATATTTCGGATCCCTTTGAAGACTATAGGGCCAAAGGAAATATCCTCCGATAACAAAGAGAAAGAAGCTTTCTGAGAAACTTCTTTGTGTTCTGTGAAATCATCTCACAGAGTTACAGCTTTCCCCTCAAGAAGCCTTTCGCTAAGACAGTTCTTGTGGAATTGGCAAAGTGATATTTGGAAGCCCATAGAGGGCTATGGTGAAAAAGGAAATATCATCAGATGAAATCTGGAAAGAAGCTTTCTGAGAAACTGCTTATTGTTCTGTTAATTCATCTCACAGAGTTACATGTGTATTTCGAGGATCTCTTTGCTAGCCCTATTTCTGTGGAAACTGAGAAAAGATATTTCGGATCCCATTGAAGACTATAGGGCCAAAGGAAATATCCTGCCATAACAAAGAGAAAGAAGCTTTCTGAGAAACTTCTTTGTGTTCTGTGAAATCATCTCACAGAGTTACAGCTTTCCCCTCAAGAAGCCTTTCGCTAAGACAGTTCTTGTGGAATTGGCAAAGTGATATTTGGAAGCCCATAGAGGGCTATGGTGAAAAAGGAAATATCCTCAGATGAAATCTGGAAAGAAGCTTTCTGAGAAACTGCTTAGTGTTCTGTGAATTCATCTCACAGAGTTACATGTGTATTTCGAGGATCTCTTTGCTAGCCCTATTTCTGTGGAAACTGAGAAAAGATATTTCGGATCCCTTTGAAGACTATAGGGCCAAAGGAAATATCCTCCGATAACAAAGAGAAAGAAGCTTTCTGAGAAACTTCTTTGTGTTCTGTGAAATCATCTCACAGAGTTACAGCTTTCCCGTCAAGAAGCCTTTCGCTAAGACAGTTCTTTTGGAATTTGCAAAGTGATATTTGGAAGCCCATAGAAGGCTATGGTGAAAAAGGAAATATCGCCAGATGAAATCTGGAAAGAAGCTTTTTGAGAAACTGCTTAGTGTTCTGTTAATTCATCTCACAGAGTTACATGTGTATTTCGAGGATCCCTTTGCTAGCCCTATTTCTGTGGAATCTGAGAACAGATATTTCGGATCACTTTGAAGACTATAGGGCCTATGGAAATATCCTCGGATAACAAAGAGAAAGAAGCTTTCTGAGAAACTTCTTTGTGTTCTGAAATCATCTCACAGAGTTACAGCTTTCCCCTCAAGAAGCCTTTCGCTAAGACAGTTCTTGTGGAATTGGCAAAGTGATATTTGGAAGCCCATAGAGGGCTCTGGGGAAAAAGGAAATATCCTCAGATGAAATCTGGAAAGAAGCTTTCTGAGAAACTGCTTAGTGTTCTGTTAATTCATCTCACAGAGTTACATGTGTATTGCGAGGATCTCTTTGCTAGCCCTATTTCTGTGGAATCTGAGAACAAATATTTCGGATCCCTTTGAAGACTATAGGGCCAAAGGAAATATCCTCCGATAACAAAGAGAAAGAAGCTTTCTGAGAAACTTCTTTGTGTTCTGTGAAATCATCTCACAGAGTTACAGCTTTCCCCTCAAGAAGCCTTTCGCTAAGACAGTTCTTGTGGAATTGGCAAAGTGATATTTGGAAGCCCATAGAGGGCTATGGTGAAAAAGGAAATATCCTCAGATGAAATCTGGAAAGAAGCTTTCTGAGAAACTGCTTAGTGTTCTGTTAATTCATCTCACAGAGTTACATGTGTATTTCGACGATCTCTTTGCTAGCCCTATTTCTGTGGAATCTGAGAACAGATATTTCGGATCCCTTTGAAGACTATAGGGGCAAAGGAAATATCCTCCGATAACAAAGAGAAAGAAGCTTTCTGAGAAACTTCTTTGTGTTCTGTGAAATCATCTCACAGAGTTACAGCTTTCCCCTGAAGAAGCCTTTCGCTAAGACAGTTCTTGTGGAATTGGCAAAGTGATATTTGGAAGCCCATAGAGGGCTATGGTGAAAAAGGAAATATCCTCAGATGAAATCTGGAAAGAAGCTTTCTGAGAAACTGCTTAGTGTTCTGTGAATTCATCTCACAGAGTTACATGTGTATTTCGAGGATCTCTTTGCAAGCCCTATTTCTGTGGAAACTGAGAAAAGATATTTCGGATCCCTTTGAAGACTATAGGGCCAAAGGAAATATCCTCCGATAACAAAGAGAAAGAAGCTTTCTGAGAAACTTCTTTGTGTTCTGTGAAATCATCTCACAGAGTTACAGCTTTCCCCTCAAGAAGCCTTTCGCTAAGACAGTTCTTGTGGAATTGGCAAAGTGATATTTGGAAGCCCATAGAAGGCTATGGTGAAAAAGGAAATATCTTCAGATGAAATCTGGAAAGAAGCTTTCTGCGAAACTGCTTAGTGTTCTGTTAATTCATCTCACAGAGTTACATGTGTATTTCGAGGATCTCTTTGCTAGCCCTATTTCTGTGGAATCTGAGAACAGATATTTCGGATCCCTTTGAAGACTATAGGGCCAAAGGAAATATCCTCCGATAAAAAAGAGAAAGAAGCTTTCTGAGAAACTTCTTTGTGTTCTGTGAAATCATCTCACAGAGTTACAGCTTTCCCCTCAAGAAGCCTTTCGCTAAGAGAGTTCTTGTGGAATTGGCAAAGTGATATTTCTAAGCCCATAGAGGGCTATGGGGAAAAAGGAAATATCGTCAGATGAAATCTGGAAAGAAGTTTTCTGAGAAACTGCTTAGTGTTCTGTGAATTCATCTCACAGACTTGCATGTGTATTTCGAGGATCTCTTTGCTAGCCCTATTTCTGTGGAATCTGAGAACAGATACTTCGGATCACTTTGAAGACCATAGGGCCTAAGGAAATACCCTCGGATAACAAAGAGAAAGAAGCTTTCTGAGAAACTTCTTTGTGTTCTGTGAAATCATCTCACAGAGTTACAGCTTTCCCCTCAAGAAGCCTTTCGCTAAGTCAGTTCTTGTGGAATTGGCAAAGTGATATTTGGAAGCCCATAGAGGGCTATGGTGAAAAAGGAAATATCCTCAGATGAAATCTGGAAAGAAGCTTTCTGAGAAACTGCTTAGTGTTCTGTTAATTCATCTCACATAGTTACATGTGTATTTCGAGGATCTCTTTGCTAGCCCTATTTCTGTGGAATCTGAGAACAGATATTTCGGATCCCTTTGAAGACTATAGGGCCAAAGGAAATATCCTCCGATAACAAAGAGAAAGAAGCTTTCTGAGAAACTTCTTTGTGTTCTGTGAAATCATCTCACAGAGTTACAGCTTTCCTCTCAAGAAGCCTTTCGCTAAGACAGTTCTTGTGGAATTGGCAAAGTGATATTTGGAAGCCCATAGAGGGCTATGGTGAAAAAGGAAATATCTTCAGATGAAATCTGGAAAGAAGCTTTCTGCGAAACTGCTTAGTGTTCTGTTAATTCATCTCACAGAGTTACATGTGTATTTCGAGGATCTCTTTGCTAGCCCTATTTCTGTGGAATCTGAGAACAGATATTTCGGATCCCTTTGAAGACTATAGGGCCAAAGGAAATATCCTCCGATAACAAAGAGAAAGAAGCTTTCTGAGAAACTTCTTTGTGTTCTGTGAAATCATCTCACAGAGTTACAGCTTTCCCCTCAAGAAGCATGTCGCTAAGACAGTTCTTGTGCAATTGGCAAAGTGATATTTGGAAGCCCATAGAGGGCTATGGTGAAAAAGGAAATATCGTCAGATGAAATCTGGAAAGAAGCTTTCTGCGAAACTGCTTAGTGTTCTGTTAATTCATCTCACAGAGTTACATGTGTATTTCGAGGATCTCTTTGCTAGCCCTATTTCTGTGGAATCTGAGAACAGATATTTCGGATCCCTTTGAAGACTATAGGGCCAAAGGAAATATCCTCCGATAAAAAAGAGAAAGAAGCTTTCTGAGAAACTTCTTTGTGTTCTGTGAAATCATCTCAGAGAGTTACAGCTTTCCCCTCAAGAAGCCTTTCGCTAAGACAGTTCTTGTGGAATTGGCAAAGTGATATTTCTAAGCCCATAGAGGGCTATGGGGAAAAAGGAAATATCGTCAGATGAAATCTGGAAAGAAGTTTTATGAGAAACTGCTTAGTGTTCTGTGAATTCATCTCACAGACTTGCATGTGTATTTCGAGGATCTCTTTGCTAGCCCTATTTCTGTGGAATCTGAGAACAGATACTTCGGATCACTTTGAAGACCATAGGGCCTAAGGAAATACCCTCGGATAACAAAGAGAAAGAAGCTTTCTGAGAAACTTCTTTGTGTTCTGTGAAATCATCTCACAGAGTTACAGCTTTCCCCTCAAGAAGCCTTTCGCTAAGTCAGTTCTTGTGGAATTGGCAAAGTGATATTTGGAAGCCCATAGAGGGCTATGGTGAAAAAGGAAATATCGTCAGATGAAATCTGGAAAGAAGCTTGCTGCGAAACTGCTTAGTGTTCTCTTAATTCAACGCACAGAGTTACATGTGTATTTCGAGGATCTCTTTGCTAGCCCTATTTCTGTGGAAACTGAGAAAAGATATTTCGGATCCCTTTGAAGACTATAGGGCCAAAGGAAATATCCTCCGATAACAAAGAGAAAGAAGCTTTCTGAGAAACTTCTTTGTGTTCTGTGAAATCATCTCACAGAGTTACAGCTTTCCCCTCAAGAAGCCTTTCGCTAAGACAGTTCTTGTGGAATTGGCAAAGTGATATTTGGAAGCCCATAGAGGGCTATGGTGAAAAAGGAAATATCCTCAGATGAAATCTGGAAAGAAGCTTTCTGAGAAACTGCTTAGTGTTCTGTTAATTCATATCACAGAGTTACATGTGTATTTCGAGGATCTCTTTGCTAGCCCTATTTCTGTGGAAACTGAGAAAAGATATTTCGGATCCCATTGAAGACTATAGGGCCAAAGGAAATATCCTCCGATAACAAAGAGAAAGAAGCTTTCTGAGAAACTTCTTTGTGTTCTGTGAAATCATCTCACAGAGTTACAGCTTTCCCCTCAAGAAGCCTTTCGCTAAGACTGTTCTTGTGGAATTGGCAAAGTGATATTTGGAAGCCCATAGAGGGCTATGGTGAAAAAGGAAATATCCTCAGATGAAATCTGGAAAGAAGCTTTCTGAGAAACTGCTTAGTGTTCTGTTAATTCATCTCACAGAGTTACATGTGTATTTCGAGGATCTCTTTGCTAGCCCTATTTCTGTGGAATCTGAGAACTGATATTTCGGATCCCTTTGAAGACTATAGGGCCAAAGGAAATATCCTCCGGTAACAAAGAGAAAGAAGCTTTCTGAGAAACTTCTTTGTGTTTTGTGAAATCATCTCACAGACTTACAGCTTTCCCCTGAAGAAGCCTTTCGCTAAGACAGTTCTTGTGGAATTGGCAAAGTGATATTTGGAAGCCCATAGAGGGCTATGGTGAAAAAGGAAATATCGTCAGATGAAATCTGGAAAGAAGCTTTCTGCGAAACTGCTTAGTGTTCTGTTAATTCATCTCACAGAGTTACATGTGTATTTCGAGGATCTCTTTGCTAGCCCTATTTCTGTGGAATCTGAGAACAGATATTTCGGATCCCTTTGAAGACAATAGGGCCAAAGGAAATATCCTCCGATAACAAAGAGAAAGAAGCTTTCTGAGAAACTTCTTTGTGTTCTGTGAAATCATCTCACAGAGTTACAGCTTTCCTCTCAAGAAGCCTTTGGCTAAGACAGTTCTTGTGGAATTGGCAAAGTGATATTTGGAAGCCCATAGAAGGCTATGGTGAAAAAGGAAATATCTTCAGATGAAATCTGGAAAGAAGCTTTCTGCGAAACTGCTTAGTGTTCTGTTAATTCATCTCACAGAGTTACATGTGTATTTCGAGGATCTCTTTGCTAGCCCTATTTCTGTGGAATCTGAGAACAGATATTTCAGATCCTTTTGAAGACTATAGGGCCAAAGGAAATATCCTCCGATAACAAAGAGAAAGAAGCTTTCTGAGAAACTTCTTTGTGTTCTGTGAAATCATCTCACAGAGTTACAGCTTTCCCCTCAAGAAGCCTTTCGCTAAGACAGTTCTTGTGGAATTGGCAAAGTGATATTTGGAAGCCCATAGAGGGCTATGGTGAAAAAGGAAATATCGTCAGATGAAATCTGGAAAGAAGCTTTCTGCGAAACTGCTTAGTGTTCTGTTAATTCATCTCACAGAGTTACATGTGTATTTCGAGGATCTCTTTGCTAGCTCTATTTCTGTGGAATCTGAGAACAGATATTTCGGATCCCTTTGAAGACTATAGGGCCAAAGGAAATATCCTCCGATAACAAAGAGAAAGAAGCTTTCTGAGAAACTTCTTTGTGTTCTGTGAAATCATCTCACAGAGTTACAGCTTTCCCCTCAAGAAGCATTTCGCTAAGGCAGTTCTTGTGGAATTGGCAAAGTGATATTTGGAAGCCCATAGAGGGCTATGGTGAAAAAGGAAATATCCTCAGATGAAATCTGGAAAGAAGCTTTCTGAGAAACTGTTTAGTGTTCTGTTAATTCATCTCACATAGTTACATGTGTATTTCGAGGATCTCTTTGCTAGCCCTATTTCTGTGGAATCTGAGAACAGATATTTCGGATCCCTTTGAAGACTATAGGGCCAAAGGAAATATCCTCCGATAACAAAGAGAAAGAAGCTTTCTGAGAAACTTCTTTGTGTTCTGTGAAATCATCTCACAGAGTTACAGCTTTCCTCTCAAGAAGCCTTTGGCTAAGACAGTTCTTGTGGAATAGGCAAAGTGATATTTGGAATCCCATAGAGGGCTGTGGTGAAAAAGGAAATATCCTCAGATGAAATCTGGAAAGAAGCTTTCTGCGAAACTGCTTAGTGTTCTGTTAATTCATCTCACAGAGTTACATGTGTATTTCGAGGATCTCTTTGCTAGCTCTATTTCTGTGGAATCTGAGAACAGATATTTCGGATCCCTTTGAAGACTATAGGGCCAAAGGAAATATCCTCCGATAACAAAGAGAAAGAAGCTTTCTGAGAAACTTCTTTGCGTTCTGTGAAATCATCTCACAGAGTTACAGCTTTCCCCTCAAGAAGCATTTCGCTAAGACAGTTCTTGTGCAATTGGCAAAGTGATATTTGGAAGCCCATAGAGGGCTATGGTGAAAAAGGAAATATCGTCAGATGACATCTGGAAAGAAGCTTTCTGCGAAACTGCTTAGTGTTCTGTTAATTCATCTCACAGAGTTACATGTGTATTTCGAGGATCTCTTTGCTAGCCCTATTTCTGTGGAATCTGAGAACAGATATTTCGGATCCCTTTGAAGACTATAGGGCCAAAGGAAATATCCACCGATAACAAAGAGAAAGAAGCTTTCTGAGAAACTTCTTTGTGTTCTGTGAAATCATCTCACAGAGTTACAGCTTTCCCCTCAAGAAGCCTTTCGCTAAGACAGTTCTTGTGGAATTGGCAAAGTGATATTTGGAAGCCCATAGAGGGCTATGGTGAAAAAGGAAATATCCTCAGATGAAATCTGGAAAGAAGCTTTCTGAGAAACTGCTTAGTGTTCTGTTAATTCATCTCACAGAGTTACATGTGTATTTCGAGGATCTCTTTGCTAGCCCTATTTCTGTGGAATCTGAGAAGTGATATTTCGGATCCCTTTGAAGACTATAGGGCCAAAGGAAATATCCTCCGATAACAAAGAGAAAGAAGCTTTCTGAGAAACTTCTTTGTGTTCTGTGAAATCATCTCACAGAGTTACAGCTTTCCCCTCAAGAAGCATTTCGCTAAGGCAGTTCTTGTGGAATTGGCAAAGTGATATTTGGAAGCCCATAGAGGGCTATGGTGAAAAAGGAAATATCCTCAGATGAAATCTGGAAAGAAGCTTTCTGAGAAACTGTTTAGTGTTCTGTTAATTCATCTCACATAGTTACATGTGTATTTCGAGGATCTCTTTGCTAGCCCTATTTCTGTGGAATCTGAGAACAGATATTTCGGATCCCTTTGAAGACTATAGGGCCAAAGGAAATATCCTCCGATAACAAAGAGAAAGAAGCTTTCTGAGAAACTTCTTTGTGTTCTGTGAAATCATCTCACAGAGTTACAGCTTTCCTCTCAAGAAGCCTTTGGCTAAGACAGTTCTTGTGGAATAGGCAAAGTGATATTTGGAATCCCATAGAGGGCTGTGGTGAAAAAGGAAATATCCTCAGATGAAATCTGGAAAGAAGCTTTCTGCGAAACTGCTTAGTGTTCTGTTAATTCATCTCACAGAGTTACATGTGTATTTCGAGGATCTCTTTGCTAGCTCTATTTCTGTGGAATCTGAGAACAGATATTTCGGATCCCTTTGAAGACTATAGGGCCAAAGGAAATATCCTCCGATAACAAAGAGAAAGAAGCTTTCTGAGAAACTTCTTTGCGTTCTGTGAAATCATCTCACAGAGTTACAGCTTTCCCCTCAAGAAGCATTTCGCTAAGACAGTTCTTGTGCAATTGGCAAAGTGATATTTGGAAGCCCATAGAGGGCTATGGTGAAAAAGGAAATATCGTCAGATGACATCTGGAAAGAAGCTTTCTGCGAAACTGCTTAGTGTTCTGTTAATTCATCTCACAGAGTTACATGTGTATTTCGAGGATCTCTTTGCTAGCCCTATTTCTGTGGAATCTGAGAACAGATATTTCGGATCCCTTTGAAGACTATAGGGCCAAAGGAAATATCCACCGATAACAAAGAGAAAGAAGCTTTCTGAGAAACTTCTTTGTGTTCTGTGAAATCATCTCACAGAGTTACAGCTTTCCCCTCAAGAAGCCTTTCGCTAAGACAGTTCTTGTGGAATTGGCAAAGTGATATTTGGAAGCCCCTAGAGGGCTATGGTGAAAAAGGAAATATCGTCAGATGAAATCTGGAAAGAAGCTTTCTGAGAAACTGCTTAGTGTTCTGTGAATTCATCTCACAGACTTGCATGTGTATTTCGAGGATCTCTTTGCTAGCCCTATTTCTGTGGAATCTGAGAACAGATACTTCGGATCACTTTGAAGACCATAGGGCCTAAGGAAATACCCTCGGATAACAAAGAGGAAGAAGCTTTCTGAGAAACTTCTTTGTGTTCTGTGAAATCATCTCACAGAGTTACAGCTTTCCCCTCAAGAAGCCTTTCGCTAAGACTGTTCTTGTGGAATTGGCAAAGTGATATTTGGATTCCCATAGAGGGCTATGGTGAAAAAGGAAATATCGTCAGATGAAATCTGGAAGGAAGCTTTCTGCGAAACTGCTTAGTGTTCTGTTAATTCATCTCACAGAGTTACATGTGTATTTCGAGGATCTCTTTGCTAGCTCTATTTCTGTGGAATCTGAGAACAGATATTTCGGATCCCTTTGAAGACTATAGGGCCAAAGGAAATATCCTCCGATAACAAAGAGAAAGAAGCTTTCTGAGAAACTTCTTTGTGTTCTGTGAAATCATCTCACAGAGTTACAGCTTTCCCCTCAAGAAGCCTTTCGCTAAGACAGTTCTTGTGGAATTGGCAAAGTGATATTTGGAAGCCCATAGAGGGCTATGGTGAAAAAGGAAATATCCTCAGATGAAATCTGGAAAGAAGCTTTCTGAGAAACTGCTTAGTGTTCTGTTAATTCATCTCACAGAGTTACATGTGTATTTCGAGGATCTCTTTGCTAGCCCTATTTCTGTGGAATCTGAGAAGTGATATTTCGGATCCCTTTGAAGACTATAGGGCCAAAGGAAATATCCTCCGATAACAAAGAGAAAGAAGCTTTCTGAGAACCTTCTTTGTGTTCTGTGAAATCATCTCACAGAGTTACAGCTTTCCCCTGAAGAAGCCTTTCGCTAAGACAGTTCTTGTGGAATTGGCAAAGTGATATTTGGAAGCCCATAGAGGGCTATGGTGAAAAAGGAAATATCGTCAGATGAAATCTGGAAAGAAGCTTTCTGCGAAACTGCTTAGTGTTCTGTTAATTCATCACACAGAGTTACATGTGTATTTCGAGGATCTCTTTGCTACCTCTATTTCTGTGGAATCTGAGAACAGATATTTTGGATCCCTTTGAAGACTATAGGGCCAAAGGAAATATCCTCCGATAACAAAGAGAAAGAAGCTTTCTGAGAAACTTCTTTGTGTTCTGTGAAATC
Source organism: Macaca nemestrina (assembly GCF_043159975.1). Lineage (NCBI taxonomy): Eukaryota > Metazoa > Chordata > Mammalia > Primates > Cercopithecidae > Macaca > Macaca nemestrina. Next base: position 29,649,032 of record NC_092135.1, on the reverse strand, counting down.
ATCTCACAGAGTTACAGCTTTCCCCTCAAGAAGCATTTCGCTAACACAGTTCTTGTGGAATTGGCAAAGTGATATTAGGAAGCCCATAGAGGGCTATGGTGAAAAAGGAAATATCCTCAGATGAAATGTGGAAAGAAGCTTTCTGAGAAACTGCTTAGTGTTCTGTTAATTCATCTCACATAGTTACATGTGTATTTCGAGGATCTCTTTGCTAGCCCTATTTCTGTGGAATCTGAGAACAGATATTTCGGATCCCTTTGAAGACTATAGGGCCAAAGGAAATATCCTCCGATAACAAAGAGAAAGAAGCTTTCTGAGAAACTTCTTTGTGTTCTGTGAAATCATCTCACAGAGTTACAGCTTTCCCCTCAAGAAGCATTTCGCTAAGACAGTTCTTCTGGAATTGGCAAAGTGATATTTGGAAGCCCATAGAGGGCTATGGTGAAAAAGGAAATATCCTCAGATGAAATCTGGAAAGAAGCTTTCTGAGAAACTGGTTAGTGTTCTGTTAATTCATCTCACAGAGTTACATGTGTATTTCGAGGATCTCTTTGCTAGCCCTATTTCTGTGGAATCTGAGAACAGATATTTCGGATCCCTTTGAAGACTATAGGGCCAAAGGAAATATCCTCCGATAACAAAGAGAAAGAAGCTTTCTGAGAAACTTCTTTGTGTTCTGTGAAATCATCTCACAGAGTTACAGCTTTCCCCTCAAGAAGCCTTTCGCTAAGACAGTTCTTGTGGAATTGGCAAAGTGATATTTGGAAGCCCATAGAGGGCTATGGTGAAAAAGGAAATATCGTCAGATGAAATCTGGAAACAAGCTTTCTGCGAAACTGCTTAGTGTTCTGTAAATTCATCTCACAGAGTTACATGTGTATTTCGAGGATCTGTTTGATAGCTCTATTTCTGTGGAATCTGAGAACAGATATTTCGGATCACTTTGAAGACTATAGGGCCTAAGGAAATATCCTCCGATAACAAAGAGAAAGAAGCTTTCTGAGAAACTTCTTTGTGTTCTGTGAAATCATCTCACAGAGTTACAGCTTTCCCCTGAAGAAGCCTTTCGCTAAGACAGTTCTTGTGGAATTGGCAAAGTGATATTTGGAAGCCCATAGAGGGCTATGGTGAAAAAGGAAATATCGTCAGATGAAATCTGGAAAGAAGCTTTCTGCGAAACTGCTTAGTGTTCTGTTAATTCATCTCACAGAGTTACATGTGTATTTCGAGGATCTCTTTGCTAGCCCTATTTCTGTGGAATCTGAGAACAGATATTTCGGATCCCTTTGAAGACTATAGGGCCAAAGGAAATATCCTCCGATAACAAAGAGAAAGAAGCTTTCTGAGAAACTTCTTTGTGTTCTGTGAAATCATCTCACAGAGTTACAGCTTTCCCCTCAAGAAGCCTTTCGCTAAGACAGTTCTTGTGGAATTGGCAAAGTGATATTTGGAAGCCCATAGAAGGCTATCGTGAAAAAGGAAATATCGTCAGATGAAATCTGGAAAGAAGCTTTCTGAGAAACTGCTTAGTGTTCTGTTAATTCATCTCACAGAGTTACATGTGTATTTCGAGGATCTCTTTGCTAGACCTATTTCTGTGGAATCTGAGAACAGATATTTCGGATCCCTTCGAAGACTATAGGGCCAAAGGAAATATCCTCGGTTAACAAAGAGAAAGAAGCTTTCTGAGAAACTTCTTTGTGTTCTGTGAAATCATTTCACAGAGTTACAGCTTTCCCCTCAAGAGGCCTTTCGCTAAGACTGTTCTTGTGGAATTGGCAAAGTGATATTTGGAAGCCCATAGAGGGCTATGGGGAAAAAGGAAATATCGTCAGATGAAATCTGGAAAGAAGCTTTCTGCGAAACTGCTTAGTGTTCTGTTAATTCATCTCACAGAGTTACATGTGTATTTCGAGGATCTCTTTGCTAGCTCTATTTCTGTGGAATCTGAGAACAGGTATTTCGGATCCCTTTGAAGACTATAGGGCCAAAGGAAATATCCTCCGATAACAAAGAGAAAGAAGCTTTCTGAGAAACTTCTTTGTGTTCTGTGAAATCATCTCACAGAGTTACAGCTTTCCCCTCAAGAAGCCTTTCGCAAAGACAGTTCTTGTGGAATTGGCAAAGTGATATTTGGAAGCCCATAGAGGGCTATGGTGAAAAAGGAAATATCCTCAGATGAAATCTGGAAAGAAGCTTTCTGCGAAACTGCTTAGTGTTCTGTTAATTCATCTCACAGAGTTACATGTGTATTTCGAGGATCTCTTTGCTACCTCTATTTCTGTGGAATCTGAGAACAGATATTTCGGATCCCTTTGAAGACTATACGGCCAAAGGAAATATCCTCCGATAACAAAGAGAAAGAAGCTTTCTGAGAAACTTCTTTGTGTTCTGTGAAATCATCTCACAGAATTACAGCTTTCCCCTCAAGAAGCATTTCGCTAAGACAGTTCTTGTGGAATTGGCAAAGTGATATTTGGAAGCCCATAGAGGGCTATGGTGAAAAAGGAAATATCGTCAGATGAAATCTGGAAAGAAGCTTTCTGAGAAACTGCTTAGTGTTCTGTTAATTCATCTCACAGAGTTACATGTGTATTTCGAGGATCTCTTTGCTAGCCCTATTTCTGTGGAATCTGAGAACAGATATTTCGGATCCCTTTGAAGACTATAGGGCCAAAGGAAATATCCTCCGATAACAAAGAGAAAGAAGCTTTCTGAGAAACTTCTTTGTGTTCTGTGAAATCATCTCACAGAGTTACAGCTTTCCCCTCAAGAAGCCTTTCGCTAAGACAGTTCTTGTGGAATGGCAAAGTGATATTTGGAAGCCCATAGAGGGCTATGGTGAAAAAGGAAATATCGTCAGATGAAATCTGGAAACAAGTTTTCTGCGAAACTGCTTAGTGTTCTGTAAATTCATCTCACAGAGTTACATGTGTATTTCGAGGATCTGTTTGATAGCTCTATTTCTGTGGAATCTGAGAACAGATATTTCGGATCACTTTGAAGACTATAGGGCCAAAGGAAATATCCTCCGATAACAAAGAGAAAGAAGCTTTCTGAGAAACTTCTTTGTGTTCTGTGAAATCATCTCACAGAGTTACAGCTTTCCCCTCAAGAAGCCTTTCGCTAAGACAGTTCTTGTGGAATTGGCAAAGTGATATTTGGAAGCCCATAGAGGGCTATGGTGAAAAAGGAAATAACGTCAGATGAAATCTGGAAACAAGCTTTCTGCGAAACTGCTTAGTGTTCTGTAAATTCATCTCACAGAGTTACATGTGTATTTCGAGAATCTGTTTGATAGCTCTATTTCTGTGGAATCTGAGAACAGATATTTCGGATCACTTTGAAGACTATAGGGCCTAAGGAAATATCCTCCGATAACAAAGAGAAAGAATCTTTCTGAGAAACTTCTTTGTGTTCTGTGAAATCATCTCACAGAGTTACAGCTTTCCCCTCAAGAAGCCTTTCGCTAAGACAGTTCTTGTGGAATTGGCAAAGTGATATTTGGAAGCCCATAGAGGGCTATGGTGAAAAAGGAAATATCGTCAGATGAAATCTGGAAAGAAGCTTTCTGCGAAACTGCTTAGTGTTCTGTTAATTCATCTCACAGAGTTACATGTATATTTCGAGGATCTCTTTGCTAGCCCTATTTCTGTGGAATCTGAGAACAGATATTTCGGATCCCTTTGAAGACTATAGGGGCAAAGGAAATATCCTCCGATAACAAAGAGAAAGAAGCTTTCTGAGAAACTTCTTTGTGTTCTGTGAAATCATCTCACAGAGTTATAGCTTTCTCCTGAAGAAGCCTTTCGCTAAGACAGTTCTTGTGGAATTGGCAAAGTGATATTTGGAAGCCCATAGAGGGCTATGGTGAAAAAGGAAATATCCTCAGATGAAATCTGGAAAGAAGCTTTCTGAGAAACTGCTTAGTGTTCTGTGAATTCATCTCACAGAGTTACATGTGTATTTCGAGGATCTCTTTGCTAGCCCTATTTCTGTGGGAACTGAGAAAAGATATTTCGGATCCCTTTGAAGAGTATAGGGCCAAAGGAAATATCCTCCGATAACAAATAGAAAGAAGCTTTCTGAGAAACTTCTTTGTGTTCTGTGAAATCATCTCACAGAGTTACAGCTTTCCCCTCAAGAATCCTTTCGCTAAGACAGTTCTTGTGGAATTGGCAAAGTGATATTTGGAAGCCCATAGAAGGCTATAGTGAAAAAGGAAATATCGTCAGATGAAATCTGGAAAGAAGCTTTCTGAGAAACTGCTTAGTGTTCTGTTAATTCATCTCACAGAGTTACATGTGTATTTCGAGGATCTCTTTGCTAGCCCTATTTCTGTGGAATCTGAGAACAGATATTTCGGATCCCTTCGAAGACTATAGGGCCAAAGGAAATATCCTCGGTTAACAAAGAGAAAGAAGCTTTCTGAGAAACTTCTTTGTGTTCTGTGAAATCATCTCACAGAGTTACAGCTTTCCCCTCAAGAAGCATTTCGCTAAGACAGTTCTTGTGGAACTGGCAAAGTGATATTTGGAAGCCCATAGAGGGCTATGGTGAAAAAGGAAATATCCTCAGATGAAATCTGGAAAGAAGCTTTCTGAGAAACTGCTTAGTGTTCTGTTAATTCATCTCACATAGTTACATGTGTATTTCGAGGATCTCTTTGCTAGCCCTATTTCTGTGGAATCTGAAAACAGATATTTCGGATCCCTTTGAAGACTATAGGGCCAAAGGAAATATCCTCCGATAACAAAGAGAAAGAAGCTTTCTGAGAAACTTCTTTGTGTTCTGTGAAATCATCTCACAGAGTTACAGCTTTCCTCTCAAGAGGCCTTTCGCTAAGACAGTTCTTGTGGAATTGGCAAAGTGATAACTGGAAGCCCATAGAGGGCTATGGTGAAAAAGGAAATATCCTCAGATGAAATCTGGAAAGAAGCTTTCTGAGAAACTGCTTAGTGTTCTGTTAATTCATCTCACAGAGTTACATGTGTATTTCGAGGATCTCTTTGCTAGCACTATTTCTGTGGAATCTGAGAACAGATATTTCGGATCCCTTTGAAGACTATAGGGCCAAAGGAAATATCCTCAGATAACAAAGAGAAAGAAGCTTTCTGAGAAACTTCTTTGTGTTCTGTGAAATCATCTCACAGAGTTACAGCTTTCCCCTCAAGAAGCCTTTCGCTAAGACAGTTCTTCTGGATTTGGCAAAGTGATATTTAGAAGCCCATAGAGGGCTATGGTGAAAAAGGAAATATCGTCAGATGAAATCTGGAAAGAAGCTTTCTGCGAAACTGCTTAGTGTTCTGTTAATTCATCTCACAGAGTTACATGTGTATTTCGAGGATCTGTTTGATAGCTCTATTTCTGTGGAATCTGAGAACAGATATTTCGGATCACTTTGAAGACTATAGGGCCTAAGGAAATATCCTCCGATAACAAAGAGAAAGAAGCTTTCTGAGAAACTTCTTTGTGTTCTGTGAAATCATCTCACAGAGTTACAGCTTTCCCCTCAAGAAGCATTTCGCTAACACAGTTCTTTTGGAATTGGCAAAGTGATATTTGGAAGCCCATAGAGGGCTATGGTGAAAACGGAAATATCCTCAGATGAAATCTGGAAAGAAGCTTTCTGAGAAACTGCTTAGTGTTCTGTGAATTCATCTCACAGAGTTACATGTGTATTTCGAGGATCTCTTTGCTAGCCCTATTTCTGTGGAATCTGAGAACAGATATTTCGGATCCCTTTGAAGACTATAGGGCCAAAGGAAATATCCTCCGATAACAAAGAGAAAGAAGCTTTCTGAGAAACTTCTTTGTGTTCTGTGAAATCATCTCACAGAGTTACAGCTTTCCCCTCAAGAAGCCTTTCGCTAAGACAGTTCTTGTGGAATTGGCAAAGTGATATTTGGAAGCCCATAGAGGGCTATGGTGAAAAAGGAAATATCGTCAGATGAAATCTGGAAAGAAGCTTTCTGCGAAACTGCTTAGTGTTCTGTTAATTCATCTCACAGAGTTACATGTGTATTTCGAGGATCTCTTTGCTAGCTCTATTTCTGTGGAATCTGAGAACAGATATTTCGGATCCCTTTGAAGACTATAGGGCCAAAGGAAATATCCTCCGAGAACAAAGAGAAAGAAGCTTTCTGAGAAACTTCTTTGTGTTCTGTGAAATCATCTCACAGAGTTACAGCTTTCCTCTCAAGAAGCCTTTGGCTAAGACAGTTCTTGTGGAATTGGCAAAGTGATATTTGGAATCCCATAGAGGGCTGTGGTGAAAAAGGAAATATCCTCAGATGAAATCTGGAAAGAAGCTTTCTGCGAAACTGCTTAGTGTTCTGTTAATTCATCTCACAGAGTTACATGTGTATTTCGAGGATCTCTTTGCTAGCTCTATTTCTGTGGAATCTGAGAACAGATATTTCGGATCCCTTTGAAGACTATAGGGCCAAAGGAAATATCCTCCGATAACAAAGAGAAAGAAGCTTTCTGAGAAACTTCTTTGTGTTCTGTGAAATCATCTCACAGAGTTACAGCTTTCCCCTCAAGAAGCATTTCGCTAAGACAGTTCTTGTGCAATTGGCAAAGTGATATTTGGAAGCCCATAGAGGGCTATGGTGAAAAAGGAAATATCGTCAGATGAAATCTGGAAAGAAGCTTTCTGCGAAACTGCTTAGTGTTCTGTTAATTCATCTCACAGAGTTACATGTGTATTTCGAGGATCTCTTTGCTAGCCCTATTTCTGTGGAATCTGAGAACAGATATTTCGGATCCCTTTGAAGACTATAGGGCCAAAGGAAATATCCACCGATAACAAAGAGAAAGAAGCTTTCTGAGAAACTTCTTTGTGTTCTGTGAAATCATCTCACAGAGTTACAGCTTTCCCCTCAAGAAGCCTTTCGCTAAGACAGTTCTTGTGGAATTGGCAAAGTGATATTTGGAAGCCCATAGAGGGCTATGGGGAAAAAGGAAATATCGTCAGATGAAATCTGGAAAGAAGCTTTCTGAGAAACTGCTTACTGTTCTGTGAATTCATCTCACAGACTTGCATGTGTATTTCGAGGATCTCTTTGCTAGCCCTATTTCTGTGGAATCTGAGAACAGATACTTCGGATCACTTTGAAGACCATAGGGCCTAAGGAAATACCCTCGGATAACAAAGAGGAAGAAGCTTTCTGAGAAACTTCTTTGTGTTTTGTGAAATCATCTCACAGAGTTACAGCTTTCCCCTCAAGAAGCCTTTCGCTAAGACTGTTCTTGTGGAATTGGCAAAGTGATATTTGGATTCCCATAGAGGGCTATGGTGAAAAAGGAAATATCGTCAGATGAAATCTGGAAAGAAGCTTTCTGCGAAACTGCTTAGTGTTCTGTTAATTCATCTCACAGAGTTACATGTGTATTTCGAGGATCTCTTTGCTAGCTCTATTTCTGTGGAATCTGAGAACAGATATTTCGGATCCCTTTGAAGACTATAGGGCCAAAGGAAATATCCTCCGATAACAAAGAGAAAGAAGCTTTCTGAGAAACTTCTTTGTGTTCTGTGAAATCATCTCACAGAGTTACAGCTTTTCCCTCAAGAAGCCTTTCGCTAAGACAGTTCTTGTGGAATTGGCAAAGTGATATTTGGAAGCCCATAGAGGGCTATGGTGAAAAAGGAAATATCCTCAGATGAAATCTGGAAAGAAGCTTTCTGAGAAACTGCTTAGTGTTCTGTTAATTCATCTCACAGAGTTACATGTGTATTTCGAGGATCTCTTTGCTAGCCCTATTTCTGTGGAATCTGAGAAGTGATATTTCGGATCCCTTTGAAGACTATAGGGCCAAAGGAAATATCCTCCGATAACAAAGAGAAAGAAGCTTTCTGAGAAACTTCTTTGTGTTCTGTGAAATCATCTCACAGAGTTACAGCTTTCCCCTGAAGAAGCCTTTCGCTAAGACAGTTCTTGTGGAATTGGCAAAGTGATATTTGGAAGCCCATAGAGGGCTATGGTGAAAAAGGAAATATCCTCAGATGAAATCTGGAAAGAAGCTTTCGGCGAAACTGCTTAGTGTTCTGTTAATTCATCTCACAGAGTTACATGTGTATTTCGAGGATCTCTTTGCTACCTCTATTTCTGTGGAATCTGAGAACAGATATTTTGGATCCCTTTGAAGACTATAGGGCCAAAGGAAATATCCTCCGATAACAAAGAGAAAGAAGCTTTCTGAGAAACTTCTTTGTGTTCTGTGAAATCATCTCACAGAGTTACAGCTTTCCCCTCAAGAAGCATTTCGCTAAGACAGTTCTTGTGGAACTGGCAAAGTGATATTTGGAAGCCCATAGAGGGCTATGGTGAAAAAGGAAATATCCTCAGATGAAATCTGGAAAGAAGCTTTCTGAGAAACTGCTTAGTGTTCTGTTAATTCATCTCACATAGTTACATGTGTATTTCGAGGATCTCTTTGCTAGCCCTATTTCTGTGGAATCTGAAAACAGATATTTCGGATCCCTTTGAAGACTATAGGGCCAAAGGAAATATCCTCCGATAACAAAGAGAAAGAAGCTTTCTGAGAAACTTCTTTGTGTTCTGTGAAATCATCTCACAGAGTTACAGCTTTCCTCTCAAGAGGCCTTTCGCTAAGACAGTTCTTGTGGAATTGGCAAAGTGATAACTGGAAGCCCATAGAGGGCTATGGTGAAAAAGGAAATATCCTCAGATGAAATCTGGAAAGAAGCTTTCTGAGAAACTGCTTAGTGTTCTGTTAATTCATCTCACAGAGTTACATGTGTATTTCGAGGATCTCTTTGCTAGCCCTATTTCTGTGGAATCTGAGAACAGATATTTCGGATCCCTTTGAAGACTATAGGGCCAAAGGAAATATCCTCCGATAACAAAGAGAAAGAAGCTTTCTGAGAAACTTCTTTGTGTTCTGTGAAATCATCTCACAGAGTTACAGCTTTCCCCTCAAGAAGCCTTTGGCTAAGACAGTTCTTCTGGATTTGGCAAAGTGATATTTAGAAGCCCATAGAGGGCTATGGTGAAAAAGGAAATATCGTCAGATGAAATCTGGAAAGAAGCTTTCTGCGAAACTGCTTAGTGTTCTGTTAATTCATCTCACAGAGTTACATGTGTATTTCGAGGATCTGTTTGATAGCTCTATTTCTGTGGAATCTGAGAACAGATATTTCGGATCCCTTTGAAGACTATAGGGCCTAAGGAAATATCCTCCGATAACAAAGAGAAAGAAGCTTTCTGAGAAACTTCTTTGTGTTCTGTGAAATCATCTCACAGAGTTACAGCTTTCCCCTCAAGAAGCATTTCGCTAACACAGTTCTTTTGGAATTGGCAAAGTGATATTTGGAAGCCCATAGAGGGCTATGGTGAAAACGGAAATATCCTCAGATGAAATCTGGAAAGAAGCTTTCTGAGAAACTGCTTAGTGTTCTGTGAATTCATCTCACAGAGTTACATGTGTATTTCGAGGATCTCTTTGCTAGCCCTATTTCTGTGGAATCTGAGAACAGATATTTCGGATCCCTTTGAAGACTATAGGGCCAAAGGAAATATCCTCCGATAACAAAGAGAAAGAAGCTTTCTGAGAAACTTCTTTGTGTTCTGTGAAATCATCTCACAGAGTTACAGCTTTCCCCTCAAGAAGCCTTTCGCTAAGACAGTTCTTGTGGAATTGGCAAAGTGATATTTGGAAGCCCATAGAGGGCTATGGTGAAAAAGGAAATATCGTCAGATGAAATCTGGAAAGAAGCTTTCTGCGAAACTGCTTAGTGTTCTGTTAATTCATCTCACAGAGTTACATGTGTATTTCGAGGATCTCTTTGCTAGCTCTATTTCTGTGGAATCTGAGAACAGATATTTCGGATCCCTTTGAAGACTATAGGGCCAAAGGAAATATCCTCCGATAACAAAGAGAAAGAAGCTTTCTGAGAAACTTCTTTGTGTTCTGTGAAATCATCTCACAGAGTTACAGCTTTCCTCTCAAGAAGCCTTTGGCTAAGACAGTTCTTGTGGAATTGGCAAAGTGATATTTGGAATCCCATAGAGGGCTGTGGTGAAAAAGGAAATATCCTCAGATGAAATCTGGAAAGAAGCTTTCTGCGAAACTGCTTAGTGTTCTGTTAATTCATCTCACAGAGTTACATGTGTATTTCGAGGATCTCTTTGCTAGCTCTATTTCTGTGGAATCTGAGAACAGATATTTCGGATCCCTTTGAAGACTATAGGGCCAAAGGAAATATCCTCCGATAACAAAGAGAAAGAAGCTTTCTGAGAAACTTCTTTGTGTTCTGTGAAATCATCTCACAGAGTTACAGCTTTCCCCTCAAGAAGCATTTCGCTAAGACAGTTCTTGTGCAATTGGCAAAGTGATATTTGGAAGCCCATAGAGGGCTATGGTGAAAAAGGAAATATCGTCAGATGAAATCTGGAAAGAAGCTTTCTGCGAAACTGCTTAGTGTTCTGTTAATTCATCTCACAGAGTTACATGTGTATTTCGAGGATCTCTTTGCTAGCCCTATTTCTGTGGAATCTGAGAACAGATATTTCGGATCCCTTTGAAGACTGTAGGGCCAAAGGAAATATCCACCGATAACAAAGAGAAAGAAGCTTTCTGAGAAACTTCTTTGTGTTCTGTGAAATCATCTCACAGAGTTACAGCTTTCCCCTCAAGAAGCCTTTCGCTAAGACAGTTCTTGTGGAATTGGCAAAGTGATATTTGGAAGCCCATAGAGGGCTATGGGGAAAAAGGAAATATCGTCAGATGAAATCTGGAAAGAAGCTTTCTGAGAAACTGCTTACTGTTCTGTGAATTCATCTCACAGACTTGCATGTGTATTTCGAGGATCTCTTTGCTAGCCCTATTTCTGTGGAATCTGAGAACAGATACTTCGGATCACTTTGAAGACCATAGGGCCTAAGGAAATACCCTCGGATAACAAAGAGGAAGAAGCTTTCTGAGAAACTTCTTTGTGTTCTGTGAAATCATCTCACAGAGTTACAGCTTTCCCCTCAAGAAGCCTTTCGCTAAGACTGTTCTTGTGGAATTGGCAAAGTGATATTTGGATTCCCATAGAGGGCTATGGTGAAAAAGGAAATATCGTCAGATGAAATCTGGAAAGAAGCTTTCTGCGAAACTGCTTAGTGTTCTGTTAATTCATCTCACAGAGTTACATGTGTATTTCGAGGATCTCTTTGCTAGCTCTATTTCTGTGGAATCTGAGAACAGATATTTCGGATCCCTTTGAAGACTATAGGGCCAAAGGAAATATCCTCCGATAACAAAGAGAAAGAAGCTTTCTGAGAAACTTCTTTGTGTTCTGTGAAATCATCTCACAGAGTTACAGCTTTTCCCTCAAGAAGCCTTTCGCTAAGACAGTTCTTGTGGAATTGGCAAAGTGATATTTGGAAGCCCATAGAGGGCTATGGTGAAAAAGGAAATATCCTCAGATGAAATCTGGAAAGAAGCTTTCTGAGAAACTGCTTAGTGTTCTGTTAATTCATCTCACAGAGTTACATGTGTATTTCGAGGATCTCTTTGCTAGCCCTATTTCTGTGGAATCTGAGAAGTGATATTTCGGATCCCTTTGAAGACTATAGGGCCAAAGGAAATATCCTCCGATAACAAAGAGAAAGAAGCTTTCTGAGAAACTTCTTTGTGTTCTGTGAAATCATCTCACAGAGTTACAGCTTTCCCCTGAAGAAGCCTTTCGCTAAGACAGTTCTTGTGGAATTGGCAAAGTGATATTTGGAAGCCCATAGAGGGCTATGGTGAAAAAGGAAATATCCTCAGATGAAATCTGGAAAGAAGCTTTCGGCGAAACTGCTTAGTGTTCTGTTAATTCATCTCACAGAGTTACATGTGTATTTCGAGGATCTCTTTGCTACCTCTATTTCTGTGGAATCTGAGAACAGATATTTTGGATCCCTTTGAAGACTATAGGGCCAAAGGAAATATCCTCCGATAACAAAGAGAAAGAAGCTTTCTGAGAAACTTCTTTGTGTTCTGTGAAATCATCTCACAGAGTTACAGCTTTCCCCTCAAGAAGCATTTCGCTAAGACAGTTCTTGTGGAACTGGCAAAGTGATATTTGGAAGCCCATAGAGGGCTATGGTGAAAAAGGAAATATCCTCAGATGAAATCTGGAAAGAAGCTTTCTGAGAAACTGCTTAGTGTTCTGTTAATTCATCTCACATAGTTACATGTGTATTTCGAGGATCTCTTTGCTAGCCCTATTTCTGTGGAATCTGAAAACAGATATTTCGGATCCCTTTGAAGACTATAGGGCCAAAGGAAATATCCTCCGATAACAAAGAGAAAGAAGCTTTCTGAGAAACTTCTTTGTGTTCTGTGAAATCATCTCACAGAGTTACAGCTTTCCTCTCAAGAGGCCTTTCGCTAAGACAGTTCTTGTGGAATTGGCAAAGTGATAACTGGAAGCCCATAGAGGGCTATGGTGAAAAAGGAAATATCCTCAGATGAAATCTGGAAAGAAGCTTTCTGAGAAACTGATTAGTGTTCTGTTAATTCATCTCACAGAGTTACATGTGTATTTCGAGGATCTCTTTGCTAGCACTATTTCTGTGGAATCTGAGAACAGATATTTCGGATCCCTTTGAAGACTATAGGGCCAAAGGAAATATCCTCAGATAACAAAGAGAAAGAAGCTTTCTGAGAAACTTCTTTGTGTTCTGTGAAATCATCTCACAGAGTTACAGCTTTCCCCTCAAGAAGCCTTTCGCTAAGACAGTTCTTCTGGATTTGGCAAAGTGATATTTAGAAGCCCATAGAGGGCTATGGTGAAAAAGGAAATATCGTCAGATGAAATCTGGAAAGAAGCTTTCTGCGAAACTGCTTAGTGTTCTGTTAATTCATCTCACAGAGTTACATGTGTATTTCGAGGATCTGTTTGATAGCTCTATTTCTGTGGAATCTGAGAACAGATATTTCGGATCACTTTGAAGACTATAGGGCCTAAGGAAATATCCTCCGATAACAAAGAGAAAGAAGCTTTCTGAGAAACTTCTTTGTGTTCTGTGAAATCATCTCACAGAGTTACAGCTTTCCCCTCAAGAAGCATTTCGCTAACACAGTTCTTTTGGAATTGGCAAAGTGATATTTGGAAGCCCATAGAGGGCTATGGTGAAAACGGAAATATCCTCAGATGAAATCTGGAAAGAAGCTTTCTGAGAAACTGCTTAGTGTTCTGTGAATTCATCTCACAGAGTTACATGTGTATTTCGAGGATCTCTTTGCTAGCCCTATTTCTGTGGAATCTGAGAACAGATATTTCGGATCCCTTTGAAGACTATAGGGCCAAAGGAAATATCCTCCGATAACAAAGAGAAAGAAGCTTTCTGAGAAACTTCTTTGTGTTCTGTGAAATCATCTCACAGAGTTACAGCTTTCCCCTCAAGAAGCCTTTCGCTAAGACAGTTCTTGTGGAATTGGCAAAGTGATATTTGGAAGCCCATAGAGGGCTATGGTGAAAAAGGAAATATCGTCAGATGAAATCTGGAAAGAAGCTTTCTGCGAAACTGCTTAGTGTTCTGTTAATTCATCTCACAGAGTTACATGTGTATTTCGAGGATCTCTTTGCTAGCTCTATTTCTGTGGAATCTGAGAACAGATATTTCGGATCCCTTTGAAGACTATAGGGCCAAAGGAAATATCCTCCGATAACAAAGAGAAAGAAGCTTTCTGAGAAACTTCTTTGTGTTCTGTGAAATCATCTCACAGAGTTACAGCTTTCCTCTCAAGAAGCCTTTGGCTAAGACAGTTCTTGTGGAATTGGCAAAGTGATATTTGGAATCCCATAGAGGGCTGTGGTGAAAAAGGAAATATCCTCAGATGAAATCTGGAAAGAAGCTTTCTGCGAAACTGCTTAGTGTTCTGTTAATTCATCTCACAGAGTTACATGTGTATTTCGAGGATCTCTTTGCTAGCTCTATTTCTGTGGAATCTGAGAACAGATATTTCGGATCCCTTTGAAGACTATAGGGCCAAAGGAAATATCCTCCGATAACAAAGAGAAAGAAGCTTTCTGAGAAACTTCTTTGTGTTCTGTGAAATCATCTCACAGAGTTACAGCTTTCCCCTCAAGAAGCATTTCGCTAAGACAGTTCTTGTGCAATTGGCAAAGTGATATTTGGAAGCCCATAGAGGGCTATGGTGAAAAAGGAAATATCGTCAGATGAAATCTGGAAAGAAGCTTTCTGCGAAACTGCTTAGTGTTCTGTTAATTCATCTCACAGAGTTACATGTGTATTTCGAGGATCTCTTTGCTAGCCCTATTTCTGTGGAATCTGAGAACAGATATTTCGGATCCCTTTGAAGACTATAGGGCCAAAGGAAATATCCACCGATAACAAAGAGAAAGAAGCTTTCTGAGAAACTTCTTTGTGTTCTGTGAAATCATCTCACAGAGTTACAGCTTTCCCCTCAAGAAGCCTTTCGCTAAGACAGTTCTTGTGGAATTGGCAAAGTGATATTTGGAAGCCCATAGAGGGCTATGGGGAAAAAGGAAATATCGTCAGATGAAATCTGGAAAGAAGCTTTCTGAGAAACTGCTTACTGTTCTGTGAATTCATCTCACAGACTTGCATGTGTATTTCGAGGATCTCTTTGCTAGCCCTATTTCTGTGGAATCTGAGAACAGATACTTCGGATCACTTTGAAGACCATAGGGCCTAAGGAAATACCCTCGGATAACAAAGAGGAAGAAGCTTTCTGAGAAACTTCTTTGTGTTCTGTGAAATCATCTCACAGAGTTACAGCTTTCCCCTCAAGAAGCCTTTCGCTAAGACTGTTCTTGTGGAATTGGCAAAGTGATATTTGGATTCCCATAGAGGGCTATGGTGAAAAAGGAAATATCGTCAGATGAAATCTGGAAAGAAGCTTTCTGCGAAACTGCTTAGTGTTCTGTTAATTCATCTCACAGAGTTACATGTGTATTTCGAGGATCTCTTTGCTAGCTCTATTTCTGTGGAATCTGAGAACAGATATTTCGGATCCCTTTGAAGACTATAGGGCCAAAGGAAATATCCTCCGATAACAAAGAGAAAGAAGCTTTCTGAGAAACTTCTTTGTGTTCTGTGAAATCATCTCACAGAGTTACAGCTTTTCCCTCAAGAAGCCTTTCGCTAAGACAGTTCTTGTGGAATTGGCAAAGTGATATTTGGAAGCCCATAGAGGGCTATGGTGAAAAAGGAAATATCCTCAGATGAAATCTGGAAAGAAGCTTTCTGAGAAACTGCTTAGTGTTCTGTTAATTCATCTCACAGAGTTACATGTGTATTTCGAGGATCTCTTTGCTAGCCCTATTTCTGTGGAATCTGAGAAGTGATATTTCGGATCCCTTTGAAGACTATAGGGCCAAAGGAAATATCCTCCGATAACAAAGAGAAAGAAGCTTTCTGAGAAACTTCTTTGTGTTCTGTGAAATCATCTCACAGAGTTACAGCTTTCCCCTGAAGAAGCCTTTCGCTAAGACAGTTCTTGTGGAATTGGCAAAGTGATATTTGGAAGCCCATAGAGGGCTATGGTGAAAAAGGAAATATCCTCAGATGAAATCTGGAAAGAAGCTTTCGGCGAAACTGCTTAGTGTTCTGTTAATTCATCTCACAGAGTTACATGTGTATTTCGAGGATCTCTTTGCTACCTCTATTTCTGTGGAATCTGAGAACAGATATTTTGGATCCCTTTGAAGACTATAGGGCCAAAGGAAATATCCTCCGATAACAAAGAGAAAGAAGCTTTCTGAGAAACTTCTTTGTGTTCTGTGAAATCATCTCACAGAGTTACAGCTTTCCCCTCAAGAAGCATTTCGCTAAGACAGTTCTTGTGGAACTGGCAAAGTGATATTTGGAAGCCCATAGAGGGCTATGGTGAAAAAGGAAATATCCTCAGATGAAATCTGGAAAGAAGCTTTCTGAGAAACTGCTTAGTGTTCTGTTAATTCATCTCACATAGTTACATGTGTATTTCGAGGATCTCTTTGCTAGCCCTATTTCTGTGGAATCTGAAAACAGATATTTCGGATCCCTTTGAAGACTATAGGGCCAAAGGAAATATCCTCCGATAACAAAGAGAAAGAAGCTTTCTGAGAAACTTCTTTGTGTTCTGTGAAATCATCTCACAGAGTTACAGCTTTCCTCTCAAGAGGCCTTTCGCTAAGACAGTTCTTGTGGAATTGGCAAAGTGATAACTGGAAGCCCATAGAGGGCTATGGTGAAAAAGGAAATATCCTCAGATGAAATCTGGAAAGAAGCTTTCTGAGAAACTGCTTAGTGTTCTGTTAATTCATCTCACAGAGTTACATGTGTATTTCGAGGATCTCTTTGCTAGCACTATTTCTGTGGAATCTGAGAACAGATATTTCGGATCCCTTTGAAGACTATAGGGCCAAAGGAAATATCCTCAGATAACAAAGAGAAAGAAGCTTTCTGAGAAACTTCTTTGTGTTCTGTGAAATCATCTCACAGAGTTACAGCTTTCCCCTCAAGAAGCCTTTCGCTAAGACAGTTCTTCTGGATTTGGCAAAGTGATATTTAGAAGCCCATAGAGGGCTATGGTGAAAAAGGAAATATCGTCAGATGAAATCTGGAAAGAAGCTTTCTGCGAAACTGCTTAGTGTTCTGTTAATTCATCTCACAGAGTTACATGTGTATTTCGAGGATCTGTTTGATAGCTCTATTTCTGTGGAATCTGAGAACAGATATTTCGGATCACTTTGAAGACTATAGGGCCTAAGGAAATATCCTCCGATAACAAAGAGAAAGAAGCTTTCTGAGAAACTTCTTTGTGTTCTGTGAAATCATCTCACAGAGTTACAGCTTTCCTCTCAAGAAGCCTTTCGCTAAGACAGTTCTTGTGGAATTGGCAAAGTGATATTTGGAAGCCCATAGAGGGCTACGGTGAAAAAGGAATTATCCTCAGATGAAATCTGGAAAGAAGCTTTCTGCGAAACTGCTTAGTGTTCTGTTAATTCATCTCACAGAGTTACATGTGTATTTCGAGGATCTCTTTGCTAGCCCTATTTCTGTGGAATCTGAGAACAGATATTTCGGATCCCTTTGAAGACTATAGGGGCAAAGGAAATATCCTCCGATAACAAAGAGAAAGAAGCTTTCTGAGAAACTTCTTTGTGTTCTGTGAAATCATCTCACAGAGTTACAGCTTTCCCCTCAAGAAGCCTTTCGCTAAGACAGTTCTTGTGGAATTGGCAAAGTGATATTTGGAAGCCCATAGAGGGCTATGGTGAAAAAGGAAGTATCGTCAGATGAAATCTGGAAACAAGCTGTCTGCGAAACTGCTTAGTGTTCTGTAAATTCATCTCACAGAGTTACATGTGTATTTCGAGGATCTGTTTGATAGCTCTATTTCTGTGGAATCTGAGAACAGATATTTCGGATCACTTTGAAGACTATAGGGCCTAAGGAAATATCCTCCGATAACAAAGAGACAGAAGCTTTCTGAGAAACTTCTTTGTGTTCTGTGAAATCATCTCACAGAGTTACAGCTTTCCCCTCAAGAAGCCTTTCGCTAAGACAGTTCTTGTGGAATTGGCAAAGTGATATTTGGAAGCCCATAGAGGGCTATGGTGAAAAAGGAAATATCGTCAGATGAAATCTGGAAAGAAGCTTTCTGCGAAACTGCTTAGTGTTCTGTTAATTCATCTCACAGAGTTACATGTGTATTTCGAGGATCTCTTTGCTAGCCCTATTTCTGTGGAATCTGAGAACAGATATTTCGGATCCCTTTGAAGACTATAGGGGCAAAGGAAATATCCTCCGATAACAAAGAGAAAGAAGCTTTCTGAGAAACTTCTTTGTGTTCTGTGAAATCATCTCACAGAGTTATAGCTTTCCCCTGAAGAAGCCTTTCGCTAAGACAGTTCTTGTGGAATTGGCAAAGTGATATTTGGAAGCCCATAGAGGGCTATGGTGAAAAAGGAAATATCCTCAGATGAAATCTGGAAAGAAGCTTTCTGAGAAACTGCTTAGTGTTCTGTGAATTCATCTCACAGAGTTACATGTGTATTTCGAGGATCTCTTTGCTAGCCCTATTTCTGTGGAAACTGAGAAAAGATATTTCGGATCCCATTGAAGACTATAGGGCCAAAGGAAATATCCTCCGATAACAAAGAGAAAGAAGCTTTCTGAGAAACTTCTTTGTGTTCTGTGAAATCATCTCACAGAGTTACAGCTTTCCCCTCAAGAAGCCTTTGGCTAAGACAGTTCTTGTGGAATTGGCAAAGTGATATTTGGAAGCCCATAGAAGGCTATCGTGAAAAAGGAAATATCGTCGGATGAAATCTGGAAAGAAGCTTTCTGAGAAACTGCTTAGTGTTCTGTTAATTCATCTCACAGAGTTACATGTGTATTTCGAGGATCTCTTTGCTAGCTCTATTTCTGTGGAATCTGAGAACAGATATTTCGCATCCCTTTGAAGACTATAGGGCCAAAGGAAATATCCTCGGTTAACAAAGAGAAAGAAGCTTTCTGAGAAACTTCTTTGTGTTCTGTGAAATCATCTAACAGAGTTACAGCTTTCCCCTCAAGAAGCATTTCGCTAAAACAGTTCTTCTGGAATTGGCAAAGTGATATTTGGAAGCCCATAGGGGGCTATGGTGAAAAAGGAAATATCGTCAGATGAAATTTGGAAAGAAGCTTTCTGCGAAACTGCTTAGTGTTCTGTAAATTCATCTCACAGAGTTACATGTGTATTTCGAGGATCTGTTTGATAGCTCTATTTCTGTGGAATCTGAGAACAGATATTTCGGATCACTTTGAAGACTATAGGGCCTAAGGAAATATCCTCCGATAACAAAGAGAAAGAAGCTTTCTCAGAAACTTCTTTGTGTTCTGTGAAATCATCTCACAGAGTTACAGCTTTCCCCTCAAGAAGCCTTTCGCTAAGACAGTTCTTGTGGAATTGGCAAAGTGATATTTGGAAGCCCATAGAGGGCTATGGTGAAAAAGGAAATATCGTCAGATAAAATCTGGAAAGAAGCTTTCTGCGAAACTGCTTAGTGTTCTGTAAATTCATCTCACAGAGTTACATGTGTATTTCGAGGATCTCTTTGCTAGCCGTATTTGTGTGGAATCTGAGAACAGATACCTCGGATCACTTTGAAGACTATAGGGCCTAAGGAAATACCCTCGGATAAGAAAGAGAAAGAAGCTTTCTGAGAAACTTCTTTGTGTTCTGTGAAATCATCTCACAGAGTTATAGCTTTCCCCTCAGGAAGCCTTTCGCTATGTCAGTTCTTGTGGAATTGGCAAAGTGATATTTGGAAGCCCATAGAGGGCTATGGTGAAAAAGGAAATATCCTCAGATGAAATCTGGAAAGAAGCTTTCTGAGAAACTGCTTAATGTTCTGTGAATTCATCTCACAGAGTTACATGTGTATTTCGAGGATCTCTTTGCTATCCCTATTTCTGTGGAAACTGAGAAAAGATATTTCGGATCCCATTGAAGACTATAGGTCCAAAGGAAATATCCTCGGTTAACAAAGAGAAACAAGCTTTCTGAGAAACTTCTTTGTGTTCTGTGAAATCATCTCACAGAGTTACAGCTTTCCCCTCAAGAAGCCTTTCGCTAAGACAGTTCTTGTGGAATTGGCAAAGTGATATTTGGAAGCCCATAGAGGGCTATGGTGAAAAAGGAAATATCGTCAGATGAAATCTGGAAAGAAGCTTTCTGCGAAACTGCTTAGTGTTCTGTTAATTCATCTCACAGAGTTACATGTGTATTTCGAGGATCTCTTTGCTAGCTCTATTTCTGTGGAATCTGAGAACAGATATTTCGGATCCCTTTGAAGACTATAGGGCCAAAGGAAATATCCTCCGATAACAAAGAGAAAGAAGCTTTCTGAGAAACTTCTTTGTGTTCTGTGAAATCATCTCACAGAGTTACAGCTTTCCCCTCAAGAAGCCTTTCACTAAGACAGTTCTTGTGGAATTGGCAAAGTGATATTTGGAAGCCCATAGAGGGCTATGGTGAAAAAGGAAATATCCTCAGATGAAATCTGGAAAGAAGCTTTCTGAGAAACTGCTTAGTGTTCTGTTAATTCATCTCACAGAGTTACATGTGTATTTCGAGGATCTCTTTGCTAGCCCTATTTCTGTGGAATCTGAGAACTGATATTTCGGATCCCTTTGAAGACTATAGGGCCAAAGGAAATATCCTCCGATAACAAAGAGAAAGAAGCTTTCTGAGAAACTTCTTTGTGTTCTGTGAAATCATCTCACAGAGTTACAGCTTTCCCCTCAAGAAGCCTTTCGCTAAGACAGTTCTTGTGGAATTGGCAAAGTGATATTTGGAAGCCCATAGAGGGCTATGGTGAAAAAGGAAATATCGTCAGATGAAATCTGGAAACAAGCTTTCTGCGAAACTGCTTAGTGTTCTGTCAATTCATCTCACAGAGTTACATGTGTATTTCGAGGATCTGTTTGATAGCTCTATTTCTGTGGAATCTGAGAACAGATATTTCGGATCACTTTGAAGACTATAGGGCCTAAGGAAATATCCTCCGATAACAAAGAGAAAGAAGCTTTCTGAGAAACTTCTTTGTGTTCTGTGAAATCATCTCACAGAGTTACAGCTTTCCCCTCAAGAAGCCTTTCGCTGAGACATTTCTTGTGGAATTGGCAAAGTGATATTTGGAAGCCCATATAGGGCTATGGTGAAAAAGGAAATATCGTCAGATGAAATCTGGAAAGAAGCTTTCTGCGAAACTGCTTAGTGTTCTGTTAATTCATCTCACAGAGTTACATGTGTATTTCGAGGATCTCTTTGCTAACCCTATTTCTGTGGAAACTGAGAAAAGATATTTCGGATCCCATTGAAGACTATAGGGCCAAAGGAAATATCCTCCGATAACAAAGAGAAAGAAGCTTTCTGAGAAACTTCTTTGTGTTCTGTGAAATCATCTCACAGAGTTACAGCTTTCCCCTCAAGAAGCCTTTCGCTAAGACAGTTCTTGTGGAATTGGCAAAGTGATATTTGGAAGCCCATAGAAGGCTATCGTGAAAAAGGAAATATCGTCGGATGAAATCTGGAAAGAAGCTTTCTGAGAAACTGCTTAGTGTTCTGTTAATTCATCTCACAGAGTTACATGTGTATTTCGAGGATCTCTTTGCTAGCTCTATTTCTGTGGAATCTGAGAACAGATATTTCGCATCCCTTTGAAGACTATAGGGCCAAAGGAAATATCCTCGGTTAACAAAGAGAAAGAAGCTTTCTGAGAAACTTCTTTGTGTTCTGTGAAATCATCTAACAGAGTTACAGCTTTCCCCTCAAGAAGCATTTCGCTAAGACAGTTCTTCTGGAATTGGCAAAGTGATATTTGGAAGCCCATAGAGGGCTATGGTGAAAAAGGAAATATCCTCAGATGAAATCTGGAAAGAAGCTTTCTGAGAAACTGCTTAGTGTTCTGTTAATTCATCTCACAGAGTTGCATGTGTATTTCGAGGATCTCTTTGCTAGCCCTATTTCTGTGGAATCTGAGAACAGATATTTCGGATCCCTTTGAAGACTACAGGGCCAAAGGAAATATCCTCCGATAACAAAGAGAAAGAAGCTTTCTGAGAAACTTCTTTGTGTTCTGTGAAATCATCTCACAGAGTTACAGCTTTCCCCTCAAGAAGCCTTTCGCTAAGACAGTTCTTGTGGAATTGGCAAAGTGATATTTGGAAGCCCATAGAGGGCTATGGTGAAAAAGGAAATATCGTCAGATGAAATCTGGAAAGAAGCTTTCTGCGAAACTGCTTAGTGTTCTGTTAATTCATCTCACAGAGTTACATGTGTATTTCGAGGATCTCTTTGCTAACCCTATTTCTGTGGAAACTGAGAACAGATATTTCGGATCCCTTTGAAGACTATAGGGCCAAAGGAAATATCCTCCGATAACAAAGAGAAAGAAGCTTTCTGAGAAACTTCTTTGTGTTCTGTGAAATCATCTCACAGAGTTACAGCTTTCCCCTCAAGAAGCCTTTCGCTAAGACAGTTCTTGTGGAATTGGCAAAGTGATATTTGGAAGCCCATAGAGGGCTATGGTGAAAAAGGAAATATCGTCAGATGAAATCTGGAAAGAAGCTTTCAGAGAAACTGCTTAGTGTTCTGTTAATTCATCTCACAGAGTTACATGTGTATTTCGAGGATCTGTTTGATAGCTCTATTTCTGTGGAATCTGAGAACAGATATTTCGGATCACTTTGAAGACTATAGGGCCTAAGGAAATATCCTCCGATAACAAAGAGAAAGAAGCTTTCTGAGAAACTTCTTTGTGTTCTGTGAAATCATCTCACAGAGTTACAGCTTTCCCCTCAAGAAGCCTTTCGCTAAGACAGTTCTTGTGGAATTGGCAAAGTGATATTTGGAAGCCCATAGAGGGCTATGGTGAAAAAGGAAATATCGTCAGATGAAATCTGGAAAGAAGCTTTCTGCGAAACTGCTTAGTGTTCTGTTAATTCATCTCACAGAGTTACATGTGTATTTCGAGGATCTCTTTGTTAACCCTATTTCTGTGGAAACTGAGAACAGATATTTCGGATCCCTTTGAAGACTATAGGACCAAAGGAAATATCCTCCGATAACAAAGAGAAAGAAGCTTTCTGAGAAACTTCTTTGTGTTCTGTGAAATCATCTCACAGAGTTACAGCTTTCCCCTCAAGAAGCCTTTCGCTAAGACAGTTCTTGTGGAATTGGCAAAGTGATATTTGGAAGCCCATAGAGGGCTATGGGGAAAAAGGAAATATCGTCAGATGAAATCTGGAAAGAAGCTTTCTGAGAAACTGCTTAGTGTTCTGTTAATTCATCTCACAGACTTACATGTGTATTTCGAGGATCTCTTTGCTAGCCGTATTTGTGTGGAATCTGAGAA
Organism: Macaca nemestrina; assembly: GCF_043159975.1. Lineage (NCBI taxonomy): Eukaryota > Metazoa > Chordata > Mammalia > Primates > Cercopithecidae > Macaca > Macaca nemestrina. Next base: position 29,626,156 of record NC_092135.1, on the reverse strand, counting down.
CAGATACTTCGGATCACTTTGAAGACTATAGGGCCTAAGGAAATACCCTCGGATAAGAAAGAGAAAGAAGCTTTCTGAGAAACTTCTTTGTGTTCTGTGAAATCATCTCACAGAGTTACAGCTTTCCCCTCAGGAAGCCTTTCGCTATGTCAGTTCTTGTGGAATTGGAAAGTGATATTTGGAAGCCCATAGAGGGCTATGGGGAAAAAGGAAATATCCTCAGATGAAATCTGGAAAGAAGCTTTCTGAGAAACTGCTTAGTGTTCTGTGAATTCATCTCACAGAGTTACATGTGTATTTCGAGGATCTCTTTGCTATCCCTATTTCTGTGGAAACTGAGAAAAGATATTTCGGATCCCATTGAAGACTATAGGGCAAAAGGAAATATCCTCGGTTAACAAAGAGAAAGAAGCTTTCTGAGAAACTTCTTTGTGTTCTGTGAAATCATCTCACAGAGTTACAGCTTTCCCCTCAAGAAGCCTTTCGCTAAGACTGTTCTTGTGGAATTGGCAAAGTGATATTTGGAAGCCCGTAGAGGGCTATGGTGAAAAAGGAAATATCGTCAGATGAAATCTGGAAAGAAGCTTTCTGCGAAACTGCTTAGTGTTCTGTTAATTCATCTCACAGAGTTACATGTGTATATCGAGGATCTCTTTGCTAGCTCTATTTCTGTGGAATCTGAGAACAGATATTTCGGATCCCTTTGAAGACTATAGGGCCAAAGGAAATATCCTCCGATAACAAAGAGAAAGAAGCTTTCTGAGAAACTTCTTTGTGTTCTGTGAAATCATCTCACAGAGTTACAGCTTTCCCCTGAAGAAGCCTTTCGCTAAGACAGTTCTTGTGGAATTGGCAAAGTGATATTTGGAAGCCCATAGAGGGCTATGGTGAAAAAGGAAATATCGTCAGATGAAATCTGGAAAGAAGCATTCTGCGAAACTGCTTAGTGTTCTGTTAATTCATCTCATAGAGTTACATGTGTATTTCGAGGATCTCTGTGCTAACCCTATTTCTGTGGAAACTGAGAACAGATATTTCGGATCCCTTTGAAGACTATAGGGCCAAAGGAAATATCCTCCGATAACAAAGAGAAAGAAGCTTTCTGAGAAACTTCTTTGTGTTCTGTGAAATCATCTCACAGAGTTACAGCTTTCCCCTCAAGAAGCCTTTCGCTAAGACAGTTCTTGTGGAAATGGCAAAGTGATATTTGGAAGCCCATGGAGGGCTATGGTGAAAAAGGAAATATCGTCAGATGAAATCTGGAAAGAAGCTTTCTGCGAAACTGCTTAGTGTTCTGTAAATTCATCTCACAGAGTTACATGTGTATTTCGAGGATCTGTTTGATAGCTCTATTTCTGTGGAATCTGAGAACAGATAATTCGGATCCCTTTGAAGACTATAGGGCCAAAGGAAATATCCTCCGATAACAAAGAGAAAGAAGCTTTCTGAGAAACTTCTTTGTGTTCTGTGAAATCATCTCACAGAGTTACAGCTTTCCCCTCAAGAAGCATTTCGCTAAGACAGTTCTTGTGGAATTGGCAAAGTGATATTTGGGAGCACATAGAGGGCTATGGGGAAAAAGGAGATATCCTCAGATGAAATCTGGAAAGAAGCTTTCTGAGAAACTGCTTAGTGTTCTGTTAATTCATCTCACAGAGTTACATGTGTATTTCGAGGATCTCTTTGCTAGCCCTATTTCTGTGGAATCTGAGAACAGATATTTCGGATCCCTTTGAAGACTATAGTGCCTAAGGAAATATCCTCGGATAACAAAGAGAAAGAAGCTTTCTGAGAAACTTCTTTGTGTTCTGTGAAATCATCTCACAGAGTTACAGCTTTCCCGTCAAGAAGCCTTTCGCTTAGACAGTTCTTGTGGAATTGGCAAAGTGATATTTGGAAGCCCATAGAGGGCTAAGGGGAAAAAGGAAATATCCTCAGATGAAATCTGGAAAGAAGCTTTCTGAGAAACTGCTTAGTGTTCTGTTAATTCATCTCACAGAGTTACATGTGTATTTCGAGGATCTCTTTGCTAGCCCTATTTCTGTGGAATCTGAGAACAGATATTTCGGATCCCTTTGAAGACTATAGGGCCAAAGGAAATATCCTCCGATAACAAAGAGAAAGAAGCTTTCTGAGAAACTTCTTTGTGTTCTGTGAAATCATCTCACAGAGTTACAGCTTCCCCGTCAAGAAGCCTTTCGCTAAGACAGTTCTTGTTGAATAGGCAAAGTGATATTTGGAAGCCCATAGAGGGCTATGGTGAAAAAGGAAATATCGTCAGATGAAATCTGGAAAGAAGCTTTATGCGAAACTGCTTAGTGTTCTGTTAATTCATCTCACAGAGTTACATGTGTATTTCGAGGATCTCTTTGCTAGCCCTATTTCTGTGGAATCTGAGAACAGATATTTCGGATCCCTTCGAAGAATATAGGGCCAATGGAAATATCCTCAGATAACAAAGAGAAAGAAGCTTTCTGTGAAACTTCTTTGTGTTCTGTGAAATCATCTCACAGAGTTACAGCTTTCCCCTCAAGAAGCCTTTCGCTGAGACAGTTCTTGTGGAATTGGCAAAGTGATATTTGGAAGCCCTTAGAGGGCTATGGTGAAAAAGGAAATATCGTCAGATGAAATCTGGAAACAAGCCTTCTGCGAAACTGCTTAGTGTTCTGTAAATTCATCTCACAGAGTTACATGTGTATTTCGAGGATCTGTTTGATAGCTCTATTTCTGTGGAATCTGAGAACAGATATTTCGGATCACTTTGAAGACTATAGGGCCTAAGGAAATATCCTCCGATAACAAAGAGAAAGAAGCTTTCTGAGAAACTTCTTTGTGTTCTGTGAAATCATCTCACAGAGTTACAGCTTTCCCCTCAAGAAGCCTTTCGCTAAGACAGTTCTTGTGGAATTGGCAAAGTGATGTTTGGAAGCCCATAGAGGGCTATGGTGAAAAAGGAAATATCGTCAGATGAAATCTGGAAAGAAGCTTTCTGCGAAACTGCTTAGTGTTCTGTTAATTCATCTCATAGAGTTACATGTGTATTTCGAGGATCTCTTTGCTAACCCTATTTCTGTGGAAACTGAGAACAGATATTTCGGATCCCTTTGAAGACTATAAGGCCAAAGGAAATATCCTCGGATAACAAAGAGAAAGAAGCTTTCTGAGAAACTTCTTTGTGTTCTGTGAAATCATCTCACAGAGTTACAGCTTTCCCCTCAAGAAGCCTTTCGCTAAGACAGTTCTTGTGGAAATGGCAAAGTGATATTTGGAAGCCCATGGAGGGCTATGGTGAAAAAGGAAATATCGTCAGATGAAATCTGGAAAGAAGCTTTCTGCGAAACTGCTTAGTGTTCTGTAAATTCATCTCACAGAGTTACATGTGTATTTCGAGGATCTGTTTGATAGCTCTATTTTTGTGGAATCTGAGAACAGATATTTCGGATCCCTTTGAAGGCTATAGGGCCAAAGGAAATATCCTCCGATAACAAAGAGAAAGAAGCTTTCTGAGAAACTTCTTTGTGTTCTGTGAAATCATCTCACAGAGTTACAGCTTTCCCCTCTAGAAGCCTTTCGCTAAGACAGTTCCTGTGGAATTGGCAAAGTGATATTTGGAAGCCCATAGAGGGCTATGGTGAAAAAGGAAATATCGTCAGATGAAATCTGGAAAGAAGCTTTCTGCGAAACTGCTTAGTGTTCTGTTAATTCATCTCACAGAGTTACATGTATATTTCGAGGATCACTTTGCTAACCCTATTTCTGTGGAAAGTGAGAACAGATATTTCGGATCCCTTTGAAGACTATAGTGCCTAAGGAAATATCCTCGGATAACAAAGAGAAAGAAGCTTTCTGAGAAACTTCTTTGTGTTCTGTGAAATCATCTCACAGAGTTACAGCTTTCCCGTCAAGAAGCCTTTCGCTTAGACAGTTCTTGTGGAATTGGCAAAGTGATATTTGGAAGCCCATAGAGGGCTAAGGGGAAAAAGGAAATATCCTCAGATGAAATCTGGAAAGAAGCTTTCTGAGAAACTGCTTAGTGTTCTGTTAATTCATCTCACAGAGTTACATGTGTATTTCGAGGATCTCTTTGCTAGCCCTATTTCTGTGGAATCTGAGAACAGATATTTCGGATCCCTTTGAAGACTATAGGGCCTAAGGAAATATCCTCGGATAACAAAGAGAAAGAAGCGTTCTGAGAAACTTCTTTGTGTTCTGTGAAATCATCTCACAGAGTTACAGCTTTCCCGTCAAGAAGCCTTTCGCTAAGACAGTTCTTGTGGAATTGGCAAAGTGATATCTGGAAGCCCATGGAGAGCTATGGGGAAAAAGGAAATATCCTCAGATAAAATCTGGAAAGAAGCTTTCTGAGAAACTGCTTAGTGTTCTGTTAATTCATCTCACAGAGTTACATGTGTATTTCCAGGATCTCTTTGCTAGCCTTCTTTCTGTGGAATCTGAGAACAGATATTTCAGATCCCTTTGAAGACTATAGGGCCAAAGGAAATATCCTCCGATAACAAAGAGAAAGAAGCTTTCTGAGAAACTTCTTTTTGTTCTGTGAAATCATCTCACAAAGTTACAGCTTTCCACTCAAGAAGCCTTTCGCTAAGAGAGTTCTTCTGGAATTTGCAATGTGATATTTGGAAGCCCCTAGAAGGCTATGGTGAAAAAGGAAATATCGTCAGATGAAATCTGGAAAGAAGCTTTCTGAGATGCTGCTTAGTGTTCTGTTAAATCATCTCACATAGTTACATGTGTATTTCGAGGATCTCTTTGCTAGCCCTATTTCTGTGGAATCTGAGAACAGATATTTCTGATCCCTTTGAAGACTATAGGGCCAAAGGAAATATCCTCCGATAACAAAGGGAAAGAAGCTTTCTGAGAAACTTCTTTGTGTTCTGTGAAATCATCTCACAGAGTTACAGCTTTCCTCTCAAGAAGCCTTTCGCTAAGACAGTTCTTGTGGAATTGGAAAAGTGATATTTGGAAGAACATAGAGGGCTATGTTGAAAAAGGAAATATCGTCAGATGAAATCTGGATAGAAGCTTTCTGCGAAACTGCTTAGTGTTCTGTTAATTCATCTCACAGAGTTACATGTGTATTTCGAGGATTTCTTTGCTAGCCCTATTTCTGTGGAATCTGAGAACAGATATTTCGGATCCCTTCGAAGACTATAGGGCCAAAGGAAATATCCTCCGATAACAAAGAGAAAGAAGCTTTCTGAGAAACTTCTTTGTGTTCTGTGAAATCATCTCACAGAGTTACAGCTTTCCCCTCAAGAAGCTTTTCGCTAAGACAGTTCTTGTGGAATTGGCAAAGTGATATTTGGAAGCCCATAGAGGGCTATGGGGAAAAAGGAAATATCGTCAGATGAAATCTGGAAAGAAGCTTTGTGAGAAACTGCTTAGTGTTCTGTTAATTCATCTCACAGACTTACATGTGTATTTCGAGGATCTCTTTGCTAGTCCTATTTCTGTGGAATCTGAGAACAGATACTTCGGATCATTTTGAAGACTATAGGGCCTAACGAAATATCCTCGGATAACAAAGAGAAAGAAGCTTTCTTACAAATTTCTTTGTGTTCTGTGAAATCATCTCACAGAGTTACAGCTTTCCCCTCAAGAAGCCTTTGGCTAAGTCAGTTCTTGTGGAATTGGCAAAGTGATATTTGGAAGCCCATAGAGGGCTATGGTGAAAAAGGAAATATCCTCAGATGAAATTTGGAAAGAAGCTTTCTGCGAAACTGCTTAGTGTTCTCTTAATTCATCTCACAGAATTTCATGTGTATTTCGAGGATCTCTTTGCTAGCTCTATTTCTGTGGAATCTGAGAACAGATATTTCGGATCCCTTTGAAGACTATAGGGCCAAAGGAAAATCCTCCGATAACAAAGAGAAAGAAGCTTTCTGAGAAACTTCTTTGTGTTCTGTGAAATCATCTCACAGAGTTACAGCTTTCCCCTCAAGAAGCCTTTCGCTAAGACAGTTCTTGTGGAATTGGCAAAGTGATATTTGGAAGCCCATAGAGGGCTATGGTGAAAAAGGAAATATCCTCAGATGAAATCTGGAAAGAAGCCTTCTGAGAAACGGCTTAGTGTTCTGTAAATTCATCTCGCAGAGTTACATGTGTATTTCGAGGATCTGTTTGCTAGCTCTATTTCTGTGGAATCTGAGAACAGATATTTCGGATCCCTTTGAAGACTATAGGGCCAAAGGAAATATCCTCCGATAACAAAGAGAAAGAAGCTTTCTGAGAATCTTCTTTGTGTTCTGTGAAATCATCTCACAGAGTTACAGCTTTCCCCTCAAGAAGCCTTTCGCTAATACAGTTCTTGTGGAATTGGCAAAGTGATATTTGGAAGCCCATAGAGGGCTATGGTGAAAAAGGGAATATCCTCAGATGAAATCTGGAAAGAAGATTTCTGAGAAACTGCTTAGTGTTCTGTTAATTCATCTCACAGAGTTACATGTGTATTTCGAGGATCTCTTTGCTAGCCCTATTTCTGTGGAATCTGAGAACAGATATTTCGGATCCCTTTGAAGACTATAGGGCCAAAGGAAATATCCTCCGATAACAAAGAGAATGAAGCTTTCTGAGAAACTTCTTTGTGTTCTGTGAAATCATCTCACAGAGTTACAGTTTCCCCTGAAGAAGCCTTTCGCTATGACAGTTCTTGTGGAATTGGCAAAGTGATATTTGGAAGCCCCTAGAGGGCTATGGTGAAAAAGGAAATATCGTCAGATGAAATCTGGAAAGAAGCTTTCTGCGAAACTGCTTAGTGTTCTGTAAATTCATATCACAGAGTTACATGTGTATTTCGAGGATCTGTTTGATAGCTCTATTTCTGTGGAATCTGAGAACAGATATTTCGGATCCCTTTGAAGACTATAGGGCCAAAGGAAATATCCTCCGATAACAAAGAGAAAGAAGCTTTCTGAGAAACTTCTTTGTGTTCTGTGAAATCATCTCACAGAGTTACAGCTTTCCCCTCAAGAAGCCTTTCGCTAAGACAGTTCTTGTGGAATTGGCAAAGTGATATTTGGAATCCCATAGAGGGCTATGGTGAAAAAGGAAATATCGTCAGATGAAATCTGGAAAGAAGCTTTCTGCGAAACTGCTTAGTGTTCTGTTAATTCATCTCACAGAGTTACTTGTGTATTTCGAGGATCTGTTTGATAGCTCTATTTCTGTGGAATCTGAGAACAGATATTTCGGATCACTTTGAAGACTATAGGGCCAAAGGAAATATCCTCCGATAACAAAGAGAAAGAAGCTTTCTGAGAAACTTCTTTGTGTTCTGTGAAATCATCTAACAGAGTTACAGCTTTCCCCTCAAGAAGCCTTTCGCTAAGACAGTTCTTGTGGAATTGGCAAAGTGATATTTGGAAGCCCATAGAGGGCTATGGTGAAAAAGGAAATATCGTCAGATGAAATCTGGAAAGAAGCTTTCTGCGAAACTGCTTAGTGTTCTGTTAATTCATCTCACAGAGTTACATGTGTATTTCGAGGATCTGTTTGATAGCTCTATTTCTGTGGAATCTGAGAACAGATATTTCGGATCCCTTTGAAGACTATAGGGCCAAAGGAAATATCCTCCGATAACAAAGAGAAAGAAGCTTTCTGAGAAACTTCTTTGTGTTCTGTGAAATCATCTCACAGAGTTACAGCTTTCCCCTCTAGAAGCCTTTCGCTAAGACAGTTCCTGTGGAATTGGCAAAGTGATATTTGGAAGCCCATAGAGGGCTATGGTGAAAAAGGAAATATCGTCAGATGAAATCTGGAAAGAAGCTTTCTGCGAAACTGCTTAGTGTTCTGTTAATTCATCTCACAGAGTTACATGTGTATTTCGAGGATCACTTTGCTAACCCTATTTCTGTGGAAAGTGAGAACAGATATTTCGGATCCCTTTGAAGACTATAGGGCCAAAGGAAATATCCTCGGATAACAAAGAGAAAGAAGCTTTCTGAGAAACTTCTTTGTGTTCTGTGAAATCATCTCACAGAGTTACAGCTTTCCCCTCAAGAAGCCTTTCGCTAAGACAGTTCTTGTGGAATTGGCAAAGTGATACTTGGGAGCACATAGAGGGCTATGGGGAAAAAGGAGATATCCTCAGATGAAATCTGGAAAGAAGCTTTCTGAGAAACTGCTTAGTGTTCTGTTAATTCATCTCACAGAGTTACATGTGTATTTCGAGGATCTCTTTGCTAGCCCTATTTCTGTGGAATCTGAGAACAGATATTTCGGATCCCTTTGAAGACTATAGTGCCTAAGGAAATATCCTCGGATAACAAAGAGAAAGAAGCTTTCTGAGAAACTTCTTTGTGTTCTGTGAAATCATCTCACAGAGTTACAGCTTTCCCGTCAAGAAGCCTTTCGCTTAGACAGTTCTTGTGGAATTGGCAAAGTGATATTTGAAGCCCATAGAGGGCTAAGGGGAAAAAGGAAATATCCTCAGATGAAATCTGGAAAGAAGCTTTCTGAGAAACTGCTTAGTGTTCTGTTAATTCATCTCACAGAGTTACATGTGTATTTCGAGGATCTCTTTGCTAGCCCTATTTCTGTGGAATCTGAGAACAGATATTTCGGATCCCTTTGAAGACTATAGGGCCAAAGGAAATATCCTCCGATAACAAAGAGAAAGAAGCTTTCTGAGAAACTTCTTTGTGTTCTGTGAAATCATCTCACAGAGTTACAGCTTCCCCGTCAAGAAGCCTTTCGCTAAGACAGTTCTTGTTGAATAGGCAAAGTGATATTTGGAAGCCCATAGAGGGCTATGGTGAAAAAGGAAATATCGTCAGATGAAATCTGGAAAGAAGCTTTATGCGAAACTGCTTAGTGTTCTGTTAATTCATCTCACAGAGTTACATGTGTATTTCGAGGATCTCTTTGCTAGCCCTATTTCTGTGGAATCTGAGAACAGATATTTCGGATCCCTTCGAAGAATATAGGGCCAATGGAAATATCCTCAGATAACAAAGAGAAAGAAGCTTTCTGAGAAACTTCTTTGTGTTCTGTGAAATCATCTCACAGAGTTACAGCTTTCCCCTCAAGAAGCCTTTCGCTAAGACAGTTCTTGTGGAATTAGCAAAGTGATATTTGGAAGCCCATAGAGGGCTATGGTGAAAAAGGAAATATCGTCAGATGAAATCTGGAAACAAGCTTTCTGCGAAACTGCTTAGTGTTCTGTAAATTCACCTCACAGAGTTACATGTGTATTTCGAGGATCTGTTTGATAGCTCTATTTCTGTGGAATCTGAGAACAGATATTTCGGATCACTTTGAAGACTATAGGGCCTAAGGAAATATCCTCCGATAACAAAGAGAAAGAAGCTTTCTGAGAAACTTCTTTGTGTTCTGTGAAATCATCTCACAGAGTTACAGCTTTCCCGTCAAGAAGCCTTTCGCTAAGACAGTTCTTGTGGAATTGGCAAAGTGATATTTGGAAGCCCATAGAGGGCTATGGGGAAAAAGGAAATATCGTCAGATGAAATCTGGAAAGAAGCTTTCTGAGAAACTGCTTAGTGTTCTGTTAATTCATCTCATAGAGTTACATGTGTATTTCGAGGATCTCTTTGCTAACCCTATTTCTGTGGAAACTGAGAACAGATATTTCGGATCCCTTTGAAGACTATAAGGCCAAAGGAAATATCCTCCGATAACAAAGAGAAAGAAGCTTTCTGAGAAACTTCTTTGTGTTCTGTGAAATCATCTCACAGAGTTACAGCTTTCCCCTCAAGAAGCCTTTCGCTAAGACAGTTCTTGTGGAAATGGCAAAGTGATATTTGGAAGCCCATGGAGGGCTATGGTGAAAAAGGAAATATCGTCTGATGAAATCTGGAAAGAAGCTTTCTGCGAAACCGCTTAGTGTTCTGTAAATTCATCTCACAGAGTTACATGTGTATTTCGAGGATCTGTTTGATAGCTCTATTTCTGTGGAATCTGAGAACAGATATTTCGGATCCCTTTGAAGACTATAGGGCCAAAGGAAATATCCTCCGATAACAAAGAGAAAGAAGCTTTCTGAGAAACTTCTTTGTGTTCTGTGAAATCATCTCACAGAGTTACAGCTTTCCCCTCTAGAAGCATTTCGCTAAGACAGTTCTTGTGGAATTGGCAAAGTGATATTTGGGAGCACATAGAGGGCTATGGGGAAAAAGGAGATATCCTCAGATGAAATCTGGAAAGAAGGTTTCTGAGAAACTGCTTAGTGTTCTGTTAATTCATCTCACAGAATTACATGTGTATTCGAGGATCTCTTTGCTAGCCCTATTTCTGTGGAATCTGAGAACAGATATTTCGGATCCCTTTGAAGACTATAGTGCCTAAGGAAATATCCTCGGATAACAAAGAGAAAGAAGCTTTCTGAGAAACTTCTTTGTGTTCTGTGAAATCATCTCACAGAGTTACAGCTTTCCCGTCAAGAAGCCTTTCGCTTAGACAGTTCTTGTGGAATTGGCAAAGTGATATTTGGAAGCCCATAGAGGGCTAAGGGGAGAAAGGAAATATCCTCAGATGAAATCTGGAAAGAAGCTTTCTGAGAAACTGCTTAGTGTTCTGTTAATTCATCTCACAGAGTTACATGTGTATTTCGAGGATCTCTTTGCTAGCCCTATTTCTGTGGAATCTGAGAACAGATATTTCCGATCCCTTTGAAGACTATAGGGCCAAAGGAAATATCCTCGCATAACAAAGAGAAAGAAGCTTTCTGAGAAACTTCTTTGTGTTCTGTGAAATCATCTCACAGAGTTACAGCTTTCCCCTCAAGAAGCCTTTCGCTAAGACAGTTCTTGTGGAATTGGCAAAGTGATATTTGGAAGCCCATAGAGGGTTATGGTGAAAAAGGAAATATCGTCAGATGAAATCTGGAAAGAAGCTTTCTGCGAAACTGCTTAGTGTTCTGTAAATTCATGTCACAGAGTTACATGTGTATTTCGAGGATCTGTTTGATAGCTCTATTTCTGTGGAATCTGAGAACAGATATTTCGGATCACTTTGAAGACTATAGGGCCTAAGGAAATATCCTCCAATAACAAAGAGAAAGAAGCTTTCTGAGAAACTTCTTTGTGTTCTGTGAAATCATCTCACAGAGTTACAGCTTTCCCCTCAAGAAGCCTTTCGCTAAGACAGTTCTTGTGGAATTGGCAAAGTGATATTTGGAAGCCCATAGAGGGCTATGGTGAAAAAGGAAATATCGTCAGATGAAATCTGGAAAGAAGCTTTCTGCGAAACTGCTTAGTGTTCTCTTAATTCATCTCACAGAGTTACATGTGTATTTCGAGGATCTCTTTGCTAGCCCTATTTCTGTGGAATCTGAGAACAGATATTTCGGATCCCTTTGAAGACTATAGGGCCAAAGGAAATATCCTCTGATAACAAAGAGAAAGGAGCTTTCTGAGAAAATTCTTTGTGTTCCGTGAAATCATCTCACAGAGTTACAGCTTTCCCCTCAAGAAGCCTTTCGCTAAGACAGTTCTTGTGGAATAGGCAAAGTGATATTTGGAAGCCCATAGAGGGGTATGGTGAAAAAGGAAATATCGTCAGATGAAATCTGGAAAGAAGCTTTCTGCGAAACTGCTTAGTGTTCTGTTAATTCATCTCACAGAGTTACATGTGTATTTCGAGGATCTCTTTCCTAGCCCTATTTCTGTGGAATCTGAGAACAGATATTTCGGATCCCTTTGAAGACTATAGAGCCAAAGGAAATATCCTCCGATAACAAAGAGAAAGAAGCTTTCTGAGAAACTTCTTTGTGTTCTGTGAAATCATCTCACAGAGTTACAGCTTTCCCCTCAAGAAGCCTTTCGCTAATACACTTCTTGTGGAATTGGCAAAGTGATATTTGGAAGCCCACAGAGGGCAATGGTGATAAAGGAAATATCCTCAGATGAAATCTGGAAAGAAGCTTTCTGAGAAACTGCTTAGTGTTCTGTTAATTCATCTCACAGAGTTACATGTGTATTTCGAGGATCTCTTTGCTAGCCCTTTTTCTGTGGAATCTGAGAACAGATATTTCGGATCCCTTTGAAGACTATAGGGCGAAAGGAAATATCCTCTGATAACAAAGAGAAAGAAGCTTTCTGAGAAACTTCTTTGTGTTCTGTGAAATCATCTCACAGAGTTACAGCTTTCCACTCAAGAAGCCTTTCGCTAAGACAGTTCTTGTGGAATTGGCAAAGTGATATTTGGAAGCCCTTAGAGGGCTATGCTGAAAAAGGAAATATCGTCAGATGAAATCCGGAAAGAAGCTTTCTGCGAAACTGCTTAGTGTTCTGTTAATTCATCTCACAGAGTTACATGTGTATTTCGAGGATCTCTTTGCTAGCCCTATTTCTGTGGAATCTGAGAACAGATATTTCGGATCCCTTTAAAGACTATAGAGCCAAAGGAAATATCCTCCGATAACAAAGAGAAAGAAGCTTTCTGAGAAACTTCTTTGTGTTCTGTGAAATCATCTCACAGAGTTACAGCTTTCCCCTCAAGAAGCCTTTCGCTAAGACAGTTCTTGTGGAATTGGCAAAGTGATATTTGGAAGCCCATAGAGGGCTATGGTGAAAAAGGAAATATCCTCAGATGAAATCTGGAAAGAAGCTTTCTGAGAAACTGCTTAGTGTTCTGTTATTTCATCTCACAGAGTTACATGTGTATTTCGAGGATCTCTTTGCTAGCCCTATTTCTGTGGAAACTGAGAAAAGATATTTCGGATCCCTTTGAAGACTATAGGGCCAAAGGAAATATCCTCCGATAACAAAGAGAAAGAAGATTTCTGAGAAACTTCTTTGTGTTCTGTGAAATCATCTCACAGAGTTACAGCTTTCCCCTCAAGAAGCCTTTCGCTAAGACAGTTCTTGTGGAATTTGCAAAGTGATATTTGGAAGCCCATAGAAGGCTATGGTGAAAAAGGAAATATCGTCAGATGAAATCGGGAAGGAAGCTTTCTGCGAGTCTGCTTAGTGTTCTGTTAATTCATCTCACAGAGTTACATGTGTATTTCGAGGATCTCTTTGCTAGCCCTATTTCTGTGGAATCTGAGAACAGATATTTCGGATCCCTTTGAAGACTATAGGGCCAAAGGAAATATCCTTCGATAACAAAGAGAAAGAATCTTTCTGAGAAACGTCTTTGTGTTCTGTGAAATCATCTCACAGAGTAACAGCTTTCCCCTCAAGAAGCCTTTCGCTAAGACAGTTCTTGTGGAATTGGCAAAGTGATATTTGGAAGCCCATAGAGGGCTACGTTGAAAAAGGAAATATCCTCAGATGAAATCTGGAAAGAAGCTTTCTGAGAAACTGCTTAGTGTTCTGTTAATTCATCTAACAGAGTTACATGTGTATTTCGAGGATCTGTTTGATAGCTCTATTTCTGTGGAATCTGAGAACAGATATTTCGGATCCCTTTGAAGATTATAGGGCCAAAGGAAATATCCTCCGATAACAAAGAGAAAGAAGCTTTCTGAGAAACTTCTTTGTGTTCTGTGAAATCATCTAACAGAGTTACAGCTTTCCCTCAAGAAGTCTTTCGCTAAGACAGTTCTTGTGGAATTGGCAAAGTGATTTTGGAAGCCCATAGAGGGCTATGGTGAAAAAGGAAATATCCTCAGATGAAATCTGGAAAGAAGCTTTCTGCGAAACCGCTTAGTGTTCTGTGAATTCATCTCACAGAGTTACATGTGTATTTCGAGGATCTCTTTGCTAACCCTATTTCTGTGGAAACTGAGAACAGATATTTCGGATCCCTTTGAAGACTATAGGGCCAAAGGAAATATCCTCCGATAACAAAGAGAAAGAAGCTTTCTGAGAAACTTCTTTGTGTTCTGTGAAATCATCTCACAGAGTTACAGTTTTCCCCTCAAGAAGCCTTTCGCTAAGACAGTTCTTGTGGAATTGGCAAAGTGATATTTGGAAGCCCATAGAGGGCTACGGTGAAAAAGGAAATATCGTGAGATGCAATCTGGAAAGAACCTTTCTGAGAAACTGCTTAGTGTTCTGTTAATTCATCTCACAGAGTTACATGTGTATTTCGAGGATCTCTTTGCTAGCCCTATTTCTGTGGAATCTGAGAACAGATATTTCGGATCCCTTTGAAGACTATAGGGCCAAAGGAAATATCCTCCGATAACAAAGAGAAAGAAGCTTTCTGAGAAACTTCTTTGTGTTCTGTGAAATCATCTCACAGAGTTAGAGCTTTCCCCTCAAGAAGCATTTCGCTAAGACAGTTCTTGTGGAATTGGCAAAGTGATATTTGGAAGCCCATAGAGGGCTAAGGGGAAAAAGGAAATATCGTCTGATGAAATCTGGAAAGAAGCTTTCTGAGAAACTGCTTAGTGTTCTGTTAATTCATCTCACAGACTTACATGTGTATTTCGAGGATCTCTTTGCTAGCCCTATTTCTGTGGAATCTGAGAACAGATATTTCGGATCCCTTTGAAGACTATAGGGCCTAAGGAAATATCCTCGGATAACAAAGAGAAAGAAGCTTTCTGAGAAACTTCTTTGTGTTCTGTGAAATCATCTCACAGAGTTACAGCTTTCCCGTCAAGAAGCCTTTCGCTAAGACAGTTCTTGTGGAATTGGCAAAGTGATATCTGGAAGCCCATGGAGGGCTATGGGGAAAAAGGAAATATCCTCAGATAAAATCTGGAAAGAAGCTTTCTGAGAAACTGCTTAGTGTTCTGTTAATTCATCTCACAGAGTTACATGTGTATTTCCAGGATCTCTTTGCTAGCCTTCTTTCTGTGGAATCTGAGAACAGATATTTCAGATCCCTTTGAAGACTATAGGGCCAAAGGAAATATCCTCCGATAACAAAGAGAAAGAAGCTTTCTGAGAAACTTCTTTTTGTTCTGTGAAATCATCTCACAAAGTTACAGCTTTCCACTCAAGAAGCCTTTCGCTAAGAGAGTTCTTCTGGAATTTGCAATGTGATATTTGGAAGCCCCTAGAAGGCTATGGTGAAAAAGGAAATATCGTCAGATGAAATCTGGAAAGAAGCTTTCTGAGATGCTGCTTAGTGTTCTGTTAATTCATCTCACATAGTTACATGTGTATTTCGAGGATCTCTTTGCTAGCCCTATTTCTGTGGAATCTGAGAACAGATATTTCTGATCCCTTTGAAGACTATAGGGCCAAAGGAAATATCCTCCGATAACAAAGGGAAAGAAGCTTTCTGAGAAACTTTTTTTTGTGTTCTGTGAAATCATCTCACAGAGTTACAGCTTTCCTCTCAAGAAGCCTTTCGCTAAGACAGTTCTTGTGGAATTGGAAAAGTGATATTTGGAAGAACATAGAGGGCTATGTTGAAAAAGGAAATATCGTCAGATGAAATCTGGATAGAAGCTTTCTGCGAAACTGCTTAGTGTTCTGTTAATTCATCTCACAGAGTTACATGTGTATTTCGAGGATTTCTTTGCTAGCCCTATTTCTGTGGAATCTGAGAACAGATATTTCGGATCCCTTCGAAGACTATAGGGCCAAAGGAAATATCCTCCGATAACAAAGAGAAAGAAGCTTTCTGAGAAACTTCTTTGTGTTCTGTGAAATCATCTCACAGAGTTACAGCTTTCCCCTAAAGAAGCTTTTCGCTAAGACAGTTCTTGTGGAATTGGCAAAGTGATATTTGGAAGCCCATAGAGGGCTATGGGGAAAAAGGAAATATCGTCAGATGAAATCTGGAAAGAAGCTTTGTGAGAAACTGCTTAGTGTTCTGTTAATTCATCTCACAGACTTACATGTGTATTTCGAGGATCTCTTTGCTAGTCCTATTTCTGTGGAATCTGAGAACAGATACTTCGGATCACTTTGAAGACTATAGGGCCTAAGGAAATATCCTCGGATAACAAAGAGAAAGAAGCTTTCTGAGAAATTTCTTTGTGTTCTGTGAAATCATCTCACAGAGTTACAGCTTTCCCCTCAAGAAGCCTTTGGCTAAGTCAGTTCTTGTGGAATTGGCAAAGTGATATTTGGAAGCCCATAGAGGGCTATGGTGAAAAAGGAAATATCCTCAGATGAAATCTGGAAAGAAGCTTTCTGCGAAACTGCTTAGTGTTCTCTTAATTCATCTCACAGAATTTCATGTGTATTTCGAGGATCTCTTTGCTAGCTCTATTTCTGTGGAATCTGAGAACAGATATTTCGGATCCCTTTGAAGACTATAGGGCCAAAGGAAAATCCTCCGATAACAAAGAGAAAGAAGCTTTCTGAGAAACTTCTTTGTGTTCTGTGAAATCATCTCACAGAGTTACAGCTTTCCCCTCAAGAAGCCTTTCGCTAAGACAGTTCTTGTGGAATTGGCAAAGTGATATTTGGAAGCCCATAGAGGGCTATGGTGAAAAAGGAAATATCCTCAGATGAAATCTGGAAAGAAGCCTTCTGAGAAACTGCTTAGTGTTCTGTAAATTCATCTCGCAGAGTTACATGTGTATTTCGAGGATCTCTTTGTTAGCTCTATTTCTGTGGAATCTGAGAACAGATATTTCGGATCCCTTTGAAGACTTTAGGGCCAAAGGAAATATCCTCCGATAACAAAGAGAAAGAAGCTTTCTGAGAATCTTCTTTGTGTTCTGTGAAATCATCTCACAGAGTTACAGCTTTCCCCTCAAGAAGCCTTTCGCTAATACAGTTCTTGTGGAATTGGCAAAGTGATATTTGGAAGCCCATAGAGGGCTATGGTGAAAAAGGAAATATCCTCAGATGAAATCTGTAAAGAAGATTTCTGAGAAACTGCTTAGTGTTCTGTTAATTCATCTCACAGAGTTACATGTGTATTTCGAGGATCTCTTTGCTAGCCCTATTTCTGTGGAATCTGAGAACAGATATTTCGGATCCCTTTGAAGACTATAGGGCCAAAGGAAATATCCTCCGATAACAAAGAGAATGAAGCTTTCTGAGAAACTTCTTTGTGTTCTGTGAAATCATCTCACAGAGTTACAGCTTTCCCCTGAAGAAGCCTTTCGCTATGACAGTTCTTGTGGAATTGGCAAAGTGATATTTGGAAGCCCCTAAAGGGCTATGGTGAAAAAGGAAATATCGTCAGATGAAATCTGGAAAGAAGCTTTCTGCGAAACTGCTTAGTGTTCTGTAAATTCATATCACAGAGTTACATGTGTATTTCGAGGATCTGTTTGATAGCTCTATTTCTGTGGAATCTGAGAACAGATATTTCGGATCACTTTGAAGACTATAGGGCCAAAGGAAATATCCTCCGATAACAAAGAGAAAGAAGCTTTCTGAGAAACTTCTTTGTGTTCTGTGAAATCATCTCACAGAGTTACAGCTTTCCCCTCAAGAAGCCTTTCGCTAAGACAGTTCTTGTGGAATTGGCAAAGTGATATTTGGAAGCCCATAGAGGGCTATGGTGAAAAAGGAAATATCGTCAGATGAAATCTGGAAAGAAGCTTTCTGCGAAACTGCTTAGTGTTCTGTTAATTCATCTCACAGAGTTACTTGTGTATTTCGAGGATCTGTTTGATAGCTCTATTTCTGTGGAATCTGAGAACAGATATTTCGGATCACTTTGAAGACTATAGGGCCAAAGGAAATATCCTCCGATAACAAAGAGAAAGAAGCTTTCTGAGAAACTTCTTTGTGTTCTGTGAAATCATCTAACAGAGTTACAGCTTTCCCCTCAAGAAGCCTTTCGCTAAGACAGTTCTTGTGGAATTGGCAAAGTGATATTTGGAAGCCCATAGAGGGCTATGGTGAAAAAGGAAATATCGTCAGATGAAATCTGGAAAGAAGCTTTCTGCGAAACTGCTTAGTGTTCTGTTAATTCATCTCACAGAGTTACATGTGTATTTCGAGGATCTCTTTGCTAGCCCTATTTCTGTGGAAACTGAGAAAACTTATTTCGGATCCCTTTGAAGACTATAGGGCCAAAGGAAATATCCTCCGATAACAAAGAGAAAGAAGCTTTCTGAGAAACTTCTTTGTGGTCTGTGAAATCATCTCACAGAGTTACAGCTTTCCACTCAAGAAGCCTTTCCCTAAGAGAGTTCTTGTGGAATTTGCAAAGTGATATTTGGAAGCCCCTAGAAGGCTATGGTGAAAAAGGAAATATCGTCAGATGAAATGTGGAAAGAAGCTTTCTGCGAAATTGCTTAGTGTTCTTTTAATTCATCACACAGAGTTACATGTGTATTTCGAGGATCTCTTTCCTAGCCCTATTTCTGTGGAATCTGAGAACAGATATTTCGGATCACTTTGAAGACTATAGGGCCAAAGGAAATATCCTCCGATAACAAAGAGAAAGAAGCTTTCTGAGAAACTTCTTTGTGTTCTGTGAAATCATCTCACAGAGTTACAGCTTTCCCCTCAAGAAGCCTTTCGCTAAGACAGTTCTTGTGGAATTGGCAAAGTGATATTTGGAAGCCATTGGGCTATGGTGAAAAAGGAAATATCCTCAGATGAAATCTGGAAAGAAGCTTTCTGAGAAGCTGCTTAGTGTTCTGTTAATTCATCTCACAGAGTAACATGTGTATTTCGAGGATCTCTTTGCTAGCCCTATTTCTGTGGTATCTGAGAACAGATATTTCTGATCCCTTTGAAGACTATAGGGCCAAAGGAAATATCCTCCGATAACAAAGAGAAAGAAGCTTTCTGAGAAACTTCTTTGTGTTCTGTGAAATCATCTCACAGAGTTACAGCTTTCCTCTCAAGAAGCCTTTCGCTAAGACAGTTCTTGTGGAATTGGAAAAGTGATATTTGGAAGCCCATAGAGGGCTATGGTGAAAAAGGAAATATCATCAGATGAAATCTGGAAAGAAGCTTTCTGCAAAACTGCTTAGTGTTCTGTTAATTCATCTCACAGAGTTACATGTGTATTTCGAGGATCTCTTTGCTAGCTCTATTTCTGTGGAATCAGAGAACAGATATTTCGGATCCCTTTGAAGACTATAGGGCCTAAGGAAATATCCTCCGATAACAAAGAGAAAGAAGCTTTCTGAGAAACTTCTTTGTGTTCTGTGAAATCATCTCACAGAGTTACAGCTTTCCCCTGAAGAAGCCTTTCGCTAAGACAGTTCTTGTGGAAATGGCAAAGTGATATTTGGAAGCCCATAGAGGGCTATGGTGAAAAAGGAAATATCGTCAGATGAAATCTGGAAAGAAGCTGTCTGCGAAACTGCTTAGTGTTCTGTAAATTCATCTCACAGAGTTACTTGTGTATTTCGATGATCTGTTTGATAGCTCTATTTCTGTGGAATCTGAGAACAGATATTTCGGATCACTTTGAAGACTATAGGGCCAAAGGAAATATCCTCCGATAAAAAAGAGAAAGAAGCTTTCTGAGAAACTTCTTTGTGTTCTATGAAATCATCTCACAGAGTTACAGCTTTCCCCTCAAGAAGCCTTTCGCTAAGACAGTTCTTGTGGAATTGGCAAAGTGATATTTGGAAGCCCATAGAGGGCTATGGTGAAAAAGGAAATATCATCACATGAAATCTGGAAAGAAGCTTTCTGCGAAACTGCTTAGTGTTCTGTTAATTCATCTCACAGAGTTACATGTGTATTTCGAGGATCTCTTTGCTAACCCTATTTCTGTGGAAACTGAGAACAGATATTTCGGATCCCTTTGAAGACTATAGGGCCAAAGGAAATATCCTCCGATAACAAAGAGAAAGAAGCTTTCTGAGAAACTTCTTTGTGTTCTGTGAAATCATCTCACAGAGTTACAGCTTTCCCCTCAAGAAGCATTTCGCTAAGACAGTTCTTGTGGAATTGGCAAAGTGATATTTGGAAGCCCATAGAGGGCTAAGGGGAAAAAGGAAATATCGTCTGATGAAATCTGGAAAGAAGCTTTCTGAGAAACTGCTTAGTGTTCTGTTAATTCATCTCACAGACTTACATGTGTATTTCGAGGATCTCTTTGCTAGCCCTATTTCTGTGGAATCTGAGAACAGATATTTCGGATCCCTTTGAAGACTATAGGGCCTAAGGAAATATCCTCGGATAACAAAGAGAAAGAAGCTTTCTGAGAAACTTCTTTGTGTTCTGTGAAATCATCTCACAGAGTTACAGCTTTCCCCTCAAGAAGCCTTTCGCTAAGACAGTTCTTGTGGAATTGGCAAAGTGATATTTGGAAGCCCATAGAGGGCTATGGTGAAAAAGGAAATATCCTCAGATGAAATCTGGAAAGAAGCTTTCTGAGAAACTGCTTAGTGTTCTGTTAATTCATCTCACAGAGTTACATGTGTATTTCCAGGATCTCTTTGCTAGCCTTCTTTCTGTGGAATCTGAGAACAGATATTTCAGATCCCTTTGAAGACTATAGGGCCAAAGGAAATATCCTCCGATAACAAAGAGAAAGAAGCTTTCTGAGAAACTTCTTTGTGTTCTCTGAAATCATCTCACAGAGTTACAGCTTTCCCCTCAAGAAGCCTTCCGCTAAGAGAGTTCTTGTGGAATTGGCAAAGTGATATTTGGAAGCCCCTAGAAGCCTATGGTGAAAAAGGAAATATCGTCAGATGAAATCTGGAAAGAAGCTTTCTGCGAAACTGCTTAGTGTTCTGTAAATTCATCTCACAGAGTTTCTTGTGTATTTCGAAGATCTGTTTGATAGCTCTATTTCTGTGGAATCTGAGAACAGATATTTCGGATCACTTTGAAGACTATAGGGCCAAAGGAAATATCCTCCGATAAAAAAGAGAAAGAAGCTTTCTGAGAAACTTCTTTGTGTTCTGTGAAATCATCTCACAGAGTTACAGCTTTCCCCTCAAGAAGCCTTTCGCTAAGACAGTTCTTGTGGAATTGGCAAAGTGATATTTGGAAGCCCATAGAGGGCTATGGTGAAAGAGGAAATATCATCACATGAAATCTGGAAAGAAGCTTTCTGCGAAACTGCTTAGTGTTCTGTTAATTCATGTCACAGAGTTACATGTGTATTTCGAGGATCTCTTTGCTAACCCTATTTCTGTGGAAACTGAGAACAGATATTTCGGATCCCTTTGAAGACTATAGGGCCAAAGGAAATATCCTCCGATAACAAAGAGAAAGAAGCTTTCTGAGAAACTTCTTTGTGTTCTGTGAAATCATCTCACAGAGTTACAGCTTTCCCCTCAAGAAGCATTTCGCTAAGACAGTTCTTGTGGAATTGGCAAAGTGATATTTGGAAGCCCATAGAGGGCTAAGGGGAAAAAGGAAATATCGTCTGATGAAATCTGGAAAGAAGCTTTCTGAGAAACTGCTTAGTGTTCTGTTAATTCATCTCACAGACTTACATGTGTATTTCGAGGATCTCTTTGCTAGCCCTATTTCTGTGGAATCTGAGAACAGATATTTCGGATCCCTTTGAAGACTATAGGGCCTAAGGAAATATCCTCGGATAACAAAGAGAAAGAAGCTTTCTGAGAAACTTCTTTGTGTTCTGTGAAATCATCTCACAGAGTTACAGCTTTCCCGTCAAGAAGCCTTTCGCTAAGACAGTTCTTGTGGAATTGGCAAAGTGATATTTGGAAGCCCATAGAGGGCTATGGGGAAAAAGGAAATATCCTCAGATGAAATCTGGAAAGAAGCTTTCTGAGAAACTGCTTAGTGTTCTGTTAATTCATCTCACAGTGTTACATGTGTATTTCCAGGATCTCTTTGCTAGCCTTCTTTCTGTGGAATCTGAGAACAGATATTTCAGATCCCTTTGAAGACTATAGGGCCAAAGGAAATATCCTCCGATAACAAAGAGAAAGAAGCTTTCTGAGAAACTTCTTTGTGTTCTCTGAAATCATCTCACAGAGTTACAGCTTTCCCCTCAAGAAGCCTTCCGCTAAGAGAGTTCTTGTGGAATTGGCAAAGTGATATTTGGAAGCCCCTAGAAGGCTATGGTGAAAAAGGAAATATCGTCAGATGAAATCTGGAAAGAAGCTTTCTGCGAAACTGCTTAGTGTTCTGTTAATTCATCTCACAGAGTTACATGTTTATTTCGAGGATTTCTTTGCTAGCCCTATTTCTGTGGAATCTGAGAACAGATATTTCGGATCCCTTCGAAGACTATAGGGCCAAAGGAAATATCCTCCGATAACAAAGAGAAAGAAGCTTTCTGAGAAACTTCTTTGTGTTCTGTGAAATCATCTCACAGAGTTACAGCTTTCCCCCAAGAAGCCTTTCGCTAAGACAGTTCTTGTGGAATTGGCAAAGTGATATTTGGAAGCCCTTAGAGGGCTATGCGGAAAAAGGAAATATCGTCAGATGAAATCTGGAAAGAAGCTTTCTGAGAAACTGCTTAGTGTTCTGTTAATTCATCTCACAGACTTACATGTGTATTTCGAGGATCTCTTTGCTAGCCCTATTTCTGTGGAATCTGAGAACAGATACTTCGGATCACTTTGAAGACTATGGGGCCTAAGGAAATATCCTCGGATAACAAAGAGAAAGAAGCTTTCTGAGAAACTTCTTTGTGTTCTGTGAAATCATCTCACAGAGTTACAGCTTTCCCCTCAAGAAGCCTTTCGCTAAGTCAGTTCTTGTGGAATTGGCAAAGTGATATTTGGAACCCCTAGAGGGCTATGGTGAAAAAGGAAATATCCTCAGATGAAATCTGGAAAGAAGCTTTCTGCGAAACTGCTTAGTGTTCTCTTAATTCATCTCACAGAGTTACATGTGTATTTCGAGGATCTCTTTGCTAGCTCTATTTCTGTGGAATCTGAGAACAGATATTTCGGATCACTTTGAAGACTATAGGGCCAAAGGAAATATCCTCTGATAACAAAGAGAAAGAAGCTTTCTGAGAAACTTCTTTGTGTTCTGTGAAATCATCTCACAGAGTTACAGCTTTCCCCTCAAGAAGCCTTTCGCTAAGACAGATCTTGTGGAATTGGCAAAGTGATATTTGGAAGCCCATAGAGGGCTATGGTGAAAACGGAAATATCCTCAGATGAAATCTGGAAAGAAGCTTTCTGAGAAACGTCTTAGTGTTCTGTTAATTCATCTCACAGAGTTACATGTGTATTTCGAGGATCTCTTTGCTAGCCCTATTTCTGTGGAATCTGAGAACAGATATTTCGGATCCCTTTGAAGACTATAGGGCCAAAGGAAATATCCTCCGATAACAAAGAGAAAGAAGCTTTCTGAGAAACTTCTTTGTGTTCTGTGAAATCATCTCACAGAGTTACAGCTTTCCCCTGAAGAAGCCTTTCGCTAAGACAGTTCTTGTGGAATTGGCAAAGTGATATTTGGAAGCCCATTGAGGGCTATGGTGAAAAAGGAAATATCCTCAGATGAAACCTGGAAAGAAGCTTTCTGAGAAACTGCTCCGTGTTCTGTGAATTCATCTCACAGAGTTACATGTGTATTTCGAGGATCTCTTTGCTAGCCCTATTTCTGTGGAAACTGAGAAAAGATATTTCGGATCCCTTTGAAGACTATAGGGCCAAAGGAAATATCCTCCGATAACAAAGAGAAAGAAGCTTTCTGAGAAACTTCTCTGTGTTCTGTGAAATCATCTCACAGAGTTACAGCTTTCCACTCAAGAAGCCTTTCGCTAAGACAGTTCTTGTGGAATTTGCAAAGTGATATTTGGAAGCCCATAGAAGGCTATGGTGAAAAAGGAAATATCGTCAGATGAAATCTGGAAAGAAGCTTTCTGCGAAACTGCTTAGTGTTCTGTTAATTCATCTCACAGAGTTACATGTGTATTTCGAGGATCTCTTTGCTAGCCCTATTTCTGTGGAATCTGAGAACAGACATTTCGGATCACTTTGAAGACTATAGGGCCAAAGGAAATATCCTCCGATAACAAAGAGAAAGAAGCTTTCTGAGAAACTTCTTTGTGTTCTGTGAAATCATCTAACAGAGTTACAGCTTTCCCCTCAAGAAGCCTTTCGCTAAGACAGTTCTTGTGGAATTGCAAAGTGATATTTGGAAGCCCATAGAGGGCTATGGTGAAAAAGGAAATATCGTCAGATGAAATCTGGAAAGAAGCTTTCTGCGAAACTGCTTAGTGTTCTGTAAATTCATCTCACAGAGTTACATGTGTATTTCGAGGATCTGTTTGATAGCTCTATTTCTGTGGAATCTGAGAACAGATATTTCGGATCACTTTGAAGACTATAGGGCCAAAGGAAATATCCTCCGATAACAAAGAGAAAGAAGCTTTCTGAGAAAATTCTTTGTGTTCTGTGAAATCATCTCACAGAGTTACAGCTTTCCCCTCAAGAAGCCTTTCGCTAAGACAGTTCTTGTGGAATTGGCAAAGTGATATTTGGAAGCCCATAGAGGGCTATGGTGAAAAAGGAAATATCGTCAGATGAAATCTGGAAAGAAGCTTTCTGAGAAACTGCTTAGTGTTCTGTTAATTCATCTCACAGAGTTACATGTGTATTTCGAGGATCTCTTTGCTAACCCTATTTCTTTGGAAACTGAGAACAGATATTTCGGATCACTTTGAAGACTATAGGGCCAAAGGAAATATCCTCCGATAACAAAGAGAAAGAAGCTTTCTGAGAAACTTCTTTGTGTTCTGTGAAATCATCTAACAGAGTTACAGCTTTCCCCTCAAGAAGCCTTTCGCTAAGACACTTCTTGTGGAATTGGCAAAGTGATATTTGGAAGCCCACAGAGGTCTATGGTGAAAAAGGAAATATCCTCAGATGAAATCTGGAAAGAAGCTTTCTGAGAAACTGCTTAGTGTTCTGTTAATTCATCTCACAGGGTTACATGTGTATTTCGAGGATCTCTTTGCTAGCACTATTTCTGTGGAATCTGAGAACAGATATTTCGGATCCCTTTGAAGACTATAGGGCCAAAGGAAATATCCTCTGATAACAAAGAGAAATAAGCTTTCTGAGAAACTTCTTTGTGTTCTGTGAAATCATCTCACAGAGTTACAGTTTTCCCCTCAAGAAGCCTTTCGCTAAGACAGTTCTTGTGGAATAGGCAAAGTGATATTTGGAAGCCCATAGAGGGCTATGGTGAAAAAGGAAATATCGTCAGATGAAATCCGGAAAGAAGCTTTCTGCGAAACTGCTTAGTGTTCTGTTAATTCATCTCACAGAGTTACATGTGTATTTCGAGGATCTCTTTGCTAGCCCTATTTCTGTGGAATCTGAGAACAAATATTTCCGATCCCTTTGAAGACTATAGGGCCAAAGGAAATATCCTCCGATAACAAAGAGAAAGAAGCTTTCTGAGAAACTTCTTTGTGTTCTGTGAAATCATCTCACAGAGTTACAGCTTTCCCTTCAAGAAGCCTTTCGCTAAGACACTTCTTGTGGAATTGGCAAAGTGATATTTGGAAGCCCACAGAGGGCTATGGTGAAAAAGGAAATATCCTCAGATGAAATCTGGAAAGAAGCTTTCTGAGAAACTGCTTAGTGTTCTTTTAATTCATCTCACAGAGTTACATGTGTATTTCGAGGATCTCTTTGCTAGCCCTATTTCTGTGGAATCTGAGAACAGATATTTCGGATCCCTTTGAAGACTATAGGACCAAAGGAAATATCCTCCGATAACAAAGAGAAAGAAGCTTTCTGAGAAACTTCTTTGTGTTCTGTGAAATCATCTCACAGAGTTACAGCTTTCCCCTCAAGAAGCCTTTCGCTAAGACAGTTCTTGTGGAATAGGCAAAGTGATATTTGGAAGCCCATAGAGGGCTATGGTGAAAAAGGAAATATCGTCAGATGAAATCCGGAAAGAAGCTTTCTGCGAAACTGCTTAGTGTTCTGTTAATTCATCTCACAGAGTTACATGTGTATTTCGAGGATCTCTTTGCTAGCCCTATTTCTGTGGAATCTGAGAACAGATATTTCGGATCCCTTTGAAGACTATAGGGCCAAAGGAAATATCCTCCGATAACAAAGAGAAAGAAGCTTTCTGAGAAACTTCTTTGTGTTCTGTGAAATCATCTCACAGAGTTACAGCTTTCCCCTCAAGAAGTCTTTCGCTAAGACAGTTCTTGTGGAATTGGCAAAGTGATATTTGGAAGCCCATAGAGGGCTATGGTGAAAAAGGAAATATCGTCAGATGAAATCTGGAAAGAAGCTTTCTGAGAAACTGCTTAGTGTTCTCTTAATTCATCTCACAGAGTTACATGTGTATTTCGAGGATCTCTTTGCTAGCCCTATTTCTGTGGTAACTGAGAAAAGATATTTCGGATCCCTTTGAAGACTATAGGGCCAAAGGAAATATCCTCCGATAACAAAGAGAAAGAAGCTTTCTGAGAAACTTCTTTGTGTTCTGTGAAATCATCTCACAGAGTTACAGCTTTCCCCTCAAGAAGCCTTTCGCTAAGACACTTCTTGTGGAATTGGCAAAGTGATATTTGGAAGCCCATAGAAGGCTATGGTGAAAAAGGAAATATCGTCAGATGAAATCTGGAAAGAAGCTTTCTGCGAAACTGCTTAGTGTTCTGTAAATTCATCTCACAGAGTTACATGTGTATTTCGAGGATCTCTTTGCTAGCCCTATTTCTGTGGAATCTGAGAACAGATATTTCGGATCCCTTTGAAGACTATAGGGCCAAAGGAAATATCCTCCGATAACAAAGAGAAAGAAGCTTTCTGAGAAACTTCTTTGTGTTCTGTGAAATCATCTCACAGAGTTACAGCTTTCCCCTCAAGAAGACTTTCGCTAAGACAGTTCTTGTGGAATTGGCAAAGTGATATTTGGAAGCCCATAGAGGGCTATGGTGAAAAAGGAAATATCGTCAGATGAAATCTGGAAAGAAGCTTTCTGCGAAACTGCTTAGTGTTCTGTTAATTCATCTCACAGAGTTACATGTGTATTTCGAGGATCTCTTTGCTAGCCCTATTTCTGTGGAATCTGAGAACAAATATTTCCGATCCCTTTGAAGACTATAGGGCCAAAGGAAATATCCTCCGATAACAAAGAGAAAGAAGCTTTCTGAGAAACTTCTTTGTGTTCTGTGAAATCATCTCACAGAGTTACAGCTTTCCCTTCAAGAAGCCTTTCGCTAAGACACTTCTTGTGGAATAGGCAAAGTGATATTTGGAAGCCCACAGAGGGCTATGGTGAAAAAGGAAATATCCTCAGATGAAATCTGGAAAGAAGCTTTCTGAGAAACTGCTTAGTGTTCTTTTAATTCATCTCACAGAGTTACATGTGTATTTCGAGGATCTCTTTGCTAGCCCTATTTCTGTGGAATCTGAGAACAGATATTTCGGATCCCTTTGAAGACTATAGGACCAAAGGAAATATCCTCCGATAACAAAGAGAAAGAAGCTTTCTGAGAAACTTCTTTGTGTTCTGTGAAATCATCTCACAGAGTTACAGCTTTCCCCTCAAGAAGCCTTTCGCTAAGACAGTTCTTGTGGAATTGGCAAAGTGATATTTGGAAGCCCATAGAGGGCTATGGGTAAAAAGGAAATATCCTCAGATGAAATCTGGAAAGAAGCTTTCTGAGAAACTGCTTAGTGTTCTGTTAATTCATCTCACAGAGTTACATGTGTATTTCCAGGATCTCTTTGCTAGCCTTCTTTCTGTGGAATCTGAGAACAGATATTTCAGATCCCTTTGAAGACTATAGGGCCAAAGGAAATATCCTCCGATAACAAAGAGAAAGAAGCTTTCTGAGAAACTTCTTTGTGTTCTGTGAAATCATCTCACAGAGTTACAGCTTTCCCCTCCAGAAGCCTTTCACTAAGAGAGTTCTTGTGGAATTGGCAAAGTGATATTTGGAAGCCCCTAGAAGGCTATGGTGAAAAAGGAAATATCGTCAGATGAAATCTGGAAAGAAGCTTTCTGCGAAACTGCTTAGTGTTCTGTTAATTCATCTCACAGAGTTACATGTTTATTTCGAGGATTTCTTTGCTTGCCCTATTTCTGTGGAATCTGAGAACAGATATTTCGGATCCCTTCGAAGACTATAGGGCCAAAGGAAATATCCTCCGATAACAAAGAGAAAGAAGCTTTCTGAGAAACTTCTTTGTGTTCTGTGAAATCATCTCACAGAGTTACAGCTTTCCCCTCAAGAAGCCTTTCGCTAAGACAGTTCTTGTGGAATTGGCAAA
The DNA here is from genome assembly GCF_043159975.1 of Macaca nemestrina. Classification (NCBI taxonomy): domain Eukaryota; kingdom Metazoa; phylum Chordata; class Mammalia; order Primates; family Cercopithecidae; genus Macaca; species Macaca nemestrina. The sequence goes on along the minus strand of NC_092135.1, from coordinate 29,598,213 downwards.
GTGATATTTGGAAGCCCATAGAGGGCTATGGGGAAAAAGGAAATATCGTCAGATGAAATCTGGAAAGAAGCTTTGTGAGAAACTGCTTAGTGTTCTGTTAATTCATCTCACAGACTTACATGTGTATTTCGAGGATCTCTTTGCTAGCCCTATTTCTGTGGAATCTGAGAACAGATACTTCGGATCACTTTGAAGATTATAGGGCCTAAGGAAATATCCTCGGATAACAAAGAGAAAGAAGCTTTCTGAGAAACTTCTTTGTGTTCTGTGAAATCATCTCACAGAGTTACAGCTTTCCCCTAAAGAAGCCTTTCGCTAAGTCAGTTCTTGTGGAATTGGCAAAGTGATATTTGGAAGCCCATAGAGGGCTATGGTGAAAAAGGAAATATCGTCAGATGAAATCTGGAAAGAAGCTTTCTGCGAAACTGCTTAGTGTTCTGTTAATTCATCTCACAGAGTTACATGTGTATTTCGAGGGTCTGTTTGATAGCTCTATTTCTGTGGAATCTGAGAACAGATATTTCGGATCCCTTTGAAGACTATAGGGCCAAAGGAATAATCCTCCGATAACAAAGAGAAAGAAGCTTTCTGAGAAACTTCTTTGTGTTCTGTGAAATCATCTCACAGAGTTAGAGCTTTCCACTCAAGAAGCCTTTCGCTAAGACAGATCTTGTGGAATTGGCAAAGTGATATTTGGAAGCCCATAGAGGGCTAAGGTGAAAAAGGAAATATCCTCAGATGAAATCTGGAAAGAAGCTTTCTGAGAAACTGCTTAGTGTTCTGTTAATTCATCTCACAGAGTTACATGTGTATTTCGAGGATCTCTTTGCTAGCCCTATTTCTGTGGAATCTGAGAACAGATATTTCGGATCCCTTTGAAGACTATAGGGCCAAAGGAAATATCCTCCGATAACAAAGAGAAAGAAGCTTTCTGAGAAACTTCTTTGTGTTCTGTGAAATCATCTCACAGAGTTACAGCTTTCCCCTCAAGAAGCCTTTCGCTAAGACAGTTCTTGTGGAATTGGCAAAGTGATATTTGGAAGCCCATAGAAGGCTGCGGTGAAAAAGGAAATATCGTCAGATGAAATCTGGAAAGAAGCTTTCTGCGAAACTGCTTAGTGTTCTGTTAATTCATCTCACAGAGTAACATGTGTATTTCGAGGATCTCTTTGCTAGCCCTATTTCTGTGGAATCTGAGAACAGATATTTCGGATCTCTTTGAAGACTATAGGGCCAAAGGAAATATCCTCCGATAATAAAGAGAAAGAAGCTTTCTGAGAAACTTCTTTGTGGTCTGTGAAATCATCTAACAGAGTTACAGCTTTTCCCTCAAGAAGCCTTTCGCTAAGACAGTTCTTGTGGAATTGGCAAAGTGATATTTGGAAGCCCATAGGGGGCTATGGTGAAAAAGGAAATATCGTCAGATGAAATCTGGAAAGAAGCTTTCTGCGAAACTGCTTAGTGTTCTCTAAATTCATCTCACAGAGTTACATGTGTATTTCGAGGATCTGTTTGATAGCTCTATTTCTGTGGAATCTGAGAACAGATATTTCGGATCACTTTGAAGACTATAGGGCCAAAGGAAATATCCTCCGATAACAAAGAGAAAGAAGCTTTCTGAGAAAGTTCTTTGTGTTCTGTGAAATCATCTCACAGAGTTACAGGTTTCCCCTCAAGAAGCCTTTCGCTAAGACAGTTCTTGTGGAATTGGCAAAGTGATATTTGGAAGCCCATAGAGGGCTATGGTGAAAAAGGAAATATCGTCAGATGAAATCTGGAAAGAAGCTTTCTGCGAAACTGCTTAGTGTTCTGTTAATTCATCTCACAGAGTTACATGTGTATTTCGAGGATCTCTTTGCTAGCCCTATTTCTGTGGAATCTGAGAACAGATATTTCGGATCCCTTCGAAGAATATAGGGCCAATGGAAATATCCTCAGATAACAAAGAGAAAGAAGCTTTCTGTGAAACTTCTTTGTGTTCTGTGAAATCATCTCACAGAGTTACAGCTTTCCCCTCAAGAAGCCTTTCGCTAAGACAGTTCTTGTGGAATTGGCAAAGTGATATTTGGAAGCCCATAGAGGGCTATGGTGAAAAAGGAAATATCGTCAGATGAAATCTGGAAAGAAGCTTTCTGAGAAACTGCTTAGTGTTCTGTTAATTCATCTCACAGAGTTACATGTGTATTTCGAGGATCTCTTTGCTAGCCCTATTTCTGTGGAATCTGAGAACAGATATTTCGGATCCCTTTGAAGACTACAGGGCCAAAGGAAATATCCTCGGATAACAAAGAGAAAGAAGCTTTCTGAGAAACTTCTTTGTGTTCTGTGAAATCATCTCACAGAGTTACAGCTTTCCCCTCAAGAAGCCTTCCGCTAAGACAGTTCTTGTGGAATTGGCAAAGTGATATTTGGAAGCCCATAGAGGGCTATGGTGAAAAAGGAAATATCGTCAGATGAAATCTGGAAACAAGCTTTCTGCGAAACTGCTTAGTGTTCTGTAAATTCATGTCACAGAGTTACATGTGTATTTCGAGGATCTGTTTGATAGCTCTATTTCTGTGGAATCTGAGAACAGATATTTCGGATCACTTTGAAGACTATAGGGCGTAAGGAAATATCCTCCGATAACAAAGAGAAAGAAGCTTTCTGAGAAACTTCTTTGTGTTCTGTGAAATCATCTCACAGAGTTACAGCTTTCCCCTCAAGAAGCCTTTCGCTAAGACAGTTCTTGTGGAATTGGCAAAGTGATATTTGGAAGCCCATAGAGTGCTATGGTGAAAAAGGAAATATCGTCAGATGAAATCTGGAAAGAAGCTTTCTGCGAAACTGCTTAGTGTTCTCTTAATTCATCTCACAGAGTTACATGTGTATTTCGAGGATCTCTTTCCTACCTCTATTTCTGTGGAATCTGAGAACAGATATTTCGGATCCCTTTGAAGACTATAGGGTCAAAGGAAATATCCTCGGATAACAAAGAGAAAGAAGCTTTCTGAGAAACTTCTTTGTGTTCTGTGAAATCATCTCACAGAGTTACAGCTTTCCCCTCAAGAAGCCTTTCGCTAAGACACTTCTTGTGGAATTGGCAAAGTGATATTTGGAAGCCCACAGAGGGCTATGGTGAAAAAGGAAATATCCTCAGATGAAATCTGGAAAGATGCTTTCTGAGAAACTGCTTAGTGTTCTGTTAATTCATCTCACAGAGTTACATGTGTATTTCGAGGATCTCTTTGCTAGCCCTATTTCTGTGGAATCTGAGAACAGAGATTTCGGATCCCTTTGAAGACTATAGGGCCAAAGGAAATATCCTCTGATAACAAAGAGAAAGGAGCTTTCTGAGAAAATTCTTTGTGTTCCGTGAAATCATCTCACAGAGTTACAGCTTTCCCCTCAAGAAGCCTTTCGCTAAGACAGTTCTTGTGGAATAGGCAAAGTGATATTTGTAAGACCATAGAGGGGTATGGTGAAAAAGGAAATATCGTCAGATGAAATCTGGAAAGAAGCTTTCTGCGAAACTGCTTAGTGTTCTGTTAATTCATCTCACAGAGTTACATGTGTATTTCGAGGATCTCTTTCCTAGCCCTATTTCTGTGGAATCTGAGAACAGATATTTCGGATCCCTTTGAAGACTATAGAGCCAAAGGAAATATCCTCCGATAACAAAGAGAAAGAAGCTTTCTGAGAAACTTCTTTGTGTTCTGTGAAATCATCTCACAGAGTTACAGCTTTCCCCTCAAGAAGCCTTTCGCTAATACACTTCTTGTGGAATTGGCAAAGTGATATTTGGAAGCCCACAGAGGGCAATGGTGATAAAGGAAATATCCTCAGATGAAATCTGGAAAGAAGCTTTCTGAGAAACTGCTTAGTGTTCTGTTAATTCATCTCACAGAGTTACATGTGTATTTCGAGGATCTCTTTCCTAGCCCTTTTTCTGTGGAATCTGAGAACAGATATTTCGGATCCCTTTGAAGACTATAGGGCGAAAGGAAATATCCTCTGATAACAAAGAGAAAGAAGCTTTCTGAGAAACTTCTTTGTGTTCTGTGAAATCATCTCACAGAGTTACAGCTTTCCACTCAAGAAGCCTTTCGCTAAGACAGTTCTTGTGGAATTGGCAAAGTGATATTTGGAAGCCCTTAGAGGGCTATGGTGAAAAAGGAAATATCGTCAGATGAAATCCGGAAAGAAGCTTTCTGCGAAACTGCTTAGTGTTCTGTTAATTCATCTCACAGGGTTACATGTGTATTTCGAGGATCTCTTTGCTAGCCCTATTTCTGTGGAATCTGAGAACAGATATTTCGGATCCCTTTGAAGACTATAGAGCCAAAGGAAATATCCTCCGATAACAAAGAGAAAGAAGCTTTCTGAGAAACTTCTTTGTATTCTGTGAAATCATCTCACAGAGTTACACTTTCCCCTCAAGAAGCCTTTCGCTAAGACAGTTCTTGTGGAATTGGCAAAGTGATATTTGGAAGCCCATAGAGGGCTATGGTGAAAAAGGAAATATCCTCAGATGAAATCTGGAAAGAAGCTTTCTGAGAAACTGCTTAGTGTTCTGTTAATTCATCTCACAGAGTTACATGTGTATTTCGAGGATCTCTTTGCTAGCCCTATTTCTGTGGAAACTGAGAAAAGATATTTCGGATCCCTTTGAAGACTATAGGGCCAAAGGAAATATCCTCCGATAACAAAGAGAAAGAAGCTTTCTGAGAAACTTCTTTGTGTTCTGTGAAATCATCTCACAGAGTTACAACTTTCCCCTCAAGAAGCCTTTCGCTAAGACAGTTCTTGTGGAATTGGCAAAGTGATATTTGGAAGCCCATAGAAGGCTATGGTGAAAAAGGAAATATCGTCAGATGAAATCTGGAAGGAAGCTTTCTGCGAGTCTGCTTAGTGTTCTGTTAATTCATCTCACATAGTTACATGTGTATTTCGAGGATCTCTTTGCTAGCCCTATTTCTGTGGAATCTGAGAAGAGATATTTCGGATCCCTTTGAAGACTATAGGGCCAAAGGAAATATCCTTCGATAACAAAGAGAAAGAAGCTTTCTGAGAAACTTCTTTGTGTTCTGTGAAATCATCTCACAGAGTTACAGCTTTCCCCTCAAGAAGCCTTTCGCTAAGACAGTTCTTGTGGAATTGGCAAAGTGATATTTGGAAGCCCATAGAGGGCTATGGTGAAAAAGGAAATATCCTCAGATGAAATCTGGAAAGAAGCTTTCTGAGAAACTGCTTAGTGTTCTGTTAATTCATCTAACAGAGTTACATGTGTATTTCGAGGATCTGTTTGATATCTCTATTTCTGTGGAATCTGAGAACAGATATTTCGGATCCCTTTGAAGACTATAGGGCCAAAGGAAATATCCTCCGATAACAAAGAGAAAGAAGCTTTCTGAGAAACTTCTTTGTGTTCTGTGAAATCATCTAACAGAGTTACAGCTTTCCCCTGAAGAAGCCTTTCGCTAAGACAGTTCTTGTGGAATTGGCAAAGTGATATTTGGAAGCCCATAGAGGGCTATGGTGAAAAAGGAAATATCCTCAGATGAAATCTGGAAAGAAGCTTTCTGCGAAACCGCTTAGTGTTCTGTGAATTCATCTCACAGAGTTACATGTGTATTTCGAGGATCTCTTTGCTAACCCTATTTCTGTGGAAACTGAGAACAGATATTTCGGATCCCTTTGAAGACTATAGGGCCAAAGGAAATATCCTCCGATAACAAAGAGAAAGAAGCTTTCTGAGAAACTTCTTTGTGTTCTGTGAAATCATCTCACAGAGTTACAGCTTTCCCCTCAAGAAGCCTTTCGCTAAGACAGTTCTTGTGGAATTGGCAAAGTGATATTTGGAAGCCCATAGAGGGCTACGGTGAAAAAGGAAATATCGTCAGATGCAATCTGGAAAGAAGCTTTCTGAGAAACTGCTTAGTGTTCTGTGAATTCATCTCACAGAGTTCCATGTGTATTTCGAGGATCTCTTTGCTAGCCCTATTTCTGTGGAATCTGAGAACAGATATTTCGGATCCCTTTGAAGGCTATAGGGCCAAAGGAAATATCCTCCGATAACAAAGAGAAAGAAGCTTTCTGAGAAACTTCTTTGTGTTCTGTGAAATCATCTCACAGAGTTACAGCTTTCCCCTCAAGAAGCCTTTCGCTAAGACAGTTCTTGTGGAATTGGCAAAGTGATATTTGGAAGCCCATAGAGGGCTATGGTGAAAAAGGAAATATCCTCAGATGAAAGCTGGAAAGAAGCTTTCTGAGAAACTGCTGAGTGTTCTGTGAATTCATCTCACAGAGTTACATGTGTATTTCGAGGATCTCTTTGCCAGCCCTATTTCTGTGGAAACTGAGAGAACATATTTCGGATCCCTTTGAAGACTATAAGGCCAAAGGAAATATCCTCCGATAACAAAGAGAAAGAAGCTTTCTGAGAAACTTCTTTGTGTTCTGTGAAATCATCTCACAGAGTTACAGCTTTCCACTCAAGAAGCCTTTCCCTAAGAGAGTTCTTGTGGAATTTGCAAAGTGATATTTGGAAGCCCCTAGAAGGCTATGGTGAAAAAGGAAATATCGTCAGATGAAATCTGGAAAGAAGCTTTCTGCGAAACTGCTTAGTGTTCTGTTAATTCATCTCACAGAGTTACATGTGTATTTCGATGATCTCTATCCTAGCCCTATTTCTGTGGCATCTGAGAACAGATATTTCGGATCCCTTCGAAGACTACAGGGCCAAAGGAAATATCCTCGGATAACAAAGAGAAAGAAGCTTTCTGAGAAACTTCTTTGTGTTCTGTGAAATCATCTCACAGAGTTACAGCTTTCTCCTCAAGAAGCCTTTCGCTAAGACAGTTCTTGTGGAATTGGCAAAGTGATATTTGGAAGCCCATAGAGGGCTATGGTGAAAAAGGAAATATCCTCAGATGAAATCTGGAAAGAAGCTTTCTGAGAAGCTGCTTAGTGTTCTGTTAATTCATCTCACATAGTTACATGTGTATTTCGAGGATCTCTTTGCTAGCCCTTTTTCTGTGGAATCTGAGAACAGATATTTCTGATCTCTTTGAAGACTATAGGGCCAAAGGAAATATCCTCCGATAACCAAGAGAAAGAAGCTTTCTGAGAAACTTCTTTGTGTTCTGTGAAATCATCTCACAGAGTTACAGCTTTCCTCTCAAGAAGCCTTTCGCTAAGACAGTTCTTGTGGAATTGGAAAAGTGATATTTGGAAGGCCATAGAGGGCTATGGTGAAAAAGGAAATATCGTCAGATGAAATCTGGAAAGAAGCTTTCTGAGAAACTGCTTAGTGTTCTGTTAATTCATCTCACAGAGTTACATGTGTTTTTCGAGGATCTCTTTGCTAGCTCTATTTCTGTGGAATCAGAGAACAGATATTTCGGATCCCTTTTAAGACTATAGGGCCAAAGGAAATATCCTCCGATAACAAAGAGAAAGAAGCTTTCTGAGAAACTTCTTTGTGTTCTGTGAAATCATCTCACAGAGTTACAGCTTTCCCCTCAAGAAGCCTTTCGCTAAGACAGTTCTTGTGGAAATGGCAAAGTGATATTTGGAAGCCCATAGAGGGCTACGGTGAAAAAGGAAATATCGTCAGATGAAATCTGGAAAGAAGCTTTCTGCGAAACTGCTTAGTGTTCTGTAAATTCATCTCACAGAGTTACATGTGTATTTCGAGGATCTGTTTGATAGCTCTATTTCTGTGGAATCTGAGAACAGATATTTCGGATCACTTTGAAGACTATAGGGCCAAAGGAAATATCCTCTGATAACAAAGAGAAAGAAGCTTTCTGAGAAACTTCTTTGTGTTCTGTGAAATCATCTCACAGAGTTACAGCTTTCCCCTCAAGAAGCCTTTCGCTAAGACAGTTCTTGTGGAATTGGCAAAGTGATATTTGGAAGCCCATAGAGGGCTATGTTGAAAAAGGAAATATCGTCACATGAAATCTGGAAAGAAGCTTTCTGCGAAACTGCTTAGTGTTCTGTTAATTCATCTCACAGAGTTACATGTGTATTTCGAGAATCTCTTTGCTAACCCTATTACTGTGGAAACTGAGAACAGATATTTCGGATCCCTTTGAAGACTATAGGGCCAAAGGAAATATCCTCCGATAACAAAGAGAAAGAAGCTTTCTGAGAAACTTCTTTGTGTTCTGTGAAATCATCTCACAGAGTTACAGCTTTGCCCTCAAGAAGCATTTCGCTAAGACAGTTCTTGTGGAATTGGCAAAGTGATATTTGGAAGCCCATAGAGGGCTAAGGGGAAAAAGGAAATATCGTCTGATGAAATCTGGAAAGAAGCTTTCTGAGAAACTGCTTAGTGTTCTGTTAATTCATCTCACAGACTTACATGTGTATTTCGAGGATCTCTTTGCTAGCCCTATTTCTGTGGAATCTGAGAACAGATATTTCGGATCCCTTTGAAGACTATAGGGCCTAAGGAAATATCCTCGGATAACAAAGGGAAAGAAGCTTTCTGAGAAACTTCTTTGTGTTCTGTGAAATCATCTCACAGAGTTACAGCTTTCCCGTCAAGAAGCCTTTCGCTAAGACAGTTCTTGTGGAATTGGCAAAGTGATATCTGGAAGCCCATGGAGGGCTATGGGGAAAAAGGAAATATCCTCAGATAAAATCTGGAAAGAAGCTTTCTGAGAAACTGCTTAGTGTTCTGTTAATTCATCTCACAGAGTTACATGTGTATTTCCAGGATCTCTTTGCTAGCCTTCTTTCTGTGGAATCTGAGAACAGATATTTCAGATCCCTTTGAAGACTATAGGGCCAAAGGAAATATCCTCCGATAACAAAGAGAAAGAAGCTTTCTGAGAAACTTCTTTTTGTTCTGTGAAATCATCTCACAAAGTTACAGCTTTCCACTCAAGAAGCCTTTCGCTAAGAGAGTTCTTGTGGAATTTGCAATGTGATATTTGGAAGCCCCTAGAAGGCTATGGTGAAAAAGGAAATATCATCAGATGAAATCTGGAGAGAAGCTTTCTGAGATGCTGCTTAGTGTTCTGTTAATTCATCTCACATAGTTACATGTGTATTTCGAGGATCTCTTTGCTAGCCCTATTTCTGTGGAATCTGAGAACAGATATTTCTGATCCCTTTGAAGACTATAGGGCCAAAGGAAATATCCTCCGATAACAAAGGGAAAGAAGCTTTCTGAGAAACTTCTTTGTGTTCTGTGAAATCATCTCACAGAGTTACAGCTTTCCTCTCAAGAAGCCTTTCGCTAAGACAGTTCTTGTGGAATTGGAAAAGTGATATTTGGAAGAACATAGAGGGCTATGTTGAAACTGGAAATATCGTCAGATGAAATCTGGATAGAAGCTTTCTGCGAAACTGCTTAGTGTTCTGTTAATTCATCTCACAGAGTTACATGTGTATTTCGAGGATTTCTTTGCTAGCCCTATTTCTGTGGAATCTGAGAACAGATATTTCGGATCCCTTCGAAGACTATAGGGCCAAAGGGAATATCCTCCGATAACAAAGAGAAAGAAGCTTTCTGAGAAACTTCTTTGTGTTCTGTGAAATCATCTCACAGAGTTACAGCTTTCCCCTCAAGAAGCTTTTCGCTAAGACAGTTCTTGTGGAATTGGCAAAGTGATATTTGGAAGCCCATAGTGGGCTATGGGGAAAAAGGAAATATCGTCAGATGAAATCTGGAAAGAAGCTTTGTGAGAAACTGCTTAGTGTTCTGTTAATTCATCTCACAGACTTACATGTGTATTTCGAGGATCTCTTTGCTAGTCCTATTTCTGTGGAATCTGAGAACAGATACTTCGGATCACTTTGAAGACTATAGGGCCAAAGGAAAATCCTCCGATAACAAAGAGAAAGAAGCTTTCTGAGAAACTTCTTTGTGTTCTGTGAAATCATCTCACAGAGTTACAGCTTTCCCCTCAAGAAGCCTTTCGTTAAGACAGTTCTTGTGGAATTGGCAAAGTGATATTTGGAAGCCCATAGAGGGCTATGGTGAAAAAGGAAATATCCTCAGATGAAATCTGGAAAGAAGCCTTCTGAGAAACGGCTTAGTGTTCTGTAAATTCATCTCGCAGAGTTACATGTGTATTTCGAGGATCTCTTTGCTAGCTCTATTTCTGTGGAATCTGAGAACAGATATTTCGGATCCCTTTGAAGACTATAGGGCCAAAGGAAATATCCTCCGATAACAAAGAGAAAGAAGCTTTCTGAGAATCTTCTTTGTGTTCTGTGAAATCATCTCACAGAGTTACAGCTTTCCCCTCAAGAAGCCTTTCGCTAATACAGTTCTTGTGGAATTGGCAAAGTGATATTTGGAAGCCCATAGAGGGCTATGGTGAAAAAGGAAATATCCTCAGATGAAATCTGTAAAGAAGCTTTCTGAGAAACTGCTTAGTGTTCTGTAAATTCATCTCACAGAGTTACATGTGTATTTCGAGGATCTGTTTGATAGCTCTATTTCTGTGGAATCTGAGAACAGATATTTCGGATCATTTTGAAGACTATAGGGCCAAAGGAAATATCTTCCGATAACAAAGAGAAAGAAGCTTTCTGAGAAACTTCTTTGTGTTCTGTGAAATCATCTCACAGAGTTACAGCTTTCCTCTCAAGAAGCCTTTCGCTAAGACAGTTCTTGTGGAATTGGCAAAGTGATATTTGGAAGCCCATAGAGGGCTATGGTGAAAAAGGAAATATCGTCAGATGAAATCTGGAAAGAAGCTTTCTGCGAAACTGCTTAGTGTTCTGTTAATTCATCTCACAGAGTTACATGTGTATTTCGAGGATCTCTTTGCTAACCCTATTTCTTTGGAAACTGAGAACAGATATTTCGGATCCCTTTGAAGACTATAGGGCCAAAGGAAATATCCTCCGATAACAAAGAGAAAGAAGCTCTCTGAGAAACTTCTTTGTGTTCTGTGAAATCATCTCACAGAGTTACAGCTTCCTCCTCAAGAAGCCTTTCGCTAAGACAGTTCTTGTGGAATTTGCAAAGTGATATTTGGAAGCCCATAGAAGGCTATGGTGAAAAAGGAAATATCGTCAGATGAAATCTGGAAAGAAGCTTTCTGCGAAACTGCTTAGTGTTCTGTAAATTCATCTCACAGAGTTACATGTGTATTTCGAGGATCTCTTTGCTAGCCCTATTTCTGTGGAATCTGAGAACAGATATTTCGGATCCCTTTGAAGACTATAGAGCCAAAGGAAATATTCTCCGATAACAATGAGAAAGAAGCTTTCTGAGAAACTTCTTTGTGTTCTGTGAAATCATCTCAAAGAGTTACAGCTTTCCCCTCAAGAAGCCTTTCGCTAAGACAGTTCTTGTGGAATTGGCAAAGTGATATTTGGAAGCCCATAGAGGGCTATGGTGAAAAAGGAAATATCGTCAGATGAAATCTGGAAAGAAGCTTTTTGCGAAACTGCTTAGTGTTCTGTTAATTCATCTCACAGAGTTACATGTGTATTTCGAGGGTCTGTTTGATAGCTCTATTTCTGTGGAATCTGAGAACAGATATTTCGGATCCCTTTGAAGACTATAGGGCCAAAGGAAATATCCTCCGATAACAAAGAGAAAGAAGCTTTCTGAGAAACTTCTTTGTGTTCTGTGAAATCATCTCACAGAGTTACAGCTTTCCCCTCAAGAAGCCTTTCGCTAAGACAGTTCTTGTGGAATTGGCAAAGTGATATTTGGAAGCCCATAGAGGGCTATGGTGAAAAAGGAAATATCCTCAGATGAAATCTGGAAAGAAGCTTTCTGCGAAACTGCTTAGTGTTCTGTTAATTCATCTCACAGAGTTACATGTGTATTTCGAGGATCTCTTTGCTAGCCCTATTTCTGTGGAATCTAAGAACAAATATTTCCGATCCCATTGAAGATTATAGGGCCAAAGGAAATATCCTCCGATAACAAAGAGAAAGAAGCTTTCTGAGAAACTTCTTTGTGTTCTGTGAAATCATCTCACAGAGTTACAGCTTTCCCCTCAAGAAGCCTTTCGCTAAGACACTTCTTGTGGAATTGGCAAAGTGATATTTGGAAGCCCACAGAGGGCTATGGTGAAAAAGGAAATATCCTCAGATGAAATCTGGAAAGAAGCTTTCTGAGAAACTGCTTAGTGTTCTTTTAATTCATCTCACAGAGTTACATGTGTATTTCGAGGATCTCTTTGCTAGCCCTATTTCTGTGGAATCTGAGAACAGATATTTCGGATCCCTTTGAAGACTATAGGACCAAAGGAAATACCCTGCGATAACAAAGAGAAAGAAGCTTTCTGAGAAACTTCTTTGTGTTCTGTGAAATCATCTCACAGAGTTACAGCTTTCCCCTCAAGAAGCCTTTCGCTAAGACAGTTCTTGTGGAATTGGCAAAGTGATATTTGGAAGCCCATAGAGGGCTATGGGGAAAAAGGAAATATCCTCAGATGAAATCTGAAAAGAAGCTTTCTGAGAAACTGCTTAGTGTTCTGTTAATTCATCTCACAGAGTTACATTTGTATTTCCAGGATCTCTTTGCTAGCCTTCTTTCTGTGGAATCTGAGAACAGATATTTCAGATCCCTTTGAAGACTATAGGGCCAAAGGAAATATCCTCCGATAACAAAGAGAAAGAAGCTTTCTGAGAAACTTCTTTGTGTTCTGTGAAATCATCTCACAGAGTTACAGCTTTCCCCTCAAGAAGCCTTTCGCTAAGAGAGTTCTTGTGGAATTGGCAAAGTGATATTTGGAAGCCCCTAGAAGGCTATGGTGAAAAAGGAAATATCGTCAGATGAAATCTGGAAAGAAGCTTTCTGCGAAACTGCTTAGTGTTCTGTTAATTCATGTCACAGAGTTACATGTTTATTTCGAGGATTTCTTTGCTAGCCCTATTTCTGTGGAATCTGAGAACAGATATTTCGGATCCCTTCGAAGACTATAGGGCCAAAGGAAATATCCTCCGAAAAGAAAGAGAAAGAAGCTTTCTGAGAAACTTCTTTGTGTTCTGTGAAATCATCTCACAGAGTTACAGCTTTCCACTCAAGAAGCCTTTCGCTAAGACAGATCTTGTGGAATTGGCAAAGTGATATTTGGAAGCCCATAGAGGGCTAAGGTGAAAAAGGAAATATCCTCAGATGAAATCTGGAAAGAAGCTTTCTGAGAAACTGCTTAGTGTTCTGTTAATTCATCTCACAGAGTTACATGTGTATTTCGAGGATCTCTTTGCTAGCCCTATTTCTGTGGAATCTGAGAACAGATATTTCGGATCCCTTTGAAGACTATAGGGCCAAAGGAAATATCCTCCGATAACAAAGAGAAAGAAGCTTTCTGAGAAACTTCTTTGTGTTCTGTGAAATCATCTCACAGAGTTACAGCTTTCCCCTCAAGAAGCCTTTCGCTAAGACAGTTCTTGTGGAATTGGCAAAGTGATATTTGGAAGCCCATAGAGGGCTATGGTGAAAAAGGAAATATCCTCAGATGAAACCTGGAAAGAAGCTTTCTGAGAAACTGCTCCGTGTTCTGTGAATTCATCTCACAGAGTTACATGTGTATTTCGAGGATCTCTTTGCTAGCCCTATTTCTGTGGAAACTGAGAAAAGATATTTCGGATCCCTTTGAAGACTATAGGGCCAAAGGAAATATCCTCCGATAATAAAGAGAAAGAAGCTTTCTGAGAAACTTCTCTGTGTTCTGTGAAATCATCTCACAGAGTTACAGCTTTCCACTCAAGAAGTCTTTCGCTAAGACAGTTCTTGTGGAATTTGCAAAGTGATATTTGGAAGCCCATAGAAGGCTATGGTGAAAAAGGAAATATCGTCAGATGAAATCTGGAAAGAAGCTTTCTGCGAAACTGCTTAGTGTTCTGTTAATTCATCTCACAGAGTTACATGTGTATTTCGAGGATCTCTTTGCTAGCCCTATTTCTGTGGAATCTGAGAACAGATATTTCGGATCACCTTGAAGACTATAGGGCCAAAGGAAATATCCTCCGATAACAAAGAGAAAGAAGCTTTCTGAGAAACTTCTTTCTGTTCTGTGAAATCATCTCACAGAGTTACAGCTTTCCCCTCAAGAAGCCTTTCGCTAAGACAGTTCTTGTGGAATTGGCAAAGTGATATTTGGAAGCCCTTAGAGGGCTATGGTGAAAAAGGAAATATCGTCAGATGAAATCTGGAAAGAAGCTTTCTGCGAAACTGCTTAGTGTTCTGTAAATTCATCTCACAGAGTTACATGTGTATTTCGAGGATCTGTTTGATAGCTCTATTTCTGTGGAATCTGAGAACAGATATTTCGGATCACTTTGAAGACTATAGGGCCAAAGGAAATATCCTCCGATAACAAAGAGAAAGAAGCTTTCTGAGAAACTTCTTTGTGTTCTGTGAAATCATCTCACAGATTTGCAGCTTTCCCCTCAAGAAGCCTTTCGCTAAGACAGTTCTTGTGGAATTGGCAAAGTGATATTTGGAAGCCCATAGAGGGCTATGGTGAAAAAGGAAATATCGTCAGATGAAATCTGGAAAGAAGCTTTCTGCGAAACTGCTTAGTGTTCTGTTAATTCATCTCACAGAGTTACATGTGTATTTCGAGGATCTCTTTGCTAACCCTATTTCTTTGGAAACTGAGAACAGATATTTCGGATCCCTTTGAAGACTATAGGGCCAAAGGAAACATCCTCCGATAACAAAGAGAAAGAAGCTTTCTGAGAAACTTCTTTGTGTTCTGTGAAATCATCTAACAGAGTTACAGCTTTCCCCTCAAGAAGCCTTTCGCTAAGACACTTCTTGTGGAATTGGCAAAGTGATATTTGGAAGCCCACAGAGGTCTATGGTGAAAAAGGAAACATCCTCAGATGAAATCTGGAAAGAAGCTTTCTGAGAAACTGCTTAGTGTTCTGTTAATTCATCTCACAGAGTTACATGTGTATTTCGAGGATCTCTTTGCTAGCCCTATTTCTGTGGAATCTGAGAACAGATATTTCGGATCCCTTTGAAGACTATAGGGCCAAAGGAAATATCCTCCGATAACAAAGAGAAAGAAGCTTTCTGAGAAACTTCTTTGTGTTCTGTGAAATCATCTCACAGAGTTACAGCTTTCCCCTCAAGAAGCCTTTCGCTAAGACAGTTCTTGTTGAATAGGCAAAGTGATATTTGGAAGCCCATAGAGGGCTATGGTGAAAAAGGAAATATCGTCAGATGAAATCTGGAAAGAAGCTTTATGCGAAACTGCTTAGTGTTCTGTTAATTCATCTCACAGACTTACAAGTGTATTTCGAGGATCTCTTTGCTAGCCCTATTTCTGTGGAATCTGAGAACAGATATTTCGGATCCCTTCGAAGAATATAGGGCCAATGGAAATATCCTCAGATAACAAAGAGAAAGAAGCTTTCTGTGAAACTTCTTTGTGTTCTGTGAAATCATCTCACAGAGTTACAGCTTTCCCCTCAAGAAGCCTTTCGCTAAGACAGTTCTTGTGGAATTGGCAAAGTGATATTTGGAAGCCCATAGAGGGCTATGGTGAAAAAGGAAATATCGTCAGATGAAATCTGGAAAGAAGCTTTCTGAGAAACTGCTTAGTGTTCTGTTAATTCATCTCACAGAGTTACATGTGTATTTCGAGGATCTCTTTGCTAGCCCTATTTCTGTGGAACCTGAGAACAGATATTTCGGATCCCTTTGAAGACTATAGGGCCAAAGAAATATCCTCGGATAACAAAGAGAAAGAAGCTTTCTGAGAAACTTCTTTGTGTTCTGTGAAATCATCTCACAGGGTTACAGCTTTCCCCTCAAGAAGCCTTTCGCTAAGACAGTTCTTGTGGAATTGGCAAAGTGATATTTGGAAGCCCATAGAGGGCTATGGTGAAAAAGGAAATATCGTCAGATGAAATCTGGAAACAAGCTTTCTGCGAAACTGCTTAGTGCTCTGTAAATTCATGTCACAGAGTTACATGTGTATTTCGAGGATCTGTTTGATAGCTCTATTTCTGTGGAATCTGAGAACAGATATTTCGGATCACTTTGAAGACTATAGGGCCTAAGGAAATATCCTCCGATAACAAAGAGAAAGAAGCTTTCTGAGAAACTTCTTTGTGTTCTGTGAAATCATCTCACAGAGTTACAGCTTTCCCCTCAAGAAGCCTTTCGCTAAGACAGTTCTTGTGGAATTGGCAAAGTGATATTTGGAAGCCCATAGAGGGCTATGGTGAAAAAGGAAATATCGTCAGATGAAATCTGGAAAGAAGCTTACTGCGAAACTGCTTAGTGTTCTCTTAATTCATCTCACAGAGTTACATGTGTATTTCGAGGATCTCTTTCCTAGCTCTATTTCTGTGGAATCTGAGAACAGATATTTCGGATCCCTTTGAAGACTATAGGGTCAAAGGAAATATCTTCGGATAACAAAGAGAAAGAAGCTTTCTGAGAAACTTCTTTGTGTTCTGTGAAATCATCTCACAGAGTTACAGCTTTCCCCTCAAGAAGCCTTTCGCTAAGACACTTCTTGTGGAATTGGCAAAGTGATATTTGGAAGCCCACAGAGGGCTATGGTGAAAAAGGAAACATCCTCAGATGAAATCTGGAAAGAAGCTTTCTGAGAAACTGCTTAGTGTTCTGTTAATTCATCTCACAGAGTTACATGTGTATTTCGAGGATCTCTTTGCTAGCCCTATTTCTGTGGAATCTGAGAACAGATATTTCGGATCCCTTTGAAGACTATAGGGCCAAAGGAAATATCCTCTGATAACAAAGAGAAAGGAGCTTTCTGAGAAAATTCTTTGTGTTCCGTGAAATCATCTCACAGAGTTACAGCTTTCCCCTCAAGAAGCCTTTCGCTAAGACAGTTCTTGTGGAATAGGCAAAGTGATATTTGGAAGCCCATAGAGGGGTATGGTGAAAAAGGAAATATCGTCAGATGAAATCTGGAAAGAAGCTTTCTGCGAAACTGCTTAGTGTTCTGTTAATTCATCTCACAGAGTTACATGTGTATTTCGAGGATCTCTTTCCTAGCCCTATTTCTGTGGAATCTGAGAACAGATATTTCGGATCCCTTTGAAGACTATAGAGCCAAAGGAAATATCCTCCGATAACAAAGAGAAAGAAGCTTTCTGAGAAACTTCTTTGTGTTCTGTGAAATCATCTCACAGAGTTACAGCTTTCCCCTCAATAAGCCTTTCACTAATACACTTCTTGTGGAATTGGCAAAGTGATATTTGGAAGCCCACAGAGGGCAATGGTGATAAAGGAAATATCCTCAGATGAAATCTGGAAAGAAGCTTTCTGAGAAACTGCTTAGTGTTCTGTTAATTCATCTCACAGAGTTACATGTGTATTTCGAGGATCTCTTTGCTAGCCCTTTTTCTGTGGAATCTGAGAACAGATATTTCGGATCCCTTTGAAGACTATAGGGCGAAAGGAAATATCCTCTGATAACAAAGAGAAAGAAGCTTTCTGAGAAACTTCTTTGTGTTCTGTGAAATCATCTCACAGAGTTACAGCTTTCCACTCAAGAAGCCTTTCGCTAAGACAGTTCTTGTGGAATTGGCAAAGTGATATTTGGAAGCCCTTAGAGGGCTATGGTGAAAAAGGAAATATCGTCAGATGAAATCCGGAAAGAAGCTTTCTGCGAAACTGCTTAGTGTTCTGTTAATTCATCTCACAGAGTTACATGTGTATTTCGAGGATCTCTTTGCTAGCCCTATTTCTGTGGAATCTGAGAACAGATATTTCGGATCCCTTTGAAGACTATAGAGCCAAAGGAAATATCCTCCGATAACAAAGAGAAAGAAGCTTTCTGAGAAACTTCTTTGTGTTCTGTGAAATCATCTCACAGAGTTACAGCTTTCCCCTCAAGAAGCCTTTCGCTAAGACAGTTCTTGTGGAATTGGCAAAGTGATATTTGGAAGCCCATAGAGGGCTATGGTGAAAAAGGAAATATCCTGAGATGAAATCTGGAAGGAAGCTTTCTGAGAAACTGCTTAGTGTTCTGTTAATTCATCTCACAGAGTTACATGTGTATTTCGAGGATCTCTTTGCTAGCCCTATTTCTGTGGAAACTGAGAAAAGATATTTCGGATCCCTTTGAAGACTATAGGGCCAAAGGAAATATCCTCCGATAACAAAGAGAAAGAAGCTTTCTGAGAAACTTCTTTGTGTTCTGTGAAATCATCTCACAGAGTTACAGCTTTCCCCTCAAGAAGCCTTTCGCTAAGACAGTTCTTGTGGAATTTGCAAAGTGATATTTGGAAG
Source organism: Macaca nemestrina (assembly GCF_043159975.1). Taxonomy (NCBI): domain Eukaryota; kingdom Metazoa; phylum Chordata; class Mammalia; order Primates; family Cercopithecidae; genus Macaca; species Macaca nemestrina. Next base: position 29,580,023 of record NC_092135.1, on the reverse strand, counting down.
CCCATAGAAGGCTATGGTGAAAAAGGAAATATCGTCAGATGAAATCTGGAAGGAAGCTTTCTGCGAGTCTGCTTAGTGTTCTGTTAATTCATCTCACATAGTTACATGTGTATTTCGAGGATCTCTTTGCTAGCCCTATTTCTGTGGAATCTGAGAACAGATATTTCGGATCCCTTTGAAGACTATAGGGCCAAAGGAAATATCCTTCGATAACAAAGAGAAAGAAGCTTTCTGAGAAACTTCTTTGTGTTCTGTGAAATCATCTCACAGAGTTACAGCTTTCCCCTCAAGAAGCCTTTCGCTAAGACAGTTCTTGTGGAATTGGCAAAGTGATATTTGGAAGCCCATAGAGGGCTATGGTGAAAAAGGAAATATCCTCAGATGAAATCTGGAAAGAAGCTTTCTGAGAAACTGCTTAGTGTTCTGTTAATTCATCTAACAGAGTTACATGTGTATTTCGAGGATCTGTTTGATAGCTCTATTTCTGTGGAATCTGAGAACAGATATTTCGGATCCCTTTGAAGACTATAGGGCCAAAGGAAATATCCTCCGATAACAAAGAGAAAGAAGCTTTCTGAGAAACTTCTTTGTGTTCTGTGAAATCATCTAACAGAGTTACAGCTTTCCCCTCAAGAAGCCTTTCGCTAAGACAGTTCTTGTGGAATTGGCAAAGTGATATTTGGAAGCCCATAGAGGGCTATGGTGAAAAAGGAAATATCCTCAGATGAAATCTGGAAAGAAGCTTTCTGCGAAACCGCTTAGTGTTCTGTGAATTCATCTCACAGAGTTACATGTGTATTTCGAGGATCTCTTTGCTAACCCTATTTCTGTTGAAACTGAGAACAGATATTTCGGATCCCTTTGAAGACTATAGGGCCAAAGGAAATATCCTCCGATAACAAAGAGAAAGAAGCTTTCTGAGAAACTTCTTTGTGTTCTGTGAAATCATCTCACAGAGTTACAGCTTTCCCCTCAAGAAGCCTTTCGCTAAGACAGTTCTTGTGGAATTGGCAAAGTGATATTTGGAAGCCCATAGAGGGCTACGGTGAAAAAGGAAATATCGTCAGATGCAATCTGGAAAGAAGCTTTCTGAGAAACTGCTTAGTGTTCTGTTAATTCATCTCACAGAGTTACATGTGTATTTCGAGGATCTCTTTGCTAGCCCTATTTCTGTGGAATCTGAGAACAGATATTTCGGATCCCTTTGAAGGCTATAGGGCCAAAGGAAATATCCTCCGATAACAAAGAGAAAGAAGCTTTCTGAGAAACTTCTTTGTGTTCTGTGAAATCATCTCACAGAGTTACAGCTTTCCCCTCAAGAAGCCTTTCGCTAAGACAGTTCTTGTGGAATTGGCAAAGTGATATTTGGAAGCCCATAGAGGGCTATGGTGAAAAAGGAAATATCCTCAGATGAAAGCTGGAAAGAAGCTTTCTGAGAAACTGCTTAGTGTTCTGTGAATTCATCTCACAGAGTTACATGTGTATTTCGAGGATCTCTTTGCCAGCCCTATTGCTGTGGAAACTGAGAGAACATATTTCGGATCCCTTTGAAGACTATAAGGCCAAAGGAAATATCCTCCGATAACAAAGAGAAAGAAGCTTTCTGAGAAACTTCTTTGTGTTCTGTGAAATCATCTCACAGAGTTACAGCTTTCCACTCAAGAAGCCTTTCCCTAAGAGAGTTCTTGTGGAATTTGCAAAGTGATATTTGGAAGCCCCTAGAAGGCTATGGTGAAAGAGGAAATATCGTCAGATGAAATCTGGAAAGAAGCTTTCTGCGAAACTGCTTAGTGTTCTGTTAATTCATCTCACAGAGTTACATGTGTATTTCGATGATCTCTTTCCTAGCCCTATTTCTGTGGCATCTGAGAACAGATATTTCGGATCCCTTCGAAGACTACAGGGCCAAAGGAAATATCCTCGTAAAACAAAGAGAAAGAAGCTTTCTGAGAAACTTCTTTGTGTTCTGTGAAATCATCTCACAGAGTTACAGCTTTCCCCTCAAGAAGCCTTTCGCTAAGACAGTTCTTGTGGAATTGGCAAAGTGATATTTGGAAGCCCATAGAGGGCTATGGTGAAAAAGGAAATATCCTCAGATGAAATCTGGAAAGAAGCTTTCTGAGAAGCTGCTTAGTGTTCTGTTAATTCTTCTCACATAGTTACATGTGTATTTCGAGGATCTCTTTGCTAGCCCTATTTCTGTGGAATCTGAGAACAGATATTTCTGATCCCTTTGAAGAGTGTAGGGCCAAAGGAAATATCCTCCGATAACCAAGAGAAAGAAGCTTTCTGAGAAACTTCTTTGTGTTCTCTGAAATCATCTCACAGAGTTACAGCTTTCCTCTCAAGAAGCCTTTCGTTAAGACAGTTCTTGTGGAATTGGAAAAGTGATATTTGGAAGCCCATAGAGGGCTATGGTGAAAAAGGAAATATCGTCAGATGAAATCTGGAAAGAAGCTTTCTGAGAAACTGCTTAGTGTTCTGTTAATTCATCTCACAGAGTTACATGTGTTTTTCGAGGATCTCTTTGCTAGCTCTATTTCTGTGGAATCAGAGAACAGATATTTCGGATCCCTTTGAAGACTATAGGGCCAAAGGAAATATCCTCCGATAACAAAGAGAAAGAAGCTTTCTGAGAAACTTCTTTGTGTTCTGTGAAATCATCTCACAGAGTTACAGCTTTCCCCTCAAGAAGCCTTTCGCTAAGACAGTTCTTGTGGAAATGGCAAAGTGATATTTGGAAGCCCATAGAGGGCTATGGTGAAAAAGGAAATATCGTCAGATGAAATCTGGAAAGAAGCTTTCTGCGAAACTGCTTAGTGTTCTGTAAATTCATCTCACAGAGTTACATGTGTATTTCGAGGATCTGTTTGATAGCTCTATTTCTGTGGAATCTGAGAACAGATATTTCGGATCACTTTGAAGACTATAGGGCCAAAGGAAATATCCTCTGATAACAAGGAGAAAGAAGCTTTCTGAGAAACTTCTTTGTGTTCCGTGAAATCATCTCACAGAGTTATAGCTTTCCCCTCAAGAAGCCTTTCGCTAAGACAGTTCTTGTGGAATTGGCAAAGTGATATTTGGAAGCCCATAGAGGGCTATGTTGAAAAAGGAAATATCGTCACATGAGATCTGGAAAGAAGCTTTCTGCGAAACTGCTTAGTGTTCTGTTAATTCATCTCACAGAGTTACATGTGTATTTCGAGGATCTCTTTGCTAACCCTATTACTGTGGAAACTGAGAACAGATATTTCGGATCCCTTTGAAGACTGTAGGGCCAAAGGAAATATCCTCCGATAACAAAGAGAAAGAAGCTTTCTGAGAAACTTCTTTGTGTTCTGTGAAATCATCTAACAGAGTTACAGCTTTCCCCTCAAGAAGCCTTTCGCTAAGACACTTCTTGAGGAATTGGCAAAGTGATATTTGGAAGCCCACAGAGGTCTATGGTGAAAAAGGAAATATCCTCAGATGAAATCTGGAAAGAAGCTTTCTGAGAAACTCCTTAGTGTTCTGTGAATTCATCTCACAGAGTTACATGTGTATTTCGAGGATCTCTTTGCTAGCCCTATTTCTGTGGAATCTGAGAACAGATATTTCGGATCCCTTTGAAGACTATAGGGCCAAAGGAAATATCCTCCGATAACAAAGAGAAAGAAGCTTTCTGAGAAACTTCTTTGTGTTCTGTGAAATCATCTCACAGAGTTACAGCTTTCCCCTGAAGAAGTCTTTCGCTAAGACAGTTCTTGTGGAATTGGCAAAGTGATATTTGGAAGCCCATAGAGGGCTATGGTGAAAAAGGAAATATCCTCAGATGAAATCTGGAAATAAGCTTTCTGAGAAACTGCTTAGTGTTCTCTTAATTCATCTCACAGAGTTACATGTGTATTTCGAGGATCTCTTTGCTAGCCCTATTTCTGTGGAAAATGAGAAAAGATATTTCGGATCCCTTTGAAGACTATAGGGCCAAAGGAAATATCCTCCGATAACAAAGAGAAAGAAGCTTTCTGAGAAACTTCTTTGTGTTCTGTGAAATCATCTCACAGAGTTACAGCTTTCCCCTCAAGAAGCCTTTCGCTAAGACAGTTCTTGTGGAATTGGCAAAGTGATATTTGGAAGCCCATAGAGGGCTATGGTGAAAAAGGAAATATCGTCAGATGAAATCTGGAAAGAAGCTTTCTGCGAAACTGCTTAGTGTTCTGTTAATTCATCTCACAGAGTTACATGTGTATTTCGAGGATCTCTTTGCTAGCCCTATTTCTGTGGAATCTAAGAACAAATATTTCCGATCCCTTTGAAGACTATAGGGCCAAAGGAAATATCCTCCGATAACAAAGAGAAAGAAGCTTTCTGAGAAACTTCTTTGTGTTCTGTGAAATCAGCTCACAGAGTTACAGCTTTCCCCTCAGGAAGCCTTTCGCTAAGACACTTCTTGTGGAATTGGCAAAGTGATATTTGGAAGCCCACAGAGGGCTATGGTGAAAAAGGAAATATCCTCAGATGAAATCTGGAAAGAAGCTTTCTGAGAAACTGCTTAGTGTTCTGTGAATTCATCTCACAGAGTTACATGTGTATTTCGAGGATCTCTTTGCTAGCCCTATTTCTGTGGAATCTGAGAACAGATATTTCGGATCCCTTTGAAGACTATAGGACCAAAGGAAATATCCTCCGATAACAAAGAGAAAGAAGCTTTCTGAGAAACTTCTTTGTGTTCTGTGAAATCAGCTCACAGAGTTACAGCTTTCCCCTCAGGAAGCCTTTCGCTAAGACACTTCTTGTGGAATTGGCAAAGTGATATTTGGAAGCCCACAGAGGGCTATGGTGAAAAAGGAAATATCCTCAGATGAAATCTGGAAAGAAGCTTTCTGAGAAACTGCTTAGTGTTCTTTTAATTCATCTCACAGAGTTACATGTGTATTTCGAGGATCTCTTTGCTAGCCCTATTTCTGTGGAATCTGAGAACAGATATTTCGGATCCCTTTGAAGACTATAGGACCAAAGGAAATATCCTCCGATAACAAAGAGAAAGAAGCTTTCTGAGAAACTTCTTTGTGTTCTGTGAAATCATCTCACAGAGTTACAGCTTTCCCCTCAAGAAGCCTTTCGCTAAGACAGTTCTTGTGGAATTGGCAAAGTGATATTTGGAAGCCCATAGAGGGCTATGGGGAAAAAGGATATATCCTCAGATGAAATCTGAAAAGAAGCTTTCTGAGAAACTGCTTAGTGTTCTGTTAATTCATCTCACAGAGTTACATGTGTATTTCCAGGATCTCTTTGCTAGCCTTCTTTCTGTGGAATCTGAGAACAGATATTTCAGATCCCTTTGAAGACTATAGAGCCAAAGGAAATATCCTCCGATAACAAAGAGAAAGAAGCTTTCTGAGAAACTTCTTTGTGTTCTGTGAAATCATCTCACAGAGTTACAGCTTTCCCCTCAAGAAGCCTTTCGCTAAGAGAGTTCTTGTGGAATTGGCAAAGTGATATTTGGAAGCCCCTAGAAGGCTATGGTGAAAAAGGAAATATCGTCAGATGAAATCTGGAAAGAACCTTCTGCGAAACTGCTTAGTGTTCTGTTAATTCATCTCACAGAGTTACATGTTTATTTCGAGGATTTCTTTGCTAGCCCTATTTCTGTGGAATCTGAGAACAGATATTTCGGATCCCTTCGAAGACTATAGGGCCAAAGGAAATATCCTCCGATAACAAACAGAAAGAAGCTTTCTGAGAAACTTCTTTGTGTTCTGTGAAATCATCTCACAGAGTTACAGCTTTCCCCTCAAGAAGCCTTTCGCTAAGACAGTTCTTGTGGAATTGGCAAAGTGATATTTTGAAGCCCATAGAGGGCTACGGGGAAAAAGGAAATATCGTCAGATGAAATCTGGAAAGAAGCTTTCTGAGAAACTGCTTAGTGTTCTGTTAATTCATCTCACAGACTTACATTTGTATTTCGAGGATCTCTTTGCTAGCCCTATTTCTGTGGAATCTGAGAACAGATACTTCGGATCACTTTGAAGACAATAGGGCCTAAGGAAATATCCTCGGATAACAAAGAGAAAGAAGCTTTCTGAGAAACTTCTTTGTGTTCTGTGAAATCATCTCACAGAGTTACAGCTTTCCCCTCAAGAAGCCTTTCGCTAAGTCAGTTCTTGTGGAATTGGCAAAGTGATATTTGGAAGCCCATAGAGGGCTATGGTGAAAAAGGATATATCCTCAGATGAAATCTGGAAAGAAGCTTTCTGCGAAACTGCTTAGTGTTCTCTTAATTCATCTCACAGAGTTACATGTGTATTTCGAGGATCTCTTTGCTAGCTCTATTTCTGTGGAATCTGAGAACAGATATTTCGGATCACTTTGAAGACTATAGGGCCAAAGGAAATATCCTCGGATAACAAAGAGAAAGAAGCTTTCTGAGAAACTTCTTTGTGTTCTGTGAAATCATCTCACAGAGTTACAGCTTTCCCCTCAAGAAGCCTTTCGCTAAGACAGATCTTGTGGAATTGGCAAAGTGGTATTTGGAAGCCCATAGAGGGCTAAGGTGAAAAAGGAAATATCCTCAGATGAAATCTGGAAAGAAGCTTTCTCAGAAACTGCTTAGTGTTCTGTTAATTCATCTCACAGAGTTACATGTGTATTTCGAGGATCTCTTTGCTAGCCCTATTTCTGTGGAATCTGAGAACAGATATTTCGGATCCCTTTGAAGACTATAGGGCCAAAGGAAATATCCTCCGATAACAAAGAGAAAGAAGCTTTCTGAGAAACTTCTTTGTGTTCTGTGAAATCATCTCACAGAGTTACAGCTTTCCCCTGAAGAAGCCTTTCGCTAAGACAGTTCTTGTGGAATTGGCAAAGTGATATTTGGAAGCCCATAGAGGGCTATGGTGAAAAAGGAAATATCCTCAGATGAAACCTGGAAAGAAGCTTTCTGAGAAACTGCTCCGTGTTCTGTGAATTCATCTCACAGAGTTACATGTGTATTTCGAGGATCTCTTTGCTAGCCCTATTTCTGTGGAAACTGAGAAAAGATATTTCGGATCCCTTTGAAGACTATAGGGCCAAAGGAAATATCCTCCGATAACAAAGAGAAAGAAGCTTTCTGAGAAACTTCTCTGTGTTCTGTGAAATCATCTCACAGAGTTACAGCTTTCCACTCAAGAAGCCTTTCGCTAAGACAGTTCTTGTGGAATTTGCAAAGTGATATTTGGAAGCCCATAGAGGGCTATGGTGAAAAAGGAAATATCCTCAGATGAAACCTGGAAAGAAGCTTTCTGAGAAACTGCTCCGTGTTCTGTGAATTCATCTCACAGAGTTACATGTGTATTTCGAGGATCTCTTTGCTAGCCCTATTTCTGTGGAAACTGAGAAAAGATATTTCGGATCCCTTTGAAGACTATAGGGCCAAAGGAAATATCCTCCGATAACAAAGAGAAAGAAGCTTTCTGAGAAACTTCTTTGTGTTCTGTGAAATCATCTCACAGAGTTACAGCTTTCCCCTCAAGAAGCCTTTCGCTAAGACAGATCTTGTGGAATTGGCAAAGTGATATTTGGAAGCCCATAGAGGGCTAAGGTGAAAAAGGAAATATCCTCAGATGAAATCTGGAAAGAAGCTTTCTGAGAAACTGCTTAGTGTTCTGTTAATTCATCTCACAGAGTTACATGTGTATTTCGAGGATCTCTTTGCTAGCCCTATTTCTGTGGAATCTGAGAACAGATATTTCGGATCCCTTTGAAGACTATAGGGCCAAAGGAAATATCCTCCGATAACAAAGAGAAAGAAGCTTTCTGAGAAACTTCTTTGTGTTCTGTGAAATCATCTCACAGAGTTACAGCTTTCCCCTCAAGAAGCCTTTCGCTAAGACAGTTCTTGTGAAATTGGCAAAGTGATATTTGGAAGCCCATAGAGGGCTATGGTGAAAAAGGAAATATCCTCAGATGAAACCTGGAAAGAAGCTTTCTGAGAAACTGCTCCGTGTTCTGTGAATTCATCTCACAGAGTTACATGTGTATTTCGAGGATCTCTTTGCTAGCCCTATTTCTGTGGAAACTGAGAAAAGATATTTCGGATCCCTTTGAAGACTATAGGGCCAAAGGAAATATCCTCAGATAACAAAGAGAAAGAAGCTTTCTGAGAAACTTCTCTGTGTTCTGTGAAATCATCTCACAGAGTTACAGCTTTCCACTCAAGAAGCCTTTCGCTAAGACAGTTCTTGTGGAATTTGCAAAGTGATATTTGGAAGCCCATAGAAGGCTATGGTGAAAAAGGAAATATCGTCAGATGAAATCTGGAAAGAAGCTTTCTGCGAAACAGCTTAGTGTTCTGTTAATTCATCTCACAGAGTTACATGTGTATTTCGAGGATCTCTTTGCTAGCCCTATTTCTGTGGAATCTGAGAACAGATATTTCGGATCACTTTGAAGACTATAGGGCCAAAGGAAATATCCTCCGATAACAAAGAGAAAGAAGCTTTCTGAGAAACTTCTTTGTGTTCTGTGAAATCATCTCACAGAGTTACAGCTTTCCTCTCAAGAAGCCGTTCGCTAAGACAGTTCTTGTGGAATTGGCAAAGTGATATTTGGAAGCCCATAGAGGGCTATGGTGAAAAAGGAAATATCGTCAGATGAAATCTGGAAAGAAGCTTTCTGCGAAACTGCTTAGTGTTCTGTTAATTCATCTCACAGAGTTACATGTGTATTTCGAGGATCTCTTTGCTAACCCTATTTCTTCGGAAACTGAGAACAGATATTTCGGATCCCTTTGAAGACTATAGGGCCAAAGGAAATATCCTCCGATAACAAAGAGAAAGAAGCTTTCTGAGAAACTTCTTTGTGTTCTGTGAAATCATCTAACAGAGTTACAGCTTTCCCCTCAAGAAGCCTTTCGCTAAGACACTTCTTGTGGAATTGGCAAAGTGATATTTGGAAGCCCACAGAGGTCTATGGTGAAAAAGGAAATATCCTCAGATGAAATCTGGAATGAAGCTTTCTGAGAAACTGCTTAGTGTTCTGTTAATTCATCTCACAGAGTTACATGTGTATTTCGAGGATCTCTTTGCTAGCCCTATTTCTGTGGAATCTGAGAACAGATATTTCGGATCCCTTTGAAGACTATAGGGCCAAAGGAAATATCCTCTGATGACAAAGAGAAAGAAGCTTTCTGAGAAACTTCTTTGTGTTCTGTGAAATCATCTCACAGAGTTACAGCTTTCCCCTCAAGAAGCCTTTCGCTAAGACAGTTCTTGTGGAATAGGCAAAGTGATATTTGGAAGCCCATAGAGGGCTATGGTGAAAAAGGAAATATCGTCAGATGAAATCCGGAAAGAAGCTTTCTGCGAAACTGCTTAGTGTTCTGTTAATTCACCTCACAGAGTTACATGTGTATTTCGAGGATCTCTTTGCTAGCCCTATTTCTGTGGAATCTGAGAACAGATATTTCGGATCCCTTTGAAGACTATAGAGCCAAAGGAAATATCCTCCGATAACAAAGAGAAAGAAGGTTTCTGAGAAACTTCTTTGTGTTCTGTGAAATCATCTCACAGAGTTACAGCTTTCCCCTCAAGAAGCCTTTCGCTAAGACAGTTCTTGTGGAATTGGCAAAGTGATATTTGGAAGCCCATAGAAGGCTATCGTGAAAAAGGAAATATCGTCAGATGAAATCTGGAAAGAAGCTTTCTGAGAAACTGCTTAGTGTTCTGTTAATTCATCTCACAGAGTTACATGTGTATTTCGAGGATCTCTTTGCTAGACCTATTTCTGTGGAATCTGAGAACAGATATTTCGGATCCCTTCGAAGACTACAGGGCCAAAGGAAATATCCTCCGATAACAAAGAGAAAGAAGCTTTCTGAGAAACTTCTTTGTGTTCTGTGAAATCATCTCACAGAGTTACAGCTTTCCCCTCAAGAAGCCTTTCGCTAAGACAGTTCTTGTGGAATTGGCAAAGTGATATTTGGAAGCCCATAGAGGGCTATGGTGAAAAAGGAAATATCCTCAGATGAAACCTGGAAAGAAGCTTTCTGAGAAACTGCTCCGTGTTCTGTGAATTCATCTCACAGAGTTACATGTGTATTTCGAGGATCTCTTTGCTAGCCCTATTTCTGTGGAAACTGAGAAAAGATATTTCGGATCCCTTTGAAGACTATAGGGCCAAAGGAAATATCCTCCGATAACAAAGAGAAAGAAGCTTTCTGAGAAACTTCTTTGTGTTCTGTGAAATCATCTAACAGAGTTACAGCTTTCCCCTCAAGAAGCCTTTCGCTAAGAGAGTTCTTGTGGAATTGGCAAAGTGATATTTGGAAGCCCATAGAGGGCTATGGTGAAAAAGGAAATATCGTCAGATGAAATCTGGAAAGAAGCTTTCTGCGAAACTGCTTAGTGTTCTGTAAATTCATCTCACAGAGTTACATGTGTATTTCGAGGATCTGTTTGATAGCTCTATTTCTGTGGAATCTGAGAACAGATATTTCGGATCACTTTGAAGACTATAGGGCCAAAGGAAATATCCTCCGATAACAAAGAGAAAGAAGCTTTCTGAGAAACTTCTTTGTGTTCTGTGAAATCATCTCACAGAGTTACAGCTTTCCTCTCAAGAAGCCGTTCGCTAAGACAGTTCTTGTGGAATTGGCAAAGTGATATTTGGAAGCCCATAGAGGGCTATGGTGAAAAAGGAAATATCGTCAGATGAAATCTGGAAAGAAGCTTTCTGCGAAACTGCTTAGTGTTCTGTTAATTCATCTCACAGAGTTACATGTGTATTTCGAGGATCTCTTTGCTAACCCTATTTCTTTGGAAACTGAGAACAGATATTTCGGATCCCTTTGAAGACTATAGGGCCAAAGGAAATATCCTCCGATAACAAAGAGAAAGAAGCTTTCTGAGAAACTTCTTTGTGTTCTGTGAAATCATCTAACAGAGTTACAGCTTTCCCCTCAAGAAGCCTTTCGCTAAGACACTTCTTGTGGAATTGGCAAAGTGATATTTGGAAGGCCACAGACGTCTATGGTGAAAAAGGAAATATCCTCAGATGAAATCTGGAATGAAGCTTTCTGAGAAACTGCTTAGTGTTCTGTTAATTCATCTCACAGAGTTACATGTGTATTTCGAGGATCTCTTTGCTAGCCCTATTTCTGTGGAATCTGAGAACAGATATTTCGGATCCCTTTGAAGACTATAGGGCCAAAGGAAATATCCTCTGATAACAAAGAGAAAGAAGCTTTCTGAGAAACTTCTTTGTGTTCTGTGAAATCATCTCACAGAGTTACAGCTTTCCCCTCAAGAAGCCTTTCGCTAAGACAGTTCTTGTGGAATAGGCAAAGTGATATTTGGAAGCCCATAGAGGGCTATGGTGAAAAAGGAAATATCGTCAGATGAAATCCGGAAAGAAGCTTTCTGCGAAACTGCTTAGTGTTCTGTTAATTCACCTCACAGAGTTACATGTGTATTTCGAGGATCTCTTTGCTAGCCCTATTTCTGTGGAATCTGAGAACAGATATTTCGGATCCCTTTGAAGACTATAGAGCCAAAGGAAATATCCTCCGATAACAAAGAGAAAGAAGCTTTCTGAGAAACTTCTTTGTGTTCTGTGAAATCATCTCACAGAGTTACAGCTTTCCCCTCAAGAAGCCTTTCGCTAAGTCAGTTCTTGTGGAATTGGCAAAGTGATATTTGGAAGCCCATAGAAGGCTATCGTGAAAAAGGAAATATCGTCAGATGAAATCTGGAAAGAAGCTTTCTGAGAAACTGCTTAGTGTTCTGTTAATTCATCTCACAGAGTTACATGTGTATTTCGAGGATCTCTTTGCTAGACCTATTTCTGTGGAATCTGAGAACAGATATTTCGGATCCCTTCGAAGACTATAGGGCCAAAGGAAATATCCTCGGTTAACAAAGAGAAAGAAGCTTTCTGAGAAACTTCTTTGTGTTCTGTGAAATCATCTCACAGAGTTACAGCTTTCCCCTCAAGAAGCCTTTCGCTAAGACTGTTCTTGTGGAATTGGCAAAGTGATATTTGGAAGCCCATAGAGGGCTATGGTGAAAAAGGAAATATCGTCAGATGAAATCTGGAAAGAAGCTTTCTGCGAAACTGCTTAGTGTTCTGTTAATTCATCTCACAGAGTTACATGTGTATTTCGAGGATCTCTTTGCTAGCTCTATTTCTGTGGAATCTGAGAACAGATATTTCGGATCCCTTTGAAGACTATAGGGCCAAAGGAAATATCCTCCCATAACAAAGAGAAAGAAGCTTTCTGAGAAACTTCTTTGTGTTCTGTGAAATCATCTCACAGAGTTACAGCTTTCCCCTCAAGAAGCCTTTCGCTAAGACAGTTCTTGTGGAATTGGCAAAGTGATATTTGGAAGCCCATAGAGGGCTATGGTGAAAAAGGAAATATCGTCAGATGAAATCTGGAAAGGAGCTTTCTGAGAAACTGCTTAGTGTTCTGTTAATTCATCTCACAGAGTTACATGTGTATTTCGAGGATCTCTTTGCTAGCCCTATTTCTGTGGAATCTGAGAACTGATATTTCGGATCCCTTTGAAGACTATAGGGCCAAAGGAAATATCCTCCGATAACAAAGAGAAAGAAGCTTTCTGAGAAACTTCTTTGTGTTCTGTGAAATCATCTCACAGAGTTACAGCTTTCCCCTCAAGAAGCATTTCGCTAAGACAGTTCTTGTGGAATTGGCAAAGTGATATTTGGAAGCCCATAGAGGGCTATGGTGAAAAAGGAAATATCCTCAGATGAAATCTGGAAAGAAGCTTTCTGAGAAACTGCTTAGTGTTCTGTTAATTCATCTCACAGAGTTACATGTGTATTTCGAGGATCTCTTTGCTAGCCCTATTTCTGTGGAATCTGAAAACAGATATTTCGGATCACTTTGAAGACTATAGGGCCAAAGGAAATATCCTCCGATAACAAAGAGAAAGAAGCTTTCTGAGAAACTTCTTTGTGTTCTGTGAAATCATCTCACAGAGTTACAGCTTTCCTCTCAAGAGGCCTTTCGCTAAGACAGTTCTTGTGGAATTGGCAAAGTGATATTTGGAAGCCCATAGAGGGCTATGGTGAAAAAGGAAATATCCTCAGATGAAATCTGTAAAGAAGCTTTCTGAGAAACTGCTTAGTGTTCTGTTAATTCATCTCACAGAGTTACATGTGTATTTCGAGGATCTCTTTGCTAGCTCTATTTCTGTGGAATATGAGAACAGATATTTCGCATCCCTTTGAAGACTATAGGGCCAAAGGAAATATCCTCCGATAACAAAGAAAAAGAAGCTTTCTGAGAAACTTCTTTGTGTTCTGTGAAATCATCTCACAGAGTTACAGCTTTTCCCTCAAGAAGCATTTCGCTAAGACAGTTCTTCTGGAATTGGCAAAGTGATATTTGGAAGCCCATAGAGGGCTATGGTGAAAAAGGAAATATCCTCAGATGAAATCTGGAAAGAAGCTTTCTGAGAAACTGCTTAGTGTTCTCTTAATTCATCTCACAGAGTTACATGTGTATTTCGAGGATCTCTTTGCTAGCCCTATTTCTGTGGAATCTGAGAACAGATATTTCGGATCCCTTTGAAGACTATAGGGCCAAAGGAAATATCCTCCGATAACAAAGAGAAGGAAGCTTTCTGAGAAACTTCTTTGTGTTCTGTGAAATCATCTCACAGAGTTACAGCTTTCCCCTCAAGAAGCCTTTCGCTAAGACAGTTCTTGTGGAATTGGCAAAGTGATATTTGGAAGCCCATAGAGGGCTATGGTGAAAAAGGAAATATCGTCAGATGAAATCTGCAAACAAGCTTTCTGCGAAACTGCTTAGTGTTCTGTAAATTCATCTCACAGAGTTACATGTGTATTTCGAGGATCTGTTTGATAGCTCTATTTCTGTGGAATCTGAGAACAGATATTTCGGATCACTTTGAAGACTATAGGGCCTAAGGAAATATCCTCCGATAACAAAGAGAAAGAAGCTTTCCGAGAAACTTCTTTGTGTTCTGTGAAATCATCTCACAGAGTTACAGCTTTCCCCTCAAGAAGCCTTTCGCTAAGACAGTTCTTGTGGAATTGGCAAAGTGATATTTGGAAGCCCATAGAGGGCTATGGTGAAAAAGGAAATATCCTCAGATGAAAACTGGAAAGAAGCTTTCTGCGAAACTGCTTAGTGTTCTGTTAATTCATCTCACAGAGTTACATGTGTATTTCGAGGATCTCTTTGCTAACCCTATTTCTGTGGAAACTGAGAACAGATATTTCGGATCCCTTTGAAGACTATAGGGCCAAAGGAAATATCCTCCGATAACAAAGAGAAGGAAGCTTTCTGAGAAACTTCTTTGTGTTCTGTGAAATCATCTCACAGAGTTACAGCTTTCCCCTCAAGAAGCCTTTCGCTAAGACAGTTCTTGTGGAATTGGCAAAGTGATATTTGGAACCCCTAGAGGGCTATGGGGAAAAAGGAAATATCGTCAGATGAAATCTGGAAAGAAGCTTTCTGAGAAACTGCTTAGTGTTCTGTTAATTCATCTCACAGACTTACATGTGTATTTCGAGGATCTCTTTGCTAGCCGTATTTGTGTGGAATCTGAGAACAGATATTTCGGATCCCATTGAAGACAATAGGGCCAAAGGAAATATCCTCCGATAACAAAGAGAAAGAAGCTTTCTGAGAAACTTCTTTGTGTTCTGTGAAATCATCTCACAGAGTTACAGCTTTCCCCTCAAGAAGCCTTTCGCTAAGACAGTTCTTGTGGAATTGGCAAAGTGATATTTGGAAGCCCATAGAAGGCTATCGTGAAAAAGGAAATATCGTCAGATGAAATCTGGAAGGAAGCTTTCTGAGAAACTGCTTAGTGTTCTGTTAATTCATCTCACAGAGTTACATGTGTATTTCGAGGATCTCTTTGCTAGACCTATTTCTGTGGAATCTGAGAACAGATATTTCGGATCCCTTCGAAGACTATAGGGCCAAAGGAAATATCCTCGGTTAACAAAGAGAAAGAAGCTTTCTGAGAAACTTCTTTGTGTTCTGTGAAATCATCTCACAGAGTTACAGCTTTCCCCTCAAGAAGCCTTTCGCTAAGACTGTTCTTGTGGAATTGGCAAAGTGATATTTGGAAGCCCATAGAGGGCTATGGTGAAAAAGGAAATATCGTCATATGAAATCTGGAAAGAAGCTTTCTGCGAAACTGCTTAGTGTTCTGTTAATTCATCTCACAGAGTTACATGTGTATTTCGAGGATCTCTTTGCTAGCTCTATTTCTGTGGAATCTGAGAACAGATATTTCGGATCCCTTTGAAGACTATAGGGCCAAAGGAAATATCCTCCGATAACAAAGAGAAAGAAGCTTTCTGAGAAACTTCTTTGTGTTCTGTGAAATCATCTCACAGAGTTACAGCTTTCCCCTCAAGAAGCCTTTCGCTAAGACAGTTCTTGTGGAATTGGCAAAGCGATATTTGGAAGCCCATAGAGGGCTATGGTGAAAAAGGAAATATCCTCAGATGAAATCTGGAAAGAAGCTTTCTGAGAAACTGCTTAGTGTTCTGTTAATTCATCTCACAGAGTTACATGTGTATTTCGAGGATCTCTTTGCTAGCCCTATTTCTGTGGAATCTGAGAACTGATATTTCGGATCCCTTTGAAGACTATAGGGCCAAAGGAAATATCCTCCGATAACAAAGAGAAAGAAGCTTTCTGAGAAACTTCTTTGTGTTCTGTGAAATCATCTCACAGAGTTACAGCTTTCCCCTCAAGAAGCCTTTCGCTAAGACAGTTCTTGTGGAATTGGCAAAGTGATATTTGGAAGCCCATAGAGGGCTATGGTGAAAAAGGAAATATCGTCAGATGAAATCTGGAAAGAAGCTTTCTGCGAAACTGCTTAGTGTTCTGTAAATTCATCTCACAGAGTTACATGTGTATTTCGAGGATCTGTTTGATAGCTCTATTTCTGTGGAATCTGAGAACAGATATTTCGGATCCCTTTGAAGACTATAGGGCCTAAGGAAATATCCTCCAATAACAAAGAGAAAGAAGCTTTCTGAGAAACTTCTTTGTGTTCTGTGAAATCATCTCACAGAGTTACAGCTTTCCCCTCAAGAAGCCTTTCGCTAAGACAGTTCTTGTGGAATTGGCAAAGTGATATTTGGAAGCCCATAGAGGGCTATGGTGAAAAAGGAAATATCCTCAGATGAAATCTGGAAAGAAGCTTTCTGCGAAACTGCTTAGTGTTCTGTTAATTCATCTCACAGAGTTACATGTGTATTTCGAGGATCTCTTTGCTAACCCTATTTCTGTGGAAACTGAGAACAGATATTTCGGATCCCTTTGAAGACTATAGGGCCAAAGGAAATATCCTCCGATAACAAAGAGAAAGAAGCTTTCTGAGAAACTTCTTTGTGTTCTGTGAAATCATCTCACAGAGTTACAGCTTTCCCCTCAAGAAGCCTTTCGCTAAGACAGTTCTTGTGGAAATGGCAAAGTGATATTTGGAAGCCCATGGAGGGCTATGGTGAAAAAGGAAATATCGTCAGATGAAATCTGGAAAGAAGCTTTCTGCGAAACTGCTTAGTGTTCTGTAAATTCATCTCACAGAGTTACATGTGTATTTCGAGGATCTGTTTGATAGCTCTATTTCTGTGGAATCTGAGAACAGATATTTCGGATCCCTTTGAAGACTATAGGGCCAAAGGAAATATCCTCCGATAACAAAGAGAAAGAAGCTTTCTGAGAAACTTCTTTGTGTTCTGTGAAATCATCTCACAGAGTTACAGCTTTCCCCTCAAGAAGCCTTTCGCTAAGACAGTTCCTGTGGAATTGGCAAAGTGATATTTGGAAGCCCATAGAGGGCTATGGTGAAAAAGGAAATATCGTCAGATGAAATCTGGAAAGAATCTTTCTGCGAAACTGCTTAGTGTTCTGTTAATTCATCTCACAGAGTTACATGTGTATTTCGAGGATCACTTTGCTAACCCTATTTCTGTGGAAACTGAGAACAGATATTTCGGATCCCTTTGAAGTCTATAGGGCCAAAGGAAATATCCTCCGATAACAAAGAGAAAGAAGCTTTCTGAGAAACTTCTTTGTGTTCTGTGAAATCATCTCACAGAGTTACAGCTTTCCCCTCAAGAAGCATTTCGCTAAGACAGTTCTTGTGGAATTGGCAAAGTGATATTTGGGAGCACATAGAGGGCTATGGGGAAAAAGGAAATATCCTCAGATGAAATCTGGAAAGAAGCTTTCTGAGAAACTGCTTAGTGTTCTGTTAATTCATCTCACAGAGTTACATGTGTATTTCGAGGATCTCTTTGCTAGCCCTATTTCTGTGGAATCTGAGAACAGATATTTCGGATCCCTTTGAAGACTATAGGGCCAAAGGAAATATCCTCCGATAACAAAGAGATAGAAGCTTTCTGAGAAACTTCTTTGTGTTCTGTGAAATCATCTCACAGAGTTACAGCTTTCCCCTCAAGAAGCCTTTCGCTAAGACAGTTCTTGTCGAATTGGCAAAGTGATATTTGGAAGCCCATAGAGGGCTATGGTGAAAAAGGAAATATCGTCAGATGAAATCTGGAAAGAAGCTTTCTGCGAAACTGCTTAGTGTTCTGTAAATTCATCTCACAGAGTTACATGTGTATTTCGAGGATCTGTTTGATAGCTCTATTTCTGTGGAATCTGAGAACAGATATTTCGGATCACTTTGAAGACTATAGGGCCTAAGGAAATATCCTCCGATAACAAAGAGAAAGAAGCTTTCTGAGAAACTTCTTTGTGTTCTGTGAAATCATCTCACAGAGTTACAGCTTTCCCCTCAAGAAGCCTTTCGCTAAGACAGTTCTTGTGGAATTGGCAAAGTGATATTTGGAAGCCCATAGAGGGCTATGGTGAAAAAGGAAATATCGTCAGATGAAATCTGGAAAGAAGCTTTCTGCGAAACTGCTTAGTGTTCTGTTAATTCATCTCACAGAGTTACATGTGTATTTCGAGGATCTCTTTGCTAACCCTATTTCTGTGGAAACTGAGAACAGATATTTCGGATCCCTTTGAAGACTATAGGGCCAAAGGAAATATCCTCCGATAACAAAGAGAAGGAAGCTTTCTGAGAAACTTCTTTGTGTTCTGTGAAATCATCTCACAGAGTTACAGCTTTCCCCTCAAGAAGCCTTTCGCTAAGACAGTTCTTGTGGAATTGGCAAAGTGATATTTGGAACCCCTAGAGGGCTATGGGGAAAAAGGAAATATCGTCAGATGAAATCTGGAAAGAAGCTTTCTGAGAAACTGCTTAGTGTTCTGTTAATTCATCTCACAGACTTACATGTGTATTTCGAGGATCTCTTTGCTAGCCGTATTTGTGTGGAATCTGAGAACAGATACTTCGGATCACTTTGAAGACTATAGGGCCTAAGGAAATACCCTCGGATAACAAAGAGAAAGAAGCTTTCTGAGAAACTTCTTTGTGTTCTGTGAAATCATCTCACAGAGTTACAGCTTTCCCCTCAAGAAGCCTTTCGCTATGTCAGTTCTTGTGGAATTGGCAAAGTGATATTTGGAAGCCCATAGAGGGCTATGGTGAAAAAGGAAATATCCTCAGATGAAATCTGGAAAGAAGCTTTCTGAGAAACTGCTTAGTGTTCTGTGAATTCATCTCACAGAGTTACATGTGTATTTCGAGGATCTCTTTGCTATCCCTATTTCTGTGGAAACTGAGAAAAGCTATTTCGGATCCCATTGAAGACTATAGGGCCAAAGGAAATATCCTCCGATAACAAAGAGAAAGAAGCTTTCTGAGAAACTTCTTTGTGTTCTGTGAAATCATCTCACAGAGTTACAGCTTTCCCCTCAAGAAGCCTTTCGCTAAGACAGTTCTTGTGGAATTGGCAAAGTGATATTTGGAAGCCCATAGAAGGCTATCGTGAAAAAGGAAATATCGTCAGATGAAATCTGGAAAGAAGCTTTCTGAGAAACTGCTTAGTGTTCTGTTAATTCATCTCACAGAGTTACATGTGTATTTCGAGGATCTCTTTGCTAGCTCTATTTCTGTGGAATCTGAGAACAGATATTTCGGATCCCTTTGAAGACTATAGGGCCAAAGGAAATATCCTCCGATAACAAAGAGAAAGAAGCTTTCTGAGAAACTTCTTTGTGTTCTGTGAAATCATCTCACAGAGTTACAGCTTTCCCCTCAAGAAGCCTTTCGCTAAGACAGTTCTTGTGGAATTGGCAAAGCGATATTTGGAAGCCCATAGAGGGCTATGGTGAAAAAGGAAATATCCTCAGATGAAATCTGGAAAGAAGCTTTCTGAGAAACTGCTTAGTGTTCTGTTAATTCATCTCACAGAGTTACATGTGTATTTCGAGGATCTCTTTGCTAGCCCTATTTCTGTGGAATCTGAGAACTGATATTTCAGATCCCTTTGAAGACTATAGGGCCAAAGGAAATATCCTCCGATAACAAAGAGAAAGAAGCTTTCTGAGAAACTTCTTTGTGTTCTGTGAAATCATCTCACAGAGTTACAGCTTTCCCCTCAAGAAGCCTTTCGCTAAGACAGTTCTTGTGGAATTGGCAAAGTGATATTTGGAAGCCCATAGAGGGCTATGGTGAAAAAGGAAATATCGTCAGATGAAATCTGGAAACAAGCTTTCTGCGAAACTGCTTAGTGTTCTGTAAATTCATCTCACAGAGTTACATGTGTATTTCGAGGATCTGTTTGATAGCTCTATTTCTGTGGAATCTGAGAACAGATATTTCGGATCCCTTTGAAGACTATAGGGCCTAAGGAAATATCCTCCAATAACAAAGAGAAAGAAGCTTTCTGAGAAACTTCTTTGTGTTCTGTGAAATCATCTCACAGAGTTACAGCTTTCCCCTCAAGAAGCCTTTCGCTAAGACAGTTCTTGTGGAATTGGCAAAGTGATATTTGGAAGCCCATAGAGGGCTATGGTGAAAAAGGAAATATCGTCAGATGAAATCTGGAAACAAGCTTTCTGCGAAACTGCTTAGTGTTCTGTAAATTCATCTCACAGAGTTACATGTGTATTTCGAGGATCTGTTTGATAGCTCTATTTCTGTGGAATCTGAGAACAGATATTTCGGATCCCTTTGAAGACTATAGGGCCTAAGGAAATATCCTCCAATAACAAAGAGAAAGAAGCTTTCTGAGAAACTTCTTTGTGTTCTGTGAAATCATCTCACAGAGTTACAGCTTTCCCCTCAAGAAGCCTTTCGCTAAGACAGTTCTTGTGGAATTGGCAAAGTGATATTTGGAAGCCCATAGAGGGCTATGGTGAAAAAGGAAATATCCTCAGATGAAATCTGGAAAGAAGCTTTCTGCGAAACTGCTTAGTGTTCTGTTAATTCATCTCACAGAGTTACATGTGTATTTCGAGGATCTCTTTGCTAACCCTATTTCTGTGGAAACTGAGAACAGATATTTCGGATCCCTTTGAAGACTATAGGGCCAAAGGAAATATCCTCCGATAACAAAGAGAAAGAAGCTTTCTGAGAAACTTCTTTGTGTTCTGTGAAATCATCTCACAGAGTTACAGCTTTCCCCTCAAGAAGCCTTTCGCTAAGACAGTTCTTGTGGAAATGGCAAAGTGATATTTGGAAGCCCATGGAGGGCTATGGTGAAAAAGGAAATATCGTCAGATGAAATCTGGAAAGAAGCTTTCTGCGAAACTGCTTAGTGTTCTGTAAATTCATCTCACAGAGTTACATGTGTATTTCGAGGATCTGTTTGATAGCTCTATTTCTGTGGAATCTGAGAACAGATATTTCGGATCCCTTTGAAGACTATAGGGCCAAAGGAAATATCCTCCGATAACAAAGAGAAAGAAGCTTTCTGAGAAACTTCTTTGTGTTCTGTGAAATCATCTCACAGAGTTACAGCTTTCCCCTCTAGAAGCCTTTCGCTAAGACAGTTCCTGTGGAATTGGCAAAGTGATATTTGGAAGCCCATAGAGGGCTATGGTGAAAAAGGAAATATCGTCAGATGAAATCTGGAAAGAATCTTTCTGCGAAACTGCTTAGTGTTCTGTTAATTCATCTCACAGAGTTACATGTGTATTTCGAGGATCACTTTGCTAACCCTATTTCTGTGGAAACTGAGAACAGATATTTCGGATCCCTTTGAAGTCTATAGGGCCAAAGGAAATATCCTCCGATAACAAAGAGAAAGAAGCTTTCTGAGAAACTTCTTTGTGTTCTGTGAAATCATCTCACAGAGTTACAGCTTTCCCCTCAAGAAGCATTTCGCTAAGACAGTTCTTGTGGAATTGGCAAAGTGATATTTGGGAGCACATAGAGGGCTATGGGGAAAAAGGAAATATCCTCAGATGAAATCTGGAAAGAAGCTTTCTGAGAAACTGCTTAGTGTTCTGTTAATTCATCTCACAGAGTTACATGTGTATTTCGAGGATCTCTTTGCTAGCCCTATTTCTGTGGAATCTGAGAACAGATATTTCGGATCCCTTTGAAGACTATAGTGCCTAAGGAAATATCCTCGGATAACAAAGAGAAAGAAGCTTTCTGAGAAACTTCTTTGTGTTCTGTGAAATCATCTCACAGAGTTACAGCTTTCCCGTCAAGAAGCCTTTCGCTAAGACAGTTCTTGTGGAATTGGCAAAGTGATATTTGGAAGCCCATAGAGGGCTAAGGGGAAAAAGGAAATATCGTCAGATGAAATCTGGAAAGAAGCTTTCTGAGAAACTGCTTAGTGTTCTGTTAATTCATCTCACAGAGTTACATGTGTATTTCGAGGATCTCTTTGCTAGCCCTATTTCTGTGGAATCTGAGTACAGATATTTCGGATCCCTTTGAAGACTATAGGGCCAAAGGAAATATCCTCCGATAACAAAGAGAAAGAAGCTTTCTGAGAAACTTCTTTGTGTTCTGTGAAATCATCTCACAGAGTTACAGCTTTCCCGTCAAGAAGCCTTTCGCTAAGACAGTTCTTGTGGAATAGGCAAAGTGATATTTGGAAGCCCATAGAGGGCTATGTTGAAAAAGGAAATATCGTCAGATGAAATCTGGAAAGAAGCTTGCTGCGAAACTGCTTAGTGTTCTGTCAATTCATCTCACAGAGTTACATGTGTATTTCGAGGATCTCTTTGCTAGCCCTATTTCTGTGGAATCTGAGAACAGATATTTCGGATCCCTTCGAAGAATATAGGGCCAAAGGAAATATCCTCCGATAACAAAGAGAAAGAAGCTTTCTGTGAAACTCCTTTGTGTTCTGTGAAATCATCTCACAGAGTTACAGCTTTCCCCTCAAGAAGCCTTTCGCTAAGACACTTCTTGTGGAATTGGCAAAGTGATATTTGGAAGCCCATAGAGGGCTATGGTGAAAAAGGAAATATCCTCAGATGAAATCTGGAAAGAAGCTTTCTGAGAAACTGCTTAGTGTTCTGTAAATTCATCTCACAGAGTTACATGTGTATTTCGAGGATCTCTTTGCTAGCCCTATTTCTGTGGAATCTGAGAACAGATATTTCGGATCCCTTTGAAGACTATAGGGCCAAAGGAAATATCCTCCGATAACAAAGAGATAGAAGCTTTCTGAGAAACTTCTTTGTGTTCTGTGAAATCATCTCACAGAGTTACAGCTTTCCCCTCAAGAAGCCTTTCGCTAAGACAGTTCTTGTCGAATTGGCAAAGTGATATTTGGAAGCCCATAGAGGGCTATGGTGAAAAAGGAAATATCGTCAGATGAAATCTGGAAAGAAGCTTTCTGCGAAACTGCTTAGTGTTCTGTAAATTCATCTCACAGAGTTACATGTGTATTTCGAGGATCTGTTTGATAGCTCTATTTCTGTGGAATCTGAGAACAGATATTTCGGATCACTTTGAAGACTATAGGGCCTAAGGAAATATCCTCCGATAACAAAGAGAAAGAAGCTTTCTGAGAAACTTCTTTGTGTTCTGTGAAATCATCTCACAGAGTTACAGCTTTCCCCTCAAGAAGCCTTTCGCTAAGACAGTTCTTGTGGAATTGGCAAAGTGATATTTGGAAGCCCATAGAGGGCTATGGTGAAATAGGAAATATCGTCAGATGAAATCTGGAAAGAAGCTTTCTGCGAAACTGCTTAGTGTTCTCTTAATTCATCTCACAGAGTTACATGTGTATTTCGAGGATCTCTTTGCTAGCTCTATTTCTGTGGAATCTGAGAACAGATATTTCGGATCCCTTTGAAGACTATAGGGCCAAAGGAAATATCCTCGGATAACAAAGAGAAAGAAGCTTTCTGAGAAACTTCTTTGTGTTCTGTGAAATCATCTAACAGAGTTACAGCTTTCCCCTCAAGAAGCCTTTCGCTAAGACACTTCTTGTGGAATTGGCAAAGTGATATTTGGAAGCCCACAGAGGGCTATGGTGAAAAAGGAAATATCCTCAGATGAAATCTGGAAAGATGCTTTCTGAGAAACTGCTTAGTGTTCTGTTAATTCATCTCACAGAGTTACATGTGTATTTCGAGGATCTCTTTGCTAGCCCTATTTCTGTGGAATCTGAGAACAGATATTTCGGATCCCTTTGAAGACTATAGGGCCAAAGGAAATATCCTCTGATAACAAAGAGAAAGAAGCTTTCTGAGAAAATTTTTTGTGTTCCGTGAAATCATCTCACAGAGTTACAGCTTTCCCCTCAAGAAGCCTTTCGCTAAGACAGTTCTTGTGGAATAGGCAAAGTGATATTTGGAAGCCCATAGAGGGGTATGGTGAAAAAGGAAATATCGTCAGATGAAATCTGGAAAGAAGCTTTCGGCGAAACTGCTTAGTGTTCTGTTAATTCATCTCACAGAGTTACATGTGTGTTTCGAGGATCTCTTTCCAAGCCCTATTTCTGTGGAATCTGAGAACAGATATTTCGGATCCCTTTGAAGACTATAGAGCCAAAGGAAATATCCTCCGATAACAAATTGAAAGAAGCTTTCTGAGAAACTTCTTTGTGTTCTGTGAAATCATCTCACAGAGTTACAGCTTTCCCCTCAAGAAGCCTTTCGCTAAGACAGTTCTTGTGGAATTTGCAAAGTGATATTTGGAAGCCCATAGAAGGCTATGGTGAAAAAGGAAATATCGTCAGATGAAATCTGGAAGGAAGCTTTCTGCGAGTCTGCTTAGTGTTCTGTTAATTCATCTCACAGAGTTATATGTGTATTTCGAGGATCTCTTTGCTAGCCCTATTTCTGTGGAATCTGAGAACAGATATTTCGGATCCCTTTGAAGACTATAGGGCCAAAGGAAATATCCTTCGATAACAAAGAGAAAGAAGCTTTCTGAGAAACTTCTTTGTGTTCTGTGAAATCATCTCACAGAGTTACAGCTTTCCCCTCAAGAAGCCTTTCACTAAGACAGTTCTTGTGGAGTTGGCAAAGTGATATTTGGAAGCCCATAGAGGGCTATGGTGAAAAAGGAAATATCCTCAGATGAAATCTGGAAAGAAGCTTTCTGAGAAACTGCTTAGTGTTCTGTTAATTCATCTCACATAGTTACATGTGTATTTCGAGGATCTCTTTGCTATCCCTATTTCTGTGGAATCTGAGAACAGATATTTCGGATCCCTTTGAAGACTATAGGGCCAAAGGAAATATCCTCCGATAACAAAGAGAAAGATGCTTTCTGAGAATCTTCTTTGTGTTCTGTGAAATCATCTCACAGAGTTACAGCTTTCCTCTCAAGAAGCCTTTCGCTAAGACAGTTCTTGTGGAATTGGCAAAGTGATATTTGGAAGCCCATAGAGGGCTATGGTGAAAAAGGAAATATCCTCAGATGAAATCTGGAAAGAAGCTTTCTGCGAAACTGCTTAGTGTTCTGTAAATTCATCTCGCAGAGTTACATGTGTATTTCGAGGATCTCTTTGCTAGCTCTATTTCTGTGGAATCTGAGAACAGATATTTCGGATCCCTTTGAAGACTATAGGGCCAAAGGAAATATCCTCCGATAACAAAGAGAAAGAAGCTTTCTGAGAAACTTCTTTGTGTTCTGTGAAATCATCTCACAGAGTTACAGCTTTCCCGTCAAGAAGCCTTTCGCTAAGACAGTTCTTGTGGAATTGGCAAAGTGATATCTGGAAGCCCATGGAGGGCTATGGGGAAAAAGGAAATATCCTCAGATAAAATCTGGAAAGAAGCTTTCTGAGAAACTGCTTAGTGTTCTGTTAATTCATCTCACAGAGTTACATGTGTATTTCCAGGATCTCTTTGCTAGCCTTCTTTCTGTGGAATCTGAGAACAGATATTTCAGATCCCTTTGAAGACTATAGGGCCAAAGGAAATATCCTCGGATAACAAAGAGAAAGAAGCTTTCTGAGAAACTTCTTTGTGTTCTGTGAAATCATCTCACAGAGTTACAGCTTTCCCCTCAAGAAGCCTTTCGCTAAGAGAGTTCTTGTGGAATTTGCAAAGTGATATTCGGAAGCCCCTAGAAGGCTATGGTGAAAAAGGAAATATCGTCAGATGAAATCTGGAAGGAAGCTTTCTGAGATGCTGCTTAGTGTTCTGTTAATTCATCTCACATAGTTACATGTGTATTTCGAGGAACTCTTTGCTAGCCCTATTTCTGTGGAATCTGAGAACAGATATTTCTGATCCCTTTGAAGACTATAGGGCCAAAGGAAATATCCTCCGATAACAAAGAGAAAGAAGCTTTCTGAGAAACTTCTTTGTGTTCTGTGAAATCATCTCACAGAGTTACAGCTTTCCTCTCAAGAAGCGTTTCGCTAAGACAGTTCTTGTGGAATTGGAAAAGTGATATTTGGAAGCCCATAGAGGGCTATGGTGAAAAAGGAAATATCGTCAGATGAAATCTGGAAAGAAGCTTTCTGCGAAACTGCTTAGTGTTCTGTTAATTCATCTCACAGAGTTACATGTGTATTTCGAGGATCTCTTTGCTAACCCTATTTCTGTGGAAACTGAGAACAGATATTTCGGATCCCTTTGAAGACTATAGGGCCAAAGGAAATATCCTCCGATAACAAAGAGAAGGAAGCTTTCTGAGAAACTTCTTTGTGTTCTGTGAAATCATCTCACAGAGTTACAGCTTTCCCCTCAAGAAGCCTTTCGCTAAGACAGTTCTTGTGGAATTGGCAAAGTGATATTTGGAACCCCTAGAGGGCTATGGGGAAAAAGGAAATATCGTCAGATGAAATCTGGAAAGAAGCTTTCTGAGAAACTGCTTAGTGTTCTGTTAATTCATCTCACAGACTTACATGTGTATTTCGAGGATCTCTTTGCTAGCCGTATTTGTGTGGAATCTGAGAACAGATACTTCGGATCACTTTGAAGACTATAGGGCCTAAGGAAATACCCTCGGATAACAAAGAGAAAGAAGCTTTCTGAGAAACTTCTTTGTGTTCTGTGAAATCATCTCACAGAGTTACAGCTTTCCCCTCAAGAAGCCTTTCGCTATGTCAGTTCTTGTGGAATTGGCAAAGTGATATTTGGAAGCCCATAGAGGGCTATGGTGAAAAAGGAAATATCCTCAGATGAAATCTGGAAAGAAGCTTTCTGAGAAACTGCTTAGTGTTCTGTGAATTCATCTCACAGAGTTACATGTGTATTTCGAGGATCTCTTTGCTATCCCTATTTCTGTGGAAACTGAGAAAAGCTATTTCGGATCCCATTGAAGACTATAGGGCCAAAGGAAATATCCTCCGATAACAAAGAGAAAGAAGCTTTCTGAGAAACTTCTTTGTGTTCTGTGAAATCATCTCACAGAGTTACAGCTTTCCCCTCAAGAAGCCTTTCGCTAAGACAGTTCTTGTGGAATTGGCAAAGTGATATTTGGAAGCCCATAGAAGGCTATCGTGAAAAAGGAAATATCGTCAGATGAAATCTGGAAAGAAGCTTTCTGAGAAACTGCTTAGTGTTCTGTTAATTCATCTCACAGAGTTACATGTGTATTTCGAGGATCTCTTTGCTAGCTCTATTTCTGTGGAATCTGAGAACAGATATTTCGGATCCCTTTGAAGACTATAGGGCCAAAGGAAATATCCTCCGATAACAAAGAGAAAGAAGCTTTCTGAGAAACTTCTTTGTGTTCTGTGAAATCATCTCACAGAGTTACAGCTTTCCCCTCAAGAAGCCTTTCGCTAAGACAGTTCTTGTGGAATTGGCAAAGCGATATTTGGAAGCCCATAGAGGGCTATGGTGAAAAAGGAAATATCCTCAGATGAAATCTGGAAAGAAGCTTTCTGAGAAACTGCTTAGTGTTCTGTTAATTCATCTCACAGAGTTACATGTGTATTTCGTGGATCTCTTTGCTAGCCCTATTTCTGTGAAATCTGAGAACTGATATTTCAGATCCCTTTGAAGACTATAGGGCCAAAGGAAATATCCTCCGATAACAAAGAGAAAGAAGCTTTCTGAGAAACTTCTTTGTGTTCTGTGAAATCATCTCACAGAGTTACAGCTTTCCCCTCAAGAAGCCTTTCGCTAAGACAGTTCTTGTGGAATTGGCAAAGTGATATTTGGAAGCCCATAGAGGGCTATGGTGAAAAAGGAAATATCGTCAGATGAAATCTGGAAACAAGCTTTCTGCGAAACTGCTTAGTGTTCTGTAAATTCATCTCACAGAGTTACATGTGTATTTCGAGGATCTGTTTGATAGCTCTATTTCTGTGGAATCTGAGAACAGATATTTCGGATCCCTTTGAAGACTATAGGGCCTAAGGAAATATCCTCCAATAACAAAGAGAAAGAAGCTTTCTGAGAAACTTCTTTGTGTTCTGTGAAATCATCTCACAGAGTTACAGCTTTCCCCTCAAGAAGCCTTTCGCTAAGACAGTTCTTGTGGAATTGGCAAAGTGATATTTGGAAGCCCATAGAGGGCTATGGTGAAAAAGGAAATATCGTCAGATGAAATCTGGAAACAAGCTTTCTGCGAAACTGCTTAGTGTTCTGTAAATTCATCTCACAGAGTTACATGTGTATTTCGAGGATCTGTTTGATAGCTCTATTTCTGTGGAATCTGAGAACAGATATTTCGGATCCCTTTGAAGACTATAGGGCCTAAGGAAATATCCTCCAATAACAAAGAGAAAGAAGCTTTCTGAGAAACTTCTTTGTGTTCTGTGAAATCATCTCACAGAGTTACAGCTTTCCCCTCAAGAAGCCTTTCGCTAAGACAGTTCTTGTGGAATTGGCAAAGTGATATTTGGAAGCCCATAGAGGGCTATGGTGAAAAAGGAAATATCCTCAGATGAAATCTGGAAAGAAGCTTTCTGCGAAACTGCTTAGTGTTCTGTTAATTCATCTCACAGAGTTACATGTGTATTTCGAGGATCTCTTTGCTAACCCTATTTCTGTGGAAACTGAGAACAGATATTTCGGATCCCTTTGAAGACTATAGGGCCAAAGGAAATATCCTCCGATAACAAAGAGAAAGAAGCTTTCTGAGAAACTTCTTTGTGTTCTGTGAAATCATCTCACAGAGTTACAGCTTTCCCCTCAAGAAGCCTTTCGCTAAGACAGTTCTTGTGGAATTGGCAAAGCGATATTTGGAAGCCCATAGAGGGCTATGGTGAAAAAGGAAATATCCTCAGATGAAATCTGGAAAGAAGCTTTCTGAGAAACTGCTTAGTGTTCTGTTAATTCATCTCACAGAGTTACATGTGTATTTCGAGGATCTCTTTGCTAGCCCTATTTCTGTGAAATCTGAGAACTGATATTTCAGATCCCTTTGAAGACTATAGGGCCAAAGGAAATATCCTCCGATAACAAAGAGAAAGAAGCTTTCTGAGAAACTTCTTTGTGTTCTGTGAAATCATCTCACAGAGTTACAGCTTTCCCCTCAAGAAGCCTTTCGCTAAGACAGTTCTTGTGGAATTGGCAAAGTGATATTTGGAAGCCCATAGAGGGCTATGGTGAAAAAGGAAATATCGTCAGATGAAATCTGGAAACAAGCTTTCTGCGAAACTGCTTAGTGTTCTGTAAATTCATCTCACAGAGTTACATGTGTATTTCGAGGATCTGTTTGATAGCTCTATTTCTGTGGAATCTGAGAACAGATATTTCGGATCCCTTTGAAGACTATAGGGCCTAAGGAAATATCCTCCAATAACAAAGAGAAAGAAGCTTTCTGAGAAACTTCTTTGTGTTCTGTGAAATCATCTCACAGAGTTACAGCTTTCCCCTCAAGAAGCCTTTCGCTAAGACAGTTCTTGTGGAATTGGCAAAGTGATATTTGGAAGCCCATAGAGGGCTATGGTGAAAAAGGAAATATCGTCAGATGAAATCTGGAAACAAGCTTTCTGCGAAACTGCTTAGTGTTCTGTAAATTCATCTCACAGAGTTACATGTGTATTTCGAGGATCTGTTTGATAGCTCTATTTCTGTGGAATCTGAGAACAGATATTTCGGATCCCTTTGAAGACTATAGGGCCTAAGGAAATATCCTCCAATAACAAAGAGAAAGAAGCTTTCTGAGAAACTTCTTTGTGTTCTGTGAAATCATCTCACAGAGTTACAGCTTTCCCCTCTAGAAGCCTTTCGCTAAGACAGTTCCTGTGGAATTGGCAAAGTGATATTTGGAAGCCCATAGAGGGCTATGGTGAAAAAGGAAATATCGTCAGATGAAATCTGGAAAGAAGCTTTCTGCGAAACTGCTTAGTGTTCTGTTAATTCATCTCACAGAGTTACATGTGTATTTCGAGGATCACTTTGCTAACCCTATTTCTGTGGAAACTGAGAACAGATATTTCGGATCCCTTTGAAGACTATAGGGCCAAAGGAAAAATCCTCTGATAACAAAGAGAAAGAAGCTTTCTGAGAAACTTCTTTGTGTTCTGTGAAATCATCTCACAGAGTTACAGCTTTCCCCTCAAGAAGCATTTCGCTAAGACAGTTCTTGTGGAATTGGCAAAGTGATATTTGGGAGCACATAGAGGGCTATGGGGAAAAAGGAAATATCCTCAGATGAAATCTGGAAAGAAGCTTTCTGAGAAACTGCTTAGTGTTCTGTTAATTCATCTCACAGAGTTACATGTGTTTTTCGAGGATCTCTTTGCTAGCCCTATTTCTGTGGAATCTGAGTACAGATATTTCGGATCCCTTTGAAGACTATAGGGCCAAAGGAAATATCCTCCGATAACAAAGAGAAAGAAGCTTTCTGAGAAACTTCTTTGTGTTCTGTGAAATCATCTCACAGAGTTACAGCTTTCCCCTCAAGAAGCCTTTCGCTAAGACACTTCTTGTGGAATTGGCAAAGTGATATTTGGAAGCCCACAGAGGGCTATGGTGAAAAAGGAAATATCCTGAGATGAAATCTGGAAAGATGCTTTCTGAGAAACTGCTTAGTGTTCTGTTAATTCATCTCACAGAGTTACATGTGTATTTCGAGGATCTCTTTGCTAGCCCTATTTCTGTGGAATCTGAGAACAGATATTTCGGATCCCTTTGAAGACTATAGGGCCAAAGGAAATATCCTCCGATAACAAAGAGAAGGAAGCTTTCTGAGAAACTTCTTTGTGTTCTGTGAAATCATCTCACAGAGTTACAGCTTTCCCCTCAAGAAGCCTTTCGCTAAGACAGTTCTTGTGGAATTGGCAAAGTGATATTTGGAACCCCTAGAGGGCTATGGGGAAAAAGGAAATATCGTCAGATGAAATCTGGAAAGAAGCTTTCTGAGAAACTGCTTAGTGTTCTGTTAATTCATCTCACAGACTTACATGTGTATTTCGAGGATCTCTTTGCTAGCCGTATTTGTGTGGAATCTGAGAACAGATACTTCGGATCACTTTGAAGACTATAGGGCCTAAGGAAATACCCTCGGATAACAAAGAGAAAGAAGCTTTCTGAGAAACTTCTTTGTGTTCTGTGAAATCATCTCACAGAGTTACAGCTTTCCCCTCAAGAAGCCTTTCGCTATGTCAGTTCTTGTGGAATTGGCAAAGTGATATTTGGAAGCCCATAGAGGGCTATGGTGAAAAAGGAAATATCCTCAGATGAAATCTGGAAAGAAGCTTTCTGAGAAACTGCTTAGTGTTCTGTGAATTCATCTCACAGAGTTACATGTGTATTTCGAGGATCTCTTTGCTATCCCTATTTCTGTGGAAACTGAGAAAAGCTATTTCGGATCCCATTGAAGACTATAGGGCCAAAGGAAATATCCTCCGATAACAAAGAGAAAGAAGCTTTCTGAGAAACTTCTTTGTGTTCTGTGAAATCATCTCACAGAGTTACAGCTTTCCCCTCAAGAAGCCTTTCGCTAAGACAGTTCTTGTGGAATTGGCAAAGTGATATTTGGAAGCCCATAGAAGGCTATCGTGAAAAAGGAAATATCGTCAGATGAAATCTGGAAAGAAGCTTTCTGAGAAACTGCTTAGTGTTCTGTTAATTCATCTCACAGAGTTACATGTGTATTTCGAGGATCTCTTTGCTAGCTCTATTTCTGTGGAATCTGAGAACAGATATTTCGGATCCCTTTGAAGACTATAGGGCCAAAGGAAATATCCTCCGATAACAAAGAGAAAGAAGCTTTCTGAGAAACTTCTTTGTGTTCTGTGAAATCATCTCACAGAGTTACAGCTTTCCCCTCAAGAAGCCTTTCGCTAAGACAGTTCTTGTGGAATTGGCAAAGCGATATTTGGAAGCCCATAGAGGGCTATGGTGAAAAAGGAAATATCCTCAGATGAAATCTGGAAAGAAGCTTTCTGAGAAACTGCTTAGTGTTCTGTTAATTCATCTCACAGAGTTACATGTGTATTTCGAGGATCTCTTTGCTAGCCCTATTTCTGTGAAATCTGAGAACTGATATTTCAGATCCCTTTGAAGACTATAGGGCCAAAGGAAATATCCTCCGATAACAAAGAGAAAGAAGCTTTCTGAGAAACTTCTTTGTGTTCTGTGAAATCATCTCACAGAGTTACAGCTTTCCCCTCAAGAAGCCTTTCGCTAAGACAGTTCTTGTGGAATTGGCAAAGTGATATTTGGAAGCCCATAGAGGGCTATGGTGAAAAAGGAAATATCGTCAGATGAAATCTGGAAACAAGCTTTCTGCGAAACTGCTTAGTGTTCTGTAAATTCATCTCACAGAGTTACATGTGTATTTCGAGGATCTGTTTGATAGCTCTATTTCTGTGGAATCTGAGAACAGATATTTCGGATCCCTTTGAAGACTATAGGGCCTAAGGAAATATCCTCCAATAACAAAGAGAAAGAAGCTTTCTGAGAAACTTCTTTGTGTTCTGTGAAATCATCTCACAGAGTTACAGCTTTCCCGTCAAGAAGCCTTTCGCTAAGACAGTTCTTGTGGAATTGGCAAAGTGATATTTGGAAGCCCATAGAGGGCTATGGTGAAAAAGGAAATATCGTCAGATGAAATCTGGAAACAAGCTTTCTGCGAAACTGCTTAGTGTTCTGTAAATTCATCTCACAGAGTTACATGTGTATTTCGAGGATCTGTTTGATAGCTCTATTTCTGTGGAATCTGAGAACAGATATTTCGGATCCCTTTGAAGACTATAGGGCCTAAGGAAATATCCTCCAATAACAAAGAGAAAGAAGCTTTCTGAGAAACTTCTTTGTGTTCTGTGAAATCATCTCACAGAGTTACAGCTTTCCCCTCAAGAAGCCTTTCGCTAAGACAGTTCTTGTGGAATTGGCAAAGTGATATTTGGAAGCCCATAGAGGGCTATGGTGAAAAAGGAAATATCCTCAGATGAAATCTGGAAAGAAGCTTTCTGCGAAACTGCTTAGTGTTCTGTTAATTCATCTCACAGAGTTACATGTGTATTTCGAGGATCTCTTTGCTAACCCTATTTCTGTGGAAACTGAGAACAGATATTTCGGATCCCTTTGAAGACTATAGGGCCAAAGGAAATATCCTCCGATAACAAAGAGAAAGAAGCTTTCTGAGAAACTTCTTTGTGTTCTGTGAAATCATCTCACAGAGTTACAGCTTTCCCCTCAAGAAGCCTTTCGCTAAGACAGTTCTTGTGGAATTGGCAAAGCGATATTTGGAAGCCCATAGAGGGCTATGGTGAAAAAGGAAATATCCTCAGATGAAATCTGGAAAGAAGCTTTCTGAGAAACTGCTTAGTGTTCTGTTAATTCATCTCACAGAGTTACATGTGTATTTCGAGGATCTCTTTGCTAGCCCTATTTCTGTGAAATCTGAGAACTGATATTTCAGATCCCTTTGAAGACTATAGGGCCAAAGGAAATATCCTCCGATAACAAAGAGAAAGAAGCTTTCTGAGAAACTTCTTTGTGTTCTGTGAAATCATCTCACAGAGTTACAGCTTTCCCCTCAAGAAGTCTTTCGCTAAGACAGTTCTTGTGGAATTGGCAAAGTGATATTTGGAAGCCCATAGAGGGCTATGGTGAAAAAGGAAATATCGTCAGATGAAATCTGGAAACAAGCTTTCTGCGAAACTGCTTAGTGTTCTGTAAATTCATCTCACAGAGTTACATGTGTATTTCGAGGATCTGTTTGATAGCTCTATTTCTGTGGAATCTGAGAACAGATATTTCGGATCCCTTTGAAGACTATAGGGCCTAAGGAAATATCCTCCAATAACAAAGAGAAAGAAGCTTTCTGAGAAACTTCTTTGTGTTCTGTGAAATCATCTCACAGAGTTACAGCTTTCCCCTCAAGAAGCCTTTCGCTAAGACAGTTCTTGTGGAATTGGCAAAGTGATATTTGGAAGCCCATAGAGGGCTATGGTGAAAAAGGAAATATCGTCAGATGAAATCTGGAAACAAGCTTTCTGCGAAACTGCTTAGTGTTCTGTAAATTCATCTCACAGAGTTACATGTGTATTTCGAGGATCTGTTTGATAGCTCTATTTCTGTGGAATCTGAGAACAGATATTTCGGATCCCTTTGAAGACTATAGGGCCTAAGGAAATATCCTCCAATAACAAAGAGAAAGAAGCTTTCTGAGAAACTTCTTTGTGTTCTGTGAAATCATCTCACAGAGTTACAGCTTTCCCCTCAAGAAGCCTTTCGCTAAGACAGTTCTTGTGGAATTGGCAAAGTGATATTTGGAAGCCCATAGAGGGCTATGGTGAAAAAGGAAATATCCTCAGATGAAATCTGGAAAGAAGCTTTCTGCGAAACTGCTTAGTGTTCTGTTAATTCATCTCACAGAGTTACATGTGTATTTCGAGGATCTCTTTGCTAACCCTATTTCTGTGGAAACTGAGAACAGATATTTCGGATCCCTTTGAAGACTATAGGGCCAAAGGAAATATCCTCCGATAACAAAGAGAAAGAAGCTTTCTGAGAAACTTCTTTGTGTTCTGTGAAATCATCTCACAGAGTTACAGCTTTCCCCTCAAGAAGCCTTTCGCTAAGACAGTTCTTGTGGAAATGGCAAAGTGATATTTGGAAGCCCATGGAGGGCTATGGTGAAAAAGGAAATATCGTCAGATGAAATCTGGAAAGAAGCTTTCTGCGAAACTGCTTAGTGTTCTGTAAATTCATCTCACAGAGTTACATGTGTATTTCGAGGATCTGTTTGATAGCTCTATTTCTGTGGAATCTGAGAACAGATATTTCGGATCCCTTTGAAGACTATAGGGCCAAAGGAAATATCCTCCGATAACAAAGAGAAAGAAGCTTTCTGAGAAACTTCTTTGTGTTCTGTGAAATCATCTCACAGAGTTACAGCTTTCCCCTCTAGAAGCCTTTCGCTAAGACAGTTCCTGTGGAATTGGCAAAGTGATATTTGGAAGCCCATAGAGGGCTATGGTGAAAAAGGAAATATCGTCAGATGAAATCTGGAAAGAAGCTTTCTGCGAAACTGCTTAGTGTTCTGTTAATTCATCTCACAGAGTTACATGTGTATTTCGAGGATCACTTTGCTAACCCTATTTCTGTGGAAACTGAGAACAGATATTTCGGATCCCTTTGAAGACTATAGGGCCAAAGGAAAAATCCTCTGATAACAAAGAGAAAGAAGCTTTCTGAGAAACTTCTTTGTGTTCTGTGAAATCATCTCACAGAGTTACAGCTTTCCCCTCAAGAAGCATTTCGCTAAGACAGTTCTTGTGGAATTGGCAAAGTGATATTTGGGAGCACATAGAGGGCTATGGGGAAAAAGGAAATATCCTCAGATGAAATCTGGAAAGAAGCTTTCTGAGAAACTGCTTAGTGTTCTGTTAATTCATCTCACAGAGTTACATGTGTTTTTCGAGGATCTCTTTGCTAGCCCTATTTCTGTGGAATCTGAGTACAGATATTTCGGATCCCTTTGAAGACTATAGGGCCAAAGGAAATATCCTCCGATAACAAAGAGAAAGAAGCTTTCTGAGAAACTTCTTTGTGTTCTGTGAAATCATCTCACAGAGTTACAGCTTTCCCCTCAAGAAGCCTTTCGCTAAGACACTTCTTGTGGAATTGGCAAAGTGATATTTGGAAGCCCACAGAGGGCTATGGTGAAAAAGGAAATATCCTGAGATGAAATCTGGAAAGATGCTTTCTGAGAAACTGCTTAGTGTTCTGTTAATTCATCTCACAGAGTTACATGTGTATTTCGAGGATCTCTTTGCTAGCCCTATTTCTGTGGAATCTGAGAACAGATATTTCGGATCCCTTTGAAGACTATAGGGCCAAAGGAAATATCCTCTGATAACAAAGAGAAAGAAGCTTTCTGAGAAAATTCTTTGTGTTCCGTGAAATCATCTCACAGAGTTACAGCTTTTCCCTCAAGAAGCCTTTCGCTAAGACAGTTCTTGTGGAATAGGCAAAGTGATATTTGGAAGCCCATAGAGGGGTATGGTGAAAAAGGAAATATCGTCAGATGAAATCTGGAAAGAAGCTTTCGGCGAAACTGCTTAGTGTTCTGTTAATTCATCTCACAGAGTTACATGTGTGTTTCGAGGATCTCTTTCCTAGCCCTATTTCTGTGGAATCTGAGAACAGATATTTCGGATCCCTTTGAAGACTATAGAGCCAAAGGAAATATCCTCCGATAACAAAGAGAAAGAAGCTTTCTGAGAAACTTCTTTGTGTTCTGTGAAATCATCTCACAGAGTTACAGCTTTCCCCTCAAGAAGCCTTTCGCTAAGACAGTTCTTGTGGAATTTGCAAAGTGATATTTGGAAGCCCATAGAAGGCTATGGTGAAAAAGGAAATATCGTCAGATGAAATCTGGAAGGAAGCTTTCTGCGAGTCTGCTTAGTGTTCTGTTAATTCATCTCACAGAGTTACATGTGTATTTCGAGGATCTCTT
The DNA here is from genome assembly GCF_043159975.1 of Macaca nemestrina. Classification (NCBI taxonomy): domain Eukaryota; kingdom Metazoa; phylum Chordata; class Mammalia; order Primates; family Cercopithecidae; genus Macaca; species Macaca nemestrina. The sequence goes on along the minus strand of NC_092135.1, from coordinate 29,543,886 downwards.
TGCTAGCCCTATTTCTGTGGAATCTGAGAACAGATATTTCGGATCCCTTTGAAGACTATAGGGCCAAAGGAAATATCCTTCGATAACAAAGAGAAAGAAGCTTTCTGAGAAACTTCTTTGTGTTCTGTGAAATCATCTCACAGAGTTACAGCTTTCCCCTCAAGAAGCCTTTCGCTAAGACAGTTCTTGTGGAATTGGCAAAGTGATATTTGGAAGCCCATAGAGGGCTATGGTGAAAAAGGAAATATCCTCAGATGAAATCTGGAAAGAAGCTTTCTGAGAAACTGCTTAGTGTTCTGTTAATTCATCTCACATAGTTACATGTGTATTTCGAGGATCTGTTTGATAGCTCTATTTCTGTGGAATCTGAGAACAGATATTTCGGATCACTTTGAAGACTATAGGGCCAAAGGAAATATCCTCCGATAACAACGAGAAAGAAGCTTTCTGAGAAACTTCTTTGTGTTCTGTGAAATCATCTAACAGAGTTACAGCTTTCCCCTCAAGAAGCCTTTCGCTAAGACAGTTCTTGTGGAATTGGCAAAGTGATATTTGGAAGCCCATAGAGGGCTATGGTGAAAAAGGAAATATCGTCAGATGCAATCTGGAAAGAAGCTTTCTGAGAAACTGCCTAGTGTTCTGTGAATTCATCTCACAGAGTTACATGTGTATTTCGAGGATCTCTTTGCTAGCCCTATTTCTGTGGAATCTGAGAACAGATATTTCTGATCCCTTTGAAGACTATAGGGCCAAAGGAAATATCCTCCGATAACAAAGAGAAAGAAGCTTTCTGAGAAACTTCTTTGTGTTCTGTGAAATCATCTCACAGAGTTACAGCTTTCCCCTGAAGAAGCCTTTCGCTAAGACAGTTCTTGTGGAATTGGCAAAGTGATATTTGGAAGCCCATAGAGGGCTATGGTGAAAAAGGAAATATTCTCAGATGAAACCTGGAAAGAAGCTTTCTGAGAAACTGCTTAGTGTTCTGTGAATTCATCTCACAGAGTTACATGTGTATTTCGAGGATCTCTTTGCTAGCCCTATTTCTGTGGAAACTGAGAAAACTTATTTCGGATCCCTTTGAAGACAATAGGGCCAAAGGAAATATCCTCCGATAACAAAGAGAAAGAAGCTTTCTGAGAAACTTCTTTGTGTTCTGTGAAATCATCTCACAGAGTTACAGCTTTCCACTCAAGAAGCCTTTCCCTAAGAGAGTTGTTGTGGAATTTGCAAAGTGATATTTGGAAGCCCCTAGAAGGCTATGGTGAAAAAGGAAATATCGTCAGATGAAATCTGGAAAGAAGCTTTCTGCGAAGCTGCTTAGTGTTCTGTTAATTCATCTCACAGAGTTACATGTGTATTTCGAGGATCTCTTTCCTAGCCCTATTTCTGTGGAATGTGAGAACAGATATTTCGGATCCCTTCGAAGACTATAGGGCCAAAGGAAATATCCTCGGATAACAAAGAGAAAGAAGCTTTCTGAGAAACGTCTTTGTGTTCTGTGAAATCATCTCACAGAGTTACAGCTTTCCCCTCAAGAAGCCTTTCGCTAAGACAGTTCTTGTGGAATTGGCAAAGTGATATTTGGAAGCCCATAGTGGGCTCTGGTGAAAAAGGAAATATCCTCAGATGAAATCTGGAAAGAAGCTTTCTGAGAAGCTGCTTAGTGTTCTGTTAATTCATCTCACATAGTTACATGTGTATTTCGAGGATCTCTTTGCTAGCTCTATTTCTGTGGAATCTGAGAACAGATATTTCTGATCCCTTTGAAGACTATAGGGCCAAAGGAAATATCCTCCGATAACAAAGAGAAAGAAGCTTTCTGAGAAACTTCTTTGTGTTCTGTGAAATCATCTCACAGAGTTACAGCTTTCTTCTCAAGACGCCTTTCGCTAAGACAGTTCTTGTGGAATTGGAAAAGTGATATTTGGAAGCCCATAGAGGGCTATGGTGAAAAAGGAAATATCGTCAGATGAAATCTGGAAAGAAGCTTTCTGCGAAACTGCTTAGTGTTCTGTTAATTCATCTCACAGAGTTACATGTGTATTTCGAGGATCTCTTTGCTAGCTCTATTTCTGTGGAATCAGAGAACAGATATTTCGGATCCCTTTGAAGACTATAGGGCCTAAGGAAATATCCTCCGATAACAAAGAGAAAGAAGCTTTCTGAGAAACTTCTTTGTGTTCTGTGAAATCATCTCACAGAGCTACAGCTTTCCCCTCAAGAAGCCTTTCGCTAAGACAGTTCTTGTGGAAATGGCAAAGTGATATTTGGAAGCCCTTAGAGGGCTATGGTGAAAAAGGAAATATCGTCAGATGAAATCTGGAAAGAAGCTTTCTGCGAAACTGCTTAGTGTTCTGTAAATTCATCTCACAGAGTTATTTGTGTATTTCGAGGATCTGTTTGATAGCTCTATTTCTGTGGAATCTGAGAACAGATATTTCGGATCACTTTGAAGACTATAGGGCCAAAGGAAATATCCTCCGATAACAAAGAGAAAGAAGCTTTCTGAGAAACTTCTTTGTGTTCTGTGAAATCATCTCACAGAGTTACAGCTTTCCTCTCAAGAAGCCTTTCGCTAAGACAGTTCTTGTGGAATTGGCAAAGTGATATTTGGAAGCCCATAGAGGGCTATGGTGAAAAAGGAAATATCGTCACATGAAATCTGGAAAGAAGCTTTCTGCGAAACTGCTTAGTGTTCTGTTAATTCATCTCACAGAGTTACATGTTTATTTCGAGGATTTCTTTGCTAGCCCTATTTCTGTGGAATCTGAGAACAGATATTTCGGATCCCTTCGAAGACTATAGGGCCAAAGGAAATATCCTCCGATAACAAAGAGAAAGAAGCTTTCTGAGAAACTTCTTTGTGTTCTGTGAAATCATCTCACAGAGTTACAGCTTTCCCCTCAAGAAGCCTTTTGCTAAGACAGTTCTTGTGGAATTGGCAAACTGATATTAGGAAGCCCATAGAGGGCTATGGGGAAAAAGGAAATATCGTCAGATGAAATCTGGAAAGAAGCTTTCTGAGAAACTGCTTAGTGTTCTGTTAATTCATCTCACAGACTTACATGTGTATTTCGAGGATCTCTTTGCTAGCCCTATTTCTGTGGAATCTGAGAACAGATACTTCGGATCACTTTGAAGACTATAGGGCCTATGGAAATATCCTCGGATAACAAAGAGAAAGAAGCTTTCTGAGAAACTTCTTTGTGTTCTGTGAAATCATCTCACAGAGTTACAGCTTTCCCCTCAAGAAGCCTTTCGCTAAGTCAGTTCTTGTGGAATTGGCAAAGTGATATTTGGAAGCCCATAGAGGGCTATGGTAAAAAGGAAATATCCTCAGATGAAATCTGGAAAGAAGCTTTCTGCGAAACTGCTTAGTGTTCTGTTAATTCATCTCACAGAGTTACATGTGTATTTCGAGGATCTCTTTGCTAGCTCTATTTCTGTGGAATCTGAGAACAGATATTTCGGATCACTTTGAAGACTATAGGGCCAAAGGAAATATCCTCCGATAACAAAGAGAAAGAAGCTTTCTGAGAAACTTCTTTGTGTTCTGTGAAATCATCTCACAGAGTTACAGCTTTCCCCTGAAGAAGCCTTTCGCTAAGACAGTTCTTGTGGAATTGGCAAAGTGATATTTGGAAGCCCATAGAGGGCTATGGTGAAAAAGGAAATATCGTCAGATGAAATTTTGAAAGAAGCTTTCTGCGAAACTGCTTAGTGTTCTGTAAATTCATATCACAGAGTTACATGTGTATTTCGAGGATCTGTTTGATAGCCCTATTTCTGTGGAATCTGAGAACAGATATTTCGGATCCCTTTGAAGACTATAGGGCCAAAGGAAATATCCTCCGATAACAAAGAGAAAGAAGCTTTCTGAGAAACTTCTTTGTGTTCTGTGAAATCATCTAACAGAGTTACAGCTTTCCCCTCAAGAAGCCTTTCGCTAAGACAGTTCTTGTGGAATTGGCAAAGTGATATTTGGAAGCCCATAGAGGGCTATGGTGAAAAAGGAAATATCGTCAGATGCAATCTGGAAAGAAGCTTTCTGAGAAACTGCCTAGTGTTCTGTGAATTCATCTCACAGAGTTACATGTGTATTTCGAGGATCTCTTTGCTAGCCCTATTTCTGTGGAATCTGAGAACAGATATTTCGGATCCCTTTGAAGACTATAGGGCCAAAGGAAATATCCTCCGATAACAAAGAGAAAGAAGCTTTCTGAGAAACTTCTTTGTGTTCTGTGAAATCATCTCACAGAGTTACAGCTTTCCCCTGAAGAAGCCTTTCGCTAAGACAGTTCTTGTGGAATTGGCAAAGTGATATTTGGAAGCCCATAGAGGGCTATGGTGAAAAAGGAAATATTCTCAGATGAAACCTGGAAAGAAGCTTTCTGAGAAACTGCTTAGTGTTCTGTGAATTCATCTCACAGAGTTACATGTGTATTTCGAGGATCTCTTTGCTAGCCCTATTTCTGTGGAAACTGAGAAAACTTATTTCTGATCCCTTTGAAGACTATAGGGCCAAAGGAAATATCCTCCGATAACAAAGAGAAAGAAGCTTTCTGAGAAACTTCTTTGTGTTCTGTGAAATCATCTCACAGAGTTACAGCTTTCCACTCAAGAAGCCTTTCCCTGAGAGAGTTCTTGTGGAATTTGCAAAGTGATATTTGGAAGCCCCTAGAAGGCTATGGTGAAAAAGGAAATATCGTCAGATGAAATCTGGAAAGAAGCTTTCTGCGAAACTGCTTAGTGTTCTGTTAATTCATCTCACAGAGTTACATGTGTATTTCGAGGATCTCTTTCCTAGCCCTATTTCTGTGGAATGTGAGAACAGATATTTCGGATCCCTTCGAAGACTATAGGGCCAAAGGAAATATCCTCGGATAACAAAGAGATAGAAGCTTTCTGAGAAACTTCTTTGTGTTCTGTGAAATCATCTCACAGAGTTACAGCTTTCCCCTCAAGAAGCCTTTCGCTAAGACAGTTCTTGTCGAATTGGCAAAGTGATATTTGGAAGCCCATAGAGGGCTATGGTGAAAAAGGAAATATCGTCAGATGAAATCTGGAAAGAAGCTTTCTGCGAAACTGCTTAGTGTTCTGTAAATTCATCTCACAGAGTTACATGTGTATTTCGAGGATCTGTTTGATAGCTCTATTTCTGTGGAATCTGAGAACAGATATTTCGGATCACTTTGAAGACTATAGGGCCTAAGGAAATATCCTCCGATAACAAAGAGAAAGAAGCTTTCTGAGAAACTTCTTTGTGTTCTGTGAAATCATCTCACAGAGTTACAGCTTTCCCCTCAAGAAGCCTTTCGCTAAGACAGTTCTTGTGGAATTGGCAAAGTGATATTTGGAAGCCCATAGAGGGCTATGGTGAAATAGGAAATATCGTCAGATGAAATCTGGAAAGAAGCTTTCTGCGAAACTGCTTAGTGTTCTCTTAATTCATCTCACAGAGTTACATGTGTATTTCGAGGATCTCTTTGCTAGCTCTATTTCTGTGGAATCTGAGAACAGATATTTCGGATCCCTTTGAAGACTATAGGGCCAAAGGAAATATCCTCGGATAACAAAGAGAAAGAAGCTTTCTGAGAAACTTCTTTGTGTTCTGTGAAATCATCTAACAGAGTTACAGCTTTCCCCTCAAGAAGCCTTTCGCTAAGACAGTTCTTGTGGAATTGGCAAAGTGATATTTGGAAGCCCACAGAGGGCTATGGTGAAAAAGGAAATATCCTCAGATGAAATCTGGAAAGATGCTTTCTGAGAAACTGCTTAGTGTTCTGTTAATTCATCTCACAGAGTTACATGTGTATTTCGAGGATCTCTTTGCTAGCCCTATTTCTGTGGAATCTGAGAACAGATATTTCGGATCCCTTTGAAGACTATAGGGCCAAAGGAAATATCCTCTGATAACAAAGAGAAAGAAGCTTTCTGAGAAAATTTTTTGTGTTCCGTGAAATCATCTCACAGAGTTACAGCTTTCCCCTCAAGAAGCCTTTCGCTAAGACAGTTCTTGTGGAATAGGCAAAGTGATATTTGGAAGCCCATAGAGGGCTATGGTGAAAAAGGAAATATCGTCAGATGAAATCTGGAAAGAAGCTTTCGGCGAAACTGCTTAGTGTTCTGTTAATTCATCTCACAGAGTTACATGTGTGTTTCGAGGATCTCTTTCCTAGCCCTATTTCTGTGGAATCTGAGAACAGATATTTCGGATCCCTTTGAAGACTATAGAGCCAAAGGAAATATCCTCCGATAACAAATTGAAAGAAGCTTTCTGAGAAACTTCTTTGTGTTCTGTGAAATCATCTCACAGAGTTACAGCTTTCCCCTCAAGAAGCCTTTCGCTAAGACAGTTCTTGTGGAATTTGCAAAGTGATATTTGGAAGCCCATAGAAGGCTATGGTGAAAAAGGAATTATCGTCAGATGAAATCTGGAAGGAAGCTTTCTGCGAGTCTGCTTAGTGTTCTGTTAATTCATCTCACAGAGTTACATGTGTATTTCGAGGATCTCTTTGCTAGCCCTATTTCTGTGGAATCTGAGAACAGATATTTCGGATCCCTTTGAAGACTATAGGGCCAAAGGAAATATCCTTCGATAACAAAGAGAAAGAAGCTTTCTGAGAAACTTCTTTGTGTTCTGTGAAATCATCTCACAGAGTTACAGCTTTCCCCTCAAGAAGCCTTTCACTAAGACAGTTCTTGTGAAGTTGGCAAAGTGATATTTGGAAGCCCATAGAGGGCTATGGTGAAAAAGGAAATATCCTCAGATGAAATCTGGAAAGAAGCTTTCTGAGAAACTGCTTAGTGTTCTGTTAATTCATCTCACATAGTTACATGTGTATTTCGAGGATCTCTTTGCTATCCCTATTTCTGTGGAATCTGAGAACAGATATTTCGGATCCCTTTGAAGACTATAGGGCCAAAGGAAATATCCTCCGATAACAAAGAGAAAGAAGCTTTCTGAGAATCTTCTTTGTGTTCTGTGAAATCATCTCACAGAGTTACAGCTTTCCTCTCAAGAAGCCTTTCGCTAAGACAGTTCTTGTGGAATTGGCAAAGTGATATTTGGAAGCCCATAGAGGGCTATGGTGAAAAAGGAAATATCCTCAGATGAAATCTGGAAAGAAGCTTTCTGCGAAACTGCTTAGTGTTCTGTAAATTCATCTCGCAGAGTTACATGTGTATTTCGAGGATCTCTTTGCTAGCTCTATTTCTGTGGAATCTGAGAACAGATATTTCGGATCCCTTTGAAGACTATAGGGCCAAAGGAAATATCCTCCGATAACAAAGAGAAAGAAGCTTTCTGAGAAACTTCTTTGTGTTCTGTGAAATCATCTCACAGAGTTACAGCTTTCCCGTCAAGAAGCCTTTCGCTAAGACAGTTCTTGTGGAATTGGCAAAGTGATATCTGGAAGCCCATGGAGGGCTATGGGGAAAAAGGAAATATCCTCAGATAAAATCTGGAAAGAAGCTTTCTGAGAAACTGCTTAGTGTTCTCTTAATTCATCTCACAGAGTTACATGTGTATTTCCAGGATCTCTTTGCTAGCCTTCTTTCTGTGGAATCTGAGAACAGATATTTCAGATCCCTTTGAAGACTATAGGGCCAAAGGAAATATCCTCGGATAACAAAGAGAAAGAAGCTTTCTGAGAAACTTCTTTGAGTTCTGTGAAATCATCTCACAGAGTTACAGCTTTCCCCTCAAGAAGCCTTTCGCTAAGAGAGTTCTTGTGGAATTTGCAAAGTGATATTTGGAAGCCCCTAGAAGGCTATGGGGAAAAAGGAAATATCGTCAGATGAAATCTGGAAGGAAGCTTTCTGAGATGCTGCTTAGTGTTCTGTTAATTCATCTCACATAGTTACATGTGTATTTCGAGGAACTCTTTGCTAGCCCTATTTCTGTGGAATCTGAGAACAGATATTTCTGATCCCTTTGAAGACTATAGGGCCAAAGGAAATATCCTCCGATAACAAAGAGAAAGAAGCTTTCTGAGAAACTTCTTTGTGTTCTGTGAAATCATCTCACAGAGTTACAGCTTTCCTCTCAAGAAGCGTTTCGCTAAGACAGTTCGTGTGGAATTGGAAAAGTGATATTTGGAAGCCCATAGAGGGCTATGGTGAAAAAGGAAATATCGTCAGATGAAATCTGGAAAGAAGCTTTCTGCGAAACTGCTTAGTGTTCTGTTAATTCATCTCACAGAGTTACATGTGTATTTCGAGGATTTCTTTGCTAGCCCTATTTCTGTGGAATCTGAGAACAGATATTTCGGATCCCTTCGAAGACTATAGGGCCAAAGGAAATATCCTCCGATAACAAAGAGAAAGAAGCTTTCTGAGAAACTTCTTTGTGTTCTGTGATTCATCTCACAGAGTTACAGCTTTCCCCTCAAGAAGCCTTTCGCTAAGACAGTTCTTGTGGAATTGGCAAAGTGATATTTGGAAGCCCATAGAGGGCTATGGTGAAAAAGGAAATATCGTCAGATGAAATCTGGAAAGAAGCTTTCTGCGAAACTGCTTAGTGTTCTGTTAATTCATCTCACAGAGTTACATGTGTATTTCGAGGATCTCTTTGCTAACCCTATTTCTGTGGAAACTGAAAACAGATATTTCGGATCCCTTTGAAGACTATAGGGCCAAAGGAAATATCCTCCGATAACAAAGAGAAGGAAGCTTTCTGAGAAACTTCTTTGTGTTCTGTGAAATCATCTCACAGAGTTACAGCTTTCCCCTCAAGAAGCCTTTCGCTAAGACAGTTCTTGTGGAATTGGCAAAGTGATATTTGGAACCCCTAGAGGGCTATGGGGAAAAAGGAAATATCGTCAGATGAAATCTGGAAAGAAGCTTTCTGAGAAACTGCTTAGTGTTCTGTTAATTCATCTCACAGACTTACATGTGTATTTCGAGGATCTCTTTGCTAGCCGTATTTGTGTGGAATCTGAGAACAGATACTTCGGATCACTTTGAAGACTATAGGGCCTAAGGAAATACCCTCGGATAACAAAGAGAAAGAAGCTTTCTGAGAAACTTCTTTGTGTTCTGTGAAATCATCTCACAGAGTTACAGCTTTCCCCTCAAGAAGCCTTTCGTTATGTCAGTTCTTGTGGAATTGGCAAAGTGATATTTGGAAGCCCATAGAGGGCTATGGTGAAAAAGGAAATATCCTCAGATGAAATCTGGAAAGAAGCTTTCTGAGAAACTGCTTAGTGTTCTGTGAATTCATCTCACAGAGTTACATGTGTATTTCGAGGATCTCTTTGCTATCCCTATTTCTGTGGAAACTGAGAAAAGCTATTTCGGATCCCATTGAAGACAATAGGGCCAAAGGAAATATCCTCCGATAACAAAGAGAAAGAAGCTTTCTGAGAAACTTCTTTGTGTTCTGTGAAATCATCTCACAGAGTTACAGCTTTCCCCTCAAGAAGCCTTTCGCTAAGACAGTTCTTGTGGAATTGGCAAAGTGATATTTGGAAGCCCATAGAAGGCTATCGTGAAAAAGGAAATATCGTCAGATGAAATCTGGAAAGAAGCTTTCTGAGAAACTGCTTAGTGTTCTGTTAATTCATCTCACAGAGTTACATGTGTATTTCGAGGATCTCTTTGCTAGACCTATTTCTGTGGAATCTGAGAACAGATATTTCGGATCCCTTCGAAGACTATAGGGCCAAAGGAAATATCCTCGGTTAACAAAGAGAAAGAAGCTTTCTGAGAAACTTCTTTGTGTTCTGTGAAATCATCTCACAGAGTTACAGCTTTCCCCTCAAGAAGCCTTTCGCTAAGACTGTTCTTGTGGAATTGGCAAAGTGATATTTGGAAGCCCATAGAGGGCTATGGTGAAAAAGGAAATATCGTCAGGTGAAATCTGGAAAGAAGCTTTCTGCGAAACTGCTTAGTGTTCTGTTAATTCATCTCACAGAGTTACATGTCTATTTCGAGGATCTCTTTGCTAGCTCTATTTCTGTGGAATCTGAGAACAGATATTTCGGATCCCTTTGAAGACTATAGGGCCAAAGGAAATATCCTCCGATAACAAAGAGAAAGAAGCTTTCTGAGAAACTTCTTTGTGTTCTGTGAAATCATCTCACAGAGTTACAGCTTTCCCCTCAAGAAGCCTTTCGCTAAGACAGTTCTTGTGGAATTGGCAAAGCGATATTTGGAAGCCCATAGAGGGCTATGGTGAAAAAGGAAATATCCTCAGATGAAATCTGGAAAGAAGCTTTCTGAGAAACTGCTTAGTGTTCTCTTAATTCATCTCACAGAGTTACATGTGTATTTCGAGGATCTCTTTGCTAGCCCTATTTCTGTGGAATCTGAGAACTGATATTTCAGATCCCTTTGAAGACTATAGGGCCAAAGGAAATATCCTCCGATAACAAAGAGAAAGAAGCTTTCTGAGAAACTTCTTTGTGTTCTGTGAAATCATCTCACAGAGTTACAGCTTTCCCCTCAAGAAGCCTTTCGCTAAGACAGTTCTTGTGGAATTGGCAAAGTGATATTTGGAAGCCCATAGAGGGCTATGGTGAAAAAGGAAATATCGTCAGATGAAATCTGGAAACAAGCTTTCTGCGAAACTGCTTAGTGTTCTGTAAATTCATCTCACAGAGTTACATGTGTATTTCGAGGATCTGTTTGATAGCTCTATTTCTGTGGAATCTGAGAACAGATATTTCGGATCCCTTTGAAGACTATAGGGCCTAAGGAAATATCCTCCAATAACAAAGAGAAAGAAGCTTTCTGAGAAACTTCTTTGTGTTCTGTGAAATCATCTCACAGAGTTACAGCTTTCCCCTCAAGAAGCCTTTCGCTAAGACAGTTCTTGTGGAATTGGCAAAGTGATATTTGGAAGCCCATAGAGGGCTATGGTGAAAAAGGAAATATCCTCAGATGAAATCTGGAAAGAAGCTTTCTGCGAAACTGCTTAGTGTTCTGTTAATTCATCTCACAGAGTTACATGTGTATTTCGAGGATCTCTTTGCTAACCCTATTTCTGTGGAAACTGAGAACAGATATTTCGGATCCCTTTGAAGACTATAGGGCCAAAGGAAATATCCTCCGATAACAAAGAGAAAGAAGCTTTCTGAGAAACTTCTTTGTGTTCTGTGAAATCATCTCACAGAGTTACAGCTTTCCCCTCAAGAAGCCTTTCGCTAAGACAGTTCTTGTGGAAATGGCAAAGTGATATTAGGAAGCCCATGGAGGGCTATGGTGAAAAAGGAAATATCGTCAGATGAAATCTGGAAAGAAGCTTTCTGCGAAACTGCTTAGTGTTCTGTAAATTCATCTCACAGAGTTACATGTGTATTTCGAGGATCTGTTTGATAGCTCTATTTCTGTGGAATCTGAGAACAGATATTTCGGATCCCTTTGAAGACTATAGGGCCAAAGGAAATATCCTCCGATAACAAAGAGAAAGAAGCTTTCTGAGAAACTTCTTTGTGTTCTGTGAAATCATCTCACAGAGTTACAGCTTTCCCCTCTAGAAGCCTTTCGCTAAGACAGTTCCTGTGGAATTGGCAAAGTGATATTTGGAAGCCCATAGAGGGCTATGGTGAAAAAGGAAATATCGTCAGATGAAATCTGGAAAGAAGCTTTCTGCGAAACTGCTTAGTGTTCTGTTAATTCATCTCACAGAGTTACATGTGTATTTCGAGGATCACTTTGCTAACCCTATTTCTGTGGAAACTGAGAACAGATATTTCGGATCCCTTTGAAGACTATAGGGCCAAAGGAAATATCCTCCAATAACAAAGAGAAAGAAGCTTTCTGAGAAACTTCTTTGTGTTCTGTGAAATCATCTCACAGAGTTACAGCTTTCCCCTCAAGAAGCATTTCGCTAAGACAGTTCTTGTGGAATTGGCAAAGTGATATTTGGGAGCACATAGAGGGCTATGGGGAAAAAGGAAATATCCTCAGATGAAATCTGGAAACAAGCTTTCTGACAAACTGCTTAGTGTTCTGTTAATTCATCTCACAGAGTTACATGTGTATTTCGAGGATCTCTTTGCTAGCCCTATTTCTGTGGAATCTGAGTACAGATATTTCGGATCCCTTTGAAGACTATAGGGCCAAAGGAAATATCCTCCGATAACAAAGAGAAAGAAGCTTTCTGAGAAACTTCTTTGTGTTCTGTGAAATCATCTCACAGAGTTACAGCTTTCCCCTCAAGAAGCCTTTCGCTAAGACACTTCTTGTGGAATTGGCAAAGTGATATTTGGAAGCCCAAAGAGGGCTATGGTGAAAAAGGAAATATCCTGAGATGAAATCTGGAAAGATGCTTTCTGAGAAACTGCTTAGTGTTCTGTTAATTCATCTCACAGAGTTACATGTGTATTTCGAGGATCTCTTTGCTAGCCCTCTTTCTGTGGAATCTGAGAACAGATATTTCGGATCCCTTTGAAGACTATAGGGCCAAAGGAAATATCCTCTGATAACAAAGAGAAAGAAGCTTTCTGAGAAAATTCTTTGTGTTCCGTGAAATCATCTCACAGAGTTACAGCTTTCCCCTCAAGAAGCCTTTCGCTAAGACAGTTCTTGTGGAATAGGCAAAGTGATATTTGGAAGCCCATAGATTGGTATGGTGAAAAAGGAAATATCGTCAGATGAAATCTGGAAAGAAGCTTTCGGCGAAACTGCTTAGTGTTCTGTTAATTCATCTCACAGAGTTACATGTGTGTTTCGAGGATCTCTTTCCTAGCCCTATTTCTGTGGAATCTGAGAACAGATATTTCGGATCCCTTTGAAGACTATAGAGCCAAAGGAAATATCCTCCGATAACAAAGAGAAAGAAGCTTTCTGAGAAACTTCTTTGTGTTCTGTGAAATCATCTCACAGAGTTACAGCTTTCCCCTCAAGAAGCCTTTCGCTAAGACAGTTCTTGTGGAATTTGCAAAGTGATATTTGGAAGCCCATAGAAGGCTATGGTGAAAAAGGAAATATCGTCAGATGAAATCTGGAAGGAAGCTTTCTGCGAGTCTGCTTAGTGTTCTGTTAATTCATCTCACAGAGTTACATGTGTATTTCGAGGATCTCTTTGCTAGCCCTATTTCTGTGGAATCTGAGAACAGATATTTCGGATCCCTTTGAAGACTATAGGGCCAAAGGAAATATCCTTCGATAACAAAGAGAAAGAAGCTTTCTGAGAAACTTCTTTGTGTTCTGTGAAATCATCTCACAGAGTTACAGCTTTCCCCTCAAGAAGCCTTTCGCTAAGACAGTTCTTGTGGAATTGGCAAAGTGATATTTGGAAGCCCATAGAGGGCTATGGTGAAAAAGGAAATATCCTCAGATGAAATCTGGAAAGAAGCTTTCTGAGAAACTGCTTAGTGTTCTGTTAATTCATCTCACATAGTTACATGTGTATTTCGAGGATCTCTTTGCTAGCCCTATTTCTGTGGAATCTGAGAACAGATATTTCGGATCCCTTTGAAGACTATAGGGCCAAAGGAAATATCCTCCGATAACAAAGAGAAAGAAGCTTTCTGAGAATCTTCTTTGTGTTCTGTGAAATCATCTCACAGAGTTACAGCTTTCCTCTCAAGAAGCCTTTCGCTAAGACAGTTCTTGTGGAATTGGCAAAGTGATATTTGGAAGCCCATAGAGGGCTATGGTGAAAAAGGAAATATCCTCAGATGAAATCTGGAAAGAAGCTTTCTGCGAAACTGCTTAGTGTTCTGTAAATTCATCTCGCAGAGTTACATGTGTATTTCGAGGATCTCTTTGCTAGCTCTATTTCTGTGGAATCTGAGAACAGATATTTCGGATCCCTTTGAGGACTATAGGGCCAAAGGAAATATCCTCCGATAACAAAGAGAAAGAAGCTTTCTGAGAAACTTCTTTGTGTTCTGTGAAATCATCTCACAGAGTTACAGCTTTCCCGTCAAGAAGCCTTTCGCTAAGACAGTTCTTGTGGAATTGGCAAAGTGATATCTGGAAGCCCATGGAGGGCTATGGGGAAAAAGGAAATATCCTCAGATAAAATCTGGAAAGAAGCTTTCTGAGAAACTGCTTAGTGTTCTGTTAATTCATCTCACAGAGTTACATGTGTATTTCCAGGATCTCTTTGCTAGCCTTCTTTCTGTGGAATCTGAGAACAGATATTTCAGATCCCTTTGAAGACTATAGGGCCAAAGGAAATATCCTCGGATAACAAAGAGAAAGAAGCTTTCTGAGAAACTTCTTTGTGTTCTGTGAAATCATCTCACAGAGTTACAGCTTTCCCCTCAAGAAGCCTTTCGCTAAGAGAGTTCTTGTGGAATTTGCAAAGTGATATTTGGAAGCCCCTAGAAGGCTATGGTGAAAAAGGAAATATCGTCAGATGAAATCTGGAAGGAAGCTTTCTGAGATGCTGCTTAGTGTTCTGTTAATTCATCTCACATAGTTACATGTGTATTTCGAGGAACTCTTTGCTAGCCCTATTTCTGTGGAATCTGAGAACAGATATTTCTGATCCCTTTGAAGACTATAGGGCCAAAGGAAATATCCTCCGATAACAAAGAGAAAGAAGCTTTCTGAGAAACTTCTTTGTGTTCTGTGAAATCATCTCACAGAGTTACAGCTTTCCTCTCAAGAAGCCTTTCGCTAAGACAGTTCTTGTGGAATTGGAAAAGTGATATTTGGAAGCCCATAGAGGGCTATGGTGAAAAAGGAAATATCGTCAGATGAAATCTGGAAAGAAGCTTTCTGCGAAACTGGTTAGTGTTCTGTTAATTCATCTCACAGAGTTACATGTGTATTTCGAGGATTTCTTTGCTAGCCCTATTTCTGTGGAATCTGAGAACAGATATTTCGGATCCCTTCGAAGACTATAGGGCCAAAGGAAATATCCTCCGATAACAAAGAGAAAGAAGCTTTCTGAGAAACTTCTTTGTGTTCTGTGAAATCATCTCACAGAGTTACAGCTTTCCCCTCAAGAAGCCTTTCGCTAAGACAGTTCTTGTGGAATTGGCAAAGTGATATTTGGAAGCCCATAGAGGGCTATGGGGAAAAAGGAAATATCGTCAGATGAAATCTGGAAAGAAGCTTTGTGAGAAACTGCTTAGTGTTCTGTTAATTCATCTCACTGAGTTACATGTGTATTTCGAGGATCTCTTTGCTAGCCCTATTTCTGTGGAATCTGAGAACAGATACTTCGGATCACTTTGAAGACTATAGGGCCTAAGGAAATATCCTCGGATAACAAAGAGAAAGAAGCTTTCTGAGAAACTTCTTTGTGTTCTGTGAAATCATCTCACAGAGTTACAGCTTTCCCCTCAAGAAGCCTTTGGCTAAGTCAGTTCTTGTGGAATTGGCAACGTGATATTTGGAAGCCCATAGAGGGCTATGGTGAAAAAGGAAATATCCTCAGATGAAATCTGGAAACAAGCTTTCTGCGAAACTGCTTAGTGTTCTCTTAATTCATCTCACAGAGTTTCATGTGTATTTCGAGGATCTCTTTGCTAGCTCTATTTCTGTGGAATCTGAGAACAGATATTTCGGATCCCTTTGAAGACTATAGGGCCAAAGGAAAAATCCTCCGATAACAAAGAGAAAGAAGCTTTCTGAGAAACTTCTTTGTGTTCTGTGAAATCATCTCACAGAGTTACAGCTTTCCCCTCAAGAAGCCTTTCGCTAAGACAGTTCTTGTGGAATTGGCAAAGTGATATTTGGAAGCCCATAGAGGGCTATGGTGAGAAAGGAAATATCGTCAGATGAAATCTGGAAAGAAGCCTTCTGAGAAACGGCTTAGTGTTCTGTAAATTCATCTCGCAGAGTTACATGTGTATTTCGGGGATCTCTTTGCTAGCTCTATTTCTGTGGAATCTGAGAACAGATATTTCGGATCCCTTTGAAGATTATAGGGCAAAGGAAATATCCTCCGATAACAAAGAGAAAGAAGCTTTCTGAGAAACTTCTTTGTGTTCTGTGAAATCATCTCACAGAGTTACAGCTTTCCCCTCAAGAAGCCTTTCGCTAAGACAGTTCTTGTGGAATTGGCAAAGTGATATTTGGAAGCCCATAGAGGGCTATGGTGAAAAAGGAAATATCCTCAGATGAAAACTGTAAAGAAGATTTCTGAGAAACTGCTTAGTGTTCTGTTAATTCATCTCACAGAGTTACATGTGTATTTCGAGGATCTCTTTGCTAGCCCTATTTCTGTGGAATCTGAGAACAGATACTTCGGATCCCTTGGAAGACTATAGGGCCAAAGGAAATATCCTCCGATAACAAAGAGAATGAAGCTTTCTGAGAAACTTCTTTGTGTTCTGTGAAATCATCTCACAGAGTTACAGCTTTCCCCTGAAGAAGCCTTTCGCTAAGACAGTTCTTGTGGAATTGTCAAAGTGATATTTGGAAGCCCCTAGAGGGCTATGGTGAAAAAGGAAATATCGTCAGATGAAATTTTGAAAGAAGCTTTCTGCGAAAATGCTTAGTGTTCTGGAAATTCATATCACAGAGTTACATGTGTATTTCGAGGATCTGTTTGATAGCTCTATTTCTGTGGAATCTGAGAACAGATATTTCGGATCACTTTGAAGACTATAGGGCCAAAGGAAATATCCTCCGATAACAAAGAGAAAGAAGCTTTCTGAGAAACTTCTTTGTGTTCTGTGAAATCATCTAACAGAGTTACAGCTTTCCCCTCAAGAAGCCTTTCGCTAAGACAGTTCTTGTGGAATTGGCAAAGTGATATTTGGAAGCCCATAGAGGGCTATGGTGAAAAAGGAAATATCGTCAGATGCAATCTGGAAAGAAGCTTTCTGAGAAACTGCCTAGTGTTCTGTGAATTCATCTCACAATGTTACATGTGTATTTCGAGGATCTCTTTGCTAGCCCTATTTCTGTGGAATCTGAGAACAGATATTTCTGATCCCTTTGAAGACTATAGGGCCAAAGGAAATATCCTCCGATAACAAAGAGAAAGAAGCTTTCTGAGAAACTTCTTTGTGTTCTGTGAAATCATCTCACAGAGTTACAGCTTTCCCCTGAAGAAGCCTTTCGCTAAGACAGTTCTTGTGGAATTGGCAAAGTGATATTTGGAAGCCCATAGAGGGCTATGGTGAAAAAGGAAATATTCTCAGATGAAACCTGGAAAGAAGCTTTCTGAGAAACTGCTTAGTGTTCTGTGAATTCATCTCACAGAGTTACATGTGTATTTCGAGGATCTCTTTGCTAGCCCTATTTCTGTGGAAACTGAGAAAACTTATTTCGGATCCCTTTGAAGACAATAGGGCCAAAGGAAATATCCTCCGATAACAAAGAGAAAGAAGCTTTCTGAGAAACTTCTTTGTGTTCTGTGAAATCATCTCACAGAGTTACAGCTTTCCACTCAAGAAGCCTTTCCCTAAGAGAGTTGTTGTGGAATTTGCAAAGTGATATTTGGAAGCCCCTAGAAGGCTATGGTGAAAAAGGAAATATCGTCAGATGAAATCTGGAAAGAAGCTGTCTGCGAAACTGCTTAGTGTTCTGTTAATTCATCTCACAGAGTTACATGTGTATTTCGAGGATCTCTTTCCTAGCCCTATTTCTGTGGAATGTGAGAACAGATATTTCGGATCCCTTCGAAGACTATAGGGCCAAAGGAAATATCCTCGGATAACAAAGAGAAAGAAGCTTTCTGAGAAACTTCTTTGTGTTCTGTGAAATCATCTCACAGAGTTACAGCTTTCCCCTCAAGAAGCCTTTCGCTAAGACAGTTCTTGTGGAATTGGCAAAGTGATATTTGGAAGCCCATAGAGGGCTATGGTGAAAAAGGAAATATCCTCAGATGAAATCTGGAAAGAAGCTTTCTGAGAAGCTGCTTAGTGTTCTGTTAATTCATCTCACATAGTTACATGTGTATTTCGAGGATCTCTTTGCTAGCTCTATTTCTGTGGAATCTGAGAACAGATATTTCGGATCACTTTGAAGACTATAGGGCCTAAGGAAATATCCTCCGATAACAAAGAGAAAGAAGCTTTCTGAGAAACTTCTTTGTGTTCTGTGAAATCATCTCACAGAGTTACAGCTTTCTTCTCAAGACGCCTTGCGCTAAGACAGTTCTTGTGGAATTGGAAAAGTGATATTTGGAAGCCCATAGAGGGCTATGGTGAAAAAGGAAATATCGTCAGATGAAATCTGGAAAGAAGCTTTCTGCGAAACTGCTTAGTGTTCTGTTAATTCATCTCACAGAGTTACATGTGTATTTCGAGGATCTCTTTGCTAGCTCTATTTCTGTGGAATCAGAGAACAGATATTTCGGATCCCTTTGAAGACTATAGGGCCTAAGGAAATATCCTCCGATAACAAAGAGAAAGAAGCTTTCTGAGAAACTTCTTTGTGTTCTGTGAAATCATCTCACAGAGTTACAGCTTTCCCCTCAAGAAGCCTTTCGCTAAGACAGTTCTTGTGGAAATGGCAAAGTGATATTTGGAAGCCCTTAGAGGGCTATGGTGAAAAAGGAAATATCGTCAGATGAAATCTGGAAAGAAGCTTTCTGCGAAACTGCTTAGTGTTCTGTAAATTCATCTCACAGAGTTATTTGTGTATTTCGAGGATCTGTTTGATAGCTCTATTTCTGTGGAATCTGAGAACAGATATTTCGGATCACTTTGAAGACTATAGGGCCAAAGGAAATATCCTCCGATAACAAAGAGAAAGAAGCTTTCTGAGAAACTTCTTTGTGTTCTGTGAAATCATCTCACAGAGTTACAGCTTTCCTCTCAAGAAGCCTTTCGCTAAGACAGTTCTTGTGGAATTGGCAAAGTGATATTTGGAAGCCCATAGAGGGCTATGGTGAAAAAGGAAATATCGTCACATGAAATCTGGAAAGAAGCTTTCTGCGAAACTGCTTAGTGTTCTGTTAATTCATCTCACAGAGTTACATGTTTATTTCGAGGATTTCTTTGCTAGCCCTATTTCTGTGGAATCTGAGAACAGATATTTCGGATCCCTTCGAAGACAATAGGGCCAAAGGAAATATCCTCCGATAACAAAGAGAAAGAAGCTTTCTGAGAAACTTCTTTGTGTTCTGTGAAATCATCTCACAGAGTTACAGCTTTCCCCTCAAGAAGTCTTTCGCTAAGACAGTTCTTGTGGAATTGGCAAACTGATATTAGGAAGCCCATAGAGGGCTATGGTGAAAAAGGAAATATCGTCAGATGAAATCTGGAAAGAAGCTTTCTGAGAAACTGCTTAGTGTTCTGTTAATTCATCTCACAGACTTACATGTGTATTTCGAGGATCTCTTTGCTAGCCCTATTTCTGTGGAATCTGAGAACAGATACTTCGGATCACTTTGAAGACTATAGGGCCTATGGAAATATCCTCGGATAACAAAGAGAAAGAAGCTTTCTGAGAAACTTCTTTGTGTTCTGTGAAATCATCTCACAGAGTTACAGCTTTCCCCTCAAGAAGCCTTTCGCTAAGTCAGTTCTTGTGGAATTGGCAAAGTGATATTTGGAAGCCCATAGAGGGCTATGGTAAAAAGGAAATATCCTCAGATGAAATCTGGAAAGAAGCTTTCTGCGAAACTGCTTAGTGTTCTGTTAATTCATCTCACAGAGTTACATGTGTATTTCGAGGATCTCTTTGCTAGCTCTATTTCTGTGGAATCTGAGAACAGATATTTCGGATCACTTTGAAGACTATAGGGCCAAAGGAAATATCCTCCGATAACAAAGAGAAAGAAGCTTTCTGAGAAACTTCTTTGTGTTCTGTGAAATCATCTCACAGAGTTACAGCTTTCCCCTCAAGAAGCCTTTCGCTAAGACAGATCTTGTGGAATTGGCAAAGTGATATTTGGAAGCCCATAGAGGGCTAAGGTGAAAAAGGAAATATCCTCAGATGAAATCTGGAAAGAAGCTTTCTGAGAAACGGCTTAGTGTTCTGTTAATTCATCTCACAGAGTTACATGTGTATTTCGAGGATCTCTTTGCTAGCCCTATTTCTGTGGAATCTGAGAACAGATATTTCGGATCCCTTTGAAGACTATAGGGCCAAAGGAAATATCCTCCGATAATAAAGAGAAAGAAGCTTTCTGAGAAACTTCTTTGTGTTCTGTGAAATCATCTCACAGAGTTACAGCTTTCCAGTGAAGAAGCCTTTCGCTAAGACAGTTCTTGTGGAATTGGCCAAGTGATATTTGGAAGCCCATAGAGGGCTCTGGTGAAAAAGGAAATATCCTCAGATGAAACTGGAAAGAAGCTTTCTGAGAAACTGCTCCGTGTTCTGTGAATTCATCTCACAGAGTTACATGTGTATTTCGAGGATCTCTTTGCTAGCCCTATTTCTGTGGAAACTGAGAAAAGATATTTCGGATCCCTTTGAAGACTATAGGGCCAAAGAAAATATCCTCCGATAACAAAGAGAAAGAAGCTTTCTGAGAAACTTCTTTGTGTTCTGTGAAATCATCTCACAGAGTTACAGCTTTCCACTCAAGAAGCCTTTCGCTGAGACAGTTCTTGTGGAATTGGCAAAGTGATATTTGGAAGCCCATAGAGGGCTATGGTGAAAAAGGAAATATCGTCAGATGAAATCTGGAAAGAAGCTTTCTGCGAAACTGCTTAGTGTTCTGTAAATTCATCTCGCAGAGTTACATGTGTATTTCGAGGATCTCTTTGCTAGCTCTATTTCTGTGGAATCTGAGAACAGATATTTCGGATCACTTTGAAGACTATAGGGCCAAAGGAAATATCCTACGATAACAAAGAGAAAGAAGCTTTCTGAGAAACTTCTTTGTGTTCTGTGAAATCATCTCACAGAGTTACAGCTTTCCCCTCAAGAAGCCTTTCGCTAAGACAGTTCTTGTGGAATTGGCAAAGTGATATTTGGAAGCCCATAGAGGGCTATGGTGAAAAAGGAAATATCCTCAGATGAAATCTGTAAAGAAGATTTCTGAGAAACTGCTTAGTGTTCTGTTAATTCATCTCACAGAGTTACATGTGTATTTCCAGGATCTCTTTGCTAGCCCTATTTCTGTGGAATCTGAGAACAGATACTTCGGATCCCTTGGAAGACTATAGGGCCAAAGGAAATATCCTCCGATAACAAAGAGAATGAAGCTTTCTGAGAAACTTCTTTGTGTTCTGTGAAATCATCTCACAGAGTTACAGCTTTCCCCTCAAGAAGCCTTTCGCTAAGACAGTTCTTGTGGAATTGGCAAAGTGATATTTGGAAGCCCCTAGAGGGCTATGGTGAAAAAGGAAATATCGTCAGATGAAATTTTGAAAGAAGCTTTCTGCGAAACTGCTTAGTGTTCTGTAAATTCATATCACAGAGTTACATGTGTATTTCGAGGATCTGTTTGATAGCTCTATTTCTGTGGAATCTGAGAACAGATATTTCGGATCACTTTGAAGACTATAGGGCCAAAGGAAATATCCTCCGATAACAAAGAGAAAGAAGCTTTCTGAGAAACTTCTTTGTGTTCTGTGAAATCATCTAACAGAGTTACAGCTTTCCCCTCAAGAAGCCTTTCGCTAAGACAGTTCTTGTGGAATTGGCAAAGTGATATTTGGAAGCCCATAGAGGGCTATGGTGAAAAAGGAAATATCGTCAGATGCAATCTGGAAAGAAGCTTTCTGAGAAACTGCCTAGTGTTCTGTGAATTCATCTCACAGAGTTACATGTGTATTTCGAGGATCTCTTTGCTAGCCCTATTTCTGTGGAATCTGAGAACAGATATTTCGGATCCCTTTGAAGACTATAGGGCCAAAGGAAATATCCTCCGATAACAAAGAGAAAGAAGCT
Source organism: Macaca nemestrina (assembly GCF_043159975.1). Classification (NCBI taxonomy): domain Eukaryota; kingdom Metazoa; phylum Chordata; class Mammalia; order Primates; family Cercopithecidae; genus Macaca; species Macaca nemestrina. The sequence goes on along the minus strand of NC_092135.1, from coordinate 29,522,181 downwards.
TTCTGAGAAACTTCTTTGTGTTCTGTGAAATCATCTCACAGAGTTACAGCTTTCCCCTGAAGAAGCCTTTCGCTAAGACAGTTCTTGTGGAATTGGCAAAGTGATATTTGGAAGCCCATAGAGGGCTATGGTGAAAAAGGAAATATTCTCAGATGAAACCTGGAAAGAAGCTTTCTGAGAAACTGCTTAGTGTTCTGTGAATTCATCTCACAGAGTTACATGTGTATTTCGAGGATCTCTTTGCTAGCCCTATTTCTGTGGAAACTGAGAAAACTTATTTCGGATCCCTTTGAAGACTATAGGGCCAAAGGAAATATCCTCCGATAACAAAGAGAAAGAAGCTTTCTGAGAAACTTCTTTGTGTTCTGTGAAATCATCTCACAGAGTTACAGCTTTCCACTCAAGAAGCCTTTCCCTAAGAGAGTTCTTGTGGAATTTGCAAAGTGATATTTGGAAGCCCCTAGAAGGCTATGGTGAAAAAGGAAATATCGTCAGATGAAATCTGGAAAGAAGCTTTCTGCGAAGCTGCTTAGTGTTCTGTTAATTCATCTCACAGAGTTACATGTGTATTTCGAGGATCTCTTTCCTAGCCCTATTTCTGTGGAATGTGAGAACAGATATTTCGGATCCCTTCGAAGACTATAGGGCCAAAGGAAATATCCTCGGATAACAAAGAGAAAGAAGCTTTCTGAGAAACTTCTTTGTGTTCTGTGAAATCATCTCACAGAGTTACAGCTTTCCCCTCAAGAAGCCTTTCGCTAAGACAGTTCTTGTGGAATTGGCAAAGTGATATTTGGAAGCCCATAGAGGGCTATGGTGAAAAAGGAAATATCCTCAGATGAAATCTGGAAAGAAGCTTTCTGAGAAGCTGCTTAGTGTTCTGTTAATTCATCTCACATAGTTACATGTGTATTTCGAGGATCTCTTTGCTAGCTCTATTTCTGTGGAATCTGAGAACAGATATTTCTGATCCCTTTGAAGACTATAGGGCCAAAGGAAATATCCTCCGATAACAAAGAGAAAGAAGCTTTCTGAGAAACTTCTTTGTGTTCTGTGAAATCATCTCACAGAGTTACAGCTTTCTTCTCAAGACGCCTTTCGCTAAGACAGTTCTTGTGGAATTGGAAAAGTGATATTTGGAAGCCCATAGAGGGCTATGGTGAAAAAGGAAATATCGTCAGATGAAATCTGGAAAGAAGCTTTCTGCGAAACTGCTTAGTGTTCTGTTAATTCATCTCACAGAGTTACATGTGTATTTCGAGGATCTCTTTGCTAGCTCTATTTCTGTGGAATCAGAGAACAGATATTTCGGATCCCTTTGAAGACTATAGGGCCAAAGGAAATATCCTCCGATAACAAAGAGAAAGAAGCTTTCTGAGAAACTTCTTTGTGTTCTGTGAAATCATCTCACAGAGTTACAGCTTTCCCCTCAAGAAGCATTTCGCTAAGACAGTTCTTGTGGAATTGGCAAAGTGATATTTGGAAGCCCATAGAGGGCTAAGGGGAAAAAGGAAATATCGTCTGATGAAATCTGGAAAGAAGCTTTCTGAGAAACTGCTTAGTGTTCTGTTAATTCATCTCACAGACTTACATGTGTATTTCGAGGATCTCTTTGCTAGCCCTATTTCTGTGGAGTCTGAGAACAGATATTTCGGATCCCTTTGAAGACTATAGGGCCTAAGGTAATATCCTCGGATAACAAAGAGAAAGAAGCTTTCTGAGAAACTTCTTTGTGTTCTGTGAAATCATCTCACAGAGTTATAGCTTTCCCGTCAAGAAGCCTTTCGCTAAGACAGTTCTTGTGGAATTGGCAAAGTGTTATTTGGAAGCCCATAGAGGGCTATGGGGAAAAAGGAAATATCCTCAGATGAAATCTGGAAAGAAGCTTTCTGAGAAACTGCTTAGTGTTCTGTTAATTCATCTCACAGAGTTACATGTGTATTTCCAGGATCTCTTTGCTAGCCTTCTTTCTGTGGAATCTGAGAACAGATATTTCAGATCCCTTTGAAGACTATAGGGCCAAAGGAAATATCCTCCGATAACAAAGAGAAAGAAGCTTTCTGAGAAACTTCTTTGTGTTTTGTGAAATCATCTCACAGAGTTACAGCTTTCCACTCAAGAAGCCTTTCGCTAAGAGAGTTCTTGTGGAATTGGCAAAGTGATATTTGGAAGCCCCTAGAAGGCTATGGTGAAAAAGGAAATATCGTCAGATGAAATCTGGAAAGAAGCTTTCTGCGAAACTGCTTAGTGTTCTGGTAATTCATCTCACAGAGTTACATGTTTATTTCGAGGATTTCTTTGCTAGCCCTATTTCTGTGGAATCTGAGAACAGATATTTCGGATCCCTTCGAAGACTATAGGGCCAAAGGAAATATCCTCCGATAACAAAGAGAAAGAAGCTTTCTGAGAAACTTCTTTGTGTTCTGTGAAATCATCTCACAGAGTTACAGCTTTCCCCTCAAGAAGCCTTTCGCTAAGACAGTTCTTGTGGAATTGGCAAACTGATATTAGGAAGCCCATAGAGGGCTATGGGGAAAAAGGAAATATCCTCAGATGAAATCTGGAAAGAAGCCTTCTGAGAAACTGCTTAGTGTTCTGTTAATTCATCTCACAGACTTACATGTGTATTTCGAGGATCTCTTTGCTAGCCCTATTTCTGTGGAATCTGAGAACAGATACTTCGGATCACTTTGAAGACTATAGGGCCTATGGAAATATCCTCGGATAACAAAGAGAAAGAAGCTTTCTGAGAAACTTCTTTGTGTTCTGTGAAATCATCTCACAGAGTTACAGCTTTCCCCTCAAGAAGCCTTTCGCTAAGACAGATCTTGTGGAATTGGCAAAGTGATATTTGGAAGACCATAGAGGGCTAAGGTGAAAAAGGAAATATCCTCAGATGAAATCTGGAAAGAAGCTTTCTGAGAAACGGCTTAGTGTTCTGTTAATTCATCTCACAGAGTTACATGTGTATTTCGAGGATCTCTTTGCTAGCCCTATTTCTGTGGAATCTGAGAACAGATATTTCGGATCCCTTTGAAGACTATAGGGCCAAAGGAAATATCCTCCGATAATAAAGAGAAAGAAGCTTTCTGAGAAACTTCTTTGTGTTCTGTGAAATCATCTCACAGAGTTACAGCTTTCCACTGAAGAAGCCTTTCGCTAAGACAGTTCTTGTGGAATTGGCCAAGTGATATTTGGAAGCCCATAGAGGGCTCTGGTGAAAAAGGAAATATCCTCAGATGAAACTGGAAAGAAGCTTTCTGAGAAACTGCTCCGTGTTCTGTGAATTCATCTCACAGAGTTACATGTGTATTTCGAGGATCTCTTTGCTAGCCCTATTTCTGTGGAAACTGAGAAAAGATATTTCGGATCCCTTTGAAGACTATAGGGCCAAAGAAAATATCCTCCGATAACAAAGAGAAAGAAGCTTTCTGAGAAACTTCTTTGTGTTCTGTGAAATCATCTCACAGAGTTACAGCTTTCCCCTCAAGAAGCCTTTCGCTAAGACAGTTCTTGTGGAATTGGCAAAGTGATATTTGGAAGCCCATAGAGGGCTATGGTGAAAAAGGAAATATCGTCAGATGAAATCTGGAAAGAAGCTTTCTGCGAAACTGCTTAGTGTTCTGTAAATTCATCTCACAGAGTTACATGTGTATTTCGAGGATCTGTTTGATAGCTCTATTTCTGTGGAATCTGAGAACAGATATTTCGGATCACTTTGAAGACTATAGGGCCAAAGGAAATATCCTCCGATAACAAAGAGAAAGAAGCTTTCTGAGAAACTTCTTTGTGTTCTGTGAAATCATCTCACAGAGTTACAGCTTTCCCCTCAAGAAGCCTTTCGCTAAGACAGTTCTTGTGGAATTGGCAAAGTGATATTTGGAAGCCCATAGAGGGCTATGGTGAAAAAGGAAATATCGTCAGATGAAATCTGGAAAGAAGCTTTCTGCGAAACTGCTTAGTGTTCTGTTAATTCATCTCACAGAGTTACATGTGTATTTCGAGGATCTCTTTGCTAACCCTATTTCTTTGGAAACTGAGAACAGATATTTCGGATCCCTTTGAAGAGTATAGGGCCAAAGGAAATATCCTCCGATAACAAAGAGAAAGAAGCTTTCTGAGAAACTTCTTTGTGTTCTGTGAAATCATCTCACAGAGTTACAGCTTTCCCCTCAAGAAGCCTTTCGCTAAGACACTTCTTGTGGAATTGGCAAAGTGATATTTGGAAGCCCACAGAGGGCTATGGTGAAAAAGGAAATATCCTCAGATGAAATCTGGAAAGAAGCTTTCTGAGAAACTGCTTAGTGTTCTGTTAATTCATCTCACAGAGTTACATGTGTATTTCCAGGATCTCTTTGCTAGCCCTATTTCTGTGGAATCTGAGAACAGATATTTCGGATCCCTTTGAAGACTATAGGGCCAAAGGAAATATCCTCTGATAACAAAGAGAAAGAAGCTTTCTGAGAAACTTCTTTGTGTTCTGTGAAATCATCTCACAGAGTTACAGCTTTCCCCTCAAGAAGCCTTTCGCTAAGACAGTTCTTGTGGAATAGGCAAAGTGATATTTGGAAGCCCATAGAGGGCTATGGTGAAAAAGGAAATATCGTCAGATGAAATCCGGAAAGAAGCTTTCTGCGAAACTGCTTAGTGTTCTGTTAATTCATCTCACAGAGTTACATGTGTATTTCGAGGATCTCTTTGCTAGCCCTATTTCTGTGGAATCTGAGAACAGATATTTCGGATCCCTTTGAAGACTATAGAGCCAAAGGAAATATCCTCCGATAACAAAGAGAAAGAAGCTTTCTGAGAAACTTCTTTGTGTTCTGTGAAATCATCTCACAGAGTTACAGCTTTCCCCTGAAGAAGTCTTTCGCTAAGACAGTTCTTGTGGAATTGGCAAAGTGATATTTGGAAGCCCATAGAGGGCTATGGTGAAAAAGGAAATATCCTCAGATGAAATCTGGAAAGAAGCTTTCTGAGAAACTGCTTAGTGTCCTCTTAATTCATCTCATAGAGTTACATGTGTATTTCGAGGATGTCTTTGCTAGCCCTATTTCTGTGGAAACTGAGAAAAGATATTTCGGATCCCTTTGAAGACTATAGGGCCAAAGGAAATATCCTCCGATAACAAAGAGAAAGAAGCTTTCTGAGAAACTTCTTTGTGTTCTGTGAAATCATCTCACAGAGTTACAGCTTTCCCCTCAAGAAGCCTTTCGCTAAGACAGTTCTTGTGGAATTTGCAAAGTGATATTTGGAAGCCCTTAGAAGGCTATGGTGAAAAAGGAAATATCGTCAGATGAAATCTGGAAAGAAGCTTTCTGCGAAACTGCTTAGTGTTCTGTAAATTCATCTCACAGAGTTACATGTGTATTTCGAGGATCTCTTTGCTAGCCCTATTTCTGTGGAATCTGAGAACAGATATTTCGGATCCCTTTGAAGACTATAGAGCCAAAGGAAATATTCTCCGATAACAAAGAGAAAGAAGCTTTCTGAGAAACTTCTTTGTGTTCTGTGAAATCATCTCAAAGAGTTATAGCTTTCCCCTCAAGAAGCCTTTCGCTAAGACAGTTCTTGTGGAATTGGCAAAGTGATATTTGGAAGCCCATAGAGGGCTATGGTGAAAAAGGAAATATCGTCAGATGAAATCTGGAAAGAAGCTTTCTGCGAAACTGCTTAATGTTCTGTTAATTCATCTCACAGAGTTACATGTGTATTTCGAGGGTCTGTTTGATAGCTCTATTTCTGTGGAATCTGAGAACAGATATTTCGGATCCCTATGAAGACTATAGGGTCAAAGGAAATATCCTCCGATAACAAAGAGAAAGAAGCTTTCTGAGAAACTTCTTTGTGTTCTGTGAAATCATCTCACAGAGTTACAGCTTTCCCCTCAAGAAGCCTTTCGCTAAGACAGTTCTTGTGGAATTGGCAAAGTGATATTTGGAAGCCCATAGAGGGCTATGGTGAAAAAGGAAATATCGTCAGATGAAATCTGGAAAGAAGCTTTCTGCGAAACTGCTTAGTGTTCTGTTAATTCATCTCACAGAGTTACATGTGTATTTCGAGGATCTCTTTGCTAGCCCTATTTCTGTGGAATCTGAGAACAGATATTTCGGATCCCTTTGAAGACTATAGGGCCAAAGGAAATATCCTCTGATAACAAAGAGAAAGAAGATTTCTGAGAAACTTCTTTGTGTTCTGTGAAATCATCTCACAGAGTTACAGCTTTCCCCTCAAGAAGCCTTTCGCTAAGACACTTCTTGTGGAATTGGCAAAGTGATATTTGGAAGCCCATAGAGGGCTATGGTGAAAAAGGAAATATCCTCAGATGAAATCTGGAAAGAAGCTTTCTGAGAAACTGCTTAGTGTTCTTTTAATTCATCTCACAGAGTTACATGTGTATTTCGAGGATCTCTTTGCTAGCCCTATTTCTGTGGAATCTGAGAACAGATATTTCGGATCCCTTTGAAGACTATAGGGCCAAAGGAAATATCCTCCGATAACAAAGAGAAAGAAGCTTTCTGAGAAACTTCTTTGTGTTCTGTGAAATCATCTCACAGAGTTACAGCTTTCCCCTCAAGAAGCCTTTCGCTAAGACAGTTCTTGTGGAATTGGCAAAGTGATATTTGGAAGCCCATAGAGGGCTATGGTGAAAAAGGAAATATCGTCAGATGAAATCTGGAAAGAAGCTTTCTGCGAAACTGCTTAATGTTCTGTTAATTCATCTCACAGAGTTACATGTGTATTTCGAGGGTCTGTTTGATAGCTCTATTTCTGTGGAATCTGAGAACAGATATTTCGGATCCCTATGAAGACTATAGGGTCAAAGGAAATATCCTCCGATAACAAAGAGAAAGAAGCTTTCTGAGAAACTTCTTTGTGTTCTGTGAAATCATCTCACAGAGTTACAGCTTTCCCCTCAAGAAGCCTTTCGCTAAGACAGTTCTTGTGGAATTGGCAAAGTGATATTTGGAAGCCCATAGAGGGCTATGGTGAAAAAGGAAATATCGTCAGATGAAATCTGGAAAGAAGCTTTCTGCGAAACTGCTTAGTGTTCTGTTAATTCATCTCACAGAGTTACATGTGTATTTCGAGGATCTCTTTGCTAGCCCTATTTCTGTGGAATCTGAGAACAAATATTTCCGATCCCTTTGAAGACTATAGGGCCAAAGGAAATATCCTCCGATAACAAAGAGAAAGAAGCTTTCTGAGAAACTTCTTTGTGTTCTGTGAAATCATCTCACAGAGTTACAGCTTTCCCCTCAAGAAGCCTTTCGCTAAGACACTTCTTGTGGAATTGGCAAAGTGATATTTGGAAGCCCATAGAGGGCTATGGTGAAAAAGGAAATATCCTCAGATGAAATCTGGAAAGAAGCTTTCTGAGAAACTGCTTAGTGTTCTTTTAATTCATCTCACAGAGTTACATGTGTATTTCGAGGATCTCTTTGCTAGCCCTACTTCTGTGGAATCTGAGAACAGATATTTCGGATCCCTTTGAAGACTATAGGGCCAAAGGAAATATCCTCCGATAACGAAGAGAAAGAAGCTTTCTGAGAAACTTCTTTGTGTTCTGTGAAATCATCTCACAGAGTTACAGCTTTCCCCTCAAGAAGCCTTTCGCTAAGACAGTTCTTGTGGAATAGGCAAAGTGATATTTGGAAGCCCATAGAGGGCTATGGTGAAAAAGGAAATATCGTCAGATGAAATCTGGAAAGAAGCTTTCTGCGAAACTGCTTAGTGTTCTGTAAATTCATCTCACAGAGTTACATGTGTATTTCGAGGATCTCTTTGCTAGCCCTATTTCTGTGGAATCTGAGTACAGATATTTCGGATCCCTTTGAAGACTATAGAGCCAAAGGAAATATTCTCCGATAACAAAGAGAAAGAAGCTTTCTGAGAAACTTCTTTGTGTTCTGTGAAATCATCTCAAAGAGTTACAGCTTTCCCCTCAAGAAGCCTTTCGCTAAGACAGTTCTTGTGGAATTGGCAAAGTGATATTTGGAAGCCCATAGAGGGCTATGGTGAAAAAGGAAATATCGTCAGATGAAATCTGGAAAGAAGCTTTCTGAGAAACTGCTTAGTGTTCTGTGAATTCATCTCACAGAGTTACATGTGTATTTCGAGGATCTCTTTGCTAGCCCTATTTCTGTGGAATCTGAGAACAGATATTTCGGATCCCTTTGAAGACTATAGGGCATAAGGAAATATCCTCGGATAACAAAGAGAAAGAAGCTTTCTGAGAAACTTCTTTGTGTTCTGTGAAATCATCTCACAGAGTTACAGCTTTCCCCTCAAGAAGCCTTTCGCTAAGACAGTTCTTGTGGAATTGGCAAAGTGATATTTGGAAGCCCACAGAGGGCTATGGGGAAAAAGGAAATATCGTCAGATGAAATCTGGAAAGAAACTTTCTGAGAAACTGCTTAGTGTTCTGTGAATTCATCTCACAGAGTTACATGTGTATTTCGAGGATCTCTTTGCTAGCCCTATTTCTGTGGAATCTGAGAACAAATACTTCGGATCCCTTTGAAGATTATAGGGCCAAAGGAAATATCCTCCGATAACAAAGAGAAAGAAGCTTTCTGAGAAACTTCTTTGTGTTCTGTGAAATCATCTAACAGAGTTACAGCTTTCCCCTCAAGAAGCCTTTCGCTAAGACAGTTCTTGTGGAATTGGCAAAGTGATATTTGGAAGCCCATAGAGGGCTATGGTGAAAAAGGAAATATCGTCAGATGAAATCTGGAAAGAAGCTTTCTGAGAAACTGCTTAGTGTTCTGTTAATTCATCTCACAGAGTTACATGTGTATTTCGAGGATCTCTTTCTAGCCCTATTTCTGTGGAATCTGAGAACAGATATTTCGCATCCCTTTGAAGACTATAGGGCCAAAGGAAATATCCTCCGAGAACAAAGAGAAATAAGCTTTCTGAGAAAGTTCTTTGTGTTCTGTGAAATCATCTCACAGAGTTACAGCTTTCCCCTCAAGAAGCCTTTCGCTAAGACAGTTCTTGTGGAATTGGCAAAGTGATATTTGGAAGCCCACAGAGGGCTATGGTGAAAAAGGAAATATCGTCAGATGAAATCTGGAAAGAAGCTTTGTGAGAAACTGCTTAGTGTTCTGTTAATTCATCTCACAGAGTTACATGTGTATTTCGAGGATCTCTTTGCTAGCCCTATTTCTGTGGAATCTGAGAACAGATATTTCGGATCCCTTTGAAGACTATAGGGCCAAAGGAAATATCCTCCGATAACAAAGAGAAAGAAGCTTTCTGAGAAACTTCTTTGTGTTCTGTGAAATCATCTCACAGAGTTACAGCTTTCCCCTCAAGAAGCCTTTCGCTAAGACAGTTCTTGTGGAATAGGCAAAGTGATATTTGGAAGCCCATAGAGGGCTAGGGTGAAAAAGGAAATATCGTCAGATGAAATCTGGAAAGAAGCTTTCTGCGAAACTGCTTAGTGTTCTGTAAATTCATCTCACAGAGTTACATGTGTATTTCGAGGATCTCTTTGCTAACCCTATTTCTGTGGAATCTGAGAACAGATATTTCGGATCCCTTTGAAGACTATAGAGCCAAAGGAAATATTCTCCGATAACAAAGAGAAAGAAGCTTTCTGAACAACTTCTTTGTGTTCTGTGAAATCATCTCAAAGAGTTACAGCTTTCCCCTCAAGAAGCCTTTCGCTAAGACAGTTCTTGTGGAAATGGCAAAGTGATATTTGGAAGCCCATAGAGGGCTATGGTGAAAAAGGAAATATCGTCAGATGAAATCTGGAAAGAAGATTTCTGCGAAAATGCTTCGTGTTCTGTTAATTCATCTCACAGAGTTACATGTGTATTTCGAGGATCTGTTTGATAGCTCTATTTCTGTGGAATCTGAGAACAGATATTTCAGATCCCTTTGAAGACTATAGGGCTAAAGGAAATATCCTCCGATAACAAAGAGAAAGAAGCTTTCTGAGAAACTTCTTTGTGTTCTGTGAAATCATCTCACAGAGTTACAGCTTTCCCCTCAAGAAGCCTTTCGCTAAGACAGTTCTTGTGGAATTGGCAAAGTGATATTTGGAAGCCCATAGAGGGCTATGGTGAAAAAGGAAATATCGTCATATGAAATCAGGAAAGAAGCTTTCTGAGAAACTGCTTAGTGTTCTTTTAATTCATCTCACAGAGTTACATGTGTATTTCGAGGATCTCTTTGCTAGCCCTATTTCTGTGGAATCTGAGAACAGATATTTCGGATCCCTTTGAAGACTATAGGGCCAAAGGAAATATCCTCCGATAACAAAGAGAAAGAAGCTTTCTGAGAAACTTCTTTGTGTTCTGTGAAATCATCTCACAGAGTTACAGCTTTCCCCTCAAGAAGCCTTTCGCTAAGACAGTTCTTGTGGAATAGGCAAAGTGATATTTGGAAGCCCATAGAGGGCTATGGTGAAAAAGGAAATATCGTCAGATGAAATCTGGAAAGAAGCTTTCTGCGAAACTGCTTAGTGTTCTGTAAATTCATCTCACAGAGTTACAAGTGTATTTCGAGGATCTCTTTGCTAGCCCTATTTCTGTGGAATCTGAGAACAGATATTTCGGATCCCTTTGAAGACTATAGAGCCAAAGGAAATATTCTCGGATAACAAAGAGAAAGAAGCTTTCTGAGAAACTTCTTTGTGTTCTGTGAAATCATCTCAAAGAGTTACAGCTTTCCCCTCAAGAAGCCTTTCGCTAAGACAGTTCTTGTGGAAGTGGCAAAGTGATATTTGGAAGCCCATAGAGGGCTATGGTGAAAAAGGAAATATCGTCAGATGAAATCTGGAAAGAAGCTTTCTGCGAAACTGCTTAGTGTTCTGTGAATTCATCTCACAGAGTTACATGTGTATTTCGAGGATCTGTTTGATAGCTCTATTTCTGTGGAATCTGAGAACAGATATTTCGGATCCCTTTGAAGACTATAGGGCCAAAGGAAATATCCTCCGATAACAAAGAGAAAGAAGCTTTCTGAGAAACTTCTTTGTGTTCTGTGAAATCATCTCACAGAGTTACAGCTTTCCCCTAAAGAAGCCTTTCGCTAAGACAGTTCTTGTGGAATTGGCAAAGTGATATTTGGAAGCCCATAGAGGGCTACGGTGAAAAAGGAAATATCGTCAGATGAAATCTGTAAAGAAGCTTTCTGCGAAACTCCTTAGTGTTCTGTTAATTCATCTCACAGAGTTACATGTGTATTTCGAGGATCTCTTTGCTAACCCTATTTCTGTGGAAACTGAGAACAGATATTTCGGATCCCTTTGAAGACTATAGGGCCAAAGGAAATATCCTCCGATAACAAAGAGAAAGAAGCTTTCTGAGAAACTTCTTTGTGTTCTGTGAAATCATCTCACAGAGTTACAGCTTTCCCCTCAAGAAGCCTTTCGCTAAGACAGTTCTTGTGGAATTGGCAAAGTGATATTTGGAAGCCCATAGAGGGCTATGGGGAAAAGGGAAATATCGTCAGATGAAATCTGGAAAGAAGCTTTCTGAGAAACTGCTTAGTGTTCTGTTAATTCATCTCACAGAGTTACATGTGTATTTCGAGGATCTCTTTGCTAGCCCTATTTCTGTGGAATCTGAGAACAGATATTTCGGATCCCTTTGAAGACTATAGGGCATAAGGAAATATCCTCGGATAACAAAGAGAAAGAAGCTTTCTGAGAAACTTCTTTGTGTTCTGTGAAATCATCTCACAGAGTTACAGCTTTCCCCTCAAGAAGCCTTTCGCTAAGACAGTTCTTGTGGAATTGGCAAAGTGATGTTGGAAGCCCATAGAGGGCTATGGGGAAAAAGGAAATATCGTCAGATGAAATCTGGAAAGAAGCTTTCTGAGAAACTGCTTAGTGTTCTGTTAATTCATCTCACAGAGTTACATGTGTATTTCGAGGATCTCTTTGCTAGCCCTATTTCTGTGGAATCTGAGAACAAATATTTCGGATCCCTTTGAAGACTATAGGGCCAAAGGAAATATCCTCCGATAACAAAGAGAAAGAAGCTTTCTGAGAAACTTCTTTGTGTTCTGTGAAATCATCTAACAGAGTTACAGCTTTCCCCTCAAGAAGCCTTTCGCTAAGACAGTTCTTGTGGAATTGGCAAAGTGATATTTGGAAGCCCATAGAGGGCTATGGTGAAAAAGGAAATATCCTCAGATGAAATCTGGAAAGAAGCTTTCTGAGAAACTGCTTAGTGTTCTGTTAATTCATCTCACAGAGTTACATGTGTATTTCGAGGATCTCTTTGCTAGCCCTATTTCTGTGGAATCTGAGAACAAATATTTCGGATCCCTTTGAAGACTATAGGGCCAAAGGAAATATCCTCCGAGAACAAAGAGAAAGAAGCTTTCTGAGAAAGTTCTTTGTGTTCTGTGAAATCATCTCACAGAGTTACAGCTTTCCCTTCAAGAAGCCTTTCGCTAAGACAGTTCTTGTGGAATTGGCAAAGTGATATTTGGAAGCCCACAGAGGGCTATGGTGAAAAAGGAAATATCGTCAGATGAAATCTGGAAAGAAGCTTTGTGAGAAACTGCTTAGTGTTCTGTTAATTCATCTCACAGAGTTACATGTGTATTTCGAGGATCTCTTTGCTAGCCCTATTTCTGTGGAATCTGAGAACAGATATTTCGGATCCCTTTGAAGACTATAGGGCCAAAGGAAATATCCTCCGATAACAAAGAGAAAGAAGCTTTCTGAGAAACTTCTTTGTGTTCTGTGAAATCATCTCACAGAGTTACAGCTTTCCCCTCAAGAAGCCTTTCGCTAAGACAGTTCTTGTGGAATTGGCAAAGTGATATTTGGAAGCCCATAGAGGGCTATGGTGAAAAAGGAAATATCCTCAGATGAAATCTGGAAAGAAGCTTTCTGAGAAACTGCTTAGTGTTCTGTTAATTCATCTCACAGAGTTACATGTGTATTTCGAGGATCTCTTTGCTAGCCCTATTTCTGTGGAATCTGAGAACAAATATTTCGGATCCCTTTGAAGACTATAGGGCCAAAGGAAATATCCTCCGAGAACAAAGAGAAAGAAGCTTTCTGAGAAAGTTCTTTGTGTTCTGTGAAATCATCTCACAGAGTTACAGCTTTCCCCTCAAGAAGCCTTTCGCTAAGACAGTTCTTGTGGAATTGGCAAAGTGATATTTGGAAGCCCACAGAGGGCTATGGTGAAAAAGGAAATATCGTCAGATGAAATCTGGAAAGAAGCTTTGTGAGAAACTGCTTAGTGTTCTGTTAATTCATCTCACAGAGTTACATGTGTATTTCGAGGATCTCTTTGCTAGCCCTATTTCTGTGGAATCTGAGAACAGATATTTCGGATCCCTTTGAAGACTATAGGGCCAAAGGAAATATCCTCCGATAACAAAGAGAAAGAAGCTTTCTGAGAAACTTCTTTGTGTTCTGTGAAATCATCTCACAGAGTTACAGCTTTCCCCTCAAGAAGCCTTTCGCTAAGACAGTTCTTGTGGAATAGGCAAAGTGATATTTGGAAGCCCATAGAGGGCTATGGTGAAAAAGGAAATATCGTCAGATGAAATCTGGAAAGAAGCTTTCTGCGAAAGTGCTTAGTGTTCTGTAAATTCATCTCACAGAGTTACATGTGTATTTCGAGGACCTCTTTGCTAACCCTATTTCTGTGGAATCTGAGAACAGATATTTCGGATCCCTTTGAAGACTATAGAGCCAAAGGAAATATTCTCCGATAACAAAGAGAAAGAAGCTTTCTGAGAAACTTCTTTGTGTTCTGTGAAATCATCTCAAAGAGTTACAGCTTTCCCCTAAAGAAGCCTTTCGCTAAGACAGTTCTTGTGGAAATGGCAAAGTGATATTTGGAAGCCCATAGAGGGCTATGGTGAAAAAGGAAATATCGTCAGATGAAATCTGGAAAGAAGATTTCTGCGAAAATGCTTAGTGTTCTGTTAATTCATCTCACAGAGTTACATGTGTATTTCGAGGATCTGTTTGATAGCTCTATTTCTGTGGAATCTGAGAACAGATATTTCAGATCCCTTCGAAGACTATAGGGCTAAAGGAAATATCCTCCGATAACAAAGAGAAAGAAGCTTTCTGAGAAACTTCTTTGTGTTCTGTGAAATCATCTCACAGAGTTACAGCTTTCCCCTCAAGAAGCCTTTCGCTAAGACAGTTCTTGTGGAATTGGCAAAGTGATATTTGGAAGCCCATAGAGGGCTATGGTGAAAAAGGAAATATCGTCATATGAAATCTGGAAAGAAGCTTTCTGCGAAACTGCTTAGTGTTCTGTTAATTCATCTCACAGAGTTACATGTGTATTTCGAGGATCTCTTGGCTAACCCTATTTCTGTGGAAACTGAGAACAGATATTTCGGATCCCTTTGAAGACTATAGGGCCAAAGGAAATATCCTCCGATAACAAAGAGAAAGAAGCTTTCTGAGAAACTTCTTTGTGTTCTGTGAAATCATCTCACAGAGTTACAGCTTTTCCCTCAAGAAGCCTTTCGCTAAGACAGTTCTTGTGGAATTGGCAAAGTGATATTTGGAAGCCCATAGAGGGCTATGGGGAAAAAGGAAATATCGTCAGATGAAATCTGGAAAGAAGCTTTCTGAGAAACTGCTTAGTGTTCTGTTAATTCATCTCACAGAGTTACATGTGTGTTTCGAGGATCTCTTTGCTAGCCCTATTTCTGTGGAATCTGAGAACAAATATTTCGGATCCCTTTGAAGACTGTAGGGCCAAAGGAAATATCCTCCGATAACAAAGAGAAAGAAGCTTTCTGAGAAACTTCTTTGTGTTCTGTGAAATCATCTCACAGAGTTACAGCTTTCCCCTCAAGAAGCCTTTCGCTAAGACAGTTCTTGTGGAATTGGCAAAGTGATATTTGGAAGCCCATAGAGGGCTATGGTGAAAAAGGAAATATCGTCAGATGAAATCTGGAAAGAAGCTTTCTGAGAAACTGCTTAGTGTTCTGTGAATTCATCTCACAGAGTTACATGTGTATTTCGAGGATCTCTTTGCTAGCCCTATTTCTGTGGAATCTGAGAACAGATATTTCGGATCCCTTTGAAGACTATAGGGCCAAAGGAAATATCCTCCGATAACAAAGAGAAAGAAGCTTTCTGAGAAACTTCTTTGTGTTCTGTGAAATCATCTCACAGAGTTACAGCTTTCTCCTCAAGAAGCCTTTCGCTAAGACAGTTCTTGTGGAATTGGCAAAGTGATATTTGGAAGCCCATAGAGGGCTATGGTGAAAAAGGAAATATCCTCAGATGAAATCTGGAAAGAAGCTTTCTGCGAAACTGCTTAGTGTTCTGTTAATTCATCTCACAGAGTTACATGTGTATTTCGAGGATCTCTTTGCGAGCTCTATTTCTGTGGAATCTGAGAACAGATATTTCGGATCCCTTTGAAGACTATAGGGCCAAAGGACATATCCTCCGATAACAAAGAGAAAAAAGCTTTCTGAGAAACTTCTTTGTGTTCTGTGAAATCATCTCACAGAGTTACAGCTTTCCCCTCAAGAAGCCTTTCGCTAAGACAGTTCTTGTGGAATAGGCAATGTGATATTTTGAAACCCATAGAGGGCTATGGTGAAAAAGGAAATATCCTCAGGTGAAATCTGAAAAGAAGCTTTCTGAGAAACTGCTTAGTGTTCTGTTAATTCATCTCACAGAGTTACATGTGTATTTCGAGGATCTCTTTGCTAGCCCTATTTCTGTGGAATCTGAGAACAGATATTTCGGATCCCTTTGAAGACTATAGGGCCAAAGGAAATATCCTCCTATAACAAAGAGAAAGAAGCTTTCTGAGAAACTTCTTTGTGTTCTGTGAAATCATCTCACAGAGTTACAGTTTTCCCCTGAAGAAGCCTTTCGCTAAGACAGTTCTTGTGGAATTGACAAAGTGATATTTGGAAGCCCATAGAGGGCTATGGTGAAAAAGGAAATATCCTCAGATGAAATTTGGAAAGAAGCTTTCTGAGAAACTGCTTAGTGTTCTGTGAATTCATCTCACAGAGTTACATGTGTATTTCGAGGATCTGTTTGATAGCTCTATTTCTGTGGAATCTGAGAACAGATACTTCGGATCCCTTTGAAGACTATAGGGCCAAAGGAAATATCCTCCGATAACAAAGAGAAAGAAGCTTTCTGAGAAACTTCTTTGTGTTCTGTGAAATCATCTCACAGAGTTACAGCTTTCCCCTAAAGAAGCCTTTCGCTAAGACAGTTCTTGTGGAATTGGCAAAGTGATATTTGGAAGCCCATTGAGGGCTACGGTGAAAAAGGAAATATCGTCAGATGAAATCTGTAAAGAAGCTTTCTGCGAAACTCCTTAGTGTTCTGTTAATTCATCTCACAGAGTTACATGTGTATTTCGAGGATCTCTTTGCTAACCCTATTTCTGTGGAAACTGAGAACAGATATTTCGGATCCCTTTGAAGACTATAGGGCCAAAGGAAATATCCTCCGATAACAAAGAGAAAGAAGCTTTCTGAGAAACTTCTTTGTGTTCTGTGAAATCATCTCACAGAGTTACAGCTTTCCCCTCAAGAAGCCTTTCGCTAAGACAGTTCTTGTGGAATTGGCAAAGTGATATTTGGAAGCCCATAGAGGGCTATGGGGAAAAGGGAAATATCGTCAGATGAAATCTGGAAAGAAGCTTTCTGAGAAACTGCTTAGTGTTCTGTTAATTCATCTCACAGAGTTACATGTGTATTTCGAGGATCTCTTTGCTAGCCCTATTTCTGTGGAATCTGAGAACAGATATTTCGGATCCCTTTGAAGACTATAGGGCATAAGGAAATATCCTCGGATAACAAAGAGAAAGAAGCTTTCTGAGAAACTTCTTTGTGTTCTGTGAAATCATCTCACAGAGTTACAGCTTTCCCCTCAAGAAGCCTTTCGCTAAGACAGTTCTTGTGGAATTGGCAAAGTGATATTTGGAAGCCCATAGAGGGCTATGGGGAAAAAGGAAATATCGTCAGATGAAATCTGGAAAGAAGCTTTCTGAGAAACTGCTTAGTGTTCTGTTAATTCATCTCACAGAGTTACATGTGTATTTCGAGGATCTCTTTGCTAGCCCTATTTCTGTGGAATCTGAGAACAAATATTTCGGATCCCTTTGAAGACTATAGGGCCAAAGGAAATATCCTCCGATAACAAAGAGAAAGAAGCTTTCTGAGAAACTTCTTTGTGTTCTGTGAAATCATCTAACAGAGTTACAGCTTTCCCCTCAAGAAGCCTTTCGCTAAGACAGTTCTTGTGGAATTGGCAAAGTGATATTTGGAAGCCCATAGAGGGCTATGGTGAAAAAGGAAATATCCTCAGATGAAATCTGGAAAGAAGCTTTCTGAGAAACTGCTTAGTGTTCTGTTAATTCATCTCACAGAGTTACATGTGTATTTCGAGGATCTCTTTGCTAGCCCTATTTCTGTGGAATCTGAGAACAAATATTTCGGATCCCTTTGAAGACTATAGGGCCAAAGGAAATATCCTCCGAGAACAAAGAGAAAGAAGCTTTCTGAGAAAGTTCTTTGTGTTCTGTGAAATCATCTCACAGAGTTACAGCTTTCCCCTCAAGAAGCCTTTCGCTAAGACAGTTCTTGTGGAATTGGCAAAGTGATATTTGGAAGCCCACAGAGGGCTATGGTGAAAAAGGAAATATCGTCAGATGAAATCTGGAAAGAAGCTTTGTGAGAAACTGCTTAGTGTTCTGTTAATTCATCTCACAGAGTTACATGTGTATTTCGAGGATCTCTTTGCTAGCCCTATTTCTGTGGAATCTGAGAACAGATATTTCGGATCCCTTTGAAGACTATAGGGCCAAAGGAAATATCCTCCGATAACAAAGAGAAAGAAGCTTTCTGAGAAACTTCTTTGTGTTCTGTGAAATCATCTCACAGAGTTACAGCTTTCCCCTCAAGAAGCCTTTCGCTAAGACAGTTCTTGTGGAATAGGCAAAGTGATATTTGGAAGCCCATAGAGGGCTATGGTGAAAAAGGAAATATCGTCAGATGAAATCTGGAAAGAAGCTTTCTGCGAAAGTGCTTAGTGTTCTGTAAATTCATCTCACAGAGTTACATGTGTATTTCGAGGACCTCTTTGCTAACCCTATTTCTGTGGAATCTGAGAACAGATATTTCGGATCCCTTTGAAGACTATAGAGCCAAAGGAAATATTCTCCGATAACAAAGAGAAAGAAGCTTTCTGAGAAACTTCTTTGTGTTCTGTGAAATCATCTCAAAGAGTTACAGCTTTCCCCTAAAGAAGCCTTTCGCTAAGACAGTTCTTGTGGAAATGGCAAAGTGATATTTGGAAGCCCATAGAGGGCTATGGTGAAAAAGGAAATATCGTCAGATGAAATCTGGAAAGAAGATTTCTGCGAAAATGCTTAGTGTTCTGTTAATTCATCTCACAGAGTTACATGTGTATTTCGAGGATCTGTTTGATAGCTCTATTTCTGTGGAATCTGAGAACAGATATTTCAGATCCCTTCGAAGACTATAGGGCTAAAGGAAATATCCTCCGATAACAAAGAGAAAGAAGCTTTCTGAGAAACTTCTTTGTGTTCTGTGAAATCATCTCACAGAGTTACAGCTTTCCCCTCAAGAAGCCTTTCGCTAAGACAGTTCTTGTGGAATTGGCAAAGTGATATTTGGAAGCCCATAGAGGGCTATGGTGAAAAAGGAAATATCGTCATATGAAATCTGGAAAGAAGCTTTCTGCGAAACTGCTTAGTGTTCTGTTAATTCATCTCACAGAGTTACATGTGTATTTCGAGGATCTCTTGGCTAACCCTATTTCTGTGGAAACTGAGAACAGATATTTCGGATCCCTTTGAAGACTATAGGGCCAAAGGAAATATCCTCCGATAACAAAGAGAAAGAAGCTTTCTGAGAAACTTCTTTGTGTTCTGTGAAATCATCTCACAGAGTTACAGCTTTTCCCTCAAGAAGCCTTTCGCTAAGACAGTTCTTGTGGAATTGGCAAAGTGATATTTGGAAGCCCATAGAGGGCTATGGGGAAAAAGGAAATAGCGTCAGATGAAATCTGGAAAGAAGCTTTCTGAGAAACTGCTTAGTGTTCTGTTAATTCATCTCACAGAGTTACATGTGTGTTTCGAGGATCTCTTTGCTAGCCCTATTTCTGTGGAATCTGAGAACAAATATTTCGGATCCCTTTGAAGACTGTAGGGCCAAAGGAAATATCCTCCGATAACAAAGAGAAAGAAGCTTTCTGAGAAACTTCTTTGTGTTCTGTGAAATCATCTCACAGAGTTACAGCTTTCCCCTCAAGAAGCCTTTCGCTAAGACAGTTCTTGTGGAATTGGCAAAGTGATATTTGGAAGCCCATAGAGGGCTATGGTGAAAAAGGAAATATCGTCAGATGAAATCTGGAAAGAAGCTTTCTGAGAAACTGCTTAGTGTTCTGTGAATTCATCTCACAGAGTTACATGTGTATTTCGAGGATCTCTTTGCTAGCCCTATTTCTGTGGAATCTGAGAACAGATATTTCGGATCCCTTTGAAGACTATAGGGCCAAAGGAAATATCCTCCGATAACAAAGAGAAAGAAGCTTTCTGAGAAACTTCTTTGTGTTCTGTGAAATCATCTCACAGAGTTACAGCTTTCTCCTCAAGAAGCCTTTCGCTAAGACAGTTCTTGTGGAATAGGCAAAGTGATATTTGGAAGCCCATAGAGGGCTATGGTGAAAAAGGAAATATCCTCAGATGAAATCTGGAAAGAAGCTTTCTGCGAAACTGCTTAGTGTTCTGTTAATTCATCTCACAGAGTTACATGTGTATTTCGAGGATCTCTTTGCGAGCTCTATTTCTGTGGAATCTGAGAACAGATATTTCGGATCCCTTTGAAGACTATAGGGCCAAAGGACATATCCTCCGATAACAAAGAGAAAAAAGCTTTCTGAGAAACTTCTTTGTGTTCTGTGAAATCATCTCACAGAGTTACAGCTTTCCCCTCAAGAAGCCTTTCGCTAAGACAGTTCTTGTGGAATAGGCAATGTGATATTTTGAAACCCATAGAGGGCTATGGTGAAAAAGGAAATATCCTCAGGTGAAATCTGAAAAGAAGCTTTCTGAGAAACTGCTTAGTGTTCTGTTAATTCATCTCACAGAGTTACATGTGTATTTCGAGGATCTCTTTGCTAGCCCTATTTCTGTGGAATCTGAGAACAGATATTTCGGATCCCTTTGAAGACTATAGGGCCAAAGGAAATATCCTCCTATAACAAAGAGAAAGAAGCTTTCTGAGAAACTTCTTTGTGTTCTGTGAAATCATCTCACAGAGTTACAGTTTTCCCCTGAAGAAGCCTTTCGCTAAGACAGTTCTTGTGGAATTGACAAAGTGATATTTGGAAGCCCATAGAGGGCTATGGTGAAAAAGGAAATATCCTCAGATGAAATTTGGAAAGAAGCTTTCTGAGAAACTGCTTAGTGTTCTGTGAATTCATCTCACAGAGTTACATGTGTATTTCGAGGATCTGTTTGATAGCTCTATTTCTGTGGAATCTGAGAACAGATACTTCGGATCCCTTTGAAGACTATAGGGCCAAAGGAAATATCCTCCGATAACAAAGAGAAAGAAGCTTTCTGAGAAACTTCTTTGTGTTCTGTGAAATCATCTCACAGAGTTACAGCTTTCCCCTAAAGAAGCCTTTCGCTAAGACAGTTCTTGTGGAATTGGCAAAGTGATATTTGGAAGCCCATTGAGGGCTACGGTGAAAAAGGAAATATCGTCAGATGAAATCTGTAAAGAAGCTTTCTGCGAAACTCCTTAGTGTTCTGTTAATTCATCTCACAGAGTTACATGTGTATTTCGAGGATCTCTTTGCTAACCCTATTTCTGTGGAAACTGAGAACAGATATTTCGGATCCCTTTGAAGACTATAGGGCCAAAGGAAATATCCTCCGATAACAAAGAGAAAGAAGCTTTCTGAGAAACTTCTTTGTGTTCTGTGAAATCATCTCACAGAGTTACAGCTTTCCCCTCAAGAAGCCTTTCGCTAAGACAGTTCTTGTGGAATTGGCAAAGTGATATTTGGAAGCCCATAGAGGGCTATGGGGAAAAGGGAAATATCGTCAGATGAAATCTGGAAAGAAGCTTTCTGAGAAACTGCTTAGTGTTCTGTTAATTCATCTCACAGAGTTACATGTGTATTTCGAGGATCTCTTTGCTAGCCCTATTTCTGTGGAATCTGAGAACAGATATTTCGGATCCCTTTGAAGACTATAGGGCATAAGGAAATATCCTCGGATAACAAAGAGAAAGAAGCTTTCTGAGAAACTTCTTTGTGTTCTGTGAAATCATCTCACAGAGTTACAGCTTTCCCCTCAAGAAGCCTTTCGCTAAGACAGTTCTTGTGGAATTGGCAAAGTGATATTTGGAAGCCCATAGAGGGCTATGGGGAAAAAGGAAATATCGTCAGATGAAATCTGGAAAGAAGCTTTCTGAGAAACTGCTTAGTGTTCTGTTAATTCATCTCACAGAGTTACATGTGTATTTCGAGGATCTCTTTGCTAGCCCTATTTCTGTGGAATCTGAGAACAAATATTTCGGATCCCTTTGAAGACTATAGGGCCAAAGGAAATATCCTCCGATAACAAAGAGAAAGAAGCTTTCTGAGAAACTTCTTTGTGTTCTGTGAAATCATCTAACAGAGTTACAGCTTTCCCCTCAAGAAGCCTTTCGCTAAGACAGTTCTTGTGGAATTGGCAAAGTGATATTTGGAAGCCCATAGAGGGCTATGGTGAAAAAGGAAATATCCTCAGATGAAATCTGGAAAGAAGCTTTCTGAGAAACTGCTTAGTGTTCTGTGAATTCATCTCACAGAGTTACATGTGTATTTCGAGGATCTGTTTGATAGCTCTATTTCTGTGGAATCTGAGAACAGATACTTCGGATCCCTTTGAAGACTATAGGGCCAAAGGAAATATCCTCCGATAACAAAGAGAAAGAAGCTTTCTGAGAAACTTCTTTGTGTTCTGTGAAATCATCTCACAGAGTTACAGCTTTCCCCTAAAGAAGCCTTTCGCTAAGACAGTTCTTGTGGAATTGGCAAAGTGATATTTGGAAGCCCATTGAGGGCTACGGTGAAAAAGGAAATATCGTCAGATGAAATCTGTAAAGAAGCTTTCTGCGAAACTCCTTAGTGTTCTGTTAATTCATCTCACAGAGTTACATGTGTATTTCGAGGATCTCTTTGCTAACCCTATTTCTGTGGAAACTGAGAACAGATATTTCGGATCCCTTTGAAGACTATAGGGCCAAAGGAAATATCCTCCGATAACAAAGAGAAAGAAGCTTTCTGAGAAACTTCTTTGTGTTCTGTGAAATCATCTCACAGAGTTACAGCTTTCCCCTCAAGAAGCCTTTCGCTAAGACAGTTCTTGTGGAATTGGCAAAGTGATATTTGGAAGCCCATAGAGGGCTATGGGGAAAAGGGAAATATCGTCAGATGAAATCTGGAAAGAAGCTTTCTGAGAAACTGCTTAGTGTTCTGTTAATTCATCTCACAGAGTTACATGTGTATTTCGAGGATCTCTTTGCTAGCCCTATTTCTGTGGAATCTGAGAACAGATATTTCGGATCCCTTTGAAGACTATAGGGCATAAGGAAATATCCTCGGATAACAAAGAGAAAGAAGCTTTCTGAGAAACTTCTTTGTGTTCTGTGAAATCATCTCACAGAGTTACAGCTTTCCCCTCAAGAAGCCTTTCGCTAAGACAGTTCTTGTGGAATTGGCAAAGTGATATTTGGAAGCCCATAGAGGGCTATGGGGAAAAAGGAAATATCGTCAGATGAAATCTGGAAAGAAGCTTTCTGAGAAACTGCTTAGTGTTCTGTTAATTCATCTCACAGAGTTACATGTGTATTTCGAGGATCTCTTTGCTAGCCCTATTTCTGTGGAATCTGAGAACAAATATTTCGGATCCCTTTGAAGACTATAGGGCCAAAGGAAATATCCTCCGATAACAAAGAGAAAGAAGCTTTCTGAGAAACTTCTTTGTGTTCTGTGAAATCATCTAACAGAGTTACAGCTTTCCCCTCAAGAAGCCTTTCGCTAAGACAGTTCTTGTGGAATTGGCAAAGTGATATTTGGAAGCCCATAGAGGGCTATGGTGAAAAAGGAAATATCCTCAGATGAAATCTGGAAAGAAGCTTTCTGAGAAACTGCTTAGTGTTCTGTTAATTCATCTCACAGAGTTACATGTGTATTTCGAGGATCTCTTTGCTAGCCCTATTTCTGTGGAATCTGAGAACAAATATTTCGGATCCCTTTGAAGACTATAGGGCCAAAGGAAATATCCTCCGAGAACAAAGAGAAAGAAGCTTTCTGAGAAAGTTCTTTGTGTTCTGTGAAATCATCTCACAGAGTTACAGCTTTCCCCTCAAGAAGCCTTTCGCTAAGACAGTTCTTGTGGAATTGGCAAAGTGATATTTGGAAGCCCACAGAGGGCTATGGTGAAAAAGGAAATATCGTCAGATGAAATCTGGAAAGAAGCTTTGTGAGAAACTGCTTAGTGTTCTGTTAATTCATCTCACAGAGTTACATGTGTATTTCGAGGATCTCTTTGCTAGCCCTATTTCTGTGGAATCTGAGAACAGATATTTCGGATCCCTTTGAAGACTATAGGGCCAAAGGAAATATCCTCCGATAACAAAGAGAAAGAAGCTTTCTGAGAAACTTCTTTGTGTTCTGTGAAATCATCTCACAGAGTTACAGCTTTCCCCTCAAGAAGCCTTTCGCTAAGACAGTTCTTGTGGAATAGGCAAAGTGATATTTGGAAGCCCATAGAGGGCTATGGTGAAAAAGGAAATATCGTCAGATGAAATCTGGAAAGAAGCTTTCTGCGAAAGTGCTTAGTGTTCTGTAAATTCATCTCACAGAGTTACATGTGTATTTCGAGGACCTCTTTGCTAACCCTATTTCTGTGGAATCTGAGAACAGATATTTCGGATCCCTTTGAAGACTATAGAGCCAAAGGAAATATTCTCCGATAACAAAGAGAAAGAAGCTTTCTGAGAAACTTCTTTGTGTTCTGTGAAATCATCTCAAAGAGTTACAGCTTTCCCCTAAAGAAGCCTTTCGCTAAGACAGTTCTTGTGGAAATGGCAAAGTGATATTTGGAAGCCCATAGAGGGCTATGGTGAAAAAGGAAATATCGTCAGATGAAATCTGGAAAGAAGATTTCTGCGAAAATGCTTAGTGTTCTGTTAATTCATCTCACAGAGTTACATGTGTATTTCGAGGATCTGTTTGATAGCTCTATTTCTGTGGAATCTGAGAACAGATATTTCAGATCCCTTCGAAGACTATAGGGCTAAAGGAAATATCCTCCGATAACAAAGAGAAAGAAGCTTTCTGAGAAACTTCTTTGTGTTCTGTGAAATCATCTCACAGAGTTACAGCTTTCCCCTCAAGAAGCCTTTCGCTAAGACAGTTCTTGTGGAATTGGCAAAGTGATATTTGGAAGCCCATAGAGGGCTATGGTGAAAAAGGAAATATCGTCATATGAAATCTGGAAAGAAGCTTTCTGCGAAACTGCTTAGTGTTCTGTTAATTCATCTCACAGAGTTACATGTGTATTTCGAGGATCTCTTGGCTAACCCTATTTCTGTGGAAACAGAACAGATATTTCGGATCCCTTTGAAGACTATAGGGCCAAAGGAAATATCCTCCGATAACAAAGAGAAAGAAGCTTTCTGAGAAACTTCTTTGTGTTCTGTGAAATCATCTCACAGAGTTACAGCTTTTCCCTCAAGAAGCCTTTCGCTAAGACAGTTCTTGTGGAATTGGCAAAGTGATATTTGGAAGCCCATAGAGGGCTATGGGGAAAAAGGAAATATCGTCAGATGAAATCTGGAAAGAAGCTTTCTGAGAAACTGCTTAGTGTTCTGTTAATTCATCTCACAGAGTTACATGTGTGTTTCGAGGATCTCTTTGCTAGCCCTATTTCTGTGGAATCTGAGAACAAATATTTCGGATCCCTTTGAAGACTGTAGGGCCAAAGGAAATATCCTCCGATAACAAAGAGAAAGAAGCTTTCTGAGAAACTTCTTTGTGTTCTGTGAAATCATCTCACAGAGTTACAGCTTTCCCCTCAAGAAGCCTTTCGCTAAGACAGTTCTTGTGGAATTGGCAAAGTGATATTTGGAAGCCCATAGAGGGCTATGGTGAAAAAGGAAATATCGTCAGATGAAATCTGGAAAGAAGCTTTCTGAGAAACTGCTTAGTGTTCTGTGAATTCATCTCACAGAGTTACATGTGTATTTCGAGGATCTCTTTGCTAGCCCTATTTCTGTGGAATCTGAGAACAGATATTTCGGATCCCTTTGAAGACTATAGGGCCAAAGGAAATATCCTCCGATAACAAAGAGAAAGAAGCTTTCTGAGAAACTTCTTTGTGTTCTGTGAAATCATCTCACAGAGTTACAGCTTTCTCCTCAAGAAGCCTTTCGCTAAGACAGTTCTTGTGGAATTGGCAAAGTGATATTTGGAAGCCCATAGAGGGCTATGGTGAAAAAGGAAATATCCTCAGATGAAATCTGGAAAGAAGCTTTCTGCGAAACTGCTTAGTGTTCTGTTAATTCATCTCACAGAGTTACATGTGTATTTCGAGGATCTCTTTGCGAGCTCTATTTCTGTGGAATCTGAGAACAGATATTTCGGATCCCTTTGAAGACTATAGGGCCAAAGGACATATCCTCCGATAACAAAGAGAAAAAAGCTTTCTGAGAAACTTCTTTGTGTTCTGTGAAATCATCTCACAGAGTTACAGCTTTCCCCTCAAGAAGCCTTTCGCTAAGACAGTTCTTGTGGAATAGGCAATGTGATATTTTGAAACCCATAGAGGGCTATGGTGAAAAAGGAAATATCCTCAGGTGAAATCTGAAAAGAAGCTTTCTGAGAAACTGCTTAGTGTTCTGTTAATTCATCTCACAGAGTTACATGTGTATTTCGAGGATCTCTTTGCTAGCCCTATTTCTGTGGAATCTGAGAACAGATATTTCGGATCCCTTTGAAGACTATAGGGCCAAAGGAAATATCCTCCTATAACAAAGAGAAAGAAGCTTTCTGAGAAACTTCTTTGTGTTCTGTGAAATCATCTCACAGAGTTACAGTTTTCCCCTGAAGAAGCCTTTCGCTAAGACAGTTCTTGTGGAATTGACAAAGTGATATTTGGAAGCCCATAGAGGGCTATGGTGAAAAAGGAAATATCCTCAGATGAAATTTGGAAAGAAGCTTTCTGAGAAACTGCTTAGTGTTCTGTGAATTCATCTCACAGAGTTACATGTGTATTTCGAGGATCTGTTTGATAGCTCTATTTCTGTGGAATCTGAGAACAGATACTTCGGATCCCTTTGAAGACTATAGGGCCAAAGGAAATATCCTCCGATAACAAAGAGAAAGAAGCTTTCTGAGAAACTTCTTTGTGTTCTGTGAAATCATCTCACAGAGTTACAGCTTTCCCCTAAAGAAGCCTTTCGCTAAGACAGTTCTTGTGGAATTGGCAAAGTGATATTTGGAAGCCCATTGAGGGCTACGGTGAAAAAGGAAATATCGTCAGATGAAATCTGTAAAGAAGCTTTCTGCGAAACTCCTTAGTGTTCTGTTAATTCATCTCACAGAGTTACATGTGTATTTCGAGGATCTCTTTGCTAACCCTATTTCTGTGGAAACTGAGAACAGATATTTCGGATCCCTTTGAAGACTATAGGGCCAAAGGAAATATCCTCCGATAACAAAGAGAAAGAAGCTTTCTGAGAAACTTCTTTGTGTTCTGTGAAATCATCTCACAGAGTTACAGCTTTCCCCTCAAGAAGCCTTTCGCTAAGACAGTTCTTGTGGAATTGGCAAAGTGATATTTGGAAGCCCATAGAGGGCTATGGGGAAAAGGGAAATATCGTCAGATGAAATCTGGAAAGAAGCTTTCTGAGAAACTGCTTAGTGTTCTGTTAATTCATCTCACAGAGTTACATGTGTATTTCGAGGATCTCTTTGCTAGCCCTATTTCTGTGGAATCTGAGAACAGATATTTCGGATCCCTTTGAAGACTATAGGGCATAAGGAAATATCCTCGGATAACAAAGAGAAAGAAGCTTTCTGAGAAACTTCTTTGTGTTCTGTGAAATCATCTCACAGAGTTACAGCTTTCCCCTCAAGAAGCCTTTCGCTAAGACAGTTCTTGTGGAATTGGCAAAGTGATATTTGGAAGCCCATAGAGGGCTATGGGGAAAAAGGAAATATCGTCAGATGAAATCTGGAAAGAAGCTTTCTGAGAAACTGCTTAGTGTTCTGTTAATTCATCTCACAGAGTTACATGTGTATTTCGAGGATCTCTTTGCTAGCCCTATTTCTGTGGAATCTGAGAACAAATATTTCGGATCCCTTTGAAGACTATAGGGCCAAAGGAAATATCCTCCGATAACAAAGAGAAAGAAGCTTTCTGAGAAACTTCTTTGTGTTCTGTGAAATCATCTAACAGAGTTACAGCTTTCCCCTCAAGAAGCCTTTCGCTAAGACAGTTCTTGTGGAATTGGCAAAGTGATATTTGGAAGCCCATAGAGGGCTATGGTGAAAAAGGAAATATCCTCAGATGAAATCTGGAAAGAAGCTTTCTGAGAAACTGCTTAGTGTTCTGTTAATTCATCTCACAGAGTTACATGTGTATTTCGAGGATCTCTTTGCTAGCCCTATTTCTGTGGAATCTGAGAACAAATATTTCGGATCCCTTTGAAGACTATAGGGCCAAAGGAAATATCCTCCGAGAACAAAGAGAAAGAAGCTTTCTGAGAAAGTTCTTTGTGTTCTGTGAAATCATCTCACAGAGTTACAGCTTTCCCCTCAAGAAGCCTTTCGCTAAGACAGTTCTTGTGGAATTGGCAAAGTGATATTTGGAAGCCCACAGAGGGCTATGGTGAAAAAGGAAATATCGTCAGATGAAATCTGGAAAGAAGCTTTCTGAGAAACTGCTTAGTGTTCTGTTAATTCATCTCACAGAGTTACATGTGTATTTCGAGGATCTCTTTGCTAGCCCTATTTCTGTGGAATCTGAGAACAGATATTTCGGATCCCTTTGAAGACTATAGGGCCAAAGGAAATATCCTCCGATAACAAAGAGAAAGAAGCTTTCTGAGAAACTTCTTTGTGTTCTGTGAAATCATCTCACAGAGTTACAGCTTTCCCCTCAAGAAGCCTTTCGCTAAGACAGTTCTTGTGGAATAGGCAAAGTGATATTTGGAAGCCCATAGAGGGCTAGGGTGAAAAAGGAAATATCGTCAGATGAAATCTGGAAAGAAGCTTTCTGCGAAACTGCTTAGTGTTCTGTAAATTCATCTCACAGAGTTACATGTGTATTTCGAGGATCTCTTTGCTAACCCTATTTCTGTGGAATCTGAGAACAGATATTTCGGATCCCTTTGAAGACTATAGAGCCAAAGGAAATATTCTCCGATAACAAAGAGAAAGAAGCTTTCTGAGAAACTTCTTTGTGTTCTGTGAAATCATCTCAAAGAGTTACAGCTTTCCCCTAAAGAAGCCTTTCGCTAAGACAGTTCTTGTGGAAATGGCAAAGTGATATTTGGAAGCCCATAGAGGGCTATGGTGAAAAAGGAAATATCGTCAGATGAAATCTGGAAAGAAGATTTCTGCGAAAATGCTTAGTGTTCTGTTAATTCATCTCACAGAGTTACATGTGTATTTCGAGGATCTGTTTGATAGCTCTATTTCTGTGGAATCTGAGAACAGATATTTCAGATCCCTTTGAAGACTATAGGGCTAAAGGAAATATCCTCCGATAACAAAGAGAAAGAAGCTTTCTGAGAAACTTCTTTGTGTTCTGTGAAATCATCTCACAGAGTTACAGCTTTCCCCTCAAGAAGCCTTTCGCTAAGACAGTTCTTGTGGAATTGGCAAAGTGATATTTGGAAGCCCATAGAGGGCTATGGTGAAAAAGGAAATATCGTCATATGAAATCTGGAAAGAAGCTTTCTGCGAAACTGCTTAGTGTTCTGTTAATTCATCTCACAGAGTTACATGTGTATTTCGAGGATCTCTTGGCTAACCCTATTTCTGTGGAAACTGAGAACAGATATTTCGGATCCCTTTGAAGACTATAGGGCCAAAGGAAATATCCTCTGATAACAAAGAGAAAGAAGCTTTCTGAGAAACTTCTTTGTGTTCTGTGAAATCATCTCACAGAGTTACAGCTTTCCCCTCAAGAAGCCTTTCACTAAGACAGTTCTTGTGGAATTGGCAAAGTGATATTTGGAAGCCCATAGAGGGCTATGGGGAAAAAGGAAATATCGTCAGATGAAATCTGGAAAGAAGCTTTCTGAGAAACTGCTTAGTGTTCTGTTAATTCATCTCACAGAGTTACATGTGTGTTTCGAGGATCTCTTTGCTAGCCCTATTTCTGTGGAATCTGAGAACAAATATTTCGGATCCCTTTGAAGACTATAGGGCCAAAGGAAATATCCTCCGATAACAAAGAGAAAGAAGCTTTCTGAGAAACTTCTTTTTGTTCTGTGAAATCATCTCACAGAGTTACAGCTTTCCCCTCAAGAAGCCTTTCTCTAAGACAGTTCTTGTGGAATTGGCAAAGTGATATTTGGAAGCCCATAGAGGGCTATGGTGAAAAAGGAAATATCGTCAGATGAAATCTGGAAACAAGCTTTCTGAGAAACTGCTTAGTGTTCTGTGAATTCATCTCACAGAGTTACATGTGTATTTCGAGGATCTCTTTGCTAGCCCTATTTCTGTGGAATCTGAGAACAGATATTTCGGATCCCTTTGAAGACTATAGGGCCAAAGGAAATATCCTCCGATAACAAAGAGAAAGAAGCTTTCTGAGAAACTTCTTTGTGTTCTGTGAAATCATCTCACAGAGTTACAGCTTTCTCCTCAAGAAGCCTTTCGCTAAGACAGTTCTTGTGGAATTGGCAAAGTGATATTTGGAAGCCCATAGAGGGCTATGGTGAAAAAGGAAATATCCTCAGATGAAATCTGGAAAGAAGCTTTCTGAGAAACTGCTTAGTGTTCTGTTAATTCATCTCACAGAGTTACATGTGTATTTCGAGGATCTCTTTGCGAGCTCTATTTCTGTGGAATCTGAGAACAGATATTTCGGATCCCTTTGAAGACTATAGGGCCAAAGGACATATCCTCCGATAAAAAAGAGAAAAAAGCTTTCTGAGAAACTTCTTTGTGTTCTGTGAAATCATCTCACAGAGTTACAGCTTTCCCCTCAAGAAGCCTTTCGCTAAGACAGTTCTTGTGGAATAGGCAATGTGATATTTGGAAGCCCTTAGAGGGCTATGGTGAAAAAGGAAATATCCTCAGGTGAAATCTAGAAAGCAGCTTTCTGAGAAACTGCTTAGTGTTCTGTTAATTCATCTCACAGAGTTACATGTGTATTTCGAGGATCTCTTTGCTAGCCCTATTTCTGTGGAATCTGAGAACAGATATTTCGGATCCCTTTGAAGATTATAGGGCCAAAAGAAATATCCTCCGATAACAAAGAGAAAGAAGCTTTCTGAGAAACTTCTTTGTGTTCTGTGAAATCATCTCACAGAGTTACAGTTTTCCCCTGAAGAAGCCTTTCACTAAGACAGTTCTTGTGGAATTGGCAAAGTGATATTTGGAAGCCCATAGAGGGCTATGGTGAAAAAGGAAATATCCTCAGATGAAATTTGGAAAGAAGCTTTCTGAGAAACTGCTTAGTGTTCTGTGAATTCATCTCACAGAGTTACATGTGTATTTCGAGGATCTCTTTGCTAGCCCTCTTTCTGTGGAAACTGAGAAAAGATATTTCGGATCCCTTTGAAGACTATAGGGCCAAAGGAAATATCCTCCGATAACAAAGAGAAAGAAGCTTTCTGAGAAACTTCTTTGTGTTCTATGAAATCATCTCACAGAGTTACAGCTTTCCCTTCAAGAAGCCTTTCGCTAAGACAGTTCTTGTGGAATTTGCAAAGTGATATTTGGAAGCCAATAGAAGGCTATGGTGAAAAAGGAAATATCGTCAGATGAAATCTGGAAAGAATCTTTCTGAGAAACTGCTTAGTGTTCTGTTAATTCATCTCACAGAGTTACATGTGTATTTCGGGGATCTCTTTGCTAGCCCTATTTCTGTGGAATCTGAGAACAGATATTTCGGATCCCTTTGAAGACTATAGGGCCAAAGGAAATATCCTCCGATAACAAAGAGAAAGAAGCTTTCTGAGAAACTTCTTTGTGTTCTGTGAAATCATCTCACAGAGTTACAGCTTTCCCCTCAAGAAGCCTTTCGCTAAGACAGTTCTTGTGGAATTGGCAAAGTGATATTTGGAAGCCCATAGAGGGCTATGGTGAAAAAGGAAATATCCGCAGATGAAATCTGGAAAGAAGCTTTCTGAGAAACTGCTTAGTGTTCTGTGAATTCATCTCACAGAGTTACATGTGTATTTCGAGGATCTCTTTGCTAGCCCTATTTCTGTGGAATCTGAGAACAGATATTTCGGATCCCTTTGAAGACTATAGGGCCAAAGGAAATATCATCCGATAACAAAGAGAAAGAAGCTTTCTGAGAAACTTCTTTGCGTTCTGTGAAATCATCTCACAGAGTTACAGCTTTCCCCTCAAGAAGCCTTTCGCTAAGACAGTTCTTGTGGATTTGGCAAAGTGATATTTGGAAGCCCATAGAGGGCTATGGGGAAAAAGGAAATATCGTCAGATGAAATCTGGAAAGAAGCTTTCTGAGAAACTGCTTAGTGTTCTGTTAATTCATCTCACAGAGTTACATGTGTATTTCGAGGATCTCTTTGCTAGCCGTATTTCTGTGGTATCTGAGAACAGATATTTCGGATCACTTTGAAGAATATAGGGCCTAAGGAAATATCCTCGGATAACAAAGAGAAAGAAGCTTTCTGAGAAACTTCTTTGTGTTCTGAAATCATCTCACAGAGTTACAGCTTTCCCCTCAAGAAGCCTTTCGCTAAGACAGTTCTTGTGGAATTGGCAAAGTGATATTTGGAAGCCCATAGAGGGCTATGGGGAAAAAGGAAATATCCTCAGATGAAATCTGGAAAGAAGCTTTCTGAGAAACTGCTTAGTGTTCTGTTAATTCATCTCACAGAGTTACATGTGTATTTCCAGGATCTCTTTGCTAGCCCTATTTCTGTCGAATCTGAGAACAGATATTTCGGATCACTTTGAAGACTATAGGGCCTAAGGAAATATCCTCGGATAACAAAGAGAAAGAAGCTTTCTGAGAAACTTCTTTGTGTTCTGAAATCATCTCATAGAGTTACAGCTTTCCCCTCAAGAAGCCTTTCGCTAAGACAGTTCTTGTGGAATTGGCAAAGTGATATTTGGAAGCCCATAGAGGGCTATGGGGAATAAGGAAATATCCTCAGATGAAATCTGGAAAGAAGCTTTCTGAGAAACTGCTTAGTGTTCTGTTAATTCATCTCACAGAGTTACATGTGTATTTCGGGGATCTCTTTGCTAGCCCTATTTCTGTGGAATCTGAGAACAAATATTTCGGATCCCTTTGAAGACAATAGGGCCAAAGGAAATATCCTCCGATAACAAAGAGAAAGAAGCTTTCTGAGAAACTTCTTTGTGTTCTGTGAAATAATCTCACAGAGTTACAGTTTTCCTCTCAAGAAACCTTTCGCTAAGACAGTTCTTGTGGAATTGGCAAAGTGATATTTGGAAGCCCATAGAGGGCTATGGTGAAAAAGGAAATATCGTCAGATGAAATCTGGAAAGAAGCTTTCTGCGAAACTGCTTAGTGTTCGGTTAATTCATCTCACAGAGTTACATGTGTATTTCGAGGATCTCTTTGCTAGCTCTATTTCTGTGGAATCTGAGAACAGATATTTCGGATCCCTTTGAAGACTATAGGGCCAAAGGAAATATCCTCCGATAACAAAGAGAAAGAAGCTTTCTGAGAAACTTCTTTGTGTTCTGTGAAATCATCTCACAGAGTTACAGCTTTCCCCTCAAGAAGCCTTTCGCTAAGACAGTTCTTGTGGAATTGGCAAAGTGATATTTGGAAGCCCATAGAGGGCTATGGTGAAAAAGGAAATATCCTCAGATGAAATCTGGAAAGAAGCTTTCTGAGAAACTGCTTAGTGTTCTGTTAATTCATCTCACAGAGTTACATGTGTACTTCGAGGATCTCTTTGCTAGCCCTATTTCTGTGGAATCTGAGAACAGATATTTCGGATCCCTTTGCAGACTATAGGGCCAAAGGAAATATCCTCCGAAAACAAAGAGAAAGAAGCTTTCTGAGAAACTTCTTTGTGTTCTGTGAAATCATCTCACAGAGTTACAGCTTTCCCCTCAAGAAGCCTTTCGCTAAGACAGTTCTTGTGGAATTGGCAAAGTGATATTTGGAAGCCCATAGAGGGCTATGGTGAAAAAGGAAATATCGTCAGATGAAATCTGGAAAGAAGCTTTCTGCGAAACTGCTTAGTGTTCTGTTAATTCATCTCACAGAGTTACATGTGTATTTCGAGGATCTCTTTGCTAGCTCTATTTCTGTGGAATCTGAGAACAGATATTTCGGATCCCTTTGAAGACTATAGGGCCAAAGGAAATATCCTCCGATAACAAAGAGAAAGAAGCTTTCTGAGAAACTTCTTTGTGTTCTGTGAAATCATCTCACAGAGTTACAGCTTTCCCCTCAAGAAGCATTTCGCTAAGACAGTTCTTGTGGAATTGGCAAAGTGATATTTGGAAGCCCATAGAGGGCTATGGTGAAAAAGGAAATATCCTCAGATGAAATCTGGAAAGAAGCTTTCTGAGAAACTGCTTAGTGTTCTGTGAATTCATCTCACAGAGTTACATGTGTATTTCGAGGATCTCTTTGCTAGCCCTATTTCTGTGGAATCTGAGAACAGATATTTCGGATCCCTTTGAAGACTACAGGGCCATAGGAAATATCCTCCGATAACAAAGAGAAAGAAGCTTTCTGAGAAACTTCTTTGTGTTCTGTGAAATCATCTCACAGAGTTACAGCTTTCCTCTCAAGAAGCCTTTCGCTAAGACAGTTCTTGTGGAATTGGCAAAGTGATATTTGGAAGCCCATAGAGGGCTATGGGGAAAAAGGAAATATCCTCAGATGAAATCTGGAAAGAAGCTTTCTGAGAAACTGCTTAGTGTTCTGTTAATTCATCTCACAGAGTTACATGTGTATTTCGAGGATCTCTTTGCTAGCCCTATTTCTGTGGAATCTGAGAACAAATATTTCGGATCCCTTTGAAGACTATAGGGCCAAAGGAAATATCCTCCGATAACAAAGAGAAAGAAGCTTTCTGAGAAACTTCTTTGTGTTCTGTGAAATCATCTCACAGAGTTACAGCTTTCCCCTCAAGAAGCCTTTCGCTAAGACAGTTCTTGTGGAATTGGCAAAGTGATATTTGGAAGCCCATAGAGGGCTATGGTGAAAAAGGAAATATCCTCAGATGAAATCTGGAAAGAAGCTTTCTGAGAAACTGCTTAGTGTTCTGTGAATTCATCTCACAGAGTTACATGTGTATTTCGAGGATCTCTTTGCTAGCCCTATTTCTGTGGAATCTGAGAACAGATATTTCGGATCCCTTTGAAGACTATAGGGGCAAAGGAAATATCCTCCGAGAACAAAGAGAAAGAAGCTT
Source organism: Macaca nemestrina (assembly GCF_043159975.1). NCBI lineage: Eukaryota > Metazoa > Chordata > Mammalia > Primates > Cercopithecidae > Macaca > Macaca nemestrina. The sequence goes on along the minus strand of NC_092135.1, from coordinate 29,487,546 downwards.
TCTGAGAAAGTTCTTTGTGTTCTGTGAAATCATCTCACAGAGTTACAGCTTTCCCCTCAAGAAGCCTTTCGCTAAGACAGTTCTTGTGGAATTGGCAAAGTGATATTTGGAAGCCCATAGAGGGCTATGGGGAAAAAGGAAATATCCTCAGATGAAATCTGGAAAGAAGCTTTCTGAGAAACTGCTTAGTGTTCTGTTAATTCATCTCACAGAGTTACATGTGTACTTCGAGGATCTCTTTGCTAGCCCTATTTCTGTGGAATCTGAGAACAGATATTTCGGATCCCTTCGAAGACTATAGGGCCAAAGGAAATATCCTCGGTTAACAAAGAGAAAGAAGCTTTCTGAGAAACTTCTTTGTGTTCTGTGAAATCATCTCACAGAGTTACAGCTTTCCACTCAAGAAGCCTTTCGGTAAGACTGTTCTTGTTGAATTGGCAAAGTGATATTTGGAAGCCCATAGAGGGCTATGGTGAAAAAGGAAATATCCTCAGATGAAATCTGGAAAGAAGCTTTCTGAGAAACTGCTTAGTGTTCTGTTAATTCAGCTCACATAGTTACATGTGTATTTCGGGGATCTCTTTGCTAGCCCTATTTCTGTGGAATCTGAGAACAGATATTTCGGATCCCTTTGAAGACTATAGGGCCAAAGGAAATATCCTCCGATAACAAAGAGAAAGAAGCTTTCTGAGAAACTTCTTTGTGTTCTGTGAAATCATCTCACAGAGTTACAGTTTTCCTCTCAAGAAGCCTTTCGCTAAGACAGTTCTTGTGGAATTGGCAAAGTGATATTTGGAAGCCCATAGAGGGCTATGGTGAAAAAGGAAATATCGTCAGATGAAATCTGGAAAGAAGATTTCTGCGAAACTGCTTAGTGTTCTGTTAATTCATCTCACAGAGTTACATGTGTATTTCGAGGATCTCTTTGCTAGCCCTATTTCTGTGGAATCTGAGAACAGATATTTCGGATCCCTTTGAAGACTACAGGGCCATAGGAAATATCCTCCGATAACAAAGAGAAAGAAGCTTTCTGAGAAACTTCTTTGTGTTCTGTGAAATCATCTCACAGAGTTACAGCTTTCCACTCAAGAAGCCTTTCGCTAAGACAGTTCTTGTGGAATTGGCAAAGTGATATTTGGAAGCCCATAGAGGGCTTTGGGGAAAAAGGAAATATCCTCAGATGAAATCTGGAAAGAAGCTTTCTGAGAAACTGCTTAGTGTTCTGTTAATTCATCTCACAGAGTTACATGTGTATTTCGAGGATCTCTTTGCTAGCCCTATTTCTGTGGAATCTGAGAACAGATATTTCGGATCCCTTTGAAGACTATAGGGCCAAAGGAAATATCCTCCGATAACAAAGAGAAAGAAGCTTTCTGAGAAACTTCTTTGTGTTCTGTGAAATCATCTCACAGAGTTACAGCTTTCTCCTCAAGAAGCCTTTCGCTAAGACAGTTCTTGTGGAATTGGCAAAGTGATATTTGGAAGCCCATAGAGGGCTATGGTGAAAAAGGAAATATCCTCAGATGAAATCTGGAAAGAAGCTTTCTGAGAAACTGCTTAGTGTTCTGTTAATTCATCTCACAGAGTTACATGTGTATTTCGAGGATCTCTTTGCGAGCTCTATTTCTGTGGAATCTGAGAACAGATATTTCGGATCCCTTTGAAGACTATAGGGCCAAAGTACATATCCTCCGATAACAAAGAGAAAAAAGCTTTCTGAGAAACTTCTTTGTGTTCTGTGAAATCATCTCACAGAGTTACAGCTTTCCCCTCAAGAAGCCTTTCGCTAAGACAGTTCTTGTGGAATAGGCAATGTGATATTTGGAAGCCCTTAGAGGGCTATGGTGAAAAAGGAAATATCCTCAGGTGAAATCTAGAAAGCAGCTTTCTGAGAAACTGCTTAGTGTTCTGTTAATTCATCTCACAGAGTTACATGTGTATTTCGAGGATCTCTTTGCTAGCCCTATTTCTGTGGAATCTGAGAACAGATATTTCGGATCCCTTTGAAGACTATAGGGCCAAAAGAAATATCCTCCGATAACAAAGAGAAAGAAGCTTTCTGAGAAACTTCTTTGTGTTCTGTGAAATCATCTCACAGAGTTACAGTTTTCCCCTGAAGAAGCCTTTCACTAAGACAGTTCTTGTGGAATTGGCAAAGTGATATTTGGAAGCCCATAGAGGGCTATGGTGAAAAAGGAAATATCCTCAGATGAAATTTGGAAAGAAGCTTTCTGAGAAACTGCTTAGTGTTCTGTGAATTCATCTCACAGAGTTACATGTGTATTTCGAGGATCTCTTTGCTAGCCCTCTTTCTGTGGAAACTGAGAAAAGATATTTCGGATCCCTTTGAAGACTATAGGGCCAAAGGAAATATCCTCCGATAACAAAGAGAAAGAAGCTTTCTGAGAAACTTCTTTGTGTTCTATGAAATCATCTCACAGAGTTACAGCTTTCCCTTCAAGAAGCCTTTCGCTAAGACAGTTCTTGTGGAATTTGCAAAGTGATATTTGGAAGCCAATAGAAGGCTATGGTGAAAAAGGAAATATCGTCAGATGAAATCTGGAAAGAATCTTTCTGAGAAACTGCTTAGTGTTCTGTTAATTCATCTCACAGAGTTACATGTGTATTTCGGGGATCTCTTTGCTAGCCCTATTTCTGTGGAATCTGAGAACAGATATTTCGGATCCCTTTGAAGACTATAGGGCCAAAGGAAATATCCTCCGATAACAAAGAGAAAGAAGCTTTCTGAGAAACTTCTTTGTGTTCTGTGAAATCATCTAACAGAGTTACAGCTTTCCCCTCAAGAAGCCTTTCGCTAAGACAGTTCTTGTGGAATTGGCAAAGTGATATTTGGAAGCCCATAGAGGGCTATGGTGAAAAAGGAAATATCCGCAGATGAAATCTGGAAAGAAGCTTTCTGAGAAACTGCTTAGTGTTCTGTGAATTCATCTCACAGAGTTACATGTGTATTTCGAGGATCTCTTTGCTAGCCCTATTTCTGTGGAATCTGAGAACAGATATTTCGGATCCCTTTGAAGACTATAGGGCCAAAGGAAATATCATCCGATAACAAAGAGAAAGAAGCTTTCTGAGAAACTTCTTTGCGTTCTGTGAAATCATCTCACAGAGTTACAGCTTTCCCCTCAAGAAGCCTTTCGCTAAGACAGTTCTTGTGGATTTGGCAAAGTGATATTTGGAAGCCCATAGAGGGCTATGGGGAAAAAGGAAATATCGTCAGATGAAATCTGGAAAGAAGCTTTCTGAGAAACTGCTTAGTGTTCTGTTAATTCATCTCACAGAGTTACATGTGTATTTCGAGGATCTCTTTGCTAGCCGTATTTCTGTGGTATCTGAGAACAGATATTTCGGATCACTTTGAAGAATATAGGGCCTAAGGAAATATCCTCGGATAACAAAGAGAAAGAAGCTTTCTGAGAAACTTCTTTGTGTTCTGAAATCATCTCACAGAGTTACAGCTTTCCCCTCAAGAAGCCTTTCGCTAAGACAGTTCTTGTGGAATTGGCAAAGTGATATTTGGAAGCCCATAGAGGGCTATGGGGAAAAAGGAAATATCCTCAGATGAAATCTGGAAAGAAGCTTTCTGAGAAACTGCTTAGTGTTCTGTTAATTCATCTCACAGAGTTACATGTGTATTTCCAGGATCTCTTTGCTAGCCCTATTTCTGTCGAATCTGAGAACAGATATTTCGGATCACTTTGAAGACTATAGGGCCTAAGGAAATATCCTCGGATAACAAAGAGAAAGAAGCTTTCTGAGAAACTTCTTTGTGTTCTGAAATCATCTCACAGAGTTACAGCTTTCCCCTCAAGAAGCCTTTCGCTAAGACAGTTCTTGTGGAATTGGCAAAGTGATATTTGGAAGCCCATAGAGGGCTATGGGGAATAAGGAAATATCCTCAGATGAAATCTGGAAAGAAGCTTTCTGAGAAACTGCTTAGTGTTCTGTTAATTCATCTCACAGAGTTACATGTGTATTTCGGGGATCTCTTTGCTAGCCCTATTTCTGTGGAATCTGAGAACAAATATTTCGGATCCCTTTGAAGACAATAGGGCCAAAGGAAATATCCTCCGATAACAAAGAGAAAGAAGCTTTCTGAGAAACTTCTTTGTGTTCTGTGAAATCATCTCACAGAGTTACAGTTTTCCTCTCAAGAAACCTTTCGCTAAGACAGTTCTTGTGGAATTGGCAAAGTGATATTTGGAAGCCCATAGAGGGCTATGGTGAAAAAGGAAATATCGTCAGATGAAATCTGGAAAGAAGCTTTCTGCGAAACTGCTTAGTGTTCGGTTAATTCATCTCACAGAGTTACATGTGTATTTCGAGGATCTCTTTGCTAGCTCTATTTCTGTGGAATCTGAGAACAGATATTTCGGATCCCTTTGAAGACTATAGGGCCAAAGGAAATATCCTCCGATAACAAAGAGAAAGAAGCTTTCTGAGAAACTTCTTTGTGTTCTGTGAAATCATCTCACAGAGTTACAGCTTTCCCCTCAAGAAGCCTTTCGCTAAGACAGTTCTTGTGGAATTGGCAAAGTGATATTTGGAAGCCCATAGAGGGCTATGGTGAAAAAGGAAATATCCTCAGATGAAATCTGGAAAGAAGCTTTCTGAGAAACTGCTTAGTGTTCTGTTAATTCATCTCACAGAGTTACATGTGTACTTCGAGGATCTCTTTGCTAGCCCTATTTCTGTGGAATCTGAGAACAGATATTTCGGATCCCTTTGCAGACTATAGGGCCAAAGGAAATATCATCCGAAAACAAAGAGAAAGAAGCTTTCTGAGAAACTTCTTTGTGTTCTGTGAAATCATCTCACAGAGTTACAACTTTCCCCTCAAGAAGCCTTTCGCTAAGACAGTTCTTGTGGAATTGGCAAAGTGATATTTGGAAGCCCATAGAGGGCTATGGTGAAAAAGGAAATATCGTCAGATGAAATCTGGAAAGAAGCTTTCTGCGAAACTGCTTAGTGTTCTGTTAATTCATCTCACAGAGTTACATGTGTATTTCGAGGATCTCTTTGCTAGCTCTATTTCTGTGGAATCTGAGAACAGATATTTCGGATCCCTTTGAAGACTATAGGGCCAAAGGAAATATCCTCCGATAACAAAGAGAAAGAAGCTTTCTGAGAAACTTCTTTGTGTTCTGTGAAATCATCTCACAGAGTTACAGCTTTCCCCTCAAGAAGCATTTCGCTAAGACAGTTCTTGTGGAATTGGCAAAGTGATATTTGGAAGCCCATAGAGGGCTATGGTGAAAAAGGAAATATCCTCAGATGAAATCTGGAAAGAAGCGTTCTGAGAAACTGCTTAGTGTTCTGTGAATTCATCTCACAGAGTTACATGTGTATTTCGAGGATCTCTTTGCTAGCCCTATTTCTGTGGAATCTGAGAACAGATATTTCGGATCCCTTTGAAGACTACAGGGCCATAGGAAATATCCTCCGATAACAAAGAGAAAGAAGCTTTCTGAGAAACTTCTTTGTGTTCTGTGAAATCATCTCACAGAGTTACAGCTTTCCTCTCAAGAAGCCTTTCGCTAAGACAGTTCTTGTGGAATTGGCAAAGTGATATTTGGAAGCCCATAGAGGGCTATGGGGAAAAAGGAAATATCCTCAGATGAAATCTGGAAAGAAGCTTTCTGAGAAACTGCTTAGTGTTCTGTTAATTCATCTCACAGAGTTACATGTGTATTTCGAGGATCTCTTTGCTAGCCCTATTTCTGTGGAATCTGAGAACAAATATTTCGGATCCCTTTGAAGACTATAGGGCCAAAGGAAATATCCTCCGATAACAAAGAGAAAGAAGCTTTCTGAGAAACTTCTTTGTGTTCTGTGAAATCATCTCACAGAGTTACAGCTTTCCCCTCAAGAAGCCTTTCGCTAAGACAGTTCTTGTGGAATTGGCAAAGTGATATTTGGAAGCCCATAGAGGGCTATGGTGAAAAAGGAAATATCCTCAGATGAAATCTGGAAAGAAGCTTTCTGAGAAACTGCTTAGTGTTCAGTGAATTCATCTCACAGAGTTACATGTGTATTTCGAGGATCTCTTTGCTAGCCCTATTTCTGTGGAATCTGAGAACAGATATTTCGGATCCCTTTGAAGACTATAGGGGCAAAGGAAATATCCTCCGAGAACAAAGAGAAAGAAGCTTTCTGAGAAAGTTCTTTGTGTTCTGTGAAATCATCTCACAGAGTTACAGCTTTCCCCTCAAGAAGCCTTTCGCTAAGACAGTTCTTGTGGAATTGGCAAAGTGATATTTGGAAGCCCATAGAGGGCTATGGGGAAAAAGGAAATATCCTCAGATGAAATCTGGAAAGAAGCTTTCTGAGAAACTGCTTAGTGTTCTGTTAATTCATCTCACAGAGTTACATGTGTACTTCGAGGATCTCTTTGCTAGCCCTATTTCTGTGGAATCTGAGAACAGATATTTCGGATCCCTTCGAAGACTATAGGGCCAAAGGAAATATCCTCGGTTAACAAAGAGAAAGAAGCTTTCTGAGAAACTTCTTTGTGTTCTGTGAAATCATCTCACAGAGTTACAGCTTTCCACTCAAGAAGCCTTTCGGTAAGACTGTTCTTGTTGAATTGGCAAAGTGATATTTGGAAGCCCATAGAGGGCTATGGTGAAAAAGGAAATATCCCCAGATGAAATCTGGAAAGAAGCTTTCTGAGAAACTGCTTAGTGTTCTGTTAATTCAGCTCACATAGTTACATGTGTATTTCGGGGATCTCTTTGCTAGCCCTATTTCTGTGGAATCTGAGAACAGATATTTCGGATCCCTTTGAAGACTATAGGGCCAAAGGAAATATCCTCCGATAACAAAGAGAAAGAAGCTTTCTGAGAAACTTCTTTGTGTTCTGTGAAATCATCTCACAGAGTTACAGTTTTCCTCTCAAGAAGCCTTTCGCTAAGACAGTTCTTGTGGAATTGGCAAAGTGATATTTGGAAGCCCATAGAGGGCTATGGTGAAAAAGGAAATATCGTCAGATGAAATCTGGAAAGAAGATTTCTGCGAAACTGCTTAGTGTTCTGTTAATTCATCTCACAGAGTTACATGTGTATTTCGAGGATCTCTTTGCTAGCCCTATTTCTGTGGAATCTGAGAACAGATATTTCGGATCCCTTTGAAGACTACAGGGCCATAGGAAATATCCTCCGATAACAAAGAGAAAGAAGCTTTCTGAGAAACTTCTTTGTGTTCTGTGAAATCATCTCACAGAGTTACAGCTTTCCACTCAAGAAGCCTTTCGCTAAGACAGTTCTTGTGGAATTGGCAAAGTGATATTTGGAAGCCCATAGAGGGCTTTGGGGAAAAAGGAAATATCCTCAGATGAAATCTGGAAAGAAGCTTTCTGAGAAACTGCTTAGTGTTCTGTTAATTCATCTCACAGAGTTACATGTGTATTTCGAGGATCTCTTTGCTAGCCCTATTTCTGTGGAATCTGAGAACAAATATTTCGGATCCCTTTGAAGACTATAGGGCCAAAGGAAATATCCTCCGATAACAAAGAGAAAGAAGCTTTCTGAGAAACTTCTTTGTGTTCTGTGAAATCATCTCACAGAGTTACAGCTTTCCCCTCAAGAAGCCTTTCGCTAAGACAGTTCTTGTGGAATTGGCAAAGTGATATTTGGAAGCCCATAGAGGGCTATGGTGAAAAAGGAAATATCCTCAGATGAAATCTGGAAAGAAGCTTTCTGAGAAACTGCTTAGTGTTCTGTTAATTCATCTCACAGAGTTACATGTGTATTTCGAGGATCTCTTTGCTAGCCCTATTTCTGTGGAATCTGAGAACAGATATTTCGGATCCCTTTGAAGACTATAAGGGCAAAGGAAATATCCTCCGAGAACAAAGAGAAAGAAGCTTTCTGAGAAAGTTCTTTGTGTTCTGTGAAATCATCTCACAGAGTTACAGCTTTCCCCTCAAGAAGCCTTTCGCTAAGACAGTTCTTGTGGAATTGGCAAAGTGATATTTGGAAGCCCATAGAGGGCTATGGGGAAAAAGGAAATATCCTCAGATGAAATCTGGAAAGAAGCTTTCTGAGAAACTGCTTAGTGTTCTGTTAATTCATCTCACAGAGTTACATGTGTATTTCCAGGATCTCTTTGCTAGCCCTATTTCTGTCGAATCTGAGAACAGATATTTCGGATCACTTTGAAGACTATAGGGCCTAAGGAAATATCCTCGGATAACAAAGAGAAAGAAGCTTTCTGAGAAACTTCTTTGTGTTCTGAAATCATCTCACAGAGTTACAGCTTTCCCCTCAAGAAGCCTTTCGCTAAGACAGTTCTTGTGGAATTGGCAAAGTGATATTTGGAAGCCCATAGAGGGCTATGGGGAATAAGGAAATATCCTCAGATGAAATCTGGAAAGAAGCTTTCTGAGAAACTGCTTAGTGCTCTGTTAATTCATCTCACAGAGTTACATGTGTATTTCGGGGATCTCTTTGCTAGCCCTATTTCTGTGGAATCTGAGAACAAATATTTCGGATCCCTTTGAAGACAATAGGGCCAAAGGAAATATCCTCCGATAACAAAGAGAAAGAAGCTTTCTGAGAAACTTCTTTGTGTTCTGTGAAATCATCTCACAGAGTTACAGTTTTCCTCTCAAGAAACCTTTCGCTAAGACAGTTCTTGTGGAATTGGCAAAGTGATATTTGGAAGCCCATAGAGGGCTATGGTGAAAAAGGAAATATCGTCAGATGAAATCTGGAAAGAAGCTTTCTGCGAAACTGCTTAGTGTTCGGTTAATTCATCTCACAGAGTTACATGTGTATTTCGAGGATCTCTTTGCTAGCTCTATTTCTGTGGAATCTGAGAACAGATATTTCGGATCCCTTTGAAGACTATAGGGCCAAAGGAAATATCCTCTGATAACAAAGAGAAAGAAGCTTTCTGAGAAACTTCTTTGTGTTCTGTGAAATCATCTCACAGAGTTACAGCTTTCCCCTCAAGAAGCCTTTCGCTAAGACAGTTCTTGTGGAATTGGCAAAGTGATATTTGGAAGCCCATAGAGGGCTATGGTGAAAAAGGAAATATCCTCAGATGAAATCTGGAAAGAAGCTTTCTGAGAAACTGCTTAGTGTTCTGTTAATTCATCTCACAGAGTTACATGTGTACTTCGAGGATCTCTTTGCTAGCCCTATTTCTGTGGAATCTGAGAACAGATATTTCGGATCCCTTTGAAGACTATAGGGCCAAAGGAAATATCCTCCGAAAACAAAGAGAAAGAAGCTTTCTGAGAAACTTCTTTGTCTTCTGTGAAATCATCTCACAGAGTTACAGCTTTCCCCTCAAGAAGCCTTTCGCTAAGACAGTTCTTGTGGAATTGGCAAAGTGATATTTGGAAGCCCATAGAGGGCTATGGTGAAAAAGGAAATATCGTCAGATGAAATCTGGAAAGAAGCTTTCTGCGAAACTGCTTAGTGTTCTGTTAATTCATCTCACAGAGTTACATGTGTATTTCGAGGATCTCTTTGCTAGCTCTATTTCTGTGGAATCTGAGAACAGATATTTCAGATCCCTTTGAAGACTATAGGGCCAAAGGAAATATCCTCCGATAACAAAGAGAAAGAAGCTTTCTGAGAAACTTCTTTGTGTTCTGTGAAATCATCTCACAGAGTTACAGCTTTCCCCTCAAGAAGCATTTCGCTAAGACAGTTCTTGTGGAATTGGCAAAGTGATATTTGGAAGCCCATAGAGGGCTATGGTGAAAAAGGAAATATCCTCAGATGAAATCTGGAAAGAAGCTTTCTGAGAAACTGCTTAGTGTTCTGTGAATTCATCTCACAGAGTTACATGTGTATTTCGAGGATCTCTTTGCTAGCCCTATTTCTGTGGAATCTGAGAACAGATATTTCGGATCCCTTTGAAGACTACAGGGCCATAGGAAATATCCTGCGATAACAAAGAGAAAGAAGCTTTCTGAGAAACTTCTTTGTGTTCTGTGAAATCATCTCACAGAGTTACAGCTTTCCTCTCAAGAAGCCTTTCGCTAAGACAGTTCTTGTGGAATTGGCAAAGTGATATTTGGAAGCCCATAGAGGGCTATGGGGAAAAAGGAAATATCCTCAGATGAAATCTGGAAAGAAGCGTTCTGAGAAACTGCTTAGTGTTCTGTTAATTCATCTCACAGAGTTACATGTGTATTTCGAGGATCTCTTTGCTAGCCCTATTTCTGTGGAATCTGAGAACAAATATTTCGGATCCCTTTGAAGACTATAGGGCCAAAGGAAATATCCTCCGATAACAAAGAGAAAGAAGCTTTCTGAGAAACTTCTTTGTGTTCTGTGAAATCATCTCACAGAGTTACAGCTTTCCCCTCAAGAAGCCTTTCGCTAAGACAGTTCTTGTGGAATTGGCAAAGTGATATTTGGAAGCCCATAGAGGGCTATGGTGAAAAAGGAAATATCCTCAGATGAAATCTGGAAAGAAGCTTTCTGAGAAACTGCTTAGTGTTCTGTTAATTCATCTCACAGAGTTACATGTGTATTTCGAGGATCTCTTTGCTAGCCCTATTTCTGTGGAATCTGAGAACAGATATTTCGGATCCCTTTGAAGACTATAGGGGCAAAGGAAATATCCTCCGAGAACAAAGAGAAAGAAGCTTTCTGAGAAAGTTCTTTGTGTTCTGTGAAATCATCTCACAGAGTTACAGCTTTCCCCTCAAGAAGCCTTTCGCTAAGACAGTTCTTGTGGAATTGGCAAAGTGATATTTGGAAGCCCATAGAGGGCTATGGGGAAAAAGGAAATATCCTCAGATGAAATCTGAAAAGAAGCTTTCTGAGAAACTGCTTAGTGTTCTGTTAATTCATCTCACAGAGTTACATGTGTACTTCGAGGATCTCTTTGCTAGCCCTATTTCTGTGGAATCTGAGAACAGATATTTCGGATCCCTTCGAAGACTATAGGGCCAAAGGAAATATCCTCGGTTAACAAAGAGAAAGAAGCTTTCTGAGAAACTTCTTTGTGTTCTGTGAAATCATCTCACAGAGTTACAGCTTTCCACTCAAGAAGCCTTTCGCTAAGACTGTTCTTGTTGAATTGGCAAAGTGATATTTGGAAGCCCATAGAGGGCTATGGTGAAAAAGGAAATATCCTCAGATGAAATCTGGAGAGAAGCTTTCTGAGAAACTGCTTAGTGTTCTGTTAATTCAGCTCACATAGTTACATGTGTATTTCGGGGATCTCTTTGCTAGCCCTATTTCTGTGGAATCTGAGAACAGATATTTCGGATCCCTTTGAAGACTATAGGGCCAAAGGAAATATCCTCCGATAACAAAGAGAAAGAAGCTTTCTGAGAAACTTCTTTGTGTTCTGTGAAATCATCTCACAGAGTTACAGCTTTCCCCTCAAGAAGCCTTTCGCTAAGACAGTTCTTGTGGAATTGGCAAAGTGATATTTGGAAGCCCATAGAAGGCTATGCTGAAAAAGGAAATATCGTCAGATGAAATCTGGAAAGAAGCTTTCTGAGAAACTGCTTAGTGTTCTGTTAATTCATCTCACAGAGTTACATGTGTATTTCGAGGATCTCTTTGCAAGCCCTATTTCTGAGGAATCTGAGAACAGATATTTCGGATCCCTTCGAAGACTATAGGGCCAAAGGAAATATCCTCGGTTAACAAAGAGAAAGAAGCTTTCTGAGAAACTTCTTTGTGTTCTGAAATCATCTCACAGAGTTACAGCTTTCCCCTCAAGAAGCCTTTCTCTAAGACAGTTCTTGTGGAATTGGCAAAGTGATATTTGGAAGCCCATAGAGGGCTATGGGGAAAAAGGAAATATCCTCAGATGAAATCTGGAAAGAAGCTTTCTGAGAAACTGCTTAGTGTTCTGTTAATTCATCTCACAGAGTTACATGTGTATTTCCAGGATCTCTTTGCTAGCCCTATTTCTGTCGAATCTGAGAACAGATATTTCGGATCACTTTGAAGACTATAGGGCCTAAGGAGATATCCTCGGATAACAAAGAGAAAGAAGCTTTCTGAGAAACTTCTTTGTGTTCTGAAATCATCTCAGAGAGTTACAGCTTTCCCCTCAAGAAGCCTTTCGCTAAGACAGTTCTTGTGGAATTGGCAAAGTGATATTTGGAAGCCCATAGAGGGCTATGGGGAAAAAGGAAATATCCTCAGATGAAATCTGGAAAGAAGCTTTCTGAGAAACTGCTTAGTGTTCTGTTAATTCATCTCACAGAGTTACATGTGTATTTCGAGGATCTCTTTGCTAGCCCTATTTCTGTGGAATCTGAGAACAAATATTTCGGATCCTTTGAAGACTATAGGGCCAAAGGAAATATCCTCCGATAACAAAGAGAAAGAAGCTTTCTGAGAAACTTCTTTGTGTTCTGTGAAATCATCTCACAGAGTTACAGCTTTCCCCTCAAGAAGCCTTTCGCTAAGACAGTTCTTGTGGAATTGGCAAAGTGATATTTGGAAGCCCATAGAAGGCTATGGTGAAAAAGGAAATATCGTCAGATGAAATCTGGAAAGAAGCTTTCTGAGAAACTGCTTAGTGTTCTGTTAATTCATCTCACAGAGTTACATGTGTATTTCGAGGATCTCTTTGCTAGCCCTATTTCTGTGGAATCTGAGAACAGATATTTCGGATCCCTTCGAAGACTATAGGGCCAAAGGAAATATCCTCGGTTAACAAAGAGAAAGAAGCTTTCTGAGAAACTTCTTTGTGTTCTGTGAAATCATCTCACAGAGTTACAGCTTTCCCCTCAAGAAGCCTTTCGCTAAGACTGTTCTTGTGGAATTGGCAAAGTGATATTTGGAAGCCCATAGAGGGCTATGGTGAAAAAGGAAATATCCTCAGATGAAATCTGGAAAGAAGCTTTCTGAGAAACTGCTTAGTGTTCTGTTAATTCATCTCACATAGTTACATGTGTATTTCGAGGATCTCTTTGCTAGCCCTATTTCTGTGGAATCTGAGAACAGATATTTCGGATCCCTTTGAAGACTATAGGGCCAAAGGAAATATCCTCCGATAACAAAGAGAAAGAAGCTTTCTGAGAAACTTCTTTGTGTTCTGTGAAATCATCTCACAGAGTTACAGTTTTCCTCTCAAGAAACCTTTCGCTAAGACAGTTCTTGTGGAATTGGCAAAGTGATATTTGGAAGCCCATAGAGGGCTATGGTGAAAAAGGAAATATCGTCAGATGAAATCTGGAAAGAAGCTTTCTGCGAAACTGCTTAGTGTTCTGTTAACTCATCTCACAGCGTTACATGTGTATTTCGGGGATCTCTTTGCGGGCTCTATTTCTGTGGAATCTGAGAACAGATATTTCGGATCCCTTTGAAGACAATAGGGGCAAAGGAAATATCCTCCGAGAACAAAGAGAAAGAAGCTTTCTGAGAAAGTTCTTTGTGTTCTGTGAAATCATCTCACAGAGTTACAGCTTTCCCCTCAAGAGGCCTTTCGCTAAGACAGTTCTTGTGGAATTGGCAAAGTGATATTTGGAAGCCCATAGAGGGCTATGGGGAAAAAGGAAATATCCTCAGATGAAATCTGGAAAGAAGCTTTCTGAGAAACTGCTTAGTGTTCTGTTAATTCATCTCACAGAGTTACATGTGTACTTCGAGGATCTCTTTGCTAGCCCTATTTCTGTGGAATCTGAGAACAGATATTTCGGATCCCTTTGAAGACTATAGGGCCAAAGGAAATATCCTCCGATAACAAAGAGAAAGAAGCTTTCTGAGAAACTTCTTTGTGTTCTGTGAAATCATCTCACAGAGTTACAGTTTTCCTCTCAAGAAGCCTTTCGCTAAGACAGTTCTTGTGGAATTGGCAAAGTGATATTTGGAAGCCCATAGAGGGCTATGGTGAAAAAGGAAATATCGTCAGATGAAATCTGGAAAGAAGCTTTCTGCGAAACTGCTTAGTGTTCTGTTAATTCATCTCACAGAGTTACATGTGTATTTCGAGGATCTCTTTGCTAGCCCTATTTCTGTGGAATCTGAGAACAGATATTTCGGTTTCCTTTGAAGACTACAGGGCCATAGGAAATATCCTCCGATAACAAAGAGAAAGAAGCTTTCTGAGAAACTTCTTTGTGTTCTGTGAAATCATCTCACAGAGTTACAGCTTTCCACTCAAGAAGCCTTTCGCTAAGACAGTTCTTGTGGAATTGGCAAAGTGATATTTGGAAGCCCATAGAGGGCTATGGGGAAAAAGGAAATATCCTCAGATGAAATCTGGAAAGAAGCTTTCTGAGAAACTGCTTAGTGTTCTGTTAATTCATCTCACAGAGTTACATGTGTATTTCGAGGATCTCTTTGCTAGCCCTATTTCTGTGGAATCTGAGAACAAATATTTCGGATCCCTTTGAAGACTATAGGGCCAAAGGAAATATCCTCCGATAACAAAGAGAAAGAAGCTTTCTGAGAAACTTCTTTGTGTTCTGTGAAATCATCTCACAGAGTTACAGCTTTCCCCTCAAGAAGCCTTTCGCTAAGACAGTTCTTGTGGAATTGGCAAAGTGATATTTGGAAGCCCATAGAGGGCTATGGTGAAAAAGGAAATATCCTCAGATGAAATCTGGAAAGAAGCTTTCTGAGAAACTGCTTAGTGTTCTGTTAATTCATCTCACAGAGTTACATGTGTATTTCGAGGATCTCTTTGCTAGCCCTATTTCTGTGGAATCTGAGAACAGATATTTCGGATCCCTTTGAAGACTATAGGGGCAAAGGAAATATCCTCCGAGAACAAAGAGAAAGAAGCTTTCTGAGAAAGTTCTTTGTGTTCTGTGAAATCATCTCACAGAGTTACAGCTTTCCCCTCAAGAAGCCTTTCACTAAGACAGTTCTTGTGGAATTGGCAAAGTGATATTTGGAAGCCCATAGAGGGCTATGGGGAAAAAGGAAATATCCTCAGATGAAATCTGGAAAGAAGCTTTCTGAGAAACTGCTTAGTGTTCTGTTAATTCATCTCACAGAGTTACATGTGTACTTCGAGGATCTCTTTGCTAGCCCTATATCTGTGGAATCTGAGAACAGATATTTCGGATCCCTTTGAAGACTATAGGGGCAAAGGAAATATCCTCCGAGAACAAAGAGAAAGAAGCTTTCTGAGAAACTTCTTTGTGTTCTGTGAAATCATCTCACAGAGTTACAGCTTTCCCCTCAAGAAGCCTTTCGCTAAGACAGTTCTTGTGGAATTGGCAAAGTGATATTTGGAAGCCAATAGAAGGCTATGGTGAAAAAGGAAATATCGTCAGATGAAATCTGGAAAGAAGCTTTCTGAGAAACTGCTTAGTGTTCTGTTAATTCATCTCACAGAGTTACATGTGTATTTCGAGGATCTCTTTGCTAGCCCTATTTCTGTGGAATCTGAGAACAGATATTTCGGATCCCTTCGAAGACTATAGGGCCAAAGGAATTATCCTCGGTTAACAAAGAGAAAGAAGCTTTCTGAGAAACTTCTTTGTGTTCTGTGAAATCATCACACAGAGTTACAGCTTTCCACTCAAGAAGCCTTTCGCTAAGACTGTTCTTGTGGAATTGGCAAAGTGATATTTGGAAGCCCATAGAGGGCTATGGTGAAAAAGGAAATATCCTCAGATGAAATCTGGAAAGCAGCTTTCTGAGAAACTGCTTAGTGTTCTGTTAATTCATCTCACATAGTTACATGTGTATTTCGAGGATCTCTTTGCTAGCCCTATTTCTGTGGAATCTGAGAACAGATATTTCGGATCCCTTTGAAGACTATAGGGCCAAAGGAAATATCCTCCGATAACAAAGAGAAAGAAGCTTTCTGAGAAATTTCTTTGTGTTCTGTGAAATCATCTCACCGAGTTACAGTTTTCCTCTCAAGAAGCCTTTCGCTAAGACAGTTCTTGTGGAATTGGCAAAGTGATATTTGGAAGCCCAAAGAGGGCTATGGTGAAAAAGGAAATATCGTCAGATGAAATCTGGAAAGAAGCTTTCTGCGAAACTGCTTAGTGTTCTGTTAATTCATCTCACAGAGTTACATGTGTATTTCGAGGATCTCTTTGCTAGCTCTATTTCTGTGGAATCTGAGAACAGATATTTCGGATCCCTTTGAAGACTATAGGGCCAAAGGAAATATCCTCCGATAACAAAGAGAAAGAAGCTTTCTGAGAAACTTCTTTGTGTTCTGTGAAATCATCTCACAGAGTTACAGCTTTCCCCTCAAGAAGCCTTTCGCTAAGACAGTTCTTGTGGAATTGGCAAAGTGATATTTGGAAGCCCATAGAGGGCTATGGTGAAAAAGGAAATATCCTCAGATGAAATCTGGAAAGAAGCTTTCTGAGAAACTGGTTAGTGTTCTGTTAATTCATCTCACAGAGTTACATGTGTATTTCGAGGATCTCTTTGCTAGCCCTATTTCTGTGGAATCTGAGAACAGATATTTCTGATCCCTTTGAAGACTATAGGGCCAAAGGAAATATCCTCCGATAACAAAGAGAAAGAAGCTTTCTGAGAAACTTCTTTGTGTTCTGTGAAATCATCTCACAGAGTTACAGCTTTCCCCTCAAGAAGCCTTTCGCTAAGACAGTTCTTGTGGAATTGGCAAAGTGATATTTGGAAGCCCATAGAGGGCTATGGTGAAAAAGGAAATATCGTCAGATGAAATCTGGAGAGAAGTTTTCTGCGAAACTGCTTAGTGTTCTGTTAATTCATCTCACAGAGTTACATGTGTATTTCGAGGATCTCTTTGCTAGCCCTATTTCTGTGGAATCTGAGAACAGATATTTCCGATCCCTTTGAAGACTACAGGGCCAAAGGAAATATCCTCCGATAACAAAGAGAAAGAAGCTTTCTGAGAAACTTCTTTGTGTTCTGTGAAATCATCTCACAGAGTTACAGCTTTCCTCTCAAGAAGCCTTTCGCTAAGACAGTTCTTGTGGAATTGGCAAAGTGATATTTGGAAGCCCATAGAGGGCTATGCTGAAAAAGGAAATATCGTCAGATGAAATCTGGAAAGAAGCTTTCTGCGAAACTGCTTAGTGTTCTGTTAATTCATCTCACAGAGTTACATGTGTATTTCGAGGATCTCTTTGCTAGCTCTATTTCTGTGGAATCTGAGAACAGATATTTCGGATCCCTTTGAAGACTATAGGGCCAAAGGAAATATCCTCCGATAACAAAGAGAAAGAAGCTTTCTGAGAAACTTCTTTGTGTTCTGTGAAATCATCTCACAGAGTTTCAGCTTTCCCCTCAAGAAGCATTTCGCTAAGACAGTTCTTGTGGAATTTGCAAAGTGATATTTGGAAGCCCATAGAGGGCTATGGTGAAAAAGGAAATATCCTCAGATGAAATCTGGAAAGAAGCTTTCTGAGAAACTGCTTAGTGTTCTGTTAATTCATCTCACAGAGTTACATGTGTATTTCGAGGATCTCTTTGCTAGCCCTATTTCTGTGGAATCTGAGAACAGATATTTCGGATCCCTTTGAAGACTATAGGGCCAAAGGAAATATCCTCCGATAACAAACAGAAAGAAGCTTTCTGAGAAACTTCTTTGTGTTCTGTGAAATCATCTCACAGAGTTACAGCTTTCCCCTCAAGAAGCCTTTCGCTAAGACAGTTCTTGTGGAATTGGCAAAGTGATATTTGGAAGCCCATAGAGGGCTATGGTGAAAAAGGAAATATCGTCAGATGAAATCTGGAAACAAGCTTTCTGCGAAACTGCTTAGTGTTCTGTAAATTCATCTCACACAGTTACATGTGTATTTCGAGGATCTGTTTGATAGCTCTATTTCTGTGGAATCTGAGAACAGATATTTCGGATCACTTTGAAGACTATAGGGCCTAAGGAAATATCCTCCGATAACAAAGAGAAAGAAGCTTTCCGAGAAACTTCTTTGTGTTCTGTGAAATCATCTCACAGAGTTACAGCTTTCCCCTGAAGAAGCCTTTCGCTAAGACAGTTCTTGTGGAATTGGCCAAGTGATATTTGGAAGCCCATAGAGGGCTATGGTGAAAAAGGAAATATCGTCAGATGAAATCTGGAAAGAAGCTTTCTGCGAAACTGCTTAGTGTTCTGTAAATTCATCTCACAGAGTTACATGTGTATTTCGAGGATCTCTTTGCTAACCCTATTTCTGTGGAATCTGAGAACAGATATTTCGGATCCCTTTGAAGACTATAGGGCCAAAGGAAATATCCTCCGATAACAAAGAGAAAGAAGCTTTCTGAGAAACTTCTTTGTGTTCTGTGAAATCATCTCACAGAGTTACAGCTTTCCCCTCAAGAAGCCTTTCGCTAAGACAGTTCTTGTGGAATTGGCAAAGTGATATTTGGAAGCCCAAAGAGGGCTATGGGGAAAAAGGAAATATCGTCAGATGCAATCTGGAAAGACGCTTTCTGAGAAACTGCTTAGTGTTCTGTGAATTCATCTCAGAGAGTTGCATGTGTATTTCGAGGATCTCTTTGCTAGCCCTATTTCTGTGGAATCTGAGAACAGATACTTCGGATCACTTTGAAGACTATAGGGCCTAAGGAAATACCCTCGGATAACAAAGAGAAAGAAGCTTTCTGAGAAACTTCTTTGTGTTCCGTGAAATCATCTCACAGAGTTACAGCTTTCCCCTCAAGAAGCCTATGGTGAAAAAGGAAATATCGTCAGATGAAATCCGGAAAGAAGCTTTCTGCGAAACTGCTTAGTGTTCTCTTAATTCATCTCACAGAGTTACATGTGTATTTCGAGAATCTCTTTGCTAGACCTATTTCTGTGGAAACTGAGAAAAGATATTTCGGTTCCCTTTGAAGACTATAGGGCCAAAGGAAATATCCTCCGATAACAAAGAGAAAGAAGCTTTCTGAGAAACGTCTTTGTGTTCTGTGAAATCATCTCACAGAGTTACAGCTTTCCCCTGAAGAAGCCTTTCGCTAAGACAGTTCTTGTGGAATTGGCAAAGTGATATTTGGAAGCCCATAGAGGGCTATGGTGAAAAAGGAAATATCCTCAGATGAAATCTGGAAAGAAGCTTTCTGAGAAACTGCTTAGTGTTCTGTGAATTCATCTCACAGAGTTACATGTGTATTTCGAGGATCTCTTTGCTAGCCCTATTTCTGTGGAAACTGAGAAAAGATATTTCGGATCCCTTTGAAGACTAATGGGCCAAAGGAAATATCCTCCGATAACAAAGAGAAAGAAGCTTTCTGAGAAACTTCTTTGTGTTCTGTGAAATCATCTCACAGAGTTACAGCTTTCCCCTCAAGAAGCCTTTCTCTAAGACAGTTCTTGTGGAATTGGCAAAGTGATATTTGGAAGCCCATAGAAGGCTATGGTGAAAAAGGAAATATCCTCAGATGAAATCTGGAAAGAAGCTTTCTGAGAAACTGCTTAGTGTTCTGTTAATTCATCTCACAGAGTTACATGTGTATTTCGAGGATCTCTTTGCTAGCCCTATTTCTGTGGAATCTGAGAACAGATATTTCGGATCCCGTCGAAGACTATAGGGCCAAAGGAAATATCCTCGGATAACAAAGAGAAAGAAGCTTTCTGAGAAACTTCTTTGTGTTCTGTGAAATCATCTCACAGAGTTACAGCTTTCCCCTCAAGAAGCCTTTCGTTAAGACAGTTCTTGTGGAATTGGCAAAGTGATATTTGGAAGCCCATAGAGGGCTATGGTGAAAAAGGAAATATCCTCAGATGAAATCCGGAAAGAAGCTTTCTGAGAAACTGCTTAGTGTTCTGTTAATTCATCTCACATAGTTACATGTGTATTTCGAGGATCTCTTTGCTAGCCCTATTTCTGTGGAATCTGAGAACAGATATTTCGGATCCCTTTGAAGACTATAGGGCCAAAGGAAATATCCTCCGATAACAAAGAGAAAGAAGCTTTCTGAGAAACTTCTTTGTGTTCTGTGAAATCATCTCACAGAGTTACAGCTTTCCTCTCAAGAAGCCTTTCGCTAAGACAGTTCTTGTGGAATTGGCAAAGTGATATTTGGAAGCCCATAGAGGGCTATGGTGAAAAAGGAAATATCCTCAGATGAAATCTGGAAAGAAGCTTTCTGCGAAACTGCTTAGTGTTCTGTTAATTCATCTCACAGAGTTACATGTGTATTTCGAGGATCTCTTTGCTAGCTCTATTTCTGTGGAATCTGAGAACAGATATTTCTGATCCCTTTGAAGACTATAGGGACAAAGGAAATATCCTCCGATAACAAAGAGAAAGAAGCTTTCTGAGAAACTTCTTTGTGTTCTGTGAAATCATCTCACAGAGTTACAGCTTTCCCCTCAAGAAGCCTTTCGCTAAGACAGTTCTTGTGGAATTGGCAAAGTGATATTTGGAAGCCCATAGAGGGCTATGGTGAAAAAGGAAATATCCTCAGATGAAATCTGGAAAGAAGCTTTCTGAGAAACTGCTTAGTGTTCTGTTAATTCATCTCACAGAGTTACATGTGTATTTCGAGGATCTCTTTGCTAGCCCTATTTCTGTGGAATCTGAGAACAGATATATCGGATCCCTTTGAAGACTATAGGGCCAAAGGAAATATCCTCCGATAACAAAGAGAAAGAAGCTTTCTGAGAAACTTCTTTGTGTTCTGTGAAATCATCTCACAGAGTTTCAGCTTTCCCCTCAAGAAGCCTTTCGCTAAGACAGTTCTTGTGGAATTGGCAAAGTGATATTTGGAAGCCCATAGAGGGCTATGGAGAAAAAGGAAATATCGTCAGATGAAATCTGGAAAGAAGCTTTCCGCGAAACTGCTTAGTGTTCTGATAATTCATCTCACAGAGTTACATGTGTATTTCGAGGATCTCTTTGCTAACCCTATTTCTGTGGAAACTGAGAAGAGATATTTCGGATCCCTTTGAAGACTATAGGGCCAAAGGAAATATCCTCCGATAACAAAAAGAAAGAAGCTTTCTGAGAAACTTCTTTGTGTTCTGTGAAATCATCTCACAGAGTTACAGCTTTCCCCTTAAGAAGCCTTTCGCTAAGACAGTTCTTGTGGATTGGCAAAGTGATATTTGGAAGCCCATAGAGGGCTATGGTGAAAAAGGAAATATCGTCAGATGAAATCTGGAAAGAAGCTTTCTGAGAAACTGCTTAGTGTTCTGTTAATTCATCTCACAGAGTTACATGTGTATTTCGAGGATCTCTTTGCTAGCCCTATTTCTGTGGAATCTGAGAACAGATATTTCGGATCACTTTGAAGACTATAGGGCCTAAGGAAATATCCTCGGATAACAAAGAGAAAGAAGCTTTCTGAGAAACTTCTTTGTGTTCTGAAATCATCTCACAGAGTTACAGCTTTCCCCTCAAGAAGCCTTTCGCTAAGACAGTTCTTGTGGAATTGGCAAAGTGATATTTGGAAGCCCATAGAGGGCTATGGGGAAAAAGAAATATCGTCAGATGAAATCTGGAAAGAAGCTTTCTGAGAAACTGCTTAGTGTTCTGTTAATTCATCTCACAGAGTTACATGTGTATTTCCAGGATCTCTTTGCTAGCCCTATTTCTGTGGAATCTGAGAACAGATATTTCGGATCACTTTGAAGACTATAGGGCGTAAGGAAATATCCTCGGATAACAAAGAGAAAGAAGCTTTCTGAGAAACTTCTTTGTGTTCTGAAATCATCTAACAGAGTTACAGCTTTCCCCTCAAGAAGCCTTTCGCTAAGACAGTTCTTGTGGAGTTGGCAAAGTGATATTTGGTAGCCCATAGAGGGCTATGGGGAAGAAGGAAATATCCTCAGATGAAATCTGGAAAGAAGCTTTCTGAGAAACTGCTTAGTGTTCTTTTAATTCATCTCACAGAGTTACATGTGTATTTCGAGTATCTCTTTGCTAGCCCTATTTCTGTGGAATCTGAGAACAAATATTTCGGATCCCTTTGAAGACTATAGGGCCAAAGGAAATATCCTCCGATAACAAAGAGAAAGAAGCTTTCTGAGAAACTTCTTTGTGTTCTGTGAAATCATCTCACAGAGTTACAGGTTTCCCCTCAAGAAGCCTTTCGCTAAGACAGTTCTTGTGGAATTTGCAAAGTGATATTTGGAAGCCCATAGAAGGCTATGATGAAAAAGGAAATATCGTCAGATGAAATCTGGAAAGAAGCTTTCTGCGAAACTGCTTAGTGTTCTGTTAATTCATCTCACAGAGTTACATGTGTATTTCGAGGATCTCTTTGCTAGCCCTATTTATGTGGAATCTGAGAACAGATATTTCGGATCCCTTCGAAGACTATAGGGCCAAAGGAAATATCTTCGGATAACAAAGAGAAAGAAGCTTTCTGAGAAACTTCTTTGTGTTCTGTGAAATCATCTCACAGAGTTACAGCTTTCCCCTGAAGAAGCCTTTCGTTAAGACAGTTCTTGTGGAATTGGCAAAGTGATATTTGGAAGCCCATAGAGGGCTATGGTGAAAAAGGAAATATCCTCCGATGAAATCTGGAAAGAAGCTTTCTGAGAAACTGCTTAGTGTTCTGTGAATTCATCTCACATAGTTACATGTGTATTTCGAGGATCTCTTTGCTAGCCCTATTTCTGTGGAATCTGAGAACAGATATTTCGGATGCCTTTGAAGACTATAGGGCCAAAGGAAATATCCTCCGATAACAAAGAGAAAGAAGCTTTCTGAGAAACTTCTTTGTGTTCTGTGAAATCATCTCACAGAGTTACAGCTTTCCTCTCAAGAAGCCTTTCGCTAAGACAGTTCTTGTGGAATTGGCAAAGTGATATTTGGAAGCCCATAGAGGGCTATGGTGAAAAAGGAAATATCGTCAGATGAAATCTGGAAAGAAGCTTTCTGCGAAACTGCTTAGTGTTCTGTTAATTCATCTCACAGAGTTACATGTGTATTTCGAGGATCCCTTTGCTAGCTCTATTTCTGTGGAATCTGAGAACTGATATTTCGGATCCCTTTGAAGACTATAGGGCCAAAGGAAATATCCTCCGATAACAAAGAGAAAGAAGCTTTCTGAGAAACTTCTTTGTGTTCTGTGAAATCATCTCACAGAGTTACAGCTTTCCCCTCAAGAAGCATTTCGCTAAGACAGTTCTTGTGGAATTGG
Source organism: Macaca nemestrina (assembly GCF_043159975.1). Lineage (NCBI taxonomy): Eukaryota > Metazoa > Chordata > Mammalia > Primates > Cercopithecidae > Macaca > Macaca nemestrina. The sequence continues at coordinate 29,464,546 of NC_092135.1, read as the reverse complement.
CAAAGTGATATTTGGAAGCCCATAGAGTGCTATGGTGAAAAAGGAAATATCCTCAGATGAAATCTGGAAAGAAGCTTTCTGAGAAACTGCTTAGTGTTCTGTTAATTCATTTCACAGAGTTACATGTGTATTTCGAGGATCTCTTTGCTAGCCCTATTTCTGTGGAATCTGAGAACAGATATTTCGGATCCCTTTGAAGACTATAGGGCCAAAGGGAATATCCTCCGATAACAAAGAGAAAGAAGCTTTCTGAGAAACTTCTTTGTGTTCTGTGAAATCATCTAACAGAGTTACAGCTTTCCCCTCAAGAAGCCTTTCGCTAAGACAGTTCTTGTGGAATTGGCAAAGTGATATTTGGAAGCCCATAGAGGGCTATGGTGAAAAAGGAAATATCGTCAGATGAAATCTGGAAAGAAGCTTTCCGCGAAACTGCTTAGTGTTCTGATAATTCATCTCACAGAGTTACATGTGTATTTCGAGGATCTCTTTGCTAACCCTATTTCTGAGGAAACTGAGAACAGATATTTCGGATCCCTTTGAAGACTATAGGGCCAAAGGAAATATCCTCCGATAACAAAGAGAAAGAAGCTTTCTGAGAAACTCCTTTGTGTTCTGTGAAATCATCTCACAGAGTTACAGCTTTCCCCTCAAGAAGCCTTTCGCTAAGACAGTTCTTTTGGAATTGGCAAAGTGATATTTGGAAGCCCATAGAGGGCTATGGTGAAAAAGGAAATATCCTCAGATGAAATCTGGAAAGAAGCTTTCTGAGAAACTGCTTAGTGTTCTGTTAATTCATCTCACAGAGTTACATGTGTACTTCGAGGATCTCTTTGCTAGCCCTATTTCTGTGGAATCTGAGAACAGATATTTCGGATCCCTTTGAAGACTATAGGGCCAAAGGAAATATCCTCCGATAACAAAGAGAAAGAAGCTTTCTGAGAAACTTCTTTGTGTTCTGTGAAATCATCTCACAGAGTTACAGCTTTCCCCTTAAGAAGCCTTTCGCTAAGACAGTTCTTGTGGATTGGCAAAGTGATATTTGGAAGCCCATAGAGGGCTATGGTGAAAAAGGAAATATCGTCAGATGAAATCTGGAAAGAAGCTTTCTGAGAAACTGCTTAGTGTTCTGTTAATTCATCTCACAGAGTTACATGTGTATTTCGAGGATCTCTTTGCTAGCCCTATTTCTGTGGAATCTGAGAACAGATATTTTGGATCACTTTGAAGACTATAGGGCCTAAGGAAATATCCTCGGATAACAAAGAGAAAGAAGCTTTCTGAGAAACTTCTTTGTGTTCTGAAATCATCTCACAGAGTTACAGCTTTCCCCTCAAGAAGCCTTTCGCTAAGACAGTTCTTGTGGAATTGGCAAAGTGATATTTGGAAGCCCATAGAGGGCTATGGGGAAAAAGAAATATCGTCAGATGAAATCTGGAAAGAAGCTTTCTGAGAAACTGCTTAGTGTTCTGTTAATTCATCTCACAGAGTTACATGTGTATTTCCAGGATCTCTTTGCTAGCCCTATTTCTGTGGAATCTGAGAACAGATATTTCGGATCACTTTGAAGACTATAGGGCCTAAGGAAATATCCTCGGATAACAAAGAGAAAGAAGCTTTCTGAGAAACTTCTTTGTGTTCTGAAATCATCTCACAGAGTTACAGCTTTCCCCTCAAGAAGCCTTTCGCTAAGACAGTTCTTGTGGAGTTGGCAAAGTGATATTTGGAAGCCCATAGAGGGCTATGGGGAAGAAGGAAATATCCTCAGATGAAATCTGGAAAGAAGCTTTCTGAGAAACTGCTTAGTGTTCTGTTAATTCATCTCACAGAGTTACATGTGTATTTCGAGGATCTCTTTGCTAGCCCTATTTCTGTGGAATCTGAGAACAAATATTTCGGATCCCTTTGAAGACTATAGGGCCAAAGGAAATATCCTCCGATAACAAAGAGAAAGAAGCTTTCTGAGAAACTTCTTTGTGTTCTGTGAAATCATCTCACAGAGTTACAGCTTTCCCCTCAAGAAGCCTTTCGCTAAGACACTTCTTGTGGAATTGGCAAAGTGATATTTGGAAGCCCATAGAGGGCTATGGTGAAAAAGGAAATATCCTCAGATGAAATCTGGAAAGAAGCTTTCTGAGAAATTGCTTAGTGTTCTGTTAATTCATCTCACAGAGTTACATGTGTATTTCGAGTATCTCTTTGCTAGCTCTATTTCTGTGGAATCTGAGAACAGATATTTCGGATCCCTTTGAAGACTATAGGGGCAAAGGAAATATCCTCCGATAACAAAGAGAAAGAAGCTTTCTGAGAAACTTCTTTGTGTTCTGTGAAATCATCTCACAGAGTTACAGCTTTCCTCTCAAGAGGTCTTTCGCTAAGACAGTTCTTGTGGAATTGGCAAAGTGATATTTGGAAGCCCATAGAGGGCTATGGGGAAAAAGGAAATATCCTCAGATGAAATCTGGAAAGAAGCTTTCTGAGAAACTGCTTAGTGTTCTGTTAATTCATCTCACAGAGTTACATGTGTATTTCGAGGATCTCTTTGCTAGCCCTATTTCTGTGGAATCTGAGAACAAATATTTCGGATCCCTTTGAAGACTATAGGGCCAAAGGAAATATCCTCCGATAACAAAGAGAAAGAAGCTTTCTGAGAAACTTCTTTGTGTTCTGTGAAATCATCTCACAGAGTTACAGCTTTCCCCTCAAGAAGCCTTTCGCTAAGACAGTTCTTGTGGAATTGGCAAAGTGATATTTGGAAGCCCATAGAGGGCTATGGTGAAAAAGGAAATATCCTCAGATGAAATCTGGAAAGAAGCTTTCTGAGAAACTGCTTAGTGTTCTGTTAATTCATCTCACAGAGTTACAGGTTTATTTCGAGGATCTCTTTGCTAGCCCTATTTCTGTGGAATCTGAGAACAGATATTTCGGATCCCTTTGAAGACTATAGGGCCAAAGGAAATATCCTCCGAGAACAAAGAGAAAGAAGCTTTCTGAGAAAGTTCTTTGTGTTCTGTGAAATCATCTCACAGAGTTACAGCTTTCCCCTCAAGAAGCCTTTCGCTAAGACAGTTCTTGTGGAATTGGCAAAGTGATATTTGGAAGCCCATAGAAGGCTATGGTGAAAAAGGAAATATCGTCAGATGAAATCTGGAAAGAAGCTTTCAGAGAAACTGCTTAGTGTTCTGTTAATTCATCTCACATAGTTACATGTGTATTTTGAGGATCTCTTTGCTAGCCCTATTTCTGTGGAATCTGAGAACAGATATTTCGGATCCCTTCGAAGACTATAGGGCCAAAGGAAATATCCTCGGTTAACAAAGAGAAAGAAGCTTTCTGAGAAACTTCTTTGTGTTCTGTGAAATCATCTCACAGAGTTACAGCTTTCCACTCAAGAAGCCTTTCGCTAAGACTGTTCTTGTTGAATTGGCAAAGTGATATTTGGAAGCCCATAGAGGGCTATGGTGAAAAAGGAAATATCCTCAGATGAAATCTGGAAAGAAGCTTTCTGAGAAACTGCTTAGTGTTCTGTTAATTCAGCTCACATAGTTACATGTGTATTTCGGGGATCTCTTTGCTAGACCTATTTCTGTGGAATCTGAGAACAGATATTTCGGATCCCTTTGAAGACTATAGGGCCAAAGGAAATATCCTCCGATAACAAAGAGAAAGAAGCTTTCTGAGAAACTTCTTTGTGTTCTGTGAAATCATCTCACAGAGTTACAGTTTTCCTCTCAAGAAGCCTTTCGCTAAGACAGTTCTTGTGGAATTGGCAAAGTGATATTTGGAAGCCCATAGAGGGCTATGGTGAAAAAGGAAATATCGTCAGATGAAATCTGGAAAGAAGCTTTCTGCGAAACTGCTTAGTGTTCTGTTAATTCATCTCACAGAGTTACATGTGTATTTCGAGGATCTCTTTGCTAGCCCTATTTCTGTGGAATCTGAGAACAGATATTTCGGATCCCTTTGAAGACTACAGGGCCATAGGAAATATCCTCCGATAACAAAGAGAAAGAAGCTTTCTGAGAAACTTCTTTGTGTTCTGTGAAATCATCTCACAGAGTTACAGCTTTCCCCTCAAGAAGCCTTTCGCTAAGACAGTTCTTGTGGAATTGGCAAAGTGATATTTGGAAGCCCTAGAGGGCTATGGTGAAAAAGGAAATATCCTCAGATGAAATCTGGAAAGAAGCTTTCTGAGAAACTGCTTAGTGTTCTGTTAATTCATCTCACATAGTTACATGTGTATTTCGAGGATCTCTTTGCTAGCCCTATTTCTGTGGAATCTGAGAACAGATATTTCGGATCCCTTTGAAGACTCTAGGGCCAAAGGAAATATCCTCCGATAACAAAGAGAAAGAAGCTTTCTGAGAAACTTCTTTGTGTTCTGTGAAATCATCTCACAGAGTTACAGCTTTCCTCTCAAGAAGCCTTTCGCTAAGACAGTTCTTGTGGAATTGGCAAAGTGATATTTGGAAGCCCATAGAGGGCTACGGTGAAAAAGGAAATATCCTCAGATGAAATCTGGAAAGAAGCTTTCTGAGAAATTGCTTAGTGTTCTGTTAATTCATGTCACAGAGTTACATGTGTATTTCGAGGATCTCTTTGCTAGTTCTATTTCTGTGGAATCTGAGAACAGATATTTCAGATCCCTTTGAAGACTATAGGGGCAAAGGAAATATCCTCCGATAACAAAGATAAAGAAGCTTTCTGAGAAACTTCTTTGTGTTCTGTGAAATCATCTCACAGAGTTACAGCTTTCCCCTCAAGAAGCATTTCGCTAAGACAGTTCTTGTGGAATTGGCAAAGTGATATTTGGAAGCCCATAGAAGGCTATGGTGAAAAAGGAAATATCGTCAGATGAAATCTGGAAAGAAGCTTTCTGCGAAACTGCTTAGTGTTCTGTTAATTCATCTCACAGAGTTACATGTGTATTTCGAGGATCTCTTTGCTAGCCCTATTTCTGTGGAATCTGAGAACAGATATTTCGGATCCCTTCGAAGACTATAGGGCCAAAGGAAATATCCTCGGATAACAAAGAGAAAGAAGCTTTCTGAGAAACTTCTTTGTGTTCTGTGAAATCATCTCACAGAGTTACAGCTTTCCCCTGAAGAAGCCTTTCGTTAAGACAGTTCTTGTGGAATTGGCAAAGTGATATTTGGAAGCCCATAGAGGGCTATGGTGAAAAAGGAAATATCCTCCGATGAAATCTGGAAAGAAGCTTTCTGAGAAACTGCTTAGTGTTCTGTTAATTCATCTCACATAGTTACATGTGTATTTCGAGGATCTCTTTGCTAGCCCTATTTCTGTGGAATCTGAGAACAGATATTTCGGATCCCTTTGAAGACTATAGGGCCAAAGGAAATATCCTCCGATAACAAAGAGAAAGAAGCTTTCTGAGAAACTTCTTTGTGTTCTGTGAAATCATCTAACAGAGTTACAGCTTTCCCCTCAAGAAGCCTTTCGCTAAGACAGTTCTTGTGGAATTGGCAAAGTGATATTTGGAAGCCCATAGAGGGCTATGGTGAAAAAGGAAATATTGTCAGATGAAATCTGGAAAGAAGCTTTCCGCGAAACTGCTTAGTGTTCTGATAATTCATCTCACAGAGTTACATGTGTATTTCGAGGATCTCTTTGCTAACCCTATTTCTGTGGAAACTGAGAACAGATATTTCGGATCCCTTTGAAGACTATAGGGCCAAAGGAAATATCCTCCGATAACAAAGAGAAAGAAGCTTTCTGAGAAACTTCTTTGTGTTCTGTGAAATCATCTCACAGAGTTACAGCTTTCCCCTCAAGAAGCCTTTCGCTAAGACAGTTCTTGTGGATTTGGCAAAGTGATATTTGGAAGCCCATAGAGGGCTATGGGGAAAAAGGAAATATCGTCAGATGAAATCTGGAAAGAACCTTTCTGAGAAACTGCTTAGTGTTCTGTTAATTCATCTCACAGAGTTACATGTGTATTTCGAGGATCTCTTTGCTAGCCCTATTTCTGTGGAATCTGAGAACAGATATTTCGGATCCCTTTGAAGACTATAGGGCCAAAGGAAATATCCTCGGATAACAAAGAGAAAGAAGCTTTCTGAGAAACTTCTTTGTGTTCTGAAATCATCTCACAGAGTTACAGCTTTCCCCTCAAGAAGCCTTTCGCTAAGACACTTCTTGTGGAATTGGCAAAGTGATATTTGGAAGCCCATAGAGGGCTATGGGGAAAAAGGAAATATCCTCAGATGAAATCTGGAAAGAAGCTTTCTGAGAAACTGCTTAGTGTTCTGTTAATTCATCTCACAGAGTTACATGTGTATTTCCAGGATCTCTTTGCTAGACCTATTTCTGTGGAATCTGAGAACAGATATTTCGGATCACTTTGAAGACTATAGGGCCTAAGGAAATATCCTCGGATAACAAAGAGAAAGAAGCTTTCTGAGAAACTTCTTTGTGTTCTGAAATCATCTCACAGAGTTACAACTTTCCCCTCAAGAAGCCTTTTGCTAAGACAGTTCTTGTGGAATTGGCAAAGTGATATTTGGAAGCCCATAGAGGGCTATGGGGAAAAAGGAAATATCGTCAGATGAAATCTGGAAAGAAGCTTTCCGCGAAACTGCTTAGTGTTCTGATAATTCATCTCACAGAGTTACATGTGTATTTCGAGGATCTCTTTGCTAACCCTATTTCTGTGGAAACTGAGAAGAGATATTTCGGATCCCTTTGAAGACTATAGGGCCAAAGGAAATATCCTCCGATAACAAAGAGAAAGAAGCTTTCTGAGAAACTTCTTTGTGTTCTGTGAAATCATCTCACAGAGTTACAGCTTTCCCCTTAAGAAGCCTTTCGCTAAGACAGTTCTTGTGGATTGGCAAAGTGATATTTGGAAGCCCATAGAGGGCTATGGTGAAAAAGGAAATATCGTCAGATGAAATCTGGAAAGAAGCTTTCTGAGAAACTGCTTAGTGTTCTGTTAATTCATCTCACAGAGTTACATGTGTATTTCGAGGATCTCTTTGCTAGCCCTATTTCTGTGGAATCTGAGAACAGATATTTCGGATCACTTTGAAGACTATAGGGCCTAAGGAAATATCCTCGGATAACAAAGAGAAAGAAGCTTTCTGAGAAACTTCTTTGTGTTCTGAAATCATCTCACAGAGTTACAGCTTTCCCCTCAAGAAGCCTTTCGCTAAGACAGTTCTTGTGGAATTGGCAAAGTGATATTTGGAAGCCCATAGAGGGCTATGGGGAAAAAGAAATATCGTCAGATGAAATCTGGAAAGAAGCTTTCTGAGAAACTGCTTAGTGTTCTGTTAATTCATCTCACAGAGTTACATGTGTATTTCCAGGATCTCTTTGCTAGCCCTATTTCTGTGGAATCTGAGAACAGATATTTCGGATCACTTTGAAGACTATAGGGCCTAAGGAAATATCCTCGGATAACAAAGAGAAAGAAGCTTTCTGAGAAACTTCTTTGTGTTCTGAAATCATCTCACAGAGTTACAGCTTTCCCCTCAAGAAGCCTTTCGCTAAGACAGTTCTTGTGGAGTTGGCAAAGTGATATTTGGAAGCCCATAGAGGGCTATGGGGAAAAAGGAAATATCCTCAGATGAAATCTGGAAAGAAGCTTTCTGAGAAACTGCTTAGTGTTCTGTTAATTCATCTCACAGAGTTACATGTGTATTTCGAGTATCTCTTTGCTAGCCCTATTTCTGTGGAATCTGAGAACAAATATTTCGGATCCCTTTGAAGACTATAGGGCCAAAGGAAATATCCTCCGATAACAAAGAGAAAGAAGCTTTCTGAGAAACTTCTTTGTGTTCTGTGAAATCATCTCACAGAGTTACAGCTTTCCCCTCAAGAAGCCTTTCGCTAAGACACTTCTTGTGGAATTGGCAAAGTGATATTTGGAAGCCCATAGAGGGCTATGGTGAAAAAGGAAATATCCTCAGATGAAATCTGGAAAGAAGCTTTCTGAGAAATTGCTTAGTGTTCTGTTAATTCATCTCACAGAGTTACATGTGTATTTCGAGGATCTCTTTGCTAGCTCTATTTCTGTGGAATCTGAGAACAGATATTTCGGATCCCTTTGAAGACTATAGGGGCAAAGGAAATATCCTCCGATAACAAAGAGAAAGAAGCTTTCTGAGAAAGTTCTTTGTGTTCTGTGAAATCATCTCACAGAGTTACAGGTTTCCCCTCAAGAAGCCTTTCGCTAAGACAGTTCTTGTGGAATTTGCAAAGTGATATTTGGAAGCCCGTAGAGGGCTATGGTGAAAAAGGATATATCGTCAGATGAAATCTGGAAAGAAGCTTTCTGCGAAACTGCTTAGTGTTCTGTTAATTCATCTCACAGAGTTACATGTGTATTTCGAGGATCTCTTTGCTAGCCCTATTTCTGTGGAATCTGAGAACAGATATTTCGGATCCCTTCGAAGACTATAGGGCCAAAGGAAATATCCTCGGATAACAAAGAGAAAGAAGCTTTCTGAGAAACTTCTTTGTGTTCTGTGAAATCATCTCACAGAGTTACACCTTTCCCCTGAAGAAGCCTTTCGTTAAGACAGTTCTTGTGGAATTGGCAAAGTGATATTTGGAAGCCCATAGAGGGCTATGGTGAAAAACGAAATATACTAAGATGAAATCTGGAAAGAAGCTTTCTGAGAAACTGCTTAGTGTTCTGTTAATTCATCTCACAGAGTTACATGTGTATTTCGAGGATCTCTTTGCTAGCTCTATTTCTGTGGAATCTGAGAACTGATATTTCGGATCCCTTTGAAGACTATAGGGCCAAAGGAAATATCCTCCGATAACAAAGAGAAAGAAGCTTTCTGAGAAACTTCTTTGTGTTCTGTGAAATCATCTCACAGAGTTACAGCTTTCCCCTCAAGAAGCATTTCGCTAAGACAGTTCTTGTGGAATTGGCAAAGTGATATTTGGAAGCCCATAGAGGGCTATGGTGAAAAAGGAAATATCCTCAGATGAAATCTGGAAAGAAGCTTTCTGAGAAACTGCTTAGTGTTCTGTTAATTCATCTCACAGAGTTACATGTGTATTTCGAGGATCTCTTTGCTAGCCCTATTTCTGTGGAATCTGAGAACAGATATTTCGGATCCCTTTGAAGACTATAGGGCCAAAGGAAATATCCTCCGATAACAAAGAGAAAGAAGCTTTCTGAGAAACTTCTTTGTGTTCTGTGAAATCATCTCACAGAGTTACAGCTTTCCCCTCAAGAAGCCTTTCGCTAAGACAGTTCTTGTGGAATTGGCAAAGTGATATTTGGAAGCCCATAGAGGGCTATGGTGAAAAAGGAAATATCGTCAGATGAAATCTGGAAAGAAGCTTTCCGCGAAACTGCTTAGTGTTCTGATAATTCATCTCACAGAGTTACATGTGTATTTCGAGGATCTCTTTGCTAACCCTATTTCTGTGGAAACTGAGAACAGATATTTCGGATCCCTTTGAAGACTATAGGGCCAAAGGAAATATCCTCCGATAACAAAGAGAAAGAAGCTTTCTGAGAAACTTCTTTGTGTTCTGTGAAATCATCTCACAGAGTTACAGCTTTCCCCTCAAGAAGCCTTTCGCTAAGACAGTTCTTGTGGAATTGGCAAAGTGATATTTGGAAGCCCATAGAGGGCTAGGGGAAAAAGGCAATATCGTCAGATGAAATCTGGAAAGAAGCTTTCTGAGAAGCTGCTTCGGGTTCTGTTAATTCATCTCACAGAGTTACATGTGTATTTCGAGGATCTCTTTGCTAGCCCTATTTCTGTGGAATCTGAGAACAGATATTTCGGATCCCTTCGAAGTCTATAGGGCCAAGGGAAATATCCTCCGATAACAAAGAGAAAGAAGCTTTCTGAGAAACTTCTTTGTGTTCTGTGAAATCATCTCGCAGAGTTACAGCTTTCCCCTGAAGAAGCCTTTCGCTAAGACAGTTCTTGTGGAATTGGCAAAGTGATATTTGGAAGCTCATAGAGGGCTATGGTGAAAAAGGAAATATCCTCAGATGAAATCTGGAAAGAAGCTTTCTGAGAAACTGCTTAGTGTTCTGTGAATTCATCTCACAGAGTTACATGTGTATGTCGAGGATCTCTTTGCTAGCCCTATTTCTGTGCAAACTGAGAAAAGATATTTCGGATCCCTTTGAAGACTATAGGGCCAAAGGAAATATCCTCCGATAACAAAGAGAAAGAAGCTTCTGAGAAACTTCTTTGTGTTCTGTGAAATCATCTCACAGAGTTACAGCTTTCCCCTCAAGAAGCCTTTCGCTAAGACAGTTCTTCTGGAATTTGCAAAGTGATATTTGGAAGCCCATAGAAGGCTATGGTGAAAAAGGAAATATCGTCAGATGAAATCTGGAAAGAAGCTTTCTGAGAAACTGCTTAGTGTTCTGTTAATTCATCTCACAGAGTTACATGTGTATTTCGAGGATCTCTTTGCTAGCCCTATTTCTGTGGAATCTGAGAACAGATATTTCGGATCCCTTCGAAGACTATAGGGCCAAAGGAAATATCCTCGGATAACAAAGAGAAAGAAGCTTTCTGAGAAACTTCTTTGTGTTCTGTGAAATCATCTCGCAGAGTTACAGCTTTTCCCTCAAGAAGCCTTTCGCTAAGACAGTTCTTGTGGAATTGGCAAAGTGATATTTGGAAGCCCATAGAGGGCTATGGTGAAAAAGGAAATATCCTCAGATGAAATCTGGAAAGAAGCTTTCTGAGAAACTGCTTAGTGTTCTTTGAATTCATCTCACAGAGTTACATGTGTATTTCGAGGATCTCTTTGCTAGCCCTATTTCTGTGGAAACTGAGAAAAGATATTTCGGATCCCTTTGAAGACTATAGGGCCAAAGGAAATATCCTCCGATAACAAAGAGAAAGAAGCTTTCTGAGAAACTTCTTTGTGTTCTGTGAAATCATCTCACAGAGTTACAGCTTTCCCCTGAAGAAGCCTTTCGCTAAGATAGTTCTTGTGGAATTGGCAAAGTGATATTTGGAAGCCCATAGAGGGCTATGGTGAAAAAGGAAATATCCTCAGATGAAATCTGGAAAGAAGCTTTCTGCGAAACTGCTCAGTGTTCTGTTAATACATCTCACAGAGTTACATGTGTATTTCCAGGATCTCTTTGCTAGCCTTCTTTCTGTGGAAACTGAGAACAGATATTTCGGATCCCTTTGAAGACTACAGGGCCAAAGGAAATATCCTCCGATAACAAAGAGAAAGAAGCTTTCTGAGAAACTTCTTTGTGTTCTGTGAAATCATCTCACAGAGTTACAGCTTTCCCCTCAAGAAGCCTTTCGCTAAGACAGTTCTTGTGGAATTGGCCAAGTGATATTTGGAAGCCCATAGAGGGCTATGGTGAAAAAGGAAATATCCTCAGATGAAATCTGGAAAGAAGCTTTGTGAGAAACTGCTTAGTGTTCTGTTAATTCATCTCACAGACTTACATGTGTATTTCGAGGATCTCTTTGCTAGCCCTATTTCTGTGGAATCTGAGAACAGATATTTCGGATCCCTTTGAAGACTATAGGGCCAGAGGAAATATTCTCCGATAACAAAGAGAAAGAAGCTTTATGAGAAACTTCTTTGTGTTCTATGAAATCATCTCACAGAGTTACAGCTTTCCCCTCAAGAAGCCTTTCTCTAAGACAGTTCTTGTGGAATAGGCAAAGTGATATTTGGAAGCCCATAGAGGGCTATGGGGAAAAAGGAAATATCCTCAGATGAAAACTGGAAAGAAGCTTTCTGAGAAACTGCTTAGTGTTCTGTTAATTCATCTCACAGAGTTACATGTGTATTTCCAGGATCTCTTTGCTAGCCTTCTTTCTGTGGAATCTGAGAACAGATATTTCGGATCCCTTTGAAGACTATAGGGCCAAAGGAAATATCCTCCGATAACAAAGAGAAAGAAGCTTTCTGAGAAACTTCTTTGTGTTCTGTGAAATCATCTCGAGGAGTTACAGCATTCCCCTGAAGAAGCCTTTCACTAAGACACTTCTTGTGGAATTGGCAAAGTGATATTTGGAAGCCCATTGAGGGCTATGGTGAAAAAGGAAATATCCTCAGATGAAATCTGGAAAGAAGCTTTCTGAGAAACTGCTTAGTGTTCTGTGAATTCATCTCACAGAGTTACATGTGTATTTCGAGGATCTCTTTGCTAGCCCTATTTCTGTGGAAACTGAGAAAAGATATTTCGGATCCCTTTGAAGACAATAGGGCCAAAGGAAATATCCTCGGATAACAAAGAGAAAGAAGCTTTCTGAGAAACTTCTTTTTGTTCTCTGAAATCATATCACAGAGTTACAGCTTTCCCCTCAAGAAGCCTTTCTCTAAGACAGTTCTTGTGGAATAGGCAAAGTGATATTTGGAAGCCCATAGAGGGCTATGGGGAAAAAGGAAATATCCTCAGATGAAAACTGGAAAGAAGCTTTCTAAGAAACTGCTTAGTGTTCTGTTAATTCATCTCAAAGAGTTACATGTGTATTTCCAGGATCTCTTTGCTAGCCTTCTTTCTGTGGAATCTGAGAACAGATATTTCGGATCCCTTTGAAGACTATAGGGCCAAAGGAAATATCCTCCGATAACAAAGAGAAAGAAGCTTTCTGAGAAACTTCTTTGTGTTCTGTGAAATCATCTCACAGAGTTACAGCTTTACCCTCAAGAAGCCTTTCGCTAAGACAGTTCTTGTGGAATTGGCAAAGTGATATTTGGAAGCCCTTAGAGGGCTATGGTGAAAAAGGAAATATCGTCAGATGAAATCTGGAAAGAAGCTTTCTGAGAAACTGCTTAGTGTTCTGTTAATTCATCTCACAGAGTTACATGTGTATTTCGAGGATCTCTTTGCTAGCCCTATTTCTGTGGAATCTGAGAACAGATATTTCGGATCCCTTCGAAGACTATAGGGCCAAAGGAAATATCCTCGGATAACAAAGAGAAAGAAGCTTTCTGAGAAACTTCTTTGTGTTCTGTGAAATCTTCTCGCAGAGTTACAGCTTTCCCCTCAAGAAGCCTTTCGCTAAGACAGTTCTTGTGGAATTGGCAAAGTGATATTTGGAAGCCCATAGAGGGCTATGGTGAAAAAGGAAATATCCTCAGATGAAATCTGGAAAGAAGCTTTCTGAGAAACTGCTTAGTGTTCTGTGAATTCATCTCACAGAGTTACATGTGTATTTCGAGGATCTCTTTGCTAGCCCTATTTCTGTGGAAACTGAGAAAAGATATTTCGGATCCCTTTGAAGACTATAGGGCCAAAGGAAATATCCTCCGATAACAAAGAGAAAGAAGCTTTCTGGGAAACTTCTTTGTGTTCTGTGAAATCATCTCACAGAGTTACAGCTTTCCCCTCAAGAAGCCTTTCGCTAAGACAGTTCTTGTGGAATTGGCAAAGTGATATTTGGAAGCCCATAGAGGGCTATGGTGAAAAAGGAAATATTGTCAGATGAAATCTGGAAAGAAGCTTTCTGCGAAACTGCTTAGTGTTCTGTTAATTCATCTCACAGAGTTACATGTGTATTTCGAGGATTTCTTTGCTAGCCCTATTTCGTGGAAACTGAGAACAAATATTTCGGATCCCTTTGAAGACTATAGGGCCAAAGGAAATATCCTCCCAAAACAAAGAGAAAGAAGCTTTCTGAGAAACTTCTTTGTGTTCTGTGAAATCATCACACAGAGTTGCAGCTTTCCCCTCAAGAAGCCTTTCACTAAGACACTTCTTGTGGAATTGGCAAAGCGATATTTGGAAGTCCATAGAGGGCTATGGTGAAAAAGGAAATATTCTCAGATGAAATCTGGAAAGAAGCTTTCTGAGAAACTGCTTAGTGTTCTGTTAATTCATCTCACAGAGTTACATGTGTATTTCGAGGATCTCTTTGCTAGCCCTATTTCTGTGGAATCTGAGAACAGATATTTCGGATCCCTTTGAAGACTATAGGGCCAAAGGAAATATCCTCCGATAACAAAGAGAAAGAAGCTTTCTGAGAAACTTCTTGGTGTTCTGTGAAATCATCTCACAGAGTTTCAGCTTTCCCCTCAAGAAGCCTTTCGCTAAGACAGTTCTTGTGGAATTGGCAAAGTGATATTTGGAAGCCCATAGAGGGCTATGGGGAAAAAGGAAATATCCTCAGATGAATTCTGGAAAGAAGCTTCCTGAGAAACTGCTTAGTGTTCTGTTAATTCATCTCACAGAGTTACATGTGTATTTCGAGGATCTCTTTGCTAGCCCTATTTCTGTGGAATCTGAGAACAGATATTTCGGATCACTTTGAAGACTATAGGGCCTAAGGAAATATCCTCGGATAACAAAGAGAAAGAAGCTTTCTGAGAAACTTCTTTGTGTTCTGTGAAATCATCTCACAGAGTTACAGCTTTCCCCTCAAGAAGCCTTTCGCTAAGACAGTTCTTGTGGAATAGGCAAAGTGATATTTGGAAGCCCATAGAGGGCTATGGGGAAAAAGGAAATATCCTCAGATGAAAACTGGAAAGAAGCTTTCTGCGAAACTGCTTAGTGTTCTGTTAATTCATCTCACAGAGTTACATGTGTATTTCCAGGATCTCTTTGCTAGCCTTCTTTCTGTGGAATCTGAGAACAGATATTTCGGATCCCTTTGAAGACTATAGGGCCAAAGGAAATATCCTCCGATAACAAAGAGAAAGAAGCTTTCTGAGAAACTTCTTTGTGTTCTGTGAAATCATCTCACAGAGTTACAGCTTTCCCCTCAAGAAGCCTTTCGCTAAGACAGTTCTTGTGGAATTGGCAAAGTGATATTTGGAAGCCGATAGAGGGCTATGGTGAAAAAGGAAATATCCTCAGATGAAATCTGGAAAGAAGCTTTCTGAGAAACTGCTTAGTGTTCTGTTAATTCATCTCACAGAGTTACAGGTGTATTTCGAGGATCTCTTTGCGAGCTCTATTTCTGTGGAATCTGAGAACAGATATTTCGGATCCCTTTGAAGACTATAGGGCCAAAGGAAATATCCTCGGATAACAAAGAGAAAGAAGCTTTCTGAGAAACTTCTTTGTGTTCTGTGAAATCATCTCACAGAGTTACAGCTTTCCCCTCAAGAAGCCTTTCGCTAAGACAGTTCTTGTGGAATTGGAAAAGTGATATTTGGAAGCCCATAGAGGGCTATGGTGAAAAAGGAAATATCCTCAGATGAAATCTGGAAAGAATCTTTCTGAGAAACTGCTTAGTGTTCTGTTAATTCATCTCACAGAGTTACATGTGTATTTCGAGGATCTCTTTGCTAGCCCTATTTCTGTGGAATCTGAGAACAAATATTTCGGATCCCTTTGAAGACTATAGGGCCAAAGGAAATATCCTCCGATAACCAAGAGAAAGAAGCTTTCTGAGAAACTTCTTTGTGTTCTGTGAAATCATCTCACAGAGTTACAGCTTTCCCCTCAAGAAGCCTTTCGCTAAGACAGTTCTTGTGGAATTGGCAACGTGATATTTGGAAGCCCATAGAGGGCTATGGTGAAAAAGGAAATATCCTCAGATGAAATCTGGAAAGAAGCTTTCTGAGAAACTGCTTAGTGTTCTGTTAATTCATCTCACAGAGTTACATGTGTATTTCGAGGATCTCTTTGCTAGCCCTATTTCTGTGGAATCTGAGAACAGATATTTCGGATCCCTTTGAAGATTATAGGGCCAAAGGAAATATCCTCGGATAACAAAGAGAAAGAAGCTTTCTGAGAAACTTCTTTGTGTTCTGTGAAATCATCTCAGAGAGTTACAGCTTTCCCCTCAAGAAGCCTTTCGCTAAGACATTTCTTGTGGAATTGGCAAAGTTATATTTGGAAGCCCATAGTGGGCAGTGGTGAAAAAGGAAATATCGTCAGATGAAATCTGGAAAGAAGCTTTCTGAGAAACTGCTTAGTGTTCTGTGAATTCATCTCACAGAGTTACATGTGTATTTCGAGGATCTCTTTGCTAGCCCTATTTCTGTGGAAACTGAGAAAAGATATTTCGGATCCCTTTGAAGACTATAGGGCCAAAGGAAATATCCTCCGATAACAAAGAGAAAGAAGCTTCCTGAGAAACTTCTTTGTGTTCTGTGAAATCATGTCAGAGAGTTACAGCTTTCCCCGAAGAAGCCTTTCCCTAAGACAGTTCTTGTGGAATTGGCAAAGTGATATTTGGAAGCCCATAGAGGGCTATGGTGAAAAAGGAAATATCGTCAGATGAAATCTGGAAAGAAGCTTTCTGCGAAACTGCTTAGTGTTCCGTTAATTCATCTCACAGAGTTACATGTGTATTTCGTGGATCTCTTTGCTAGCCCTATTTCTGTGGAATCTGAGAACAGATATTTCGGATCCCTTCGAAGACTATAGGGCCAAAGGAAATATCCTCGGATAACAAAGAGAAAGAAGCTTTCTGAGAAACTTCTTTGTGTTCTGTGAAATCATCTCGCAGAGTAACAGCTTTCCCCTCAAGAAGCCTTTCGCTAAGACAGTTCTTGTGGAATTGGCAAAGTGATATTTGGAAGCCCATAGAGGGCTATGGTGAAAAAGGAAATATCCTCAGATGAAATCTGGAAAGAAGCTTTCTGCGAAACTGCTTAGTGTTCTGTTAATTCATCTCACAGAGTTACATGTGTATTTCGAGGATCTCTTTGCTAGCCCTATTTCTGTGGAAACTGAGAACAGATATTTCGGATCCCTTTGAAGACTATAGGGCCAAAGGAAATATCCTCCGATAACAAAGAGAAAGAAGCTTTCTGAGAAACTTCTTTGTGTTCTGTGAAATCATCTCACAGAGTTACAGCTTTCCCCTCAAGAAGCCTTTCGCTAAGACAGTTTTTGTGGAATTGGCAAAGTGATATTTGGAAGCTCATAGAGGGCTATGGTGAAAAAGGAAATATCCTCAGATGACATCTGGAAAGAAGCTTTCTGAGAAACTGCTTAGTGTTCTGTGAATTCATCTCACAGTGTTACATGTGTATTTCGGGGATCTCTTTGCTAGCCCTATTTCTGTGGAATCTGAGAACAGATATTTCGGATCCCTTTGAAGACTATAGGGCCAAAGGAAATATCCTCGGATAACAAAGAGAAAGAAGCTTTCTGAGAAACTTCTTTGTGTTCTGTGAAATCATCTCGCAGAGTTACAGCTTTCCCCTCAAGAAGCCTTTTGCTAAGACAGTTCTTGTGGAATTGGCAAAGTGATATTTGGAAGCCCATAGAGGGCTATGGTGAAAAAGGAAATATCCTCAGATGAAATCTGGAAAGAAGCTTTCTGAGAAACTGCTTAGTGTTCTGTGAATTCATCTCACAGAGTTACATGTGTATTTCGAGGATCTCTTTGCTAGCCCTATTTCTGTGGAATCTGAGAACAGATATTTCGGATCCCTTTGAAGACTATAGGGCCAAAGGAAATATCCTCCGATAACAAAGAGAAAGAAGCTTTCTGAGAAACTTCTTTGTGTTCTGTGAAATCATCTCACAGAGTTACAGCTTTGCCCTCAAGAAGCCTTTCGCCAAGACAGTTCTTGTGGAATTGGCAAAGTGATATTTGGAAGCCCATAGAGGGCTATGGTGAAAAAGGAAATATCGTCAGATGAAATCTGGAAACAAGCTTTCTGAGAAACTGTTTAGTGTTCTGTTAATTCATCTCACAGAGTTACATGTGTATTTCGAGGATCTCTTTGCTAGCCCTATTTCGTGGAAACTGAGAACAAATATTTCGGATCCCTTTGAAGACTATAGGGCCAAAGGAAATATCCTCCCAAAAAAAAGAGAAAGAAGCTTTCTGAGAAACTTCTTTTTGTTCTGTGAAATCATCTCACAGAGTTACAGCTTTCCCCTCAAGAAGCCTTTCGCTAAGACACTTCTTGTGGAATTGGCAAAGCGATATTTGGAAGTCCATAGAGGGCTATGGTGAAAAAGGAAATATCCTCAGATGAAATCTGGAAAGAAGCTTTCTGAGAAACTGCTTAGTGTTCTGTTAATTCATCTCACAGAGTTACATGTGTATTTCGAGGATCTCTTTGCTAGCCCTATTTCTGTGGAATCTGAGAACAGATATTTCGGATCCCTTTGAAGACTATAGGGCCAAAGGAAATATCCTCCGATAACAAAGAGAAAGAAGCTTTCTGAGAAACTTCTTTGTGTTCTGTGAAATCATCTCACAGAGTTACAGCTTTCCCCTCAAGAAGCCTTTCGCTAAGACAGTTCTTGTGGAATTGGCAAAGTGATATTTGGAAGCCCATAGAGGGCTATGGGGAAAAAGGAAATATCCTCAGATGAAATCTGGAAAGAAGCTTTCTGAGAAACTGCTTAGTGTTCTGTTAATTCATCTCACAGAGTTACATGTGTATTTCGAGGATCTCTTTGCTAGCCCTATTTCTGTGGAATCTGAGAACAGATATTTCGGATCCCTTTGAAGACTATAGGGCCAAAGGAAATATCCTCCGATAACAAAGAGAAAGAAGCTTTCTGAGAAACTTCTTTGTGTTCTGTGAAATCATCTCACAGAGTTACAGCTTTCCCCTCAAGAAGCCTTTCGCTAAGACAGTTTTTGTGGAATTGGCAAAGTGATATTTGGAAGCTCAAAGAGGGCTATGGTGAAAAAGGAAATATCCTCAGATGAAATCTGGAAAGAAGCTTTCTGAGAAACTGCTTAGTGTTCTGTGAATTCATCTCACAGAGTTACATGTGTATTTCGGGGATCTCTTTGCTAGCCCTATTTCTGTGGAATCTGAGAACAGATATTTCGGATCCCTTTGAATACTATAGGGCCAAAGGAAATATCCTCCGATAACAAAGAGAAAGAAGCTTTCTGAGAAACTTCTTTGTGTTCTGTGAAATCATCTCACAGAGTTACAGCTTTCCTCTCAAGAAGCCTTTCGCTAAGACAGTTCTTGTGGAATTGGCAAAGTGATATTCGGAAGCCCTTAGAGGGCTATGGTGAAAAAGGAAATATGGTCAGATGAAATCTGGAAAGAAGCTTTCTGAGAAACTGCTTAGTGTTCTGTGAATTCATCTCACAGAGTTACATGTGTATTTCGAGGATCTCTTTGCTAGCCCTATTTCTGTGGAAACTGAGAAAAGATATTTCGGATCCCTTTGAAGACTATAGGGCCAAAGGAAATATCCTCCGATAACAAAGAGAAAGAAGCTTTCTGAGAAACTTCTTTGTGTTCTGTGAAATCATCTCACAGAGTTACAAATTTCCCCGAAGAAGCCTTTCGCTAAGACAGTTCTTGTGGAATTGGCAAAGTGATATTTGGAAGCCCATAGAGGGCTACGGTGAAAAAGGAAATATCGTCAGATGAAATCTGGAAAGAAGCTTTCTGCGAAACTGCTTAGTGTTCTGTTAATTCATCTCACAGATTTACATGTGTATTTCGAGGATCTCTTTGCTAGCCCTATTTCTGTGGAATCTGAGAACAGATATTTCGGATCCCTTTGAAGACTATAGGGCCAAAGGAAATATCCTCGGATAACAAAGAGAAAGAAGCTTTCGGAGAAACTTCTTTGTGTTCTGTGAAATCATCTCACAGAGTTACACCTTTCCCCTCAAGAAGCCTTTCGCTAAGACAGTTCTTGTGGAATTGGCAAAGTGATATTTGGAAGCCCTTAGAGGGCTATGGTGAAAAAGGAAATATCCTCAGATGAAATCTGGAAAGAAGCTTTCTGAGAAACTGCTTAGTGTTTTGTTAATTCATCTCACAGAGTTACATGTGTATTTCGAGGATCTCTTTGCTAGCCCTATTTCTGTGTAATCTGAGAACAGATATTTCAGATCCCTTTGAGGACTGTAGGGCCAAAGGAAATATCCTCCGATAACAAAGAGAAAGAAGCTTTCTGAGAAACTTCTTTGTGTTCTGTGAAATCATCTCACAGAGATACAGCTTTCCCCTCAAGAAGCCTTTCGCTAAGACAGTTCTTGTGGAATAGGCAAAGTGATATTTGGAAGCCCATAGAGGGCTATGGTGAAAAAGGAAATATCCTCAGATGAAATCTGGAAAGAAGCTTTCTGAGAAACTGCTTAGTGTTCTGTTAATTCATCTCACAGAGTTACATGTGTATTTCGAGGATCTCTTTGCTAGCCCTATTTCTGTGGAATCTGAGAACAGATATTTCGGATCCCTTCGAAGATTATAGGGCCAAAGGAAATATCCTCGGATAACAAAGAGGAAGAAGCTTTCTGAGAAACTTCTTTGTGTTCTGTGAAATCATCTCACAGAGTTACAGCTTTCCCCTCAAGAAGCCTTTCGCTAAGACAGTTCTTGTGGAATTGGCAAAGTGATATTTGGAAGCCCATAGAGGGCTATGGTGAAAAAGGAAATATCCTCAAATGAAATCTGGAAAGAAGCTTTCTGAGAAACTGCTTCGTGTTCTGTTAATTCATCTCAAATAGTTACATGTGTATTTCGAGGATCTCTTTGCTAGCCCTATTTCTGTGGAATCTGAGAACAGATATTTCGGATCCCTTTGAAGACTATAGGGCCAAAGGAAATATCCTCCGATAACAAAGAGAAAGAAGATTTCTGAGAAAGTTCTTTGCGTTCTGTGAAATCATCTCTCAGAGTTACAGCTTTCCCCTCAAGAAGCCTTTCGCTAAGACAGTTCTTGTGGAATAGGCAAAGTGATATTTGGAAGCCCATAGAGGGCTATGGGGAAAAAGGAAATATCCTCAGATGAAATCTGGAAAGAAGCTTTCTGAGAAACTGCTTAGTGTTCTGTTAATTCATCTCACAGAGTTACATGTGTATTTCGAGTATCTCCTTGCTAGCCCTATTTCTGTGGAATCTGAGAACAGATATTTCGGATCCCTTTGAAGACTATAGGGCCAAAGGAAATATCCTCGGATAACAAAGAGAAAGAAGCTTTCTGAGAAACTTCTTTGTGTTCTGTGAAATCATCTCACAGAGTTACAGCTTTCCCCTCAAGAAGCCTTTCGCTAAGACAGTTCTTGTGGAATTGGCAAAGTGATATTTGGAAGCCCCTAGAGGGCTATGGTGAAAAAGGAAATATCGTCAGATGAAATCTGGAAAGAAGCTTTCTGAGAAACTGCTTAGTGTTCTGTGAATTCATCTCACAGAGTTACATGTGTATTTCGAGGATCTCTTTGCTAGCCCTATTTCTGTGGAAACTGAGAAAAGATATTTCGGATCCCTTTGAAGACTATAGGGCCAAAGGAAATATCCTCCGATAACAAAGAGAAAGAAGCTTTCTGAGAAACTTCTTTGTGTTCTGTGAAATCATCTCACAGAGTTACAGCTTTCCCCTCAAGAAGCCTTTCGCTAAGACAGTTCTTGTGGAATTGGCAAAGTGATATTTTGAAGCCCATAGAGGGCTATGTTGAAAAAGGAAATATGGTCAGATGAAATCTGGAAAGAAGCTTTCTGCGAAACTGCTTAGTGTTCCGTTAATTCATCTCACAGAGTTACATGTGTATTTCGAGGATCTCTTTGCTAGCCCTATTTCTGTGGAATCTGAGAACAGATATTGCGGATCCCTTCGAAGACTATAGGGCCAAAGGAAATACCCTCGGATAACAAAGAGAAAGAAGCTTTCTGAGAAACTTCTTTGTGTTCTGTGAAATCATCTCGCAGAGTAACAGCTTTCCCCTCAAGAAGCCTTTCGCTAAGACAGTTCTTGTGGAATTGGCAAAGTGATATTTGGAAGCCCATAGAGGGCTATGGTGAAAAAGGAAATATCCTCAGATGAAATCTGGAAAGAAGCTTTCTGAGAAACTGCTTAGTGTTCTGTTAATTCATCTCACAGAGTTACATGTGTATTTCGAGGATCTCTTTGCTAGCCCTATTTCTGTGGAAACTGAGAAAAGATATTTCGGATCCCTTCGAAGACTATAGGGCCAAAGGAAATATCCTCCGATAACAAAGAGAGAGAAGCTTTCTGAGAAACTTCTTTGTGTTCTGTGAAATCATCTCACAGAGTTACAGCTTTCCCCTCAAGAAGCCTTTCGCTAAGACAGTTCTTGTTGAATTGGCAAAGTGATATTTGGAAGCCCATAGAGGGCTATGGTGAAAAAGGAAATATCGTCAGATGAAATCTGGAAAGAAGCTTTCTGCGAAACTGCTTAGTGTTCTGTTAATTCATCTCACAGCGTTACATGTGTATTTCGGGGATCTCTTTGCTAGCTCTATTTCTGTGGAATCTGAGAACAGATATTTCGGATCACTTTGAAGACTATAGGGCCAAAGGAAATATCCTCCGATAACAAAGAGAAAGAAGCTTTCTGAGAAACTTCTTTGTGTTCTGTGAAGTCATCTCAGAAAGTTACAGCTTTCCCCTCAAGAAGCCTTTCGCTAAGACAGTTCTTGTGGAATTGGCAAAGTGATATTTGTAAGCCCTTAGAGGGCTATGGTGAAAAAGGAAATATCCTCAGATGAAATCTGGAAAGAAGCTTTCTGAGAAACTGCTTAGTGTTCTGTTAATTCATCTCACAGAGTTACATGTGTATTTCGAGGATCTCTTTGCTAGCCCTATTTTTGTGGAATCTGA
The DNA here is from genome assembly GCF_043159975.1 of Macaca nemestrina. Taxonomy (NCBI): domain Eukaryota; kingdom Metazoa; phylum Chordata; class Mammalia; order Primates; family Cercopithecidae; genus Macaca; species Macaca nemestrina. Next base: position 29,442,102 of record NC_092135.1, on the reverse strand, counting down.
GAACAGATATTTCGGATCCCTTTGAAGACTATAGGGCCAAAGGAAATATCCTCCGATAACAAAGAGAAAGAAGCTTTCTGAGAAACTTCTTTGTGTTCTGTGAAATCATCTCACAGAGTTACAGCTTTCCCCTCAAGAAGCCTTTCGCTAAGACAGTTTTTGTGGAATTGGCAAAGTGATATTTGGAAGCTCATAGAGGGCTATGGTGAAAAAGGAAATATCCTCAGATGACATCTGGAAAGAAGCTTTCTGAGAAACTGCTTAGTGTTCTGTTAATTCATCTCACAGAGTTACATGTGTATTTCTAGGACCTCTTTGCTAGCCCTATTTCTGTGGAATCTGAGAACAGATATTTCGGATCCCTTTGAAGACTATAGGGCCAAAGGAAATATCCTCCGATAACAAAGAGAAAGAAGCTTTCTGAGAAACTTCTTTGTGTTCTGTGAAATCATCTCACAGAGTTACAGCTTTCCCCGAAGAAGCCTTTCGCTAAGACAGTTCTTGTGGAATTGGCAAAGTGATATTTGGAAGCTCATAGAGGGCTATGGTGAAAAAGGAAATATCGTCAGATGAAATCTGGAAAGAAGCTTTCTGCGAAACTGCTTAGTGTTCTGTTAATTCATCTCACAGAGTTACATGTGTATTTCGAGGATCTCTTTGCTAGCCCTATTTCTGTGGAATCTGAGAACAGATATTTCGGATCCCTTCGAAGACTATAGTGCCAAAGGAAATATCCTCGGATAACAAAGAGAAAGAAGCTTTCTGAGAAACTTCTTTGTGTTCTGTGAAATCATCTCGCAGAGTTACAGCTTTCCCCTCAAGAAGCCTTTCGCTAAGACAGTTCTTGTGGAATTGGCAAAGTGATATTTGGAAGCCCATAGAGGGCTATGGTGAAAAAGGAAATATCCTCAGATGAAATCTGGAAAGAAGCTTTCTGAGAAACTGCTTAGTGTTCTGTGAATTCATCTCACAGAGTTACATGTGTATTTCGAGGATCTCTTTGCTAGCCCTGTTTCTGTGGAAACTGAGAAAAGATATTTCGGATCCCTTTGAAGACTATAGGGCCAAAGGAAATATCCTCGGATAACAAAGAGAAAGAAGCTTTCTGAGAAACTTCTTTGTGTTCTGTGAAATCATCTCACAGAGTTACAGCTTTCCCCTCAAGAAGCCTTTCGCTAAGACAGTTCTTGTGGAATTGGCAAAGTGATATTTGGAAGCCCCTAGAGGGCTATGGTGAAAAAGGAAATATCCTCAGATGAAATCTGGAAAGAAGCTTTCTGAGAAACTGCTTAGTGTTCTGTTAATTCATCTCACAGAGTTACATTTGTATTTCGGGGATCTCTTTGCTAGCCCTATTTCTGTGGAATCTGAGAACAGATATTTCGGATGCCTTTGAAGACTATAGGGCCAAAGGAAATATCCTCCGATAACAAAGAGAAAGAAGCTTTCTGAGAAACTTCTTTGTGTTCTGTGAAATCATCTCACAGAGTTACAGCTTTCCCCTCAAGAAGCCTTTCGCTAAGACAGTTCTTGTGGAATTGGCAAAGTGATATTCGGAAGCCCATAGAGGGCTATGGTGAAAAAGGAAATATCGTCAGATGAAATCTGGAAAGAAGCTTTCTGAGAAACTGCTTAGTGTTCTGTTAATTCATCTCACAGAGTTACATGTGTATTTCGAGTATCTCTTTGCTAGCCCTATTTCTGTGGAATCTGAGAACAGATATTTCGGATCCCTTCGAAGACTATAGGGCCAAAGGAAATATCCTCCGATAACAAAGAGAAAGAAGCTTTCTGAGAAACTTCTTTCTGTTCTGGGAAATCATCTCACAGAGTTACAGCTTTCCCCTCAAAAAGCCTTTTGCTAAGACAGTTCTTGTGGAATTGGCAAAGTGATATTTGGAAGCCCATAGAGGGCTATGGTGAAAAAGGAAATATCGTCAGATGAAATCTGGAAAGAAGCTTTCTGCGAAACTGCTTAGTTTTCTGTTAATTCATCTCACAGAGTTACATGTGTATTTCGAGGATCTCTTTGCTAGCCCTATTTCTGTGGAATCTGAGAACAGATATTTCGGATCCCTTCGAAGACTGTAGGGCCAAAGGAAATATCCTCGGATAACAAAGAGAAAGAAGCTTTCTGAGAAACTTCTTTGTGTTCTGTGAAATCATCTCGCAGAGTTACAGCTTTCCCCTCAAGAAGCCTTTCGCTAAGACAGTTCTTGTGGAATTGGCAAAGTGATATTTGGAAGCCCATAGAGGGCTATGGTGAAAAAGGAAATATCCTCAGATGAAATCTGGAAAGAAGCTTTCTGAGAAACTGCTTAGTGTTCTGTGAATTCATCTCACAGAGTTACATGTGTATTTTGAGGATCTCTTGGCTAGCCCTATTTCTGTGGGAACTGAGAAAAGATATTTCAGATCCCTTTGAAGACTATAGGGCCAAAGGAAATATCCTCCGATAACAAAGAGAAAGAAGCTTTCTGAGAAACTTCTTTGTGTTCTGTGAAATCATCTCACAGAGTTACAGCTTTCCCCTCAAGAAGCCTTTCGCTAAGACAGTTCTTGTGGAATTGGCAAAGTGATATTTGGAAGCCCATGGAAGGCTATGGTGAAAAAGGAAATATCGTCAGATGAAATCTGGAATGAAGCTTTCTGCGAAACTACTTAGTGTTCTGTTAATTCATCTCACAGAGTTACATGTGTATTTCGAGGATCTCTTTGCTAGCCCTATTTCTGTGGAATCTGAGAACAGATATTTCGGATCCCTTTGAAGACTATAGGGCCAAAGGAAATATCCTCGGATAACAAAGAGAAAGAAGCTTTCTGAGAAACTTCTTTGTGTTCTGTGAAATCATCTCACAGAGTTACAGCTTTCCCCTCTAGAAGCCTTTCGCCAAGACAGTTCTTGTGGAATTGGCAAAGTGATATTTGGAAGCCCTTAGAGGGCTATGGTGAAAAAGGAAGTATCCTCAGATGAAATCTGGAAAGAAGTTTTCTTAGAAACTGCTTAGTGTTCTGTTAATTCATCTCACAGAGTTACATGTGTATTTCGAGGATCTCTTTGCTAGCCCTATTTCTGTGGAATCTGAGAACAGATATTTCGGATCCCTTTGAAGACTATAGGGCCAAAGGAAATATCCTCCGATAACAAAGAGAAAGAAGCTTTCTGAGAAACTTCTTTCTGTTCTGTGAAATCATCTCACAGAGTTACAGCTTTCCCCTCAAGAAGCCTTTTGCTAAGACAGTTCTTGTGGAATTGCAAAAGTGATATTTGGAAGCCCATAGAGGGCTATGGTGAAAAAGGAAATATCCACAGATGAAATCTGGAAAGAAGCTTTCTGAGAAACTGCTTAGTGTTCTGTTAATTCATCTCACAGCGTTACATGTTTATTTCGGGGATCTCTTTGCTAGCTCTATTTCTGTGGAATCTGAGAACAGATATTTCGGATCACTTTGAAGACTATAGGGCCAAAGGAAATATCCTCCGATAACAAAGGGAAAGAAGCTTTCTGAGAAACTTCTTCGTGTTCTGTGAAATCATCTCACAGAGTTACAGCTTTCCCCTCAAGAAGCCTTTCGCTAAGACAGTTCTTGTGGAATTGGCAAAGTGATATTTGGAAGCCCATAGAGGGCTATGGTGAAAAAGGAAATATCCTCAGATGAAATCTGGAAAGAAGCTTTCTGAGAAACTGCTTAGTGTTCTGTTAATTCATCTCACAGAGTTACATGTGTATTTCGAGGATCTCTTTGCTAGCCCTATTTCTGTGGAAGCTGAGAACAGATATTTCGGATCCCTGTGAAGACTCTAGGGCCAAAGGAAATATCCTCGGATAACAAAGAGAAAGAAGCTTTCTGAGAAACTTCTTTGTGTTCTGTGAAATAATCTCACAGAGTTACAGCTTTCCCCTCAAGAAGCCTTTCGCTAAGACAGTTCTTGTGGAATTGGCAAAGTGATATTTGGAAGCCCATAGAGGGATATGGTGAAAAAAGAAATATCGTCAGATGAAATCTGGAAAGAAGCTTTCTGAGAAACTGCTTAGTGTTCTGTGAAATCATCTCACAGAGTTACATGTGTATTTCGGGGATCTCTTTGCTAGCCCTATTTCTGTGGAATCTGAGAACAGATATTTCGGATCCCTTTGAAGACTACAGGGCCAAAGGAAATATCCTCCGATAACAAAGAGAAAGAAGCTTTCTGAGAAACTTCTTTGTGTTCTGTGAAATCATCTCACAGAGTTACAGCTTTCCCCTCAAGAAGCCTTTCGCTAAGACAGTTCTTGTGGAATTGGCAAAGTGATATTCGGAAGCCCATAGAGGGCTATGGTGAAAAAGGAAATATCGTCAGATGAAATCTGGAAAGAAGCTTTCTGCGAAACTGCTTAGTGTTCTGTTAATTCATCTCACAGAGTTACATGTGTATTTCGAGGATCTCTTTGCTAGCCCTATTTCTGTGGAATCTGAGAACAGATATTTCAGATCCCTTTGAAGACTATAGGGCCAAAGGAAATATCCTCGGATAACAAAGAGAAAGAACCTTTCTGAGAAACTTCTTTGTGTTCTGTGAAACCATCTCACAGAGTTACAGCTTTCCCTTCAAGAAGCCTTTCGCTAAGACAGTTCTTGTGGAATTGGCAAAGTGATATTTGGAAGCCCTTAGAGGGCTATGGTGAAAAAGGAAATATCCTAAGATGAAATCTGGAAAGAAGCTTTCTGAGAAACTGCTTAGTGTTCTGTTAATTCATCTCACAGAGATACATGTGTATTTCGAGGATCTCTTTGCTAGCCCTATTTCTGTGGAATCTGAGAACAGATATTTCGGATCCCTCTGAAGAGTAGAGGGCCAAAGGAAATATCCTCCGATAACAAAGAGAAAGAAGCTTTCTGAGAAACTTCTTTGTGTTCTGTGAAATCATCTCATAGAGTTACAGCTTTCCCCTCAAGAAGCCTTTCGCTAAGACAGTTCTTGTGGAATTGGCAAAGTGATATTCGGAAGCCCATAGAGGGCTATGGTGAAAAAGGAAATATCGTCAGATGAAATCTGGAAAGAAGCTTTCTGCGAAACTGCTTAGTGTTCTGTGAATTCATCTCACAGAGTTACATGTGTATTTCGAGGATCTCTTTGCTAGCCCTATTTCTGTGGAATCTGAGAACAGATATTTCGGATACCTTTGAAAACTATAGGGCCAAAGGAAATATCCTCGGATAACAAAGAGAAAGAAGCTTTCTGAGAAACTTCTTTGTGTTCTGTGAAATCATCTCACAGAGTTACAGCTTTCCCCTCAAGAAGCCTTTCGCTAAGACAGTTCTTGTGGAATTGGCAAAGTGATATTTGAAAGCCCTTAGAGGGCTATGGTGAAAAAGGAAATATCCTCAGATGAAATCTGGAAAGAAGCTTTCTGAGAAACTGCTTAGTGTTCTGTTAATTCATCTCACAGAGTTACATGTGTATTTCGAGGATCTCTTTGCTAGCCCTATTTCTGTGGAATCTGAGAACAGATATTTCGGATCCCTTTGAAGAGTAGAGGGCCAAAGGAAATATCCTCCGATAACAAAGAGAAAGAAGCTTTCTGAGAAACTTCTTTGTGTTCTGTGAAATCATCTCACAGAGTTACAGCTTTCCCCTGAAGAAGCCTTTCGCTAAGACAGTTCTTGTGGAATTGGCAAAGTCATATTTGGAAGCCCTTAGAGGGCTATGGTGAAAAAGGAAATATCCTCAGATGAAATCTGGAAAGAAGCTTTCTGAGAAACTGCTTAGTGTTCTGTTAATTCATCTCACAGAGTTACATGTGTATTTCGAGGATCTCTTTGCTAGCCCTATTTCTGTGGAATCTGAGAACAGATATTTCGGATCCCTTTGAAGAGTAGAGGGCCAAAGGAAATATCCTCCGATAACAAAGAGAAAGAAGCTTTCTGAGAAACTTCTTTGTGTTCTGTGAAATCATCTCACAGAGTTACAGCTTTCCCCTGAAGAAGCCTTTCGCTAAGACAGTTCTTGTGGAATTGGCAAAGTGATATTTGGAAGCCCATAGAGGGCTATGGTGAAAAAGGAAATATCGTCAGATGAAATCTGGAAAGAAGCTTTCTGAGAAACTGCTTAGTGTTCTGTTAACTCATCTCACAGCGTTACATGTGTATTTCGGGGATCTCTTTGCGGGCTCTATTTCTGTGGAATCTGAGAACAGATATTTCGGATCACTTTGAAGACTGTAGGGCCAAAGGAAATATCCTCCGATAACAAAGAGAAAGAAGCTTTCTGAGAAACTTCTTTGTGTTCTGTGAAATCATCTCAGAGAGTTACAGCTTTCCCCTCAAGAAGCCTTTCGCTAAGACAGTTCTTGTGGAATTGGCAAAGTGATATTTGGAAGCCCTTAGAGGGCTATGGTGAAAAAGGAAATATCCTCAGATGAAATCTGGAAAGAAGCTTTCTGAGAAACTGCTTAGTGTTCTGTTAATTCATCTCACAGAGTTACATGTGTATTTCGAGGATCTCTTTGCTAGCCCTATTTCTGTGGAATCTGAGAACAGATATTTCGGATCCCTTTGAAGACTATAGGGCCAAAGGAAATATCCTCCGATAACAAAGAGAAAGAAGCTTTCTGAGAAACTTCTTTGTGTTCTGTGAAATCATCTCACAGAGTTACAGCTTTCCCCTCAAGAAGCCTTTCGCTAAGACAGTTTTTGTGGAATTGGCAAAGTGATATTTGGAAGCTCATAGAGGGCTATGGTGAAAAAGGAAATATCCTCAGATGACATCTGGAAAGAAGCTTTCTGAGAAACTGCTTAGTGTTCTGTGAATTCATCTCACAGAGTTACATGTGTATTTCTAGGACCTCTTTGCTAGCCCTATTTCTGTGGAATCTGAGAACAGATATTTCGGATCCCTTTGAAGACTATAGGGCCAAAGGAAATATCCTCCGATAACAAAGAGAAAGAAGCTTTCTGAGAAACTTCTTTGTGTTCTGTGAAATCATCTCACAGAGTTACAGCTTTCCCCGAAGAAGCCTTTCGCTAAGACAGTTCTTGTGGAATTGGCAAAGTGATATTTGGAAGCTCATAGAGGGCTATGGTGAAAAAGGAAATATCGTCAGATGAAATCTGGAAAGAAGCTTTCTGCGAAACTGCTTAGTGTTCTGTTAATTCATCTCACAGAGTTACATGTGTATTTCGAGGATCTCTTTGCTAGCCCTATTTCTGTGGAATCTGAGAACAGATATTTCGGATCCCTTCGAAGACTATAGTGCCAAAGGAAATATCCTCGGATAACAAAGAGAAAGAAGCTTTCTGAGAAACTTCTTTGTGTTCTGTGAAATCATCTCGCAGAGTTACAGCTTTCCCCTCAAGAAGCCTTTCGCTAAGACAGTTCTTGTGGAATTGGCAAAGTGATATTTGGAAGCCCATAGAGGGCTATGGTGAAAAAGGAAATATCCTCAGATGAAATCTGGAAAGAAGCTTTCTGAGAAACTGCTTAGTGTTCTGTGAATTCATCTCACAGAGTTACATGTGTATTTCGAGGATCTCTTTGCTAGCCCTGTTTCTGTGGAAACTGAGAAAAGATATTTCGGATCCCTTTGAAGACTATAGGGCCAAAGGAAATATCCTCGGATAACAAAGAGAAAGAAGCTTTCTGAGAAACTTCTTTGTGTTCTGTGAAATCATCTCACAGAGTTACAGCTTTCCCCTCAAGAAGCCTTTCGCTAAGACAGTTCTTGTGGAATTGGCAAAGTGATATTTGGAAGCCCCTAGAGGGCTATGGTGAAAAAGGAAATATCCTCAGATGAAATCTGGAAAGAAGCTTTCTGAGAAACTGCTTAGTGTTCTGTTAATTCATCTCACAGAGTTACATTTGTATTTCGGGGATCTCTTTGCTAGCCCTATTTCTGTGGAATCTGAGAACAGATATTTCGGATGCCTTTGAAGACTATAGGGCCAAAGGAAATATCCTCCGATAACAAAGAGAAAGAAGCTTTCTGAGAAACTTCTTTGTGTTCTGTGAAATCATCTCACAGAGTTACAGCTTTCCCCTCAAGAAGCCTTTCGCTAAGACAGTTATTGTGGAATTGGCAAAGTGATATTCGGAAGCCCATAGAGGGCTATGGTGAAAAAGGAAATATCGTCAGATGAAATCTGGAAAGAAGCTTTCTGAGAAACTGCTTAGTGTTCTGTTAATTCATCTCACAGAGTTACATGTGTATTTCGAGTATCTCTTTGCTAGCCCTATTTCTGTGGAATCTGAGAACAGATATTTCGGATCCCTTTGAAGACTATAGGGCCAAAGGAAATATCCTCGGATAACAAAGAGAAAGAAGCTTTCTGAGAAACTTCTTTGTGTTCTGTGAAATCATCTCACAGAGTTACAGCTTTCCCCTCTAGAAGCCTTTCGCTAAGACACTTCTTGTGGAATTGGCAAAGTGATATATGGAAGCCCCTAGAGGGCTATGGTGAAAAAGGAAATATCCTCAGATGAAATCTGGAAAGAAGCTTTCTGAGAAACTGCTTAGTGTTCTGTTAATTCATCTCACATAGTTACATGTGTATTTCGGGGATCTCTTTGCTAGCCCTATTTCTGTGGAATCTGAGAACAGATATTTCGGATGCCTTTGAAGACTATAGGGCCAAAGGAAATATCCTCCGATAACAAAGAGAAAGAAGCTTTCTGAGAAACTTCTTTGTGTTCTGTGAAATCATCTCACAGAGTTACAGCTTTCCCCTCAAGAAGCCTTTCGCTAAGACAGTTCTTGTGGAATTGGCAAAGTGATATTCGGAAGCCCATAGAGGGCTATGTTGAAAAAAGAAATATCGTCAGATGAAATCTGGAAAGAAGCTTTCTGAGAAACTGCTTAGTGTTCTGTTAATTCATCTCACAGAGTTACATGTGTATTTCGAGTATCTCTTTGCTAGCCCTATTTCTGTGGAATCTGAGAACAGATATTTCGGATCCCTTCGAAGACTATAGGGCCAAAGGAAATATCCTCCGATAACAAAGAGAAAGAAGCTTTCTGAGAAACTTCTTTCTGTTCTGGGAAATCATCTCACAGAGTTACAGCTTTCCCCTCAAAAAGCCTTTTGCTAAGACAGTTCTTGTGGAATTGGCAAAGTGATATTTGGAAGCCCATAGAGGGCTATGGTGAAAAAGGAAATATCGTCAGATGAAATCTGGAAAGAAGCTTTCTGAGAAACTGCTTAGTGTTCTGTTAATTCATCTCACAGCGTTACACGTGTATTTCGGGGATCTCTCTGTTAGCTCTATTTCTGTGGAATCTGAGAACAGATATTTCGGATCACTTTGAAGACTATAGGGCCAAAGGAAATATCCTCCGATAACAAAGAGAAAGAAGCTTTCTCAGAAACTTCTTTGTGTTCTGTGAAATCATCTCACAGAGTTACAGCTTTCCCCTCAAGAAGCCTTTCGCTAAGACAGTTATTGTGGAATTGGCAAAGTGATATTTGTAAGCCCATAGAGGGCTACGGTGAAAAAGGAAATATCCTCAGAAGAAATCTGGAAAGAAGCTTTCTGAGAAACTGCTTAGTGTTCTGTGAATTCATCTCACAGAGTTACATGTGTATTTCTAGGACCTCTTTGCTAGCCCTATTTCTGTGGAATCTGAGAACAGATATTTCGGATCCCTTTGAAGACTATAGGGCCAAAGGAAATATCCTCCGATAACAAAGAGAAAGAAGCTTTCTGAGAAACTTCTTTGTGTTCTGTGAAATCATCTCACAGAGTTACAGCTTTCCCCTCAAGAAGCCTTTCGCTAAGACAGTTCTTGTGGAATTGGCAAAGTGATATTTGGAAGCCCATAGAGGGCTATGGTGAAAAAGGAAATATCCTCAGATGAAATCTGGAAAGAAGCTTTCTGCGAAACTGCTTAGTGTTCTGTGAATTCATCTCACAGAGTTACATGTGTATTTCGGGGATCTCTTTGCTAGCCCTATTTCTGTGGAATCTGAGAACAGATATTTCGGATGCCTTTGAAGACTATAGGGCCAAAGGAAATATCCTCCGATAACAAAGAGAAAGAAGCTTTCTGAGAAAATTCTTTGTGTTCTGTGAAATCATCTCACAGAGTTACAGCTTTCCCCTCAAGAAGCCTTTCGCTAAGACAGTTCTTGTGGAATTGGCAAAGTGATATTCGGAAGCCCATAGAGGGCTATGGTGAAAAAGGAAATATCGTCAGATGAAATCTGGAAAGAAGCTTTCTGCGAAACTGCTTAGTGTTCTGTGAATTCATCTCACAGAGTTACATGCGTATTTCGAGGATCGCTTTGCTAGCCCTATTTCTGTGGAAACTCAGAAAAGATATTTCGGATCCCTTTGAAGACTATAGGGCCAAAGGAAATATCCTCCGATAACAAAGAGAAAGTAGCTTTCTGAGAAACTTCTTTGTGTTCTGTGAAATCATCTCACAGATTTACAGCTTTCCCCGAAGAAGCCTTTCGCTAAGACAGTTCTTGTGGAATTGGCAAAGTGATATTTGGAAGCTCATAGAGGGCTATGGTGAAAAAGGAAATATCGTCAGATGAAATCTGGAAAGAAGCTTTCTGCGAAACTGCTTAGTTTTCTGTTAATTCATCTCACAGAGTTACATGTGTATTTCGAGGATCTCTTTGCTAGCCCTATTTCTGTGGAATCTGAGAACAGATATTTCGGATCCCTTCGAAGACTGTAGGGCCAAAGGAAATATCCTCGGATAACAAAGAGAAAGAAGCTTTCTGAGAAACTTCTTTGTGTTCTGTGAAATCATCTCGCAGAGTTACAGCTTTCCCCTCAAGAAGCCTTTCGCTAAGACAGTTCTTGTGGAATTGGCAAAGTGATATTTGGAAGCCCATAGAGGGCTATGGTGAAAAAGGAAATATCCTCAGATGAAATCTGGAAAGAAGCTTTCTGAGAAACTGCTTAGTGTTCTGTGAATTCATCTCACAGAGTTACATGTGTATTTTGAGGATCTCTTGGCTAGCCCTATTTCTGTGGGAACTGAGAAAAGATATTTCAGATCCCTTTGAAGACTATAGGGCCAAAGGAAATATCCTCCGATAACAAAGAGAAAGAAGCTTTCTGAGAAACTTCTTTGTGTTCTGTGAAATCATCTCACAGAGTTACAGCTTTCCCCTCAAGAAGCCTTTCGCTAAGACAGTTCTTGTGGAATTGGCAAAGTGATATTTGGAAGCCCATGGAAGGCTATGGTGAAAAAGGAAATATCGTCAGATGAAATCTGGAATGAAGCTTTCTGCGAAACTACTTAGTGTTCTGTTAATTCATCTCACAGAGTTACATGTGTATTTCGAGGATCTCTTTGCTAGCCCTATTTCTGTGGAATCTGAGAACAGATATTTCGGATCCCTTTGAAGACTATAGGGCCAAAGGAAATATCCTCGGATAACAAAGAGAAAGAAGCTTTCTGAGAAACTTCTTTGTGTTCTGTGAAATCATCTCACAGAGTTACAGCTTTCCCCTCTAGAAGCCTTTCGCTAAGACAGTTCTTGTGGAATTGGCAAAGTGATATTTGGAAGCCCTTAGAGGGCTATGGTGAAAAAGGAAATATCCTCAGATGAAATCTGGAAAGAAGCTTTCTTAGAAACTGCTTAGTGTTCTGTTAATTCATCTCACAGAGTTACATGTGTATTTCGAGGATCTCTTTGCTAGCCCTATTTCTGTGGAATCTGAGAACAGATATTTCGGATCCCTTTGAAGACTATAGGGCCAAAGGAAATATCCTCCGATAACAAAGAGAAAGAAGCTTTCTGAGAAACTTCTTTCTGTTCTGTGAAATCATCTCACAGAGTTACAGCTTTCCCCTCAAGAAGCCTTTTGCTAAGACAGTTCTTGTGGAATTGCAAAAGTGATATTTGGAAGCCCATAGAGGGCTATGGTGAAAAAGGAAATATCCACAGATGAAATCTGGAAAGAAGCTTTCTGAGAAACTGCTTAGTGTTCTGTTAATTCATCTCACAGCGTTACATGTTTATTTCGGGGATCTCTTTGCTAGCTCTATTTCTGTGGAATCTGAGAACAGATATTTCGGATCACTTTGAAGACTATAGGGCCAAAGGAAATATCCTCCGATAACAAAGGGAAAGAAGCTTTCTGAGAAACTTCTTCGTGTTCTGTGAAATCATCTCACAGAGTTACAGCTTTCCCCTCAAGAAGCCTTTCGCTAAGACAGTTCTTGTGGAATTGGCAAAGTGATATTTGTAAGCCCATAGAGGGCTATGGTGAAAAAGGAAATATCCTCAGATGAAATCTGGAAAGAAGCTTTCTGAGAAACTGCTTAGTGTTCTGTTAATTCATCTCACAGAGTTACATGTGTATTTCGAGGATCTCTTTGCTAGCCCTATTTCTGTGGAATCTGAGAACAGATATTTCGGATCCCTGTGAAGACTCTAGGGCCAAAGGAAATATCCTCGGATAACAAAGAGAAAGAAGCTTTCTGAGAAACTTCTTTGTATTCTGTGAAATAATCTCACAGAGTTACAGCTTTCCCCTCAAGAAGCCTTTCGCTAAGACAGTTCTTGTGGAATTGGCAAAGTGATATTTGGAAGCCCATAGAGGGCTATGGTGAAAAAAGAAATATCCTCAGATGAAATCTGGAAAGAAGCTTTCTGAGAAACTGCTTAGTGTTCTGTGAAATCATCTCACAGAGTTACATGTGTATTTCGGGGATCTCTTTGCTAGCCCTATTTCTGTGGAATCTGAGAACAGATATTTCGGATCCCTTTGAAGACTACAGGGCCAAAGGAAATATCCTCCGATAACAAAGAGAAAGAAGCTTTCTGAGAAACTTCTTTGTGTTCTGTGAAATCATCTCACAGAGTTACAGCTTTCCCCTCAAGAAGCCTTTCGCTAAGACAGTTCTTGTGGAATTGGCAAAGTGATATTTGGAAGCCCATAGAGGGCTATGGTGAAAAAGGAAATATCCTCAGATGAAATCTGGAAAGAAGCTTTCTGAGAAACTGCTTAGTGTTCTGTGAATTCATCTCACAGAGTTACATGTGTATTTCAAGGATCTCTTTGCTAGCCCTATTTCTGTGGAAACTGAGAAAAGATATTTCGGATCCCTTTGAAGACTATAGGGCCAAAGGAAATATCCTCGGATAACAAAGAGAAAGAAGCTTTCTGAGAAACTTCTTTGTGTTCTGTGAAATCATCTCACAGAGTTACAGCTTTCCCCTCAAGAAGCCTTTCGCTAAGACACTTCTTGTGGAATTGGCAAAGTGATATATGGAAGCCCCTAGAGGGCTATGGTGAAAAAGGAAATATCCTCAGATGAAATCTGGAAAGAAGCTTTCTGAGAAACTGCTTAGTGTTCTGTTAATTCATCTCACATAGTTACATGTGTATTTCGAGGATCTCTTTGCTAGCCCTATTTCTGTGGAATCTGAGAACAGATATTTCGGATGCCTTTGAAGACTATAGGGCCAAAGGAAATATCCTCCGATAACAAAGAGAAAGAAGCTTTCTGAGAAACTTCTTTGTGTTCTGTGAAATCATCTCACAGAGTTACAGCTTTCCCCTCAAGAAGCCTTTCGCTAAGACAGTTCTTGTGGAATTGGCAAAGTGATATTCGGAAGCCCATAGAGGGCTATGTTGAAAAAAGAAATATCGTCAGATGAAATCTGGAAAGAAGCTTTCTGAGAAACTGCTTAGTGTTCTGTTAATTCATCTCACAGAGTTACATGTGTATTTCGAGTATCTCTTTGCTAGCCCTATTTCTGTGGAATCTGAGAACAGATATTTCGGATCCCTTCGAAGACTATAGGGCCAAAGGAAATATCCTCCGATAACAAAGAGAAAGAAGCTTTCTGAGAAACTTCTTTGTGTTCTGTGAAATCATCTCACAGAGTTACAGCTTTCCCCTCAAGAAGCCTTTCGCTAAGACAGTTCTTGTGGAATTGGCAAAGTGATATTTGAAAGCCCTTAGAGGGCTATGGTGAAAAAGGAAATATCCTCAGATGAAATCTGGAAAGAAGCTTTCTGAGAAACTGCTTAGTGTTCTGTTAATTCATCTCACAGAGTTACATGTGTATTTCGAGGATCTCTTTGCTAGCCCTATTTCTTTGGAATCTGAGAACAGATATTTCGGATCCCTTTGAAGAGTAGAGGGCCAAAGGAAATATCCTCCGATAACAAAGAGAAAGAAGCTTTCTGAGAAACTTCTTTGTGTTCTGTGAAATCATCTCACAGAGTTACAGCTTTCCCCTGAAGAAGCCTTTCGCTAAGACAGTTCTTGTGGAATTGGCAAAGTCATATTTGGAAGCCCTTAGAGGGCTATGGTGAAAAAGGAAATATCCTCAGATGAAATCTGGAAAGAAGCTTTCTGAGAAACTGCTTAGTGTTCTGTTAATTCATCTCACAGAGTTACATGTGTATTTCGAGGATCTCTTTGCTAGCCCTATTTCTGTGGAATCTGAGAACAGATATTTCGGATCCCTTTGAAGAGTAGAGGGCCAAAGGAAATATCCTCCGATAACAAACAGAAAGAAGCTTTCTGAGAAACTTCTTTGTGTTCTGTGAAATCATCTCACAGAGTTACAGCTTTCCCCTCAAGAAGCCTTTCGCTAGGACAGTTCTTGTGGAATTGGCAAAGTGATATTTGGAAGCCCATAGAGGGCTATGGTGAAAAAGGAAATATCGTCAGATGAAATCTGGAAAGAAGCTTTCTGCGAAACTGCTTAGTGTTCTGTTAACTCATCTCACAGCGTTACATGTGTATTTCGGGGATCTCTTTGCGGGCTCTATTTCTGTGGAATCTGAGAACAGATATTTCGGATCACTTTGAAGACTGTAGGGCCAAAGGAAATATCCTCCGATAACAAAGAGAAAGAAGCTTTCTGAGAAACTTCTTTGTGTTCTGTGAAATCATCTCAGAGAGTTACAGCTTTCCCCTCAAGAAGCCTTTCGCTAAGACAGTTCTTGTGGAATTGGCAAAGTGATATTTGGAAGCCCTTAGAGGGCTATGGTGAAAAAGGAAATATCCTCAGATGAAATCTGGAAAGAAGCTTTCTGAGAAACTGCTTAGTGTTCTGTTAATTCATCTCACAGAGTTACATGTGTATTTCGAGGATCTCTTTGCTAGCCCTATTTCTGTGGCATCTGAGAACAGATATTTCGGATCCCTTTGAAGAGTAGAGGGCCAAAGGAAACATCCTCCGATAACAAATAGAAAGAAGCTTTCTGAGAAACTTCTTTGTGTTCTGTGAAATCATCTCAGAGAGTTACAGCTTTCCCCTCAAGAAGCCTTTCGCTAAGACAGTACTTGTGGAATTGGCAAAGTGATATTCGGAAGCCCATAGAGGGCTATGGTGAAAAAGGAAATATCGTCAGATGAAATCTGGAAAGAAGATTTCTGCGAAACTGCTTAGTGTTCTGTTAATTCATCTCACAGAGTTACATGTGTATTTCGAGGATCTCTTTGCAAGCCCTATTTCTGTGGAATCTGAGAACAGATATTTCGGATCCCTTTGAAGACTATAGGGCCAAAGGAAATATCCTCGGATAACAAAGAGAAAGAAGCTTTCTGAGAAACTTCTTTGTGTTCTGTGAAATCATCTCACAGAGTTACAGCTTTCCCCTCAAGAAGCCTTTCGCTAAGACAGTTCTTGTGGAATTGGCAAAGTGATATTTGAAAGCCCTTAGAGGGCTATGGTGAAAAAGGAAATATCCTCTGATGAAATCTGGAAAGAAGCTTTCTGAGAAACTGCTTAGTGTTCTGTTAATTCATCTCACAGAGTTACATGTGTATTTCGAGGATCTCTTTGCTAGCCCTATTTCTGTGGAATCTGAGAACAGATATTTCGGATCCCTTTGAAGAGTAGAGGGCCAAAGGAAATATCCTCCGATAACAAAGAGAAAGAAGCTTTCTGAGAAACTTCTTTGTGTTCTGTGAAATCATCTCACAGAGTTACAGCTTTCCCCTCAAGAAGCCTTTCGCTAAGACAGTTCTTGTGGAATTGGCAAAGTCATATTTGGAAGCCCTTAGAGGGCTATGGTGAAAAAGGAAATATCCTCAGATGAAATCTGGAAAGAAGCTTTCTGAGAAACTGCTTAGTGTTCTGTTAATTCATCTCACAGAGTTACATGTGTATTTCGAGGATCTCTTTGCTAGCCCTATTTCTGTGGAATCTGAGAACAGATATTTCGGATCCCTTTGAAGAGTAGAGGGCCAAAGGAAATATCCTCCGATAACAAAGAGAAAGAAGCTTTCTGAGAAACTTCTTTGTGTTCTGTGAAATCATCTCACAGAGTTACAGCTTTCCCCTGAAGAAGCCTTTCGCTAAGACAGTTCTTGTGGAATTGGCAAAGTGATATTTGGAAGCCCATAGAGGGCTATGGTGAAAAAGGAAATATCGTCAGATGAAATCTGGAAAGAAGCTTTCTGCGAAACTGCTTAGTGTTCTGTTAACTCATCTCACAGCGTTACATGTGTATTTCGGGGATCTCTTTGCGGGCTCTATTTCTGTGGAATCTGAGAACAGATATTTCGGATCACTTTGAAGACTATAGGGCCAAAGGAAATATCCTCCGATAACAAAGAGAAAGAAGCTTTCTGAGAAACTTCTTTGTGTTCTGTGAAATCATCTCAGAGAGTTACAGCTTTCCCCTCAAGAATCCTTTCGCTAAGACAGTTCTTGTGGAATTGGCAAAGTGATATTTGGAAGCCCATAGAGGGCTATGGTGAAAAAGGAAATATCGTCAGATGAAATCTGGAAAGAAGCTTTCTGAGAAACTGCTTAGTGTTCTGTTAATTCATCTCACAGAGTTACATGTGTATTTCGAGGATCTCTTTGCTAGCCCTATTTCTGTGGAATCTGAGAACAGATATTTCGGATCCCTTCGAAGACTATAGGGCCAAAGGAAATATCCTCCGATAACAAAGAGAAAGAAGCTTTCTGAGAAACTTCTTTGTGTTCTGTGAAATCATCTCACAGAGTTACAGCTTTCCCCTCAAGAAGCCTTTCGCTAAGACAGTTCTTGTGGAATAGGCAAAGTGATATCTGGAAGCCCATACAGGGCTATGGTGAAAAAGGAAATATCCTCAGATGAAATCTGGAAAGAAGCTTTCTGAGAAACTGCTTAGTGTTCTGTTAATTCATCTCACAGAGTTACATGTGTATTTCGAGGATCTCTTTGCTAGCCCTATTTCTGTGGAATCTGAGAACAGATATTTCGGATCCCTTCGAAGACTATAGGGCCAAAGGAAATATCCTCGGATAACAAAGAGTAAGAAGCTTTCTGAGAAACTTCTTCGTGTTCTGTGAAATCATCTCACAGAGTTACAGCTTTCCCCTCAAGAAGCCTTTCGTTAAGACAGTTCTTGTGGAATTGGCAAAGTGATATTTGGAAGCCCATAGAGGGCTATGGTGAAAAAGGAAATATCCTCAGATGAAATCTGGAAAGAAGCTTTCTGAGAAACTGCTTAGTGTTCTGTTAATTCATCTCACATAGTTACATGTGTATTTCGAGGATCTCTTTGCTAGCCCTATTTCTGTGGAATCTGAGAACAGATATTTCGGATCCCTTTGAAGACTATAGGGCCAAAGGAAATATCCTCCGATAACAAAGAGAAAGAAGCTTTCTGAGAAACATCTTTGTGTTCTGTGAAATCATCTCACAGAGTTACAGCTTTCCCCTCAAGAAGCCTTTCGCTAAGACAGTTCTTGTGGAATAGGCAAAGTGATATTTGGAAGCCCATAGAGGGCTATGGTGAAAAAGGAAATATCCTCAGATGAAATCTGGAAAGAAGCTTTCTGAGAAACTGCTTAGTGTTCTGTTAATTCATCTCACAGAGTTACATGTGTATTTCGAGGATCTCTTTGCTAGCCCTATTTCTGTGGAATCTGAGAACAGATATTTCGGATCCCTTCGAAGACTATAGGGCCAAAGGAAATATCCTCGGATAACAAAGAGAAAGAAGCTTTCTGAGAAACTTCTTTGTGTTCTGTGAAATCATCTCACAGAGTTACAGCTTTCCCCTCAAGAAGCCTTTCGCTAAGACAGTTCTTGTGGAATTGGCAAAGTGATATTTGGAAGCCATTAGAGGGCTATGGTGAAAAAGGAAATATCGTCAGATGAAATCTGGAAAGAAGCTTTCTGAGAAACTGCTTAGTGTTCTGTGAATTCATCTCACAGAGTTACATGCGTATTTCGAGCATCTCTTTGCTAGCCCTATCTCTGTGGAAACTGAGAAAAGATATTTCGGATCCCTTTGAAGACTATAGGGCCAAAGGAAATATCCTCCGATAACAAAGAGAAAGAAGCTTTCTGAGAAACTTCTTTGTGTTCTGTGAAATCATCTCACAGAGTGACAGCTTTGCCCTCAAGAAGCCTTTCGCTAAGACAGTTCTTGTGGAATTGGCAAAGTGATATTCGGAAGCCCATAGAGGGCTGTGGTGAAAAAGGAATTATCGTCAGATGAAATCTGGAAAGAAGCTTTCTGCGAAACTGCTTAGTGTTCTGTGAATTCATCTCACAGAGTTACATGTGTATTTCGAGGATCTCTTTGCTAGCCCTATTTCTGTGGAAACTGAGAAAAGATATTTCGGATCCCTTTGAAGACTATAGGGCCAAAGGAAATATCCTCCGATAACAAAGAGAAAGAAGCTTTCTGAGAAACTTCTTTGTGTTCTGTGAAATCATCTCACAGAGTTACAGCTTTCCCCGAAGAAGCCTTTCCCTAAGACAGTTCTTGTGGAATTGGCAAAGTGATATTTTTAAGCCCATAGAGGGCTATGGTGAAAAAGGAAATATCGTCAGATGAAATCTGGAAAGAAGCTTTCTGCGAAACTGCTTAGTGTTCCGTTAATTCATCTCACAGAGTTACATGTGTATTTCGAGGATCTCTTTGCTAGCCCTATTTCTGTGGAATCTGAGAACCGATATTTCGGATCCCTTCGAAGACTATAGGGCCAAAGGAAATATCCTCGGATAAGAAAGAGAAAGAAGCTTTCTGAGAAACTTCTTTGTGTTCTGTGAAATCATCTCGCAGAGTAACAGCTTTCCCCTCAAGAAGCCTTTCGCTAAGACAGTTCTTGTGGATTTGGCAAAGTGATATTTGGAAGCCCATAGAGGGCTATGGTGAAAAAGGAAATATCCTCAGATGAAATCTGGAAAGAAGCTTTCTGAGAAACTGCTTAGTGTTCTGTTAATTCATCTCACAGAGTTACATGTGTATTTCGAGGATCTCTTTGCTAGCCCTATTTCTGTGGAAACTGAGAAAAGATATTTCGGATCCCTTTGAAGACTATAGAGCCAAAGGAAATATCCTCCGATAACAAAGAGAAAGAAGCTTTCTGAGAAACTTCTTTGTGTTCTGTGAAATCATCTCACAGAGTTACAGCTTTCCCCTCAAGAAGCCTTTCGCTAAGACAGTTCTTGTTGAATTGGCAAAGTGATATTTGGAAGCCCATAGAGGGCTACGGTGAAAAAGGAAATATCGTCAGATGAAATCTGGAAAGAAGCTTTCTGCGAAACTGCTTAGTGTTCTGTTAATTCATCTCACAGCGTTACATGTGTATTTCGGGGATCTCTTTGCTAGCTCTATTTGCTGTGGAATCTGAGAACAGATATTTCGGATCACTTTGAAGACTATAGGGCCAAAGGAAATATCCTCCGATACAAAGAGAAAGAAGCTTTCTGAGAAACTTCTTTGTGTTCTGTGAAGTTATCTCAGAAAGTTACAGCTTTCCCCTCAAGAAGCCTTTCGCTAAGACAGTTCTTGTGGAATTGGCAAAGTGATATTTGTAAGCCCATAGAGGGCTATGGTGAAAAAGGAAATATCCTCAGATGAAATCTGGAAAGAAGCTTTCTGAGAAACTGCTTAGTGTTCTGTTAATTCATCTCACAGAGTTACATGTGTATTTCGAGGATCTCTTTGCTAGCCCTATTTCTGTGGAATCTGAGAACAGATATTTCGGATCCCTTTGAAGACTATCGGGCCAAAGGAAATATCCTCCGATAACAAAGAGAAAGAAGCTTTCTGAGAAACTTCCTTGTGTTCTGTGAAATCATCTCACAGAGTTACAGCTTTCCCCTCAAGAAGCCTTTCGCTAAGACAGTTCTTGTGGAATAGGCAAAGTGATATTTGGAAGCCCATAGAGGGCTATGGTGAAAAAGGAAATATCCTCAGATGAAATCTGGAAAGAAGCTTTCTGAGAAACTGCTTAGTGTTCTGTTAATTCATCTCACAGAGTTACATGTGTATTTCGAGGATCTCTTTGCTAGCCCTATTTCTGTGGAATCTGAGAACAGATATTTCGTTTCCCTTCGAAGACTATAGGGCCAAAGGAAATATCCTCGGATAACAAAGAGAAAGAAGCTTTCTGAGAAACTTCTTTGTGTTCTGTGAAATCATCTCACAGAGTTACAGCTTTCCCCTCAAGAAGCCTTTCGCTAACACAGTTCTTGTGGAATTGGCAAAGTGATATTTGGAAGCCCATAGAGGGCTATGGTGAAAAAGGAAATATCCTCAGATGAAATCTGGAAGGAAGCTTTCTGAGAAACTGCTTAGTGTTCTGTTAATTCATCTCACAGAGTTACATGTGTATTTCGGGGATCTCTTTGCTAGTCCTATTTCTGTGGAATGTGAGAACAGATATTTCGGATGCCTTTGAAGACTATAGGGCCAAAGGAAATATCCTCCGATAACAAAGAGAAAGAAGCTTTCTGAGAAACTTCTTTGTGTTCTGTGAAATCATCTCACAGAGTTACAGCTTTCCCCTCAAGAAGACTTTCGCTAAGACAGTTCTTGTGGAATTGGCAAAATGATATTCGGAAGCCCCTAGAGGGCTATGGTGAAAAAGGAAATATCGTCAGATGAAATCTGGAAAGAAGCTTTCTGAGAAACTGCTTAGTGTTCTGTGAATTCATGTCACAGAGTTACATGCGTATTTCGAGGATCTCTTTTCTAGCCCTATTTCTGTGGAAACTCAGAAAAGATATTTCGGATCCCTTTGAAGACTATAGGGCCAAAGGAAACATCCTCCGATAACAAAGAGAAAGAAGCTTTCTGAGAAACTTCTTTGTGTTCTGTGAAATCATCTCACAGAGTTACAGCTTTCCCCGAAGAAGCCTTTCGCTAAGACAGTTCTTGTGGTATTGGCAAAGTGATATTTGGAAGCTCATAGAGGGCTATGGTGAAAAAGGAAATATCGTCAGATGAAATCTGGAAAGAAGCTTTCTGCGAAACTGCTTAGTGTTCTGTTAATTCATCTCACAGAGTTACATGTGTATTTCGAGGATCTCTTTGCTAGCCCTATTTCTGTGGAATCTGAGAACAGATATTTCGGATCCCTTTGAAGAGTAGAGGGCCAAAGGAAATATCCTCCGATAACAAAGAGAAAGAAGCTTTCTCAGAAACTTCTTTGTGTTCTGTGAAATCACCTCACAGAGTTACAGCTTTCCCCTCAAGAAGCCTTTCGCTAAGACAGTTCTTGTGGAATTGGCAAAGTGATATTTGTAAGCCCATAGAGGGCTACGGTGAAAAAAAAATATCCTCAGATGAAATCTGGAAAGAAGCTTTCTGAGAAACTGCTTAGTGTTCTGTTAATTCATCTCACAGAGTTACATGTGTATTTCTAGGACCTCTTTGCTAGCCCTATTTCTGTGGAATCTGAGAACAGATATTTCGGATCCCTTTGAAGACTATAGGGCCAAAGGAAATATCCTCCGATAACAAAGAGAAAGAAGCTTTCTGAGAAAATTCTTTGTGTTCTGTGAAATCATCTCACAGAGTTACAGCTTTCCCCTCAAGAAGCCTTTCGCTAAGACAGTTCTTGTGGAATTGGCAAAGTGATATTTGGAAGCCCCTAGAGGGCTATGGTGAAAAAGGAAATATCCTCAGATGAAATCTGGAAAGAAGCTTTCTGAGAAACTGCTTAGTGTTCTGTGAATTCATCTCACAGAGTTACATGTGTATTTCGGGGATCTCTTTGCTAGCCCTATTTCTGTGGAATCTGAGAACAGATATTTCGGATGCCTTTGAAGAATATAGGGCCAAAGGAAATATCCTCCGATAACAAAGAGAAAGAAGCTTTCTGAGAAAATTCTTTGTGTTCTGTGAAATCATCTCACAGAGTTACAGCTTTCCCCTCAAGAAGCCTTTGGCTAAGACAGTTCTTGTGGAATTGGCAAAGTGATATTCGGAAGCCCATAGAGGGCTATGGTGAAAAAGGAAATATCGTCAGATGAAATCTGGAAAGAAGCTTTCTGCGAAACTGCTTAGTGTTCTGTGAATTCATCTCACAGAGTTACATGCGTATTTCGAGGATCGCGTTGCTAGCCCTATTTCTGTGGAAACTCAGAAAAGATATTTCGGATCCCTTTGAAGACTATAGGGCCAAAGGAAATATCCTCCGGTAACAAAGAGAAAGAAGCTTTCTGAGAAACTTCTTTGTGTTCTGTGAAATCATCTCACAGAGTTACAGCTTTCCCCGAAGAAGCCTTTCGCTAAGACAGTTCTTGTGGAATTGGCAAAGTGATATTTGGAAGCCCATAGAGGGCTATGGTGAAAAAGGAAATATCCTCCGATGAAATCTGGAAAGAAGCTTTCTGCGAAACTGCTTAGTGTTCTGTTAATTCATCTCACAGAGTTACATGTGTATTTCGAGGATCTCTTTGCTAGCCCTATTTCTGTGGAATCTGAGAACAGATATTTCGGATCCCTTCGAAGACTGTAGGGCCAAAGGAAATATCCTCGGATAACAAAGAGAAAGAAGCTTTCTGAGAAACTTCTTTGTGTTCTGTGAAATCATCTCGCAGAGTTACAGCTTTCCCCTCAAGAAGCCTTTCGCTAAGACAGTTCTTGTGGAATTGGCAAAGTGATATTTGGAAGCCCATAGAGGGCTACGGTGAAAAAGGAAATATCCTCAGATGAAATCTGGAAAGAAGCTTTCTGAGAAACTGCTTAGTGTTCTGTTAATTCATCTCACAGAGTTACATGTGTATTTCGAGGATCTCTTTGCTAGCCCTATTTCTGTGGAATCTGAGAACAGATATTTCGGATCCCTTTGAAGACTATAGGGCCAAAGGAAATCTCCTCCGATAACAAAGAGAAAGAAGCTTTCTGAGAAACTTCTTTCTGTTCTGTGAAATCATCTCACAGAGTTACAGCTTTCCCCTCAAGAAGCCTTTTGCTAAGACAGTTCTTGTGGAATTGCCAAAGTGATATTTGGAAGCCCATAGAGGGCTATGGTGAAAAAGGAAATATCCACAGATGAAATCTGGAAAGAAGCTTTCTGAGAAACTGCTTAGTGTTCTGTTAATTCATCTCACAGCGTTACATGTTTATTTCGGGGATCTCTTTGCTAGCTCTATTTCTGTGGAATCTGAGAACAGATATTTCGGATCACTTTGAAGACTATAGGGCCAAAGGAAATATCCTCCGATAACAAAGGGAAAGAAGCTTTCTGAGAAACTTCTTCGGGTTCTGTGAAATCATCTCACAGAGTTACAGCTTTCCCCTCAAGAAGCCTTTCGCTAAGACAGTTCTTGTGGAATTGGCAAAGTGATATTTGTAAGCCCATAGAGGGCTATGGTGAAAAAGGAAATATCCTCAGATGAAATCTGGAAAGAAGCTTTCTGAGAAACTGCTTAGTGTTCTGTTAATTCATCTCACAGAGTTACATGTGTATTTCGAGGATCTCTTTGCTAGCCCTATTTCTGTGGAATCTGAGAACAGATATTTCGGATCCCTGTGAAGACTCTAGGGCCAAAGGAAATATCCTCGGATAACAAAGAGAAAGAAGCTTTCTGAGAAACTTCTTTGTGTTCTGTGAAATCATCACACAGAGTTACAGCTTTCCCCTCAAGAAGCCTTTCGCTAAGACAGTTCTTGTGGAATTGGCAAAGTGATATTTGGAAGCCCATAGAGGGCTATGGTGAAAAAAGAAATATCCTCAGATGAAATCTGGAAAGAAGCTTTCTGAGAAACTGCTTAGTGTTCTGTGAAATCATCTCACAGAGTTACATGTGTATTTCGGGGATCTCTTTGCTAGCCCTATTTCTGTGGAATCTGAGAACAGATATTTCGGATCACTTTGAAGACTATAGGGCCAAAGGAAATATCCTCCGATAACAAAGAGAAAGAAGCTTTCTGAGAAAATCCTTTGTGTTCTGTGAAATCATCTCACAGAGTTACAGCTTTCCCCTCAAGAAGCCTTTCGCTAAGACAGTTTTTGTGGAATTGGGAAAGTGATATTCGGAAGCCCATAGAGGGCTATGGTGAAAAAGGAAATATCGTCAGATGAAATCTGGAAAGAAGCTTTCTGCGAAACTGCTTAGTGTTCTGTTAATTCATCTCACAGAGTTACATGTGTATTTCGAGGATCTCTTTGCTAGCCCTATTTCTGTGGAATCGGAGAACAGATATTTCGGATCCCTTTGAAGACTATAGGGCCAAAGGAAATATCCTCGGATAACAAAGAGAAAGAAGCTTTCTGAGAAACTTCTTTGTGTCCTGTGAAACCATCTCACAGAGTTACAGCTTTCCCTTCAAGAAGCCTTTCGCTAAGACAGTTCTTGTGGAATTGGCAAAGTGATATTTGGAAGCCCTTAGAGGGCTATGGTGAAAAAGGAAATATCCTCAGATGAAATCTGGAAAGAAGCTTTCTGCGAAACTGCTTAGTGTTCTGTTAATTCATCTCACAGAGTTACATGTGTATTTCGAGGATCTCTTTGCTAGCCCTATTTCTGTGGAATCTGAGAACAGATATTTCGGATCCCTTAGAAGACTATAGGGCCAAAGGAAATATCCTCCGATAACAAAGAGAAAGAAGCTTTCTGAGAAACTTCTTTGTGTTCTGTGAAATCATCTCACAGAGTTACAGCTTTCCCCTCAAGAAGCCTTTCGCTAAGACAGTTCTTGTGGAATTGGCAAAGTGATATTTGGAAGCCCTTAGAGGGCTATGGTGAAAAAGGAAATATCCTCAGATGAAATCTGGAAAGAAGCTTTCTGAGAAACTGCTTAGTGTTCTGTGAATTCATCTCACAGAGTTACATGTGTATTTCGAGGATCTCTTTGCTAGCCCTATTTCTGTGGAATCTGAGAACAGATATTTCGGATCCCTTTGAAGACTATAGGGCCAAAGGAAATATCCTCCGATAACAAAGAGAAAAAAGCTTTCTGAGAAACTTCTTTCTGTTCTGGGAAATCATCTCACAGAGTTACAGCTTTCCCCTCAAGAAGCCTTTTGCTAAGACAGTTCTTGTGGAATTGGCAAAGTGATATATGGAAGCCCATAGAGGGCTATGGTGAAAAAGGAAATATCGTCAGATGAAATCTGGAAAGAAGCTTTCTGAGAAACTGCTTAGTGTTCTGTTAATTCATCTCACAGCGTTACATGTGTATTTCGGGGATCTCTCTGCTAGCTCTATTTCTGTGGAATCTGAGAACAGATATTTCGGATCACTTTGAAGACTATAGGGCCAAAGGAAATATCCTCCGATAACAAAGAGATAGAAGCTTTCTCAGAAACTTCTTTGTGTTCTGTGAAATCATCTCAGAGAGTTACAGCTTTCCCCTCAAGAAGCCTTTCGCTAAGACAGTTATTGTGGAATTGGCAAAGTGATATTTGTAAGCCCATAGAGGGCTATGGTGAAAAAGGAAATATCCTCAGATGAAATCTGGAAAGAAGCTTTCTGAGAACCTGCTTAGTGTTCTGTTAATTCATCTCACAGAGTTACATGTGTATTTCTAGGACCTCTTTGCTAGCCCTATTTCTGTGGAATCTGAGAACAGATATTTCGGATCCCTTTGAAGACTATAGGGCCAAAGGAAATATGCTCCGATAACAAAGAGAAAGAAGCTTTCTGAGAAACTTCTTTGTGTTCTGTGAAATCATCTCATAGAGTTACAGCTTTCCCCTCAAGAAGCCTTTCGCTAAGACAGTTCTTGTGGAATTGGCAAAGTGATATTTGGAAGCCCATGGAGGGCTATGGTGAAAAAGGAAATATCCTCAGATGAAATCTGGAAAGAAGCTTTCTGAGAAACTGCTTAGTGTTCTGTGAATTCATCTCACAGAGTTACATGTGTATTTCGGGGATCTCTTTGCTAGCCCTATTTCTGTGGAATCTGAGAACAGATATTTCGGATGCCTTTGAAGACTATAGGGCCAAAGGAAATATCCTCCGATAACAAAGAGAAAGAAGCTTTCTGAGAAAATTCTTTGTGTTCTGTGAAATCATCTCACAGAGTTACAGCTTTCCCCTCAAGAAGCCTTTCGCTAAGACAGTTCTTGTGGAAT
Organism: Macaca nemestrina; assembly: GCF_043159975.1. Classification (NCBI taxonomy): domain Eukaryota; kingdom Metazoa; phylum Chordata; class Mammalia; order Primates; family Cercopithecidae; genus Macaca; species Macaca nemestrina. The sequence continues at coordinate 29,415,873 of NC_092135.1, read as the reverse complement.
TGGCAAAGTGATATTCGGAAGCCCATAGAGGGCTATGGTGAAAAAGGAAATATCGTCAGATGAAATCTGGAAAGAAGCTTTCTGCGAAACTGCTTAGTGTTCTGTGAATTCATCTCACAGAGTTACATGCGTATTTCGAGGATCGCTTTGCTAGCCCTATTTCTGTGGAAACTGAGAAAAGATATTTCGGATCCCTTTGAAGACTATAGGGCCAAAGGAAATATCCTCCGATAACAAAGAGAAAGAAGCTTTCTGAGAAACTTCTTTGTCTTCTGTGAAATCATCTCACAGATTTACAGCTTTCCCCGAAGAAGCCTTTCGCTAAGACAGTTCTTGTGGAATTGGCAAAGTGATATTTGGAAGCCCATAGATGGCTATGGGGAAAAAGGAAATATCCTCAGATGAAATCTGGAAAGAAGCTTTCTGAGAAACTGCTTAGTGTATGTTAATTCATCTCACAGAGTTACATGTGTATTTCGAGGATCTCTTTGCTAGCCCTATTTCTGTGGAATCTGAGAACAGATATTTCGGATCCCTTTGAAGGCTATGTGGCCAAAGGAAATATCCTCCGATAACAAAGAGAAAGAAGCTTTCTGAGAAACTTCTTTGTGTTCTGTGAAATCATCTCACAGAGTTACAGCTTTCCCCTCAAGAAGCCTTTCGCTAAGACAGTTCTTGTGGAATTGGCAAAGTGATATTTGGAAGCCCATGGAAGGCTATGGTGAAAAAGGAAATATCGTCAGATGAAATCTGGAATGAAGATTTCTGCGAAACTACTTAGTGTTCTGTTAATTCATCTCACAGAGTTACATGTGTATTTCGAGGATCTCTTTGCTAGCCCTATTTCTGTGGAATCTGAGAAGAGATATTTCGGATCCCTTTGAAGACTATAGGGCCAAAGGAAATATCCTCGGATAACAAAGAGAAAGAAGATTTCTGAGAAACTTCTTTGTGTTCTGTGAAATCATCTCACAGAGTTACAGCTTTCCCCTCTAGAAGCCTTTCGCTAAGACAGTTCTTGTGGAATTGGCAAAGTGATATTTGGAAGCCCTTAGAGGGCTATGGTGAAAAAGGAAATATCCTCAGATGAAATCTGGAAAGAAGCTTTCTGCGAAACTGCTTAGTGTTCTGTGAATTCATCTCACAGAGTTACATGTGTATTTCGAGGATCTCTTTGCTAGCCCTATTTCTGTGGAATCTGAGAACAGATATTTCGGATCCCTTTGAAGACTATAGGGCCAAAGGAAATATCCTCGGAAAACAAAGAGAAAGAAGCTTTCTGAGAAACTTCTTTGTGTTCTGTGAAATCATCTCACAGAGTTACAGCTTTCCCCTCAAGAAGCCTTTCGCTAAGACAGTTCTTGTGGAATTGGCCAAGTCATATTTGGAAGCCCTTAGAGGGCTATGGTGAAAAAGGAAATATCCTCAGATGAAATCTGGAAAGAAGCTTTCTGAGAAACTGCTTAGTGTTCTGTTAATTCATCTCACAGAGTTACATGTGTATTTCGAGGATCTCTTTGCTAGCCCTATTTCTGTGGAATCTGAGAACAGATATTTCGGATCCCTTTGAAGAGTAGAGGGCCAAAGGAAATATCCTCCGATAACAAAGAGAAAGAAGCTTTCTGAGAAACTTCTTTGTGTTCTGTGAAATCATCTCACAGAGTTACAGCTTTCCCCTGAAGAAGCCTTTCGCTAAGACAGTTCTTGTGGAATTGGCAAAGTGATATTTGGAAGCCCATAGAGGGCTATGGTGAAAAAGGAAATATCGTCAGATGAAATCTGGAAAGAAGCTTTCTGAGAAACTGCTTAGTGTTCTGTTAATTCATCTCACAGCGTTACATGTGTATTTCGGGGATCTCTTTGCTAGCCCTATTTCTGTGGAATCTGAGAACAGATATTTCGGATCACTTTGAAGACTATAGGGCCAAAGGAAATATCCTCCGATAACAAAGGGAAAGAAGCTTTCTGAGAAACTTCTTTGTGTTCTGTGAAATCATCTCACAGAGTTACAGCTTTCCCCTCAAGAAGCCTTTCGCTAAGACAGTTCTTGTGGAATTGGCAAATTGATATTCGGAAGCCCATAGAGGGCTATGCTGAAAAAGGAAATATCGTCAGATGAAATCTGGAAAGAAGCTTTCTGCGAAACTGCTTAGTGTTCTGTGAATTCATCTCACAGAGTTACATGTGTATTTCGAGGATCTCTTTGCTAGCCCTATTTCTGTGGAATCTGAGAACAGATATTTCGGATCCCTTTGAAGACTATAGGGCCAAAGGAAATATCCTCGGATAACAAAGAGAAAGAAGCTTTCTGAGAAACTTCTTTGTGTTCTGTGAAATCATCTCACAGAGTTACAGCTTTCCCCTCAAGAAGCCTTTCGCTAAGACAGTTCTTGTGGAATTGGCAAAGTGATATTTGGAAGCCCATAGAGGGCTATGGTGAAAAAGGAAATATCCTCAGATGAAATTTGGAAAGAAGCTTTCTGAGAAACTGCTTAGTGTTCTGTTAATTCATCTCACAGATTTACATGTGTATTTCGAGGATCTCTTTGCTAGCCCTATTTCTGTGGAATCTGAGAACAGATATTTCGAATCCCTTCGAAGACTATAGGGCCAAAGGAAATATCCTCGGATAACAAAGAGAAAGAAGCTTTCTGAGAAACTACTTTGTGTTCTGTGAAATCATCTCGCCGAGTTACAGCTTTCCCCTAAAGAATCCTTTCGCTAAGACAGTTCTTGTGGAATTGGCAAAGTGATATTTGGAAGCCCATAGAGGGCTATGGTGAAAAAGGAAATATCCTCAGATGAAATCTGGAAAGAAGCTTTCTGAGAAACTGCTTAGTGTTCTGTGAATTCATCTCACAGAGTTACATGTGTATTTCGAGGATCTCTTTGCTAGCCCTATTTCTGTGGAAACTGAGAAAAGATATTTCGGATCCCTTTGAAGACTATAGGGCCAAAGGAAATATCCTCCGATAACAAAGAGAAAGAAGCTTTCTGAGAAACTTCTTTCTGTTCTGTGAAATCATCTCACAGAGTTACAGCTTTCCCCTCAAGAAGCCTTTCGCTAAGACAGTTCTTGTGGAATTTGCAAAGTGATATTTGGAAGCCCACAGAAGGCTATGGTGAAAAAGGAAATATCGTCAGATGAAATCTGGAAAGAAGCTTTCTGCGAAACTGCTTAGTGTTCTGTTAATTCATCTCACAGACTTACATGTGTATTTCGAGGATCTCTTTGCTAGCCCTATTTCTGTGGAATCTGAGAACAGATATTTCGGATCCCTTTGAAGACTATAGGGCCAAAGGAAATATCCTCGGATAACAAGGAGAAAGAAGCTTTCTGAGAAACTTCTTTGTGTTCTGTGAAATCATCTCACAGAGTTACAGCTTTCCCCTCAAGAAGCCTTTCGCTAAGACAGTTCTTGTGGAACTGGCAAAGTGATATTTGGAAGCCCTTAGAGGGCTATGGTGAAAAAGGAAATATCCTCAGATGAAATCTGGAAAGAAGCTTTCTGAGAAACTGCTTAGTGTTCTGTTAATTCATCTCACAGAGTTACATGTGTATTTCGAGGATCTCTTTGCTAGCCCTATTTCTGTGGAATCTGAGAACAGATATTTCGGATCCCTTTGAAGACTATAGGGCCAAAAGAAATATCCTCCGATAAAAAAGAGAAAGAAGCTTTCTGAGAAACTTCTTTCTGTTCTGTGAAATCATCTCACAGAGTTACAGCTTTCCCCTCAAGAAGCCTTTTGCTAAGACAGTTCTTGTGGAATTGCCAAAGTGATATTTGGAAGCCCATAGAGGGCTATGGTGAAAAAGGAAATATCCTCAGATGAAATCTGGAAAGAAGCTTTCAGAGAAACTGCTTAGTGTTCTGTTAATTCATCTCACAGCGTTACATGTGTATTTCAGGGATCTCTTTGCTAGCTCTATTTCTGTGGAATCTGAGAACAGATATTTCGGATCACTTTGAAGACTATAGGGCCAAAGGAAATATCCTCCGATAACAAAGAGAAAGAAGCTTTCTGAGAAACTTCTTTGTGTTCTGTGAAATCATCTCAGAGAGTTACAGCTTTCCCCTGAAGAAGCCTTTTGCTAAGACAGTTCTTGTGGAATTGGCAAAGTGATATTTGTAAGCCCATAGAGGGCTATGGTGAAAAAGGAAATATCCTCAGATGAAATCTGGAAAGAAGCTTTCTGAGAAACTGCTTAGTGTTCTGTTAATTCATCTCACAGAGTTACATGTGTATTTCGAGGATCTCTTTGCTAGCCCTATTTCTGTGGAATCTGAGAACAGATATTTCGGATCCCTGTGAAGACTCTAGGGCCAAAGGAAATATCCTCGGATAACAAAGAGAAAGAAGCTTTCTGAGAATCTTCTTTGTGTTCTGTGAAATCATCTCACAGAGTTACAGCTTTCCCCTCAAGAAGCCTTTCGCTAAGACAGTTCTTGTGGAATTGGCAAAGTGATATTTGGAAGCCCATAGAGGGCTATGGTGAAAAAGGAAATATCCTCAGATGAATTCTGGAAAGAAGCTTTCTGAGAAACTGCTTAGTGTTCTGTGAAATCATCTCACAGAGTTACATGTATATTTCGGGGATCTCTTTGCTAGCCCTATTTCTGTGGAATCTGAGAACAGATATTTCGGATCTCTTTGAAGACTATAGGGCCAAAGGAAATATCCTCGGATAACAAAGAGAAAGAAGCTTTCTGAGAAACTTCTTTGTGTTCTGTGAAATCATCTCACAGAGTTACAGCTTTCCCCTCAAGAAGCCTTTCGCTAAGACAGTTCTTGTGGAATTGGCAAAGTGATATTTGGAAGCCCTTAGAGGGCTATGGTGAAAAAGGAAATATCCTCAGACGAAATCTGGAAAGAAGCTTTCTGCGAAACTGCTTAGTGTTCTGTTAATTCATCTCACAGAGTTACATGTGTATTTCGACGATCTCTTTGCTAGCCCTATTTCTGTGGAATCTGAGAACAGATATTTCGGATCCCTTTGAAGAATATAGGGCCAAAGGAAAAATCCTCGGATAACAAGGAGAAAGAAGCTTTCTGAGAAACTTCTTTGTGTTCTGTGAAATCATCTCACAGAGTTACAGCTTTCCCCTCAAGAAGCCTTTCGCTAAGACAGTTCTTGTGGAATTGGCAAAGTGATATTTGGAAGCCCTTAGAGGGCTATGGTGAAAAAGGAAATATCCTCAGATGAAATCTGGAAAGAAGCTTTCTGAGAAACTGCTTAGTGTTCTGTTAATTCATCGCACAGAGTTACATGTGTATTTCGAGGATGTGTTTGCTAGCCCTATTTCTGTGGAATCTGAGAACAGATATTTCGGATCCCTTTGAAGAGTATAGGGCCAAAGGAAATATCCTCCGATAACAAAGAGAAAGAGGCTTTCTGAGAAACTTCTTTCTGTTCTGTGAAATCATCTCACAGAGTTACAGCTTTCCCCTCAAGAAGCCTTTTGCTAAGAGAGTTCTTGTGGAATTGCGAAGGTGATATTTTGAAGCCCATAGAGGGCTATGGTGAAAAAGGAAATATCCTCAGATGAAACCTGGAAAGAAGCTTTCTGAGAAACTGCTTAGTGTTCTGTTAATTCATCTCACAGCGTTACATGTGTATTTCGGGGATCTCTTTGCTAGCTCTATTTCTGTGGAATCTGAGAACAGATATTTCGGATCACTTTGAAGACTATAGGGCCAAAGGAAATATCCTCCGATAACAAAGAGAAAGAAGCTTTCTGAGAAACTTCTTTGTGTTCTGTGAAATCATCTCAGAGAGTTACAGCTTTCCCCTAAAGAAGCCTTTTGCTAAGACAGTTCTTGTGGAATTGGCAAAGTGATATTTGGAAGCCCATAGAGGGCTATGGTGAAAAAGGAAATATCCTCAGATGAAATCTGGAAAGAAGCTTTCTGAGAAACTGCTTAGTGTTCTGTTAATTCATCTCACAGAGTTACATGTGTATTTCGAGGATCTCTTTGCTAGCCCTATTTCTGTGGAATCTGAGAACAGATATTTCGGATCCCTGTGAAGACTCTAGGGCCAAAGGAAATATCCTCGGATAACAAAGAGAAAGAAGCTTTCTGAGAAACTTCTTTGTGTTCTGTGAAATCATCTCACAGAGTTACAGCTTTCCCCTCAAGAAGACTTTCGCTAAGACAGTTCTTGTGGAATTGGCAAAGTGATATTTGGAAGCCCATAGAGGGCTATGGTGAAAAAGGAAATATCCTCAGATGAAATCTGGAAAGAAGCTTTCTGAGACACTGCTTAGTGTTCTGTGAAATCATCTCAGAGAGTTACATGTGTATTTCGAGGATCTCTTTGCTAGCCCTATTTCTGTGGAATCTGAGAACAGATATTTCGGATCCCTTTGAAGACTATAGGGCCAAAGGAAATATCCTCCGATAACAAAGAGAAAGAAGCTTTCTGAGAAACTTCTTTGTGTTCTGTGAAATCATCTCACAGAGTTACAGCTTTTCCCTGAAGAAGCCTTTCGCTAAGACAGTTCTTGTGGAATTGGCAAAGTGATATTTGGAAGCCCATAGAGGGCTATGGTGAAAAAGGAAATATCGTCAGATGAAATCTGGAAAGAAGCTTTCTGCGAAACTGCTTAGTGTTCTGTTAACTCATCTCACAGCGTTACATGTGTATTTCGGGGATCTCTTTGCTAGCTCTATTTCTGTGGAATCTGAGAACAGATATTTCGGATCACTTTGAAGACTATAGGGCCAAAGGAAATATCCTCCGATAACAAAGAGAAAGAAGCTTTCTGAGAAACTTCTTTGTGTTCTGTGAAATCATCTCACAGAGTTACAGCTTTCCCCTCAAGAAGCCTTTCGCTAAGACAGTTCTTGTGGAATTGGCAAAGTGATATTTGGAAGCCCATAGAAGGCTATGGGGAAAAAGGAAATATCCTCAGATGAAATCTGGAAAGAAGCTTTCTGAGAAAGTGCTTAGTGTTCTGTTAATTCATCTCACAGAGTTACATGTGTATTTCCAGGATCTCTTTGCTAGCCCTATTTCTGTGGAATCTGAGAACAGATATTTCGTTTCCCTTTGAAGAGTATAGGGCCAAAGGAAATATCCTCCGATAACAAAGAGAAAGAAGCTTTCTGAGAAACTTCTTTGTGTTTTGTGAAATCATCTCACAGAGTTACAGCTTTCCCCTCAAGAAGCCTTTCGCTAAGACAGTTCTTGTGGAATTGGCAAAGTGATATTTGGAAGCCCATAGAGGGCTATGGTGAAAAAGGAAATATCCTCAGATGAAAACTGGAAAGAAGATTTCTGAGAAACTGCTTAGTGTTCTGTGAATTGATCTCACAGAGTTACATGTGTATTTCGAGGATCTCTTTGATAGCCCTATTTATGTGGAAACGGAGAAAAGATATTTCGGATCCCTTTGAAGACTATAGGGCCAAAGGAAATATCCTCCGATAACAAAGAGAAAGAAGATTTCTGAGAAACTTCTTTGTGTTCTGTGAAATCATCTCACAGAGTTACAGCTTTCCCCTCAAGAAGCCTTTCGCTAAGATAGTTCTTGTGGAAATGGCAAAGTGATATTTGGAAGCCCATAGAGGGTTATGGTGAAAAAGGAAATATCCTCAGATGAAATCTGGAAAGAAGCTTTCTGCGAAACTGCTTAGTGTTCTGTTAATTCATCTCACAGAGTTACATGTGTATTTCGAGGATCTCTTTGCTAGCCCTATTTCTGTGGAATCTGAGAACAGATATTTCGGATCCCTTTGAAGACTATAGGGCCAAAGGAAATATCCTCGGATAACAAAGAGAAAGAAGCTTTCTGAGAAACTTCTTTGTGTTCTGTGAAATCATCTCACAGAGTTACAGCTTTCCCCTCAAGAAGCCTTTCGCTAAGACAGTTCTTGTGGAATTGGCAAAGTGATATTTGGAAGCCCTTAGAGGGCTATGGTGAAAAAGGAAATATCCTCAGATGAAATCTGGACAGAAGCTTTCTGAGAAACTGCTTAGTGTTCTGTTAATTCATCTCACAGAGTTACATGTGTATTTCGAGGATGTCTTTGCTAGCCCTATTTCTGTGGAGTATGAGAACAGATATTTCGAATCCCTTTGAAGACTATAGGGCCAAAGGAAATATCCTCCGATAACAAAGAGAAAGAAGCTTTCTGAGAAACTTCTTTCTGTTCTGTGAAATCATCTCACAGAGTTACAGCTTTGCCCTCAAGAAGCCTTTTGCTAAGACAGTTCTTGTGGAATTGGCAAAGTGATATTTGGAAGCCCATAGAGGGCTATGGTGAAAAAGGAAATATCGTCAGATGAAATCTGGAAAGAAGCTTTCTGAGAAACTGCTTAGTGTTCTGTTAATTCATCTCACAGCGTTACATGTGTATTTCGGGGATCTCTTTGCTAGCTCTATTTCTGTGGAATCTGAGAACAGATATTTCGGATCACTTTGAAGACTATAGGGCCAAAGGAAATATCCTCCGATAACAAAGAGAAAGAAGCTTTCTGAGAAACTTCTTTGTGTTCTGTGAAATCATCTCACAGAGTTACAGCTTTCCCCTCAAGAAGCCTTTCGCTAAGACAGTTCTTGTGGAATTGGCAAAGTGATATTTGGAAGCCCATAGAGGGCTATGGTGAAAAAGGAAATATCCTCAGATGAATTCTGGAAAGAAGCTTTCTGAGAAACTGCTTAGTGTTCTGTGAAATCATCTCACAGAGTTACATGTATATTTCGGGGATCTCTTTGCTAGCCCTATTTCTGTGGAATCTGAGAACAGATATTTCGGATCTCTTTGAAGACTATAGGGCCAAAGGAAATATCCTCGGATAACAAAGAGAAAGAAGCTTTCTGAGAAACTTCTTTGTGTTCTGTGAAATCATCTCACAGAGTTACAGCTTTCCCCTCAAGAAGCCTTTCGCTAAGACAGTTCTTGTGGAATTGGCAAAGTGATATTTGGAAGCCCTTAGAGGGCTATGGTGAAAAAGGAAATATCCTCAGACGAAATCTGGAAAGAAGCTTTCTGCGAAACTGCTTAGTGTTCTGTTAATTCATCTCACAGAGTTACATGTGTATTTCGAGGATCTCTTTGCTAGCCCTATTTCTGTGGAATCTGAGAACAGATATTTCGGATCCCTTTGAAGAATATAGGGCCAAAGGAAAAATCCTCGGATAACAAGGAGAAAGAAGCTTTCTGAGAAACTTCTTTGGGTTCTGTGAAATCATCTCACAGAGTTACAGCTTTCCCCTCAAGAAGCCTTTCGCTAAGACAGTTCTTGTGGAATTGGCAAAGTGATATTTGGAAGCCCTTAGAGGGCTATGGTGAAAAAGGAAATATCCTCAGATGAAATCTGGAAAGAAGCTTTCTGAGAAACTGCTTAGTGTTCTGTTAATTCATCGCACAGAGTTACATGTGTATTTCGAGGATGTCTTTGCTAGCCCTATTTCTGTGGAATCTGAGAACAGATATTTCGGATCCCTTTGAAGAGTATAGGGCCAAAGGAAATATCCTCCGATAACAAAGAGAAAGAAGCTTTCTGAGAAACTTCTTTCTGTTCTGTGAAATCATCTCACAGAGTTACAGCTTTCCCCTCAAGAAGCCTTCTGCTAAGAGAGTTCTTGTGGAATTGCGAAGGTGATATTTTGAAGCCCATAGAGGGCTATGGTGAAAAAGGAAATATCCTCAGATGAAACCTGGAAAGAAGCTTTCTGAGAAACTGCTTAGTGTTCTGTTAATTCATCTCACAGCGTTACATGTGTATTTCGGGGATCTCTTTGCTAGCTCTATTTCTGTGGAATCTGAGAACAGATATTTCGGATCACTTTGAAGACTATAGGGCCAAAGGAAATATCCTCCGATAACAAAGAGAAAGAAGCTTTCTGAGAAACTTCTTTGTGTTCTGTGAAATCATCTCAGAGAGTTACAGCTTTCCCCTAAAGAAGCCTTTTGCTAAGACAGTTCTTGTGGAATTGGCAAAGTGATATTTGGAAGCCCATAGAGGGCTATGGTGAAAAAGGAAATATCCTCAGATGAAATCTGGAAAGAAGCTTTCTGAGAAACTGCTTAGTGTTCTGTTAATTCATCTCACAGAGTTACATGTGTATTTCGAGGATCTCTTTGCTAGCCCTATTTCTGTGGAATCTGAGAACAGATATTTCGGATCCCTGTGAAGACTCTAGGGCCAAAGGAAATATCCTCGGATAACAAAGAGAAAGAAGCTTTCTGAGAAACTTCTTTGTGTTCTGTGAAATCATCTCACAGAGTTACAGCTTTCCCCTCAAGAAGCCTTTCGCTAAGACAGTTCTTGTGGAATTGGCAAAGTGATATTTGGAAGCCCATAGAGGGCTATGGTGAAAAAGGAAATATCCTCAGATGAAATCTGGAAAGAAGCTTTCTGAGACACTGCTTAGTGTTCTGTGAAATCATCTCAGAGAGTTACATGTGTATTTCGAGGATCTCTTTGCTAGCCCTATTTCTGTGGAATCTGAGAACAGATATTTCGGATCCCTTTGAAGACTATAGGGCCAAAGGAAATATCCTCCGATAACAAAGAGAAAGAAGCTTTCTGAGAAACTTCTTTGTGTTCTGTGAAATCATCTCACAGAGTTACAGCTTTTCCCTGAAGAAGCCTTTCGCTAAGACAGTTCTTGTGGAATTGGCAAAGTGATATTTGGAAGCCCATAGAGGGCTATGGTGAAAAAGGAAATATCGTCAGATGAAATCTGGAAAGAAGCTTTCTGCGAAACTGCTTAGTGTTCTGTTAACTCATCTCACAGCGTTACATGTGTATTTCGGGGATCTCTTTGCTAGCTCTATTTCTGTGGAATCTGAGAACAGATATTTCGGATCACTTTGAAGACTATAGGGCCAAAGGAAATATCCTCCGATAACAAAGAGAAAGAAGCTTTCTGAGAAACTTCTTTGTGTTCTGTGAAATCATCTCACAGAGTTACAGCTTTCCCCTCAAGAAGCCTTTCGCTAAGACAGTTCTTGTGGAATTGGCAAAGTGATATTTGGAAGCCCATAGAAGGCTATGGGGAAAAAGGAAATATCCTCAGATGAAATCTGGAAAGAAGCTTTCTGAGAAAGTGCTTAGTGTTCTGTTAATTCATCTCACAGAGTTACATGTGTATTTCCAGGATCTCTTTGCTAGCCCTATTTCTGTGGAATCTGAGAACAGATATTTCGTTTCCCTTTGAAGAGTATAGGGCCAAAGGAAATATCCTCCGATAACAAAGAGAAAGAAGCTTTCTGAGAAACTTCTTTGTGTTTTGTGAAATCATCTCACAGAGTTACAGCTTTCCCCTCAAGAAGCCTTTCGCTAAGACAGTTCTTGTGGAATTGGCAAAGTGATATTTGGAAGCCCATAGAGGGCTATGGTGAAAAAGGAAATATCCTCAGATGAAAACTGGAAAGAAGATTTCTGAGAAACTGCTTAGTGTTCTGTGAATTGATCTCACAGAGTTACATGTGTATTTCGAGGATCTCTTTGATAGCCCTATTTATGTGGAAACGGAGAAAAGATATTTCGGATCCCTTTGAAGACTATAGGGCCAAAGGAAATATCCTCCGATAACAAAGAGAAAGAAGATTTCTGAGAAACTTCTTTGTGTTCTGTGAAATCATCTCACAGAGTTACAGCTTTCCCCTCAAGAAGCCTTTCGCTAAGATAGTTCTTGTGGAAATGGCAAAGTGATATTTGGAAGCCCATAGAGGGTTATGGTGAAAAAGGAAATATCCTCAGATGAAATCTGGAAAGAAGCTTTCTGCGAAACTGCTTAGTGTTCTGTTAATTCATCTCACAGAGTTACATGTGTATTTCGAGGATCTCTTTGCTAGCCCTATTTCTGTGGAATCTGAGAACAGATATTTCGGATCCCTTTGAAGACTATAGGGCCAAAGGAAATATCCTCGGATAACAAAGAGAAAGAAGCTTTCTGAGAAACTTCTTTGTGTTCTGTGAAATCATCTCACAGAGTTACAGCTTTCCCCTCAAGAAGCCTTTCGCTAAGACAGTTCTTGTGGAATTGGCAAAGTGATATTTGGAAGCCCTTAGAGGGCTATGGTGAAAAAGGAAATATCCTCAGATGAAATCTGGACAGAAGCTTTCTGAGAAACTGCTTAGTGTTCTGTTAATTCATCTCACAGAGTTACATGTGTATTTCGAGGATGTCTTTGCTAGCCCTATTTCTGTGGAGTATGAGAACAGATATTTCGAATCCCTTTGAAGACTATAGGGCCAAAGGAAATATCCTCCGATAACAAAGAGAAAGAAGCTTTCTGAGAAACTTCTTTCTGTTCTGTGAAATCATCTCACAGAGTTACAGCTTTGCCCTCAAGAAGCCATTTGCTAAGACAGTTCTTGTGGAATTGGCAAAGTGATATTTGGAAGCCCATAGAGGGCTATGGTGAAAAAGGAAATATCGTCAGATGAAATCTGGAAAGAAGCTTTCTGAGAAACTGCTTAGTGTTCTGTTAATTCATCTCACAGCGTTACATGTGTATTTCGGGGATCTCTTTGCTAGCTCTATTTCGGTGGAATCTGAGAACAGATATTTCGGATCACTTTGAAGACTATAGGGCCAAAGGAAATATCCTCCGATAACAAAGAGAAAGAAGCTTTCTGAGAAACTTCTTTGTGTTCTGTGAAATCATCTCACAGAGTTACAGCTTTCCCCTCAAGAAGCCTTTCGCTAAGACAGTTCTTGTGGAATTGGCAAAGTGATATTCGGAAGCCCATAGAGGGCTATGCTGAAAAAGGAAATATCGTCAGATGATATCTGGAAAGAAGCTTTCTGCGAAACTGCTTAGTGTTCTGTGAATTCATCTCACAGAGTTACATGTGTATTTCGAGGATCTCTTTGCTAGCCCTATTTCTGTGGAATCTGAGAACAGATATTTCGGATCCCTTTGAAGACTATAGGGCCAAAGGAAATATCCTCGGATAACAAAGAGAAAGAAGCTTTCTGAGAAACTTCTTTGTGTTCTGTGAAATCATCTCACAGAGTTACAGCTTTCCCCTCAAGAAGCCTTTCGCTAAGACAGTTCTTGTGGAATTGGCAAAGTCATATTTGGAAGCCCTTAGAGGGCTATGGTGAAAAAGGAAATATCCTCAGATGAAATCTGGAAAGAAGCTTTCTGAGAAACTGCTTAGTGTTCTGTTAATTCATCTCACAGAGTTACATGTGTATTTCGAGGATCTCTTTGCTAGCCCTATTTCTGTGGAATCTGAGAACAGATATTTCGGATCCCTTTGAAGAGTAGAGGGCCAAAGGAAATATCCTCCGATAACAAAGAGAAAGAAGCTTTCTGAGAAACTTCTTTGTGTTCTGTGAAATCATCTCACAGAGTTACAGCTTTCCCCTGAAGAAGCCTTTCGCTAAGACAGTTCTTGTGGAATTGGCAAAGTGATATTTGGAAGCCCATAGAGGGCTATGGTGAAAAAGGAAATATCGTCAGATGAAATCTGGAAAGAAGCTTTCTGAGAAACTGCTTAGTGTTCTGTTAATTCATCTCACAGCGTTACATGTGTATTTCGGGGATCTCTTTGCTAGCTCTATTTCTGTGGAATCTGAGAACAGATATTTCGGATGACTTTGAAGACTATAGGGCCAAAGGAAATATCCTCCGATAACAAAGGGAAAGAAGCTTTCTGAGAAACTTCTTCGTGTTCTGTGAAATCATTTCACAGAGTTACAGCTTTCCCCTCAAGAAGCCTTTCGTTAAGACAGTTCTTGTGGAATTGGCAAAGTGATATTTGTAAGCCCTTAGAGGGCTATGGTGAAAAAGGAAATATCCTCAGATGAAATCTGGAAAGAAGCTTTCTGAGAAACTGCTTAGTGTTCTGTTAATTCATCTCAAAGAGTCACATGTGTATTTCGAGGATCTCTTTGCTAGCCCTATTTCTGTGGAATCTGAGAACAGATATTTCGGATCCCTTTGAAGACTATAGGGCCAAAGGAAATATCCTCGGATAACAAAGAGAAAGAAGCTTTCTGAGAAACTTCTTTGTGTTCTGTGAAATCATCTCACAGAGTTACAGCTTTCCCCTCAAGAAGCCTTTCGCTAAGACAGTTCTTGTGGAATTGGCAAAGTGATATTTGGAAGCCCATAGAGGGCTATGGTGAAAAAGGAAATATCCTCAGATGAAATCTGGAAAGAAGCTTTCTGAGAAACTGCTTAGTGTTCTGTGAATTCATCTCACAGAGTTACATGTGTATTTCGGGGATCTCTTTGCTAGCCCTATTTCTGTGGAATCTGAGAACAGATATTTCTGATGCCTTTGAAGACTATAGGGCCAAAGGAAATATCCTCCGATAACAAAGAGAAAGAAGCTTTCTGAGAAACTTCTTTGTGTTCTGTGAAATCATCTCACAGAGTTACAGCTTTCCCCTCAAGAAGCCTTTCGCTAAGACAGTTCTTGTGGAATTGGCAAAGTGATATTCGGAAGCCCATAGAGGGCTATGCTGAAAAAGGAAATATCGTCAGATGATATCTGGAAAGAAGCTTTCTGCGAAACTGCTTAGTGTTCTGTGAATTCATCTCACAGAGTTACATGCGTATTTCGAGGATCTCTTTGTTAGCGCTATTTCTGTGGAAACTCAGAAAAGATATTTCGGATTCCTTTGAAGACTATAGGGCCAAAGGAAATATCCTCCGATAACAAAGAGAAAGAAGCTTTCTGAGAAATTTCTTTTTGTTCTGTGAAATCATCTCAGAGAGTTACAGCTTTCCCCGAAGAAGCCTTTCGCTAAGACAGTTCTTGTGGAATTGGCAAAGTGATATTTGGAAGCCCATAGAGGGCTATGGTGAAAAAGGAAATATCGTCAGATGAAATCTGGAAAGAAGCTTTCTGCGAAACTGCTTAGTGTTCTGTTAATTCATCTCACAGATTTACATGTGTATTTCGAGGATCTCTTTGCTAGCCCTATTTCTGTGGAATCTGAGAACAGATATTTTGAATCCCTTCGAAGACTATAGGGCCAAAGGAAATATCCTCGGATAACAAAGAGAAAGAAGCTTTCTGAGAAACTACTTTGTGTTCTGTGAAATCATCTCGCCGAGTTACAGCTTTCCCCTAAGGAATCCTTTCGCTAAGACAGTTCTTGTGGAATTGGCAAAGTGATATTTGGAAGCCCATAGAGGGCTATGGTGAAAAAGGAAATATCGTCAGATGAAATCTGGAAAGAAGCTTTCTGAGAAACTGCTTAGTGTTCTGTGAATTCATCTCACAGAGTTACATGTGTATTTCGAGGATCTCTTTGCTAGCCCTATTTCTGTGGAAACTGAGAAAAGATATTTCGGATCCCTTTGAAGACTATAGGGCCAAAGGAAATATCCTCCGATAACAAAGAGAAAGAAGCTTTCTGAGAAACTTCTTTCTGTTCTGTGAAATCATCTCACAGAGTTACAGCTTTCCCCTCAAGAAGCCTTTCGCTAAGACAGTTCTTGTGGAATTTGCAAAGTGATATTTGGAAGCCCACAGAAGGCTATGGTGAAAAAGGAAATATCGTCAGATGAAATCTGGAAAGAAGCTTTCTGCGAAACTGCTTAGTGTTCTGTTAATTCATCTCACAGACTTACATGTGTATTTCGAGGATCTCTTTGCTAGCCCTATTTCTGTGGAATCTGAGAACAGATATTTCGGATCCCTTTGAAGACTATAGGGCCAAAGGAAATATCCTCGGATAACAAGGAGAAAGAAGCTTTCTGAGAAACTTCTTTGTGTTCTGTGAAATCATCTCACAGAGTTACAGCTTTCCCCTCAAGAAGCCTTTCGCTAAGACAGTTCTTGTGGAATTGGCAAAGTGATATTTGGAAGCCCTTAGAGGGCTATGGTGAAAAAGGAAATATCCTCAGATGAAATCTGGAAAGAAGCTTTCTGAGAAACTGCTTAGTGTTCTGTTAATTCATCTCACAGAGTTACATGTGTATTTCGAGGATCTCTTTGCTAGCCCTATTTCTGTGGAATCTGAGAACAGATATTTCGGATCCCTTTGAAGACTATAGGGCCAAAAGAAATATCCTCCGATAAAAAAGAGAAAGAAGCTTTCTGAGAAACTTCTTTCTGTTCTGTGAAATCATCTCACAGAGTTACAGCTTTCCCCTCAAGAAGCCTTTTGCTAAGACAGTTCTTGTGGAATTGCCAAAGTGATATTTGGAAGCCCATAGAGGGCTATGGTGAAAAAGGAAATATCCTCAGATGAAATCTGGAAAGAAGCTTTCAGAGAAACTGCTTAGTGTTCTGTTAATTCATCTCACAGCGTTACATGTGTATTTCAGGGATCTCTTTGCTAGCTCTATTTCTGTGGAATCTGAGAACAGATATTTCGGATCACTTTGAAGACTATAGGGCCAAAGGAAATATCCTCCGATAACAAAGGGAAAGAAGCTTTCTGAGAAACTTCTTCGTGTTCTGTGAAATCATTTCACAGAGTTACAGCTTTCCCCTCAAGAAGCCTTTCGCTAAGACAGTTCTTGTGGAATTGGCAAAGTGATATTTGTAAGCCCTTAGAGGGCTATGGTGAAAAAGGAAATATCCTCAGATGAAATCTGGAAAGAAGCTTTCTGAGAAACTGCTTAGTGTTCTGTTAATTCATCTCAAAGAGTCACATGTGTATTTCGAGGATCTCTTTGCTAGCCCTATTTCTGTGGAATCTGAGAACAGATATTTCGGATCCCTTTGAAGACTATAGGGCCAAAGGAAATATCCTCGGATAACAAAGAGAAAGAAGCTTTCTGAGAAACTTCTTTGTGTTCTGTGAAATCATCTCACAGAGTTACAGCTTTCCCCTCAAGAAGCCTTTCGCTAAGACAGTTCTTGTGGAATTGGCAAAGTGATATTTGGAAGCCCATAGAGGGCTATGGTGAAAAAGGAAATATCCTCAGATGAAATCTGGAAAGAAGCTTTCTGAGAAACTGCTTAGTGTTCTGTGAATTCATCTCACAGAGTTACATGTGTATTTCGGGGATCTCTTTGCTAGCCCTATTTCTGTGGAATCTGAGAACAGATATTTCTGATGCCTTTGAAGACTATAGGGCCAAAGGAAATGTCCTCCGATAACAAAGAGAAAGAAGCTTTCTGAGAAACTTCTTTGTGTTCTGTGAAATCATCTCACAGAGTTACAGCTTTCCCCTCAAGAAGCCTTTCGCTAAGACAGTTCTTGTGGAATT
Source organism: Macaca nemestrina (assembly GCF_043159975.1). Taxonomy (NCBI): domain Eukaryota; kingdom Metazoa; phylum Chordata; class Mammalia; order Primates; family Cercopithecidae; genus Macaca; species Macaca nemestrina. The sequence goes on along the minus strand of NC_092135.1, from coordinate 29,398,725 downwards.
GGCAAAGTGATATTCGGAAGCCCATAGAGGGCTATGGTGAAAAAGGAAATATCGTCAGATGATATCTGGAAAGAAGCTTTCTGCGAAACTGCTTAGTGTTCTGTGAATTCATCTCACAGAGTTACATGCGTATTTCGAGGATCTCTTTGTTAGCGCTATTTCTGTGGAAACTCAGAAAAGATATTTCGGATTCCTTTGAAGACTATAGGGCCAAAGGAAATATCCTCCGATAACAAAGAGAAAGAAGCTTTCTGAGAAATTTCTTTTTGTTCTGTGAAATCATCTCAGAGAGTTACAGCTTTCCCCGAAGAAGCCTTTCGCTAAGACAGTTCTTGTGGAATTGGCAAAGTGATATTTGGAAGCCCATAGAGGGCTATGGTGAAAAAGGAAATATCGTCAGATGAAATCTGGAAAGAAGCTTTCTGCGAAACTGCTTAGTGTTCTGTTAATTCATCTCACAGATTTACATGTGTATTTCGAGGATCTCTTTGCTAGCCCTATTTCTGTGGAATCTGAGAACAGATATTTTGAATCCCTTCGAAGACTATAGGGCCAAAGGAAATATCCTCGGATAACAAAGAGAAAGAAGCTTTCTGAGAAACTACTTTGTGTTCTGTGAAATCATCTCGCCGAGTTACAGCTTTCCCCTAAGGAATCCTTTCGCTAAGACAGTTCTTGTGGAATTGGCAAAGTGATATTTGGAAGCCCATAGAGGGCTATGGTGAAAAAGGAAATATCGTCAGATGAAATCTGGAAAGAAGCTTTCTGAGAAACTGCTTAGTGTTCTGTGAATTCATCTCACAGAGTTACATGTGTATTTCGAGGATCTCTTTGCTAGCCCTATTTCTGTGGAAACTGAGAAAAGATATTTCGGATCCCTTTGAAGACTATAGGGCCAAAGGAAATATCCTCCGATAACAAAGAGAAAGAAGCTTTCTGAGAAACTTCTTTCTGTTCTGTGAAATCATCTCACAGAGTTACAGCTTTCCCCTCAAGAAGCCTTTCGCTAAGACAGTTCTTGTGGAATTTGCAAAGTGATATTTGGAAGCCCACAGAAGGCTATGGTGAAAAAGGAAATATCGTCAGATGAAATCTGGAAAGAAGCTTTCTGCGAAACTGCTTAGTGTTCTGTTAATTCATCTCACAGACTTACATGTGTATTTCGAGGATCTCTTTGCTAGCCCTATTTCTGTGGAATCTGAGAACAGATATTTCGGATCACTTTGAAGACTATAGGGCCAAAGGAAATATCCTCGGATAACAAGGAGAAAGAAGCTTTCTGAGAAACTTCTTTGTGTTCTGTGAAATCATCTCACAGAGTTACAGCTTTCCCCTCAAGAAGCCTTTCGCTAAGACAGTTCTTGTGGAATTGGCAAAGTGATATTTGGAAGCCCTTAGAGGGCTATGGTGAAAAAGGAAATATCCTCAGATGAAATCTGGAAAGAAGCTTTCTGAGAAACTGCTTAGTGTTCTGTTAATTCATCTCACAGAGTTACATGTGTATTTCGAGGATCTCTTTGCTAGCCCTATTTCTGTGGAATCTGAGAACAGATATTTCGGATCCCTTTGAAGACTATAGGGCCAAAAGAAATATCCTCCGATAAAAAAGAGAAAGAAGCTTTCTGAGAAACTTCTTTCTGTTCTGTGAAATCATCTCACAGAGTTACAGCTTTCCCCTCAAGAAGCCTTTTGCTAAGACAGTTCTTGTGGAATTGCCAAAGTGATATTTGGAAGCCCATAGAGGGCTATGGTGAAAAAGGAAATATCCTCAGATGAAATCTGGAAAGAAGCTTTCAGAGAAACTGCTTAGTGTTCTGTTAATTCATCTCACAGCGTTACATGTGTATTTCAGGGATCTCTTTGCTAGCTCTATTTCTGTGGAATCTGAGAACAGATATTTCGGATCACTTTGAAGACTATAGGGCCAAAGGAAATATCCTCCGATAACAAAGAGAAAGAAGCTTTCTGAGAAACTTCTTTGTGTTCTGTGAAATCATCTCAGAGAGTTACAGCTTTCCCCTGAAGAAGCCTTTTGCTAAGACAGTTCTTGTGGAATTGGCAAAGTGATATTTGTAAGCCCATAGAGGGCTATGGTGAAAAAGGAAATATCCTCAGATGAAATTTGGAAAGAAGCTTTCTGAGAAACTGCTTAGTGTTCTGTTAATTCATCTCACAGAGTTACATGTGTATTTCGAGGATCTCTTTGCTAGCCCTATTTCTGTGGAATCTGAGAACAGATATTTCGGATCCCTGTGAAGACTCTAGGGCCAAAGGAAATATCCTCGGATAACAAAGAGAAAGAAGCTTTCTGAGAATCTTCTTTGTGTTCTGTGAAATCATCTCACAGAGTTACAGCTTTCCCCTCAAGAAGCCTTTTTCTAAGACAGTTCTTGTGGAATTGGCAAAGTGATATTTGGAAGCCCATAGAGGGCTATGGTGAAAAAGGAAATATCGTCAGATGAAATCTGGAAAGAAGCTTTCTGAGAAACTGCTTAGTGTTCTGTTAATTCATCTCACAGCGTTACATGTGTATTTCGGGGATCTCTTTGCTAGCTCTATTTCTGTGGAATCTGAGAACAGATATTTCGGATCACTTTGAAGACTATAGGGCCAAAGGAAATATCCTCCGATAAGAAAGAGAAAGAAGCTTTCTGAGAAACTTCTTTGTGTTCTGTGAAATCATCTCAGAGAGTTACAGCTTTCCCCTCAAGAAGCCTTTCGCTAAGACAGTTCTTGTGGAATTGGCAAAGTGATATTTGGAAGCCCATGGAAGGCTATGGTGAAAAAGGAAATATCGTCAGATGAAATCTGGAATGAAGATTTCTGCGAAACTACTTAGTGTTCTGTTAATTCATCTCACAGAGTTACATGTGTATTTCGAGGATCTCTTTGCTAGCCCTATTTCTGTGGAATCTGAGAAGAGATATTTCGGATCCCTTTGAAGACTATAGGGCCAAAGGAAATATCCTCGGATAACAAAGAGAAAGAAGATTTCTGAGAAACTTCTTTGTGTTCTGTGAAATCATCTCACAGAGTTACAGCTTTCCCCTCTAGAAGCCTTTCGCTAAGACAGTTCTTGTGGAATTGGCAAAGTGATATTTGGAAGCCCTTAGAGGGCTATGGTGAAAAAGGAAATATCCTCAGATGAAATCTGGAAAGAAGCTTTCTGAGAAACTGCTTAGTGTTCTGTTAATTCATCTCACAGAGTTACATGTGTATTTCGAGGATCTCTTTGCTAGCCCTATTTCTGTGGAATCTGAGAACAGATATTTCGGATCCCTTTGAAGAGTAGAGGGCCAAAGGAAATATCCTCCGATAACAAAGAGAAAGAAGCTTTCTGAGAAACTTCTTTGTGTTCTGTGAAATCATCTCAGAGAGTTACAGCTTTCCCCTCAAGAAGCCTTTCGCTAAGACAGTTCTTGTGGAATTGGCAAAGTGATATTCGGAAGCCCATAGAGGGCTATGCTGAAAAAGGAAATATCGTCAGATGAAATCTGGAAAGAAGCTTTCTGAGAAACTGCTTAGTGTTCTGTGAATTCATCTCACAGAGTTACATGTGTATTTCGAGGATCTCTTTGCTAGCCCTATTTCTGTGGAATCTGAGAACAGATATTTCGGATCCCTTTGAAGACTATAGGGCCAAAGGAAATATCCTCGGAAAACAAAGAGAAAGAAGCTTTCTGAGAAACTTCTTTGTGTTCTGTGAAATCATCTCACAGAGTTACAGCTTTCCCCTCAAGAAGCCTTTCGCTAAGACAGTTCTTGTGGAATTGGCCAAGTCATATTTGGAAGCCCTTAGAGGGCTATGGTGAAAAAGGAAATATCCTCAGATGAAATCTGGAAAGAAGCTTTCTGAGAAACTGCTTAGTGTTCTGTTAATTCATCTCACAGAGTTACATGTGTATTTCGAGGATCTCTTTGCTAGCCCTATTTCTGTGGAATCTGAGAACAGATATTTCGGATCCCTTTGAAGAGTAGAGGGCCAAAGGAAATATCCTCCGATAACAAAGAGAAAGAAGCTTTCTGAGAAACTTCTTTGTGTTCTGTGAAATCATCTCACAGAGTTACAGCTTTCCCCTGAAGAAGCCTTTCGCTAAGACAGTTCTTGTGGAATTGGCAAAGTGATATTTGGAAGCCCATAGAGGGCTATGGTGAAAAAGGAAATATCGTCAGATGAAATCTGGAAAGAAGCTTTCTGAGAAACTGCTTAGTGTTCTGTTAATTCATCTCACAGCGTTACATGTGTATTTCGGGGATCTCTTTGCTAGCTCTATTTCTGTGGAATCTGAGAACAGATATTTCGGATCACTTTGAAGACTATAGGGCCAAAGGAAATATCCTCCGATAACAAAGGGAAAGAAGCTTTCTGAGAAACTTCTTTGTGTTCTGTGAAATCATCTCACAGAGTTACAGCTTTCCCCTCAAGAAGCCTTTCCCTAAGACAGTTCTTGTGGAATTGGCAAATTGATATTCGGAAGCCCATAGAGGGCTATGCTGAAAAAGGAAATATCGTCAGATGAAATCTGGAAAGAAGCTTTCTGCGAAACTGCTTAGTGTTCTGTGAATTCATCTCACAGAGTTACATGTGTATTTCGAGGATCTCTTTGCTAGCCCTATTTCTGTGGAAACTGAGAAAAGATATTTCGGATCCCTTTGAAGACTATAGGGCCAAAGGAAATATCCTCCGATAACAAAGAGAAAGAAGCTTTCTGAGAAACTTCTTTCTGTTCTGTGAAATCATCTCACAGAGTTACAGCTTTCCCCTCAAGAAGCCTTTCGCTAAGACAGTTCTTGTGGAATTTGCAAAGTGATATTTGGAAGCCCACAGAAGGCTATGGTGAAAAAGGAAATATCGTCAGATGAAATCTGGAAAGAAGCTTTCTGCGAAACTGCTTAGTGTTCTGTTAATTCATCTCACAGACTTACATGTGTATTTCGAGGATCTCTTTGCTAGCCCTATTTCTGTGGAATCTGAGAACAGATATTTCGGATCCCTTTGAAGACTATAGGGCCAAAGGAAATATCCTCGGATAACAAGGAGAAAGAAGCTTTCTGAGAAACTTCTTTGTGTTCTGTGAAATCATCTCACAGAGTTACAGCTTTCCCCTCAAGAAGCCTTTCGCTAAGACAGTTCTTGTGGAACTGGCAAAGTGATATTTGGAAGCCCTTAGAGGGCTATGGTGAAAAAGGAAATATCCTCAGATGAAATCTGGAAAGAAGCTTTCTGAGAAACTGCTTAGTGTTCTGTTAATTCATCTCACAGAGTTACATGTGTATTTCGAGGATCTCTTTGCTAGCCCTATTTCTGTGGAATCTGAGAACAGATATTTCGGATCCCTTTGAAGACTATAGGGCCAAAAGAAATATCCTCCGATAAAAAAGAGAAAGAAGCTTTCTGAGAAACTTCTTTCTGTTCTGTGAAATCATCTCACAGAGTTACAGATTTCCCCTCAAGAAGCCTTTTGCTAAGACAGTTCTTGTGGAATTGCCAAAGTGATATTTGGAAGCCCATAGAGGGCTATGGTGAAAAAGGAAATATCCTCAGATGAAATCTGGAAAGAAGCTTTCAGAGAAACTGCTTAGTGTTCTGTTAATTCATCTCACAGCGTTACATGTGTATTTCAGGGATCTCTTTGCTAGCTCTATTTCTGTGGAATCTGAGAACAGATATTTCGGATCACTTTGAAGACTATAGGGCCAAAGGAAATATCCTCCGATAACAAAGAGAAAGAAGCTTTCTGAGAAACTTCTTTGTGTTCTGTGAAATCATCTCAGAGAGTTACAGCTTTCCCCTGAAGAAGCCTTTTGCTAAGACAGTTCTTGTGGAATTGGCAAAGTGATATTTGTAAGCCCATAGAGGGCTATGGTGAAAAAGGAAATATCCTCAGATGAAATCTGGAAAGAAGCTTTCTGAGAAACTGCTTAGTGTTCTGTTAATTCATCTCACAGAGTTACATGTGTATTTCGAGGATCTCTTTGCTAGCCCTATTTCTGTGGAATCTGAGAACAGATATTTCGGATCCCTGTGAAGACTCTAGGGCCAAAGGAAATATCCTCGGATAACAAAGAGAAAGAAGCTTTCTGAGAATCTTCTTTGTGTTCTGTGAAATCATCTCACAGAGTTACAGCTTTCCCCTCAAGAAGCCTTTCGCTAAGACAGTTCTTGTGGAATTGGCAAAGTGATATTTGGAAGCCCATAGAGGGCTATGGTGAAAAAGGAAATATCCTCAGATGAATTCTGGAAAGAAGCTTTCTGAGAAACTGCTTAGTGTTCTGTGAAATCATCTCACAGAGTTACATGTATATTTCGGGGATCTCTTTGCTAGCCCTATTTCTGTGGAATCTGAGAACAGATATTTCGGATCTCTTTGAAGACTATAGGGCCAAAGGAAATATCCTCGGATAACAAAGAGAAAGAAGCTTTCTGAGAAACTTCTTTGTGTTCTGTGAAATCATCTCACAGAGTTACAGCTTTCCCCTCAAGAAGCCTTTCGCTAAGACAGTTCTTGTGGAATTGGCAAAGTGATATTTGGAAGCCCTTAGAGGGCTATGGTGAAAAAGGAAATATCCTCAGACGAAATCTGGAAAGAAGCTTTCTGCGAAACTGCTTAGTGTTCTGTTAATTCATCTCACAGAGTTACATGTGTATTTCGAGGATCTCTTTGCTAGCCCTATTTCTGTGGAATCTGAGAACAGATATTTCGGATCCCTTTGAAGAATATAGGGCCAAAGGAAAAATCCTCGGATAACAAGGAGAAAGAAGCTTTCTGAGAAACTTCTTTGTGTTCTGTGAAATCATCTCACAGAGTTACAGCTTTCCCCTCAAGAAGCCTTTCGCTAAGACAGTTCTTGTGGAATTGGCAAAGTGATATTTGGAAGCCCTTAGAGGGCTATGGTGAAAAAGGAAATATCCTCAGATGAAATCTGGAAAGAAGCTTTCTGAGAAACTGCTTAGTGTTCTGTTAATTCATCGCACAGAGTTACATGTGTATTTCGAGGATGTCTTTGCTAGCCCTATTTCTGTGGAATCTGAGAACAGATATTTCGGATCCCTTTGAAGAGTATAGGGCCAAAGGAAATATCCTCCGATAACAAAGAGAAAGAAGCTTTCTGAGAAACTTCTTTCTGTTCTGTGAAATCATCTCACAGAGTTACAGCTTTCCCCTCAAGAAGCCTTTTGCTAAGAGAGTTCTTGTGGAATTGCGAAGGTGATATTTTGAAGCCCATAGAGGGCTATGGTGAAAAAGGAAATATCCTCAGATGAAACCTGGAAAGAAGCTTTCTGAGAAACTGCTTAGTGTTCTGTTAATTCATCTCACAGCGTTACATGTGTATTTCGGGGATCTCTTTGCTAGCTCTATTTCTGTGGAATCTGAGAACAGATATTTCGGATCACTTTGAAGACTATAGGGCCAAAGGAAATATCCTCCGATAACAAAGAGAAAGAAGCTTTCTGAGAAACTTCTTTGTGTTCTGTGAAATCATCTCAGAGAGTTACAGCTTTCCCCTAAAGAAGCCTTTTGCTAAGACAGTTCTTGTGGAATTGGCAAAGTGATATTTGGAAGCCCATAGAGGGCTATGGTGAAAAAGGAAATATCCTCAGATGAAATCTGGAAAGAAGCTTTCTGAGAAACTGCTTAGTGTTCTGTTAATTCATCTCACAGAGTTACATGTGTATTTCGAGGATCTCTTTGCTAGCCCTATTTCTGTGGAATCTGAGAACAGATATTTCGGATCCCTGTGAAGACTCTAGGGCCAAAGGAAATATCCTCGGATAACAAAGAGAAAGAAGCTTTCTGAGAAACTTCTTTGTGTTCTGTGAAATCATCTCACAGAGTTACAGCTTTCCCCTCAAGAAGCCTTTCGCTAAGACAGTTCTTGTGGAATTGGCAAAGTGATATTTGGAAGCCCATAGAGGGCTATGGTGAAAAAGGAAATATCCTCAGATGAAATCTGGAAAGAAGCTTTCTGAGACACTGCTTAGTGTTCTGTGAAATCATCTCAGAGAGTTACATGTGTATTTCGAGGATCTCTTTGCTAGCCCTATTTCTGTGGAATCTGAGAACAGATATTTCGGATCCCTTTGAAGACTATAGGGCCAAAGGAAATATCCTCCGATAACAAAGAGAAAGAAGCTTTCTGAGAAACTTCTTTGTGTTCTGTGAAATCATCTCACAGAGTTACAGCTTTTCCCTGAAGAAGCCTTTCGCTAAGACAGTTCTTGTGGAATTGGCAAAGTGATATTTGGAAGCCCATAGAGGGCTATGGTGAAAAAGGAAATATCGTCAGATGAAATCTGGAAAGAAGCTTTCTGCGAAACTGCTTAGTGTTCTGTTAACTCATCTCACAGCGTTACATGTGTATTTCGGGGATCTCTTTGCTAGCTCTATTTCTGTGGAATCTGAGAACAGATATTTCGGATCACTTTGAAGACTATAGGGCCAAAGGAAATATCCTCCGATAACAAAGAGAAAGAAGCTTTCTGAGAAACTTCTTTGTGTTCTGTGAAATCATCTCACAGAGTTACAGCTTTCCCCTCAAGAAGCCTTTCGCTAAGACAGTTCTTGTGGAATTGGCAAAGTGATATTTGGAAGCCCATAGAAGGCTATGGGGAAAAAGGAAATATCCTCAGATGAAATCTGGAAAGAAGCTTTCTGAGAAAGTGCTTAGTGTTCTGTTAATTCATCTCACAGAGTTACATGTGTATTTCCAGGATCTCTTTGCTAGCCCTATTTCTGTGGAATCTGAGAACAGATATTTCGTTTCCCTTTGAAGAGTATAGGGCCAAAGGAAATATCCTCCGATAACAAAGAGAAAGAAGCTTTCTGAGAAACTTCTTTGTGTTTTGTGAAATCATCTCACAGAGTTACAGCTTTCCCCTCAAGAAGCCTTTCGCTAAGACAGTTCTTGTGGAATTGGCAAAGTGATATTTGGAAGCCCATAGAGGGCTATGGTGAAAAAGGAAATATCCTCAGATGAAAACTGGAAAGAAGATTTCTGAGAAACTGCTTAGTGTTCTGTGAATTGATCTCACAGAGTTACATGTGTATTTCGAGGATCTCTTTGATAGCCCTATTTATGTGGAAACGGAGAAAAGATATTTCGGATCCCTTTGAAGACTATAGGGCCAAAGGAAATATCCTCCGATAACAAAGAGAAAGAAGATTTCTGAGAAACTTCTTTGTGTTCTGTGAAATCATCTCACAGAGTTACAGCTTTCCCCTCAAGAAGCCTTTCGCTAAGATAGTTCTTGTGGAAATGGCAAAGTGATATTTGGAAGCCCATAGAGGGTTATGGTGAAAAAGGAAATATCCTCAGATGAAATCTGGAAAGAAGCTTTCTGCGAAACTGCTTAGTGTTCTGTTAATTCATCTCACAGAGTTACATGTGTATTTCGAGGATCTCTTTGCTAGCCCTATTTCTGTGGAATCTGAGAACAGATATTTCGGATCCCTTTGAAGACTATAGGGCCAAAGGAAATATCCTCGGATAACAAAGAGAAAGAAGCTTTCTGAGAAACTTCTTTGTGTTCTGTGAAATCATCTCACAGAGTTACAGCTTTCCCCTCAAGAAGCCTTTCGCTAAGACAGTTCTTGTGGAATTGGCAAAGTGATATTTGGAAGCCCTTAGAGGGCTATGGTGAAAAAGGAAATATCCTCAGATGAAATCTGGACAGAAGCTTTCTGAGAAACTGCTTAGTGTTCTGTTAATTCATCTCACAGAGTTACATGTGTATTTCGAGGATGTCTTTGCTAGCCCTATTTCTGTGGAGTATGAGAACAGATATTTCGAATCCCTTTGAAGACTATAGGGCCAAAGGAAATATCCTCCGATAACAAAGAGAAAGAAGCTTTCTGAGAAACTTCTTTCTGTTCTGTGAAATCATCTCACAGAGTTACAGCTTTGCCCTCAAGAAGCCTTTTGCTAAGACAGTTCTTGTGGAATTGGCAAAGTGATATTTGGAAGCCCATAGAGGGCTATGGTGAAAAAGGAAATATCGTCAGATGAAATCTGGAAAGAAGCTTTCTGAGAACCTGCTTAGTGTTCTGTTAATTCATCTCACAGCGTTACATGTGTATTTCGGGGAACTCTTTGCTAGCTCTATTTCTGTGGAATCTGAGAACAGATATTTCGGATCACTTTGAAGACTATAGGGCCAAAGGAAATATCCTCCGATAACAAAGAGAAAGAAGCTTTCTGAGAAACTTCTTTGTGTTCTGTGAAATCATCTCACAGAGTTACAGCTTTCCCCTCAAGAAGCCTTTCGCTAAGACAGTTCTTGTGGAATTGGCAAAGTGATATTTGGAAGCCCATAGAGGGCTATGGTGAAAAAGGAAATATCCTCAGATGAATTCTGGAAAGAAGCTTTCTGAGAAACTGCTTAGTGTTCTGTGAAATCATCTCACAGAGTTACATGTATATTTCGGGGATCTCTTTGCTAGCCCTATTTCTGTGGAATCTGAGAACAGATATTTCGGATCTCTTTGAAGACTATAGGGCCAAAGGAAATATCCTCGGATAACAAAGAGAAAGAAGCTTTCTGAGAAACTTCTTTGTGTTCTGTGAAATCATCTCACAGAGTTACAGCTTTCCCCTCAAGAAGCCTTTCGCTAAGACAGTTCTTGTGGAATTGGCAAAGTGATATTTGGAAGCCCTTAGAGGGCTATGGTGAAAAAGGAAATATCCTCAGACGAAATCTGGAAAGAAGCTTTCTGCGAAACTGCTTAGTGTTCTGTTAATTCATCTCACAGAGTTACATGTGTATTTCGAGGATCTCTTTGCTAGCCCTATTTCTGTGGAATCTGAGAACAGATATTTCGGATCCCTTTGAAGAATATAGGGCCAAAGGAAAAATCCTCGGATAACAAGGAGAAAGAAGCTTTCTGAGAAACTTCTTTGTGTTCTGTGAAATCATCTCACAGAGTTACAGCTTTCCCCTCAAGAAGCCTTTCGCTAAGACAGTTCTTGTGGAATTGGCAAAGTGATATTTGGAAGCCCTTAGAGGGCTATGGTGAAAAAGGAAATATCCTCAGATGAAATCTGGAAAGAAGCTTTCTGAGAAACTGCTTAGTGTTCTGTTAATTCATCGCACAGAGTTACATGTGTATTTCGAGGATGTCTTTGCTAGCCCTATTTCTGTGGAATCTGAGAACAGATATTTCGGATCCCTTTGAAGAGTATAGGGCCAAAGGAAATATCCTCCGATAACAAAGAGAAAGAAGCTTTCTGAGAAACTTCTTTCTGTTCTGTGAAATCATCTCACAGAGTTACAGCTTTCCCCTCAAGAAGCCTTCTGCTAAGAGAGTTCTTGTGGAATTGCGAAGGTGATATTTTGAAGCCCATAGAGGGCTATGGTGAAAAAGGAAATATCCTCAGATGAAACCTGGAAAGAAGCTTTCTGAGAAACTGCTTAGTGTTCTGTTAATTCATCTCACAGCGTTACATGTGTATTTCGGGGATCTCTTTGCTAGCTCTATTTCTGTGGAATCTGAGAACAGATATTTCGGATCACTTTGAAGACTATAGGGCCAAAGGAAATATCCTCCGATAACAAAGAGAAAGAAGCTTTCTGAGAAACTTCTTTGTGTTCTGTGAAATCATCTCAGAGAGTTACAGCTTTCCCCTAAAGAAGCCTTTTGCTAAGACAGTTCTTGTGGAATTGGCAAAGTGATATTTGGAAGCCCATAGAGGGCTATGGTGAAAAAGGAAATATCCTCAGATGAAATCTGGAAAGAAGCTTTCTGAGAAACTGCTTAGTGTTCTGTTAATTCATCTCACAGAGTTACATGTGTATTTCGAGGATCTCTTTGCTAGCCCTATTTCTGTGGAATCTGAGAACAGATATTTCGGATCCCTGTGAAGACTCTAGGGCCAAAGGAAATATCCTCGGATAACAAAGAGAAAGAAGCTTTCTGAGAAACTTCTTTGTGTTCTGTGAAATCATCTCACAGAGTTACAGCTTTCCCCTCAAGAAGCCTTTCGCTAAGACAGTTCTTGTGGAATTGGCAAAGTGATATTTGGAAGCCCATAGAGGGCTATGGTGAAAAAGGAAATATCCTCAGATGAAATCTGGAAAGAAGCTTTCTGAGACACTGCTTAGTGTTCTGTGAAATCATCTCAGAGAGTTACATGTGTATTTCGAGGATCTCTTTGCTAGCCCTATTTCTGTGGAATCTGAGAACAGATATTTCGGATCTCTTTGAAGACTATAGGGCCAAAGGAAATATCCTCGGATAACAAAGAGAAAGAAGCTTTCTGAGAAACTTCTTTGTGTTCTGTGAAATCATCTCACAGAGTTACAGCTTTCCCCTCAAGAAGCCTTTCGCTAAGACAGTTCTTGTGGAATTGGCAAAGTGATATTTGGAAGCCCTTAGAGGGCTATGGTGAAAAAGGAAATATCCTCAGACGAAATCTGGAAAGAAGCTTTCTGCGAAACTGCTTAGTGTTCTGTTAATTCATCTCACAGAGTTACATGTGTATTTCGAGGATCTCTTTGCTAGCCCTATTTCTGTGGAATCTGAGAACAGATATTTCGGATCCCTTTGAAGAATATAGGGCCAAAGGAAAAATCCTCGGATAACAAGGAGAAAGAAGCTTTCTGAGAAACTTCTTTGTGTTCTGTGAAATCATCTCACAGAGTTACAGCTTTCCCCTCAAGAAGCCTTTCGCTAAGACAGTTCTTGTGGAATTGGCAAAGTGATATTTGGAAGCCCTTAGAGGGCTATGGTGAAAAAGGAAATATCCTCAGATGAAATCTGGAAAGAAGCTTTCTGAGAAACTGCTTAGTGTTCTGTTAATTCATCGCACAGAGTTACATGTGTATTTCGAGGATGTCTTTGCTAGCCCTATTTCTGTGGAATCTGAGAACAGATATTTCGGATCCCTTTGAAGAGTATAGGGCCAAAGGAAATATCCTCCGATAACAAAGAGAAAGAAGCTTTCTGAGAAACTTCTTTCTGTTCTGTGAAATCATCTCACAGAGTTACAGCTTTCCCCTCAAGAAGCCTTCTGCTAAGAGAGTTCTTGTGGAATTGCGAAGGTGATATTTTGAAGCCCATAGAGGGCTATGGTGAAAAAGGAAATATCCTCAGATGAAACCTGGAAAGAAGCTTTCTGAGAAACTGCTTAGTGTTCTGTTAATTCATCTCACAGCGTTACATGTGTATTTCGGGGATCTCTTTGCTAGCTCTATTTCTGTGGAATCTGAGAACAGATATTTCGGATCACTTTGAAGACTATAGGGCCAAAGGAAATATCCTCCGATAACAAAGAGAAAGAAGCTTTCTGAGAAACTTCTTTGTGTTCTGTGAAATCATCTCAGAGAGTTACAGCTTTCCCCTAAAGAAGCCTTTTGCTAAGACAGTTCTTGTGGAATTGGCAAAGTGATATTTGGAAGCCCATAGAGGGCTATGGTGAAAAAGGAAATATCCTCAGATGAAATCTGGAAAGAAGCTTTCTGAGAAACTGCTTAGTGTTCTGTTAATTCATCTCACAGAGTTACATGTGTATTTCGAGGATCTCTTTGCTAGCCCTATTTCTGTGGAATCTGAGAACAGATATTTCGGATCCCTGTGAAGACTCTAGGGCCAAAGGAAATATCCTCGGATAACAAAGAGAAAGAAGCTTTCTGAGAAACTTCTTTGTGTTCTGTGAAATCATCTCACAGAGTTACAGCTTTCCCCTCAAGAAGCCTTTCGCTAAGACAGTTCTTGTGGAATTGGCAAAGTGATATTTGGAAGCCCATAGAGGGCTATGGTGAAAAAGGAAATATCCTCAGATGAAATCTGGAAAGAAGCTTTCTGAGACACTGCTTAGTGTTCTGTGAAAGCATCTCAGAGAGTTACATGTGTATTTCGAGGATCTCTTTGCTAGCCCTATTTCTGTGGAATCTGAGAACAGATATTTCGGATCCCTTTGAAGACTATAGGGCCAAAGGAAATATCCTCCGATAACAAAGAGAAAGAAGCTTTCTGAGAAACTTCTTTGTGTTCTGTGAAATCATCTCACAGAGTTACAGCTTTTCCCTGAAGAAGCCTTTTGCTAAGACAGTTCTTGTGGAATTGGCAAAGTGATATTTGGAAGCCCATAGAGGGCTATGGTGAAAAAGGAAATATCGTCAGATGAAATCTGGAAAGAAGCTTTCTGCGAAACTGCTTAGTGTTCTGTTAACTCATCTCACAGCGTTACATGTGTATTTCGGGGATCTCTTTGCTAGCTCTATTTCTGTGGAATCTGAGAACAGATATTTCGGATCACTTTGAAGACTATAGGGCCAAAGGAAATATCCTCCGATAACAAAGAGAAAGAAGCTTTCTGAGAAACTTCTTTGTGTTCTGTGAAATCATCTCACAGAGTTACAGCTTTCCCCTCAAGAAGCCTTTCGCTAAGACAGTTCTTGTGGAATTGGCAAAGTGATATTTGGAAGCCCATAGAAGGCTATGGGGAAAAAGGAAATATCCTCAGATGAAATCTGGAAAGAAGCTTTCTGAGAAAGTGCTTAGTGTTCTGTTAATTCATCTCACAGAGTTACATGTGTATTTCCAGGATCTCTTTGCTAGCCCTATTTCTGTGGAATCTGAGAACAGATATTTCGTTTCCCTTTGAAGAGTATAGGGCCAAAGGAAATATCCTCCGATAACAAAGAGAAAGAAGCTTTCTGAGAAACTTCTTTGTGTTTTGTGAAATCATCTCACAGAGTTACAGCTTTCCCCTCAAGAAGCCTTTCGCTAAGACAGTTCTTGTGGAATTGGCAAAGTGATATTTGGAAGCCCATAGAGGGCTATGGTGAAAAAGGAAATATCCTCAGATGAAAACTGGAAAGAAGATTTCTGAGAAACTGCTTAGTGTTCTGTGAATTGATCTCACAGAGTTACATGTGTATTTCGAGGATCTCTTTGATAGCCCTATTTATGTGGAAACGGAGAAAAGATATTTCGGATCCCTTTGAAGACTATAGGGCCAAAGGAAATATCCTCGGATAACAAAGAGAAAGAAGCTTTCTGAGAAACTTCTTTGTGTTCTGTGAAATCATCTCACAGAGTTACAGCTTTCCCCTCAAGAAGCCTTTCGCTAAGACAGTTCTTGTGGAATTGGCAAAGTGATATTTGGAAGCCCTTAGAGGGCTATGGTGAAAAAGGAAATATCCTCAGATGAAATCTGGACAGAAGCTTTCTGAGAAACTGCTTAGTGTTCTGTTAATTCATCTCACAGAGTTACATGTGTATTTCGAGGATGTCTTTGCTAGCCCTATTTCTGTGGAGTATGAGAACAGATATTTCGAATCCCTTTGAAGACTATAGGGCCAAAGGAAATATCCTCCGATAACAAAGAGAAAGAAGCTTTCTGAGAAACTTCTTTCTGTTCTGTGAAATCATCTCACAGAGTTACAGCTTTGCCCTCAAGAAGCCTTTTGCTAAGACAGTTCTTGTGGAATTGGCAAAGTGATATTTGGAAGCCCATAGAGGGCTATGGTGAAAAAGGAAATATCGTCAGATGAAATCTGGAAAGAAGCTTTCTGAGAAACTGCTTAGTGTTCTGTTAATTCATCTCACAGCGTTACATGTGTATTTCGGGGATCTCTTTGCTAGCTCTATTTCTGTGGAATCTGAGAACAGATATTTCGGATCACTTTGAAGACTATAGGGCCAAAGGAAATATCCTCCGATAACAAAGAGAAAGAAGCTTTCTGAGAAACTTCTTTGTGTTCTGTGAAATCATCTCACAGAGTTACAGCTTTCCCCTCAAGAAGCCTTTCGCTAAGACAGTTCTTGTGGAATTGGCAAAGTGATATTCGGAAGCCCATAGAGGGCTATGCTGAAAAAGGAAATATCGTCAGATGATATCTGGAAAGAAGCTTTCTGCGAAACTGCTTAGTGTTCTGTGAATTCATCTCACAGAGTTACATGTGTATTTCGAGGATCTCTTTGCTAGCCCTATTTCTGTGGAATCTGAGAACAGATATTTCGGATCCCTTTGAAGACTATAGGGCCAAAGGAAATATCCTCGGATAACAAAGAGAAAGAAGCTTTCTGAGAAACTTCTTTGTGTTCTGTGAAATCATCTCACAGAGTTACAGCTTTCCCCTCAAGAAGCCTTTCGCTAAGACAGTTCTTGTGGAATTGGCAAAGTCATATTTGGAAGCCCTTAGAGGGCTATGGTGAAAAAGGAAATATCCTCAGATGAAATCTGGAAAGAAGCTTTCTGAGAAACTGCTTAGTGTTCTGTTAATTCATCTCACAGAGTTACATGTGTATTTCGAGGATCTCTTTGCTAGCCCTATTTCTGTGGAATCTGAGAACAGATATTTCGGATCCCTTTGAAGAGTAGAGGGCCAAAGGAAATATCCTCCGATAACAAAGAGAAAGAAGCTTTCTGAGAAACTTCTTTGTGTTCTGTGAAATCATCTCACAGAGTTACAGCTTTCCCCTGAAGAAGCCTTTCGCTAAGACAGTTCTTGTGGAATTGGCAAAGTGATATTTGGAAGCCCATAGAGGGCTATGGTGAAAAAGGAAATATCGTCAGATGAAATCTGGAAAGAAGCTTTCTGAGAAACTGCTTAGTGTTCTGTTAATTCATCTCACAGCGTTACATGTGTATTTCGGGGATCTCTTTGCTAGCTCTATTTCTGTGGAATCTGAGAACAGATATTTCGGATGACTTTGAAGACTATAGGGCCAAAGGAAATATCCTCCGATAACAAAGGGAAAGAAGCTTTCTGAGAAACTTCTTCGTGTTCTGTGAAATCATTTCACAGAGTTACAGCTTTCCCCTCAAGAAGCCTTTCGTTAAGACAGTTCTTGTGGAATTGGCAAAGTGATATTTGTAAGCCCTTAGAGGGCTATGGTGAAAAAGGAAATATCCTCAGATGAAATCTGGAAAGAAGCTTTCTGAGAAACTGCTTAGTGTTCTGTTAATTCATCTCAAAGAGTCACATGTGTATTTCGAGGATCTCTTTGCTAGCCCTATTTCTGTGGAATCTGAGAACAGATATTTCGGATCCCTTTGAAGACTATAGGGCCAAAGGAAATATCCTCGGATAACAAAGAGAAAGAAGCTTTCTGAGAAACTTCTTTGTGTTCTGTGAAATCATCTCACAGAGTTACAGCTTTCCCCTCAAGAAGCCTTTCGCTAAGACAGTTCTTGTGGAATTGGCAAAGTGATATTTGGAAGCCCATAGAGGGCTATGGTGAAAAAGGAAATATCCTCAGATGAAATCTGGAAAGAAGCTTTCTGAGAAACTGCTTAGTGTTCTGTGAATTCATCTCACAGAGTTACATGTGTATTTCGGGGATCTCTTTGCTAGCCCTATTTCTGTGGAATCTGGGAACAGATATTTCTGATGCCTTTGAAGACTATAGGGCCAAAGGAAATATCCTCCGATAACAAAGAGAAAGAAGCTTTCTGAGAAACTTCTTTGTGTTCTTTGAAATCATCTCACAGAGTTACAGCTTTCCCCTCAAGAAGCCTTTCGCTAAGACAGTTCTTGTGGAATTGGCAAAGTGATATTCGGAAGCCCATAGAGGGCTATGCTGAAAAAGGAAATATCGTCAGATGATATCTGGAAAGAAGCTTTCTGCGAAACTGCTTAGTGTTCTGTGAATTCATCTCACAGAGTTACATGCGTATTTCGAGGATCTCTTTGTTAGCGCTATTTCTGTGGAAACTCAGAAAAGATATTTCGGATTCCTTTGAAGACTATAGGGCCAAAGGAAATATCCTCCGATAACAAAGAGAAAGAAGCTTTCTGAGAAATTTCTTTTTGTTCTGTGAAATCATCTCAGAGAGTTACAGCTTTCCCCGAAGAAGCCTTTCGCTAAGACAGTTCTTGTGGAATTGGCAAAGTGATATTTGGAAGCCCATAGAGGGCTATGGTGAAAAAGGAAATATCGTCAGATGAAATCTGGAAAGAAGCTTTCTGCGAAACTGCTTAGTGTTCTGTTAATTCATCTCACAGATTTACATGTGTATTTCGAGGATCTCTTTGCTAGCCCTATTTCTGTGGAATCTGAGAACAGATATTTTGAATCCCTTCGAAGACTATAGGGCCAAAGGAAATATCCTCGGATAACAAAGAGAAAGAAGCTTTCTGAGAAACTACTTTGTGTTCTGTGAAATCATCTCGCCGAGTTACAGCTTTCCCCTAAGGAATCCTTTCGCTAAGACAGTTCTTGTGGAATTGGCAAAGTGATATTTGGAAGCCCATAGAGGGCTATGGTGAAAAAGGAAATATCGTCAGATGAAATCTGGAAAGAAGCTTTCTGAGAAACTGCTTAGTGTTCTGTGAATTCATCTCACAGAGTTACATGTGTATTTCGAGGATCTCTTTGCTAGCCCTATTTCTGTGGAAACTGAGAAAAGATATTTCGGATCCCTTTGAAGACTATAGGGCCAAAGGAAATATCCTCCGATAACAAAGAGAAAGAAGCTTTCTGAGAAACTTCTTTCTGTTCTGTGAAATCATCTCACAGAGTTACAGCTTTCCCCTCAAGAAGCCTTTCGCTAAGACAGTTCTTGTGGAATTTGCAAAGTGATATTTGGAAGCCCACAGAAGGCTATGGTGAAAAAGGAAATATCGTCAGATGAAATCTGGAAAGAAGCTTTCTGCGAAACTGCTTAGTGTTCTGTTAATTCATCTCACAGACTTACATGTGTATTTCGAGGATCTCTTTGCTAGCCCTATTTCTGTGGAATCTGAGAACAGATATTTCGGATCCCTTTGAAGACTATAGGGCCAAAGGAAATATCCTCGGATAACAAGGAGAAAGAAGCTTTCTGAGAAACTTCTTTGTGTTCTGTGAAATCATCTCACAGAGTTACAGCTTTCCCCTCAAGAAGCCTTTCGCTAAGACAGTTCTTGTGGAATTGGCAAAGTGATATTTGGAAGCCCTTAGAGGGCTATGGTGAAAAAGGAAATATCCTCAGATGAAATCTGGAAAGAAGCTTTCTGAGAAACTGCTTAGTGTTCTGTTAATTCATCTCACAGAGTTACATGTGTATTTCGAGGATCTCTTTGCTAGCCCTATTTCTGTGGAATCTGAGAACAGATATTTCGGATCCCTTTGAAGACTATAGGGCCAAAAGAAATATCCTCCGATAAAAAAGAGAAAGAAGCTTTCTGAGAAACTTCTTTCTGTTCTGTGAAATCATCTCACAGAGTTACAGCTTTCCCCTCAAGAAGCCTTTTGCTAAGACAGTTCTTGTGGAATTGCCAAAGTGATATTTGGAAGCCCATAGAGGGCTATGGTGAAAAAGGAAATATCCTCAGATGAAATCTGGAAAGAAGCTTTCAGAGAAACTGCTTAGTGTTCTGTTAATTCATCTCACAGCGTTACATGTGTATTTCAGGGATCTCTTTGCTCGCTCTATTTCTGTGGAATCTGAGAACAGATATTTCGGATCACTTTGAAGACTATAGGGCCAAAGGAAATATCCTCCGATAACAAAGGGAAAGAAGCTTTCTGAGAAACTTCTTCGTGTTCTGTGAAATCATTTCACAGAGTTACAGCTTTCCCCTCAAGAAGCCTTTCGTTAAGACAGTTCTTGTGGAATTGGCAAAGTGATATTTGTAAGCCCTTAGAGGGCTATGGTGAAAAAGGAAATATCCTCAGATGAAATCTGGAAAGAAGCTTTCTGAGAAACTGCTTAGTGTTCTGTTAATTCATCTCAAAGAGTCACATGTGTATTTCGAGGATCTCTTTGCTAGCCCTATTTCTGTGGAATCTGAGAACAGATATTTCGGATCCCTTTGAAGACTATAGGGCCAAAGGAAATATCCTCGGATAACAAAGAGAAAGAAGCTTTCTGAGAAACTTCTTTGTGTTCTGTGAAATCATCTCACAGAGTTACAGCTTTCCCCTCAAGAAGCCTTTCGCTAAGACAGTTCTTGTGGAATTGGCAAAGTGATATTTGGAAGCCCCTAGAGGGCTATGGTGAAAAAGGAAATATCCTCAGATGAAATCTGGAAAGAAGCTTTCTGAGAAACTGCTTAGTGTTCTGTGAATTCATCTCACAGAGTTACATGTGTATTTCGGGGATCTCTTTGCTAGCCCTATTTCTGTGGAATCTGAGAACAGATATTTCTGATGCCTTTGAAGACTATAGGGCCAAAGGAAATATCCTCCGATAACAAAGAGAAAGAAGCTTTCTGAGAAACTTCTTTGTGTTCTGTGAAATCATCTCACAGAGTTACAGCTTTCCCCTCAAGAAGCCTTTCGCTAAGACAGTTCTTGTGGAATTGGCAAAGTGATATTCGGAAGCCCATAGAGGGCTATGGTGAAAAAGGAAATATCGTCAGATGATATCTGGAAAGAAGCTTTCTGCGAAACTGCTTAGTGTTCTGTGAATTCATCTCACAGAGTTACATGCGTATTTCGAGGATCTCTTTGTTAGCGCTATTTCTGTGGAAACTCAGAAAAGATATTTCGGATTCCTTTGAAGACTATAGGGCCAAAGGAAATATCCTCCGATAACAAAGAGAAAGAAGCTTTCTGAGAAATTTCTTTTTGTTCTGTGAAATCATCTCAGAGAGTTACAGCTTTCCCCGAAGAACCCTTTCGCTAAGACAGTTCTTGTGGAATTGGCAAAGTGATATTTGGAAGCCCATAGAGGGCTATGGTGAAAAAGGAAATATCGTCAGATGAAATCTGGAAAGAAGCTTTCTGCGAAACTGCTTAGTGTTCTGTTAATTCATCTCACAGATTTACATGTGTATTTCGAGGATCTCTTTGCTAGCCCTATTTCTGTGGAATCTGAGAACAGATATTTTGAATCCCTTCGAAGACTATAGGGCCAAAGGAAATATCCTCGGATAACAAAGAGAAAGAAGCTTTCTGAGAAACTACTTTGTGTTCTGTGAAATCATCTCGCCGAGTTACAGCTTTCCCCTAAGGAATCCTTTCGCTAAGACAGTTCTTGTGGAATTGGCAAAGTGATATTTGGAAGCCCATAGAGGGCTATGGTGAAAAAGGAAATATCGTCAGATGAAATCTGGAAAGAAGCTTTCTGAGAAACTGCTTAGTGTTCTGTGAATTCATCTCACAGAGTTACATGTGTATTTCGAGGATCTCTTTGCTAGCCCTATTTCTGTGGAAACTGAGAAAAGATATTTCGGATCCCTTTGAAGACTATAGGGCCAAAGGAAATATCCTCCGATAACAAAGAGAAAGAAGCTTTCTGAGAAACTTCTTTCTGTTCTGTGAAATCATCTCACAGAGTTACAGCTTTCCCCTCAAGAAGCCTTTCGCTAAGACAGTTCTTGTGGAATTTGCAAAGTGATATTTGGAAGCCCACAGAAGGCTATGGTGAAAAAGGAAATATCGTCAGATGAAATCTGGAAAGAAGCTTTCTGCGAAACTGCTTAGTGTTCTGTTAATTCATCTCACAGACTTACATGTGTATTTCGAGGATCTCTTTGCTAGCCCTATTTCTGTGGAATCTGAGAACAGATATTTCGGATCCCTTTGAAGACTATAGGGCCAAAGGAAATATCCTCGGATAACAAGGAGAAAGAAGCTTTCTGAGAAACTTCTTTGTGTTCTGTGAAATCATCTCACAGAGTTACAGCTTTCCCCTCAAGAAGCCTTTCGCTAAGACAGTTCTTGTGGAATTGGCAAAGTGATATTTGGAAGCCCTTAGAGAGCTATGGTGAAAAAGGAAATATCCTCAGATGAAATCTGGAAAGAAGCTTTCTGAGAAACTGCTTAGTGTTCTGTTAATTCATCTCACAGAGTTACATGTGTATTTCGAGGATCTCTTTGCTAGCCCTATTTCTGTGGAATCTGAGAACAGATATTTCGGATCCCTTTGAAGACTATAGGGCCAAAAGAAATATCCTCCGATAAAAAAGAGAAAGAAGCTTTCTGAGAAACTTCTTTCTGTTCTGTGAAATCATCTCACAGAGTTACAGCTTTCCCCTCAAGAAGCCTTTTGCTAAGACAGTTCTTGTGGAATTGCCAAAGTGATATTTGGAAGCCCATAGAGGGCTATGGTGAAAAAGGAAATATCCTCAGATGAAATCTGGAAAGAAGCTTTCAGAGAAACTGCTTAGTGTTCTGTTAATTCATCTCACAGCGTTACATGTGTATTTCAGGGATCTCTTTGCTAGCTCTATTTCTGTGGAATCTGAGAACAGATATTTCGGATCACTTTGAAGACTATAGGGCCAAAGGAAATATCCTCCGATAACAAAGAGAAAGAAGCTTTCTGAGAAACTTCTTTGTGTTCTGTGAAATCATCTCAGAGAGTTACAGCTTTCCCCTGAAGAAGCCTTTTGCTAAGACAGTTCTTGTGGAATTGGCAAAGTGATATTTGTAAGCCCATAGAGGGCTATGGTGAAAAAGGAAATATCCTCAGATGAAATTTGGAAAGAAGCTTTCTGAGAAACTGCTTAGTGTTCTGTTAATTCATCTCACAGAGTTACATGTGTATTTCGAGGATCTCTTTGCTAGCCCTATTTCTGTGGAATCTGAGAACAGATATTTCGGATCCCTGTGAAGACTCTAGGGCCAAAGGAAATATCCTCGGATAACAAAGAGAAAGAAGCTTTCTGAGAATCTTCTTTGTGTTCTGTGAAATCATCTCACAGAGTTACAGCTTTCCCCTCAAGAAGCCTTTTTCTAAGACAGTTCTTGTGGAATTGGCAAAGTGATATTTGGAAGCCCATAGAGGGCTATGGTGAAAAAGGAAATATCGTCAGATGAAATCTGGAAAGAAGCTTTCTGAGAAACTGCTTAGTGTTCTGTTAATTCATCTCACAGCGTTACATGTGTATTTCGGGGATCTCTTTGCTAGCTCTATTTCTGTGGAATCTGAGAACAGATATTTCGGATCACTTTGAAGACTATAGGGCCAAAGGAAATATCCTCCGATAACAAAGAGAAAGAAGCTTTCTGAGAAACTTCTTTGTGTTCTGTGAAATCATCTCAGAGAGTTACAGCTTTCCCCTCAAGAAGCCTTTCGCTAAGACAGTTCTTGTGGAATTGGCAAAGTGATATTTGTAAGCCCATAGAGGGCTATGGTGAAAAAGGAAATATCCTTAGATGAAATCTGGAAAGAAGCTTTCTGAGAAACTGCTTAGTGTTCTGTAAATTCATCTCACAGAGTTACATGTGTATTTCGAGGATCTCTTTGCTAGCCCTATTTCTGTGGAAACTGAGAAAAGATATTTCGGATCCCTTTGAAGACTATAGGGCCAAAGGAAATATCCTCCGATAACAAAGAGAAAGAAGCTTTCTGAGAAACTTCTTTGTGTTCTGTGAAATCATCTCACAGAGTTACAGCTTTCCCCTCAAGAAGCCTTTCGCTAAGACAGTTCTTGTGGAATTGGCAAAGTGATATTTGGAAGCCCATAGAGGGCTATGGTGAAAAAGGAAATATCGTCAGATGAAATCTGGAAAGAAGCTTTCTGCGAAACTGCTTAGTGTTCTGTTAATTCATCTCACAGAGTTACATGTGTGTTTCGAGGATCTCTTTGCTAGCCCTATTTCTGTGGAATCTGAGAACAGATATTTCGGATCCCTTTGAAGACTATAGGGCCATAGGAAAAATCCTCGGATAACAAGGAGAAAGAAGCTTTCTGAGAAACTTCTTTGTGTTCTGTGAAATCATCTCACAGAGTTACAGCTTTCCCCTCAAGAAGCCTTTCGCTAAGACAGTTCTTGTGGAATTGGCAAAGTGATATTTGGAAGCCCTTAGAGGGCTATGGTGAAAAAGGAAATATCCTCAGATGAAATCTGGAAAGATGCTTTCTGAGAAACTGCTTAGTGTTCTGTTAATTCATCTCCCAGAGTTACATGTGTATTTCGAGGATGTCTTTGCTAGCCCTATTTCTGTGGAATCTGAGAACAGATATTTCGGATCCCTTTGAAGAGTATAGGGCCAAAGGAAATATCCTCCGATAACAAAGAGAAAGAAGCTTTCTGAGAAACTTCTTTCTGTTCTGTGAAATCATCTCACAGAGTTACAGCTTTCCCCTCAAGAAGCCTTTTGCTAAGACAGTTCTTGTGGAATTGCGAAAGTGATATTTTGAAGCCCGTAGAGGGCTATGGTGAAAAAGGAAATATCCTCAGATGAAACCTGGAAAGAAGCTTTCTGAGAAACTGCTTAGTGTTCTGTTAATTCATCTCACAGCGTTACATGTGTATTTCGGGGATCTCTTTGCTAGCTCTATTTCTGTGGAATCTGAGAACAGATATTTCGGATCACTTTGAAGACTATAGGGCCAAAGGAAATATCCTCCGATAACAAAGAGAAAGAAGCTTTCTGAGAAACTTCTTTGTGTTCTGTGAAATCATCTCAGAGAGTTACAGCTTTCCCCTGAAGAAGCCTTTTGCTAAGACAGTTCTTGTGGAATTGGCGAAGTGATATTTGGAAGCCCATAGAGGGCTATGGTGAAAAAGGAAATATCCTCAGATGAAATCTGGAAAGAAGCTTTCTGAGAAACTGCTTAGTGTTCTGTTAATTCATCTCACAGAGTTACATGTGTATTTCGAGGATCTCTTTGCTAGCCCTATTTCTGTGGAATCTGAGAACAGATATTTCGGATCCCTGTGAAGACTCTAGGGCCAAAGGAAATATCCTCGGATAACAAAGAGAAAGAAGCTTTCTGAGAAACTTCTTTGTGTTCTGTGAAATCATCTCACAGAGTTACAGCTTTCCCCTGAAGAAGCCTTTCGCTAAGACAGTTCTTGTGGAATTGGCAAAGTGATATTTGGAAGCCCATAGAGGGCTATGGTGAAAAAGGAAATATCCTCAGATGAAATCTGGAAAGAAGCTTTCTGAGACACTGCTTAGTGTTCTGTGAAATCATCTCAGAGAGTTACATGTATATTTCGGGGGTCTCTTTGCTAGCCCTATTTCTGTGGAATCTGAGAACAGATATTTCGGATCCCTTTGAAGACTATAGGGCCAAAGGAAATATCCTCCGATAACAAAGAGAAAGAAGCTTTCTGAGAAACTTCTTTGTGTTCTGTGAAATCATCTCACAGAGTTACAGCTTTCCCCTCAAGAAGCCTTTCGCTAAGACAGTTCTTGTGGAATTGGCAAAGTGATATTCGGAAGCCCATAGAGGGCTATGGTGAAAAAGGAAATATCGTCAGATGAAATCTGGAAAGAAGCTTTCTGAGAAACTGCTTAGTGTTCTGTTAATTCATCTCACAGAGTTACATGTGTATTTCGAGGATCTCTTTGCTAGCCCTATTTCTGTGGAATCTGAGAACAGATATTTCGGATCCCTTTGAAGACTATAGGGCCAAAGGAAATATCCGCGGATAACAAAGAGAAAGAAGCTTTCTGAGAAACTTCTTTGTGTTCTGTGAAATCATCTCACAGAGTTACAGCTTTCCCCACAAGAAGCCTTTCGCTAAGACAGTTCTTGTGGAATTGGCAAAGTGATATTTGGAAGCCCTTAGAGGGCTATGGTGAAAAAGGAAATATCCTCAGATGAAATCTGGAAAGAAGCTTTCTGAGAAACTGCTTAGTGTTCTGTTAATTCATCTCACAGAGTTACATGTGTATTTCTAGGATCTCTTTGCTAGCCCTATTTCTGTGGAATCTGAGAACAGATATTTCGGATCCCTTTGAAGACTATAGGGCCAAAGGAAATATCCTCCGATAACAAAGAGAAAGAAGCTTTCTGAGAAACTTCTTTGTGTTCTGTGAAATCATCTCACAGAGTTACAGCTTTCCCCTGAAGAAGCCTTTCGCTAAGACAGTTCTTGTGGAATTGGCAAAGTGATATTTGGAAGCCCATAGAGGGCTATGGTGAAAAAGGAAATATCGTCTGATGAAATCTGGAAAGAAGCTTTCTGCGAAACTGCTTAGTGTTCTGTTAACTCATCTCAAAGCGTTACATGTGTATTTCGGGGATCTCTTTGCTAGCTCTATTTCTGTGGAATCTGAGAACAGATATTTCGGATCACTTTGAAGACTATAGGGCAAAAGGAAATATCCTCCGATAACAAAGAGAAAGAAGCTTTCTGAGAAACTTCTTTGTGTTCTGTGAAATCATCTCAGAGAGTTACAGCTTTCCCCTCAAGAAGCCTTTCGCTAAGACAGTTCTTGTGGAATTGGCAAAGTGATATTTGGAAGCCCATAGAAGGCTATGGGGAAAAAGGAAATATCCTCAGATGAAATCTGGAAAGAAGCTTTCTGAGAAAGTGCTTAGTGTTCTGTTAATTCATCTCACAGAGTTACATGTGTATTTCGAGGATCTCTTTGCTAGCCCTATTTCTGTGGAATCTGAGAACAGATATTTCGGATCCCTTTGAAGACTATAGGGCCAAAGGAAATATCCTCTGATAACAAAGAGAAAGAAGCTTTCTGAGAAACTTCTTTGTGTTCTGTGAAATCATCTCACAGAGTTACAGCTTTCCCCTCAAGAAGCCTTTCGCTAAGACAGTTCTTGTGGAATTGGCAAAGTGATATTTGGAAGCCCATAGAGGGCTATGGTGAAAAAGGAAATATCGTCAGATGAAATCTGGAAAGAAGCTTTCTGCGAAACTGCTTAGTGTTCTGTTAATTCATCTCACAGAGTTACATGTGTATTTCGAGGATCTCTTTGCTAGCCCTATTTCTCTGGAATCTGAGAACAGATATTTCGGATCCCTTTGAAGACTATAGGGCCAAAGGAAATATCCTCGGATAACAAAGAGAAAGAAGCTTTCTGAGAAACTTCTTTGTGTTCTGTGAAATCATCTAACAGAGTTACAGCTTTCCCCTCAAGAAGCCTTTCGCTAAGACAGTTCTTGTGGAATTGGCAAAGTGATATTTGGAAGCCCTTAGAGGGCTACGTTGAAAAAGGAAATATCCTCAGATGAAATCTGGAAAGAAGCTTTCTGAGAAACTGCTTAGTGTTCTGTTAATTCATCTCACAGAGTTACATGTGTATTTCGAGGATCTCTTTGCTAGCCCTATTTCTGTGGAATCTGAGAACAGATATTTCGGATCCCTTTGAAGACTATAGGGCCAAAGGAAATATCCTCCGATAACAAAGAGAAAGAAGCTTTCTGAGAAACTTCTTTCTGTTCTGTGAAATCATCTAACAGAGTTACAGCTTTCCTCTCAGGAAGCCTTTTGCTAAGACAGTTCTTGTGAAATTGCCAAAGTGATATTTGGAAGCCCATAGAGGGCTATGGTGAAAAAGGAAATATCGTCAGATGAAATCTGGAAAGAAGCTTTCTGAGAAACTGCTTAGTGTTCTGTTAATTCATCTCACAGCGTTACATGTGTATTTCGGGGATCTCTTTGCTAGCTCTATTTCTGTGGAATCTGAGAACAGATATTTCGGATCCCTTTGAAGACTATAGGGCCAAAGGAAATATCCTCGGATAACAAAGAGAAAGAAGCTTTCTGAGAAACTTCTTTGTGTTCTGTGAAATCATCTCACAGAGTTACAGCTTTCCCCTCAAGAAGCCTTTCGCTAAGACAGTTCTTGTGGAATTGGCAAAGTGATATTTCGAAGCCCATAGAGGGCTAGGTTGAAAAAGGAAATATCCTCAGATGAAATCTGGAGAGAAGCTTTCTGAGAAACTGCTTAGTGTTCTGTGAATTCATCTCACAGAGTTACATGTGTATTTCGGGGATCTCTTTGCTAGCCCTATTTCTGTGGAATCTGAGAACAGATATTTCGGATCCCTTTGAAGACTATAGGGCCAAAGGAAATATCCTCCGATAACAAAGAGAAAGAAGCTTTGTGAGAAACTTCTTTGTGTTCTGTGAAATCATCTCACAGAGTTACAGCTTTCCCCTCAAGAAGCCTTTCGCTAAGACAGTTCTTGTGGAATTGGCAAAGTGATATTCGGAAGCCCATAGAGGGCTATGGTGAAAAAGGAAATATCGTCAGATGAAATCTGGAAAGAAGCTTTCTGAGAAACTGCTTAGTGTTCTCTTAATTCATCTCACAGAGTTACATGCGTATTTCGAGGATCTCTTTGCTAGCCCTATTTCTGTGGAAACTGAGAAAAGATATTTCGGATCCCTTTGAAGACTATAGGGCCAAAGGAAATATCCTCCGATAACAAAGAGAAAGAAGCTTTCTGAGAAACTTCTTTGTGTTCTGTGAAATCATCTCACAGAGTTACAGCTTTCCCCTCAAGAAGCCTTTCGCTAAGACAGTTCTTGTGGAATTGGCAAAGTGATATTCGGAAGCCCATAGAGGGCTATGGTGAAAAAGGAAATATCGTCAGATGAAATCTGGAAAGAAGCTTTCTGAGAAACTGCTTAGTGTTCTGTTAATTCATCTCACAGAGTTACATGTGTATTTCGAGGATCTCTTTGCTAGCCCTATTTCTGTGGAATCTGAGAACAGATATTTCGGATCCCTTTGAAGACTATAGGGCCAAAGGAAATATCCTCCGATAACAAAGAGAAAGAAGCTTTCTGAGAAACTTCTTTGTGTTCTGTGAAATCATCTCACAGAGTTACAGCTTTCCCCACAAGAAGCCTTTCGCTAAGACAGTTCTTGTGGAATTGGCAAAGTGATATTTGGAAGCCCTTAGAGGGCTATGGTGAAAAAGGAAATATCCTCAGATGAAATCTGGAAAGAAGCTTTCTGAGAAACTGCTTAGTGTTCTGTTAATTCATCTCACAGAGTTACATGTGTATTTCGAGGATCTCTTTGCTAGCCCTATTTCTCTGGAATCTGAGAACAGATATTTCGGATCCCTTTGAAGACTATAGGGCCAAAGGAAATATCCTCCGATAACAAAGAGAAAGAAGCATTCCGAGAAACTTCTTTGTGTTCTGTGAAATCATCTCACAGAGTTACAGCTTTCCCCTCAAGAAGTCTTTCGCTAAGACAGTTCTTGTGGAATTGGCAAAGTGATATTTGGAAGCCCTTAGAGGGCTACGTTGAAAAAGGAAATATCGTCAGATGAAATCTGGAAAGAAGCTTTCTGAGAAACTGCTTAGTGTTCTGTTAATTCATCTCACAGAGTTACATGTGTATTTCGAGGATCTCTTTGCTAGCCCTATTTCTGTGGAATCTGAGAACAGATATTTCGGATCCCTTTGAAGACTATAGGGCCAAAGGAAATATCCTCCGATAACAAAGAGAAAGAAGATTTCTGAGAAACTTCTTTGTGTTCTGTGAAATCATCTCACAGAGTTACAGCTTTCCCCTCAAGAAGCCTTTCGCTAAGACAGTTCTTGTGGAATTGGCAAAGTGATATTTCGAAGCCCATAGAGGGCTATGTTGAAAAAGGAAATATCCTCAGATGAAATCTGGAGAGAAGCTTTCTGAGAAACTGCTTAGTGTTCTGTGAATTCATCTCACAGAGTTACATGTGTATTTCGGGGATCTCTTTGCTAGCCCTATTTCTGTGGAATCTGAGAACAGATATTTCGGATCCCTTTGAAGACTATAGGGCCAAAGGAAATATCCTCCGATAACAAAGAGAAAGAAGCTTTGTGAGAAACTTCTTTGTGTTCTGTGAAATCATCTCACAGAGTTACAGCTTTCCCCTCAAGAAGCCTTTCGCTAAGACAGTTCTTGTGGAATTGGCAAAGTGATATTCGGAAGCCCATAGAGGGCTATGGTGAAAAAGGAAATATCGTCAGATGAAATCTGGAAAGAAGCTTTCTGAGAAACTGCTTAGTGTTCTCTTAATTCATCTCACAGAGTTACATGCGTATTTCGAGGATCTCTTTGCTAGCCCTATTTCTGTGGAAACTGAGAAAAGATATTTCGGATCCCTTTGAAGACTATAGGGCCAAAGGAAATATCCTCCGATAACAAAGAGAAAGAAGCTTTCTGAGAAACTTCTTTGTGTTCTGTGAAATCATCTCACAGAGTTACAGCTTTCCCCTCAAGAAGCCTTTCGCTAAGACAGTTCTTGTGGAATTGGCAAAGTGATATTCGGAAGCCCATAGAGGGCTATGGTGAAAAAGGAAATATCGTCAGATGAAATCTGGAAAGAAGCTTTCTGAGAAACTGCTTAGTGTTCTGTTAATTCATCTCACAGAGTTACATGTGTATTTCGAGGATCTCTTTGCTAGCCCTATTTCTGTGGAATCTGAGAACAGATATTTCGGATCCCTTTGAAGACTATAGGGCCAAAGGAAATATCCTCGGATAACAAAGAGAAAGAAGCTTTCTGAGAAACTTCTTTGTGTTCTGTGAAATCATCTCACAGAGTTACAGCTTTCCCCACAAGAAGCCTTTCGCTAAGACAGTTCTTGTGGAATTGGCAAAGTGATATTTGGAAGCCCTTAGAGGGCTATGGTGAAAAAGGAAATATCCTCAGATGAAATCTGGAAAGAAGCTTTCTGAGAAACTGCTTAGTGTTCTGTTAATTCATCTCACAGAGTTACATGTGTATTTCGAGGATCTCTTTGCTAGCCCTATTTCTGTGGAATCTGAGAACAGATATTTCGGATCCCTTTGAAGACTATAGGGCCAAAGGAAATATCCTCCGATAACAAAGAGAAAGAAGCTTTCTGAGAAACTTCTTTGTGTTCTGTGAAATCATCTCACAGAGTTACAGCTTTCCCCTGAAGAAGCCTTTCGCTAAGACAGTTCTTGTGGAATTGGCAAAGTGATATTTGGAAGCCCATAGAGGGCTATGGTGAAAAAGGAAATATCGTCTGATGAAATCTGGAAAGAAGCTTTCTGCGAAACTGCTTAGTGTTCTGTTAACTCATCTCAAAGCGTTACATGTGTATTTCGGGGATCTCTTTGCTAGCTCTATTTCTGTGGAATCTGAGAACAGATATTTCGGATCACTTTGAAGACTATAGGGCAAAAGGAAATATCCTCCGATAACAAAGAGAAAGAAGCTTTCTGAGAAACTTCTTTGTGTTCTGTGAAATCATCTCAGAGAGTTACAGCTTTCCCCTCAAGAAGCCTTTCGCTAAGACAGTTCTTGTGGAATTGGCAAAGTGATATTTGGAAGCCCATAGAAGGCTATGGGGAAAAAGGAAATATCCTCAGATGAAATCTGGAAAGAAGCTTTCTGAGAAAGTGCTTAGTGTTCTGTTAATTCATCTCACAGAGTTACATGTGTATTTCGAGGATCTCTTTGCTAGCCCTATTTCTGTGGAATCTGAGAACAGATATTTCGGATCCCTTTGAAGACTATAGGGCCAAAGGAAATATCCTCTGATAACAAAGAGAAAGAAGCTTTCTGAGAAACTTCTTTGTGTTCTGTGAAATCATCTCACAGAGTTACAGCTTTCCCCTCAAGAAGCCTTTCGCTAAGACAGTTCTTGTGGAATTGGCAAAGTGATATTTGGAAGCCCATAGAGGGCTATGGTGAAAAAGGAAATATCGTCAGATGAAATCTGGAAAGAAGCTTTCTGCGAAACTGCTTAGTGTTCTGTTAATTCATCTCACAGAGTTACATGTGTATTTCGAGGATCTCTTTGCTAGCCCTATTTCTCTGGAATCTGAGAACAGATATTTCGGATCCCTTTGA
Source organism: Macaca nemestrina (assembly GCF_043159975.1). NCBI lineage: Eukaryota > Metazoa > Chordata > Mammalia > Primates > Cercopithecidae > Macaca > Macaca nemestrina. The sequence continues at coordinate 29,367,316 of NC_092135.1, read as the reverse complement.
AGACTATAGGGCCAAAGGAAATATCCTCGGATAACAAAGAGAAAGAAGCTTTCTGAGAAACTTCTTTGTGTTCTGTGAAATCATCTAACAGAGTTACAGCTTTCCCCTCAAGAAGCCTTTCGCTAAGACAGTTCTTGTGGAATTGGCAAAGTGATATTTGGAAGCCCTTAGAGGGCTACGTTGAAAAAGGAAATATCCTCAGATGAAATCTGGAAAGAAGCTTTCTGAGAAACTGCTTAGTGTTCTGTTAATTCATCTCACAGAGTTACATGTGTATTTCGAGGATCTCTTTGCTAGCCCTATTTCTGTGGAATCTGAGAACAGATATTTCGGATCCCTTTGAAGACTATAGGGCCAAAGGAAATATCCTCCGATAACAAAGAGAAAGAAGCTTTCTGAGAAACTTCTTTCTGTTCTGTGAAATCATCTAACAGAGTTACAGCTTTCCTCTCAGGAAGCCTTTTGCTAAGACAGTTCTTGTGAAATTGCCAAAGTGATATTTGGAAGCCCATAGAGGGCTATGGTGAAAAAGGAAATATCGTCAGATGAAATCTGGAAAGAAGCTTTCTGAGAAACTGCTTAGTGTTCTGTTAATTCATCTCACAGCGTTACATGTGTATTTCGGGGATCTCTTTGCTAGCTCTATTTCTGTGGAATCTGAGAACAGATATTTCGGATCCCTTTGAAGACTATAGGGCCAAAGGAAATATCCTCGGATAACAAAGAGAAAGAAGCTTTCTGAGAAACTTCTTTGTGTTCTGTGAAATCATCTCACAGAGTTACAGCTTTCCCCTCAAGAAGCCTTTCGCTAAGACAGTTCTTGTGGAATTGGCAAAGTGATATTTCGAAGCCCATAGAGGGCTAGGTTGAAAAAGGAAATATCCTCAGATGAAATCTGGAGAGAAGCTTTCTGAGAAACTGCTTAGTGTTCTGTGAATTCATCTCACAGAGTTACATGTGTATTTCGGGGATCTCTTTGCTAGCCCTATTTCTGTGGAATCTGAGAACAGATATTTCGGATCCCTTTGAAGACTATAGGGCCAAAGGAAATATCCTCCGATAACAAAGAGAAAGAAGCTTTGTGAGAAACTTCTTTGTGTTCTGTGAAATCATCTCACAGAGTTACAGCTTTCCCCTCAAGAAGCCTTTCGCTAAGACAGTTCTTGTGGAATTGGCAAAGTGATATTCGGAAGCCCATAGAGGGCTATGGTGAAAAAGGAAATATCGTCAGATGAAATCTGGAAAGAAGCTTTCTGAGAAACTGCTTAGTGTTCTCTTAATTCATCTCACAGAGTTACATGCGTATTTCGAGGATCTCTTTGCTAGCCCTATTTCTGTGGAAACTGAGAAAAGATATTTCGGATCCCTTTGAAGACTATAGGGCCAAAGGAAATATCCTCCGATAACAAAGAGAAAGAAGCTTTCTGAGAAACTTCTTTGTGTTCTGTGAAATCATCTCACAGAGTTACAGCTTTCCCCTCAAGAAGCCTTTCGCTAAGACAGTTCTTGTGGAATTGGCAAAGTGATATTCGGAAGCCCATAGAGGGCTATGGTGAAAAAGGAAATATCGTCAGATGAAATCTGGAAAGAAGCTTTCTGAGAAACTGCTTAGTGTTCTGTTAATTCATCTCACAGAGTTACATGTGTATTTCGAGGATCTCTTTGCTAGCCCTATTTCTGTGGAATCTGAGAACAGATATTTCGGATCCCTTTGAAGACTATAGGGCCAAAGGAAATATCCTCCGATAACAAAGAGAAAGAAGCTTTCTGAGAAACTTCTTTGTGTTCTGTGAAATCATCTCACAGAGTTACAGCTTTCCCCACAAGAAGCCTTTCGCTAAGACAGTTCTTGTGGAATTGGCAAAGTGATATTTGGAAGCCCTTAGAGGGCTATGGTGAAAAAGGAAATATCCTCAGATGAAATCTGGAAAGAAGCTTTCTGAGAAACTGCTTAGTGTTCTGTTAATTCATCTCACAGAGTTACATGTGTATTTCGAGGATCTCTTTGCTAGCCCTATTTCTCTGGAATCTGAGAACAGATATTTCGGATCCCTTTGAAGACTATAGGGCCAAAGGAAATATCCTCCGATAACAAAGAGAAAGAAGCATTCCGAGAAACTTCTTTGTGTTCTGTGAAATCATCTCACAGAGTTACAGCTTTCCCCTCAAGAAGTCTTTCGCTAAGACAGTTCTTGTGGAATTGGCAAAGTGATATTTGGAAGCCCTTAGAGGGCTACGTTGAAAAAGGAAATATCGTCAGATGAAATCTGGAAAGAAGCTTTCTGAGAAACTGCTTAGTGTTCTGTTAATTCATCTCACAGAGTTACATGTGTATTTCGAGGATCTCTTTGCTAGCCCTATTTCTGTGGAATCTGAGAACAGATATTTCGGATCCCTTTGAAGACTATAGGGCCAAAGGAAATATCCTCCGATAACAAAGAGAAAGAAGATTTCTGAGAAACTTCTTTGTGTTCTGTGAAATCATCTCACAGAGTTACAGCTTTCCCCTCAAGAAGCCTTTCGCTAAGACAGTTCTTGTGGAATTGGCAAAGTGATATTTCGAAGCCCATAGAGGGCTATGTTGAAAAAGGAAATATCCTCAGATGAAATCTGGAGAGAAGCTTTCTGAGAAACTGCTTAGTGTTCTGTGAATTCATCTCACAGAGTTACATGTGTATTTCGGGGATCTCTTTGCTAGCCCTATTTCTGTGGAATCTGAGAACAGATATTTCGGATCCCTTTGAAGACTATAGGGCCAAAGGAAATATCCTCCGATAACAAAGAGAAAGAAGCTTTGTGAGAAACTTCTTTGTGTTCTGTGAAATCATCTCACAGAGTTACAGCTTTCCCCTCAAGAAGCCTTTCGCTAAGACAGTTCTTGTGGAATTGGCAAAGTGATATTCGGAAGCCCATAGAGGGCTATGGTGAAAAAGGAAATATCGTCAGATGAAATCTGGAAAGAAGCTTTCTGAGAAACTGCTTAGTGTTCTCTTAATTCATCTCACAGAGTTACATGCGTATTTCGAGGATCTCTTTGCTAGCCCTATTTCTGTGGAAACTGAGAAAAGATATTTCGGATCCCTTTGAAGACTATAGGGCCAAAGGAAATATCCTCCGATAACAAAGAGAAAGAAGCTTTCTGAGAAACTTCTTTGTGTTCTGTGAAATCATCTCACAGAGTTACAGCTTTCCCCTCAAGAAGCCTTTCGCTAAGACAGTTCTTGTGGAATTGGCAAAGTGATATTCGGAAGCCCATAGAGGGCTATGGTGAAAAAGGAAATATCGTCAGATGAAATCTGGAAAGAAGCTTTCTGAGAAACTGCTTAGTGTTCTGTTAATTCATCTCACAGAGTTACATGTGTATTTCGAGGATCTCTTTGCTAGCCCTATTTCTGTGGAATCTGAGAACAGATATTTCGGATCCCTTTGAAGACTATAGGGCCAAAGGAAATATCCTCGGATAACAAAGAGAAAGAAGCTTTCTGAGAAACTTCTTTGTGTTCTGTGAAATCATCTCACAGAGTTACAGCTTTCCCCACAAGAAGCCTTTCGCTAAGACAGTTCTTGTGGAATTGGCAAAGTGATATTTGGAAGCCCTTAGAGGGCTATGGTGAAAAAGGAAATATCCTCAGATGAAATCTGGAAAGAAGCTTTCTGAGAAACTGCTTAGTGTTCTGTTAATTCATCTCACAGAGTTACATGTGTATTTCGAGGATCTCTTTGCTAGCCCTATTTCTGTGGAATCTGAGAACAGATATTTCGGATCCCTTTGAAGACTATAGGGCCAAAGGAAATATCCTCCGATAACAAAGAGAAAGAAGCTTTCTGAGAAACTTCTTTGTGTTCTGTGAAATCATCTCACAGAGTTACAGCTTTCCCCTGAAGAAGCCTTTCGCTAAGACAGTTCTTGTGGAATTGGCAAAGTGATATTTGGAAGCCCATAGAGGGCTATGGTGAAAAAGGAAATATCGTCAGATGAAATCTGGAAAGAAGCTTTCTGCGAAACTGCTTAGTGTTCTGTTAACTCATCTCACAGCGTTACATGTGTATTTCGGGGATCTCTTTGCTAGCTCTATTTCTGTGGAATCTGAGAACAGATATTTCGGATCACTTTGAAGACTATAGGGCCAAAGGAAATATCCTCCGATAACAAAGAGAAAGAAGCTTTCTGAGAAACTTCTTTGTGTTCTGTGAAATCATCTCACAGAGTTACAGCTTTCCCCTCAAGAAGCCTTTCGCTAAGACAGTTCTTGTGGAATTGGCAAAGTGATATTTGGAACCCCTAGAAGGCTATGGGGAAAAAGGAAATATCCTCAGATGAAATCTGGAAAGAAGCTTTCTGAGAAAGTGCTTAGTGTTCTGTTAATTCATCTCACAGAGTTACATGTGTATTTCGAGGATCTCTTTGCTAGCCCTATTTCTCTGGAATCTGAGAACAGATATTTCGGATCCCTTTGAAGACTATAGGGCCAAAGGAAATATCCTCCGATAACAAAGAGAAAGAAGCATTCCGAGAAACTTCTTTGTGTTCTGTGAAATCATCTCACAGAGTTACAGCTTTCCCCTCAAGAAGTCTTTCGCTAAGACAGTTCTTGTGGAATTGGCAAAGTGATATTTGGAAGCCCTTAGAGGGCTACGTTGAAAAAGGAAATATCGTCAGATGAAATCTGGAAAGAAGCTTTCTGAGAAACTGCTTAGTGTTCTGTTAATTCATCTCACAGAGTTACATGTGTATTTCGAGGATCTCTTTGCTAGCCCTATTTCTGTGGAATCTGAGAACAGATATTTCGGATCCCTTTGAAGACTATAGGGCCAAAGGAAATATCCTCCGATAACAAAGAGAAAGAAGCTTTCTGAGAAACTTCTTTCTGTTCTGTGAAATCATCTAACAGAGTTACAGCTTTCCTCTCAGGAAGCCTTTTGCTAAGACAGTTCTTGTGAAATTGCCAAAGTGATATTTGGAAGCCCATAGAGGGCTATGGTGAAAAAGGAAATATCGTCAGATGAAATCTGGAAAGAAGCTTTCTGAGAAACTGCTTAGTGTTCTGTTAATTCATCTCACAGCGTTACATGTGTATTTCGGGGATCTCTTTGCTAGCTCTATTTCTGTGGAATCTGAGAACAGATATTTCGGATCCCTTTGAAGACTATAGGGCCAAAGGAAATATCCTCCGATAACAAAGAGAAAGAAGCTTTCTGAGAAACTTCTTTGTGTTCTGTGAAATCATCTCACAGAGTTACAGCTTTCCCCTCAAGAAGCCTTTCGCTAAGACAGTTCTTGTGGAATTGGCAAAGTGATATTTCGAAGCCCATAGAGGGCTATGGTGAAAAAGGAAATATCCTCAGATGAAATCTGGAGAGAAGCTTTCTGAGAAACTGCTTAGTGTTCTGTGAATTCATCTCACAGAGTTACATGTGTATTTCGGGGATCTCTTTGCTAGCCCTATTTCTGTGGAATCTGAGAACAGATATTTCGGATCCCTTTGAAGACTATAGGGCCAAAGGAAATATCCTCCGATAACAAAGAGAAAGAAGCTTTGTGAGAAACTTCTTTGTGTTCTGTGAAATCATCTCACAGAGTTACAGCTTTCCCCTCAAGAAGCCTTTCGCTAAGACAGTTCTTGTGGAATTGGCAAAGTGATATTCGGAAGCCCATAGAGGGCTATGGTGAAAAAGGAAATATCGTCAGATGAAATCTGGAAAGAAGCTTTCTGAGAAACTGCTTAGTGTTCTCTTAATTCATCTCACAGAGTTACATGCGTATTTCGCGGATCTCTTTGCTAGCCCTATTTCTGTGGAAACTGAGAAAAGATATTTCGGATCCCTTTGAAGACTATAGGGCCAAAGGAAATATCCTCCGATAACAAAGAGAAAGAAGCTTTCTGAGAAACTTCTTTGTGTTCTGTGAAATCATCTCACAGAGTTACAGTTTTCCCCGAAGAAGCCTTTCGCTAAGACAGTTCTTGTGGAATTGGCAAAGTGATATTTGGAAGCCCATAGAGGGCTATGGTGAAAAAGGAAATATCCTCAGATGAAATCTGGAAAGAAGCTTTCTGAGAAACTGCTTGGTGTTCTGTTAATTCATCTCACAGAGTTACATGTGTATTTCGAGGATCTCTTTGCTAGCCCTATTTCTGTGGAATCTGAGAACAGATATTTCGGATCCCTTTGAAGACTATAGGGCCAAAGGAAATATCCTCGGATAACAAAGAGAAAGAAGCTTTCTGAGAAACTTCTTTGTGTTCTCTGAAATCATCTCACAGAGTTACAGCTTTCCCCTCAAGAAGCCTTTCGCTAAGACAGTTCTTGTGGAATTGGCAAAGTGATATTTGGAAGCCCTTAGAAGGCTATGGTGAAAAAGGAAATATTGTCAGATGAAATCTGGAAAGAAGCTTTCTGAGAAACTGCTTAGTGTTCTGTGAATTCATCTCACAGAGTTACATGTGTATTTCGAGGATCTCTTTGCTAGCCCTATTTCTGTGGAATCTGAGAAAAGATATTTCGGAACTCTTTGAAGACTATAGGGCCAAAGGAAATATCCTCCGATAACAAAGAGAAAGAAGATTTCTGAGAAACTTCTTTGTGTTCTGTGAAATCATCTCAGAGAGTTACAACATTCCCCTCAAGAAGCCTTTCGATAAGACAGTTCTTGTGGAATTGGCAAAGTGATATTTGGAAGCCCATAGAGGGCTATGGTGAAAAAGGAAATATCCTCAGATGAAATCTGGAAAGAAGCTTTCTGCGAAACTGCTTAGTTTTCTGTTAATTCATCTCACAGAGTTACATGTGTATTTCGAGGATCTCTTTGCTAGCCCTATTTCTGTGGAATCTGAGAACAGATATTTCGGATCCCTTTGAAGACTATAGGGCCAAAGGAAATATCCTCGGATAACAAAGAGAAAGAAGGTTTCTGAGAAACTTCTTTGTGTTCTGTGAAATCATCTCACAGAGTTACAGCTTTCCCCTCAAGAAGCCTTTCGCTAAGACAGTTCTTGTGGAATTGGGAAAGTGATATTTGGAAGCCCTTAGAGGGCTATGGTGAAAAAGGAAATATCCTCAGATGAAATCTGGAAAGAAGCTTTCTGAGAAACTGCTTAGTGTTCTGTTAATTCATCTCACAGAGTTACATGTGTATTTCGAGGATCTCTTTGCTAGCCCTATTTCTGTGGAGTATGAGAACAGATATTTCGAATCCCTTTGAAGACTATAGGGCCAAAGGAAATATCCTCCGATAACAAAGAGAAAGAAGCTTTCTGAGAAACTTCTTTGTGTTCTGTGAAATCATCTCACAGAGTTACAGCTTTGCCCTCAAGAAGCCTTTTGTAAGACAGTTCTTGTGGAATTGGCAAAGTGATATTTGTAAGCCCATAGAGGGCTATGGTGAAAAAGGAAATATCGTCAGATGAAATCTGGAAAGAAGCTTTCTGAGAAACTGCTTAGTGTTCTGTTAATTCATCTCACAGCGTTACATGTGTATTTCGGGGATCTCTTTGCTAGCTCTATTTCTGTGGAATCTGAGAACAGATATTTCGGATCACTTTGAAGACTATAGGGCCAAAGGAAATATCCTCCGATAACAAAGAGAAAGAAGCTTTCTGAGAAACTTCTTTGTGTTCTGTGAAATCATCTCAGAGAGTTACAGCTTTCCCCTCAAGAAGCCTTTCGCTAAGACAGTTCTTGTGGAATTGGCAAAGTGATATTTTTAAGCCCATAGAGGGCTATGGTGAAAAAGGAAATATCCTCAGATGAAATCTGGAAAGAAGCTTTCTGAGAAACTGCTTAGTGTTCTGTAGATTCATCTCACAGAGTTACATGTGTATTTCGAGGATCTCTTTGCTAGCCCTATTTCTGTGGAAACTGAGAGAAGATATTTCGGATCCCTTTGAAGACTATAGGGCCAAAGGAAATATCCTCCGATAACAAAGAGAAAGAAGCATTCTGAGAAACTTCTTTGTGTTCTGTGAAATCATCTCACAGAGTTACAGCTTTCCCCTCAAGAAGCCTTTCGCTAAGACAGTTCTTGTGGAATTGGCAAAGTGATATTTGGAAGCCCTTAGAGGGCTATGGTGAAAAAGGAAATATCCTCAGATGAAATCTGGAAAGAAGCTTTCTGAGAAACTGCTTAGTGTTCTGTTAATTCATCTCACAGAGTTTCATGTGTATTTCGAGGATCTCTTTGCTAGCCCTATTTCTGTGGAATCTGAATACAGATATTTCGGATCCCTTTGAAGACTATAGGGCCAAAGGAAATATCCTCCGATAACAAAGAGAAAGAAGCTTTCTGAGAAACTTCTTTCTGTTCTGTGAAATCATCTCACAGAGTTACAGCTTTGCCCTCAAGAAGCCTTTTGTAAGACAGTTCTTGTGGAATTGGCAAAGTGATATTTGTAAGCCCATAGAGGGCTATGGTGAAAAAGGAAATATCGTCAGATGAAATCTGGAAAGAAGCTTTCTGAGAAACTGCTTAGTGTTCTGTTAATTCATCTCACAGCGTTACATGTGTATTTCGGGGATCTCTTTGCTAGCTCTATTTCTGTGGAATCTGAGAACAGATATTTCGGATCACTTTGAAGACTATAGGGCCAAAGGAAATATCCTCCGATAACAAAGAGAAAGAAGCTTTCTGAGAAACTTCTTTGTGTTCTGTGAAATCATCTCAGAGAGTTACAGCTTTCCCCTCAAGAAGCCTTTCGCTAAGACAGTTCTTGTGGAATTGGCAAAGTGATATTTGTAAGCCCATAGAGGGCTATGGTGAAAAAGGAAATATCCTCAGATGAAATCTGGAAAGAAGCTTTCTGAGAAACTGCTTAGTGTTCTGTAAATTCATCTCACAGAGTTACATGTGTATTTCGAGGATCTCTTTGCCAGCCCTATTTCTGTGGAAACTGAGAGAAGATATTTCGGATCCCTTTGAAGACTATAGGGCCAAAGGAAATATCCTCCGATAACAAAGAGAAAGAAGCATTCTGAGAAACTTCTTTGTATTCTGTGAAATCATCTCACAGAGTTACAGCTTTCCCCTCAAGAAGCCTTTCGCTAAGACAGTTCTTGTGGAATTGGCAAAGTGATATTTGGAAGCCCTTAGAGGGCTATGGTGAAAAAGGAAATATCCTCAGATGAAATCTGGAAAGAAGCTTTCTGAGAAACTGCTTAGTGTTCTGTTAATTCATCTCACAGAGTTTCATGTGTATTTCGAGGATCTCTTTGCTAGCCCTATTTCTGTGGAATCTGAATACAGATATTTCGGATCCCTTTGAAGACTATAGGGCCAAAGGAAATATCCTCCGATAACAAAGAGAAAGAAGCTTTCTGAGAAACTTCTTTCTGTTCTGTGAAATCATCTCACAGAGTTACAGCTTTCCCCTCAAGAAGCCTTTTGCCAAGACAGTTCTTGTGGAATTGCCAAAGTGATATTTGGAAGCCCATAGAGGGTTATGGTGAAAAAGGAAATATCGTCAGATGAAATCTGGAAAGAAGCTTTCTGAGAAACTGCTTAGTGTTCTGTTAATTCATCTCACAGCGTTACATGTGTATTTCGGGGATCTCTTTGCTAGCTCTATTTCTGTGGAATCTGAGAACAGATATTTCGGATCACTTTGAAGACTATAGGGCCAAAGGAAATATCCTCCGATAACAAAGAGAAAGAAGCTTTCTGAGAAACTTCTTTGTGTTCTGTGAAATCATCTCAGAGAGTTACAGCTTTCCCCTCAAGAAGCCTTTCGCTAAGACAGTTCTTGTGGAATTGGCAAAGTGATATTTGTAAGCCCATAGAGGGCTATGGGGAAAAAGGAAATATCGTCAGATTAAATCTGGAAAGAAGCTTTCTGAGAAACTGCTTAGTGTTCTGTTAATTCATCTCACAGAGTTTCATGTGTATTTCGAGGATCTCTTTGCTAGCCCTATTTCTGTGGAATCTGAGAACAGATATTTCGGATCCCTTTGAAGACTATAGGGCCAAAGGAAATATCCTCCGATAACAAAGAGAAAGAAGCTTTCTGAGAATCTTCTTTGTGTTCTGTGAAATCATCTCACAGAGTTACAGCTTTCCCCTCAAGAAGTCTTTCGCTAAGACAGTTCTTGTGGAATTGGCAAAGTGATATTTGGAAGCCCTTAGAGGGCTACGTTGAAAAAGGAAATATCGTCAGATGAAATCTGGAAAGAAGCTTTCTGAGAAACTGCTTAGTGTTCTGTTAATTCATCTCACAGAGTTACATGTGTATTTCGAGGATGTCTTTGCTAGCCCTATTTCTGTGGAATCTGAGAACAGATATTTCGGATCCCTTTGAAGACTATAGGGCCAAAGGAAATATCCTCCGATAACAAAGAGAAAGAAGATTTCTGAGAAACTTCTTTGTGTTCTGTGAAATCATCTCACAGAGTTACAGCTTTCCCCTCAAGAAGCCTTTCGCTAAGACAGTTCTTGTGGAATTGGCAAAGTGATATTTCGAAGCCCATAGAGGGCTATGTTGAAAAAGGAAATATCCTCAGATGAAATCTGGAGAGAAGCTTTCTGAGAAACTGCTTAGTGTTCTGTGAATTCATCTCACAGAGTTACATGTGTATTTCGGGGATCTCTTTGCTAGCCCTATTTCTGTGGAATCTGAGAACAGATATTTCGGATCCCTTTGAAGACTGTAGGGCCAAAGGAAATATCCTCCGATAACAAAGAGAAAGAAGCTTTGTGAGAAACTTCTTTGTGTTCTGTGAAATCATCTCACAGAGTTACAGCTTTCCCCTCAAGAAGCCTTTCGCTAAGACAGTTCTTGTGGAATTGGCAAAGTGATATTCGGAAGCCCATAGAGGGCTATGGTGAAAAAGGAAATATCCTCAGATGAAATCTGGAAAGAAGCTTTCTGAGAAACTGCTTAGTGTTCTCTTAATTCATCTCACAGAGTTACATGCGTATTTCGAGGATCTCTTTGCTAGCCCTATTTCTGTGGAAACTGAGAAAAGATATTTCGGATCCCTTTGAAGACTATAGGGCCAAAGGAAATATCCTCCGATAACAAAGAGAAAGAAGCTTTCTGAGAAACTTCTTTGTGTTCTGTGAAATCATCTCACAGAGTTACAGCTTTCCCCTCAAGAAGCCTTTCGCTAAGACAGTTCTTGTGGAATTGGCAAAGTGATATTCGGAAGCCCATAGAGGGCTATGGTGAAAAAGGAAATATCGTCAGATGAAATCTGGAAAGAAGCTTTCTGAGAAACTGCTTAGTGTTCTGTTAATTCATCTCACAGAGTTACATGTGTATTTCGAGGATCTCTTTGCTAGCCCTATTTCTGTGGAATCTGAGAACAGATATTTCGGATCCCTTTGAAGACTATAGGGCCAAAGGAAATATCCTCGGATAACAAAGAGAAAGAAGCTTTCTGAGAAACTTCTTTGTGTTCTGTGAAATCATCTCACAGAGTTACAGCTTTCCCCACAAGAAGCCTTTCGCTAAGACAGTTCTTGTGGAATTGGCAAAGTGATATTTGGAAGCCCTTAGAGGGCTATGGTGAAAAAGGAAATATCCTCAGATGAAATCTGGAAAGAAGCTTTCTGAGAAACTGCTTAGTGTTCTGTTAATTCATCTCACAGAGTTACATGTGTATTTCGAGGATCTCTTTGCTAGCCCTATTTCTGTGGAATCTGAGAACAGATATTTCGGATCCCTTTGAAGACTATAGGGCCAAAGGAAATATCCTCCGATAACAAAGAGAAAGAAGCTTTCTGAGAAACTTCTTTGTGTTCTGTGAAATCATCTCACAGAGTTACAGCTTTCCCCTGAAGAAGCCTTTCGCTAAGACAGTTCTTGTGGAATTGGCAAAGTGATATTTGGAAGCCCATAGAGGGCTATGGTGAAAAAGGAAATATCGTCAGATGAAATCTGGAAAGAAGCTTTCTGCGAAACTGCTTAGTGTTCTGTTAACTCATCTCACAGCGTTACATGTGTATTTCGGGGATCTCTTTGCTAGCTCTATTTCTGTGGAATCTGAGAACAGATATTTCGGATCACTTTGAAGACTATAGGGCCAAAGGAAATATCCTCCGATAACAAAGAGAAAGAAGCTCTCTGAGAAACTTCTTTGTGTTCTGTGAAATCATCTCACAGAGTTACAGCTTTCCCCTCAAGAAGCCTTTCGCTAAGACAGTTCTTGTGGAATTGGCAAAGTGATATTTGGAACCCCTAGAAGGCTATGGGGAAAAAGGAAATATCCTCAGATGAAATCTGGAAAGAAGCTTTCTGAGAAAGTGCTTAGTGTTCTGTTAACTCATCTCACAGAGTTACATGTGTATTTCGAGGATCTCTTTGCTAGCCCTATTTCTCTGGAATCTGAGAACAGATATTTCGGATCCCTTTGAAGACTATAGGGCCAAAGGAAATATCCTCCGATAACAAAGAGAAGGAAGCATTCCGAGAAACTTCTTTGTGTTCTGTGAAATCATCTCACAGAGTTACAGCTTTCCCCTCAAGAAGTCTTTCGCTAAGACAGTTCTTGTGGAATTGGCAAAGTGATATTTGGAAGCCCTTAGAGGGCTACGTTGAAAAAGGAAATATCGTCAGATGAAATCTGGAAAGAAGCTTTCTGAGAAACTGCTTAGTGTTCTGTTAATTCATCTCACAGAGTTACATGTGTATTTCGAGGATCTCTTTGCTAGCCCTATTTCTGTGGAATCTGAGAACAGATATTTCGGATCCCTTTGAAGACTATAGGGCCAAAGGAAATATCCTCCGATAACAAAGAGAAAGAAGCTTTCTGAGAAACTTCTTTCTGTTCTGTGAAATCATCTAACAGAGTTACAGCTTTCCTCTCAGGAAGCCTTTTGCTAAGACAGTTCTTGTGAAATTGCCAAAGTGATATTTGGAAGCCCATAGAGGGCTATGGTGAAAAAGGAAATATCGTCAGATGAAATCTGGAAAGAAGCTTTCTGAGAAACTGCTTAGTGTTCTGTTAATTCATCTCACAGCGTTACATGTGTATTTCGGGGATCTCTTTGCTAGCTCTATTTCTGTGGAATCTGAGAACAGATATTTCGGATCCCTTTGAAGACTATAGGGCCAAAGGAAATATCCTCCGATAACAAAGAGAAAGAAGCTTTCTGAGAAACTTCTTTGTGTTCTGTGAAATCATCTCACAGAGTTACAGCTTTCCCCTCAAGAAGCCTTTCGCTAAGACAGTTCTTGTGGAATTGGCAAAGTGATATTTCGAAGCCCATAGAGGGCTATGTTGAAAAAGGAAATATCCTCAGATGAAATCTGGAGAGAAGCTTTCTGAGAAACTGCTTAGTGTTCTGTGAATTCATCTCACAGAGTTACATGTGTATTTCGGGGATCTCTTTGCTAGCCCTATTTCTGTGGAATCTGAGAACAGATATTTCGGATCCCTTTGAAGACTATAGGGCCAAAGGAAATATCCTCCGATAACAAAGAGAAAGAAGCTTTGTGAGAAACTTCTTTGTGTTCTGTGAAATCATCTCACAGAGTTACAGCTTTCCCCTCAAGAAGCCTTTCGCTAAGACAGTTCTTGTGGAATTGGCAAAGTGATATTCGGAAGCCCATAGAGGGCTATGGTGAAAAAGGAAATATCGTCAGATGAAATCTGGAAAGAAGCTTTCTGAGAAACTGCTTAGTGTTCTCTTAATTCATCTCACAGAGTTACATGCGTATTTCGCGGATCTCTTTGCTAGCCCTATTTCTGTGGAAACTGAGAAAAGATATTTCGGATCCCTTTGAAGACTATAGGGCCAAAGGAAATATCCTCCGATAACAAAGAGAAAGAAGCTTTCTGAGAAACTTCTTTGTGTTCTGTGAAATCATCTCACAGAGTTACAGTTTTCCCCGAAGAAGCCTTTCGCTAAGACAGTTCTTGTGGAATTGGCAAAGTGATATTTGGAAGCCCATAGAGGGCTATGGTGAAAAAGGAAATATCCTCAGATGAAATCTGGAAAGAAGCTTTCTGAGAAACTGCTTAGTGTTCTGTAAATTCATCTCACAGAGTTACATGTGTATTTCGAGGATCTCTTTGCTAGCCCTATTTCTGTGGAATCTGAGAACAGATATTTCGGATCCCTTTGAAGACGATAGGGCCAAAGGAAATATCCTCGGATAACAAAGAGAAAGAAGCTTTCTGAGAAACTTCTTTGTGTTCTCTGAAATCATCTCACAGAGTTACAGCTTTCCCCTCAAGAAGCCTTTCGCTAAGACAGTTCTTGTGGAATTGGCAAAGTGATATTTGGAAGCCCTTAGAAGGCTATGGTGAAAAAGGAAATATTGTCAGATGAAATCTGGAAAGAAGCTTTCTGAGAAACTGCTTAGTGTTCTGTGAATTCATCTCACAGAGTTACATGTGTATTTCGAGGATCTCTTTGCTAGCCCTATTTCTGTGGAATCTGAGAACAGATATTTCGGATCCCTTTGAAGACTATAGGGCCAAAGGAAATATCCTCGGATAACAAAGAGAAAGAAGCTTTCTGAGAAACTTCTTTGTGTTCTGTGAAATCATCTCACAGAGTTACAGCTTTCCCCTCAAGAAGCCTTTCGCTAAGACAGTTCTTGTGGAATTGGGAAAGTGATATTTGGAAGCCCTTAGAGGGCTATGGTGAAAAAGGAAATATCCTCAGATGAAATCTGGAAAGAAGCTTTCTGAGAAACTGCTTAGTGTTCTGTTAATTCATCTCACAGAGTTACATGTGTATTTCGAGGATCTCTTTGCTAGCCCTATTTCTGTGGAGTATGAGAACAGATATTTCGAATCCCTTTGAAGACTATAGGGCCAAAGGAAATATCCTCCGATAACAAAGAGAAAGAAGCTTTCTGAGAAACTTCTTTGTGTTCTGTGAAATCATCTCACAGAGTTACAGCTTTGCCCTCAAGAAGCCTTTTGTAAGACAGTTCTTGTGGAATTGGCAAAGTGATATTTGTAAGCCCATAGAGGGCTATGGTGAAAAAGGAAATATCGTCAGATGAAATCTGGAAAGAAGCTTTCTGAGAAACTGCTTAGTGTTCTGTTAATTCATCTCACAGCGTTACATGTGTATTTCGGGGATCTCTTTGCTAGCTCTATTTCTGTGGAATCTGAGAACAGATATTTCGGATCACTTTGAAGACTATAGGGCCAAAGGAAATATCCTCCGATAACAAAGAGAAAGAAGCTTTCTGAGAAACTTCTTTGTGTTCTGTGAAATCATCTCAGAGAGTTACAGCTTTCCCCTCAAGAAGCCTTTCGCTAAGACAGTTCTTGTGGAATTGGCAAAGTGATATTTGTAAGCCCATAGAGGGCTATGGTGAAAAAGGAAATATCCTCAGATGAAATCTGGAAAGAAGCTTTCTGAGAAACTGCTTAGTGTTCTGTAAATTCATCTCACAGAGTTACATGTGTATTTCGAGGATCTCTTTGCTAGCCCTATTTCTGTGGAAACTGAGAGAAGATATTTCGGATCCCTTTGAAGACTATAGGGCCAAAGGAAATATCCTCCGATAACAAAGAGAAGGAAGCATTCTGAGAAACTTCTTTGTGTTCTGTGAAATCATCTCACAGAGTTACAGCTTTCCCCTCAAGAAGCCTTTCGCTAAGACAGTTCTTGTGGAATTGGCAAAGTGATATTTGGAAGCCCTTAGAGGGCTATGGTGAAAAAGGAAATATCCTCAGATGAAATCTGGAAAGAAGCTTTCTGAGAAACTGCTTAGTGTTCTGTTAATTCATCTCACAGAGTTTCATGTGTATTTCGAGGATCTCTTTGCTAGCCCTATTTCTGTGGAATCTGAATACAGATATTTCGGATCCCTTTGAAGACTATAGGGCCAAAGGAAATATCCTCCGATAACAAAGAGAAAGAAGCTTTCTGAGAAACTTCTTTCTGTTCTGTGAAATCATCTCACAGAGTTACAGCTTTCCCCTCAAGAAGCCTTTTGCCAAGACAGTTCTTGTGGAATTGCCAAAGTGATATTTGGAAGCCCATAGAGGGTTATGGTGAAAAAGGAAATATCGTCAGATGAAATCTGGAAAGAAGCTTTCTGAGAAACTGCTTAGTGTTCTGTTAATTCATCTCACAGCGTTACATGTGTATTTCGGGGATCTCTTTGCTAGCTCTATTTCTGTGGAATCTGAGAACAGATATTTCGGATCACTTTGAAGACTATAGGGCCAAAGGAAATATCCTCCGATAACAAAGAGAAAGAAGCTTTCTGAGAAACTTCTTTGTGTTCTGTGAAATCATCTCAGAGAGTTACAGCTTTCCCCTCAAGAAGCCTTTCGCTAAGACAGTTCTTGTGGAATTGGCAAAGTGATATTTGTAAGCCCATAGAGGGCTATGGGGAAAAAGGAAATATCGTCAGATTAAATCTGGAAAGAAGCTTTCTGAGAAACTGCTTATTGTTCTGTTAATTCATCTCACAGAGTTTCATGTGTATTTCGAGGATCTCTTTGCTAGCCCTATTTCTGTGGAATCTGAGAACAGATATTTCGGATCCCTTTGAAGACTATAGGGCCAAAGGAAATATCCTCCGATAACAAAGAGAAAGAAGATTTCTGAGAAACTTCTTTGTGTTCTGTGAAATCATCTCAGAGAGTTACAACTTTCCCCTCAAGAAGCCTTTCGATAAGACAGTTCTTGTGGAATTGGCAAAGTGATATTTGGAAGCCCATAGAGGGCTATGGTGAAAAAGGAAATATCCTCAGATGAAATCTGGAAAGAAGCTTTCTGCGAAACTGCTTAGTGTTCTGTTAATTCATCTCACAGAGTTACATGTGTATTTCGAGGATCTCTTTGCTAGCCCTATTTCTGTGGAATCTGAGAACAGATATTTCGGATCCCTTTGAAGACTATAGGGCCAAAGGAAATATCCTCGGATAACAAAGAGAAAGAAGCTTTCTGAGAAACTTCTTTGTGTTCTGTGAAATCATCTCACAGAGTTACAGCTTTCCCCTCAAGAAGCCTTTCGCTAAGACAGTTCTTGTGGAATTGGGAAAGTGATATTTGGAAGCCCTTAGAGGGCTATGGTGAAAAAGGAAATATCCTCAGATGAAATCTGGAAAGAAGCTTTCTGAGAAACTGCTTAGTGTTCTGTTAATTCATCTCACAGAGTTACATGTGTATTTCGAGGATCTCTTTGCTAGCCCTATTTCTGTGGAGTATGAGAACAGATATTTCGAATCCCTTTGAAGACTATAGGGCCAAAGGAAATATCCTCCGATAACAAAGAGAAAGAAGCTTTCTGAGAAACTTCTTTCTGTTCTTTGAAATCATCTCACAGAGTTACAGCTTTGCCCTCAAGAAGCCTTTTGTAAGACAGTTCTTGTGGAATTGGCAAAGTGATATTTGTAAGCCCATAGAGGGTTATGGTGAAAAAGGAAATATCGTCAGATGAAATCTGGAAAGAAGCTTTCTGAGAAACTGCTTAGTGTTCTGTTAATTCATCTCACAGCGTTACATGTGTATTTCGGGGATCTCTTTGCTAGCTCTATTTCTGTGGAATCTGAGAACAGATATTTCGGATCACTTTGAAGACTATAGGGCCAAAGGAAATATCCTCCGATAACAAAGAGAAAGAAGCTTTCTGAGAAACTTCTTTGTGTTCTGTGAAATCATCTCAGAGAGTTACAGCTTTCCCCTCAAGAAGCCTTTCGCTAAGACAGTTCTTGTGGAATTGGCAAAGTGATATTTGTAAGCCCATAGAGGGCTATGGGGAAAAAGGAAATATCGTCAGATTAAATCTGGAAAGAAGCTTTCTGAGAAACTGCTTAGTGTTCTGTTAATTCATCTCACAGAGTTTCATGTGTATTTCGAGGATCTCTTTGCTAGCCCTATTTCTGTGGAATCTGAGAACAGATATTTCGGATCCCTTTGAAGACTATAGGGCCAAAGGAAATATCCTCCGATAACAAAGAGAAAGAAGATTTCTGAGAAACTTCTTTGTGTTCTGTGAAATCATCTCAGAGAGTTACAACTTTCCCCTCAAGAAGCCTTTCGATAAGACAGTTCTTGTGGAATTGGCAAAGTGATATTTGGAAGCCCATAGAGGGCTATGGTGAAAAAGGAAATATCCTCAGATGAAATCTGGAAAGAAGCTTTCTGCGAAACTGCTTAGTGTTCTGTTAATTCATCTCACAGAGTTACATGTGTATTTCGAGGACCTCTTTGCTAGCCCTATTTCTGTGGAATCTGAGAACAGATATTTCGGATCCCTTTGAAGACTATAGGGCCAAAGGAAATATCCTCGGATAACAAAGAGAAAGAAGCTTTCTGAGAAACTTCTTTGTGTTCTGGGAAATCATCTCACAGAGTTACAGCTTTCCCCTCAAGAAGCCTTTCGCTAAGACAGTTCTTGTGGAATTGGGAAAGTGATATTTGGAAGCCCTTAGAGGGCTATGGTGAAAAAGGAAATATCCTCAGATGAAATCTGGAAAGAAGCTTTCTGAGAAACTGCTTAGTGTTCTGTTAATTCATCTCACAGAGTTACATGTGTATTTCGAGGATCTCTTAGCTAGCCCTATTTCTGTGGAGTATGAGAACAGATATTTCGAATCCCTTTGAAGACTATAGGGCCAAAGGAAATATCCTCCGATAAAAAAGAGAAAGAAGCTTTCTGAGAAACTTCTTTCTGTTCTGTGAAATCATCTCACAGAGTTACAGCTTTGCCCTCAAGAAGCCTTTTGTAAGACAGTTCTTGTGGAATTGGCAAAGTGATATTTGTAAGCCCATAGAGGGCTATGGTGAAAAAGGAAATATCGTCAGATGAAATCTGGAAAGAAGCTTTCTGAGAAACTGCTTAGTGTTCTGTTAATTCATCTCACAGCGTTACATGTGTATTTCGGGGATCTCTTTGCTAGCTCTATTTCTGTGGAATCTGAGAACAGATATTTCGGATCACTTTGAAGACTATAGGGCCAAAGGAAATATCCTCTGATAACAAAGAGAAAGAAGCTTTCTGAGAAACTTCTTTGTGTTCTGTGAAATCATCTCAGAGAGTTACAGCTTTCCCCTCAAGAAGCCTTTCGCTAAGACAGTTCTTGTGGAATTGGCAAAGTGATATTTGTAAGCCCATAGAGGGCTATGGTGAAAAAGGAAATATCCTCAGATGAAATCTGGAAAGAAGCTTTCTGAGAAACTGCTTAGTGTTCTGTAAATTCATCTCACAGAGTTACATGTGTATTTCGAGGATCTCTTTGCCAGCCCTATTTCTGTGGAAACTGAGAGAAGATATTTCGGATCCCTTTGAAGACTATAGGGCCAAAGGAAATATCCTCCGATAACAAAGAGAAAGAAGCATTCTGAGAAACTTCTTTGTGTTCTGTGAAATCATCTCACAGAGTTACAGCTTTCCCCTCAAGAAGCCTTTCGCTAAGACAGTTCTTGTGGAATTGGCAAAGTGATATTTGTAAGCCCAAAGAGGGCTATGGGGAAAAAGGAAATATCCTCAGATGAAATCTGGAAAGAAGCTTTCTGAGAAACTGCTTAGTGTTCTGTTAATTCATCTCACAGAGTTTCATGTGTATTTCGAGGATCTCTTTGCTAGCCCTATTTCTGTGGAATCTGAATACAGATATTTCGGATCCCTTTGAAGACTATAGGGCCAAAGGAAATATCCTCCGATAACAAAGAGAAAGAAGCTTTCTGAGAAACTTCTTTCTGTTCTGTGAAATCATCTCACAGAGTTACAGCTTTCCCCTTAAGAAGCCTTTTGCCAAGACAGTTCTTGTGGAATTGCCAAAGTGATATTTGGAAGCCCATAGAGGGTTATGGTGAAAAAGGAAATATCGTCAGATGAAATCTGGAAAGAAGCTTTCTGAGAAACTGCTTAGTGTTCTGTTAATTCATCTCACAGCGTTACATGTGTATTTCGGGGATCTCTTTGCTAGCTCTATTTCTGTGGAATCTGAGAACAGATATTTCGGATCACTTTGAAGACTATAGGGCCAAAGGAAATATCCTCCGATAACAAAGAGAAAGAAGCTTTCTGAGAAACTTCTTTGTGTTCTGTGAAATCATCTCAGAGAGTTACAGCTTTCCCCTCAAGAAGCCTTTCGCTAAGACAGTTCTTGTGGAATTGGCAAAGTGATATTTGTAAGCCCATAGAGGGCTATGGGGAAAAAGGAAATATCGTCAGATTAAATCTGGAAAGAAGCTTTCTGAGAAACTGCTTAGTGTTCTGTTAATTCATCTCACAGAGTTTCATGTGTATTTCGAGGATCTCTTTGCTAGCCCTATTTCTGTGGAATCTGAGAACAGATATTTCGGATCCCTTTGAAGACTATAGGGCCAAAGGAAATATCCTCCGATAACAAAGAGAAAGAAGCTTTCTGAGAAACTTCTTTCTGTTCTGTGAAATCATCTCACAGAGTTACAGCTTTCCCCTCAAGAAGCCTTTTGCTAAGACAGTTCTTGTGGAATTGCCAAAGTGATATTTGGAAGCCCATAGAGGGTTATGGTGAAAAAGGAAATATCGTCAGATAAAATCTGGAAAGAAGCTTTCTGAGAAACTGCTTAGTGTTCTGTTAATTCATCTCACAGCGTTACATGTGTATTTCGGGGATCTCTTTGCTAGCTCTATTTCTGTGGAATCTGAGAACAGATATTTCGGATCCCTTTGAAGACTATAGGGCCAAAGGAAATATCCTCCGATAACAAAGAGAAAGAAGCTTTCTGAGAAACTTCTTTGTGTTCTGTGAAATCATCTCAGAGAGTTACAGCTTTCCCCTCAAGAAGCCTTTCGCTAAGACAGTTCTTGTGGAATTGGCAAAGTGATATTTGTAAGCCCATAGAGGGCTAAGGGGAAAAAGGAAATATCGTCAGATTAAATGTGGAAAGAAGCTTTCTGAGAAACTGCTTAGTGTTCTGTTAATTCATCTCACAGAGTTACATGTGTATTTCGAGGATCTCTTTGCTAGCCCTATTTCTGTGGAATCTGAGAACAGATATTTCGGATCCCTTTGAAGACTATAGGGCCAAAGGAAATATCCTCCGATAACAAAGAGAAAGAAGCTTTCTGAGAAACTTCTTTGTGTTCTGTGAAATCATCTCACAGAGTTACAGCTTTCCCCTCAAGAAGCCTTTCGCTAAGACAGTTTTTGTGGAATTGGCAAAGTGATATTTGGAAGCCCATAGAGGGCTACGTTGAAAAAGGAAATATCCTCAGATGAAATCTGGAAAGAAGCTTTCTGCGAAACTGCTTAGTGTTCTGTGAATTCATCTCACAGAGTTACATGTGTATTTCGGGGATCTCTTTGCTAGCCCTATTTCTGTGGAATCTGACAACAGATATTTCGGATCCCTTTGAAGACTATAGGGCCAAAGGAAATATCCTCCGATAACAAAGAGAAAGAAGCTTTCTGAGAAACTTCTTTGTGTTCTGTGAAATCATCTCACAGAGTTACAGCTTTTCCCTCAAGAAGCCTTTCGCTAAGACAGTTCTTGTGGAATTGGCAAAGTGATATTTGGAAGCCCATAGAGGGCTATGGTGAAAAAGGAAATATCGTCAGATGAAATATGGAAAGAAGCTTTCTGAGAAACTGCTTAGTGTTCTGTTAATTCATCTCACAGCGTTACATGTGTATTTCGGGGATCTCTTTGCTAGCTCTATTTCTGTGGAATCTGAGAACAGATATTTCGGATCACTTTGAAGACTATAGGGCCAAAGGAAATATCCTCCGATAACAAAGAGAAAGAAGCTTTCTGAGAAACTTCTTTGTGTTCTGTGAAATCATCTCAGAGAGTTACAGCTTTCCCCTCAAGAAGCCTTTCGCTAAGACAGTTCTTGTGGAATTGGCAAAGTGATATTTGTAAGCCCATAGAGGGCTATGGTGAAAAAGGAAATATCCTCAGATGAAATCTGGAAAGAAGCTTTCTGAGAAACTGCTTAGTGTTCTGTAAATTCATCTCACAGAGTTACATGTGTATTTCGAGGATCTCTTTGCTAGCCCTATTTCTGTGGAAACTGAGAAAAGATATTTCGGATCCCTTTGAAGACGATAGGGCCAAAGGAAATATCCTACGATAACAAAGAGAAAGAAGCTTTCTGAGAAACTTCTTTGTGTTCTGTGAAATCATCTCACAGAGTTACAGCTTTCCCCGAAGAAGCCTTTCGCTAAGACAGTTCTTGTGGAATTGGCAAAGTGATATTTGGAAGCCCATAGAGGGCTATGGTGAAAAAGGAAATATCCTCAGATGAAATCTGGAAAGAAGCTTTCTGCGAAACTGCTTAGTGTTCTGTTAATTCATCTCACAGAGTTACAGGTGTATTTCGAGGATCTCTTTGCTAGCCCTATTTCTGTGGAATCTGAGAACAGATATTTCGGATCCCTTTGAAGACTATAGGGCCAAAGGAAATATCCTCCGATAACAAAGAGAAAGAAGCTTTCTCAGAAACTTCTTTGTGTTCTGTGAAATCATCTCACAGAGTTACAGCTTTCCCCTTAAGAAGCCTTTCGCTAAGACAGTTCTTGTGGAATTGGCAACGTGATATTTGGAAGCCCATAGAGGGCTATGGTGTAAAAGGAAATATCCTCAGATGAAATCTGGAAAGAAGCTTTCTGAGAAACTGCTTAGTGTTCTGTTAATTCTTCTCATAGAGTTACATGTGTATTTCGAGGATCTCTTTGCTAGCCCTATTTCTGTGGAATCTGAGAACAGATATTTCGGATCCCTTTGAAGACTATAGGGCCAAAGGAAATATCCTCCGATAACAAAGAGAAAGAAGCTTTCTGAGAAACTTCTTTGTGTTCTGTGAAATCATCTCACAGAGTTACAGCTTTCCCCTCAAGAAGCCTTTCGCTAAGACAGTTCTTGTGGAATTGGCAAGGTGATATTTGGAAGCCCATAGAGGGCTATGGTGAAAAAGGAAATATCGTGAGATGAAATCTGGAAAGAAGCTTTCTGAGAAACTGCTTAGTGTTCTGTGAATTCATCTCACAGAGTTACATGTGTATTTCGAGGATCTCTTTGCTAGCCCTATTTCTGTGGAAACTGAGAAAAGATATTTCGGATACCTTTGAAGACTATAGGGCCAAAGGAAATATCCTCCGATAACAAAGAGAAAGAAGCTTTCTGAGAAACTTCTTTGTGTTCTGTGAAATCATCTCACAGAGTTACAGCTTTCCCCTCAAGAAGCCTTTCGCTAAGACAGTTCTTGTGGAATTTGCAAAGTGATATTTGGAAGCCCATAGAAGGCTATGGTGAAAAAGGACATATCGTCAGATGAAATCTGGCAAGAAGCTTTCTGAGAAACTGCTTAGTGTTCTGTGAATTCATCTCACAGAGTTACATGAGTATTTCGAGGATCTCTTTGCTAGCCCTATTTCTGTGGAAACTGAGAAAAGATATTTCGGATCCCTTTGAAGACTATAGGGCCAAAGGAAATATCCTCCGATAACAAAGAGAAAGAAGCTTTCTGAGAAACTTCTTTGTGTTCTGTGAAATTATCTCACAGAGTTACAGCTTTCCCCTAAAGAAGACTTTCGCTAAGACAGTTCTTGTGGAATTGGTAAAGTGATATTTGGAAGCCCATAGAGGGCTATGGTGAAAAAGGAAATATCGTCAGATGAAATCTGGAAAGAAGCTTTATGAGAAACTGCTTAGTATTCAGTTAATTCATCTCACAGCGTTACATGTGTATTTCGGGGATCTCTTTGCTAGCTCTATTTCTGTGGAATCTGAGAACAGATATTTCGGATCACTTTGAAGACTATAGGGCCAAAGGAAATATCCTCCGATAACAAAGAGAAAGAAGCTTTCTGAGAAACTTCTTTGTGTTCTGTGAAATCATCTCAGAGAGTTACAGCTTTCCCCTCAAGAAGCCTTTCGCTAAGACAGTTCTTGTGGAATTGGCAAAGTGATATTTGTAAGCCCATAGAGGGCTATGGTGAAAAAGGAAATATCGTCAGATGAAATCTGGAAAGAAGCTTTCTGAGAAACTGCTTAGTGTTCTGTAAATTCATCTCACAGAGTTACATGTGTATTTCGAGGATCTCTTTGCTAGCCCTATTTCTGTGGAAACTGAGAGAAGATATTTCGGATCCCTTTGAAGACTATAGGGCCAAAGGAAATATCCTCCGATAACAAAGAGATAGAAGCTTTCTGAGAAACTTCTTTGTGTTCTGTGAAATCATCTCAGAGAGTTACAGCTTTCCCCTCAAGTAGCCTTTCGCTAAGACAGTTCTTGTGGAATTGGCAAAGTGATATTTGTAAGCCCAAAGAGGGCTATGGGGAAAAAGGAAATATCGTCAGATGAAATCTGGAAAGAAGCTTTCTGAGAAACTGCTTAGTGTTCTGTTAATTCATCTCACAGAGTTACATGTGTATTTCGAGGATCTCTTTGCTAGCCCTATTTCTGTGGAATCTGAGAAGAGATATTTCGGATCCCTTTGAAGACTATAGGGCCAAAGGAAATATCCTCCGATAACAAAGAAAAGAAGCTTTCTGAGAAACTTCTTTGTGTTCTGTGAAATCATCTCACAGAGTTACAGCTTTCCCCTCAAGAAGCCTTTCGGTAAGACAGTTCTTGTGGAATTGGCAAAGTGATATTTGGAAGCCCATAGAGGGCTATGGTGAAAAAGGAAATATGGTCAGATGAAATCTGGAAAGAAGCTTTCTGAGAAACTGCTTAGTGTTCTGTAAATTCATCTCACAGCGTTACATGTGTATTTCGGGGATCTCTTTGCTAGCTCTATTTCTGTGGAATCTGAGAACAGATATTTCGGATCACTTTGAAGACTATAGGGCCAAAGGAAATATCCTCCGATAACAAAGAGAAAGAAGCTTTCTGAGAAACTTCTTTGTGTTCTGTGAAATCATCTCAGAGAGTTACAGCTTTCCCCTCAAGAAGCCTTTCGCTAAGACAGTTCTTGTGGAATTGGCAAAGTGATATTTGTAAGCCCATAGAGGGCTATGGTGAAAAAGGAAATATCCTCAGATGAAATCTGGAAAGAAGCTTTCTGAGAAACTGCTTAGTGTTCTGTAAATTCATCTCACAGAGTTACATGTGTATTTCGAGGATCTCTTTGCTAGCCCTATTTCTGTGGAAACTGAGAGAAGATATTTCGGATCCCTTTGAAGACTATAGGGCCAAAGGAAATATCCTCCGATAACAAAGAGAAAGAAGCTTTCTGAGAAACTTCTTTGTGTTCTGTGAAATCATCTCACAGAGTTACAGCTTTCCCCTCAAGTAGCCTTTCGCTAAGACAGTTCTTGTGGAATTGGCAAAGTGATATTTGGAAGCCCATAGAGGGCTATCTGGAAAAAGGAAATATCGTCAGATGAAATCTGGAAAGAAGCTTTCTGAGAAACTGCTTAGTGTTCTGTTAATTCATCTCACAGAGTTACATGTGTATTTCGAGGATCTCTTTGCTAGCCCTATTTCTGTGGAATCCGAGAACAGATATTTCGGATCCCTTTGAAGACTATAGGGCCAAAGGAAATATCCTCCGATAACAAAGAGAAAGAAGCTTTCTGAGAAACTTCTTTGTGTTCTGTGAAATCATCTCACAGAGTTACAGCTTTCCCCTCAAGAAGCCTTTCGCTAAGACAGTTCTTGTGGAATTGGCAAAGTGATATTTGGAAGCCCATAGAGGGCTACGTTGAAAAAGGAAATATCGTCAGATGAAATCTGGAAAGAAGCTTTCTGCGAAACTGCTTAGTGTTCTGTGAATTCATCTCACAGAGTTACATGTGTATTTCGGGGATCTCTTTGCTAGCCCTATTTCTGTGGAATCTGAGAACAGATATTTCGGATCCCTTTGAAGACTATAGGGCCAAAGGAAATATCCTCCGATAACAAAGAGAAGGAAGCTTTCTGAGAAACTTCTTTGTGTTCTGTGAAATCATCTCACAGAGTTACAGCTTTTCCCTCAAGAAGCCTTTCGCTAAGACAGTTCTTGTGGAATTGGCAAAGTGGTATTCGGAAGCCCATAGAGGGCTATGGTGAAAAAGGAAATATCGTCAGATGAAATCTGGAAAGAAGCTTTCTGAGAAACTGCTTAGTGTTCTGTGAATTCATCTCACAGAGTTACATGTGTATTTCGAGGATCTCTTTGCTAGCCCTATTTCTGTGGAAACTGAGAAAAGATATTTCGGATCCCTTTGAAGACTATAGGGCCAAAGGATATATCCTCCGATAACAAAGAGAAAGAAGCTTTCTGAGAAACTTCTTTGTGTTCTGTGAAATCATCTCACAGAGTTACAGCTTTCCCCTCAAGAAGCCTTTCGCTAAGACAGTTCTTGTGGAATTGGCAAGGTGATATTTGGAAGCCCATAGAGGGCTATGGTGAAAAAGGAAATATCGTGAGATGAAATCTGGAAAGAAGCTTTCTGAGAAACTGCTTAGTGTTCTGTGAATTCATCTCACAGAGTTACATGTGTATTTCGAGGATCTCTTTGCTAGCCGTATTTCTATGGAAACTGAGAAAAGATATTTCGGATACCTTTGAAGACTATAGGGCCAAAGGAAATATCCTCCGATAACAAAGAGAAAGAAGCTTTCTGAGAAACTTCTTTGTGTTCTGTGAAATCATCTCACAGAGTTACAGCTTTCCCCTCAAGAAGCCTTTCGCTAAGACAGTTCTTGTGGAATTTGCAAAGTGATATTTGGAAGCCCATAGAAGGCTATGGTGAAAAAGGACATATCGTCAGATGAAATCTGGCAAGAAGCTTTCTGAGAAACTGCTTAGTGTTCTGTGAATTCATCTCACAGAGTTACATGAGTATTTCGAGGATCTCTTTGCTAGCCCTATTTCTGTGGAAACTGAGAAAAGATATTTCGGATCCCTTTGAAGACTATAGGGCCAAAGGAAATATCCTCCGATAACAAAGAGAAAGAAGCTTTCTGAGAAACTTCTTTGTGTTCTGTGAAATCACCTCACAGAGTTACAGCTTTCCCCTAAAGAAGACTTTCGCTAAGACAGTTCTTGTGGAATTGGTAAAGTGATATTTGGAAGCCCATAGAGGGCTATGGTGAAAAAGGAAATATCGTCAGATGAAATCTGGAAAGAAGCTTTCTGAGAAACTGCTTAGTATTCTGTTAATTCATCTCACAGCGTTACATGTGTATTTCGGGGATCTCTTTGCTAGCTCTATTTCTGTGGAATCTGAGAACAGATATTTCGGATCACTTTGAAGACTATAGGGCCAAAGGAAATATCCTCCGATAACAAAGAGAAAGAAGCTTTCTGAGAAACTTCTTTGTGTTCTGTGAAATCATCTCAGAGAGTTACAGCTTTCCCCTCAAGAAGCCTTTCGCTAAGACAGTTCTTGTGGAATTGGCAAAGTGATATTTGTAAGCCCATAGAGGGCTATGGTGAAAAAGGAAATATCGTCAGATGAAATCTGGAAAGAAGCTTTCTGAGAAACTGCTTAGTGTTCTGTAAATTCATCTCACAGAGTTACATGTGTATTTCGAGGATCTCTTTGCTAGCCCTATTTCTGTGGAAACTGAGAGAAGATATTTCGGATCCCTTTGAAGACTATAGGGCCAAAGGAAATATCCTCCGATAACAAAGAGATAGAAGCTTTCTGAGAAACTTCTTTGTGTTCTGTGAAATCATCTCAGAGAGTTACAGCTTTCCCCTCAAGTAGCCTTTCGCTAAGACAGTTCTTGTGGAATTGGCAAAGTGATATTTGTAAGCCCATAGAGGGCTATGGGGAAAAAGGAAATATCGTCAGATGAAATCTGGAAAGAAGCTTTCTGAGAAACTGCTTAGTGTTCTGTTAATTCATCTCACAGAGTTACATGTGTATTTCGAGGATCTCTTTGCTAGCCCTATTTCTGTGGAATCTGAGAAGAGATATTTCGGATCCCTTTGAAGACTATAGGGCCAAAGGAAATATCCTCCGATAACAAAGAAAAGAAGCTTTCTGAGAAACTTCTTTGTGTTCTGTGAAATCATCTCACAGAGTTACAGCTTTCCCCTCAAGAAGCCTTTCGGTAAGACAGTTCTTGTGGAATTGGCAAAGTGATATTTGGAAGCCCATAGAGGGCTATGGTGAAAAAGGAAATATGGTCAGATGAAATCTGGAAAGAAGCTTTCTGAGAAACTGCTTAGTGTTCTGTTAATTCATCTCACAGCGTTACATGTGTATTTCGGGGATCTCTTTGCTAGCTCTATTTCTGTGGAATCTGAGAACAGACATTTCGGATCACTTTGAAGACTATAGGGCCAAAGGAAATATCCTCCGATAACAAAGAGAAAGAAGCTTTCTGAGAAACTTCTTTGTGTTCTGTGAAATCATCTCAGAGAGTTACAGCTTTCCCCTCAAGAAGCCTTTCGCTAAGACAGTTCTTGTGGAATTGGCAAAGTGATATTTGTAAGCCCATAGAGGGCTATGGTGAAAAAGGAAATATCCTCAGATGAAATCTGGAAAGAAGCTTTCTGAGAAACTGCTTAGTGTTCTGTAAATTCATCTCACAGAGTTACATGTGTATTTCGAGGATCTCTTTGCTAGCCCTATTTCTGTGGAAACTGAGAGAAGATATTTCGGATCCTTTGAAGACTATAGGGCCAAAGGAAATATCCTCCGATAACAAAGAGAAAGAAGCTTTCTGAGAAACTTCTTTGTGTTCTGTGAAATCATCTCACAGAGTTACAGCTTTCCCCTCAAGTAGCCTTTCGCTAAGACAGTTCTTGTGGAATTGGCAAAGTGATATTTGGAAGCCCATAGAGGGCTATCTGGAAAAAGGAAATATCGTCAGATGAAATCTGGAAAGAAGCTTTCTGAGAAACTGCTTAGTGTTCTGTTAATTCATCTCACAGAGTTACATGTGTATTTCGAGGATCTCTTTGCTAGCCCTATTTCTGTGGAATCCGAGAACAGATATTTCGGATCCCTTTGAAGACTATAGGGCCAAAGGAAATATCCTCCGATAACAAAGAGAAAGAAGCATTCTGAGAAACTTCTTTGTGTTCTGTGAAATCATCTCACAGAGTTACAGCTTTCCCCTCAAGAAGCCTTTCGCTAAGACAGTTCTTGTGGAATTGGCAAAGTGATATTTGGAAGCCCATAGAGGGCTACGTTGAAAAAGGAAATATCGTCAGATGAAATCTGGAAAGAAGCTTTCTGCGAAACTGCTTAGTGTTCTGTGCATTCATCTCAGAGAGTTACATGTGTATTTCGGGGATCTCTTTGCTAGCCCTATTTCTGTGGAATCTGAGAACAGATATTTCGGATCCCTTTGAAGACTATAGGGCCAAAGGAAATATCCTCCGATAACAAAGAGAAAGAAGCTTTCTGAGAAACTTCTTTGTGTTCTGTGAAATCATCTCACAGAGTTACAGCTTTTCCCTCAAGAAGCCTTTCGCTAAGACAGTTCTTGTGGAATTGGCAAAGTGGTATTCGGAAGCCCATAGAGGGCTATGGTGAAAAAGGAAATATCGTCAGATGAAATCTGGAAAGAAGCTTTCTGAGAAACTGCTTAGTGTTCTGTGAATTCATCTCACAGAGTTACATGTGTATTTCGAGGATCTCTTTGCTAGCCCTATTTCTGTGGAAACTGAGAAAAGATACTTCGGATCCCTTTGAAGACTATAGGGCCAAAGGATATATCCTCCGATAACAAAGAGAAAGAAGCTTTCTGAGAAACTTCTTTGTGTTCTGTGAAATCATCTCACAGAGTTACAGCTTTCGCCTCAAGAAGCCTTTCGCTAAGACAGTTCTTGTGGAATTGGCAAAGTGATATTTGGAAGCCCATAGAGGGCTATGGTGAAAAAGGAAATATCGTCAGATGAAATCTGGAAAGAAGCTTTCTGCGAAACTGCTTAGTGTTCTGTTAATTCATCTCACAGAGTTACATGTGTATTTCGAGGATCTCTTTGATAGCCCTATTTCTGTGGAATCTGAGAACAGATATTTCGGATCTCTTTGAAGACTATAGGGCCAAAGGAAATATCCTCGGATAACAAAGAGAAAGAAGCTTTCTGAGAAACTTCTTTGTGTTCTGTGAAATCACCTCACAGAGTTACAGCTTTCCGCTCAAGAAGCCTTTCGCTAAGACAGTTCTTGTGGAATTGGCAAAGTGATATTTGGAAGCCCATAGAGGGCTATGGTGAAAAAGGAAATATGGTCAGATGAAATGTGGAAAGAAGCTTTCTGAGAAACTGCTTAGTGTTCTGTTAATTCATCTCACAGCGTTACATGTGTATTTCGGGGATCTCTTTGCTAGCTCTATTTCTGTGGAATCTGAGAACAGATATTTCGGATCACTTTGAAGACTATAGGGCCAAAGGAAATATCCTCCGATAACAAAGAGAAAGAAGCTTTCTGAGAAACTTCTTTGTGTTCTGTGAAATCATCTCAGAGAGTTACAGCTTTCCCCTCAAGAAGCCTTTCGGTAAGACAGTTCTTGTGGAATTGGCAAAGTGATATTTGTAAGCCCATAGAGGGCTATGGTGAAAAAGGAAATATCCTCAGATGAAATCTGGAAAGAAGCTTTCTGAGAAACTGCTTAGTGTTCTGTAAATTCATCTCACAGAGTTACATGTGTATTTCGAGGATCTCTTTGGTAGCCCTATTTCTGTGGAAACTGAGAGAAGATATTTCGGATCCCTTTGAAGACTATAGGGCCAAAGGAAATATCCTCCGATAACAAAGAGAAAGAAGCATTCTGAGAAACTTCTTTGTGTTCTGTGAAATCATCTCACAGAGTTACAGCTTTCCCCTCAAGAAGCCTTTCGCTAAGACAGTTCTTGTGGAATTGGCAAAGTGATATTTGGAAGCCCTTAGAGGGCTATGGTGAAAAAGGAAATATCCTCAGATGAAATCTGGAAAGAAGCTTTCTGAGAAACTGCTTAGTGTTCTGTTAATTCATCTCACAGAGTTTCATGTGTATTTCGAGGATCTCTTTGCTAGCCCTATTTCTGTGGAATCTGAATACAGATATTTCGGATCCCTTTGAAGACTATAGGGCCAAAGGAAATATCCTCCGATAACAAAGAGAAAGAAGCTTTCTGAGAAACTTCTTTCTGTTCTGTGAAATCATCTCACAGAGTTACAGCTTTCCCCTTAAGAAGCCTTTTGCCAAGACAGTTCTTGTGGAATTGCCAAAGTGATATTTGGAAGCCCATAGAGGGTTATGGTGAAAAAGGAAATATCGTCAGATGAAATCTGGAAAGAAGCTTTCTGAGAAACTGCTTAGTGTTCTGTTAATTCATCTCACAGCGTTACATGTGTATTTCGGGGATCTCTTTGCTAGCTCTATTTCTGTGGAATCTGAGAACAGATATTTCGGATCACTTTGAAGACTATAGGGCCAAAGGAAATATCCTCGGATAACAAAGAGAAAGAAGCTTTCTGAGAAACTTCTTTGTGTTCTGTGAAATCATCTCAGAGAGTTACAGCTTTCCCCTCAAGAAGCCTTTCGCTAAGACAGTTCTTGTGGAATTGGCAAAGTGATATTTGTAAGCCCATAGAGGGCTATGGGGAAAAAGGAAATATCGTCAGATTAAATCTGGAAAGAAGCTTTCTGAGAAACTGCTTAGTGTTCTGTTAATTCATCTCACAGAGTTTCATGTGTATTTCGAGGATCTCTTTGCTAGCCCTATTTCTGTGGAATCTGAGAACAGATATTTCGGATCCCTTTGAAGACTATAGGGCGAAAGGAAATATCCTCCGATAACAAAGAGAAAGAAGCTTTCTGAGAAACTTCTTTCTGTTCTGTGAAATCATCTCACAGAGTTACAGCTTTCCCCTCAAGAAGCCTTTTGCTAAGACAGTTCTTGTGGAATTGCCAAAGTGATATTTGGAAGCCCATAGAGGGTTATGGTGAAAAAGGAAATATCGTCAGATAAAATCTGGAAAGAAGCTTTCTGAGAAACTGCTTAGTGTTCTGTTAATTCATCTCACAGCGTTACATGTGTATTTCGGGGATCTCTTTGCTAGCTCTATTTCTGTGGAATCTGAGAACAGATATTTCGGATCCCTTTGAAGACTATAGGGCCAAAGGAAATATCCTCCGATAACAAAGAGAAAGAAGCTTTCTGAGAAACTTCTTTGTGTTCTGTGAAATCATCTCAGAGAGTTACAGCTTTCCCCTCAAGAAGCCTTTCGCTAAGACAGTTCTTGTGGAATTGGCAAAGTGATATTTGTAAGCCCATAGAGGGCTATGGGGAAAAAGGAAATATCGTCAGATTAAATCTGGAAAGAAGCTTTCTGAGAAACTGCTTAGTGTTCTGTTAATTCATCTCACAGAGTTACATGTGTATTTCGAGGATCTCTTTGCTAGCCCTATTTCTGTGGAATCTGAGAACAGATATTTCGGATCCCTTTGAAGACTATAGGGCCAAAGGAAATATCCTCCGATAACAAAGAGAAAGAAGCTTTCTGAGAAACTTCTTTGTGTTCTGTGAAATCATCTCACAGAGTTACAGCTTTCCCCTCAAGAAGCCTTTCGCTAAGACAGTTCTTGTGGAATTGGCAAAGTGATATTTGGAAGCCCATAGAGGGCTACGTTGAAAAAGGAAATATCCTCAGATGAAATCTGGAAAGAAGCTTTCTGCGAAACTGCTTAGTGTTCTGTGAATTCATCTCACAGAGTTACATGTGTATTTCGGGGATCTCTTTGCTAGCCCTATTTCTGTGGAATCTGAGAACAGATATTTCGGATCCCTTTGAAGACTATAGGGCCAAAGGAAATATCCTCCGATAACAAAGAGAAAGAAGCTTTCTGAGAAACTTCTTTGTGTTCTGTGAAATCATCTCACAGAGTTACAGCTTTTCCCTCAAGAAGCCTTTCGATAAGACAGTTCTTGTGGAATTGGCAAAGTGGTATTCGGAAGCCCATAGAGGGCTATGGTGAAAAAGGAAATATCGTCAGATGAAATCTGGAAAGAAGCTTTCTGAGAAACTGCTTAGTGTTCTGTGAATTCATCTCACAGAGTTACATGCGTATTTCGAGGATCTCTTTGCTAGCCCTATTTCTGTGGAATCTGAGAACAGATATTTCGGATCCCTTTGAAGACTATAGGGCCAAAGGAAATATCCTCCGATAACAAAGGGAAAGAAGCTTTCTGAGAAACTTCTTTGTGTTCTGTGAAATCATCTCACAGAGTTACAGCTTTCCCCGAAGAAGCCTTTCGCTAAGACAGTTCTTGTGGAATTGGCAAAGTGATATTTGGAAGCCCATAGAGGGCTATGGTGAAAAAGGAAATATCCTCAGATGAAATCTGGAAAGAAGCTTTCTGCGAAACTGCTTAGTGTTCTGTTAATTCATCTCACAGAGTTACATGTGTATTTCGAGGATCTCTTTGCTAGCCCTATTTCTGTGGAATCTGAGAACAGATATTTCGGATCCCTTTGAAGACTATAGGGCCAAAGGAAATATCCTCGGATAACAAAGAGAAAGAAGCTTTCTGAGAAACTTCTTTGTGTTCTGTGAAATCACCTCACAGAGTTACAGCTTTCCCCTCAAGAAGCCTTTCGCTAAGACAGTTCTTGTGGAATTGGCAAAGTGATATTTGGAAGCCCATAGAGGGCTATGGTGAAAAAGGAAATATCGTCAGATGAAATCTGGAAAGAAGCTTTCTGAGAAACTGCTTAGTGTTCTGTTAATTCATCTCACAGCGTTACATGTGTATTTCGGGGATCTCTTTGCTAGCTCTATTTCTGTGGAATCTGAGAACAGATATTTCGGATCACTTTGAAGACTATAGGGCCAAAGGAAATATCCTCCGATAACAACGAGAAAGAAGCTTTCTGAGAAACTTCTTTGTGTTCTGTGAAATCATCTCAGAGAGTTACAGCTTTCCCCTCAAGAAGCCTATCGCTAAGACAGTTCTTGTGGAATTGGCAAAGTGATATTTGTAAGCCCATAGAGGGCTATGGTGAAAAAGGAAATATCCTCAGATGAAATCTGGAAAGAAGCTTTCTGAGAAACTGCTTAGTGTTCTGTAAATTCATCTCACAGAGTTACATGTGTATTTCGAGGATCTCTTTGCTAGCCCTATTTCTGTGGAAACTGAGAAAAGATATTTCGGATCCCTTTGAAGACGATAGGGCCAAAGGAAATATCCTCCGATAACAAAGAGAAAGAAGCTTTCTGAGAAACTTCTTTGTGTTCTGTGAAATCATCTCACAGAGTTACAGCTTTCCCCGAAGAAGCCTTTCGCTAAGACAGTTCTTGTGGAATTGGCAAAGTGATATTTGGAAGCCCATAGAGGGCTATGGTGAAAAAGGAAATATCCTCAGATGAAATCTGGAAAGAAGCTTTCTGCGAAACTGCTTAGTGTTCTGTTAATTCATCTCACAGAGTTACATGTGTATTTCGAGGATATCTTTGCTAGCCCTATTTCTGTGGAATCTGAGAACAGATATTTCGGATTCCTTTGAAGACTATAGGGCCAAAGGAAATATCCTCGGATAACAAAGAGAAAGAAGCTTTCTGAGAAACTTCTTTGTGTTCTGTGAAATCATCTCACAGAGTTACAGCTTTCCCCTCAAGAAGCCTTTCGCTAAGACAGTTCTTGTGGAATTGGCAACGTGATATTTGGAAGCCCATAGAGGGCTATGGTGTAAAAGGAAATATCCTCAGATGAAATCTGGAAAGAAGCTTTCTGAGAAACTGCTTAGTGTTCTGTTAATTCTTCTCATAGAGTTACATGTGTATTTCGAGGATCTCTTTGCTAGCCCTATTTCTGTGGAATCTGAGAACAGATATTTCGGATCACTTTGAAGACTATAGGGCCAAAGGAAATATCCTCCGATAACAAAGAGAAAGAAGCTTTCTGAGAAACTTCTTTGTGTTCTGTGAAATCATCTCACAGAGTTACAGCTTTCCCCTCAAGAAGCCTTTCGCTAAGACAGTTCTTGTGGAATTGGCAAAGTGATATTTGGAAGCCCATAGAGGGCTATGGTGAAAAAGGAAATATCGTGAGATGAAATCTGGAAAGAAGCTTTCTGAGAAACTGCTTAGTGTTCTGTGAATTCATCTCACAGAGTTACATGTGTATTTCGAGGATCTCTTTGCTAGCCGTATTTCTGTGGAAACTGAGAAAAGATATTTCGGATCCCTTTGAAGACTATAGGGCCAAAGGAAATATCCTCCGATAACAAAGAGAAAGAAGCTTTCTGAGAAACTTCTTTGTGTTCTGTGAAATCATCTCACAGAGTTACAGCTTTCCCCTCAAGAAGCCTTTCGCTAAGACAGTTCTTGTGGAATTTGCAAAGTGATATTTGGAAGCCCATAGAAGGCTATGGTGAAAAAGGACATATCGTCAGATGAAATCTGGCAAGAAGCTTACTGAGAAACTGCTTAGTGTTCTGTGAATTCATCTCACAGAGTTACATGAGTATTTCGAGGATCTCTTTGCTAGCCCTATTTCTGTGGAAACTGAGAAAAGATATTTCGGATCCCTTTGAAGACTATAGGGCCAAAGGAAATATCCTCCGATAACAAAGAGAAAGAAGCTTTCTGAGAAACTTCTTTGTGTTCTGTGAAATCATCTCGCAGAGTTACAGCTTTCCCCTAAAGAAGACTTTCGCTAAGACAGTTCTTGTGGAATTGGTAAAGTGATATTTGGAAGCCCATAGAGGGCTATGGTGAAAAAGGAAATATCGTCAGATGAAATCTGTAAAGAAGCTTTCTGAGAAACTGCTTAGTATTCTGTTAATTCATCTCACAGCGTTACATGTGTATTTCGGGGATCTCTTTGCTAGCTCTATTTCTGTGGAATCTGAGAACAGATATTTCGGATCACTTTGAAGACTATAGGGCCAAAGGAAATATCCTCCGATAACAAAGAGAAAGAAGCTTTCTGAGAAACTTCTTTGTGTTCTGTGAAATCATCTCAGAGAGTTACAGCTTTCCCCTCAAGAAGCCTTTCGCTAAGACAGTTCTTGTGGAATTGGCAAAGTGATATTTGGAAGCCCATAGAGGGCTATGGTGAAAAAGGAAATATCCTCAGATTAAATCTGGAAAGAAGCTTTCTGAGAAACTGCTTAGTGTTCTGTAAATTCATCTCACAGAGTTACATGTGTATTTCGAGGATCTCTTTGCTAGCCCTATTTCTGTGGAAACTGAGAGAAGATATTTCG
The DNA here is from genome assembly GCF_043159975.1 of Macaca nemestrina. Classification (NCBI taxonomy): domain Eukaryota; kingdom Metazoa; phylum Chordata; class Mammalia; order Primates; family Cercopithecidae; genus Macaca; species Macaca nemestrina. The sequence goes on along the minus strand of NC_092135.1, from coordinate 29,331,327 downwards.
GATCCCTTTGAAGACTATAGGGCCTAAGGAAATATCCTCTGATAACAAAGAGATAGAAGCTTTCTGAGAAACTTCTTTGTGTTCTGTGAAATCATCTCAGAGAGTTACAGCTTTCCCCTCAAGTAGCCTTTCGCTAAGACAGTTCTTGTGGAATTGGCAAAGTGATATTTGTAAGCCCATAGAGGGCTATGGGGAAAAAGGAAATATCGTCAGATGAAATCTGGAAAGAAGCTTTCTGAGAAACTGCTTAGTGTTCTGTTAATTCATCTCACAGAGTTACATGTGTATTTCGAGGATCTCCTTGCTAGCCCTATTTCTGTGGAATCTGAGAACAGATATTTCGGATCCCTTTGAAGACTATAGGGCCAAAGGAAATATCCTCCGATAACAAAGAGAAAGAAGCTTTCTGAGAAACTTCTTTGTGTTCTGTGAAATCATCTCACAGAGTTACAGCTTTCCCCTCAAGAAGCCTTTCGGTAAGACAGTTCTTGTGGAATTGGCAAAGTGATATTTGGAAGCCCATAGAGGGCTATGGTGAAAAAGGAAATATCGTGAGATGAAATCTGGAAAGAAGCTTTCTGAGAAACTGCTTAGTGTTCTGTGAATTCATCTCACAGAGTTACATGTGTATTTCGAGGATCTCTTTTCTAGCCCTATTTCTGTGGAAACTGAGAAAAGATATTTCGGATCCCTTTGAAGACTATAGGGCCAAAGGAAATATCCTCCGATAACAAAGAGAAAGAAGCTTTCTGAGAAACTTCTTTGTGTTCTGTGAAATCATCTCACAGAGTTACAGCTTTCCCCTCAAGAAGCCTTTCGCTAAGACAGTTCTTGTGGAATTTGCAAAGTGATATTTGGAAGCCCCTAGAAGGCTATGGTGAAAAAGGAAATATCGTCAGATGAAATCTGGAAAGAAGCTTTCTGAGAAACTGCTTAGTGTTCTGATAATTCATCTCACAGAGTTACATGTGTATTTCGAGGATCTCTTTGCTAGCCCTATTTCTGGGGAATCTGAGAAAAGATATTTCGGATCCCTTCGAAGACTCTAGGGCCAAAGGAAATATCCTCAGATAACAAAGAGAAAGAAGCTTTCTGAGAAACTTCTTTGTGTTCTGTGAAATCATCTCACAGAGTTACAGCTTTCCCCTCAAGAAGCCTTTCGCTAAGACAGTTCTTGTGGAATTGGCAAAGTGATATTTGGAAGCCCATAGAGGGCTACGTTGAAAAAGGAAATATCCTCAGATGAAATCTGGAAAGAAGCTTTCTGCGAAACTGCTTAGTGTTCTGTGAATTCATCTCACAGAGTTACATGTGTATTTCGGGGATCTCTTTGCTAGCCCTATTTCTGTGGAATCTGAGAACAGATATTTCGGATCCCTTTGAAGACTATAGGGCCAAAGGAAATATCCTCCGATAACAAAGAGAAAGAAGCTTTCTGAGAAACTTCTTTGTGTTCTGTGAAATCATCTCACAGAGTTACAGCTTTTCCCTCAAGAAGCCTTTCGATAAGACAGTTCTTGTGGAATTGGCAAAGTGATATTTGTAAGCCCATAGAGGGCTATGGTGAAAAAGGAAATATCCTCAGATTAAATCTGGAAAGAAGCTTTCTGAGAAACTGCTTAGTGTTCTGTAAATTCATCTCACAGAGTTACATGTGTATTTCGAGGATCTCTTTGCTAGCCCTATTTCTGTGGAAACTGAGAGAAGATATTTCGGATCCCTTTGAAGACTATAGGGCCTAAGGAAATATCCTCTGATAACAAAGAGATAGAAGCTTTCTGAGAAACTTCTTTGTGTTCTGTGAAATCATCTCAGAGAGTTACAGCTTTCCCCTCAAGTAGCCTTTCGCTAAGACAGTTCTTGTGGAATTGGCAAAGTGATATTTGTAAGCCCATAGAGGGCTATGGGGAAAAAGGAAATATCGTCAGATGAAATCTGGAAAGAAGCTTTCTGAGAAACTGCTTAGTGTTCTGTTAATTCATCTCACAGAGTTACATGTGTATTTCGAGGATCTCCTTGCTAGCCCTATTTCTGTGGAATCTGAGAACAGATATTTCGGATCCCTTTGAAGACTATAGGGCCAAAGGAAATATCCTCCGATAACAAAGAGAAAGAAGCTTTCTGAGAAACTTCTTTGTGTTCTGTGAAATCATCTCACAGAGTTACAGCTTTCCCCTCAAGAAGCCTTTCGGTAAGACAGTTCTTGTGGAATTGGCAAAGTGATATTTGGAAGCCCATAGAGGGCTATGGTGAAAAAGGAAATATCGTGAGATGAAATCTGGAAAGAAGCTTTCTGAGAAACTGCTTAGTGTTCTGTGAATTCATCTCACAGAGTTACATGTGTATTTCGAGGATCTCTTTTCTAGCCCTATTTCTGTGGAAACTGAGAAAAGATATTTCGGATCCCTTTGAAGACTATAGGGCCAAAGGAAATATCCTCCGATAACAAAGAGAAAGAAGCTTTCTGAGAAACTTCTTTGTGTTCTGTGAAATCATCTCACAGAGTTACAGCTTTCCCCTCAAGAAGCCTTTCGCTAAGACAGTTCTTGTGGAATTTGCAAAGTGATATTTGGAAGCCCCTAGAAGGCTATGGTGAAAAAGGAAATATCGTCAGATGAAATCTGGAAAGAAGCTTTCTGAGAAACTGCTTAGTGTTCTGATAATTCATCTCACAGAGTTACATGTGTATTTCGAGGATCTCTTTGCTAGCCCTATTTCTGGGGAATCTGAGAAAAGATATTTCGGATCCCTTCGAAGACTCTAGGGCCAAAGGAAATATCCTCAGATAACAAAGAGAAAGAAGCTTTCTGAGAAACTTCTTTGTGTTCTGTGAAATCATCTCACAGAGTTACAGCTTTCCCCTCAAGAAGCCTTTCGCTAAGACAGTTCTTGTGGAATTGGCAAAGTGATATTTGGAAGCCCATAGAGGGCTACGTTGAAAAAGGAAATATCCTCAGATGAAATCTGGAAAGAAGCTTTCTGCGAAACTGCTTAGTGTTCTGTGAATTCATCTCACAGAGTTACATGTGTATTTCGGGGATCTCTTTGCTAGCCCTATTTCTGTGGAATCTGAGAACAGATATTTCGGATCCCTTTGAAGACTATAGGGCCAAAGGAAATATCCTCCGATAACAAAGAGAAAGAAGCTTTCTGAGAAACTTCTTTGTGTTCTGTGAAATCATCTCACAGAGTTACAGCTTTTCCCTCAAGAAGCCTTTCGATAAGACAGTTCTTGTGGAATTGGCAAAGTGGTATTCGGAAGCCCATAGAGGGCTATGGTGAAAAAGGAAATATCGTCAGATGAAATCTGGAAAGAAGCTTTCTGAGAAACTGCTTAGTGTTCTGTGAATTCATCTCACAGAGTTACATGCGTATTTCGAGGATCTCTTTGCTAGCCCTATTTCTGTGGAATCTGAGAACAGATATTTCGGATCCCTTTGAAGACTATAGGGCCAAAGGAAATATCCTCCGATAACAAAGGGAAAGAAGCTTTCTGAGAAACTTCTTTGTGTTCTGTGAAATCATCTCACAGAGTTACAGCTTTCCCCGAAGAAGCCTTTCGCTAAGACAGTTCTTGTGGAATTGGCAAAGTGATATTTGGAAGCCCATAGAGGGCTATGGTGAAAAAGGAAATATCCTCAGATGAAATCTGGAAAGAAGCTTTCTGCGAAACTGCTTAGTGTTCTGTTAATTCATCTCACAGAGTTACATGTGTATTTCGAGGATCTCTTTGCTAGCCCTATTTCTGTGGAATCTGAGAACAGATATTTCGGATCCCTTTGAAGACTATAGGGCCAAAGGAAATATCCTCGGATAACAAAGAGAAAGAAGCTTTCTGAGAAACTTCTTTGTGTTCTGTGAAATCACCTCACAGAGTTACAGCTTTCCCCTCAAGAAGCCTTTCGCTAAGACAGTTCTTGTGGAATTGGCAAAGTGATATTTGGAAGCCCATAGAGGGCTATGGTGAAAAAGGAAATATCGTCAGATGAAATCTGGAAAGAAGCTTTCTGAGAAACTGCTTAGTGTTCTGTTAATTCATCTCACAGCGTTACATGTGTATTTCGGGGATCTCTTTGCTAGCTCTATTTCTGTGGAATCTGAGAACAGATATTTCGGATCACTTTGAAGACTATAGGGCCAAAGGAAATATCCTCCGATAACAACGAGAAAGAAGCTTTCTGAGAAACTTCTTTGTGTTCTGTGAAATCATCTCAGAGAGTTACAGCTTTCCCCTCAAGAAGCCTATCGCTAAGACAGTTCTTGTGGAATTGGCAAAGTGATATTTGTAAGCCCATAGAGGGCTATGGTGAAAAAGGAAATATCCTCAGATGAAATCTGGAAAGAAGCTTTCTGAGAAACTGCTTAGTGTTCTGTAAATTCATCTCACAGAGTTACATGTGTATTTCGAGGATCTCTTTGCTAGCCCTATTTCTGTGGAAACTGAGAAAAGATATTTCGGATCCCTTTGAAGACGATAGGGCCAAAGGAAATATCCTCCGATAACAAAGAGAAAGAAGCTTTCTGAGAAACTTCTTTGTGTTCTGTGAAATCATCTCACAGAGTTACAGCTTTCCCCGAAGAAGCCTTTCGCTAAGACAGTTCTTGTGGAATTGGCAAAGTGATATTTGGAAGCCCATAGAGGGCTATGGTGAAAAAGGAAATATCCTCAGATGAAATCTGGAAAGAAGCTTTCTGCGAAACTGCTTAGTGTTCTGTTAATTCATCTCACAGAGTTACATGTGTATTTCGAGGATATCTTTGCTAGCCCTATTTCTGTGGAATCTGAGAACAGATATTTCGGATTCCTTTGAAGACTATAGGGCCAAAGGAAATATCCTCGGATAACAAAGAGAAAGAAGCTTTCTGAGAAACTTCTTTGTGTTCTGTGAAATCATCTCACAGAGTTACAGCTTTCCCCTCAAGAAGCCTTTCGCTAAGACAGTTCTTGTGGAATTGGCAACGTGATATTTGGAAGCCCATAGAGGGCTATGGTGTAAAAGGAAATATCCTCAGATGAAATCTGGAAAGAAGCTTTCTGAGAAACTGCTTAGTGTTCTGTTAATTCTTCTCATAGAGTTACATGTGTATTTCGAGGATCTCTTTGCTAGCCCTATTTCTGTGGAATCTGAGAACAGATATTTCGGATCACTTTGAAGACTATAGGGCCAAAGGAAATATCCTCCGATAACAAAGAGAAAGAAGCTTTCTGAGAAACTTCTTTGTGTTCTGTGAAATCATCTCACAGAGTTACAGCTTTCCCCTCAAGAAGCCTTTCGCTAAGACAGTTCTTGTGGAATTGGCAAAGTGATATTTGGAAGCCCATAGAGGGCTATGGTGAAAAAGGAAATATCGTGAGATGAAATCTGGAAAGAAGCTTTCTGAGAAACTGCTTAGTGTTCTGTGAATTCATCTCACAGAGTTACATGTGTATTTCGAGGATCTCTTTGCTAGCCGTATTTCTGTGGAAACTGAGAAAAGATATTTCGGATCCCTTTGAAGACTATAGGGCCAAAGGAAATATCCTCCGATAACAAAGAGAAAGAAGCTTTCTGAGAAACTTCTTTGTGTTCTGTGAAATCATCTCACAGAGTTACAGCTTTCCCCTCAAGAAGCCTTTCGCTAAGACAGTTCTTGTGGAATTTGCAAAGTGATATTTGTAAGCCCATAGAGGGCTATGGTGAAAAAGGAAATATCCTCAGATGAAATCTGGAAAGAAGCTTTCTGAGAAACTGCTTAGTGTTCTGTAAATTCATCTCACAGAGTTACATGTGTATTTCGAGGATCTCTTTGCTAGCCCTATTTCTGTGGAAACTGAGAGAAGATATTTCGGATCCTTTGAAGACTATAGGGCCAAAGGAAATATCCTCCGATAACAAAGAGAAAGAAGCTTTCTGAGAAACTTCTTTGTGTTCTGTGAAATCATCTCACAGAGTTACAGCTTTCCCCTCAAGTAGCCTTTCGCTAAGACAGTTCTTGTGGAATTGGCAAAGTGATATTTGGAAGCCCATAGAGGGCTATCTGGAAAAAGGAAATATCGTCAGATGAAATCTGGAAAGAAGCTTTCTGAGAAACTGCTTAGTGTTCTGTTAATTCATCTCACAGAGTTACATGTGTATTTCGAGGATCTCTTTGCTAGCCCTATTTCTGTGGAATCCGAGAACAGATATTTCGGATCCCTTTGAAGACTATAGGGCCAAAGGAAATATCCTCCGATAACAAAGAGAAAGAAGCATTCTGAGAAACTTCTTTGTGTTCTGTGAAATCATCTCACAGAGTTACAGCTTTCCCCTCAAGAAGCCTTTCGCTAAGACAGTTCTTGTGGAATTGGCAAAGTGATATTTGGAAGCCCATAGAGGGCTACGTTGAAAAAGGAAATATCGTCAGATGAAATCTGGAAAGAAGCTTTCTGCGAAACTGCTTAGTGTTCTGTGCATTCATCTCAGAGAGTTACATGTGTATTTCGGGGATCTCTTTGCTAGCCCTATTTCTGTGGAATCTGAGAACAGATATTTCGGATCCCTTTGAAGACTATAGGGCCAAAGGAAATATCCTCCGATAACAAAGAGAAAGAAGCTTTCTGAGAAACTTCTTTGTGTTCTGTGAAATCATCTCACAGAGTTACAGCTTTTCCCTCAAGAAGCCTTTCGCTAAGACAGTTCTTGTGGAATTGGCAAAGTGGTATTCGGAAGCCCATAGAGGGCTATGGTGAAAAAGGAAATATCGTCAGATGAAATCTGGAAAGAAGCTTTCTGAGAAACTGCTTAGTGTTCTGTGAATTCATCTCACAGAGTTACATGTGTATTTCGAGGATCTCTTTGCTAGCCCTATTTCTGTGGAAACTGAGAAAAGATACTTCGGATCCCTTTGAAGACTATAGGGCCAAAGGATATATCCTCCGATAACAAAGAGAAAGAAGCTTTCTGAGAAACTTCTTTGTGTTCTGTGAAATCATCTCACAGAGTTACAGCTTTCGCCTCAAGAAGCCTTTCGCTAAGACAGTTCTTGTGGAATTGGCAAAGTGATATTTGGAAGCCCATAGAGGGCTATGGTGAAAAAGGAAATATCGTCAGATGAAATCTGGAAAGAAGCTTTCTGCGAAACTGCTTAGTGTTCTGTTAATTCATCTCACAGAGTTACATGTGTATTTCGAGGATCTCTTTGATAGCCCTATTTCTGTGGAATCTGAGAACAGATATTTCGGATCTCTTTGAAGACTATAGGGCCAAAGGAAATATCCTCGGATAACAAAGAGAAAGAAGCTTTCTGAGAAACTTCTTTGTGTTCTGTGAAATCACCTCACAGAGTTACAGCTTTCCGCTCAAGAAGCCTTTCGCTAAGACAGTTCTTGTGGAATTGGCAAAGTGATATTTGGAAGCCCATAGAGGGCTATGGTGAAAAAGGAAATATGGTCAGATGAAATGTGGAAAGAAGCTTTCTGAGAAACTGCTTAGTGTTCTGTTAATTCATCTCACAGCGTTACATGTGTATTTCGGGGATCTCTTTGCTAGCTCTATTTCTGTGGAATCTGAGAACAGATATTTCGGATCACTTTGAAGACTATAGGGCCAAAGGAAATATCCTCCGATAACAAAGAGAAAGAAGCTTTCTGAGAAACTTCTTTGTGTTCTGTGAAATCATCTCAGAGAGTTACAGCTTTCCCCTCAAGAAGCCTTTCGGTAAGACAGTTCTTGTGGAATTGGCAAAGTGATATTTGTAAGCCCATAGAGGGCTATGGTGAAAAAGGAAATATCCTCAGATGAAATCTGGAAAGAAGCTTTCTGAGAAACTGCTTAGTGTTCTGTAAATTCATCTCACAGAGTTACATGTGTATTTCGAGGATCTCTTTGGTAGCCCTATTTCTGTGGAAACTGAGAGAAGATATTTCGGATCCCTTTGAAGACTATAGGGCCAAAGGAAATATCCTCCGATAACAAAGAGAAAGAAGCATTCTGAGAAACTTCTTTGTGTTCTGTGAAATCATCTCACAGAGTTACAGCTTTCCCCTCAAGAAGCCTTTCGCTAAGACAGTTCTTGTGGAATTGGCAAAGTGATATTTGGAAGCCCTTAGAGGGCTATGGTGAAAAAGGAAATATCCTCAGATGAAATCTGGAAAGAAGCTTTCTGAGAAACTGCTTAGTGTTCTGTTAATTCATCTCACAGAGTTTCATGTGTATTTCGAGGATCTCTTTGCTAGCCCTATTTCTGTGGAATCTGAATACAGATATTTCGGATCCCTTTGAAGACTATAGGGCCAAAGGAAATATCCTCCGATAACAAAGAGAAAGAAGCTTTCTGAGAAACTTCTTTCTGTTCTGTGAAATCATCTCACAGAGTTACAGCTTTCCCCTTAAGAAGCCTTTTGCCAAGACAGTTCTTGTGGAATTGCCAAAGTGATATTTGGAAGCCCATAGAGGGTTATGGTGAAAAAGGAAATATCGTCAGATGAAATCTGGAAAGAAGCTTTCTGAGAAACTGCTTAGTGTTCTGTTAATTCATCTCACAGCGTTACATGTGTATTTCGGGGATCTCTTTGCTAGCTCTATTTCTGTGGAATCTGAGAACAGATATTTCGGATCACTTTGAAGACTATAGGGCCAAAGGAAATATCCTCGGATAACAAAGAGAAAGAAGCTTTCTGAGAAACTTCTTTGTGTTCTGTGAAATCATCTCAGAGAGTTACAGCTTTCCCCTCAAGAAGCCTTTCGCTAAGACAGTTCTTGTGGAATTGGCAAAGTGATATTTGTAAGCCCATAGAGGGCTATGGGGAAAAAGGAAATATCGTCAGATTAAATCTGGAAAGAAGCTTTCTGAGAAACTGCTTAGTGTTCTGTTAATTCATCTCACAGAGTTTCATGTGTATTTCGAGGATCTCTTTGCTAGCCCTATTTCTGTGGAATCTGAGAACAGATATTTCGGATCCCTTTGAAGACTATAGGGCGAAAGGAAATATCCTCCGATAACAAAGAGAAAGAAGCTTTCTGAGAAACTTCTTTCTGTTCTGTGAAATCATCTCACAGAGTTACAGCTTTCCCCTCAAGAAGCCTTTTGCTAAGACAGTTCTTGTGGAATTGCCAAAGTGATATTTGGAAGCCCATAGAGGGTTATGGTGAAAAAGGAAATATCGTCAGATAAAATCTGGAAAGAAGCTTTCTGAGAAACTGCTTAGTGTTCTGTTAATTCATCTCACAGCGTTACATGTGTATTTCGGGGATCTCTTTGCTAGCTCTATTTCTGTGGAATCTGAGAACAGATATTTCGGATCCCTTTGAAGACTATAGGGCCAAAGGAAATATCCTCCGATAACAAAGAGAAAGAAGCTTTCTGAGAAACTTCTTTGTGTTCTGTGAAATCATCTCAGAGAGTTACAGCTTTCCCCTCAAGAAGCCTTTCGCTAAGACAGTTCTTGTGGAATTGGCAAAGTGATATTTGTAAGCCCATAGAGGGCTATGGGGAAAAAGGAAATATCGTCAGATTAAATCTGGAAAGAAGCTTTCTGAGAAACTGCTTAGTGTTCTGTTAATTCATCTCACAGAGTTACATGTGTATTTCGAGGATCTCTTTGCTAGCCCTATTTCTGTGGAATCTGAGAACAGATATTTCGGATCCCTTTGAAGACTATAGGGCCAAAGGAAATATCCTCCGATAACAAAGAGAAAGAAGCTTTCTGAGAAACTTCTTTGTGTTCTGTGAAATCATCTCACAGAGTTACAGCTTTCCCCTCAAGAAGCCTTTCGCTAAGACAGTTCTTGTGGAATTGGCAAAGTGATATTTGGAAGCCCATAGAGGGCTACGTTGAAAAAGGAAATATCCTCAGATGAAATCTGGAAAGAAGCTTTCTGCGAAACTGCTTAGTGTTCTGTGAATTCATCTCACAGAGTTACATGTGTATTTCGGGGATCTCTTTGCTAGCCCTATTTCTGTGGAATCTGAGAACAGATATTTCGGATCCCTTTGAAGACTATAGGGCCAAAGGAAATATCCTCCGATAACAAAGAGAAAGAAGCTTTCTGAGAAACTTCTTTGTGTTCTGTGAAATCATCTCACAGAGTTACAGCTTTTCCCTCAAGAAGCCTTTCGATAAGACAGTTCTTGTGGAATTGGCAAAGTGGTATTCGGAAGCCCATAGAGGGCTATGGTGAAAAAGGAAATATCGTCAGATGAAATCTGGAAAGAAGCTTTCTGAGAAACTGCTTAGTGTTCTGTGAATTCATCTCACAGAGTTACATGCGTATTTCGAGGATCTCTTTGCTAGCCCTATTTCTGTGGAATCTGAGAACAGATATTTCGGATCCCTTTGAAGACTATAGGGCCAAAGGAAATATCCTCCGATAACAAAGGGAAAGAAGCTTTCTGAGAAACTTCTTTGTGTTCTGTGAAATCATCTCACAGAGTTACAGCTTTCCCCGAAGAAGCCTTTCGCTAAGACAGTTCTTGTGGAATTGGCAAAGTGATATTTGGAAGCCCATAGAGGGCTATGGTGAAAAAGGAAATATCCTCAGATGAAATCTGGAAAGAAGCTTTCTGCGAAACTGCTTAGTGTTCTGTTAATTCATCTCACAGAGTTACATGTGTATTTCGAGGATCTCTTTGCTAGCCCTATTTCTGTGGAATCTGAGAACAGATATTTCGGATCCCTTTGAAGACTATAGGGCCAAAGGAAATATCCTCGGATAACAAAGAGAAAGAAGCTTTCTGAGAAACTTCTTTGTGTTCTGTGAAATCACCTCACAGAGTTACAGCTTTCCCCTCAAGAAGCCTTTCGCTAAGACAGTTCTTGTGGAATTGGCAAAGTGATATTTGGAAGCCCATAGAGGGCTATGGTGAAAAAGGAAATATCGTCAGATGAAATCTGGAAAGAAGCTTTCTGAGAAACTGCTTAGTGTTCTGTTAATTCATCTCACAGCGTTACATGTGTATTTCGGGGATCTCTTTGCTAGCTCTATTTCTGTGGAATCTGAGAACAGATATTTCGGATCACTTTGAAGACTATAGGGCCAAAGGAAATATCCTCCGATAACAACGAGAAAGAAGCTTTCTGAGAAACTTCTTTGTGTTCTGTGAAATCATCTCAGAGAGTTACAGCTTTCCCCTCAAGAAGCCTATCGCTAAGACAGTTCTTGTGGAATTGGCAAAGTGATATTTGTAAGCCCCTAGAGGGCTATGGTGAAAAAGGAAATATCCTCAGATGAAATCTGGAAAGAAGCTTTCTGAGAAACTGCTTAGTGTTCTGTAAATTCATCTCACAGAGTTACATGTGTATTTCGAGGATCTCTTTGCTAGCCCTATTTCTGTGGAAACTGAGAAAAGATATTTCGGATCCCTTTGAAGACGATAGGGCCAAAGGAAATATCCTCCGATAACAAAGAGAAAGAAGCTTTCTGAGAAACTTCTTTGTGTTCTGTGAAATCATCTCACAGAGTTACAGCTTTCCCCGAAGAAGCCTTTCGCTAAGACAGTTCTTGTGGAATTGGCAAAGTGATATTTGGAAGCCCATAGAGGGCTATGGTGAAAAAGGAAATATCCTCAGATGAAATCTGGAAAGAAGCTTTCTGCGAAACTGCTTAGTGTTCTGTTAATTCATCTCACAGAGTTACATGTGTATTTCGAGGATATCTTTGCTAGCCCTATTTCTGTGGAATCTGAGAACAGATATTTCGGATTCCTTTGAAGACTATAGGGCCAAAGGAAATATCCTCGGATAACAAAGAGAAAGAAGCTTTCTGAGAAACTTCTTTGTGTTCTGTGAAATCATCTCACAGAGTTACAGCTTTCCCCTCAAGAAGCCTTTCGCTAAGACAGTTCTTGTGGAATTGGCAACGTGATATTTGGAAGCCCATAGAGGGCTATGGTGTAAAAGGAAATATCCTCAGATGAAATCTGGAAAGAAGCTTTCTGAGAAACTGCTTAGTGTTCTGTTAATTCTTCTCATAGAGTTACATGTGTATTTCGAGGATCTCTTTGCTAGCCCTATTTCTGTGGAATCTGAGAACAGATATTTCGGATCACTTTGAAGACTATAGGGCCAAAGGAAATATCCTCCGATAACAAAGAGAAAGAAGCTTTCTGAGAAACTTCTTTGTGTTCTGTGAAATCATCTCACAGAGTTACAGCTTTCCCCTCAAGAAGCCTTTCGCTAAGACAGTTCTTGTGGAATTGGCAAAGTGATATTTGGAAGCCCATAGAGGGCTATGGTGAAAAAGGAAATATCGTGAGATGAAATCTGGAAAGAAGCTTTCTGAGAAACTGCTTAGTGTTCTGTGAATTCATCTCACAGAGTTACATGTGTATTTCGAGGATCTCTTTGCTAGCCGTATTTCTGTGGAAACTGAGAAAAGATATTTCGGATCCCTTTGAAGACTATAGGGCCAAAGGAAATATCCTCCGATAACAAAGAGAAAGAAGCTTTCTGAGAAACTTCTTTGTGTTCTGTGAAATCATCTCACAGAGTTACAGCTTTCCCCTCAAGAAGCCTTTCGCTAAGACAGTTCTTGTGGAATTTGCAAAGTGATATTTGGAAGCCCATAGAAGGCTATGGTGAAAAAGGACATATCGTCAGATGAAATCTGGCAAGAAGCTTACTGAGAAACTGCTTAGTGTTCTGTGAATTCATCTCACAGAGTTACATGAGTATTTCGAGGATCTCTTTGCTAGCCCTATTTCTGTGGAAACTGAGAAAAGATATTTCGGATCCCTTTGAAGACTATAGGGCCAAAGGAAATATCCTCCGATAACAAAGAGAAAGAAGCTTTCTGAGAAACTTCTTTGTGTTCTGTGAAATCATCTCGCAGAGTTACAGCTTTCCCCTAAAGAAGACTTTCGCTAAGACAGTTCTTGTGGAATTGGTAAAGTGATATTTGGAAGCCCATAGAGGGCTATGGTGAAAAAGGAAATATCGTCAGATGAAATCTGTAAAGAAGCTTTCTGAGAAACTGCTTAGTATTCTGTTAATTCATCTCACAGCGTTACATGTGTATTTCGGGGATCTCTTTGCTAGCTCTATTTCTGTGGAATCTGAGAACAGATATTTCGGATCACTTTGAAGACTATAGGGCCAAAGGAAATATCCTCCGATAACAAAGAGAAAGAAGCTTTCTGAGAAACTTCTTTGTGTTCTGTGAAATCATCTCAGAGAGTTACAGCTTTCCCCTCAAGAAGCCTTTCGCTAAGACAGTTCTTGTGGAATTGGCAAAGTGATATTTGTAAGCCCATAGAGGGCTATGGTGAAAAAGGAAATATCCTCAGATTAAATCTGGAAAGAAGCTTTCTGAGAAACTGCTTAGTGTTCTGTAAATTCATCTCACAGAGTTACATGTGTATTTCGAGGATCTCTTTGCTAGCCCTATTTCTGTGGAAACTGAGAGAAGATATTTCGGATCCCTTTGAAGACTATAGGGCCTAAGGAAATATCCTCTGATAACAAAGAGATAGAAGCTTTCTGAGAAACTTCTTTGTGTTCTGTGAAATCATCTCAGAGAGTTACAGCTTTCCCCTCAAGTAGCCTTTCGCTAAGACAGTTCTTGTGGAATTGGCAAAGTGATATTTGTAAGCCCATAGAGGGCTATGGGGAAAAAGGAAATATCGTCAGATGAAATCTGGAAAGAAGCTTTCTGAGAAACTGCTTAGTGTTCTGTTAATTCATCTCACAGAGTTACATGTGTATTTCGAGGATCTCCTTGCTAGCCCTATTTCTGTGGAATCTGAGAACAGATATTTCGGATCCCTTTGAAGACTATAGGGCCAAAGGAAATATCCTCCGATAACAAAGAGAAAGAAGCTTTCTGAGAAACTTCTTTGTGTTCTGTGAAATCATCTCACAGAGTTACAGCTTTCCCCTCAAGAAGCCTTTCGGTAAGACAGTTCTTGTGGAATTGGCAAAGTGATATTTGGAAGCCCATAGAGGGCTATGGTGAAAAAGGAAATATCGTGAGATGAAATCTGGAAAGAAGCTTTCTGAGAAACTGCTTAGTGTTCTGTGAATTCATCTCACAGAGTTACATGTGTATTTCGAGGATCTCTTTTCTAGCCCTATTTCTGTGGAAACTGAGAAAAGATATTTCGGATCCCTTTGAAGACTATAGGGCCAAAGGAAATATCCTCCGATAACAAAGAGAAAGAAGCTTTCTGAGAAACTTCTTTGTGTTCTGTGAAATCATCTCACAGAGTTACAGCTTTCCCCTCAAGAAGCCTTTCGCTAAGACAGTTCTTGTGGAATTTGCAAAGTGATATTTGGAAGCCCCTAGAAGGCTATGGTGAAAAAGGAAATATCGTCAGATGAAATCTGGAAAGAAGCTTTCTGAGAAACTGCTTAGTGTTCTGATAATTCATCTCACAGAGTTACATGTGTATTTCGAGGATCTCTTTGCTAGCCCTATTTCTGGGGAATCTGAGAAAAGATATTTCGGATCCCTTCGAAGACTCTAGGGCCAAAGGAAATATCCTCAGATAACAAAGAGAAAGAAGCTTTCTGAGAAACTTCTTTGTGTTCTGTGAAATCATCTCACAGAGTTACAGCTTTCCCCTCAAGAAGCCTTTCGCTAAGACAGTTCTTGTGGAATTGGCAAAGTGATATTTGGAAGCCCATAGAGGGCTACGTTGAAAAAGGAAATATCCTCAGATGAAATCTGGAAAGAAGCTTTCTGCGAAACTGCTTAGTGTTCTGTGAATTCATCTCACAGAGTTACATGTGTATTTCGGGGATCTCTTTGCTAGCCCTATTTCTGTGGAATCTGAGAACAGATATTTCGGATCCCTTTGAAGACTATAGGGCCAAAGGAAATATCCTCCGATAACAAAGAGAAAGAAGCTTTCTGAGAAACTTCTTTGTGTTCTGTGAAATCATCTCACAGAGTTACAGCTTTTCCCTCAAGAAGCCTTTCGATAAGACAGTTCTTGTGGAATTGGCAAAGTGATATTTGTAAGCCCATAGAGGGCTATGGTGAAAAAGGAAATATCCTCAGATTAAATCTGGAAAGAAGCTTTCTGAGAAACTGCTTAGTGTTCTGTAAATTCATCTCACAGAGTTACATGTGTATTTCGAGGATCTCTTTGCTAGCCCTATTTCTGTGGAAACTGAGAGAAGATATTTCGGATCCCTTTGAAGACTATAGGGCCTAAGGAAATATCCTCTGATAACAAAGAGATAGAAGCTTTCTGAGAAACTTCTTTGTGTTCTGTGAAATCATCTCAGAGAGTTACAGCTTTCCCCTCAAGTAGCCTTTCGCTAAGACAGTTCTTGTGGAATTGGCAAAGTGATATTTGTAAGCCCATAGAGGGCTATGGGGAAAAAGGAAATATCGTCAGATGAAATCTGGAAAGAAGCTTTCTGAGAAACTGCTTAGTGTTCTGTTAATTCATCTCACAGAGTTACATGTGTATTTCGAGGATCTCCTTGCTAGCCCTATTTCTGTGGAATCTGAGAACAGATATTTCGGATCCCTTTGAAGACTATAGGGCCAAAGGAAATATCCTCCGATAACAAAGAGAAAGAAGCTTTCTGAGAAACTTCTTTGTGTTCTGTGAAATCATCTCACAGAGTTACAGCTTTCCCCTCAAGAAGCCTTTCGGTAAGACAGTTCTTGTGGAATTGGCAAAGTGATATTTGGAAGCCCATAGAGGGCTATGGTGAAAAAGGAAATATCGTGAGATGAAATCTGGAAAGAAGCTTTCTGAGAAACTGCTTAGTGTTCTGTGAATTCATCTCACAGAGTTACATGTGTATTTCGAGGATCTCTTTTCTAGCCCTATTTCTGTGGAAACTGAGAAAAGATATTTCGGATCCCTTTGAAGACTATAGGGCCAAAGGAAATATCCTCCGATAACAAAGAGAAAGAAGCTTTCTGAGAAACTTCTTTGTGTTCTGTGAAATCATCTCACAGAGTTACAGCTTTCCCCTCAAGAAGCCTTTCGCTAAGACAGTTCTTGTGGAATTTGCAAAGTGATATTTGGAAGCCCCTAGAAGGCTATGGTGAAAAAGGAAATATCGTCAGATGAAATCTGGAAAGAAGCTTTCTGAGAAACTGCTTAGTGTTCTGATAATTCATCTCACAGAGTTACATGTGTATTTCGAGGATCTCTTTGCTAGCCCTATTTCTGGGGAATCTGAGAAAAGATATTTCGGATCCCTTCGAAGACTCTAGGGCCAAAGGAAATATCCTCAGATAACAAAGAGAAAGAAGCTTTCTGAGAAACTTCTTTGTGTTCTGTGAAATCATCTCACAGAGTTACAGCTTTCCCCTCAAGAAGCCTTTCGCTAAGACAGTTCTTGTGGAATTGGCAAAGTGATATTTGGAAGCCCATAGAGGGCTACGTTGAAAAAGGAAATATCCTCAGATGAAATCTGGAAAGAAGCTTTCTGCGAAACTGCTTAGTGTTCTGTGAATTCATCTCACAGAGTTACATGTGTATTTCGGGGATCTCTTTGCTAGCCCTATTTCTGTGGAATCTGAGAACAGATATTTCGGATCCCTTTGAAGACTATAGGGCCAAAGGAAATATCCTCCGATAACAAAGAGAAAGAAGCTTTCTGAGAAACTTCTTTGTGTTCTGTGAAATCATCTCACAGAGTTACAGCTTTTCCCTCAAGAAGCCTTTCGATAAGACAGTTCTTGTGGAATTGGCAAAGTGGTATTCGGAAGCCCATAGAGGGCTATGGTGAAAAAGGAAATATCGTCAGATGAAATCTGGAAAGAAGCTTTCTGAGAAACTGCTTAGTGTTCTGTGAATTCATCTCACAGAGTTACATGCGTATTTCGAGGATCTCTTTGCTAGCCCTATTTCTGTGGAATCTGAGAACAGATATTTCGGATCCCTTTGAAGACTATAGGGCCAAAGGAAATATCCTCCGATAACAAAGGGAAAGAAGCTTTCTGAGAAACTTCTTTGTGTTCTGTGAAATCATCTCACAGAGTTACAGCTTTCCCCGAAGAAGCCTTTCGCTAAGACAGTTCTTGTGGAATTGGCAAAGTGATATTTGGAAGCCCATAGAGGGCTATGGTGAAAAAGGAAATATCCTCAGATGAAATCTGGAAAGAAGCTTTCTGCGAAACTGCTTAGTGTTCTGTTAATTCATCTCACAGAGTTACATGTGTATTTCGAGGATCTCTTTGCTAGCCCTATTTCTGTGGAATCTGAGAACAGATATTTCGGATCCCTTTGAAGACTATAGGGCCAAAGGAAATATCCTCGGATAACAAAGAGAAAGAAGCTTTCTGAGAAACTTCTTTGTGTTCTGTGAAATCACCTCACAGAGTTACAGCTTTCCCCTCAAGAAGCCTTTCGCTAAGACAGTTCTTGTGGAATTGGCAAAGTGATATTTGGAAGCCCATAGAGGGCTATGGTGAAAAAGGAAATATCGTCAGATGAAATCTGGAAAGAAGCTTTCTGAGAAACTGCTTAGTGTTCTGTTAATTCATCTCACAGCGTTACATGTGTATTTCGGGGATCTCTTTGCTAGCTCTATTTCTGTGGAATCTGAGAACAGATATTTCGGATCACTTTGAAGACTATAGGGCCAAAGGAAATATCCTCCGATAACAACGAGAAAGAAGCTTTCTGAGAAACTTCTTTGTGTTCTGTGAAATCATCTCAGAGAGTTACAGCTTTCCCCTCAAGAAGCCTATCGCTAAGACAGTTCTTGTGGAATTGGCAAAGTGATATTTGTAAGCCCATAGAGGGCTATGGTGAAAAAGGAAATATCCTCAGATGAAATCTGGAAAGAAGCTTTCTGAGAAACTGCTTAGTGTTCTGTAAATTCATCTCACAGAGTTACATGTGTATTTCGAGGATCTCTTTGCTAGCCCTATTTCTGTGGAAACTGAGAAAAGATATTTCGGATCCCTTTGAAGACGATAGGGCCAAAGGAAATATCCTCCGATAACAAAGAGAAAGAAGCTTTCTGAGAAACTTCTTTGTGTTCTGTGAAATCATCTCACAGAGTTACAGCTTTCCCCGAAGAAGCCTTTCGCTAAGACAGTTCTTGTGGAATTGGCAAAGTGATATTTGGAAGCCCATAGAGGGCTATGGTGAAAAAGGAAATATCCTCAGATGAAATCTGGAAAGAAGCTTTCTGCGAAACTGCTTAGTGTTCTGTTAATTCATCTCACAGAGTTACATGTGTATTTCGAGGATATCTTTGCTAGCCCTATTTCTGTGGAATCTGAGAACAGATATTTCGGATTCCTTTGAAGACTATAGGGCCAAAGGAAATATCCTCGGATAACAAAGAGAAAGAAGCTTTCTGAGAAACTTCTTTGTGTTCTGTGAAATCATCTCACAGAGTTACAGCTTTCCCCTCAAGAAGCCTTTCGCTAAGACAGTTCTTGTGGAATTGGCAACGTGATATTTGGAAGCCCATAGAGGGCTATGGTGTAAAAGGAAATATCCTCAGATGAAATCTGGAAAGAAGCTTTCTGAGAAACTGCTTAGTGTTCTGTTAATTCTTCTCATAGAGTTACATGTGTATTTCGAGGATCTCTTTGCTAGCCCTATTTCTGTGGAATCTGAGAACAGATATTTCGGATCACTTTGAAGACTATAGGGCCAAAGGAAATATCCTCCGATAACAAAGAGAAAGAAGCTTTCTGAGAAACTTCTTTGTGTTCTGTGAAATCATCTCACAGAGTTACAGCTTTCCCCTCAAGAAGCCTTTCGCTAAGACAGTTCTTGTGGAATTGGCAAAGTGATATTTGGAAGCCCATAGAGGGCTATGGTGAAAAAGGAAATATCGTGAGATGAAATCTGGAAAGAAGCTTTCTGAGAAACTGCTTAGTGTTCTGTGAATTCATCTCACAGAGTTACATGTGTATTTCGAGGATCTCTTTGCTAGCCGTATTTCTGTGGAAACTGAGAAAAGATATTTCGGATCCCTTTGAAGACTATAGGGCCAAAGGAAATATCCTCCGATAACAAAGAGAAAGAAGCTTTCTGAGAAACTTCTTTGTGTTCTGTGAAATCATCTCACAGAGTTACAGCTTTCCCCTCAAGAAGCCTTTCGCTAAGACAGTTCTTGTGGAATTTGCAAAGTGATATTTGGAAGCCCATAGAAGGCTATGGTGAAAAAGGACATATCGTCAGATGAAATCTGGCAAGAAGCTTACTGAGAAACTGCTTAGTGTTCTGTGAATTCATCTCACAGAGTTACATGAGTATTTCGAGGATCTCTTTGCTAGCCCTATTTCTGTGGAAACTGAGAAAAGATATTTCGGATCCCTTTGAAGACTATAGGGCCAAAGGAAATATCCTCCGATAACAAAGAGAAAGAAGCTTTCTGAGAAACTTCTTTGTGTTCTGTGAAATCATCTCGCAGAGTTACAGCTTTCCCCTAAAGAAGACTTTCGCTAAGACAGTTCTTGTGGAATTGGTAAAGTGATATTTGGAAGCCCATAGAGGGCTATGGTGAAAAAGGAAATATCGTCAGATGAAATCTGTAAAGAAGCTTTCTGAGAAACTGCTTAGTATTCTGTTAATTCATCTCACAGCGTTACATGTGTATTTCGGGGATCTCTTTGCTAGCTCTATTTCTGTGGAATCTGAGAACAGATATTTCGGATCACTTTGAAGACTATAGGGCCAAAGGAAATATCCTCCGATAACAAAGAGAAAGAAGCTTTCTGAGAAACTTCTTTGTGTTCTGTGAAATCATCTCAGAGAGTTACAGCTTTCCCCTCAAGAAGCCTTTCGCTAAGACAGTTCTTGTGGAATTGGCAAAGTGATATTTGTAAGCCCATAGAGGGCTATGGTGAAAAAGGAAATATCCTCAGATTAAATCTGGAAAGAAGCTTTCTGAGAAACTGCTTAGTGTTCTGTAAATTCATCTCACAGAGTTACATGTGTATTTCGAGGATCTCTTTGCTAGCCCTATTTCTGTGGAAACTGAGAGAAGATATTTCGGATCCCTTTGAAGACTATAGGGCCTAAGGAAATATCCTCTGATAACAAAGAGATAGAAGCTTTCTGAGAAACTTCTTTGTGTTCTGTGAAATCATCTCAGAGAGTTACAGCTTTCCCCTCAAGTAGCCTTTCGCTAAGACAGTTCTTGTGGAATTGGCAAAGTGATATTTGTAAGCCCATAGAGGGCTATGGGGAAAAAGGAAATATCGTCAGATGAAATCTGGAAAGAAGCTTTCTGAGAAACTGCTTAGTGTTCTGTTAATTCATCTCACAGAGTTACATGTGTATTTCGAGGATCTCCTTGCTAGCCCTATTTCTGTGGAATCTGAGAACAGATATTTCGGATCCCTTTGAAGACTATAGGGCCAAAGGAAATATCCTCCGATAACAAAGAGAAAGAAGCTTTCTGAGAAACTTCTTTGTGTTCTGTGAAATCATCTCACAGAGTTACAGCTTTCCCCTCAAGAAGCCTTTCGGTAAGACAGTTCTTGTGGAATTGGCAAAGTGATATTTGGAAGCCCATAGAGGGCTATGGTGAAAAAGGAAATATCGTGAGATGAAATCTGGAAAGAAGCTTTCTGAGAAACTGCTTAGTGTTCTGTGAATTCATCTCACAGAGTTACATGTGTATTTCGAGGATCTCTTTTCTAGCCCTATTTCTGTGGAAACTGAGAAAAGATATTTCGGATCCCTTTGAAGACTATAGGGCCAAAGGAAATATCCTCCGATAACAAAGAGAAAGAAGCTTTCTGAGAAACTTCTTTGTGTTCTGTGAAATCATCTCACAGAGTTACAGCTTTCCCCTCAAGAAGCCTTTCGCTAAGACAGTTCTTGTGGAATTTGCAAAGTGATATTTGGAAGCCCCTAGAAGGCTATGGTGAAAAAGGAAATATCGTCAGATGAAATCTGGAAAGAAGCTTTCTGAGAAACTGCTTAGTGTTCTGATAATTCATCTCACAGAGTTACATGTGTATTTCGAGGATCTCTTTGCTAGCCCTATTTCTGGGGAATCTGAGAAAAGATATTTCGGATCCCTTCGAAGACTCTAGGGCCAAAGGAAATATCCTCAGATAACAAAGAGAAAGAAGCTTTCTGAGAAACTTCTTTGTGTTCTGTGAAATCATCTCACAGAGTTACAGCTTTCCCCTCAAGAAGCCTTTCGCTAAGACAGTTCTTGTGGAATTGGCAAAGTGATATTTGGAAGCCCATAGAAGGCTATGGTGAAAAAGGAAATATCGTCAGATGAAATCTGGAAAGAAGCTTTCTGAGAAACTGCTTAGTGTTCTGTGAATTCATCTCACAGAGTTACATGTGTATTTCGAGGATCTCTTTGCTAGCCCTATTTCTGTGGAAACTGAGAAAAGATATTTCGGATCCCTTTGAAGACTATAGGGCCAAAGGAAATATCCTCCGATAACAAAGAGAAAGAAGCTTTCTGAGAAACTTCTTTGTGTTCTGTGAAATCATCTCACAGAGTTACAGCTTTCCCCTCAAGAAGCCTTTCGCTAAGACAGTTCTTGTGGAATTGGCAAAGTGATATTTGGAAGCCCATAGAGGGCTATGGTGAAAAAGAAAATATCGTCAGATGAAATCTGGAAAGAAGCTTTCTGCGAAACTTCTTAGTGTTCTGTTAATTCATCTCACAGAGTTACATGTGTATTTCGAGGATCTCTTTGCTAGCCCTATTTCTGTGGAATCTGAGAACAGATATTTCGGATCCCTTTGAAGACTATAGGGCCAAAGGAAATATCCTCGGATAACAAAGAGAAAGAAGCTTTCTGAGAAACTTCTTTGTGTTCTGTGAAATCACCTCACAGAGTTACAGCTTTCCCCTCAAGAAGCCTTTCGCTAAGACAGTTCTTGTGGAATTGGCAAAGTGATATTTGGAAGCCCATAGAGGGCTATGGTGAAAAAGGAAATATCGTCAGATGAAATATGGAAAGAAGCTTTCTGAGAAACTGCTTAGTGTTCTGTTAATTCATCTCACAGCGTTACATGTGTATTTCGGGGATCTCTTTGCTAGCTCTATTTCTGTGGAATCTGAGAACAGATATTTCGGATCACTTTGAAGACTATAGGGCCAAAGGAAATATCCTCCGATAACAAAGAGAAAGAAGCTTTCTGAGAAACTTCTTTGTGTTCTGTGAAATCATCTCAGAGAGTTACAGCTTTCCCCTCAAGAAGCCTTTCGCTAAGACAGTTCTTGTGGAATTGGCAAAGTGATATTTGTAAGCCCATAGAGGGCTATGGTGAAAAAGGAAATATCCTCAGATGAAATCTGGAAAGAAGCTTTCTGAGAAACTGCTTAGTGTTCTGTAAATTCATCTCACAGAGTTACATGTGTATTTCGAGGATCTCTTTGCTAGCCCTATTTCTGTGGAAACTGAGAGAAGATATTTCGGATCCCTTTGAAGACTATAGGGCCAAAGGAAATATCCTCCGATAACAAAGAGAAAGAAGCTTTCTGAGAAACTTCTTTGTGTTCTGTGAAATCATCTCACAGAGTTACAGCTTTCCCCTCAAGTAGCCTTTCGCTAAGACAGTTCTTGTGGAATTGGCAAAGTGATATTTGTAAGCCCATAGAGGGCTATCGTGAAAAAGGAAATATCCTCAGATGAAATCTGGAAAGAAGCTTTCTGAGAAACTGCTTAGTGTTCTGTTAATTCATCTCACAGAGTTACATGCGTATTTCGAGGATCTCTTTGCTAGCCCTATTTCTGTGGAATCTGAGAACAGATATTTCGGATCCCTTTGAAGACTATAGGGCCAAAGGAAATATCCTCCGATAACAAAGAGAAAGAAGCTTTCTGAGAAACTTCTTTGTGTTCTGTGAAATCATCTCACAGAGTTACAGCTTTCCCCGAAGAAGCCTTTCGCTAAGACAGTTCTTGTGGAATTGGCAAAGTGATATTTGGAAGCCCATAGAGGGCTATGGTGAAAAAGGAAATATCCTCAGATGAAATCTGGAAAGAAGCTTTCTGCGAAACTGCTTAGTGTTCTGTTAATTCATCTCACAGAGTTACATGTGTATTTCGAGAATCTCTTTGCTAGCCCTATTTCTGTGGAATCTGAGAACAGATATTTCGGATCCCTTTGAAGACTATAGGGCCAAAGGAAATATCTTCGGATAACAAAGAGAAAGAAGCTTTCTGAGAAACTTCTTTGTGTTCTGTGAAATCACCTCACAGAGTTACAGCTTTCCCCTCAAGAAGCCTTTCGCTAAGACAGTTCTTGTGGAATTGGCAAAGTGATATTTGGAAGCCCATAGAGGGCTATGGTGAAAAAGGAAATATCGTCAGATGAAATATGGAAAGAAGCTTTCTGAGAAACTGCTTAGTGTTCTGTTAATTCATCTCACAGCGTTACATGTGTATTTCGGGGATCTCTTTGCTAGCTCTATTTCTGTGGAATCTGAGAACAGATATTTCGGATCACTTTGAAGACTATAGGGCCAAAGGAAATATCCTCCGATAACAAAGAGAAAGAAGCTTTCTGAGAAACTTCTTTGTGTTCTGTGAAATCATCTCACAGAGTTACAGCTTTCCCCTCAAGAAGCCTTTCGCTAAGACAGTTCTTGTGGAATTGGCAAAGTGATATTTGTAAGCCCATAGAGGGCTATGGTGAAAAAGGAAATATCCTCAGATGAAATCTGGAAAGAAGCTTTCTGAGAAACTGCTTAGTGTTCTGTAAATTCATCTCACAGAGTTACATGTGTATTTCGAGGATCTCTTTGCTAGCCCTATTTCTGTGGAAACTGAGAGAAGATATTTCGGATCCCTTTGAAGACTATAGGGCCAAAGGAAATATCCTCCGATAACAAAGAGAAAGAAGCTTTCTGAGAAACTTCTTTGTGTTCTGTGAAATCATCTCACAGAGTTACAGCTTTCCCCGAAGAAGCCTTTCGCTAAGACAGTTCTTGTGGAATTGGCAAAGTGATATTTGGAAGCCCATAGAGGGCTATGGTGAAAAAGGAAATATCCTCAGATGAAATCTGGAAAGAAGCTTTCTGCGAAACTGCTTAGTGTTCTGTTAATTCATCTCACCGAGTTACATGTGTATTTCGAGGATCTCTTTGCTAGCCCTATTTCTGTGGAATCTGAGAACAGATATTTCGGATCCCTTTGAAGACTATAGGGCCAAAGGAAATATCCTCCGATAACAAAGAGAAAGAAGCTTTCTGAGAAACTTCTTTGTGTTCTGTGAAATCATCTCACAGAGTTACAGCTTTCCCCTCAAGAAGCCTTTCGCTAAGACAGTTCTTGTGGAATTGGCAACGTGATATTTGGAAGCCCATAGAGGGCTGTGGTGAAAAAGGAAATATCCTCAGATGAAATCTGGAAAGAAGCTTTCTGAGAAACTGCTTAGTGTTCTGTTAATTCTTCTCATAGAGTTACATGTGTATTTCGAGGATCTCTTTGCTAGCCCTATTTCTGTGGAATCTGAGAACAGATATATCGGATCCCTTTGAAGACTATAGGGCCAAAGGAAATATCCTCCGATAACAAAGAGAAAGAAGCTTTCTGAGAAACTTCTTTGTGTTCTGTGAAATCATCTCACAGAGTTACAGCTTTCCCCTAAAGAAGACTTTCGCTCAGACAGTTCTTGTGGAATTGGTAAAGTGATATTTGGAAGCCCATAGAGGGCTATGGTGAAAAAGGAAATATCGTCAGATGAAATCTGGAAAGAAGCTTTCTGCGAAACTGCTTAGTGTTCTGTTAATTCAACTCACAGAGTTACATGTGTATTTCGAGGATCTCTTTGCTAGCCCTATCTCTGTGGAATCTGAGAACAGATATTTCGGATCCCTTTGAAGACTATAGGGCCAAAGGAAATATCCTCGGATAACAAAGAGAAAGAAGCTTTCTGAGAAACTTCTTTCTGTTCTGTGAAATCACCTCACAGAGTTACAGCTTTCCCCTCAAGAAGCCTTTCGCTAAGACAGTTCTTGTGGAATTGGCAAAGTGATATTTGGAAGCCCATAGAGGGCTATGGTGAAAAAGGAAATATCGTCAGTTGAAATCTGGAAAGAAGCTTTCTGAGAAACTGCTTAGTATTCTGTAAATTCATCTCACAGCGTTACATGTGTATTTCGGGGATCTCTTTGCTAGCTCTATTTCTGTGGAATCTGAGAACAGATATTTCGGATCACTTTGAAGACTATAGGGCCAAAGGAAATATCCTCCGATAACAAAGAGAAAGAAGCTTTCTGAGAAACTTCTTTGTGTTCTGTGAAATCATCTCACAGAGTTACAGCTTTCCCCTCAAGAAGCCTTTCGGTAAGACAGTTCTTGTGGAATTGGCAAAGTGATATTTGGAAGCCCATAGAGGGCTATGGTGAAAAAGGAAATATCCTCAGATGAAATCTGGAAAGAAGCTTTCTGAGAAACTGCTTAGTGTTCTGTGAATTCATCTCACAGAGTTACATGTGTATTTCGAGGATCTCTTTTCTAGCCCTATTTCTGTGGAAACTGAGAAAAGATATTTCGGATCCCTTTGAAGACTATAGGGCCAAAGGAAATATCCTCCGATAACAAAGAGAAAGAAGCTTTCTGAGAAACTTCTTTGTGTTCTGTGAAATCATCTCACAGAGTTACAGCTTTCCCCTCAAGAAGCCTTTCGCTAAGACAGTTCTTGTGGAATTGGCAAAGTGATATTTGGAAGCCCCTAGAAGGCTATGGTGAAAAAGGAAATATCGTCAGATGAAATCTGGAAAGAAGCTTTCTGAGAAACTGCTTAGTGTTCTGTTAATTCATCTCACAGAGTTACATGTGTATTTCGAGGATCTCTTTGCTAGCCCTATTTCTGGGGAATCTGAGAAAAGATATTTCGGATCCCTTCGAAGACTCTAGGGCCAAAGGAAATATCCTCAGATAACAAAGAGAAAGAAGCTTTCTGAGAAACTTCTTTGTGTTCTGTGAAATCATCTCACAGAGTTACAGCTTTCCCCTCAAGAAGCCTTTCGCTAAGACAGTTCTTGTGGAATTGGCAAAGTGATATTTGGAAGCCCATAGAAGGCTATGGTGAAAAAGGAAATATCGTCAGATGAAATCTGGAAAGAAGCTTTCTGAGAAACTGCTTAGTGTTCTGTTAATTCATCTCACAGAGTTACATGTGTATTTCGAGGATCTCTTTGCTAGCCCTATTTCTGTGGAAACTGAGAACAGATATTTCGGATCCCTTTGAAGACTATAGGGCCAAAGGAAATATCCTCCGATAACAAAGAGAAAGAAGCTTTCTGAGAAACTTCTTTGTGTTCTGTGAAATCATCTCACAGAGTTACAGCTTTCCCCTCAAGAAGCCTTTCGCTAAGACAGTTCTTGTGGAATTGGCAAAGTGATATTTGGAAGCCCATAGAGGGCTATGGTGAAAAAGGAAATATCGTCAGATGAAATCTGGAAAGAAGCTTTCTGCGAAACTTCTTAGTGTTCTGTTAATTCATCTCACAGAGTTACATGTGTATTTCGAGGATCTCTTTGCTAGCCCTATTTCTGTGGAATCTGAGAACAGATATTTCGGATCCCTTTGAAGACTATGGGGCCAAAGGAAATATCCTCGGATAACAAAGAGAAAGAAGCTTTCTGAGAAACTTCTTTGTGTTCTGTGAAATCACCTCACAGAGTTACAGCTTTCCCCTCAAGAAGCCTTTCGCTAAGACAGTTCTTGTGGAATTGGCAAAGTGATATTTGGAAGCCCATAGAGGGCTATGGTGAAAAAGGAAATATCGTCAGATGAAATATGGAAAGAAGCTTTCTGAGAAACTGCTTAGTGTTCTGTTAATTCATCTCACAGCGTTACATGTGTATTTCGGGGATCTCTTTGCTAGCTCTATTTCTGTGGAATCTGAGAACAGATATTTCGGATCACTTTGAAGACTATAGGGCCAAAGGAAATATCCTCCGATAACAAAGAGAAAGAAGCTTTCTGAGAAACTTCTTTGTGTTCTGTGAAATCATCTCAGAGAGTTACAGCTTTCCCCTCAAGAAGCCTTTCGCTAAGACAGTTCTTGTGGAATTGGCAAAGTGATATTTGTAAGCCCATAGAGGGCTATGGTGAAAAAGGAAATATCCTCAGATGAAATCTGGAAAGAAGCTTTCTGAGAAACTGCTTAGTGTTCTGTAAATTCATCTCACAGAGTTACATGTGTATTTCGAGGATCTCTTTGCTAGCCCTATTTCTGTGGAAACTGAGAGAAGATATTTCGGATCCCTTTGAAGACTATAGGGCCAAAGGAAATATCCTCCGATAACAAAGAGAAAGAAGCTTTCTGAGAAACTTCTTTGTGTTCTGTGAAATAATCTCACAGAGTTACAGCTTTCCCCTCAAGTAGCCTTTCGCTAAGACAGTTCTTGTGGAATTGGCAAAGTGATATTTGTAAGCCCATAGAGGGCTATCGTGAAAAAGGAAATATCCTCAGATGAAATCTGGAAAGAAGCTTTCTGAGAAACTGCTTAGTGTTCTGTTAATTCATCTCACAGAGTTACATGTGTATTTCGAGGATCTCTTTGCTAGCCCTATTTCTGTGGAATCTGAGAACAGATATTTCGGATCCCTTTGAAGACTATAGGGCCAAAGGAAATATCCTCCGATAACAAAGAGAAAGAAGCTTTCTGAGAAACTTCTTTGTGTTCTGTGAAATCATCTCACAGAGTTACAGCTTTCCCCGAAGAAGCCTTTCGCTAAGACAGTTCTTGTGGAATTGGCAAAGTGATATTTGGAAGCCCATAGAGGGCTATGGTGAAAAAGGAAATATCCTCAGATGAAATCTGGAAAGAAGCTTTCTGCGAAACTGCTTAGTGTTCTGTTAATTCATCTCACAGAGTTACATGTGTATTTCGAGGATCTCTTTGCTAGCCCTATTTCTGTGGAATCTGAGAACAGATATTTCGGATCCCTTTGAAGACTATAGGGCCAAAGGAAATATCTTCGGATAACAAAGAGAAAGAAGCTTTCTGAGAAACTTCTTTGTGTTCTGTGAAATCACCTCACAGAGTTACAGCTTTCCCCTCAAGAAGCCTTTCGCTAAGACAGTTCTTGTGGAATTGGCAAAGTGATATTTGGAAGCCCATAGAGGGCTATGGTGAAAAAGGAAATATCGTCAGATGAAATATGGAAAGAAGCTTTCTGAGAAACTGCTTAGTGTTCTGTTAATTCATCTCACAGCGTTACATGTGTATTTCGGGGATCTCTTTGCTAGCTCTATTTCTGTGGAATCTGAGAACAGATATTTCGGATCACTTTGAAGACTATAGGGCCAAAGGAAATATCCTCCGATAACAAAGAGAAAGAAGCTTTCTGAGAAACTTCTTTGTGTTCTGTGAAATCATCTCACAGAGTTACAGCTTTCCCCTCAAGAAGCCTTTCGCTAAAACAGTTCTTGTGGAATTGGCAAAGTGATATTTGTAAGCCCATAGAGGGCTATGGTGAAAAAGGAAATATCCTCAGATGAAATCTGGAAAGAAGCTTTCTGAGAAACTGCTTAGTGTTCTGTAAATTCATCTCACAGAGTTACATGTGTACTTCGAGGATCTCTTTGCTAGCCCTATTTCTGTGGAAACTGAACGAAGATATTTCGGATCCCTTTGAAGACTATAGGGCCAAAGGAAATATCCTCCGATAACAAAGAGAAAGAAGCTTTCTGAGAAACTTCTTTGTGTTCTGTGAAATCATCTCACAGAGTTACAGCTTTCCCCGAAGAAGCCTTTCGCTAAGACAGTTCTTGTGGAATTGGCAAAGTGATATTTGGAAGCCCATAGAGGGCTATGGTGAAAAAGGAAATATCCTCAGATGAAATCTGGAAAGAAGCTTTCTGCGAAACTGCTTAGTGTTCTGTTAATTCATCTCACCGAGTTACATGTGTATTTCGAGGATCTCTTTGCTAGCCCTATTTCTGTGGAATCTGAGAACAGATATTTCGGATCCCTTTGAAGACTATAGGGCCAAAGGAAATATCCTCCGATAACAAAGAGAAAGAAGCTTTCTGAGAAACTTCTTTGTGTTCTGTGAAATCATCTCACAGAGTTACAGCTTTCCCCTCAAGAAGCCTTTCGCTAAGACAGTTCTTGTGGAATTGGCAACGTGATATTTGGAAGCCCATAGAGGGCTGTGGTGAAAAAGGAAATATCCTCAGATGAAATCTGGAAAGAAGCTTTCTGAGAAACTGCTTAGTGTTCTGTTAATTCTTCTCATAGAGTTACATGTGTATTTCGAGGATCTCTTTGCTAGCCCTATTTCTGTGGAATCTGAGAACAGATATTTCGGATCCCTTTGAAGACTATAGGGCCAAAGGAAATATCCTCCGATAACAAAGAGAAAGAAGCTTTCTGAGAAACTTCTTTGTGTTCTGTGAAATCATCTCACAGAGTTACAGCTTTCCCCTAAAGAAGACTTTCGCTAAGACAGTTCTTGTGGAATTGGTAAAGTGATATTTGGAAGCCCATAGAGGGCTATGGTGAAAAAGGAAATATCGTCAGATGAAATCTGGAAAGAAGCTTTCTGCGAAACTGCTTAGTGTTCTGTTAATTCAACTCACAGAGTTACATGTGTATTTCGAGGATCTCTTTGCTAGCCCTATTTCTGTGGAATCTGAGAACAGATATTTCGGATCCCTTTGAAGACTATAGGGCCAAAGGAAATATCCTCGGATAACAAAGAGAAAGAAGCTTTCTGAGAAACTTCTTTCTGTTCTGTGAAATCACCTCACAGAGTTACAGCTTTCCCCTCAAGAAGCCTTTCGCTAAGACAGTTCTTGTGGAATTGGCAAAGTGATATTTGGAAGCCCATAGAGGGCTATGGTGAAAAAGGAAATATCGTCAGATGAAATCTGGAAAGAAGCTTTCTGAGAAACTGCTTAGTATTCTGTAAATTCGTCTCACAGCGTTACATGTGTATTTCGGGGATCTCTTTGCTAGCTCTATTTCTGTGGAATCTGAGAACAGATATTTCGGATCACTTTGAAGACTATAGGGCCAAAGGAAATATCCTCCGATAACAAAGAGAAAGAAGCTTTCTGAGAAACTTCTTTGTGTTCTGTGAAATCATCTCACAGAGTTACAGCTTTCCCCTCAAGAAGCCTTTCGCTAAGACAGTTCTTGTGGAATTGGCAAAGTGATATTTGTAAGCCCATAGAGGGCTATGGTGAAAAAGGAAATATCGTCAGATGAAATCTGGAAAGAAGCTTTCTGAGAAACTGCTTAGTGTTCTGTAAATTCATCTCACAGAGTTACATGTGTGTTTCGAGGATCTCTTTGCTAGCCCTATTTCTGTGGAATCTGAGAGAAGATATTTCGGATCCCATTGAAGACTATAGGGTCAAAGGAAATATCCTCCGATAACAAAGAGATAGAAGCTTTCTGAGAAATTTCTTTGTGTTCTGTGAAATCATCTCAGAAAGTTACAGCTTTCCCCTCAAGTAGCCTTTCGCTAAGACAGTTCTTGTGGAATTGGCAAAGTGATATTTGTAAGCCCATAGAGGGCTATGGGGAAAAAGGAAATATCGTCAGATGAAATCTGGAAAGAAGCTTTCTGAGAAACTGCTTAGTGTTCTGTTAATTCATCTCACAGAGTTACATGTGTATTTCGAGGATCTCTTTGCTAGCCCTATTTCTGTGGAATCTGAGAACAGATATTTCGGATCCCTTTGAAGACTATAGGGCCAAAGGAAATATCCTCCGATAACAAAGAGAAAGAAGCTTTCTGAGAAACTTCTTTGTGTTCTGTGAAATCATCTCACAGAGTTACAGCTTTCCCCTCAAGAAGCCTTTCGGTAAGACAGTTCTGTGGAATTGGCAAAGTAATATTTGGAAGCCCATAGAGGGCTATTGTGAAAAAGGAAATATCGTGAGATGAAATCTGGAAAGAAGCTTTCTGAGAAACTGCTTAGTGTTCTGTGAATTCATCTCACAGAGTTACATGTGTATTTCGAGGATCTCTTTGCTAGCCCTATTTCTGTGGAAACTGAGAAAAGATATTTCGGATCCCTTTGAAGACTATAGGGCCAAAGGAAATATCCTCCGATAACAAAGAGAAAGAAGATTTCTGAGAAACTTCTTTGTGTTCTGTGAAATCATCTCAGAGAGTTACAGCTTTCCCCTCAAGAAGCCTTTCGCTAAGACAGTTCTTGTGGAATTGGCAAAGTGATATTTGTAAGCCCATAGAGGGCTATGGTGAAAAAGGAAATATCCTCAGATGAAATCTGGAAAGAAGCTTTCTGAGAAACTGCTTAGTGTTCTGTAAATTCATCTCACAGAGTTACATGTGTATTTCGAGGATCTCTTTGCTAGCCCTATTTCTGTGGAAACTGAGAGAAGATATTTCGGATCCCTTTGAAGACTATAGGGCCAAAGGAAATATCCTCCGATAACAAAGAGAAAGAAGCTTTCTGAGAAACTTCTTTGTGTTCTGTGAAATCATCTCACAGAGTTACAGCTTTCCCCTCAAGTAGCCTTTCGCTAAGACAGTTCTTGTGGAATTGGCAAAGTGATATTTGTAAGCCCATAGAGGGCTATGTGGAAAAAGGAAATATCGTCAGATGAAATCTGGAAAGAAGCTTTCTGAGAAACTGCTTAGTGTTCTGTTAATTCATCTCACAGAGTTACATGTGTATTTCGAGGATCTCTTTGCTAGCCCTATTTCTGTGGAATCTGAGAACAGATATTTCGGATCCCTTTGAAGACTATAGGGCCAAAGGAAATATCCTCCGATAACAAAGAGAAAGAAGCTTTCTGAGAAACTTCTTGGTGTTCTGTGAAATCATCTCACAGAGTTACAGCTTTCCCCTCAAGAAGCCTTTCGCTAAGACAGTTCTTTTGGAATTGGCAAAGTGATATTTGGAAGCCCATAGAGGGCTATGGTGAAAAAGGAAATATCCTCAGATGAAATCTGGAAAGAAGCTTTCTGAGAAACTGCTTAGTGTTCTGGGAATTCATCTCACAGAGTTACATGTGTATTTCGGGGATCTCTTTGCTAGCCCTATTTCTGTGGAATCTGAGAACAGATATTTCGGATCCCTTTGAAGACTATAGGGCCAAAGGAAATATCCTCCGATAACAAAGAGAAAGAAGCTTTCTGAGAAACTTCTTTGTGTTCTGTGAAATCATCTCACAGAGTTACAGCTTTCCCCTCAAGAAGCCTTTCGCTAAGACAGTTCTTGTGGAATTGGCAAAGTGATATTCGGAAGCCCATAGAGGGCTATGGTGAAAAAGGAAATATCGTCAGATGAAATCTGGAAAGAAGATTTCTGAGAAACTGCTTAGTGTTCTGTTAATTCATCTCACAGAGTTACATGCGTATTTCGAGGATCTCTTTGCTAGCCCTATTTCTGTGGAAACTCAGAAAAGATATTTCGGATCCCTTTGAAGACTATAGGGCCAAAGGAAATATCCTCCGATAACAAAGGGAAAGAAGCTTTCTGAGAAACTTCTTTGTGTTCTGTGAAATCATCTCACAGAGTTACAGCTTTCCCCGAAGAAGCCTTTCGCTAAGACAGTTCTTGTGGAATTGGCAAAGTGATATTTGGAAGCCCATAGAGGGCTATGTTGAGAAAGGAAATATCCTCAGATGAAATCTGGAAAGAAGCTTTCTTCGAAACTGCTTAGTGTTCTGTGAATTCATCTCACAGAGTTACATGTGTATTTCGGGGATCTCTTTGCTAGCCCTATTTCTGTGGAATCTGAGAACAGATATTTCGGATCCCTTTGAAGACAATAGGGCCAAAGGAAATATCCTCCGATAACAAAGAGAAAGAAGCTTTCTGAGAAACTTCTTTGTGTTCTGTGAAATCATCTCACAGAGTTACAGCTTTCCCCTCAAGAAGCCTTTCGCTAAGACAGTTCTTGTGGAATTGGCAAAGTGATATTCGGAAGCCCATAGAGGGCTATGGTGAAAAAGGAAATATCGTCAGATGAAATCTGGAAAGAAGCTTTCTGAGAAACTGCTTAGTGTTCTGTTAATTCATCTCACAGAGTTACATGCGTATTTCGAGGATCTCTTTGCTAGCCCTATTTCTGTGGAAACTGAGAAAAGATATTTCGGATCCCTTTGAAGACTATAGGGCCAAAGGAAATATCCTCCGATAACAAAGGGAAAGAAGCTTTCTGAGAAACTTCTTTGTGTTCTGTGAAATCATCTCACAGAGTTACAGCTTTCCCCGAAGAAGCCTTTCGCTAAGACAGTTCTTGTGGAATTGGCAAAGTGATATTTGGAAGCCCATAGAGGGCGATGTTGAGAAAGGAAATATCCTCAGATGAAATCTGGAAAGAAGCTTTCTTCGAAACTGCTTAGTGTTCTGTTAATTCATCTCACAGAGTTACATGTGTATTTCGAGGATCTATTTGCTAGCCCTATTTCTGTGGATTCTGAGAACAGATATTTCGGATCCCTTTGAAGACTATAGGGCCAAAGGAAATATCCTCCGATAACAAAGAGAAAGAAGCTTTCTGAGAAACTTCTTTGTGTTCTGTGAAATCATCTCACAGAGTTACAGCTTTCCCCTCAAGAAGCCTTTCGCTAAGACAGTTCTTGTGGAATTGGCAAAGTGATATTTGGAAGCCGATAGAGGGCTATGGAGATAAAGGAAATATCCTCAGATGAAATCTGGAAAGAAGCTTTCTGAGAAACTGCTTAGTGTTCTGTTAATTCATCTCACAGAGTTACATGTGTATTTCGAGGATCTCTTTGCTAGCCCTATTTCTGTGGAATCTGAGAACAAATATTTCGGATCCCTTTGAAGACTATAGGGCCTAAGGAAATATCCTCCGATAACAAAGAGAAAGAAGCTTTCTGAGAAACTTCTTTGTGTTCTGTGAAATCAGCTCACAGAGTTACAGCTTTCCCCTCTAGAAGCCTTTTGCTAAGACAGTTCTTGTGGAATTGGCAAAGTGATATTTGGAAGCCCATAGAGGGCTATGGTGAAAAAGGAAATATCCTCAGATGAAATCTGGAAAGAAGCTTTCTGAGAAACTGCTTAGTGTTCTGTTAATTCATCTCACAGAGTTACATGTGTATTTCGAGGATCTCTTTGCGAGCTCTATTTCTGTGAAATCTGAGAACAGATATTTCGGATCCCTTTGAAGACTATAGGGCCAAAGGAAATATCCTCGGATAACAAAGAGAAAGAAGCTTTCTGAGAAACTTCTTTGTGTTCTGTGAAATCATCTCACAGAGTTACAGCTTTCCCCTCAAGAAGCCTTTCGCTAAGACAGTTCTTGTGGAATTGGCAAAATGATATTTGGAAGCCCATAGAGGGCTATGGTGAAAAAGGAAATATCCTCAGATGAAATCTGGAAAGAAGCTTTCTGAGAAACTGCTTAGTGTTCTGTTAATTCATCTCACAGAGTTACATGTGTATTTCGAGGATCTCTTTGCTAGCCCTATTTCTGTGGAATCTGAGAACAAATATTTCGGATCCCTTTGAAGACTATAGGGCCAAAGGAAATATCCTCCGATAACAAAGAGAAAGAAGCTTTCTGAGAAACTTCTTTGTGTTCTGTGAAATCATCTCACAGAGTTACAGCTTTCCCCTCAAGAAGCCTTTCGCTAAGACAGTTCTTGTGGAATTGGCAACGTGATATTTGGAAGCCCAGAGAGGGCTATGGTGAATAAGGAAATATCCTCAGATGAAATCTGGAAAGAAGCTTTCTCGGAAACTGCTTAGTGTTCTGTGAATTCATCTCACAGAGTTACATGTGTATTTCGAGGATCTCTTTGCTAGCCCTATTTCTGTGGAATCTGAGAACAGATATTTCGGATCCCTTTGAAGACTATAGGGCCAAAGGAAATATCCTCCGATAACAAAGAGAAAGAAGCTTTCTGAGAAACATATTTGTGTTCTGTGAAATCATCTCACAGAGTTACAGCTTTCCCCTCAAGAAGCCTTTCGCTAAGACAGTTCTTGTGGAATTGGCAAAGTGATATTTGGAAGCCCATAGAGGGCTACGTTGAAAAAGGAAATATCCTCAGATGAAATCTGGAAAGAAGCTTTCTGAGAAACTGCTTAGTGTTCTGTGAATTCATCTCACAGAGTTTCATGTGTATTTCGGGGAGCTCTTTGCTAGCCCTATTTCTGTGGAATCTGAGAACAGATATTTCGGATCCCTTTAAAGACTATAGGGCCAAAGGAAATATCCTCCGATAACAAAGAGAAAGAAGTTTTCTGAGAAACTTCTTTGTGTTCTGTGAAATCATCTCACAGAGTTACAGCTTTCCCCTCAAGAAGCCTTTCGCTAAGACAGTTCTTGTGGAATTGGCAAAGTGATATTCGGAAGCCCATAGAGGGCTATGGTGAAAAAGGAAATATCGTCAGATGAAATCTGGAAAGAAGCTTTCTGAGAAACTGCTTAGTGTTCTGTTAATTCATCTCACAGAGTTACATGCGTATTTCGAGGATCTCTTTGCTAGCCCTATTTCTGTGGAAACTGAGAACAGATATTTCGGATCCCTTTGAAGACTATAGGGCCAAAGGAAATATCCTCCGATAACAAAGAGAAAGAAGCTTTCTCAGAAACTTCTTTGTGTTCTGTGAAATCATCTCACAGAGTTACAGCTTTCCCCGAAGAAGCCTTTCGCTAAGACAGTTCTTGTGGAATTGGCAAAGTGATATTTGGAAGCCCATAGAGGGCTATGGTGAAAAAGGAAATATCCTCAGATGAAATCTGGAAAGAAGCTTTCTGCGAAACTGCTTAGTGTTCTGTTAATTCATCTCACCGAGTTACATGTGTATTTCGAGGATCTCTTTGCTAGCCCTATTTCTGTGGAATCTGAGAACAGATATTTCGGATCCCTTTGAAGACTATAGGGCCAAAGGAAATATCCTCCGATAACAAAGAGAAAGAAGCTTTCTGAGAAACTTCTTTGTGTTCTGTGAAATCATCTCACAGAGTTACAGCTTTCCCCTCAAGAAGCCTTTCG
Organism: Macaca nemestrina; assembly: GCF_043159975.1. NCBI lineage: Eukaryota > Metazoa > Chordata > Mammalia > Primates > Cercopithecidae > Macaca > Macaca nemestrina. Next base: position 29,295,537 of record NC_092135.1, on the reverse strand, counting down.
CTAAGACAGTTCTTGTGGAATTGGCAACGTGATATTTGGAAGCCCATAGAGGGCTATGTTGAAAAAGGAAATATCCTCAGATGAAATCTGGAAAGAAGCTTTCTGAGAAACTGCTTAGTGTTCTGTTAATTCTTCTCACAGAGTTACATGGGTATTTCGAGGATCTCTTTGCTAACCCTATTTCTGTGGAATCTGAGAACAGATATTTCGGATCCCTTTGAAGACTATAGGTCCAAAGGAAATATCCTCCGATAACAAAGACAAAGAAGCTTTCTGAGAAACTTCTTTGTGTTCTGTGAAATCATCTCACAGAGTTACAGCTTTCCCCTCAAGAAGCCTTTCGCTAAGACAGTTCTTGTGGAATTGGCAAAGTGATATTTGGAAGCCCATAGAGGGCTATGGTGAAAAAGGAAATATCGTGAGATGAAATCTGGAAAGAAGCTTTCTGAGAAACTGCTTAGTATTCTGTGAATTCATCTCACAGAGTTACATGTGTATTTCGAGGATCTCTTTGCTAGCCCTATTTCTGTGGAAACTGAGAACAGATATTTCGGATCCCTTTGAAGACTATAGGGCCAAAGGAAATATCCTCCGATAACAAAGAGAAAGAAGCTTTCTGAGAAACTTCTTTGTGTTCTGTGAAATCATCTCACAGAGTTACAGCTTTCCCCTCAAGAAGCCTTTCGCTAAGACAGTTCTTGTGGAATTGGCAAAGTGATATTTGGAAGCCCATAGAAGGCTATGGTGAAAAAGGAAATATCGTCAGATGAAATCTGGAAAGAAGCTTTCTGTGAAACTGCTTAGTGTTCTGTTAATTCATCTCACAGAGTTACATGTGTATTTCGAGGATCTCTTTGCTAGCCCTATTTCTGTGGAATCTGAGAAAAGATATTTCGGATCCCTTCGAAGACTCTAGGGCCAAAGGAAATATCCTCGGATAACAAAGAGAAAGAAGCTTTCTGAGAAACTTCTTTGTGTTCTGTGAAATCATCTCGCAGAGATACAGTTTCCCCTCAAGAAGCCTTTCGCTAAGACAGTTCTTGTGGAATTGGCAAAGTGATATTTGGAAGCCCATAGAAGGCTATGGTGAAAAAGGAAATATCGTCAGATGAAATCTGGAAAGAAGCTTTCTGCGAAACTGCTTAGTGTTCCGTTAATTCATCTCACAGAGTTACATGTGTATTTCGAGGATCTCTTTGCTAGCCCTATTTCTGTGGAATCTGAGAACAGATATTTCGGATCCCTTTGAAGACTATAGGGCCAAAGGAAATATCCTCGGATAACAAAGAGAAAGAAGCTTTTTGAGAAACTTCTTTGTGTTCTGTGAAATCATCTCACAGAGTTACAGCTTTCCCCTCAAGAAGCCTTTCGCTAAGACAGTTCTTGTGGCATAGGCAAAGTGATATTTGGAAGCCCATAGAGGGCTATGGTGAAAAAGGAAATATCGTCAGATGAAATCTGGAAAGAAGCTTTCTGCGAAACTGCTTAGTGTTCTGTTAATTCATCTCACAGAGTTACATGTGTATTTCGAGGATCTCTTTGCTAGCCCTATTTCTGTGGAAACTGAGAAAAGATATTTCGGATCCCTTTGAAGACTATAGGGCCAAAGGAAATATCCTCCGATAACAAAGGGAAAGAAGCTTTCTGAGAAACTTCTTTGTGTTCTGTGAAATCATCTCACAGAGTTACAGCTTTCCCCGAAGAAGCCTTTCGCTAAGACAGTTCTTGTGGAATTGGCAAAGTGATATTTGGAAGCCCATAGAGGGCGATGTTGAGAAAGGAAATATCCTCAGATGAAATCTGGAAAGAAGCTTTCTTCGAAACTGCTTAGTGTTCTGTGAATTCATCTCACAGAGTTACATGTGTATTTCGAGGATCTATTTGCTAGCCCTATTTCTGTGGATTCTGAGAACAGATATTTCGGATCCCTTTGAAGACTATAGGGCCAAAGGAAATATCCTCCGATAACAAAGAGAAAGAAGCTTTCTGAGAAACTTCTTTGTGTTCTGTGAAATCATCTCACAGAGTTACAGCTTTCCCCTCAAGAAGCCTTTCGCTAAGACAGTTCTTGTGGAATTGGCAAAGTGATATTTGGAAGCCGATAGAGGGCTATGGAGATAAAGGAAATATCCTCAGATGAAATCTGGAAAGAAGCTTTCTGAGAAACTGCTTAGTGTTCTGTTAATTCATCTCACAGAGTTACATGTGTATTTCGAGGATCTCTTTGCTAGCCCTATTTCTGTGGAATCTGAGAACAAATATTTCGGATCCCTTTGAAGACTATAGGGCCTAAGGAAATATCCTCCGATAACAAAGAGAAAGAAGCTTTCTGAGAAACTTCTTTGTGTTCTGTGAAATCAGCTCACAGAGTTACAGCTTTCCCCTCTAGAAGCCTTTTGCTAAGACAGTTCTTGTGGAATTGGCAAAGTGATATTTGGAAGCCCATAGAGGGCTATGGTGAAAAAGGAAATATCCTCAGATGAAATCTGGAAAGAAGCTTTCTGAGAAACTGCTTAGTGTTCTGTTAATTCATCTCACAGAGTTACATGTGTATTTCGAGGATCTCTTTGCGAGCTCTATTTCTGTGAAATCTGAGAACAGATATTTCGGATCCCTTTGAAGACTATAGGGCCAAAGGAAATATCCTCGGATAACAAAGAGAAAGAAGCTTTCTGAGAAACTTCTTTGTGTTCTGTGAAATCATCTCACAGAGTTACAGCTTTCCCCTCAAGAAGCCTTTCGCTAAGACAGTTCTTGTGGAATTGGCAAAATGATATTTGGAAGCCCATAGAGGGCTATGGTGAAAAAGGAAATATCCTCAGATGAAATCTGGAAAGAAGCTTTCTGAGAAACTGCTTAGTGTTCTGTTAATTCATCTCACAGAGTTACATGTGTATTTCGAGGATCTCTTTGCTAGCCCTATTTCTGTGGAATCTGAGAACAAATATTTCGGATCCCTTTGAAGACTATAGGGCCAAAGGAAATATCCTCCGATAACAAAGAGAAAGAAGCTTTCTGAGAAACTTCTTTGTGTTCTGTGAAATCATCTCACAGAGTTACAGCTTTCCCCTCAAGAAGCCTTTCGCTAAGACAGTTCTTGTGGAATTGGCAACGTGATATTTGGAAGCCCAGAGAGGGCTATGGTGAATAAGGAAATATCCTCAGATGAAATCTGGAAAGAAGCTTTCTCGGAAACTGCTTAGTGTTCTGTTAATTCATCTCACAGAGTTACATGTGTATTTCGAGGATCTCTTTGCTAGCCCTATTTCTGTGGAATCTGAGAACAGATATTTCGGATCCCTTTGAAGACTATAGGGCCAAAGGAAATATCCTCCGATAACAAAGAGAAAGAAGCTTTCTGAGAAACATCTTTGTGTTCTGTGAAATCATCTCACAGAGTTACAGCTTTCCCCTCAAGAAGCCTTTCGCTAAGACAGTTCTTGTGGAATTGGCAAAGTGATATTTGGAAGCCCATAGAGGGCTACGTTGAAAAAGGAAATATCCTCAGATGAAATCTGGAAAGAAGCTTTCTGAGAAACTGCTTAGTGTTCTGTGAATTCATCTCACAGAGTTTCATGTGTATTTCGGGGAGCTCTTTGCTAGCCCTATTTCTGTGGAATCTGAGAACAGATATTTCGGATCCCTTTGAAGACTATAGGGCCAAAGGAAATATCCTCCGATAACAAAGAGAAAGAAGTTTTCTGAGAAACTTCTTTGTGTTCTGTGAAATCATCTCACAGAGTTACAGCTTTCCCCTCAAGAAGCCTTTCGCTAAGACAGTTCTTGTGGAATTGGCAAAGTGATATTCGGAAGTCCATAGAGGGCTATGGTGAAAAAGGAAATATCGTCAGATGAAATCTGGAAAGAAGCTTTCTGAGAAACTGCTTAGTGTTCTGTTAATTCATCTCACAGAGTTACATGCGTATTTCGAGGATCTCTTTGCTAGCCCTATTTCTGTGGAAACTGAGAACAGATATTTCGGATCCCTTTGAAGACTATAGGGCCAAAGGAAATATCCTCCGATAACAAAGAGAAAGAAGCTTTCTCAGAAACTTCTTTGTGTTCTGTGAAATCATCTCACAGAGTTACAGCTTTCCCCGAAGAAGCCTTTCGCTAAGACAGTTCTTGTGGAATTGGCAAAGTGATATTTGGAAGCCCATAGAGGGCTATGGTGAAAAAGGAAATATCCTCAGATGAAATCTGGAAAGAAGCTTTCTGCGAAACTGCTTAGTGTTCTGTTAATTCATCTCACCGAGTTACATGTGTATTTCGAGGATCTCTTTGCTAGCCCTATTTCTGTGGAATCTGAGAACAGATATTTCGGATCCCTTTGAAGACTATAGGGCCAAAGGAAATATCCTCCGATAACAAAGAGAAAGAAGCTTTCTGAGAAACTTCTTTGTGTTCTGTGAAATCATCTCACAGAGTTACAGCTTTCCCCTCAAGAAGCCTTTCGCTAAGACAGTTCTTGTGGAATTGGCAACGTGATATTTGGAAGCCCATAGAGGGCTATGTTGAAAAAGGAAATATCCTCAGATGAAATCTGGAAAGAAGCTTTCTGAGAAACTGCTTAGTGTTCTGTTAATTCTTCTCACAGAGTTACATGGGTATTTCGAGGATCTCTTTGCTAACCCTATTTCTGTGGAATCTGAGAACAGATATTTCGGATCCCTTTGAAGACTATAGGTCCAAAGGAAATATCCTCCGATAACAAAGACAAAGAAGCTTTCTGAGAAACTTCTTTGTGTTCTGTGAAATCATCTCACAGAGTTACAGCTTTCCCCTCAAGAAGCCTTTCGCTAAGACAGTTCTTGTGGAATTGGCAAAGTGATATTTGGAAGCCCATAGAGGGCTATGGTGAAAAAGGAAATATCGTGAGATGAAATCTGGAAAGAAGCTTTCTGAGAAACTGCTTAGTATTCTGTGAATTCATCTCACAGAGTTACATGTGTATTTCGAGGATCTCTTTGCTAGCCCTATTTCTGTGGAAACTGAGAACAGATATTTCGGATCCCTTTGAAGACTATAGGGCCAAAGGAAATATCCTCCGATAACAAAGAGAAAGAAGCTTTCTGAGAAACTTCTTTGTGTTCTGTGAAATCATCTCACAGAGTTACAGCTTTCCCCTCAAGAAGCCTTTCGCTAAGACAGTTCTTGTGGAATTGGCAAAGTGATATTTGGAAGCCCATAGAAGGCTATGGTGAAAAAGGAAATATCGTCAGATGAAATCTGGAAAGAAGCTTTCTGAGAAACTGCTTAGTGTTCTGTTAATTCATCTCACAGAGTTACATGTGTATTTCGAGGATCTCTTTGCTAGCCCTATTTCTGTGGAATCTGAGAAAAGATATTTCGGATCCCTTCGAAGACTCTAGGGCCAAAGGAAATATCCTCGGATAACAAAGAGAAAGAAGCTTTCTGAGAAACTTCTTTGTGTTCTGTGAAATCATCTCGCAGAGATACAGCTTTCCCCTCAAGAAGCCTTTCGCTAAGACAGTTCTTGTGGAATTGGCAAAGTGATATTTGGAAGCCCATAGAAGGCTATGGTGAAAAAGGAAATATCGTCAGATGAAATCTGGAAAGAAGCTTTCTGCGAAACTGCTTAGTGTTCTGTTAATTCATCTCACAGAGTTACATGTGTATTTCGAGGATCTCTTTGCTAGCCCTATTTCTGTGGAATCTGAGAACAGATATTTCGGATCCCTTTGAAGACTATAGGGCCAAAGGAAATATCCTCGGATAACAAAGAGAAAGAAGCTTTTTGAGAAACTTCTTTGTGTTCTGTGAAATCATCTCACAGAGTTACAGCTTTCCCCTCAAGAAGCCTTTCGCTAAGACAGTTCTTGTGGAATAGGCAAAGTGATATTTGGAAGCCCATAGAGGGCTATGGTGAAAAAGGAAATATCGTCAGATGAAATCTGGAAAGAAGCTTTCTGCGAAACTGCTTAGTGTTCTGTTAATTCATCTCACAGAGTTACATGTGTATTTCGAGGATCTCTTTGCTAGCCCTATTTCTGTGGAATCTGAGAACAGATATTTCGGATCCCTTTGAAGACTATAGGGCCAAAGGAAATATCCTCGGATAACAAAGAGAAAGAAGCTTTCTGAGAAACTTCTTTGTGTCTGTGAAATCACCTCACAGAGTTACAGCTTTCCCCTCAAGAAGCCTTTCGCTAAGACAGTTCTTGTGGAATTGGCAAAGTGATATTTGGAAGCCCTTAGAGGGCTATGGTGAAAAAGGAAATATCGTCAGATGAAATCTGGAAAGAAGCTTTCTGAGAAACTGCTTAGTGTTCTGTTAATTCATCTCAGAGAGTTACATGTGTATTTCGAGGATCTCCTTGCTAGCCCTATTTCTGTGGAGTCTGAGAACAGATATTTCGGAACCCTTTGAAGACTATAGGGCCAAAAGAAATATCCTCCGATAACAAAGAGAAAGAAGCTTTCTGAGAAACTTCTTTCTGTTCTGTGAAATCATCTCACAGAGTTACAGCTTTCCCCTCAAGAAGCCTTTTGCTAAGACAGTTCTTGTGGAATTGGCAAAGTGATATTTGGAAGCCCATAGAGGGCTATGGTGAAAAAGGAAATATCGTCAGATGAAATCTGGAAAGAAGATTTCTGAGAAACTGCTTAGTGTTCTGTTAATTCATCTCACAGAGTTACATGTGTATTTCGAGGATCTCTTTGCTAGCCCTATTTCTGTGGAATATGAGAACAGATATTTCGGATCCCTTTGAAGACTATAGGGCCAAAGGAAATATCCTCCGATAACAAAGAGAAAGAAGCTTTCTGAGAAACTTCTTTGTGTTCTGTGAAATCATCTCACAGAGTTACAGCTTTCCCCTCAAGAAGCCTTTCGCTAAGACAGTTCTTGTGGAATTGGCAAAGTGATATTTGGAAGCCCTTAGAGGGCTATGGTGAAAAAGGAAATATCCTCAGATGAAATCTGGAAAGAAGCTTTCTGAGAAACTGCTTAGTGTTCTGTTAATTCATCTCACAGAGTTACATGTGTATTTCGAGGATCTCTTTGCTAGCCCTATTTCTGTGGAATCTGAGAACAGATATTTCGGATCCCTTTGAAGACTATAGGGCCAAAGGAAATATCCTCCGATAACAAAGAGAAAGAAGCTTTCTGAGAAACTTCTTTGTGTTCTGTGAAATCATCTCACAGAGTTACAGCTTTCCCCTCAGGAAGCCTTTTGCTAAGACAGTTCTTGTGGAATTGGCAAAGTGATATTTGGAAGATCATAGAGGGCTATGGGGAAAAAGGAAATATCCTCAGATGAAATCTGGAAAGAAGCTTTCTGAGAAACTGCTTAGTGTTCTGTTAATTCATCTCACAGAGTTACATGTGTATTTCGGGGATCTCTTTGGTAGCTCTATTTTTGTGGAATCTGAGAACAGATATTTCGGATCACTTTGAAGACTATAGGGCCAAAAGAAATATCCTCCGATAACAAAGAGAAAGAAGCTTTCTGAGAAACTTCTTTGTGTTCTGTGAAATCATCTCAGAGAGTTACAGCTTTCCCCTCAAGAAGCCTTTCGCTAAGACAGTTCTTGTGGAATTGGCAAAGTGATATTTGTAAGCCCATAGAGGGCTATGGTGAAAAAGGAAATATCCTCAGATGAAATCTGGAAAGAAGCTTTCTGAGAAACTGCTTAGTGTTCTGTTAATTCATCTCACAGAGTTACATGTGTATTTCTAGGATCTCTTTGCTAGCCCTATTTCTGTGGAATCTGAGAACAGATATTTCGGATCCCTTTGAAGACTATAGGGCCAAAGGAAATATCCTCCGATAACAAAGAGAAAGAAGCTTTCTGAGAAACTTCTTTGTGTTTTGTGAAATCATCTCACAGAGTTACAGCTTTCCCCTCAAGAAGCCTTTCGCTAAGACAGTTCTTGTGGAATTGGAAAAGTGATATTCGGAAGCCCATAGAGGGCTATGGTGAAAAAGGAAATATCGTCAGATGAAATCTGGAAAGAAGCTTTCTGCGAAACTGCTTAGTGTTCTGTGAATTCATCTCACAGAGTTACATGCGTATTTCGAGGATCTCTTTGCTAGCCCTATTTCTGTGGAAACTCAGAAAAGATATTTCGGATCCCTTTGAAGACTATAGGGCCAAAGGAAATATCCTCCGATAACAAAGAGAAAGAAGCTTTCTGAGAAACTTCTTTGTGTTCTGTGAAATCATCTCACAGAGTTACAGCTTTCCCCTCAAGAAGCCTTTCGCTAAGACAGTTCTTGTGGAATTGGCAAAGTGATATTTGGAAGCCCTTAGAGGGCTATGGTGAAAAAGGAAATATCCTCAGATGAAATCTGGAAAGCAGCTTTCTGAAAAACTGCTTAGTGTTCTGTTAATTCATCTCACAGAGTTACATGTGTATTTCGAGGATCTCTTTGCTAGCCCTATTTCTGTGGAATCTGAGAACAGATATTTCGTATCCCTTTGAAGACTATAGGGCCAAAGGAAATATCCTCCGATAACTAAGAGAAAGAAGCTTTCTGAGAAACTTCTTTCTGTTCTGTGAAATCATCTCACAGAGTTACAGCTTTCCCCTCAAGAAGCCTTTTGCTAAGACAGTTTTTGTGGAATTGCCAAAGTGATATTTGGAAGCCCATAGAGGGCTATGGTGAAAAAGGAAATATCCTCAGATGAAATCTGGAAAGAAGCTTTCTGCGAAACTGCTTAGTGTTCTGTTAATTCATCTCACAGCGTTACATGTGTATTTCGGGGATCTCTTTGCCAGCTCTATTTCTGTGGAAACTGAGAACAGATATTTCGGATCACTTTGAAGACTATAGTGCCAAAGGAAATATCCTCCCATAACAAAGAGAAAGAAGCTTTCTGAGAAACTTCTTTGTGTTCTGTGAAATCATCTCACAGAGTTACAGCTTTCCCCTCAAGAAGCCTTTCGCTAAGACAGTTCTTGTGGAATTGGCAAAGTGATATTTGGAAGCCCATAGAGGGCTATGGTGAAAAAGGAAATATCCTCAGATGAAATCTGGAAAGAAGCTTTCTGAGAAACTGCTTAGTGTTCTGTGAATTCATCTCACAGAGTTACATGCGTATTTCGAGGATCTCTTTGCTAGCCCTATTTCTGTGGAAACTGAGAAAAGATATTTCGGGTCCCTTTGAAGACTATAAGGCCAAAGGAAATATCCTCCGATAACAAAGAGAAAGAAGCTTTCTGAGAAACTTCTTTGTGTTCTCTGAAATCATCTCACAGAGTTACAGCTTTCCCCGAAGAAGCCTTTCGCTAAGACAGTTCTTGTGGAATTGGCAAAGTGATATTTGGAAGCCCATAGAGGGCTATGGTGAAAAAGGAAATATCCTCAGATGAAATCTGGAAAGAAGCTTTCTGCGAAACTGCTTAGTGTTCTGTTAATTCATCTCACAGAGTTACATGTGTATTTCGAGGATCTCTTTGCTAGCCCTATTTCTGTGGAATCTGAGAACAGATATTTCGGATCCCTTCGAAGACTGTAGGGCCAAAGGAAATATCCTCCGATAACAAAGAGAAAGAAGCTTTCTGAGAAACTTCTTTGTGTTCTGTGAAATCATCTCACAGAGTTACAGCTTTCCCCTCAAGAAGCCTTTCGCTAAGACAGTTCTTGTGGAATTGGCAAAGTGATATTTGGAAGCCCATAGAGGGCTATGGTGAAAAAGGAAATATCGTCAGATGAAATCTGGAAAGAAGCTTTCTGCGAAACTGCTTAGTGTTCTGTGAATTCATCTCACAGAGTTACATGTGTATTTCGGGGATCTCTTTGCTAGCCCTATTTCTGTGGAATCTGAGAACAGATATTTCGGATGCCTTTGAAGACTATAGGGCCAAAGGAAATATCCTCCGATAACAAAGAGAAAGAAGCTTTCTGAGAAACTTCTTTGTGTTCTGTGAAATCATCTCACAGAGTTACAGCTTTCCCCTCAAGAAGCCTTTCGCTAAGACAGTTCTTGTGGAATTGGCAAAGTGATATTCGGAAGCCCATAGAGGGCTATGGTGAAAAAGGAAATATCGTCAGATGAAATCTGGAAAGAAGCTTTCTGCGAAACTGCTTAGTGTTCTGTGAATTCATCTCACAGAGTTACATGCGTATTTCGAGGATCTCTTTGCTAGCCCTATTTCTGTGGAAACTCAGAAAAGATATTTCGGATCCCTTTGAAGACTATAGGGCCAAAGGAAATATCCTCCGATAACAAAGAGAAAGAAGCTTTCTGAGAAATTTCTTTGTGTTCTGTGAAATCATCTCACAGAGTTACAGCTTTCCCCTCAAGAAGCCTTTTGCTAAGACAGTTCTTGTGGAATTGGCAAAGTGATATTTGGAAGCCCATAGAAGGCTATGGTGAAAAAGGAAATATCGTCAGATGAAATCTGGAAAGAAGCTTTCTGCGAAACTGCTTAGTGTTCTGTTAATTCATCTCACAGAGTTACATGTGTATTTCGAGGATCTCTTTGCTAGCCCTATTTCTGTGGAATCTGAGAACAGATATTTCGGATCCCTTTGAAGACTATAGGGCCAAAGGAAATATCCTCGGATAACAAAGAGAAAGAAGCTTTCTGAGAAACTTCTTTGTGTTCTGTGAAATCATCTCACAGAGTTACAGCTTTCCCCTCAAGAAGCCTTTTGCTAAGACAGTTCTTGTGGAATTGGCAAAGTAATATTTGGAAGCCCTTAGAGGGCTATGGTGAAAAAGGAAATATCCTCAGATGAAATCTGGAAAGCAGCTTTCTGAGAAACTGCTTAGTGTTCTGTTAATTCATCTCACAGAGTTACATGTGTATTTCGAGGATCTCTTTGCTAGCCCTATTTCTGTGGAATCTGAGAACAGATATTTCGGATCCCTTTGAAGACTATAGGGCCAAAGGAAATATCCTCCGATAACAAAGAGAAAGAAGCTTTCTGAGAAACTTCTTTCTGTTCTGTGAAATCATCTCCCAGAGTTACAGCTTTCCCCTCAAGAAGCCTTTTGCTAAGACAGTTTTTGTGGAATTGCCAAAGTGATATTTGGAAGCCCATAGAGGGCTATGGTGAAAAAGGAAATATCCTCAGATGAAATCTGGAAAGAAGCTTTCTGAGAAACTGCTTAGTGTTCTGTTAATTCATCTCACAGCGTTACATGTATATTTCGGGGATCTCTTTGCTAGCTATATTTCTGTAGAAACTGAGAACAGATATTTCGGATCACTTTGAAGACTATAGGGCCAAAGGAAATATCCTCCCATAACAAAGAGAAAGAAGCTTTCTGAGAAACTTCTTTGTGTTCTGTGAAATCATCTCACAGAGTTACAGCTTTCCGCTCAAGAAGCCTTTCGCTAAGACAGTTCTTGTGGAATTGGCAAAGTGATATTTGGAAGCCCTTAGAGGGCTATGGTGCAAAAGGAAATATCCTCAGATGAAATCTGGAAAGAAGCTTTCTGAGAAACTGCTTAGTGTTCTGTTAATTCATCTCACAGAGTTACATGTGTATTTCGAGGATCTCTTTGCTAGCCCTATTTCTGTGGAATCTGAGAACAGATATTTCGGATCCCTTTGAAGACTATAGGGCCAAAGGAAATATCCTCCGATAACAAAGAGAAAGAAGCTTTCTGAGAAACTTCTTTTTGTTCTGTGAAATCATCTCACAGAGTTACAGCTTTCCCCTCAAGAAGCCTTTTGCTAAGACAGTTCTTGTGGAATTGGCAAAGTGATCTTTGGAAGCCCGTAGAGGGCTATGGTGAAAAAGGAAATATCCTCAGATGAAATCTGGAAAGAAGCTTTCTGAGAAACTGCTTAGTGTTCTGTTAATTCATCTCACAGAGTTACATGTGTATTTCGGGGATCTCTTTGCTAGCTCTATTTTTGTGGAATCTGAGAACAGATATTTCGGATCACTTTGAAGACTATAGGGCCAAAGGAAATATCCTCCGATAACAAAGAGAAAGAAGCTTTCTGAGAAACTTCTTTGTGTTCTGTGAAATCATCTCAGAGAGTTATAGCTTTCCCCTCAAGCAGCCTTTCGCTAAGACAGTTCTTGTGGAATTGGCAAAGTGATATTTGTAAGCCCATAGAGGGCTATGGTGAAAAAGGAAATATCCTCCGATGAAATCTGGAAAGAAGCTTTCTGAGAAACTGCTGAGTGTTCTGTTAATTCATCTCACAGAGTTACATGTGTATTTCTAGGATCTCTTTGCTAGCCCTATTTCTGTGGAATCTGAGAACAGATATTTCGGATCCCTTTGAAGAGTATAGGGCCAAAGGAAATATCCTCCGATAACAAAGAGAAAGAAGCTTTCTGAGAAACTTCTTTGTGTTCTGTGAAATCATCTCACAGAGTTACAGCTTTCCCCTCAAGAAGCCTTTCGCTAAGACAGTTCTTGTGGAATTGGCAAAGTGATATTTGGAAGCCCATAGAGGGCTATGGTGAAAAAGGAAATATCCTCAGATGAAATCTGGAAAGAAGCTTTCTTCGAAACTGCTTAGTGTTCTGTGAATTTATCTCACAGAGTTACATGTGTATTTCGGGGATCTCTTTGCTAGCCCTATTTCTGTGGAATCTGAGAACAGATATTTCGGATGACTTTGAAGACTATAGGGCCAAAGGAAATATCCTCCGATAACAAAGAGAAAGAAGCTTTCTGAGAAACTTCTTTGTGTTCTGTGAAATCATCTCACAGAGTTACAGCTTTCCCCTCAAGAAGCCTTTCGCTAAGACAGTTCTTGTGGAATTGGCAAAGTGATATTCGGAAGCCCATAGAGGGCTATGGTGAAAAAGGAAATATCGTCAGATGAAATCTGGAAAGAAGCTTTCTGCGAAACTGCTTAGTGTTCTGTTAATTCATCTCACAGAGTTACATGCGTATTTCGAGGTTCTCTTTGCTAGCCCTATTTCTGTGGAAACTCAGAAAAGATATTTCGGATCCCTTTGAAGACTATAGGGCCAAAGGAAATATCCTCCGATAAAAAAGAGAAAGAAGCTTTCTGAGAAACTTCTTTGTGTTCTGTGAAATCATCTCACAGAGTTACAGCTTTCCCCGAAGAAGCCTTTCGCTAAGACAGTTCTTGTGGAAATGGCAAATTGATATTTGGAAGCCCTTAGAGGGCTATGGTGAAAAAGGAAATATCGTCAGATGAAATCTGGAAAGAAGCTTTCTGAGAAACTGCTTAGTGTTCTGTGTATTCATCTCACAGAGTTACATGTGTATTTCGAGGATCTCTTTGCTAGCCCTATTTCTGTGGAAACTGAGAAAAGATATTTCGGATCCCTTTGAAGACTATAGGTCCAAAGGAAATATCCTCCGATAACAAAGAGAAAGAAGCTTTCTGAGAAACTTCTTTGTGTTCTGTGAAATCATCTCACAGAGTTACAGCTTTCCCCTCAAGAAGCCTTTCGCTAAGACAGTTCTTGTGGAATTGGCAATGTGATATTTGGAAGCCCTTAGAGGGCTATGGTGAAAAAGGAAATATCCTCAGATGAAATCTGGAAAGAAGCTTTCTGAGAAACTGCTTAGTGTTCTGTTAATTCATCTCACAGAGTTACATGTGTATTTCGAGGATCTCTTTGCTAGCCCTATTTCTGTGGAATCTGAGAACAGATATTTCGGATCCCTTTGAAGACTATAGGGCCAAAGGAAATATCCTCCAAAAAAAAGAGAAAGAAACTTTCTGAGAAACTTCTTTCTGTTCTGTGAAATCATCTCACAGAGTTACAGCTTTCCCCTCAAGAAGCCTTTTGCTAAGACAGTTCTTGTGGAATTGCCAAAGTGATATTTGGAAGCCCATAGAGGGCTATGGTGAAAAAGGAAATATCCTCAGATGAAATCTGGAAAGAAGCTTTCTGAGAAACTGCTTAGTGTTCTGTTAATTCATCTCACAGAGTTACATTCGTATTTCGAGGATCTCTTTGCTAGCCCTATTTCTGTGGAAACTCAGAAAAGATATTTCGGATCCCTAAGAAGACTATAGGGCCAAAGGAAATATCCTCCGATAACAAAGAGAAAGAAGCTTTCTGAGGAATTTCTTTGTGTTCTGTGAAATCATCTCACAGAGTTACAGCTTTCCCCTCAAGAAGCCTTTCGCTAAGACAGTTCTTGTGGAATTGGCAAAGTGATATTTGGAAGCCCATAGAAGGCTATGGTGAAAAAGGAAATATCGTCAGATGAAATCTGGAAAGAAGCTTTCTGCGAAACTGCTTAGTGTTCTGTTAATTCATCTCACAGAGTTACATGTGTATTTCGAGGATCTCTTTGCTCGCCCTATTTCTGTGGAATCTGAGAACAGATATTTCGGATCCCTTTGAAGACTATAGGGCCAAAGGAAATATCCTCGGATAACAAAGAGAAAGAAGCTTTCTGAGAAACTTCTTTGTGTTCTGTGAAATCATCTCACAGAGTTACAGCTTTCCCCTCAAGAAGCCTTTTGCTAAGACAGTTCTTGTGGAATTGGCAAAGTGATATTTGGAAGCCCTTAGAGGGCTATGGTGAAAAAGGAAATATCCTCAGATGAAATCTGGAAAGCAGCTTTCTGAGAAACTGCTTAGTGTTCTGTTAATTCATCTCACAGAGTTACATGTGTATTTCGAGGATCTCTTTGCTAGCCCTATTTCTGTGGAATCTGAGAACAGATATTTCGGATCCCTTTGAAGACTATAGGGCCAAAGGAAATATCCTCCGATAACAAAGAGAAAGAAGCTTTCTGAGAAACTTATTTCTGTTCTGTGAAATCATCTCCCAGAGTTACAGCTTTCCCCTCAAGAAGCCTTTTGCTAAGACAGTTTTTGTGGAATTGCCAAAGTGATATTTGGAAGCCCATAGAGGGCTATGGTGAAAAAGGAAATATCCTCAGATGAAATCTGGAAAGAAGCTTTCTGAGAAACTGCTTAGTGTTCTGTTAATTCATCTCACAGCGTTACATGTGTATTTCGGGGATCTCTTTGCTAGCTATATTTCTGTAGAAACTGAGAACAGATATTTCGGATCACTTTGAAGACTATAGGGCCAAAGGAAATATCCTCCCATAACAAATAGAAAGAAGCTTTCTGAGAAACTTCTTTGTGTTCTGTGAAATCATCTCACAGAGTTACAGCTTTCCCCTCAAGAAGCCTTTCGCTAAGACAGTTCTTGTGGAATTTGCAAAGTGATATTTGGAAGCCCTTAGAGGGCTATGGTGCAAAAGGAAATATCCTCAGATGAAATCTGGAAAGAAGCTTTCTGAGAAACTGCTTAGTGTTCTGTTAATTCATCTCACAGAGTTACATGTGTATTTCGAGGATATCTTTGCTAGCCCTATTTCTGTGGAATCTGAGAACAGATATTTCGGATCCCTTTGAAGACTATAGGGCCAAAGGAAATATCCTCCGATAACAAAGAGAAAGAAGCTTTCTGAGAAACTTCTTTCTGTTCTGTGAAATCATCTCACAGAGTTACAGCTTTCCCCTCAAGAAGCCTTTTGCTAAGACAGTTCTTGTGGAATTGGCAATGTGATATTTGGAAGCCCGTAGAGGGCAATGGTGAAAAAGGAAATATCCTCAGATGAAATCTGGAAAGAAGCTTTCTGAGAAACTGCTTAGTGTTCTGTTAATTCATCTCACAGAGTTACATGTGTATTTCGGGGATCTCTTTGCTAGCTCTATTTTTGTGGAATCTGAGAACAGATATTTCGGATCACTTTGAAGACTATAGGGCCAAAGGAAATATCCTCCGATAACAAAGAGAAAGAAGCTTTCTGAGAAACTTCTTTGTGTTCTGTGAAATCATCTCAGAGAGTTATAGCTTTCCCCTCAAGCAGCCTTTCGCTAAGACAGTTCTTGTGGAATTGGCAAAGTGATATTTGTAAGCCCATAGAGGGCTATGGTGAAAAAGGAAATATCCTCCGATGAAATCTGGAAAGAAGCTTTCTGAGAAACTGCTGAGTGTTCTGTTAATTCATCTCACAGAGTTACATGTGTATTTCTAGGATCTCTTTGCTAGCCCTATTTCTGTGGAATCTGAGAACAGATATTTCGGATCCCTTTGAAGACTATAGGGCCAAAGGAAATATCCTCCGATAACAAAGAGAAAGAAGCTTTCTGAGAAACTTCTTTGTGTTCTGTGAAATCATCTCACAGAGTTACAGCTTTCCCCTCAAGAAGCCTTTCGCTAAGACAGTTCTTGTGGAATTGGCAAAGTGATATTTGGAAGCCCATAGAGGGCTATGGTGAAAAAGGAAATATCCTCAGATGAAATCTGGAAAGAAGCTTTCTGAGAAACTGCTTAGTGTTCTGTGAATTCATCTCACAGAGTTACATGTGTATTTCGGGGATCTCTTTGCTAGCCCTATTTCTGTGGAATCTGAGAACAGATATTTCGGATGACTTTGAAGACTATAGGGCCAAAGGAAATATCCTCCGATAACAAAGAGAAAGAAGCTTTCTGAGAAACTTCTTTGTGTTCTGTGAAATCATCTCACAGAGTTACAGCTTTCCCCTCAAGAAGCCTTTCGCTAAGACAGTTCTTGTGGAATTGGCAAAGTGATATTCGGAAGCCCATAGAGGGCTATGGTGAAAAAGGAAATATCGTCAGATGAAATTTGGAAAGAAGCTTTCTGCGAAACTGCTTAGTGTTCTGTTAATTCATCTCACAGAGTTACATGCGTATTTCGAGGTTCTCTTTGCTAGCCCTATTTCTGTGGAAACTCAGAAAAGATATTTCGGATCCCTTTGAAGACTATAGGGCCAAAGGAAATATCCTCCGATAACAAAGAGAAAGAAGCTTTCTGAGAAACTTCTTTGTGTTCTGTGAAATCACCTCACAGAGTTACAGCTTTCCCCGAAGAAGCCTTTCGCTAAGACAGTTCTTGTGGAAATGGCAAAGTGATATTTGGAAGCCCATAGAGGGCTATGGTGAAAAAGGAAATATCGTCAGATGAAATCTGGAAAGAAGCTTTCTGAGAAACTGCTTAGTGTTCTGTGTATTCATCTCACAGAGTTACATGTGTATTTCGAGGATCTCTTTGCTAGCCCTATTTCTGTGGAAACTGAGAAAAGATATTTCGGATCCCTTTGAAGACTATAGGTCCAAAGGAAATATCCTCCGATAACAAAGAGAAAGAAGCTTTCTGAGAAACTTCTTTGTGTTCTGTGAAATCATCTCACAGAGTTACAGCTTTCCCCTCAAGAAGCCTTTCGCTAAGACAGTTCTTGTGGAATTGGCAAAGTGATATTTGGAAGCCCTTAGAGGGCTATGGTGCAAAAGGAAATATCCTCAGATGAAATCTGGAAAGAAGCTTTCTGAGAAACTGCTTAGTGTTCTGTTAATTCATCTCACAGAGTTACATGTGTATTTCGAGGATCTCTTTGCTAGCCCTATTTCTGTGGAATCTGAGAACAGATATTTCGGATCCCTTTGAAGACTATAGGGCCAAAGGAAATATCCTCCGATAACAAAGAGAAAGAAGCTTTCTGAGAAACTTCTTTCTGTTCTGTGAAATCATCTCACAGAGTTACAGCTTTCCCCTCAAGAAGCCTTTTGCTAAGACAGTTCTTGTGGAATTGTCAAAGTGATATTTGGAAGCCCGTAGAGGGCTATGGTGAAAAAGGAAATATCCTCAGATGAAATCTGGAAAGAAGCTTTCTGAGAAACTGCTTAGTGTTCTGTTAATTCATCTCACAGAGTTACATGTGTATTTCGGGGATCTCTTTGCTAGCTCTATTTTTGTGGAATCTGAGAACAGATATTTCGGATCACTTTGAAGACTATAGGGCCAAAGGAAATATCCTCCGATAACAAAGAGAAAGAAGCTTTCTGAGAAACTTCTTTGTGTTCTGTGAAATCATCTCAGAGAGTTATAGCTTTCCCTTCAAGCAGCCTTTCGCTAAGACAGTTCTTGTGGAATTGGCAAAGTGATATTTGTAAGCCCATAGAGGGCTATGGTGAAAAAGGAAATATCCTCCGATGAAATCTGGAAAGAAGCTTTCTGAGAAACTGCTTAGTGTTCTGTGAATTCATCTCACAGAGTTACATGTGTATTTCGGGGATCTCTTTGCTAGCCCTATTTCTGTGGAATCTGAGAACAGATATTTCGGATGACTTTGAAGACTATAGTGCCATGGAAATATCCTCCGATAACAAAGAGAAAGAAGCTTTCTGAGAAACTTCTTTGTGTTCTGTGAAATCATCTCACAGAGTTACAGCTTTCCCCTCAAGAAGCCTTTCGCTAAGACAGTTCTTGTGGAATTGGCAAAGTGATATTCGGAAGCCCATAGAGGGCTATGGTGAAAAAGGAAATATCGTCAGATGAAATCTGGAAAGAAGCTTTCTGCGAAACTGCTTAGTGTTCTGTTAATTCATCTCACAGAGTTACATGCGTATTTCGAGGTTCTCTTTGCTAGCCCTATTTCTGTGGAAACTCTGAAAAGATATTTCGGATCCCTTTGAAGACTATAGGGCCAAAGGAAATATCCTCCGATAACAAAGAGAAAGAAGCTTTCTGAGAAACTTCTTTGTGTTCTGTGAAATCATCTCACAGAGTTACAGCTTTCCCCGAAGAAGCCTTTCGCTAAGACAGTTCTTGTGGAAATGGCAAAGTGATATTTGGAAGCCCATAGAGGGCTATGGTGAAAAAGGAAATATCGTCAGATGAAATCTGGAAAGAAGCTTTCTGAGAAACTGCTTAGTGTTCTGTGTATTCATCTCACAGAGTTACATGTGTATTTCGAGGATCTCTTTGCTAGCCCTATTTCTGTGGAAACTGAGAGAAGATATTTCGGATCCCTTTGAAGACTATAGGTCCAAAGGAAATATCCTCCGATAACAAAGAGAAAGAAGCTTTCTGAGAAACTTCTTTGTGTTCTGTGAAATCATCTCACAGAGTTACAGCTTTCCCCTCAAGAAGCCTTTCGCTAAGACAGTTCTTGTGGAAATGGCAAAGTGATATTTGGAAGCCCTTAGAGGGCTATGGTGAAAAAGGAAATATCCTCAGATGAAATCTGGAAAGAAGCTTTCTGAGAAACTGCTTAGTGTTCTGTTAATTCATCTCAAAGAGTTACATGTGTATTTCGAGGATCTCTTTGCTAGCCCTATTTCTGTGGAATCTGAGAACAGATATTTCGGATCCCTTTGAAGACTATAGGGCCAAAGGAAATATCCTCCGATAAAAAAGAGAAAGAAACTTTCTGAGAAACTTCTTTCTGTTCTGTGAAATCATCTCACAGAGTTACAGCTTTCCCCTCAAGAAGTCTTTTGCTAAGACAGTTCTTGTGGAATTGCCAAAGTGATATTTGGAAGCCCATAGAGGGCTATGGTGAAAAAGGAAATATCCTCAGATGAAATCTGGAAAGAAGCTTTCTGAGAAACTGCTTAGTGTTCTGTTAATTCATCTCACAGAGTTACATGCGTATTTCGAGGATCTCTTTGCTAGCCCTATTTCTGTGGAAACTCAGAAAAGATATTTCGGATCCCTTTGAAGACTATAGGGCCAAAGGAAATATCCTCCGATAACAAAGAGAAAGAAGCTTTCTGAGAAATTTCTTTGTGTTCTGTGAAATCATCTCACAGAGTTACAGCTTTCCCCTCAAGAAGCCTTTCGCTAAGACAGTTCTTGTGGAATTGGCAAAGTGATATTTGGAAGCCCATAGAATGCTATGGTGAAAAAGGAAATATCTTCAGATGAAATATGGAAAGAAGCTTTCTGCGAAACTGCTTAGTGTTCTGTTAATTCATCTCACAGAGTTACATGTGTATTTCGAGGATCTCTTTGCTAGCCCTATTTCTGTGGAATCTGAGAACAGATATTTCGGATCCCTTTGAAGACTATAGGGCCAAAGGAAATATCCTCGGATAACAAAGAGAAAGAAGCTTTCTGAGAAACTTCTTTGTGTTCTGTGAAATCATCTCACAGAGTTACAGCTTTCCCCTCAAGAAGCCTTTCGCTAAGACAGTTCTTGTGGAATTGGCAAAGTGATATTCGGAAGCCCATAGAGGGCTATGGTGAAAAAGGAAATATCGTCAGATGAAATCTGGAAAGAAGCTTTCTGCGAAACTGCTTAGTGTTCTGTTAATTCATCTCACAGAGTTACATGCGTATTTCGAGGTTCTCTTTGCTAGCCCTATTTCTGTGGAAACTCTGAAAAGATATTTCGGATCCCTTTGAAGACTATAGGGCCAAAGGAAATATCCTCCGATAACAAAGAGAAAGAAGCTTTCTGAGAAACTTCTTTGTGTTCTGTGAAATCATCTCACAGAGTTACAGCTTTCCCCGAAGAAGCCTTTCGCTAAGACAGTTCTTGTGGAAATGGCAAAGTGATATTTGGAAGCCCATAGAGGGCTATGGTGAAAAAGGAAATATCGTCAGATGAAATCTGGAAAGAAGCTTTCTGAGAAACTGCTTAGTGTTCTGTGTATTCATCTCACAGAGTTACATGTGTATTTCGAGGATCTCTTTGCTAGCCCTATTTCTGTGGAAACTGAGAGAAGATATTTCGGATCCCTTTGAAGACTATAGGTCCAAAGGAAATATCCTCCGATAACAAAGAGAAAGAAGCTTTCTGAGAAACTTCTTTGTGTTCTGTGAAATCATCTCACAGAGTTACAGCTTTCCCCTCAAGAAGCCTTTCGCTAAGACAGTTCTTGTGGAAATGGCAAAGTGATATTTGGAAGCCCTTAGAGGGCTATGGTGAAAAAGGAAATATCCTCAGATGAAATCTGGAAAGAAGCTTTCTGAGAAACTGCTTAGTGTTCTGTTAATTCATCTCAAAGAGTTACATGTGTATTTCGAGGATCTCTTTGCTAGCCCTATTTCTGTGGAATCTGAGAACAGATATTTCGGATCCCTTTGAAGACTATAGGGCCAAAGGAAATATCCTCCGATAAAAAAGAGAAAGAAACTTTCTGAGAAACTTCTTTCTGTTCTGTGAAATCATCTCACAGAGTTACAGCTTTCCCCTCAAGAAGTCTTTTGCTAAGACAGTTCTTGTGGAATTGCCAAAGTGATATTTGGAAGCCCATAGAGGGCTATGGTGAAAAAGGAAATATCCTCAGATGAAATCTGGAAAGAAGCTTTCTGAGAAACTGCTTAGTGTTCTGTTAATTCATCTCACAGAGTTACATGCGTATTTCGAGGATCTCTTTGCTAGCCCTATTTCTGTGGAAACTCAGAAAAGATATTTCGGATCCCTTTGAAGACTATAGGGCCAAAGGAAATATCCTCCGATAACAAAGAGAAAGAAGCTTTCTGAGAAATTTCTTTGTGTTCTGTGAAATCATCTCACAGAGTTACAGCTTTCCCCTCAAGAAGCCTTTCGCTAAGACAGTTCTTGTGGAATTGGCAAAGTGATATTTGGAAGCCCATAGAATGCTATGGTGAAAAAGGAAATATCTTCAGATGAAATATGGAAAGAAGCTTTCTGCGAAACTGCTTAGTGTTCTGTTAATTCATCTCACAGAGTTACATGTGTATTTCGAGGATCTCTTTGCTAGCCCTATTTCTGTGGAATCTGAGAACAGATATTTCGGATCCCTTTGAAGACTATAGGGCCAAAGGAAATATCCTCGGATAACAAAGAGAAAGAAGCTTTCTGAGAAACTTCTTTGTGTTCTGTGAAATCATCTCACAGAGTTACAGCTTTCCCCTCAAGAAGCCTTTCGCTAAGACAGTTCTTGTGGAATTGGCAAAGTGATATTTGGAAGCCCATAGAGGGCTATGGTGAAAAAGGAAATATCCTCAGATGAAATCTGGAAAGCAGCTTTCCGAGAAACTGCTTAGTGTTCTGTTAATTCATCTCACAGAGTTACATGTGTATTTCGAGGATCTCTTTGCTAGCCCTATTTCTGTGGAATCTGAGAACAGATAGTTCGAATCCCTTTGAAGACTATGGGGACAAAGGAAATATCCTCCGATAACAAAGAGAAAGAAGCTTTCTGAGAAATTTCTTTCTGTTCTGTGAAATCATCTCACAGAGTTACAGCTTTCCCCTCAAGAAGCCTTTTGCTAAGACAGTTTTTGTGGAATTGCCAAAGTGATATTTGGAAGCCCATAGAGGGCTATGGTGAAAAAGGAAATATCCTCAGATGAAATCTGGAAAGAAGCTTTCTGAGAAACTGCTTAGTGTTCTGTTAATTCATCTCACAGCGTTACATGTGTATTTCGGGGATCTCTTTGCTAGCTCTATTTCTGTGGAAACTGAGAACAGATATTTCGGATCACTTTGAAGACTATAGGGCCAAAGGAAATATCCTCCCATAAAAAAAAGAGAAAGAAGCTTTCTGAGAAACTTCTTTGTGTTCTGTGAAATCATCTCACAGAGTTACAGCTTTCCCCTAAAGAAGCCTTTCGCTAAGACAGTTCTTGTGGAATTGGCAACGTGATATTTGGAAGCCCATAGAGGGCTATGGTGAAAAAGGAAATATCCTCAGATGAAATCTAGAAAGAAGCTTTCTGAGAAACTGCTTAGTGTTCTGTTAATTCATCTCACAGAGTTACATGTGTATTTCGAGGATCTCTTTGCTAGCCCTATTTCTGTGGAATCTGAGAACAGATATTTCGGATCCCTTTGAAGACTATAGGGCCAAAGGAAATATCCTCCGATAACAAAGAGAAAGAAGCTTTCTGAGAAACTTCTTTGTGTTCTGTGAAATCATCTCACAGAGTTACAGCTTTCCCCTCAAGAAGCCTTTCGCTAAGACAGTTCTTGTGGAATTGGCAAAGTGATATTTGGAAGCCCATAGAGGGCTATGGTGAAAAAGGAAATATCGTCAGATGAAATCTGGAAAGAAGCTTTCTGAGAAACTGCTTAGTGTTCTCTGAATTCATCTCACAGAGTTACATGTTTATTTCGAGGATCTCTTTGCTAGCCCTATTTCTGTGGAAACTGAGAAAAGATATTTCGGATCCCTTTGAAGACTATAGGGCCAAAGGAAATATCCTCCGATAACAAAGAGAAAGAAGCTTTCTGAGAAACTTCTTTGTGTTCTGTGAAATCATCTCACAGAGTTACAGCTTTCCCCTCAAGAAGCCTTTCGCTAAGACAGTTCTTGTGGAATTTGCAAAGTGATATTTGGAAGCCCCTAGAAGGCTATGGTGAAAAAGGAAATATCGTCAAATGAAATCTGGAAAGAAGCTTTCTGAGAAACTGCTTAGTGTTCTGTTAATTCATCTCACAGAGTTACATGTGTATTTCGAGGATCTCTTTGCTAGCCCTATTTCTGTGGAATCTGAGAAAAGATATTTCGGATCACTTTGAAGACTATAGGGCCAAAGGAAATATCCTCGGATAACAAAGAGAAAGAAGCTTTCTGAGAAACTTCTTTGTGTTCTGTGAAATCATCTCGCAGAGTTACAGCTTTCCCCTCAAGAAGCCTTTCGCTAAGACAGTTCTTGTGGAATTGGCAAAGTGATATTTGGAAGCCCATAGAAGGCTATGGTGAAAAAGGAAATATTGTCAGATGAAATCTGGAAAGAAGCTTTCTGAGAAACTGCTTAGTGTTCTGTGAATTCATCTCACAGAGTTACATGTGTATTTCGAGGATCTCTTTGCTAGCCCTATTTTTGTGGAAACGGAGAAAAGATATTTCGGATCCCTTTGAAGACTATAGGGCCGAAGGAAATATCCTCCGATAACAAAGAGAAAGAAGATTTCTGAGAAACTTCTTTGTGTTCTGTGAAATCATCTGACAGAGATACAGCTTTCCCCTCAAGAAGCCTTTTGCTAAGACAGTTCTTGTGGATTGGCAAAGTGATATTTGGAAGCCCATAGAGGGCTATGGTGAAAAAGGAAATATCGTCAGATGAAATCTGGAAAGAAGCTTTCTGAGAAACTGCTTAGTGTTCTGTTAATTCATCTCACAGAGTTAGATGTGTATTTCGAGGATCTCTTTGCTAGCCCTATTTCTGTGGAATCTGAGAACAGATATTTCGGATCCCTTTGAAGACTATAGGGCCAAAGGAAATATCCTCCGATAACAAAGAGAAAGAAGCTTTCTGAGAAACTACTTTGTGTTCTGTGAAATCATCTCACAGAGTTACAGCTTTTCCCTCAAGAAGACTTTCGCTATGACAGTTCTTGTGGAATTGGCAAAGTGATATTTGGAAGCCCATAGAGGGCTACGGTGAAAAAGGAAATATCCTCAGATGAAATCTGGAAAGAAGCTTTCTGAGAAACTGCTTAGTGTTCTGTGAATTCATCTCACAGAGTTACATGTGTATTTCGGGGATCTCTTTGCTAGCCCTATTTCTGTGGAATCTGAGAACAGATATTTCGGATCCCTTTGAAGACTATAGGGCCAAAGGAAATATCCTCCGATAACAAAGAGAAAGAAGCTTTCTGAGAAACTTCTTTGTGTTCTGTGAAATCATCTCACAGAGTTACAGCTTTCCCCTCAAGAAGCCTTTCGCTAAGACAGTTCTTGTGGAATTGGCAAAGTGATATTTGGAAGCCCTTAGAGGGCTATGGTGAAAAAGGAAATATCCTCAGATGAAATCTGGAAAGCAGCTTTCCGAGAAACTGCTTAGTGTTCTGTTAATTCATCTCACAGAGTTACATGTGTATTTCGAGGATCTCTTTGCTAGCCCTATTTCTGTGGAATCTGAGAACAGATAGTTCGGATCCCTTTGAAGACTATGGGGACAAAGGAAATATCCTCCGATAACAAAGAGAAAGAAGCTTTCTGAGAAACTTCTTTGTGTTCTGTGAAATCATCTCACAGAGTTACAGCTTTCCCCTCAAGAAGCCTTTCGCTAAGACAGTTCTTGTGGAATTGGCAAAGTGATATTCGGAAGCCCATAGAGGGCTATGGTGAAAAAGGAAATATCGTCAGATGAAATCTGGAAAGAAGCTTTCTGAGAAACTGCTTAGTGTTCTGTTAATTCATCTCACAGAGTTACATGCGTATTTCGAGGATCTCTTTGCTAGCCCTATTTCTGTGGAAACTGAGAAAAGATATTTCGGATCCCTTTGAAGACTATAGGGCCAAAGGAAATATCCTCCGATAACAAAGGGAAAGAAGCTTTCTGAGAAACTTCTTTGTGTTCTGTGAAATCATCTCACAGAGTTACAGCTTTCCCCGAAGAAGCCTTTCGCTAAGACAGTTCTTGTGGAATTGGCAAAGTGATATTTGGAAGCCCATAGAGGGCGATGTTGAGAAAGGAAATATCCTCAGATGAAATCTGGAAAGAAGCTTTCTTCGAAACTGCTTAGTGTTCTGTTAATTCATCTCACAGAGTTACATGTGTATTTCGAGGATCTATTTGCTAGCCCTATTTCTGTGGATTCTGAGAACAGATATTTCGGATCCCTTTGAAGACTATAGGGCCAAAGGAAATATCCTCCGATAACAAAGAGAAAGAAGCTTTCTGAGAAACTTCTTTGTGTTCTGTGAAATCATCTCACAGAGTTACAGCTTTCCCCTCAAGAAGCCTTTCGCTAAGACAGTTCTTGTGGAATTGGCAAAGTGATATTTGGAAGCCGATAGAGGGCTATGGAGATAAAGGAAATATCCTCAGATGAAATCTGGAAAGAAGCTTTCTGAGAAACTGCTTAGTGTTCTGTTAATTCATCTCACAGAGTTACATGTGTATTTCGAGGATCTCTTTGCTAGCCCTATTTCTGTGGAATCTGAGAACAAATATTTCGGATCCCTTTGAAGACTATAGGGCCTAAGGAAATATCCTCCGATAACAAAGAGAAAGAAGCTTTCTGAGAAACTTCTTTGTGTTCTGTGAAATCAGCTCACAGAGTTACAGCTTTCCCCTCTAGAAGCCTTTTGCTAAGACAGTTCTTGTGGAATTGGCAAAGTGATATTTGGAAGCCCATAGAGGGCTATGGTGAAAAAGGAAATATCCTCAGATGAAATCTGGAAAGAAGCTTTCTGAGAAACTGCTTAGTGTTCTGTTAATTCATCTCACAGAGTTACATGTGTATTTCGAGGATCTCTTTGCGAGCTCTATTTCTGTGAAATCTGAGAACAGATATTTCGGATCCCTTTGAAGACTATAGGGCCAAAGGAAATATCCTCGGATAACAAAGAGAAAGAAGCTTTCTGAGAAACTTCTTTGTGTTCTGTGAAATCATCTCACAGAGTTACAGCTTTCCCCTCAAGAAGCCTTTCGCTAAGACAGTTCTTGTGGAATTGGCAAAATGATATTTGGAAGCCCATAGAGGGCTATGGTGAAAAAGGAAATATCCTCAGATGAAATCTGGAAAGAAGCTTTCTGAGAAACTGCTTAGTGTTCTGTTAATTCATCTCACAGAGTTACATGTGTATTTCGAGGATCTCTTTGCTAGCCCTATTTCTGTGGAATCTGAGAACAAATATTTCGGATCCCTTTGAAGACTATAGGGCCAAAGGAAATATCCTCCGATAACAAAGAGAAAGAAGCTTTCTGAGAAACTTCTTTGTGTTCTGTGAAATCATCTCACAGAGTTACAGCTTTCCCCTCAAGAAGCCTTTCGCTAAGACAGTTCTTGTGGAATTGGCAACGTGATATTTGGAAGCCCAGAGAGGGCTATGGTGAATAAGGAAATATCCTCAGATGAAATCTGGAAAGAAGCTTTCTCGGAAACT
The DNA here is from genome assembly GCF_043159975.1 of Macaca nemestrina. NCBI lineage: Eukaryota > Metazoa > Chordata > Mammalia > Primates > Cercopithecidae > Macaca > Macaca nemestrina. Next base: position 29,269,025 of record NC_092135.1, on the reverse strand, counting down.
GCTTAGTGTTCTGTGAATTCATCTCACAGAGTTACATGTGTATTTCGAGGATCTCTTTGCTAGCCCTATTTCTGTGGAATCTGAGAACAGATATTTCGGATCCCTTTGAAGACTATAGGGCCAAAGGAAATATCCTCCGATAACAAAGAGAAAGAAGCTTTCTGAGAAACATATTTGTGTTCTGTGAAATCATCTCACAGAGTTACAGCTTTCCCCTCAAGAAGCCTTTCGCTAAGACAGTTCTTGTGGAATTGGCAAAGTGATATTTGGAAGCCCATAGAGGGCTACGTTGAAAAAGGAAATATCCTCAGATGAAATCTGGAAAGAAGCTTTCTGAGAAACTGCTTAGTGTTCTGTGAATTCATCTCACAGAGTTTCATGTGTATTTCGGGGAGCTCTTTGCTAGCCCTATTTCTGTGGAATCTGAGAACAGATATTTCGGATCCCTTTAAAGACTATAGGGCCAAAGGAAATATCCTCCGATAACAAAGAGAAAGAAGTTTTCTGAGAAACTTCTTTGTGTTCTGTGAAATCATCTCACAGAGTTACAGCTTTCCCCTCAAGAAGCCTTTCGCTAAGACAGTTCTTGTGGAATTGGCAAAGTGATATTCGGAAGCCCATAGAGGGCTATGGTGAAAAAGGAAATATCGTCAGATGAAATCTGGAAAGAAGCTTTCTGAGAAACTGCTTAGTGTTCTGTTAATTCATCTCACAGAGTTACATGCGTATTTCGAGGATCTCTTTGCTAGCCCTATTTCTGTGGAAACTGAGAACAGATATTTCGGATCCCTTTGAAGACTATAGGGCCAAAGGAAATATCCTCCGATAACAAAGAGAAAGAAGCTTTCTCAGAAACTTCTTTGTGTTCTGTGAAATCATCTCACAGAGTTACAGCTTTCCCCGAAGAAGCCTTTCGCTAAGACAGTTCTTGTGGAATTGGCAAAGTGATATTTGGAAGCCCATAGAGGGCTATGGTGAAAAAGGAAATATCCTCAGATGAAATCTGGAAAGAAGCTTTCTGCGAAACTGCTTAGTGTTCTGTTAATTCATCTCACCGAGTTACATGTGTATTTCGAGGATCTCTTTGCTAGCCCTATTTCTGTGGAATCTGAGAACAGATATTTCGGATCCCTTTGAAGACTATAGGGCCAAAGGAAATATCCTCCGATAACAAAGAGAAAGAAGCTTTCTGAGAAACTTCTTTGTGTTCTGTGAAATCATCTCACAGAGTTACAGCTTTCCCCTCAAGAAGCCTTTCGCTAAGACAGTTCTTGTGGAATTGGCAACGTGATATTTGGAAGCCCATAGAGGGCTATGTTGAAAAAGGAAATATCCTCAGATGAAATCTGGAAAGAAGCTTTCTGAGAAACTGCTTAGTGTTCTGTTAATTCTTCTCACAGAGTTACATGGGTATTTCGAGGATCTCTTTGCTAACCCTATTTCTGTGGAATCTGAGAACAGATATTTCGGATCCCTTTGAAGACTATAGGTCCAAAGGAAATATCCTCCGATAACAAAGACAAAGAAGCTTTCTGAGAAACTTCTTTGTGTTCTGTGAAATCATCTCACAGAGTTACAGCTTTCCCCTCAAGAAGCCTTTCGCTAAGACAGTTCTTGTGGAATTGGCAAAGTGATATTTGGAAGCCCATAGAGGGCTATGGTGAAAAAGGAAATATCGTGAGATGAAATCTGGAAAGAAGCTTTCTGAGAAACTGCTTAGTATTCTGTGAATTCATCTCACAGAGTTACATGTGTATTTCGAGGATCTCTTTGCTAGCCCTATTTCTGTGGAAACTGAGAACAGATATTTCGGATCCCTTTGAAGACTATAGGGCCAAAGGAAATATCCTCCGATAACAAAGAGAAAGAAGCTTTCTGAGAAACTTCTTTGTGTTCTGTGAAATCATCTCACAGAGTTACAGCTTTCCCCTCAAGAAGCCTTTCGCTAAGACAGTTCTTGTGGAATTGGCAAAGTGATATTTGGAAGCCCATAGAAGGCTATGGTGAAAAAGGAAATATCGTCAGATGAAATCTGGAAAGAAGCTTTCTGTGAAACTGCTTAGTGTTCTGTTAATTCATCTCACAGAGTTACATGTGTATTTCGAGGATCTCTTTGCTAGCCCTATTTCTGTGGAATCTGAGAAAAGATATTTCGGATCCCTTCGAAGACTCTAGGGCCAAAGGAAATATCCTCGGATAACAAAGAGAAAGAAGCTTTCTGAGAAACTTCTTTGTGTTCTGTGAAATCATCTCGCAGAGATACAGTTTCCCCTCAAGAAGCCTTTCGCTAAGACAGTTCTTGTGGAATTGGCAAAGTGATATTTGGAAGCCCATAGAAGGCTATGGTGAAAAAGGAAATATCGTCAGATGAAATCTGGAAAGAAGCTTTCTGCGAAACTGCTTAGTGTTCCGTTAATTCATCTCACAGAGTTACATGTGTATTTCGAGGATCTCTTTGCTAGCCCTATTTCTGTGGAATCTGAGAACAGATATTTCGGATCCCTTTGAAGACTATAGGGCCAAAGGAAATATCCTCGGATAACAAAGAGAAAGAAGCTTTTTGAGAAACTTCTTTGTGTTCTGTGAAATCATCTCACAGAGTTACAGCTTTCCCCTCAAGAAGCCTTTCGCTAAGACAGTTCTTGTGGCATAGGCAAAGTGATATTTGGAAGCCCATAGAGGGCTATGGTGAAAAAGGAAATATCGTCAGATGAAATCTGGAAAGAAGCTTTCTGCGAAACTGCTTAGTGTTCTGTTAATTCATCTCACAGAGTTACATGTGTATTTCGAGGATCTCTTTGCTAGCCCTATTTCTGTGGAAACTGAGAAAAGATATTTCGGATCCCTTTGAAGACTATAGGGCCAAAGGAAATATCCTCCGATAACAAAGGGAAAGAAGCTTTCTGAGAAACTTCTTTGTGTTCTGTGAAATCATCTCACAGAGTTACAGCTTTCCCCGAAGAAGCCTTTCGCTAAGACAGTTCTTGTGGAATTGGCAAAGTGATATTTGGAAGCCCATAGAGGGCGATGTTGAGAAAGGAAATATCCTCAGATGAAATCTGGAAAGAAGCTTTCTTCGAAACTGCTTAGTGTTCTGTGAATTCATCTCACAGAGTTACATGTGTATTTCGAGGATCTATTTGCTAGCCCTATTTCTGTGGATTCTGAGAACAGATATTTCGGATCCCTTTGAAGACTATAGGGCCAAAGGAAATATCCTCCGATAACAAAGAGAAAGAAGCTTTCTGAGAAACTTCTTTGTGTTCTGTGAAATCATCTCACAGAGTTACAGCTTTCCCCTCAAGAAGCCTTTCGCTAAGACAGTTCTTGTGGAATTGGCAAAGTGATATTTGGAAGCCGATAGAGGGCTATGGAGATAAAGGAAATATCCTCAGATGAAATCTGGAAAGAAGCTTTCTGAGAAACTGCTTAGTGTTCTGTTAATTCATCTCACAGAGTTACATGTGTATTTCGAGGATCTCTTTGCTAGCCCTATTTCTGTGGAATCTGAGAACAAATATTTCGGATCCCTTTGAAGACTATAGGGCCTAAGGAAATATCCTCCGATAACAAAGAGAAAGAAGCTTTCTGAGAAACTTCTTTGTGTTCTGTGAAATCAGCTCACAGAGTTACAGCTTTCCCCTCTAGAAGCCTTTTGCTAAGACAGTTCTTGTGGAATTGGCACAGTGATATTTGGAAGCCCATAGAGGGCTATGGTGAAAAAGGAAATATCCTCAGATGAAATCTGGAAAGAAGCTTTCTGAGAAACTGCTTAGTGTTCTGTTAATTCATCTCACAGAGTTACATGTGTATTTCGAGGATCTCTTTGCGAGCTCTATTTCTGTGAAATCTGAGAACAGATATTTCGGATCCCTTTGAAGACTATAGGGCCAAAGGAAATATCCTCGGATAACAAAGAGAAAGAAGCTTTCTGAGAAACTTCTTTGTGTTCTGTGAAATCATCTCACAGAGTTACAGCTTTCCCCTCAAGAAGCCTTTCGCTAAGACAGTTCTTGTGGAATTGGCAAAATGATATTTGGAAGCCCATAGAGGGCTATGGTGAAAAAGGAAATATCCTCAGATGAAATCTGGAAAGAAGCTTTCTGAGAAACTGCTTAGTGTTCTGTTAATTCATCTCACAGAGTTACATGTGTATTTCGAGGATCTCTTTGCTAGCCCTATTTCTGTGGAATCTGAGAACAAATATTTCGGATCCCTTTGAAGACTATAGGGCCAAAGGAAATATCCTCCGATAACAAAGAGAAAGAAGCTTTCTGAGAAACTTCTTTGTGTTCTGTGAAATCATCTCACAGAGTTACAGCTTTCCCCTCAAGAAGCCTTTCGCTAAGACAGTTCTTGTGGAATTGGCAACGTGATATTTGGAAGCCCAGAGAGGGCTATGGTGAATAAGGAAATATCCTCAGATGAAATCTGGAAAGAAGCTTTCTCGGAAACTGCTTAGTGTTCTGTTAATTCATCTCACAGAGTTACATGTGTATTTCGAGGATCTCTTTGCTAGCCCTATTTCTGTGGAATCTGAGAACAGATATTTCGGATCCCTTTGAAGACTATAGGGCCAAAGGAAATATCCTCCGATAACAAAGAGAAAGAAGCTTTCTGAGAAACATCTTTGTGTTCTGTGAAATCATCTCACAGAGTTACAGCTTTCCCCTCAAGAAGCCTTTCGCTAAGACAGTTCTTGTGGAATTGGCAAAGTGATATTTGGAAGCCCATAGAGGGCTACGTTGAAAAAGGAAATATCCTCAGATGAAATCTGGAAAGAAGCTTTCTGAGAAACTGCTTAGTGTTCTGTGAATTCATCTCACAGAGTTTCATGTGTATTTCGGGGAGCTCTTTGCTAGCCCTATTTCTGTGGAATCTGAGAACAGATATTTCGGATCCCTTTGAAGACTATAGGGCCAAAGGAAATATCCTCCGATAACAAAGAGAAAGAAGTTTTCTGAGAAACTTCTTTGTGTTCTGTGAAATCATCTCACAGAGTTACAGCTTTCCCCTCAAGAAGCCTTTCGCTAAGACAGTTCTTGTGGAATTGGCAAAGTGATATTCGGAAGTCCATAGAGGGCTATGGTGAAAAAGGAAATATCGTCAGATGAAATCTGGAAAGAAGCTTTCTGAGAAACTGCTTAGTGTTCTGTTAATTCATCTCACAGAGTTACATGCGTATTTCGAGGATCTCTTTGCTAGCCCTATTTCTGTGGAAACTGAGAACAGATATTTCGGATCCCTTTGAAGACTATAGGGCCAAAGGAAATATCCTCCGATAACAAAGAGAAAGAAGCTTTCTCAGAAACTTCTTTGTGTTCTGTGAAATCATCTCACAGAGTTACAGCTTTCCCCGAAGAAGCCTTTCGCTAAGACAGTTCTTGTGGAATTGGCAAAGTGATATTTGGAAGCCCATAGAGGGCTATGGTGAAAAAGGAAATATCCTCAGATGAAATCTGGAAAGAAGCTTTCTGCGAAACTGCTTAGTGTTCTGTTAATTCATCTCACCGAGTTACATGTGTATTTCGAGGATCTCTTTGCTAGCCCTATTTCTGTGGAATCTGAGAACAGATATTTCGGATCCCTTTGAAGACTATAGGGCCAAAGGAAATATCCTCCGATAACAAAGAGAAAGAAGCTTTCTGAGAAACTTCTTTGTGTTCTGTGAAATCATCTCACAGAGTTACAGCTTTCCCCTCAAGAAGCCTTTCGCTAAGACAGTTCTTGTGGAATTGGCAACGTGATATTTGGAAGCCCATAGAGGGCTATGTTGAAAAAGGAAATATCCTCAGATGAAATCTGGAAAGAAGCTTTCTGAGAAACTGCTTAGTGTTCTGTTAATTCTTCTCACAGAGTTACATGGGTATTTCGAGGATCTCTTTGCTAACCCTATTTCTGTGGAATCTGAGAACAGATATTTCGGATCCCTTTGAAGACTATAGGTCCAAAGGAAATATCCTCCGATAACAAAGACAAAGAAGCTTTCTGAGAAACTTCTTTGTGTTCTGTGAAATCATCTCACAGAGTTACAGCTTTCCCCTCAAGAAGCCTTTCGCTAAGACAGTTCTTGTGGAATTGGCAAAGTGATATTTGGAAGCCCATAGAGGGCTATGGTGAAAAAGGAAATATCGTGAGATGAAATCTGGAAAGAAGCTTTCTGAGAAACTGCTTAGTATTCTGTGAATTCATCTCACAGAGTTACATGTGTATTTCGAGGATCTCTTTGCTAGCCCTATTTCTGTGGAAACTGAGAACAGATATTTCGGATCCCTTTGAAGACTATAGGGCCAAAGGAAATATCCTCCGATAACAAAGAGAAAGAAGCTTTCTGAGAAACTTCTTTGTGTTCTGTGAAATCATCTCACAGAGTTACAGCTTTCCCCTCAAGAAGCCTTTCGCTAAGACAGTTCTTGTGGAATTGGCAAAGTGATATTTGGAAGCCCATAGAAGGCTATGGTGAAAAAGGAAATATCGTCAGATGAAATCTGGAAAGAAGCTTTCTGAGAAACTGCTTAGTGTTCTGTTAATTCATCTCACAGAGTTACATGTGTATTTCGAGGATCTCTTTGCTAGCCCTATTTCTGTGGAATCTGAGAAAAGATATTTCGGATCCCTTCGAAGACTCTAGGGCCAAAGGAAATATCCTCGGATAACAAAGAGAAAGAAGCTTTCTGAGAAACTTCTTTGTGTTCTGTGAAATCATCTCGCAGAGATACAGCTTTCCCCTCAAGAAGCCTTTCGCTAAGACAGTTCTTGTGGAATTGGCAAAGTGATATTTGGAAGCCCATAGAAGGCTATGGTGAAAAAGGAAATATCGTCAGATGAAATCTGGAAAGAAGCTTTCTGCGAAACTGCTTAGTGTTCTGTTAATTCATCTCACAGAGTTACATGTGTATTTCGAGGATCTCTTTGCTAGCCCTATTTCTGTGGAATCTGAGAACAGATATTTCGGATCCCTTTGAAGACTATAGGGCCAAAGGAAATATCCTCGGATAACAAAGAGAAAGAAGCTTTTTGAGAAACTTCTTTGTGTTCTGTGAAATCATCTCACAGAGTTACAGCTTTCCCCTCAAGAAGCCTTTCGCTAAGACAGTTCTTGTGGAATAGGCAAAGTGATATTTGGAAGCCCATAGAGGGCTATGGTGAAAAAGGAAATATCGTCAGATGAAATCTGGAAAGAAGCTTTCTGCGAAACTGCTTAGTGTTCTGTTAATTCATCTCACAGAGTTACATGTGTATTTCGAGGATCTCTTTGCTAGCCCTATTTCTGTGGAATCTGAGAACAGATATTTCGGATCCCTTTGAAGACTATAGGGCCAAAGGAAATATCCTCGGATAACAAAGAGAAAGAAGCTTTCTGAGAAACTTCTTTGTGTCTGTGAAATCACCTCACAGAGTTACAGCTTTCCCCTCAAGAAGCCTTTCGCTAAGACAGTTCTTGTGGAATTGGCAAAGTGATATTTGGAAGCCCTTAGAGGGCTATGGTGAAAAAGGAAATATCGTCAGATGAAATCTGGAAAGAAGCTTTCTGAGAAACTGCTTAGTGTTCTGTTAATTCATCTCAGAGAGTTACATGTGTATTTCGAGGATCTCCTTGCTAGCCCTATTTCTGTGGAGTCTGAGAACAGATATTTCGGAACCCTTTGAAGACTATAGGGCCAAAAGAAATATCCTCCGATAACAAAGAGAAAGAAGCTTTCTGAGAAACTTCTTTCTGTTCTGTGAAATCATCTCACAGAGTTACAGCTTTCCCCTCAAGAAGCCTTTTGCTAAGACAGTTCTTGTGGAATTGGCAAAGTGATATTTGGAAGCCCATAGAGGGCTATGGTGAAAAAGGAAATATCGTCAGATGAAATCTGGAAAGAAGATTTCTGAGAAACTGCTTAGTGTTCTGTTAATTCATCTCACAGAGTTACATGTGTATTTCGAGGATCTCTTTGCTAGCCCTATTTCTGTGGAATATGAGAACAGATATTTCGGATCCCTTTGAAGACTATAGGGCCAAAGGAAATATCCTCCGATAACAAAGAGAAAGAAGCTTTCTGAGAAACTTCTTTGTGTTCTGTGAAATCATCTCACAGAGTTACAGCTTTCCCCTCAAGAAGCCTTTCGCTAAGACAGTTCTTGTGGAATTGGCAAAGTGATATTTGGAAGCCCTTAGAGGGCTATGGTGAAAAAGGAAATATCCTCAGATGAAATCTGGAAAGAAGCTTTCTGAGAAACTGCTTAGTGTTCTGTTAATTCATCTCACAGAGTTACATGTGTATTTCGAGGATCTCTTTGCTAGCCCTATTTCTGTGGAATCTGAGAACAGATATTTCGGATCCCTTTGAAGACTATAGGGCCAAAGGAAATATCCTCCGATAACAAAGAGAAAGAAGCTTTCTGAGAAACTTCTTTGTGTTCTGTGAAATCATCTCACAGAGTTACAGCTTTCCCCTCAGGAAGCCTTTTGCTAAGACAGTTCTTGTGGAATTGGCAAAGTGATATTTGGAAGATCATAGAGGGCTATGGGGAAAAAGGAAATATCCTCAGATGAAATCTGGAAAGAAGCTTTCTGAGAAACTGCTTAGTGTTCTGTTAATTCATCTCACAGAGTTACATGTGTATTTCGGGGATCTCTTTGGTAGCTCTATTTTTGTGGAATCTGAGAACAGATATTTCGGATCACTTTGAAGACTATAGGGCCAAAAGAAATATCCTCCGATAACAAAGAGAAAGAAGCTTTCTGAGAAACTTCTTTGTGTTCTGTGAAATCATCTCAGAGAGTTACAGCTTTCCCCTCAAGAAGCCTTTCGCTAAGACAGTTCTTGTGGAATTGGCAAAGTGATATTTGTAAGCCCATAGAGGGCTATGGTGAAAAAGGAAATATCCTCAGATGAAATCTGGAAAGAAGCTTTCTGAGAAACTGCTTAGTGTTCTGTTAATTCATCTCACAGAGTTACATGTGTATTTCTAGGATCTCTTTGCTAGCCCTATTTCTGTGGAATCTGAGAACAGATATTTCGGATCCCTTTGAAGACTATAGGGCCAAAGGAAATATCCTCCGATAACAAAGAGAAAGAAGCTTTCTGAGAAACTTCTTTGTGTTTTGTGAAATCATCTCACAGAGTTACAGCTTTCCCCTCAAGAAGCCTTTCGCTAAGACAGTTCTTGTGGAATTGGAAAAGTGATATTCGGAAGCCCATAGAGGGCTATGGTGAAAAAGGAAATATCGTCAGATGAAATCTGGAAAGAAGCTTTCTGCGAAACTGCTTAGTGTTCTGTGAATTCATCTCACAGAGTTACATGCGTATTTCGAGGATCTCTTTGCTAGCCCTATTTCTGTGGAAACTCAGAAAAGATATTTCGGATCCCTTTGAAGACTATAGGGCCAAAGGAAATATCCTCCGATAACAAAGAGAAAGAAGCTTTCTGAGAAACTTCTTTGTGTTCTGTGAAATCATCTCACAGAGTTACAGCTTTCCCCTCAAGAAGCCTTTCGCTAAGACAGTTCTTGTGGAATTGGCAAAGTGATATTTGGAAGCCCTTAGAGGGCTATGGTGAAAAAGGAAATATCCTCAGATGAAATCTGGAAAGCAGCTTTCTGAAAAACTGCTTAGTGTTCTGTTAATTAATCTCACAGAGTTACATGTGTATTTCGAGGATCTCTTTGCTAGCCCTATTTCTGTGGAATCTGAGAACAGATATTTCGTATCCCTTTGAAGACTATAGGGCCAAAGGAAATATCCTCCGATAACTAAGAGAAAGAAGCTTTCTGAGAAACTTCTTTCTGTTCTGTGAAATCATCTCACAGAGTTACAGCTTTCCCCTCAAGAAGCCTTTTGCTAAGACAGTTTTTGTGGAATTGCCAAAGTGATATTTGGAAGCCCATAGAGGGCTATGGTGAAAAAGGAAATATCCTCAGATGAAATCTGGAAAGAAGCTTTCTGCGAAACTGCTTAGTGTTCTGTTAATTCATCTCACAGCGTTACATGTGTATTTCGGGGATCTCTTTGCCAGCTCTATTTCTGTGGAAACTGAGAACAGATATTTCGGATCACTTTGAAGACTATAGTGCCAAAGGAAATATCCTCCCATAACAAAGAGAAAGAAGCTTTCTGAGAAACTTCTTTGTGTTCTGTGAAATCATCTCACAGAGTTACAGCTTTCCCCTCAAGAAGCCTTTCGCTAAGACAGTTCTTGTGGAATTGGCAAAGTGATATTTGGAAGCCCATAGAGGGCTATGGTGAAAAAGGAAATATCCTCAGATGAAATCTGGAAAGAAGCTTTCTGAGAAACTGCTTAGTGTTCTGTGAATTCATCTCAAAGAGTTACATGCGTATTTCGAGTATCTCTTTGCTAGCCCTATTTCTGTGGAAACAGAGAAAAGATATTTCGGATCCCTTTGAAGACTATAAGGCCAAAGGAAATATCCTCCGATAACAAAGAGAAAGAAGCTTTCTGAGAAACTTCTTTGTGTTCTGTGAAATCATCTCACAGAGTTACAGCTTTCCCCGAAGAAGCCTTTCGCTAAGACAGTTCTTGTGGAATTGGCAAAGTGATATTTGGAAGCCCATAGAGGGCTATGGTGAAAAAGGAAATATCCTCAGATGAAATCTGGAAAGAAGCTTTCTGAGAAACTGCTTAGTGTTCTGTTAATTCATCTCACAGAGTTACATGTGTATTTCGGGGATCTCTTTGGTAGCTCTATTTTTGTGGAATCTGAGAACAGATATTTCGGATCACTTTGAAGACTATAGGGCCAAAAGAAATATCCTCCGATAACAAAGAGAAAGAAGCTTTCTGAGAAACTTCTTTGTGTTCTGTGAAATCATCTCAGAGAGTTACAGCTTTCCCCTCAAGAAGCCTTTCGCTAAGACAGTTCTTGTGGAATTGGCAAAGTGATATTTGTAAGCCCATAGAGGGCTATGGTGAAAAAGGAAATATCCTCAGATGAAATCTGGAAAGAAGCTTTCTGAGAAACTGCTTAGTGTTCTGTTAATTCATCTCACAGAGTTACATGTGTATTTCTAGGATCTCTTTGCTAGCCCTATTTCTGTGGAATCTGAGAACAGATATTTCGGATCCCTTTGAAGACTATAGGGCCAAAGGAAATATCCTCCGATAACAAAGAGAAAGAAGCTTTCTGAGAAACTTCTTTGTGTTTTGTGAAATCATCTCACAGAGTTACAGCTTTCCCCTCAAGAAGCCTTTCGCTAAGACAGTTCTTGTGGAATTGGAAAAGTGATATTCGGAAGCCCATAGAGGGCTATGGTGAAAAAGGAAATATCGTCAGATGAAATCTGGAAAGAAGCTTTCTGCGAAACTGCTTAGTGTTCTGTGAATTCATCTCACAGAGTTACATGCGTATTTCGAGGATCTCTTTGCTAGCCCTATTTCTGTGGAAACTCAGAAAAGATATTTCGGATCCCTTTGAAGACTATAGGGCCAAAGGAAATATCCTCCGATAACAAAGAGAAAGAAGCTTTCTGAGAAACTTCTTTGTGTTCTGTGAAATCATCTCACAGAGTTACAGCTTTCCCCTCAAGAAGCCTTTCGCTAAGACAGTTCTTGTGGAATTGGCAAAGTGATATTTGGAAGCCCTTAGAGGGCTATGGTGAAAAAGGAAATATCCTCAGATGAAATCTGGAAAGCAGCTTTCTGAAAAACTGCTTAGTGTTCTGTTAATTCATCTCACAGAGTTACATGTGTATTTCGAGGATCTCTTTGCTAGCCCTATTTCTGTGGAATCTGAGAACAGATATTTCGTATCCCTTTGAAGACTATAGGGCCAAAGGAAATATCCTCCGATAACTAAGAGAAAGAAGCTTTCTGAGAAACTTCTTTCTGTTCTGTGAAATCATCTCACAGAGTTACAGCTTTCCCCTCAAGAAGCCTTTTGCTAAGACAGTTTTTGTGGAATTGCCAAAGTGATATTTGGAAGCCCATAGAGGGCTATGGTGAAAAAGGAAATATCCTCAGATGAAATCTGGAAAGAAGCTTTCTGCGAAACTGCTTAGTGTTCTGTTAATTCATCTCACAGCGTTACATGTGTATTTCGGGGATCTCTTTGCCAGCTCTATTTCTGTGGAAACTGAGAACAGATATTTCGGATCACTTTGAAGACTATAGTGCCAAAGGAAATATCCTCCCATAACAAAGAGAAAGAAGCTTTCTGAGAAACTTCTTTGTGTTCTGTGAAATCATCTCACAGAGTTACAGCTTTCCCCTCAAGAAGCCTTTCGCTAAGACAGTTCTTGTGGAATTGGCAAAGTGATATTTGGAAGCCCATAGAGGGCTATGGTGAAAAAGGAAATATCCTCAGATGAAATCTGGAAAGAAGCTTTCTGAGAAACTGCTTAGTGTTCTGTGAATTCATCTCAAAGAGTTACATGCGTATTTCGAGTATCTCTTTGCTAGCCCTATTTCTGTGGAAACAGAGAAAAGATATTTCGGATCCCTTTGAAGACTATAAGGCCAAAGGAAATATCCTCCGATAACAAAGAGAAAGAAGCTTTCTGAGAAACTTCTTTGTGTTCTGTGAAATCATCTCACAGAGTTACAGCTTTCCCCGAAGAAGCCTTTCGCTAAGACAGTTCTTGTGGAATTGGCAAAGTGATATTTGGAAGCCCATAGAGGGCTATGGTGAAAAAGGAAATATCCTCAGATGAAATCTGGAAAGAAGCTTTCTGCGAAACTGCTTAGTGTTGTGTTAATTCATCTCACAGAGTTACATGTGTATTTCGAGGATCTCTTTGCTAGCCCTATTTCTGTGGAATCTGAGAACAGATATTTCGGATCCCTTCGAAGACTATAGGGCCAAAGGAAATATCCTCCGATAACAAAGAGAAAGAAGCTTTCTGAGAAACTTCTTTGTGTTCTGTGAAATTATCTCACAGAGTTACAGCTTTCCCCTCAAGAAGCCTTTCGCTAAGACAGTTCTTGTGGAATTGGCAAAGTGATATTTGGAAGCCCTTAGAGGGCTATGGTGAAAAAGGAAATATCCTCAGATGAAATCTGGAAAGCAGCTTTCTGAGAAACTGCTTAGTGTTCTGTTAATTCATCTCACAGAGTTACATGTGTATTTCGAGGATCTCTTTGCTAGCCCTATTTCTGTGGAATCTGAGAACAGATATTTCGGATCCCTTTGAAGACTATAGGGCCAAAGGAAATATCCTCCGATAACAAAGAGAAAGAAGCTTTCTGAGAAACTTCTTTCTGTTCTGTGAAATCATCTCACAGAGTTACAGCTTTCCCCTGAAGAAGCCTTTTGCTAAGACAGTTTTTGTGGAATTGCCAAAGTGATATTTGGAAGCCCATAGAGGGCTATGGTGAAAAAGGAAATATCCTCAGATGAAATCTGGAAAGAAGCTTTCTGAGAAACTGCTTAGTGTTCTGTTAATTCATCTCACAGCGTTACATGTGTATTTCGGGGATCTCTTTGCTAGCTCTATTTCTGTGGAAACTGAGAACATATATTTCGGATCACTTTGAAGACTATAGGGCCAAAGGAAATATCCTCCCATAACAAAGAGAAAGAAGCTTTCTGAGAAACTTCTTTGTGTTCTGTGAAATCATCTCACAGAGTTACAGCTTTCCCCTCAAGAAGCCTTTCGCTAAGACAGTTCTTGTGGAATTGGCAACGTGATATTTGGAAGCCCATAGAGGGCTATGGTGAAAAAGGAAATATCGTCAGATGAAATCTGTAAAGAAGCTTTCTGAGAAACTGCTTAGTGTTCTGTTAATTCATCTCACAGAGTTACATGTGTATTTCGAGGATCTCTTTGCTAGCCCTATTTCTGTGGAATCTGAGAAAAGATATTTCGGATCCCTTCGAAGACTATAGATCCAAAGGAAATATCCTCGGATAACAAAGAGAAAGAAGCTTTCTGAGAAACTTCTTTGTGTTCTGTGAAATCATCTCGCAGAGTTACAGCTTTCCCCTCAAGAAGCCTTTCGCTAAGACAGTTCTTGTGGAATTGGCAAAGTGATATTTGGAAGCCCATAGAAGGCTATGGTGAAAAAGGAAATATTGTCAGATGAAATCTGGAAAGAAGCTTTCTGAGAAACTGCTTAGTGTTCTGTGAATTCATCTCACAGAATTACATGTGTATTTCGAGGATCTCTTTGCTAGCCCTATTTCTGTGGAAACGGAGAAAAGATATTTCGGATCCCTTTGAAGACTATAGGGCCGAAGGAAATATCCTCCGATAACAAAGGGAAAGAAGATTTCTGAGAAACTTCTTTGTGTTCTGTGAAATCATCTCACAGAGTTACAGCTTTCCCCTCAAGAAGCCTTTCGCTAAGACAGTTCTTGTGGATTGGCAAAGTGATATTTGGAAGCCCATAGAGGGCTATGGTGAAAAAGGCAATATCGTCAGATGAAATCTGGAAAGAAGCTTTCTGAGAAACTGCTTAGTGTTCTGTTAATTCATCTCACAGAGTTACATGTGTATTTCGAGGATCTCTTTGCTAGTCCTATTTCTGTGGAATCTGAGAACAGATATTTCGGATCCCTTTGAAGACTATAGGGCCAAAGGAAATATCCTCCGATAACAAAGAGAAAGAAGCTTTCTGAGAAACTTCTTTGTGTTCTGTGAAATCATCTCACAGAGTTACAGCTTTCCCCTCAAGAAGCCTTTCGCTAAGACAGTTCTTGTGGAATTGGCATAGTGATATTTGGAAGCCCATAGAGGGCTATGTTGAAAAAGGAAATATCCTCAGATGAAATCTGGAAAGAAGCTTTCTGAGAAACTGCTTAGTGTTCTGTGAATTCATCTCACAGAGTTACATGTGTATTTCGGGGATCTCTTTGCTAGCCCTATTTCTTTGGAATCTGAGAACAGATATTTCGAATCCCTTTGAAGACTATAGGGCCAAAGGAAATATCCTCCGATAACAAAGAGAAAGAAGCTTTCTGAGAAACTTCTTTCTGTTCTGTGAAATCATCTCACAGAGTTACAGCTTTCCCCTCAAGAAGCCTTTCGCTAAGACAGTTCTTGTGGAATTGGCAAAGTGATATTCGGAAGCCCATAGAGGGTTATGGTGAAAAAGGAAATATCGTCAGATGAAATCTGGAAAGAAGCTTTCTGAGAAACTGCTTAGTGTTCTGTGAATTCATCCCACAGAGTTACATGCGTATTTCGAGGATCTCTTTGCTAGCCCTATTTCTGTGGAAACTGAGAAAAGATATTTCGGATCCCTTTGAAGACTATAAGGCCAAAGGAAATATCCTCCGATAACAAAGAGAAAGAAGCTTTCTGAGAAACTTCTTTGTGTTCTCTGAAATCATCTCACAGAGTTACAGCTTTCCCCGAAGAAGCCTTTCGCTAAGACAGTTCTTGTGGAATTGGCAAAGTGATATTTGGAAGCCCATAGAGGGCTATGGTGAAAAAGGAAATATCCTCAGATGAAATCTGGAAAGAAGCTTTCTGCGAAACTGCTTAGTGTTCTGTTAATTCATCTCACAGAGTTACATGTGTATTTCGAGGATCTCTTTGCTAGCCCTATTTCTGTGGAATCTGAGAACAGATATTTCGGATCCCTTCGAAGACTATAGGGCCAAAGGAAATATCCTCCGATAACAAAGAGAAAGAAGCTTTCTGAGAAACTTCTTTGTGTTCTGTGAAATCATCTCACAGAGTTACAGCTTTCCCCTCAAGAAGCCTTTCGCTAAGACAGTTCTTGTGGAATTGGCATAGTGATATTTGGAAGCCCATAGAGGGCTATGTTGAAAAAGGAAATATCCTCAGATGAAATCTGGAAAGAAGCTTTCTGAGAAACTGCTTAGTGTTCTGTGAATTCATCTCACAGAGTTACATGTGTATTTCGGGGATCTCTTTGCTAGCCCTATTTCTTTGGAATCTGAGAACAGATATTTCGAATCCCTTTGAAGACTATAGGGCCAAAGGAAATATCCTCCGATAACAAAGAGAAAGAAGCTTTCTGAGAAACTTCTTTCTGTTCTGTGAAATCATCTCACAGAGTTACAGCTTTCCCCTCAAGAAGCCTTTCGCTAAGACAGTTCTTGTGGAATTGGCAAAGTGGTATTTGGAAGCCCATAGAAGGCTATGGTGAAAAAGGAAATATCGTCAGATGAAATCTGGAAAGAAGCTTTCTGCGAAACTGCTTAGTGTTCTGTTAATTCATCTCACAGAGTTACATGTGTATTTCGAGGATCTCTTTGCTAGCCCTATTTCTGTGGAATCTGAGAACAGATAATTCGGATGCCTTTGAAGACTATAGGGCCAAAGGAAATATCCTCCGATAACAAAGAGAAAGAAGCTTTCTGAGAAACTTCTTTGTGTTCTGTGAAATCATCTCAAAGAGTTACAGCTTTCCCCTCAAGAAGCCTTTCGCTAAGACAGTTCTTGTGGAATTGGCAAAGTGATATTCGGAAGCCCATAGAGGGCTATGGTGAAAAAGGAAATATCGTCAGATGAAATCTGGAAAGAAGCTTTCTGCGAAACTGCTTAGTGTTCTGTGAATTCATCTCACAGAGTTACATGCGTATTTCGAGGATCTCTTTGCTAGCCCTATTTCTGTGGAAACTCAGAAAAGATATTTCGGATCCCTTTGAAGACTATAGGGCCAAAGGAAATATCCTCCGATAACAAAGAGAAAGAAGCTTTCTGAGAAATTTCTTTGTGTTCTGTGAAATCATCTCACAGAGTTACAGCTTTCCCCTCAAGAAGCCTTTTGCTAAGACAGTTCTTGTGGAATTGGCAAAGTGATATTTGGAATTCCATAGAAGGCTATGGTGAAAAAGGAAATATAGTCAGATGAAATCTGGAAAGAAGCTTTCTGCGAAACTGCTTAGTGTTCTGTTAATTCATCTCACAGAGTTACATGTGTATTTCGAGGATCTCTTTGCTAGCCCTATTTCTGTGGAATCTGAGAACAGATATTTCGGATCCCTTTGAAGACTATAGGGCCAAAGGAAATATCCTCGGATAACAAAGAGAAAGAAGCTTTCTGAGAAACTTCTTTGTGTTCTGTGAAATCATCTCACAGAGTTACAGCTTTCCCCTCAAGAAGCCTTTTGCTAAGACAGTTCTTGTGGAATTGGCAAAGTGATATTTGGAAGCCCTTAGAGGGCTATGGTGAAAAAGGAAATATCCTCAGATGAAATCTGGAAAGCAGCTTTCTGAGAAACTGCTTAGTGTTCTGTTAATTCATCTCACAGAGTTACATGTGTATTTCGAGGATCTCTTTGCTAGCCCTATTTCTGTGGAATCTGAGAACAGATATTTCGGATCCCTTTGAAGACTATAGGGCCAAAGGAAATATCCTCCGATAACAAAGAGAAAGAAGCTTTCTGAGAAACTTCTTTCTGTTCTGTGAAATCATCTCCCAGAGTTACAGCTTTCCCCTCAAGAAGCCTTTTGCTAAGACAGTTTTTGTGGAATTGCCAAAGTGATATTTGGAAGCCTATAGAGGGCTATGGTGAAAAAGGAAATATCCTCAGATGAAATCTGGAAAGAAGCTTTCTGAGAAACTGCTTAGTGTTCTGTTAATTCATCTCACAGCGTTACATGTGTATTTCGGGGATCTCTTTGCTAGCTATATTTCTGTAGAAACTGAGAACAGATATTTCGGATCACTTTGAAGACTATAGGGCCAAAGGAAATATCCTCCCATAACAAAGAGAAAGAAGCTTTCTGAGAAACTTCTTTGTGTTCTGTGAAATCATCTCACAGAGTTACAGCTTTCCCCTCAAGAAGCCTTTCGCTAAGACAGTTCTTGTGGAATTGGCAAAGTGATATTTGGAAGCCCTTAGAGGGCTATGGTGCAAAAGGAAATATCCTCAGATGAAATCTGGAAAGAAGCTTTCTGAGAAACTGCTTAGTGTTCTGTTAATTCATCTCACAGAGTTACATGTGTATTTCGAGGATCTCTTTGCTAGCCCTATTTCTGTGGAATCTGAGAACAGATATTTCGGATCCCTTTGAAGACTATAGGGCCAAAGGAAATATCCTCCGATAACAAAGAGAAAGAAGCTTTCTGAGAAAGTTCTTTGTGTTCTGTGAAATCATCTCACAGAGTTACAGCTTTCCCCTCAAGAAGCCTTTTGCTAAGACAGTTCTTGTGGAATTGGCAAAGTGATCTTTGGAAGCCCGTAGAGGGCTATGGTGAAAAAGGAAATATCCTCAGATGAAATCTGGAAAGAAGCTTTCTGAGAAACTGCTTAGTGTTCTGTTAATTCATCTCACAGAGTTACATGTGTATTTCGGGGATCTCTTTGCTAGCTCTATTTTTGTGGAATCTGAGAACAGATATTTCGGATCACTTTGAAGACTATAGGGCCAAAGGAAATATCCTCCGATAACAAAGAGAAAGAAGCTTTCTGAGAAACTTCTTTGTGTTCTGTGAAATCATCTCAGAGAGTTATAGCTTTCCCCTCAAGCAGCCTTTCGCTAAGACAGTTCTTGTGGAATTGGCAAAGTGATATTTGTAAGCCCATAGAGGGCTATGGTGAAAAAGGAAATATCCTCCGATGAAATCTGGAAAGAAGCTTTCTGAGAAACTGCTGAGTGTTCTGTTAATTCATCTCACAGAGTTACATGTGTATTTCTAGGATCTCTTTGCTAGCCCTATTTCTGTGGAATCTGAGAACAGATATTTCGGATCCCTTTGAAGAGTATAGGGCCAAAGGAAATATCCTCCGATAACAAAGAGAAAGAAGCTTTCTGAGAAACTTCTTTGTGTTCTGTGAAATCATCTCACAGAGTTACAGCTTTCCCCTCAAGAAGCCTTTCGCTAAGACAGTTCTTGTGGAATTGGCAAAGTGATATTTGGAAGCCCATAGAGGGCTATGGTGAAAAAGGAAATATCGTCAGATGAAATCTGGAAAGAAGCTTTCTGAGAAACTGCTTAGTGTTCTCTGAATTCATCTCACAGAGTTACATGTGTATTTCGAGGATCTCTTTGCTAGCCCTATTTCTGTGGAAACTGAGAAAAGATATTTCGGATCCCTTTGAAGACTATAGGGCCAAAGGAAATATCCTCCGATAACAAAGAGAAAGAAGATTTCTGAGAAACTTCTTTGTGTTCTGTGAAATCATCTCACAGAGTTACAGCTTTCCCCTCAAGAAGCCTTTCGCTAAGACAGTTCTTGTGGAATTTGCAAAGTGATATTTGGAAGCCCATAGAAGGCTATGGTGAAAAAGGAAATATCGTCAGATGAAATCTGGAAAGAAGCTTTCTGAGAAGCTGCTTAGTGTTCTGTTAATTCATCTCACAGAGTTACATGTGTATTTCGAGGATCTCTTTGCTAGCCCTATTTCTGTGGAATCTGAGAAAAGATATTTCGGATCTCTTCGAAGACTATAGATCCAAAGGAAATATCCTCGGATAACAAAGAGAAAGAAGCTTTCTGAGAAACTTCTTTGTGTTCTGTGAAATCATCTCGCAGAGTTACAGCTTTCCCCTCAAGAAGCCTTTCGCTAAGACAGTTCTTGTGGAATTGGCAAAGTGATATTTGGAAGCCCATAGAAGGCTATGGTGAAAAAGGAAATATCGTCAGATGAAATCTGGAAAGAAGCTTTCTGAGAAACTGCTTAGTGTTCTGTTAATTCATCTCACAGAGTTACATGTGTATTTCGAGGATCTCTTTGCTAGTCCTATTTCTGTGGAATCTGAGAACAGATATTTCGGATCCCTTTGAAGACTATAGGGCCAAAGGAAATATCCTCCGATAACAAAGAGAAAGAAGCTTTCTGAGAAACTTCTATGTGTTCTGTGAAATCATCTCACAGAGTTACAGCTTTCCCCTCAAGAAGCCTTTCGCTAAGACAGTTCTTGTGGAATTGGCATAGTGATATTTGGAAGCCCATAGAGGGCTATGTTGAAAAAGGAAATATCCTCAGATGAAATCTGGAAAGAAGCTTTCTGAGAAACTGCTTAGTGTTCTGTGAATTCATCTCACAGAGTTACATGTGTATTTCGGGGATCTCCTTGCTAGCCCTATTTCTTTGGAATCTGAGAACAGATATTTCGAATCCCTTTGAAGACTATAGGGCCAAAGGAAATATCCTCCGATAACAAAGAGAAAGAAGCTTTCTGAGAAACTTCTTTCTGTTCTGTGAAATCATCTCACAGAGTTACAGCTTTCCCCTCAAGAAGCCTTTCGCTAAGACAGTTCTTGTGGAATTGGCAAAGTGATATTCGGAAGCCCATAGAGGGTTATGGTGAAAAAGGAAATATCGTCAGATGAAATCTGGAAAGAAGCTTTCTGAGAAACTGCTTAGTGTTCTGTGAATTCATCCCACAGAGTTACATGCGTATTTCGAGGATCTCTTTGCTAGCCCTATTTCTGTGGAAACTGAGAAAAGATATTTCGGGTCCCTTTGAAGACTATAAGGCCAAAGGAAATATCCTCCGATAACAAAGAGAAAGAAGCTTTCTGAGAAACTTCTTTGTGTTCTCTGAAATCATCTCACAGAGTTACAGCTTTCCCCGAAGAAGCCTTTCGCTAAGACAGTTCTTGTGGAATTGGCAAAGTGATATTTGGAAGCCCATAGAGGGCTATGGTGAAAAAGGAAATATCCTCAGATGAAATCTGGAAAGAAGCTTTCTGCGAAACTGCTTAGTGTTCTGTTAATTCATCTCACAGAGTTACATGTGTATTTCGAGGATCTCTTTGCTAGCCCTATTTCTGTGGAATCTGAGAACAGATATTTCGGATCCCTTCGAAGACTGTAGGGCCAAAGGAAATATCCTCCGATAACAAAGAGAAAGAAGCTTTCTGAGAAACTTCTTTGTGTTCTGTGAAATCATCTCACAGAGTTACAGCTTTCCCCTCAAGAAGCCTTTCGCTAAGACAGTTCTTGTGGAATTGGCAAAGTGATATTTGGAAGCCCATAGAGGGCTATGGTGAAAAAGGAAATATCGTCAGATGAAATCTGGAAAGAAGCTTTCTGCGAAACTGCTTAGTGTTCTGTGAATTCATCTCACAGAGTTACATGTGTATTTCGGGGATCTCTTTGCTAGCCCTATTTCTGTGGAATCTGAGAACAGATATTTCGGATGCCTTTGAAGACTATAGGGCCAAAGGAAATATCCTCCGATAACAAAGAGAAAGAAGCTTTCTGAGAAACTTCTTTGTGTTCTGTGAAATCATCTCACAGAGTTACAGCTTTCCCCTCAAGAAGCCTTTCGCTAAGACAGTTCTTGTGGAATTGGCAAAGTGATATTCGGAAGCCCATAGAGGGCTATGGTGAAAAAGGAAATATCGTCAGATGAAATCTGGAAAGAAGCTTTCTGCGAAACTGCTTAGTGTTCTGTGAATTCATCTCACAGAGTTACATGCGTATTTCGAGGATCTCTTTGCTAGCCCTATTTCTGTGGAAACTCAGAAAAGATATTTCGGATCCCTTTGAAGACTATAGGGCCAAAGGAAATATCCTCCGATAACAAAGAGAAAGAAGCTTTCTGAGAAATTTCTTTGTGTTCTGTGAAATCATCTCACAGAGTTACAGCTTTCCCCTCAAGAAGCCTTTTGCTAAGACAGTTCTTGTGGAATTGGCAAAGTGATATTTGGAAGCCCATAGAAGGCTATGGTGAAAAAGGAAATATCGTCAGATGAAATCTGGAAAGAAGCTTTCTGCGAAACTGCTTAGTGTTCTGTTAATTCATCTCACAGAGTTACATGTGTATTTCGAGGATCTCTTTGCTAGCCCTATTTCTGTGGAATCTGAGAACAGATATTTCGGATCCCTTTGAAGACTATAGGGCCAAAGGAAATATCCTCGGATAACAAAGAGAAAGAAGCTTTCTGAGAAACTTCTTTGTGTTCTGTGAAATCATCTCACAGAGTTACAGCTTTCCCCTCAAGAAGCCTTTTGCTAAGACAGTTCTTGTGGAATTGGCAAAGTAATATTTGGAAGCCCTTAGAGGGCTATGGTGAAAAAGGAAATATCCTCAGATGAAATCTGGAAAGCAGCTTTCTGAGAAACTGCTTAGTGTTCTGTTAATTCATCTCACAGAGTTACATGTGTATTTCGAGGATCTCTTTGCTAGCCCTATTTCTGTGGAATCTGAGAACAGATATTTCGGATCCCTTTGAAGACTATAGGGCCAAAGGAAATATCCTCCGATAACAAAGAGAAAGAAGCTTTCTGAGAAACTTCTTTCTGTTCTGTGAAATCATCTCCCAGAGTTACAGCTTTCCCCTCAAGAAGCCTTTTGCTAAGACAGTTTTTGTGGAATTGCCAAAGTGATATTTGGAAGCCCATAGAGGGCTATGGTGAAAAAGGAAATATCCTCAGATGAAATCTGGAAAGAAGCTTTCTGAGAAACTGCTTAGTGTTCTGTTAATTCATCTCACAGCGTTACATGTATATTTCGGGGATCTCTTTGCTAGCTATATTTCTGTAGAAACTGAGAACAGATATTTCGGATCACTTTGAAGACTATAGGGCCAAAGGAAATATCCTCCCATAAGAAAGAGAAAGAAGCTTTCTGAGAAACTTCTTTGTGTTCTGTGAAATCATCTCACAGAGTTACAGCTTTCCGCTCAAGAAGCCTTTCGCTAAGACAGTTCTTGTGGAATTGGCAAAGTGATATTTGGAAGCCCTTAGAGGGCTATGGTGCAAAAGGAAATATCCTCAGATGAAATCTGGAAAGAAGCTTTCTGAGAAACTGCTTAGTGTTCTGTTAATTCATCTCACAGAGTTACATGTGTATTTCGAGGATCTCTTTGCTAGCCCTATTTCTGTGGAATCTGAGAACAGATATTTCGGATCCCTTTGAAGACTATAGGGCCAAAGGAAATATCCTCCGATAACAAAGAGAAAGAAGCTTTCTGAGAAACTTCTTTTTGTTCTGTGAAATCATCTCACAGAGTTACAGCTTTCCCCTCAAGAAGCCTTTTGCTAAGACAGTTCTTGTGGAATTGGCAAAGTGATCTTTGGAAGCCCGTAGAGGGCTATGGTGAAAAAGGAAATATCCTCAGATGAAATCTGGAAAGAAGCTTTCTGAGAAACTGCTTAGTGTTCTGTTAATTCATCTCACAGAGTTACATGTGTATTTCGGGGATCTCTTTGCTAGCTCTATTTTTGTGGAATCTGAGAACAGATATTTCGGATCACTTTGAAGACTATAGGGCCAAAGGAAATATCCTCCGATAACAAAGAGAAAGAAGCTTTCTGAGAAACTTCTTTGTGTTCTGTGAAATCATCTCAGAGAGTTATAGCTTTCCCCTCAAGCAGCCTTTCGCTAAGACAGTTCTTGTGGAATTGGCAAAGTGATATTTGTAAGCCCATAGAGGGCTATGGTGAAAAAGGAAATATCCTCCGATGAAATCTGGAAAGAAGCTTTCTGAGAAACTGCTGAGTGTTCTGTTAATTCATCTCACAGAGTTACATGTGTATTTCTAGGATCTCTTTGCTAGCCCTATTTCTGTGGAATCTGAGAACAGATATTTCGGATCCCTTTGAAGAGTATAGGGCCAAAGGAAATATCCTCCGATAACAAAGAGAAAGAAGCTTTCTGAGAAACTTCTTTGTGTTCTGTGAAATCATCTCACAGAGTTACAGCTTTCCCCTCAAGAAGCCTTTCGCTAAGACAGTTCTTGTGGAATTGGCAAAGTGATATTTGGAAGCCCATAGAGGGCTATGGTGAAAAAGGAAATATCCTCAGATGAAATCTGGAAAGAAGCTTTCTTCGAAACTGCTTAGTGTTCTGTGAATTCATCTCACAGAGTTACATGTGTATTTCGGGGATCTCTTTGCTAGCCCTATTTCTGTGGAATCTGAGAACAGATATTTCGGATGACTTTGAAGACTATAGGGCCAAAGGAAATATCCTCCGATAACAAAGAGAAAGAAGCTTTCTGAGAAACTTCTTTGTGTTCTGTGAAATCATCTCACAGAGTTACAGCTTTCCCCTCAAGAAGCCTTTCGCTAAGACAGTTCTTGTGGAATTGGCAAAGTGATATTCGGAAGCCCATAGAGGGCTATGGTGAAAAAGGAAATATCGTCAGATGAAATCTGGAAAGAAGCTTTCTGCGAAACTGCTTAGTGTTCTGTTAATTCATCTCACAGAGTTACATGCGTATTTCGAGGTTCTCTTTGCTAGCCCTATTTCTGTGGAAACTCAGAAAAGATATTTCGGATCCCTTTGAAGACTATAGGGCCAAAGGAAATATCCTCCGATAAAAAAGAGAAAGAAGCTTTCTGAGAAACTTCTTTGTGTTCTGTGAAATCATCTCACAGAGTTACAGCTTTCCCCGAAGAAGCCTTTCGCTAAGACAGTTCTTGTGGAAATGGCAAATTGATATTTGGAAGCCCATAGAGGGCTATGGTGAAAAAGGAAATATCGTCAGATGAAATCTGGAAAGAAGCTTTCTGAGAAACTGCTTAGTGTTCTGTGTATTCATCTCACAGAGTTACATGTGTATTTCGAGGATCTCTTTGCTAGCCCTATTTCTGTGGAAACTGAGAAAAGATATTTCGGATCCCTTTGAAGACTATAGGTCCAAAGGAAATATCCTCCGATAACAAAGAGAAAGAAGCTTTCTGAGAAACTTCTTTGTGTTCTGTGAAATCATCTCACAGAGTTACAGCTTTCCCCTCAAGAAGCCTTTCGCTAAGACAGTTCTTGTGGAATTGGCAATGTGATATTTGGAAGCCCTTAGAGGGCTATGGTGAAAAAGGAAATATCCTCAGATGAAATCTGGAAAGAAGCTTTCTGAGAAACTGCTTAGTGTTCTGTTAATTCATCTCACAGAGTTACATGTGTATTTCGAGGATCTCTTTGCTAGCCCTATTTCTGTGGAATCTGAGAACAGATATTTCGGATCCCTTTGAAGACTATAGGGCCAAAGGAAATATCCTCCAAAAAAAAGAGAAAGAAACTTTCTGAGAAACTTCTTTCTGTTCTGTGAAATCATCTCACAGAGTTACAGCTTTCCCCTCAAGAAGCCTTTTGCTAAGACAGTTCTTGTGGAATTGCCAAAGTGATATTTGGAAGCCCATAGAGGGCTATGGTGAAAAAGGAAATATCCTCAGATGAAATCTGGAAAGAAGCTTTCTGAGAAACTGCTTAGTGTTCTGTTAATTCATCTCACAGAGTTACATTCGTATTTCGAGGATCTCTTTGCTAGCCCTATTTCTGTGGAAACTCAGAAAAGATATTTCGGATCCCTAAGAAGACTATAGGGCCAAAGGAAATATCCTCCGATAACAAAGAGAAAGAAGCTTTCTGAGAAATTTCTTTGTGTTCTGTGAAATCATCTCACAGAGTTACAGCTTTCCCCTCAAGAAGCCTTTCGCTAAGACAGTTCTTGTGGAATTGGCAAAGTGATATTTGGAAGCCCATAGAAGGCTATGGTGAAAAAGGAAATATCGTCAGATGAAATCTGGAAAGAAGCTTTCTGCGAAACTGCTTAGTGTTCTGTTAATTCATCTCACAGAGTTACATGTGTATTTCGAGGATCTCTTTGCTCGCCCTATTTCTGTGGAATCTGAGAACAGATATTTCGGATCCCTTTGAAGACTATAGGGCCAAAGGAAATATCCTCGGATAACAAAGAGAAAGAAGCTTTCTGAGAAACTTCTTTGTGTTCTGTGAAATCATCTCACAGAGTTACAGCTTTCCCCTCAAGAAGCCTTTTGCTAAGACAGTTCTTGTGGAATTGGCAAAGTGATATTTGGAAGCCCTTAGAGGGCTATGGTGAAAAAGGAAATATCCTCAGATGAAATCTGGAAAGCAGCTTTCTGAGAAACTGCTTAGTGTTCTGTTAATTCATCTCACAGAGTTACATGTGTATTTCGAGGATCTCTTTGCTAGCCCTATTTCTGTGGAATCTGAGAACAGATATTTCGGATCCCTTTGAAGACTATAGGGCCAAAGGAAATATCCTCCGATAACAAAGAGAAAGAAGCTTTCTGAGAAACTTATTTCTGTTCTGTGAAATCATCTCCCAGAGTTACAGCTTTCCCCTCAAGAAGCCTTTTGCTAAGACAGTTTTTGTGGAATTGCCAAAGTGATATTTGGAAGCCCATAGAGGGCTATGGTGAAAAAGGAAATATCCTCAGATGAAATCTGGAAAGAAGCTTTCTGAGAAACTGCTTAGTGTTCTGTTAATTCATCTCACAGCGTTACATGTGTATTTCGGGGATCTCTTTGCTAGCTATATTTCTGTAGAAACTGAGAACAGATATTTCGGATCACTTTGAAGACTATAGGGCCAAAGGAAATATCCTCCCATAACAAATAGAAAGAAGCTTTCTGAGAAACTTCTTTGTGTTCTGTGAAATCATCTCACAGAGTTACAGCTTTCCCCTCAAGAAGCCTTTCGCTAAGACAGTTCTTGTGGAATTTGCAAAGTGATATTTGGAAGCCCTTAGAGGGCTATGGTGCAAAAGGAAATATCCTCAGATGAAATCTGGAAAGAAGCTTTCTGAGAAACTGCTTAGTGTTCTGTTAATTCATCTCACAGAGTTACATGTGTATTTCGAGGATATCTTTGCTAGCCCTATTTCTGTGGAATCTGAGAACAGATATTTCGGATCCCTTTGAAGACTATAGGGCCAAAGGAAATATCCTCCGATAACAAAGAGAAAGAAGCTTTCTGAGAAACTTCTTTCTGTTCTGTGAAATCATCTCACAGAGTTACAGCTTTCCCCTCAAGAAGCCTTTTGCTAAGACAGTTCTTGTGGAATTGGCAAAGTGATATTTGGAAGCCCGTAGAGGGCAATGGTGAAAAAGGAAATATCCTCAGATGAAATCTGGAAAGAAGCTTTCTGAGAAACTGCTTAGTGTTCTGTTAATTCATCTCACAGAGTTACATGTGTATTTCGGGGATCTCTTTGCTAGCTCTATTTTTGTGGAATCTGAGAACAGATATTTCGGATCACTTTGAAGACTATAGGGCCAAAGGAAATATCCTCCGATAACAAAGAGAAAGAAGCTTTCTGAGAAACTTCTTTGTGTTCTGTGAAATCATCTCAGAGAGTTATAGCTTTCCCCTCAAGCAGCCTTTCGCTAAGACAGTTCTTGTGGAATTGGCAAAGTGATATTTGTAAGCCCATAGAGGGCTATGGTGAAAAAGGAAATATCCTCCGATGAAATCTGGAAAGAAGCTTTCTGAGAAACTGCTGAGTGTTCTGTTAATTCATCTCACAGAGTTACATGTGTATTTCTAGGATCTCTTTGCTAGCCCTATTTCTGTGGAATCTGAGAACAGATATTTCGGATCCCTTTGAAGACTATAGGGCCAAAGGAAATATCCTCCGATAACAAAGAGAAAGAAGCTTTCTGAGAAACTTCTTTGTGTTCTGTGAAATCATCTCACAGAGTTACAGCTTTCCCCTCAAGGAGCCTTTCGCTAAGACAGTTCTTGTGGAATTGGCAAAGTGATATTTGGAAGCCCATAGAGGGCTATGGTGAAAAAGGAAATATCCTCAGATGAAATCTGGAAAGAAGCTTTCTGAGAAACTGCTTAGTGTTCTGTGAATTCATCTCACAGAGTTACATGTGTATTTCGGGGATCTCTTTGCTAGCCCTATTTCTGTGGAATCTGAGAACAGATATTTCGGATGACTTTGAAGACTATAGGGCCAAAGGAAATATCCTCCGATAACAAAGAGAAAGAAGCTTTCTGAGAAACTTCTTTGTGTTCTGTGAAATCATCTCACAGAGTTACAGCTTTCCCCTCAAGAAGCCTTTCGCTAAGACAGTTCTTGTGGAATTGGCAAAGTGATATTCGGAAGCCCATAGAGGGCTATGGTGAAAAAGGAAATATCGTCAGATGAAATTTGGAAAGAAGCTTTCTGCGAAACTGCTTAGTGTTCTGTTAATTCATCTCACAGAGTTACATGCGTATTTCGAGGTTCTCTTTGCTAGCCCTATTTCTGTGGAAACTCAGAAAAGATATTTCGGATCCCTTTGAAGACTATAGGGCCAAAGGAAATATCCTCCGATAACAAAGAGAAAGAAGCTTTCTGAGAAACTTCTTTGTGTTCTGTGAAATCACCTCACAGAGTTACAGCTTTCCCCGAAGAAGCCTTTCGCTAAGACAGTTCTTGTGGAAATGGCAAAGTGATATTTGGAAGCCCATAGAGGGCTATGGTGAAAAAGGAAATATCGTCAGATGAAATCTGGAAAGAAGCTTTCTGAGAAACTGCTTAGTGTTCTGTGTATTCATCTCACAGAGTTACATGTGTATTTCGAGGATCTCTTTGCTAGCCCTATTTCTGTGGAAACTGAGAAAAGATATTTCGGATCCCTTTGAAGACTATAGGTCCAAAGGAAATATCCTCCGATAACAAAGAGAAAGAAGCTTTCTGAGAAACTTCTTTGTGTTCTGTGAAATCATCTCACAGAGTTACAGCTTTCCCCTCAAGAAGCCTTTCGCTAAGACAGTTCTTGTGGAATTGGCAAAGTGATATTTGGAAGCCCTTAGAGGGCTATGGTGCAAAAGGAAATATCCTCAGATGAAATCTGGAAAGAAGCTTTCTGAGAAACTGCTTAGTGTTCTGTTAATTCATCTCACAGAGTTACATGTGTATTTCGAGGATCTCTTTGCTAGCCCTATTTCTGTGGAATCTGAGAACAGATATTTCGGATCCCTTTGAAGACTATAGGGCCAAAGGAAATATCCTCCGATAACAAAGAGAAAGAAGCTTTCTGAGAAACTTCTTTCTGTTCTGTGAAATCATCTCACAGAGTTACAGCTTTCCCCTCAAGAAGCCTTTTGCTAAGACAGTTCTTGTGGAATTGTCAAAGTGATATTTGGAAGCCCGTAGAGGGCTATGGTGAAAAAGGAAATATCCTCAGATGAAATCTGGAAAGAAGCTTTCTGAGAAACTGCTTAGTGTTCTGTTAATTCATCTCACAGAGTTACATGTGTATTTCGGGGATCTCTTTGCTAGCTCTATTTTTGTGGAATCTGAGAACAGATATTTCGGATCACTTTGAAGACTATAGGGCCAAAGGAAATATCCTCCGATAACAAAGAGAAAGAAGCTTTCTGAGAAACTTCTTTGTGTTCTGTGAAATCATCTCAGAGAGTTATAGCTTTCCCTTCAAGCAGCCTTTCGCTAAGACAGTTCTTGTGGAATTGGCAAAGTGATATTTGTAAGCCCATAGAGGGCTATGGTGAAAAAGGAAATATCCTCCGATGAAATCTGGAAAGAAGCTTTCTGAGAAACTGCTTAGTGTTCTGTGAATTCATCTCACAGAGTTACATGTGTATTTCGGGGATCTCTTTGCTAGCCCTATTTCTGTGGAATCTGAGAACAGATATTTCGGATGACTTTGAAGACTATAGTGCCATGGAAATATCCTCCGATAACAAAGAGAAAGAAGCTTTCTGAGAAACTTCTTTGTGTTCTGTGAAATCATCTCACAGAGTTACAGCTTTCCCCTCAAGAAGCCTTTCGCTAAGACAGTTCTTGTGGAATTGGCAAAGTGATATTCGGAAGCCCATAGAGGGCTATGGTGAAAAAGGAAATATCGTCAGATGAAATCTGGAAAGAAGCTTTCTGCGAAACTGCTTAGTGTTCTGTTAATTCATCTCACAGAGTTACATGCGTATTTCGAGGTTCTCTTTGCTAGCCCTATTTCTGTGGAAACTCTGAAAAGATATTTCGGATCCCTTTGAAGACTATAGGGCCAAAGGAAATATCCTCCGATAACAAAGAGAAAGAAGCTTTCTGAGAAACTTCTTTGTGTTCTGTGAAATCATCTCACAGAGTTACAGCTTTCCCCGAAGAAGCCTTTCGCTAAGACAGTTCTTGTGGAAATGGCAAAGTGATATTTGGAAGCCCATAGAGGGCTATGGTGAAAAAGGAAATATCGTCAGATGAAATCTGGAAAGAAGCTTTCTGAGAAACTGCTTAGTGTTCTGTGTATTCATCTCACAGAGTTACATGTGTATTTCGAGGATCTCTTTGCTAGCCCTATTTCTGTGGAAACTGAGAGAAGATATTTCGGATCCCTTTGAAGACTATAGGTCCAAAGGAAATATCCTCCGATAACAAAGAGAAAGAAGCTTTCTGAGAAACTTCTTTGTGTTCTGTGAAATCATCTCACAGAGTTACAGCTTTCCCCTCAAGAAGCCTTTCGCTAAGACAGTTCTTGTGGAAATGGCAAAGTGATATTTGGAAGCCCTTAGAGGGCTATGGTGAAAAAGGAAATATCCTCAGATGAAATCTGGAAAGAAGCTTTCTGAGAAACTGCTTAGTGTTCTGTTAATTCATCTCAAAGAGTTACATGTGTATTTCGAGGATCTCTTTGCTAGCCCTATTTCTGTGGAATCTGAGAACAGATATTTCGGATCCCTTTGAAGACTATAGGGCCAAAGGAAATATCCTCCGATAAAAAAGAGAAAGAAACTTTCTGAGAAACTTCTTTCTGTTCTGTGAAATCATCTCACAGAGTTACAGCTTTCCCCTCAAGAAGTCTTTTGCTAAGACAGTTCTTGTGGAATTGCCAAAGTGATATTTGGAAGCCCATAGAGGGCTATGGTGAAAGGGGAAATATCCTCAGATGAAATCTGGAAAGAAGCTTTCTGAGAAACTGCTTAGTGTTCTGTTAATTCATCTCACAGAGTTACATGCGTATTTCGAGGATCTCTTTGCTAGCCCTATTTCTGTGGAAACTCAGAAAAGATATTTCGGATCCCTTTGAAGACTATAGGGCCAAAGGAAATATCCTCCGATAACAAAGAGAAAGAAGCTTTCTGAGAAATTTCTTTGTGTTCTGTGAAATCATCTCACAGAGTTACAGCTTTCCCCTCAAGAAGCCTTTCGCTAAGACAGTTCTTGTGGAATTGGCAAAGTGATATTTGGAAGCCCATAGAATGCTATGGTGAAAAAGGAAATATCTTCAGATGAAATATGGAAAGAAGCTTTCTGCGAAACTGCTTAGTGTTCTGTTAATTCATCTCACAGAGTTACATGTGAATTTCGAGGATCTCTTTGCTAGCCCTATTTCTGTGGAATCTGAGAACAGATATTTCGGATCCCTTTGAAGACTATAGGGCCAAAGGAAATATCCTCGGATAACAAAGAGAAAGAAGCTTTCTGAGAAACTTCTTTGTGTTCTGTGAAATCATCTCACAGAGTTACAGCTTTCCCCTCAAGAAGCCTTTCGCTAAGACAGTTCTTGTGGAATTGGCAAAGTGATATTTGGAAGCCCATAGAGGGCTATGGTGAAAAAGGAAATATCCTCAGATGAAATCTGGAAAGCAGCTTTCCGAGAAACTGCTTAGTGTTCTGTTAATTCATCTCACAGAGTTACATGTGTATTTCGAGGATCTCTTTGCTAGCCCTATTTCTGTGGAATCTGAGAACAGATAGTTCGAATCCCTTTGAAGACTATGGGGACAAAGGAAATATCCTCCGATAACAAAGAGAAAGAAGCTTTCTGAGAAATTTCTTTCTGTTCTGTGAAATCATCTCACAGAGTTACAGCTTTCCCCTCAAGAAGCCTTTTGCTAAGACAGTTTTTGTGGAATTGCCAAAGTGATATTTGGAAGCCCATAGAGGGCTATGGTGAAAAAGGAAATATCCTCAGATGAAATCTGGAAAGAAGCTTTCTGAGAAACTGCTTAGTGTTCTGTTAATTCATCTCACAGCGTTACATGTGTATTTCGGGGATCTCTTTGCTAGCTCTATTTCTGTGGAAACTGAGAACAGATATTTCGGATCACTTTGAAGACTATAGGGCCAAAGGAAATATCCTCCCATAAAAAAAAGAGAAAGAAGCTTTCTGAGAAACTTCTTTGTGTTCTGTGAAATCATCTCACAGAGTTACAGCTTTCCCCTAAAGAAGCCTTTCGCTAAGACAGTTCTTGTGGAATTGGCAACGTGATATTTGGAAGCCCATAGAGGGCTATGGTGAAAAAGGAAATATCCTCAGATGAAATCTAGAAAGAAGCTTTCTGAGAAACTGCTTAGTGTTCTGTTAATTCATCTCACAGAGTTACATGTGTATTTCGAGGATCTCTTTGCTAGCCCTATTTCTGTGGAATCTGAGAACAGATATTTCGGATCCCTTTGAAGACTATAGGGCCAAAGGAAATATCCTCCGATAACAAAGAGAAAGAAGCTTTCTGAGAAACTTCTTTGTGTTCTGTGAAATCATCTCACAGAGTTACAGCTTTCCCCTCAAGAAGCCTTTCGCTAAGACAGTTCTTGTGGAATTGGCAAAGTGATATTCGGAAGCCCATAGAGGGCTATGGTGAAAAAGGAAATATCGTCAGATGAAATCTGGAAAGAAGCTTTCTGCGAAACTGCTTAGTGTTCTGTTAATTCATCTCACAGAGTTACATGCGTATTTCGAGGTTCTCTTTGCTAGCCCTATTTCTGTGGAAACTCTGAAAAGATATTTCGGATCCCTTTGAAGACTATAGGGCCAAAGGAAATATCCTCCGATAACAAAGAGAAAGAAGCTTTCTGAGAAACTTCTTTGTGTTCTGTGAAATCATCTCACAGAGTTACAGCTTTCCCCTCAAGAAGCCTTTCGCTAAGACAGTTCTTGTGGAATTTGCAAAGTGATATTTGGAAGCCCCTAGAAGGCTATGGTGAAAAAGGAAATATCGTCAAATGAAATCTGGAAAGAAGCTTTCTGAGAAACTGCTTAGTGTTCTGTTAATTCATCTCACAGAGTTACATGTGTATTTCGAGGATCTCTTTGCTAGCCCTATTTCTGTGGAATCTGAGAAAAGATATTTCGGATCACTTTGAAGACTATAGGGCCAAAGGAAATATCCTCGGATAACAAAGAGAAAGAAGCTTTCTGAGAAACTTCTTTGTGTTCTGTGAAATCATCTCGCAGAGTTACAGCTTTCCCCTCAAGAAGCCTTTCGCTAAGACAGTTCTTGTGGAATTGGCAAAGTGATATTTGGAAGCCCATAGAAGGCTATGGTGAAAAAGGAAATATTGTCAGATGAAATCTGGAAAGAAGCTTTCTGCGAAACTGCTTAGTGTTCTGTGAATTCATCTCACAGAGTTACATGTGTATTTCGAGGATCTCTTTGCTAGCCCTATTTTTGTGGAAACGGAGAAAAGATATTTCGGATCCCTTTGAAGACTATAGGGCCGAAGGAAATATCCTCCGATAACAAAGAGAAAGAAGATTTCTGAGAAACTTCTTTGTGTTCTGTGAAATCATCTGACAGAGATACAGCTTTCCCCTCAAGAAGCCTTTTGCTAAGACAGTTCTTGTGGATTGGCAAAGTGATATTTGGAAGCCCATAGAGGGCTATGGTGAAAAAGGAAATATCGTCAGATGAAATCTGGAAAGAAGCTTTCTGAGAAACTGCTTAGTGTTCTGTTAATTCATCTCACAGAGTTAGATGTGTATTTCGAGGATCTCTTTGCTAGCCCTATTTCTGTGGAATCTGAGAACAGATATTTCGGATCCCTTTGAAGACTATAGGGCCAAAGGAAATATCCTCCGATAACAAAGAGAAAGAAGCTTTCTGAGAAACTACTTTGTGTTCTGTGAAATCATCTCACAGAGTTACAGCTTTTCCCTCAAGAAGACTTTCGCTATGACAGTTCTTGTGGAATTGGCAAAGTGATATTTGGAAGCCCATAGAGGGCTACGGTGAAAAAGGAAATATCCTCAGATGAAATCTGGAAAGAAGCTTTCTGAGAAACTGCTTAGTGTTCTGTGAATTCATCTCACAGAGTTACATGTGTATTTCGGGGATCTCTTTGCTAGCCCTATTTCTGTGGAATCTGAGAACAGATATTTCGGATCCCTTTGAAGACTATAGGGCCAAAGGAAATATCCTCCGATAACAAAGAGAAAGAAGCTTTCTGAGAAACTTCTTTGTGTTCTGTGAAATCATCTCACAGAGTTACAGCTTTCCCCTCAAGAAGCCTTTCGCTAAGACAGTTCTTGTGGAATTGGCAAAGTGATATTTGGAAGCCCTTAGAGGGCTATGGTGAAAAAGGAAATATCCTCAGATGAAATCTGGAAAGCAGCTTTCCGAGAAACTGCTTAGTGTTCTGTTAATTCATCTCACAGAGTTACATGTGTATTTCGAGGATCTCTTTGCTAGCCCTATTTCTGTGGAATCTGAGAACAGATAGTTCGGATCCCTTTGAAGACTATGGGGACAAAGGAAATATCCTCCGATAACAAAGAGAAAGAAGCTTTCTGAGAAACTTCTTTGTGTTCTGTGAAATCATCTCAAAGAGTTACAGCTTTCCCCTCAAGAAGCCTTTTGCTAAGACAGTTTTTGTGGAATTGCCAAAGTGATATTTGGAAGCCCATAGAGGGCTATGGTGAAAAAGGAAATATCCTCAGATGAAATCTGGAAAGAAGCTTTCTGAGAAACTGCTTAGTGTTCTGTTAATTCATCTCACAGCGTTACATGTGTATTTCGGGGATCTCTTTGCTAGCTCTATTTCTGTGGAAACTGAGAACAGATATTTCGGATCACTTTGAAGACTATAGGGCCAAAGGAAATATCCTCCCATAACAAAGAGAAAGAAGCTTTCTGAGAAACTTCTTTGTGTTCTGTGAAATCATCTCACAGAGTTACAGCTTTCCCCTCAAGAAGCCTTTCGCTAAGACAGTTCTTGTGGAATTGGCAACGTGATATTTGGAAGCCCATAGAGGGCTATGGTGAAAAAGGAAATATCCTCAGATGAAATCTAGAAAGAAGCTTTCTGAGAAACTGCTTAGTGTTCTGTTAATTCATCTCACAGAGTTACATGTGTATTTCGAGGATCTCTTTGCTAGCCCTATTTCTGTGGAATCTGAGAACAGATATTTCGGATCCCTTTGAAGACTATAGGGCCAAAGGAAATATCCTCCGATAACAAAGAGAAAGAAGCTTTCTGAGAAACTTCTTTGTGTTCTGTGAAATCATCTCACAGAGTTACAGCTTTCCCCTCAAGAAGCCTTTCGCTAAGACAGTTCTTGTGGAATTTGCAAAGTGATATTTGGAAGCCCATAGAAGGCTATGGTGAAAAAGGAAATATCGTCGGATGAAATCTGGAAAGAAGCTTTCTGAGAAACTGCTTAGTGTTCTGTTAATTCATCTCACAGAGTTACATGTGTATTTCGAGGATCTCTTTGCTAGCCCTATTTCTGTGGAATCTGAGAAAAGATATTTCGGATCACTTTGAAGACTATAGGGCCAAAGGAAATATCCTCGGATAACAAAGAGAAAGAAGCTTTCTGAGAAACTTCTTTGTGTTCTGTGAAATCATCTCGCAGAGTTACAGCTTTCCCCTCAAGAAGCCTTTCGCTAAGACAGTTCTTGTGGAATTGGCAAAGTGATATTTGGAAGCCCTTAGAAGGCTATGGTGAAAAAGGAAATATCGTCAGATGAAATCTGGAAAGAAGCTTTCTGAGAAACTCCTTAGTGTTCTGTGAATTCATCTCATAGAGTTACATGTGTATTTCGAGGATCTCTTTGCTAGCCCTATTTTTGTGGAAACGGAGAAAAGATATTTCGGATCCCTTTGAAGACTATAGGGCCGAAGGAAATATCCTCCGATAACAAAGAGAAAGAAGATTTCTGAGAAACTTCTTTGTGTTCTGTGAAATCATCTGACAGAGTTACAGCTTTCCCCTCAAGAAGCCTTTCGCTAAGACAGTTCTTGTGGAATTGGCAAAGTGATATTTGGAAGCCCTTAGAGGGCTATGGTGAAAAAGGAAATATCCTCAGATGAAATCTGGAAAGCAGCTTTCTGAGAAACTGCTTAGTGTTCTGTTAATTCATCTCACAGAGTTACATGTGTATTTCGAGGATCTCTTTGCTAGCCCTATTTCTGTGGAATCTGAGAACAGATATTTCGGATCCCTTTGAAGACTATAGGGCCAAAGGAAATATCCTCGGATAACAAAGAGAAAGAAGCTTTCTGAGAAACTTCTTTCTGTTCTGTGAAATCATCTCACAGAGTTACAGCTTTCCCCTCAAGAAGCCTTTTGCTAAGACAGTTTTTGTGGAATTGCCAAAGTGATATTTGGAAGCCCATAGAGGGCTATGGTGAAAAAGGAAATATCCTCAGATGAAATCTGGAAAGAAGGTTTCTGAGAAACTGCTTAGTGTTCTGTTTATTCATCTCACAGCGTTACATGTGTATTTCGGGGATCTCTTTGCTAGCTCTATTTCTGAGGAAACTGAGAACAGATATTTCGGATCACTTTGAAGACTATAGGGCCAAAGGAAATATCCTCCCATAACAAAGAGAAAGAATCTTTCTGAGATACTTCTTTGTGTTCTGTGAAATCATCTCACAGAGTTACAGCTTTCCCCTCAAGAAGCCTTTCGCTAAGACAGTTCTTGTGGAATTGGCAACGTGATATTTGGAAGCCCATAGAGGGCTATGGTGAAAAAGGAAATATCGTCAGATGAAATCTGGAAAGAAGCTTTCTGAGAAACTGCTTAGTGTTCTGTTAATTCATCTCACAGAGTTACATGTGTATTTCGAGGATCTCTTTGCTAGCCCTATTTCTGTGGAATCTGAGAACAGATATTTCGGATGCCTTTGAAGACTATAGGGCCAAAGGAAATATCCTCCGATAACAAAGAGAAAGAAGCTTTCTGAGAAACTTCTTTGTGTTCTGTGAAATCATCTCACAGAGTTACAGCTTTCCCCTCAAGAAGCCTTTCGCTAAGACAGTTCTTGTGGAATTGGCAAAGTGATATTTGGAAGCCCACAGAAGGCAATGGTGAAAAAGGAAATATCGTCAGATGAAATCTGGAAAGAAGATTTCTGAGAAACTGCTTAGTGTTCTGTTAATTCATCTCACAGAGTTACATGTGTATTTCGAGGATCTCTTTGCTAGCCCTATTTCTGTGGAATCTGAGAAAAGATATTTCGGATCCCTTCGAAGACTAGAGATCCAAAGGAAAT
The DNA here is from genome assembly GCF_043159975.1 of Macaca nemestrina. NCBI lineage: Eukaryota > Metazoa > Chordata > Mammalia > Primates > Cercopithecidae > Macaca > Macaca nemestrina. The sequence continues at coordinate 29,232,207 of NC_092135.1, read as the reverse complement.
ATCCTCGGATAACAAAGAGAAAGAAGCTTTCTGAGAAACTTCTTTGTGTTCTGTGAAATCATCTCGCAGAGTTACAGCTTTCCACTCAAGAAGCCTTTCGCTAAGGCAGTTCTTGTGGAATTGCCAAAGAGATATATGGAAGCCCATAGAAGGCTGTGGTGAAAAAGGAAATATTGTCAGATGAAATCTGGAAAGAAGCTTTCTGAGAAACTGCTTAGTGTTTTGTGAATTCATCTCACAGAGTTACATGTGTATTTCGAGGATCTCTTTGCTAGCCCTATTTCTGTGGAAACGGAGAAAAGATATTTCGGATCCCTTTGAAGACTATAGGGCCGAAGGAAATATCCTCCGATAACAAAGAGAAAGAAGATTTCTTAGAAACTTCTTTGTGTTCTGTGAAATCATCTCACAGAGTTACAGCTTTCCCCTGAAGAAGCCTTTCGCTAAGACAGTTCTTGTGGAATTGGCAAAGTGATATTTGGAAGCCCATAGAGGGCTATGGTGAAAAAGGAAATATCGTCAGATGAAATCTGGAAAGAAGCTTTCTGAGAAACTGCTTAGTGTTCTGTGAATTCATCTCACAGAGTTACATGTGTATTTCGAGGATCTCTTTGCTAGCCCTATTTCTGTGGAATCTGAGAACAGATATTTCGGATCCCTTTGAAGACTATAGGGCCAAAGGAAATATCCTCCGATAAAAAAGAGAAAGAAGCTTTCTGAGAAACTTCTTTGTGTTCTGTGAAATCATCTCACAGAGTTACAGCTTTCCCCTCAAGAAGACTTTCGCTAAGACAGTTCTTGTGGAATTGGCAAAGTGATATTTGGAAGCCCATAGAGGGCTATGTTGAAAAAGGAAATATCCTCAGATGAAATCTGGAAAGAAGCTTTCTGAGAAACTGCTTAGTGTTCTGTGAATTCATCTCACAGAGTTACATGTGTATTTCGGGGATCTCTTTGCTAGCCCTATTTCTGTGGAATCTGAGAACAGATATTTCGGATCCCTTTGAAGACTATAGGGCCAAAGGAAATATCCTCCGATAACAAAGAGAAAGAAGCTTTCTGAGAAACTTCTTTGTGTTCTGTGAAATCATCTCACAGAGTTACAGCTTTCCCCTCAAGAAGCCTTTCGCTAAGACAGTTCTTGTGGAATTGGCAAAGTGATATTCGGAAGCCCATAGAGGGCTATGGTGAAAAAGGAAATATCGTCAGATGAAATCTGGAAAGAAGCTTTCTGCGAAACTGCTTAGTGTTCTGTGAATTCATCTCACAGAGTTACATGCGTATTTCGAGGATCTCTTTGCTAGCCCTATTTCTGTGGAAACTCAGAAAAGATATTTCGGATCCCTTTGAAGACTATAGGGCCAAAGGAAATATCCTCCGATAACAAAGAGAAAGAAGCTTTCTGAGAAACTTCTTTGTGTTCTGTGAAATCATCTCACAGAGTTACAGCTTTCCCCGAAGAAGCCTTTCGCTAAGACAGTTCTTGTGGAATTGGCAAAGTGATATTTGGAAGCCCATAGAGGGCTATGGTGAAAAAGGAAATATCCTCAGATGAAATCTGGAAAGAAGCTTTCTGCGAAACTGATTAGTGTTCTGTTAATTCATCTCACAGAGTTACATGTGTATTTCGAGGATCTCTTTGCTAGCCCTATTTCTGTGGAATCTGAGAACAGATAATTCGGATCCCTTCGAAGACTATAGGGCCAAAGGAAATATCCTCCGATAACAAAGAGAAAGAAGCTTTCTGAGAAACTTCTTTGTGTTCTGTGAAATCATCTCACAGAGTTACAGCTTTCCCCTCAAGAAGCCTTTCTCTAAGACAGCTCTTGTGGAATTGGCAACGTGATATTTGGAAGCCCATAGAGGGCTATGGTGAAAAAGGAAATATCCTCAGATGAAATCTGGAAAGAAGCTTTCTGAGAAACTGCTTAGTGTTCTGTTAATTCTTCCCACAGAGTTACATGTGTATTTCGAGGATCTCTTTGCTAGCCCTATTTCTGTGGAATCTGAGAACAGATATTTCGGATCCCTTTGAAGACTATAGGGCCAAAGGAAATATCCTCCGATAACAAAGAGAAAGAAGCTTTCTGAGAAACTTCTTTGTGTTCTGTGAAATCATCTCACAGAGTTACAGCTTTCCCCTCAAGAAGCCTTTCGCTAAGACAGTTCTTGTGAATTGGCAAAGTGATATTTGGAAGCCCGTAGAGGGCTATGGTGAAAAAGGAAATATACTAAGATGAAATCTGGAAAGAAGCTTTCTGAGAAACTGCTTAGTGTTCTGTTAATTCATCTCACAGAGTTACATGTGTATTTCGAGGATCTCTTTGCTAGCCCTATTTCGTTGGAAACTGAGAAAAGATATTTCGGATCCCTTTGAAGAATATGGGGCCAAAGGAAATATCCTCCGATAACAAAGAGAAAGAAGCTTTCTGAGAAACTTCTTTGTGTTCTGTGAAATCATCTCACAGAGTTACAGCTTTCCCCTCAAGAAGCCTTTCGCTAAGACAGTTCTTGTGGAATTTGCAAAGTGATATTTGGAAGCCCATAGAAGGCTATGGTGAAAAAGGAAATATCGTCAGATGAAATCTGGAAAGAAGCTTTCTGAGAAACTGCTTAGTGTTCTGTTAATTCATCTCACAGAGTTACATGTGTATTTCGAGGATCTCTTTGCTAGCCCTATTTCTGTGGAATCTGAGAAAAGATATTTCGGATCCCTTCGAAGACTCTAGGGCCAAAGGAAATATCCTCGGATAACAAAGAGAAAGAAGCTTTCTGAGAAACTTCTTTGTGTTCTGTGAAATCATCTCGCAGAGTTACAGCTTTCCCCTCAAGAAGCCTTTCGCTAAGACAGTTCTTGTGGAATTGGCAAAGTGATATTTGGAAGCCCTTAGAGGGCTATGGTGAAAAAGGAAATATCCACAGATGAAATCTGGAAAGCAGCTTTCTGAGAAACTGCTTAGTGTTCTGTTAATTCATCTCACAGTGCTACATGTGTATTTCGAGGATCTCTTTGCTAGCCCTATTTCTGTGGAGTCTGAGAACAGATATTTCGGATCCCTTTGAAGACTATAGGGCCAAAGGAAATATCCTCCGATAACAAAGAGAAAGAAGCTTTCTGAGAAACTTCTTTCTGTTCTGTGAAATCATCTCACAGAGTTACAGCTTTCCCCTCAAGAAACCTTTTGCTAAGACAGTTCTTGTGGAATTGGCAAAGTGATATTTGGAAGCCCATAGAAGGCTATGGTGAAAAAGGAAATATCGTCAGATGAAATCTGGAAAGAAGCTTTCTGAGAAACTGCTTAGTGTTCTGTTAATTCATCTCACAGCGTTACATGTGTATTTCGGGGATCTCTTTGCTAGCTCTATTTCTGTGGAATCTGAGAACAGATATTTCGGATCACTTTGAAGACTATAGGGCCAAAGGAAATATCCTCCGATAACAAAGAGAAAGAAGCTTTCTGAGAAACTTCTTTGTGTTCTGTGAAATCATCTCAGAGAGTTACAGCTTTCCCCTCAAGAAGCCTTTCGCTAAGACAGTTCTTGTGGAATTGGCAAAGTGATATTTGGAAGCCCATAGAGGGCTATGGTGAAAAAGGAAATATCCTCAGATGAAATCTGGAAAGAAGCTTTCTGAGAAACTGCTTAGTGTTCTGTAAATTCATCTCACAGAGTTACATGTGTATTTCGAGGATCTCTTTGCTAGCCCTATTTCTGTGGAAACTGAGAAAAGATATTTCGGATCCCTTTGAAGACTAAAGGGCCAAAGGAAATATCCTCCGATAACAAAGAGAAAGAAGCTTTCTGAGAAACTTCTTTGTGTTCTGTGAAATCATCTCACAGAGTTACAGCTTTCCCCTCAAGAAGCCTTTCGCTAAGACAGTTCTTGTGGAACTGGCAACGTGATATTTGGAAGCCCATAGAGGGCTATGGTGAAAAAGGAAATATCCTCAGATGAAATCTGGAAAGAAGCTTTCTGAGAAACTGCTTAGTGTTCTGTTAATTCTTCTCACAGAGTTACATGTGTATTTCGAGGATCTCTTTGCTAGCCCTATTTCTGTGGAATCTGAGAACAGATATTTCGGATCCCTTTGAAGACTATAGGGCCAAAGGAAATATCCTCCGATAACAAAGAGAAAGAAGCTTTCTGAGAAACTTCTTTGTGTTCTGTGAAATCATCTCACAGAGTTACAGCTTTCCCCTAAAGAAGCCTTTCGGTAAGACAGTTCTTGTGGAATTGGCAAAGTGATATTTGGAAGCCCATAGAGGGCTATGGTGAAAAAGGAAATATCCTCAGATGAAATCTGGAAAGAAGCTTTCTGAGAAACTGCTTAGTGTTCTGTTAATTCATCTCACAGAGTTACATGTGTATTTCGAGGATCTCTTAGCTAGCCCTATTTCTGTGGAATCTGAGAACAGATATTTCGGATGCCTTTGAAGACTATAGGGCCAAAGGAAATATCCTCCGATAACAAAGAGAAAGAAGCTTTCTGAGAAACTTCTTTGTGTTCTGTGAAATCATCTCACAGAGTTACAGCTTTCCCCTCAAGAAGCCTTTCGCTTAGACAGTTCTTGTGGAATTGGCAAAGTGATATTCGGAAGCCCATAGAGGGCTATGGTGAAAAAGGAAATATCGTCAGATGAAATCTGGAAAGAAGCTTTCTGCGAAACTGCTTAGTGTTCTGTGAATTCATCTCACAGAGTTACATGCGTATTTCGAGGATCTCTTTGCTAGCCCTATTTCTCTGGAAACTCAGAAAAGATATTTCGGATCCCTTTGAAGACTGTAGGGCCAAAGGAAATATCCTCCGATAACAAAGAGAAAGAAGCTTTCTGAGAAACTTCTTTGTGTTCTGTGAAATCATCTCACAGAGTTACAGCTTTCCCCTCAAGAAGCCTTTCGCTAAGACAGTTCTTGTGAATTGGCAAAGTGATATTTGGAAGCCCATAGAGGGCTATGGTGAAAAAGGAAATATACTAAGATGAAATCTGGAAAGAAGCTTTCTGAGAAACTGCTTAGTGTTCTGCGAATTCATCTCACAGAGTTACATGTGTATTTCGAGGATCTCTTTGCTAGCCCTATTTCGTTGGAAACTGAGAAAAGATATTTCGGATCCCTTTGAAGAATATGGGGCCAAAGGAAATATCCTCCGATAACAAAGAGAAAGAAGCTTTCTGAGAAACTTCTTTGTGTTCTGTGAAATCATCTCACAGAGTTACAGCTTTCCCCTCAAGAAGCCTTTCGCTAAGACAGTTCTTGTGGAATTTGCAAAGTGATATTTGGAAGCCCATAGAAGGCTATGGTGAAAAAGGAAATATCGTCAGATGAAGTCTGGAAAGAAGCTTTCTGAGAAACTGCTTAGTGTTCTGTTAATTCATCTCACAGAGTTACATGTGTATTTCGAGGATCTCTTTGCTAGCCCTATTTCTGTGGAATCTGAGAAAAGATATTTCGGATCCCTTCGAAGACTCTAGGGCCAAAGGAAATATCCTCGGATAACAAAGAGAAAGAAGCTTTCTGAGAAACTTCTTTGTGTTCTGTGAAATCATCTCGCAGAGTTACAGCTTTCCCCTCAAGAAGCCTTTCGCTAAGACAGTTCTTGTGGAATTGGCAAAGTGATATTTGGAAGCCCTTAGAGGGCTATGGTGAAAAAGGAAATATCCACAGATGAAATCTGGAAAGCAGCTTTCTGAGAAACTGCTTAGTGTTCTGTTAATTCATCTCACAGTGCTACATGTGTATTTCGAGGATCTCTTTGCTAGCCCTATTTCTGTGGAGTCTGAGAACAGATATTTCGGATCCCTTTGAAGACTATAGGGCCAAAGGAAATATCCTCCGATAACAAAGAGAAAGAAGCTTTATGAGAAACTTCTTTCTGTTCTGTGAAATCATCTCACAGAGTTACAGCTTTCCCCTCAAGAAGCCTTTTGCTAAGACAGTTCTTGTGGAATTGGCAAAGTGATATTTGGAAGCCCATAGAAGGCTATGGTGAAAAAGGAAATATCGTCAGATGAAATCTGGAAAGAAGCTTTCTGAGAAACTGCTTAGTGTTCTGTTAATTCATCTCACAGCGTTACATGTGTATTTCGGGGATCTCTTTGCTAGCTCTATTTCTGTGGAATCTGAGAACAGATATTTCGGATCACTTTGAAGACTATAGGGCCAAAGGAAATATCCTCAGATAACAAAGAGAAAGAAGCTTTCTGAGAAACTTCTTTGTGTTCTGTGAAATCATCTCAGAGAGTTACAGCTTTCCCCTCAAGAAGCCTTTCGCTAAGACAGTTCTTGTGGAATTGGCAAAGTGATATTTGGAAGCCCATAGAGGGCTATGGTGAAAAAGGAAATATCCTCAGATGAAATCTGGAAAGAAGCTTTCTGAGAAACTGCTTAGTGTTCTGTAAATTCATCTCACAGAGTTACATGTGTATTTCGAGGATCTCTTTGCTAGCCCTATTTCTGTGGAAACTGAGAAAAGATATTTCGGATCCCTTTGAAGACTAAAGGGCCAAAGGAAATATCCTCCGATAACAAAGAGAAAGAAGCTTTCTGAGAAACTTCTTTGTGTTCTGTGAAATCATCTCACAGAGTTACAGCTTTCCCCTGAAGAAGCCTTTCGCTAAGACAGTTCTTGTGGAACTGGCAACGTGATATTTGGAAGCCCATAGAGGGCTATGGTGAAAAAGGAAATATCCTCAGATGAAATCTGGAAAGAAGCTTTCTGAGAAACTGCTTAGTGTTCTGTTAATTCTTCTCACAGAGTTACATGTGTATTTCGAGGATCTCTTTGCTAGCCCTATTTCTGTGGAATCTGAGAACAGATATTTCGGATCCCTTTGAAGACTATAGGGCCAAAGGAAATATCCTCCGATAACAAAGAGAAAGAAGCTTTCTGAGAAACTTCTTTGTGTTCTGTGAAATCATCTCACAGAGTTACAGCTTTCCCCTAAAGAAGCCTTTCGGTAAGACAGTTCTTGTGGAATTGGCAAAGTGATATTTGGAAGCCCATAGAGGGCTATGGTGAAAAAGGAAATATCCTCAGATGAAATCTGGAAAGAAGCTTTCTGAGAAACTGCTTAGTGTTCTGTTAATTCATCTCACAGAGTTACATGTGTATTTCGAGGATCTCTTAGCTAGCCCTATTTCTGTGGAATCTGAGAACAGATATTTCGGATGCCTTTGAAGACTATAGGGCCAAAGGAAATATCCTCCGATAACAAAGAGAAAGAAGCTTTCTGAGAAACTTCTTTGTGTTCTGTGAAATCATCTCACAGAGTTACAGCTTTCCCCTCAAGAAGCCTTTCGCTTAGACAGTTCTTGTGGAATTGGCAAAGTGATATTCGGAAGCCCATAGAGGGCTATGGTGAAAAAGGAAATATCGTCAGATGAAATCTGGAAAGAAGCTTTCTGCGAAACTGCTTAGTGTTCTGTGAATTCATCTCACAGAGTTACATGCGTATTTCGAGGATCTCTTTGCTAGCCCTATTTCTCTGGAAACTCAGAAAAGATATTTCGGATCCCTTTGAAGACTGTAGAGCCAAAGGAAATATCCTCCGATAACAAAGAGAAAGAAGCTTTTTGAGAAATTTCTTTGTGTTTTGTGAAATCATCTCACAGAGTTACAGCTTTCCCCGAAGAAGCCTTTCGCTAAGACAGTTCTTGTGGAATTGGCAAAGTGATATTTGGAAGCCCATAGAGGGCTATGGTGAAAAAGGAAATATCGTCAGATGAAATCTGGAAAGAAGCTTTCTGCGAAACTGCTTAGTGTTCTGTTAATTTATCTCACAGAGTTACATGTGTATTTCGAGGATCTCTTTGCTAGCCCTATTTCTGTGGAATCTGAGAACAGATATTTCGGATCCCTTCGAAGACTATAGGGCCAAAGGAAATATCCTCGGATAACAAAGAGAAAGAAGCTTTCTGAGAAACTTCTTTGTGTTCTGTGAAATCATCTCGCAGAGTTACAGCTTTCCCCTCAAGAAGCCTTTCGCTAAGACAGTTCTTGTGGAATTGGCAAAGTGATATTTGGAAGCCCATAGAGGGCTATGGTGAAAAAGGAAATATCGTCAGATGAAATCTGGAAAGAAGCTTTCTGAGAAACTGCTTAGTGTTCTGTGAATTCATCTCACAGAGTTACATGTGTATTTCGAGGATCTCTTTGCTAGCCCTATTTCTGTGGAAACTGAGAAAAGATATTTCGGATCCCTTTGAAGACTATAGGGCCAAAGGAAATATCCTCGGATAACAAAGAGAAAGAAGCTTTCTGAGAAACTTCTTTCTGTTCTGGGAAATCATCTCACAGAGTTACAGCTTTCCCCTCAAGAAGCCTTTCGCTAAGACAGTTCTTGTGGAATTGGCAAAGTGATATTTGGAAGCCCATAGAAGGCTATGTTGAAAAAGGAAATATCGTCAGATGAAATCTGGAAAAAAGCTTTCTGTGAAACTGCTTAGTGTTCTGTTAATTCATCTCACAGAGTTACATGTGTATTTCGAGGATCTCTTTGCTAGCCCTATTTCTGTGGAATCTGAGAACAGATATTTCGGATCCCTTTGAAGACTATAGGGCCAAAGGAAATATCCTCGGATAAAAAAGAGAAAGAAGCTTTCTGAGAAACTTCTTTGTGTTCTGTGAAATCATCTCACAGAGTTACAGCTTTCCCCTCAAGAAGCCTTTCGCTAAGACAGTTCTTGTGGAATTGGCAAAGTGATATTTGGAAGCCCATACAGGGCTATGGTGAAAAAGGAAATATCCTCAGATGAAATCTGGAAAGCAGTTTTCTGAGAAACTGCTTAGTGTTCTGTTAATTCATCTCACAGAGCTACATGTGTCTTTCGAGGATCTCTTTGCTAGCCCTATTTCTGTGGAATCTGAGAACAGATATTTCGGATCCCTTTGAAGACTATAGGGCCAAAGGAAATATCCTCCGATAACAAAGAGAAAGAAGCTTTCTGAGAAACTTCTTTCTGTTCTGTGAAATCATCTCACAGAGTTACAGCTTTCCCCTCAAGAAGCCTTTTGCTAAGACAGTTCTTGTGGAATTGCCAAAGTGATATTTGGAAGCCCATAGAGGGCTACGGTGAAAAAGGAAATATCGTCAGATGAAATCTGGAAAGAAGCTTTCTGAGAAACTGCTTAGTGTTCTGTGAATTCATCTCACAGAATTACATGTGTATGTCGGGGATCTCTTAGCTAACCCTATTTCTGTGGAATTTGAGAACAGATATTTCGGATATCTTTGAAGACTATAGGGCCAAAGGAAATATCCTCCGATAACAAAGAGAAAGAAGCTTTCTAAGAAACTTCTTTGTGTTCTGTGAAATCATCTCACAGAGTTACAGCTTTCCCCTCAAGAAGCCTTTCGCTTAGACAGTTCTTGTGGAATTGGCAAAGTGATATTCGGAAGCCCATAGAGGGCTATGGTGAAAAAGGAAATATCGTCAGATGAAATCTGGAAAGAAGTTTTCTGCGAAACTGCTTAGTGTTCTGTTAATTCATCTCACAGAGTTACATGTGTATTTCGAGGATCTCTTTGCTAGCCCTATTTCTGTGGAATCTGAGAACAGATATTTCAGATCCCTTCGAAGACTATAGGGCCAAAGGAAATATCCTCGGATAACAAAGAGAAAGAAGCTTTCTGAGAAACTTCTTTGTGTTCTGTGAAATCATCTCGCAGAGTTACAGCTTTCCCCTCAAGAAGCCTTTCGATAAGACAGTTCTTGTGGAATTGGCAAAGTGATATTTGGAAGCCCATAGAGGGCTAGGGTGAAAAAGGAAATATCGTCAGATGAAATCTGGAAAGAAGCTTTCTGAGAAACTGCTTAGTGTTCTGTGAATTCATCTCACAGAGTTACATGTGTATTTCGAGGATCTCTTTGCTAGCCCTATTTCTGTGGAAACTGAGAAAAGATATTTCGGATCCCTTTGAAGACTATAGGGCCAAAGGAAATATTCTCGGATAACAAAGAGAAAGAAGCTTTCTGAGAAACTTCTTTCTGTTCTGGGAAATCATCTCACAGAGTTACAGCTTTCCTCTCAAGAAGCCTTTCGCTAAGACTGTTCTTGTGGAATTGGCAAAGTGATATTTGGAAGCCCATAGAAGGCTATGGTGAAAAAGAAAATATCGTCAGATGAAATCTGGAAAAAAGCTTTCTGTGAAACTGCTTAGTGTTCTGTTAATTCATCTCAGAGAGTTACATGTGTATTTCGAGGATCTCTTTGCTAGCCCTATTTCTGTGGAATCTGAGAACAGATATTTCGGATCCCTTTGAAGACTATAGGGCCAAAGGAAATATCCTCGGATAACAAAGAGAAAGAAGCTTTCTGAGAAACTTCTTTGTGTTCTGTGAAATCATCTCACAGAGTTACAGCTTTCCCCTCAAGAAGCCTTTCGCTAAGACAGTTCTTGTGGAATTGGCAAAGTGATATTTGGAAGCCCATACAGGGCTATGGTGAAAAAGGAAATATCCTCAGATGAAATCTGGAAAGCAGCTTTCTGAGAAACTGCTTAGTGTTCTGTTAATTCATCTCACAGAGCTACATGTGTATTTCGAGGATCTCTTTGCTAGCCCTATTTCTGTGGAATCTGAGAACAGATATTTCGGATCCCTTTGAAGACTATAGGGCCAAAGGAAATATCCTCCGATAACAAAGAGAAAGAAGCTTTCTGAGAAACTTCTTTCTGTTCTGTGAAATCATCTCACAGAGTTACAGCTTTCCCCTCAAGAAGCCTTTTGCTAAGACAGTTCTTGTGGAATTGCCAAAGTGATATTTGGAAGCCCTTAGAGGGCTATGGTGAAAAAGGAAATATCCTCAGATGAAATCTGGAAAGAAGCTTTCTGAGAAACTGCTTAGTGTTCTGTTAATTCACCTCACAGCGTTATATGTGTATTTCGGGGATCTCTTTGCTAGCTCTATTTCTGTGGAATCTCAGAACAGGTATTTCGGATGCCTTTGAAGACTATAGGGCCAAAGGAAATATCCTCGGATAACAAAGAGAAAGAAGCTTTCTGAGAAACTTCTTTGTGTTCTGTGAAATCATCTCAGAGAGTTACAGCTTTCCCCTCAAGAAGCCTTTCGCTAAGACAGTTCTTGTGGAATTGGCAAAGTGATATTTGTAAGCCCATAGAGGACTATGGTGAAAAAGGAAATATCCTCAGATGAAATCTGGAAAGAAGCTTTCTGAGAAACTGCTTAGTGTTCTGTTAATTCATCTCACAGAGTTACATGTGTATTTCGAGGATCTCTTTGCTAGCCCTATTTCTGTGGAATCTGAGAACAGATATTTCGGATCCCTTTGAAGACTATAGGGCCAAAGGAAATATCCTCGGATAACAAAGAGAAAGAAGCTTTCTGAGAAACTTCTTTGTGTTCTGTGAAATCATCTAACAGAGTTACAGCTTTCCCCTCAAGAAGCCTTTCGCTAAGACAGTTCTTGTGGAATTGGCAAAGTGATATTTGGAAGCCCATAGAGGGCTATGGTGAAAAAGGAAATATCCTCAGATGAAATCTGGAAAGCAGCTTTCTGAGAAACTGCTTAGTGTTCTGTTAATTCATCTCACAGAGCTACATGTGTATTTCGAGGATCTCTTTGCTAGCCCTATTTCTGTGGAATCTGAGAACAGATATTTCGGATCCCTTTGAAGACTATAGGGCCAAAGGAAATATCCTCCGATAACAAAGAGAAAGAAGCTTTCTGAGAAACTTCTTTGTGTTCTGTGAAATCATCTCAGAGAGTTACAGCTTTCCCTTCAAGAAGCCTTTCGCTAAGACAGTTCTTGTGGAATTGGCAAAGTGATATTTGTAAGCCCATAGTGGGCTATGGTGAAAAAGGAAATATCCTCAGATGAAATCTGGAAAGAAGCTTTCTGAGAAACTGCTTAGTGTTCTGTTAATTCATCTCACAGAGTTACATGTGTATTTCTAGGATGTCTTTGCTAGCCCTATTTCTGTGGAATCTGAGAACAGATATTTCGGATCCCTTTGAAGACTATAGGGCCAAAGGAAATATCCTCCGATAACAAAGAGAAAGAAGCTTTCTGAGAAACTTCTTTGTGTTCTGTGAAATCATCTCACAGAGTTACAGCTTTCCCCTCAAGAAGCCTTTCGCTAAGACAGTTCTTGTGGAATTGGCAAAGTGATATTTGGAAGCCCCTAGAGGGCTATGGTGAAAAAGGAAATATCCTCAGATGAAATCTGGAAAGAAGCTTTCTGAGAAACTGCTTAGTGTTCTGTGAATTCATCTTACAGAGTTACATGTGTATTTCGAGGATCTCTTTGCTAGCCCTATTTCTGTGGAATCTGAGAACAGATATTTCGGATCCCTTTGAAGACTATAGGGGCAAAGGAAATATCCTCCGATAACAAAGAGAAAGAAGCTTTCTGAGAAACTTCTTTGTGTTCTGTGAAATCATCTCACAGAGTTACAGCTTTCCCCTCAAGAAGCCTTTCGCTAAGACAGTTCTTGTGGAATTGGCAAAGTGATATTCGGAAGCCCATAGAGGGCTATGGTGAAAAAGGAAATATCGTCAGATGAAATCTGGAAAGAAGCTTTCTGCGAAACTGCTTAGTGTTCTGTGAATTCATCTCACAGAGTTACGTGCGTATTTCGAGGATCTCTTTGCTAGCCCTATTTCTGTGGAAACTCAGAAAAGATATTTCGGATCCCTTTGAAGACTATAGGGCCAAAGGAAATATCCTCCGATAACAAAGAGAAAGAAGCTTTCTGAGAAACTTCTTTGTGTTCTGTGAAATCATCTCACAGAGTTACAGCTTTCCCCTCAAGAAGCCTTTCGCTAAGACAGTTCTTGTGGAATTGGCAAAGTGATATTTGGAAGCCCATAGAGGGCTATGGTGAAAAAGGAAATATCCTCAGATGAAATCTGGAAAGAAGCTTTCTGAGAAACTGCTTAGTGTTCTGTGAATTCATCTCACAGCGTTACATGTGTATTTCGGGGATCTCTTTGCTAGCTCTATTTCTGTGGAATCTGAGAACAGATATTTCGGATCACTTTGAAGACTATAGGGCCAAAGGAAATATCCTCCGATAACAAAGAGAAAGAAGCTTTCTGAGAAACTTCTTTGTGTTCTGTGAAATCATCTCAGAGAGTTACAGCTTTCCCCTCAAGAAGCCTTTCGCTAAGACAGTTCTTGTGGAATTGGCAAAGTGATATTTGTAAGCCCATAGAGGGCTATGGTGAAAAAGGAAATATCCTCAGATGAAATCTGGAAAGAAGCTTTCTGAGATACTGCTTAGTGTTCTGTTAATTCATCTCACAGAGTTACATGTGTATTTCGAGGATCTCTTTGCTAGCCCTATTTCTGTGGACTCTGAGAACAGATATTTCGGATCCCTTTGAAGACTATAGGGCCAAAGGAAATAACCTCCGATAACAAAGAGGAAGAAGCTTTCTGAGAAACTTCTTTGTGTTCTGTGAAATCATCTCACAGAGTTGCAGCTTTCCCCTCAAGAAGCCTTTCGCTTAGACAGTTCTTGTGGAATTGGCAAAGTGATATTTGGAAGCCCATAGAGGGCTATGGTGAAAAAGGAAATATCCTCAGATGAAATGTGGAAAGAAGCTTTCTGAGAAACTGCTTAGTGTTCTGTGAATTCATCTCACAGAGTTACATGTGTATTTCGGGGATCTCTTTGCTAGCCCTATTTCTGTGGAATCTGAGAACAGATATTTCGGATGCCTTTGAAGACTATAGGGCCAAAGGAAATATCCTCCGATAACAAAGAGAAAGAAGCTTTCTGAGAAACTTCTTTGTGTTCTGTGAAATCATCTCACAGAGTTACAGCTTTCCTCTCAAGAAGCCTTTCGCTAAGACAGTTCTTGTGGAATTGGCAAAGTGATATTCGGAAGCCCATAGAGGGCTATGGTGAAAAAGGAAATATCGTCAGATGAAATCTGGAAAGAAGCTTTCTGCGAAACTGCTTAGTGTTCTGTGAATTCATCTCACAGAGTTACATGCGTATTTCGAGGATCTCTTTGCTAGCCCTATTTCTGTGGAAACTCAGAAAAGATATTTCGGATCCCTTTGAAGAATATAGGGCCAAAGGAAATATCCTCCGATAACAAAGAGAAAGAAGCTTTCTGAGAAATTTCTTTGTGTTCTGTGAAATCATCTCACAGAGTTACAGCTTTCCCCGAAGAAGCCTTTCACTAAGACAGTTCTTGTGGAATTGGCAAAGTGATATTTGGAAGCCCATAGAGGGCTACGGTGAAAAAGGAAATATCGTCAGATGAAATCTGGAAAGAAGCTTTCTGAGAAACTGCTTAGTGTTCTGTTAATTCATCTCACAGAGTTACATGTGTATTTCGAGGATCTCTTTGCTAGCCCTATTTCTGTGGAATCTGAGAACAGATATTTCGGATCCCTTTGAAGACTATAGGGCCAAAGGAAATATCCTCCGATAACAAAGAGAAAGAAGCTTTCTGAGAAACTTCTTTGTGTTCTGTGAAATCATCTCACAGAGTTACAGCTTTCCCCTCAAGAAGCCTTTCGCTAAGACAGTTCTTGTGGAATTGGCAAAGTGATATTTGGAAGCCCCTAGAGGGCTATGGTGAAAAAGGAAATATCCTCAGATGAAATCTGGAAAGAAGCTTTCTGAGAAACTGCTTAGTGTTCTGTGAATTCATCTTACAGAGTTACATGTGTATTTCGATGGATCTCTTTGCTAGCCCTATTTCTGTGGAATCTGAGAACAGATATTTCGGATCCCTTTGAAGACTATAGGGGCAAAGGAAATATCCTCCGATAACAAAGAGAAAGAAGCTTTCTGAGAAACTTCTTTGTGTTCTGTGAAATCATCTCACAGAGTTACAGCTTTCCCCTCAAGAAGCCTTTCGCTAAGACAGTTCTTGTGGAATTGGCAAAGTGATATTCGGAAGCCCATAGAGGGCTATGGTGAAAAAGGAAATATCGTCAGATGAAATCTGGAAAGAAGCTTTCTGCGAAACTGCTTAGTGTTCTGTGAATTCATCTCACAGAGTTACGTGCGTATTTCGAGGATCTCTTTGCTAGCCCTATTTCTGTGGAAACTCAGAAAAGATATTTCGGATCCCTTTGAAGACTATAGGGCCAAAGGAAATATCCTCCGATAACAAAGAGAAAGAAGCTTTCTGAGAAACTTCTTTGTGTTCTGTGAAATCATCTCACAGAGTTACAGCTTTCCCCTCAAGAAGCCTTTCGCTAAGACAGTTCTTGTGGAATTGGCAAAGTGATATTTGGAAGCCCATAGAGGGCTATGGTGAAAAAGGAAATATCCTCAGATGAAATCTGGAAAGAAGCTTTCTGAGAAACTGCTTAGTGTTCTGTGAATTCATCTCACAGCGTTACATGTGTATTTCGGGGATCTCTTTGCTAGCTCTATTTCTGTGGAATCTGAGAACAGATATTTCGGATCACTTTGAAGACTATAGGGCCAAAGGAAATATCCTCCGATAACAAAGAGAAAGAAGCTTTCTGAGAAACTTCTTTGTGTTCTGTGAAATCATCTCAGAGAGTTACAGCTTTCCCCTCAAGAAGCCTTTCGCTAAGACAGTTCTTGTGGAATTGGCAAAGTGATATTTGTAAGCCCATAGAGGGCTATGGTGAAAAAGGAAATATCCTCAGATGAAATCTGGAAAGAAGCTTTCTGAGATACTGCTTAGTGTTCTGTTAATTCATCTCACAGAGTTACATGTGTATTTCGAGGATCTCTTTGCTAGCCCTATTTCTGTGGACTCTGAGAACAGATATTTCGGATCCCTTTGAAGACTATAGGGCCAAAGGAAATAACCTCCGATAACAAAGAGGAAGAAGCTTTCTGAGAAACTTCTTTGTGTTCTGTGAAATCATCTCACAGAGTTGCAGCTTTCCCCTCAAGAAGCCTTTCGCTTAGACAGTTCTTGTGGAATTGGCAAAGTGATATTTGGAAGCCCATAGAGGGCTATGGTGAAAAAGGAAATATCCTCAGATGAAATGTGGAAAGAAGCTTTCTGAGAAACTGCTTAGTGTTCTGTGAATTCATCTCACAGAGTTACATGTGTATTTCGGGGATCTCTTTGCTAGCCCTATTTCTGTGGAATCTGAGAACAGATATTTCGGATGCCTTTGAAGACTATAGGGCCAAAGGAAATATCCTCCGATAACAAAGAGAAAGAAGCTTTCTGAGAAACTTCTTTGTGTTCTGTGAAATCAACTCACAGAGTTACAGCTTTCCTCTCAAGAAGCCTTTCGCTAAGACAGTTCTTGTGGAATTGGCAAAGTGATATTCGGAAGCCCATAGAGGGCTATGGTGAAAAAGGAAATATCGTCAGATGAAATCTGGAAAGAAGCTTTCTGCGAAACTGCTTAGTGTTCTGTGAATTCATCTCACAGAGTTACATGCGTATTTCGAGGATCTCTTTGCTAGCCCTATTTCTGTGGAAACTCAGAAAAGATATTTCGGATCCCTTTGAAGAATATAGGGCCAAAGGAAATATCCTCCGATAACAAAGAGAAAGAAGCTTTCTGAGAAATTTCTTTGTGTTCTGTGAAATCATCTCACAGAGTTACAGCTTTCCCCGAAGAAGCCTTTCACTAAGACAGTTCTTGTGGAATTGGCAAAGTGATATTTGGAAGCCCATAGAGGGCTACGGTGAAAAAGGAAATATCGTCAGATGAAATCTGGAAAGAAGCTTTCTGAGAAACTGCTTAGTGTTCTGTTAATTCATCTCACAGAGTTACATGTGTATTTCGAGGATCTCTTTGCTAGCCCTATTTCTGTGGAATCTGAGAACAGATATTTCGGATCCCTGTGAAGACTATAGGGCCAAAGGAAATATCCTCCGATAACAAAGAGAAAGAAGCTTTCTGAGAAACTTCTTTGTGTTCTGTGAAATCATCTCACAGAGTTACAGCTTTCCCCTCAAGAAGCCTTTTGCTAAGACAGTTCTTGTGGAATTCGCAAAGTGATATATGGAAGCCCTGAGAGGGCTATGGTGAAAAAGGAAATATCCTCAGATGAAATCTGGAAAGAAGCTTTCTGAGAAACTGCTTAGTGTCCTGTTATTTCATCTCACAGCGTTACATGTGTATTTCGGGGATCTCTTTGCTAGCTCTATTTCTGTGGAATCTGAGAACAGATATTTCGGATCACTTTGAAGACTATAGGGCCAAAGGAAATATCCTCCGATAACAAAGAGAAAGAAGCTTTCTGAGAAACTTCTTTGTGTTCTGTGAAATCATCTCAGAGAGTTACAGCTTTCCCCTCAAGAAGCCTTTCGCTAAGAGAGTTCTTGTGGAATTGGCAAAGTGATATTTGGAAGCCCATAGAGGGCTATGGTGAAAAAGGAAATATCCTCAGATGAAATCTGGAAAGAAGCTTTCTGAGAAACTGCTTAGTGTTCTGTGAGTTCATCTCACAGAGTTACATTTGTATTTCGGGGATGTCTTTGCTAGCCCTATTTCTGTGGAATCTGAGAACAGATATTTCGGATGCCTTTGAAGACTATAGGGCCAAAGGAAATACCCTCCGATAACAAAGAGAAAGAAGCTTTCTGAGAAACTTCTTTGTGTTCTGTGAAATCATCTCACAGAGTTACAGCTTTCCCCTCAAGAAGCCTTTCGCTAAGACAGTTCTTGTGGAATTGGCAAAGTGACATTTGGAAGCCCATAGAGGGCTATGGTGAAAAAGGAAATATAGTCAGATGAAATCTGGAAAGAAGCTTTCTGAGAAACTGCTTAGTGTTCTGTGAATTCATCTCACAGAGTTACATGTGTATTTCGAGGATCTCTTTGCTAGCCCTATTTCTGTGGAAACTGAGAAAAGATATTTCGGATCCCTTTGAAGACTATAGGGCCAAAGGAAATATTCTCGGATAACAAAGAGAAAGAAGCTTTCTGAGAAACTTCTTTCTGTTCTGGGAAATCATCTCACAGAGTTACAGCTTTCCCCTCAAGAAGCCTTTCGCTAAGACAGTTCTTGTGGAATTGGCAAAGTGATATTTGGAAGCCCATAGAAGGCTATGGTGAAAAAGAAAATATCGTCAGATGAAATCTGGAAAAAAGCTTTCTGTGAAACTGCTTAGTGTTCTGTTAATTCATCTCACAGAGTTACATGTGTATTTCGAGGATCTCTTTGCTAGCCCTATTTCTGTGGAATCTGAGAACAGATATTTCGGATCCCTTTGAAGACTATAGGGCCAAAGGAAATATCCTCGGATAACAAAGAGAAAGAAGCTTTCTGAGAAACTTCTTTGTGTTCTGTGAAATCATCTCACAGAGTTACAGCTTTCCCCTCAAGAAGCCTTTCGCTAAGACAGTTCTTGTGGAATTGGCAGAGTGATATTTGGAAGCCCATACAGGGCTATGGTGAAAAAGGAAATATCCTCAGATGAAATCTGGAAAGCAGCTTTCTGAGAAACTGCTTAGTGTTCTGTTAATTCATCTCACAGAGCTACATGTGTATTTCGAGGATCTCTTTGCTAGCCCTATTTCTGTGGAATCTGAGAACAGATATTTCGGATCCCTTTGAAGACTATAGGGCCAAAGGAAATATCCTCCGATAACAAAGAGAAAGAAGCTTTCTGAGAAACTTCTTTCTGTTCTGTGAAATCATCTCACAGAGTTACAGCTTTCCCCTCAAGAAGCCTTTTGCTAAGACAGTTCTTGTGGAATTGCCAAAGTGATATTTGGAAGCCCTTAGAGGGCTATGGTGAAAAAGGAAATATCCTCAGATGAAATCTGGAAAGAAGCTTTCTGAGAAACTGCTTAGTGTTCTGTTAATTCATCTCACAGCGTTATATGTGTATTTCGGGGATCTCTTTGCTAGCTCTATTTCTGTGGAATCTCAGAACAGGTATTTCGGATGCCTTTGAAGACTATAGGGCCAAAGGAAATATCCTCGGATAACAAAGAGAAAGAAGCTTTCTGAGAAACTTCTTTGTGTTCTGTGAAATCATCTCAGAGAGTTACAGCTTTCCCCTCAAGAAGACTTTCGCTAAGACAGTTCTTGTGGAATTGGCAAAGTGATATTTGTAAGCCCATAGAGGACTATGGTGAAAAAGGAAATATCCTCAGATGAAATCTGGAAAGAAGCTTTCTGAGAAACTGCTTATTGTTCTGTTAATTCATCTCACAGAGTTACATGTGTATTTCGAGGATCTCTTTGCTAGCCCTATTTCTGTGGAATCTGAGAACAGATATTTCGGATCCCTTTGAAGACTATAGGGCCAAAGGAAATATCCTCGGATAACAAAGAGAAAGAAGCTTTCTGAGAAACTTCTTTGTGTTCTGTGAAATCATCTCACAGAGTTACAGCTTTCCCCTCAAGAAGCCTTTCGCTAAGACAGTTCTTGTGGAATTGGCAAAGTGATATTTGGAAGCCCATAGAGGGCTATGGTGAAAAAGGAAATATCCTCAGATGAAATCTGGAAAGCAGCTTTCTGAGAAACTGCTTAGTGTTCTGTTAATTCATCTCACAGAGCTACATGTGTATTTCGAGGATCTCTTTGCTAGCCCTATTTCTGTGGAATCTGAGAACAGATATTTCGGATCCCTTTGAAGACTATAGGGCCAAAGGAAATATCCTCCGATAACAAAGAGAAAGAAGCTTTCTGAGAAACTTCTTTGTGTTCTGTGAAATCATCTCAGAGAGTTACAGCTTTCCCTTCAAGAAGCCTTTCGCTAAGACAGTTCTTGTGGAATTGGCAAAGTGATATTTGTAAGCCCATAGTGGGCTATGGTGAAAAAGGAAATATCCTCAGATGAAATCTGGAAAGAAGCTTTCTGAGAAACTGCTTAGTGTTCTGTTAATTCATCTCACAGAGTTACATGTGTATTTCTAGGATGTCTTTGCTAGCCCTATTTCTGTGGAATCTGAGAACAGATATTTCGGATCCCTTTGAAGACTATAGGGCCAAAGGAAATATCCTCCGATAACAAAGAGAAAGAAGCTTTCTGAGAAACTTCTTTGTGTTCTGTGAAATCATCTCACAGAGTTACAGCTTTCCCCTCAAGAAGCCTTTCGCTAAGACAGTTCTTGTGGAATTGGCAAAGTGATATTTGGAAGCCCATAGAGGGCTATGGTGAAAAAGGAAATATCCTCAGATGAAATCTGGAAAGAAGCTTTCTGAGAAACTGCTTAGTGTTCTGTTAATTCATCTCACAGCGTTACATGTGTATTTCGGGGATCTCTTTGCTAGCTCTATTTCTGTGGAATCTGAGAACAGATATTTCGGATCACTTTGAAGACTATAGGGCCAAAGGCAATATCCTCCGATAACAAAGAGAAAGAAGCTTTCTGAGAAACTTCTTTGTGTTCTGTGAAATCATCTCAGAGAGTTACAGCTTTCCCCTCAAGAAGCCTTTCGCTAAGACAGTTCTTGTGGAATTGGCAAAGTGATATTTGTAAGCCCATAGAGGGCTATGGTGAAAAAGGAAATATCCTCAGATGAAATCTGGAAAGAAGCTTTCTGAGATACTGCTTAGTGTTCTGTTAATTCATCTCCCAGAGTTACATGTGTATTTCGAGGATCTCTTTGCTAGCCCTATTTCTGTGGACTCTGAGAACAGATATTTCGGATCCCTTTGAAGACTATAGGGCCAAAGGAAATAACCTCCGATAACAAAGAGGAAGAAGCTTTCTGAGAAACTTCTTTGTGTTCTGTGAAATCATCTCACAGAGTTGCAGCTTTCCCCTCAAGAAGCCTTTCGCTTAGACAGTTCTTGTGGAATTGGCAAAGTGATATTTGGAAGCCCATAGAGGGCTATGGTGAAAAAGGAAATATCCTCAGATGAAATGTGGAAAGAAGCTTTCTGAGAAACTGCTTAGTGTTCTGTGAATTCATCTCACAGAGTTACATGTGTATTTCGGGGATCTCTTTGCTAGCCCTATTTCTGTGGAATCTGAGAACAGATATTTCGGATGCCTTTGAAGACTATAGGGCCAAAGGAAATATCCTCCGATAACAAAGAGAAAGAAGCTTTCTGAGAAACTTCTTTGTGTTCTGTGAAATCATCTCACAGAGTTACAGCTTTCCTCTCAAGAAGCCTTTCGCTAAGACAGTTCTTGTGGAATTGGCAAAGTGATATTCGGAAGCCCATAGAGGGCTATGGTGAAAAAGGAAATATCGTCAGATGAAATCTGGAAAGAAGCTTTCTGCGAAACTGCTTAGTGTTCTGTGAATTCATCTCACAGAGTTACATGCGTATTTCGAGGATCTCTTTGCTAGCCCTATTTCTGTGGAAACTCAGAAAAGATATTTCGGATCCCTTTGAAGAATATAGGGCCAAAGGAAATATCCTCCGATAACAAAGAGAAAGAAGCTTTCTGAGAAATTTCTTTGTGTTCTGTGAAATCATCTCACAGAGTTACAGCTTTCCCCGAAGAAGCCTTTCACTAAGACAGTTCTTGTGGAATTGGCAAAGTGATATTTGGAAGCCCATAGAGGGCTACGGTGAAAAAGGAAATATCGTCAGATGAAATCTGGAAAGAAGCTTTCTGAGAAACTGCTTAGTGTTCTGTTAATTCATCTCACAGAGTTACATGTGTATTTCGAGGATCTCTTTGCTAGCCCTATTTCTGTGGAATCTGAGAACAGATATTTCGGATCCCTTTGAAGACTATAGGGCCAAAGGAAATATCCTCCGATAACAAAGAGAAAGAAGCTTTCTGAGAAACTTCTTTGTGTTCTGTGAAATCATCTCACAGAGTTACAGCTTTCCCCTCAAGAAGCCTTTTGCTAAGACAGTTCTTGTGGAATTCGCAAAGTGATATATGGAAGCCCTGAGAGGGCTATGGTGAAAAAGGAAATATCCTCAGATGAAATCTGGAAAGAAGCTTTCTGAGAAACTGCTTAGTGTCCAGTTATTTCATCTCACAGCGTTACATGTGTATTTCGGGGATCTCTTTGCTAGCTCTATTTCTGTGGAATCTGAGAACAGATATTTCGGATCACTTTGAAGACTATAGGGCCAAAGGAAATATCCTCCGATAACAAAGAGAAAGAAGCTTTCTGAGAAACTTCTTTCTGTTCTGTGAAATCATCTCAGAGAGTTACAGCTTTCCCCTCAAGAAGCCTTTCGCTAAGAGAGTTCTTGTGGAATTGGCAAAGTGATATTTGGAAGCCCATAGAGGGCTATGGTGAAAAAGGAAATATCCTCAGATGAAATCTGGAAAGAAGCTTTCTGAGAAACTGCTTAGTGTTCTGTGAGTTCATCTCACAGAGTTACATTTGTATTTCGGGGATGTCTTTGGTAGCCCTATTTCTGTGGAATCTGAGAACAGATATTTCGGATCCCTTTGAAGACTATAGGGCCAAAGGAAATACCCTCCGATAACAAAGAGAAAGAAGCTTTCTGAGAAACTTCTTTGTGTTCTGTGAAATCATCTCACAGAGTTACAGCTTTCCCCTCAAGAAGCCTTTCGCTAAGACAGTTCTTGTGGAATTGGCAAAGTGATATTCGGAAGCCCATAGAGGGCTATGGTGAAAAAGGAAATATCGTCAGATGAAATCTGGAAAGAAGCTTTCTGCGAAACTGCTTAGTGTTCTGTTAATTCATCTCACAGAGTTACATGTGTATTTCGAGGATCTCTTTGCTAGCCCTATTTCTGTGGAATCTGAGAACAGATATTTCGGATCCCTTCGAAGACTATAGGGCCAAAGGAAATATCCTCGGATAACAAAGAGAAAGAAGCTTTCTGAGAAATTTCTTTGTGTTCTGTGAAATCATCTCACAGAGTTACAGCTTTCCACGAAGAAGCCTTTCGCTAAGACAGTTCTTGTGGAATTGGCAAAGTGATATTTGGAAGCCCCTAGAGGGCTATGGTGAAAAAGGAAATATCGTCAGATGAAATCTGGAAAGAAGCTTTCTGCGAACCTGCTTAGTGTTCTGTTAATTCATCTCACAGAGTTACATGTGTATTTCGAGGATCTCTTTGCTAGCCCTATTTCTGTGGAATCTGAGAACAGATATTTCGGATCCCTTCGAAGACTATAGGGCCAAAGGAAATATCCTCCGATAACAAAGAGAAAGAAGCTTTCTGAGAAACTTCTTTGTGTTCTGTGAAATCATTTCGCAGAGTTACAGCTTTCCCCTCAAGAAGCCTTTCGCTAAGACAGTTCTTGTGGAATTGGCAAAGTGATATTTGGAAGCCCGTAGAGGGCTATGGTGAAAAAGGAAATATCGTCAGATGAAATCTGGAAAGAAGCTTTCTGAGAAACTGCTTAGTGTTCTGTGAATTCATCTCACAGAGTTACATGTGTATTTCGAGGATCTCTTTGCTAGCCCTATTTCTGTGGAAACTGAGAAAAGATATTTCGGATCCCTTTGAAGACTATAGGGCCAAAGGAAATATCCTCGAATAACAAAGAGAAAGAAGCTTTCTGAGAAACTTCTTTCTTTTCTGGGAAATCATCTCACAGAGTTACAGCTTTCCCCTCAAGAAGCCTTTCGCTAAGACAGTTCTTGTGGAATTGGCAAAGTGATATTTGGAAGCCCATAGAAGGCTATGGTGAAAAAGGAAATATCGTCAGATGAAATCTGGAAAAAAGCTTTCTGTGAAACTGCTTAGTGTTCTGTTAATTCATCTCACAGAGTTACATGTGTATTTCGAGGATCTCTTTGCTAGCCCTATTTCTGTGGAATCTGAGAACAGATATTTCGGATCTCTTTGAAGACTATAGGGCCAAAGGAAATATCCTCCGATAACAAAGAGAAAGAAGCTTTCTGATAAACTTCTTTGTGTTCTGTGAAATCATCTCACAGAGTTACAGCTTTCCCCTCAAGAAGCCTTTCGCTAAGACAGTTCTTGTGGAATTGGCAAAGTGATATTTGGAAGCCCATAGAGGGCTACGGTGAAAAAGGAAATATCCTCAGATGAAATCTGGAAAGCAGCTTTCTGAGAAACTGCTTAGTGTTCTGTTAATTCATCTCACAGAGCTTCATGTGTATTTGGAGGATCTCTTTGCTAGCCCTATTTCTGTGGAATCTGAGAACAGATATTTCGGATCCCTTTGAAGACTATAGGGCCAAAGGAAATATCCTCCGATAACAAAGAGAAAGAAGCTTTCTGAGAAACTTCTTTGTGTTCTGTGAAATCATCTCACAGAGTTACAGCTTTCCCCTCAAGAAGCCTTTTGCTAAGACAGTTCTTGTGGAATTGACAAAGTGATATTTGGAAGCCCATAGAGGGCTATGGTGAAAAAGGAAATATCCTCAGATGAAATCTGGAAAGAAGCTTTCTGAGAAACTGCTTAGTGTTCTGTTAATTCATCTCACAGCGTTACATGGGTATTTCGGGGATCTCATTGCTAGCTCTATTTCTGTGGAATGTGAGAACAGATATTTCGGATCCCTTTGAAGACTATAGGGCCAAAGGAAATATCCTCCGATAACAAAGAGAAAGAAGCTTTCTGAGAAACTTCTTTGTGTTCTGTGAAATCATCTCACAGAGTTACAGCTTTCCCCTCAAGAAGCCTTTCGCTAAGACAGTTCTTGTGGAATTGGCAAAGTGATATTTGTAAGCCCATAGAGGGCTATGGTGAAAAAGGAAATATCCTCAGATGAAATCTGGAAAGAAGCTTTCTGAGAAACTGCTTAGTGTTCTGTTAATTCATCTCACAGAGTTACATGTGTATTTCGAGGATCTCTTTGCTAGCCCTATTTCTGGGGAATCTGAGAACAGATATTTCGGATCCCTTTGAAGACTATAGGGCCAAAGGAAATATCCTCCGATAACAAAGAGAAAGAAGCTTTCTGAGAACCTTCTTTGTGTTCTGTGAAATCATCTCACAGAGTTACAGCTTTCCCCTCAAGAAGCCTTTCGCTAAGACAGTTCTTGTGGAATTGGCAAAGTGATATTTGGAAGCCCATAGAGGGCTATGGTGAAAAAGAAAATATCGTCAGATGAAATCTGGAAAGAAGCTTTCTGAGAAACTGCTTAGTGTTCTGTGAATTCATCTCACAGCGTTACATGTGTATTTCGGGGATCTCTTTGCTAGCTCTATTTCTGTGAAATCTGAGAACAGATATTTCGGATCACTTTGAAGACTATAGGGCCAAAGGAAATATCCTCCGATAACAAAGAGAAAGAAGCTTTCTGATAAACTTCTTTCTGTTCTGTGAAATAACCTCACAGAGTTACAGCTTTCCCCTCAAGAAGCCTTTTGCTAAGACAGTTCTTGTGGAATTGCCAAAGTGATATTTGGAAGCCCATAGAGGGCTATGGTGAAAAAGGAAATATCCTCAGATGAAATCTGGAAAGAAGCTTTCTGAGAAACTGCTTAGTGTTCTTTTAATTCATCTCACAGCGTTACATGTGTATTTCGGGGATCTCTTTGCTAGCTCTATTTCTGTGGAATCTGAGAACAGATATTTCGGATCACTTTGAAGACTATAGGGCCAAAGGAAATATCCTCCGATAACAAAGAGAAAGAAGCTTTCTGAGAAACTTCTTTGTGTTCTGTGAAATCATCTCAGAGAGTTACAGCTTTCCCCTCAAGAAGCCTTTCGCTAAGACAGTTCTTGTGGAATTGGCAAAGTGATATTTGTAAGCCCATAGAGGGCTATGGTGAAAAAGGAAATATCCTCAGATGAAATCTGGAAAGAAGCTTTCTGAGAAACTGCTTAGTGTTCTGTTAATTCATCTCACAGCGTTACATGTGTATTTCGGGGATCTCTTTGCTAGCTCTATTTCTGTGGAATATGAGAACAGATATTTCGGATCACTTTGAAGACTATAGGGCCAAAGGAAATATCCTCCGATAACAAAGAGAAAGAAGCTTTCTGAGAAACTTCTTTGTGTTCTGTGAAATCATCTCAGAGAGTTACAGCTTTCCCCTCAAGAAGCCTTTCGCTAAGACAGTTCTTGTGGAATTGGCAAAGTGATATTTGTAAGCCCATAGAGGGCTATGGTGAAAAAGGAAATATCCTCAGATGAAATCTGGAAAGAAGCTTTCTGAGAAACTGCTTAGTGTTCTGTTAATTCATCTCACAGAGTTACATGTGTATTTCGAGGATCTCTTGCTAGCCCTATTTCTGTGGAATCTGAGAACAGATATTTCGGATCCCTTTGAAGACTATAGGGCCAAAGGAAATATCCTCCGATAAGAAAGAGAAAGAAGCTTTCTGAGAAACTTCTTTCTGTTCTGTGAAATCATCTCAGAGAGTTACAGCTTTCCCCTCAAGAAGCCTTTTGCTAAGACAGTTCTTGTGGAATTGGCAAAGTGATATTTGGAAGCCCATAGAGGCTATGGTGAAAAAGGAAATATCCTCAGATGAAATCTGGAAAGAAGCTTTCTGAGAAACTGCTTAGTGTTCTCTTAATTCATCTCACAGCGTTACATGGGTATTTCGGGGATCTCTTTGCTAGCTCTATTTCTGTGGAATCTGAGAACAGATATTTCGGATCACTTTGAAGACTATAGGGCCAAAGGAAATATCCTCCGATAACAAAGAGAAAGAAGCTTTCTGAGAAACTTCTTTGTGTTCTGTGAAATCATCTCACAGAGTTACAGCTTTCCCCTCAAGAAGCCTTTCGCTAAGACAGTTCTTGTGGAATTGGCAAAGTGATATTTGTAAGCCCATAGAGGGCTATGGTGAAAAAGGAAATATACTCAGATGAAATCTGGAAAGAAGCTTTCTGAGAAACTGCTTAGTGTTCTGTGAATTCATCTCACAGAGTTACATGTGTATTTCTAGGATATCTTTGCTAGCCCTATTTCTGTGGAATCTGAGAACAGATATTTCGGATCCCTTTGAAGACTATAGGGCCAAAGGAAATATCCTCCGATAACAAAGAGAAAGAAGCTTTCTGAGAACCTTCTTTGTGTTCTGTGAAATCATCTCACAGAGTTACAGCTTTCCCCTCAAGAAGCCTTTTGCTAAGACAGTTCTTGTGGAATTGGCAAAGTGATATTTGGAAGCCCATAGAGGGCTATGGTGAAAAAGGAAATATCCTCAGATGAAATCTGGAAAGAAGCTTTCTGAGAAACTGCTTAGTGTTCTGTGAAATCATCTCACAGAGTTACATGTGTATTTCGGGGATCTCTTTGCTAGCGCTATTTCTGTGGAATCTGAGAACAGATATTTCGGATCCCTTTGAAGACTATAGGGCCAAAGGAAATATCCTCCGATAACAAAGAGAAAGAAGCTTTCTGAGAAACTTCTTTGTGTTCTGTGGAATCATCTCACAGAGTTACAGCTTTCCCCTCAAGAAGCCTTTCGCTAAGACAGTTCTTGTGGAATTGGCAAAGTGATATTTGGAAGCCCATAGAGGGCTATGGTGAAAAAGGAAATATCCTCAGATGAAATCGGGAAAGAAGCTTTCTGAGAAACTGCTTAGTGTTCTGTGAAATCATCTCACAGAGTTACATGTGTATTTCGGGGATCTCTTTGCTAGCCCTATTTCTGTGGAATCTGAGAACAGATATTTCGGATCCCTTTGAAGACTATAGGGCCAAAGGAAATATCCTCCGATAACAAAGAGAAAGAAGCTTTCTGAGAAACTTCTTTGTGTTCTGTGAAATCATCTCACAGAGTTACAGCTTTCCCCTCAAGAAGCCTTTCGCTAAGACAGTTCTTGTGGAATTGGCAAAGTGATATTCGGAAGCCCATAGAGGGCTATGGTGAAAAAGGAAATATCGTCAGATGAAATCTGGAAAGAAGCTTTCTGCGAAACTGCTTAGTGTTCTGTTAATTCATCTCACAGAGTTACATGTGTATTTCGTGGATCTCTTTGCTAGCTCTATTTCTGTGGAATCTGAGAACAAATAATTCGGATCACTTTGAAGACTATAGGGCCAAAGGAAATATCCTCCGATAACAAAGAGAAAGAAGCTTTCTGAGAAACTTCTTTGTGTTCTGTGAAATCATCTCACAGAGTTACAGCTTTCCCCTCAAGAAGCCTTTTGCTAAGACAGTTCTTGTGGAATTGGGAACGTGATATTTGGAAGCGCATAGAGGGCTATGGTGAAAAAGGAAATATCGTCAGATGAAATCTGGAAAGAAGCTTTCTGAGAAATTGCTTAGTGTTCTGTGAATTCATCTCACAGAGTTACATGTGTATTTCGAGGATCTCTTTGCTAGCCCTATTTCTGTGGAATCTGAGAACAGATATTTCGGATCCCTTTGAAGACTATAGGGCCAAAGGAAATATCCTTGGATAACAAAGAGAAAGAAGCTTTCTGAGAAACTTCTTTGTGTTCTGTGAAATCATCTCACAGAGTTACAGCTTTCCCCTCAAGAAGCCTTTCGCTAAGACAGTTCTTGTGGAATTGGCAAAGTGATATTTGGAAGCCCTTAGAGGGCTATGGTGAAAAAGGAAATATCCTCAGATGAAATCTGGAAAGAAGCTTTCTGAGAAACTGCTTAGTGTTCTGTGAATTCATCTCACAGAGTTACATGTGTATTTCGAGGATCTCTTTGCTAGCCCTATTTCTGTGGAATCTGAGTACAGACATTTCGGATCCCTTTGAAGACTATAGGGCCAAAGGAAATATCCTCCGATAACAAAGAGAAAGAAGCTTTCTGAGAAACTTCTTTGTGTTCTGTGAAATCATCTCACAGAGTTACAGCTTTCCCCTCAAGAAGCCTTTCTCTAAGACAGTTCTTGTGGAACTGCCAAAGTGATATTTGGAAGCCCATAGAGGGCTATGGTGAAAAAGGAAATATCCTCAGATGAAATCTGGAAAGAAGCTTTCTGCGAAACTGCTTAGTGTTCTGTTAACTCATCTCACAGCGTTACATGTGTATTTCGGGGATCTCTTTGCTAGCTCTATTTCTGTGGAATCTGGGAACAGATATTTCGGATCACTTTGAAGACTATAGGGCCAAAGGAAATATCCTCCGATAACAAAGAGAAAGAAGCTTTCTGAGAAACTTCTTTGTGTTCTGTGAAATCATCTCACAGAGTTACAGCTTTCCCCTCAAGAAGCCTTTTGCTAAGACAGTTCTTGTAGAATTGGGAACGTGATATTTGGAAGCCCATAGAGGGCCATGGTGAAAAAGGAAATATCGTCAGATGAAATCTGTAAAGAAGCTTTCTGAGAAATTGCTTTGTGTTCTGTGAATTCATCTCACAGAGTTACATGTGTATTTCGAGGATCTCTTTCCTAGCCCTATTTCTGTGGAATCTGAGAACAGATATTTCGGATCCCTTTGAAGACTATAGAGCCAAAGGAAATATCCTCCGATAACAAAGAGAAAGAAGCTTCCTGAGAAACTTCTTTGTGTTCTGTGAAATCATCTCACAGAGTTACAGCTTTCCCCTCAAGAAGCCGTTCGCTAAGACAGTTCTTGTGGAATTGGCAAAGTGATATTTGGAAGCCCATAGAGGGCTATGGTGAAAAAGGAAATATCGTCAGATGAAATCTGGAAAGAAGCTTTCTGCGAAACTGCTTAGTGTTCTGTTAATTCATCTCACAGAGTTACATGTGTATTTCGGGTATCTCTTTGCTAGCTCTATTTCTGTGGAATCTGAGAACAGATATTTCGGATCACTTTGAAGACTATAGGGCCAAAGGAAATATCCTCCGATAACAAAGAGAAAGAAGCTTTCTGAGGAACTTCTTTGTGTTCTGTGAAATCATCTCAGAGAATTACAGCTTTCCCCTCAAGAAGCCTTTCGCTAAGACAGTTCTTGTGGAATTATCAAAGTGATATTTGTAAGCCCATGGAGGGCTATGGTGAAAAAGGATATATCCTCAGATGAAATCTGGAAAGAAGTTTTCTGAGAAACTGCTTAGTGTTCTGTGAATTCATCTCACAGAGTTACATGTGTATTTCGAGGATCTCTTTGCTAGCCCTATTTCTGTGGAATCTGAGAACAGATATTTCGGATCCCTTTGAAGACTATAGGACCAAAGGAAATATCCTCCGATAACAAAGAGAAAGAAGCTTTCTGAGAAACTTCTTTGTGTTCTGTGAAATCATCTCACAGAGTTACAGCTTTCCCCTCAAGAAGCCTTTCGCTAAGACAGTTCTTGTGGAATTGGCAAAGGATATTTGGAAGCCCATAGAGGGCTAAGGTTGAAAATGGAAATATCCTCAGATGAAATCTGGAAAGAAGCTTTCTGAGAAACTGCTTAGTGTTCTGTGAATTCATCTCACAGAGTTACATGTGTATTTCGGGGATCTCTTTGCTAGCCCTATGTCTGTGGAATCTGAGAACAAATATTTCGGATCACTTTGAAGACTATAGGGCCAAAGGAAATATCCTCCGATAACAAAGAGTAAGAAGCTTTCTGAGAAACTTCTTTGTGTTCTGTGAAATAATCTCACAGAGTTACAGCTTTCCCCTCAAGAAGCCTTTTGCTAAGACAGTTCTTGTGGAATTGGGAACGTGATATTTGGAAGCCCATAGAGGGCTATGGTGAAAAAGGAAATATCGTCAGATGAAATCTGGAAAGAAGCTTTCTGAGAAATTGCTTAGTGTTCTGTGAATTCATCTCACAGAGTTACATGTGTATTTCGAGGATCTCTTTGCTAGCCCTATTTCTGTGGAATCTGAGAACAGATATTTCGGATCCCTTTGAAGACTATAGGGCCAAAGGAAATATCCTCCGATAACAAAGAGAAAGAAGCTCTCTGAGAAACTTCTTTGTGTTCTGTGAAATCATCTCACAGAGTTACAGCTTTCCCCTCAAGAAGCCGTTCGCTAAGACAGTTCTTTTGGAATTGGCAAAGTGACATTTGGAAGCCCTTAGAGGGCTATGATGAAAAAGGAAATATCCTCAGATGAAATCTGGAAAGAAGCTTTCTGAGAAACTGCTTAGTGTTCTGTTAATTCATCTCACAGAGTTACATGTGTATTTCGGGTATCTCTTTGCTAGCTCTATTTCTGTGGAATCTGAGAACAGATATTTCGGATCACTTTGAAGACTATAGGGCCAAAGGAAATATCCTCCGATAACAAAGAGAAAGAAGCTTTCTGAGAAACTTCTTTGTGTTCTGTGAAATCATCTCAGAGAATTACAGCTTTCCCCTCAAGAAGCCTTTCGCTAAGACAGTTCTTGTGGAATTATCAAAGTGATATTTGTAAGCCCATGGAGGGCTATGGTGAAAAAGGATATATCCTCAGATGAAATCTGGAAAGAAGTTTTCTGAGAAACTGCTTAGTGTTCTGTGAATTCATCTCACAGTGTTACATGTGTATTTCGAGGATCTCTTTGCTAGCCCTATTTCTGTGGAATCTGAGAACAGATATTTCGGATCCCTTTGAAGACTATAGGACCAAAGGAAATATCCTCCGATAACAAAGAGAAAGAAGCTTTCTGAGAAACTTCTTTGTGTTCTGTGAAATCATCTCACAGAGTTACAGCTTTCCCCTCAAGAAGCCTTTCGCTAAGACAGTTCTTGTGGAATTGGCAAAGGATATTTGGAAGCCCATAGAGGGCTAAGGTTGAAAATGGAAATATCCTCAGATGAAATCTGGAAAGAAGCTTTCTGAGAAACTGCTTAGTGTTCTGTGAATTCATCTCACAGAGTTACATGTGTATTTCGGGGATCTCTTTGCTAGCCCTATGTCTGTGGAATCTGAGAACAAATATTTCGGATCACTTTGAAGACTATAGGGCCAAAGGAAATATCCTCCGATAACAAAGAGAAAGAAGCTTTCTGAGAAACTTCTTTGTGTTCTGTGAAATAATCTCACAGAGTTACAGCTTTCCCCTCAAGAAGCCTTTTGCTAAGACAGTTCTTGTGGAATTGGGAACGTGATATTTGGAAGCCCATAGAGGGCTATGGTGAAAAAGGAAATATCGTCAGATGAAATCTGGAAAGAAGCTTTCTGAGAAATTGCTTAGTGTTCTGTGAATTCATCTCACAGAGTTACATGTGTATTTCGAGGATCTCTTTGCTAGCCCTATTTCTGTGGAATCTGAGAACAGATATTTCGGATCCCTTTGAAGACTATAGGGCCAAAGGAAATATCCTCCGATAACAAAGAGAAAGATGCTCTCTGAGAAACTTCTTTGTGTTCTGTGAAATCATCTCACAGAGTTACAGCTTTCCCCTCAAGAAGCCGTTCGCTAAGACAGTTCTTTTGGAATTGGCAAAGTGACATTTGGAAGCCCTTAGAGGGCTATGATGAAAAAGGAAATATCCTCAGATGAAATCTGGAAAGAAGCTTTCTGAGAAACTGCTTAGTGTTCTGTGAATTCATCTCACAGAGTTACATGTGTATTTCGAGGATCTCTTTGCTAGCCCTATTTCTGTGTAATCTGAGTACAGATATTTCGGATCCCTTTGAAGACTATAGGGCCAAAGGAAATATCCTCCGATAACAAAGAGAAAGAAGATTTCTGAGAAACTTCTTTCTGTTCTGTGAAATCATCTCACAGAGTTACAGCTTTCCCCTGAAGAAGCCTTTCGCTAAGACAGTTCTTGTGGAATTGCCAAAGTGATATTTGGAAGCCCATAGAGGGCTATGGTGAAAAAGGAAATATCGTCAGATGACATCTGGAAAGAAGCTTTCTGCGAAACTGCTTAGTGTTCTGTTAACTCATCTCACAGCGTTACATGTGTATTTCGGGGATCTCTTTGCTAGCTCTATTTCTGTGGAATCTGAGAACAGATATTTCGGATCACTTTGAAGACTATAGGGCCAAAGGAAATATCCTCCGATAACAAAGAGAAAGAAGCTTTCTGAGAAACTTCTTTGTGTTCTGTGAAATCATCTCACAGAGTTACAGCTTTCCCCTCAAGAAGCCTTTTGCTAAGACAGTTCTTGTAGAATTGGGAACGTGATATTTGGAAGCCCATAGAGGGCCATGGTGAAAAAGGAAATATCGTCAGATGAAATCTGTAAAGAAGTTTTCTGAGAAATTGCTTTGTGTTCTGTGAATTCATCTCACAGAGTTACATGTGTATTTCGAGGATCTCTTTCCTAGCCCTATTTCTGTGGAATCTGAGAAGAGATATTTCGGATCCCTTTGAAGACTATAGAGCCAAAGGAAATATGCTCCGATAACAAAGAGAAAGAAGCTTCATGAGAAACTTCTTTTTGTTCTGTGAAATCATCTCACAGAGTTACAGCTTTCCCCTCAAGAAGCCGTTCGCTAAGACAGTTCTTTTGGAATTGGCAAAGTGATATTTGGAAGCCCATAGAGGGCTATGGTGAAAAAGGAAATATCGTCAGATGAAATCTGGAAAGAAGCTTTCTGAGAAACTGCTTAGTGTTCTGTTAATTCTTCTCACAGAGTTACATGTGTATTTCGGGTATCTCTTTGCTAGCTCTATTTCTGTGGAATCTGAGAACAGATATTTCGGATCACTTTGAAGACTATAGGGCCAAAGGAAATATCCTCCGATAACAAAGAGAAAGAAGCTTTCTGAGAAACTTCTTTGTGTTCTGTGAAATCTTCTCAGAGAATTACAGCTTTCCCCTCAAGAAGCCTTTCGCTAAGACAGTTCTTGTGGAATTGTCAAAGTGATATTTGTAAGCCCATGGTGGGCTATGGTGAAAAAGGATATATCCTCAGATGAAATCTGGAAAGAAGCTTTCTGAGAAACTGCTTAGTGTTCTGTTAATTCATCTCAGAGAGTTACATGTGTATTTCGAGGATCTCTTTGCTAGCCCTATTTCTGTGGAATCTGAGAACAGATATTTCGGATCCCTTTGAAGACTATAGGACCAAAGGAAATATCCTCCGATAACAAAGAGAAAGAAGCTTTCTGAGAAACTACTTTGTGTTCTGTGAAATCATCTCACAGAGTTACAGCTTTCCCCTCAAGAAGCCTTTTGCTAAGACAGTTCTTGTGGAATTGGCAAAGGATATTTGGAAGCCCATAGAGGGCTAAGGTTAAAAATGGAAATATCCTCAGATGAAATCTGGAAAGAAGCTTTCTGAGAAAGTGCTTAGTGTTCTGTGAATTCATCTCACAGAGTTACATGTGTATTTCGGGGATCTCTTTGCTAGCCCTATGTCTGTGGAATCTGAGAACAAATATTTCGGATCCCTTTGAAGACTATAGGGCCAAAGGAAATATCCTCCGATAACAAAGAGAAAGAAGCTTTCTGAGAAACTTCTTTGTGTACTGTGAAATAATCTCACAGAGTTACAGCTTTCCCCTCAAGAAGCCTTTTGCTAAGACAGTTCTTGTGGAATTGGGAACGTGATATTTGGAAGCCCATAGAGGGCTATGGTGAAAAAGGAAATATCGTCAGATGAAATCTGGAAAGAAGCTTTCTGAGAAATTGCTTAGTGTTCTGTGAATTCATCTCACAGAGTTACATGTGTATTTCGAGGATCTCTTTGCTAGCCCTATTTCTGTGGAATCTGAGAACAGATATTTCGGATCCCTTTGAAGACTATAGGGCCAAAGGAAATATCCTCCGATAACAAAGAGAAAGAAGCTTTCTGAGAAAC
This sequence comes from Macaca nemestrina, assembly GCF_043159975.1. Taxonomy (NCBI): domain Eukaryota; kingdom Metazoa; phylum Chordata; class Mammalia; order Primates; family Cercopithecidae; genus Macaca; species Macaca nemestrina. The sequence goes on along the minus strand of NC_092135.1, from coordinate 29,197,877 downwards.
TTCTTTGTGTTCTGTGAAATCATCTCACAGAGTTACAGCTTTCCCCTCAAGAAGCCGTTCGCTAAGACAGTTCTTTTGGAATTGGCAAAGTGACATTTGGAAGCCCTTAGAGGGCTATGATGAAAAAGGAAATATCCTCAGATGAAATCTGGAAAGAAGCTTTCTGAGAAACTCCTTAGTGTTCTGTGAATTCATCTCACAGAGTTACATGTGTATTTCGAGGATCTCTTTGCTAGCCCTATTTCTGTGTAATCTGAGTACAGATATTTCGGATCCCTTTGAAGACTATAGGGCCAAAGGAAATATCCTCCGATAACAAAGAGAAAGAAGCTTTCTGAGAAACTTCTTTGTGTTCTGTGAAATCATCTCACAGAGTTACAGCTTTCCCCTGAAGAAGCCTTTCGCTAAGACAGTTCTTGGGGAATTGCCAAAGTGATATTCGGAAGCTCATAGAGGGCTATGGTGAAAAAGGAAATATCCTCAGATGAAATCTGGAAAGAAGCTTTCTGCGAAACTGCTTAGTGTTCTGTTAACTCATCTCACAGCGTTACATGTGTATTTCGGGGATCTCTTTGCTAGCTCTATTTCTGTGGAATCTGAGAACAGATATTTCGGATCCCTTTGAAGACTATAGGGCCAAAGGAAATATCCTCCGATAACAAAGAGAAAGAAGCTTTCTGAGAAACTTCTTTGTGTTCTGTGAAATCATCTCACAGAGTTACAGCTTTCCCCTCAAGAAGCCTTTCGCTAAGACAGTTCTTGTGGAATTGGCAAAGGATATTTGGAAGCCCATAGAGGGCTAAGGTTGAAAATGGAAATATCCTCAGATGAAATCTGGAAAGAAGCTTTCTGAGAAACTGCTTAGTGTTCTGTGAATTCATCTCACAGAGTTACATGTGTATTTCGGGGATCTCTTTGCTAGCCCTATGTCTGTGGAATCTGAGAACAAATATTTCGGATCACTTTGAAGACTATAGGGCCAAAGGAAATATCCTCCGATAACAAAGAGAAAGAAGCTTTCTGAGAAACTTCTTTGTGTTCTGTGAAATAATCTCACAGAGTTACAGCTTTCCCCTCAAGAAGCCTTTTGCTAAGACAGTTCTTGTGGAATTGGGAACGTGATATTTGGAAGCCCATAGAGGGCTATGGTGAAAAAGGAAATATCGTCAGATGAAATCTGGAAAGAAGCTTTCTGAGAAATTGCTTAGTGTTCTGTGAATTCATCTCACAGAGTTACATGTGTATTTCGAGGATCTCTTTGCTAGCCCTATTTCTGTGGAATCTGAGAACAGATATTTCGGATCCCTTTGAAGACTATAGGGCCAAAGGAAATATCCTCCGATAACAAAGAGAAAGAAGCTCTCTGAGAAACTTCTTTGTGTTCTGTGAAATCATCTCACAGAGTTACAGCTTTCCCCTCAAGAAGCCGTTCGCTAAGACAGTTCTTTTGGAATTGGCAAAGTGACATTTGGAAGCCCTTAGAGGGCTATGATGAAAAAGGAAATATCCTCAGATGAAATCTGGAAAGAAGCTTTCTGAGAAACTGCTTAGTGTTCTGTGAATTCATCTCACAGAGTTACATGTGTATTTCGAGGATCTCTTTGCTAGCCCTATTTCTGTGTAATCTGAGTACAGATATTTCGGATCCCTTTGAAGACTATAGGGCCAAAGGAAATATCCTCCGATAACAAAGAGAAAGAAGCTTTCTGAGAAACTTCTTTCTGTTCTGTGAAATCATCTCACAGAGTTACAGCTTTCCCCTGAAGAAGCCTTTCGCTAAGACAGTTCTTGTGGAATTGCCAAAGTGATATTTGGAAGCCCATAGAGGGCTATGGTGAAAAAGGAAATATCGTCAGATGACATCTGGAAAGAAGCTTTCTGCGAAACTGCTTAGTGTTCTGTTAACTCATCTCACAGCGTTACATGTGTATTTCGGGGATCTCTTTGCTAGCTCTATTTCTGTGGAATCTGAGAACAGATATTTCGGATCACTTTGAAGACTATAGGGCCAAAGGAAATATCCTCCGATAACAAAGAGAAAGAAGCTTTCTGAGAAACTTCTTTGTGTTCTGTGAAATCATCTCACAGAGTTACAGCTTTCCCCTCAAGAAGCCTTTTGCTAAGACAGTTCTTGTAGAATTGGGAACGTGATATTTGGAAGCCCATAGAGGGCCATGGTGAAAAAGGAAATATCGTCAGATGAAATCTGTAAAGAAGTTTTCTGAGAAATTGCTTTGTGTTCTGTGAATTCATCTCACAGAGTTACATGTGTATTTCGAGGATCTCTTTCCTAGCCCTATTTCTGTGGAATCTGAGAACAGATATTTCGGATCCCTTTGAAGACTATAGAGCCAAAGGAAATATCCTCCGATAACAAAGAGAAAGAAGCTTCCTGAGAAACTTCTTTGTGTTCTGTGAAATCATCTCACAGAGTTACAGCTTTCCCCTCAAGAAGCCTTTCGCTAAGACAGTTCTTGTGGAATTGGCAAAGTGATATTTGGAAGCCCATAGAGGGCTATGGTGAAAAAGGAAATATCGTCAGATGAAATCTGGAAAGAAGCTTTCTGCGAAACTACTTAGTGTTCTGTTAATTCATCTCACAGAGTTACATGTGTATTTCGGGTATCTCTTTGCTAGCTCTATTTCTGTGGAATCTGAGAACAGATATTTCGGATCACTTTGAAGACTATAGGGCCAAAGGAAATATCCTCCGATAACAAAGAGAAAGAAGCTTTTTGAGAAACTTCTTTGTGTTCTGTGAAATCATCTCAGAGAATTACAGCTTTCCCCTCAAGAAGCCTTTCGCTAAGACAGTTCTTGTGGAATTATCAACTTGATATTTGTAAGCCCATGGAGGGCTATGGTGAAAAAGGATATATCCTCAGATGAAATCTGGAAAGAAGTTTTCTGAGAAACTGCTTAGTGTTCTGTGAATTCATCTCACAGAGGTACATGTGTATTTCGAGGATCTCTTTGCTAGCCCTATTACTGTGGAATCTGAGAACAGATATTTCGGATCCCTTTGAAGACTATAGGGCCAAAGGAAATATCCTCCGATAACAAAGAGAAAGAAGCTTTCTGAGAAACTTCTTTGTGTTCTGTGAAATCATCTCACAGAGTTACAGCTTTCCCCTCAAGAAGCCTTTCGCTAAGACAGTTCTTGTGGAATTGGCAAAGGATATTTGGAAGCCCATAGAGGGCTAAGGTTGAAAATGGAAATATCCTCAGATGAAATCTGGAAAGAAGCTTTCTGAGAAACTGCTTAGTGTTCTGTGAATTCATCTCACAGAGTTACATGTGTATTTCGGGGATCTCTTTGCTAGCCCTATTTCTGTGGAATCTGAGAACAAATATTTCGGATCACTTTGAAGACTATAGGGCCAAAGGAAATATCCTCCGATAACAAAGAGAAAGAAGCTTCATGAGAAACTTCTTTGTGTTCTGTGAAATCATCTCACAGAGTTACAGCTTTCCCCTCAAGAAGCCGTTCGCTAAGACAGTTCTTTTGGAATTGGCAAAGTGATATTTGGAAGCCCATAGAGGGCTATGGTGAAAAAGGAAATATCGTCAGATGAAATCTGGAAAGAAGCTTTCTGAGAAACTGCTTAGTGTTCTGTTAATTCTTCTCACTGAGTTACATGTGTATTTCGGGTATCTCTTTGCTAGCTCTATTTCTGTGGAATCTGAGAACAGATATTTCGGATCACTTTGAAGACTATAGGGCCAAAGGAAATATCCTCCGATAACAAAGAGAAAGAAGCTTTCTGAGAAACTTCTTTGTGTTCTGTGAAATCTTCTCAGAGAATTACAGCTTTCCCCTCAAGAAGCCTTTCGCTAAGACAGTTCTTGTGGAATTGTCAAAGTGATATTTGTAAGCCCATGGTGGGCTATGGTGAAAAAGGATATATCCTCAGATGAAATCTGGAAAGAAGCTTTCTGAGAAACTGCTTAGTGTTCTGTTAATTCATCTCAGAGAGTTACATGTGTATTTCGAGGATCTCTTTGCTAGCCCTATTTCTGTGGAATCTGAGAAAAGATATTTCGGATCCCTTTGAAGACTATAAGACCAAAGGAAATATCCTCCGATAACAAAGAGAAAGAAGCTTTCTGAGAAACTACTTTGTGTTCTGTGAAATCATCTCACAGAGTTACAGCTTTCCCCTCAAGAAGCCTTTTGCTAAGACAGTTCTTGTGGAATTGGCAAAGGATATTTGGAAGCCCATAGAGGGCTAAGGTTAAAAATGGAAATATCCTCAGATGAAATCTGGAAAGAAGCTTTCTGAGAAAGTGCTTAGTGTTCTGTGAATTCATCTCACAGAGTTACATGTGTATTTCGGGGATCTCTTTGCTAGCCCTATGTCTGTGGAATCTGAGAACAAATATTTCGGATCCCTTTGAAGACTATAGGGCCAAAGGAAATATCCTCCGATAACAAAGAGAAAGAAGCTTTCTGAGAAACTTCTTTGTGTACTGTGAAATAATCTCACAGAGTTACAGCTTTCCCCTCAAGAAGCCTTTTGCTAAGACAGTTCTTGTGGAATTGGGAACGTGATATTTGGAAGCCCATAGAGGGCTATGGTGAAAAAGGAAATATCGTCAGATGAAATCTGGAAAGAAGCTTTCTGAGAAATTGCTTAGTGTTCTGTGAATTCATCTCACAGAGTTACATGTGTATTTCGAGGATCTCTTTGCTAGCCCTATTTCTGTGGAATCTGAGAACAGATATTTCGGATCCCTTTGAAGACTATAGGGCCAAAGGAAATATCCTCCGATAACAAAGAGAAAGAAGCTTTCTGAGAAACTTCTTTGTGTTCTGTGAAATCATCTCACAGAGTTACAGCTTTCCCCTCAAGAAGCCGTTCGCTAAGACAGTTCTTTTGGAATTGGCAAAGTGACATTTGGAAGCCCTTAGAGGGCTATGATGAAAAAGGAAATATCCTCAGATGAAATCTGGAAAGAAGCTTTCTGAGAAACTCCTTAGTGTTCTGTGAATTCATCTCACAGAGTTACATGTGTATTTCGAGGATCTCTTTGCTAGCCCTATTTCTGTGTAATCTGAGTACAGATATTTCGGATCCCTTTGAAGACTATAGGGCCAAAGGAAATATCCTCCGATAACAAAGAGAAAGAAGCTTTCTGAGAAACTTCTTTGTGTTCTGTGAAATCATCTCACAGAGTTACAGCTTTCCCCTGAAGAAGCCTTTCGCTAAGACAGTTCTTGTGGAATTGCCAAAGTGATATTTGGAAGCCCATAGAGGGCTATGGTGAAAAAGGAAATATCGTCAGATGACATCTGGAAAGAAGCTTTCTGCGAAACTGCTTAGTGTTCTGTTAACTCATCTCACAGCGTTACATGTGTATTTCGGGGATCTCTTTGCTAGCTCTATTTCTGTGGAATCTGAGAACAGATATTTCGGATCCCTTTGAAGACTATAGGGCCAAAGGAAATATCCTCCGATAACAAAGAGAAAGAAGCTTTCTGAGAAACTTCTTTGTGTTCTGTGAAATCATCTCACAGAGTTACAGCTTTCCCCTCAAGAAGCCTTTTGCTAAGACAGTTCTTGTAGAATTGGGAACGTGATATTTGGAAGCCCATAGAGGGCCATGGTGAAAAAGGAAATATCGTCAGATGAAATCTGTAAAGAAGTTTTCTGAGAAATTGCTTTGTGTTCTGTGAATTCATCTCACAGAGTTACATGTGTATTTCGAGGATCTCTTTCCTAGCCCTATTTCTGTGGAATCTGAGAACAGATATTTCGGATCCCTTTGAAGACTATAGAGCCAAAGGAAATATCCTCCGATAACAAAGAGAAAGAAGCTTCATGAGAAACTTCTTTGTGTTCTGTGAAATCATCTCACAGAGTTACAGCTTTCCCCTCAAGAAGCCGTTCGCTAAGACAGTTCTTTTGGAATTGGCAAAGTGATATTTGGAAGCCCATAGAGGGCTATGGTGAAAAAGGAAATATCGTCAGATGAAATCTGGAAAGAAGCTTTCTGCGAAACTGCTTAGTGTTCTGTTAATTCATCTCACAGAGTTACATGTGTATTTCGGGTATCTCTTTGCTAGCTCTATTTCTGTGGAATCTGAGAACAGATATTTCGGATCACTTTGAAGACTATAGGGCCAAAGGAAATATCCTCCGATAACAAAGAGAAAGAAGCTTTCTGAGAAACTTCTTTGTGTTCTGTGAAATCATCTCAGAGAATTACAGCTTTCCCCTCAAGAAGCCTTTCGCTAAGACAGTTCTTGTGGAATTATCAACTTGATATTTGTAAGCCCATGGAGGGCTATGGTGAAAAAGGATATATCCTCAGATGAAATCTGGAAAGAAGTTTTCTGAGAAACTGCTTAGTGTTCTGTGAATTCATCTCACAGAGTTACATGTGTATTTCGAGGATCTCTTTGCTAGCCCTATTTCTGTGGAATCTGAGAACAGATATTTCGGATCCCTTTGAAGACTATAGGGCCAAAGGAAATATCCTCCGATAACAAAGAGAAAGAAGCTTTCTGAGAAACTTCTTTGTGTTCTGTGAAATCATCTCACAGAGCTACAGCTTTCCCCTCAAGAAGCCTTTCGCTAAGACAGTTCTTGTGGAATTGGCAAAGGATATTTGAAGCCCATAGAGGGCTAAGGTTGAAAATGGAAATATCCTCAGATGAAATCTGGAAAGAAGCTTTCTGAGAAACTGCTTAGTGTTCTGTGAATTCATCTCAAAGAGTTACATGTGTATTTCGGGGATCTCTTTGCTAGCCCTATTTCTGTGGAATCTGAGAACAAATATTTCGGATCACTTTGAAGACTATAGGGCCAAAGGAAATATCCTCCGATAACAAAGAGAAAGAAGCTTCATGAGAAACTTCTTTGTGTTCTGTGAAATCATCTCACAGAGTTACAGCTTTCCCCTCAAGAAGCCGTTCGCTAAGACAGTTCTTTTGGAATTGGCAAAGTGATATTTGGAAGCCCATAGAGGGCTATGGTGAAAAAGGAAATATCGTCAGATGAAATCTGGAAAGAAGCTTTCTGAGAAACTGCTTAGTGTTCTGTTAATTCTTCTCACAGAGTTACATGTGTATTTCGGGTATCTCTTTGCTAGCTCTATTTCTGTGGAATCTGAGAACAGATATTTCGGATCACTTTGAAGACTATAGGGCCAAAGGAAATATCCTCCGATAACAAAGAGAAAGAAGCTTTCTGAGAAACTTCTTTGTGTTCTGTGAAATCTTCTCAGAGAATTACAGCTTTCCCCTCAAGAAGCCTTTCGCTAAGACAGTTCTTGTGGAATTGTCAAAGTGATATTTGTAAGCCCATGGTGGGCTATGGTGAAAAAGGATATATCCTCAGATGAAATCTGGAAAGAAGCTTTCTGAGAAACTGCTTAGTGTTCTGTTAATTCATCTCAGAGAGTTACATGTGTATTTCGAGGATCTCTTTGCTAGCCCTATTTCTGTGGAATCTGAGAACAGATATTTCGGATCCCTTTGAAGACTATAGGACCAAAGGAAATATCCTCCGATAACAAAGAGAAAGAAGCTTTCTGAGAAACTTCTTTGTGTTCTGTGAAATCATCTCACAGAGTTACAGCTTTCCCCTCAAGAAGCCTTTCGCTAAGACAGTTCTTGTGGAATTGGCAAAGGATATTTGGAAGCCCATAGAGGGCTAAGGTTGAAAATGGAAATATCCTCAGATGAAATCTGGAAAGAAGCTTTCTGAGAAACTGCTTAGTGTTCTGTGAATTCATCTCACAGAGTTACATGTGTATTTCGGGGATCTCTTTGCTAGCCCTATGTCTGTGGAATCTGAGAACAAATATTTCGGATCCCTTTGAAGACTATAGGGCCAAAGGAAATATCCTCCGATAACAAAGAGAAAGAAGCTTTCTGAGAAACTTCTTTGTGTACTGTGAAATAATCTCACAGAGTTACAGCTTTCCCCTCAAGAAGCCTTTTGCTAAGACAGTTCTTGTGGAATAGGGAACGTGATATTTGGAAGCCCATAGAGGGCTATGGTGAAAAAGGAATTATCGTCAGATGAAATCTGGAAAGAAGCTTTCTGAGAAATTGCTTAGTGTTCTGTGAATTCATCTCACAGAGTTACATGTGTATTTCGAGGATCTCTTTGCTAGCCCTATTTCTGTGGAATCTGAGAACAGATATTTCGGATCCCTTTGAAGACTATAGGGCCAAAGGAAATATCCTCCGATAACAAAGAGAAAGAAGTTTTCTGAGAAACTTCTTTGTGTTCTGTGAAATCATCTCACAGAGTTACAGCTTTCCCCTCAAGAAGCCGTTCGCTAAGACAGTTCTTTTGGAATTGGCAAAGTGACATTTGGAAGCCCTTAGAGGGCTATGATGAAAAAGGAAATATCCTCAGATGAAATCTGGAAAGAAGCTTTCTGAGAAACTGCTTAGTGTTCTGTGAATTCATCTCACAGAGTTACATGTGTATTTCGAGGATCTCTTTGCTAGCCCTATTTCTGTGTAATCTGAGTACAGATATTTCGGATCCCTTTGAAGACTATAGGGCCAAAGGAAATATCCTCCGATAACAAAGAGAAAGAAGCTTTCTGAGAAACTTCTTTCTGTTCTGTGAAATCATCTCACAGAGTTACAGCTTTCCCCTGAAGAAGCCTTTCGCTAAGACAGTTCTTGTGGAATTGCCAAAGTGATATTTGGAAGCCCATAGAGGGCTATGGTGAAAAAGGAAATATCCTCAGATGAAATCTGGAAAGAAGCTTTCTGCGAAACTGCTTAGTGTTCTGTTAACTCATCTCACAGCGTTACATGTGTATTTCGGGGATCTCTTTGCTAGCTCTATTTCTGTGGAATCTGAGAACAGATATTTCGGATCCCTTTGAAGACTATAGGGCCAAAGGAAATATCCTCCGATAACAAAGAGAAAGAAGCTTTCTGAGAAACTTCTTTGTGTTCTGTGAAATCATCTCACAGAGTTACAGCTTTCCCCTCAAGAAGCCTTTTGCTAAGACAGTTCTTGTAGAATTGGGAACGTGATATTTGGAAGCCCATAGAGGGCCATGGTGAAAAAGGAAATATCGTCAGATGAAATCTGTAAAGAAGTTTTCTGAGAAATTGCTTTGTGTTCTGTGAATTCATCTCACAGAGTTACATGTGTATTTCGAGGATCTCTTTCCTAGCCCTATTTCTGTGGAATCTGAGAACAGATATTTCGGATCCCTTTGAAGACTATAGAGCCAAAGGAAATATCCTCCGATAACAAAGAGAAAGAAGCTTCATGAGAAACTTCTTTGTGTTCTGTGAAATCATCTCACAGAGTTACAGCTTTCCCCTCAAGAAGCCGTTCGCTAAGACAGTTCTTTTGGAATTGGCAAAGTGATATTTGGAAGCCCATAGAGGGCTATGGTGAAAAAGGAAATATCGTCAGATGAAATCTGGAAAGAAGCTTTCTGCGAAACTGCTTAGTGTTCTGTTAATTCATCTCACAGAGTTACATGTGTATTTCGGGTATCTCTTTGCTAGCTCTATTTCTGTGGAATCTGAGAACAGATATTTCGGATCACTTTGAAGACTATAGGGCCAAAGGAAATATCCTCCGATAACAAAGAGAAAGAAGCTTTCTGAGAAACTTCTTTGTGTTCTGTGAAATCATCTCAGAGAATTACAGCTTTCCCCTCAAGAAGCCTTTCGCTAAGACAGTTCTTGTGGAATTATCAACTTGATATTTGTAAGCCCATGGAGGGCTATGGTGAAAAAGGATATATCCTCGGATGAAATCTGGAAAGAAGTTTTCTGAGAAACTGCTTAGTGTTCTGTGAATTCATCTCACAGAGTTACATGTGTATTTCGAGGATCTCTTTGCTAGCCCTATTTCTGTGGAATCTGAGAACAGATATTTCGGATCCCTTTGAAGACTATAGGGCCAAAGGAAATATCCTCCGATAACAAAGAGAAAGAAGCTTTCTGAGAAACTTCTTTGTGTTCTGTGAAATCATCTCACAGAGTTACAGCTTTCCCCTCAAGAAGCCTTTCGCTAAGACAGTTCTTGTGGAATTGGCAAAGGATATTTGGAAGCCCATAGAGGGCTAAGGTTGAAAATGGAAATATCCTCAGATGAAATCTGGAAAGAAGCTTTCTGAGAAACTGCTTAGTGTTCTGTGAATTCATCTCACAGAGTTACATGTGTATTTCGGGGATCTCTTTGCTAGCCCTATTTCTGTGGAATCTGAGAACAAATATTTCGGATCACTTTGAAGACTATAGGGCCAAAGGAAATATCCTCCGATAACAAAGAGAAAGAAGCTTCATGAGAAACTTCTTTGTGTTCTGTGAAATCATCTCACAGAGTTACAGCTTTCCCCTCAAGAAGCCGTTCGCTAAGGCAGTTCTTTTGGAATTGGCAAAGTGATATTTGGAAGCCCATAGAGGGCTATGGTGAAAAAGGAAATATCGTCAGATGAAATCTGGAAAGAAGCTTTCTGAGAAACTGCTTAGTGTTCTGTTAATTCTTCTCACAGAGTTACATGTGTATTTCGGGTATCTCTTTGCTAGCTCTATTTCTGTGGAATCTGAGAACAGATATTTCGGATCACTTTGAAGACTATAGGGCCAAAGGAAATATCCTCCGATAACAAAGAGAAAGAAGCTTTCTGAGAAACTTCTTTGTGTTCTGTGAAATCTTCTCAGAGAATTACAGCTTTCCCCTCAAGAAGCCTTTCGCTAAGACAGTTCTTGTGGAATTGTCAAAGTGATATTTGTAAGCCCATGGTGGGCTATGGTGAAAAAGGATATATCCTCAGATGAAATCTGGAAAGAAGCTTTCTGAGAAACTGCTTAGTGTTCTGTTAATTCATCTCAGAGAGTTACATGTGTATTTCGAGGATCTCTTTGCTAGCCCTATTTCTGTGGAATCTGAGAACAGATATTTCGGATCCCTTTGAAGACTATAGGGCCAAAGGAAATATCCTCCGATAACAAAGAGAGAGAAGCTTTCTGAGAAACTTCTTTGTGTTCTGTGAAATCATCTCACAGAGTTACAGCTTTCCCCTCAAGAAGCCTTTCGCTAAGACAGTTCTTGTGGAATTGGCAAAGGATATTTGGACGCCCATAGAGGGCTATGGTGAAAAAGGAAATATCCTCAGATGAAATCTGGAAAGAAGCTTTCTGAGAAACTGCTTAGTGTTCTGTTAATTCATCTCACAGCGTTACATGTGTATTTCGGGGATCTCTTTGCTAGCTCTATTTCTGTGGAATCTGAGAACAGATATTTCGGATCACTTTGAAGACTATAGGGCCAAAGGAAATATCCTCCGATAACAAAGAGAAAGAAGCTTTCTGAGAAACTTCTTTGTGTTCTGTGAAATCATCTCAGAGAGTTACAGCTTTCCCCTCTAGAAGCCGTTCGCTAAGACAGTTCTTGTGGAATTGGCAAAGTGATATTTGTAAGCCCATAGAGGGCTATGGTGAAAAAGGAAATATCCTCAGATGAAATCTGGAAAGAAGCTTTCTGAGAAACTGCTTAGTGTTCTGTTAATTCATCTCACAGAGTTACATGTGTATTTCGAGGATCTCCTTGCTAGCCCTATTTCTGTGGAATCTGAGAACAGATATTTCGGATCCCTTTGAAGACTATAGGGCCAAAGGAAATATCCCCCGATAACAAAGAGAAAGAAGCTTTCTGAGAAACTTCTTTGTGTTCTGTGAAATCATCTCACAGAGTTACAGCTTTCCCCTCAAGAAGCCTTTCGCTAAGACAGTTCTTGTGGAATTGGCAAAGTGATATTTGGAAGCCCATAGAGGGCTATGGTGAAAAAGGAAATATCCTCAGATGAAATCTGGAAAGAAGCTTTCTGAGAAACTGCTTAGTGTTCTGTGAAATCATCTCACAGAGTTACATGTGTATTTCGGGGATCTCTTTGCTAGCCCTATTTCTGTGGAATCTGAGAACAGATATTTCGGATCCCTTTGAAGACTATAGGGCCAAAGGAAATATCCTCCGATAACAAAGAGAAAGAAGCTTTCTGAGAAACTTCTTTGTGTTCTGTGAAATCATCTCACAGAGTTACAGCTTTCCCCTGAAGAAGCCTTTCGCTAAGACAGTTCTTGTGGAATTGGCAAAGTGATATTCGGAAGCCCATAGAGGGCTATGGTGAAAAAGGAAATATCGTCAGATGAAATCTGGAAAGAAGCTTTCTGCGAAACTGCTTAGTGTTCTGTTAATTCATCTCACAGAGTTACATGTGTATTTCGAGGATCTCTTTTCTAGCCCTATTTCTGTGGAATCTGAGAACAGATATTTCGGATCCCTTTGAAGACTATAGGGCCAAAGGAAATATCCTCGGATAACAAAGAGAAAGAAGCTTTCTGAGAAACTTCTTTGTGTTCTGTGAAATCATCTCAGAGAGTTACAGCTTTCCCCTCAAGAAGCCTTTCGCTAAGACAGTTCTTGTGGAATTGGCAAAGTGATATTTGGAAGCCCATAGAGGGCTATGGTGAAAAAGGAAATATCCTCAGATGAAATCTGGAAAGAAGCTTTCTGTGAAACTGCTTAGTGTTCTGTTAATTCATCTCACAGAGTTACATGTGTATTTCGAGGATCTCTTTGCTAGCCCTATTTCTGTGGAATCTGAGAACAGATATTTCGGATCCCTTTGAAGACTATAGGGCCAAAGGAAATATCCTCCGATAACAAAGAGAAAGAAGCTTTCTGAGAAACTTCTTTGTGTTCTGTGAAATCATCTCACAGAGTTACAGCTTTCCCCTGAAGAAGCCTTTCGCTAAGACAGTTCTTGTGGAATTGGCAAAGTGATATTTGGAAGCCCATAGAGGGCTATGGTGAAAAAGGAAATATCGTCAGATGAAATCTGGAAAGAAGCTTTCTGAGAAACTCCTTGTGTTCTGTTAACTCATCTCACAGCGTTACATGTGTATTTCGGGGATCTCTTTGCTAGCTCTATTTCTGTGGAATCTGAGAACAGATATTTCGGATCACTTTGAAGACTATAGAGCCAAAGGAAATATCCTCCGATAACAAAGAGAAAGAAGCTTTCTGAGAAACTTCTTTGTGTTCTGTGAAATCATCTCACAGAGTTACAGCTTTCCCCTCAAGAAGCCTTTTGCTAAGACAGTTCTTGTGGAATTGGGAACGTGATATTTGGAAGCCCATAGAGGGCCATGGTGAAAAAGGAAATATCGTCAGATGAAATCTGGAAAGAAGCTTTCTGAGAAATTGCTTAGTGTTCTATGAATTCATCTCACAGAGTTACATGTGTATTTCGAGGATCTCTTTGCTAGCCCTATTTCTGTGGAATCTGAGAACAGATATTTCGGATCCCTTTGAAGACTATAGGGCCAAAGGAAATATCCTCCGATAACAAAGAGAAAGAAGCTTTCTGAGAAACTTCTTTGTGTTCTGTGAAATCATCTCACAGAATTACAGCTTTCCCCTCAAGAAGCCTTTCGCTAAGACAGTTCTTGTGGAATTGGCAAAGGATATTTGGAAGCCCGTAGAGGGCTATGGTGAAAAAGGAAATATCCTCAGATGAAATCTGGAAAGAAGCTTTCTGATAAACTGCTTAGTGTTCTGTTAATTCATCTCACAGCGTTACATGTGTATTTCGGGGATCTCTTTGCTAGCTCTATTTCTGTGGAATCTGAGAACAGATATTTCGGATCACTTTGAAGACTATAGGGCCAAAGGAAATATCCTCCGATAACAAAGAGAAAGAAGCTTTCTGAGAAACTTCTTTGTGTTCTGTGAAATCATCTCAGAGAGTTACAGCTTTCCCCTCAAGAAGCCTTTCGCTAAGACAGTTCTTGTGGAATTGGCAAAGTGATATTTGTAAGCCCATAGAGGGCTATGGTCAAAAAGGAAATATCCTCAGATGAAATCTGGAAAGAAGCTTTCTGAGAAATTGCTTAGTGTTCTGTGAATTCATCTCACAGAGTTACATGTGTATTTCGAGGATCTCTATGCTAGCCCTATTTCTGTGGAATCTGTGAACAGATATTTCGAATCCCTTTGAAGACTATAGGGCCAAAGGAAATATCCTCCGATAACAAAGAGAAAGAAGCTTCATGAGAAACTTCTTTGTGTTCTGTGAAATCATCTCACAGAGTTACAGCTTTCCCCTCAAGAAGCCGTTCGCTAAGACAGTTCTTTTGGAATTGGCAAAGTGATATTTGGAAGCCCATAGAGGGCTATGGTGAAAAAGGAAATATCCTCAGATGAAATCTGGAAAGAAGCTTTCTGAGAAACTGCTTAGTGTTCTGTTAATTCATCTCACAGAGTTACATGTGTATTTCGGGTATCTCTTTGCTAGCTCTATTTCTGTGGAATCTGAGAACAGATATTTCGGATCCCTTTGAAGACTATAGGGCCAAAGGAAATATCCTGCGATAACAAAGAGAAAGAAGCTTTCTGAGAAACTTCTTTGTGTTCTGTGAAATCATCTCAGAGAATTACAGCTTTCCCTTCAAGAAGCCTTTCGCTAAGACAGTTCTTGTGGAATTGTCAAAGTGATATTTCTAAGCCCATGGAGGGCTATGGTGAAAAAGGATATATCCTCAGATGAAATCTGGAAAGAAGCTTTCTGAGAAACTGCTTAGTGTTCTGTTAATTCATCTCACAGAGTTACATGTGTATTTCGAGGATCTCATTGCTAGCCCTATTTCTGTGGAATCTGAGAACAGATATTTCGGATCCCTTTGAAGACTATAGGGCCAAAGGAAATATCCTCCGATAACAAAGAGAAAGAAGCTTTCTGAGAAACTTCTTTGTGTTCTGTGAAATCATCTCACAGAGTTACAGCTTTCCCCTCAAGAAGCCTTTCGCTAAGACAGTTCTTGTGGAATTGGCAAAGGATATTTGGAAGCCCATAGAGGGCTATGGTGAAAAAGGAAATATCCTCAGATGAAATCTGGAAAGAAGCTTTCTGAGAAACTGCTTAGTGTTCTGTTAATTCATCTCACAGCGTTACATGTGTATTTCGGGGATCTCTTTGCTAGCTCTATTTCTGTGGAATCTGAGAACAGATATTTCGGATCACTTTGAAGACTATAGGGCCAAAGGAAATATCCTCCGATAACAAAGAGAAAGAAGCTTTCTGAGAAACTTCTTTGTGTTCTGTGAAATCATCTCAGAGAATTACACCTTTCCCCTCAAGAAGCCTTTCGCTAAGACAGTTCTTGTGGAATTATCAACTTGATATTTGTAAGCCCATGGAGGGCTATGGTGAAAAAGGATATATCCTCAGATGAAATCTGGAAAGAAGTTTTCTGAGAAACTGCTTAGTGTTCTGTGAATTCATCTCACAGAGTTACATGTGTATTTCGAGGATCTCTTTGCTAGCCCTATTTCTGTGGAATCTGAGAACTGATATTTCGGATCCCTTTGAAGACTATAGGGCCAAAGGAAATATCCTCCGATAACAAAGAGAAAGAAGCTTTCTGAGAAACTTCTTTGTGTTCTGTGAAATCATCTCACAGAGTTACAGCTTTCCCCTCAAGAAGCCTTTCGCTAAGACAGTTCTTGTGGAATTGGCAAAGGATATTTGGAAGCCCATAGAGGGCTAAGGTTGAAAATGGAAATATCCTCAGATGAAATCTGGAAAGAAGCTTTCTGAGAAACTGCTTAGTGTTCTGTGAATTCATCTCACAGAGTTACATGTGTATTTCGGGGATCTCTTTGCTAGCCCTATTTCTGTGGAATCTGAGAACAAATATTTCGGATCACTTTGAAGACTATAGGGCCAAAGGAAATATCCTCCGATAACAAAGAGAAAGAAGCTTCATGAGAAACTTCTCAGTGTTCTGTGAAATCATCTCACAGAGTTACAGCTTTCCCCTCAAGAAGCCGTTCGCTAAGACAGTTCTTTTGGAATTGGCAAAGTGATATTTGGAAGCCCATAGAGGGCTATGGTGAAAAAGGAAATATCGTCAGATGAAATCTGGAAAGAAGCTTTCTGAGAAAATGCTTAGTGTTCTGTTAATTCTTCTCACAGAGTTACATGTGTATTTCGGGTATCTCTTTGCTAGCTCTATTTCTGTGGAATCTGAGAACAGATATTTCGGATCACTTTGAAGACTATAGGGCCAAAGGAAATATCCTCCGATAACAAAGAGAAAGAAGCTTTCTGAGAAACTTCTTTGTGTTCTGTGAAATCTTCTCAGAGAATTACAGCTTTCCCCTCAAGAAGCCTTTCGCTAAGACAGTTCTTGTGGAATTGTCAAAGTGATATTTGAAAGCCCATGGTGGGCTATGGTGAAAAAGGATATATCCTCAGATGAAATCTGGAAAGAAGCTTTCTGAGAAACTGCTTAGTGTTCTGTTAATTCATCTCAGAGAGTTACATGTGTATTTCGAGTATCTCTTTGCTAGCCCTATTTCTGTGGAATCTGAGAACAGATATTTCGGATCCCTTTGAAGACTATAGGGCCAAAGGAAATATCCTCCGATAACAAAGAGAGAGAAGCTTTCTGAGAAACTTCTTTGTGTTCTGTGAAATCATCTCACAGAGTTACAGCTTTCCCCTCAAGAAGCCTTTCGCTAAGACAGTTCTTGTGGAATTGGCAAAGGATATTTGGACGCCCATAGAGGGCTATGGTGAAAAAGGAAATATCCTCAGATGAAATCTGGAAAGAAGCTTTCTGAGAAACTGCTTAGTGTTCTGTTAATTCATCTCACAGCGTTACATGTGTATTTCGGGGATCTCTTTGCTAGCTCTATTTCTGTGGAATCTGAGAACAGATATTTCGGATCACTTTGAAGACTATAGGGCCAAAGGAAATATCCTCCGATAACAAAGAGAAAGAAGCTTTCTGAGAAACTTCTTTGTGTTCTGTGAAATCATCTCAGAGAGTTACAGCTTTCCCCTCAAGAAGCCTTTCGCTAAGACAGTTCTTGTGGAATTGGCAAAGTGATATTTGTAAGCCCATAGAGGGCTATGGTGAAAAAGGAAATATCCTCAGATGAAATCTGGAAAGAAGCTTTCTGAGAAACTGCTTAGTGTTCTGTTAATTCATCTCACAGAGTTACATGTGTATTTCGAGGATCTCCTTGCTAGCCCTATTTCTGTGCAATCTGAGAACAGATATTTCGGATCCCTTTGAAGACTATAGGGCCAAAGGAAATATCCTCCGATAACAAAGAGAAAGAAGCTTTCTGAGAAACTTCTTTGTGTTCTGTGAAATCATCTCACAGAGTTACAGCTTTCCCCTCAAGAAGCCTTTCGCTAAGACAGTTCTTGTGGAATTGGCAAAGTGATATTTGGAAGCCCATAGAGGGCTATGGTGAAAAAGGAAATATCCTCAGATGAAATCTGGAAAGAAGCTTTCTGAGAAACTGCTTAGTGTTCTGTGAAATCATCTCACAGAGTTACATGTGTATTTCGAGGATCTCTTTGCTAGCCCTATTTCTGTGGAATCTCAGAACAGATATTTCGGATCCCTTTGAAGACTATAGGGCCAAAGGAAATATCCTCCGATAACAAAGAGAAAGAAGCTTTCTGAGAAACTTCTTTGTGTTCTGTGAAATCATCTCACAGAGTTACAGCTTTCCCCTGAAGAAGCCTTTCGCTAAGACAGTTCTTGTGGAATTGGCAAAGTGATATTCGGAAGCCCATAGAGGGCTATGGTGAAAAAGGAAATATCGTCAGATGAAATCTGGAAAGAAGCTTTCTGTGAAACTGCTTAGTGTTCTGTTAATTCATCTCACAGAGTTACATGTGTATTTCGAGGATCTCTTTGCTAGCCCTATTTCTGTGGAATCTGAGAACAGATATTTCGGATCCCTTTGAAGACTATAGGGCCAAAGGAAATATCCTCCGATAACAAAGAGAAAGAAGCTTTCTGAGAAACTTCTTTGTGTTCTGTGAAATCATCTCACAGAATTACAGCTTTCCCCTCAAGAAGCCTTTCGCTAAGACAGTTCTTGTGGAATTGGCAAAGGATATTTGGAAGCCCATAGAGGGCTATGGTGAAAAAGGAAATATCCTCAGATGAAATCTGGAAAGAAGCTTTCTGATAAACTGCTTAGTGTTCTGTTAATTCATCTCACAGTGTTACATGTGTATTTCGGGGATCTCTTTGCTAGCTCTATTTCTGTGGAATCTGAGAAAAGATATTTCGGATCACTTTGAAGACTATAGGGCCAAAGGAAATATCCTCCGATAACAAAGAGAAAGAAGCTTTCTGAGAAACTTCTTTGTGTTCTGTGAAATCATCTCAGAGAGTTACAGCTTTCCCCTCAAGAAGCCTTTCGCTAAGACAGTTCTTGTGGAATTGGCAATGTGATATTTGTAAGCCCATAGAGGGCTATGGTGAAAAAGGAAATATCCTCAGATGAAATCTGGAAAGAAGCTTTCTGAGAAATTGCTTAGTGTTCTGTGAATTCATCTCACAGAGTTACATGTGTATTTCGAGGATCTCTATGCTAGCCCTATTTCTGTGGAATCTGTGAACAGATATTTCGAATCCCTTTGAAGACTATAGGGCCAAAGGAAATATCCTCCGATAACAAAGAGAAAGAAGCTTCATGAGAAACTTCTTTGTGTTCTGTGAAATCATCTCACAGAGTTACAGCTTTCCCCTCAAGAAGCCGTTCGCTAAGACAGTTCTTTTGGAATTGGCAAAGTGATATTTGGAAGCCCATAGAGGGCTATGGTGAAAAAGGAAATATCCTCAGATGAAATCTGGAAAGAAGCTTTCTGAGAAACTGCTTAGTGTTCTGTTAATTCATCTCACAGAGTTACATGTGTATTTCGGGTATCTCTTTGCTAGCTCTATTTCTGTGGAATCTGAGAACAGATATTTCGGATCCCTTTGAAGACTATAGGGCCAAAGGAAATATCCTCCGATAACAAAGAGAAAGAAGCTTTCTGAGAAACTTCTTTGTGTTCTGTGAAATCATCTCAGAGAATTACAGCTTTCCCCTCAAGAAGCCTTTCGCTAAGACAGTTCTTGTGGAATTGTCAAAGTGATATTTGTAAGCCCATGGAGGGCTATGGTGAAAAAGGATATATCCTCAGATGAAATCTGGAAAGAAGCTTTCTGAGAAACTGCTTAGTGTTCTGTTAATTCATCTCACAGAGTTACAGGTGTATTTCGAGGATCTCATTGCTAGCCCTATTTCTGTGGAATCTGAGAACAGATATTTCGGATCCCTTTGAAGACTATAGGGCCAAAGGAAATATCCTCCGATAACAAAGAGAAAGAAGCTTTCTGAGAAACTTCTTTGTGTTCTGTGAAATCATCTCACAGAGTTACAGCTTTCCCCTCCAGAAGCCTTTCGCTAAGACAGTTCTTGTGGAATTGGCAAAGGATATTTGGAAGCCCATAGAGGGCTATGGTGAAAAAGGAAATATCCTCAGATGAAATCTGGAAAGAAGCTTTCTGAGAAACTGCTTAGTGTTCTGTTAATTCATCTCACAGCGTTACATGTGTATTTCGGGGATCTCTTTGCTAGCTCTATTTCTGTGGAATCTGAGAACAGATATTTCGGATCACTTTGAAGACTATAGGGCCAAAGGAAATATCCTCCGATAACAAAGAGAAAGAAGCTTTCTGAGAAACTTCTTTGTGTTCTGTGAAATCATCTCAGAGAGTTACAGCTTTCCCCTCAAGAAGCCTTTCGCTAAGACAGTTCTTGTGGAATTGGCAAAGTGATATTTGTAAGCCCATAGAGGGCTATGGTGAAAAAGGAAATATCCTCAGATGAAATCTGGAAAGAAGCTTTCTGAGAAACTGCTTAGTGTTCTGTTAACTCATCTCACAGAGTTACATGTGTATTTCGAGGATCTCTTTGCTAGCCCTATTTCTGTGGAATCTGAGAACAGATATTTCGGATCCCTTTGAAGACTATAGGGCCAAAGGAAATATCCTCCGATAACAAAGAGAAAGAAGCTTTCTGAGAAACTTCTTTGTGTTCTGTAAAATCATCTCACAGAGTTACAGCTTTCCCCTCAAGAAGCCTTTCGCTAAGACAGTTCTTGTGGAATTGGGAAAGTGATATTTGGAAGCCCATAGAGGGCTATGGTGAAAAAGGAAATATCCTCAGATGAAATCTGGAAAGAAGCTTTCTGAGAAACTGCTTAGTGTTCTGTGAAATCATCTCACAGAGTTACATGTGTATTTCGGGGATCTCTTTGCTAGCCCTATTTCTGTGGAATCTGAGAACAGATATTTCGGATCCCTTTGAAGACTATAGGGCCAAAGGAAATATCCTCCGATAACAAAGAGAAAGAAGCTTTCTGAGAAACTTCTTTGTGTTCTGTGAAATCATCTCACAGAGTTACAGCTTTCCCCTCAAGAAGCCTTTCGCTAAGACAGTTCTTGTGGAATTGACAAAGTGATATTCGGAAGCCCATAGAGGGCTATGGTGAAAAAGGAAATATCGTCAGATGAAATCTGGAAAGAAGCTTTCTGCGAAACTGCTTAGTGTTCTGTTAATTCATCTCACAGAGTTACATGTGTATTTCGAGGATCTCTTTGCTAGCCCTATTTCTGTGGAATCTGAGAACAGATATTTCGGATCCCTTTGAAGACTATAGGGCCAAAGGAAATATCCTCGGATAACAAAGAGAAAGAAGCTTTCTGAGAAACTTCTTTGTGTTCTGTGAAATCATCTCAGAGAGTTACAGCTTTCCCCTCAAGAAGCCTTTCGCTAAGACAGTTCTTGTGGAATTGGCAAAGTGATATTTGTAAGCCCATAGAGGGCTATGGTGAAAAAGGAAATATCCTCAGATGAAATCTGGAAAGAAGCTTTCTGAGAAATTGCTTAGTGTTCTGTGAATTCATCTCACAGAGTTACATGTGTATTTCGAGGATCTCTATGCTAGCCCTATTTCTGTGGAATCTGTGAACAGATATTTCGAATCCCTTTGAAGACTATAGGGCCAAAGGAAATATCCTCCGATAACAAAGAGAAAGAAGCTTCATGAGAAACTTCTTTGTGTTCTGTGAAATCATCTCACAGAGTTACAGCTTTCCCCTCAAGAAGCCGTTCGCTAAGACAGTTCTTTTGGAATTGGCAAAGTGATATTTGGAAGCCCATAGAGGGCTATGGTGAAAAAGGAAATATCCTCAGATGAAATCTGGAAAGAAGCTTTCTGAGAAACTGCTTAGTGTTCTGTTAATTCATCTCACAGAGTTACATGTGTATTTCGGGTATCTCTTTGCTAGCTCTATTTCTGTGGAATCTGAGAACAGATATTTCGGATCCCTTTGAAGACTATAGGGCCAAAGGAAATATCCTCCGATAACAAAGAGAAAGAAGCTTTCTGAGAAACTTCTTTGTGTTCTGTGAAATCATCTCAGAGAATTACAGCTTTCCCCTCAAGAAGCCTTTCGCTAAGACAGTTCTTGTGGAATTGTCAAAGTGATATTTGTAAGCCCATGGAGGGCTATGGTGAAAAAGGATATATCCTCAGATGAAATCTGGAAAGAAGCTTTCTGAGAAACTGCTTAGTGTTCTGTTAATTCATCTCACAGAGTTACAGGTGTATTTCGAGGATCTCATTGCTAGCCCTATTTCTGTGGAATCTGAGAACAGATATTTCGGATCCCTTTGAAGACTATAGGGCCAAAGGAAATATCCTCCGATAACAAAGAGAAAGAAGCTTTCTGAGAAACTTCTTTGTGTTCTGTGAAATCATCTCACAGAGTTACAGCTTTCCCCTCCAGAAGCCTTTCGCTAAGACAGTTCTTGTGGAATTGGCAAAGGATATTTGGAAGCCCATAGAGGGCTATGGTGAAAAAGGAAATATCCTCAGATGAAATCTGGAAAGAAGCTTTCTGAGAAACTGCTTAGTGTTCTGTTAATTCATCTCACAGCGTTACATGTGTATTTCGGGGATCTCTTTGCTAGCTCTATTTCTGTGGAATCTGAGAACAGATATTTCGGATCACTTTGAAGACTATAGGGCCAAAGGAAATATCCTCCGATAACAAAGAGAAAGAAGCTTTCTGAGAAACTTCTTTGTGTTCTGTGAAATCATCTCAGAGAGTTACAGCTTTCCCCTCAAGAAGCCTTTCGCTAAGACAGTTCTTGTGGAATTGGCAAAGTGATATTTGTAAGCCCATAGAGGGCTATGGTGAAAAAGGAAATATCCTCAGATGAAATCTGGAAAGAAGCTTTCTGCGAAACTGCTTAGTGTTCTGTTAATTCATCTCACAGAGTTACATGTGTATTTCGAGGATCTCTTTGCTAGCCCTATTTCTGTGGAATCTGAGAACAGATATTTCGGATCCCTTTGAAGACTATAGGGCCAAAGGAAATATCCTCGGATAACAAAGAGAAAGAAGCTTTCTGAGAAACTTCTTTGTGTTCTGTGAAATCATCTCAGAGAGTTACAGCTTTCCCCTCAAGAAGCCTTTCGCTAAGACAGTTCTTGTGGAATTGGCAAAGTGATATTTGGAAGCCCTTAGAGGGCTATGGTGAAAAAGGAAATATCCTCAGATGAAATCTGGAAAGAAGCTTTCTGAGAAACTGCTTAGTGTTCTGTTAATTCATCTCAGAGAGTTACATGTGTATTTCGAGGATCTCTTTGCTAGCCCTATTTCTGTGGAATCTGAGAACAGATATTTCGGATCCCTTTGAAGACTATAGGGCCAAAGGAAATATCCTCCGATAACAAAGAGAAAGAAGCTTTCTGAGAAACTTCTTTGTGTTCTGTGAAATCATCTCACAGAGTTACAGCTTTCCCCTCAAGAAGCCTTTCGCTAAGACAGTTCTTGTGGAATTGCCAAAGTGATATTTGGAAGCCCATAGAGGGCTATGGTGAAAAAGGAAATATCGTCAGATGAAATCTGGAAAGAAGCTTTCTGCGAAACTGCTTAGTGTTCTGTTAACTCATCTCACAGCGTTACATGTGTATTTCGGGGATCTCTTTGCTAGCTCTATTTCTGTGGAATCTGAGAACAGATATTTCGGATCACTTTGAAGACTATAGGGCCAAAGGAAATATCCTCCGATAACAAAGAGAAAGAAGCTTTCTGAGAAACTTCTTTGTGTTCTGTGAAATCATCTCACAGAGTTACACCTTTCCCCTCAAGAAGCCTTTTGCTAAGACAGTTCTTGTGGAATTGGGAACGTGATATTTGGAAGCCCATAGAGGGCCATGGTGAAAAAGGAAATATCGTCAGATGAAATCTGTAAAGAAGCTTTCTGAGATATTGCTTAGTGTTCTGTGAATTCATCTCACAGAGTTACATGTGTATTTCGAGGATCTCTTTGCTAGCCCTATTTCTGTGGAATCTGAGAACAGATATTTCGGATCCCTTTGAAGACTATAGAGCCAAAGGAAATATCCTCCGATAACAAAGAGAAAGAAGCTTCCTGAGAAACTTCTTTGTGTTCTGTGAAATCATCTCACAGAGTTACAGCTTTCCCCTCAAGAAGCCTTTTGCTAAGACAGTTCTTGTAGAATTGGGAACGTGATATTTGGAAGCCCATAGAGGGCCATGGTGAAAAAGGAAATATCGTCAGATGAAATCTGTAAAGAAGCTTTCTGAGATATTGCTTAGTGTTCTGTGAATTCATCTCACAGAGTTACATGTGTATTTCGAGGATCTCTTTGCTAGCCCTATTTCTGTGGAATCTGAGAAGAGATATTTCGGATCCCTTTGAAGACTATAGAGCCAAAGGAAATATCCTCCGATAACAAAGAGAAAGAAGCTTCCTGAGAAACTTCTTTGTGTTCTGTGAAATCATCTCACAGAGTTACAGCTTTCCCCTCAAGAAGCCGTTCGCTAAGACAGTTCTTGTGGAATTGGCAAGGGATATTTGGACGCCCATAGAGGGCTATGGTGAAAAAGGAAATATCCTCAGATGAAATCTGGAAAGAAGCTTTCTGAGAAACTGCTTAGTGTTCTGTTAATTCATCTCACAGCGTTACATGTGTATTTCGAGGATCTCTTTGCTAGCCCTATTTCTGTGGAATCTGAGAACAGATATTTCGGATCCCTTTGAAGACTATAGAGCCAAAGGAAATATCCTCCGATAACAAAGAGAAAGAAGCTTCCTGAGAAACTTCTTTGTGTTCTGTGAAATCATCTCACAGAGTTACAGCTTTCCCCTCAAGAAGCCTTTTGCTAAGACAGTTCTTGTAGAATTGGGAACGTGATATTTGGAAGCCCATAGAGGGCCATGGTGAAAAAGGAAATATCGTCAGATGAAATCTGTAAAGAAGCTTTCTGAGATATTGCTTAGTGTTCTGTGAATTCATCTCACAGAGTTACATGTGTATTTCGAGGATCTCTTTGCTAGCCCTATTTCTGTGGAATCTGAGAAGAGATATTTCGGATCCCTTTGAAGACTATAGAGCCAAAGGAAATATCCTCCGATAACAAAGAGAAAGAAGCTTCCTGAGAAACTTCTTTGTGTTCTGTGAAATCATCTCACAGAGTTACAGCTTTCCCCTCAAGAAGCCGTTCGCTAAGACAGTTCTTGTGGAATTGGCAAGGGATATTTGGACGCCCATAGAGGGCTATGGTGAAAAAGGAAATATCCTCAGATGAAATCTGGAAAGAAGCTTTCTGAGAAACTGCTTAGTGTTCTGTGAATTCATCTCACAGCGTTACATGTGTATTTCGGGGATCTCTTTGCTAGCTCTATTTCTGTGGAATCTGAGAACAGATATTTCGGATCACTTTGAAGACTATAGGGCCAAAGGAAATATCCTCCGATAACAAAGAGAAAGAAGCTTTCTGAGAAACTTCTTTGTGTTCTGTGAAATCATCTCAGAGAGTTACAGCTTTCCCCTCAAGAAGCCTTTCGCTAAGACAGTTCTTGTGGAATTGGCAAAGTGATATTTGTAAGCCCATAGAGGGCTATGGTGAAAAAGGAAATATCCTCAGATGAAATCTGGAAAGAAGCTTTCTGAGAAACTGCTTAGTGTTCTGTTAATTCATCTCACAGAGTTACATGTGTATTTCGAGGATCTCCTTGCTAGCCCTATTTCTGTGCAATCTGAGAACAGATATTTCGGATCCCTTTGAAGACTATAGGGCCAAAGGAAATATCCTCCGATAACAAAGAGAAAGAAGCTTTCTGAGAAACTTCTTTGTGTTCTGTGAAATCATCTCACAGAGTTACAGCTTTCCCCTCAAGAAGCCTTTCGCTAAGACAGTTCTTGTGGAATTGGCAAAGTGATATTTGGAAGCCCATAGAGGGCTATGGTGAAAAAGGAAATATCCTCAGATGAAATCTGGAAAGAAGCTTTCTGAGAAACTGCTTAGTGTTCTGTGAAATCATCTCACAGAGTTACATGTGTATTTCGGGGATCTCTTTGCTAGCCCTATTTCTGTGGAATCTGAGAACAGATATTTCGGATCCCTTTGAAGACTATAGGGCCAAAGGAAATATCCTCCGATAACAAAGAGAAAGAAGCTTTCTGAGAAACTTCTTTGTGTTCTGTGAAATCATCTCACAGAGTTACAGCTTTCCCCTGAAGAAGCCTTTCGCTAAGACAGTTCTTGTGGAATTGGCAAAGTGATATTCGGAAGCCCATAGAGGGCTATGGTGAAAAAGGAAATATCGTCAGATGAAATCTGGAAAGAAGCTTTCTGAGAAACTGCTTAGTGTTCTGTTAATTCATCTCACAGAGTTACATGTGTATTTCGAGGATCTCTTTGCTAGCCCTATTTCTGTGGAATCTGAGAACAGATATTTCGGATCCCTTTGAAGACTATAGGGCCAAAGGAAATATCCTCCGATAACAAAGAGAAAGAAGCTTTCTGAGAAACTTCTTTGTGTTCTGTGAAATCATCTCACAGAATTACAGCTTTCCCCTCAAGAAGCCTTTCGCTAAGACAGTTTTTGTGGAATTGGCAAAGGATATTTGGAAGCCCATAGAGGGCTATGGTGAAAAAGGAAATATCCTCAGATGAAATCTGGAAAGAAGCTTTCTGAGAAACTGCTTAGTGTTCTGTTAATTCATCTCACAGCGTTACATGTGTATTTCGGGGATCTCTTTGCTAGCTCTATTTCTGTGGAATCTGAGAACAGATATTTCGGATCACTTTGAAGACTATAGGGCCAAAGGAAATATCCTCCGATAACAAAGAGAAAGAAGCTTTCTGAGAAACTTCTTTGTGTTCTGTGAAATCATCTCAGAGAGTTACAGCTTTCCCCTCAAGAAGCCTTTAGCTAAGACAGTTCTTGTGGAATTGGCAAAGTGATATTTGTAAGCCCATAGAGGGCTATGGTGAAAAAGGAAATATCCTCAGATGAAATCTGGAAAGAAGCTTTCTGAGAAATTGCTTAGTGTTCTGTGAATTCATCTCACAGAGTTACATGTGTATTTCGAGGATCTCTATGCTAGCCCTATTTCTGTGGAATCTGTGAACAGATATTTCGAATCCCTTTGAAGACTATAGGGCCAAAGGAAATATCCTCCGATAACAAAGAGAAAGAAGCTTCATGAGAAACTTCTTTGTGTTCTGTGAAATCATCTCACAGAGTTACAGCTTTCCCCTCAAGAAGCCGTTCGCTAAGACAGTTCTTTTGGAATTCGCAAAGTGATATTTGGAAGCCCATAGAGGGCTATGGTGAAAAAGGAAATATCCTCAGATGAAATCTGGAAAGAAGCTTTCTGAGAAACTGCTTAGTGTTCTGTTAATTCATCTCACAGAGTTACATGTGTATTTCGGGTATCTCTTTGCTAGCTCTATTTCTGTGGAATCTGAGAACAGATATTTCGGATCCCTTTGAAGACTATAGGGCCAAAGGAAATATCCTCCGATAACAAAGAGAAAGAAGCTTTCTGAGAAACTTCTTTGTGTTCTGTGAAATCATCTCAGAGAATTACAGCTTTCCCCTCAAGAAGCCTTTCGCTAAGACAGTTCTTGTGGAATTGTCAAAGTGATATTTGTAAGCCCATGGAGGGCTATCGTGAAAAAGGATATATCCTCAGATGAAATCTGGAAAGAAGTTTTCTGAGAAACTGCCTAGTGTTCTGTGAATTCATCTCACAGAGTTACATGTGTATTTCGAGGATCTCTTTGCTAGCCCTATTTCTGTGGAATCTGAGAACAGATATTTCGGATCCCTTTGAAGACTATAGGGCCAAAGGAAATATCCTCCGATAACAAAGAGAAAGAAGCTTTCTGAGAAACTTCTTTGTGTTCTGTGAAATCATCTCACAGAGTTACAGCTTTCCCCTCAAGAAGCCTTTCGCTAAGACAGTTCTTGTGGAATTGGCAAAGGATATTTGGAAGCCCATAGAGGGCTAAGGTTGAAAATGGAAATATCCTCAGATGAAATCTGGAAAGAAGCTTTCTGAGAAACTGCTTAGTGTTCTGTGAATTCATCTCACAGAGTTACATGTGTATTTCGGGGATCTCTTTGCTAGCCCTATTTCTGTGGAATCTGAGAACAGATATTTCGGATCCCTTTGAAGACTATAGGGCCAAAGGAAATATCCTCCGATAACAAAGAGAAAGAAGCTTTCTGAGAAACTTCTTTGTGTTCTGTGAAATCATCTCACAGAGTTACATCTTTCCCCTCAAGAAGCCTTTCGCTAAGACAGTTCTTGTGGAATTGGCAAAGTGATATTCGGAAGCCCATAGAGGGCTATGGTGAAAAAGGAAATATCCTCAGATGAAATCTGGAAAGAAGATTTCTGCGAAACTGCTTAGTGTTCTGTGAATTCATCTCACAGAATTACATGTGTATTTCGAGGATCTCTATGCTAGCCCTATTTCTGTGGAATCTGTGAACAGATATTTCGAATCCCTTTGAAGACTATAGGGCCAAAGGAAATATCCTCCGATAACAAAGAGAAAGAAGCTTCATGAGAAACTTCTTTGTGTTCTGTGAAATCATCTCACAGAGTTACAGCTTTCCCCTCAAGAAGCCGTTCGCTAAGACAGTTCTTTTGGAATTGGCAAAGTGATATTTGGAAGCCCATAGAGGGCTATGGTGAAAAAGGAAATATCCTCAGATGAAATCTGGAAAGAAGCTTTCTGAGAAACTGCTTAGTGTTCTGTTAATTCATCTCACAGAGTTACATGTGTATTTCGGGTATCTCTTTGCTAGCTCTATTTCTGTGGAATCTGAGAACAGATATTTCGGATCCCTTTGAAGACTATAGGGCCAAAGGAAATATCCTCCGATAACAAAGAGAAAGAAGCTTTCTGAGAAACTTCTTTGTGTTCTGTGAAATCATCTCAGAGAATTACAGCTTTCCCCTCAAGAAGCCTTTCGCTAAGACAGTTCTTGTGGAATTGTCAAAGTGATATTTGTAAGCCCATGGAGGGCTATCGTGAAAAAGGATATATCCTCAGATGAAATCTGGAAAGAAGTTTTCTGAGAAACTGCCTAGTGTTCTGTGAATTCATCTCACAGAGTTACATGTGTATTTCGAGGATCTCTTTGCTAGCCCTATTTCTGTGGAATCTGAGAACAGATATTTCGGATCCCTTTGAAGACTATAGGGCCAAAGGAAATATCCTCCGATAACAAAGAGAAAGAAGCTTTCTGAGAAACTTCTTTGTGTTCTGTGAAATCATCTCACAGAGTTACAGCTTTCCCCTCAAGAAGCCTTTCGCTAAGACAGTTCTTGTGGAATTGGCAAAGGATATTTGGAAGCCCATAGAGGGCTAAGGTTGAAAATGGAAATATCCTCAGATGAAATCTGGAAAGAAGCTTTCTGAGAAACTGCTTAGTGTTCTGTGAATTCATCTCACAGAGTTACATGTGTATTTCGGGGATCTCTTTGCTAGCCCTATTTCTGTGGAATCTGAGAACAGATATTTCGGATCCCTTTGAAGACTATAGGGCCAAAGGAAATATCCTCCGATAACAAAGAGAAAGAAGCTTTCTGAGAAACTTCTTTGTGTTCTGTGAAATCATCTCACAGAGTTACATCTTTCCCCTCAAGAAGCCTTTCGCTAAGACAGTTCTTGTGGAATTGGCAAAGTGATATTCGGAAGCCCATAGAGGGCTATGGTGAAAAAGGAAATATCCTCAGATGAAATCTGGAAAGAAGATTTCTGCGAAACTGCTTAGTGTTCTGTGAATTCATCTCACAGAGTTACATGTGTATTTCGAGGATCTCTTTGCTACCCCTATTTCTGTGGAATCTGAGAACAGATATTTCGGATCCCTTTGAAGACTATAGGGCCAAAGGAAATATCCTCCGATAACAAAGAGAAAGAAGCTTTCTGAGAAACTTCTCTGTGTTCTGTGAAATCATCTCACCGAGTTACAGCTTTCCCCTCAAGAAGCCTTTCGCTAAGACAGTTCTTGTGGAATTGGCAAAGGATATTTGGAAGCCCATAGAGGGCTAAGGTTGAAAATGGAAATATCCTCTGATGAAATCTGGAACAAGCTTTCTGAGAAACTGCTTAGTGTTCTGTGAATTCATCTCACAGAGTTACATGTGTATTTCGGGGATCTCTTTGCTAGCCCTATTTCTGTGGAATCTGAGAACAGATATTTCGGATCCCTTTGAAGACTATAGGGCCAAAGGAAATATCCTCCGATAACAAAGAGAAAGAAGCTTTCTGAGAAACATCTTTGTGTTCTGTGAAATCATCTCACAGAGTTACAGCTTTCCCCTCAAGAAGTCTTTCGCTAAGACAGTTCTTGGGGAATTGGCAAAGTGATATTCGGAAGCCCATAGAGGGCTATGGTGAAAAAGGAAATATCCTCAGATGAAATCTGGAAAGAAGCTTTCTGCGAAACTGCTTAGTGTTCTGTTAATTCATCTCACAGAGTTCCATGTGTATTTCGAGGATCTCTTTGCTAGCCCTATTTCTGTGGAATCTGAGAACAGATATTTCGGATCCCTTTGAAGACTATAGGGCCAAAGGAAATATCCTCCGATAAGAAAGAGAAAGAAGTTTTCTGAGAAACTTCTTTGTGTTCTGTGAAATAATCTCACAGAGTTACAGCTTTCCCCTCAAGAAGCCTTTCGCTAAGACAGTTCTTGTGGAATTGGCAAAGTGATATTTGGAAGCCCTTAGAGGGCTATGGTGAAAAAGGAAATATACTCAGATGAAATCTGGAAAGAAGCTTTCTGAAAAACTGCTTAGTGTTCTGTTAATTCATCTCACAGAGTTACATGTGTATTTCGAGGATCTCTTTGCTAGCCCTATTTCTGTGGAATCTGAGAACAGATATTTCGGATCCCTTTGAAGTCTACAGGGCCAAAGGAAATATCCTCCGATAACAAAGAGAAAGAAGCTCTCTGAGAAACTTCTTTCTGTTCTGTGAAATCATCTCACAGAGTTACAGCTTTCCCCTCAAGAAGGCTTTTGCTAAGACAGTTCTTGTGGAATTTCCAAAGTGATATTTGGAAGCCCATAGAGGGCTATGGTGAAAAAGGAAATATCCTCAGATGAAATCTGGAAAGAAGCTTTCTGAGAAACTGCTTAGTGTTCTGTTAATTCATCTCACAGCGTTACATGTGTATTTCGGGGATCTCTTTGCTAGCTCTATTTCTGTGGAATCTGAGAACAGATATTTCGGATCACTTTGAAGACTATAGGGCCAAAGGAAATATCCTCCGAGAACAAAGAGAAAGAAGCTTTCTGAGAAACTTCTTTGTGTTCTGTGAAATCATCTCAGAGAGTTACAGCTTTCCCTTCAAGAAGCCTTTCGCTAAGACAGTTCTTGTGGAATTGGCAAAGTGATATTTGTAAGCCCATAGAGGGCTATGGTGAAAAAGGAAATATCCTCAGATGAAATCTGGAAAGAAGCTTTCTGAGAAACTGCTTAGTGTTCTGTTAATTCATCTCACAGAGTTACATGTGTATTTCGAGGATCTCTTTGCTAGCCCTATTTCTGTGGAATCTGAGAACAGATATTTCGGATCCCTTTGAAGACTATAGGGCCAAAGGAAATATCCTCCGAAAACAAAGAGAAAGAAGCTTTCTGAGAAACTTCTTTGTGTTCTATGAAATCATCTCACAGAGTTACAGCTTTCCCCTCAAGAAGCCTTTCGCTAAGACAGTTCTTGTGGAATTGGCAAAGTGATATTCGGAAGCCCATAGAGGGCTATGGTGAAAAAGGAAATATCGTCAAATGAAATCTGGAAAGAAGCTTTCTGAGAAACTGCTTAGTGTTCTGTGAACTCATCTCACAGAGTTTCATGCGTATTTCGAGGATCTCTTTGCTAGCCCTATTTCTGTGGAAACTGAGAAAAGATATTTCGGATCCCTTTGAAGACTATAGGGCCAAAGGAAATATCCTCCGATAACAAAGAGAAAGAAGTTTTCCGAGAAACTTCTTTGTGTTCTGTGAAATCGTCTCACAGAGTTACAGCTTTCCCCGAAGAAACCTTTCGCTAAGACAGTTCTTGTGGAATTGGCAAAGTGATATTTGGAAGCCCATAGAGGGCTATGGTGAAAAAGGAAATGTCCTCAGATGAAATCTGGAAAGAAGCTTTCTGCGAAACTGCTTAGTGTTCTGTTAATTCATCTCACAGAGTTACATGTGTATTTCGAGGATCTCTTTGCTAGCCCTATTTCTGTGGAATCTGAGAACAGATATTTCGGATCCCTTCGAAGACTATAGGGCCAAAGGAAATATCCTCCGATAACAAAGAGAAAGAAGCTTTCTGAGAAACTTCTTTGTGTTCTGTGAAATCATCTCGCAGAGTTACAGCTTTCCCCTCAAGAAGCCTTTCTCTAAGACAGTTCTTGTGGAATTGGCAAAGTGATATTTGGAAGCCCATAGAGGGCTATGGTGAAAAAGGAAATATCGTCAGATGAAATCTGGAAGGAAGCTTTCTGAGAAACTGCTTAGTGTTCTGTGAATTCATCTCACAGAGTTACATGTGTATTTCGAGGAACTCTTTGCTAGCCCTATTTCTGTGGAATCTGAGAACAGATATTTCGGATCCCTTTGAAGACTATAGGGCCAAAGAAATATCCTCGGATAACAAAGAGATAGAAGCTTTCTGAGAAACTTCTTTGTGTTCTGTGAAATCATCTCACAGAGTTACAGCTTTCCCCTCAAGAAGCCTTTCGCTAAGACAGTTCTTGTGGAATTGGCAAGGTGATATTTGGAAGCCCTTAGAGGGCTGTGGTGAAAAAGGAAATATCCTCAGATGAAATCTGGAAAGAAGATTTCTGAGAAACTGCTTAGTGTTCTGTTAATTCATCTCACAGAGTTACATGTGTATTTCGAGGATCTCTTTGCTAGCCCTATTTCTGTGGAATCTGAGAACAGATATTTCGGATCCCTTTGAAGACTATAGGGCCAAAGGAAATATCCTCCGATAACAAAGAGAAAGAAGCTTTCTGAGAAACTTCTTTCTGTTCTGTGAAATCATCTCACAGAGTTACAGCTTTCCCTCAAGAAGCCTTTGGCTAAGACAGTTCTTGTGGAATTGCCAAAGTGATATTTGGAAGCCCATAGAGGGCTATGGTGAAAAAGGAAATATCGTCAGATGAAATCTGGAAAGAAGCTTTCTGAGAAACTGCTTAGTGTTCTGTTAATTCATCTCACATCGTTACATGTGTATTTCGGGGATCTCTTTGCTAGGTCTATTTCTGTGGAATCTGAGAACAGATATTTCGGATCACTTTGAAGACTATAGGGCCAAAGGAAATATCCTCCGATAACAAAGAGAAAGAAGATTTCTGAGAAACTTCTTTGTGTTCTGTGAAATCATCTCACAGAGTTACAGCTTTCCCCTGAAGAAGCCTTTCGCTAAGACAGTTCTTGTGGAATTGGCAAAGTGATATTTGTAAGCCCATAGAGGGCTATGGTGAAAAAGGAAATATCCTCAGATGAAATCTGGAAAGGAGCTTTCTGAGATACTGCTTAGTGTTCTGTTAATTCATCTCACAGAGTTACATGTGTATTTCGAGGATCTCTTTGCTAGCCCTATATCTGTGGAATCTGAGAACAGATATTTCGGATCCCTTTGAAGAATATAGGGCCAAAGGAAATATCCTCCGATAACAAAGAGAAAGAAGCTTTCTGAGAAACTCCTTTGTGTTCTGTGAAATCATCTCACAGAGTTACAGCTTTCCCCTCAAGAAGCCTTTCGATAAGACAGTTCTTGTGGAATTGGCAAAGTGATATTTGTAAGCCCATAGAGGGCTATGGTGAAAAAGGAAATATCGTCAGATGAAATCTGGAAAGAAGCTTTCTGCGAAACTGCTTAGTGTTCTGTTAATTCATGTCACAGAGTTACATGTGTATTTCGAGGATCTCTTTGCTAGCCCTATTTCTGTGGAATCTGAGAACAGATATTTCGGATCCCTTCGAAGACTATAGGGCCAAAGGAAATATCTTCGGATAACAAAGAGAAAGAAGCTTTCTGAGAAACTTCTTTGTGTTCTGTGAAATCATCTCGCAGAGTTACAGCTTTCCCCTCAAGAAGCCTTTCGCTAAGACAGTTCTTGTGGAATTGGCAAAGTGATATTTGGAAGCCCTTAGAGGGCTATCGTGAAAAAGGAAATATCCTCAGATGAAATCTGGAAAGAAGCTTTCTGAGAAACTGCTTAGGGTTCTGTGAATTCATCTCACAGAGTTACATGAGTATTTCGAGGATCTCTTTGCTAGCCCTATTTCTGTGGAAACTGAGAAAAGATACTTCGGATCCCTTTGAAGACTATAGGGCCAAAGGAAATATCCTCCGATAAAAAAGAGAAAGAAGCTTTCTGAGAAACTTCTTTGTGTTCTTTGAAATCATCTCACAGAGTTACAGCTTTCCCCGAAGAAGCCTTTCGCTAAGACAGTTCTTGTGGAATTGGCAAAGTGATATTTGGAAGCCCATAGAGGGCTATGGTGAAAAAGGAAATATCCTCAGATGAAATCTGGAAAGAAGCTTTCTGCGAAACTGCTTAGTGTTCTGTTAATTCATCTCACAGAGTTACATGTGTATTTCGAGGATCTCTTTGCTAGCCCTATTTCTGTGGAATCTGAGAACAGATATTTCTGATCCCTTCAAAGACTATAGGGCCAAAGTAAATATCCTCCGATAACAAAGAGAAAGAAGCTTTCTGAGAAACTTCTTTGTGTTCTGTGAAATCATCTCGCAGAGTTACAGCTTTCCCCTCAAGAAGCCTTTTGCTAAGACACTTCTTGTGGAATTGCCAAAGTGATATTTGGAAGCCCATAGAGGGCTATGGTGAAAAAGGAAATATCCTCAGATGAAATCTGGAAAGAAGCTTTCTGAGAAACTGCTTAGTGTTCTGTTAATTCATCTCACAGCGTTACATGTGTATTTCGGGGATCTCTTTGCTAGCTCTATTTCTGTGGAATCTGAGATCAGATATTTCGGATCACTTTGAAGATTATAGGGCCAAAGGAAATATCCTCCGATAACAAAGAGAAAGAAGATTTCTGAGAAACTTCTTTGTGTTCTGTAAAATCATCTCAGAGAGTTACAGCTTTCCCCTCAAGAAGCCTTTCGCTAAGACAGTTCTTGTGGAATTGGCAAAGTGATATTTGGAAGCCCATAGAGGGCTATGGTGAAAAAGGAAATATCCTCAGATGAAATCTGGAAAGAAGCTTTCTGAGACACTGCTTAGTGTTCTGTTAATTCATCTCACAGAGTTACATGTGTATTTCGAGGATCTCTTTGCTAGCCCTATTTCTGTGGAATCTGAGAACAGATATTTCGGATCCCTTTGAAGACTATAGGGCCAAAGGAAATATCCTCCGATAACAAAGAGAAAGAAGCATTCTGAGAAACTTCTTTGTGTTCTGTGAAATCATCTCACAGAGTTGCAGCTTTCCCCTCAAAAAGCCTTTCGCTAAGACATTTCTTGTGGAATTGGCAAAGTGATATTTGGAAGCCCATAGAGGGCTATGGTGAAAAAGGAAATATCCTCAGATGAAATCTGGAAAGAAGCTTTCTGAGAAACTGCTTAGTGTTCTGTGAATTCATCTCACAGAGTTACATGTGTATTTCGGGGATCTCTTTGCTAGCCCTATTTCTGTGGAATCTGAGAACAGATATTTCGGATGCCTTTGAAGACTATAGGCCCAAAGGAAATATCCTCCGATAACAAAGAGAAAGAAGCTTTCTGAGAAACTTCTTTGTGTTCTGTGAAATCATCTCAGAGAGTTACAGCTTTCCCCTCAAGAAGCCTTTCGCTAAGACAGTTCTTGTGGAATTGGCAAAGTGATATTTGTAAGCCCATAGAGGGCTATGGTGAAAAAGGAAATATCCTCAGATGAAATCTGGAAAGAAGCTTTCTGAGAAATTGCTTAGTGTTCTGTGAATTCATCTCACAGAGTTACATGTGTATTTCGAGGATCTCTATGCTAGCCCTATTTCTGTGGAATCTGTGAACAGATATTTCGAATCCCTTTGAAGACTATAGGGCCAAAGGAAATATCCTCCGATAACAAAGAGAAAGAAGCTTCATGAGAAACTTCTTTGTGTTCTGTGAAATCATCTCACAGAGTTACAGCTTTCCCCTCAAGAAGCCGTTCGCTAAGACAGTTCTTTTGGAATTGGCAAAGTGATATTTGGAAGCCCATAGAGGGCTATGGTGAAAAAGGAAATATCCTCAGATGAAATCTGGAAAGAAGCTTTCTGAGAAACTGCTTAGTGTTCTGTTAATTCATCTCACAGAGTTACATGTGTATTTCGGGTATCTCTTTGCTAGCTCTATTTCTGTGGAATCTGAGAACAGATATTTCGGATCCCTTTGAAGACTATAGGGCCAAAGGAAATATCCTCCGATAACAAAGAGAAAGAAGCTTTCTGAGAAACTTCTTTGTGTTCTGTGAAATCATCTCAGAGAATTACAGCTTTCCCCTCAAGAAGCCTTTCGCTAAGACAGTTCTTGTGGAATTGTCAAAGTGATATTTGTAAGCCCATGGAGGGCTATGGTGAAAAAGGATATATCCTCAGATGAAATCTGGAAAGAAGCTTTCTGAGAAACTGCTTAGTGTTCTGTTAATTCATCTCACAGAGTTACATGTGTATTTCGAGGATCTCATTGCTAGCCCTATTTCTGTGGAATCTGAGAACAGATATTTCGGATCCCTTTGAAGACTATAGGGCCAAAGGAAATATCCTCCGATAACAAAGAGAAAGAAGCTTTCTGAGAAACTTCTTTGTGTTCTGTGAAATCATCTCACAGAGTTACAGCTTTCCCCTCAAGAAGCCTTTCGCTTAGACAGTTCTTGTGGAATTGGCAAAGGATATTTGGAAGCCCATAGAGGGCTATGGTGAAAAAGGAAATATCCTCAGATGAAATCTGGAAAGAAGCTTTCTGAGAAACTGCTTAGTGTTCTGTTAATTCATCTCACAGCGTTACATGTGTATTTCGGGGATCTCTTTGCTAGCTCTATTTCTGTGGAATCTGAGAACAGATATTTCGGATCACTTTGAAGACTATAGGGCCAAAGGAAATATCCTCCGATAACAAAGAGAAAGAAGCTTTCTGAGAAACTTCTTTGTGTTCTGTGAAATCATCTCAGAGAATTACACCTTTCCCCTCAAGAAGCCTTTCGCTAAGACAGTTCTTGTGGAATTATCAACTTGATATTTGTAAGCCCATGGAGGGCTATGGTGAAAAAGGATATATCCTCAGATGAAATCTGGAAAGAAGTTTTCTGAGAAACTGCTTAGTGTTCTGTGAATTCATCTCACAGAGTTACATGTGTATTTCGAGGATCTCTTTGCTAGCCCTATTTCTGTGGAATCTGAGAACTGATATTTCGGATCCCTTTGAAGACTATAGGGCCAAAGGAAATATCCTCCGATAACAAAGAGAAAGAAGCTTTCTGAGAAACTTCTTTGTGTTCTGTGAAATCATCTCACAGAGTTACAGCTTTCCCCTCAAGAAGCCTTTCGCTAAGACAGTTCTTGTGGAATTGGCAAAGGATATTTGGAAGCCCATAGAGGGCTAAGGTTGAAAATGGAAATATCGTCAGATGAAATCTGGAAAGAAGCTTTCTGAGAAACTGCTTAGTGTTCTGTGAATTCATCTCACAGAGTTACATGTGTATTTCGGGGATCTCTTTGCTAGCCCTATTTCTGTGGAATCTGAGAACAAATATTTCGGATCACTTTGAAGACTATAGGGCCAAAGGAAATATCCTCCGATAACAAAGAGAAAGAAGCTTCATGAGAAACTTCTCAGTGTTCTGTGAAATCATCTCACAGAGTTACAGCTTTCCCCTCAAGAAGCCGTTCGCTAAGACAGTTCTTTTGGAATTGGCAAAGTGATATTTGGAAGCCCATAGAGGGCTATGGTGAAAAAGGAAATATCGTCAGATGAAATCTGGAAAGAAGCTTTCTGAGAAAATGCTTAGTGTTCTGTTAATTCTTCTCACAGAGTTACATGTGTATTTCGGGTATCTCTTTGCTAGCTCTATTTCTGTGGAATCTGAGAACAGATATTTCGGATCACTTTGAAGACTATAGGGCCAAAGGAAATATCCTCCGATAACAAAGAGAAAGAAGCTTTCTGAGAAACTTCTTTGTGTTCTGTGAAATCTTCTCAGAGAATTACAGCTTTCCCCTCAAGAAGCCTTTCGCTAAGACAGTTCTTGTGGAATTGTCAAAGTGATATTTGAAAGCCCATGGTGGGCTATGGTGAAAAAGGATATATCCTCAGATGAAATCTGGAAAGAAGCTTTCTGAGAAACTGCTTAGTGTTCTGTTAATTCATCTCAGAGAGTTACATGTGTATTTCGAGGATCTCTTTGCTAGCCCTATTTCTGTGGAATCTGAGAACAGATATTTCGGATCCCTTTGAAGACTATAGGGCCAAAGGAAATATCCTCCGATAACAAAGAGAGAGAAGCTTTCTGAGAAACTTCTTTGTGTTCTGTGAAA
This sequence comes from Macaca nemestrina, assembly GCF_043159975.1. Classification (NCBI taxonomy): domain Eukaryota; kingdom Metazoa; phylum Chordata; class Mammalia; order Primates; family Cercopithecidae; genus Macaca; species Macaca nemestrina. The sequence goes on along the minus strand of NC_092135.1, from coordinate 29,160,146 downwards.
TCATCTCACAGAGTTACAGCTTTCCCCTCAAGAAGCCTTTCGCTAAGACAGTTCTTGTGGAATTGGCAAAGGATATTTGGACGCCCATAGAGGGCTATGGTGAAAAAGGAAATATCCTCAGATGAAATCTGGAAAGAAGCTTTCTGAGAAACTGCTTAGTGTTCTGTTAATTCATCTCACAGCGTTACATGTGTATTTCGGGGATCTCTTTGCTAGCTCTATTTCTGTGGAATCTGAGAACAGATATTTCGGATCACTTTGAAGACTATAGGGCCAAAGGAAATATCCTCCGATAACAAAGAGAAAGAAGCTTTCTGAGAAACTTCTTTGTGTTCTGTGAAATCATCTCAGAGAGTTACAGCTTTCCCCTCAAGAAGCCTTTCGCTAAGACAGTTCTTGTGGAATTGGCAAAGTGATATTTGTAAGCCCATAGAGGGCTATGGTGAAAAAGGAAATATCCTCAGATGAAATCTGGAAAGAAGCTTTCTGAGAAACTGCTTAGTGTTCTGTTAATTCATCTCACAGAGTTACATGTGTATTTCGAGGATCTCTTTGCTAGCCCTATTTCTGTGGAATCTGAGAACAGATATTTCGGATCCCTTCGAAGACTATAGGGCCAAAGGAAATATCCTCCGATAACAAAGAGAAAGAAGCTTTCTGAGAAACTTCTTTGTGTTCTGTGAAATCATCTCGCAGAGTTACAGCTTTCCCCTCAAGAAGCCTTTCTCTAAGACAGATCTTGTGGAATTGGCAAAGTGATATTTGGAAGCCCATAGAGGGCTATGGTGAAAAAGGAAATATCGTCAGATGAAATCTGGAAGGAAGCTTTCTGAGAAACTGCTTAGTGTTCTTTGAATTCATCTCACAGAGTTACATGTGTATTTCGAGGAACTCTTTGCTAGCCCTATTTCTGTGGAATCTGAGAACAGATATTTCTGATCCCTTTGAAGACTATAGGGCCAAAGAAATATCCTCGGATAACAAAGAGATAGAAGCTTTCTGAGAAACTTCTTTGTGTTCTGTGAAATCATCTCACAGAGTTACAGCTTTCCCCTCAAGAAGCCTTTCGCTAAGACAGTTCTTGTGGAATTGGCAAGGTGATATTTGGAAGCCCTTAGAGGGCTATGGTGAAAAAGGAAATATCCTCAGATGAAATCTGGAAAGAAGATTTCTGAGAAACTGCTTAGTGTTCTGTTAATTCATCTCACAGAGTTACATGTGTATTTCGAGGATCTCTTTGCTAGCCCTATTTCTGTGGAATCTGAGAACAGATATTTCGGATCCCTTTGAAGACTATAGGGCCAAAGGAAATATCCTCCGATAACAAAGAGAAAGAAGCTTTCTGAGAAACTTCTTTCTGTTCTGTGAAATCATCTCACAGAGTTACAGCTTTCCCCTCAAGAAACCTTTGGCTAAGACAGTTCTTGTGGAATTGCCAAAGTGATATTTGGAAGCCCATAGAGGGCTATGGTGAAAAAGGAAATATCGTCAGATGAAATCTGGAAAGAAGCTTTCTGAGAAACTGCTTAGTGTTCTGTTAATTCATCTCACATCGTTACATGTGTATTTCGGGGATCTCTTTGCTAGCTCTATTTCTGTGGAATCTGAGAACAGATATTTCGGATCACTTTGAAGACTATAGGGCCAAAGGAAATATCCTCCGATAACAAAGAGAAAGAAGATTTCTGAGAAACTTCTTTGTGTTCTGTGAAATCATCTCACAGAGTTACAGCTTTCCCCTGAAGAAGCCTTTCGCTAAGACAGTTCTTGTGGAATTGGCAAAGTGATATTTGTAAGCCCATAGAGGGCTACGGTGAAAAAGGAAATATCCTCAGATGAAATCTGGAAAGGAGCTTTCTGAGATACTGCTTAGTGTTCTGTTAATTCATCTCACAGAGTTACATGTGTATTTCGAGGATCTCTTTGCTAGCCCTATATCTGTGGAATCTGAGAACAGATATTTCGGATCCCTTTGAAGAATATAGGGCCAAAGGAAATATCCTCCGATAACAAAGAGAAAGAAGCTTTCTGAGAAACTCCTTTGTGTTCTGTGAAATCATCTCACAGAGTTACAGCTTTCCCCTCAAGAAGCCTTTCGCTAAGACAGTTCTTGTGGAATTGGCAAAGTGATATTTGTAAGCCCATAGAGGGCTATGGTGAAAAAGGAAATATCGTCAGATGAAATCTGGAAAGAAGCTTTCTGCGAAACTGCTTAGTGTTCTGTTAATTCATGTCACAGAGTTACATGTGTATTTCGAGGATCTCTTTGCTAGCCCTATTTCTGTGGAATCTGAGAACAGATATTTCGGATCCCTTCGAAGACTATAGGGCCAAAGGAAATATCTTCGGATAACAAAGAGAAAGAAGCTTTCTGAGAAACTTCTATGTGTTCTGTGAAATCATCTCGCAGAGTTACAGCTTTCCCCTCAAGAAGCCTTTCGCTAAGACAGTTCTTGTGGAATTGGCAAAGTGATATTTGGAAGCCCTTAGAGGGCTATCGTGAAAAAGGAAATATCCTCAGATGAAATCTGGAAAGAAGCTTTCTGAGAAACTGCTTAGGGTTCTGTGAATTCATCTCACAGAGTTACATGAGTATTTCGAGGATCTCTTTGCTAGCCCTATTTCTGTGGAAACTGAGAAAAGATACTTCGGATCCCTTTGAAGACTATAGGGCCAAAGGAAATATCCTCCGATAAAAAAGAGAAAGAAGCTTTCTGAGAAACTTCTTTGTGTTCTGTGAAATCATCTCACAGAGTTACAGCTTTCCCCGAAGAAGCCTTTCGCTAAGACAGTTCTTGTGGAATTGGCAAAGTGATATTTGGAAGCCCATAGAGGGCTATGGTGAAAAAGGAAATATCCTCAGATGAAATCTGGAAAGAAGCTTTCTGCGAAACTGCTTAGTGTTCTGTTAATTCATCTCACAGAGTTACATGTGTATTTCGAGGATCTCTTTGCTAGCCCTATTTCTGTGGAATCTGAGAACAGATATTTCGGATCCCTTCAAAGACTATAGGGCCAAAGTAAATATCCTCCGATAACAAAGAGAAAGAAGCTTTCTGAGAAACTTCTTTGTGTTCTGTGAAATCATCTCGCAGAGTTACAGCTTTCCCCTCAAGAAGCCGTTTGCTAAGACACTTCTTGTGGAATTGCCAAAGTGATATTTGGAAGCCCATAGAGGGCTATGGTGAAAAAGGAAATATCCTCAGATGAAATCTGGAAAGAAGCTTTCTGAGAAACTGCTTAGTGTTCTGTTAATTCATCTCACAGCGTTACATGTGTATTTCGGGGATCTCTTTGCTAGCTCTATTTCTGTGGAATCTGAGATCAGATATTTCGGATCACTTTGAAGATTATAGGGCCAAAGGAAATATCCTCCGATAACAAAGAGAAAGAAGATTTCTGAGAAACTTCTTTGTGTTCTGTAAAATCATCTCAGAGAGTTACAGCTTTCCCCTCAAGAAGCCTTTCGCTAAGACAGTTCTTGTGGAATTGGCAAAGTGATATTTGGAAGCCCATAGAGGGCTATGGTGAAAAAGGAAATATCCTCAGATGAAATCTGGAAAGAAGCTTTCTGAGACACTGCTTAGTGTTCTGTTAATTCATCTCACAGAGTTACATGTGTATTTCGAGGATCTCTTTGCTAGCCCTATTTCTGTGGAATCTGAGAACAGATATTTCGGATCCCTTTGAAGACTATAGGGCCAAAGGAAATATCCTCCGATAACAAAGAGAAAGAAGCTTTCTGAGAAACTTCTTTGTGTTCTGTGAAATCATCTCACAGAGTTGCAGCTTTCCCCTCAAAAAGCCTTTCGCTAAGACATTTCTTGTGGAATTGGCAAAGTGATATTTGGAAGCCCATAGAGGGCTATGGTGAAAAAGGAAATATCCTCAGATGAAATCTGGAAAGAAGCTTTCTGAGAAACTGCTTAGTGTTCTGTGAATTCATCTCACAGAGTTACATGTGTATTTCGGGGATCTCTTTGCTAGCCCTATTTCTGTGGAATCTGAGAACAGATATTTCGGATGCCTTTGAAGACTATAGGCCCAAAGGAAATATCCTCCGATAACAAAGAGAAAGAAGCTTTCTGAGAAACTTCTTTGTGTTCTGTGAAATCATCTCAGAGAGTTACAGCTTTCCCCTCAAGAAGCCTTTCGCTAAGACAGTTCTTGTGGAATTGGCAAAGTGATATTTGTAAGCCCATAGAGGGCTATGGTGAAAAAGGAAATATCCTCAGATGAAATCTGGAAAGAAGCTTTCTGAGAAATTGCTTAGTGTTCTGTGAATTCATCTCACAGAGTTACATGTGTATTTCGAGGATCTCTATGCTAGCCCTATTTCTGTGGAATCTGTGAACAGATATTTCGCATCCCTTTGAAGACTATAGGGCCAAAGGAAATATCCTCCGATAACAAAGAGAAAGAAGCTTCATGAGAAACTTCTTTGTGTTCTGTGAAATCATCTCACAGAGTTACAGCTTTCCCCTCAAGAAGCCGTTCGCTAAGACAGTTCTTTTGGAATTGGCAAAGTGATATTTGGAAGCCCATAGAGGGCTATGGTGAAAAAGGAAATATCCTCAGATGAAATCTGGAAAGAAGCTTCCTGAGAAACTGCTTAGTGTTCTGTTAATTCATCTCACAGAGTTACATGTGTATTTCGGGTATCTCTTTGCTAGCTCTATTTCTGTGGAATCTGAGAACAGATATTTCGGATCCCTTTGAAGACTATAGGGCCAAAGGAAATATCCTCCGATAACAAAGAGAAAGAAGCTTTCTGAGAAACTTCTTTGTGTTCTGTGAAATCATCTCAGAGAATTACAGCTTTCCCCTCAAGAAGCCTTTCGCTAAGACAGTTCTTGTGGAATTGTCAAAGTGATATTTGTAAGCCCATGGAGGGCTATGGTGAAAAAGGATATATCCTCAGATGAAATCTGGAAAGAAGCTTTCTGAGAAACTGCTTAGTGTTCTGTTAATTCATCTCACAGAGTTACATGTGTATTTCGAGGATCTCATTGCTAGCCCTATTTCTGTGGAATCTGAGAACTGATATTTCGGATCCCTTTGAAGACTATAGGGCCAAAGGAAATATCCTCCGATAACAAAGAGAAAGAAGCTTTCTGAGAAACTTCTTTGTGTTCTGTGAAATCATCTCACAGAGTTACAGCTTTCCCCTCAAGAAGCCTTTCGCTAAGACAGTTCTTGTGGAATTGGCAAAGGATATTTGGAAGCCCATAGAGGGCTAAGGTTGAAAATGGAAATATCCTCAGATGAAATCTGGAAAGAAGCTTTCTGAGAAACTGCTTAGTGTTCTGTGAATTCATCTCACAGAGTTACATGTGTATTTCGGGGATCTCTTTGCTAGCCCTATTTCTGTGGAATCTGAGAACAAATATTTCGGATCACTTTGAAGACTATAGGGCCAAAGGAAATATCCTCCGATAACAAAGAGAAAGAAGCTTCATGAGAAACTTCTCAGTGTTCTGTGAAATCATCTCACAGAGTTACAGCTTTCCCCTCAAGAAGCCGTTCGCTAAGACAGTTCTTTTGGAATTGGCAAAGTGATATTTGGAAGCCCATAGAAGGCTATGGTGAAAAAGGAAATATCGTCAGATGAAATCTGGAAAGAAGCTTTCTGAGAAAATGCTTAGTGTTCTGTTAATTCTTCTCACAGAGTTACATGTGTATTTCGGGTATCTCTTTGCTAGCTCTATTTCTGTGGAATCTGAGAACAGATATTTCGGATCACTTTGAAGACTATAGGGCCAAAGGAAATATCCTCCGATAACAAAGAGAAAGAAGCTTTCTGAGAAACTTCTTTGTGTTCTGTGAAATCTTCTCAGAGAATTACAGCTTTCCCCTCAAGAAGCCTTTCGCTAAGACAGTTCTTGTGGAATTGTCAAAGTGATATTTGAAAGCCCATGGTGGGCTATGGTGAAAAAGGATATATCCTCAGATGAAATCTGGAAAGAAGCTTCTGAGAAACTGCTTAGTGTTCTGTTAATTCATCTCAGAGAGTTACATGTGTATTTCGAGGATCTCTTTGCTAGCCCTATTTCTGTGGAATCTGAGAACAGATATTTCGGATCCCTTTGAAGACTATAGGGCCAAAGGAAATATCCTCCGATAACAAAGAGAGAGAAGCTTTCTGAGAAACTTCTTTGTGTTCTGTGAAATCATCTCACAGAGTTACAGCTTTCCCCTCAAGAAGCCTTTCGCTAAGACAGTTCTTGTGGAATTGGCAAAGGATATTTGGACGCCCATAGAGGGCTATGGTGAAAAAGGAAATATCCTCAGATGAAATCTGGAAAGAAGCTTTCTGAGAAACTGCTTAGTGTTCTGTTAATTCATCTCACAGCGTTACATGTGTATTTCGGGGATCTCTTTGCTAGCTCTATTTCTGTGGAATCTGAGAACAGATATTTCGGATCACTTTGAAGACTATAGGGCCAAAGGAAATATCCTCCGATAACAAAGAGAAAGAAGCTTTCTGAGAAACTTCCTTGTGTTCTGTGAAATCATCTCAGAGAGTTACAGCTTTCCCCTCAAGAAGCCTTTCGCTAAGACAGTTCTTGTGGAATTGGCAAAGTGATATTTGTAAGCCCATAGAGGGCTATGGTGAAAAAGGAAATATCCTCAGATGAAATCTGGAAAGAAGCTTTCTGAGAAACTGCTTAGTGTTCTGTTAATTCATCTCACAGAGTTACATGTGTATTTCGAGGATCTCCTTGCTAGCCCTATTTCTGTGCAATCTGAGAACAGATATTTCGGATCCCTTTGAAGACTATAGGGCCAAAGGAAATATCCTCCGATAACAAAGAGAAAGAAGCTTTCTGAGAAACTTCTTTGTGTTCTGTGAAATCATCTCACAGAGTTACAGCTTTCCCCTCAAGAAGCCTTTCGCTAAGACAGTTCTTGTGGAATTGGCAAAGTGATATTTGGAAGCCCATAGAGGGCTATGGTGAAAAAGGAAATATCCTCAGATGAAATCTGGAAAGAAGCTTTCTGAGAAACTGCTTAGTGTTCTGTGAAATCATCTCACAGAGTTACATGTGTATTTCGGGGATCTCTTTGCTAGCCCTATTTCTGTGGAATCTGAGAACAGATATTTCGGATCCCTTTGAAGACTATAGGGCCAAAGGAAATATCCTCCGATAACAAAGAGAAAGAAGCTTTCTGAGAAACTTCTTTGTGTTCTGTGAAATCATCTCACAGAGTTACAGCTTTCCCCTCAAGAAGCCTTTCGCTAAGACAGTTCTTGTGGAATTGGCAAAGTGATATTCGGAAGCCCATAGAGGGCTATGGTGAAAAAGGAAATATCGTCAGATGAAATCTGGAAAGAAGCTTTCTGCGAAACTGCTTAGTGTTCTGTTAATTCATCTCACAGAGTTACATGTGTATTTCGAGGATCTCTTTGCTAGCCCTATTTCTGTGGAATCTGAGAACAGATATTTCGGATCCCTTTGAAGACTATAGGGCCAAAGGAAATATCCTCCGATAACAAAGAGAAAGAAGCTTTCTGAGAAACTTCTTTGTGTTCTGTGAAATCATCTCACAGAATTACAGCTTTCCCCTCAAGAAGCCTTTCGCTAAGACAGTTCTTGTGGAATTGGCAAAGGATATTTGGAAGCCCATAGAGGGCTATGGTGAAAAAGGAAATATCCTCAGATGAAATCTGGAAAAAAGCTTTCTGATAAACTGCTTAGTGTTCTGTTAATTCATCTCACAGCGTTACATGTGTATTTCGGGGATCTCTTTGCTAGCTCTATTTCTGTGGAATCTGAGAACAGATATTTCGGATCACTTTGAAGACTATAGGGCCAAAGGAAATATCCTCCGATAACAAAGAGAAAGAAGCTTTCTGAGAAACTTCTTTGTGTTCTGTGAAATCATCTCAGAGAGTTACAGCTTTCCCCTCAAGAAGCCTTTCGCTAAGACAGTTCTTGTGGAATTGGCAAAGTGATATTTGTAAGCCCATAGAGGGCTATGGTGAAAAAGGAAATATCCTCAGATGAAATCTGGAAAGAAGCTTTCTGAGAAATTGCTTAGTGTTCTGTGAATTCATCTCACAGAGTTACATGTGTATTTCGAGGATCTCTCTGCTAGCCCTATTTCTGTGGAATCTGTGAACAGATATTTCGAATCCCTTTGAAGACTATAGGGCCAAAGGAAATATCCTCCGATAACAAAGAGAAAGAAGCTTCATGAGAAACTTCTTTGTGTTCTGTGAAATCATCTCACAGAGTTACAGCTTTCCCCTCAAGAAGCCGTTCGCTAAGACAGTTCTTTTGGAATTGGCAAAGTGATATTTGGAAGCCCATAGAGGGCTATGGTGAAAAAGGAAATATCCTCAGATGAAATCTGGAAAGAAGCTTTCTGAGAAACTGCTTAGTGTTCTGTTAATTCATCTCACAGAGTTACATGTGTATTTCGGGTATCTCTTTGCTAGCTCTATTTCTGTGGAATCTGAGAACAGATATTTCGGATCCCTTTGAAGACTATAGAGCCAAAGGAAATATCCTCCGATAACAAAGAGATAGAAGCTTTCTGAGAAACTTCTTTGTGTTCTGTGAAATCATCTCAGAGAATTACAGCTTTCCCCTCAAGAAGCCTTTCGCTAAGACAGTTCTTGTGGAATTGTCAAAGTGATATTTGTAAGCCCATGGAGGGCTATGGTGAAAAAGGATATATCCTCAGATGAAATCTGGAAAGAAGCTTTCTGAGAAACTGCTTAGTGTTCTGTTAATTCATCTCACAGAGTTACAGGTGTATTTCGAGGATCTCATTGCTAGCCCTATTTCTGTGGAATCTGAGAACAGATATTTCGGATCCCTTTGAAGACTATAGGGCCAAAGGAAATATCCTCCGATAACAAAGAGAAAGAAGCTTTCTGAGAAACTTCTTTGTGTTCTGTGAAATCATCTCACAGAGTTACAGCTTTCCCCTCAAGAAGCCTTTCGCTAAGACAGTTCTTGTGGAATTGGCAAAGGATATTTGGAAGCCCATAGAGGGCTATGGTGAAAAAGGAAATATCCTCAGATGAAATCTGGAAAGAAGCTTTCTGAGAAACTGCTTAGTGTTCTGTTAATTCATCTCACAGCGTTACATGTGTATTTCGGGGATCTCTTTGCTAGCTCTATTTCTGTGGAATCTGAGAACAGATATTTCGGATCACTTTGAAGACTATAGGGCCAAAGGAAATATCCTCCGATAACAAAGAGAAAGAAGCTTTCTGAGAAACTTCTTTGTGTTCTGTGAAATCATCTCAGAGAGTTACAGCTTTCCCCTCAAGAAGCCTTTCGCTAAGACAGTTCTTGTGGAATTGGCAAAGTGATATTTGTAAGCCCATAGAGGGCTATGGTGAAAAAGGAAATATCCTCAGATGAAATCTGGAAAGAAGCTTTCTGAGAAACTGCTTAGTGTTCTGTTAATTCATCTCACAGAGTTACATGTGTATTTCGAGGATCTCCTTGCTAGCCCTATTTCTGTGCAATCTGAGAACAGATATTTCGGATCCCTTTGAAGACTATAGGGCCAAAGGAAATATCCTCCGATAACAAAGAGAAAGAAGCTTTCTGAGAAACTTCTTTGTGTTCTGTGAAATCATCTCACAGAGTTACAGCTTTCCCCTCAAGAAGCCTTTCGCTAAGACAGTTCTTGTGGAATTGGCAAAGTGATATTTGGAAGCCCATAGAGGGCTATGGTGAAAAAGGAAATATCCTCAGATGAAATCTGGAAAGAAGCTTTCTGAGAAACTGCTTAGTGTTCTGTGAAATCATCTCACAGAGTTACATGTGTATTTCGGGGATCTCTTTGCTAGCCCTATTTCTGTGGAATCTGAGAACAGATATTTCGGATCCCTTTGAAGACTATAGGGCCAAAGGAAATATCCTCCGATAACAAAGAGAAAGAAGCTTTCTGAGAAACTTCTTTGTGTTCTGTGAAATCATCTCACAGAGTTACAGCTTTCCCCTGAAGAAGCCTTTCGCTAAGACAGTTCTTGTGGAATTGGCAAAGTGATATTCGGAAGCCCATAGAGGGCTATGGTGAAAAAGGAAATATCGTCAGATGAAATCTGGAAAGAAGCTTTCTGCGAAACTGCTTAGTGTTCTGTTAATTCATCTCACAGAGTTACATGTGTATTTCGAGGATCTCTTTGCTAGCCCTATTTCTGTGGAATCTGAGAACAGATATTTCGGATCCCTTTGAAGACTATAGGGCCAAAGGAAATATCCTCCGATAACAAAGAGAAAGAAGTTTTCTGAGAAACTTCTTTGTGTTCTGTGAAATCATCTCACAGAATTACAGCTTTCCCCTCAAGAAGCCTTTCGCTAAGACAGTTCTTGTGGAATTGGCAAAGGATATTTGGAAGCCCATAGAGGGCTATGGTGAAAAAGGAAATATCCTCAGATGAAATCTGGAAAGAAGCTTTCTGCGAAACTGCTTAGTGTTCTGTTAATTCATCTCACAGAGTTACATGTGTATTTCGAGGATCTCTTTGCTAGCCCTATTTCTGTGGAATCTGAGAACAGATATTTCGGATCCCTTTGAAGACTATAGGGCCAAAGGAAATATCCTCGGATAACAAAGAGAAAGAAGCTTTCTGAGAAACTTCTTTGTGTTCTGTGAAATCATCTCAGAGAGTTACAGCTTTCCCCTCAAGAAGCCTTTCGCTAAGACAGTTCTTGTGGAATTGGCAAAGTGATATTTGGAAGCCCTTAGAGGGCTATGGTGAAAAAGGAAATATCCTCAGATGAAATCTGGAAAGAAGCTTTCTGAGAAACTGCTTAGTGTTCTGTTAATTCATCTCACAGAGTTACATGTGTATTTCGAGGATCTCTTTGCTAGCCCTATTTCTGTGGAATCTGAGAACAGATATTTCGGATCCCTTTGAAGACTATAGGGCCAAAGGAAATATCCTCCGATAACAAAGAGAAAGAAGCTTTCTGAGAAACTTCTTTGTGTTCTGTGAAATCATCTCACAGAGTTACAGCTTTCCCCTCAAGAAGCCTTTCGCTAAGACAGTTCTTGTGGAATTGCCAAAGTGATATTTGGAAGCCCATAGAGGGCTATGGTGAAAAAGGAAATATCGTCAGATGAAATCTGGAAAGAAGCTTTCTGCGAAACTGCTTAGTGTTCTGTTAACTCATCTCACAGCGTTACATGTGTATTTCGGGGATCTCTTTGCTAGCTCTATTTCTGTGGAATCTGAGAACAGATATTTCGGATCACTTTGAAGACTATAGGGCCAAAGGAAATATCCTCCGATAACAAAGAGAAAGAAGCTTTCTGAGAAACTTCTTTGTGTTCTGTGAAATCATCTCACAGAGTTACACCTTTCCCCTCAAGAAGCCTTTTGCTAAGACAGTTCTTGTGGAATTGGGAACGTGATATTTGGAAGCCCATAGAGGGCCATGGTGAAAAAGGAAATATCGTCAGATGAAATCTGTAAAGAAGCTTTCTGAGATATTGCTTAGTGTTCTGTGAATTCATCTCACAGAGTTACATGTGTATTTCGAGGATCTCTTTGCTAGCCCTATTTCTGTGGAATCTGAGAACAGATATTTCGGATCCCTTTGAAGACTATAGAGCCAAAGGAAATATCCTCCGATAACAAAGAGAAAGAAGCTTCCTGAGAAACTTCTTTGTGTTCTGTGAAATCATCTCACAGAGTTACAGCTTTCCCCTCAAGAAGCCTTTTGCTAAGACAGTTCTTGTAGAATTGGGAACGTGATATTTGGAAGCCCATAGAGGGCCATGGTGAAAAAGGAAATATCGTCAGATGAAATCTGTAAAGAAGCTTTCTGAGATATTGCTTAGTGTTCTGTGAATTCATCTCACAGAGTTACATGTGTATTTCGAGGATCTCTTTGCTAGCCCTATTTCTGTGGAATCTGAGAACAGATATTTCGGATCCCTTTGAAGACTATAGAGCCAAAGGAAATATCCTCCGATAACAAAGAGAAAGAAGCTTCCTGAGAAACTTCTTTGTGTTCTGTGAAATCATCTCACAGAGTTACAGCTTTCCCCTCAAGAAGCCGTTCGCTAAGACAGTTCTTGTGGAATTGGCAATGGATATTTGGAAGCCCATAGAGGGCTATGGTGAAAAAGGAAATATCGTCAGATGAAATCTGGAAAGAAGCTTTCTGCGAAACTGCTTAGTGTTCTGTTAATTCATCTCACAGAGTTACATGTGTATTTCGGGTATCTCTTTGCTAGCTCTATTTCTGTGGAATCTGAGAACAGATATTTCGGATCACTTTGAAGACTATAGGGCCAAAGGAAATATCCTCCGATAACAAAGAGAAAGAAGCTTTCTGAGAAACTTCTTTGTGTTCTGTGAAATCATCTCAGAGAATTACAGCTTTCCCCTCAAGAAGCCTTTCGCTAAGACAGTTCTTGTGGAATTGTCAAAGTGATATTTGTAAGCCCATGGAGGGCTATCGTGAAAAAGGATATATCCTCAGATGAAATCTGGAAAGAAGTTTTCTGAGAAACTGCCTAGTGTTCTGTGAATTCATCTCACAGAGTTACATGTGTATTTCGAGGATCTCTTTGCTAGCCCTATTTCTGTGGAATCTGAGAACAGATATTTCGGATCCCTTTGAAGACTATAGGGCCAAAGGAAATATCCTCCGATAACAAAGAGAAAGAAGCTTTCTGAGAAACTTCTTTGTGTTCTGTGAAATCATCTCACAGAGTTACAGCTTTCCCCTCAAGAAGCCTTTCGCTAAGACAGTTCTTGTGGAATTGGCAAAGGATATTTGGAAGCCCATAGAGGGCTAAGGTTGAAAATGGAAATATCCTCAGATGAAATCTGGAAAGAAGCTTTCTGAGAAACTGCTTAGTGTTCTGTGAATTCATCTCACAGAGTTACATGTGTATTTCGGGGATCTCTTTGCTAGCCCTATTTCTGTGGAATCTGAGAACAGATATTTCGGATCCCTTTGAAGACTATAGGGCCAAAGGAAATATCCTCCGATAACAAAGAGAAAGAAGCTTTCTGAGAAACTTCTTTGTGTTCTGTGAAATCATCTCACAGAGTTACATCTTTCCCCTCAAGAAGCCTTTCGCTAAGACAGTTCTTGTGGAATTGGCAAAGTGATATTCGGAAGCCCATAGAGGGTTATGGTGAAAAAGGAAATATCCTCAGTTGAAATCTGGAAAGAAGATTTCTGCGAAACTGCTTAGTGTTCTGTGAATTCATCTCACAGAGTTACATGTGTATTTCGAGGATCTCTTTGCTACCCCTATTTCTGTGGAATCTGAGAACAGATATTTCGGATCCCTTTGAAGACTATAGGGCCAAAGGAAATATCCTCCGATAACAAAGAGAAAGAAGCTTTCTGAGAAACTTCTCTGTGTTCTGTGAAATCATCTCACAGAGTTACAGCTTTCCCCTCAAGAAGCCTTTCGCTAAGACAGTTCTTGTGGAATTGGCAAAGGATATTTGGAAGCCCATAGAGGGCTAAGGTTGAAAATGGAAATATCCTCTGATGAAATCTGGAAAGAAGCTTTCTGAGAAACTGCTTAGTGTTCTGTGAATTCATCTCACAGAGTTACATGTGTATTTCGGGGATCTCTTTGCTAGCCCTATTTCTGTGGAATCTGAGAACAGATATTTCGGATCCCTTTGAAGACTATAGGGCCAAAGGAAATATCCTCCGATAACAAAGAGAAAGAAGCTTTCTGAGAAACTTCTTTGTGTTCTGTGAAATCATCTCACAGAGTTACAGCTTTCCCCTCAAGAAGTCTTTCGCTAAGACAGTTCTTGTGGAATTGGCAAAGTGATATTCGGAAGCCCATAGAGGGCTATGGTGAAAAAGGAAATATCCTCAGATGAAATCTGGAAAGAAGCTTTCTGCGAAACTGCTTAGTGTTCTGTTAATTCATCTCACAGAGTTACATGTGTATTTCGAGGATCTCTTTGCTAGCCCTATTTCTGTGGAATCTGAGAACAGATATTTCGGATCCCTTTGAAGACTATAGGGCCAAAGGAAATATCCTCCGATAAGAAAGAGAAAGAAGTTTTCTGAGAAACTTCTTTGTGTTCTGTGAAATAATCTCACAGAGTTACAGCTTTCCCCTCAAGAAGCCTTTCGCTAAGACAGTTCTTGTGGAATTGGCAAAGTGATATTTGGAAGCCCTTAGAGGGCTATGGTGAAAAAGGAAATATCCTCAGATGAAATCTGGAAAGAAGCTTTCTGAAAAACTGCTTAGTGTTCTGTTAATTCATCTCACAGGGTTACATGTGTATTTCGAGGATCTCTTTGCTAGCCCTATTTCTGTGGAATCTGAGAACAGATATTTCGGATCCCTTTGAAGTCTACAGGGCCAAAGGAAATATCCTCCGATAACAAAGAGAAAGAAGCTCTCTGAGAAACTTCTTTCTGTTCTGTGAAATCATCTCACAGAGTTACAGCTTTCCCCTCAAGAAGGCTTTTGCTAAGACAGTTCTTGTGGAATTTCCAAAGTGATATTTGGAAGCCCATAGAGGGCTATGGTGAAAAAGGAAATAACGTCAGATGAAATCTGGAAAGAAGCTTTCTGAGAAACTGCTTAGTGTTCTGTTAATTCATCTCACAGCGTTACATGTGTATTTCGGGGATCTCTTTGCTAGCTCTATTTCTGTGGAATCTGATAACAGATATTTCGGATCACTTTGAAGACTATAGGGCCAAAGGAAATATCCTCCGAGAACAAAGAGAAAGAAGCTTTCTGAGAAACTTCTTTGTGTTCTGTGAAATCATCTCAGAGAGTTACAGCTTTCCCCTCAAGAAGCCTTTCGCTAAGACAGTTCTTGTGGAATTGGCAAAGTGATATTTGTAAGCCCCTAGAGGGCTATGGTGAAAAAGGAAATATCCTCAGATGAAATCTGGAAAGAAGCTTTCTGAGAAACTGCTTAGTGTTCTGTTAATTCATCTCACAGAGTTACATGTGTATTTCGAGGATCTCTTTGCTAGCCCTATTTCTGTGGAATCTGAGAACAGATATTTCGGATCCCTTTGAAGACTATAGGGCCAAAGGAAATATCCTCCGAAAACAAAGAGAAAGAAGCTTTCTGAGAAACTTCTTTGTGTTCTATGAAATCATCTCACAGAGTTACAGCTTTCCCCTCAAGAAGCCTTTCGCTAAGACAGTTCTTGTGGAATTGGCAAAGTGATATTCGGAAGCCCATAGAGGGCTATGGTGAAAAAGGAAATATCGTCAGATGAAATCTGGAAAGAAGCTTTCTGAGAAACTGCTTAGTGTTCTGTGAACTCATCTCACAGAGTTTCATGCGTATTTCGAGGATCTCTTTGCTAGCCCTATTTCTGTGGAAACTGAGAAAAGATATTTCGGATCCCTTTGAAGACTATAGGGCCAAAGGAAATATCCTCCGATAACAAAGAGAAAGAAGTTTTCCGAGAAACTTCTTTGTGTTCTGTGAAATCGTCTCACAGAGTTACAGCTTTCCCCGAGGAAACCTTTCGCTAAGACAGTTCTTGTGGAATTGGCAAAGTGATATTTGGAAGCCCATAGAGGGCTATGGTGAAAAAGGAAATATCCTCAGATGAAATCTGGAAAGAAGCTTTCTGCGAAACTGCTTAGTGTTCTGTTAATTCATCTCACAGAGTTACATGTGTATTTCGAGGATCTCTTTGCTAGCCCTATTTCTGTGGAATCTGAGAACAGATATTTCGGATCCCTTCGAAGACAATAGGGCCAAAGGAAATATCCTCCGATAACAAAGAGAAAGAAGCTTTCTGAGAAACTTCTTTGTGTTCTGTGAAATCATCTCGCAGAGTTACAGCTTTCCCCTCAAGAAGCCTTTCTCTAAGACAGTTCTTGTGGAATTGCCAAAGTGATATTTGGAAGCCCATAGAGGGCTATGGTGAAAAAGGAAATATCGTCAGATGAAATCTGGAAGGAAGCTTTCTGAGAAACTGCTTAGTGTTCTGTGAATTCATCTCACAGAGTTACATGTGTATTTCGAGGAACTCTTTGCTAGCCCTATTTCTGTGGAATCTGAGAACAGATATTTCGGATCCCTTTGAAGACTATAGGGCCAAAGAAATATCCTCGGATAACAAAGAGATAGAAGCTTTCTGAGAAACTTCTTTGTGTTCTGTGAAATCATCTCACAGAGTTACAGCTTTCCCCTCAAGAAGCCTTTCGCTAAGACAGTTCTTGTGGAATTGGCAAGGTGATATTTGGAAGCCCTTAGAGGGCTATGGTGAAAAAGGAAATATCCTCAGATGAAATCTGGAAAGAAGATTTCTGAGAAACTGCTTAGTGTTCTGTTAATTCATCTCACAGAGTTACATGTGTATTTCGAGGATCTCTTTGCTAGCCCTATTTCTGTGGAATCTGAGAACAGATATTTCGGATCCCTTTGAAGACTATAGGGCCAAAAGAAATATCCTCCGATAACAAAGAGAAAGAAGCTTTCTGAGAAACTTCTTTCTGTTCTGTGAAATCATCTCACAGAGTTACAGCTTTCCCCTCAAGAAGCCTTTGGCTAAGACAGTTCTTGTGGAATTGCCAAAGTGATATTTGGAAGCCCATAGAGGGCTATGGTGAAAAAGGAAATATCGTCAGATGAAATCTGGAAAGAAGCTTTCTGAGAAACTGCTTAGTGTTCTGTTAATTCATCTCACATCGTTACATGTGTATTTCGGGGATCTCTTTGCTAGCTCTATTTCTGTGGAATCTGAGAACAGATATTTCGGATCACTTTGAAGACTATAGGGCCAAAGGAAATATCCTCCGATAACAAAGGGAAAGAAGATTTCTGAGAAACTTCTTTGTGTTCTGTGAAATCATCTCACAGAGTTACAGCTTTCCCCTGAAGAAGCCTTTCGCTAAGACAGTTCTTGTGGAATTGGCAAAGTGATATTTGTAAGCCCATAGAGGGCTATGGTGAAAAAGGAAATATCCTCAGATGATATCTGGAAAGGAGCTTTCTGAGATACTGCTTAGTGTTCTGTTAATTCATCTCACAGAGTTACATGTGTATTTCGAGGATCTCTTTGCTAGCCCTATATCTGTGGAATCTGAGAACAGATATTTCGGATCCCTTTGAAGAATATAGGGCCAAAGGAAATATCCTCCGATAACAAAGAGAAAGAAGCTTTCTGAGAAACTCCTTTGTGTTCTGTGAAATCATCTCACAGAGTTACAGCTTTCCCCTCAAGAAGCCTTTCGCTAAGACAGTTCTTGTGGAATTGGCAAAGTGATATTTGTAAGCCCATAGAGGGCTATGGTGAAAAAGGAAATATCGTCAGATGAAATCTGGAAAGAAGCTTTCTGCGAAACTGCTTAGTGTTCTGTTAATTCATGTCACAGAGTTACATGTGTATTTCGAGGATCTCTTTGCTAGCCCTATTTCTGTGGAATCTGAGAACAGATATTTCGGATCCCTTCGAAGACTATAGGGCCAAAGGAAATATCTTCGGATAACAAAGAGAAAGAAGCTTTCTGAGAAACTTCTTTGTGTTCTGTGAAATCATCTCGCAGAGTTACAGCTTTCCCCTCAAGAAGCCTTTCGCTAAGACAGTTCTTGTGGAATTGGCAAAGTGATATTTGGAAGCCCTTAGAGGGCTATCGTGAAAAAGGAAATATCCTCAGATGAAATCTGGAAAGAAGCTTTCTGAGAAACTGCTTAGGGTTCTGTGAATTCATCTCAAAGAGTTACATGAGTATTTCGAGGATCTCTTTGCTAGCCCTATTTCTGTGGAAACTGAGAACAGATATATCGGATCCCTTTGAAGACTATAGGGCCAAAGGAAATATCCTCCGATAAAAAAGAGAAAGAAGCTTTCTGAGAAACTTCTTTGTGTTCTGTGAAATCATCTCACAGAGTTACAGCTTTCCCCGAAGAAGCCTTTCGCTAAGACAGTTCTTGTGGAATTGGCAAAGTGATATTTGGAAGCCCATAGAGGGCTATGGTGAAAAAGGAAATATCCTCAGATGAAATCTGGAAAGAAGCTTTCTGCGAAACTGCTTAGTGTTCTGTAAATTCATCTCACAGAGTTACATGTGTATTTCGAGGATCTCTTTGCTAGCCCTATTTCTGTGGAATCTGAGAACAGATATTTCGGATCCCTTCAAAGACTATAGGGCCAAAGTAAATATCCTCCGATAACAAAGAGAAAGAAGCTTTCTGAGAAACTTCTTTGTGTTCTGTGAAATCATCTCGCAGAGTTACAGCTTTCCCCTCAAGAAGCCTTTTGCTAAGACACTTCTTGTGGAATTGCCAAAGTGATATTTGGAAGCCCATAGAGGGCTATGGTGAAAAAGGAAATATCCTCAGATGAAATCTGGAAAGAAGCTTTCTGAGAAACTGCTTAGTGTTCTGTTAATTCATCTCACAGCGTTACATGTGTATTTCGGGGATCTCTTTGCTAGCTCTATTTCTGTGGAATCTGAGATCAGATATTTCGGATCACTTTGAAGATTATAGGGCCAAAGGAAATATCCTCCGATAACAAAGAGAAAGAAGATTTCTGAGAAACTTCTTTGTGTTCTTCAAAATCATCTCAGAGAGTTACAGCTTTCCCCTCAAGAAGCCTTTCGCTAAGACAGTTCTTGTGGAATTGGCAAAGTGATATTTGGAAGCCCATAGAGGGCTATGGTGAAAAAGGAAATATCCTCAGATGAAATCTGGAAAGAAGCTTTCTGAGACACTGCTTAGTGTTCTGTTAATTCATCTCACAGAGTTACATGTGTATTTCGAGGATCTCTTTGCTAGCCCTATTTCTGTGGAATCTGAGAACAGATATTTCGGATCCCTTTGAAGACTATAGGGCCAAAGGAAATATCCTCCGATAACAAAGAGAAAGAAGCTTTCTGAGAAACTTCTTTGTGTTCTGTGAAATCATCTCACAGAGTTACAGCTTTCCCCTCCAGAAGCCTTTCGCTAGGACAGTTCTTGTGGAATTGGCAAAGTGATATTCGGAAGCCCATAGAGGGCTATGGTGAAAAAGGAAATATCGTCAGATGAAATCTGGAAAGAAGCTTTCTGAGAAACTGCTTAGTGTTCTGTTAATTCATGTCACAGAGTTACATGTGTATTTCGAGGATCTCTTTGCTAGCCATATTTCTGTGGAATCTGAGAACAGATATTTCGGATCCCTTCGAAGACTATAGGGCCAAAGGAAATATCTTCGGATAACAAAGAGAAAGAAGCTTTCTGAGAAAATTCTTAAAGTGATATTTGGAAGCCCTTAGAGGGCTATGGTGAAAAAGGAAATATCCTCAGATGAAATCTGGAAAGAAGCTTTCTGGGAAACTGCTTAGTGTTCTGTGAATTCATCTCACAGAGTTACATGTGTATTTCGAAGATCTCTTTGCTAGCCCTATTTCTGTGGAAACTGAGAAAAGATATTTCGGATCCCTTTGAAGACTATAGGGCCAAAGGAAATATCCTCCGATAACAAAGAGAAAGAAGCTTTCTGAGAAACTTCTTTCTGTTCTGTGAAATCATCTCACAGAGTTATAGCATTCCCCTCAAGAAGCCTTTTGCTAAGACAGTTCTTGTGGAATTGCCAAAGTGATATTTGGAAGCCCATAGAGGGCTATGGTGAAAAAGGAAATATCCTCAGATGAAATCTGGAAAGAAGCTTTCTGAGAAACTGCTTAGTGTTCTGTTAATTCATCTCACAGCGTTACATGTGTATTTCGGGGATCTCTTTGCTAGCTCTATTTCTGTGGAATCTGAGAACAGATATTTCGGATCACTTTGAAGACTATAGGGCCAAAGGAAATATCCTCCGATAACAAAGAGAAAGAAGATTTCTGAGAAACTTCTTTGTGTTCTGTGAAATCATCTCAGAGAGTTACAGCTTTCGCCTCAAGAAGCCTTTCGCTAAGACAGTTCTTGTGGAATTGGCAAAGTGATATTTGTAAGCCCATAGAGGGCTATGGTGAAAAAGGAAATATCCTCAGATGAAATCTGGAAAGAAGCTTTCTGAGATACTGCTTAGTGTTCTGTTAATTCATCTCACAGAGTTACATGTGTATTTCGAGGATCTCTTTGCTAGCCCTATTTCTGTGGAATCTGAGAACAGATATTTCGGATCCCTTTGAAGACTATAGGGCCAATGGAAATATCCTCCGATAACAAAGAGAAAGAAGCTTTCTTAGAAACTTCTTTGTGTTCTGTGAAATCATCTCACAGAGTTGCAGCTTTCCCCTCAAAAAGCCTTTCGCTAAGACAATTCCTGTGGAATTGGCAAAGTGATATTTGGAAGCCCATAGAGGGCTATGGTGAAAAAGGAAATATCCTCAGATGAAATCTGGAAAGAAGCTTTCTGAGAAACTGCTTAGTGTTCCGTGAATTCATCTCACAGAGTTACATGTGTATTTCGGGGATCTCTTTGCTAGCCCTATTTCTGTGGAATCTGAGAACAGATATTTCGGAAGCCTTCGAAGACTATAGGGCCAAAGGAAATATCCTCCGATAACAAAGAGAAAGAAGCTTTCTGAGAAACTTCTTTGTGTGTGAAATCATCTCACAGAGTTACAGCTTTCCCCTCCAGAAGCCTTTCGCTAGGACAGTTCTTGTGGAATTGGCAAAGTGATATTCGGAAGCCCATAGAGGGCTATGGTGAAAAAGGAAATATAGTCAGATGAAATCTGGAAAGAAGCTTTCTGCGAAACTGCTTAGTGTTCTGTGAATTCATCTCACAGAGTTACATGCGTATTTCGAGGATCTCTTTGCTAGCCTTATTTCTGTGGAAACTCAGAAAAGATATTTCGGATCCCTTTGATGACTATAGGGCCAAAGGAAATATCCTCCGATAACAAAGAGAAAGAAGCTTTCTGAGAAATTTCTTTCTGTTCTGTGAAATCATCTCACAGAGTTACAGCTTTCCCCGAAGAAGCCTTTCGCTAAGACAGTTCTTGTGGAATTGGCAAAGTGATATTTGGAAGCCCATAGAGGGCTATGGTGAAAAAGGAAATATCGTCAGATGAAATCTGGAAAGAAGCTTTCTGCGAAACTGCTTAGTGTTCTGTGAATTCATCTCACAGAGTTACATGTGTATTTCGAGGATCTCTTTGCTAGCCCTATTTCTGTGGAATCTGAGAACAGATATTTCGGATCCCTTCGAAGACTATAGGGCCAAAGGAAATATCCTCGGATAACAAAGAGAAAGAAGCTTTCTGAGAAACTTCTTTGTGTTCTGTGAAATCATCTCGCAGAGTTACAGCTTTCCCCTCAAGAAGCCTTTCGCTAAGACAGTTCTTGTGGAATTGGCAAAGTGATATTTGGAAGCCCATAGAGGGCTATGGTGAAAAAGGAAATATCCTCAGATGAAATCTGGAAAGAAGCTTTCTGAGAAACTGCTTAGTGTTCTGTGAATTCATCTCACAGAGTTACATGTGTATTTCGAGGATCTCTTTGCTAGCCCTATTTCTGTGGAATCTGAGAACAGATATTTCGGATCCCTTTGAAGACTATAGGGCCAAAGGAAATATCCTCCGAAAACAAAGAGAAAGAAGCTTTCTGAGAAACTTCTTTCTGTTCTGTGAAATCATCTCACAGAGTTACAGCTTTCCCCTCAAGAAGCCTTTTGCTAAGACAGTTCTTGTGGAATTCGCAAAGTGATATATGGAAGCCCTTAGAGGGCTACGGTGAAAAAGGAAATATCCTCAGATGAAATCTGGAAAGAAGCTTTCTGAGAAACTGCTTAATGTCCTGTTTTTTCATCTCACAGCGTTACATGTGTATTTCGTGGATCTCTTTGCTAGCTCTATTTCTGTGGAATCTGAGAACAGATATTTCGGATCACTTTGAAGACTATAGGGCCAAAGGAAATATCCTCCGATAACAAAGAGAAAGAAGCTTTCTGAGAAACTTCTTTGTGTTCTGTGAAATCATCTCACAGAGTTACAGCTTTCCCCTCAAGAAGCCTTTCGCTAAGACAGTTCTTGTGGAATTGGCAAAGTGATATTTGGAAGCCCATAGAGGGCTATGGTGAAAAAGGAAATATCCTGAGATGAAATCTGGAAAGAAGCTTTCTGAGAAACTGCTTAGTGTTCTGTTAATTCATCTCACAGAGTTACATGTGTATTTCGAGGATCTCTTTGCTAGCCCTATTTCTGTGGAATCTGAGAACAGATATTTCGGATCCCTTTGAAGACTATAGGGCTAAAGGAAATATCCTCCGATAACAAAGAGAAAGAAGCTTTCTGAGAAACTTCCTTGTGTTCTGTGAAATCATCTCACAGAGTTACAGCTTTCCCCTCAAGAAGCCTTTCGCTAAGACAGTTCTTGTGGAATTGGCAAAGTGATATTTGGAAGCCCTTAGAGGGCTATGGTGAAAAAGGAAATATCCTCAGATGAAATCTGGAAAGAAGCTTTCTGAGAAACTGCTTAGTGTTCTGTGAATTCATCTCAGAGAGTTACATGTGTATTTCGGGGATCTCTTTGCTAGCCCTATTTCTGTGGAAACTGAGAAAAGATATTTCGGATCCCTTTGAAGAATATAGGGCCAAAGGAAATAACCTCCGATAACAAAGAGAAAGAAGCTTTCTGAGAAACTTCTTTCTGTTCTGTGAAATCATCTCACAGAGTTACAGCTTTACCCTCAAGAAGCCTTTCGCTAAGACAGTTCTTGTGGAATTGGCAAAGTGTTATTTGGATGCCCATAGAAGGCTATGGTGAAAAAGGAAATATCGTCAGATGAAATCTGGAAAGAAGGTTTCTGCGAAACTGCTTAGTGTTCTGTTAATTCATCTCACAGAGTTACATGTGTATTTCGAGGATCTCTTTGCTAGCCCTATTTCTGTGGAATCTGAGAACAGATATTTCGGATCCCTTTGAAGACTATAGGGCCAAAGGAAATATCCTCGGATAACAAAGAGAAAGAAGCTATCTGAGAAACTTCTTTGTGTTCTGTGAAATCATCTCAGAGAGTTACAGCTTTCCCCTCAAGAAGCCTTTCGCTAAGACAGTTCTTGTGGAATTGGCAAAGTGATATTTGGAAGCCCTTAGAGGGCTATGGTGAAAAAGGAAATATCCTCAGATGAAATCTGGAAAGCAGCTTTCTTAGAAACTGCTTAGTGTTCTGTTAATTCATCTCACAGAGTTACATGTGTATTTCGAGGATCTCTTTGCTAGCCCTATTTCTGTGGAATCTGAGAACAGATATTTCGAATGCCTTTGAAGACTATAGGGCCAAAGGAAATATCCTCCGATAACAAAGAGAAAGAAGCTTTCTGAGAAACTTCTTTGTGTTCTGTGAAATCATCTCACAGAGTTACAGCTTTCCCCTCAAGAAGCCTTTCGCTTAGACAGTTCTTGTGGAATTGGCAAAGTGATATTCGGAAGCCCATAGAGGGCTATGGTGAAAAAGGAAATATCCTCAGATGAAATCTGCAAAGAAGCTTTCTGAGAAACTGCTTAGTGTTCTGTGAATTCATCTCACAGAGTTACATGTGTATTTCGAGGATCTCTTTGCTAGCCCTATTTCTGTGGAAACTGAGAAAAGATATTTCGTTTCCCTTTGAAGACTATAGGGCCAAAGGAAATATCCTCGGATAACAAAGAGAAAGAAGCTTTCTGAGAAACTTCTTTCTGTTCTGTGAAATCATCTCACAGAGTTACAGCTTTCCCCTCAAGAAGCCTTTCGCTAAGACAGTTCTTGTGGAATTGGCAAAGTGATATTTGGAAGCCCATAGAATGCTATGGTGAAAAAGGAAATATCGTCAGATGAAATCTGGAAAAAAGCTTTCTGCGAAACTGCTTAGTGTTCTCTTAATTCATCTCACAGAGTTACATGTGTATTTCGAGGATCTCTTTGCTAGCCCTATTTCTGTGGAATCTGAGAACAGATATTTCGGATCCCTTTGAAGACTATAGGGCCAAAGGAAATATCCTCGGATAACAAAGAGAAAGAAGCTTTCTGAGAAACTTCTTTGTGTTTTGTGAAATCATCTCACAGAGTTACAGCTTTCCCCTCAAGAAGCCTTTCGCTAAGACAGTTCTTGTGGAATTAGCAAAGTGATATTTGGAAGCCCT
This sequence comes from Macaca nemestrina, assembly GCF_043159975.1. Classification (NCBI taxonomy): domain Eukaryota; kingdom Metazoa; phylum Chordata; class Mammalia; order Primates; family Cercopithecidae; genus Macaca; species Macaca nemestrina. Next base: position 29,136,145 of record NC_092135.1, on the reverse strand, counting down.
TAGAGGGCTATGGTGAAAAAGGAAATATCCTCAGATGAAATTTGGAAAGCAGCTTTCTGCGAAACTGCTTAGTGTTCTGTTAATTCATCTCACAGAGCTACATGTGTATTTCGAGGATCTCTTTGCTAGCCCTATTTCTGTGGAATCTGAGAACAGATATTTCGGATCCCTTTGAAGACTATAGGGCCAAAGGAAATATCCTCCGATAACAAAGAGAAAGAAGCTTTCTGAGAAACTTCTTTCTGTTCTGTGAAATCACCTCACAGAGTTACAGCATTCCCCTCAAGAAGCCGTTCGCTAAGACAGTTCTTGTGGAATTGGCAAAGTGATATTTGGAAGCCCATAGAGGGCTATGGTGAAAAAGGAAATATCGTCAGATGAAATCTGGAAAGAAGCTTTCTGCGAAACTGCTTCGTGTTCTGTTAATTCATCTCACAGAGTTCCATGTGTATTTCGGGTATCTCTTTGCTAGCTCTATTTCTGTGGAATCTGAGAACAGATATTTCGGATCACTTTGAAGACTATAGGGCCAAAGGAAATATCCTCCGATAACAAAGAGAAAGAAGCTTTCTGAGAAACTTCTTTGTGTTCTGTGAAATCATCTCAGAGAATTACAGCTTTCCCCTCAAGAAGCCTTTCGCTAAGACAGTTCTTGTGGAATTGTCAAAGTGATATTTGTAAGCCCATAGAGGGCTATGGTGAAAAAGGACATATCCTGAGATTAAATCTGGAAAGAAGCTTTCTGAGAAACTGCTTAGTGTTCTGTTAATTCATCTCACAGAGTTACATGTGTATTTCGAGGATCTCTTTGCTAGCCCTATTTCTGTGGAATCTGAGAACAGATATTTCGGATCCCTTTGAAGACTATAGGGCCAAAGGAAATATCCTCCGATAACAAAGAGAAAGAAGCTTTCTGAGAAACTTCTTTCTGTTCTGTGAAATCATCTCACAGAGTTACAGCTTTCCCCTCAAGAAGCCTTTTGCTAAGACAGTTCTTGTGGAATTCGCAAAGTGATATATGGAAGCCCTTAGAGGGCTATGGTGAAAAAGGAAATATCCTCAGATGACATCTGGAAAGAAGCTTTCTGAGAAACTGCTTAATGTCCTGTTATTTCATCTCACAGCGTTACATGTGTATTTCGTGGATCTCTTTGCTAGCTCTATTTCTGTGGAATCTGAGAACAGATATTTCGGATCCCTTTGAAGACTATAGGGCTAAAGGAAATATCCTCCGATAACAAAGAGAAAGAAGCTTTCTGAGAAACTTCCTTGTGTTCTGTGAAATCATCTCACAGAGTTACAGCTTTCCCCTCAAGAAGCCTTTCGCTAAGACAGTTCTTGTGGAATTGGCAAAGTGATATTTGGAAGCCCATAGAGGGCTATGGTGAAAAAGGAAATATCCTCAGATGAAATCTGGAAAGAAGCTTTCTGAGAAACTGCTTAGTGTTCTGTGAATTCATCTCAGAGAGTTACATGTGTATTTCGGGGATCTCTTTGCTAGCCCTATTTCTGTGGAAACTGAGAAAAGATATTTCGGATCCCTTTGAAGAATATAGGGCCAAAGGAAATAACCTCCGATAACAAAGAGAAAGAAGCTTTCTGAGAAACTTCTTTCTGTTCTGTGAAATCATCTCACAGAGTTACAGCTTTCCCCTCAAGAAGCCTTTCGTTAAGACAGTTCTTGTGGAATTGGCAAAGTGTTATTTGAATGCCCATAGAAGGCTATGGTGAAAAAGGAAATATCGTCAGATGAAATCTGGAAAGAAGCTTTCTGAGAAACTGCTTAGTGTTCTGTTAATTCATCTCACAGAGTTACATGTGTATTTCGAGGATCTCTTTGCTAGCCCTATTTCTGTGGAATCTGAGAACAGAAATTTCGGATCCCTTTGAAGACTATAGGGCCAAAGGAAATATCCTCGGATAACAAAGAGAAAGAAGCTATCTGAGAAACTTCTTTGTGTTCTGTGAAATCATCTCAGAGAGTTACAGCTTTCCCCTCAAGAAGCCTTTCGCTAAGACAGTTCTTGTGGAATTGGCAAAGTGATATTTGGAAGCCCTTAGAGGGCTATGGTGAAAAAGGAAATATCCACAGATGAAATCTGGAAAGCAGCTTTCTTAGAAACTGCTTAGTGTTCTGTTAATTCATCTCACAGAGTTACATGTGTATTTCGAGGATCTCTTTGCTAGCCCTATTTCTGTGGAATCTGAGAACAGATATTTCGGATGCCTTTGAAGACGATAGGGCCAAAGGAAATATCCTCCGATAACAAAGAGAAAGAAGCTTTCTGAGAAACTTCTTTGTGTTCTGTGAAATCATCTCACAGAGTTACAGCTTTCCCCTCAAGAAGCCTTTCGCTTAGACAGTTCTTGTGGAATTGGCAAAGTGATATTCGGAAGCCCATAGAGGGCTATGGTGAAAAAGGAAATATCCTCAGATGAAATCTGGAAAGAAGCTTTCTGAGAAACTGCTTAGTGTTCTGTGAATTCATCTCACAGAGTTACATGTGTATTTCGAGGATCTCTTTGCTAGCCCTATTTCTGTGGAAACTGAGAAAAGATATTTCGGATCCCTTTGAAGACTATAGGGCCAAAGGAAATATCCTCGGATAACAAAGAGAAAGAAGCTTTCTGAGAAACTTCTTTCTGTTCTGTGAAATCATCTCACAGAGTTACAGCTTTCCCCTCAAGAAGCCTTTCGCTAAGACAGTTCTTGTGGAATTGGCAAAGTGATATTTGGAAGCCCATTGAAGGCTACGGTGAAAAAGGAAATATCGTCAGATGAAATCTGGAAAAAAGCTTTCTGCGAAACTGCTTAGTGTTCTCTTAATTCATCTCACAGAGTGACATGTGTATTTCGAGGATCTCTTTGCTAGCCCTATTTCTGTGGAATCTCAGAACAGATATTTCGGATCCCTTTGAAGACTATAGGGCCAAAGGAAATATCCTCGGATAACAAAGAGAAAGAAGCTTTCTGAGAAACTTCTTTGTGTTTTGTGAAATCATCTCACAGAGTTACAGCTTTCCCCTCAAGAAGCCTTTCGCTAAGACAGTTCTTGTGGAATTAGCAAAGTGATATTTGGAAGCCCTTAGAGGGCTATGGTGAAAAAGGAAATATCCTCAGATGAAATCTGGAAAGCAGCTTTCTGAGAAACTGCTTAGTGTTGTGTTAATTCATCTCACAGAGCTACATGTGTATTTCGAGGATCTCTTTGCTAGCCCTATTTCTGTGGAATCTGAGAACAGATATTTCGGATCCCTTTGAAGACTATAGGGCCAGAGGAAATATCCTCCGATAACAAAGAGAAAGAAGCTTTCTGAGAAACTTCTTTCTGTTCTGTGAAATCACCTCACAGAGTTACAGCACTCCCCTCAAGAAGCCGTTCGCTAAGACAGTTCTTGTGGAATTGGCAAAGTGATATTTGGAAGCCCATAGAGGGCTATGGTGAAAAAGGAAATATCGTCAGATGAAATCTGGAAAGAAGCTTTCTGCGAAACTGCTTCGTGTTCTGTTAATTCATCTCACAGAGTTACATGTGTATTTCGGGTATCTCTTTGCTAGCTCTATTTCTGTGGAATCTGAGAACAGATATTTCGGATCACTTTGAAGACTATAGGGCCAAAGGAAATATCCTCCGATAACAAAGAGAAAGAAGCTTTCTGAGAAACTTCTTTGTGTTCTGTGAAATCATCTCAGAGAATTACAGCTTTCCCCTCAAGAAGCCTTTCGCTAAGACAGTTCTTGTGGAATTGTCAAAGTGATATTTGTAAGCCCATAGAGGGCTATGGTGAAAAAGGACATATCCTGAGATGAAATCTGGAAAGAAGCTTTCTGAGAAACTGCTTAGTGTTCCGTTAATTCATCTCACAGAGTTACATGTGTATTTCGAGGATCTCTTTGCTAGCCCTATTTCTGTGGAATCTGAGAACAGATATTTCGGATCCCTTTGAAGACTATAGGGCCAAAGGAAATATCCTCCGATAACAAAGAGAAAGAAGCTTTCTGAGAAACTTCTTTGTGTTCTGTGAAGTCATCTCACAGAGTTACAGCTTTCCCCTCAAGAAGCCTTTCGCTAAGACAGTTCTTGTGGAATTGGCAAAGGATATTTGGAAGCCCATAGAGGGCTATGGTGAAAAAGGAAATATCCTCAGATGAAATCTGGAAAGAAGCTTTCTGAGAAACTGCTTAGTGTTCTGTAAATTCATCTCACAGTGTTACATGTGTATTTCGGGGAATTCTTTGCTAGCTCTATTTCTGTGGAATCTGAGAACAGATATTTCGGATCACTTTGAAGACTATAGGGCCAAAGGAAATATCCTCCGATAACAAAGAGAAAGAAGCTTTCTGAGAAACTTCTTTGTGTTCTGTGAAATCATCTCACAGAGTTACAGCTTTCCCCTCAAGAAACCTTTCGCTAAGACAGTTCTTGTGGAATTGGAAAAGTGATATTTGGAAGCCCATAGAGGGCTATGGTGAAAAAGGAAATATCCTCAGATGAAATCTGGAAAGAAGCTTTCTGAGAAACTGCTTAGTGTTCTGTGAAATCATCTCACAGAGTTACATGTGTATTTCGGGGATCTCTTTGCTAGCCCTATTTCTGTGGAATCTGAGATCAGATATTTCGGATCCCTTTGAAGACTATAGGGCCAAAGGAAATATCCTCCAATAACAAAGAGAAAGAAGCTTTCTGAGAAACTTCTTTGTGTTCTGTGAAATCACCTCACAGAGTTACAGCTTTCCCCTCAAGAAGCCTTTCGCTAAGACAGTTCTTGTGGAATTGGCAAAGTGATATTCGGAAGCCCATAGAGGGCTATGGTGAAAAAGGAAATATCGTCAGATGAAATCTGGAAAGAAGCTTTCTGCGAAACTGCTTAGTGTTCTGTTAATTCATCTCACAGAGTTACATGTGTATTTCGAGGATCTCTTTGCTAGCCCTATTTCTGTGGAATCTGAGAACAGATATTTCGGATCCCTTTGAAGATCATACGGCCAAAGGAAATATCCTCCGATAACAAAGAGAAAGAAGCTTTCTGAGAAACTTCTTTGTGTTCTGTGAAATCATCTCACAGAGTTACAGCTTTCCCCTCAAGAAGCCTTTCGCTAAGACAGTTCTTGTGGAATTGGCAAAGTGATATTTGTAAGCCCATGGAGGGCTATGGTGAAAAAGGATATATCCTCAGATGAAATCTGGAAAGAAGCTTTCTGAGAAACTGCTTAGTGTTCTGTTAATTCATCTCACAGAGTTACATGTGTATTTCGAGGATCTCTTTGCTAGCCCTATTTCTGTGGAATCTGAGAACAGATATTTCGGATCCCTTTGAAGACCATACGGCCAAAGGAAATATCCTCCGATAACAAAGAGAAAGAAGCTTTCTGAGAAACTTCTTTGTGTTCTGTGAAATCATCTCACAGAGTTACAGCTTTCCCCTCAAGAAGTCTTTCGATAAGACAGTTCTTGTGGAATTGGCAAAGGATATTTGGAAGCCCATAGAGGGCTATGGTGAAAAAGGAAATATCGTCAGATGAAATCTGGAAGGAAGCTTTCTGCGAAACTGCTTAGTGTTCTGTTAATTCATCTCACAGAGCTACATGTGTATTTCGAGGATCTCTTTGCTAGCCCTTTTTCTGTGGAATCTGAGAACAGATATTTCGGATCACTTTGAAGACTCTAGGGCCAAAGGAAATATCCTCGGATAACAAAGATAAAGAATTTTTCTGAGAAACTTCTTTGTGTTCTGTGAAATCATCTCACAGAGTTACAGCTTTCCCCTCAAGAAGCCGTTCGCTAAGACAGTTCTTGTGGAAGTCGCAAAGTGATATATGGAAGCCCATAGAGGGCTATGTTGAAAAAGGAAATATCCTCAGATGAAATCTGGAAAAAAGCTTTCTGAGAAACTGCTTAGTGTTCTGTTAATTCATCTCACAGCGTTACATGTGTATTTCGGGGATCTCTTTGCTAGCCCTATTTCTGTGGAATCTGAGAACAGATATTTCGGAACACTTTGAAGACTATAGGGCAAAAGGAAATATCCTCCGATAACAAAGAGAAAGAAGCTTTCTGAGAAACTTCTTTGTGTTCTGTGAAATCATCTCAGAGAGTTACAGCTTTCCCCTCAAGAAGCCTTTCCCTAAGACAGTTCTTGTGGAATTGGCAAAGTGATATTTGTAAGCCCATGGAGGGCTATGGTGAAAAAGGATATATCCTCAGATGAAATCTGGAAAGAAGCTTTCTGAGAAACTACTTAGTGTTCTGTTAATTCATCTCACAGAGTTACATGTGTATTTCGAGGATCTCTTTGCTAGCCCTATTTCTGTGGAATCTGAGAACAGATATTTCGGATGCCTTTGAAGACTATAGGGCCAAAGGAAATATCCTCCGATAACAAAGAGAAAGAAGCTTTCTGAAAAACTTCTTTGTGTTCTGTGAAATCATCTCACAGAGTTACAGCTTTCCCCTCAAGAAGCCTTTCGCTAAGACAGTTCTTGTGGAATTGGCAAAGGATATTTGGAAGCCTATAGAGGGCTATGGTGAAAAAGGAAATATCCTCAGATGAAATCTGGAAAGAAGCTTTCTGAGAAACTGCTTAGTGTTCTGTTAATTCATCTCACAGCGTTACATGTGTATTTCGGGGATCTCTTTGCTAGCTCTATTTCTGTGGAATCTGAGAACAGATATTTCGGATCTCTTTGAAGACTATAGGGCCAAAGGAAATATCCTCCGATAACAAAGAGAAAGAAGCTTTCTGAGAAATTTCTTTGTGTTCTGTGAAATCATCTCAGAGAGTTACAGCTTTCCCCTCAAGAAGTCTTTCGCTAAGACAGTTCTTGTGGAATTGGCAAAGTGATATTTGTAAACCCATGGAGGGCTATGGTGAAAAAGGATATATCCTCAGATGAAATCTGGAAAGAAGCTTTCTGAGAAACTGCTTAGTGTTCTGTTAATTCATCTCACAGAGTTACATGTGTATTTCGAGGATCTCTTTGCTAGCCCTATTTCTGTGGAATCTGAGAACAGATATTTCGGATCCCTTTGAAGACTATAGGGCCAAAGGAAATATCCTCCGATAACAAAGAGAAAGAAGCTTTCTGAGAAACTTCTTTGTGTTCTGTGAAATCATGTCACAGAGTTACAGCTTTCCCCTCAAGAAGCCTTTCGCTAAGACAGTTCTTGTGGAATTGGCAAAGGATATTTGGAAGCCCATAGAGGGCTATGGTGAAAAAGGAAATATCCCCAGATGAAATCTGGAAAGAAGCTTTCTGAGAAACTGCTTAGTGTTCTGTGAATTCATCTCACAGAGTTACATGTGTATTTCGGGGATCTCTTTGCTAGCCCTATTTCTGTGGAATCTGAGAACAGATATTTCGGATCCCTTTGAAGACTATAGGGCCAAAGGAAATATCCTCCGATAACAAAGAGAAAGAAGCTTTCTGAGAAACTTCTTTGTGTTCTGTGACATTATCTCACAGAGTTACAGCTATCCCCTCAAGAAGCCTTTCGCTAAGACAGTTCTTGTGGAATTGGCAAAGTGATATTTGGAAGCCCATAGAGGGCTATGGTGAAAAAGGAAATATCGTCAGATGAAATCTGGAAAGAAGCTTTCTGAGAAACTGCTTAGTGTTCTGTGAATTCATCTCACAGAGTTACATGTGTATTTCGAGGATCTCTTTGCTAGCCCTATTTCTGTGGAAACTGAGAAAAGATATTTCGGATCCCTTTGAAGACTATAGGGCCAAAGGAAATATCCTCCGATAACAAAGAGAAAGAAGCTTTCTGAGAAACTTCTTTGTGTTCTGTGAAATCATCTCACAGAGTTACAGCTTTCCCCGAAGAAGCCTTTCGCTAAGACAGTTCTTGTGGAATAGGCAAAGTGATATTTGGAAGCCCATAGAGGGCTATGGTGAAAAAGGAAATATCGTCAGATGAAATCTGGAAGGAAGCTTTCTGCGAAACTACTTAGTGTTCTGTGAATTCATCTCACAGAGTTACATGTGTATTTCGAGGATCTCTTTGCTAGCCCTATTTCTGTGGAATCTGAGAACAGATATTTCGGATCCCTTTGAAGACTCTAGGGCCAAAGGAAATATCCTCGGATAACAAATATAAAGAAGCTTTCTGAGAAACTTCTTTGTGTTCTGTGAAATCATCTCACAGAGTTACAGCTTTCCCCTCAAGAAGCCTTTCGCTAAGACAGTTCTTGTGGAATTGGGAAAGTGATATTTGGAAGCCCTTAGAGGGCTATGGTGAAAAAGGAAATATCCTCAGATGAAATCTGGAAAGAAGCTTTCTGGGAAACTGCTTAGTGTTCTGTTAACTCATCTCACAGAGTTACATGTGTATTTCGAGGATCTCTTTGCTAGCCCTATTTCTGTGGAATCTGAGAACAGATATTTCGGATCCCTTTGAAGACTGTAGGGCCAAAGGAAATATCCTCCGATAACAAAGAGAAAGAAGCTTTCTGAGAAACTTCTTTGTGTTCTGTGAAATCATCTCACAGAGTTACAGCTTTCCCCTCAAGAAGCCTATCGCTAAGACAGTTCTTGTGGAATTGGCAAAGTGATATTTGGAAGCCCATAGAGGGCTATGGTGAAAAAGGAAATATCGTCAGATGAAATCTGGAAAGAAGCTTTCTGCGAAACTGCTTAGTGTTCTGTTAATTCATCTCACAGCGTTACATGTGTATTTCGGGGATCTCTTTGCTAGCTCTATTTCTGTGGAATCTGAGAACAGATATTTCGGATCACTTTGAAGACTATAGGGCCAAAGGAAATATCCTCCGATAACAAAGAGAAAGAAGCTTTCTGAGAAACTTCTTTGTGTTCTGTGAAATCATCTCACAGAGTTACAGCTTTCCCCTCAAGAAGCTTTTCGCTAAGACAGTTCTTGTGGAATTGGGAACGTGATATTTGGAAGCCCGTAGAGGGCTATGGTGAAAAAGGAAATATCGTCAGATGAAATCTGGAAAGAAGCTTTCTGCGAAACTGCTTAGTGTTCTGTTAATTCATCTCACAGAGTTACATGTGTATTTCGAGGATCTCTTTGCTAGTCCTATTTCTGTGGAATCTGAGAACAGATATTTCGGATCCCTTCGAAGACTATAGGGCCAAAGGAAATATCCTCGGATAACAAAGAGAAAGAAGCTTTCTGAGAAACTTCTTTGTGTTCTGTGAAATCATCTCGCAGAGTTACAGCTTTCCCCTCAAGAAGCCTTTCGCTAAGACAGTTCTTGTGGAATTGGCAAAGTGATATTTGGAAGCCCATAGAGGGCTATGGTGAAAAAGGAAATATCGTCAGATGAAATCTGGAAAGAAGCTTTCTGAGAAACTGCTTAGTGTTCTGTGAATTCATCTCACAGAGTTACATGTGTATTTCGAGGATCTCTTTGCTAGCCCTATTTCTGTGGAAACTGAGAAAAGATATTTCGGATCCCTTTGAAGACTATAGGGCCAAAGGAAATATCCTCGGATAACAAAGAGAAAGAAGCTTTCTGAGAAACTTCTTTGTGTTCTGTGAAATCATCTCACAGAGTTACAGCTTTCCCCTCAAGAAGCCTTTCGCTAAACAGTTCTTGTGGAACTGGCAAAGTGATATTTGGAAGCCCATAGAAGGCTATGGTGAAAAAGGAAATATCGTCAGATGAAATCTGGAAAGAAGCTTTCTGCGAAACTGCTTAGTGTTCTGTTAATTCATCTCACTGAGTTACATGTGTATTTCGAGGATCTCTTTGCTAGCCCTATTTCTGGGGAATCGAGAACAGATATTTCGGATCCTTTTGAAGACTATAGGGCCAAAGGAAATATCCTCCGATAACAAAGAGAAAGAAGCTTTCTGAGAAACTTCTTTGTGTTCTGTGAAATCATCTCACAGAGTTACAGCTTTCCCCTCAAGAAGCCTTGCGCTAAGACAGTTCTTGTGGAATTGGCAAAGTGATATTTGGAAGCCCTTAGAGGGCTATGGTGAAAAAGGAAATATCCTCAGATGAAATCTGGAAAGCAGCTTTCTGAGAAACTGCTTAGTGTTCTTTTAATTCATCTCACAGAGCTACATGTGTATTTCGAGGATCTCTTTGCTAGCCCTATTTCTGTGGAATCTGAGAACAGATATTTCGGATCCCTTTGAAGACTATAGGGCCAAAGGAAATATCCTCCGATAACAAAGAGAAAGAAGCTTTCTGAGAAACTTCTTTGTGTTCTGTGAAATCATCTCACAGAGTTACAGCTTTCCCCTCAAGAAGCCTTTTGCTAAGACAGTTCTTGTGGAATTGCCAAAGTGATATTTTGAAGCCCATAGAGGGCTATGGTGAAAAAGGAAATATCCTCAGATGAAATCTGGAAAGAAGCTTTCTGAGAAACTGCTTAGTGTTCTGTTAATTCATCTCACAGAGTTACATGTGTATTTCGGGGATCTCTTTGCTAGCTCTATTTCTGTGGAATCTGAGAACAGATATTTCGGATCACTTTGAAGACTATAGGGCCAAAGGAAATATCCTCCGATAACAAAGAGAAAGAAGCTTTCTGAGAAACTTCTTTGTGTTCTGTGAAATCATCTCAGAGAGTTACAGCTTTCCCCTCAAGAAGCCTTTCGCTAAGACAGTTCTTGTGGAATTGGCAAAGTGATATTTGGAAGCCCATAGAGGGCTATGGTGAAAAAGGAAATATCGTCAGATGAAATCTGGAAGGAAGGTTTCTGCGAAACTGCTTAGTGTTCTGTTAATTCATCTCACAGAGCTACATGTGTATTTCGAGGATCTCTTTGCTAGCCCTATTTCTGTGGAATCTGAGAACAGATATTTCGGATCACTTTGAAGACTCTAGGGCCAAAGGAAATATCCTCGGATAACAAAGATAAAGAATTTTTCTGAGAAACTTCTTTGTGTTCTGTGAAATCATCTCACAGAGTTACAGCATTCCCCTCATGAAGCCTTTTGCTAAGACAGTTCCTGTGGAATTGGGTACGTGATATTTGGAAGCCCATAGAGGGCTATGGTGAAAAAGGAAATATCGTCAGATGAAATCTGGAAAGAAGCTTTCTGAGAAATTGCTTAGTGTTCTGTGAATTCATTTCACAGAGTTACATGTGTATTTCGAGGATCTCTTTCCTAGCCCTATTTCTGTGGAATCTGAGAACAGATATTTCGGATCCCTTTGAAGACTATAGGGCCAAAGGAAATACCCTCCGATAACAAAGAGAAAGAAGCTTCCTGAGAAACTTCTTTGTGTTCTGTGAAATCATCTCACAGAGTTACAGCTTTCCCCTCAAGAAGCCGTTCGCTAAGACAGTTCTTGTGGAAGTCGCAAAATGATATATGGAAGCCCATAGAGGGCTAAGTTGAAAAAGGAAATATCCTCAGATGAAATCTGGAAAGAAGCTTTCTGAGAAACTGCTTAGTGTTCTGTTAATTCTTCTCACAGCGTTACATGTGTATTTCGGGGATCTCTTTGCTAGCTCTATTTCTGTGGAATCTGAGAACAGATATTTCGGAACACTTTGAAGACTATAGGGCCAAAGGAAATATCCTCCGATAACAAAGAGAAAGAAGCTTTCTGAGAAACTTCTTTGTGTTCTGTGAAATCATCTCAGAGAGTTACAGCTTTCCCCTCAAGAAGCCTTTCCCTAAGACAGTTCTTGTGGAATTGGCAAAGTGATATTTGTAAGCCCATGGAGGGCTATGGTGAAAAAGGATATATCCTCAGATGAAATCTGGAAAGAAGCTTTCTGAGAAACTGCTTAGTGTTCTGTTAATTCATCTCACAGAGTTACATGTGTATTTCGAGGATCTCTTTGCTAGCCCTATTTCTGTGGAATCTGAGAACAGATATTTCGGATGCCTTTGAAGACTATAGGGCCAAAGGAAATATCATCCGATAACAAAGAGAAAGAAGCTTTCTGAGAAACTTCTATGTGTTCTGTGAAATCATCTCACAGAGTTACAGCTTTCCCCTCAAGAAGCCTTTCGCTAAGACAGTTGTTGTGGAATTGGCAAAGGATATTTGGAAGCCCCTAGAGGGCTATGGTGAAAAAGGAAATATCCCCAGATGAAATCTGGAAAGAAGCTTTCTGAGAAACTGCTTAGTGTTCTGTGAATTCATCTCACAGAGTTACATGTGTATTTCGGGGATCTCTTTGCTAGCCCTATTTCTGTGGAATCTGAGAACAGATATTTCGGATCCCTTTGAAGACTATAGGGCCAAAGGAAATATCCTCCGATAACAAAGAGAAAGAAGCTTTCTGAGAAACTTCTTTGTGTTCTGTGAAATCATCTCACAGAGTTACAGCTATCCCCTCAAGAAGCCTTTCGCTAAGACAGTTCTTGTGGAATTGGCAAAGTGATATTCGGAAGCCCATAGAGGGCTATGGTGAAAAAGGAAATATCGTCAGATGAAATCTGGAAAGAAGCTTTCTGAGAAACTGCTTAGTGTTCTGTGAATTCATCTCACAGAGTTACATGTGTATTTCGAGGATCTCTTTGCTAGCTCTATTTCTGTGGAAACTGAGAAAAGATATTTCGGATCCCTTTGAAGACTATAGGGCCAAAGGAAATATCCTCCGATAACAAAGAGAAAGAAGCTTTCTGAGAAACTTCTTTGTGTTCTGTGAAATCATCTCACAGAGTTACAGCTTTCCCCGAAGAAGCCTTTCGCTAAGACAGTTCTTGTGGAATAGGCAAAGTGATATTTGGAAGCCATAGAGGGCTATGGTGAAAAAGGAAATATCGTCAGATGAAATCTGGAAGGAAGCTTTCTGCGAAACTGCTTAGTGTTCTGTGAATTCATCTCACAGAGTTACATGTGTATTTCGAGGATCTCTTTGCTAGCCCTATTTCTGTGGAATCTGAGAACAGATATTTCGGATCCCTTTGAAGACTCTAGGGCCAAAGGAAATATCCTCGGATAACAAAGATAAAGAATCTTTCTGAGAAACTTCTTTGTGTTCTGTGAAATCATCTCACAGAGTTACAGCTTTCCCCTCAAGAAGCTTTTCGCTAAGACAGTTCTTGTGGAATTGGGAACGTGATATTTGGAAGCCCATAGAGGGCTATGGTGAAAAAGGATATATCGTCAGATGAAATCTGGAAAGAAGCTTTCTGAGAAATTGCTTAGTGTTCTGTGAATTCATCTCACAGAGTTACATGTGTATTTCGAGGATCTCTTTGCTAGCCCTATTTCTGTGGAATCTGAGAACAGATATTTCGGATCCCTTTGAAGACTATAGGGCCAAAGGAAATATCCTCCGATAACAAAGAGAAAGAAGCTTCCTGAGAAACTTCTTTGTGTTCTGTGAAATCATCTCACAGAGTTACAGCTTTCCCCTCAAGAAGCCGTTCCCTAAGACAGTTCTTGTGGAATTGGCAAAGTGATATTTGGAAGCCCATAGAGGGCTATGGTGAAAAAGGAAATATCGTCAGATGAAATCTGGAAAGAAGCTTTCTGAGAAACTGCTTCGTGTTCTGTTAATTCATCTCACAGAGTTACATGTGTATTTCAGGTATCTCTTTGCTAGCTCTATTTCTGTGGAATCTGAGAACAGATATTTCGGATCACTTTGAAGTCTATAGGGCCAAAGGAAATATCCTCCGATAACAAAGAGAAAGAAGCTTTCTGAGAAACTTCTTTGTGTTCTGTGAAATCATCTCACAGAGTTACAGCTTTCCCCTCAAGAAGCCTTTCGCTAAACAGTTCTTGTGGAACTGGCAAAGTGATATTTGGAAGCCCATAGAAGGCTATGGTGAAAAAGGAAATATCGTCAGATGAAATCTGGAAAGAAGCTTTCTGCGAAACTGCTTAGTGTTCTGTTAATTCATCTCACTGAGTTACATGTGTATTTCGAGGATCTCTTTGCTAGCCCTATTTCTGGGGAATCGAGAACAGATATTTCGGATCCTTTTGAAGACTATAGGGCCAAAGGAAATATCCTCTGATAACAAAGAGAAAGAAGCTTTCTGAGAAACTTCTTTGTGTTCTGTGAAATCATCTCACAGAGTTACAGCTTTCCCCTCAAGAAGCCTTGCGCTAAGACAGTTCTTGTGGAATTGGCAAAGTGATATTTGGAAGCCCTTAGAGGGCTATGGTGAAAAAGGAAATATCCTCAGATGAAATCTGGAAAGCAGCTTTCTGAGAAACTGCTTAGTGTTCTTTTAATTCATCTCACAGAGCTACATGTGTATTTCGAGGATCTCTTTGCTAGCCCTATTTCTGTGGAATCTGAGAACAGATATTTCGGATCCCTTTGAAGACTATAGGGCCAAAGGAAATATCCTCCGATAACAAAGAGAAAGAAGCTTTCTGAGAAACTTCTTTGTGTTCTGTGAAATCATCTCACAGAGTTACAGCTTTCCCCTCAAGAAGCCTTTTGCTAAGACAGTTCTTGTGGAATTGCCAAAGTGATATTTTGAAGCCCATAGAGGGCTATGGTGAAAAAGGAAATATCCTCAGATGAAATCTGGAAAGAAGCTTTCTGAGAAACTGCTTAGTGTTCTGTTAATTCATCTCACAGAGTTACATGTGTATTTCGGGGATCTCTTTGCTAGCTCTATTTCTGTGGAATCTGAGAACAGATATTTCGGATCACTTTGAAGACTATAGGGCCAAAGGAAATATCCTCCGATAACAAAGAGAAAGAAGCTTTCTGAGAAACTTCTTTGTGTTCTGTGAAATCATCTCAGAGAGTTACAGCTTTCCCCTCAAGAAGCCTTTCGCTAAGACAGTTCTTGTGGAATTGGCAAAGTGATATTTGGAAGCCCATAGAGGGCTATGGTGAAAAAGGAAATATCGTCAGATGAAATCTGGAAGGAAGGTTTCTGCGAAACTGCTTAGTGTTCTGTTAATTCATCTCACAGAGCTACATGTGTATTTCGAGGATCTCTTTGCTAGCCCTATTTCTGTGGAATCTGAGAACAGATATTTCGGATCACTTTGAAGACTCTAGGGCCAAAGGAAATATCCTCGGATAACAAAGATAAAGAATTTTTCTGAGAAACTTCTTTGTGTTCTGTGAAATCATCTCACAGAGTTACAGCATTCCCCTCATGAAGCCTTTTGCTAAGACAGTTCCTGTGGAATTGGGAACGTGATATTTGGAAGCCCATAGAGGGCTATGGTGAAAAAGGAAATATCGTCAGATGAAATCTGGAAAGAAGCTTTCTGAGAAATTGCTTAGTGTTCTGTGAATTCATTTCACAGAGTTACATGTGTATTTCGAGGATCTCTTTCCTAGCCCTATTTCTGTGGAATCTGAGAACAGATATTTCGGATCCCTTTGAAGACTATAGGGCCAAAGGAAATACCCTCCGATAACAAAGAGAAAGAAGCTTCCTGAGAAACTTCTTTGTGTTCTGTGAAATCATCTCACAGAGTTACAGCTTTCCCCTCAAGAAGCCGTTCGCTAAGACAGTTCTTGTGGAAGTCGCAAAATGATATATGGAAGCCCATAGAGGGCTATGTTGAAAAAGGAAATATCCTCAGATGAAATCTGGAAAGAAGCTTTCTGAGAAACTGCTTAGTGTTCTGCTAATTCTTCTCACAGCGTTACATGTGTATTTCGGGGATCTCTTTGCTAGCTCTATTTCTGTGGAATCTGAGAACAGATATTTCGGAACACTTTGAAGACTATAGGGCCAAAGGAAATATCCTCCGATAACAAAGAGAAAGAAGCTTTCTGAGAAACTTCTTTGTGTTCTGTGAAATCATCTCAGAGAGTTACAGCTTTCCCCTCAAGAAGCCTTTCCCTAAGACAGTTCTTGTGG